>NC_083439.1:12981595-15481595 GCF_020745735.1 Hemiscyllium ocellatum
CCCATCCTCAGCGTGCTGCAGTGTTCCAGTGAATCCCAGAGCAAACTGGAGGAACAACATCTCATCTCCAAGCTAGGCACTTTACAGTCTTCTGGACTTAATATTGAGCTCAACACCTTCAAATTATGAACTAACTCCCATTTCATCCCTTTCTTTTAGCTTTAGTTGTGACATTCTTTGTCACGATATCCATCTCACAACACCCAACCCCCAACCCTCCACCCCAGTGGCACTGTCTACTCTTTCAAGTCTGTCAGGCAGCATCTGAGGAGCAGGAGAGTCGACTTTTCCAGTATAAGCTCTTCATCAGGAATGTGGGGCTGGAAAAGCACAGCCAGTCAGGCAGCACCTGAGGAGCAGGAGAGTTGACATTACTAGAATAATCTCTTCATGAGGAATGCACCTTGGATGCTGCCTGACCAACTGTGCTTTTCAAGCCACACATTCCTGATGAAGAGCTTATACTGAAAACATCGACTCTCCTGTGCCTCAGATGCTGCCTGTGCTTTTCCAGGGCCACACTTTTTGACTCTGATATCCAGCATCTGCAGTCCTCACTTTCTCCTGCTCTTTCAAGTTTGGCAGTTCGACACACCATTGGATAAAAGCAAAATTATTGCAGATGCTGGAATCTGAAACCAAAAGAGAAAATGCTGGAAAATTTCAGCAGGTCTGGCAGCATCTGTAAGGAGAGAAAAGAGCTAACATTTCGAGTCTAAGTGACCCTTTGTCAAAGCCCTGCCAGCTCTTTTCTCTCCTTACAGATGCTGCCAGACCTGCTGAGATTTTCCAGCATTTTCTCTCTTTGGGTTCGACAAACCATTATTCAGCCATTCTCACATTCTGATCATTTAATCTGAACTTTCAACATCTCTTCTCCATCAACACTTTATACCCGAACACTCCTGTCCCCCCAACTATAGGTTGATTGCCAATCCTCCATTCTGATGAATAGTCATCTAGACTTGAAAGGTTGGCTTGCTCTCTCTCCATGGATGCTGTCTGACCTGCTGTGATCTCCAATGTTTGTTGTTTTCAGTACAAATCAGGGGTGTGACAGAGTACACTCCATTTTTCCAGATGAGAGCAGCTGCAACAACATTATAACATATGATACCAGGACAGTATAGCCTACTTGACTGGCGTCACATCCAACATCTTCAACATCCACCAACAACTACAGTAATAGCAGTGCGTACCATCTACGAAATGGACTACAGAAATTCACCAAAGCAGCACAGATGAGTTAGATCAAAGGGTCAGTTTTTGTGCTGTATAATGTTATGACTCCTTCGGCAGTACCTTCCAACTCAGGACCACTACCATCTATAAAGACAAGGGTAGCTGAAACATGGGATCATCTGCAAGTGCCTTTCCAAGCCAACTAGCATCCTAACTTCAAATTATATTGCCGTTCCTTCACTGTCCCTGTATCAAAATCCTGAAACTCCCTCCCTAACAGTATTGTAGGTGCAGTTACACCAAATGAATTGCAGTGGCTCAGGAAGGCTGTACGCCATCACCTTGTTAACAGCCATTAGGGATGTGTAGTAAATGCTGGCCATGCTAGTGAGGCCCTCATCCCTGAATGAATTAAAAAAAAAGCTCACTCACTGAAACAAGCAGAAAATGCTTCAATTTGCTACATAACCAAGAGTGATAATGTAATACTCTCTCATTAATGCAAGAGGGAAGCCAGCATAAATTAATGTCGAAACACGAAGCACAAACCTCTTGAATTACAGTCCTGCCAACTGACCCTACAAACGTGAAAAAGTGTGACTACTGTACAAGACACTTTCCTAC
Source organism: Hemiscyllium ocellatum (assembly GCF_020745735.1). Taxonomy (NCBI): domain Eukaryota; kingdom Metazoa; phylum Chordata; class Chondrichthyes; order Orectolobiformes; family Hemiscylliidae; genus Hemiscyllium; species Hemiscyllium ocellatum. The sequence continues at coordinate 12,983,402 of NC_083439.1, forward strand.
AGTACATACTTAAATGAGTACACTCACTTGTTTCTTTTTCTTTCTGTACCTGTCATCAAGTTTCTTGGTTGGATATAAATATAATGCATTAGGTTTTGTCTCATTAAACAAGCAACCAATGGTTCAATTTTCACATGTAAGATTTGACAGCCAGCAGAAAATGATTGAACCCAGGTTACTTAGCAATGGGCTCAGCCATGTGTTGCCTTCAACGGGCATCTCCACATGCCTTTTACAGCTGGGGATGAATGGTGGTGAGTCACTGAATCAGGAACAAATATCCTGTTAAATTCCTCTTTTCTCTACTTCAGGAAAACAGAGGCCAGCTGTAGCATCCTTACCACTTTCAACTGAGGCCAGCAGACTTGGACTGAGAGCAGATCTTGGGACCTTCCAAATATATATGGCTCATCCCACACAGAGGTTAACTTAGCTCATGCATCAGATTAGCATTTTACTCAACCTTTGGGTACAAAATCACGCAAATCTTCACAGTCCAACGAAGCCATTTCTCAATGCATCAGTAAAATACATAAATTCTTAAGTTTAATCATAAATGATTAGATTACCAGGGGCTCCTGGAGATAGATCTGGCTTCCCTGAGTGGTAATACATCCTTCCAGCTTGAGAGGTGGTAGTAGGTCCTCCTCCACTTCATAAAATCGTTTTAGCTGAGGAACGATCAGAAATGTTATAGCAGTACATGTTAGTTTTTAGGTAATGATTGATGTCATGTTACCCTATCATTTAGTAATCAAGATAACTGTTGAATGCAAAGGCAGCATCATATGCAATTGAATATGGAACATTTTCAAATGTGCTAGAGTGCCTACGATTTGAAATTGTAACTGGAGAGACCTGTGGTTGGTGTGAAAATGGAGAATTAAATACCATTAGTGCAACAATAGGCATTTTTGGATGTTGGAACAATCTATAATGAGAGCTGTCACACACATCTCATCCATGTTTCATCTGAGCTGGGAGTATTTAATGAAAGTGTAGGAGGATTTCTACTCTGCATCCAGCCCAGCTGTACCTTAATATTGTGCACCTGATCTGGAAACTTCTTCAATTCCCAGCATTGCTTTCTTTCATTTACAAGTGGTCTAGTTATAATTCACATCAGCGGACACTATTATGTCCCAACATGGACTTTGTTTTTAATTGCACATCCCCAGAGTAAAGTGCCCTAAGAAAGATACTAACCAAATATTACTGGGATATTAGGAGGAAGAGGAGCAAACCAATTTAATTATTGAAAGTAAGCAACATTAAAGGGGTGCTTCAGATATACACCTTGAAAAGTGGTAGAGAAAATTGACAAAGCAGTATAGCAGCTTGCTATGCCTTTGCTTCTATAAATTCTGGCAGAGCCTGCAGAAACAAGGATGCTTAACATTTATATATCAGTGATTACGCCTCAGCCGGAGATCTGTACTGGGCATCACACATTCTAAAAAGAATTCCCAGGCCTTAAAAAGAACAAACAAAGGATTTATCAGTGACATCAAGAATGAAGGGTTTCACAGAGAGACAAAAGAGGTTGGAAATCATTCTTTTTATAATAAGGAAGGCTGAGAATGAATGAACAGTGTTAGAGAGTCACCGAATGAGGCCATTCAGTCCATCAGCAGGAAAAGTACACATAAATGAGAAACAGTTTTCACCAGTAGAAGAGCTGATGACTAGAAAACTCACATTTAAGATAAGTGTTCAGGCTATAACTAGGGCAATGAGAGTTATTTTTTAATGTGGTGCATTATAATGATTTCGAATGCACCATCTCAAAAGGAGAGTGCATATGACATCAGTATTTACTTTGAAAAAGGAATTGATATATGTTCAATATATATGTGAAAAAGAACAATGTGCAGTACTTATGGTGAAAGATCAAGGAGTAGGGATACCTGGGAAGTTCTTTTAAAATTTCAGCACAGGTACAGTGGTCTATATAGACTACATCTCTTGAAGAGAAACATACCTTTTAAAACTTTAACCAACTAATTTGTCCAATACATTTTCTTGTCAAAACTATTATTTATCTATATCCTAACACTGACCTGTGAAAGCAGTGTTTGTAAGATGGTATGTGCCAGCTGTGAATTTCGACGCAGAACATCAAACAAGCCCTATTAAAAATAGTAGAGGGAACCAGTTAAGCAAACTATGAAACATCAACTTTTTAGCCTGGTCAAAGACAGAATTAAAGTAATGACAGAAATATAGTCAGTAACAACTATCGAGAATTCTCCTAGATGAACATAATGTTCACAAACTATCCAGCACAGAGAGCAGTTTTCTTTGATGATCAGTCCTCTTTCAAAGATGAATGAAATAGGAAATCACAGTCTCTTAATACAGTCCCATAAAAAAAAGTGAGAATTGAATCAGTTAGTTCCAAATTCCCATGCCACTTGAAATTTAAAAAAGCTTTTATGCTGACATAAAAAGTGAAGAGGAAAATGTGATGCTCAATAAGAAAACTTCTTTTTAGAAGTATTAGCAGTGAGTGCTAACTGTAGTTATAGAGATCAAATTTGACAGACTACAAGAATAGCTTTTAACATCAGTACCTCATAGAGCATGAGCCTAACATCAACTTGCTGGCTAAGACAGCGCCTCAGGCTGCCTAAGATCTCCAAACAAAGCGCTTCATTAGCAGAAGCATTGTAACGCATGTGCACATCCACTTGTACCTGAACAATGACAACATAAAAAATAACATTTTAGCGTTGCTCCCAACTTAACAAAGATCAGATTGTCTTCATACTTGATCCTAGACTTAATTATTTTAATAAAACAATGAAGTCAACCTAAATGATAATCTCAATCCATTCCTCCATGGCAACTAGCCTGCAGACCTCAATACTTTACAGACTACTGACCAAGTGGGTGGCACAGTGTTGCCTCACAGCGCCAGAGACCCTGGTTCAATTCCCGGCTCAGGTGACTGACTGTGTGGAGTTTGCACATTCTCCCCGTGTCTGCATGGGTTTCCTCCATGTTCCTCCCACAGTCCAAAGATGTGCCGGTTAGGTGAATTGGTCATGCTAAATTGCTTGTAGTGTTAGGTGAAGGGATGAAATGTAGGGGAATGGGTCTGGGTGGGTTGCGCTTCGGCAGATCGGTGTGGACTTGTTGGGCTGAAGGGCCTGTTTCCACATTGTAAGTAGTCTAATCTAAAAAAACAGCCACAGTTTGGAATAATTCCACTAGATGGCAGGCTAATTCTTAAATTCAACTGACTCCTTAGCTCAAAGTGTTTGAGAGTTCACATGTTGTGCACAAATACGGATCCACTTTCAGATTTAAGTTTTCTTTTAAGGAAAGCTGCTCATTGCGAACAGCGTATTAACCAGCTTCTATTGGACCAGGTTTTAAGAAATCAAATTTAAAACTAAGACAAGACACCTAATCCCCTAAGGGGTTGGAATATATAATTTGACAAAATTTACATGGTTACAATAGATATAATTGGAAAGAATGAATACAGGTGAGATACCTGACTGGCCGTGAGAGCTTGTGTGCACTGACTGGAAGCCAGACTTCCCAATACTTTAAAATTCTTCAGCAGCAACAGAAAGCCAGCCACTGCTGACTTTCGGGAGTCCAAGTGGCTGAATAAAAGCAGAAGAAAGTGAGAAGAACATGAACAGTACTGTAAATACGTCAGATCAAAGCTTCAAAGGTGTTGTGGTTTGTCCAGTGAAATAATCGTGTTTTAAAAAATGTTGTGCCCTCTCAATTGCACTTTCATTTTAGCTTGAGTAACTTTCCACCCTATCCCTACACAGTCATAAAGCATCAATAAGCTGCCACGATGCAGTGGTTTGCAGATGTTTGGAAGGTGCTAACCAGGACTACAATAAATCCTATGAAGAAGTCAGAAGTGATGAGCGTTAAGGTCACATTGATCAGACAGAGACCGACAAGGTTGTGAACTAGAGGACTTCCATGACCAGTTCGCTTATGTCTGTGACGATCTGTGTAGAGTATCAGTCACTTGACTGTGTAGACTACCAGTCACTGGTAGCTGCATTTTTGGAAAACTCAACACGTAGGGTATTGTCTTTGAATTCTTCCTGCCCTTGTTCCTCTCCTGTGTCTAAGATTCTACTCTTCCACAACAGGGTGTTACTCCTCATTGCCACTGGGCCAAAAACTAGATAGTCTCATGGTCCCATTGCCAACAGCTTCCTTTTTTGAAAAAATGGGCAAATGACTGCTCAATTACCCTAGTATAGAAGCAAAATACCTTAGACGCTGGAAACCTGAAATAAACACAGAAAATGCTTGAGAAACTCAGCAGGTTCGGCAGCATCAACAGAGAGAGAAAAACAGAGTTAACATTTCAAGTCTAATATTTGTTCCCTGCTCTGGCATGAAAGGAAAACTATCTCCAAACCCTTTTCTTATACACCATGGCTGACATCAACGTACTGTGGTAAACAGGGAATGGTGTCAGGAAATTAGTATGCCAACTGGCATAACTACTTTGGAGCCCCATCCCAGTGGAATCTGAAAACATTCTCCAATATTAGCAGTTCCAGTTCAGGTAAGGCAGTTGCAAAATAAACTTCCCTGGTCTGAACTCAGCCACCACCTCAAAATACCAAGCCTATTGCAGAAGTATGGCATCTAACCCTTTCCAATCAAGCTCCCTCACTTTGGCCTGAATGATTATCTGTAGCATTTGAGCCAACTGAGAGTTGGCCCCCAATGACACAAGCAACCAGGACCAAGACAGTCCAAAGACTTTCACACACTACTAGTGCAATTAACATTCAAATCCAAAAGTACAGTTGGATCTGACCAACCCCATTTCCCTCCTTGATCGTTTATTGCATTGTGTTTAATAGAGTCATAAGAACTGTTTGCTAATGTCATTTACAGTTTGAAAACTTGACTTGAGTGCCCTTGGAGGTAACAGTTTAGTTCCTGCTCCTGATTGCTGTAGGTTTACCATTACAAAAATAAAGCGAGGACAGATTTGGGTTCAGCTGTGATGACCTGCAGTCCGCAGGCTTGGTAATAACACTCAAAAATGTGACCTTAAACACAATGAATGATGACTTGGAGAGTTTTCAAATGTTTATTGAAATCCATAAAATAATCTGATCAAGGATCAGTTGTGAGGAAGGGTCACTGGACCCGAAATGTTAACTTGGATTCCTCTGCACAGATGCTGAGCTTTTCTAGCAATTTCTGTTTTTGTTTCTGATTAAGGATCAATTCTTTTAGCAGGGAATAAAAGATGAAACTTGTGAAATAAATAAGTCCAGACTATTAAAAATCTGCCATATAACTCACAGTAACCTCCCAAAGTGATTCAAATCCCTTGAAATGGTTGCTACTTAACAAGTTACATTAAGGCAACATTAGTCTGCTAAACTAACAAGAAATAGGTTCTGTTGCACTTTTTGAAGCTAACACTTTTGTATATTTCTATTGAGAATAAAAAAAATCATTAAGAGAGTTCACCTGGAAAACATGGCTTTCCTCAGAACCAGAATTAACGAATCTTTCATGGACATACTGACTTTCAGCAGTGGCTTAAAAACAAAAACCATGGTAACTTATTAAAATATCTACAGGGAAATATGCAAACACAATTTTAAAGCACTGGAATTTTGTTGGGCTTCACATCACATTAATCTTTGGCTCAAATTTAGGCTGTCCCACTGATTGAATTTTGTATTTTGTCACGGTCCCAGATCAAACCAACAAATCACATATCTATCTGATTAGAGACCAGTAAACCTTTAATTTTAAAGGAGGCAAAATGTGTAATCCAAAGAATTTAATAGGAGAACAAAGACACAAGATTCCATGGTTTGAAGAAATAATATACTTTAAAACAGTAATACCATCTATAATACATGTATAATTTATTTCTAACACCCATAATTAACATGTGGTAAACATGAATAATATACTGTGAACAAATGACCCATAGATCACATCAAATGGCAAATGCAATCAGGATATATCCCACAGATTTGTCAGCAACTCCCTCAGATGCTAATGCTATGTTGACACTGCTGGGTCATCAAATCTCTGTTCTAGTTGATCATTCTCCTGTCTTGGGCCTATGCATCCCTAGACTCAGAAAACCACAATCCAGTACTGAATTACAATCACAACTCCAGCATTTCATCAACAGTTATCTTCACCAATTAAGAACTATCCCTGGGTTTTTCCCTGAGCTCTAATCTTGCTCAGCTATATGATTTACTGATGTTTTACTTACTAACTTACTTACTCACATCTGGGCTTGTGGCAAGATTAGAATAACTATCTCAAGACAAGTCAATAGGGCGGCACAGTGGCTCACATCACCACGGACACAGGTTCAATTCCAGCCTCTCACGAATGTCTGTGTGGAGTTTGCAGATTCTCCCTGTCTGCATGAGTTTACTAAAGGTGCCCCAGTTTCCTCCCACAGTCCAAAGATGTGCAGGTTAGGTGGACTGGCCATGCTAAATTGCCTGTAGTGTCCAGGGATGTGTACAGGCAAGGTGCATTAGCCATGGGAAATGCAGGGTCCCAGGGATGAGGTGCATCTAGGTGGGATGCTCTTTGGAGGGTGGTGTGAACTTGGTGGGCCAAATGGCCTCTTTCCATACTGTAGGGATTCTATGATTCAGCAACTGACTGATATAGTCATGCACACAGAATCATACCTTACAGATAACGTCCCAGATACTGCCATCACCATCCCTGGATATGTACTGTCCCACTGGCAGGCCAGACCAGGCACAGTAGTATACAATCAGGAGGGAGTTGCCCTGGGATTCGTCAAATTGACTCTCGACCTTGTAATGAATCATGGTTTCAGATTAAACACGGACAAGGAAACCTCCTGCTGATTACCAAGTACTGTCCTCCCTCAGCTGATGAATCAGTACTCCTCCATGTTGAACAACACTTGAAGGAAGCACTGAGGATGGCAAAGGCACAAAATATACTCCAGGTGGGGAATTCAGCGTCCATCACCACGAATAGCTCGGCAGGAGCACTACTGATCAAACTGGTCAGACCCTAAAGGACATAGCACAGGACATGGTTTGGGGCAAAGGGCGAGGGAACCAACAAGAGGGAAAAACATACTTGACCTCATCCATACCAAGCTGCCAGCTACAGAAGAATCTGTCCATGCCAGTACTGGTAGGAGTGACCACTGCACAGCCCTTGTGAAGAACAAGTCACATTCAGGACACCCTCAATCATGTTGTGTGGCACTATCACCATGCTAATTGAACAAATCTAAAGACTCAAGACTGGGCATCTATGAGGGTCCGTGGGCCATCAACAGCAGCAGAATTGCACTCCAGCACAATCTACAACCTCATGGCCTGGCACATCCCCAATTCAACCATTGCCAGCGAGCCAAGGGATCAAGTCTAGTTCAAAAGAGTGCAGGACAACATGCCAGGAACAGCACCAGGTATACCTAAAAATGAATTGTCAACCTGGTTAAGCTCCTATACAGGATTACTTGCATGCCAAACAGCATAAACAGCAAATGATTGGCAGAGCTAAGAAATCCAACAACCAACTGATCAAATTTAGGCTGTACAGTCTTGACACATCGAATTAAACTACTCATTGGAAGAGGAGGCTCCACATATATCCTTATCCTCAGTGATGGAAGAGACTAATACTCGGGATAATGCTGAAGCAGCAATCTTCAGCCAGAGGTGCCAAATGGATGATCCATCTTTGTCCCCTCCAGTGATCCCCAGCATGACAGATGCAAGTCTTCAGCCAATTCTATTTACTTCATGTTTTAAATCGTGACTAGAAAATTACACAGACTTTACTGAAACAATTCACAGTATTAGAAAAGCTGACAAAAACAGATGGAACAAAACATTTTACCTGCACTGCCTTTAGTAGTCCCTGGACTGTGCTAAGGGGCAAGTAGGACAAGTGGTCAAATGCCTCTATCACCTTGGAGGAAGAGTCCAGGAGAATGAGGGGAGCAGAGATTACAATATCAGATAGCAAGTCTGAGAAAAGATAAGAAAATAAAGATTACATTTGTTCAAGGATGTCTTCATATTGCAACCAGATTGGAAAAACAAACTATTAACAGCAATAGGCAATCTGTACATCCAGATCAGCCACCTCCTAAGCAAAACTTAAAATAATTTGAGTTGGAGATAACTTTATGGAATTAACAGATTAATTTTGCAAAATGCCAGTGAAACCCAGATTGGCAATGTACTCTCAAATGTTGTGAAGAGTTCAAAGAAAAATATATACCCAACATGCAAATGTAAAATTCAACTCGGACAGGGTCAAATTAATCTTCCTATCCCATGTGAAAATTCCATTGCACGATAATAGCAACCTGCAGTTAAATTTCTGAGACCAACAAGCTTTACACTCCAGCCCAGTGTTGTGAGAGTCATTCTTTCATTCTCAGAGGCTTAAATGTCACGTCTACTTGCCTATGTAATGATTGATTGGTGATGTGCTCTTTGTCACCACCCTGTTCAGAACTTGATCGAGGATTTCACTCCTAATTGGCTCATGTACCTGGATCAAGAATAATTTTTGAAGAATATAATTTTACAAAAAAAAATTCTACTTTCAATCACCCACACCTAACACCGGGGTATTCAAAATAAGGGTGGGAAATGAGTAAAGTCAGAGCACTTAAAGTAAAACATGTTAGAAAGCATCCCTACTTAGAATCAGATATTATAGTGGTAATGTTGTGCCTATTTAAGTTGCTCAGGTGGAGGTTAAAGATTCAGTGGCAGTACTTGGAGAACAAGAATATTCTCCCAATGCCCTCAGAAACATTTCTCCCTCAACCAACAACACTAATGTAAAAGCAGATTAGATAAGAGGAACATAGAAATAGGAGGTTATTTATCCTTTGCCATTCAATGAGGTTACAGCTGATAGGACATTGCATCAATCCATCTTTTCTCAAATCCCTTAAGATTTCTGGTTAACAAAAATTATTAATGCCAGTTTTAAACAATTTACCTAACATCAATTGCCATTTGTGGAAGAGAGTTTCATAATTTCACTTTTGAAGTTTGGCTCTAATTCTTAGACTATGCCCCTTAAGTCCCAGGTTCACCAATAAGTAGAAATAATTATTGTCGATATACTGTATCTGTTCGAATAACTTGAAAGCTTTGATCAAATCGCCCCTTAACCTTCTAGATTTCAGGAAACACAACCAATATTTGCTTAATTCCTCCTGTTACTTTAATTCAGAGAGTCCACAAATTATTCCGATAAATCAGTGGGCGGCACGGTGGCACAGTGGTTAGCACTGCTGCCTCACAGCGCCTGAGACCCGGGTTCACTTCCCGACTCAGGCGACAGACTGAGTTTGCATGTTCTCCCCGTGTCTGCGTGGGTTTCCTCCGGGTGCTCCAGTTTCCTCCCACAGTCCAAAGATGTGCGGGTCAGGTGAATTGGCCATGCTAAATTGCCGTAGTGTTAGATAAGGGGTAAATGTAGGGGTATGGGTGGGTTGCGCTTCGGCGGGTCGGTGTGGACTTGTTTGGCCGAAGGGCCTGTTTCCACACTGTAAGTAATCTAATCCACACTGTACTCTCTCTCCAAGGTTAATAGATGCTTCATAAAGTGTGATGCCCAGAGCTACCCCAGTACGTCACGTGTGGTTTAACAAAGATTTTGTATAACTGAAGCATAATTTCTTGTCCTCTTGACACAAATACTAACAATCCATCAGTCCTTCTAATTATTTTCGGTATCTGTTCACAACATTTTCATGTTTTAAACTTTCCACCATTTGGAAATCACCTGTTGTTCTGATTCTCTCTGCGCAAAGTGTTCATTTTGACCATATAAATAAAACTCAAAGTAACTCACTCCATGAAGATATTTCAAAAGACAGAGCACAATAAACCATATTTCATACACTCACTTTGAATGTTTCAAGAAGAATCTTGGCTCCCAATCTACAAGTCTGTTGAGATGGAGTTTTTCCTGCACTTGGGTTAGTCTCAGCAGCTTTCCCAAATGGACCAGCCTTTGGTCCAAAAGAATCCATGAATATAAATCCCAACTGTACCAGAGATTGGGTAACATGGTCCCACCCAAAGACACTGCAAAGCGAACAAGGGAAAAGTTTCAGATTGAGCGAATGTAGTTTATTTAAATCAAAAGCTAAAAAGAACATAAGAACTAGGAGCAGGAGTAGGCCATCTGGCTCTACAAGCTTATTCCACCATTTAATAAGGTCATGGTTGATCTTTTCATTGCCTCAGCTCCACTTACCTGCCCTCTCACCGTAACCCCTAATTCCTCTACTGTACAAAATATTATCTTAGTTTTAAAATCATTTATTGAGGATGCCTCAACAACTTCACTGTGCAGGGAATTCCATAAATTCACAACCCTCTGGGTGAAGAACTTCCTTCTCAATTCAATCCTAAATCTGCTCCCCCAAGTTTTGAGGCTATGCCTTTTTATACTAGTTTCATTCGCTATTGGAAACATCCTCTCTAATTCTGTCTTATCTGTACCCTTAATAATTTTATATGTTGCTATAAGATCCCCCTTCATTATTTTAAATTCTAATGAATAATATCCCAGTCTACTCAGTCTCTCGTCAAAAGCCAACTCCCTCAACTCTGGCACCAACCTAGTGGATGTCCTCTGCACCCCTCTAGTGCCAGTATTTCCCTTCTCAAAGTGTTCATTCTGCAAAACTGCATGCAATACTCCAGATCTCATTCAAATTTTGAGTTTCTAGACACTTTAACAGCCTAATCACTTGCATTACAACTAAAAATAGTGATTCAAAACCACCAGAATGGAGAGTTCATTATTTGTCGTTCTATTATCAATTTTTAAAAAATGAATAGTAAAATGTTCTACCACTTACATTATTAAATATCAGCTGGTTAGGCAGACATTTCAGTATGGCAATTCAACACACCACTTTTGATTTTTAAAAATATTTTAAAATAACATCTTGTTAGATTAGGATACAGTACCTGAAATTCCCCTGTTAAAGGTAAAATGATGGCTCATGTTAGCACCCATTCCAAAAGCTCTAAGCTGAAAAAATAAATATAAACCTGTTGGACACGGTCTCCAAAATCATTTCGGACACATTGCATTGAGCAGGGATCAAATCCTGGAGGAATTTTGAATTTTGCTGAAACTGTCCATCTTTAAAACTTTTTATAATCGCCGTTTTTAGAAAGTCGAACACCTGAAACAGTAATTAATCCAAAATCAAAATAATTCAGATCTAGAAATTTCAATTTAACGTTCAACTATCTTTCTTTCATTCATGTAGGCAACATAACCTGAGATCAATAAAATAAAAGTAATGATCATGACAATTATTACATCTTTAAAATTGGTTGCTGGGACATATAACCACAAACTCTGACAAGACACAGAACCTTGTGGGCGGAACAGTGGCACAGTGGTTAGCACTGCCAGAGACCAGAGTTCAATTCCCGCCTCAGGCGACTGACTGTGTGGAGTTTGCATGTTCTGCCCGTGTCTGCGTGGGTTTCCTCCGGGTGCGCCGTTTCCTCTCAGTCCAAAGATGTGGGGGTCAGGTGAATGAGCCATGTTAAATTGCCCGTCGTGTTAGGTAAGGGGTAAATGTAGGGGTATGGGTGAGTTGCGCTTCGGCGGATCGGTGTGGACGTGTTGTTTCCACACTAAGTAATCTAATCTATCTAATCTAATCTAAAAGAAAATCAATGTCTAGGCAAGAGAAGAACTCCTTTTGTACTTTGTGCATTTGCTGCATTTTTAATTATAAATAAAACTTTGTTTTGAAGCACTGTAAGAAATTGCAGTTTTAATATAAGTAAGCAGAAATACTGCTATCAGATGTTCTTTTCTAATTTTGTAAAACTGCACAAGGGCACATTCACAAATTCAGCTGGTACCCCAGAAATCACAGACCTCAATCCTAAGCACACAACCAAATTTGATGTTTCCTAACATATTAACATGTGTGGCACAAGTGCAGATATATGCCCTATGGGACTGAATACAGATAAACTCACTCCCAGATATCCCCATCATAGGCACAAACATCATGGATTACTTGAGAACTGCCTTAATCACCCATTTAAGTAAGGATGGATTCAAACCTAAATCTCAAGAAGGAAAGAGCCAAATGCTAAGTCACAAAATCACTTGGACTCACACACAAGAAAACAGCAGACTGAGGAAGACTGCTTTAAATTACAATCCTGAATGAAGCATTTACATCTGTATAACTGTTCTTCACTATTTGGTCTTACCGAACAAGTACTTACCAAAAATCCCTCAGACACAAGAACTACCTCACATAATGATCGATGAAGGCAAAGAACATCACACCAAAAGCTAAAATTTAAGCAAGATGGAACTAATGATCAAATTAAAGGTTGCAATTTAAGTGTTTAAGACAGCTTGAAGAGCAAACTCCAGCTGAAGGTTTAACTTGGAACACAGCTGCAGGTATGTCTAAGACATGCAGAATTTGGATGATCCAGGGTTTGGATTAATAAGTAGAAACTGGGGTAAACGGCATAAATTGTTGAGGCAGAATTCTGCTAGTTAGTGAGGCAAATCAGGGCAAGACATATTTAATGGTAAGGTCCTGGGAATGTTGTAGGACAAAGAGACCTTGGAGTGCAGTTCAAAGTGGCTTGAAAGTGGAGTCACAGGTAGATAGGATAGTGAAGAAGGCATTTAAAGGGATTTCAAATATTTAAAAGGCATCTGGATGGGTATATGAATAGGAAGGGTTTAGAGGGATATGGGCCAAATGCTGGCAAGTGGGACTAGATTTATTAAGAATATCTGGTCGGCATGGATTAGTTGGACTGAAGGGTCTGTTTCTATGCTGTACATCTCTATGACTCTACCACGTTGGAAAAATTCATTATTATATAAAATTTACTCATGAGACTTAAAATCTGAGCAAGATCATCTTGAGTAATAAACAATATTCTTCATATCACTAATCTAATTCACTGACTCTCATGACTTGATGAATCAATGTAAACAATCTTGCCAGTCAACTCCCACTCAACTCTGCTTGGAGATTCTAAATGAAATAAAGTGATGGAAGAATAAACATACCTGCTCCTCAAATCGATGTATCCTAGCTACAGACAGCATCAATGCAATGTTAAAAGAGCAGAGAACCCGGCTGGTATCTCCTTGTTGGCCAGCCTAGACAAATGGCAAATGTAGGATATTTTAAGACTTTCATAATCAGTTTTGGTTATACTAAATTATGAATGGTACGTTTGAAATAAAATGTGTGTTTCTCTGAGCACTTTCTACCTGATACATTGTTGGGGGCGGGGGGGGGGGGGGTGTGTGCGGGGAGGGAGAGACAGTGGGCAATACTGGCAGCTGGATAATCAATTTGGAAGAAACAAGACCTCAGTGATGTGACTGTCTCCAGCCCCTCCCAATTTCATTATCCGATTGAGAGAATAATGCCGCTGCACTTGGCAGGGTTCACAAAGGAAACACAACAAAGAAAATCATCTAAAACTGCAGCTATCCTCACTGTAAGACACCAAGCATTAACATGCCAATACAACCCAAGTGCAATCTTCTGACAAATTACATTATTTAGATTTAACAATTGAAATGGCACAACCCGAGTTAATTTCTCCTTCAATAAATTTAATGCGTAAATTCACAGGCAATTATTTTAAAAAGCTTTTAATTCATTCAGAATGTTTTGTAATATTTTATTCATAACATCAGTGGTTTATCAAGGTGTAATAAGATTATTAATTTGATTATTAAGAGCAATGGGACAGGTGCTTTCAGAAACCATGTCTCCATTGCATAGAATTATGTGACTGAAGTAGAATACTGAGAAAACCATTCTGACCAACAAAAAAATTTAGCACACGTCTGATTTTTAAAAAAGCTGCCTTACAAGTTCTCCATTTGCCTCTCAAATATCTGAAGTTTTAAACAGGTTACTCTTTACTCATTTCTTCTTCCCAGTAATCTTCAATATTGAAAAGATACTGCAGTGCACAAAATTAACCTTTCCCAGAATTTCATAATTGCTAAGTGCCCGATATCAATTTTCCCTTTTGCTTTTATTCTAAAGGTGTTTCAAAACCATTACCAGCATCTCAAAGATACTTTCATCCCTTTGACTCTTCCCCATCTCTTTTGTATGTCTGGCAGAACAATCTTTTACCTAGGTTTCTTGGTAAGACAAAAGGCAAAACGTGCTGACAGAAACTGGACACTCCGTCACACCTTTAGATACTTGATGAGTTCACGGCCTAGATCATGGTCCAGTTTGATAGCAAACACGATATGAAGAATGACTGTTCCTTCTACATGACAAAGCTGGTCCTGTGGCACTGTTACAGCCTCCAACTCCATGGACCTTTAAAATGAAAACAAAAGTACACTTCTGTGCAAAAATAAAAGTGATAACATAGCCTGGGTAAACAGCAAACTTTGCAATCTCTGCCATAATTTTAAGCAGAGGGAAGCAGGAAGCATATTTGGGTGTGGTGGTAAGACTGGGGATATTTATGATCTGAACACACCCATGCAAGAACATCAATCAAATGAGGTCAGGAACAGATTCCAATGGAATACCTTTTTGCTATTTTAAATAAGCTAGCACACAAGAGTGACAACTCACTCAGTTCCTGTCTGTTCTTCTTTCTGCAACTGATCCTGTTGATGGAAGAATGTTATGATCCCTTCTAAAAGAGTTTTCTTACAACCCTATAAAATAAAAGAACAAATCACAAAGTAAAGAGGTGGACAATTTACCTGCAATCGTTATCATACAAGTGAATAACAACAATGCTTTCTCATCAATATTTAGCCAGGCTACATTTATTAACATCTCAAGCATCACTTTGAAGCATTGCTACACAGTGCTTGACTTTTTACCCTGAAGAAAGTAAGTTTCCCAAAATGATAAAATTTTGCTGTAAATCAGCATGTCAATATTGTTTTGTTTTCCATCCTACCTTAGCGGAGAGAAGAAGCAACTGATAGACAAGTGGAGGCAGTTCCTGCAAGTCCAACTTGGGGAACATTCTCAGCACTTTCATCATAACAAACTGAAGTTCCTCTATACTGAGTGGTACGTCCCTTTGGGAAGGAGAACAAACAAGGAAACATGGATTTAATTTATAGCTACAGAAATTTATTTTGGTAAAATGCTGCTTTTTAGTCATTGAACTGATAGAAATAAATTTACCTAAACATTGATGTGAGGTGAATGACACATTTTGGATCCCATCTGGAAAATAAAGGAAAGCATTTAAAAACAGAAATAAAATTATGTTCCTAGAAGTACAGGGCAGGCTGGAATCTAATGGACAAGTTTGCTCAATACACATGTAGAATAATTTACTGTAGAATGAGTTTCAAGTGGCATTCCTAGCCTGAGTAAAGTTAGCTGATCCTGGCCCAAGCAACATTTAGGGAGCACTAAAACTGGCCTCAGCACCCTGAATTAAGGAGTTCTGATGCCATTACTGATTGGTTTGCAGTAAACCCCGGTTCGAAAGAGTTTGGCAGATGTCAGAGAGGAAAGAATCAGACCTCCATCATTTGACAGCCTGCCTTAAATGAACTCTCTTGTGCACATATTAAGACAAATTAATTGGACAGCTTAATAGATGGGTGCTGGCATCCATGGAACAGTTCTCCACATTATGTCAAAATTTTAGAAGACATAGGAAGGAGAAGAACATTGCAACTGAATTTTCCAACAAGTAATCTTAAATTACAAGGAAGTTGTCCAGATCCTTGAATATTCTCATGTTGCTAATTGCTTCTTGATCGAATTTCCAATTTCCTAAAGTATTGCTATCTAATGGTATGTTACTTTGGATTAGTCACACATGATGCTACTTGCCTGCTGGAACACAGTGTGTTGATTAGTTGCTTCTTGTATTCTTCTCCATTCAAGTGACCTAGCAAACAGAAGGAGAATAAAAATATGTAAAATTATACATAACAGATGGTTAAAATCCCTTAGAAATATACTACCTACATGATAGGGCTTCGTGGGTAAGTTCAAAAAATGGAGAAGACGCATATACACCAATAAATATTTAATATTTGCTGTTCAGTATAGTTTTCAAACTTTCCTCACCGCCACCATAATTCAGGCTTTCTTGGGAGGCCAGAACAGTAAGTATTGTAGGAAAAAGATCCAGTGATTTGCCATTGATAATGCTTCCTCCTTTGATAGCATCCACATACAGGCTTGCCAATTCAGCTAAAGCAGCTCCAGGGAGTTGATGAGCCTAAAAAGAAGACCTCAGACTTCAGAGTGCATGAAGTGTACAGATCACATTAGATTTTGCAAATTATGTATGCCCTGATACCTACAATCTCATATTATTAACTCTTTATATAAACACTTTATAGTCACAAGAACAGACCAACTCGGTGAAAAATTATTTAACATAATACTGTACTATACCCAGTAATAAGGCAACATGGAGGTAATAAATGTTAAGAGCTTCTTTACTAGCATTTAAGTATAATACTGCTACTACTATTTCAATGGAGTCACTTGATGAGTACAAGAGATGCCAAGCCAATCTTCCATCTTGCAAACTTGTTAAACTGCCATTTATCTGTTTACCCTTTGCCTCACCAGATACAACCCATGTATCATCATTGTCTTTTCAGACCAACATCAGCTCTAAATCCTCTAATGACTCCCCTTTAAAACTTTTACCCTTGTTCTAAATTCCTTAATGCCCTCTTTACAGAAAACTTTGATAGCTTATGGACTCCAATGCTTCCTTACATAATGATATTCAGAATAGACAAGAAAGTAACAACAATATCAGTATGACAATCTAAAAGAAAAATCAGAATTGAATGCAAATACAAACATTTTTTGGGACAACATAAGATCATTATGGTTGATGAATTTTCTCATCACATCCTCTTTTCTCACTAGAAACATGCACTGATTGTCTCTAAAATCATTATGCTTTGTTTACTTTACCAATGGACTAACTATAACTCTAACATACTTTCATTGTCACAATTCTACTTGATTCCTCCATTTATAAACTGTATGTTTCGGTATTTTAATAAATCACTTCTAGTGAATAAATACTTTATTGATCATAATCTTATATAAACTCAAAAACATCACCTGGAACATCACAAAGTTTTTTCTTATTTTCACAGAAAACAAATTCCATTTCATTAATGTTCTCAAATTGTTGCCAGCGCGAAAAATGGCTATTCTTATATTCTGCACAAATTTTCAGGGATTAATAGCAAATGCAGCTGCAGAAGCAGAATCTTAATCTGAAAACATGACTACATTTAGAACATAAAATACCTTATCCTTAAATGACAGATAACTGCTTTTAGCATTAAAAGATTTTGTTTAGTGAACCTGCTTCCGGGCTGGAGAGTGGTGAGGGATCTGAGGCTAGAGAGCAAACAAGGCATGTCTGAATGCAGATAATCCGACTATCATTAAATGTTTTGTTAGAGAAATGCTCAACATACATTCATTTCATAGTTTACCTCAAGCATCAGCAAACCAATCATGTCTGTTGCCACATCTGATTGTAGATCTCCTGATTCAACTAATTGCATGCAATGTTTGTAAACAAAAAGCCTCAGACAAACTCCTTCATTTGAAACACATGGGGAACCTATAAAGGCAAAACAAAAGGACAAGATATACTATATCAGCACTCAACTCTCTGAATTTACTGGTTAACAGGTAGGGGATCAAGTACTGCAGAGAGATTGCATAGCATTGTTTTAACTCCAGGATATGGCTTCAAATTTAGCCTTCTTTCAGTGCTGTTTGTAGTTTGCATATTATGGTCTAGAATTCGATAACTGATAACTGACTCACAGTAGGACTCATATACAGTTAGATTAGGGCTAATTACAATAAATACATTTCATTCATTTATTTTCTACCTAGTAAGTGTATATATTGGCCTCAAGTCTGTAGTGCCATTTTTAGTTCACTTCAAAACTATATTACAACAATTATCATTGCTGAAAAATAAATACTTTCTTTCCATAAGCTATAAACTGATCAATATGCACTTGTTCCAATTAAATACAACGTGATGTGATGAGGGATGGAATGCATTAAACTGTTGCATTCTGAAGTTGGAATTTGATATACAAATATTGTTTATTATTGAACACCAACCTTTAAAAATAGCTCTCATCAGCATTCCAATCTCCTTCCCTTTCAAAGCATAACGTGTTATCAGGGCACCAACCTATAACAAAAGTAATATTCAAATTATAATGTCACATTGTTAACTAATTAAACACAAAGTAAAACATGGATTAGAGTATATATACAAGCCTGAATTTGATATAAGCATCTCATTCAAAAAATTACACTTGTGTACAAATTCCTTTTCTATAAACAATTAAACCCTTTTGAAATAAACACCAATAGAAATTGCAGTTGGAACTTTTTTTTAAACGTATACTGGAATGCCTGTGAAAAGCCCTCAAAAGTTTTCAGAATCTGGAGGGGATAGTGCTCAAAGGAGACGTGACTGAAGTAGTCATTAAAGTACTTGCTCAATAATATTCAAACTTGTTTTTTGAAACAGGTGAAAATATTCTGAAATGAAACCATAAAATGTTGAAAATAGTCAGCAAATCAGGTAGAAGAGAAAGCAAAATTAATGTTTTGGGTCTTTGACCTGTCTCCACAGATGTAAACCCTACTACTTAATGCCAGCATTATCTGTTTTAGTTCAGATTTCCAGCATTTTATTTTGGACAATATTATAATGCATGTATCTTTTGAGTTAATATTTTTGAATGCAATGTATCATAAACATTTTATTTAAACTTCAAAGTGTCTTGTTGAAAATAGTTATATTTTAACATCTCTCAATGCTGCATTATATAAGGCAAAGAAAGTTGCTCACCTCCTGTTCTTTCATGCGCTGCAGTAACTGCAGTAATCCTTGACAATCCTCGGCTGCTGCCAAATCCAAAATCTTCTGATCCATCTTGGCTCATATAAAAGTAACATGAAATGCTACCTTCAAAGAAAAGCTACTTCAGTGTTTAATGGAAATATGTGTATTTTATACAATGCCTCCATACACCCCTTGAAAGAAACATCAAGACACCACATAAAATGAACTACTACAGAACGAATCCAGAAACAAAATAAAATGAACAGAAAATGCTGGAAATGAGCAGCAATTCTGGTAGCATCTATGTTTTTCTCTCAACAGATGCTACCAGGCCAGCTGAATACTTCCAGCATATTGATTTTATTTCTAATTTCCAACATTCACAGCGAATAACTAAATCTTGCAGTGTGACCGAATATATATGAGATTTGATGGGTTCAATTGAAAACGTTAACCTACCTTTTCAATGCTGGTTCACCAGCCTAGATTTTCTATTTTTATGTCAGACTTCTAGCGTTAAATGTTGAGTCAAAATCATCAGATGGTCAACCCTAAAATCAGAGACATTGATTTAAAGATAACAGGCAAAGGAAGCAACAATGACATGAGGAAAAACATTTTTTTTAAACAGGACATGTTTTAAGATCTGAAATGATATTCTTAAAAGTATATTAAAGGCAGATTCAAAAGAGAATTTTGGAGTTACAGGGAAAAGACAGGTGAGTTTGACTGGGAGAGTTGCTATTACAAGGAGCTGATGTAGACACAATGGATGCTGGAAGTGACATCCTTTTGCGCTGTGAACAGCATATAATTACAAGACAGAATTTAATACACAAGATTTTAGACAGGGTAAGGGTAAAAGTACTTCCTGTCACAATGAGGGGAGGGCAGAAACCTGACAGTGCTATCTTCGTGATTTGAAGGAATTCATTTTGTCAGTGACAGAAAGTCACCCTGATAGAGACTGTGGAATAAAGAGGGAAATCACCCACACAGAGATAGTTCCATAACAGTTTACCATTTTGTATGACTAGAGCCTTACAAAATTGGAACAACCAAATATGCTGTATTTTAAAGGGGCTGTCCATTTGTTTTGCTGTTTGTCCTGGGACCCTGAAGAGACCCCCTTTGTCTGGGATACATTACCTTGACGTTTCAGATCACTTAATGGAGTGGGAGTGCAGCATGATAATGTGAAGACACCATGCAATAAATTAGAAATTTCTATTGCCTTAGCCTCCAATCCTCCCCAGTACTCAAGGCCACGAGAACTGGCGACCAATAACCAGGCAGAAAAACAAAATGCAAAAAAACTCAACAGGTTTAGAAGCATTTGTGCAGTTAGAAACAGAGTTAACGGACAGCCCAGTTTTGCAAGCAGAGTCATACCGTACTTGAAATATTACCTGTTCCTGTGTTCACAGGTGTTACCAAACATGATTTTGTCCAGCATTTTCTGTTTTATTTCTGATTCCAGCATTCCACAGTCCTCATAAAATAGTCCAAAGATCTAGAGAGCCTGCTATGCTGAGGGTGGTTGGAGCCACCAGCCCCGATGTAAAGACCTGTGATGTGTCTCCGCCCATGCCCAGAACTTTACCACCCACTCACCTCACAATTTTATACATAGATAGTCATAACATTGCTTAACAGAAGGATGTTGTGAAACTCGAAAGGTTTACAAGGATATTGCCAGGATTGGAGGATTTGATCGATAGGGAGAGGTTAAATAGGCTGGGGCTGTTTTCCCTGGAGCACTGGAGGCTGAGGGGTGACCTTACAGAGATTTATAAAATCATGAGGGGCATGGATAGGGTAAATAGACAAGGTCTTTTTACTGAGGTGGGGAGAGTCCAGAACTAGAGGGTGTAGGTTTAGGGTGAGAGGGGAAAGATATAAAAGAGATATAAAGGGCAACATTTTCACATGAGGGTGTTGCGTGTGGGGAATGGGCTGCCAGAGGAAGTGGTGGAGGCTTGTGCAATTGCAACGTTTAAAAGGCATCTGGATGGGTATATGAATAGGAAGGGTTTGGAGGGATATGGGAACAGGTGCTGGCAGGTAGAACTAGATTGGGTTGGGATATCTGGTCGGCATGGACGAGTTGGACCAAATGGTGCTGTACATCTCTATGTCTCTATAAACAGCATGGGAAAAGACACTACAGTTGTGTGTGTGTGTGTGTGTGGTGGTTCATCAACCATCTATCTCATGAGATGGTGATGGCTTAGTCGTATTATTGCAAGGCCATTAATCGAGAGATCCAGATCTAGGGACCTGGGTTCAATTTAGATGACAGAATTTGAATTAGAATCATAAAGTCATAGAGATGTACAGCAAGAAAACAGACTCTTCTGTCCAACTCATCCATGTCGACCAGCTTTCCCAACCTAATCTTGTCCCACCTGCCAGCACACGGCCCATATCCCTCCAAACATTTCTTATTCATATACCCATCCAGATGCCTTTTAAATACTGCAATTGTACTAGCCTCCATCACTTCCTGCGGCAGCCCATCCCACACATACACCATCCTCTGCATGAAAATGTTGCCCCTTAGATCTCTTTTATATCCTTCCCCCTCACCCTAAACCTACACTCTCTGGTTCTGGACTCCAATACCCCAGGGAAGAGACCTTGTCTGTTTACCCTATCCATGTCCCTCATGATTTTATAAACCTCTATAAGTTTACCTCCCAGCTGCCGACGCTCTAAGGAAAACGGCCCTAGCCTATTTCCCTATAACTCAAATCCTCTAACCCTGGCAACGTCCTCGTGAATCCTCTCTGAACCCTTTCAAGTTTCACAACATCCTTCCGATAGGAAGGAGCATAGAACTGCACGCAATAATTCAAAAGTGGCCTAACCAATGTCCTGTACAGCTGCAACATGACCTCCCAACTCGTGTACTCAATACTCTGACCAATAAAGGAAAGCATACCAAACGCCTTCTTCACTATCCTATCTACCTGCAACTCCACTTTCAAGGAGCTATGAATCTGCACTCCAAGGTCTCTTTGTTCAACAACAATCCCTAGGACCTTACCATTAAATGTATAAGTTCTGCTAAGGTTTGCTTTCCCAAAATGCAGCACCTCACATTTTATATAAATAAAACTCCATCTGCCACTCCTCAACCAATTAGCATATCTAATTAAGATCCCATTGTAATCCGAGGTAACCTTCTTGGCTGTCCACTACACCTCCAATTTTAAATTTCTTTTAAAACCTGGAATTAAGAGCTTTAGTTTAAAACCATGAAAACATTGTTGATTGTAAAAAACACCATCTGGTTCGCTAAAGTGGGTGACATTTTGAGATGTTATTTCACAGGTCCCTCAGTCCAGGGGTCTGGACACTATCACTGCACCACATGAGGGCCCATCAAATCCAAATGTACCTGGTGTTCTCAGGCAGTCTCCCATCACACACAAACCAGGCCTGAAACACACACTTTGATTTCTCACCACAGATGCTGTCAGACCTGCTGAGATTTTCCAGCAATTTCTCTTTTTGTTTACAAGTTTGCTTAGTTTCCAAGATCAGACATGATCGGTTGTTTTAATGTGGCCACAGACTGTGATCAACTCTAAACTTCCCTCTGAATCAGCTTAGCAAGCTACTCAACTGTCACCAATTGTCACTTTTTAAAGGCAAGGAGGATTGGGCAATAAATGCTGGGTAGCCAGCATTGCCCGCATCTCATGAGTGAATAAAAAAAACAAAATCTGACCCTATTTTTCAGCACTTGGGCCTGTCACTTTGTGTGCTTATGTGTCTTGTAAACAGTTCAAAGAATGATAGAGTTCAAAGAAGAGCTGTACAGCACAGAAAAAAAAGTCTGAGCAAATCAGAAACCACCATCTAACAACTCTAACCCAGCATTCTTTATAATTAAATGGTGTTTCTTGTAAATAATCTCCAATGTCTTTTTCTCATAGGAGCTAGTCACATTGTGTATTATGTAGTGGACATGGCCTTGAGCAACACACACCATGGTTAATGTCTAACCTCAGGCTAGCAGGGCACTACTGATGATCAGCAGGACCATGCTGCCAGGCTCACGGTGTACAGTCTTACCGCCCATGTACAGTAGTCGCTCCCTCTGCCCCAACCTCACCCTCAGGATTTACCTACCCCAGGTGCTGCAGCTCACAACAGCGCCATCACACCTCCCGCGCAAAGAATCCGGCCATCCCATTGGCCGCGCTTACCCAGCACCGTCCTATCATTGGTCCGGGCTTAAACCAATTACTGAAAGCCGAACCAGGGCCGCACCGCATCATTGGCCCAAACCTCAAGATATTCTGCAACACAATTGGTCAATGGGTATCTGCCTGTGCATTGGTCTAGATGAAGCCAGGGTAGCAATACAAATGGACAATAAGGATTTGACTTATGATTGGTTTCGGTGAAGCCAACACAATTGGACAACGTGGGATAGCACTTTCATTGGCTAAAACGGAAGCCAATTTGGGAATATAATTGGACAAAGGTGTTCTGCCTTTTTATTGGCTGAAACAGGGACAATACACCAAGACTATTGGGCAAAGACGCTTTGCCTTTTCATTGGTTGAAACGGAAGACGATGTGCCGATACGATTAGATAAGGAGGTTCTGCCATTTGATTGGTCACTAGTGCCCAATCACAATTCAGCCATTTACCCTGTAGCCTTCTGATTGGTTAATCTCACACGCTTCCCCACCTGGCTGCTCGGGTCGAGAAGAAGCCTTTTTAAGTAAAATGGCGACTGAAGCCAGGAATGGGGGTAGGCGGGAGGGATTTATTGGAGCAAAGCAATAAGTTAGGTGGTTCTCTCCCCAACCCATTTTTACCACACTTCCCCGTTGGAAATGAATCGCAGCAGGAAGATAAATGGGGACAAACCCTTTCTCTGGGAGTTTTGATCGAATTGCAGGTTTCTCAGGGTGAATAAAAAAACCCAACATTTATCACCGCAACAGGATGTAAATACCGAACCTTTAACTGGCCTTTTAACTCTACTTGATGCAAAAATGATGTGGAGGAGCCGGAGTTGGACCGGCGTGGACAAAGTTAAAAATCGTGCATCGCCAGGTCATAAATAAACCTGTTTTTCAAATAAAGTTATTGGATGGAAGTAACGACGTTCTGCTTCTTGTAGCTTCCTCAAAGGAAATGCGCCATCCTGTTCCTGTGGGCCAGTGGCGCAATGGATAACGCGTCTGACTACGGATCAGAAGATTCTAGGTTCGACTCCTGGCTGGCTCGAGTACTTTTGTCTTTGCACAAATATCATAAAAAGTTATTTTGTTTTAAATGATCCTAAATACATAACATTCACAACTATGGGATTATTCCAATTGTACTTTTGGTTGTAGCAAATAAACAATTATTTTTTTGCAGGAGAAAGTGAGGACTGCAGATGCTGGAGATCAGAGCTGAAAATGTGTTGCTGGAAAAGCGCAGCAGGTCAGGCAGCATCCAAGGAGCAGGAGAGTCGATGTTTCGGGCATGAGCCCTTCTTCAGGAATTATTTTTGCAGCCCATTCATTGCGATTTCTGCTGAATGCAAATTTATTCTATTTCCAGAGCTTTAGCTGTTACATCTGGGCAATTAACTGTCACTAAATTGATATTCACAGAATTGTTATAGTGTAAAAAGAGGGCCACTCAGCCCATCGTGCCTGTGCCAGTTTGCCAAATGAGGATCTCAGGTGCTCCATTCTCTTGCCCTCCCTTTGTTAACTTGCACATGAGATGAAGTAAAAGTTGGCAGATGGAGTAAAATGTGAAGCTGAAAACCGAAAGAACTGCAGAAGCTGTCAAGCAGAAACAAAAAACAGAAGTTGCCAGAAAAGCTCAGCAGGTCTGGCAACAGTTTTAACATTTCGGGTCTGGTGACCCTTCCTCAGATCATGACCCTAAACGTTAAACCTGACTTGTTTTCACAATTGCAGTCAGCTTTGTTGAGCTTTTCCAACAACTTCCGTGTTTCAGTGTTTAAAATGTGAAGTTGTTCATTTCAGAAGGGAGAACAGAAAAACAATGGTATTTAAATGAAGGAAAACTGCAGAAAGTAAAGGGTCTTGTGGGTCATCATCAGCAATCGCTAACGAGTATGATTGTCTACCTAGGAAATTCCGTGTCACTCATATTGGATTTGTGTCCTTGTGTGGCTGATGAGCCTGATCCTAGAGCCACACCTCCGATCACACATTTAGCAGATGTTTCAGGAAGGTGGAATTGGACCTTGGCCTTGAGATTATTGACATTCATTTCTCCAGTTCCTTTTCTGTACATCCTCTTGATGACACGTATAGAAACATAGAAGTTAAGAGCATGAAGAGTCCATTCGACCCTTCGAGCCTGCTCCGCCATGCATTTCTATTATGGCACTTTGGTCCCATTTGCCCCAAGTGCAATATCTAACCACCCCTTGAATGCATTCAATGTTTTGGCATCAACTACTTCCCACCACTTGTGTGAAGAAATGTCTCCTCATCTCAATTCTAAATGGTCCACCCCAAAACCTCAGAATGTGACCCCTGGTTCTGGAGGTATTTTTGAAAAATTGTGACCCTTCATACTCACTTTGTGTTTCCTTCAAATTGATTTATTCTGAATGAGGGTTCACATGCGTTGACATCTATGTTTATGTCTTGAGGGAAGCTTTCAGCGAGTATTTGAAATACTTCCTTTGTCCTCCTCCCATTTAACTTCCTTCCTTGAGCTAAGTGAAGATTTGATTCAACAGTTGGACATCAGGCACCCTAAGCATGTGACTGGCTCAGCGGAGTTGGTATTAGGTTTTCATTGCCTCAATGCTGGTGCTATTAACTCCTTCAAGGACATGTGTTAGTAAACCTGTTCTCCCAGCTGATGTGAAGAATCAGTCTCAAACATATTAAGGGTACTCCTCAAAGGTGTTGAGGTGATGCTTATGTGTAGTCCATGTTTTGGAGCCATATGGAAGAGTTGGAAGGATGACTGCCTTATACATAAGGATCTTTGTAGACTCTCATCCTTAGATGTCCAAAGACAGAGTTCACAGATTTGATGTGATGTTGAATCTCTGCATTGATGTCAGCCTTAGATGAAGGTTAGCTTCCCAGGTAAGGAAATTATCCATGTTTAGGAGGATATTGCCATTGATCTCAACATGAACTCAACCTGGAACAGGTTGGCAAAGAAGTTGAGTCCTATTGAGGTTAAGGCTGAGACCAGTTCTTCGGTATGTTTCTGCAAAGGCATTGATGATTCACTTCCAAGAAGGCCAACATGACGTTGTTGTCACTGAAGTTCCAGAAGTGAAGTTGGTGTTGTTTCCTCCTCAGATTTTAACCAGCTGAGGTTTAAAGTTTGTGATCCATCCCATAGACAATGTCAACACTACTGGAAAGTTGGTTCTTGACCAGATGAAGAGTGGTGGTAATGAAGATGGGCAAAAGGGCGGGGCAATGACACATCCCTACTTGAGCACTGTCTTGAGCTCAGAAGATTCTGTAATAATACCAATGATGAGGACTGTTGCTAATAACTTGCCATGAAGTAGTCAGAGAACATTGATGAAGTTCACTGGGTAGCTTCTGACAGGGTCTTCCATAGCAATTCCCAATTAAATGAGTCAAAAACCTTGATCAGATTGATGAAGGCCTTGAAGAATGGTTGGTGCTTTTCCTGGCATTTCTCTTGGAGTTGCCCAGCAATGAAAATCATGTCCATAATTCCATGATTTGGTCAGAAGCTACATGGTTTCTGGAAGGATTTCCTCAGAATGAGAGAAGGCACCCAATAAGATTTTGGGCAATGATCTTGGGAGATTTCTTGGTAGTTCCTATGGTACATGGCAGCATCCCTGAGATTGGCAGGCATTTCTTCTTTCTCACAGATTTTCAGTAAGAGTTAATGGAGATGTCGGGTAAGCTCAGTTTCTTCAAATTTGAAAATCTCCACCGGATTCCCATCTACTCCTTTGGCTTTTCCACTCTTCATGTGTCTAATGGCGGCTTCAACATCCTAATCAAAAGCAAGCATCTTAATACTGAATCCTGCAGAGTCACGCTGGAAACAACCTTTTAATTACAAAAACAGCCACCAACCATTGTCTTTTTCCTTCCATCTACTAAGCCAATTGCGGATTCGACTTGCCACTTTCATATAGTTCTCATGTGTTTGGACTTTTCTGTCTAGTTGGCCATTGGAGACTTTGTCAAGAAGCAAAGACAGGAGAAATTATCATGGGTGGGTGTGGGGTGGGAAAATGGCAGTGGCGCTGAACCAATGTTTAGTGCTTGTTTTCACAGCACAAGACACAAATTACATGAAATATCCAGGGGGCAAAACAAATGAGGATGTTATGGTAATAAATAGCAGCACAGCAAATGTATGAGTAAACCTAAAAGGATAAATAGTGTTATGAATCAGGCCAGATGCCCCTCAAAACATTTAAAGAAAGTAGTCCAGACACAAACTGTGCTAGTTTTAAGTAGATAACGAATGGATATTCTAGAAGAGATGCAGCTGGTCAAACCACTTTTTTTTAAACAAAACAATTTATTTACAAGATTACTAAATGAAACACAAACAAAAGAGAACAGAATACCTAATAACTTAACCTATCTGAAAATCCAGCACATTATCCCAACTCAATGATGCTGTAGGAAAAAGTGAGGTCTGCAGATGCTGGAGATCAGAGCTGAAAATGTGTTGCTGAAAAAGCGCAGCAGGTCAGGCAGCATCCAGGGAACAGGAGATTCGACGTTTCAGGCATAAGCCCTTCTTATGATGCTGTTCCAAACTTCTGCAACAATCCCCACAAACATCCCTCAGCAAAAAAGGTAAATCAAATACAGGATCTTACAGGAGAGAGAGAAATGGCAGAGGTACTCAGCATGGAACACCTTCTTCCATGCAGCTGTTTCTTGGATCAGCAGCCTCACTGACTGCCTGCTTTCAGCAAACAGCCAGACTGCTAAAACCAAACCAAACCAAACCAGAGAGAAGCTGAGCTGGCAGAACTGGCCACTCCTCTTCATTGTACAAGTGTTTTTTTAAAAAAGAACTTGAAAGCATTCTCAAGTAGATCAACCCCAGACATTTCAGAGTCTGTCTTTACGACCTCCTGAAAAAAAATCCAGGACAACTTAACCTTGTTAAAGGAGCAGAATCATCACAATTGTCATTATATCCCTCGGACTAAGAGTGATGCTTCTACATTTAGAGTCATAGAGATATACAACATGAAAACAGACCATTTGGTCCAACTCGTCCATGCCGACTAGATATCCAAAACTAATCTAATCCCATTTGCCAGCACTTGATTCATATCCTTCTAAACCCTTCCTATTCATATACCCATCGACATGCCTATTAAATGCTGTAATTGTATCAACTTCCATCACTTCCTCTGGCAGCTCATTCCATGCACACACCACCCTCTGTCTGAAAAGTTTGCCCCTTAGGTGCCTTTATATCTTTCTCCTTTCACCCTAAACCTATGTCCTCTAGTTCTGGACTCCCACAACCCAGGGAAAATACTTTGTCTATTTATCCTACTTTGAGACCGTGGCTCGTTTTCTCTGTGTCCCATAAGATCTAACCATACTCCCATTTTAAACCTTGTTGAATCCCTTACTGAAGTCCGTATAGATCACTACTACTGCTTTGCCCTCAACAATCCTCTTTGTTACTTCTTCAAAAAACTCAAGTTTTATGAGACATGATTTCCCACATACAAATCCATGCTGACTATCCCTAATCAGTCCTTGCCTTTCCAAATCCTGTCCCTCAGGATTCCTTCCAACAACTTGCCCACCACTGAGGTCAGGCTCACTGGTTTATAGTTCCCTGGCTTTTTCATACCACCTTTATGAAATAGTGGCACCACGTTAGCCAACCTCCAGTCTTCCGGCATCTCACCTCTGACTAACGATGATACAAATATCTCAGCAAGGGGCCCTGTAATCACTTCCCTAGTTTTCCACAGAGTTCTAACGTACACCTGATTAGGTCCTGGGGACTTATCCAACTTTATGTGTTTCAAGACATCCAGCACTTCTTGCTTTGTAATACGGACATTTTTGAAGATCTATTTCCCCACATTCTATATCTTCCATAACCTTCCCCACAGTAAACACTGTTGCGGAATACTCATTTAGTATCTCCCCCATCTCCTGCGGCTGCATACATGAGCTGCCTTGCTGATCTTTGAGGGGCCCTATTCTCTCTTGTTTCTCTCTTGTGGGAATCTAGGCAATGTGGGGGACAGTAATTAGACATGGTCAGAAAGTAATTCCTGAGGGAGGCACTGATTATATATAAAACAGATTAGTTCTACACTGCTAATTATAGAATAATTCCAGGACAGGAAGAGGCCATTTCGCCTATTGAGTCTGCACAGACCCGCCAAGAAGCATCTCACTTAAACCAGTATTTATCATCCTGGACACTATTGAGCAATTTAGCACAGCCAATCCAACTATCCTTTGATAAAACCTGAAAGAACTGCAGATATTGTAAATCAGAAACAAAAACAGAAATAAAAATTGCTAGAAAAACTCAGCAGGTCTGACAGCACCTTTGAAGAGAATTTAGAGTTAACATTTTGGGTCGAGTGACCCCTCTGATGAACCAAAACATGAACTCTGATTTTGCCACCTGGCATTTGGATGGTGGGAGGAAACAGCACCCAGCACAGAGAGAACCCAACAGAAATTCACACAGATGTCACCCAAGGCTGGAATTGAATCCAGGTCCTGTGAAACAGCAATACTAACTGCTGAATCACCATACCACCCAATGCTGTAAAGTCTTTTTCAGGTTTAAGTATAGATTATGAGTCAGCCCCTGAGAAATATTTTTGTTGCAGGTAAGAATTAACTATTCAGCCAGTGTCATTACCAAGTACTTCAAGATGAGGTGAAACAAAGCATTAGGTAATATACAAGTCATTACTCCACTTCTCATGCCAACCATACTTGCATTCTTTGAGGAAAATTACAAATATTGTACTCATTTGTAAAGAATGTTGTGTTGTATATGCTTGGTCATAAAGCTTTGCTTTCAGACAACTGTGCTTACATCATAGAATGGGAGAAAGTGAGGACTGCAGATGCTGGAGATCAGAGCTGAAAATGTGTTGCTGGAAAAACGCAGCAGGTCAGGCAGCATCCAAGGAGCAGGAGAATCGACATTTTGGGCATGAGCCCTTCTTCAGGAATGAGGAAAGTGTGCCAAGCAGGCTAAGATAAAAGGTAGGGAGGAGGGACTTGGGGGAGGAGCATTGGAAATGCAATAGGTGGAAGGAGGTTAAGGTGAGGGTGATAAGGTGAGGGTGATAGGCCTGAGTGGGGATGGGGGCAGAGAGGTCAGGAAGAAGATTGCAGGTTAGGAAGGTGGTGCTGAGTTCGAGGGTTGGGACTGAGACAAGATGGGGGGAGGTGAAATGAGGAAACTGGAGAAATCTGAGTTCATCCCAAGGGATGGAGGGTTCCTAAGGGAAGATGAGGCACTCTTCCTCAAGCCGTCGTGTTGCTATGGTCTGGCAATGGAGAAGTCCAAGGACCTGCATGCCCTTGGTGGAGTGGGAGGGGGAGTTGAAGTGTTGAGCCGCGGGGTGGTTGGGTTGGTTGGTGCGGGTGTCCCAGAGGTGTTCTCTGAAACATTCCGCAAGTAGGCGGCCTGTATCCCCAATATAGAGGAGGCCACATCGGGTGCAGCGGATGCAGTAAATGATGTGTGTGGACGTGCAGGTGAATTTGTGGTGGATATGGAAGGATCCCTTGGGAAGGAAATATATCCTTGGTGGTGGGGTCTGTTTGGAGGTGGGGTCTGTTTGGAGGTGGCGGAAATGGCGATGGATGATACAATGTATATGGAGATTGGTGGGGTGGTAGGTGAGGTGGGAGCACGAAGCAGCACCGATATCATAGAATTCCTACAGTGTGGAAATAGACCATTTGGCCCAACAAGTCCACACACCGACACTCCGAAGCTAATTTACCCAGACCCATTCCCCTACCCCATTACTCTACATTTATCCGTGAATAATGGACCTAACCAAATTCACCTGCATCTCCACACACATCATTTACTGCATCTGCTGCGCCTGATGTGGCCTCCTCTATATTGGAGAGACAGGCCGCCTACTTGCAGAACGTTTCACAGAACACCTCTGGGATATGGAAGGATCCCTTGGGGCCCTGGACGGAAGTAAGGGAGGAGGTGTGGGCGCAAGTTTTGCATTTCTTGCAGTTTCAGGGGAAGGTGCCGGGAATGGAGGTTGGGTTGGTGGGGGGTGTGGAACTGACGAGGGAGTCACAGAGGGAGTGGTCTTTTTGGAAGGCTGATAGGGGAGGGGAGGGAAATATATCTCCGTTTGGAGGTGGCGAAAATGGCGACGGATGATACGATACAAATGGAGGTTGGTGGGGTGGTAGGTGAGGACCAGTGGGGTTCTGTCCTGGTGGCGATTGGAGGATCGGGGCTCAAGGGCAGAGGAGCGGGAAATGGAGGAGATGCGGTGGAGAGCAAAGTCGACCACATCTGGGGCGAAATTGCGGTCTTTGAAGAAGGAGGCCATCTGGGCTGTACGGTATTGGAACCGGTCCTCCTGGGAGCAGCTGCAGTGAAAACGAAGGAATTGGGAATATGGGATGGCGTTTTTACAGGGGGCAGGGTGGGAGGTGGTGTAGTCTAGGTTGCTTACAGTAAATGTCCGTGTTGATTCGGTCGCCCGAGATAGAAATGGAGAGGTCTAGGAAGGGGAGGGAGGAGTCTGAGACGGTCCAGGTAAATTTGAGGTCGGGATGGATGGTGTTAGTAAAATGGACAAACTGTTTAATCTCCTCGTGGGAGCACGAGGCAGCGCCGATATCATAGAATCCCTACAGTGTGGAAACAGGCCATTTGGCCCAACAAGTCCACATACCGACTCTCTGAAGGCTAATGTACCCAGACCCATTCCCCTACCCCATTACTCTACATTTATCTGTGACTAAAGTACCTAACCTACACATCCCTGAACACTATGGGCAATTTAGCATGGCCAATTCACCTAACCTGGACATCTTTGGAATGTGGGAGGAAATTGGAGCATCTGGAGGATATAGGGAGAATGTGGAAACTCACACAGACAGTTGCCCAAGGCTGGAATTGAACTACACTGTGAGGCAGCAGTGCTCATGACTGAGCCACCATGCTGCTTGAAATCATTTCGGACTCATTTGATCAACATCAAGGGGATAACATGCATCACCTTTCTCTGGAACAGATTCAAACCTGAGTAATAAAAGATCAGGATTCTAACTCACTGCCTCATCTCCTGTTTACTGGGCTTCCAATGGAGTAATATAGGTGATTACATAATGAGAATATAAAGCTCACTGAAGTGTCTTCAGCACATTAATTGACAACATGGTTGCAAAAGGCTCGTAGATTTCCTGTATGTCATGGTGGCAACAATCAGTTGTTAGTTGGCAACAACTTCCAATTCAGGTCAAAGTGGTTTTCAACAGTTAACTTTAATACACATTGACTTAGTGGCAGCATTTTTCTATGGGTCACATTAAACTGCAACAATTTTGGAAAAAAGACTGGCACCTCGGAGTTATCAGTTCTGACTGTCTTCCATCAAAAAGGCATTTACGGTTGTTTAATTGCACATGTGAACTTTAGGCTCTGTTCTAACTTCTGAGTGTTCTGACAGGACTCTAACCTTTGAAGGACAGTTAGCAATTTTTGCACTATTCAGCCATTCTAAGCTTTCACTCCTTCAATTATTTGCGACATGCTTTATTGTACTTTATGTGTCAACCTTTAGCGTTTACCGGATATTTTCTTATCAATTCACTTTTTAAACTATTGTTATCATTCATTAACATACTGTGGATGTTTATTGCCCATTCCTGGTTTGCCCTTGAATAAATGCCGTTTTTATGACAAGTAAATCAACACAACTGAATAACATGATAAGCATTTCAGAGGACAGTTAAGAATGAACCGTGTTGTTGTGGGTCATGGAGTCACCAACGGGCCCAGGCTCAGATTGAAGGTAGCAGTTTTCTTTTCTGAGAGGTATTAGTGGTTCTATCAAACAACATAAAACCAATCACGTTTCTAATTCTCAGTATGGAAGAAGAGTCATTTTCTACTCAAAACATGAGCAATATTTTTCCCTCCCAGATGCTGTCAGACTAGTTGAGATTGTCAACCACTTATTATTTGAAGTTAAGATCCCAGCAGCCACAGCCTTTATTTTTATTTCTGTCTAAATTGATAGTTTGCTTCTTTCTGAAGATGTATTTCTCTAAGGTGTTCACTGTTCCCCATTTAAGGTGTAACATTCCAAGTGCCCATGAAGTTGACCTCCTTCAACCGTTCATCATCTGAGAAGAGAAATCTTTCTTCATATAGGGAAACATAATAAAATATAGCAAATACAGCAAAGATTAATGATACAATTTATTTCTTCTTGTAGTTGACTTCTCCAAGATTGTTGCAATTTCCCTTAATGTAGTACCCTCAAGAAACTGCTAACACTTAGCCCTTAGAGTTCTGTGGTTCCTTGAACGTGCCCTCACAAGGTGGTTGTATATTTGACATTCATAATTTTCATGAATGACTCCACAATGCAGCAAATCACATGATCATGTTGTGGCATTGCAATCTTTGCAGTCATTGTCCAAATATTCATAATGTTTACGCTTTTCAATTGCATATGTGAACTTCAGGCAAATGTAAGTAAAACTTATTTCATATCCCTTCCATCATTCGTTTTATTGCATAATCATCTCTCATTCTTTCCTGCCTCGCTGTATGTTGTTATGCCCCACAGTACAGAATCTGATTTAATTTTTGATGTGTGTTGCAGAATGTAACATTTAAAAAAATATAAAACTTTTCAGATTTATTCTGAAGAAAGGTAACTGGACCAAAAACGTTAACAATGATTTAGAATCATAGTGTTGTACAGCATGAAAACAGATCCTTCAGTCCAACTTGTCCATGTCCATCAGATATCCTAAATTAATATGGTCCCATTTGCCAACATTTGGTCCATATCCCTGCAAACCCTTCTTATTGAAATATGCATCCAGATACCTATTAAATGTTGTCATTGTATTTGCCTCAATTATTTGCCCTGGCAGTTCATTCCATATCCACACCACCCACTACTTGAAAACGTTGCTCCTTAGGTCCCTTTTAAATCTTTCCCCTCTCACCCTAAACCTATGTCCTCTTGTTTTGATCTTCTCTACCCTGGGAAACAGACATTGCCTATTCATCCTATCATGCCCTTCATGATTTTATAAACCTCTATAGGGTCAACCCTCAGCTCTGACCTTTCTGGGAAAAGCCTATATAGCATCTCCCTATAGTTCAATCTCTCCAACCCCAGCAACATGCTTGTAAATCTTTTCTGAACCCTTTCAAGTTTCACAACATCTATCCTATAGCAAGGAAACCAGAATTGAATGCAGTATTCAAAACGTGGCCTAACCAAGTTCTATATGCAGCAACATGATCTCCCAACTGCTATATTTAGTTGCACATCTGGAGCACTGTGGACAGTTTTGGTCCCCTTATTTAAGGAAAGATATTATTTCATTGGAGATAGTTCAGAAAAGGCATTGTCTCAGAACTGAGGGGAAGCTCTTCTTCTCTCAGTGTGTTGAGAGTCTTTGGCAGTCCTTGATACAGAGAGATGTGGGGTGGAGACCTTGTTATATTTAAGGCTGATATAGATAGATTTTTGATTGATAAAAGAATCAGAGGTTATCAGAAAAGGGCAGGAAAGTGGATGTGAGGAGTGTGGGATGAGCCATGATCCTGTTACATAGTGGAGCAGACGTGAGGAACCAAATGACCTGTTCTTGTTCCTATTTCTCATGATTCTTATTATTCCTTTTAAAGTAATAGTCTAATTGCATTTTGAATGCTTTGATTAAGTCAGTCTCTGCCACACATTCAGACAATCTATTCTAGACCCTAACCCTGCACAGTTTAAAAATTACTTTTTCCACATTTTACTTTTGCTTCCAGTGCTAAGTACTCTAAATCTGTGCTTCTTTACCTCCATTCTTTCATGAATGGGACCATTTACTCCCCATTTAGTCTATCCAAAGCTCTCATGATTTTTAGTACTACAAGCAGAACTTCCACTCAATTCAGCTTCTCGAAAGTGAACAGTCCAAGCTTCTCCAATCTATCATAATCAATAATCTTTCTCCCTGGAATCACTCTCACAAACCTTTTCTGCGCTTTCTCCATAGCATCCTTCCTAAAGTACAATGGCCAGAATTGGATGCAATGTTCTAAATGAAGCCAAAATAGTGTTTTATATTTGAAAGACAGACTCCATTGCTCTTGCACTCAATGTCTGTATTAGATTAGATTCCCTACAGTGTGGAAACAGGCCCTTCGGGCCAACAAATCCACACTGACCCTCTAAAAAGCAACCCAGCCAGACCCATTCCCCTACCCTACATTATGGGCAATTTAGCATAGCAATTCACCTGACCTGCACATCTTTGGATTGTGGGAGGAAACTGAAGCACCCAGAGGAAACCCACACAGACACAGGGAGAATATGCAAAGTCCACACAGTCGTCCAAGATGGGAATCAAACCCCTGTCCCTAGTGCTGTGAGGTAGCAATGCTGACCACTGAGCCATCATGCCCCTAAGAATTCTAAAGTTCTGTAAAGTATACAATATATACAGTACAAAGGATATCTGCTTGTTCATCCTGTTCTGCCACATTTAGTGATTTATGCACATTTATACCCATGTCCCTCTGCTCCAGCACCAGAGTAGTATTTATTTTTATATTGTCTCTCCATGCTTGCTTGACAAATTAAATCACCTCACTCTTCTCCACATTGAATGTCACCTGCTACTTATCTGTCCACTCCACAAACTTGTCTGTTCTTTTGAAGTTATATACATACGTGTGCAGAGTTGACAATGATTCCGTGGGCCCAAAGTAACATTTCTGAACTTTGTGCAACAATAGTGATGCATTGAGCTTATTTTGTTAATGTTTAATGGATCAGCCCATACGGTCAAGCTATGTTTGATTAATTGTCAATTCATTTACAACACAGTCACTGACAACATTCGTGATATAATAGACAGAATAATGCTTAGCAAAGGATATTTAGGTTAGTTAAGCAATTACTTCATGATTCTGAGTTTTGAAACTTACAAATTTAACTTTCTTGTTATAAAATCCAGAACTTCCATATTCTTCTCCAAACATTATTACAAATTTAGTTTGCTTCTGTCCTAGTTATTTCAACTTTGCACGGCCCCGATGCATTGTCTTCATCCTAACATTGAAAGCGATGCCTACAACCATCTAACCCATAAAATCTGGAATCCACACCTCCTTAAAACTGTTGAGTTTTGTAAACTTTAAGTCACTCCTTATCCTTACAAATATCAGTGTTTTGGTTCAATTGTTGTAGCACCGCAGACCTTGGACCTTAGATTTCTCGATTTCAAAATTATGTTCAGGGGTTATAGACCAGAAAATACTTTGCAGTTCATCCAACCAGTTTCAAAGATAAATGACCTATCAGTCATAGAATAGCTCAGTTATCTAATTATGTGTCAACATTGTATAAACAACTTAATTCCATTGTCTCCATGGGAAAATTCCATATATTCAATCTTGTTACATGAAATAATTTAATCTAAATCACATATGTACCTTCATTCTTCTAAATTTGAATCTTTAATGCCACATTTGCTGGAGATCCTGGCAAATTCAATTCATGCATTATCATAGACATTTTGAAAACGTGAGGATTCTGCTTCTGCTTTTGTTGTACTGGAGTCACATACTAATAACCTTTTTCTGTTGGTATTTAAATGGATAGTGGCAGTGCTAGCTAAACCAGGCTGAAATAGTAATGCTGCTAATTATAATTTATACAAGCATACAGGCAAGGAACTGGAATAGACCACTCAGCCCTTTGAGCTCGATGATCAGGGTTGATCTGATTTTAACCTCATTTTGGCATACCACTGATAATCTTTGTCTATATGTCTCTGCCATAACAATATTTAAAGATGCTGCATCCACTGTCTTTTGAGGAGAGAAAGAATCAAAATCCTTTGAGAGAAAATACTTTTTTCATCTCTGCTTTAAATGGGCAACCACTCATTTTTAATTCAACATCTGCCCAGTCAAGTCCCCTAAGGATGTTTTAGGTTTCAATTACATCACTTCTGACTCTTCTAAATTCCAGGGAATATAGGCCTGGCCTGTCTCGCCTTTTCTCATAAGTCAAACAACTCAATCCAGCTATTAGTCTATTGAATCTGCTCTGGGTTACTTCAAATGTATTAACATCTCTGTGTAAGCACAGTGACCAGTACTGTACACAGTCTTACCAATGCCCCCTGTCTAACTAAAACCTAACCTTCTGACTTTTATAATCAATTCTCCTCTCAATAAAACATAATATTCTATTAGTATTTCCTGATTACTTGCTGGATCTGCATACTAAACCTCTGCAATTCATGCGCAAGTAAACCTAGATCTTTCTGCATCCTTTCTATTCTTTCTGCCAAAATGGACAATTTTACCCATTCCCACATTTAACTCCATTTGCCAGATCTTTGCCTATTAACATAACCTAAATATATTCTTTTGTAGGCTCCTTATGTCCTCTTCACAGCTCACTTTCCTGCCTGGCTTTGTGTCATCAGCTAATTTAGCTACCATACCTTTGGTCCCTGCATTCAAATCACTGACATAAATTGTAAAGTGTTGGGGCCCTAACACATGTCCCTGGGGCACACCACTTGTAACATCTTGCCATGCTGAGAAAGACACATTTATTGCTACAGAGCTGAAAATGTGTTGCTGGAAAAGCGCAGCAGGTCAGGCAGCATCCAACGAACAGGAGATTCGACGTTTCTGGCATAAGCCCTTCTTCAGGAATGAGGAAAGTGTGTCCAGCAGGCTAAGATAAAAGGTAGGGAGGAGGGATTTGGAGGAGGGGCGTTGGAGATGCGATAGGTGGAAGGAGGTCAAGGTGAGGGTGATAGGCTGGAGTGGGTTGGGTGCGGAGAGGTCAGGAAGAAGATTGCAAGTTAGGAAGGCGGTGCTGAGTTTGAGGGATTTGACTGAGACAAGGTGGGGGGAGGGGAAATGAGGAAACTGGAGAAATCTGAGTTCATCCCTTGTGGTTGGAGGGTTCCTAGGCGGAAGATGAGGCGCTCTTCCTCCAACCGTTGTGTTGTTATGAGCTGGCGATGGAGGAGTCCAAGGACCTGTATGTCCCTGGTGGAGTGGGAGGGGGAGTTGAGGTGTTGAGCCACGGGGTGGTTGGGTTGGTTGGTCCGGGTGTCCCAGAGGTGTTCTCTGAAACGTTCCACAAGTAGGCGGCCCGTCTCCCCAATATAGAGGAGGCCACATCGGGTGCAGCAAATGCAATAGATGATGTGTGTGGAGGTGCAGGTGAATTTGTGGCGGATGTGGAAAGATCCCTTGGGGCCTTGGAGAGAAGTAAGGGAGGAGGTGTGGGCGCAAGTTTTGCATTTCTTGCGGTTGCAGGGGAAGGTGCCGGGAGTGGAGGTTGGGTTGGTGGGGGGTGTGGACCTGACAAGGGAGTCACGAAGGGAGTGGTCTTTTCGGAACGCTGATAGGGGAGGGGAGGGAAATATATCCCTGGTGGTGGGGTCCGTTTGGAGGTGGCGGAAATGATGGCGGATGATACGCTATATAAGAAGGTTGGTGGGGTGGTAGGTGAGAACCAGTGGGGTTCTGTCCTGGTGGCTGTTGGAAGGGTGGGGCTCAAGTGCAGAGGGGCGGGAAGTGGAGGAGATGCGGTGGAGGGCATCGTCGATCACGTCTGGGGGTAAACTCCGGTCCTTGAAAAAGGAGTCCATCTGGGCTGTACGGTATTGGAACTGGTCCTCCTGGGAGCAGATGCGGCGGAGAGCAAAGAATTGGGAATATGGGATGCCGTTTTTACAGGGGGCAGGGTGGGAGGAGGTGTAGTCTAGGTAGCTGTGGGAGTCAGTCGGTTTATAGTAAATGTCCGTGTTGATTCGGTCGCCCGAGATAGAAATGGAAAGGTCTAGGAAAGGGAGGGAGGAGTCTGAGACGGTCCAGGTGAATTTGAGGTCAGGGTGGAAGGTGTTGGTAAAGTGGATGAACTGTTCAACCTCCTCGTGAGAGCACGAGGCAGCACCGATACAGTCATCGATGTAGCGGAGGAAAAGTTGGGGGGTAGTGCCAATGTATTTATTGCTACTGTCAGTCAGTCAATCTTCTATCCATGACAATATGTTACCACCAACACCATGGGCTTTTATTTTCTACAATAATCTTCGATGGGACACCTTATCAAATGTTTTCTGTAAATCTAAGTACAATACATCCACTTTTTCTTCTTTATCCATAGCACACGTTACTTTTTAAAGAACTCCAATAAATTAGTTAAACATGATTACCTTTTGACAAAACCATGCTGGTGTTGTCTGATTACCTTAAACTTATCCAAGTGCTCTGTTGTAATGTCTTTACTAATAGTTTCTCACATTTCTCCCTGCCAGATATTAAGCTAACTGACCTGTAGTTTCCTTTTTCCACCTCCCTGTCTTTTTGATTAAGGATATTAGATATTTTCCCATCTAAGAGATTTTGCCCCAAAACTATTGAGTTTTGGTAAATTAAAACCAACACATCAAATATCTCACTGGCTATTTCTTTTAAGATCCTAGGATAGAATCTATCAGTACCAGGGGATGTTTCATCAAATTACTTAGTACTACTTTCCTGGTAATTGTAACTTTCTGGAGTTTTTGAGTCATAGAGATCGATAGCACAAAAAAAAGGCTCTTTGATCTATTCCCATTCATGCTAGTCAAAAACAATCACCTAACTATTCCATCTTATTTTCAGCACTTGGCCCATACTCTTGTATGTTTTCTTAAATGTTATGAGGGCTTTCTGCCTCTGCCATCCTTACAGGGAATGAGCTTCAGATTCCCAACACCCTCTGGGTGAAAAACATTTTCCTCAGGTCTCCTCTAAACTTTCTGCCCCTTCCCTTAAATCTATGCTTCTGCTTGCTGATCTCTCAATGAAGAGGAAAACTCTCATTCTGTCCACTCAATCTATGCCTCTCATAATTTTAAACATCTCAACCATGTCCCCACTGAATCCTTTCTGCTCTAAGGAGAACACCCAAGTTTGTCGAGTTTCTCTTCATAAGTGAAACTCTCC
Organism: Hemiscyllium ocellatum; assembly: GCF_020745735.1. Taxonomy (NCBI): domain Eukaryota; kingdom Metazoa; phylum Chordata; class Chondrichthyes; order Orectolobiformes; family Hemiscylliidae; genus Hemiscyllium; species Hemiscyllium ocellatum. The sequence continues at coordinate 13,023,545 of NC_083439.1, forward strand.
AGTCAAGGTAACATCCTGGTAAACCTCCTCTGCACCCCCTCTAGTGCTATCACATCCTTCCTATAAAGTGGATTCCAGAACTGAACACAATATTTAAATGTGGCCTAAATGCTTTTTTATACAGTTTTAACTTAACCTCCACGCTTGTAAACTCTACACCCTTGTCAAATAAAGACAAGTATAAAGCCACTTTATCCACTAGGAGAAAGTGAGGACTGCAGATGCTGGAGATCAGAGCTGAAAATGTGTTCTGGAAAAGCGCAGCAGGTCAGGCAGCATCCAAGGAGTAGGAGAATCGACGTTTCGGTCATGAGCTCTTCTTCAGGATGAGGAAGGTGTGCCAAGCAGGCTAAGATAAAAGGTAGGGAGGAGAGACTTGGGGAGGGGTGTTGGAAATGCGATAGGTGGAAGGAGATGGAGGAAGATTTTTAGTATGAATGCACTTAAATAGCTATTGTAAAATGGTACTGGCAAAGTTGGAAGAGCAGCTAGCAATGGGAAGCTATTGGAATGGTTTTTAGGGTGAAATGAACATCTGAAAAGTTTTTAAAAACTATAGCACTGCTGCTTCATAGCACCAAGTTCGATTCCAGCCTCGGGCAACTGTCTGCGTGGAGTTTGCACATTCTCCCCATGTCTGCGTGGGTTTCTTCCAGGTGCTCCGGTTTCTTCCCACAGTTCAAAGATGTGCAGGTCAGGGTGAATTGGCTATTCTAAATTGCCCATAGTGTTAGGTGCATTAGTCAGAGGGAAATGAGTCTGGGTGGGTTACTCTTCAGAGGGTCGGTGTGGACTTGTTGGCCCGAAGTGCCTGTTTTCACACTTTAGGGAATCTAATCTAATCTAAAATCTAATAAGGACTGTGGATGCTGGAAATCAGAAACAAACCAGAAATTTCTGGAAAAGGTCAGCAGGTCTGGCAGCATCTGTGGAGAAGAATCAGAGTTAGTGTCGGGTCCAGTGACCCTTCATCAGAAAAACTTCTTTATTTTTTAAAATGACAAATGCAGCAACATAAATCAGAAATTTAATCAGATTCTGCACATGTGAGGTGTAACAGCATACAACAAAGTTAGAAATCACACAACACCAGGTTATATTACAAGCATTAGCTTTCAGACTGCTGCTCCTTCATCAGGTAGATGTGGAGCAGGACCATAAGGCACAGAATTTATAGCAAAAGATCACAGTGTCACATAACTGAAATTGTATATTGAACAAACCTAGATTGCTGCATTTCAGTCGCGTGACATTGTAATCTTCTGCTATAAATTCTATGTCTTATGATCCTGTTCCACAACCACCTGATGAAGAAGCAGTGCTCCGAAAGCTAGTGCTTCCAAATAAACCTGTTGGACTATAACCCGTTATTGTGTGATTTTTAGCTTTATCCACACCAGTCCAACACTGACTCCTCCACATCAACATAAAACAAGGCAGAAAAGAATGATAGATGATTATGCAATAAAATGAATAATGGAAGAGTATATCAAGTAAGTTTTACTTACATTGCCTGAAGTTCACAATTATAATTGAAAAACCATAAACAATTGAAAAAGCGTAAACATTATGAATATTTAGACAGTAACTACAAAGATTGCAATGCTACAATATGATCATGTCAATTGCTGAATTGTGGAGCCATTCATGAAAATGATGAATGTCAAATATACAACCACCTTGTGAGGCTCTGTTCAAGGAACCACAGAACTTTAAGGGCTAAGTGTGAGCAATTTCTTAAAGCTTCTACATCAAGGCAAATTGCAACATTTCTGAAGAAGTTGATCACAAAAAGAAATAAATTGTACCATTAATCTTTGCTTTTTTTTATTATTATGCTTTCCTCATATGAAGATATTTTTCTCTTCTCAGAAGAAAAGCAGTGAAGGAAGTCAACCCCAGTCATGGACACTTGGAAGTTCGACCTTAAAGGGAACTGTGAACATCTTATACAAATACCTTCAGAAAGAAATGAGCTATCAATTTAGCAGAAACAAAACAAAATACTGTGGTTGTTGGAGATCTGAACTCAAAATATTATGTGGCTGAAAATCTCAGCACGATTGGCAACATCTGCTGAGAGAGAAATATAGCTAATGTTTTGAGGAGGAAATGGCTCTTCTTTAGTACTCAGGAGAAGTACTGAGGAGGAGAACCTGATGGGTTTTATGTTGTTTGATAGGACCACTAATACCTCTCAGAAAAGGAAACCTGCTAGTCTTAGTCTGAGCCTGGGCCCATTAGGTATTCCACGACCCACAACAACACGGTTCATTCTTAACTGTCCTCTGAAATGCCTGCTATGTCATTCAGTTGTGGTTGATTTACTCGTCGTAAAAAACTGCATTTGTTCAAGGGCAATCTAGGAATGGGCAATAAACATTAATGAATGATAAGGATATTTTTAAAAAGTGAATTGATAAGAAAATATCTCGGTATGCGCTAAAAGTTGACACATAAAGTACAATAAAGCATGTTGCAAATAATTGAAGGAGTGAAAGCTTAGGATGACCGAATAGTACAAAAATTGTTAACTGTTCCTTTCAAAGGTTAGAGCGCTGTCAGAACACTCAGAAGTTAGAACTGAGCCTAAAGTTCACATGTGCAATTAAACAACCGTAAATGCCTTTTTGATGGAAAACCTTGGAGCCAGCTTTTTTTTCCCAAAATTGTTGCCGTTTAATGTGATCCATAGAAAAATGCTGTCACTAGTCAATGTGTATTAAAGTTAATTGTTGAAAACCACTTTGACTTGAATTAAGATGTTGTTGCCGACTAACAGCTGATTGTTGTCACCATGACATGCAGGAAATCTACTAGCATTTTGCAACCATGTTGTCAACTATTCTGCTGCAGGCACTTCAGTAAGCTTTATATTCTCATTATTCCATCAGAAGCCCAGTAAAAAGGAGGTGAGGTAGTGAGTTAGATTCTTGTTCTTTTATTACTCACGTGGAGGTTTGAATCTGGTCCAGAAAAATGTGATGCATGTTACCCCTTCGATGTTGATTAAAAGATACCTAACGTAAGCGTTGTTGTCTGAAAACAAAGGTTTATGGCCAAGCATATGCAGCACAACATTCTCTACAAACCAATATAATATTCGTAGCCTTCCTCACAGGATACAAGTATTGTTGACTTGAGAAGTGGAGTAATGACATGTACATTATCTAATGCTTTGTTTCACCTCATCTTGAGGTGGCTCAAGAATGACACTGGCTGAATAGTTATTTCCCCAACAAAAATATTTTTTGAGGGGCTGATTTATAGTGTATATTTAAACCTGAAAAAGGCTTTATGTCATTGGGTAGTATGGTGGCTCAGTGGTTAGCACCGCTGCCAAACCATCTGAGACTGGGGTTCAGTTTCAGCCTTGAGTTACTGCCTGTGTGGAACTTGCACATTCACCCTACGTCTGTGGTGGTTTCTGCCAGATGCTCTGTTTCCTTCCATAGTCCTAAACTGTGCAGGTTAGGTGGAAATTGCCCCATGGTGTCCAGGGATGGGCAGGCTAGCTAGGTTAGCCATGGAAAATGTTGTGTTTGGATGCACTTTGGAAGGTCTGTGCAGACTCAACAGGCCGAATGGCCTCTTTCTGCACTGTCAGGATTCTATGATTTGCAACATAATCTATTTTGTTCCTCAAATAACCATTGTCTCATTCAGACATAGATTTCTGACTATGTCAAATTACTCTCTTCTGCATTGCTTACATTCCCACTAAATGTGGAAGCATCACTCTTAGTCCTGGGTATATAATGGCTATTTATCCTTTAAGATATTTTTCATACATTTGCTGTGCTATTATTTATTACCATAACATCCTCACTTGTTTTAGCCCCTGGATATTTTGCGTAATTTGTGTTTTCTCCTGTGAAGACTGGCACAAAATATTAGTTCAGTGCCACGGCCATTTCCTCCCCCCCCCACCATGATAATTTCTCCCATCTCTGTTCTGAGGTACTTGACAAAGTCTCTCCTGGCCAACTGGATAGAAAACTACAAACACATGGGAGCTGGATGAAAGTGGCAAAGTCGGATTCTGTAATTGGTTCAAGGGAAGGAAGGCACAAGATTGATGGCAGTTTTTGTAATTAAAAGGCTGTTTCCAGTTTGACTCTGAAGGGTTCGGTAACCAGCCACTTGCTTTTAATTAAGACCCCTTTTTGTTTTTGAAAAAGTACTTGGTGATGCACCTAAAGTACCCAAACTTACAAGGCTACAATAAAGACCTGGAAGATAAGATGAGGCTGTTCAGATTATATAGATGAATGACCTTTTACTGTTCCATAAAAATTGCATGTTCCTACTGTGTTCACTCTGATGTACTTTGCAAAAAGACACTATCACATGTTCTGTGAGGATCTATGCCCAGAAGTAGGGAAACATTTTGCGTAACATATTTAAAGTGATAAAATAATTAAACCGGAACTCTTGATCAGAACAGTCATTCACTCTTTCTCACCTTGACATTTTTGTGAACTTGTTTTTACTGCTACTGTTGAACAGATAAAAGATAAAGGTTAGGAATCAAGTGCAGATGAGTTATTTTCATGATACCAAAATAAGTTGCATCGAAGCTATCCTGGGTGGCTACGTAATCAGGAGAAAGTAAGGACTGCAGATGCTGGAGATCAGAATCAAGAGCGTGTTGCTGGAAAAGCACAGCTGGTCAGGCCACATCCGAGGAGCAGGAGAATCGCCGTTTCAGGCAAGAGCCTTTAATCAGGAAGGGTTCTTGCTCAAAACGGCAATTCTCCTGCTCCTCAGGTGCTGCCTGACCTGTTGTGCTTTTCCAGCACCCCACTCACAACTCTGGCTACCTAATCAGGACATTTATCACCACAGATAGTGCAAAATCATGAATGGGATAAAGGCCAGTACATTTGATCCTGAAAGGTGCCAATCTACTTCAGAATCCCCACAGTGTGGAAGCAAGCCATTCAACCCATTGGGGTTCTCACCGACCCTCAGAAGCCCTTCCCACCCAGACTCTCCCCGTAGCCTACCCCTGTGACCCTGCATTTCTCATGGCCAATCCACCTAGCCTGCACATCCCCAGACACTGTGGGCAATTTAGCATGGCCAATCCACCTAGCCTGCACATCCCTGGACACTGTGGGCAATTTAGCATGGCCAATCCACCTAGCCTGCACATCCCCGGACACTGTGGGCAATTTAGCATGGCCAATCCACCTAGCCTGCACATCCCTGGACACTGTGGGCAATTTAGCATGGCCAATCCACCTAGCCTGCACATCCCTGGACACTGTGGGCAATTGAGCATGGCCAATCCACCCTAACCTGCACATCTTTGGACTGAGGGAGGAAACTGGAGCACCTCGAAGAAACCCACTCAGACACAGGGAGAATGTGCAAATTTCACGCACACAGTCACCTGAGGGTGGAATTGAATCTGGCTCCCTGACGCAATGAGGCAGCAGTGCTAACCACTGAGCCATTGTCCCACCCCTAGAAGGATGAGATATCTCAAAAGTTATTTTGCTTATCAAATAAATGAGTAATGGGGGACATGAATTTCAGTGTTAGTTTAATGCCAGTTATGTTAGAAGTATGTACTATTGCAAAACATGGCAAACAGCATATCCCTACAGCTGTTCATAACAATCAAGATGCTGAACACACAAAATCGGCCTGTGCTTGCAAAACTCACATCACTATGTCAAACATTAGAATGATTCTATGATTGAGCAACTCTTCCTATGTAAACCTGAACGTGCAATGAAGTATGTGAACAACGAATTTAGGATTTTTTTGTTTCAAAAATATACTTTATTCATAAAAATCTCTGTGCATACATGCATTGTCACAAAAGCAGTTTGCTTCTATACAGTTGCAGTTCAAATAATCAGACAAAACATTGGATTTTGACTCTATTCAAAAAACCCAAAGATCTCTCTTGCACACACTATACTAATATTTAAATATATTTGAGACATTGGGAGGGTCCAATAACTGAATGGACACCCATTTACCTTCAGCAGGAAGACCTCAGGCAGTGGTCTTTCCCACTTTGCCTCGGAACCAGCTGCCCCAAGCTTTAGTGAGTCCCTCAGCACATATGTGCCAGTCTGCAACATCCAGTCAGGGTCAACTCCTCCCTCTGGAAGACCAACAAGACCACCAAAGAGCGTCATTTGCGAATTGATGGTCGTGCAGGCACAGTCGATGTTTGTTTCGGTGTGCCTCCTGGGGAACAGACCGTAGAGCACAGAGTCCCACGTCACAGAGCTGCCCAGGATAAACCTCGTCAAAAACCACTGCATCTTTCTCCAGACTCCCTTTGCAAGGCACAGTCCAGCAGGAGATGTGTGACAGTCTCTATCCTATCCCTCCGCAGCTGTTTCGAGGGCAGCGTGCAGTGGTGCAGAGAGCCCAGGCATTCATGAAGGATCTCACAGGCAGTCCCCATCTCACCACCAGCCAAGCGATGTCTTGGTGCTCTTTCGAAAGTTCTGGTCATAATGCATTCTGCCAAATGACTTTGACAGTCTGCTCAGGGAACCACCTGACAGGATCCACCCTCTCATATTCCCTCAGGGCCTCAAGGATGATATGTGCTGACCACTTCCTGATGCATTGTGGTCAAAGGTGTTTTCCATGGCAAATGTTTCTACGAAGGACAGGTGATACGGAATAGCCCAACTTCTTGGAGTGCTTTACAGCAATGAGGCTGGTCCATCCTTAGCAACACCAGGGACAGGTAGAACCTCAGTGCATAGTGACATCTGATATTTGTGTACTAAGGGTCTACACACAGCTTGATGCAGCTGCACAAAAGGTGGCCATCAGGATGAGGGCAATGTTGTGTATGTTCTTCCTCCCCTTAAGCATAGTTTTGTATATGGAGTCCTTACAGACACAGACTATCTTAGACCTCCAAATGAAATGGAAAATGGCTTGGGTTACTGAAACAATGCAACTTTGGGGAATGAGCCATACCTGCACAATGTACAACAGAAAGATTGTCTCACACCTGATAATCAGGTTTTTCTTTTGCAATGTATTCCTCCCAAGATTTTGAGCATGCCCCTGTCCTTTTTAAGCATATAATGAGCACCTTCAGGTAATCTGTCCTGAGGGTGAAGGGGATGATGGATTGTTTGGCCCAGTTCCCAAAAAACATGGCCTAACTCTTGCTTCAATTTACTTTGGCTCACAAAGCCAATTTGAACTGGTTGTAGATGCTCATGAGTCTGTTCACTGACAGCAGGTCTGAACAGAAAACAACAAAGTCATCCATGTACTGGGAGGCTTTGACCTGGAGGCTTCAATTGCTTGGAAAGGTCACCTCTCTCAGATGTGCATCCTTCCTGATGGACTCCGCAAAAACCTCTTTCCAACTCACAAACAAGACAGGAGAGAGTTGGCACCCCTGACTGACTCCAGACCTGATCAGCTTTCTGAATCCCATCCATTGATAGAGACTGCACTACGATGTTGGTATAGAGCAATCAGGTCCAAGTGAAGATTTCCCTCCTGAAAGCCCATTTCGGAGTGTGCATCCCACATGTCGGAGTGCAATATCCTGTCAAAGGCCTTCTCCTGGTCCAGGCTGATGGGGCAGATGTCCACCCCCTGTTCTGCATGTAGGCAATCATATCCCTGAGGAGCATGAGGTTCTCTGGTATCATCCTGCCCAATACAGCACTGGTTTGGTTGGGGTGAATCACCAATCCCACAGCAGACCTGATCTGGTTGGCAACGACCTTAGACAGAATTTTGTAGTCTGCATTCAGCAATGATAATGGTCGCCGATTTCTAATTTCCTTCCTCTCCTGCTTCTGCTTGTAGATGGGGTGACAGAAGACAGGAATGACTGGGAGGCTGCATTGTTTGGAGGCCCATGTCATACAGTCTGGCATAAAGGATTTGCTGATCCTCATGATGTCAGACTGGGATGATGCTACCAAGCCATCTTTATCGTTCAGGCTGCTGAGCACAGAGCACCTTCTAGAAGAAGAAACATGAGCACGTCTTGTCCTGCTCCACTGTGCAGATCCTGGACCAGACGATTATCTTGGTGGCCTCTGAGGCAGAGTGAAGCTTGCTGGTTCTTCACATTCTGGAGATTCTCCATGACATCAACCCCCACAGTCTGCTGCAGGATGAGGTTCTGCATGGCTTTCTGGTGTTTGGACAGGTTTGCCTGTCTCTTTCTTGCTTTCTGAATATCTTTGCTGATAAAGAACGTTTGTTCTCTTTGACTGATTCCCACTAGTCTACAAGAGACTGAAAGGTGGGCTTCAGGCTTCTCTAACCTGTGTAATCCCATTTGAGCTCCCCATTGTTTTCTGGGATCAATAGTTTCACGTTTAGCTTCTATGTTCCCTCATCATTCTGCTGGTCATCCTGTAGATGAGAGGGAGCCAGCAGGAGGCAATAGAGAAGAATTCTGCTGCTGACTGTTGGGGGGTTGACTTCAGTGAATCTGCCCGAGAACATGCAGCACTCAAACGGGAAATCTATCCTCGAGCAGATAGACCTGTTTAGTTGTCACGAGGTGTATCTAGAATTGTTAGTCACACTCACAATGTGGCACTATATCTTTTAATTCACAGTGCCCTAGTCTATGCAGACATATGGACGCATATTGTGCTTTTTCAACTAAAATATGAGTGACAACAATTCTGCAGTTCATTTCTTAGGAAATGCCTTGAACAGAGCCAGTCTACTTTAAAATTTAAATATTGTTTTATAGTCAGCTGGTGTCAGCATTAATTCTCCATGGCAACACCACTAACAATATAGTTCATTTGCCAACCAATCAGCGCTCTCATCTCATACAGTACAAATGTTGTTTTTCCTTTACTCTGGTATTTTCTGATGAATGTAAGATTAAAAAAAAAGTCTCAGCAAAATGTTCCCTTTTTCAACAATACTCAAGTCTGTATTATGAAATGACTATAAAGTTAGATTGCATTATTAAACAGAGAATTGCCAATTAACTGTTCATCAGCTAAAAGTAGTTGGTTCAGTTAGTGCTGATTAACATAACAGGAAGTTAAGCTAGTTATTGACATATCAGAGTTATTTTTTACTCTTGTGTGGGACGGCACATTGCTTGCAAGCCTGAGGAACTGGCAAGACTACAGGGATAAGGTAGGAGAATAGGGTTAAGAAACAGATCAAACAATTAAATGTCCCCTTCTAACAATCAAAAGAAAAACACTGTAATTGTTAGAAATCTGTCAGTGCTGAGGGGGTGGGGGGGGAGAAAACGCTGCAGGTCTAACCACACTTGCGGAGTCAGAAGTAGAGTTAACGTTTCAGATTCTGATGAAAAGTCACAGTTCACACAAGTTTTTTAAAAAATCTCTCTTGCGTCAGATACTGCGTGACCTGCTGAGCATTTCAAATAGTTTCTGTTTGTGTTGGCTTGCTTATCACAGCAATTTAATTAAAATCATAATAATTCAGAAGGACTAGGGATAATCATATCAAACAGAACTGAGCAAGAGTAGGGTTATCACTTGAGTCATGCTAGGGCAGAACAACTTGTAATTCGAGGAACAATAAATCAAATGTTCAGATCTACAAAATCAGTTACACCTTGTCCTTTTGCCCTCATAAACTAAAGTTATTTTCCCCAAGTATCTTGAAGCACTGACAACGCAAAAACTTTTCCACTGTTCAATGGCAAGTAAAAGGTAGCAGCAGTTTATGTTTAATTTTTCCATTTACTGTAGAACAGGCATGAACAATTGGTTCCCACTCAGCCTCACATCTGTTGTTCGAGGTTCAAAATAAAGCAGGAATCTAAAGGCAGCCTATCTTGCCCTTACAATCAGAAACAGAGTCAAATTCTGGACTAACTTGCTCACTGTGTTCCAAACAAAGGACACGAGTCATAGTTTTACATCTGGTTCAATGTGTTTTTTAATAAAGTAAACCAATAACTTTGTGCGTTTCATTTTCCAAAAAGATGGTGACGGACTGGGACAGAATATTCAAGGAATGTATTGACAAAAAAAAGCCTCATTCCTGATGAAGGGTTTATGCCTGAAACGTTGATTCTCCTGCTCCTCAGATGCTGCCTGACCTGCTGTGCTTTTCCAGCCACACACTCTCAACTCTAATCTCCAACATTTGCAGTCCTCACTTTCTCCTGAAAAAAATGTTCTTGTGAACTGACCTACTCCCACTGAAATTTGATTTGAGTTGAGATCGTGAGATGGATATTAAAGTTTCTTTTTTTCATATCGTACTCTATTCGTGGTTGAAGTAGAAGGCTATACGAGGAGAAAAATATCCTGGACCTTGCCAAATGACCTACATTCCATGAGGAGAAACAGAGAAATTCACTAAAGGATCACTGAAACTACTCAGTTACCAGGTTAATAGTCAGTTGAGCTCATACTGCTCACCGCCAGATCCAGTTGATCCACTTCAAGCTCTAACGTAAAAAGGCAAAATACTGTCGATGTTGGAATTCGGAAAGAAAAATTAAAATTGTTCGAGAAACTCAGCAGGTCTGGCAGTGTCTGCAGAAAGAGAAACCGTTTGGAGTTCAGTGTGACACTTTGGCTGTTCTAGAATGGCTAAATTTTTCTAGCACTTTGTTTTTATTCCAAAAACTAATGGGTGCTCCTCCAGCTGCTCAGAGGATCATACTGAAATGCAAAGGGTATTCTTCTCCCCCTACTTATCTATTCTCTATGACATATTGTATTTTAACGCGCGCTCTCCCACTTTCGCCATGATCATTTCTAGCAATAACTGCACAAAGCTCATCTTTGTCTTTTTTGCTTTCTTTTTTTCTCTTTTTCTCTTTTTTCTTTTTTTTTCTTTTTTTTTGCTACCCCCAAACTCATCTTTGTCATGATGATGGGCAGAACATCTGATTGGCTACCCTATATAGCTTCCCTCCTCTCAGGAACCTAGTAGGTCAAACTGTCTCCACAGCTTCCTCCAGCCCTATTCCTGATCTCACATTTCTTTTGTAGTTTCTCTCCCCTCTACATTTATGCTCATCTCACCCATGAAATCCATTTGTATCAACTCACCATGACTCTATTCCCATGAACCACTGACCACCCAATTTCCTCTCCTGCTTCCCACATTAGTTGATATTTTCAATGTCCCCTCTTCAACTCTGTCTTCATTGCCCCTCTCTTTAAATACAATCTTGTTGCTACTGCTTTTGCGGACTTAGCAACGCATCCTAAATTTCCTTTTCCTCTCCAAAGTTTTTAAGAGCTGGTCAGTTCTGAAATCCTTGCCCATTTTGCTTGGGAACCCAAACTTGAATCTGAAGAAAAGAGGTTGTTGGCCCACACCACTACCACAAATTGGATTTTATCGATGTCATAAATGACATTTTGTGTAACTGCAGTAACGGTAAACTTACCTTCCCTGCCCTTCTCAACTAGTTCACTATCTTTGACACACTTGATCACACCATCCTCCTCCACTGCATCTCCACTGTTGCCTAGTTGGGTCAGACTACTGCATTCCGTTCTTATCTTCTCAACCTAAGGTATTAATTATGAGCTTCTTTTTGAGCTCTCACAACTGTTACAAATACAGGGAGTGCAGAAGAAACACAGGAGGTCAGGACACATCTATTGTGAGAAAATAGAGTTAATATTTCGAGTCCAGTGATCCGTAAGGCCAGAAGATATAGGATCAGAATTAGGCCATATAGCCTAATGAATCTGCTCTGCCACTTGATCAGAGCTGGTATGTTTCTCAACCCCCATTCTTCTGCCTTCTCGTCATAACCCTTGACCCAAGAACATATCCATCTCAGTCTTAAATACAATGGCTTGGCCTCCACAGCCTTTTGTGGCAATGAGTTCCACGGATTAACCACCCTCTGCTGGAGACATTCCCTCTCACCTTCACTCTAAAGGGTTGTCCCTTCACTCTGAGGGCTGTGTCCTCAGGTTCTGGTCTCTCCTACTAATGGAAACATCTTTTCCATGTCCAATCCATCCAAGCCTCTCAATATACTGAAAACAACTGATGTTAGAGATTACAATATGTCAGACAGCATCCATGGAGAGAGAGCCTTTTCTCGGTCGATGCTCTCTGACCCACTGTGATCCCCAGCATTGATTGTTTTCAGTACAGATTCCAGTATCTGCAGTAATTTTCTCCTACCTCAAGTATACTGTAAGTTTCAATCAGATCTCCACCTGTCCTTCTAACAAAATTGAGTAAAGACCCAGAACTGAACCACTTCTCATATGGACAAGACCTTCATTCCTGGCATCATTCTTGTAAACCTCCTCTGCACCCTCTCCAGCACAAGCACATCCTTCCTAAGGTATGAAGCTGAAAGTGCTCACATTGCTCAAAATGATGTCTGACCACAGCCTTATACAGTCTCAGCAATACATCTCTACTCTTGTATCCTAGTCTTCTTGAAGTGAATGCTAACAATGCATTTGCCTTCTTAACTGCCAACTGAATGTTAACCTTAAAATAATCCTGCACCAGGACTCCTTTAAGAGCCTAGGGTTCCCAAATCCCTTTGAGCTTCAGATTTCTGAATTATTTCCACATTTAGGAAAATAGTCTACATCTACACCACTATTCTTCACAACAAAGTGCATAACCTTACACTTTCCTGCATTGTATTCCATTAGCCACTTCTTTGCCCACTCTCCTAGTCTATCTAAGTCTTTCTGCAACCTCCCTTCCTCCTTAACATTACCTGACCTTCCACCTATCTTTGCACCAATTGCAAACTCAGCAACAATGCCCTCAGTTCCTTTGTCCACAATATTAATGTATATAACGAATATTCGTTGTCCCAACACTGATCCCTAGAGGACTCCATTAATCACTGGCTACCATTCTGAAAAAGACCCCTTCATCCCATGCTCTGCCTTCTATCAGTCAGCCAACCCTCTGACCATGCCAGTACCTTGCCTCTAACACCATGGGCTCATATCTTATTTGGCTGCCTCCTGTTTAGTAACTTGTCAAAATCCTCCCAAAAATCCAAATAAATCACGTCCACTGGCTCTCCTTTGCATAACTTGCTTATAACCTCCTCAAAGAATTCTAACAGATTTATCAGGTGTGAAATTCCCTTGAAGAAGATGTGCTGGCTGAACCCTATTTTACCACGCTCACCCAAGTACTCTGGAAATTCATTCTTACTAATGGACTCTAAAATCTTACCAATGACTGAGGTCAGGCTAACTGGAGTATAGATTACTTCTTCTGCCTCCCTTCTTTCTTAAAGGAGGGTGTTACATTAGCCATTTTCCAGTCCTCTGGCTCCTCCCTGACTTCAATGACCCATTAGAACACCCACAGTGTTTCCTCTGTTGTCCTCAGGGACCTGTCCTTGGCTCCTTCCTGGTTCCATGGCAACAATATCTCAATCCACAGCTTGAATTTGTCTGAAGCCACTGACATGACCTAGTTGTACCTAACTACTACAATACTTCTAATTCCTCCACTGTTGCTAAATGATCAAACTATTTTGTCTGCTATCTAATACATGATAATGAGAAAATTCCATCAATTATATATTAGGATATATGAGGAAGACCAAAGCCACTGTCTCTGTCCCCACTGCAAACTCTGTTTGCAGAGCCATAGAATTCATGCCCTTCCTTTGCATCTGACTGGGGCTGAATAATTCTGCTCACATTCTTGTTTTCATAATTGAGATGAACATCTAATCAGATTTCGTGCCAAATTTAAGACAGCCGATCTGCTATTCTATGCTGGAACCCTTATCCACCTCTTTGTTATCAGCTCAATTTTTCTGAGGCACCTCGAGCCAGCCTTCTGCATTTCACCTTCCATAAACTTGAGGTCATCCAAAACTCCAGTAACAATGTCCTTATTCTCACCAAGTCCCATTTACCCTTCACCTTTATATGCACTGCTTAACTAAATAAGAAATGTCTCAATTTTATAACTCTCATACATTTTTGTTAAGCTCCACCCTATCTCACCCATTTCCTCCAATCCCACATTCTTAGCACTTACATTATTCTGGTTTTGAACACTCTCGATTTTAATTGCCCCAACATTGTTGGCTGTATCCGTAGCCTGTGGAGAAAGTGAGGACTGTGGGTGCTGGAGAGTCAGAGTCAAAAAGTCTGGCGCTAGAAAAGTACAATAGGTCAGGCAGCATCCAAGGAGCAGAAGAGTTGCTATTTCGGACAGAAGCCCTTCGGACAGAAGGAATGATGAAGGGCTTATGCCTGACACATTGACTCTCCTGCTCCACAGATGCTGCCTGATCTGCTCTGCTTTTCCAATGCCACATTTTTCGATTATGTATCTACAGCCTGCCTAAGCACTAACTTCTGGCATTCTCTCCCTCAACTGTTTACCGCTCTTTGCTCCCTTAAGTAACTTCTGAAAGTCTATCTCTTTAACCATCTACTCTAATAACAGTAAATGTGACTCAGTATCAAATCTTGCTTTATAGCACTCCTTTGGACAATGTATTAATATATTGATTACTGGAAAACAAATTGTTGGGGTTGTTGATGAAAGTTGCCAAACTTGTGTCACAAACTGCAAACTCAACAGAATTAAAAGCCGAAAGAACTCCGGATGCTGTAAATCAGAAACAAAAACTGCAATTGTTGGAAAAGCTCAGCAGTTCAGGCAGCATCTGTGGAGAGAAATCAGAGTTCACATTTCAGGTTGAATGACCTTTCCTCAGAATTCATTGGTATGGAACTAAGAATTCTGATCTAACATCTGAAAACTGTCACAAATCTAACTTTGTTTAAGCAGAACATTGTATAGATATTAAAAGAGTGGAAGCTGCAGAAATGTCACTCCGAAAATTTACTTTGTATCACAAATTCCTCTATTTAATTCTCTCACAGAACCTGGATATCAGTCTTTCTCAATATGGAGTGTTCCAGGTGGAAAAGTAAATTACTGGCTACAAGTATTCTTACCATCATCATTCTGTTTTGTCCTGTTACCCATGGAATTGATATTTTGGTTGTTCCTGTTGATGGAAGTCATTGGATTAATATGAGAACATTAACAGAAGAACTGAGACTTCATGGTCACAATATCACTGTACTTCATTTCTCCACAGCTTGGTACATAAAGGAGATGTCTGATGTATATCAGTCTGTAGTGATTCACCTACGAGAGTGCCTTAGTCAAAAAGAAACAGAAAGTTTGGTACAAGCATATATACAAAAGACTTTGAGTGCCTTAAAGAATGGCTTGACACCATGGGCCTTTGTTCAGCTACGATATCAGCTTTGGTCCACTTTGTATTCATACCATCGTTGTGCTGCAGAGCTTATCACTGCAATTTTTAATAACGAAACTGTTTTGAGGCAACTTGAAGATGCTAAGTTTGACTTAGTACTTACTGATCCTGCTTTGGGCACAGGTCCAATGCTTGCTTACTATTTAAAAATTCCTTTGGTGCACAATGTTCGATGGTTCATGAGTGGGGAAGCTCATTTCCTCTCTGCCCCATCACCACTTTCATATATCCCAGTCCCTGGATCACAATATACAAGCAAAATGAGTTTTCCGCAAAGAATACAAAATGTATTTCATAATCTTCTTCAGTTAACAGCTTCAACATTTGTCATTCAGCCAATTTATAATGAACTTTGCCATCGCTATCTGGGCCCAGACACAGACATTGAGACTGTTCTCCTAAGGGCAGATGTGTGGCTGATGAGAGTAGATTTTATATTTGAATTCCCGAGACCCACCATGCCAAATATTGTTTATGTTGGAGGATTCCAGTGTAAACCATCCAAACCTCTAGAGGCAGAGTTTGAGGAGTTTGTCCAGTCCTCAGGGGAATATGGGATTATTGTCATGTCAATGGGGACCATTGTCAGCTCTTTGCCAATGCATGTTACAATGCAAATAGCAGAGGCTCTTGCTCAAGTACCTCAGAAGGTTATCTGGAGACACAATGGAAAGACCCCTCCCAACATTGGAAATAATACCCTACTGGCAAAATGGATCCCTCAGAATGATCTACTTGGACACCCAAAGACACGAGCTTTCATTGCCCATGGTGGCACCAATGGAGTTTATGAAGCCATCTATCACGGGGTGCCAGTAGTTGGCATACCTCTGCTTTTTGACCAGTTTGATAATTTACTCAAACTTGAAACCCGAGGTGCTGCAAAAGTGATTAATGTCGCAAACATGCAGTCAACAGATCTATTGCAGGCACTTAATGAGGTTATATATAACACATCTTATCGGGAGAACATGCAGAAACTCTCTGCTCTCCACAGAGACCAACCCGAGTCTCCAATGGAGAGAGCTATTTTCTGGATTGAGTACGTTGCCCGACACAAAGGGGCAGCACATTTACGCTCAGAATCTTACCGACTCCCCTGGTACGTTTACTATTGTGTAGATGTGATGATCTTCCTGGTGTCTTTGTTCCTCATGGGTACAGGGCTGACAGTTGTCCTGTTGAAGAAACTTTGTAGCATTGTTTGGAAGAATAAACTAAAAATTCAGTAATGTTGAGTCTTATAAACTAAAAGAGGAACATTGAGTTTTTCCAATTTTAAAATAAGAGAGTTTAAATGCAGAAGGTAAATGCATGTACTGCCCTGTCAAGTACTGTATCATGAATTTTAATAATGATTAGCATTAGAAGTTCGCAGTGCATCAGCCTATAATAGTCCTTTTGTACAGATATGGACATGGAAATGCTTAAATACTTAAATTTTACAGGGAAGAGCAACATGTATTTCCACATATCTAGAATTAACCATCACATTCATTCACAAGTGTTGAAGAATATAGATGAAAATATAGAACACCTTGGAATCATCAGCAGTGCCAGCCACTTCCCCATCCCACCTGTTTTCAAAAACTCACTATTTCCACTCCAACTCATTGTCAGCTTGTTGGGACCTCTGGTTTCTTATACCACATCTAAGGCAGATTACTACCTAAATGGAATCAATTTAGGTAAATGGGCAGTATAAAGAGATCTGAGTGTTCTTGTACACCAGACAATGAAGGTAAGCATGCAGGTACAGCAGGTAGTGAAGAAGGCTAATAGCATGCAGGCCTTCATAACAAGAGGGATTGAGTATATAAGCAAAGAGGTTCTTCTGCAGCTATACAGGTCCCTGGTGAGGCCACACCTGGAGTACTGTGTGCAGTTCTGGTCTCCAAATTTGAGGAAAGACATTCTGGCTATTGAGGGAGTGCAGCGTAGGTTCACGAGGTCAATTCCTCGAATGGCGGGACTACCTTACACTGAAAGACTGGAGCGACTGGGCTTGTATACCCTTGAGTTTAGAAGACTGAGAGGGGATCTGATTGAGACATATAAGATTATTAAGGGATTGGACACTCTGGAGGCAGGAAATATGTTTCCGCTGATGGGTGAGTGCCGAACCTGAGGACACAGCTTAAAAATACGGGGTAGACCATTTAGGACAGAGATGAGGAGAAACGTCTTCACCCAGAGATTGGTGGCTGTGTGGAATGCTCTGCCCCAGAGGGCAGTGGGGGCCCAGTCTCTGGATTCATTTAAGAAAGAGTTGGATAGAGCTCTCAAGGATAGTGGAATTAAGGGTTATGGAGATAAGGCAGGAACAGGATACTGATTAAGGATGATCAGCCATGATCATATTGAATGGTGGTGCAGGCTCGAAGGGCAGACTGGCCTACTCCTGCACCTATTGTCTATTGTCACATGTTTCTTTAGTTTTAATGTTGTCCTGGCAAATTATTGAGCCAGAAAACATCGTGAGAAATGCTTCCTCAATTACTGCATGGTTCATTTGACCATAAGACCATAAGATATAGGAGTGGAAGTAAGGCCATTCAGCCCATTGAGTCCACTCCGCCATTCAATCATGGCTGATGGGCATTTCAACTCCACTTAACCGCATTCTCCCCGTAGCCCTTAATTCCTCGAGACATCAAGAATCTATCAATCTCTGCCTTGAAGACATTTAACGTCCCAGCCTCCACTGCACTCTGCGGCAATGAATTCCACAGGCCCACCACCCTCTGGCTGAAGAAATGTCTCCGCATTTCTGTTCTGAATTGACCCCCTCTAATTTTAAGGCTGTGTCCATGGGTCCTAGTCTCGTCACCTAACGGAAATAATTTCCTAGCGTCCACCCTTTCCAAGCCATGTATTATCTTGTAAGTTTCTATTAAGTCTCCCCTTAATCTTCTAAACGCCAATGAATACAATCCCAGGATCCTCAGCCGTTCCTCATATGTTAGACCAACCATTCCAGGGATCATCCGTGTGAATCTCCACTGGACATGTTCCAGTGCCAGTATGTCCTTCCTCAGGTGTGGGGACCAAAACTGGACACAGTACTCCAAATGGGGCCTAACCAGAGCTTTATAAAGTCTCAGTAGCACAACGGTGCTTTTATATTCCAACCCTCTTGAGATAAGTGACAACATTGCATTCACTTTCTTAATCACGGACTCAACCTGCATGTTTACCTTTAGAGAATCCTTGACTAGCACTCCCAGATCCCTTTGTACTTTGGCTTTACGAATTTTCTTACCGTTTAGAAAGTAGTCTATGCTTTTATTCTTTTTTCCAAAGTGTTGGTGTTTACTGGCTTGATATTTCCTTGTTGGTCAGTTCTAGATATCCTTACTACCCTAATATTGGTAATGGTAGTCATCAATATTAATAAAGAATTGTTGCAGCATGCTTTTGTTTTTCTGTCTTTCATGATTGTAGCATATAGAGGTTAACTTTTCCACACATGTATCCTAATGTTTCCATTGTACCTTAGAAAAGTTACAGCACAGAGAGAAGCCATTCGTTCATTTGTGTCTGTGTTGATTGAATAAACTGCAGTCCATTCTAATTACATTTACTAGCACTTGACCTGTGGTCTTGTAGTTTACAGTGCTTCAGGTGCAGATCCAGGTTCCTTCTCAATGAGGTGATAGCTTCCACATCACCTTTCAAACTGGGCATCAAATTCCAGCCACCCACAACTCTCTGGGTAAGAGGCTTACCTTATGTCTCCTCTAGTCCTTCTACCAGTCACCGTAAATCTGTGCCCTCCTGGTAATTGACCTCTCTGTGCATGGAAACTGGTTCTACTGTGTTGATTCAATACAAGGCTCTCACCAGTTTGGTACATCTCAATAAAGTCACTCCTCAGCTTCCTTATCATTCCTCATAGCTACAGTTTTAAACTCCAACAATATCCTTGTACATCTCCTCTACATTGTCTCTGGAGAAATTACGTACTTCCTGTGGTGTGGGAATCAGATTTGTACTCAATATGCCAGCTATGGCCGAACCAGTGTCTCATATATTTCCAGCATTACATCCCTGCTCTTGTCAGCAATATGTTGCCCAATGAAGGAAAGTAACTCATGTACCTTCGTTATTGTCTGACTTTGATAGTGTAATTTGGACCGGTTTAAGACAATTTGGCTTTGTGGAATGCACAAACAGCTGCAACACACAATAAAGGATGTAATTCTGCTGCCGTAACTGTGATTGATGCAGTCAGAGTGCAGAGGTGATATGAGAAGGCAAGGTCGAGAGAATGGTTGTGCATATGCGATAAGGGAGCTTGTACCAAGGGAGAGATTAAGGAGGGCAGTAAATTCTGAGGAGAAAAGGCATGATGAATTGAGATAGAAATTGAAGTCACTCATTGAAGATGGCAAGTTACAATGTAAGAGAACAAGGGAGGAAATTAGTGAAACTATCTCAGTGAGCAATTTGATGTGGTCTTTCAGTGCAACATTAACTTTTATAAGTGAGATGTGGAGGTGTTGTGAGGTGGGATGTAGAATATACAAACAGAAAGCAGCAGGAGAGTAGTGGGACAGATCAAGGTGTAATTTATTGATTTAAAAACCACATCATCAACAGCCTATTGTGATTTGCGGGTAGTAATCAGATTGTGAATGGGTATATTCTTGAGTACATTCGCAAGTCGATTTGGACGCAAATTGGAATACAATGCAGAACACCATAAAGTAGCTTCTCCTAAGTATAGGGAATGTCCGTATATCAGGTCTTCAAAACTATATCTGTATCTGGGGTTGTGTTCATAGGAGTGAGCATTGAAAAGTCAGGTGTTTGTAAATAGGGGCCTCCTTGTATGGTGGAAGGCTTAATCAGGTTAAAGTGTTTCATTATGGAAAACAGGGATATAACACATCAGCCAAGTTTCTGAACTAGATGTTCTTCATGTGGATGCTTCCTTTCCTGGGGGAGCCTCGAACCCTGAGAAGAATTGTTGGAACTGGATCATTGTAGGCCTTTCAGACAATGCCAACAGAGGCACAGGCTTAAGCAAATCTGGGAAGACAACAAGAGAATGGGTAGATTAAGGAATGCTGAAGGGTTGATCTGTGGATTTTGGGGAAATCTAAACTTTTCAGCAAATGGATCTGTCACCAGATCTCACCCAACAAATAATATTTATCCCAGCAGAACTCAATTTTTCCATTAAGGATTGTCAGAATGGATTAATTTAAAAATTATCTTTACTTACAGTTTTATAACGAATGAAACATTGGTCTTAGATAGAATGTAAACCACGATGAATCCTGAAGTCCAGTTGGCCATGTGATTTTCTTTTGGTTCTAATTCAGGTGTAAACTCTTTCTGAACCAGACATGACAATTAAATGAACTGAGAACACAAAAATGCTGGAGATCACAGAGGGTCAAGCAGCATCCATGGAGAGAAAGCAAGCTAATGTTTCGAATCTAGAAGATTCTTCATCAGAGCTCCAGCATTTTTTATTTTCAGTACAGATTCCAGCATCTGCAGTAATTTGTTCCTCACATGACCATTTAGATCATATATGCCAGGGAAGGAACACTGCAGTGTATAATGGCCCAAACTCCTTTTATGATGATACAATGGCTTTAGGAGATGTATTTCGTACCTTTTCATTAATAAAGAAGCATTGAGACAGAGTTCTGAAGCAGTCTGCTCCAAAGCCATTAAACTAAATCACTCGTGAGGCCTTGTTTCTTTTTAAAGTTGGAACAATAGAAGCCATATAAATCAAAAGCCCACAGAGCCAGGATTTATTTTAGTTTTAGTTTTCAGTAGCAGTTGCTGCTGGAGTCTTGAAGTTGGACATGGAAGCTGTTTTTCCTCTCTCTGTTACAGCTAAATACTGGGGTTCTCTTCCTGCTGCTAGATTTGCAAATGGGACAATCTATTTTACTGAATTTGCCTTTGCCAAGGGGGTGTTTATGGGATTTTAATGTATTGGAACAGTTATTGTTTAATAGTTAAAAAATCTATTATTCTGTTAAATTTTCCAAGAATTAAGCTATTCCTATTCTTTTGTTGTATTTTAACTCTAGTGTATGAATAAAGCTTCAAGGCTGGTAGTTTCACCAACCAAATTGCATCTGGAAAGGAACATCTGGCACTTGCCTTTAAAACACGAAAAGGTTAGGGTCCAGGCTATCTTCTTTATGTATTTTAAAGGGCTTTGGCCTGGTCCATAACACTTTCTGCTAAATACAAACTTTCTGGCTTGAACCAAAACGTCCTGGCCTAAATTTTTAACATCACTCAGTAAAAACAACTGCTTGCATTTCTGTGAAATCAATTTTAAATAAATGACGGAATAAGGGCATCCACAACAGTTCCAATTGCCACTGGTTGAACTTCAAAGATATTCACTTTCATTTTCACTGGCGCCCTCGAATATTTTGGTAATGATCTTGAAATCAAATGTTAATCCCAACATGAAGACTGATGAAACTTGAATCCAAAAATTGATCAAAACAATATTAAATTAGTTCCTGACTTTAGCCTGAACAAGAACATCTTACCCTTAATCTGATCCCATATTAATACAAACCATCTCTGGTCCCTACTCTAAATGATAATACTATTGGGGATCTGCACACTACATCCAATTGGGTAGTAATACCTGAATTCCTCCCGGTGTCACGAGGATATAAGGGTAAGAATAGGAGGAGAGCAGATGAATGCATGGCTAAGGAGCTATTGCAGGGGAGAAGGATTCACATTTTTGGATCATTGGAATCTCTTCTGCAGTACAAATGACCTATATGAGAAAGATAGATTGCACCTGAAGTAAAACATCTTATTCTAATTTGATCCCATATTAATGCAACCCATCTCTGGTCCCTGCTCTAAATGGTAATACTGTTGGGGATCCACACATATATGCGATCGATTGTAATAGGGGACTCTTTAGTCAGAAGCACAGAAAGAGATTATTGCGACTGACAGCAAGACATCAGAATGTGTTGCCTCCGTGGTGCCAGGATCAAGGACATCTCAGAGAGGGTACAGAATATTCTCAAAGGGGAAAAGGATTAGCAGGAGGTTGTTGTACACATTGGAACTAACAGCATAGGAAGAGAAAAGGATGAGAATTTGAGGAGAGAATATAGGAGGTTAAGCAGAAATTGAAACTGAAGGCCCTTTAGGGAAGTAATATCTGGATTCCTTCCAGTGTCACAAGCAAGTGAGGGTAGGAATAGGAGAAGAGCAGATGACTGCATGGCTGGTGCAGGGGAGAAGGATTCACATTTATGGATCGTTGGAATCTCTTCTTGGTATAAATGGCCTGTATGAGGCAAACAGTTTACTCATTAATTGGAAGGGGACTAATATACAGGTGGGGAGAATTGCTAGAGGTGCTCTGGAGGATTTAAACTGATAAGGGCAATGGTGTGGGGGCAAGTGGCTTAGTACGCAGGGAGATGGTGAGAAAAGAGATCAAGCTGAGACTGATACAGTTGAGAAGAGAAGCAGTCAAACAATCAGCACAGGCTGGAATAAAGCAGGGAATGAGGTAGGACCAATAAACTGCATTTAGAGTCATAGTCATAGAGATGTACAGCATCAAAACAGACTCTTCGGTCCAACTCAATCTAGTCCCACCTTCCAGCACCCGGCCCACATCCCTCCAAACACTTCCTATTCATATACCCATCCAGATGCCTTTTAAATGTTGCAATTATACCAGCCTCCACCACTTCCTCTGGCAGCTCATTCCATACCCATACCACCCTCTGCGTGAAAAAGTTGCCCCTTAGGTCTCTTTTACATCTTTCCCCTCTCACCCTAAACCTATACCTCTAGTTCTGGACTCCCCCATTCCAGGGAAAAGACTGTGTCTATTTACCCTATCCATGCCCCTCATGATTTTATAAATCTCTATAAGGTCACCCCTCAGCCTCTGATGCTTCCGGGAAAACAGGTCCAGTTCAGCTTCCCCCTATAGCTCAAATCCTCCAACCCTGGCAACATCCTTGTAAATTTTTTCGGAACCCTTTCAAGTTTCATAACATCCTTCTGATAGGAAGGAGACTATAATTGCAATATTCCAACACTGGCCTAACCAATGTCCTGTACAACCAGAACATGACCTCCCAACTCCTGTACTTAGTACTTTGACCAATAAGGGAAAGCGTACCAAACGCCTTCTTCACTATCCTATCTACCTGCGACTCCACTTTCAAGGAGCTATGAACCTACAGTCCAAGGTCTCTTTGTTCAGCAAACTTCCTCGGACCTTATTTCAATGCAAGAGGCCGAACAGGTAAGGCAGATGAACTCAAGGCATGGTTGGGAACATGGGACTCGGATATTACAGAAATTACCGAGGCATGGCCCAGGGATGGACAGAACTGACAGCTTAATGTTCCAAGGCAAACATACTGTAGGAAGGATAGCAAAGGGGGCAAGACAGGAGGGGGAGTGGCATTTTTAATTCGGGATAACATTACAGCAGGACTTTGGGAAAATATTACTAGGAATATGTCCAGGGAGGTTATTTGGATGGAACTGAGAAATAAGAAAGGGGTGATCATCATATTGGGATTGTACTACAAATCCCCTAAATAGTCAGTGGAAAATTGAGAAACAAATTTGTAAGGATATATCTGTAAAAATAATAGGGTGGTTACTGTGGGTGATTTTAACTTTCCAAGCATGGACTGCCCTGGTGTTAAGGCCTTGCATGGAGAGGAATTTGTTAAGTGTGCCCACAAAAATTTTCTGATTTAGTATGTAGGTGCACCTGCTAGAGAAGGTGCAAAACTTGACCTTACTCTTGGGAAATAAGGCAGGGCAGGTGACTGAGGTGTCAGTGGGGGAGCAGTTTGGGGCCAGCGACCATAATTCTATTAGCATTAAAATAAGTGTTGGAAAAGGATATAATGGATCACTTGGATACAGAACTGGCTGAAAAGTAGAAGACAGAGGGTGGTGGTGGAGGGTTGTTTTTCAGACAGTAGCCCTGTGACCAGTGGAATGCCATAAGGATTAGTGCTGGGTCCACTACTTTTCGTTATTTATGTAAATGATTTGATGTGAACATAGGAGGTATGATTAGTAAGTTTGCACATGACACCAAAATTGGAGGTATAGTGGACGGTGAAGAAGGTTACCTTAGAGTACCATGGGATCTTGATCAAAGCCAATGAGACAAAGTGGCAGATGGGGTTTAATTAGATAAATGTGAGGTGGTACATTTTGGAAAGGCAAATCAACGCAGGACTTATACACTTAATGGTAAGGTCCTGGGGTGTGTTGCTGAACAAAAATACCTTGGAGTGCAGAATCATAATTCATTTTTGAATACTGTGTGCAGTTCTGGTCTCCCTCCTATTGGAAGGATGTTGGGAAACTTAAAAGTGTTCAGAAAAGAATTGCAAGGATGTTGCCAGGGTTGGAGGATTTAGGTAATAGGGAGAGGTTGAACAGGCTGGGACTTTTTTCCCTGAAGTATCAGAGGTTGAGGGGTGACCTTATAGAGGTTAATAAAATCATGAGGGGCATGGATAGGATAAATAGACAAGGTCCTTTCTCCAGGGTGGGGGAGTTCAAAACTAGAGGGCACAGGTTTAAGGTGAGAGGGTCAAGATGTAATAGGGACCTAAGGGACAACCTTTTCACACAGAGGGTGGTGTGTGTGTATGGAATGAGCTGCCAGAGGAGATGGTAGAGGCTGGTACAATTACATTTAAAAGGCATCTAAATGGGTACATGAATAGGAAGGGTTTAGAGGGATATGGGCCAAGTGCTGACAAATAAGACGAGATTAGTTTATGATATCTGGTCAACATGGATGAGTTTGACCAAAGGGGCTGTTTCGA
This sequence comes from Hemiscyllium ocellatum, assembly GCF_020745735.1. NCBI lineage: Eukaryota > Metazoa > Chordata > Chondrichthyes > Orectolobiformes > Hemiscylliidae > Hemiscyllium > Hemiscyllium ocellatum. The sequence continues at coordinate 13,048,622 of NC_083439.1, forward strand.
TGTTGTGCATCTCTATGACCCGATGACCCTATGTGACTTCCACTCCATGTTTTCTTTGAATTTTATTTGAACTGACCAAGCTCTTGAAGATTCATATTTTTAATGCCTCAGACAATTAAAAAGAGGGAGAGAGAGGGAAAACTAAATTAGAAGTTCATTGCTAACAAGGAAGAGGAAAGCAGCAAATAATTCAAAGCACACAAAAGCAAAAATGCATGATGAGACAACACATTTGGTCTTTGTATTTGGTAAGGAGAAGGACATGAGGTCAATTAGTGCAGTGTAGTTTGTTTCTTGTCAACTAACTCCCTTGTTTGGGATTCGGGAAATCCAGCACTTTCTCCATTAGACACAATGCAGCTTAGTTATTTCTTTAAAGCACATTGTTAATCTCATTAACAGTTGAAAAACTGACTCCTACAAGTCTGTCATCAAGCTCTGCTACTAATTAATATACCCACCTTTAGCACTTTTCTCACAAAGATGCCCTTTTGCAATTAAGAAATCTCATCTGATCTTACCCAAACTAACCTTTGCCCTCTCTTATTAATATAATGTGGAGGAGTAGAAAGGTACTTAAAAAACATCTCCGTTACATACAATGTTCATCAGAGTGCTGATTCCTCTGCATTCTATGACCCATGGACAGTGCCATGTGCCGTCATATGCGCACACTCGATTCCACTCTGCAGCAACATCAACTCTATCTCTCTATCCCCACTTTCACTTCATCCTTCATTTCATCCATCGTTTCAACAAAATAGTTTCTCTTTTTCTTTCGGCATTAAGCTCCTGCAAGCTCCAGCAACTTATGGACTCCAATACCTCTGCACAACACCTCTGGCCTGTGTGCAAGCATGACCCTGACACTCCCATAGCTGGACTCCAACACTTGTCCTCAGCCACTCTCCCCTTTCCGCCTCAAGGACCTCATCCCTTCCCATCACTCACAGCTGATCCCTTGCCATCCCTTAGCACCCACCCCTTCCCAGCCCTCATATGCCATTTCTTCCTGTCCCGCTGAGGCCACTCCCCTCAACCCCAGCATTTGTTGTATTTTCACCATACCTCCTGACCTTCCTCTCTCTGAGGCTGAATGTGCTGTCCTCAGCAAAGGACTCAGCTTCATTCCTCTAAAACCCCCACCTTAATGAATTTCAGGCTTGCCATGATGTTGAACTGTTTTTCCACCACCTCTGCCTCTGAACTCACTTCTTTACACCCTTCACCTGCCACCAGTATTCATCCTGCCCTTGGACCCCTTCCTCTGGTTTCTTACCTGCCCTCAATCATTTCATTGAAAACTGTCAGTGACATCAGCTGTCTCAATTTCTCTGCTCCTCTCACCCACTTGAACTTGTCCCCTTCTGAATTTGCTGCACTTCACTTTGTCAATCCAATCCTAACTTTGATATCAATACTGCTGTTGCAGTCTGGTCTTTACCTTGCAAATGTTCAACACCAGTTCTTGGACACATCCCCGGGGCCATAATCACACATCTGAACATCAAGCCATTGTTGCCAGGACTGTCACTGACCTCATTACCTCTGGAGATCTTCCCCCACTGCCTCTGACCTTGTAAACTCCCAACCCCTGACAGTCCATTTCCACCTCCTTCCGAAAATCCACAATCCAGTCTGTCCTGGCAGGCTTATCATATCCGCGTGTTCCTGAATTTTTTCCTTCTATCTTGACTCCATCCTCTCTCCATTTGTCAGACCCTGCCTACCTACATACTGCGATTCCTCTGATGCCCTCCACCATACAGACAATTTCCAGTTCCCTGGCCCTTATTGCCTCCTCTTCACCACAGATGTCTAATCCCCCTATACCTCTATACCCCATCAGGATGGTCTGAACAATCCTCATCCACCACCACTCTCCTCCACTTGACTGAACTTGTTCTTTCACTGAACAATTTCTCCTTTAATTCCTCTCATTTCTCCAAATCAAAGGAATGGCTATGGGCACCAGTTATGTCTGCCTTTTAATGGAGGATGTGGAACAATCTTTGATGCAGTCATAGAGTCATAGAGATGTACAGCGTGGAAACAGATTCTTCAGTCCAACCCATCCATGCCGATCAGATATCCCAACCCAATCTAGTCCCACCTGCCAGCACCCAGCCCATATCCCTCCAAACCCTTCCTATTCATATACCCATCCAAATGCTACTTAAATGTTGCAATTGTACTAGCCTCCACCACTTGCTCTGGCAACTCATTCCATTTCCGTGCCACCCTCTGTATGAAAAGTTGCCCCTTAGGTGTCTTTTATATCTTCCCCTCTCACCCTAAACCTATGCCTGCTAGTTCTGAACTCCCCCACCCCAGCGAAAGGACTTTGCCTATTTACCATATCCGTGCCCGTCAAAATTTTGTAAACCTTTATATGGTCACCCCTCAGCCTCTGACGCTCCAGGGAAAACAGCCCCAGCCTGTTCAACCTCTCCCTAGAGGTCAAATCCTCCAACCTTGGCAACATCCTTGTTAATCTTTTCTGAACTCTTTCAAGTTTCACAACATCTTTGCAATAGGAAGGAGACCAGAATTGTACCAATATTCCAACAGTAGCCTAACCAAAGTCCTGTACAGCCGCAACATGACCTCCCAACTCCTGTACTCAATACTCTGACCAATAAAAGAAAGCATACCAAATGCATTCTTCACTATCCTATCTACCTGCGACTCCACTTTCAAGGTGCTATGAACCTGCACTCCAAGGTCTCTTTGTTCAGCAACACTCCCTAGGACCTTACCAGTAAGTCTATAAGTCCTACACTAGCCCCCTCCCTTAACTTTTTTCTCAGTCCATCGACAACTGTTTTGGTGCCACTTTATGTTCCCATTGGAGCTTGAAAGATTTATTAATTATGCGTCCAATTTCCACCCATGTATAAATTTTACGTGGTTAATCTCTGATATTTCCCTTCCTTTTCATGACCTCTCTGTCTCCATTTTGGGGAATAAATTGTCCACTGCTATCCAATACAAAACTATTGATTCCTACAGCTACCTTTACTCCAGCTCTTCACACCCCACAACCTTTAAGGATCCCATCCCATTTTCCCAGTTCCTTTGCTTATGTCATGTCTGTTTGGATGATGACATCTTCCAAAGCAGCATTGCTGACATGGCTGCCCTCTTCCATAACCATGATTTCCCACCCACTATGGTTGACAGCGTCCTCAACCACATCCAACCTATCACCTGTGTTTTCACCCTTGCCCCTTCCTATCACTCACCAACAATGCGATTGGGTCCCCCTTGTCTTCACTTTTGATCCCAACAGTTTCCACATTCAAAAGATCATTCTCTGCCATTTCAGCCAACTTCAGCAGAATGCCACCACTAAACACATCTTCCTTTCACTTGCCTGTGTGCATTTTGCCGGGACCTTTCTCTCTGGGACACCCCAATCCATTCCTCAATGACCACCGACACCATGCCCCTTTCCCATGATACCTTCCCATGTAATTGCACAAAGTGCAGCACTTGCCCTTTCAAGTGTTCCCTGCTAAGGGCCTAATCAATTTTTCCAGGTGAAGTACCATTTCACCTGTACTCCTACAATCTGATCCATTACATTTGCTGCACCCAATTATGGTCTACTGTACATAGGACAAACCAAATGCAAACCAAGTGACCGCTTTGTACCTCCTGTGCAAACATGACCCCAACCTTCCTGCAGCTGGTCATTTTGACACAGCATCCTGCTCGCACACCCACATGTGTGTCCTTGGCATGCTGTAATGCTCCAGTGAACCACAGCGCAAACTGGAGGAACAACATCTCATTTTCAGACTAGGTACTTTACACCCTTCTAGATGTAATACTGAGTTCAACACCTCCAGATTGTGAACTCGCTCTCATTTCTTCCCTTTCTTTTAGCTTTCCTTTTGCATTCTCTGTCACCATGCCTCTCTCTCATCTGCCCACTCCAGTGGGACTATCTGTACTTTCCAGTTTGACACTTGGATAGATTATTGTTCTGCCATTCTCACAATCTGATCACTTAACCAGCACTCTACCCCCAACTCTACTGCATAAATACTGTCCCCTCCAAGCTTTATGTCAACTCTGATGATGAGACATTTAGACTCGAAATGTTAGCTTGCTCTCTCTCTCTCTCTCTCCCTGAATGCTGCCTGACCCGTTGTGATTTCAGTATTTTGTTTTCAGTATTTGAGAAGTCTGTCCTTGTACTAAGCTGTATTTGTACTTTCATGAAAATAAACTATGTAGGAATTCAGAGTCTATGGTTTAATTCTAAAGGCAGTGATGACTTAATGAAAATAGTCATTTTGAATTTATATGTTGCCCATGGTGAAACAGAGGTCATTTCAAAGTAGGTAGAGTAGTTTATACAATGATTAATATTACACAATCATGAATTCACTTTGACTTTGGACGGAACAGTGAGATTAAGTTCCTCCACTCCTATGTTAGTTCATAATTGAGCTGCTGGGAATACAAGACTTAAGGCAGTGCGTGATTTGTTCAGTAAGTGAAAGATTATAATTTCATGGTAAATACATTTCGCAAGTGACAAGTTAAAAGTAATCTTTCAGATGAAGTGAATAGATAGGTTGGGGTTAGATTTGCAGCAGTGACTTATGCTCTTTATAATGGTGCAAACATGCTAATGATAGCCTTCCAAAATTCTCTACATCCAGGAACTGCACCGTTGAATTGAAAAATATTATAGGAAGATTTAAGGAAGATGAGAGAGGAGTACCAGTGGTATATATGAGGAAAGTATAATTGCAAGTTACTAGGATCTGTAGTAAAGAAGACAGTTTCCAACATCTTGTTAACTTTCTACTGATCAAAGAGAATATGCAAGGATTTCTAAAGGATTAGTTAGTATTGACAAACCTGATTGAATTATTTTTTAGTGGTGATAAAAACAGTGGACAGGCAAGAACCATATATGGCTATTTGAGGCACTTTAGAAAATCATGAGCTTAATTTGTAGTTTTGAAATGGAAAGTAAATCATTATCGTATTTCAAAGGTTGATTAAGCAACAGGAGACAGCGAATGAATAGGGTGAATAGCCAAGATCGTTTCCCCAGGGTAGGGGAGTCCAAAACTAGAGGGCATAGGTTTAAGATGAGAAGGGACAGATTTAAAAGAGACCTAAGGGGCAACTTTTTCCTGAGCAGGATGGTGCACTTATGGAATGAGCTGCCAGAGGAGGTGCTGAAGGCTGGTACCATAACAACAGTTAAAAGGCATCTATATGGGTATATGAATAGGAAGGGTTTAGAGGTATATGGGCCAAAAGCTGGCAAATGGGACTAGATCAGTTTAGGATATCGTCGGCATTGACGAGTTGGACTGAAGGGTCTATTTTCGTGTTGTATAACTCTTTGACTCTATGAGTCGATAATCGTGAAAGTGGATAGATTTTCAAATTAGTAGATGTGCCCAATGATGCAGGGTGTCTGTTGCGGTATCTTAATAATTCATCATATTTCTTAATGATTAAGCATGTAAGAGAGAAAGGCAGACATCCAAATTTGCTGATGACACAAAAATAAGTGGCATTGTGAAAACCGTGCATGGAAAGTTTCAAAAGTTAAATGTTAATGGATTAAATAAATAACCAAACTGTGGCAAATAGATTTTTTCACAAGCAAATGTGAGGACTCCTTTTCTGGATCTAGGAAAAGTAGATCAAGGACTTTCCAACTGGTCAATACTTCAAGATAGTTGGTAGCCAAAGAGATCAAGATGCCTGGGTACATTGATAACAACAACTATGTGCAATTCTGTCTTTAACATCATTAACTTCATAAGTCACATTGCAAGAATGATCGAAGTTTCACACTGAGTCACTTTTGTGGATATCAAGATGAGATGGTGGTGGGAGTCAATGTAGGACAGCAAGCACAGGGGAGGTAGGTGAGCAGGATTTTGTACACATTCAAAAACAGACAATAGAGATTTGCATGACCTGAAATTTGGGAAAGGCATATCCATAAAATTCTAAATTAAGAACAAGCTAAAATTAAAATAAAACTTTAAGATGTCATAGACAAGAATAAAAAAAATTAAAAACATTAATGTTGGTGTTTGTATCTGGAGAAACGGAATAGAGGGGGAGAAGTTTTGCTACAACAGTACAAATTACCTGGATATCTGCATTCAGTTTTGGGCACCACATCTTCAGAAGGACACAGTGGCTTTGATTAAAATATAGCATGTATTTATCATAAGATCTAGATCAGCCCATTGAAAGGGCCCATTGACCCAGAATGATGCCTGAATTTGAGGGGTCAAATTACAATTGAAGATTACATACACTAATGTCTGTGTCCTCCGGGAGTTAAATGCCTCAAGTAAAATTTGATGAACATTTTCAAAATTATATTAATGAGCAATATAAAAATATTTGGAGGTTGCCCTTTCAGGATTGAGATAAAAGTTTTCTTTTCTTTCAGAGAATTGTATGACTTTGGAGCTGTTGGTGGAGGGGGTTGGCAGAGGTGTTGTCATTTAATATTTTTAAGTCAGAGTTGCATAGATTGTTGTTAAGCAGGGGAATCAAGGGTTATCAGATGAGGGGTGGGAGGTGGGAGTTATATGGAATTTGAAACACAAGCAGATCAGCCATGATCTTATTGAATGGTGAAGTTGGCTTGATAAAGCAAAAAGTCTACTTCTGCCTCTATTTCATATGTTTCTCTGTTTGTTGTATATGAACTAATTGAAAACAGAGAGTTAGGCTAAGGGATCCTTTTGAAGATGGTAATCTATAACTAGTGAAGTTTCACTGGGATTAGTGCTGGGGACATAGTTATTACAATATATCTTAATAACTTAGATGTTGGAAGTGATGGCACTGTTGCCAAGGTGACACAAACATAGGTGGGAAGGGAAGTAGTGAGGATGGCTCAGAGTCGAACAGAGGGATATGGACAGATTAGATGAGTGAGCAAATCCTTGTCAATTGGAATGCAACATGGGAAAATGTGAAGCACTTTGACAGGAAAAATAGATGCCTTGAATACTATTTAGATGTGTAAAGATTGCAGAAAGCTGCAATACAGAGGGATTTGGGGGATCATCATGTACAAATCACAACAAGAAAAGAATGAATATCCAAACTGAGCAGACAATGGGACAAGGAAATGGACTGTTGGCCTTCATTCCAAAGAGAATGAAGTATGAAGTATAAAAATAGGGTGATCTTGCTAAAATTGTATCCAAAGCACTGGTCAGACCACACCTGGAATACAGTGAAGAGCTTTGTTCCATTTACCAAAGGAAATATATACTAGCATTGGAGGCAGTCCAGAGAAGGTTCGCTGGGCTGATTCTAGTTATGGAGGGATTTTCTTACAAAGAAGGTTGAGTAGATTTGTCTTGCACTCATTGTACTTTTGAAGAATGAAGGGTGATCTTATTGAAACATATAATATTCTTAGGAGACTAGAATGGGTAGGCATGGAGAGGTTGTTGCTGAAAATGTGTTGCTGGAAAAGCGCAGCAGGCCAGGCAGCATCCAAGGAGCAGGAGAGTCGATGTTTCGGGGATGAGCCCTTCTTCAGGAATGAAGAAATGAAGAAGGGCTCATGCCCGAAACGTCGACTCTCCTGCCCCTTGGATGCTGACTGACCTGCTGCGCTTTTCCAGCAACACATTTTCAGCTCTGATCTCCAGCATCTGCACTCCTCACTTTCTCCATGGAGAGGTTGTTTCCAATATGTGAGACTCTAGGACCAGAGGATATAATCTCAGAGTAATGGGGACACCACTTCATACACAGATGTCTTGGAATGTTGCCTATGAGAGAATATTGAATGCACAGTATTTTTTACTACAAAGGGCTCTTGTGATTGGGCTGAGAAGGACAGAATTTTTTTAATTCAGTAACGGTTGCAAAGGCTGTGAGGGAAGGAAAGATAGTTAATATGAAGATTATCAGATCAGCCATGATCTAATTGAGTGGTAGAGCAGACTGGATGGGCAGAATGGCTTTCCTTCGTTCCTGCATCTGATGGTAATATAAGATTTACAGAGAAAAACTATTTTTGTTGGTTGGCGACTTGAAGACGTGAGGGGAAAGTAATTCAAATGCTTTCAGGAATCAAATTATGAAATGTTCCTCTGCATAAAGCAGTTGATCCTAATCATTTTAAAATGAGGATTGATTGTCTTTTGTTAACCAAAGGCATGAACACATTGGAGTAAGATTGCTTATAGGATTTTGGGCTTTGGGTAGATCGCATTAGAGGTTGGAGTTTGAGTGGTTATTAAATGACTAACTCCTGTTGGAATGTAACAGGAACTGTTCCAAAATACTATATGGGAAACTCAGAATTAAACAAAAACAAGAAGTAGAATGTCTGATTCAGATACTGATGACAAGTTTGAATGGGTGGAGCAATTTTCCTGACGGCGGGTTTAAACAATCAACAGGAAGCCAGTTGGGAGTAATCTCACAGTGGAGTAAAGGTTAAAAAGAACAGTTTTACCGCCAGGACTCCTTTATGTGACCTGTCTATCGTTTGGCTATTACTGTCAGAAAGAAGCTGAGAATAAAAAAACAGACTGAGATGTGGGCTAGAGCCCAAGACAACACAGACACGGACTTCCTGTTGTGGTGTACAAATATTCTTTCAGGATTACAAAGCATGCTGTGAAAATTGTTTGGTGAGCTTTGCTGGTAAACACGCAGGTATTCCTGGTCAGGTGGGTATTGCAAACGATCCTTTAAAGACTGGGTATAATTTCCAATAAGGTCAGAAGTATGTCCTTGCATCAAAATTTGTATGTGTGAATGATCTCCATTAGATTCCTGTGGGACCCTTATCTGGTGTCAAAATTAGCGGCGTTAAAATTCTATATCGGCAGGAACAAATAAAATGCATGCTCGTGAGTACCCCATCCATTATCTGATTTCTGCCTTCTACTTACCAACTAAACAATCTGTGGAAATTGTTCTTCCTTTTTGCCTCTTAAGAAATGTTCTGTTAAACACATTAGGAAAATGCAACAAGTCTGCTTCTCTCCTCAAAAATGCCTTTCATAGTTTATGACCCTGGTGTCATCCGACTTATAGGTTAATTAATTGGTTCTGTATCCTAAAGTGGTATGTTCAAAGGATGAGACAATACTTTAGCACAGAAGCAAAATGCTGCTGAAATCTGAAATTATATTGAAATAAAAGCAGATGAGGGGATTCTGTAGACAGATAATCAAGATTAATGATTTAGTTGGATGATCAGAGCATTCAAGAAGATTTGTAGCTCACATTGCAGATGAGGTTGTTGACTTGCTCACTGAGATGGTAAGTTTGTTCACAGACCATTCTAGGTAACATCATCAGTGCGCCTCCAGTAAAGTGTTGGTGTTCTGTCCCATTTGCTATTTGTGTTTGGGTCTGCTGGGATTGGTGGTGTCATTTCCATTTTTTTTTGCTGATTCTGTTTCTTAGTGGCAACAACAGGTACCTGCCTCCACTCTGATTAAATTCCTGAGTGTAAGCTTAATTGGAAAGTGAGACCGCAATTTCCCTTCCCACGTGGTTAAAGATGCCCTCCAATGCATCTCGTCCTCATCCCGCACCTCCGCCCTCAGACTCCACCCCTCCAACCGTAACAAGGACAGAATGCCCCTGGTGCTCACCTTCCACCCTACAAACCTTTGCATAAACCAAATCATCTGCCGACATTTCCGCCACCTCCAAAAAGACCCCACCACCAGGGATGTATTTCCATCCCCACCCCTTTCCGCCTTCCGCAAAGACCGTTCTCTCCATGACTACCTGGTCAGGTCCATGCCCCCCCTACAACCCACCCTCCCATCCTGGCACTTTCCCCTGCCACCACAGGAACTGTAAAACCTGTGCACACACCTCCTCCCTCACCTCTATCCAAGGCCCTAAAGGAGCCTTCCACATCCATCAAAGTTTTACCTGCACATCCACTAATATAATTTATTGTATCCGTTGCTCCCGATGAGGTCTCCTCTACTTTGGGGAGACTGGGCGCCTCCTAGCAGTGCGCTTTAGGGAACATCTCCGAGACACCCGCACCAATCAACCACACCGCCCCGTGGTCCAACATTTCAACTCCCCCTCCCACTCTGTCGAGGACATGGAGGTTCTGGGCCTCCTTCACCGCCGCTCCCTCACCACCAGACGCCTGGAGGAAGAACGCCTCATCTTCCACCTCGGAACACTTCAACCCCAAGGCATCAATGTGGACTTCAACAGCTTCCTCATTTCCCCTTCGCCCACTTCATCCTAGTTTCAAACTTCCAGCTCAGCACTGTCTCCATGACTTGTCCGGACTTGTCTGACCTGCCTAGCTCCTTTTCCACCTATCCACTCCACCCTCTCCTCCCTGACCTATCACCTTCATCCCCTCCCCCACTCACCCATTGTACTCTATGCTACTCTCTCCCCATCCCCACCCTCCCCTAGCTTATCTCTCCACGCTTTCAGGCTCACTGCCTTTATTCCTGATGAAGGGCTTTTGCCCGAAACGTCGATTTCGCTGCTTGTTGGATGCTGCCTGAACTGCTGTGCTCTTCTAGCACCACTGATCCAGAATCTGGTTTCCAGCGTCTGCAGTCATTGTTTTTACCAAGTGTAACCTTCTGTTTACTTCATGCCTACTTTTCAATCTTTAAATACCATTTGTTCTCCATTAGTTGAAGAAATTCACCAGTTGAGCAAAATTGACCAAGATGTCCTGATATCCTTGTTGCCATGGTTGTGCTGATATCAATATGTAATCAAGCACTTTTGTGACCATAAAATGCTAACATATGAACAGGAGTAGGCCATTCAGCTCCTTGAGCCTTTTCTGCCATTCAATGCGATTATAGCTGATCTGTGGCCTAATTCCATATATGTGCCTTTGACCCATATCTCTCAATACATTTACTTAACAAAAAAATGTTTCTATCTTAGATTTAAAATTAAATCTGGCATCTAGCATTCACTACCATTTGTAGAAGAGAATTCCAAACATTTACTAAACTTTCTGTGCAGAAGTGCTGCCTAACATCTGTCCTGAATTGTCTTGCCCTAAGTTTTAGAATATGCCCGCAAATTCTTTAATGCCCCACAGTGTTATCTATCCTATTAGCTTTCCTGTCTTCCTCTTGTTAACACTTAAGTGTGAACTTGAGAATGCTATAAGATGCCGCATTTGAGCAACATTTGGTTCAGGCTGTTTGCAAAATGCTTAATGAACAGTGTGCTGGGCAGTGTGCATTGAGAATGTATCAGCTGGATCCCATCCATGCCTCCCAGCATTTTTGAACATTGTTAGATATGAGCTCTGTGGGAATAGGGATCTTGAAGCCAATTGTTTGTCAACCATTGGTTCGTGCAATTTTAAATTGTTGTGTTCACCACTGCATTTAAATGCACTGTGTCATGCACCATCTTACTAATGAGTACAGGATATCGACAATCAAAGCAATTATCACACCTTGACCCTAATCCCTGACAATGGTGATAAATAGGCAGACCTTGTGACATAATTGTAGCTTATGTTGAAGTTATTTACAGTCTTGCTACTTTGTTTTTAACCAACCACACAATACCTGGTTCAGACAGGAGACCACAAAGATCTTACAATTACAATAGCTTTCATTCATCTGAAAGCTAAAGGCTCAGGGCTCAGGTGATTCCCATTCTTGTCACGTGAGGTCAAACTTTATATCCATGACGGATTGCATAGAATAGGAAGTCACCAAAGTGGAGCAGACAAGATCACTAAAGGTGGAACTTTAGTCCCTAGCTCTTCCATTGTGCTGGAATTTGCTGTTGATTCACACACTGTTTTTGTATCCTTGAACTTTCTACCCCTGCAGCATTGTGCTGGAAAATATTGGTCCCTGATGCTTTGGAGAACTTGCTGTTCCCTGATCTTGCATTGGGACTGGATGCTCTTTGCTCCTCAACTGCAAATCCATCACAATCTAATCTATGGCATCCCAAGTTGGATTTCAAATATGTCATTCAGCCAGAGATCACATTTCATTAAAGCAATAAAACATAAATGCATAATTACATTTAAAACATCATTTTTTGGAACTATGGAAGAACAGAATTTTTTAATACAGTGAAAATGTAAATAATACAATTTGGGAGACTTTGGGGGTCTTTGTACACAAATCATAAAATAAATTAACTTACAGGCACAATAAGCAATTCAGCAAATGATATATTATACTTTGTTGGAAGGGAAGTGGAGTATAAGAATAAGGAAAATTTGCTGCCGTTGTAATATTACTTTGGAGAGATCACACATCTGTTTAGTTCAGGTCCTTCTACCTAAGGAAATGTATACTTGCTTTTGAGGGCATACAGCACAGGGTCATTACTTCAGAGAAGTGGTTGGCCACTTATTATTCAGATGAAGTTAGGGTTTTTCATCCGGAAATATGAATCTTAGGAATTCTCTATCGCACAGTGTCTTGATTTTCAATCATCAAGAATGATTAAGATTGAAGTCAATAGATTTTTGGGCACTTAAGAATCAAGGGAACTAGTGGGAAAGTTGAGTTGACAGGTTTCATCCGTCTAATTGAAAGAGGTTCATGGGGCATTATAATCTATCTCTGCTCCTATTTATTATGTTAATTTTCCTAAATTTATGTTGAATTTATTCTCAATTTTTCAACAGAATCTGGATGCGATTTAATCTCAATATGGAGTGTCTTGAATGGAAAAGTAGGTTCCAGGTCGCATACGCTCTGAGTATCATTATCATTCTATCGTGTCCGATTAATGATGGTGCTAATATTTTGGTTGTACCTATCGAGGGTAGTCACTGGGTCAATATGCGAGTTCTAATCGAAGAGCTGAAACTTCAGGGGCACGATATTAGTGTGCTATTTTTCTCAACATCTTGGTACATCAAAGAAAGTCCGGATTTATATCAATCCATTGTGGTGGAAATGCAAGGATTCCTTACCCAAAGTTCGAATGAAGAATTTGTAGGACAATTTGTACAAAATATGCTAGAAGCCATGGCAAGTGAATCAACATTATGGACTTTTGTGAAGTTCCAATATTATATTTCAACATTTCTGCAAACGTGTCATAGCTGGGCTCGAGAATTTAATATTGCAGTTTTTGAAAACAAAACTTTGCTAAAACACCTTGAAAGTGCAAACTTTGACTTAATACTCACTGATCCCATTTTTGCAACAGGTGCAATGCTGGCATATCATTTAAAACTCCCCCTGATATATAATGTCCGTTCGCTAAGCAGTGGTGAAGCCCATTTGCTAATCGCCCCATCACCACTGTCCTACATCCCAGTCCTTGGCTCACGACTGACAGATAAAATGAGCTTTCTCCAAAGAACACAAAATGTCATCATAGATCTTGTTCAACAACTGATTACTGACTTTTTTACTTACCCGATTTACAATGATCTCTGCCATCGTTATCTGGGCCCAGACACAGATATTAAGGCTATTCTTTCAAGGGCAGATATTTGGCTGATAAGAGTTGATTTTACATTTGAATTCCCCAGACCCACCATGCCCAATATTGTTTATATTGGAGGATTCCAGTGTAAACCATCTAAACCTCTAGAGGCAGAGTTTGAGGAGTTTGTCCAGTCCTCAGGGGAACATGGGATTATTGTCATGTCAATGGGGACCATTGTCAGCTCTTTGCCAATGAATGTTACAATGCAAATAGCAGAGGCGCTTGCTCAAATGCCTCAGAAGGTTATCTGGAGATATGATGGAAAAACCCCTCCCAACATTGGAAATAATACACTACTGGCAAAATGGATCCCTCAGAATGATCTACTTGGGCATCCCAAAACACGAGCCTTCATTTGCCATGGTGGCACCAATGGAGTTTATGAAGCCATCTATCACGGGGTGCCAGTAGTTGGCATACCTCTGCTTTTTGATCAGTTTGATAATTTACTCAGACTTGAAGTCAGAGGTGCAGCAAAAGTGATTAATGTCGCAAACATGCAGTCAACAGATCTATTGCAGGCACTTAATGAGGTTATATATAACACCTCTTATCGGGAGAACATGCAGAAACTCTCTGCTCTCCACAGAGACCAACCCGAGTCTCCAATAGAGAGAGCTATTTTCTGGGTTGAATATGTTGCCCGACACAAAGGGGCAGCACATTTGCGCTCAGAGTCTTACCGACTCCCCTGGTATGCTTACTATTGTGTAGATGTGATGATCTTTCTGTTGTCTTTATTCATCATGACTGCTGTACTGACAGTCCTACTATTGAAGAAAGTTTGTAAAATTGGCTGGAAGAGAAAGCAAAAGGTTCACTGAATTTTATGTTTTGAATTGGGCAAGGGGCATTTCTGTCTAGACATTATATGTTTTAATACTTTTGGGAAAATACTACATGATTGGCAAACATGTTAGACAACAGCAGCAAAATTCTGTACTTACATCACATACTGTGTGAAGAACACAATATTTGAGTATTATTCAAAATTTATTCTCACATGAGTTGACCTGTAGTCAAAAATACGAACATGAAATGTCTGAGATGCCCTGAAGAGGGTTTGTGTAGAGAAGTCCTTTCCTGGATATAAGTTTGCTCGCTGAGCTGGAAGGTTCATTTTCAAACATTTCATCGCTATACTAGGTAACATCATCAGTGAGCCTCTGGTGAAGGGCAGGTATTATCTCCCACTTTCTATCTGTGTGTTTAGGTTTCCTTGGGTTAGTGATGTCAGTTCCTGTGTGGGCGGTGCCATTTCCTGTGTTGGTGGTGTCATTTCCTGTTCTTTTTCTCAGAAGGTGGTAGATGGGATCCAAATCAATATGTTTGTTGACAGAGTTCTGGTTGGAGTGCCATGCTTCTAGGAATTCTTGTGCATGTCTCTGTTTGTCTTGTCCTAGGATGGATGTGTTGTCACAGTCAAAGTGGTGTCCTTCCTCATCTATATGTAAGGATACTAGTGAGAGTGGGTCATGTCTTTTTGTGGCTAGCACTCACAGAAGAAACCCAGCAAATGATCAGACAGAGAATTGTACCAACATTAAGAAGGAAAAAGGAAAGAAACACATTCAATGCACAAGAAAGGAAAGCACTAGAAGGACTCAAAGAAGATAAAAAACATTGCTTTCCTACCTGCAGACAAAGGATGCTTGACAGTCATTTTAAACCAAACAGACTACATTGAGAAAGTGAACGCACTGCTTGCAGATACTGACACTTGCAAACAGGTAGTGATAGACCTGACCCCACAACTAGAGAACTAAATCATAGCTCTACTGAAAAAATCTTCAGATATTTGGAGAATTAAACAAGACAGACTTCCAAAAAATGAAACCAGATGGATCCAACACGCTATGTTTCTACAGAATACCCAAAATTCACATTCCAGGAGCACCCCTCAGACCCATAGTCTCACTGCCTGGAAAACCAATGTACAGATTAGCCAAGCAGCTACACCAAAGACTAAAACACTTAGAAGACTCATGCCACTCCACTCGCTCCACCAAAAAAATTCTGAACACCATGGACTCTTCTATCCACCAAGATAGAAGAGGATGAAATAATGGTCTCCTTTGATGTAACAGCCCTGTTCACATCCATCAACATCAACCTGGCCAAAGAAACACTGACTACATTATTAGAAGAACCAAAGACACCTCCACCAAACACCATTAACTTCATCAGTAAGGACAGCATCGTCAAGCTAGTGGACTTATACCTGACCACCCACTTCACTTTCAATAACAAAACCTACAGACAAACCAATGGAACACCAAATGGATCTCCAATACAAGGGTTCTTTGCAGAGGCAGTAATGCAGAGACTCGAGCAAACAGCTTTGCCAACCATCCAACCTAAACTTTGAGTCTGCTACACCGATGACACTTTTGTCATCACTAAATGAAACAAAAAAGAGGAAACATTCAAGACCATCAATAATATCCTTATTGGCAAAAAATTCACAAAAGAGAAGGAAAACAGCAACAAACTGCCGTTCTTAGAAGTCACAGTAGAGCGAACAGTCAATGGGAAACTTCAAACCAGTGTCTACAGGAAAACAACACATACGGACCAAATACTGAACTACAGAAGCAATCATCCCAGTACCCACAATGAAGCTGCATTATAACATTATTCCAATGAGCCATCACACTCTGCAGCACAGAGGAACTACAAAGAGCAGAGGAAAACCAGTGTATTCAAAAAGAACATGCACCCAATGAAGACCCCAGTCCGCCAATTTCTCAGCAACAAACCCAAACAATCAGACAAAACATGTCCTGAAACCCCAGCTACTCTCCCCTACATCAAAGACACCTTGGAAATGACTGCCAGACTACTCAGAACTCTTGGCATCATGGTAGCCCACAAACCCACCAACACAGTAAAACAGCAGCGAATGAACTTAAAAGTCCTGATACAAACAGCAAGCAAAACGAACATCATTTACAAAACACAAGAACTGTAACAAACACTACATTGGACCAACAGGCAGAAAACTAGCCACCAGGATGCACAAACATCAACTAGCCACAAAAAGACATGATCTACCCTCACAAGCCAAACAGAGAGTCACACATGAGAATTCCTAGAAACATGGCTTTCCAACCAGAACTCCATCAACAAACATATCAATTTGGATCCCATCCACCACCTTCTGAGAAAATGAACAGGAAATGACATCACCAACACAGGAAATGACATTCCCAACCCAAGGAAACCTAAATACATAAATAGAAAGTGGGACATAGCACCAGCACTTCACTGAAGGCTCACTGATGATACTACCTAGTATGGTGATGGAATGTCTGAAAATGAACCTTCCAGCTCAGCAAGCAAACTTAACATCAAGAACATCAACCTGAGCTCCAAAATCCTCTCAAGTTCTTACCCCCTAAGTTCATTCCCTCCTGTCTGGGCAGTCAACATGTTTGTGAGATTAACTGTATCCAATGGGGCATGTGGAGAATTGAGTTGATGACATCGCTGTAATGTTGCAGGTTTACTAACCAACAGGCTATAGTTAGTTACATGTCCTGGTGATATGTATTCAAATCCAGCAACAGCTTCTGGTGTAATTCCCAATATTTTTAATTGAGTATCAATACCATGAAACCATCTTTGATTTGCACAATAATTCATATGATATCCTTTCAGGAAGGAAATGTGACATAAGCTAATGTGGCAGGGGGATGGGAACCAAATGAGGAGTTTGGTGGACAGGAAGGCAGTGGTAACTAAAGCCTGTAAGGAACTAAATAATGAAGTTAGCATGAGTAAGGGGAAGAGTAGGCAGGAAATGGAGGATGAATGCAGAGGGACTTGTGGTCTGAGGTGCATTTGTTTTAATGCAAGAAGTATAATAAGTAAGGCAGATAAACTTAGGTTTTGATTAGTGCTTGGGAGTATGATGATATTGTTATTACTGAGACTTGATGGGGGAAGGGCATGATTGACAACTAAACATCCCAGGATATTGATGCTTCAGGCACGATAGAGAGGGAGGTAAAAAGGGTAGAGGAGTTACATTATTGGTCAAAAGAAATATCACAGCTGTGGTGAAGAAGGGCACTATGGAAGACTCGAGTAGTGAGGCAATATGGGCAGAGCTCAGAAATAGGAAGGGTGCGGTAACAATGTTGGGATTGTACTACAGGCCTCCCAACAATGAACATGAGATAGAGGTCCAAATATGGAGAGAGAGATCATAGAAAGATATAGGAGCAACAACGTAGTGGTGATAGGAGATTTTAATTTTCTCAACATAGATGGGATTCACTTAGTGTTAGAGGTCTGGATGGAGCAGAATTTGTGAGGAGCATCCAGGAGGATTTTCTAGAGCAATATGTAAATAGTCCAATTTGGGAAGGAGCCATACTGGACTTGGTGTTAGGAAATGAGACTGGCCAAGTGGGGGTTGAAGTTTCAGTGGGGGATTACTTTGGGAATAGTGATCACAATTACAAACATTTTGGAATATTCATGGACAAAGAGGACCGTGGTCCTAAAGGAAGAGTGCTAAATTAGGGGAAGGCTGACTATACCAAAATTTGGCAGGAGCTGGGAGTAGCTGTTTGAAGGGTGATCCACCTTCGATATGTGGGAGGATTTTAAAGAGAGGTTGATTAGAGTTCAGGAGAGACATGTTCCTGTGAAAATACGGGATAGAAATGGCAAGATTAGGGAGCCATGGATGACAGGTGAAATTGTGAGACTAGCTAATAGGAAAAAAGATGTGTACATAAGGTCTAGGTGACTGAAGACAGATGAGGCTTAGGAAGAATATTGGGAATGTAGGATCAATCTGAAATGAGGACTTCAGAGGCTAAAAGGGGTCATGAGATATCCTTAGCGAGCAGGGTTGAGGAAAACCCCAAAACCTTTTACTCATATATAAGGAGCAAGAAGGCAACAAGGGAAAGGGTTGGCCCATTCAAGGAGAAAAGAAGAAAGATATGTGTGGAGTCAGAGAAAATGGGTGAGATTCTTAATGAGTACTTTGCATCAGTATTCACCGAGGAGAGAGACATGGTGGATGTTGAGGTTAGGGATAGATTTTTAATTACTCTAGGTCAAGTCCGCATAAGGAGAGAGGAAGTGTTATGTGTTTTAAGGGATAGGATATATATCCATTGGGAAGAAAGTGGGCTTATCAGTGATAGGCAGTATGGTTTTGTGTAGGGAAGGTCATGTCTTACAAGCCTAATAGAATTCTTTGAAGTGGTGACAAAGTTGATTGATGTGGGAAATGATGTCATATACAGGGACTTTAGTAAGGTATTTGATAAGGTTCCCCATGAAAGGCTGATGAAGAAGGTGAAATCGCATGGTATCTAGGGTGATCTAGCCAGATGGATAGAGGATTGGTTGGGCAATAGGACACAGAGAGTAGTAGTGGAAGGGAGCTTCTCAAAATGAAGATCTGTGACCAGTGATATCCCACAAAGTGTAGGTTGCTTCATTAGCAAGTTTGCAGATGATACTAAGATTGGTGGAGTAGCAGATAGTGCATGTCGGTGGACTGGGGTCAGTCAGGGGACTGTCAGTGCATGCAGCAGAATATAGGTAGATTGGAGAGCTGAGCTGAAAATGTGTTGCTGGAAAAGCGCAGCAGGTCAGACAGCATCCAAAGAGCAGGAGAATCGATGTTTCAGGCATGATCATGCCCGAAATGCCGATTTTCTTGCTCTTTGGATGCTGCCTGACCTGCTGCGCTTTTCCAACAACACATTTTCAGCTCTGATCTCCAGCATCTGCAGTCCTCACTTTCTCCTCGAAGATTGGAGAGCTGGACAGAGAAATGGCAGATGGCGTTCAATCCAGATAAATGAGACATGATGCATTTTGGAATGGGCAATTCAAGATCGAACTATACAATAAATGGAAAAGTCCTGGGGAAAATTGATGTCCAGAGAGATCTGGCTGTTCAGGCCCATTGTTCCCTGAAAGTGGCAATGCAAGTCAGTAGAGTGTCAAGCAGGCATATGGCATGCTTTCCTTCATCAGACAGGGTATCGAGTACAAGAGTTGGCAGGTCATGTTCCAGTTGTATAAGACTCTGGTTCAGCTACATTTAGAATGCTGCGTACAGTTCTGGTTGCCACATTACCAAAATGGATGCGGATGCTTTGGAGAGGGTGCAGAGGAGGTTCATCGGGATGTTGCCTGGTATGGAGGGTACTTGCTATGAGGAGAGGTTGAGTAGATTAGGATTATTTTCACTGGAAAGTAGGAGGTTGAGGGGGAACCTGATTGCGGCCTACAAAATCATGAGGGGTATAGACAAGGTGGATAGCAAGAAACTTTTTCCAGAGTGGAGGACTTAATTAGTAGGGGTCATGAGTTCAAAATGAAAGGGGAAAAGTTTAGGGGAAATATATGTGGAAAGTTCTTCATGCAGAGGGTGGTGGGTGCCTGGAATGCATTACCAGCAGAGGTGGTAGCGACGGGAACAATAGTATAATTTAAGATGTATCTAGACAGATACATGAATGGGCGGGGAGCAAAGGGATACAGATCCTTAGGAAATAGGAGGCAGATTTAGATTGAGAATCTGGATCAGCGCAGGCTTGGAGGGCCAAAGGGCCTGTTCCTGTACTGTAAAGTTATTTGTTTTTTTATTCTTTATTCTTTGAAATCTGCCATCCCTACTAGACTGGCCTATATGTGACTCCCAAACTGCAGAAAAGTAATTGACTCTTAACTACATTCTGAAAGGTCTAGCAAGCTATTCAGTCCAAGACAACTGGGGATGAGCAATAAATAATGGCCTTGTTGGTTACATATCCCATGAAATAATACATTAATTACATTGTTTATGTAGGTCATAGAGTTGAAGCTAAATTTTGATTATGGAAAGGTAATAATGTAAGATAGGCATAATCAGCTGGCTTCATAGTGCTATGTCTTTAGTTATCAAAAATGCTGTTGAAATGTATAAAGCTGTTGGGCAAAACAAAGCCATGAACAATTCCGTTGAGGTTTGGAAGGAGAGAAAGTGTTAATTTCAGAATCATGTGTCCTCCCATTCACTGCTGCAAAAGACAAAGAATATTCTGCACTTCGCATCAGTTTCTCATTATTGGTTAGAACTGACACTCAGCTGATAATGATTGAATAGGAGTCCAACAAGAATAGATGATTTTTGCTGTCTCTGATTGTAAGATGCCATTATAAAATCACATGATTATAAAGAAAGCATTCTGAATAATTTGATTGACTTCTTTACTTTTTTGTACATGTATCATTGGGCATTGCTTGTGTAATTAATTAGCTATCACTACATATGGTAGTCCAAATAAGCCAGATTTATGCAAAACATTCTCCTCAAATAAAGACCAGCTTGTTTCCTTGATATCTTTCACATTTAAAAAATTCTCGAGTTTATGACTGTCTCAATAAATTTATAATTTTGCAAGCCTACGGACTGTTCTTACTGAAGTCAAAGATAGTGAGGTGTGATTAATACCAACTGAGCTATGGTGAGACTGAGAAGGAAGGGGACAGGGATTTCATGTGATACTTCATTGTGGAGAAAAGAAAACAACTCAAGTGTTATCCTTCCGTTTCAGGATGATCCTAGAACAGTGAGCAGTTTGTCAAAGAAAAGAATAACCTGATAACTAGCAATTTATGTCATTCAGCTAGTTCTGGTAATGAATATTGTTTGGTATTAAGCTCTGTGCCTGCATACCTTGGATATATGAAAGACGAGGTGGTGGCCACACCAGGAGAAATGATTGAGAGAGACTATGTTAGTTACAAGGGCATCAAGGATGGTAGTGAGTGCACTGATGAACAGATTGGCGGTTGCAAAAATGTCACGATGGTTAGAGTGTGAATGGCATGACAGAATATGAAAGGGATTGTAATAATCATCAAATGCATGCTTGGATGCTTAATTGAACCTCCCTCCACCGCATTTCCAGGCAGTGCTTTCCACACCCTAACAGACATCTCTTGGCCTAAATGAGGTTGCACTGGAGAGAGTGTGAGAGTTCTCTCAACTTGCATTTGCTCCTTATGAAAACCACTTTATCTGATTGCGAGCAGGAACAGTTTCTCTTCATCCACTTTGTCTAGGTCCCTCATGATTTTTAAACCTTCAATCAAATCTTCTCTTCACTACCTTCTCTCCAAGAAAAACATTCCCAACTTCTCCAATTCTTCCTTGTGACTGAAATGGCCTATCCCTTTAATCATTTACGTGACTTTTGGATAGGCACATGATGATAGTAAAATGAAGGGTACGTAGGTTAGTTTGATCTTAGAGTCGGATAAAAGGTCAGCACAACATTGAAGGCTGAAGGACCTGTACTATACTGTACTCTTCTATGTTCTATTCTCGTAAACCTCTTTGCACTCTCTCCTGTGCAACCTCATTAAAGCCCAAAGGTGTCTGGTAGGAATGCCACTTCCAATATTCTGCTCCTTCTTTCAAGAATCTGGACAACTAAATCAGAACGGGTAGTTGGCGGCTGCCACTTGCTACATGCTGGACATCATCCACTTGCTTCTTCTCAATAACCTTCCTGCATGATCCATGACCATCATCCTCTTCAACCCTCATATACATACATTAGCATTGGCAAACCAACAGCCTCATGAAATTGCCATGCCCGCACTCTGATCTACTCAAGCACCACTTCAGCCCTTCAGAACTTCAACACTTTGCAATTCAGGGACAGCTAACACTTGCATATTTCTACCCAGTCCTGTGTAGGTAGGGATATACACACATCCCATGCATCTATGCAGGATATATCTCCTGGCTCTTAGCTGCTTTCTTCATACTGACTTACCTATTTGGAAGTTGCCAGCTCCTCTCTATTTCACATTGCTTTCCTTTCCCCTGATCTGTGCTGTAAAAATAGAGGCTGGTCCAGCACAGTTTGAGGGGCATCTTCTGGCTTGTAGCATCTGAAATGGTGTGCAACTGGACCATACAACATGGTGCCTATGCATGAACGCTGGCAGGTCCCCAATTAGAGACAAGCATATCTACCATATGCCATTCCCCAAAAAGCTTCTTAAGTGCCCGGTTGCATACATAATGAGGTGAAGAGCAGTAGATTGCATGAGAAAGGTTCTGCTGAGTCATGGCAGACCATGGATCTCACTTGATTATAAAATATTTTAAATAGTAGCTTGGTAGTGCAGAGCTTGACTATTGCTGAAAAAAGTTGAAAAGTGTGGTGCTGCAAAAGCGCAGCAGGCCAGGCAGCATCCGAGGAGCAGGAGAATCGATGTTTCGGGCATAAACCCTTCTTCAAGAATGAGGCTGGTGTGCCAAGCGGGCTGAGATAAAAGGTAGGGGGGGTGGAATTTGGGGGAAGGGTGTCGGGAATACAATAGATGGAGGGAGGTGAGGGTGATAGGCCGGAGAGGGGGTGGGGGAGGAGAGGTCGGGAAGAAGATTGCAGGTCAAGAGGGCGGTGCTGAATCCGGGGGTTGGGACTGAGATAAGGTGGGGGGGGGGGGGGGGAGGAAATGAGGAAGCTGGAGAAATCTACATTCATCCCGTGTGGTTGGAGGGTCCTAGGCAGAAGATGAGGCGCTCTTCCTCTAGGTGTCGTGTGGCTAGGGTCTGGTAATGGAGAAGGCCAAGGACCTGCATGTCCTTGGCGGAGTGGGAGGGGGAGTTAAAGTGTTCAGCCACGGGGCGGTTGGGTTGGTTGGTGCGGGTGTCCCAGAGGTCTTCCCTGCAACGTTCCGTAAGTAGGCGGCCTGTCTCCCAATTTGGAGGAGACCACATCGGGTGCAGCGGATACAGTAAATGATGTGTGTGGAGGTGCAGGTGAATTTGCAATGGATATGGAAGGATCCATTGGGGCCTTGGAGGGAGGTGAGGGTGCAAGTTTTGCACTTCTTGCAGTTGCAGGGAAAGGTGCTGGGAGTGGAGGTTGGGTTGGTGGGGGGGGTGTGGACCTGACGAGGGAGTCATGGAGGGAATGGTCTCTCCGGAATGCTGATAGGGGTGGAGAGGGAAATATATCCCTGGTGGTGGGGTCTGTTTGGAGGTGGCGGAAATGACGGAGGATGATACGATGTATATGGAGGTTGGTGGGGTGGAAAGTGAGGACCAGTGGGGTTCTGTCCTGGTGGCGATTGGAGGGGCGGGGTTCAAGGGCGGAGTGGAGGAGATGCGGTGGAGAGCATCATCGACCACATCGGAGGGGAAATTGAGGTCTTTGGAGGAGGAGGCCATTTGGGCTGTTCAGTGGTGGAATTGGTCCTCCTGGGGGCAGATGTGGCGGAGGTGAAGGAATTGGGAATATGGGATGGCGTTTTCACAGGGGGCAAGGTGGGAGGAGGTGTAATCTAGGTAGCTGTGGGAGTCGGTAAGTTTTGTAGTAAATGTCTATGTTGAGTCGGTCACCTGAGAGAGAAATGGAGAGGTCTAGGAACGGGAGGGAGGAGTCTGAGATGGTCCAGATAAATTTGAGGTCGGGTGGAAGGTGTTAATAAAGTGGATGAATTGTTCAACCTCCTTGTGGGGAGCACGAGGTAACGCCAATACAATCATTGATGTAGCGGAGGAAAAGGTGGGGGTGGTGCCAGTGTAGCTGCGGAAAATGAACTGTTCCACATATCCGACGAAGAGGCAGGCATAGCTGGGGCCCATGCGGGTGCCCATGGCTACTCCTTTGGTTTGGAGGAAGTGGGAGGATTGGAAGGCAAAGTTGTTAAGAGTGAGGACCAGTTCAGTCAGTCCAAGGAGAGTATCAGTGGAAGGGTACTGGTTGGGTTGGTGGGAGAGTAAGAAGCGGAGGGCTTGGAAGCCTTCGTGATGGCGGATGGAAGTGTATAGGGACTGGATGTCCATCGTGAAGATAAGGCGTTGGGGGCCGGGGAAGCGAAAATCATGGAGGAGGTGGAGGGTGTGAGTGGTGTCACGAACGTAGGTGGGGAGTTCTTGGACTAAGGGGGACAGGACCGTGTCGAGGTATGCAGAGATATTGCTGAAGAAAGACCCATTTTGTTGAAGCTTTTCATCTTGCGCTGAAAAGGTCAAGCTTGGCTTCTTCTTTGTTATCTCAATTTATTTTGCACAATAAACTTTTAACGTTGAAAATGGATCTGCCGCATTGCGAGTTTGTCCTTCAGTGAAAGGACAACTTGTTAATAAAATATGATCTACTAAGCCAGATTTCAGGCTGGAATTTCACTTGTCCAGTAGTAACATCAGCTGGGATCATAATTTGTTGTCAAACCCAGAGCATAGCTTTGTCTCCTGAGATATATGTTTCAACAGCAAACCCAAGTGTCCAGCCCAACCCCCTCCTCCAAAAATATCAAATTATCAAATGAGCAAATGCTAAACAAGTTTGGATTCTACTCACTGGAGTTGGAAAAGTGAGAGGTGATATCATCAAAACATATGGGATTCTTAAAAGGCTTGACAGAGTAAATGCTGAAAGGATGCTTCCCTAATGGGCAAGTCTAGGACCAGAGTGTATAGTCTCATATAATAAACAGGTGCCAACTTAAGTCTGAGGAATTTTCATCTCAATAGGTTGTGACTCTTTGTTTATCCTCGCCACAGTGAGCTGTGGGACAGAGTCCTTGTGTATATTTACGTTCAAGATAGATTCATGATCAGTAGGGGTATTAAGGGTTATGGGCAAAGGGTAGGAAAATGGTTATGAGGAGTGTTATCTGGTCAGCCATGATCCAATTGAATGGTGGAGCAGCTTTGATGGGCCATACGGCCGACTCTGTTTCTACTTCTTGTGGCATTTTCTAGTTGAATAATTTTAACCATTCTTACCCTAAATTAGCTTTTCGCCTCCCTCATTGAAGTCAGAGGAATAACACTTCAAATGTTTGCTTGTAAAAATGCATTGTGATTTTCCATGACAAAATTCAGAAGCAATTCTAAAGGCAATGAAGAAACAGAGGAAACATTTTCTTCGAATGCACACGTTCCCATGGCAACAGAAAGGTCATTGCTCAACATGAACAGGAGATCATCTGGGGATTACTATTACATAATAAGAAATTATTTTAGATTTTTGGACCTGCCAGTAGTATTAATTTATTGTATTC
This sequence comes from Hemiscyllium ocellatum, assembly GCF_020745735.1. Lineage (NCBI taxonomy): Eukaryota > Metazoa > Chordata > Chondrichthyes > Orectolobiformes > Hemiscylliidae > Hemiscyllium > Hemiscyllium ocellatum. The sequence goes on from NC_083439.1 coordinate 13,074,143, forward strand.
TTTATTTTAGTTGAAATCTGTTGCTGGGAATACAAGGCCAACTGCAGAGCGTAATTAATGCTTTATCAGTAAATAAAAAGTCACAATTCCATGGCAAGGAGTTTTGTAAACTACAAGTTAAAATTAATCTGATGAACATCCCCAGGCCAGATATGCTGAGATGCTTTCAGCTAATTAAAACTTTCCAACCAGACTTACTCTAAAAATATGAAGTTCTCTTGACTCAGAAACTATTTTCCTGGAATAGAAAACTGCACACAACTCAACTGTTATGAAAGGACAAATAGAAACAAGGAAATTAAAGGTCTGAGGCCTAACCGTCATTGTTGTGAGATTCTTCTAATTTATATTTCGAAGTAAGTGGCTGAACAATGTGACAAAAGTGTTGCTATTCTTGTCATGTGTTTGATCTTGCTGCTCCCTGCTCATCAGTTACAAGTTCAATATATACATATAGATTAGGAGCAGGAGCTCAATTCAATGTTCTTGCCTACTCCCCAATAACTCTTGTTAGTCAAGAAGCTATCTTGGGAAAGGATGGCCTGAGGCATGGTACATCAATGAGACCAAGCAGACCATACGACAATGGTTGTGTGGTGTCCATTCATTCATCATCATGTTGCCTCCCAGTCAGGGAACACTTCAGCAGGTCAAGGACATTCAGCCTCTGATCATTGGCTAAGTGTCGTCCAATGCAGCCTTTCGGATACACACCAATGCAGAATTGCCAAGCAGAAACTGACAGCCAAGTTCCACACCCATGAGGACCCCCTCAATTATGACCAGATTTGGATTATGTATTACTTTGGTTAGACCCTTGTCAAGCATTTGATACCTGGCATGTTATCCAGCCATCTGGCTTCTCTCGCACCATTTTATTTTTGATTTTTTGGAATTATCTCTCTGCCTTAATTAATTGGTTCATCGGTCATCCCTTCACTTGTTATTCTGCTATTTGACACTCTACTCACGCTGTTTCATATTTTTGATCACCTGTAAAGACTTGTTATGCAACATAACATTCCTGTCGACATTACACTCACACTGTTTGTATTTATCTGTTGACATTCTTAACATACCTACAATTATCTTGCCATTATCTCTCTGCCTATATATCCAATTCCTAGTGCACTTCCTTCCAGTTCACCTGATAAACGAGCAGTGCTCTGAAAGCTTGTGATTTCAAACAAACCTGTTGGAGTGTAACCTGGTGCCATGTGACTTCTGATTTTTGTCTACCCCAGCCCAACACTGGCACCTCCACATCAAGAATCTAGCTACCTCTGCCTTAAAAATATCAATGACTCGACTGCCAATGCAATCAGGGCAAGAGAGATGCAAGGACTGAAAATCTTCTGAGAGAAAAAGTTCTTCATTTCCATCTTAAAAGAGAGATGTCTTATTTTTAAATGATGCCATGTAGCTCTAGTCTTTTTCCGGGAGAGGTAATATCCTTTCAACGCTCATCACATCAAGCTGGATATCGGAGTGCATCTGGGAAAATTAACAAACAGTGAAATTCACAACTAACCTTGGAGGAACTGTTGGGCAAAGTTCACAGCACAGAATCAGGTAAGTTAATTGTTGTTTTAAGTCTGTCCAAGAGAAAGGCTGCAGTAGTGAGTATAGTGGATTCTTTCTTGATTATATGTTTTTGGAGATAAGTCTCTTGATTAAACTTAAAATATAAGCCATAGCTATTAATTTAATCTGGGGCAGTGTTTGTAGAGGAATAAGGCGGTATTATTTTCTGGGTCTGTAGATTGTTAAGGAGCAAAAATGGCCTTTGCAGTGATGTGTACTTCTTGTCAGATGGGGGAGATTAAAGAGAGTTTAAGGGTTACTGCGGATTATATCTGCCATAAATGCTGTTGGATGAGAATCTTATCAGATCGAGTGGATTGGTTGGAGAGACAGAAAGAAGAGGAATTTGCAACGGCAACAGTATGTGATGGATGGAGTTATAGAAAGGGGGGAAAAGTCTCAGGCAGCTAGTGCAGGAGTCTTTTGTGGATATACCCATTTCAAACAGGTTTGCTGTTTTGGAAAAAGTAAGGGGTGATGGATTCTCAGGGGAATGTAGCATGAACAGCCAAGTTTCTGGTATTGAGACTTGCTCTAATGCAACGAGGGGTACGTCGGCTTCCAAGAGATCAATTGTGTGACGGGATTCTGTAGTCAGAGGTACAGACAGATGTTTCTGTGGCCAACAGAGAAAAAGCAGAATGGTGTGTTGTTTCCCTGGTGCCAGGATCAAGGATGTCTCAGAGAGGGTGCAGAATGTTCTCACGGGGGAGAGGGGCCAGTCGGAGGTCATTGTCCACATTGGAAACAATGACATAGGAAGGGAAAGGGTTGAGATTCTGAAGGGAAATTACAGAGAGTTAGGCAGAAATTTAAAAAGGAGGTCTTCAAGGGTAGCAATATCTGGATTACTCCCAGTGCTATGAGCTAGTGAGGGCAGGAATAGAAGGATAGAGCAGATGAATGTGTGGCTGAGGAGCTGGTGGATGGGAGAAAGATTCACATTTTTGGATCATAGGAATCTCTTTTGGGGTAGAAGTGACCTGTACAAGAAGGACGGATTGCACCTAAATTGGAAGGAGACTAATATACTGGCAGGGAAATTTGCTAGAACTGCTTGGAAGGATTTAAATTAGTAAGGGGTGGGACCCAGGGAGATAGTGAGGAAAGAGATTGATCTGAGATGGGTACAGAGTGAGTCAAACAGTCAGGGCAGGCAGGGATAAGGTAGGACTAATAAATTAAACTGCATTTATTTCAATGCAAGGGGCCTAACAGGAAGGGCAGATGAACTCAGGGCATGGTTAGGAACATGGGACTGGGATATCATAGCAATTACAAAAACATGGCTCAGGGACGGGCAGGACTAGCAGCTTAATGTTCCAGGATACAAATGCTCCAGGAAGGATAGAAAGGGAGGCAAGAGAGGAGAGGGAGTGGCATTTTTGATAAGGGATAGCATTACAGCTGTGCTGAGGGAGGATATTCCTGGAAATACATCCAGGGAAGTTATTTGGGTGGAACTGAGAAATAAGAAAGGGATGATCACTTTATTAGGATTATATTATAGACCCCCCAATAGTCAGAGGGAAATTGAGAAACAAACTTGTAAGGAGATCTCAGCTATCTGTAAAAATAATAGGGTAGTTATGGTAGGGGATTTTAACTTTCCAAACATCGAGTGGGACTGCCATAGTGTTAAAGGTTTAGATGGAGAGGAATTTCTTAAGTGTGTACAAGACAATTTTCTGATCAGTATGTGGATGTACCTACTAGAGAAGGTACAAAATTTGACCTACTCTTGGGAAATAAGGTAGGGCAGGTGACTGAGGTGGCAGTGGGGGAGCACTTTGGGGCCAGCAACCATAGTTCTATTCGTTTTAAAATCGTAATGGAAAAGGATAGACCAGATCTAAAAGTTGAAGTTCTAAATTGGAGAAAGGCCAATTTTTGACGGTATTTGGCAAAAACTCTTCGAAAGCTGATTGGAGGCAGATGTTCACAGGTAAAGGGATGGCTGGAAAATGGGAAACCTTCAGAAATGAGATAACAAGAATCCAGAGAAAGTATATTCCTGTCAGGGTGAAAGGGAAGGCTGGTAGGTATAGGGAATGCTGGATGACTAAAGAGATTGAGGGTTTGGTTAAGAAAAAGAAGGAAGCATATGTCAGGTATAGACAGGAAAGATTGAGTGAATCTTAGAAGAGTACAAAGGAAGTATGAGTATACTTAAGAGGGAAATTAGGAGGGCAAATAGAATTAAGGAGAATCCAAAGGGTTTTTACAAATATATTAAGGACAAAAGGGTAACCAGGGAGAGAATAGGGCCCCTCAAAGATCAGCAAGGTGGCCTTTGGAGCCGCAGAAAATGGGGGAGATACTAAATGAATATTTTGCATCAGTATTTACTGTGGAAAAGGATATGGAAGATATGGACTGTAGGGAAATAGATGGTGATATCTTGCAAAATGTCCAGATTACAGTGGAGGAAGTGCTGGATGTCTTGAAACGGTTAAAGGTGGATAAATCCCCAGGACATGATCAGGTGTACCCAAGAAACACTGTGGGAAGCTAGAGAAGTGATTGCTGGGCCTCTTGCTGAGATATTTGTGTCATTAATAATCACAGGTGAGGTGCCGGAAGACTGGAGGTTGGCAAACGTGGTGCCACTGTTTAAGAAGGGTGGTAAAGAGAAGCCAAGGAACTATAGACTGCTGAGCCTGACCTCAGTGGTGAGCAAGTTGTTGGAGGGAATCCTGAGGGACAAGACGTACATGTATTTGGAAAGGCAAGGACTAATTAGGGATAGTCAACATGGCTTTGTGCATGAGAAATCATGTCTCACAAACTTGATTGAGTTTTTTGAAGAGGTAGCAAAGAAGATTGATGAGGGCAGAGCAGTAGATGTGATCTATATGGACTTCAATAAGGCGTTCGACAAGGAGACTGATTCGCAAGGTTAGATATCATGGAATACAGCGAGAACTAGACATTTGGATACAGAACTGGCTCAAAGGTAGAAGACAGAGGGTGGTGGTGGAGGGTTGTTTTTTAGACTGGAGGCCTGTGACCAGTGGAGTGCCACAAGGATCGGTGCTGCGTCCTCTACTTTTTGTCATTTACATAAATGATTTGGATGTGAGCATAAGAGGTATAGTTAGTAAGTTTGCAGATGACACCAAAATTGGAGGTATAGTGGACAGCGAAGAGGGTTACCTCAGTATACAACAGGATCTGGACCAGATGGGTCAATGGGCTGAGAAGTGGCAGATGGAGTTTAATTCAGATAAATGTGGGGTACTGCATTTTGGGAAAGCAAATCTTAGCAGGACATATACACTTAGGGAGTGTTGCTGAACCCTTCGACGCCAACAGCCATTTTGAATGCGAGCATCAGTGGAGGTAAGACGAACCCGAAGACTGCAGCTAAGGTACGGCAGTTTTTAAAAATTACTTACCGGTAGCGGACAGCGGTGTTTTCCCTTTCACAGAAGGAGCGGGAGCAGCAGAGGAAGTGACGAGGACCAGAGGGGCAGTCGGGAAGGAAAGCAGTGACCATATATATCAGCAAGGCGGCTCAGGACAAGGATAGATGGGTTACAGTTATGGGGAGGAAAGGGGACAGACAGACAGTGCAGAGATCCCCTGTGGACCTTTCCCTCAGCAATGAGTATACTGTTTGGATACTGCTGGGGGGGAATGACCTACCAGTGGAAAGCCATATTAGTCAGTTCTCTGGCACTGAGACTGACACTGTGGCAAAGAAGGGTAGGGGCAGATTAGAAAAGTACTCGTGGTAGGGGACTTGATGGTTAGGGGAATCGACAGGAGATTTTGTGGTCAGGATCGGGATTCCCTGAAGATATGTTGCCTCCCTGGTGCCAGGGTCCGGGACGTCTCCGATCGGGTGTATAAGGTTCTAAAAGGGGACGGCAAACAGCCAGAAATCGTGTTACATATTGGCACTAATGATCTAGCCAGAAAAAGGATTGAGGATATAAAAGGTGATTTCAGGGAGTTAGAATGGAAGCTGCAAAGCAAGACGAACAGAGTAGTGTTCTCTAGTTTAGTACAGGTGCCACGAGATAGCGAGGAGAGGAACAGGGAGCGGGTGCAGCTTAACACGTGGCTGTGCAGCTGGTGTAGGAGGGAGGGCTTCAGATATGTAGATAATTGGGATGTCTTCTGGGGAAGGTGGGACCTGTACAAGAAGGATGGGTTGCATCTGAACTGGAAGGGGACCAATGTCCTGGGTGGAAGGTTTGCTCGAGTAGTTCGAGAGGGTTTAAACTAGTATGGCAGGGGGGGTGGGAAACTGAGCTGTATACTGGAGGTGAGAGTTGATGCAGATGAGGCAATAGCAAGAGGTAGTCCAGCTAGTGGGAAGGATTTTCCTGGGAAGGAACCAAGGGATCAGTTAAAGTGTGTTTGCTTTAATGCAAGGAGTATCAGGAATAAAAGTGATGAACTTAGAGCATGGATCAGTACCTGGTGCTATGATGTTGTGGCCATAACAGAGACATGGGTTTCTCATGGGCAGGAATGGTTGCTGGATGTTCCAGGGTTTGGAGCATTTAAAAAGAATAGGGAGGTGGGAAAAAGAGGAGGGGGTGTAGCACTACTAATCAGAGAGGGTATCACAGCTACAGAAGCTTCCATTGTCAAGGAATATCTGCCTACCGAGTCAGTATGGGTGGAAATTAGGAACAGCAAGGGAGCAGTCACCTTGTTAGGGGTTTACTACAGGCCCCCCAATAGCAGCAGGGAGATTGAAGAAAGCATAAGTCGGCAGATTTTGGAAAAGTGTGCACGTAGTCGGGTTGTTGTAATGGGTGACTTTAACTTTCCCAATATTGATTGGAACCTCCTTCAAGCAGAAGATTTGAATGGAGCTGTTTTTGTAAGGTGTGTTCAGGAGGGTTTCCTAACTCAGTACATTGACAGGCCAACGAGGGGAGAGGCCATTCTAGACTTGGTGCTCGGAAACGAGCCGGGGCAGGTATCAGATCTTGTGGTGGGAGAGCATTTTGGTGATAGTGACCACAACTGCCTCATGTTCTACATAGCTATGGAGAAGGAGAGGATTAGGCAAAATGGGAGGATATTTAATTGGGGAAGAGGAAACTATGATGCAATTAGACATGAGTTAGGAAGCATGGACTGGGAGCAATTGTTCCATGGTAAAGGCACCATAGACATGTGGAGACTGTTTAAGGAACAGTTGTTGCGAGTGATGAATAAATATGTCCCTCTGAGACAGGTAAGAAGGGGTAAGATAAAGGAACCTTCGATGACGAGAGCAGTGGAGCTTCTTGTCAAAAGGAAGAAGGTAGCTTACATAAGGTGGAGGAAGCTAGGGTCAAGCTCAGCTCTAGAGGATTACAGGCAGGCGAGGAAGGAGCTCAAAAATGGTCTGAGGAGAGCCAGGAGGGGGCACGAGGAAGGCTTGGCAGAACAGATTAGGGAGAACACAAAGGCATTTTACACTTATGTGAGGAATAAGAGAATGGTCAAAGAAAGAGTAGGGCCGATCAGGGATAGTATAAGGAACTTGTGTATGGAGTCTGAGGAGGTAGGGGAAGCCCTAAATGAGTTTTTTGCTTCTATCTTTACGAAAGAAACGAACTTTGTAGTGAATGAAACGTTTGAAGTGCAGGTGTGCATGCTGGAATGGATAGAGATAGAGGAAGCTGATGTGCTGAAAATCTTGTCAAACATTAAGATTGACAAGTCGCCAGGCCCGGACCAGATTTGTCCTCGGCTGCTTTGGGAAACGAGAAATGCGATTGCTTCACCACTTGCGAAGATCTTTGCATCCTCACTCTCCACTGGAGTCGTACCTGAGGACTGGAGAGAGGCAAATGTAATTCCTCTCTTCAATAAAGGAAATAGGGAAATCCCCGGCAATTACAGACCAGTAAGTCTCACGTCTGTCATCTGCAAGGTGTTAGAAAGGATTCTGAGGGATAGGATTTATGACCATCTGGAAGAGCATGGTTTGATGAAATGCAGTCAACACGGCTTTGTGAGGGGCAAGTCATGCCTCACAAACCTTATTGAGTTCTTTGAGGATGTGACTAGAAAGGTTGATGAGGGTTGAGCTGTGGATGTGGTGTATATGGACTTTAGCAAGGCATTTGATAGGGTTCCCCCATGGTAGACTCATTCAGAAGGTCAGGAGGAATGGGATACAGGGGAACTTAGCTGTCTAGATACAGAATTGGCTGGCTAACAGAAGACAGCGAGTGGTAGTAGAAGGAAAATATTCTGCCTGGAAGTCAGTGGTGAGTGGTGTTCCACAGGGCTCTGTCCTTGGGCCTCTACTGTTTGTAATTTTTATTAATGACTTGGATAAGGGGATTGAAGGATGGGTCAGCAAGTTTGCAGATGATACAAAGGTTGGAGGTGTCATTGACGGTATAGAGGACTGTTGTAGGCTGCAGCTGGACATTGACAAGATGCAGAGATGGGCCGAGAGGTGGCAGATAGAGTTCAAACTGGATAAATGCGAGGTGATGCATTTTGGAAGGTCGAATTTGAAAGCTGAATACAGGATTAAGGATAGAATTCTTGGCAGTGTGGAGGAACAGAGGGATCTTGGTGTGCAGGTACATAGGTCCCTTAAAATGGCCATCCAAGTGGACAGGGTTGTTAAGAAAACATATGGTGTTTTGGCTTTCATTAACAGGGGGATTGAGTTTAAGAGTTGTGAGATCTTGTTGCAGCTCTATAAAACTTTGGTTAGACCGCACTTGGAATACTGCGTCCAGTTCTGGTTGTCCTATTATAGGAAAGATGTGGATGCTTTGGAGAGGGTTCAAAGGAGATTTACCAGGATGCTGCCTGGACTGGAGGGCTTATATTACGAAGAGAGGTTGACTGAGCTCTGAATTTTTTCATTGGAGAAAAGGAGGAGGAGAGGAGACCTAACTGAGGTATACAAGGTAATGAGAGGCATAGATAGAGTCGATAGCCAGAGACTATTTCCCAGGGCAGAAATGGCTAACACGAGGGGTCATAGTTTTAAGCTGGTTGTAGGAAAGTATAGAGGGGATGTCAGAGGCTGGTTCTTTACACAAAGAGTTGTGAGAGTATGGAATGCGTTGCCAGCAGCAGTTGTGGAGGCAGGGTCATTGGGGACATTTATATGGTCACAGAAATTTGAGGGTGCATACATGAGGATCAATGGTCGGCACAACATCGTGGGCTGAAGGGCCTCTTTCGTGCTGTACTGTTCTATGTTCTAAAGAGACATTGGAGTGCAGGTTCATAGCTCCTTGAAAGTGGAGTCGCAGGTAGATAGGATAATGAAGAAGGCGTTTGGTATGCTTTCCTTTATTGGTCAGAGTATTGAGTACAGGAGTTGGGAGGTCATGTTGCGGCTGTACAGGACATTGATTAGGCCACTGTTGGAATATTGTGTGCAATTCTGATCTCCTTCCTATTGGAAAGATGTTGTGAAACTTGAAAGGGTTCAGAAAAGATTTTCAAGGATGTTGCCAGGGTTGGAGGACTTGAGCTACAGGAGAGGCTGAACAGGCTGGGGCTGTTTTCCCTGGAGCATTGGAGGTTGAGGGGTGACCTTATAGAGGTTTACAAAATTATGAGGGGCATGGATAGGATAAATAGACAAAGTCTTTTCCCTAGGGTTGGCGAGTCCAGAACTAGAGGGCATAGGTTTAAGGTGAGAGGGAAAAGATATAAAAGAGACCTAAGGGGCAACTTTTTCATGCAAAGGATGGTATACGTGTATGGAATGAGCTGCCAGAGGATGTGGTGGAGGCTGGTACAATTGCAACATTGAAGAGGCATTTGGATGGGTATATGAATAGGAAGAGTTTGGAGGGATAGGGGCCGGGTGCTGGCAGGCGGGACTAGATTGGTTGGGATATCTGGTCGGCATAGACAGGCTGGACTGTTTCCATGCTGTACATCTCTATGACTCTATGACTCTGAGTGCTCTCAGGACCGTACAAGTTTCAATAAGATAACTTCATTTTTTCCAAATTCTAAATGTGCAGATGTCTGACCTGTCCAATCTTTTCCTCATAAATAATCCCATCATCCCCCATATAAATTGAGTGAATCTTCTCTGAACTGCATGCAGGTCTCGACACTCTTATTTAAATAATGAGATGAAATATGTAAACAGCACACAAGATGGGCCTCACCAACACACAGTACATTAAAAACCATCCGTATGTTTATATTCCATTCTGCTTGCAATAAATGACTAAATTCCATTTGCCTTCCTCATCACTTGTCATTCTGTAAGACAACTTTGAGATTCCCATAAAAGGACACCCATATCTTTCAGTTCCTCAGAGATTTGCAATTTGTTTTGATTTAAATAACATGCCATAAATCTAGTCTTGCTTCCAAAGTGGACAAGTTCCCATTTTCTCAGATTATACTCCATCTGCTAATTTTTGCCAACTCTCTTGAACAGTTTTTAAAAGGGCTGTGGATAGATCCACCCTTTCACTGCTTGCTTTTCTTCCTTTCTCTATATCACTCATACATTTAGAAACCATACATTCAGTTTCCTCATTTAAACCATTGATATAAATTGTAAACAATTGAGGTCTCAACACAGATACCTGGCGCTCACCACTTGTCACACCCTGCACACCCAAACTGAACAACGTTATGTGCACCCTGTGCTTCCATTTAACCTACCAATCCTCTCACTGTAGTTGGATATGATCCTCTACACCATGTTGTCTTATTTTACACAATAACCTTCGATATGCCACCTTGTCAAATGCCTTCTGGAAATCTAAGTGCAGTATTTACATGAAAAGGAGAGATTTGGGCCAGGAGCAGTTGGGTGGGACTAGTTTAGTTTGGGATTATGTTTGGCCTGGACTGGTTGGACCGAAGGATCTGTTCTCGTGCTGCATGACTCCATACCCACACGTTCTCCTTTATCTTTGTGGCTTGTTATTTCCATTTCACGAATATATTTTATGACTTTGCCTGATTGCAATAAGATTTTCAAAGTGACCTGCTATAATCTCCTTTATAACAAATTCCAATATTTTCCCTCTGACAGATATTAGGCTCAATGGTATGTGATTGCCTGTTGCTCTGTTCATGTTTTCTTAAACAGAGGAGTGATGATCACTATTTCTCAATCTCGTTAGAACTTTCCAGAATCTATGGAATTTTGGAAAATTTAAGCCAAAGTCCTAACTATAAAATTATGTCGGCAGCCATTTCCGTGGCATTTCATTAGAGCCAGGGTACTCTAATTTTTGTTCTAATATCCAAAGTATCCTTTTGCCTGGTGACTGTAATTCTTTTAAGTTCCTTGTTCCCTTTCACATGCTGATGTACAATTATTTCTGGAATGTTACTTGTATTCCTCTTCAATAAAGACAGGTCTAGAATATCTATTCAATTCACCTGTGTGTTCCTTATTTTCTATTATTAATTCCCTGACTCACCTTCCAATGGACCATTGCTTACTTTTTTCTTTTTTAAAGGCCTGTAGAAACTCTTACAATCTGTTTTTACACTTCCCGCCAGCTTTTACTCATTTGTTCAAATTTCTCAGTCTTACTAATTTTCTGTATTGTTTTTATATTCATCCAAGCTTCAAACCTGTCATTCATCATCATGAATTATTTTTTTCTTCCAATACAAAACGACATGTGAAAGTTGGAAATATGTGCATGGTTCACAATCAGCACTCTTTACATTTGGGGCTATGAGCATACCTTGGCGTCACCTCCTTTTACTGGCAGAAGACGTTTACTAGACTCAAAAGAACAACTGGTTCAGAAATAAATCATTGCCAACCAAGAAGGAACCAGTAGAAGGTTTAATTGAGCTTCCTAGATTAATGGCAGAACTCAAACAGCAAGAATAATCTAATGACATGACCTACATTGGCATAAGAGAACCCGGTCCAAACTATCAACAGGAAAAGGGTCAGATTTTACATGAGTGTTGCAAATGTTCAATCCTCTAGATTCTAAAATACAGCAACCTATGTGCATGACAAAGACAATGCTGAGTGACCAGCAATCTTCCAGTGACATTATTGCAGATGTGGAAAAGTCAGGTTCATTGGTCAAACAATGTCAGCAGCTAACAGAAGACACCAACATGATCAGATAGAGGAAAAAGCTAAGTTTCATAAAATTTCATGAAAGCCTAGCTAAAGTCCACAGATTCTGGACATGATCATAAAGAATAAACTGTCTTGTGTAAAACATGCAAGAAAGAGAATATCTATTCAAATTAAGAAGTAGGTGTCTGGTCATGGAAATCCAGGCTACATTGAAGAAAAATAGTATTATTTGACAGAAAAACTAACCTTCATAACAAACATTCGATAAATTAAATGTCCTCCAGATAAGGCAATGCCTCTTCTGTTTAAATCCACCAGTGGTTTATCCTCCACCATGGATCATTAGATAGAACCCAGAGTCAGCATAGAAAAGGAGGGATTGGTGAAAGTGAACTATCTAAACCAGAATAACACATAGTGATGTAGTGTCTATGACTATAATATCCATAAGTGGCTGTGGATAGAAACAGAGCCTATATGTTAGTTGATGATCTTTTGTCAGAACAGATTACAATACAGCTTTCTTATTCATTATAAATAACTTTCAATAAACATTAAACAAGTGCCAACTGGAAAGACCATCTCTTATAAACCTGTTACCAAATACAAATATATGAATGAAGAACAGGAGAAAGGAATCAGATTTTTTTCAGAATTCATTGACGTGAATATGGTCTCAATTGTATGTCTCACACATCTCAAACTCAAACTGAAAGTGAAATTCGAACAAATTATGATCATTGTGGCTGTTGGGACTTTTTGCCATGAAATCCTAACTAATCCTGTTTCATTACACATTTCCTGGGGCAGAATGGTCTGCTGCCTGGTCAACACTAGAACATAGTGCTCCTAGGAATTGTCCCAAGTGCACTCAAAGAACTTATTTCCAAGCCATTTTTGTCTATGTGGATTTATCTAATCAACCTGCAGATTAATGTAGCCCATGTTTTTGTAGTACCTTTCCAACAAGCCCCATTATTTAGGAACATAGGAACAGGAGAAGACCTATGTTGTCAGAAGAGAACTGGTGTATACAATCAACAGGAAAAATCCATCAATTTGTTCTTCCATTCATATTTGATCATCTACATAAATTCACTTTCCTGTACTATATCCAGAAAGCTATTGACTTCTGTCTTGAACATGCTCAATGATTGAGCTTCCACAGCCCCTGAGGTAGAGAATTTTGAAGATTCACCACCCTCTGGGTAAAGAAATGCTTCCTTATCTCAGTCTTAAATGGCCTACTCACTTTCCTGAGATAAAACTGAAAGTGCTTGAGATGTGTTCCCTGGTTTTTTTGATATACTTCATCCTATGGTGTGACTTTTGTTAGGGATCTGTCAACCGCTGCAACTTACTACCTCACTTTCCTGGACCTGAATCAATGCCTGGATCTTTTGTACTGAGGTAATCTCCCACTGCTATACTAATGTATTCAGGGACAAAGTGTTTACTTTTTAAAAACTTATTTTGCACAATCTGATATTATAGAGGCATTGAATTATAGACATGTGCAGCACAGAAACAGACCCTTTGGTCCAACTTGTCCATGCCAACCAGATGCCCAAAGCTAACCTAGTCCCATTTGCCAGCACTTGGTCCATATCCCTCTAAAGCTTCCTATTCGGATACCCATCCAGATGCCCTTTAAATGTTGTAATTGTCACAGCCTCCACCACTTCCTTTGGCTACGCACACACACACACACCACCCTCTGCGTGAAAAAGTTGCCCCTTAAGTCTCTTTTATATCTTTCCTCTCTCACCCTAAACCAGTTCTGGACTCCCTCACTCCAGGGAAAAGACCTTGACTATTTACCCTAGCCATGCCCCTCATGATTTTATAAACCTCAATGAGGTCACCCCTTAGCCTGTTGGTGCACTCTTTGGTTTGTACACTCTTTCCCCTCCTGCTACACTTACATTATCATTGCTTGTGTTTTTACCCTATACGATGACATGCTCTTTTCTCTTAAATTTATCACATTGTCTTGTCTTGATTCCTCCCCTAAAATTTAGTTTATTGCCCTTGCTGTAACTCTCACCATAACACCGGTTTTGATATGAGGACAGTCCCAATGGTACATCTTCCAGTATTCATACAATTAAACTTACTTCTCCCAGTCTTTCGCTCATGCACTTACATCTCCTATATTTACCCTTTGTTAATTTGGTTATGGTTCAGATAGTAATCCACAGATTATCACCATTTTGATTCTGCATTTTAATTTAGCCCCTAGCTGTTCGTAACCCCTATGTAAAATTGCCCCTCCTAGTCCTATCTCTGATGATGTTGTCCACAAGAACCATGACTCCTAAATCCTCCCACTCCTGCTGCAAGTTCCTGTCCAACTGTGAGCTGATGTTTCAACAGTGTGCAGAGTCCTCCGGACTCATGTTTTCAGCTGCAAGCTGTTTGTCTATCCCCCCGACTATATATATATTCCACATTTCTATTTGCTCCACTCACTTGGAAAACTTCCTTCATAATTCACACCACAGGAGCCTCGAGCATCGACAAATTTGCTTAAAATTATTAGATAATTACACCATCTGAGGCTCCTCCATTTATACTTGCTCAACCCCCTTACCTGCCTTACTCATGGTCTCATTTCATTGTTCCTGACCACAGCTTAAATCAGGAGAACTTAACCTCAGAATTGTGACCTCAGCAACAAAGTGGTCAGGTAATATTCCACTTTCCTATGCACTGCAGTATCCATCACCCCATCTCCAGCTCATCAACTCTAATCTGAATAGATGGAAGGTAAATAGTAAAGTTGCTGAAGTCTCACCAGGTCACAGGGCTGCTCTGTCATTGCAGATAGACAACAGGTGGTGGATTAACCTGAGGGTTACCATGCCTTAGATGAGGGGAGAAAGTGAGGAGAAGAGTTCTTTATGGTAACCTCAATCAATGCAGCAATTAAACCCATGCTGTTGGTATGACTCTGTGTTGCAAATCAGCTATCTCCAACTGAGCTAACCAACCCCCACTCCCTTAAGTTGTAGATACTTATTGAATATATTTTCTAACCAACCTGTTCAGAAATATTATTTAACATCTATGGAGTATATGGGACTTGAACCCAGGCAACCTGTTTCAGGGGTGGGGATGCTAACAAAGCACCACAAATCCCTCACTTGCTACACTGATATATTTAATCAACCTGTCCAGAGGTATTATGATACACCTCTGAGCAGGTCGACTGGGACCCAGGTCTCCTAGCTCAGAGATGCAGACATTGGCACTGCATCACAAGAACCCTCACTTACAGCTTTCTGAAAAAAAAACTATTTTTCTAATTTCATGTGCAGATATGCCATTACACATGCCTGAAGCATGTGAGACTTGAACCCAAGCTTTCTGAACCACTCTGCTACAGGACGGCCATCTTACTGCTCAACTGATTGCTCTGACACACAACAGCTGAAACATATTAGCTTAATTATTTTAATTTAATACTCTACAGACCACCCACGAATGCAATTAATTAAACTCCTGTAATAATAAACATTACGACTGACAAATAAATCAGAAAATTTCACAGCGAAAAACCAAAGACGTGCATATGCAGAAGAACCTCAATTATCTGTATGAGATGGACGGGCACTATTTCATTCGGATAATTGATTATTCAGTTAATTGATTCAATGCCTCTCCTCTTGGGCTCAGAGTTTTCAGAAGTTTCCTTTTTCCTTGCTCTGCCTGCCTTGTTCCCGCGTACTATCTCAGGGTTTGTTTCTGAGCAGACACACACTTGTGTGTAAGGGACCTGCAGCATTGCTGAAGCCTCCCATACCCCCAGTTCAATGGATAGACACAGCGAGAAGCTCCACTCTCCATTCAGGGGACTAGGCAGCAGCACACTGAGTGCGAGCCCTGCACTCCTATCCGCCCCCCACCCTCACCCTGCGCCCCTGCCCACGCCACTACGCCTGCCTCCACTCTGGCACCTTGTCCGCCCCCTCCACCCTGTCTGCCCCAACCCCCAACCCCACCTCCACCCCCTCCCCCATCCGCACGCACCATCTGCTCCCACCCCCGCTCTCCATCTACCCCCAACCCCGTCCGCCCCCACGCCTTCCCATCGTCCACCTCTGCCCCAACCCCATCCAAAACCATGCCCCCCTTCCTCCCCCATTCCCCCACCCTGCCCCCCCGTGAGCTCCAGCCCTCGTCAGCACCCCGTCAGTCCCCGCCCTGTGCCTGCCCCCTCTATTTCCTCTCTGGGGCAGCCAGACTGGACACCAACAGCAAGATTACTGCTGCCTTTGAGGGGTGAATCTCAAAATAGCACACACTCACACACAGCCCCACACAACATTTTACTGCAACTTTTTGACAGGTTCCACTTTGCCCTGTACAGAACAATGTTGGAGAGACTATCTGGGAAAGGGGTTTAGGGTACACCCCTATGTAGAACTCCAGGAAAAGTGTGGTGAGAGAGAGAGAGGATGGGCAGTCAGTCATTTGGAGATGGTGCCCAGATTCCCATCGATGTCCAGGACTGTTCTCGGCAGCATTTTAACCTTTGCAAATAAAAGATGCGATCAGTGTTGGAAACACTTCTTTTATGTAATGCTTCTATCAGGACATTGAGATCTTCTTTGGATAATCGATGTTCAGATAATCGAGGTTCCTCTGTGATGGAAATCAGACAAAAAGTAATGGGAAAATTCTGCAGCTCGGTCTGCATCTGTGGAGAGAAAGCAGAATTAATGTTTCGAGTTCAGTGACTGTTCTGAAGGGTCACTGAAATGTTAACTTTGCTTTCTCTCCACAGATACTGCCAGACCTGCTGAATTTTTCCAGCAATTTCTGATCTTTGCTTCAGAAAATTTAACAATTTTTTGATTACTTTCTACTTTAACTTTAACTGTAAGGAAATAAATTAAACTATTCAAACGTTACGTAAATTTGAATTCATTTGTAAAACACTTTTTTAAAAAAAAACCCTCCTCATTATACACCTTCCCTAAAAAGTGCATACTGACCAATTCTTTACAGACATACCCTAAGAAAAGTTGCTCACAAGCCAATCAGTTTATAGCTTTCTTATCATGTTCCTCTTATCCCAGGGCGTGCTTGGAATCTCCACTTCTGTTGCAGGTAAGTTTTAGCAGCAAATTAAAGTGCTAAACCCAGCTCTCTCTCAAACATATCATTTTGCAACTGAGTAGCCTTAATCATTCTCGCCGTAAATCAGCTTTTCTTCTCTCACAACTCCAGCGTCTGCAGTCCTCACTTCCTTCTAGTTAAAATCTTTGCCTGTTTCCGAAAACGCATTGCTTCTTTCCGATTTCAGAAATAAACGATTAATTCCAGAGGCAGTGATAAACAAGAGGAGACACTCCATCCGAATGTGGACTTCGCGCTAACGAAAAGATCATTGCGATATGTGAATATTAGATCACACGCACATCAATATTAACAAGAAGAAAGTTACTTAGACTTTGGACCTGCCAATAATATTGAGTTGTTGTATTCTTTGTTTTAGCTGAGCTCTGGGTGAATGTTCACACACGATTTACTGCAGTCCTTCATCAGTAAGTAAGAGATCATAATTTCATGGGAAGGAGTTTTGTAAATGAAATGTTAAAATTAATCTTTCAACTTTGATAGCTAATATTTTCTGGCCAGATATGTTGAGGTGCTTTGCTTCAATGGAACAAATTGCAGAACATCAGATGTAATATGCAAGAGCCGCAAATGTTGGATACCTAAAACAATAAGAACAGAAATTGGTGTAGAGACTAGCAGGTCAAGCAACATCTGTGAAGAGAAAACAGTTAGCATCGAAACTACTGAATGTTTTGAGGGGTCACTGGACTTGAAATGTTAATTTTGTTTCCCTCTTCACAGATGTTGCCTGACCTGCTGCTTCTCTGGCAATTTTTAGTTGGCTTATTTCAGATCTTCAGCATCTGCAGTTCTTTGTTTTAACTTGGTGTATGATCACCCAAAGTTCTCTTCATTCAAGACCATTCTTCAAGATGGGAGAACTGCATGCCACTCTATTTTAAGAAAGATGTAATGAAAATCAGGCAGTTAAAGTGTTGACCTAACATCAGTTATTGTGAGATTTGTTGAAGCTGCAATTAACTACAGAGTGGCTGAATATGACTTGTTGAACAGGTTACTGGGGATATATGTTGAAACTTGCTGCTCTGTTTTTACCAGTTTCCTGTCCAACAAATCTGCTTTTGTTGTATCACCCAGGAAGCCATTTAACCTATAGTCCGATTTGTTCAATGCATTGCCAAATTAGATCACAACTGTCAGAAAATGCCCATAAGCTCAAGTAAAACTGTGGTGCAAGGAACAAAAATACTGACTGATTTTCAAAGATTGTGAAAGTTTGAAATCACAGGGATTTGTGTATGCTTTACAAAAAGCATTGTTAGCATGCAGGATCTACAAATAGTCAACAAGGAAATATATTGCCGCGCCTTCACGTCGCTGGGAATTATCTCCCGAATGGCATTGTGGGTCAACCGACAGCAGCTGGGTGACAGAAGGCAGCTCACCACCGCCTTCTCAAGGACAAATAGGGATGGGTAATAAGTGCTGGCCAGCCAGCGATGTTCACATCCCACAAATGAATAAACCATTTTTAGGTATTTAACAGAGTAGCTGCTGAGAAACTGTTTCCTTTGGGCCAGGAGTTGTCCAGAGCTCAGATCATGATTTCTGGTTAAAGGTAGCTATTTAGGACAGAGATGCAGAAGAATTCCTTCATAGAGGCTGTGAATCTTTGGAATCCTCTAAACCAAAGAGGTACATGGGAATATTACTTCATTGATTTGGGGTCAAGGAAAATGGGGCCAGTGTGGAAGTTGAATCATGAGGTACAATGGTGGAGTAGTGGTAATGTCATGTCTTGTAACTTAGAGGCTCAGGCTAATGATCTGGGGCATGGGTTCAAATCCTGCCATGGCAGCTGCTGGAATTTTAAATCCGTTCATAAATTAAGAATATTCTCAGTAATGGTAAACATGACAAATATTGTTAAGTGTTGCTGAAGCACTTCTCGTTCACTGACAGTCATCATGGAAGGAGACCTACTGTCCTTGCCTGGTCTGACTAATATGTGACTCTGTATGCACAGCAATGTTTTTAACTGCCACTCTGAAATGGTTGAATAAGTCACTCATTTCAAGGACAGAGTGATGGGCAATGATGGCAGTCTGCCATTGATGCCCACATCCCCTAGAAGAATAAAGGAAAACAATGTAATCATGATGAAACTTATAGCTTCTTGCTAATATTTGTAAAATGTCCATTGACATGATATCATGAACATTTCAATTCACTTTCTCAACAGGATCTGGATATCACTTATTTTGGACAATGGAGTGCCCTGGATGGAAATGCAGATATCAAATTGCATATATTGTTAGTATCATCATCAGCATATCTTACCCTGTAACACAGGGAGCTAATATATTGGTTGTACCTGCTGAGGGAAGTCACTGGGTTAATATGAGAATTCTAATGGAGGAACTGAAAGTTCATGGGCACAACAATACTGTGTTTTATTTCTCAACGTTTTGGTATGCTGAAGAGATGCCTGACTTATATCGATCGATTGTCATTCAGCTGCAAGGAGATGTTGGGAAAACTACAAGTCAAACGATTTCGCAAGATTTTATACAAAAATCTATGAATGTTTTACAGAATGGTTCCACACTGTTGAGTTTCATCAAGCACCAATATAAACTAATGACAACAGTCCACATTGCTCATACTTACCTTCAAAATCTTATCCATGCTGCTTTTCAGAACAAGAGTTTGTTAAATGAACTTGGAAATGCACACTTTGACATGATCATTGCTGATCCTGTTTTCCCTGTCGGTCCAATGCTTGCTTATTATTTGAAGCTGCCTTTGGTGTATAATGTTCGTTGGCTCACTGATGGAGAAGCTCATTTTCTATCTGCCCCATCACCACTGTCCTATGTCCCAGTCCTTGGTTCAAAATTGACAGATAAAATGAGTTTCCTCCAAAGAACTAAAAATTTCATATTATATTTTCTTCAAACTTCTGTTACAGGTTTTATTTTTCATCCAATGTACAATGAACTCTGCCATCGCTATCTGGGCCCAGACACAGACATTGAGACTCTTCTCCTAAGGGCAGATGTGTGGCTGATGAGAGTAGACTTTATATTTGAATTCCCGAGACCCACCATGCCCAATATTGTTTATATTGGAGGATTCCAGTGTAAACCACCCAAACCTCTAGAGGCAGAGTTTGAGGAGTTTGTCCAGTCCTCAGGGGAACATGGGGTTATTGTCATGTCAATGGGGACTATTGTCAGTTCTTTGCCAATGCATGTTACAATGCAAATAGCAGAGGCCTTTGCTCAATTACCTCAGAAGGTTATCTGGAGACACAATGGAGAGACCCCTCCCAACATTGGAAATAATACCCTACTGGCAAAATGGATCCCTCAGACTGATCTACTTGGACACCCTAAGACAAGAGCCTTCATTGCCCATGGTGGCACCAATGGGCTTTATGAAGCCATCTATCATGGAGTGCCAGTAGTTGGCATACCTCTATTTTATGACCAGTTTGATAATTTACTCAGACTTGAAGTCCGAGGTGCAGCAAAAGTGATGAACATTGCAACCATGCAGTCAACAGATCTACTGCAGGCAATTAATGAGGTTATATATAACACCTCTTATCGGGAGAACATGCAGAAACTCTCTGCTCTCCACAGAGACCAACCCGAGTCTCCAATGGAGAGAGCTATTTTCTGGATTGAGTACGTTGCCCGACACAAAGGGGCAGCACATTTACGCTCAGAATCTTACCGACTCCCCTGGTACGTTTACTATTGTGTAGATGTGATGATCTTCCTGGTGTCTTTGTTCCTCATGGGTACAGTGGTGACAGTCCTACTACTGAGAAATCTTTGTTACATCTCTCGGAAGGAAAAGCAAAAAACCCAGTAAGATTAATGTGGTTGAATTGAAAAAGATGCTTTGATAATTTTCAATTTATCAATGGTCATTTCATCCAGTATCTAATTCATTCCATCCAATTGGCATTAATTTGAATTAATGCTTTGAGGAAAGTATCACAGGAGTGACATGCCAGTTAATACTAGACCTCGTGAATAGATGCAGACATGGACATGGTGTACTTAAATTTTAAAGAAACAGTGCCTTGTCCAAAACAAATCATCATATTAGTTCACGCACGATCATGAATTTAAAATAAAGACACATGACAACAAGTTATAGTCAAACAGGTTTATTTGAAATCACAAACTTTCAGAGTTCTGCTGCTTCATCTGATGAAGGAGCAGCACTTCATAAGCTTGTGATTTTAAATAAACCTGTTGGACAATAACCTGGCATCATGTGACTTCTGACTTTGTCCACCCCAGTTCAACACCGGCACCTTCACCTGTTGGTTAAAATGAGACTGAGGAATTTGGAATTCATTGGCAGAGGAGACAATGTTTGTCACAATTTGTTGATCTACTGTATCCAGTTGAATTTTCCCAATAAAATTCTATCCTTTTTTGTTTTATTTGGTCTTTTATTTGCTTCCTCCGTGCTGCCATACACTGGTAATGCTGATATGTGGACATGTTGAAAGTAAGTTTTCCTTTCATAAATTTCACTCTTCCATGCAATTATTTTCTCAGCTGCCACAAGGATCATTTACTGCACAAATGACTTTCTTTTCCTCCATACAATATCTTGAGCAGCAACCTCAAAACAAAACTTAACATTCCATATCTGTAAATCTTTTTCATCTCATTTATCAAATTGCATTTTCTGATGCATGTATTTGGATTCTGTGGTTCTCTCTGACTATTAGAGCTAACCTCAGCTGGGATCATCACAATTACTGGAAGTTAGAAATATTGCTGTTGAATAGCAACTGCTGCAGTATTGAACAATAGGAAGGCAAATACTTCTGCAAACATTTTCTTCATATGGTAGTACTAAATGTAAGACAGGCATAAATAACAACTATTGTGAATTTTTTAAAATAGGTATTTATTGAAAAAAGAAAAGTTAAGATTTTTTATAGAATTACAAAAGTAATACAAGCAAGTATAAACATCAATATAACATTAAATAAATAAGAAGAAAAAATAAATAATAACCAAGAAAGAAAAACCCAACTAACTACTAATCTATCCTCCAAACAACCAAATAAAATAGAATATCATACATTGCCAGCAATAAACAAGAAATAATTAAATAACTAGATACATGCTCAAAATAGATTGACATCAAATCATAATAAAACCTGTATTTATACAGGATTCCTCCTCCCCAGGGTTCCTGAACCAGCCAGAACCATTACCACAGCCAAACAAAAGCCCTGGACAGTATGGTCGAAATATCTGTGTCGACGTAGTTCAAAAAGGGCTGCCATGTTTTATAGAAGAATTCTGTTTTTTTGGTGCACCATATTTGTGAGGAAGTCATGGAAAGTCATTGAAAGTTCTGGAGGGCCTTCAGCTACTCAATTCACTAAGATATTTTTCCTTGCACAGAAAGAAAGAATGGTAAATAATTTCCTCCCGTACACATCCAGGGAGGGAAAATCTGAAGAGCCCAAAAACAGGGACATTGGATCCAATCTAATCTCTGTACCCAAGATTTCTGTCAAGGCATTCGCTACTCCGTCCCATATCTATGGATCTTATGGCATTTCCAAAGACAACGCGTGAGAGTGCCAACTTCTATTTTACATTTAGGACACATCGAGGATGCTCTTGCCTTGAATTTTGCAAGTCGTTCAGGTGCCATATGAGACCTGTGAAATATCTTTAATTGAATAGCCTAAGTTCTATTACAAATAGAGATATTTCTGGCATTTTCCCAGAAGTCCTCCCACATTTCTAATGAGACTTCCAACCCTAATTCTTGATTCCAGGTTTTAAATAATCGTTCCGTGTCTTTGGATACTTTATTATATAATGAGTGGTAAAGAGTACTAACTGAGGGGTGCACCATTGGCCATAGCACTCTGCTTTCCCTATCTGATTTGGAGGGATTAATTATCAGTGTGGTCTTCTTTCGTATATAATCTCGTATTTGTAAATACCGAAAAAGGTCCCTCTTAGGATGTCCAAACTTCTGATGCAACTGCTCAAAGGACATCATAACCTCCCCATTGAAAAGGTCTCCCAAGCAGGGAATATCTCTGGACTTCCAAGTCTTAAATGTAGCATCTGTCACCCTTGGCTGGAATCCCGATGCTCCCACTATATGAGTATAAGACAGTAGACAATAGACAATAGGTGCAGTAGTAGGCCATTCAGCCCTTCGAGCCTGCACCGCCATTCAATATTATCATGGCTGATCATTCCTAATCAGTATCCTGTTCCTGCCTTATCTCCCTAACCCTTGATTCCACTATCTTTGAGAGCTCTATCCAGCACTTTCTTAAATGAATCCAGAGACTGGGCCTCCACTGCCCTCTGGGGCAGAGCATTCCACACAGCCACCACTCTCTGGGTGAAGAAGTTTCTCCTCATCTCTGTCCTAAATGGTCTACCCCGTATTTTTAAGCTGTGTCCTCTGGTTCGGCACTCATCCATCAGCGGAAATATGTTTCCTGCTGCCAGAGTGTCAATCCTTTCATAATCTTATATGTCTCAATCAGATCCCCTCTGAGTCTTCTAAACTCATCTTGTCGCATTATCCTCCAGGCTTTAATTGTATTTAATACTATAGGGTTTTTACAGTGGTCCATAATAGCTCTCATCTTGTCCATAAATAAAATATTGATGAGGGGACATTTTGCTTGGGAGGGCTCAATATCTAACCAGATTGATTGTGGGTCACAAGAAACCCAGTCAGCTACATAAGATAATAGAGAGTTCAACTGATACATCCTAAAATCTGGAAAGTCCAGTCCTCTCCTTGCTTATGGGAGCTGCAGCTTTTCTAATTTGATAAGGGGCTCCAAATAAAGGAGCCGAGCCAGCCGTAGAGCTTACGCAACGCCTGTCTCGGGAGCATCAGGGGGAGCATTCCCATAGGATAGAGAAGACGAGGTAGAATATTCATCTTAACTAGGGCTACTCTGCCTAACCAGGATATTGGGAGATCGCCCCAGTCTTGAAGGTCCTGTCTTATTTTCTCTAATAAGTTCACAAAATTAGCTTTATACAGCTGACCACATACTGGGGTGATAGAAATACCTAGGTACAGAAAACCTCTTGGTGACCACAGAAAGGGAAAGGAAGATCCGTCCAGTAAATTGGATACACTGGCAAGACCTCCAAAAGGCACAGCCTCAGATTTTACAAAATTGATTTTGTAGCCTGAGAACATCCCAAATAAATTGATCACTTGGATTAGATGGGACATGGATATCAAAGGATCACTTAAGAAGAAGAGGACATCATCCGCATATAGTGTGATTTTATGTTTGCCCGATCCAACCCTCGGAGCCGTTATGTTAGGGTCAGTACGTGTAGTTTCTGCCAGTGGTTCAATCACTAGCGTGAATAATAATGGTGAAAGAGGACATCCCTGACGACAACCCTTGCCAACACTAAAGCTATCTGAACTTAAACCATTGGTGATCATCGCTGCTTTGGGATCATTATATAATACTGAAACCCATTTAGTAAGTACCTCGCAGACACCGAACCTTTCCAGTATATAAAAAAGATGTGGCCATTCTACCTGATCAAATGCCTTCTCTGTGTCCAAGGAGACAGCTAAATCCGGTATTGTTCCCTGTTAACAGGCTTGTATCATATTTAAGATCCTTCTAATATTATTAGTGGACCTGCATCCCTTTATAAACCTTGTCTGGTCCTCTTTTATGATGTATGGTAAGACCCTCACCAATCTTAATGCTAACATTTTAGAAAGAATTTTGAAATCCACATTTAGTAAGGATATGGATCTATATGATGAGCAATCTTCTGGGGCCTTTTCCTTTTTAAGAATAAGAGAGACGTTTGCTTCTCTCAATGAAGGCAGGAAGCAGCCCTGACTGTGTGAATAATTATACATATTTATGAGTGGCCCGGCCAGTTCCACTATAAATTCTTTATAGAACTCAACCTGGAAGCCATCTGATCCAGGCACTTTGCCACTCTGAAGCACATTGAGTATTTCCTGGGTTGTCAGGGGGGCATTCTAGATCAACACCTGCTCCGTGGTTAAGCCCAGGAGGGCCAAATCTTTAAAGAAGGATTCCATCTTCTCAGCTCTATCCTCACAGTCCTGCAATTTGTACAGAACTTTCTAAAGGCTGTATTGATCTTTTTATGATCACAAGTCAGGGTACCAGCACTTTCTCTAATGGACGTAATGGCTTGAAGAGCCTTTTTCTTTCGAGTAAGATATGTTAGGTATCTGCCAGGCTTGTCGCCATATTCAAATAATCTTTGTTTTGCGAATAATATTTCCCTCTTTGCTGTTTGAGTAAGTGTGGTATTCAAGGCTGCCCTAAGGGCTATGATCCTTTGTAGCTTAGTAATGGAAGGCCTGTTAAGATATGCTGTCTCAGCTGCTTTCAAGTGAGCTTCGAGCAGGCGCTGTTGCTCTCCCTTTTGTCTTTTCTGGGTCACAGAATATGAGATGACCAAGTCTCATGCGTATTCCTTAGTGGTCTCCCACATAATTGACGGGTTACTGGCCGTACCTGAATTAATTTCCCAGAAGGTTTTGAATTCCTGTGAAAATTACTTTATAAATTCGCTATCCTTCAATAAGAAGGGATCCATACGCCAATGTCGGGGGCCTATCCCATCATTCCTAATCTTGACTTCCATATATATTGCGGCATGATCAGAAATAGCTGTATTACCTATTTTACAAGACAGTATGGGTTTAGGGGGCAAAAAACATATCAATTCTGGTATGGCATTGTGTGGGTTAGAGTAGAAAGTAAAGTCTCTACCCTGGGGGTGAAGGCACCTCCATACATCTAGTCCTAGCTCCTTATTCAGATCCACCAGTTGTCTAGATCTCAGAGATATACCTGTAGTTCTCTTCGGTATCCTATCTGTCTTTGGGTCCATAATACAGTTAAAATCTCCTCCTGTAATTGTCTGGCAGACTCCAAAAGCAATCAACTTAAAGAACGCTTCCATTACAAATTTAAAGGGATGCGCCGGGGGGCAATAAAGATTCAAAATTCCATATTCCTCTCCATGTATTAGGGCTTTGTTCAATATATACCGTCCAGATCTTCTTTTATCTGGCTCAACATTTGGAAAGGAAGATTCTTCCAAATAAGAATGGCTACTCCCCTATGTTTGAACTGAAAGATGACAAAAAAGCCTGATCAAATCCACCCTGTTGTAGTTTTAAATGTTCTTTGTCAAGTAGATGTGTCTCCTGTAAGAGAGCTATATCGACCCTTTCCTTTTTGAGACTTGATAATTTCTTTTTCCTTTTGATTGGTGAATTACTCCCCTTGACATTCGTCCAGGCAAGCCCAAGTCCAGGTGCCATGATCATCCAGGCAAGCCCAAGACCTCACAGGAAGAAGAACCCCACTCAGAAAATCTTGAATAGAGACCATAGGAAATACACAAATACAAAAATTCTTTAAAACATTTAAACCAACACAATTAAAAGCTATTCCTAAGTTTAAAAAAGTGCAAAACATATTTGAAAGGAGACTTTCCCCCTTGCTCCCAGGGGGCATAACTACCAATCAATAACCCCACCATAGTCTCATCTAGTTAGGATCCTACTCTTAGCCCAGGCATTATAGAGTGGAATATACAAAATCAAGTATTTTATAAAATCAGAGTTAAAAGTGAGTAACCCACAGCCCTCCCCCCCTCCAAACACACACACACACACACACACACCTGAGTGCATTTAGCAAACACAGTACGAAATAGTAAAATATAAAATTACAAAATTACAATCCACGTGAGTATTAGGCAACTAAGTAAAACGAGAAAAGAGGAAAGCCCCGCTCTTAAGAAAAGGGCAAGACAAAACAAGCGCCCCAACAAATCGAATAAGCCACGTGAACTATAAAAAGGAAGCCAAAGGAAAAGTAAGGAGCAAATTCCTCTCCCACCCTCAGGGAAAGATGAAGGATGAAAAAGAGAAAAAAGGGGTTGAACAAAGGAGGAGGTAAAATAAAGTCATTATCCATATGGTTTGAGTCCCACAGTCTATTTAAGAGAGTCCAAAAATTTTTTTTGCTTTTTCTGGCGACCCAAAATTGTAAACAGATCCTCCATGGATGAAGCCTCCGTGATGTAAAGGGTGAGGTGAAGGCAGGTGCCCCACTTTACCCGAGTCTTAGGCAGATCACTACAGACTAAGACTTGCTGGGTCGCTGCCATCTTGAATCCCCACTATTGTGAATTTTAAACATTAAAAAAGTGTCATAAAAATGCAAAAATGGGTCTGTTAATTATTTAGTTGCACACTAATCCTGAGTCCAAATGTTATATCAGTCACACACCACACGTTTGTGATAAAAAACAGTTATTAGATCTTTCCTCCAAATTATTTCCTCACTTCATTGCATGTCTGTTATCTTTGAAATATTTATATGCTTCTCTGGCATGAAAACTGCTGCATTTATTGATTTAGATTACGTGTCATTTCGTCTGCCGTATTTTTAATTGCTCAGCAGCATCCTCCAGGGGTCCCACATTTACTTGAGTTACAGTCTTTTTATAAACCAGTAGAAACTCTTGCTGTTTGTTTTATATTTCATTTCTTGGCAATTTAATGTTGTCATCAATTTTCTCCTCTTGGATGTAGGTTTGCTCACTGAGCTGCAAGGTTCATTTCCAGATGTTTTGTTACCCTACTAGGTAACATCTTCAGTGGGCCTCAGGCAAAGCAATGCTGAGAATTCCTGTTTTCTATTTTTATGTTTGGGTTTCTTTGGGTTGGTGATGTCATTTCCTGTGGTGAAGCCACTTCCTGTTCTTTTTCTCAGGGCATGGTAGATGGGATCTAACTCAATGTGTTTATTGATAGAGTTCCAGTTGGAGTGCCACAAGAAATAACATCACCACAAGAAATAACATCACCATTCCAAAAAAACCCAAAGATATAAATAGAAAGCAAGAATTCTCAGCATTGCTTCACCTGAGGCCCACTGAAGATGTTACCTAGTAGGGTAACAAAATGTCTGGAAATAAACCTGGCAGCTCAGCAAGCAGTCCTAAATCCAAAACCTCAACCTGAGGTACAAATCTCAAAATTTTGTTCCTCTTAATTAGCTTTTTATTCTTTGATTTGATTATCACTCACTTCTGCTGTTGTGTTTCTTTTTGATTTATTAAAACTTCTTTTCAAGTGAACCCTCTGCCACTATCCCAACAATTAAACAATTTAAAGTCAACCCAATACATGGTCTCCTGGATCCAGCAGAGTTCAATTGAAGCCTGTCCCAATGGATCAGATCTGTTTTTCCCCAGTACCAGCATTAGTGCCCCATAAATCAGAGCCCATTCTTCCTATGCCAATCTTTGAGCTACACGTTTACTTCTCTCATTTTAGTTACCTGATGCCAATTTGCATATGATTCAGATAGTAATCTGGAGATTGCTACCTTTGTTGTTCTGCTTCTTAATTTAGCTCCACGCTACTTGTAATTCTTTACCAGAACTTCTTGTCTTGTCCTGTATCTTTGGAACTTATGCGGACCACTCCTAACCCAATTTCTACTCCAGCTGAGGAGAGATGTCTTGAACCTTGGCACCAGTAAGGGAACTCAGCTTTCAGGACTCTCCTTTGTTTCCCCTAACTACATTGACCCCTATCACGAGTATGTTTTTCTTCCCAATTTGAATGGGTTCTGAACCACAATTAAAACAAGCAAAGAATTGCAGATGCTGGAACTCAAAACCAAAACATATTTGACGTATGTAAGAATGGAATGGCAGTAGTCCACTGTTGGAATATTGCGTGCAATTCTGGTCTCCTTCCAATTGGAAAGATGTTGTGAAACCTGAAAGGGTTCAGAAAAGATTTACAAGGATGTTGCCAGGGTTGGAGGACTAGAGCTACAGGGAGAGGTTGAATAGGCTGGGAGTGTTTTCCCTGGAGAGTCAATGGCTGAGGGATGACCTTATAGAGGTTCATAAAATTACGAGGGGCATGGATAGAATAAATAGACAAAGTCTTTTACCTGAGATGGGGGAGTCCAGAACTAGAGGGCATAGGTTTGAGGTGGGAAGGAAAGATATAAAAGAGACCTAAAGGGCAACTTTTTCATGCAGAGGGTGGTGTGTGTATGGAATGAGCTGCCAGAGGATGTGGTGGAGGCTAGTACAATTGCAACATGTAAAAGAAATCTAGATGGGTGTATGAATAGAAAGGGTTTGGAGGGATATGGGCCAGGTGCTGGCAGGTGGGACTAGATTGGGTTGGGCTATCTGTTCGGCAGGGTCGAGTTGGAATGAAGGGTCTGTTTTCGTGCTGTACCTCTCTATGACTCTATGACTCTAGTCATGGGGGCTTTAACATGCACATTGATTGGCCAAATCAAGTCTGTAGAGGCAGTCTTGAAGAGGGGTTCATAGAACTTCTCCATGATAATGTTTTTGAACAGCAAACCTACAAGGGAGTGTGCAATCTTAGATCTGGTCCTATGTAATGAGACAGGTAACATTAATAATCTTGTTGTTCAGAATCCTCTCGGAAAGAATGATCACACTATGGACGAATCTCAGATACAAATGGAGGGTGAAGTAGTATCATCTAAAACCAGGGTGCTATGCTTTAACAAAGGGGACTGTAATGGGATGAGGAAACAATTGGTAAATTAGACTGGGAACACAAGTTATATGGTAGAACACTTGAGGAATAGTGGAGGACATTCAAAGAGATTTTTTACAGTGCTCAAAGAAAGTATATTCCAGTCAAAAACAAGGGTAGCAATGGTAGGAAGAGTCAGCTTTGGATAACCAAGGAAATAAGGGAAGGCATCCAATTTGTAAGCTCAGGCTTACAAAGTAGTCAGGAGTAGTGGGGAAACGAGAAGATTGGGAAAACTTTAAAAAGTAACAAAAAAAACCATGAGGCAAGCAGTACAGAAAGGAAAGATAGATTATGAACGCAAACTAGTACAGAATGTAAAAATAGGTAGGAATTGTTTTTATAAATATATAAAACAGGAAAAGGTAGCTAAAGTGGAAGTTAGTCTCTTGCAGGATGATAAAGGGGAATTAATACTGGTAATGCTGAACCAGCCGAGGCCTTGAATAACTATTTTGTTTTAGTCTTCAAAGTGTGTCTGACATTCCAAAGAATGATATTAAGAAGACAATGGGAGTTGAGAACCTCAGTTCAATTGTAATCACTAAAGGGGTAGTGTTGAGCAAACTTGAGGGTCTAAAGGTAGGTAAGTCACCTGGTCCTGATGGAATGCATCCCAGGGTGCTGAAAGAAATGGCAGAAATTACGGTAGATATGTTAGTGGGAATTTACCAAAATTCACTCGACTCCATGTAGATCCTGGTGGGACTGGAAGACAGAAAATGCCACACTGCTGTTTAAAAAAGGGTGAAGGTAAAAGGCAAATAATTGTAGGCCAGTTAGCCGAACATCTGTAGTTGGGAAAATGATGGAGGCTATCATTAAAGAAGAAGTAGTGAGACATCTGGATGGAAAGGGTTCCATATGCAGACACAGCATGATTCAGGAAAGGAAGGCCATGTTTGTCAAACTTACTGGAGTTCTTTGAGGATGTAACAAGCATGGTGGATGGAGAGGAACAGGTGGATGTTGTATACTTGGATTTCCAGAAGGCATTTGATAAGGTGCCGCATAAAAGACTCACCCATAAGATAAGAATGCATGGAGTTGTGTGGAATGTACTAGCATAGAAAGAGGACTGGTTAACCAATAGAAGACAGAGAGTTGGAATAAATGGGTGTTTCTCTATTTGGAGATGAGTGGTGAGCGGGTTGCCACAGGGATGGGTGTTGGTCCTGCAACTGTTCATGAGATATCTAAATGATTTGGAAGAGGAGGCCAAGTGCAATGTATCCATTACACTTGTTGACACTAAACTGAGTGGAAAGGCAAATGTGCAGAGGATATGGCGAGTCTGCAGAGAGATTCAGATAGGTTAAGTGAGTGGGCAAGGGTCTGGCAGATGGAGTATAATGTTGGTAAATGTGAGGTTATCCACTTTGCAAGTAAAAATAGTAGGCCAGAGTACTTTTTAAGTGGTGAGAGATTGTAGCATGCTGTTGTGCAGAGGGACTTAGGAGCGCTCGTACATGAATTGCCAAAAGTTGATTTGCGCGTGCAACACGTAATCAGGAAGACAAATGGTATATTGGCTTTCACTGCTAGAGGGTTTGAATTTAAGAGCAGGAGGTTATATTGGAAATGTACAAGGTGTTGGTGAGACTGCACCTAGAGTATTGTGGACAGTTCTGGTCTCCTTACTTCGGAAAGGATACACTGGCTTTGAAGGCGATGCGGAGGAAGTTCGCCTGGTTGATTCCAGAGATGAGTTGGTTACTCTATAAGGAGAGGTTGAGCCACCTGTGCTCGCTAGAAGTTAGACAAATGAGAAGGGATCTTATAGAATCATATAAAATTATGAAAGAGATAGATAAGGTAGAAATAATCCCAGTCATGCAAGCAGTCCCAGTCATGTGTGCACAGCCCTTGCACAGTTAGTGGTCTGTGGGTTGGGGGAAATGAAAGTGAGTGAGGGAAGATGTTGCTGGCAATAGGTAAAGCCTTAGTGTGAGCTAGATATAGTGGTAGTGAAGGATTGAGTGGGAGGTAGCAAAAAGAAGAATGTGGCACTTACCCTGGTATCACAGAGGAATTTATTGACCATCTAGTCTAGCTATTCCTCTGCACTATGGTGATCAACCTGACCAGGCTGGTGGCCTTGCACTGGACTGCCAGGCCTCCTCTACCACTTATCGGGGAAGAGGATGCCATCCTCCAGACCAATCTGTCCACCAGGACTTCCCGGCCCCTTTTTTTTTAGATTACCTACAGTGTGGAAACAGGCCCTTCGGCCCAACAAGTCCACACCGACCCGCCGAAGCGCAACCCACCCATTCCCCTACATTTACCCCTTTTCCCTAACACTATGGGCAATTTAGCATGGCCAATTCACCTGACCTGCACATCTTTGGACTGTGGGAGGAAACCGGAGCACCCGGAGGAAACCCACGCAGACATGGGGAGAATGTGCAAACTCCACACAGTCAGTCACCTGAGGCGGGAATTGAACCCAGGTCTCTGGCACTGTGAGGCAGCAGTGCTAACCGCTGTGCCACCGTGCCGCCCTGCTCCTTTATCAGGTGGTTGACAACGCTCCGAAAGCTAGTGCTTCCAAATAAACCTGTTGAACTATAACCTGGAGTTGTGTGATTTTTAATGATGAAATGGAAGTTTAATCCAATTTGAATTGGTTGTTAAATATGTTCATATTTTTGGGGGATCTCATCCATTATCACTTCCTTTGTACCTGCATCTTTTAGATCTCTTAATCTCTTAACCTTGACTTCCACCAAGTACAGATCTTTCTTTTTTCTCCCCGTTTTATTTGCTTATAACCTATTACATTTGTAACATTTCCCATTCCCAACTGACATGAAATTTGACCTCTCATTTCTCTGTCTTTTCAGATTTTCAATGCACCTGGTAGTTTTCTTATTGTTTGAATTGTGAATTGGTTCAAAGTCGATGGGAAGTAAATGTTCTAAAAAGTGTAGGAAATTGCAAGAAAGTAGTATGCTTTAACTGCTTGTGACCTCTTAACAGGACTTGTGCATATTGAGGCTTTGGGAGCTGAACATCTGAAGGAAATTCTGTGAACTGAGGCAGTAAAACAGAAGAATTTACAGAAAACAGTAGCAATGCTAAGGAGGTCAGGCAATGTCATGGTGAGATCAACAAAATTAACTCGTCAGGTGGTGCAACCAGTGGTTGCAAGCCTTCAGTCTGGATTAGAGATTTATTGACAGGAGTGGAAGTGTGCACTACATCTGCTTGTGGCAGGACAATGTTTCACATGAGATTGTGCACGCACTCGGGTCTACAGCAAATCTTGAGGTAGCCAAGCCAGCAATTTGACAGCTGCATTATTACTTCATGGAGTTTATGGTGGGAGTATTATGTTTCCTGATGAAGGGCTTATGCCCGAAACGTCGAATTTCCTGTTCCTTGGATGCTGCCTGACCTGCTGCGCTTTTCCAGCAACACATTTTCAGCGCAGGAGTATTATGTTTAACAAGAACCTGGTCTACTATTCCAAGGATCATGCCAAGTCTATTTGACCAACTTGTGATTTTTAAATAAATGCTAGACCAGCATTTATTGCCTATCTATAATTACCCACAGGGCAATTAAGAATCAATTACATTGCTGTGGGTCTGGTGTCATGTGTAGGTCCGATTAGGTAAGGATGGCAGTTTCCTTCCCTAAAGAACATACTAGGGAATATATTTTAAAGTGACAGAAGAAGGTTTTAAGAAGGGCATGAGGGACAACTTTTTTAAAGAGTGGTTTATGTGTGGAATGAAGTGCCAATCGTGGATGCAAGTCCAGTTCCGACATTTAAAAGACATTTAGATAAGTTCATGAATAGGAGAGGTTGGAGGGATATGGGCCAAACACGGACAAGTGAGACTAATTTTGTTTGGTAACGTAGTCAGGGTGGACTAGTTGGACTGAAGGTCTGTTTCCATGCTGTATGATCCTATGACATTAATGAAGCAGATGGGTTTTTAAGGCAATCGACAATGGATTTAATGGTCGTCATTTCATTTTAATTCCAGATACCTTTTTCCCAAATTCCACCATCTGCTGTGATGGGATTCGAACCCATGTCTCCAGAACATGACCTGTGTCTCTGGTTTAAAAGTCCAATAATAGTACCACGAGGCTGTCACCTCTACTTATACCCATAATCAACTGCCTCTTTGGCTCACTCTTTGCTTATTTCAAACCACTCTGCCCTCCCTCTCTAGGAATGGCTGCTGTCATGGAACACCATTCCACACAGAGGCAAAGCAGCTCCTTCTCACTCCAACTCCAGCCAGTAACTACTTCCTTGCTTTTATTAGCCTTTAGGTGATTTTGTATCCTTGGTTTTGTGTCCTTAGGATGGAGACAAGCACTTGTTCGAAGTCACCAACACTGTCTCACTATTCATAATAATTTCTCCGATCTCTGCTGCTCGCGTGTTCGGAAAGGTCTCTAGGCAGACTAGTCAGAGAAGTAAAAGGAATCTTAGGGAGTGGCAAGTTGGATCCAAGACTGGCTCTGTGACAAGATGCTGCAGTCAATAATTCATGCCGTTTTATGATTGAAAGGTTGTTTGCAGTGTAATTATACAGGGTTCAGTCCTAGGATACTTGCTTGTAGTGTTATATTAGAATGGTTTAGAGGGATTAGGATTCGGAGGTAAATTATCCCTCATTCCATTTAAAATGTTTGGAGCTGTATTAAAAAGAATTAAACAAGATTGAGGAGGTCAAATTTGATTCTGCACTGATGATCAGCACTTTCTCTCACTTTGACACCCTAGTACTTATTGTATTTTGTTTGATAAGTTAGATATCAAGTGCTGGAAAGTCCTTTTCATATAACACATTAATGTGTAAATTAAGCATATTCAATAACAGCCTGTTGGCTGGTTATGACATGAATTACTCTCGGATATCAGCTTTTCCAGCAGTTACCTTGTTTTGTTCGCCTACACGCAGCTTTTCATTCCTCTGTCAGATGACGGGTGCCCTTTCACAAATACCCACCCTATTGCATTGAGCGCCAGGACTGCAAATGTAGGAAAATTAAAATGCATCAAAACAGAAGTGATCCATTTACTGTAGGCAAAAAAGTGGGGCAAGTTCTTTTTTTTCTCTAGTTCCTCACTACTCTGCATTATGAACAGAAGTAAAAGCTATCTCATCCAATGAGAGCTTACTGTGCTGCTTTGTTCTGGTCTTCATGTCAGCCCCCAAGAGCAGATGACATATCTGATAGAGTGATCAGGCCTGATGTTTTCTCACAATTAATGTGGAACATGGTTAACACAGACTTTGGTAATTTGCTGAGTTGCTGACTATTTTCCTTACATATTATATCCGTGGCAGTTAATGATGCAATCCAAATGCGTGCACTACAAATTCACAAAGGCATTCAAAAACAACTTTTTTTACTCTTCAACTACAAAGAATTCCTTTTCTCCTCAGAAGTTATTCTTTGTTCTGTAGATTTGCTGTTACCAGCAAAGTCATCTCGAGGTCATTGAGAACAAACCTGGCATTTCTCACTAAGGTCTGGTAGGTCGTTAATATGCAGCTCTCGGACAGCTACAGCTGAGGGAGAAACCAAGCCAAAATGAACCGAAAGCAGTGTCCTTCACATAAAGTTTATCCTTGAAGCTAACTGTAAATATTGTGATCCCTCAAGCCTCTATCTATGGCTAACAGAACTGAAAAGACATGAGTAAGAGGCACAAGACATATTCTCTGCACCTTTGGAGTTATTTAGGAGTTATTCTACTACAATTAGTTTTGTGATTTGTCACAATGTTTTTGTACTACTGTCATATCAGCTCTTTAGCAGTGCCGACTTTGTCTTACCTTATGTATTGGCAAAGTCATGTTAATGTTATGGAGGCAAGAAATAACTGAGCCAGAGTCATTATCAAGCACTTTTAAATGAGGTGAAGCCTTGCACTCGATAATGGTCATGTCAGTATTCCATTTCCCACAGCAGCCAAACTTGTATCTCTGTGAGGAAGATGGCAAATATCATATTAGTTCGTGGACAATGGTGTGCTCTGTTTTCTGTCAGCTTCACTTACATCATTCTGGATTTCGAAAATCAATAGGTTGTAACATGCATCACATTTCTCTGGACCAGATTCAAACCGAAGTCTGAGTAATTAAAGAACATGGTTCTAACTCACTGCCCCACCTCAACAATTTTCCTGGCTTTCTGTTTGAGCAGTGTAAGTGACATTGTAATGAGAATATAAAGGTCACTAACTGCCTGCAACTGATTAATTGATACATGGTTGTAAAATACTAGGTGTTTTCCTGAATGTTATGATGACAACAATAGATATTAACCTGCAAGCATTTTTAGAAATAAACAACAGATTGCATCAAATGGCAATCAATTTAATAAAACTTGGTTCCTTGCAGTGATCAGTTCTAGATGTTCTAACAGGAATATGAGCTTCTGACTGTCCTGAAAGGTCTTTGGAAAGAACAAATTCCAGTTTTCACATCATGCAACCATCGGTACCCTAACCTTTTAGCCTTCAACTGTGGCATACAGACTTGTTTATTTTGCTAAAAGTGGTGCAGGCTTGCGGTGTTTTTCCAGCACCACATTTTTCAATTCTGGTACTCCAGCATCTGCAGTCCTCGCTTTATCCTTGTTTATTTTGCTGTAATGTATCAACCTTTATTGAGATACCATTTAGTATTGGTCCTCAATTGTCAAAAACACCTAAAATCTGTTCATGATATGTATACATAGCAGCATTAACCTCTATTTAGGATCCTAGTTGATGCTGATAAAGGCAGGACAGTGTAAAGCTGACGGCCTGACAGAGGTGACTCGACAATACACTAACTGCTGTAATCAGAGTATAGAGTAGGGAGAACATCTTACCTTCATCTAAGTCCTTGGACTTTATGGGAAGCCTCAGCCAAACTGTGTATTGGAGAAACTGGTGTCATTAATTCAACTGAAACTGAACCACCTCCGAACTCACACACTAACTAGAAAAGAATTGAGTCATTTTGCTTCCATATGCAGTCAGCAGATGCGTCAATGTTTTAAGAAGGCAAGGCATCAGTGAAGAAACTGCTAAGTACAGAAAGGCCATCAAAGCTTTCAATTCATATTTTGGGTTTCAAAGGGAAGCTCTCATAGTCCAGGAGAGATTTCATAGGCATTAAAAGCTGGCTAGATTTAACCATGTTACGTTAAACTTCGGTGAAGTGGGGTAATGGCCCCTTTTTATAATCCTCTCTCAATTGCAAGAAATAGCTCTTAACATTTCCCTTTTTAACATGTAGCTAAAATGAAGGAGAGCCTTTGAGTTTTCATATGTTGATGAGAGAGTCAGAGTCTAGTCTAGTTTGATATGCTGTGATGTAACATTGCTCACATTCTGGTCATTATGATCAGTCACATTCATGACATCATCACAAATTTGCTCCAGTGTCCAAAGCCCTTACACATCAGGAGGGATTTTCCATCATGCCTCCAACTAACTTTGAGAGACTTTCGTAAAGTCCGCTGCTATTTTCATTGTAATATGCATTGAGAATAACTTGCAAAGTCACCACAATAATCACATTTTCTCATGAGGATTGGACAAACTCTTTAAACTCTGCCTCTAGAGGTTTGGATTGTTTGACTGAAATGCTCTAAAGTAAACAATAGCAAGGTGGATCTTGAGAATTCAAATATAATATCTATTCTCATCAGCTACACATCTGCTCTTAGTTCAATAATCTCAATATTTGTGTCTGGGCTCATATAGAAATGGATGAGTTCAGGAACTTCTATCCCTGTTGCCTCTTGCGCTGTTACAGAAACTGCTGTCCCTGCTCTCTCCTGCACATATGACTGCACTAATGACTTGTACAATCGCTTTCTTCATTTGGTAGAGCTGAATGCATGACTGGCATGAGCAGTAGGTCACAAACATGTTGCTGTACACTCTATTTGTGTCACAATGTTATGTATTAAAAAGATCATTAAAATATACAAAGGAGTCTGTTAAATCAGAGCGATCAACAATTCTGCGGAAGTCTGAGAAAACAGAAAGGGTTAATTATAAGAAACATTCATTCTGTCAAAACAGGGCTATAAGGACAAAAAAACTTTTACAGTTTGCATCTGTTTCCCAACAATAGTCAAACCTAGAATCATTCAGGCTTGTCAGGGTTAAAGAGATGTCAGGTTTATTGATCATGATAAAAACTGCAAGTTCTTATTGATTGATTTAAGAATGCTTAAAACTTTCTAATTTAGATTATATTATTATATAAGAAATGTTACCATAGAATTTGTCTACCTTATCTTTTTCAGCTTACGCCTTAATTGGGAATTGAGAATGTAATTTTGACTGGGCGATATAAGCCACATGTAGACATCTGGTTCCTCTCTCCTCACAGTCAATAACTTCTGCTTGGTTTTCCTGATGTTTCTTCCATTAAAATGTTCCATTATTTATATCTGTTGCAACTAATTTATAATGTTTCTGTTAAGCCTACTGATCATTACTAAATAATTAAATTACAGTGTGATGTGGTTATGTAGAGCAATATAGTTAGGCAGGTAGATACTGGATGTTCTAAGATAGAGTCAACTGTTCAGCAGTTCACTTTTGGAGACATCCCTAGAGTGGGAAGGGCAGGATCAAGTTAGCATGGTTCATTTTGGAACCAAAAGCCGAGGTAGAACTCCAACATATCCTTCCAACAAAGCTTCATTTAATGTCCAAATTAAAACATAGAAAGTGATAATCGCTGGATTGTTGGCCAAATCAAATTAAATTGGCATAAGACCATGCAGATTAGAGAGTTAAATATGTGCCTGAAAGTGTTGCGTGGAAGAAGGGATTTTGATTGGTAAAGCACTGAAACACATATTGGGAAGAATCAACTGTTCTTTTAGAATGGAATCCACTAAAATTGAGCTGGGATCAGGATCTAGGGCTTTAAAGTGAAACTGGTTTTATTAATTGGTTTATAGGTCATTCCTTCATTTGTTATTCAGCTGTTGACACTTTAATCACCTTGTTTGTATTAATCTATTGACACTTGTGGTTACATTTAGGCTGTTGACACTCACACTATTTGTGTTTATCCATCGATATTCCTCATTACCTGGAATTATCTTACCATTTTCTCTCTGCCTATATATTCAGCACCTGTGTGTCCCTTTGTACTTCATCTGAAGAAGGAGCAGCACCCTGAAAGCTTGTGATTTTAAGGAAACCTGTTGGACTATAACCTGGTGTTATGTGACTTCTGATTTAAAGTAAGAGACAGGGTAGAAGTGATGTGGTTGGTGAGGTGGTCAGGTGAATAGAGAGTTAAAACTGTAAGAGGGAAAAAGTCAAACTTTTAAGGCAATATGATGATTTGGATAAAGGCAAATAGAATGGAATAGGAAGGGACAAAGTTTTTTTTAAGATAATAATGCATCAGTAAACAAGATCCTTACAAAGAACTGTAGAGAAAATAAACTTAATGACTCATTATTCAACTGCATGAAACATTTATAGGAAGGTAAATGAACCAATGGATTAAAGTTAGAGCTGATTATCATTACAGGGACATGTTTGCAAGATGACCAAGTTTACAAAATAAATATTTCGGTGTACATAACATTTCAAGCTGACAGGCAGAGTGGAACTGAATAAAGAGTAGTGCTGATGTTAAAGGATGGCGTAGGACAATTATGAAAAAAGATGTTTTCAGAAGTTCAGGAATTTAGAATCAGTGTGGGCAGAGATTGGGAAGAACAAAAATCAGAAAGACCAGTTGTCATAATGATTCAAACAAAGAGACCAAGAGTTATGTGTCTAAAGTTTCTAAGTTAAATGGAACTATAGCTCTGAGGAGGACACAAATAAGCTACAGACAGATTAAGTGAGTTGGTAACAAGGTGTTAGATGGATGTACAGCAAACAATAAGAGTTTAAAGGCAAGTTGATACTTATTGCAAGGAGATTGGAATACGTGAGTAAAGCTTACTGCAGTTGTAAATGGCTTTGGTGAGATCACATCTGGAATATTGTGCAATGTTGTAGTCTTCATATCCAAGGAAGGATATTCTTGTCTAGGAGGTGATACAGTTAAGGTTTTACTAAATTAGTTCCTGGGATGAAAGCATTGTCTTTTGATGACAGACTGGGACATTTGGACCTATACTCTCTGATGCTGAGAAAAATGAGATGATCTCATTAAAACATTAGGATTTTGACAGGTTAGACACTAAGGAGAAAATGTGGATTGCAGATGCTGGAAATCAGAGTCAAGAGTGTGATGCTGGAGAAGCACAGCAGGTCAGGCAGCATCTGAGGAGCAGGAGAATTGACATTTTGGGCATAAGACTTTCAATCTGATGAAGGACTTATGCCTGAAATGTCAATTTGCCTGCTCCTCAGATGCTACCTGACCTGTGGTTTTCCAGCACGACACTCTCGATTAGACACTACAATAGTTTCCCTTGACTAAAGAGTGTGGAATATGGGGGCAGAGTCTCGGGTAATGGGTCAATCATGGGGATCTGAGATGAAGAGAAATATCTCCATTTAAGATGATTGTGAATCTCCGCAGTTGTCTTCCACAAATGCTCCCCCCCAACCCCCAAAAAAGATTGTAGTTGCTTACTTCTTGTGTATGCTCAAGACTGAGATTTGATAGGTCTTGCATTTCTCCAAGAATTAACAGCTTTGGGAAGCACCAAGAAAGTGAACTTAAATTGCAGTTGAGTCATAAATGGCAGAGCACACTCTTGGGGTAGTATGGTATATTCATGCTCCTACCTCTTATATTCTTAAATGTGGAATATTGCAATAGACACCGATTGCTCAGATCCTTGAGCCTGTTCCAGTACTAGATCACATCTACAGTCTTTTGAATCTAACACCTACTTCCTGATCACATCCATAAATGTCACTTATGTCTGAACTGTTCAAAAGAAGGAACTACTTTCATTCTATTTACACTACCAGGTTTGTTATATTAGCTTATCATATATATTGTAATTATTTCGATACTTTAGAAAATACAAGTCCAGTCTTTGAAGCATATCCTCATCATTTTAGCCTTTTAATCCAGGTATCATTCTGATGGATTTGTACATATCCTCCTCTTATCCCTAAGGTGTAATGTGCAGAACACTAAATGATGTCTAACAGGAGCTTTAAACAACTGTAATGTCGTTTTTGCTCCTTAATGCTGGGCCCGTTAAAATGCTTATTTAATTATTTTGTGTGACTGCCTTCTACAATACTTCGTTCCCTTTTTAATGTTGTAATTTGATCCAAGACTTTAAACAAGAGCAGTCATGGAGCAAACATTGACATTGAGCCACATTGAAGATCTTTGTGTTCTCAAACTTTTGTTTTGCCAAAGCTTTTATTTTCCTGTGCCGCGTTAGGCAAACAGAGGGAGGACATTTCACAGCCAATGGCACTGATAACTGATGACATGACTGTCAATGGTTCAATGACGACAATCGGGGATGTATAGGAATAGAGAGCTGGAAGGTTAAAACGTTATAGAGTCAGTAGGGTATCAGAGATATATTGGACAAAAGTCAATGAATGGATTTCAAAAATCACAAGAATTGTAAAACTGATGCATTGCCTGACTGGAGCTGATGTGAGTCACAGAATAAAGAGATGATATGTAATCAAGGTCTGGGGAAGTTCAGGTTTTTAGATGGAACATCCGGTCATGGGAGAAGCAAGCTTAGAAGTAATGAAGACCTGGAAGAAAGCTTCTGTAGCTGAGGACGAGGCTGAGATGGGAAACATTATAAAGTCAGTATATGTTCAGAAGCTGAACTTGAAATTAAGTGGGATGCTGAAGTGATTTTGCTTCAATTTCAGACAGTGTGAAGGGAGAGGGAAGAGGTTAGTAACTAATGGGTGGAGTTTGTATTTTTAGTTTTTCCAATATTTAGTTGGAGGTAAGAGTTCAGTATTCTACATACAGCATGAAAAATCAGATATAAGGGAGGTTAAGAGAACTGCTGAAAAATTGCAATTGTCATCAATGTAGATGTGGAACCTATTGGCTTGTTTTTAGACAATGTTGCTGAGGGCTAGTGTAGAGATGAGGAATCAGGAATGAACCAGGACAGCTCCTTGCAGATCCATGAGTAACACTTGAGGAATGGAGAAAGAAGCTGTTTCCAATGATTTTGAAACTGCTTCATTTTTTCAGTGGCAGCAGTAGAGGAAGAAGTGACCAGGGGCCTGCTGAGAAGATAAATTTGAAAATTATATAAGCTCGCTTTGTGAATAGGTGGAGCGCATGCTGAGCAGGAGTGGAATTGGGACTGCTGAGTAAGTGAAGTAACATATTTGGGTTGCGTCACCCACCATACTACTTAGGTAGTGTCTCCCACCCATCCTCCTCCTCTAACTGGAAAAGTTGAATGTTCCTCCTACGGGAGATAAGGGTCACCACCAGTGTCCCTGCTGACTTCATCTGAGGGATGTACACCTAACTCCAGCTCCTCAAAAACCAAGTTAGGGACTGGAGCTGCAGCTGGATGAAATTTGGATCATTCAGGAGGCAGAGGGTGTTACTGGGAGGAGTTACAGGGAGGTAGTCACACCTCAGGTGCAAGAAAGAGGCAGATGGGTTACAGTCAGGGGACAGAAAGGGAACTAGCAAGCAGTGCAGGGAACCCCTGTGGCCGCTTCCCTCAATAACAAGTATACCGTTTTGGATACTGTTGGGGGGATGACCTGCTGGGGTAAGTCATGGGGTACAGGTCTCTGGCACAGAATCTGTCCCTGTTGCTCAAAAAGGATGGGGGGGGGGAGATTGGCAGAGCATTAGTCACTGGGGACTCTATAAAGTTAGGGGGACAGATAGGATGTTCTGTGGGAAAGAGAGACTCTTAGTTAATGTGTTGCCTGCAGGTGCCAGGGTTTGTGATGTCTCGGATCGTGTTTTAGGGATCCTTGAGGGGGCAGGAGAACAGCCCCAGTCATAGTCCACATAAGTACGAAAGACATAGATAGTAAAAAGGATGGGGATGTAAAGCAGAAATTTGGAGAGCTAGGGTGGATGTTTAGTGCTAAAGCAAACAGTTGTTATCTCTGGTTTGTTGCCCGTGCTATGTGTTAGCAAGGCAAGGAATAGAGAGAGAGGAGTTGAACATGTAGCTACAGGGATGGTGCAGGCGGGAGGGTTTTGGATAAATGGATAACTGGGGGTAGGTGGGGCCACTACAAACAGGATGGTCTACACCTGAATCAGAGGGGTACTAATATCCTGGAGGGGGGGGGGAGGAATTTTGCAAAGGCTATTTAGGAGGGTTTAAACTAATTTGGCAGGTGGCTGGGAACCTAAATTGTAGTTCAGTGTCCAGGAGAGTAGTTGAAAGTAGTGAGGTCAGAAATGAGGTTTCAAGGTCACAATAATTCGCCAGCAAGCAGGAAGGTGGTTTGAAGTGTATCTACTTCAATGCTAGGAGCATCTGGAATAAGATGGGTGAACTTGTAGCATGGGTTGGTACCTGGGACTTTTAAGGTTGTTGTGGCCATTTCAGAGACATGGATAGAGCAGGGGCAGGAATGGATGTTGCAGGTTCCCGATTTTGATGTTTCAGTAAGAACGGGAGATTGGAAAAGAGGGGGTGGTGTGGCATTGTTAGTCAAGGACAATATTATGGCTGCAGAAAGGACGTTTGAGGACTTGTCTACTGAGGTAGTATGGGCTGAGGTTAGAAACAGGAGAGGAGAGGTCCCCCTGTTGGAAGTTTTCCATAGGCCTCCAAATTGTTCCAGAGATGTAGAGGAAATGAGAGCAAAGATAATTCTGGATAGGAGCAAGAGTAACAGGGTAGTTATTATGGGGGCCTT
Organism: Hemiscyllium ocellatum; assembly: GCF_020745735.1. Classification (NCBI taxonomy): domain Eukaryota; kingdom Metazoa; phylum Chordata; class Chondrichthyes; order Orectolobiformes; family Hemiscylliidae; genus Hemiscyllium; species Hemiscyllium ocellatum. The sequence goes on from NC_083439.1 coordinate 13,117,309, forward strand.
TAACTTTCCAAATATCGACTGGAAATACTGTAGTTCGAGTACTTTTAGATGAGTCAGATTTTGTCCAATGTGTGTAGGAGGGCTTCCTGACACAGAATGTAGACAAGCCAACAAAGGGCGAGGCCACATTGGATTTGGTACTGGGTTACGAACCTGGCCAAGTGTTAGGTTTGCTGGTAGGTGAGCATTTTGGTGATAATGTCTACAATTCAATTATATTTACTTTATTGATGGAAAGGAATAGGTATATAATGCAGAGTAAGAGTTATTACTGGGGGAAAGGCAATTGTGATGTGATTAGGCAAGATTTAGGATACACAGAATGGGGAAGGAAACTGCAGGGGATGGGCACAATTGAAATATGGAGCTTATTCAAGGAACAGCTACTTCATGCCCTTGATAAGTATGTACCTGTCTAACAAGGAGGAAGTGGTTGAGCGAGGGAGCCATGGTTTACTAAAAAAGTTGAATCTCTTGTCAAAAGGAAGAAGGAGGCTTATGTTAGGATGAGACGTGAAAGCTCACTTAGGGTGCTCACGAGCACAAATTAGCCAGGAAAGACTAAAGAGAGTGTGAGGGAAAAGCCAGGGGGGAACATGAGAAGTTGTTGGCAGATAAGATCAAGGAAACCCTGTCAGTATTCACACTGGAAAAAGACAATATTGCCGAAGAATATTGAGATACAGGCTACTCGACTAGATTGGATTGAGGTTCACAAGGAGGAGGTGTTAGCAATTCTACAAAGTGTGAAAACAGGTAAGTGCCCTTGGCTGGATGGGATTTCTTCTAGGATCCTCTAGAAAGCCAGGGAGGAAATTGCAGATCCTTTGGCTTTGATGTTTATGTCGCTGTTGTCGACAAGAAAAGTGCCAGAAAACTGGAGGTTAGCAAATATTGTCCCCTTGTTCAAGAAGGGGAGTAGAGGCAACCCTGATAATTATAGACCAGTGAGCTTACTTCGGTTATGGATAAAGTGTTGGAAAAGGTTATAACAGGATTTATAATTATCTAAAGAGGAATAAGTTGATTAGGAATAGTCAACATGGTTTTGTGAAGGGTAGGTTGTGCCTCGCAAACCTTATTGAGTTCTTTGAGATGGTGACCAAACAGGTGGATGAGGGAAAAGTGGTTGATGTGGTGTATTTGGATTTCAGTAAGGCATTTGATAAGGTTCCCCAAGGTAAGCTATTGCATGAAATACGGAAACATGGGATTGAGGGTGATTTAGCAGTTTGGTCAGAAATTGGTTAGCTGAAAGAAGACAGAGGGTGGTAGTTGATGAGAAATGTTCATCCTGGAGTTCTGTTACTAATGATGTACCACAAGGATCCGTTTTGGGGCCACTGTTGTTTGTCATTTTTATAAATGACCTGGATGAGGGTGTAGAAATATGGGTTAGTAAATTTGCAGATGACACGAAGGTAGGTGGAGTTGTGAATAATGATGAAGAATGTTATAGGTTACAGAGGGACATAGGTAAGCTGCAGAGCTGGACTGTGAGGTGGTAAATGGTATTTAATGTGGAAAGGTGTGAGGTGATTGGAGGAAAGAGTACTGGGTTAATGGTAAGATTCTTGATAGTGTTGATGACCAGAAAGATCTTGGTGTCCATGTACAGAGATCCCTGAAAGTTGCCAACCAGGTTGATAGGGTTGTTAAGAAGGCACATGGTGTGTTAGGGGGATTGAGTTTCGGTGCCATGAGATCATGCTGCAGCTGTACAAAACTCTGGTGCACCAGCACTTGGAGTATTGCGTACAGTTTTGGTCACCACATTATAGGAAGGATGTGGAAGCTTTGGAAAGGGTTCAGAGGAGATTTACAAGGATGTTGCCTGGGATGGAGGGAAGTTCTTCTGAGGAAAGTCTGAGGAACTTGAGGCTATTTTTGTTGGAGAGAAGAAGGTTGAGAGGTGACTTAATTGAGACATATAAGTTAATCAGAAAGTTAGATAGGGTGGATAGTGAGAGCCTTTTTCCTCCGATGGTGATGGCTAGCACACGGGGACATAGCTTTAAATTGAGGAGTGATGGATATGGGACAGATGTCAGAGTTTCTTTACTCAAGAGTAGTAGGGGTGTGGAACGCCCTGCTTGCAACAGTTGTAGATTCACCAACTTTAAGGGCATTTATCCGAATGGTCATTGGATAAATATATGGATGAAAATGGAATAGTGGAGGACAGATAGGCTTCTGATTGGTTCCTTGGCGCAACATCGAGGGCTGAAGGTCCTGTGCTGGGCTATAATGTTCTATGTTCTATTTTCTGCCTGTTGCTGGAGAGATGTTAATGAAATTAAATGTTATTAATCTCAGCCAGGAGTATGTTGGAGAAACCTTGACAGAGGATGGGGAGCGATGTTGCCAGATTACAAAAAACAAAGAAAATTTACAGCACAGGAACAGGCCCTTCAGCCCTCCAAGCCTGAGCCGATCCAAATGTACTGTCTAAACCTGTCGGTCAATTCCTAAGCATCTGTATCCCTCTGTTCCCCACCTACTCAGGCATTTGAATAGATGCATCTTAAATGAATCTACCATGCCTGTCTCTACCACCTCTGCTGGCAACACATTCCAGGCGCACACCACCCTCTGTGTGAAGTACTTGTCACGTGTATCCCCCTTAAACTTTCCACCTCTCACCTTGAAAGCATGACCTCTCATTATTGAATCCTTCGCCCTAGGAAAAAGCTTGTCTCTATCCACCCTGTCTATACCCTTCATGATTTTGTAAACCTCAATCAAGTCCTCCCTCAATCTCCTTTTTTCTAATGAAAATTAACCTAACCTTCTCAACCTCTCTTCATAGCTAGCACCTTCCATACCAGGCACCATCCTCGTAAACCTTCTCTACACCCTCTCCAAAGTGTCCACATCCTTTTGGTAATGTGGTGACCAGAACTGCACACAATATTCTAAATGTGGCCGAACCAATGTCTTGTACAATTTTAATGTGACTTGCCAGCTCTTATACTCAATACCCCGTCCAATGAAGGCAAGCATACTATATGTCTTCTTGACCACTCTATCCACCTGTGCAACAACCTTCAGGTTACAATGGACCTGCACTCCCAGATCTCTCTGCCTATCAACTTTTTTCAAGGCTCTTCTGTTCATTGTATAATTCACTCTAGAATTAGTCTTGCCTAAAAGCATCACCTCACATTTGTCTGGACTGAAAACCATCTGCCACTTTTCCGACCAACTCTCCAGTCTATCTATATCCTCCTATCTCTGACAGTCTGTTATGTTTTCTGCTACTCCACCAATCTCCGTGTTATCTGCAAACTTGCTGATCATACCAACAGTGCCCTCTTCCAGATCATTTATGTATATTACAAACAACAATGGCCCCAACACTGACTCCTGTGGAACTACCACTGGTCACCATTCTCCACTTCGAGAAACTCCCTTCAACTACTACTCTCTGTCTCCTGTTGCTCAACCAGCTCTTTATCCACCTAACTAGAACATCCTGCACACCATGTGACTTCACTTTCTCCATTTGTCTATCATGGAGAACTTTATCAAATGCCTTACTGAAGTCCATGTATATGACATCAACAGCCCTTCCTTCATCTATCAACTTGGTCATTTCCTCGAAGAGCTCTAAGTTGGTAAGGCATGATCTCACCCGCACAAAATTAAGTTGCCTATCACTGATAAGCCCATTCTTTTCTAAATATAATTAGATCCTATCCCTCAGTACCTTCTCCAGCAACTTTCCCACCACTGACGTCAGGCTCACTGGTCTGTAGTTACCCTGAATATCCCTACTACCCTTGCACAGGGGGACAACATAAGCAACCCTCCAGGAATCTGGCACCTCACCTGTATTTAAGGATGCCACAAAGATATCTGTCAGGGCCTCAGCTATTTCTTGCCTCCCTCAACAACATGGGATAGATCCCATCCAGGCCTAGGGATTTATCCACCTTAATAACCTCTAGCCTACCCAACACATCTTCCCTACTTATGTCAATGTGATCCAGACTATTCAAACTTCTATCTCTAATTTTAACATTCATCGTGTTCCTCTCCTCAGTGAACACTTTGCAAAGTAATCATTCAGAATCTCACCCATTCTCTCAGGTTTGACACTCAGCCTTCCTTCATTATCCTTTAGTGGACCAATCCTTTCTCTTGTTACCTGCTTGTTTCTTGTATAAGAATAAAATGCTTTGGGATTCTCCTTAATTCTGCTTGCTAAAGCTATTACTTTAGCCCTCTTGATTCCTCATTTAAGACTAATCTTACTCTTCCGATATTTGTCCAGGGCCTGTTCTGTTCTTAACTGCCTAGCTGCAAATGTGTTGCTGGTCAAAGCACAGCAGGTTAGGCAGCATCTCAGGAATAGAGAATTCGACGTTTCGAGCATAAGCCCTTCATCACTGCCTAGACCTATGTACGCTTCCCTTTTCCTCTTGGCCAGTCGTACAATTTCTCCTGTCATCCACGGTTCACGAATCTTGCTCTTCCTATCCTTTGACTTCAATGGGACATGCCTATCCTGCACTGTCTTTAACTTATCTTTGAAAGCCTTCCACATCTCAAATGTGGACTTCCCTTCAAATAGCTGTGTCCAATCCATATTTCTGAGCTCCTGCCTGATTTTTATATAATTGGCCATGGCCCAGTTTAGTACTCTTCCCTTAGGATCACTCTCTACTTTATTTATGAGTATTCTAAAACTTACAGAATTGTGGTCAGTGTTCCCAAAGAACTCCCCCACCGCAACTTCTACCACCTGGCCTGGCTCGTTCCCCAGTGCCAGGTCCAATATGGCCCCTTCCTTCATTGGACTATTGACGTACTGCTCTAGAAAACTCTCCTGGACGTTTCTTACAAATTCTACCCCATCCAGACCTCAGACATTAAGTTTACCCCAGTCAATGTTGGGAAAATTAAAATCTCCCATCACCACACCCTATTGCCTCTACATCTTTCAATAGTCTATTTACCTATTTGTTCTTCTACCTCACACTCATTGTTGGGAAGCTCTAATACAGCCCCAACAATGTAACTGCACCCTTCTTATTTCTCGGCTCTACTCATAATGCTTCACTGTTCAATCCCTCCATAGTATGTTCCTTTAGCACAGCCATGATATCATCCTTGACCAGCAATGCAACTCCACCCCTCCTTTTACTTCTCTCCCTGTCCTGACTGTGTCTATATCCTGGAACACTTAATTCCCAATCATCATGCCCTTCCTTCAACCAAGTCTCTGTGATTGCAATAACGTCATACTCCAGGCACCAATCCAAGCCCTAAGTTCGCCTGCCTTACACACTATACTCCTTGCATTAAAGTAGATGTAGTTCAGGCCACCAGTTTTTTTGCACTCATCTGTTCTCTGCCTACTCTTCCCTTTAGTAATGCTATCTTCATAATTCTTACAGTCTCCAGTCTCCATCTCGCTGCCTACTCGTTTTCTCCTCTGGTTCTCAGCCCCCTGCCACATTTGTTTAAAACCACCCAACAGCATTAGCAAAAACTCCCCCAAGGACATTGGTTTCAGTGTGGTTCAGATGTAGACCGTCCTTTTTGTAATAGTCCCACCTTCCCCAGAACCGGTCCCAATGTCCAACAAATCTGAACCCCCTCCCTCCTACACCAATAGGCAGGGAAGAAATTATGCTTGGGAGATGGAAGGCAGAATGGACACATGAATGGGGACAAACACAAGGATATGTTCAAATATTACTTTGCATTTGATGGCTCAATGGCAGTATAGTGCCCGATAGAAATAACTGAGAATCTTACTGTGAACATGGGAAGGTGAGATTATATGTGGAGTGCAATAAAAAGCAGTGAGCTAATTAGCTCAGTGGATAGCACTGTTGCCACACTTTGGGATCTGGGTCCGATTCCAGCTGTGGGTGACTGTGTGGAGTTTGCACATTCTCCCATGTCTGTGTGGGTTTCCTCCGGGTGCTCCGGTTTCCTCCCACAATCCAAATATGTGCAGGTTAGGTGAATTGGCTGTGCTAAGTTGTCCACAGTGTTCAGAGATATATGGGTTGGGTGCATTAGTCAGGGGTATGTATGGATCTTGAAGGATTTTTAGGAGGTTGAAGCTCCAATGGGAGCATTGCACAGGAACAATAGTGAAAGAGGTGGGTGGGCTGTGGTTGCTTCTTAAAAAGAGGTGACAATGAGTACCTTGTTGGTTCTTCAGGGAATGCTAAGGCATCCAGAGAAGAAAGCTATTGTCTCACCTCAGACTGTTTTAGGCTTGGAGTGATGGCATGATATTAGAAAGACTAAGGTATAACTGGTTAGGCTATGGATTTGCAAGGAAAACAGTACCGTAGGAGGAAGAAGTGAGAAGAGACAGGATGAAAGGAGAGACATGTCTAAGAAAGATAAAGAACAGTGAATAAGATAAGGTTAATTAGAGATTACAGGCTCAAGTCTGAAATATTAGTAGTGAATGCACACTGGAAAACTCAAGTTACATAAATTTGGTTAAGAAGGATAAAAGGTACACCCATTTAGGACTGAGATTAGGAGAAATTTCTTAATCCAGAGAGTGGTGAGCCTGTGGAATACTCAACCACACAAAGCAGTCTGGTTGCAGCAAGCCGGGCTCAAGGGGGAAATGGGAAGACGTTGTTGAGTCAAACGATCAGCCATAGTCCTAATGAGTGATGGAGCAGACTCAAATGTCTGAATGGATTGCTTTTGCCCTATTTTCTATGTTTCTATGACACAAAGCAACATTAGAATGGATGTGACCTGATAATAAAGGAAATAGACAGCAGAGAATTGGAGGGATTCCAATGTTAATTAAAAAATGGAACATCCTGTTAACAGTCAGCAAGTCTGACATTTTCTATGCAGGCAGTAACAAAGTTGATGTTTTGATCAATGATTTTTTATGAGAATGGAGCATACTGTTCTAAATGGCTTATTATGATGCTCTTGTCAGTTGGGAAGTTCTTAAAAACTAATTTCCACCAGCAAGTTAATGTGCCCACCCCAACTCTTCCATAAAATATGCTAAATCACCATTTCTCCTCTCAAATTTATGCTGTGGCAATAAATTATCTGTAAAGAGTTTGACTACACACTAAATTACAGCAGTACTTCCTATGAAAGTAGAAAAATTCAAAACTTGAGACACAAGCAGTTAATTCTCAAGACAAATTAACAATAAACCGTCCACCACCAAAACCGGTTGGTAGCATACCAAGCAAATACTGTGCATGGTCAACCACATAAGGATTAATATTGCACAATCACAAATTCAAGGATATATATATATACCAGCTGTTTAACGTGACTGTAGTCTTTGCTTTATTTGCAGTCTCAGGTTCCTGGAGTAGAAGACTTGCGGCTTTGTTTGATTTCTGCCTTATCAGTAAGTAGAAGTTTGTAATGTCATGACAAAATGTTTGATAATCCAGGTAAAATCATCATAGTCTTACCAGAGTGAAGCACTGCTCTCCCATTAGAGAGAGCCGACTGGTGTTGATTAAATCTGAAGTGCAGTACATCTCAGGCAAGGGGAAAGGTTGAGTAGGAGAGTCCCTCATGGTAACCCCAGCCTTAAGTCTACAAGATAAAAAAGTCTTTCAAACATGTAGAATAGACCCCCTTTGGTAAGGCAAGTTGTTTTGTATTTAACTTATGTTCAACAATATTGCAGGCAGCCTAAATAGTTATACTATGTTCATATTGAGAGAATACAATAGAATGATTGAGAATCTCATGGAACTTGTTGCTCCTGTGGTTGGAACTGGCGGCTGTTTGCTCACCAGCTGAAAATCCAACACTTTCTGATTCTATTTCCAAATGTTTATTTTACATAAGAAGCTATTTAGCCTGCAGCTCGGATATCTTTAATATATTGGCAAGTCCAAACACAACTGAGACAAATGTCCTGCAGTAAGTGTAATATTATGCATTTATAGGAAGAGTGAAAATTCAGAATATTTTAAAGGTCATGAAAGTTTACACTCATAAGAACTAAGGTGTTCTTTCACACAATTTACAGAAATTTAATCTGCAAACAGAACAAGCAATTATGAAAGCAAATTGAATGATACCCATTTTTGCAAGGGGGTTGCTTATAAAAGGAGGCACACCATATTGCAAGCACATATGAAGCGGGTGAGATTACACCTTGAATAATGTGTACAGTTTTGGTTGCCTTACCTAAAGGTAGACAGATGTTTTTAATAAATCTATTAAATATGTCATGACACAGCTCCAAAGAAGCAGGACATGAACCTGGTAATTCTGGCTCAGTGGTAGGGATATTGTGCGAGACTATTAGACACCCTTCCTAAGGGTGGATGGACTGACTTTGGAGGGACCGCAAAGAATATTCACTAAATTAATCCAGTGAATACTAGGCTGGGCTGATTAGAATTAGGTTACATTCAGTGGAACTTAGAAAATTGAGAGGTAATCAGTTTGTATGGTACAAAATTCTTAGGGAACTTGACAGCTGCAAAGACATTCCTTTGGAGAGAGAGTCTAGATCTTGGTTCATGGTATCCATTTTGGTCCGAAATATGGCAAAATATCTTCATTTGAGGGTTGTAACTCTTTGGAAGTCTCATCTCAGCAAGCTGCAAATACATGCTGCAAAATCATTGAGTCCATTCAAATTGGAAGTAAGGCAAATGAAGTTAAGACTGGAGAGTGGAATTGATGTAGAAGTTCAACCATGGTGTTATTGAATAGTTGAAGTAAATTCAAGGCCCCTATACTTTATTACTGATGCTTATTTATTTGTCTCTAGATATTCCAATTTATGTTATCAATATTTCTATTCAATTCTCCAATAGGATCTGACTGTTTCATCCGAATATGAAGTGTCCTAATTGGAAGAGTAGATTTGAAGTTGCGTCTGTTCTTAGTATCATAATCATCATGTCTTGTTCAGTAACCCAGGCAGCTAATATATTGGTTGTGCCTGCTGATGCAAGTCATTGGATCAATATGAAAATTCTAATGGAAGAACTGAAAAATCATGGGCACAACCTCACTGTGCTTTATTTCTCAACATCTTGGTTTATCGATGCAAGGCCTGATTTATATCAATCCATGGTCTTAGAACTTCAGCAAAACTTTAAAGTTACAAGTGAAGATATTTTACAAACCTTTGTACAAAGGTCGTTAGATGTTTTACAGAATAGTTCAACGCCATGGAGTTTTCTCAAGTCTCAGTACAAACTAATGTCTTTTATACACAGCTGTCATAGTTATTTTCAACAGCTTAGCATCACAACATTTGAAAACAAAAGTTTGTTAAAACAGTTTGAAAATGAACACTTTAATTTAGTACTTGCAGATCCTGTTTTTCCCTTAGGTTCAATGCTTGCTTATTATTTAAAACTCCCTTTGGTGCATAATGCACGTTGGCTCATCAGTGGAGAAGCTCATTTTCTCTTCGCCCCTTCTCCATTATCTTATATCCCAGTGCCAGGTTCACAATTGACAGACAAAATGTATTTTTTCCAAAGAACAAAAAATGTCATCTTAAGTCTTTTTCTTCTATCTATAACAGAATTCCTGACTCACCCCAAATATAATGATCTCTGCCATCACTACCTAGGCCCAGACATAGACGTTGAGACTGTTCTTCTCAGTGCAGATGTGTGGCTGATGAGAGTAGATTTTATATTTGATTTCCCGAGACCCACCATGCCAAATATTGTTTATATTGGAGGATTCCAGTGTAAACCATCTAAACCTCTAGAGGCAGAGTTTGAGGAGTTTGTCCAGTCCTCAGGGGAACATGGGATTATTGTCATGTCTTTGGGGTCCATGGTCAGTTCTTTGTCAATGCATATTACAATGCAAATAGCAGAAGCCCTTGCTCAAGTACCTCAGAAGGTTATCTGGAAACACAATGGAGAGATCCCTCCCAACATAGGAAATAATACACTACTGGCAAAATGGATCCCTCAGAATGATCTACTAGGGCACCCAAAGACACGAGCCTTCATTGCCCATGGTGGCACCAATGGGCTTTATGAAGCCATCTATCATGGGGTGCCAGTAGTTGGCATACCTCTATTTTATGACCAGTTTGATAATTTACTCAGACTTGAAATTCGAGGTGCAGCAACAGTGATTGATATCTCCACCATGCAGTCAACAGATCTATTGCAGGCACTTAATGATATTATACATAACACATCTTATTGGGAGAACATGCAGAAACTCTCAGCTCTCCACAGAGGCCAACCAGAGACTCCAATGGAGAGAGCTATTTTCTGGATTGAGTATGTAGCCCGACACAAAGGGGCGCCACATTTGCGCCCAGAGTCTTATAGACTTCCTTGGTATGTTTACTATTGTGTAGATGTGATGATCTTTCTATTGTTACTGTTCCTCATGCTTCCAATATTGGTAGTTATACTGATCAAGAAATTGTGTAACATTGCTTGGCAAGAGAAACAAAAAAATCTGTGATTGTGCTTTTGAAGTGAGAGAGGAGGACTTGGACAGTCCACCCAACAGCACACTGCATACGCTGTCTGATATGATTTGTCAATCTTTGAAATTTTGCATTACATATGAGCATCACAATGGCATTGATGTACATACTCTACATGATTCATTTGTGTGCTGGGCAGAATGTGTTTCTAGCTGGATTTGTTGCGAACACCACTCATGTTGTTCCTGCATAGTATTATATCTATGTTAATGGAATAATGATGATTCACTCAGATGTATTCATTAACTTTGTGTGTTAGATTCATTAAAATAATGAAACCCTTTATAAGTTATGAAGCAGGCATTTCAGAAACCAATTGATTTCTGACTGTATAGATTGCTGACAAATGGCAGGCAGACACACAACATTATATGCACACAACACCTGGAGTTCTTAAGGACAAACTTTCTTAATGACAAGATTTGCATACAGTATACAGTAGCAGCTTCAAGTATCTAGTTTCACATATTGCTCAAAGTTTTGAGATGCTTCACTCTTCCAGGGTAACGAGTGATGCATGATTACAAGTGGCAGCCTAAGGCCTGGTTCATAGATTTGTGTGACACACATTGAGTCATGATCATATAATATTAAGTGTTCCTTCCCCTTACATTGTATCTCTTGCAAAAGTCTGGATAGGTGCAAGATGAAAACGTATTTTCTTTAACAAATGAATTTGTCAAAGAAAAGCTGAAATTCTGCTGACACCTGAAAAAACAGGTCAGTACTGTATAAAGTTCCAATCTGATCTATTCTAAATGTGGTGATTGTAACCTCATTTATGGTGTATGCAGATAATTACACCAGGCTCCGAAAAAGAATCATATCAAAATCGAAGCGCTAACTCAGTTTTTATCTCCATAAATGTAGCCAGACCTGCTGAGTTTCTCTTGCACTTTGTGTTTTCGATTTCAAATTTCCAGCAGTTGCAGTATTTTGCTTCTATATCAGAGTTCTGGCTGATTGTAATGCAGGGTCATTCCAGAAAATTGTGATAAACATTTGATAACTGAGCTATGAAAGCAAGATAATCTACTCTCTGCACCTGTTTTCCATCAGTGCCTGATGAAATGAAGGAGTCTGTTTGTTGAATGAGATAACCATGTACTCACACTGACTGAGTTTTACAATGGGCAAAAAGAAGACTGTAGCTGCTGGAAATCAGAGACTAGATTAGAGTGGTGCTGGAAAAGCACAGCAGGTCAGGCAGCATCTGAGGAGCAGGAAAATCGATATTTTGGGCAAAAGCCCTTCATCAGGAAATTCGTGAAGGTATTTTGCCTGAAATGTCGATTTTCCTGCTCATCAGATGCTGCCTGATCTTCTGTGCTTTTCCAACACCACTCTAATCTATGAGTGCTACAGTCACAGGCCTAAACAAAGAAATGTTAATGTAAGACTTAACTGACGTCCCATATGGTTTTGGTAAATAGAAGTTGAGAAGGTGAAATGGGATGGACACCTACCAGAGCAACATGTGTCGTAGTGAGCTCTTTTTATACTCAGAGCCTTGCAATGGTACTTGAAGGCAATAACTTGTGGTTTAGAGATAAACATGTTAGCAACTGCACCACAGCAAATCCTGCATGATGTATTTTCACTGTTGTTCACACTGAATAATAAGGCTTAAATGGAGGATCATGTTTTTTGCAAAAGAACAATGTGCTTGTACAATCTGATTTTGAAATGTTGTAATAATATAATCATGTGTATTAATAAAAGAATGCTTCTGTTTGATTTGTTTCTTCTTCTCTTTGATAATTTTGACAACTGGAAGTTAACTTTTTCAGACTGACTTCTAAAAGGATCTTGATCATTTTGTTTTTACCAGTGACAGTAAGATCGTTCAATTAAGCTAAACATTGCCATCTGATGTTTCTACAATGTTGTCCTGTAGTTGTTCAAATGCATTCCCCCTTGTTCCCTAGTTGAAAATATTCCATAGTTTATGTTGTGTTAAAATGTTTATCATTTTGTGAGCCTGTAAGTCAGCATCATTTAAGTGAATTATAGATTCTCCTTCAATGTAGCTACCGTGCTGAAAAATAGGAACAATAATAGGGTTTTAACCACTTGACTTTGATTTGCCATTCAGCTGGATCCTACTGGTGGTTATCCTAACTTCACCTACCTGTTTTTGTTGCATAATCTTCAGTACCTTCTACCGAAGGAAAGTTCTAGCAATAACAGTTCTGAAACTTTCAATCTGTCCTGTTGTAGCAGTTCTTTAGCAATGAGAGTTCCCGATTTCACATCCTTTCATGTAAAACAACTTCCTGACGTTCTCCCAAAGGGCATAACACGAGCTGAGTGTTGTTGCAACTGCACTCATTAAAGCAAGTGGGGAGTATTCGCACTTGTTGACTCCTGACTTGTGCCTTATGGACAGATTGCCTGATGAGAGATTGGCTTTGCAACAAAAGCTATATTGATCACAGGAACCTGAGTGGGCATGGTTTTCAAGCTGGGGGACACTTGAGGTAGAACCAACATCTGGTCTGAACAGGACTACAAACATCAAATATGGTAGGGAGAGTATCACATTCACAGAATATATTAATACTGACACTTTTTATGACCCTGTGTCTGGATTGAGCCTGAATATAAGCATACAGCACAGTTGAGATGAAGACCATCTGGGATTCTGAGTCTGATCTTGGCTTGAGTTCCTCTTCAATCCCAAACAAAAGACTGCCTGAATTTCAGTAAAATCAGTTTTTAACAATTTATCTGAGTAGGACCATCAGCTACAGGACCAGCTGCACCTTCATTGTCACTGACTCTTCAAAGGGATTCAACTTCACTTTCATTGGCATCTGAAACCATTCTTATAACCATTTAAAACTGAAAATTTAATGCCAACGTGGCGATAGATAAGCACCATTGTTATTCTAGTACCTGACTTTAGCCATAAAACCTCACATTCATTGCAATACAATACAATGATAACTGTAATCCGGAACCCAGTTTAACCCTGACAGCTAGCCCTGTGTCAGATGTTCACATTTACACTCAACTTTTCCATTGCATTTCCTGTGCCAGTCTCAAGGTCACCCAAAGCGTTCCACTTTGGTGCTTTTAGCGTCTCCATGGGAAACAAAGTATTTCAGAAAGAATACAACACAAATGAGGAAATGGAAAGCATGCAACTACAGACATGGATTGAAAAAGAAAAAAATATATGTGTACATTTGGCAAGGACCACTGGTATGAGAGATCACTTAGCTGAGCATGATTTGTTTCCTAATGCCCCTTCTGTGGATTATTGTTAATTCTAACAATACTTCTGGTACAAAGATACAATACAGCATGGTTATTAATTTAAGTGGCTTATCACCATCATTAAACCATTGCTACACTAATTGGAAAATTGTCATTCTCTTACCAAATACAACTAATGAATGTGCCCACCCAAAATAACTTTCCTGTGAACATACTATTTTCCAAATTAATAATCTTGGTCATTCCTATCATAACGCCACCAGTCTCTTTTTGTATTAACAGAGCTATAGGAACAGAGAAGTCTATGGTGCAGAATAAGGCCCTTCAGCCCATCGCATTCATACTAGTCAAAAGCAACGTCCTCACATTGCTATTGTAATGTCCCTTGTAGTATATCTGCACTAATATATTTTGGTAAATTCCATGGAATTAGAACTACTCAGGAATCTAGAATCCATTGGTTAATTCAAAAGGTACTGATGCCTCAGAGGAAAGACCCATTTCAAGTTTTAAATTAGATTACTTACAGTGTGGAAACAGGCCCTTTGGCCTAACAAGGCCACACCGGCCCTCCGAAGAGCAACCTGCCCAGACCCATTCCCCTACACCTAACATGATGGGAAATTTAGCATAACCAATTCACCTAACCTGCACATTTTTGGACTGTGGGAGGAAACCGGAGCACCCGGACGAAACCCACACAGACTCGGGGGGAATGTACAAACTCCACACAGACAGTCACCTGAGGTGGGAGTTGAACCTGAGTCTCTGGTGCTATGAGGCAGCAGTGCTAACCACTGTGCTACCGTGCCACCCAGATGGCCAAGGTCATAAGAAAAATGCTTACCAAATGTGAATAGCAGATCACATGAGGATTAGTATCAAACAATCAGAGGTTCAATTAGACTTTGAACTGACCAACTACATTAACATAAACAAATATTGATTTTTCCTCAGTTGAAAGCTCAGCAACAAGAAATACGACAATTATACTGCACTTAATTTGTTCTTCATCAGTAAGTAAAAGAGCATAATTTCTTGATGAAATGATTTCATAAATCAAAAGGTTTTTTTTCATTTGTGCTAATTCGTCAGCCTGAGGTTTGAAATGCATTAGTTTAGTTTCTGTACACCAACATTGCATGAGCCTGAAATATAATCTTCCAAAGTTTACTCAGTTCTGGAACTGTTCCATGAAATTGGAAAAGCTGCCGATATCAATTCACACTGAAGGGGAAGGGTGAGCAGCCAGAAATCGTGGTACATATTGACACCAATGATATAGCCAGGAAAGGGATTGAGGAGCTTAAAAGTGACTACAGAGAGCTAGGTTGGAAGCTGAAGAGCAGGGCAAGTAGAGGGTGTTCTCAGGTTTGCTACCGGTGCCATGAGATAGTGAGGTGAGGAACAGGCAGCAAGCGCAACTGGTGCAGGAGGGAGGGCTTCAGATATTTAGACCATTAGGATGCCTTCTGGGGAAGGTGGGACCTGTACATGAAGGACAGGTTGCATCTGAATTGAGAAGCACAAATGTCCTAGATTGGAGATTTGCTCCTATGGTTCAGGAGGATTTACGCTAGTTTAGCAGGGAAGTGGGAACCAGAGCTACGTATCTGAGAGGGGGTAGTTAGATATGGGGCAGTGACAGATGTAGTGAATCTATCAGGAAGGTTATTCATGTGCTGGAACAAAGGGATCGGTTAAAGTGTGTCTGCTTTAATGCAAGGAGTGTCAGAAATAAGAGTGATAAACTTAGAGCATGGATCGGTTCTTGTGACTGCGATGTTGTTGCCATAACAGAGACGTGGGTTTCACAGGGGTGGGAATGGTTGCTAGATGTTCCAGGGTTTAGAATGTTTAAAAAGAATGGGGAGGGTGGAGAAAGAGGAGGGGGTGTAGCATTGCTAATCAGAGAGTGCATCACGAAGGAAAGGGACCTTATTGTGAATGAAAACTTTGAGGAGCTGGGAAACAGGCTTGAACAGATCAAGATTGATGAATCTGATGTGTTGGAAATTTTGGCAAACATTAAGATTATTAAGTCCCCAGGGCCAGACCAGATTTATCCTAGATTGCTCTGGGAAGCGGGAAAGGAGGTTGCTAAGCCGCAGGCAAAGATCCTTGCTTCCTCACCCTCCATGGGAATTTTATCAGAGGATTGGAGGGAGGCGAATGTTCTTCCTCTTTTTAAAAAGGGAAACAGGGAAATCCCTGGCATTTGCAGACCAGTCAGTCTTACATGTGTGGTCAACAATGTTTTGGAAAGAATTCTGAGGGATAGGATTTATGACTATTTGGAAAAGCATAGCGTGATTACATACAGTCAGCATGGCTTTGTGAGGGGCAGGTCATGCCTCACAAATCTTAGTGAGTTATTTGAGGTGGTGATGAGACAGGTCAACAAAGGTTGAAGAGTGGATGTCGTGTATATGGACTTCAACATGGCATTTGATAAGGTTCCCCATGGTAGGCTCATTCATAAATTCAGGAGGTGTGGGATACAGGCAGATTTGGCTGTCTGGATTCAGAATTGGTTGGCTGACAGAAGGCAGAGAGTGGTTGTAGATGGAAAGTATTCTGCCTGGAGGTCAGTAGTGAGTGGTGTCTCACAGGGCTCTGTTCTTGGTCCTCTGATCTTTGTAGTTTTTATAAATGATTTGGATGAGGAGGTTGATAGGTCTGTTAGTAAATTTGCCAATTTGCAAAGGTGGGAGGTGCAGTTGATAGGATTGAGGACATTGCAGGCTGCAGCATGACATGGACAGGATGCAGAGCTTGGCTGAGAAATGGCAGATGGAGTTCAACCTGGATAAATGTGAAGTGATGTATTTTGGAAAGTCGAACATGAATGCTGAACATAACGTTAACAACAGGATTCTTGGCAGAGTGGAGGAGCAGAGGGACCTTGGTGTTCAAGTGCTCAAAGTTACCACCAGAGTGGATAGGGTTGTTACAAAAGCATGTAGTGTTTTGGTTTTCATTAACAGGGGGATCGAGTTTAAGAGCTGTAAGATTTTGCTGCAGATCTACAAGTCCCTGGTGAGACCACACTTAGAATATTGTGTCCAGGTCTGGCCGCCTATTGTAGGAAAGATATGGAAGTTTTGGAGATGGTGCAAAGAAGGTTCACCAGAATACTACCTGGACTGAAGGGCTTATCTTATGAAGAAAGGTTGACTAAGCTCGGACTTTTCTCTCTGGAGAGAAGGAGGAAGACAGGTGACCTGATCGAGGTATACAAGGTAATGAGAGGCATGGATAGAGTCAATAGCTAGAGACTTTTCCCCAGGGCAAGATTGACTGGCACGAGGGATCATAGTTTTAAGATTTTAAGAGGAAGGTATAGAGGAGACATCAGAGGTAGGTTCTTTACTCAGAGAGTTGTGAATGTGTTGCCAGTAGTGGTGGTGGAAGCAGAGTCATTAGGGACATTAAGAGATTGCTGAATATGCACATGGACAGCAGTGAATTAAGGGGTGTGTACATTAAGTTATTTTATTTTAGATTAGGAATAATCCTCTGCACAACATAATGGGCCAAACGGCCTGTCCTGTGCTGTACTTTTCTATGTTCTATATGGTAAGGTAGTCACAGTCCCAGAAGCCCATGGGGCTGCTCTCTCATTAGTGAGAGATGACTGGTGGTGGTTTAACATGAGGATCACTATGCCTTAGGTAAGGGGAGGGGTTGAGAAGGTGGGACCTACCCCACAATGTATTTTAACTCTTATATCTAGCAAAAAATCTGCGAATTGATTCTTAGTGGTAAAAATGATAATATTTATTTATTTAACGCAATTAACATTATAATAACAAAATATACTACAAACTAACAATTTACAGGATAAATCTAACCAACTATCGTGTGCTTTATCTTTCCTCTGGGTGATCATACACCACCATATTGGATCTTGGCTTTGATCCTCACTGCGATGATCGTCTGGTTTTTTTTCTTCTGCTGGTCCTGGGGAGTTTTCTCTTCTCAGTGGTTGGTCGTGAGTTACCACTCCTGAGGGTGGTGTTGAGGTGGTTCTTATCCTTAGAAAGCTTCACGCCCTTTTAGGAGTATCTTCAAAGTCCACCAATAGGTCAATCAGGGCTCAATTACCTCGATCGATCGGACCCAACCAGGTGTTGACATATCTGGTGAACACCTTGATGGTTTCAATTATCCTGGGGATGGCACTCAGGTTGATCTATTCAATTCCAATTCAAGTATATATTGTATTATCTGTAGCTGCTGAGTCAGTTTCATACTGTCTGTCTGTAGCTGCAGCCTGTCTGAATTCTGCAGCATATTTATTCATGAATCTTTCAGTACCGTTACTTTCGGCCAAGGCTTGTCTCAATTTCCCAGCATGCCTCATTTATTGACCATTTTCATAAATCCACCATTTTAAGTGGCTTCTCCAGCCACCAAGTTGACTGTTGAAATGGGACTGAAGCTGTGCTTTTGGTCTTTATTTCAAAGTGGTCATCCAAGCCAACTGAGCTCAAAGCAGCAAGTCAAGCAGACTTGGGAGACTTTGGGCACGAAAATGTTACAAACAGCTACAAAAGTTAAGCAAAAAGGGTCGTGCAATGATTTGGCCTTCATTATGAGAAGTCTGAAATCCAAGAGAGCAAACGTCAGGCTTCAGCTGAAAGCTAAATAATTGAAGTTTTCAAGAAATGCAACGTTTCTCCTAAACAACAGCTGATGTCTGCAATGGAAACAGAAAATGCTGGATATACACAGCAAGTGAACAGACAGAAATAGCATTAACAATTCAAGTCAATGATGGGCCATCACCCATTCTGGAATCCTGGCTGATTCAGTAGCTCAGTTGATTTTCTTAAATGATAAGGACAGTCCTCACACCAAGGCATCTTGTGCCAAAGTGGTAGTCTTCCAACCTCTGAACCAATAATGTTCTTGGTTCAAGGTCTTGGGTTGGCACAGTGGCTCAGTGATTAGCACTGTTGCTTCACAGCACCAGGGACCTTAGTTTGATTTCCACCTCAGGCAACTGTCTGTGTGGAGGTTGCACATTCTCCCCATGTCTGTGTGGGTTTCCTCCGGGTGCTCCAGTTTCCTCCCACAATCCAAAAATGTGCAGGTTAGGTGAATTGGCCATGCTAAACTGCTCGTAGTGTTAAGTGAAGGGGTAAGTGTAGGGGAATAGGCGGGTTGCGCATGGGCGGGTTGGTATGGAATTGTTGGGCCGAAGGGCCTGTTTCCACACTGTAAGTAAGTAATCTAAAGTAATCTAAAAAGACAAGTAGTAGTTAGAGGGATCCTTTGTAAGCAGTAGTAGTTAGAGGGATCTATAATTCGGGATCCTTTGTAAGCAGGATCGAGAATCCTGTATGGTATGTTGTCCGATAAGTCCAAGGATGCCAGACATCTCTGCCTGGCTCAAAAGGCTATTAAAGAAAGAGGGAGAGGATTTAGTTGCTGTGGTCCATATTGGGAAAAACAACGTAGGCAAGACTAGGAAAGAGGATCTGTTAAGGGGTTATCAGGAACTAAGAATCAATTTAAGGAACAGATATTCAAAGGCTATAATCTCCGGATTACTACCTGAGTCATGTGCTAATTGGAATAGGGATGTGAGAATAAGGGAAGTAAACGTTTGGCTAAAAGGGTAGTGCTGCAAAGAGGGCTTCCTTTTCATGGGGCACTGGTGGCAGTATTGGAACAGGAGGAATCCATGCTGCTGATCTGAGTTGGGAGTAGTGCTTTAGCGAAAAGAGTAAATAGGGTGTTCAACAGGACTTTAAACGAGGACGGGAGGAGGGAAGGGAATGGTAAAACTCCAAGACGTGTAATGACCAATAGAAAGTAAGGCAGCATGTTTACATCTGTGGGGGTGGGTTCAATTGCATGGAAAAATATTTTAAAAAATGAAAACAAAGGAGAACTCAGGAGAGGTTATTAAAATCTCCAGTACACAAAACAGGACAGAATGTTTGGAAAGGGTTAGGAATCAAACTTCAAACACACTGGATAAATGAGTAACAATGAGAAAAGGGATGGTCAATATGGGACTGAAGGCGTTGTATCTGAATGCGCACAGTGCTGGAAATAAGGTAAATGTGATGCAGATCATAATTGGCAGGTATGATGTGATGGGCATCATGGAGACATAGCTGCAAGTGGATCAGGACTGGGAGCTAAATATCCAAGTATATGCATTCTATCGAAAAGACAGGCGGGTGGGCAGAATAGTTGAGGTTGCCTTATTTGTAAAAAAGTGAAATTAAATCAATAGCAATCAACAAAGTAGGGGCAGATGATGTAGAATCTCTGTGGGTAGAGTTGAGGGACTGCAACGGTGAAAATAACTAGAAAGGGAATTATATACATGCCTCCAAACAGTAGTTAGGATTTGAGACATAAGATACACAAAGAGATAGAAAAGGCATGTAAGAAAGGCAAGGTTATAGTGATCATGGGGGGATTTCAATATGCAGGCAGACTGGAAAATCAGATTAGCAATAGATCACAAGAAAAGGAATTTGTGGAATGTCTATGAGATGGCTCTTTGGAGCAGCTTGCAGAGGAGCCCACGAGGGAACAGGCAATACTGGATTTAGTATTGTGCAATGAGGCAGACTTAATAAAGGAGCTTAAAGTGAAGGAACGCTTAGGAGGCAGTGACTATAATATGATAGAATTGACTCTGCAGTTTGAGATAGATAAAGTGGAATCAAATGTAATGGTATCATGGTTGAATAAAGGCAACTACAGAGGCATGGGGGAGGAGCTGACCAGAATTGACTGGGAGAGGAGCCTGGCAGGAAAGACAGTGGAACATCAATGGCAGGAGTTTCTGGGAGTAATTCAGGAGACGCAGCAGAGATTCGTCCTGAGGAAAATGAAGCATACTAAAGGGAGGATGAGGCAACCACGGCTGACCAGGGAAGTCAGAGATAGAATAACAGAAAAAGAGGAAGCATATAATGTGGCGAAGGGCATTGGAAGGCCAGAGGATCAGGATGCTTATGAAGACCATCAGAGAACAATGAAGAAAATATGAATGTAAGCTAGCCAGTAATATTAGGACAGATTGCAAGAGTTTCTTTAGATATATAAAGGGCAGAAAAGAGGCAAAAGTAGACACTAGATGGCTGGAAACTGATGCTGGAGAAGTAGTAATGGAGAACAAAGAAATAGCAGGGGAACTGAATAAGTACTTTGTGTCAGTCTTCATGGTGGAAAACACGAGTCACATCCCAAAAGGCGGGGAGGTGGCAGACCATCACCATGGGCAAGATGCTTGAAAAACTGAAAGGGTTGAGAGGAGATAAATCACCTGGACCAGATGGGCTACACCCTAGAGTTCGGAAGGAGATAGCTGAAGAGATAGTGGAGACTTTAGTGGTGATCTTTCAGCTATCACCGGAGTCATGGAAGGTCCCAGAGGACTGGAAAATTGCTAATGTGACCACCCCATCCCCCCCAAGTTAAAAAGGGAGCAAAGCAAAAGATGGGAAATTATAGGCCAATTAGCCTGACCTCAGTTGTTGATAAGATTTTGGAGTTCACTGTGAAGGATGAGATTTCTGAATACTTGGAAGTGCATGGTAAAGTAGGGCAAAGTCAGCACAGTTTCATCAAGGAGAGGTCATGCCTCACAAAGTTTTGAGTAGGTAATGAGCAGGTTAGACCAAGGAAAGGTAATGGTTGTTATTTATCTGGATTTCAGAAGGCCTTTGATAAGGTGGTGCACAGGAAGCTGCTGAGTAAGATATGAGCTTGTGGTGTTATAGGCAAGGTACTAGCATGGGTAGAAGGTTGGCTGTCTGGCAAAAGACAGAGAATGGGGTTAAAGGGTCCTTCACAGGATGGAAGCTGGTGAGTAGCTGATGGTTAAATATATGGATGATATGGATGATAATGGAATGCTGTAGCTTAGATTGGACTTCAGATCAGACTTACAGGTCGGCGTAACATCCAGAGCCAAAGGACCTGTGCTGCGTTGTAATGTTCTATGTTCTAGTGCTGTTTCACGAGGGTCAGTGTTGGGACCACAGCTTTTCATTTTATGCATTCATGAGCTGGATGAAGGAACTTGAGGCATTCTGGCTAACTTTGCAGATGATACAAAGATAAGTGGAGGGACAGGCAGTATTGAAGAGTGGGAGAAGCTGCAGAAAAGATTTAGTTATGTTAGGAAAGTGGTCAAAGAACTGGCAGATGAATTTCATGGTGAAAAAGTATGAGGTCAAGCCCTTTGATGGGAAGAATAGAGGCATGGACAGTTTTCTAAATTGCTAGAAAATTCAGAAATCTGGAGTCCTAGTCCAAGGTAACCTTGTAGGTTGAGTCAGTAGTTAAGAAGGCAAATACATTTATTTCGAGAGGACGAGAATATAAAAATGGCGATATACCTTTGAGGCTTTATAAAGCTCTGGTCAGACCACATTTGGGAGCAATTTTGGGTCCTATACTTTAGGAAGGATGTACTAACCCTGGAGCAGGTCCAGAGGAGGTTCATGAGAATGATCCCAGGACTGTAAGGCCTAACATATGAGAAAGGTTTGTGGACTCTGGGATTATGCTTGATGGAGTTTAGAAGGATGAGGAGGGATCTGATTGAAACTTATAGAATACTAAATGGCCTAGACAGAGTGGATATTGGGAAGATATTTCCATTGGCAGGAGAGACTACGACCGAGGGCACAGCCTGAGAGTAAAGGGAAGGCCCTTTAGAATGGAGATAAGGAGAAACTTCTTTACTCAGAGAGTGGTGAATCTGTGGAATACGTTGCCGCAGAAGGCCATGGAGGCCAGGTATACTAAAGACTGAGAGAGATAGGTTCTTGATTGCCAAGGGGATCCAAGGTTGCAGAAAGAAAGCCGTGGTTGAATGGCACAGCAGCCTCTATAGGCCAAATGGCCTGATTTCTGCACCTAAATCTTATGGTCTCGATCACTGACAAGAAGAAGATGCAGTTACATTAAAGTCTTAGGAAAGCAAAAGGTAAATGCAGCAAAATAGTAAGGGTGTTTTGCTAAAATTGTGTAGTACTTTGGAGAAATCACTTGTTGGGATTGTCCAAATTAAGAACTGTTTTAGAATGGAAGCAATAAATGTTTACACAATAGATTCCTGGGTTAAGAGGGTTGTCTGATGAGTAACAGATTAGCTGAGTAGGCCAAATTTTCAAGGGTTTGGAAATTTGAAACATTAATCTAAAATGAAATTATAAAATTGACAGAGGCTTTATTCTGAAGATATTAGAATAATATGTTTTATTACTCAGATTATAGTATGAGGTAATAGAACTAGAACCGGATCTAGAATTAGAACTCAGAATTATACTATTAGAATAAGGAAAATATTCTTAAGAAGGTTATGAATTTTTACAATTGTCTACCCAGTGAGTTGTGGGTGCTCAATGCATTGAAGAATTATTTGAATGGATTTTTGGAAATTAAGGGGAAGTAAAGTTGAAATTGTTCAGCTACCTCCTTCTTAAAAGAGACAAAAAACTGCAGTTGCTAGAGTCCAAAGTAGACAAGCAGGAGGCTGGATGAACACAGCAAGCCAGGCAGCATCAGAAGGTGAGGAAGTTGACATTTTGTGTACAACCATTCTTCAGGAATTGGGGAGGGGGGGGATGCGGGTGCGGGGGGGGGGGGGGTGGGGGGGGATAGTGGGACTGCGGATAAGGAGAGGTGGTGGGGGGAAGAGTTTTGGGTGGGGAGGGAACAGAGCAGTGAGGTAGTGATAGGTAAACATAAGAGGTGGGTATGACCTGATTGGTCGATGGGAGGAATGAATCTGGTTGGTAGCTGGAAAGAAGGATTGAAAGTGAAATGAAAGGGAGGAGGGGGGCTGGAAAGGGAGTCGGGGGATGGGAAAGGAGGTTATTTGAAATTGGAAAACTCAATGTTAACTCCTCCCAGCTGTCGGCTACCCAGGCGGAAGATAAGTGATGCTCCTTCAATTTGTGGTCTGATTCACTGTGGCAATGGAGGAGATCGAGGATGTACATGTTGAAGGAGTGGAAAGGGGAATTGAAATAGGCAGTGACTGGGAGGTCAGGCTGGCCCTTACGGGCCTGGCTGAGACGCTCATTAAAATGTGCCCTTGGTTTGCGTTTGGTCTCCCCAATGTAGAGGAGACCTCATCAGGAGCACTGGATGCAGTAAACTGGGTTGGAGGAGAGGAGGATAAACCTCTGTTTCACCTGGAAGGACTCCTTATTGTAAGACAGGGAAGGTTCAGAGAGCCAATTGCCCTAGGTTTGCTTGTATGTTTTAAGTCATGTTTTTAAATTTATGCTGTATTGTCAATATTTATCTTCAATTCTCCAACAGGATCTGGAAATTCCTTGCTCTTGAAATGGATCATTTTGCATGGAAAAGAGGGTTCCATGTTGCATGCACTCTTAGTTTCTTCATTGCCCTGTCTTATCCAATTACCCAGGGAGCTGATATATTGGTTGTCCCTGTTGATGGAAGTCATTGGGTCAATATGAGAATTCTAATAGAAGAGCTGAAACGTTATGGGCACAATATCACTGTGCTTTATTCTTCAGGATCTATGTACATCAAAGAGCAGCCTGATCTATATCAAACCATCGCAGTTGAAGTGCAAGGATTCGTTGACAGAAATATGAGCAAAGACATTCTGCAAAATTTAGTTCAAAACACACTAGAAACCTTAAAATTTGATTGGACACTATGGAGATCTGTTAAGTTCCAGTATGAAATGATGTCTTTTGTTCATGCCTTTCACTCTTGGGCACTACAGCTAAATTTTGCAATTTATGAAAGCAAGGATTTGTTGAAACAACTTGAAAATGCACATTTTGACTTAATATTGACTGATCCTGCTTTACCTACAGGTCCAATGCTTG
Organism: Hemiscyllium ocellatum; assembly: GCF_020745735.1. Taxonomy (NCBI): domain Eukaryota; kingdom Metazoa; phylum Chordata; class Chondrichthyes; order Orectolobiformes; family Hemiscylliidae; genus Hemiscyllium; species Hemiscyllium ocellatum. The sequence goes on from NC_083439.1 coordinate 13,141,843, forward strand.
CTTATTATTTAAAACTTCCCCTGGTATATAATGTTCGATGGCTCAGCATTGGAGAAGCTCATTGTCTCTTAGCCCCATCACCACTGTCCTATATCCCAACCCTTGGTTCCAGATTGACAGATAAAATGAGTTTACTCCAAAGGACAAAAAACATCATCTTTTATCTGTTTCAACTCTCCAATTTTAAATTTCTAATTGAGCCTATGTACAATGATTTCTGCCATCGCTATCTGGGCCCAGACACAGACATTGAGACTGTTCTCCTAAGGGCCGATGTGTTGCTGATGAGAGTAGATTTTATATTTGAATTCCCGAGACCCACCATGCCCAATATTGTTTATATTGGTGGATTCCAGTGTAAACCACCCAAACCTCTAGAGGCAGAGTTTGAAGAATTTGTCCAGTCCTCAGGAGAACATGGGATTATTGTCATGTCAATGGGGACTGTTATCAACTCTTTGCCAATGCATATTGCAATGCAAATAGCAGAGGCCTTTGCTCAAGTGCCTCAGAAGGTTATCTGGAAACATAATGGAAAGACCCCTCCCAACATTGGAAATAATACACTACTGGCAAAGTGGATCCCTCAGAATGATCTACTAGGACACCCCAAAACACGAGCCTTCGTTGCTCATGGTGGCACCAATGGAGTTTATGAAGCCATCTATCATGGGGTGCCAGTAGTTGGCATACCTCTGCTTTTTGACCAGTTTGATAATTTACTCAGACTTGAAACCCGAGGTGCAGCAAAAGTGATGAACATTGCAAACATGCAGTCAACAGATCTACTGCAGGCACTTAATGAGGTTATATATAACACATCTTATCGGGAGAACATACAGAAACTCTCCGCTCTCCACAGAGACCAACCCGAGTCTCCAATGGAGAGAGCTATTTTCTGGATTGAGTATGTTGCCCGACACAAAGGGGCAGCACATTTACGCTCAACATCTTACCGACTCCCCTGGTACGTTTACTATTGTGTAGATGTGATGATCTTCCTGTTGGTTGTGCTACTGATGCTTACAATCCTGACAGTTGTACTGATGAAGAAATGTTGTAACATTGTCTCAAAAATAAAGCTAAAAACACAGTAAGAGATATATATGTTTGCTCAGAAATAAATTTTTATTTTCCAAGTGAAATAAGTCAAAGCAGCTTTCTTGATAAACAAAGTAATAAATTACAAGCTAATCTTTTTTTGTTTTAGTTGAGGTGAATAGTCAGTATGAGGTCTGCTGTGTAACATTGCATTCACTTTCTTAATAACATAACCACAAACACCCAATACATAAAATTCCAAAGTTCTTTTGGGACCATTTCTTTAGATTGGAAAAACTACAAACGGCACTCCAAATTTTAGAATTAGATTTTATTGTCATTTGTACTCAAGTACAACAATACAGTGTAAAGTGTATAAAATCACGATTCTCTGGCACCATCTTAAAATACAAAATTAAAACTTAAAAAAAAGGAGAAATGAAAGAAACGTTGAAGACTCTGGGTCTGTACAGGATGGAGTGTAGAAAGATGAAGGGGGGGATCTCATTCAAACTTGAAGAATACTGAGAGGATCAGATAGAGTGGCAGTGGAGCAACATTCTGCCATAAAATCTGTGTCTTATGATCCTATTCTCCACAATCACTTGATGAAGGAGCAGTGCTCTGAAAACTAATGCTTCCAAATAAACCTATTGGACTATAACCTGGTGTTGCACGATTTTTGACTTTGTCCACCTTGGTCCAACATTGGCTCCTCCACATCATGACAACTCTTTAGAACTGAGGTGAGGAGGTATTTCTTCAGCCAGAGGGTGGTGAATCTGTGTAACTCATTGTCACAGACGTTTGTGAAGGCAAAAAGAGAGAGATAGATGAGTTCTTGATTAGTAAATGGGTCAAAAGAAATGGGGAGCAGACAGGAGAATGGGGTTGATAAATATATTAGCCATGATCGAATAACAGGATAGACTTGATGGGCCAAATGGTTTAATTCTGCTCCAATATCTTATGCATTGTTTTTTAGTCTTAAAAGTGGGCAAAAAGCTGATGAATTTATTGAGGGGGTGAGGATTTAAGGATAGTAGTATAAAATTGATCCAAGTAGGATGAGGAATATGACAGCAGTAAATTATGGATATGGACTAGGAAGGAAAAAGGAAAATCAAGAATAAACTTCCACCACCTGTTATTTTGCTCAACCGGTATTCTCATCTTTATTGAGAAGGAAATGGAGTTCAATTCAACAATTTGTTGCAAACAAACTTGCCAAATTTGACATCTAAATGAGTATCATACTTCAACAGAGGTGTTGTCCCAGGTGAAGTGAACAGCCCCTGATATTATCCAAATGGAACGAAACCCTTCAAGATTCTACAACAATGCTCTTGCCTGAACCAACACCATCAAAAATTGATTGACTAGTTATTCATCACACTGGTAGGATCTTGTTCATGGAAAACAAATTGTATTTGTCAACATCAAACAAATTCTAGAATTGTTAAAACCTATTGCATGCATATCACTTTTCAGTTCTAAAAAGCTGCGAAATCTGAACTTGTAACTCTCCACAGAGTTTGCCTGATTTCAAGTATTTCCAGTACCTTCAGCTTTTATTTCAGATTTCCACATCACCTGCAGTATGTTGTCTTCACAAAATTCTCAGTTCTGTTTAATAAATAACTAATAATTTCATGGCTCAGAAAGCGACTTGTGGAATTGCTTGGCATGCGTATACTGAAATCCAACTTAGGCTGTGAGCTTTAATTGGGACAGCAAAATCAATAATAATGCCAACATATTAGAAATACAGTTTAGAGATATATTTGTGTACATAATATGAAGAATTTTGACATTAATTTTGCAGTTTGGAGCAGCATTCATATCAAACATTGAGAAATTGGGAAAAGAGTCAAAAAATAAGTTTGGGTTTGTGAGTGTTGGCCACAGAAAAAAACTTTTGACGAGATTTTAAGCTGAGCTATACCACTGGAACAAGAATATCAACTTTGATTCTTTTGGGGCACTTGAACTTTCTAGCTAGGGTTTTGATAGTCAGGTGGGAAGCCAACTTTTGATTAGACCTTTGTGTTTTTATTTTGTATATTCTGCCTTTTTTTTGGCTTTTTGTTCCATTAAATCTGTCAAGCAGTATAGGGGAGGATCAGATAGTGGAAGCTTACTTTCAGTCGTGATGTTATTCTGAGGGCTGTTGGAGCCTCCATTAATCTTTGGATTCTCACGTGCACATGGCTGTTTAGCCACTGAGATGATGGTATTCTGATTCAGGACGCTCTGGAATCAAGCAACAAAAAGCTTTCTGAGGAAAACGGAGATTTTCAAACCAGTTATCCCAATATCTGATGCTGTGGGCTGAATAGAGATTTTAATTAAGAATAAAGTGACAAAGTGGTTTGAAACATTTCAGAACATCACATGAATTTTCCTACCTCACTGTCTGAAAGAGCCACATATTTGAGTTTACCAGTAACACAATGATAGTACCAGCATACGTGGAAATATACAATTAAAAGGAAAATGCAGTTACATTAAGTGAATATGCAAAACTGTGACAAGAATGCTTTTGGTATAGGCATATGTGAGGGTATCCACTCTGCACTTAAAAAGGATAGAGCAATATGCTTTGTTAATGGTGAGAGGCATGAAATATTTGAGACCCAAACAGATTTAGGTGATTATGAGCACACTTTGCTAAAATGTCATAGACAGGTCTAGGAAAAACACAAAAAGGCTCAATGAGTATTGGCCTTCATATCTGGAGACTGGAATTCCAAGGAGCAAACATTATGCTGCAGTTACAAAGTTCAAGTTACAATACTCAAGACCATACGTAGTCATGTGTTCAGTTCAGGCCATCTTATCTTAGGATTAATGTACTGGTTTTGGAAACAATTCAGCACTGATTTCACTAAACACATAGCTAGATTCTCAGGACTTAATAATAAGAAGAATTTATACAAACTATTCCATTCCCTGGAATTTAGATGGTTAAAAGGTGATATGATCAAAATGTTCAACATATTATTGCATGATGATAGGGTAGATAATAACAAACTATTTCTGTTGGTTAGGGAGTCTAGAAGGTGACACAGTGGCTCAGTGGTCACAGTTTTAGGGACCCAGGATCAATTCCATCCTCAGATGACTGCACATTCTCACTGTGTTTACATGTGTTTTCTCCTGGAGCTCCAGTTTCCTCCCACAATCTAACGATGTGCAGGTTAGGTGGATTGGCTATGCTAGATTGCCCATAGTATCCAGGGATATGTAGACTCGGTGGATTGGCCACGGGAAGCCTAGAGATGCAGGGATGGGGTGAGTCTGGGTCAGATGCATTTTAGAAGGTCAGTGTTGGTTCGATGGACGGAATGGCCTGCTTCCATATTGTAGGGATTCTAATGGGCAGAGTCTAATGGTTAGAATGAGTCCATTCATGAGTGAAGCTTGGATGCTCTTCTGAATGCAAAAGGTAGTTGAGTTTGGAAGTCTGTTCCACTTATGGTATTTTACAGTAGGATGGTTACAAACTTTAAATCTCGCATAATTTTGTTAACCAAATTCAATGAGAGATATGCGGCAATGGTGGCTAAAGGGAAGTAATTCACAGATCAGCAATGATATCATGGAATGGTAGTACAGGTTTGAGTGGACTTCTGTTCCTGTAACAAATCAAAATTAATGTTATGTCTAACTGAGGTAGTTCACTGAAAATCCAGCCCTGTTCCTCTTAGAATCATAACGACAATTAAAGATTATTTTATAAAACTTGGCAGAATTCCCAATTTCCGTGTCCTTTAGATCCAAGGTTGATCGAAAGCATGGACCAGGTTTCTGTATTTAACAAGCAGTACTAATTTATACAAATCAATTGATTCTAGCTACAAATAAACAAATATGGACCATTGACAGATAATTAGTTAAATGTCTAACTCATTTACAAAGCTCAGTTAATGCGCACATACATATAGGCACAAGAAAAAGTTTTAAAGGTGGAGGGAGTGACTGGGAAGATAGTTCAACAATCCCTGTCCAGAGCAATCACTGAGATAATCTTTTTGGTATGACAGGACTGGTTATTTCTCAAAATTCTTTCTTCTGCCACTGAATGTAGTTAGTAGAACTGATAAGGGGGAGCCAGTGGCTGTGGTTTATTTGGACTTTCAAGACATATTGATAATGTGTCACATAAGAAATTAGCATTAAAATTAAAGCATATGGAGTTGGGAGGTAGTGTATTTAGATGGATAGGGTGTTAACTGGTGGACTGGAAACAAAGTGTAGGAACAAATTAGACATTTTCTGATTGGCAGTCGGTGACTAGTGGGTATGTCAGGAATCGATGCTTGAATCTCAGCTATTCACAACATATATTAATGATTTAGATGAGAGAACTAAATGTAGTACTTCCAAGACTTGAAGACAACACAAGGCTGAGTGGGAGGCTAAATTGTGAGGAAGTTGCAGAGATGCTTCAGTGTGTTTTGGACAGGTTGAGTCAGTGGATGAATGCACAGCATATAGAGTATAATGTGGATAAATGTGAGGTTATCTATTACGGGACAAAAAAAACAGAAAGGTGGATCATTATCTGAATGGTGATAGATTGGGAAAGGGGGAGCCCAATGAGACCTGTGTGTCCTTGTGTACCAGTCATTGAAATTAAGTATGCAGGAACGGTAAGTGGTGAAAAAGGCAAATGACACATTTCCCTTCACAGGGAGAGAATTTGAGTTCAGGAACAGGATGTCTTGCATTTGTATAGGGCCTTGGTGAGATAACAGCTGGGTATTGATGTGCAGTTTTGGTCTCATTATCCGAGGGTCCTGGGATGGCAGGATTGGCAGATTGAAGACAGACTTCATCAGTTAAGATAATATTCATTGGAGTTTAGAAGAATAGAAGGAAAATCTAATAGAAGCCTATAATATTCTAAAGGACCTCAATGCAAGAAGGATATTCCTGCTGACTGGGGAGTTCAAAACACAGGACACAGTCCAAGGATATAGGGCCGGCCATTTAAGGCTGCATTGAGATGAAGATAAATTTCTTCATCCAGACAGTCAAGAACCTGTGGAATTCTCTGCCACAGGAGGTTTTTGAGCCAATATGATTCAATATTTTCAAGAAGGGGGTAGATCTAGTTGTTAGGGCAAAAGGGATCAAAGGCTGTACATGGAAACAGGGTTTTGAGTTGATTGATCAGCCACGATCATAGTGAATAACGGAGCAGGCTCAAAGAGCCTATTCTTATTTCTATTTTCTGTGTTTCTGTTTCACTCACTTGCAGGAGGCACAGAGTGACTGGTTCATATTAATAAAGTCGCTGATATATTGATTAAGTTCAAGCCTACAGGAACTGATGAGCGAAATAAACTGGCTGTCTTCAGGCTTGAGGTGTTTTGTTCACACCTAGCCATCATTTTAACTTGTCTTCATTTGGAAGTTGGCTGTAGGCCCACTTGGCTCCTGTGGAGATCGAGGAGAAAGTGAGGACTGCAGATGCTGGAGATCAGAGTTGAAAAATGTGTTACTGGAAAAGCGCAGCAGGTCAGGCAGCATCCAAGGAGCAGGAGACTCTCCTGCTCCTTGGATGCTGCCTGACCTGCTGTGCTTTTCCAGCAACACATTTTCAGCTCCTGTGGAGATCGTTCGTGAGGCAATCGGAGCGTCAGCAACATGCACGGGCTGTGAAGCTTCAATAAAAACATTTCAAAAAGAACTCACCTCGCTGAAATGAACTGAGAACCTCTGTAAGCCAGAAGTGAAGAGGGGACCCACAATCAGACTCCCTGGGTCTCTCCTGCTTTCAGCTCTTCGCCACACCCTCTGTGCGGTTTAAACTCTCGCCACATTGTGACAGAAAAATGCTGTGCAGAGGGTCTAATTTCAAATCAGTCCTAACAGGGAAAAAAAAGTTGCTAAACTTCCTACATTCACATGAGACTGATGCCAACACTCCCTGGCCTCCTGCCAGGAGTTGAAAAGGAAATGTTCGTGTCTTCCTCGCTTCACTCGTAAAAACGTCCCCTCAATAGCTCAGACATTCAGTCTGTGTTTCATGTTGATTTTTGCTGCAATTATTGATTTACAACTTCCCCAAACCCGCATCGATATACTTACAGTATCTTTCTGTACATGTTCCTCTCCGTAATTAAAACAAAGGGGAGGGACAGTGGCCAAATGGTTAGCACTCCATTCCCACCTAGGGCACTTGTCTATGCAGAATTTGCACATTCTCCCTGTGTCTACGTGTGTTTCCTCCCACAATCCAAAGATGTACAGACCAGGCCAGGTGAATTGGACATGCTAAATTGTCCATAGTATTAGCTGCATTAGTCAGGAGTAAACACTCTATAGGGTAGCTGAATGGTTCTGGGTGGGTTACTCTTCAGAGGGTTGGTGGGGACTTGTTGTGTTGAAGGGCCTGTTTCCACACTGTAGGGATTCTAATTCTAAATTCTTACAATGTGGACTGAGAAAGGAAATGGGCGAGGGCAAGGTGAGAGTCAAGAATGTGGTGCTGGAAAAGCACAGCAGGTCAAGCAGCATCCAAGGAGCAGGGGAGTTGACATTTAAAAGCCTTTAATCAGAAAGGAACCTCCTGCCAGAAGTTTAAAAGGAAATGATTGTATCTTCCTCGCTTCACTTGTTAAAAATTTTCCCTCAGTAGCTCAGATATTCAATATGTGTTTCATGTTGGATTTTGTGGCAAATATTAATTTACTACTTCCCCAAATCCATACCTATATATTAACATTATCTTTCAATGTGGACTGAGAAAGGAAATGTGAGGACTGCAGTTGCTGGAGGTGAGAGTTGAGAGTGTGGCGCTGGAAACGCACAGCAGGTCAGGCAGCATCCAAGGAGCAGGAGAGTCTCCATTTCAGACAAAAGCTCTTCATCAGAAAGGAAATGGATTGGTTTCAAAACAAAGGATCGCAGGCAAGATTACTGCACTTTTTAATAGCAAGTTTAATAGCTACTCTTTATAAATGCTGAATAAACTGCTTTTTGTTCAAGCAGTGGCCAGAGGAGTACTAAGATAGCGGTAAAGCCCCCATGAGACCAGACCATGCGGTTGTTTTTTCATTTGAAAGAGATGGCTGATGGTTGTTTAACTTCAGGTGAGGGGAGAGTCTCTCACAGTAACCTCAGCCAGTGCAGGAATTGAATCCATGTTGTTGGTGTTACTCTGCAACACAAACCAGCCAATGCAAGCAACAGAGTAAACCAACTCTCTGTGCCATGACAGATTGGTCATGCATGCTTAGTTAATTGATCTGAAAAGTGATGACTAATTATCGATGACCTGCTGCGCTTTTCCAGTAACACATTTTTCAACTCTGATCTCCAGCATCTGCAGTCCTCACTTTCTCCTCGATCTCCACAGGAGCCAAGTGGGCCTACAGTCAAATTCCAAATCAAGACAAGTTAAAATGATGGCTAGGTATGAACAGAGCGGGAATCTCTCTCTCTCCTCAAACTACTGCCGAAGCCTGAAGCAAATGCAAAACATGCATTGATAGGTGTGGTTCCGAGTGAAGTGGGCTGTGGCCAGATATGTCAGGGGTCAGAGGAGAGATTATGAAAAGAAATTGGACAAAGTTGGGTGTTTTACCTGGATGAGCTGAGGGTGAAAAGGGGGACATGACTGAGGTGCGTCAAATTATGTGGGGCATAGCCGAAGGTAGACATGAAGGAGATTTTCCCCTTGATGAAGATGGCGCCATCTATAGTCTTTCCTTGCCAGCTCCTGAGTGCAGATCTAAATTTCCTATTTTCTACAATCGTTCTACACTCTTTAAACTTAATCGCATACTTTTAAATAATTACTAATAACTATGTTTTATACTGAATGGACTCACAAACTTTTAATATTCGCCTGTACCTGTGTGTTTGTTTTTGTCGCTGTTTACCTTATTATTTATAAATCTGTGCTACTCATCTGTGTGATCTGCCTGCACTGATCACAGGACAAAGCTTTTCACTGTGCATCGGTACATGTGACAATAAATTCAATTCAATTCGATTCAATTCAGTTGAGGGGATGGGCTTCATAGGTTTAAGGTAAGGAGAAGAGGAAAAAGAAATACCCAGAGGCTGGTAGGAACCTGGAACTCTCTGCCTGTAAAGTTAAGATACAAAAACCCTCATAACATTTAAGCAGGTGAAGGAGCCAGTGTTGGGCTGGGGTGGACAAAGTTAAAAGCACAAAACACCAGGTTATAGGTTCGGTGTGGACTAGTTGGACCGAGGGGCCTGTTTCCACACTGTAGGGAATCTAATTTAATTTTCCAGCATTTGACCCATTGTCTTGGCAAGTGTACAACTAACTACTGTTTAAATGTTAAAAATCACACAACGCCAGGTTATAGTCCAACAGGTTTATTTGGAAACACTAGCTTTCGGAGCACTGCTCTTCATCAGGTAGTTGTGAGGTATAAGATGATAAGATAAAGAATTTATAGCAAAAGATTACAGTGTCATGCAACTGAAGTGACCATATGCACCACAACCACCTGAGGAGTAGCGCTCCGAAAGCTAGTGCTTCCAAATAAACCTGTTGGACTATAACCTGGTGTTTTGTGATTTTTAACATTTAAGCAGTACACTTGCCAAGGCAATGGGTCAAATGCAGGAAAATTAAATTGGATTCCCTACAGTGTGGGGACAAGTCCTTCAGCCCAACCCAACCCTCCGAAGAGTAACCCACCCAGACCCATTTCCCTCTGACTAATGCACCTAACACTATGGGCAATTTAGCATGCCCAGTTCACCTGACCAGCACATCTTTGCATTGTGGGAGGAAACCAGAGCTCCCAGAGGAAACCCATGCAGAACATGCAAACTCCACACAGACAGTTGCCCGAGGCTGGAATCAAACATGTGGCCCTGATGTGTGAGGCTGCAGTACTAACCACTGAGCTGCCATGCCACCCAGGTGTTTTTTTTAAACCAACACAGATTTGATAAACTGTTGAACTCTTTGATTCTAAAGTTACTTGGTTTTGCATAAAGCTGATCTCACTAATTAAATCTGTTTATCATTAAACTTATTTTGAGATTAATGTGTGCTTGCAAGTTTTAATCAATTTTCCACAGGCTTTCTTTTACAGTTTGTTTTTGCAGAATGTTGTCAGCTACTGTTTGAAGTCTCATTAGGCTTCAGCTAACAGGTGTTTTTGCAAGATTATACCATTAATCCCAGATATCAAACAGTCCCTAAGCATCTCATTAAGGGTTAAACAAGCCTCAGCCAGCCATCTTCACCTCGCCAAAAATCCCAATAGAGGTTCCCATAATTCTTGAATTGCTGAGTAAAATCTATAACATTTCAGAATTGGAAGAAACTTGAGGTCATTCCTAAACTATGATTTGGAGATGCCGGTGTTGGACTGGGGTGTACAAAGTTAAAAATCACACAGCACCAGGTTATAGCCCAACAGGTTTAATTGGAAGCACTCAATTTCAGAGCACTGCTCCTTCATCAGATGGTTCCTCAACTACGTCTGTCAATTCTTGAAAGGTTTTGGTATCTGGTGCCTCCAGCAGTCAGGCTCCTGATGACAGAAAATACTGCAGCTCCGCAGACTGTCAGGAGAACTAGACATTGATTTTCATCCGTCACAATGTCAATTACCCAGAAAAAAAACCACATTCTTTCTGGATATGTTAACTGGTGCTCCAAGGCAGAATTTAACAAGTCAAGCTTCCCACACCTAGGCATGATGCAAGAAGTGCTTACCCCAGCTCAAATACAACTGGTGTGAGCAAGTTTCTTCAAGATTTTGCTTTATTTTCACCATTACTGAAATAACTCCACAGAAGCTCTTTGAAATAGTCCTTGATTTTAGTCCTGCCTCTTCACAGTCAGCTCTCTGAGTATCAGTATCTCTGTCACTCCCCTTTTTATCTTTCAGACAGGGTTCCGCAATTTGACCAGACTAAGAGCCTCAAACAGGGAGCTCATGTTGTAAGAGGTCCAGCTAGTTGATCTCATCACAATCACCGAGTAAAAAGTGAGGTCTGCAGATGCTGGAGATCAGAGCTGAAAATGTGTTGCTGGTTAAAGCACAGCAGGTTAGGCAGCATCCAAGGAACAGGAAATTCGACGTTTCAGGCCAGAGCCCTTGGGCTCTGGCCCGAAACATTGAATTTCCTGTTCCTTGAATGCTGCCTAACCTGCTGTGCTTTAACCAGCAACACATTTTCAGCTCATCACAATCACTACAATCTCCAGTGTTCAGGAGCAGCCTTTGGCCATCTGAAGAACAAAGTGTTTCATAACAAAGACTTTGAATCCAGTACTAAGCTCATGGTCTGGAGGGCTGTGTTGGTACCTGCCTTTATTTGGGCCTTTGTCCTGTCTGGGAGCAGCAGGAGATAGAGCGAAGGTGACGCCGGAACTCAGAGGTTGCTGGGAAGGTAAGGACTTAGTATATATTCTTACCTTTGAAGCGATCTTTTACTTGTCCGGGAGTAGTGGGAGGAAGAGCAGAGGTGATGTTGGAGACCAGGAGGTTGCCGGGAAGGTAAGGACTTAATATATATCTGTGCAGCAGCTAAACCTGAGATACTACATGTTTAGTATTTCCTACCACCTCCCCCCACCCACCCCCCCACCCCCAACCAGAAGAAAAGAACTCTGGTAAAGTTTTTTCTTTCATATATCTAAGTGCATTGTTTGGTTTTATTTAGTTGATATCAAGCTAAGGCTTACATTGACAGGAGACCTCAGACCCATGGCATGTGCCTCTTGCTTGACGTCAACCACATCCCTGACTTGTAAGAAGTGTGTCCAGCTGCAGCTCTTGTTTGACCACATGACGACTCTGGAGCTGCAGAGTCAGAGGTCTGGATGGGTCAGAATTTGTAAGAAACATCCAAGAGAGTTTTCAAGAGCAATATGTCGATAGTCCAATGAAGGAAGGGGCCATATTGGACCTGGTGTTTGGGAATGAGCCAGGCCAGGTGGTAGAAGTTGCAGTGGGGGATTTCTTTGGGAATAGTGACCACAATTCTGTAAGTTTTAGAATATTTGTAGACAAAGATGAGAGTGGTCCTAAGAGAAGAGTACTAAACTGGGCCAAAGCCAAATTATATCAAAATTCGGCAGGACCTGGGAAATGGGGATTGGGGGCAGCTAAGTCCACATTTGATGTGTGGGAGGCTTTCAAAGATAGGTTGAATATAGTGGAGGATAGGCATGTCCCTTTGAAAATAAGGGATAGGAAAGGCAAGATTCATGAACCGTGGATGACAGGAGAAATTGTACGATTAGTCAAGAGGAAAAGAGAAGTGTACATAAGGTCCAGGCAGCTAAGAACAGAATGGGCCTTGGAGGAATATTGGGAGAGTAGGACCAATCTTAAATGAGGAACCAAGTGGGCTAAAAGGGGTCATAAAATAACTTTAGTGAGCAGAATTAAGGAGACTCCCAAGGCCTTGTATTCATATATAAGAAGCAAGAGGGTAATTAGAGAAAGGGTTGGTCCACTAAAGAAGGAAGGATGTGTGGAGAACCTGAGAAAATGGGTGAGATTCTCGATAATTACTTTGCATCAGTGTTACATGAGGAGAGGGATTTGATGACTGTTGAGATAAGTGATAGATGTTTGTTTACTGTGGATCATGTTGACCTAAGGAGGGAAGATTGGTTGGGTAGGCTAAAGAATATTAAGGTGGACAAATCCCCAGGACCCGATGGAATCTATCCCAGGTTGCTGAGGGAGGCAAGAGAGGAAATAGCTGGGGCCCTGATAAATATCTTTGGAGCATCCTTAAACACAGGTGAAGTGCCATAGGACTGGAGGGTTGCTAATGTATTCCCCCTGTCCAAGAAGGGCAGTAGGGATATTCCAGGTAACTACAGACCAGTGAGCCTGACTTCAGTGGTGGGAAAGTTGCCGGAGAAGGTACTGAGGGATAAAATCTATTTATATTTTGAAAAGAATGGGCATAACAGTGATAGGCAACATGGTTTTGTGTGGGGGATACTGTACCTTACCAACTTAATAGAATTCTTCGAGGAAGTGGCCAAGTTAGTATATGAAGGAAAGACTGTTGATGTCATATACCTGGACTTTAGTAAGGCGTTTGATAAGATTCCCCATGGTAAACCAATGGAGAAAGTGAAGTCACATGGTGTGCAGAATGTTCTAGCTAGGTGGATAGAGAACTGGTTGATAAACAGAAGACAGAGAGTAGTAGTTGAAGGAAGTTTCTCGAAATGGAGAAAGGTGACCAGTGGTGTTCCACAGGGATTAGTGCTGGGGCCACTGTTGTTTGTAATATACAAAATGATTTGGAGGAGGGCATTGGTGGACTGATCAGTAAGTTTGCAGATGACATGAAGATTGTCAAAGATTGCAAAAAACACAGGGGATTGTCAAAGAAAACAGGAGAATATAGATAGACTGGAGAGTTGGATGGAGAAGTGGTAGATGGAGTTCAATCCAGGTAGGTGTAAGGTGATGCATTTTAGGAAGTCTAATTCTAGTGTTATGATTTGGAGGTGCCGGTGTTATACTGGGGTGTACAAAGTTAAAAATCACACAACACCAGGTTATAGTCCAACAGGTTTAATTGGAAGCACACTAGCTTTCAGAGCGCCGCTCCTTCATCAGGTGATTGTGGAGGAAACAATTCTAAGGCACAGAATTTATAGCAAAAATTTACAGTGTGATGTAACTGAAATTATACATTGAAAAATATCCTGTTTGTCTGTTGAGTCTTTCATCTGTTCAAATACCATGATAGTTTCACTTCTTTCATGTGTAAATAACAAGACCTTTTTTTAAAAGTTGCATTCTCAGGTTAGCTGTAACAATGGGTGTTAGCTAGACAATATGGTGGAAGTGTTAGCCCCCGTGTTCTCTGTCTACGCCATGATGTTTAGATTTATTCTAATCTAAAAAGTGAGATAACAGAGTTTTACATGAATTCATGCAGTTTTTGAGCAAATTACAATGTAACTCTGCAAGTACAAATTCACCTCACAAGATATATATGTACATTTGGGTCTATGTCTGTCTGTGTATCTGTCTGTCTGGGTTGGGAGTTGTGAATGTGAGAGAGAATGTACGTGTGTGTAGTGAGTGTAGAGTGTCTTAAGTCTGGAAAGGCTGCATGTGTGAGTGTGGGAGAGTGTGTGCATGTTTGGGGTGGGGGATTGTGAGTGTCTGTGAGAGAGAGTGTATATGTGTGTGCATGAATGTAGAGTGGTCTAAGTGTCTGAGAGGATGCTTGTGTGAGTGTGGAAGTGTGTGTGTCTGTAAGAGTGTGTGTGAGTGTCTGTGTGCGTGTCTGTGTGTGTGTGTGTGTCTGTGTGTGTATAGTGCAATGGTGGTCACCTGTAATGTGACATGAACCCAAGGTCCCGGTTGAGGCCCTCCCTATGAGTACTGAACTTAGCTATCAACTTCTGCTCGGCCACTTTTCGCTGCTGCCTGTCCTGAAGTCTGCCTTGGAGGATGGTCACCTGAAGGTCCGAGGTCGAATTCCTGGACCACTGAAGTGTTCCCCAACTGGGAGGGAACACTCCTGTCTGTTGATTGTTGTGCGGTGCCCATTCATCCGTTGTTGTAGCCTTTGCTCGGTTTCCCCAATGTACCATGCCTCAGGACATCCTTGCCTGCAATGTATAAGATAGACAACGTTGGCTGAGTCACATGAGTACCTGCCATGTACAAGGTGGGAGGTGTTCCCACGTGTAAAGGTGGTATCCATGCTCACACTCTGACATGTCTTGCAGTGCCTACCATGACAGGGTTGTATGGAGTTGTCCTGTGAGCCGGGCAGCTTGTATATGGCAGGTATTCATGTGACTGGTGGATAGAGTGGTCAAGAAGACATATGGTATGCTTGCCTTAATTGGATGGGGTATTGAGTGTAAGAGCTGGCAAGTCATGTTAAAATTGGGCAAGATTTCGATTCGGCCGCATTTAGAATACTGTATACAGTTCTGGTTGCCACAATACCAAAAAGATGTGGATGCTTTGGAGAGGGTGCAGAGCAGGTTCAAGAGATGTTGCCTGGTATGGAAGGTGCTAGCTATGAAGAGAGGTGGAGTAGGTTAGGATTGTTTTCATTAGAAAAAAGGAGATTGAGGGGCGATCTGATTGAGGTTTACAAAATCATGGAGGGTAGAGACAGGGCGGATAGAGATAGGCTTTTTCCCAGGGTGAAGGATTCAATAATGAGAGGTCATGTGTTCAAGGTGAGAGGTGAAAAGTTTAAGGGGGATACACGCGGAAAGTACTTCACTCAGAGGGTGATAGGTGCCTGGATCGTGTTGCCAACAGAGGTGGTAGAGACAGGCACAGTAGATTCATTTAAGGTGCATCTAGACAGATGCTTGAGTAGGTGGTGAGCAGAGGGATATAGATGCTTAGGAATTGGGCGACAGGTTTAGACAGTAGATTTGGATTGGCTCAGGCTTAGAGGGCCCGTGGGCTGTAAATTTTCTTTGTTTCTCATTCTTAGAGACCTGGACAATGTGCAGAAGAATTTTAAATTCCGAGAGAAATACTCTTGCAAATCCAATGGCAGAATAGACTCAAGTCAGTGTCCTCTTTTTTTATGTCTTGAAGTCTTCCAACATATTGTCTGCCTTTCCAGGACCCCACCCTCCCATTTATTCAAATACACCTTCAGTGATATCTGAGGTGCTACCCTGCTTCTAGAGTCCTCTTTATTCAGTTGTGCCCCTTTGACCCTATTTTAACATTACTTTCAGTTTTTCAAGTTTTCTTCCCCAGCTCCTGCTACCTAAACATTGTCCCTTATCCCTAAATAAGGCTTTCCCAATTGTAATGTATTGCAACATTCATTTATTTATATCTGTATATAGCGTGTTCTCAACTTCAGCTCTCTAGTGTTCTCCAACATGCTTATTCTACACTTATGTCTTCTCCTTTACTGATGTGAGTCTTATTTTACTATCAAGGTTTGCATGAAACCAAAATGTTGCACATACTTCTATTATTTTTTCCCCTTTCAATAAATTACAACATTACACTCACTTTCCTAATCACTTACAGTCCTAACCTAGTAACCTTTTGTGATTTATGCATCAGGAACCTCAGAACTCCAGTTCCGAAATTGCCCACATTACGCTCCATCCACTAAATTTTTGCATGCTCAGATAATAAATACTAATAAGCTTTACAACTGCAAGTAACTTTACAATTACCAATATCACTTACAGTTGTTAAAAAAAGGTTCAAAAAATAAACAAGTATAATACTCGCTAACAAATTTTTATCTTTTACTGTGACATGATAATTTGATTTTTTGCAGCGTGCAGGTATTTCAAAGACTGAGTGCCCTGCTCTTCTAGACAGGTCTGCGTGCTCCGTCCACGTTTAAATTGAAAGTATAGGTCACTACTTCAGTGAATGGCACCTCTTCCCTCACTGCAATGAAATTTGTCGTTCATCAAATTGCCAATCCTATAATCTGTGTCCAGCCGTAATTGGTGATGAGCAGTTACACTTTATTGCAAGGTGGTTACAGTGAGTGAAGAAGGCTTGCAATATTAATAATAGACTTTGGAGATGTGCAAAAATGTGCAGGTTAGCTGGATTGGCCATGGTAAATACAGGGTTCCAGTACAGAATTGGGCTTCTGGGTCTGGATGGCATTCTGATTGGAGGGTCGATGTGGTCCGAATGGGCCAAATGACCTCTTTCCACACTGAAGAGATTCAATAATCATTCCGTGAGAACAGTTTTGGGCTCCCTACCTAATTAATGATTGAATTGCCTTAGGCAGAGTTGAACAAAGTTTCACAAGGTTGATTCCTGAGTTCAGAGATTTGACTCATCAGTTAACAGCTGACCAGAAGAGCATTATATTTCACCTGAAGTTGGAAAGCTAATCTCATTGCGAATATGACATTCTTCGAGGGTTCGCTGGGGAGGAAACTGAGAGGCTGTTTCCCCACTAGAGAGTCCACAACCCACGGTCATATTAGAAAAAGGATAAAATTCTTCAGAGTGGTATAAATCTCCAGAATTGTCTGCTGTAGAGGACTGTGTAAATTCAAGAATGACATCAGTATATTTGGGGCACTAAGGGAATTTGGGGAAGGGAAATTTGAGGTAATTCAGCATTAAGGAAACATAGTAGGACCTCATATTGGTCTAAACATATTCTTATTTTATTATTGCACAGAATCTTATGTTATAACAACATTTCTTTTCAATTATCCAACAGGATCCAGATGCTATTTGCTCACAATATGGATTGTCTTGCATGGAAAAGTAGGTTCCAGATTGCATTCACACTCAGTGTCTTCTTCATCCTATCTGGCTCAATTACTCAAGGGGCTAATATATTGGTTGTTCCTGTGGATGGAAGCCACTGGATCAATATGAGGATTCTAATTGAACAACTGAAACCACGTGGACATAACATTTCTGTGCTTCATTTCCCAGGAACTTTGTACATTAAAGAGAAGCCTGATCTATATCAATCCATTATGGTTGGAGTGCACAGAGCTGCTGGATATAATAACAGTGCAGACATTACCCAGAGTTTAATAAAAAACGCATTGGAAGCTTTACAGAATGGCTATTACTCTTTTGCATTTCATTACGAAACTATGTCTTTTCTCCTCAATTTTCACACATGGTCACGAGAGTGTATTATTGCAATTTTTCAAGACAAACATTTGTTAAAACAACTGGAAATTGCCCACTTTGACTTAGTACTGACCGACCCCGCTTTTCTTACTGGTTCAATTGTGGCTTATTATTTCAAAATCCCCATAGTGTACAACGTCCGATGGGTTACTACTGGAGAAGCTCAGTTTTTAGCTGCCCCATCACCACTGTCCTTCGTCCCAATCCCTGGTTCCAGATTGACGGATAAAATGAGTTTTCTTCAAAGAACACAAAACGTATGTCAAAGTCTGCTTCAAACGCTCATGTTAAATAATTTAGTTGAGCCAATGTACAAAGATCTCTGCCATCGTTATCTGGGCCCAGACACAGACATTGAGACTGTTCTTCTCAGTGCAGATGTGTGGCTGATGAGAGTAGATTTTATATTTGAATTCCCAAGACCTACCATGCCAAATATTGTTTATGTTGGAGGATTCCAGTGCAAACCATCAAAACCTCTAGAGGCAGAGTTTGAAGAATTTGTCCAGTCCTCAGGGGAATATGGGATTATTGTCATGTCAATGGGGACCATTGTCAGCTCTTTGCCAATGCATATCACAATGAAAATAGCAGAGGCCTTGGCTCAAGTGCCTCAGAAAGTTATCTGGAAGTATGATGGAGAGATCCCTCCCAACATTGGAAATAATATTTTACTGTCAAAATGGATCCCTCAGAATGATCTACTAGGTCACCCAAAGACACAAGTCTTTGTTGCTCATGGTGGCACCAATGGAGTTTATGAAGCCATCTATCATGGGGTGCCAGTAGTTGGCATACCTCTGCTTTTTGACCAGTTTGATAATTTACTCAGACTTGAAGTCCGAGGTGCAGCAAAAGTGATGAACGTTGCAACCATGCAGTCAACAGATCTACTGCAGGCAATTAATGAGGTTATATATAACACCTCTTATCGGGAGAACATGCAGAAACTCTCCGCTCTCCACAGAGACCAACCCGAGTCTCCAATGGAGAGAGCTATTTTCTGGATTGAGTACGTTGCCCGACACAAAGGGGCAGCACATTTACGCTCAGAATCTTACCGACTCCCCTGGTACGTTTACTATTGTGTAGATGTGATGATCTTCCTGGTGTCTTTGTTCTTCATGTTTACTACATTGTTAGTCCTGCTATTGAAGAAGCTTTGTAATATATCTCGAAAGAAGAAACAAAAGACCCAGTAAGGTTTTTACTTTGGTTTTGAATTCTATCACATTGACAGTAGACTCCTTTATTCCTGTATCAAATACAATTATGTTTAATTTTAAACAAACTTTGGTGAGATAACACTGGAAAAGCATGGCAGTAAATAGTGATTATTAGTCAATAAGAGCGGGTACGAAGGGTGAATTTCTGTTTAGTAGAATGTTTTATCTGATGCAACACTGCTTATGTTATCCTCATAACATAGAAGGCAACATATACATGATATAGTATTGGAGAATGCAATAGACATGTATTACAGCACAATACGATATACAAATATTACATTCATGAGCACATCAATATTTGGGCTCACATTAACTATTTGGTTATTAACAGCAGATTGCTTTCATTAGCCTGTCGTGCCACATGCGATCTCAAGTAAGATGGAGTCTTTGACTTTTATACCATAAGGTCACATGCTACGATACAGCAATGATCATGAGCATCATTCTTAAAGGTATACTGACCATGAGAGATCAAATACAATTCCATGTGTGGTGGAGAGTTTAAATAAGTTTGTGAGGCCTCTGAGGTTCACTGCTGAAAAGGTGTTGCTGGTCAAAGCACAGCAGGCCAGGCAGCATCTCAGGAATAGGGAATTCGACGTTTTGAGCATAAGCCCTTGACCAGCAACACATTTTCAGCTGTGATCTCCAGCATCTGCAGACCTCATTTTTTACTCTGAGGTTCACTGGTAAAGATACCCATTTGATCTCAGTCATCAGATCAGTTCTTTCATGTCCAGAGATTGCCAAGTTTTTGCATATATCAGTAAATTTGAGCCCTCTCCTATACCCTCTATTTGTGTTGGTCATGTCCTGGCCATTGAAAGTAAGTTTCTCTGTAGAGAGCTTTGATAGGCTTGAATACACACCAGGCATAAGCAGCTGGTTTCATTTACACTGCTGTGAACTTCATACAGTACCACATCATTACATACAAAAAAGGGCATCAAGTTTTATAAAGCGTTGAGCTATGCAATTCTACTGAAATCTTGAAAGAGCGAAGGTGACCATTGTAAGAATAATGTGATCTTACAAAATATTGTTTTGAAGACAAAGATTATTCTACACTTGGCAGTGGTTTCTTGTTCTTGATGTGAGATAATCTTCATTAATGCTAAATGAAGAATCATATTTCTTAACCCATTAAAACAATGTCCTTGTACCAATTGATTTGAAACACCTGTTAATGAAATGATCAAATTATTAATAAAGAATAAACAAAGCTTTTGAATGATTTGTCCATTTTCTTTGTTGATTTTGCAAATACTGGTAACACTTCCAAACATGCATCCAGGAAGAGAGTGGGACCAAATGTTCAGAAAACCCTGGATATTGAGGAATGCGCAGGATTGGATAAGGAGAAAATGTGGAACCCTATGGTCGAACCCAAGGGCTTAGAGCACACCTGAAGCCCCAGAGGGGTATAGAATGTGCAACAAGTTACTTTGAAAAGAAGGTAGGAAGGCAAGGAAGACCATGAAAAAAAACACTGGCGGGTTAAATAAGGGAGAATCCAAAGGCATTTACAACTATGTTAGGAGCGAGATAATAACTGGAGATAATGGGAAGATTGAATGATGTCTTCACCCAACTCAAACATCTGGAAGGAGGTATAAATTAGGTTCATGTCAGTCTCATTGCTCATGACACCACACTGACCTGTCATGGTCTTTGTGATGTAGCTTCCAGGCTCTGTCCCCATTTTGATCATTGACCATTAGATATAGGAGGTGAATTAGGTCATTCAGTCCATTGGGTCTGCTCTGCAGATATGCCTCTCAATCCTATTTTCCTGCCTTCTCCCCATAACTATTGATTCCCCTACTAATCAAGAACCTATCTATCTGTCTTAAATACACTCAATTACTTGATCTCCACAGCCTTCTGCAGAAATGGGTTCCCACAGATTAGCCACCCAGTGGCTGAAGAAACTCCTCTGCATCTCAGTTCTTAAGGGTTGTCCTTTCTGTTTCAGGCTGTGCCTTTGAGTCCTAGTCTCTCCTGCTAGTGAAACATTCTCTTGAACCTCCACTCAATTCATGTATCTCAGCACTCTCTAAGTGTCAATGCGACTCCCCCCTCATCCTCCAAAATTCTATTGAATGCTAACCCAGACTGCTTTCACCTTCCCAGCTCCTAAGCATTCAAAACATCACATTGAGAGCAAGTAGACATCATAGAGTGGCAGTTCGATGATGCTGGTCCCAGACAGCTTTAGTATCCACTTGCTTTGGTTCTCCAATGGTTGTAGATAAGGACAGTCTGCCATTTAAGGTTAATGTCATATTCGATGCTATTGTCTCAGAGGAAACAACACCACAAAGAATCCTCAAAACCCTGGTTCCACTTTGGATGAGTAATCTGAGGGGAATGTTTGAAGTAGAGTAGTATTTTAGTAGCAGTACTCTGGAACCTTCACATCAGCCACAATGAAACAACTTGTGCATTTCCCACAACGTTGCACGGAGTCAACAATTTCACAAAGAAACCAATATCATGTCTTTGGATGGAGCTCTGAGCTACTTAAGGTCATGCAGATGCAATATGTGGATCCAAAGTATTGATGCAATGGAGGGGGGATCAACTAACCACATACAACTGAGGCAAGATCAGTTAATAATGATGTGCAAACGCTTGGAAATGAGATAGTTGTACTCACTAGCGAGATCTAGAACTGGTCATTCAACGCTTATGAAGAAAATCAGAACATTTCCTTGACATTGAGATTTAGACACACAATGGTAAGGTCCTGGGGCGTATTGCTGAACAAGGGGACCTTGGAGTGCAGGTTCATAGTTCCTTGCAAGTGGAGTTGCAGGTAGATAGGATAGTGAAGAAAGTGTTTGGTATGCTTTCCTTTATTGGTCAGAACATTGAGTATAGGGGTTGGGAGGTCATGTCACAGCTGTACAGGACATTGGTTAGGCCACTTTTTGAATATTGTATGCAATTTTAGTCTCCCTCCAATAGGAAGGATGTTGTGAAATCTGAAAGTGCTCAGACAAGATTTACAAGAATGTTGCTAGGGTTGGAGGGTTTGAGATAAAGGGAGAGACTGAATAGACTGGGACTGTTTTCCCTAGAGTGTTGGAGGTTGAAGAGTGACGTTATAGAGGTTTATAAAATCATGAGTGGCATGTATAGGGTAAATAGTCAAAGTCTTTCCCCTGGGGTGGGGTCTCCAGAAATGGAGGACATAGATTTAAGGTGAGAGGGGAAAGATTTAAAAGGGACCTAAGGGGTAATTTTTTAACACAAAAGGTGGTGCGTGCCAGATTGTGACTTAATACTGACTGATTTCTTATAGGTCCAATGACCTACCAGAGGAAATGGTGGAGGCAGGTACAATTACAAAATTTAAAAGACATCTGGATGGATATATGAATAGGAAGAGTTTAGAGGGACATGGGCCAAATGCTGGCAAAGGGGACTAGATTAATTTAGGATTTCTGGTCGGCATGGATGAATTGGACTGAAGGATCTTTTTCTGCACTAAAATATCTTGATGACTCTATGATTTTCCCATATTTCTCATAATTGCTCAAGCTGCTGAGTGGCTGGGAAAAGTCTTGCCCTGCATTTGGTTTTCTGAAAGACACACACTTTTAGAACAAATATCCATATTAAATTCATTGGAAATATTAATTTCCAGCAGCTTTAAATCCTCCAATTGGCCTTTAGCAGTAAGAATCAAGGATTTAACGTTGACACTACCATTAATTCTAGGATTAGGTAATTTGGTCCATATGTTGGGCTTTTCAGGAGTAAAGCTTGGAAATAGCTCTACAAGAAAACTTTGGAAGAAATTTGGAACTCACAAAGGGCATGGGTAAGGGTTGGAAGTGATCTATTGGTGTTATCACAGGACTGTTAACACAGAGGCCCAGGTAATAATGATCTGTGGACCTGGATTTCTAGCCTGACATGGTAGATGTTAGAATTCTGAATTCAATAATAAAAATTCTGGGATTATGAGTCTAATGATGACTACAAAACCATTGCTAATTGTTGGAAAAACCCATCAGTAATGACCTTTAGGGAATGAGACTCTCAACCTTACTTGTGATTGGTCTACACATGACTCCAGACCCACAACAATGTGGTTGCCTCTCAATTGACCTCTGGATGGTAATAAATGCTGGAAGTTTCAGTTACAAAGAAAGACTGGATAGGCTGGGACCTTTTTCACTGGAGCACAGGATGCTGAGTGATGATTGCACGGAAGTTTATAATGCTTACTGTGAATGAATACAAAACAATAGGATGATTAGGTCAAGCAAACCTTCAATTTGAGATTAATAAACTTTTATCCATTGGAAGTTTTAAAGCATATGGGCCAAAGGCGGTTATCTGTAATTGTTTGTCATTAGACTATTGAATGACAGACCAGTCTTAAATGACTTAAAAGCCTTCTCCTGTTCCAATAGCTGTTCATAAATACTATTTGGAGATGTTGGAAATCAATAGAAACAACATCACGATGCCTGAGCTAACAAGTGAATGTTTTCACTGTGGAACAATAAACAACAGAGCTCATTTTGAACTCTTGACTGGAGACTGTGTGTGACTAGAACGATGTACAGGAGCAACCAGAACTCAGGTAAATCGATGCTGTTTCCAGCAAAAGGTGACAGAGAGTAAATTCCAAGGTTGTGGTGGAAAATCCAAGCCTCTAGAAAACTGATCGTTGCTATGCTGCAGCTTCCAGGGAGCGCATTGAAAAGCCTGACTGGCTTCCTGACACATTTTACTCAGCAATTTAGTGCAGTAGACCCCTGTTAAGGGGTGGACTCAAATTCCAGCACAGTCTTATGTGCGTCATGGCACGCCAAAAAGGGCCTTTTATGACTGATTTCCAGGAATCCTCATTTGCCATCAAAAAAGTGATGTTAAAATGAGTGCTCGATGGGAGCAGAGCAGTAACAATTCATCTGCTGACCTTTGAACAGAAAACAGAAAATGCCAGAAATATTAATAAGCTAGAGAGGGTTTAGAAGAAATTTACCAGGATGTTGCTGGGCATGAAAATTTGAGTTACAAAGAAAGACTGGATAGGCTGGGACCTTTTTCACTGGAGCACAGGATGCTGAGCGGTGATTGCACAGAAGTTTATAAAATCATGAGGGGTGAAGATAGAATTAATAGTAATGTCTTTTCCCTAGAATGGGGGATTTCAAGACTGGGAGCACATTTTTAGGTGAGAGGAGAGAGATTTTAAAAAGTCATGAGGGACAAATATTTTATACAGAGGGTGGTTCACATGTGGAATGAACTTCCTGAGGAAGCAGTGGATGTGGGTACAATTTCAATGTTTAAAAGACACTTGGATAAGTACGTGTGGGATACGGGCCAGGAGTGGGTAAATGGGATTAGTTTAGTTTAGGATTATTTGGGATTATGGACTGGTTGGAGTGAAGGGGTTGGTTCTATACTGTATGACTCTATGACTCTATAAATACTCAGCAACTCAGACAGCAATTGAAGGGAGAGAAACATAATTAGGTTGATAGCATTTAATTGGAACTGGTCAACTTTGATCTTGGCACCGTACCTGGGAATGATGAATGTGAAAATTTGGGAAGTGTGCAGAGTTTTGGTCTCCCTCTCTAAATCAGGAGTGATTTGCATGAAGGTTCACGAGGTTGGTATCTGGTTTCAGAGGCATGTCTTAGGTGTAACGCTTGCAGGACAGACACACAACCTCTGGAATTTAGCAGTTTAAAAGATAATGGCACAGCAAAGAATAATATTCTTATAGAATTTGTCAGAGAAGTTGTATTTCTAAACAAGACAGTCTAGAATTCATGGTTGCAGCAGCAGTGTAAGATAAACATTCATCAACCAGGATTAAGAATCAGTAAATTCTCTATCCGAGAGGAAGGTTGGACAATCAGTCAATGAATACGTTGAAAATGAATTGAATAGATTACTGGCAAAAGGGAAATTCTCAAAGGGAGATTTGAGGTACATCAGCCTTAGCTTAGTGAAAAACAAGAGTTTCAGTGGCCAATAGTCTTCAGCCTGCTTCTACTTTTAATATTATGTTTTAAAATTTATGCTATGCAGCATTCCCCTTCAATTCTCCAACAGGATCTGAACCACTTTCAAATTGGACTATTTTGAATTGAAAATAAGGGTCCAAGTTGCATATGCTCTTGGTTATCATCATCACACTGTCTTGCCCAATTACCCAAGGGGCTAATGTATTGACTGTTCCTATTGATGGAAGTCACTGGGTCAATATGAGCTTTCTAATTGAAGAACTGTGGGCACAATCTCAGTGTGTTTTATTTTTCAAAATCATGATCCATCAAAGGGAGGCCTGATCTATACTAGTCCATTTTGACTGGAATGCAAGGATTAACTGGGAAAAAAAATCCAACTGCAGACTTCACACAAACTTTGGTACAAAATGCACTGGAAGCCTTAGAGAATGGTTGAGATTCTGTTGTGTTGCAAAGTGAAATGTTACCTTTTTATGCATGTTACATTTAGACACAAGAGTTAAATATTATTATTTTTGAAAACAAAGGTTTGTAAGAACAACTTGAAAATGCAGATTGTGACTTAATACTGACTGATTCTGCTTTTCTTATAGGTCCAATGCTTGCTTATTACTTAAGACACCCCATGGTTCAAGGTTCATTTCCCAACCATCCCATCACCACTGTTCAATGAACCACTCTCTAACTCACAACTGAATGACAACATGGGTTTCAGCCAGAGAAAATGGTACCATAAATATTTTTCAATGCTACACATTTAGGCCACTGTTGGAATGTTGCATGCAATTCTGGTCTCCTTCTTATTGGAACGATGTTGTGAAACTTGAAAGGATCCGAAAAGATTTACAAGGATGTTGCCAGGGTTGGAGGATTTGAGCTATTGGGAGAGGTTGAATAGGCAAGGGCTGTTTTCCCTGGAGCATCGGAGACTGAGGGTGACCTTATAGAGGTTTATAAAATCACGAGGGACATGGATAGGATAAATAGACAAAGTCTTTTCCCTGGGGTGGGGAGTCCAGAACTAGAGGGCATAGGTTTAGGGTGAGAGGGCTAAGATATAAAAGAGACCTAAGGGGCAACCTTTTCACTCAGAGGGTGGTACATGTATGGAATGAGCTGCCAGAGGAAGCGGTCAAGGCTAGTACAATTGCAACATTTAAGAAGCATCTGTATGGGTATATGAATAGGAAGGGTTTGGAGGGATATGGGTCAGGTGCTGGCAGGTGGAACTAGATTGGGTTGGGATATCTGGTCGGCATAGATGGGTTGGACCAAAGGGTCTGTTTCCGTGCTGTACATCTCTATGACTCTATGACATCATATATTCTAACTTGTTCCATTTACAAAGAACTCTGTCATTGCTCTCTCATAGACACTAACATTGAGATTGTTCTTGTACAGCAGATGTGTTGTTGATAAGAGTTAATTTTTCATTTGAATTCCCATGACCCAAATATTGCTTACATTGGAGAATTCCAGTGCAAACCATCCAAACCTCTAGAGGCAGATTTTGAAGAGTATGTCTAGTCTTCAGGGGAACATGGGATTATTGTCATGTCATTGGGGACAATTGTTAGCTCTTTGCCAATGCTTAATACAATGAAAACAGCTGAGGTCTTTGCTTAAGTACCTCAGAAAGTTATCTGGAGATGTAATGGATGGATCCCACACAACATCAGAAATAATTTGTTACTGGCAAAATGGATCCCTCAGAGTGAACTACTCAGGCACCCAAAAACAAAGTTTTACTGCCCTTATTGGCACAAATGGCACTTATAAAGCTGTATGTTATAGGGTAACAATAATTGATGTACCTCTGCTTTTTTTCAGGTTTGACTATTTGTTTCGGCTTGAAACCTGATGTAATGCAAATGTGTTTCATATCCCAACCATGGAGTCAACATATCTATTGCAGGCACTTAATGAAGTTATAAATAACACCATCGAGAGTGTGATGCTGGGAAAGCACACTAGGTCAGGCAGCAATCGAGGAGCAGGAGAATCCATGTTTCAGGCATGAGACCGTTCATCAGGAATGAGGCTTGTGACCTCAGAGGGTAGAGAGATAAATGAGAGGGGGGTGGGGCTGGGGGGGGGGGGGGGAAGGTAGCTGAGAGTGCAATATGTTGTTGAAGGTGGGGGTGATGGTGATAGGTTGGAGAGGAAGGTGGAGTGGGTTGGTAGGAAGGAAGATGGATAGGTAGGACAGGTCAGGAGGGCAGTGCCAAGTTGGAAGGTGGGATCTGGGATAAGGTGAGGGGAGGGGGAATGAGGAAACCGGTGAAATCCACATTAATCCCATGTGGATGGAGGGTCCCAAGGTAGGAGATGACGCGTTCTTCCTCCAGGTATCAGGTGGTTAGGGTTTGATGATGGAGGAGGCCCAGGACCTGCATGTCCTTGGCGGAGTGGGAGGGGGAGTTAAAGTGTTTGGCTATTGGGCAGTGGGGTTGCTTTGTGTGCGTGTTCAAA
The DNA here is from genome assembly GCF_020745735.1 of Hemiscyllium ocellatum. Lineage (NCBI taxonomy): Eukaryota > Metazoa > Chordata > Chondrichthyes > Orectolobiformes > Hemiscylliidae > Hemiscyllium > Hemiscyllium ocellatum. The sequence goes on from NC_083439.1 coordinate 13,169,215, forward strand.
TGATGTTCTCTGAAGTGTTCTGCAAGTAGGTGTCCTGTCTCCCCAATGTAGAGATCTCCGCATTGGGAGTAAGGGATATAGTAAATGACATGTGTGAAGGTGCAGGTAAATTTCTGGCGGATGTGGAAGGCTCTTTTGAGGCCTTGGACGGAGATGAGAGGGGAGTTGTGTGCACAGGTTTTGCAATTCGTGCAGCGCGAGGGAGAGAGAGTTGGTGGGGTCATGGACCTGACAAAAGAGTCACAGAGGGAATGGTATTTATAGAACATAGATAGGGGTGGGGAGGAAATATATCCCTGGTGGTGGGGTCTGTTTGTAGGTGGCAGAAATGTCCTTGTTGCGACTGGAGGGGTGGGGTTCAAGGATGGAGGAGCAGGAATTGAATACAATGCACTGCAGGGCACCATCGACCACGTGGGAGAGAAATTGCGGTCTCTATGAAGGAGTAAAAAGTAAGGTCTGCAGATGCTGGAGATCAGAGCTGAAAATGTGTTGCTGGTTAAAGCACAGCAGGTCAGGCAGCATCCAAGGAACAGGAAATTCGACGTTTCGGGCCTGAGCCCTTCATCAGGCTCTGGCCTGAAACATAGAATTTCCTGTTCCTTGGATGCTGCCTAACCTGCTGTGCTTTAACCAGCAACACATTTTCAGTCTCTATGAAGGAGGCCATCTTCTGTGTTCTGTGGTGGAATTGGTCCTCCTGGGAGTAGATGCAGCAGAGGCTGAGGAATTGGGAATAAAGGATAGCGTTTTTACAGGAGGGAGGGAAGGAGAAGGTGTGGAGTCGGTCACCATTGATGGAGGTAGAGAGGTCCTGGAAGGGGAGGGAGGTGTCCAAGCTGGTCCAGGTGAACTTATGGTCGGGGTGGAAAATGTTGGTGAGGTTGATGAACTGTTCAAACTCCTGGTGGGAGCATGAAGTGGTGCTGATACAGTCATCAATGTCGTGGAGGAAAAGGTGGGGAATCGTGCTGGTGTAGGTGCGGAAGATAGACTGTTTCTTATAACTAACACATCCAACCACGAGTACATGCACAAACTCTCTGCTCTCCACAGAGACCAACACAAGACTCCAGTGGAGAGAGCCATTTTCTGGACTGAGTGCGTTGCCTGAAACAAAGGAGCAGCTTATTTATGTTCAATAGTCTTACCAACTCCCCTGGCACATTTACTATTGTGTAGATGTGATGATCTTCCTGGTGTCTTTGTTCCTCATGCTTACAGAGCAGACAGTCCTACGATTGAAAAAGCTTTGCAACCCCTCTTGGATTAAAAAAGCTAAAAACTCAGTAAGATTTATACCTTAGCTGGCAAAGGAAATCTTTGAATTATTTCACTTTGCTAATAAAATCCTTTACTCCAGTATCTAATGCATTTATTTCTAGATATTAAAAATTAAATGCATAATTTGGTGAGAAATCACTGGAATAGCATACTGGTCAATAGTAATCAGCATGAGCAGGTAAAACAGGTGAAATTTTATTTGTATGCCAAATTTAATGAAAAGATCAACATGTTTTAGAAGTATTATTCATAACAAATCAAAATATTAGCTGACTTACTTCACTTTTGCCTGCAGCAGGATTTTTTTATCTACTTGTTAATTTAGATTAGATTAGATTACTTACAGTGTGGAAACAGGCCCTTTGGCCCAACAAGTCCACACCAACCCGCCGAAGCGCAACCCACCCATACCCCTACATTTACCCGACCTAACACTACGGGCAATTTAGCATGGCCAATTCACCTGACCCACACATCTTTGGACTGTGGGAGGAAACCGGAGCACCCGGAGGAAACCCACGCAGACACAGGGAGAACGTGCAAACTCCACATAGTCAGTCACCTGAGGCGGGAATTGAACCCAGGTCTCTGGCGCTGTGTTATCCCTCAAGTTTTATGAAGTGTTAAGTTATACAATTCTACTGAAATCTGGGAAAAGTGAAGGTGACTATTATAAGAATAATGTGATCTTACAAAATGTTGTTGTGAAGACAAAGATTATTCTACACTTAGCATTGGTTTCTCATTATTGGAGTGAGATCACCCTCATCAATGCTAAGTGAAGATTCATATTTCTTAACCCACAACAACAATGTGCTTGTCCCAATTGATTTCAAACGGCTGTTAATGAAACAACCAAAATATTAGTAAAGAATCATCATTCTCACAAGGAAGTAGATTTTCAGGCTCTTAGGATTTGTCAACTTTCCATGAATTTCAACAATGATTTTTGTTTACTAATACTAATTTTGCTCCCAATTAGCTATTTTTGTCTTTTTCTGTGAAGGCAGGTTTAAGTAGCTGTTTAAGTGCTCTATCGCTCATGTGTGTCCATTCTGAATTCTACCAATCTAGACTGCAAAAGACCTACATTTGTCTTCACTTTATTGTTATTTTTACATTCATTTAAGTTTTTACAGTCCACAATTATGTTCCTTATGTTTCCTTTCAAACTTTACTTTTCCCATCTGCTCGATCACTTGGTCCTCCATTGTTGGTTGCTGATATTGCTCACAACCCTCAGACTCGCTAGTTTTCCTGGAAAGTTTACATATCTCCTCTTTGGATCTTTATACTAACCTTAATTTCTTCTGTTAGCTAAGGTTGGATTACTTTTGTTGTTGTACTTTGTGTACCAGCAAGAATTTGTTGTTATAATTTTAATAAATGCATTCATTCTTTATATATTAGCAAACATTTATCCACCAGTAAGCCTTTCAGTGACACAATTTGTTATAGCGGACTCATGCCTTTGTAGTTTATCTTGTTTTAGATTTAGGATCCTAGTTTTGGATTGGACTTTGTATCCCAATGAAGAATTTTATCATGTGATTGTTATTGCTTCCTAAAGGACTTCACCCAAGATTTCAATTAACCCCTTCTCATTGCTGAATGGATACTGTTTCTTCATTGGTTTCTCAATATGTTGGTCTAAAAAACCATCTTGTGCACACTCTAGAAATTCATCTACTAATATATTATAAAAGTGGTTTGTTCTATTTATCTAGTAGATTTGAGTTACTTATGATTACTGTCATGACCTTGTTGCATGCATATCTAATTTCTTGTTTAACACCATCCTCCACCTTATCATTACTTTGTGGAGACTGTATAGAAAACATCCACTAATGTTTCCACCCCTATTGCCTCTCAGCTCTCCTATACAGTTTCTACATTTAAATTTTCTGAGCCAAAATCCTCTCTCACTATTGCACTGATTTCATGCTTTATTTTCAACATGACTCTACTTCCCTTTCTTTAAGACCATAAGACCATAAGACAGAGGAATGGAAGTAAGGCCATTCGGCCCATCGAGTCCACTCTGCCATTCAATCATGGCTGATGGGCATTTCAGCTCCACTTACCTGCATTCTCCCCGTAGCCGTTAATTCCTTGTGACATCAAGAATCTATCAATCTCTGCCTTGAAGACATTTAGTGTCCCAGCCTCCACTGCACTCTGCGGCAATGAATTCCACAGGCATTCCTGGCTGAAGAAATGTCTCAGCATTTCTGTTCTGAATTGACCCCCTCTAATTTTAAGGCTGTGTCCACGGCTGTCTCCTCGCCTAACAGAAAAAATTTCCTAGTGTCCACCCTTTCCAAGCCATGTATTATCTTGTAAGTTTCTATTAAGTCTCCCTTTAATCTTCTAAACTCCAATGAATACAATCCCAGGATCCTCAGCCATTCCTCGTACGTTAGACAAACATTCCAGGGATCATCCGTGAGAATCTCCGCTGAACACGTTCCAGTGCCAGTATATCCTTCCTGAGGTGTGGGGACCAAAACTGGACACTGTACTCCAAATGGGACCTAACCAGAGCTTTATAAAGTCTCAGTAGCACAACGGTGCTTTTACATTCCAACCCTCTTGAGATAAGTGACATCATTGCATTCGCTTTCTTAATCACGGACTCAACCTGCATGTTTACCTTTAGAGAATCCTTGACTAGCACTCACAGATCACTTTGAACTTTGGCTTTACGAATTTTCTCACTGTTTAGAAAGTAGTCTATGCTTTTATTCTTTTTGCCAAAGTGCAAGACCTCGCATTTGCTCACGGTGAATTCCATCAGCCATTTGCTGGACCACTCTCCCAAACTGTCTAGATCCTTCTGTAGCCTCCCTACTTTCTCAGTACTACCTGCCTGTCCACCTAACTTCGTATCATCGGCAAACTTCGCTAGAATGCCCCCAGTCCCTCCATCCAGATCATTAATATATAATGCAAACAGCTGCGGCCCTGCAGGACACCGCTTGTCACCGGCTGCCATTCTGAAAAAGAGCCTTTTATCCCAACTCTCTGCCTTCTGTCAGACAGCCAATCCTCAATCCATCCCAGTAGCTCACCTCGAACACCATGGGCCCTCACCTTGCTCAGCAGCCTCCCGTGTGGCACCTAATCAAAGGCCTTTTGGAAGTCTAGATAGACCACATCAACTGGGTTTCCCTGGTCTAACTTACTTGTCACCTCTTCAAAGAATTCCAACAGGTTTGTCAGGCATGACCTCCCCTTATTAAATCCATGTTGACTTGTTCTAATCAGACTCTGCTCTTCCAAGAATTTAGAAACCTCATCCTTAGTGATGGATTCTAGAATTTTACCAACAACCTAGGTTAGGCTAATTGGCCTATAATTTTCCATCTTTTGTCTTGATCCTTTCTTGAACAAAGGGGTTACAACAGCGATCTTCCAATCATCCGGGACTTTCCTTGACTCCAGTGACTCTTGAAAGATCTCAACCAATGCCTCCGCTATTTCCTCAGCCACCTCTCTCAGAACTCTAGGATGTATCCCATCGGGGCCAGGAGATTTATCACTTTTAAGACCTTTTAGTTTTTCTAGCACTTTCTCTTTTGTAACGGCAACCATACTCAACTCAGCCCCCTGACTCCCTTTAATTGTTGAGATATTACTCATGTCTTCCACTGTGAAAACTGATGCAAAGTACTTGTTAAGTTCTCCTGCTATTTCCTTATCTCCCATCACTAGGCTTCCAGCATCAGTTTGAAGTGGTCCAATGTCTACTTTTGCCTGTCGTTTGTTTCTTATGTATTGAAAGAAACTTTTACTATCATTTCTAATATTACTGGCTAGCCTACCTTCATATTTGACCCTCTCCTTTCTTATTACTCTTTGTTATCCTCTGTTTGTTTTTGTAGCCTTCCCAATCTTCTGATTTCCCACTGCTCTTGGCCACTTTATAGGATCTCTCTTTTTCTTTAATACATTTCCTGACTTCCTTTGTCAGCCATGGCTATTTAATCCCTCCCTGGATGATCTTTCTTTTCTTGGGGATGAACCTCTGTACAGTGTCTTCAATTATACCCACAAACTCCTGCCATTTTTGCTCTATTGTCCTCCCCGCTAGGCTCTGCTTCCAGTCTATTTTTGTCAGTTCCTCTCATGCCCTCATAATTACCTTTGTTTAACTGTAACACTATTACATCCGATTTTGCCTTCTCTCTTTCAAACTGCAGACTGAACTCTACCATATTATGATCACTGCTTCTTAAGGGTTCCCTTACTTTAAGATCTTTTATAAAGTCTGGTTTATTGCAAAGCACTAGGTCCAGAATAGCCTGCTCCCTTGTGGGCTCCATGACAAGCTGTTCCAAAAAGCCATCTTGTAAGCATTCCATGAATTCCCTTTCCTTGGATCCACTGGCAACATTATTTACCCAGTCCACCTGCATATTGAAGTCTCCCATGATCACTGTGACCTTGCCTTTCTGACATGCCTTCTCTATTTCCCGGTACATGTTGCGTCCCTGGTCCTGACCACTGTTAGGAGTTCTGTACACAACTCCAATTATGGTTTTTTTGCCTTTGTGGTTCCTCAATTCCACCCACACAGACTCCACATCATCTGACGCTATGTCATTTAGTGCCATAGATTTAATTTTGTTCTTAACTAACAAGGCAACCCCACCCCCTCTGCTGACCTCCCTGTCTTTTCGTTAAGTTGAACATCCTTGGAGGTTTAACTGCCAGTCCTGACTCCCCTGTAACCATGTCTCTGTGATGCCTACCACATCATAATCATTCACTATGATCTGTGCCATTAGTTCATCTACTTTGTTATGAATGCTACAATCATTCAGGTAAAGTGCCTTAATGCTAACTTTATCATTAGGGATATTGGAAGTCATAAGATATCCTAAGTTATCCTTCCTTTTTGCTGCATTCCCAGTCTGCCTCGAGTTTAGATCCGCCTGCACATATGCTATCCTGTTGCTTATCTTTCCATTTAACTCCATACTCCCTGTCGCTTTCACTTTCCCTTCCCCCCAACTCAGAAGTTTAAAGTCCTACTGACCACCCTATTTATCCTCTTCGCTAGAACATTGGTACCTGATCGGTTCAGGTGGAGACCGTCCCAACGGTACAGATCCCCCCGGTTCCAAAGCTGATGCCAATGCCCCATGAAGTGGAATCCCTCTTTCCCAAACCAATCCCTTAGCCATGTGTTTACTTCTCTAATTTTCTTATCCCTATGCCAATTGGCACATGGCTCGGGCAGTAATCCGGAGATTATGACCCTTGAGGACCTGTACTTCAATTACCTGCCTAGTGCTTCATAATCCCCAAACAGGTCCTCCACCCTAGTCTTGCCTATGTTGTTAGTACCAACGTGGACCACAACAACTGGATCCTCCCCCTCCTGCTCCAATATCCTTTCAAGCCGGTCGGAGATGTCCTGCATCCTGGCACCGGGCAGGCAACTCACCATGCGAGACTCCCGATCCGGTTTTCAAAGGATACTATCTGTCCCCCTAATTATAGAATCCCTTATAATCGCTACTTGTCTATTTGCTCCCCCCTCTTGAATGGCCTTCTGCACCATGGTGCCGTGGTCAGTTGGCTCATCCTGTTCAGAGCCCTTTTCCTCATCCGTACAGGGAGCAAGAATCTCATACCTGTTGGACAAGGTCAAGGGCTGAGGCTCCTCCACTCCTGAACTCAGGTTCCCCCTGCCTGCCTCACTTACAGTCACACTCTGATGTGCCTGATCACTAGCTGAATGTGAATTACTTAATCTCCCAGGTGTGACTGCCTCCTGAAACAAAGCGTCCAGGTAACTCTCCCCCTCCCGGATGTGCCGCAATGTTTGAAGCTCAGATTCCAGATCATCAACTCTGATCCGGAGTTCTTCCAGAAACCAACACTTGCTGCAGAGGTGGTCACTGCCATTCACAATGGGATCAGCCAGCTCCCACATCATACAGCTACAGCACATCACCTGACCAGCCATCTCTGCTTAGTTAATTACTTAGTTACTTTGTACAGGTTTGAGTTAGAATACTTTCTGATACCTCTCTGCTATAGTCTTTCCCTAAAAAAGAATGAATATATATACACAAAAACAAAGTAAATTTTTAACCAGTCACTGGCAAAGAAATAGAAAATCCTTACCTTAAAAAAAAGTGTAGTTAAGGAAGTTAGAGGAGGAGGGTGGGTGGGAGATACTACAGGTGTAGAATCTCGGGTTTAGCCACCTTCCTGATTTATATACTCACTGCTTTCCTTCCCGGCTGCCCCTCTGGTAGTCATCACTTCCCCTGCTCCTCCTGCTCTTCCTGTGAAGAGAGAAAAAAAACACCGCTGCCCGCTACCGGTAAGTAATTTTAAAACAAACTGTCTTACCTTAGCTGTAGTCTCCCGGGTTCGTTTATACTCAGCCGCTGCTCCCACTCAAAATGTCTGTCCTTCCTAAATATAGAATAGCTGACTAGCATTTTCACTCTGTCTGGTAGTTTACTGATCCACAAACCGCAATCAATCAGGATAGGCAACGGCACCTCTTCCAGGACGATCCTTAACACTGGTGCCCTGCATGTTCAGCCCCTTACTGTACTCCCTGTACATGCATAACTGCGTGGCCAAATTTTACTTGAACTCCATTGACAGGTTTGCTGATATCACCACTGTTAGAGGCCAGATATCATACAATCACCAGACAGAATACAGGAAAGAGATAGAGTGTTTGATGGCATGGTGTAAAGATAACAATTTCTCCCTCAATGTCAGCAAGACGAAAGAGCTAATCATTGAATTCAGGAAACAAGGAGAAGAGCATGCCCATACCTACATCAGCAGAGCTGAGGTGGAAACGGTTGACAACATCAAGTTCCTCAGAATGACGATCACCAACAATCTGTCCAGGGTCACCCACAGTGATGCAACAATCAAGAAGACACAACAATGCCTCTTCTTCCTCTAAGAAAGGCTAAGGAAATTCAGCATGTCCACAAGGACTCTCATCAACTTTTATAGATACACCATAGAGAACATTCTACCTGAATACACCATGGCTTGGTACAGCAACTGCTCTGTCCAGGACTGAAAGAAACTACAGTGAGTTGTGAACCCAAACCAGTCTATCATGCAAACCAACCTTCCACCCATTGACTCCACCCACACCTTTTGCTGCCTTGGAAAGGCAGCAAACATCATCAAAGACCCCTCCTAGCCAGGTTTTGATCTCTTCCAATCTCTTCTGTCAGGCAGAAGATACAAAAGCTGAAACACAGCTGCCCAATGCAAAGGCCAAGACCAAAAGGGAACACATGAGAACCAGTAATCAGGGAATAAGCCGATGTTCTGAAGAGGAGAACAGGTACTAGACGTTGGTAAATGGTGTGGGAAACTCTGGAGTCAAACCACCAGATGGCTAAGACCTATCTCCTGTTGTGTCAGAAGGGTCAAATGTACTTTGCTTATCATACCTCAGACTTAGAGGGATTAGAATAGGAATTCAGTGAAAGCTGGACCCCAAACTCAGACAGCTGCCATATCCTTGACAAGCAAGAGAGAGTTGAGAATGTTGTGCTGGGAAAGCACATCCAGTCAGGCAGCATCCAAGGAGCAGGAAGAGCTCTTCCCGATGAAGAGCTTCTGCTTGAAATGTTGACTGTCCTGCTCCTCGGATGCTGCCTGACCTGCTGTGCTTTTCCAGCACCACACTCTCAACTCTGATCTCCAGCATCTGCAGTCCTCACTTTCTCCCAAGCAAGAGAGAGTGGCAAGGATTCAAAGATTCGGTCAGGGTGCCAGTGTAAAAGCAGTTGGCGACAGAGTCAGGGATCTGTAGCTTGGCAAGGAGCCAGAAATTAGGGCAGGGACCCAGATTCCATTGTCAGATTCATAGAGTAAAAGCATTGGGGTTAAACACACGTCTGGGTATTAAATCAGTCGAAACATCTGTATTGGAATAATGACACCTAAAGAGCAGGAGACATGGTTTATGTTGATCCACACGCTCATTGTGAAACAGTGGGTCTGTGGAAGATCAGTTTGACAGTTTCCTGAGAGGGCCCAGGGGCCTGGGAGAAGTTGTGGAAGGAAAGCACTAAAGGTATAGTAAAGGGTGGAGTGAAAAAGGAGACTGCAATAGCAAGTGCTACAACTGAAATGAAGAGCTTGCATCAGGCTGTCAGAATCCTGCAGCAGGGAGAAAGCTGCAGCTGAAAGCAATATTGAAGTATTGAGCAAAGAGGCAGAGGACAGGTGGGTACAGTGTAGAGGATATGTTACCTGGTTGGAGGATCATAAAATAGGATAGACAGCTTGGGTCATCAGAAAGAAAGGCAGGATTATTCAGATAACAAAACCAGCAGCAAATCACCCAACTGCGAGACCCGGGGAACATCTACATAGTGGAATACGGGCAGTATACCAGCTGGCTAATATGACACAGCAAGGAAAAGCTGTAGAACATACTTAATGCTTAAGGAAAATTGAGCAAGGGGAAGTGTAGCTAAAAGCAAAGCAGGGATAGTTCATGCTTTTTGGACAGAAAGGGCACCCTGGCTTGGATGCTCTCAATGAGGGAGTCTGGCAGCATAGGTAAGGGACAGATCATCGAGACAAATATGACCCAACTCCAGAATTTGAATCCAACATCTCATCTGCACACCCTGAAAAGTGCACTGTTCCCAACAAACTTGCCAAAGAACCCCTTAGTTACTATTAGATCCAGCACAGAGGGAAACACTGAAAATTCCTACGGCCCTACAAAACAATACGCCCTTTAATGTCAGTCATGCTGCGGGATATGATGAAAGGGCAGCCAGCTTTGAAACCAGGTGATCAAGTAGAATTTTTCCACTGAATGCACCAGATCCCGGTAGAACAGGGGTTGCGAAATGAGAAAAGGAACCCTGCATTGCTAGCCTGTGACTGTAGTGTAGGATGAGCTCTTCTCCGAATACTCAAACACTGGTAGAGGGACTCTGCGAACAGGGTACAATGGGATTCGATCAGGATGTTTGGCTGAAGATCTTCACAAAGCCTCACAGAGGAAGGAAGAAGACTGCACAGCCTTCAAAATTGAATTGGCTAAGAATCCTGATTTTCCAAAGCATACAGCAGTCAGCATGGGACCCAATGATAATGCTCACACAGAAGCATGGCTCCTATGTCAGACGGCTCAGAGATGGGAAAGGGAAATGTAGGAGACATCAAAAAGAAAAGCAATTCATTGGATGACCCCAATAGCCTGGAGGAATGAGGGGCAGACCAGAGCTGTCCCAAGCAGCTCAGGACTGTGCAGAATGACAGGGCAGGTCGAGGTGGTGTTTCCTAGCTAGTATGTGGCCAGTTAGGACACTTTGCCCAGGAGTGCCCTCAACAGGGCTCCCACCCTGGAAAAAGGTACCATACCCTCCTAGAAGGGCGAGAAACAAAGAGCCCATTAGCACAGTTAACATGGAATCTGGAAACCCAGGCTCCAAATCCACCCTCCAGCCTCATGAATGGTCAATTTTGGTACTAAGAACCCTAACAGGTCCTTTTAACCTGCAATTAAAAGGTGGGAGTGATATTGTTGGGGAGATCTTAACATTGACAGGGTCGATGATTCAAAAAAAATTATTGACGCTCCTATTATGCAGTGGGGGCCAATGGTTTGGTGTTGATATGAAGTATCTAAAGTGGGGTGTGAGAGACAGGACAGTTAATCTTCCTGTAAATATGGGGGCACAAAGTACAGAATTAGCAGCCGTGGAGTTTGTGGTAGAACAACTGGAGATTTTTCGGGAAAAGGGCAGTGATCTGTTCAGAGAGTTTACTTAAAACAGCTATTCATGGCAAAAACATTCTAGAGAAAGTTACAGCCCACTGTAAGACCACACCACCCAAAGGTAAAAGAACTGGCTAGGGAAGGAGGACACTGTGAGATGAATTGGCACGAAGGGACAGGACAGACAGAAGAGGTTAAAGCTGCCAAGCTCATGAGAGATTTAGGGCCAGTATTGTGCTGGCACATAGACTAAGGTAGGCAAGACAAACTCAGATTCTTCATCTGGACCTCTGATGAAGTCATGTAATTTACAAACATTAGCTTGCTCTCTCCTCACGGAGGCTGCCTCATCTACTGTGATTCCCAGCATTTCTTTTTGTTTTCCGTAGATTCCAGAATCTGCAGTAATTTGCTCCTACCTGTTTCATGGTAAACCATGCATGCATTATTGGTGTAAAATGAGTCCCAGTAAGTAAGCAGATCAGATCATGAGGAAACAAAGCTTACAATTCCCACCAGAAGCCATTTTCCCACAAATATTTTAGCATTTCCAATTAGCAATCCTGATCAGTCTTACTCTAAATTGACTATGATGAAGGGCTTATGCTCGAAACGTCGAATTCTCTATTCCTGAGATGCTGCCTAACCTGCTGTGCTTTGACCAGCAACACATTTGCAGCTAAATACTTATTTTGTTAATGTTGGTGGAAATTGTTACTCAACATGTTGTCCATGTGCTAATATACATTGGAAATCTCTGTGAAAATTTCCAATGATGGGTTAATTCTATAGCTGCTAATGACGCAGAAAAAAATTCCATATCAAGTGACACCTCTGCCATGGCAACAGATTGATCCTTGCCAAACATAGTCTATTTCATAATCAGAAACTCAAATAGACTTTGGATTGATCAGTTGTAATAACGTAAGTATACTTTTATATTCGTTGAACTCTCAGCAATCGGGAATACTAATATTGTACAGAACTCCTTTAGGTCTTCATCAGTAAGTGAAACATCATAAATTCTTGATGCAACAGTTTAATCAATTGCAAGTTAAAATTAGTTTATTTTGTGGTGAATAGTCAGTTGCAAATCTGAAATGTGGAAGTGCATTTCTTTTCTAAACTACTTTATGACAGAGATCTAAAATCTAATTGTCAAAAATTCACTTGGAACTGTTCCTCTAGATTGGGAAAACTGTGCATGTTACTCCATCTTTAAGGAAGTTTTGAGGGGGAAGCCAGAAAATGATAGATTGGTTGGACTAACATCCATTATCAGGAAATGAGTAACTCACAATGTACAGAAAACTCAGTGGGAACTCGACTCTTTGTTATATGAGTGTAAAGATTACAGAGGATTGGTGGGGACCTTCTAACAATAGGAGCACAGAGATAGGCTACTTCACCCACAGCTCAGAGAAGGGGTTACAGACAGGGCATCAGTGTCAATGGAAGCCACATCATGGAGAGTTTGTGGAATATAAGATTAAAAATGGACTGAAACTGGCAGTTGTCGCAAACCATTCAGCTTGTCCTGACAGCACCTCAGTCCATGGAATAGACTTACATTTAAACCCCAGGCAAAATCCTGTTTGACAGCATCCGTCATGAGCTGATGCCTGTCTCAGTGGAAAAAACAGAAGTTCAACTGCCTGAGTTCTGCCCTTCCCTCGACCTGACTGGGAGAGCCCTGGGTCTGGGAACAGAGAAGCGTGAAGGCAAGCCTCAAACTGCCCTGAGTATTCCCATTTAAAAGAGATCTGATCAAGTAAATGCCCATGTGTACTGCAAACGACTACTAAGCCACTGTACTCAGAAATGATCTGGATAGCTAGTTAAAAGAAGCCAATTATATCAGAGGGGTCTCTTGCACAGCCCAGAGAACATTGGGACCAAGAAGCAGGAACATTGGGAATAGGAAGAACAGACTCAACTTCAGTTTGACCATCTGTAATCGGGGTAGTATACACTTTTCAACATCTTACGCTCCCAAAGCAGACATTAAATTAGTGTGTGGACGTAGACATTTGAGAACTGTAAGGTTACTTGGAATATTAGAGGTTTTGTAAAGTTGTATATGTATCTATCTTGTATTTTAATGATAATATATCTCATGGTAAAGATAACAAAAAATCACAGTGGGTCAGGTAGCATACTTGGAGAGAGAGCAAGCTAATGTTTTGAGTCCAGATGATTCTTCATCTGGACCTCTGATGAAGTCATGTAATTTACAAACATTAGCTTGCTCTCTCCTCACGGAGGCTGCCTCATCTACTGTGATTCCCAGCATTTCTTTTTGTTTTCCGTAGATTCCAGCATCTGCAGTAATTTGCTCCTACCTGTTTCATGGTAAACCATGCATGCATTATTGGTGTAAAATGAGTCCCAGTAAGTAAGCAGATCAGATCATGAGGAAACAAAGCTTACAATTCCCACCAGAAGCAATTTTCCCACAAACATTTTAGCATTTCCAATTAGCAATCCTGATCAGTCTTACTCTAAATTGACTGAATACTTATTTTGTTAATGTTGGTGGAAACTGTTGTCCATGTGCTAATATACATTGGAAATCTCTGTGAAAATTTCCAATGATGGTTTAATTCTACAGCTGCTAATGACGCAGAAAAAATTCCATATCAAGTGACACCTCTGCCATGGCAACAATTGATCCTTGCCAAACATAGTCTATTTCATAATCAGAAACTCAAATAGACTCTGGATTGATCAGTTGTAATAACGTAAGTATACTTTTATATTCGTTGAACTCTCAGCAATCGGGAATACTAATATTGTACAGAACTCCTTTGGGTCTTCATCAGTAAGTGAAACATCATAAGTTCTTGATGCAACAGTTTAATCAATTGCAAGTTAAAATTGGTTTCTTTTGTGGTGAATAGTCAATTGCAAATCTGAAATGCGGAAGTGCATTTCTTTCTAAACAACATTATGACAGAGATCTAAAATCTAATTGTCAAAAATTCTCTTGGGAACTGTTCCTTTAGATTGGGAAAACTGTGCATGTTACTCCATCTTTAAGGAAGTTTTGAGGGGGAAGCCAGAAAATGATAGATTGGTTGGACTAACATCCATTATCAGGAAATGAGTAACTCACAATGATGGGCAGCATGGTGGCACAGTGGTTAGCACTGCTGCCTCAGAGCACCAGAGGGTGCTCTGGTTTCCTCCTACAATCTAAAAATGTGCAGGTTAGGTGAATTGGCCATGCTAAATTGCCTGTAGTGTTAGGTGAAAGGGTAAATGTAGGGGAATGGGTCTGGGTGGGCTGTGCTTCGGTGTGCCGGTGTGGACTTGTTGGGCCGAAGGGCTTGTTTCCACACTGTAAGTAATATACTCTAAGTAAACATCATAATGAAAGCTAAAATGACATTGATCAGCCTCGGATTTATGGGAAGATGTTCTCCAAGGCAGACTTTGGGACGTGCAACAGTGCAGATTTCCGAACAGATGCTTGTAGCTATGTTCATTACGCATGAGGACAGCCTCACCTGGGATCTTGGGCTCGTCTCATGACAGGTGACCCCAACAGACTATACACTCACACACACAGTCATGCACATGGACAAATACACACACCCATGCACAGAGACACACATACACACCCTCTCTCACACATGCACTCACTCACACTCACACTCTCTCACAGGCATAAATGTCCTCACACACATTGCAAACTGTTTCTCAAGCACACACACTCTCACACACATATTATGCATCACTCTCACATTTCTTCTCAGGCACACACCCTCTCTCAAGAATGTGCCCAAACACACACACACACCTTTATTCTGATAAAAGCTGAAGTTATCTTGGAGCAGTGACTTGAAAATAAATTCTGGGATTTACATATTAATCAAAATCTGTACCTACATTCTAACTGTTTCAAGAATTAATAGCCATCTAATTTTGTTCAATACATTTGCAAAAGTTGTATGAACCTTTTTATCTTTGGCTATGAATTTGGTGTCCGATGTATTCTTTCTCATTGACTGCCTGGGGCTCCAAAAGTTTGTGGTTTCAAATAAACCTGTCAGACTATAACCTGTTGCTGTGATGTTTTTGCTTTTCAGCTGATGATTGTGAGTTAGCTTGGATATCTGATAGAATAATTTAAAGACTCAACTATAATGGTGACAAAAAAAAATACCAAAGTACCTTATTTATATTGACTTTTGAGTCCCTTATGAAGAGCTAAATTGGAGCACTTTGAATTCTGAAGTTGGCTGAAGAATGGAAGATAGAGATTACTAAAAATGGACAGGTACTCTCATTAGCAAACTCTGAGAAAGGAAGCTGAACTGGGGATTCAATTACAGGGTACTGGGTGGCCCCCGCCACCCCATTTATCTGAAGCTACCCTTTCACCCACTCCCAGTCCTGAAGAAGGGATACACCCGAAGCTGAAAATGTGTTGCTGAAAAAGCGCAGCAGGTCAGGCAGCATCCAAGGAGCAGGAGATTCGACGTTTCGGGCATAAGCCCTTCTTCAGGAATACACCTGAAGCATCAACCTCTCAAACTACTATTGCTGCCTGGCGTGCTGTGTTCTTCCAGCTTCCTGGTATCCACCTACATTCTTCTATAATGCCAGTTTTATTAATGTGAATTCGCAATAATGCAATTGATGAATTGGGGACACTGTTTCTACATGCGAATGTTTAAAGTGTGTATTGGTTTAACACAATTCTGGCCCAACTAGTTTAAATGGTGCTGCTTTTATGCGATTTTCTTGTAAGATGGGGAGCACAACAATGGAACTACTGGGTTATAACAGGACCAACTGTACTTGTTCAATCGCAACATCGGGAAATCAATCCTCCTATAACAAAGACTCAAAACTTAATCCTTTCTCATGGTGATCCTTTCTGAGTACAGATATCCAAACAAATACAGATATTTCTTGCCTTAATCGCACATACAACTACAACATAAGACAAAACGATTTGTTTATATGTTGTCTTGTAAGAATCATAGGGCTTGACTTCTATTGGGTTGAAAATGTGTTACTGGAAAAACACAGCAGGTCAGGCAGCATCCAAGAAGCAGGAGAGTCGATGTTTCTGGCATGAGCCCTTCTTCAGGAATGAGGAAAGTGTGTCCAGCAGGCTAAGATAAAAGGTGGGGAGAAGGGACTTGGGGGAGGGACGTTGGAAATGCGATAGGTGGAAGGAGGTCAAGGTGAGGGTGATAGGCCAGAGTGGGGGCAGAGAGGTTAGGAAGAAGATTGCAGGTTAGGAAGGCGGTGCTGAGGTCAAGGGATTAGACTGAGGCAAGGTGGGGGGAGGGGAAATGAGGAAACCAGAGAAATCTGAGTTCATCCCTGTGGTTGGAGGGTTCCTAGGCGGAAGATGGGGCGCTCTTCCTCCAGCCGTCATGTTGCTATGGTCTGGCGATGGAGGAGCCCAAGGACCTGCATGTCCTTGGTGGAGTGGGAGGGGGGGTTGAAGTGTTGAGCCACGGGGTGATTGGGTTGGTTGGTCCGGGTGTCCCAGAGGTGTTCTCTGAAACGTTCCGCAAGTAGGTCGCCTGTCTCCCCAATATAGATCACAGATACAAAATTAATTGCTCTTGACCAAAAGTTGTTAGTTGCCGGAAAAACCCTTGGTGAGGGAGCTTTCAATCAGTTGTAGAATTTCAATCCTTTAAGTAGACTTTGTGAAATGCTGAATTCCATAAGCCAAGTTCTTCACAGAGGTATCTTTGGAATTCTGTACGCTAGTGAACTGTTGGCATTCAGCTGTGAAGTACATTCGAGACTGGTATTGTTTGATTTGGGGGCACTTACAAAACCAAGCGACAAGTGAAACGTGGAGTTGATACAGTCCAATGATTGTCTTACTGAAGGACTAGGAGAAAGTGAGGTCTGCAGATGCTGGAGATCAGAGCTGAAAATGTGTTGCTGGAACAGCGCAGCAAGTCAGGCAGCATCCAAGGAACAGGAAATTCGACGTTTCGGGCATAAGCCCTTCATCAGGAATGATGAAGGGCTTATGCCCGAAATGTCAAATTTCCTGTTCCTTGGATGCTGCCTGACCTGCTGCGCTGTTCCAGCAACACAGTTACTGAAGGACTAAGTAAGTTTAAAAGATCCTACTTCTGATCTTTCTTCTGATATCCTTTTTAAACCTAATACATATATTCTAATTCAGTCAGGAACCTAAAACTTGGAATACATGCTGTCGGGAAATTTTCAGTGACCCAAGCAACCAGCCAGCGTTGTATTAGCATTTAGCAGAAACACGGAAGATACACTGTTTGGATATGGAAAACAACTTTTACCACGGCTATATCATGTTTCATCATTGTCTCATGTTTCAGGCAAATGTTTATATTGGTAGTGTTTGCTGGATCCAAACTTGTGGTTAAGCATTCGAATGTAAACGTGACTTGGTCTGAAAGCATTCTAGGCTGGAGAGATTAATGTCCTTTAGCAATATATCTTCAATTTTTCAACAGGATCTGGATGTCACTTGCAGTTAACATGGATTGTCTTGCGTGGAAGAATAGATTCCAGGTTGCATGCATTCTTACTATCTGCTTCACCCTCTCCTGCCCAATTACCCAGGGAGCGAATATATTGGTTGTCCCGCTTGATGGAAGTCACTGGGTCAATATGAGAATTTTAATGGAAGAACTGAAACTCCGTGGGCACAACTTCACTGTGCTTTATTTCTCATCATCATGGTACATCAAAGAGAGGCCTGACCTTTATCAATCTATTGTAATTGAAATGGAAGGATTATTGGGGAGAAATAATAGTGAAGATGTTATGAATGAGATGATACAAAACATACTTGAAGCCTTACAGGATGGTTGGACGCCATGGGGCTTTATTAAGTTCCAATATGCAACAATGTCTTTTATGCATGCCTGTCACCATTGGGGGATGGACTTAAACACTGCAATTTTTGAAAACAAAAATGTGTTAAATCAACTTGAAAATGAGAACTTTGACTTAGTACTTACTGATCCTGTATTTCCTACAGGTCCAATGCTTGCGCATTATTTAAAACTCCCTTTGGTATATAATGTTCGATGGATCACCAGTGGAGAAGCTCATTTCATCTCTGCCCCATCACCAGCTTCCTATGTTCCAATTCCGGGCTCTCAATTGACAGACAAAATGAGTTTTCTCCAAAGAACACAAAATGTTATCCTAAATCTTGTTCAACTAGCAATTGTAAATTTTCTAACATATCCAATGTACAATGATTTCTGCCATCGCTATCTGGGCCCAGACACAGACGTTGAGACTATTCTTCTCAGTGCAGATGTGTGGCTGATGAGAGTAGATTTTATATTTGATTTCCCGAGACCCACCATGCCAAATATTATTTATGTTGGAGGATTCCAGTGTAAACCATCCAAACCTCTAGAGGCAGAGTTTGAGGAGTTTGTCCAGTCCTCAGGGGAACATGGGATTATTGTCATGTCAATGGGGACCATTGTCAACTCTTTGCCAATGCATATTACAATGCAAATAGCAGAGGCTCTTGCTCAAGTGCCTCAGAAGGTTATCTGGAGACACAATGGAGAGACCCCTCCCAACATTGGAAATAATACCTTACTGGCAAAATGGATCCCTCAGAATGATCTACTGGGACACCCAAAGACACGAGCCTTCATTGCTCATGGTGGCACCAATGGAGTTTATGAAGCCATTTATCATGGAGTGCCAGTAGTTGGCATACCTCTATTTTATGACCAGTTTGATAATTTACTCAGACTTGAAGTCAGAGGTGCAGCAAAAGTGATTAATGTCGCAAACATGCAGTCAACAGATCTATTGCAGGCACTTAATGAGGTTATATATAACACCTCTTATCGGGAGAACATGCAGAAACTCTCTGCTCTCCACAGAGACCAACCCGAGTCTCCAATGGAGAGAGCTATTTTCTGGGTTGAATATGTTGCCCGACACAAAGGGGCAGCACATTTACGCTCAGAGTCTTACCGACTCCCCTGGTATGCTTACTATTGTGTAGATGTGATGATCTTCCTGTTATCACTGTTCCTCATGGTTATAATGCTGACAGTCCTACTATTGAAGAAACTTTGTAATGTCACTCGGAAGAAAAAGGAAAAAACTCAGTAAGATTCATTGTTTCAAATTGGGAGCGGGTGATTGAGTTGTTCCAATTAAATCGAAAATTTTAATCAATTAACTGATGCCTGCCCTTTACAGGTATACTGAGGCTTTCCAGGTCTATTTGTAACACGTAAGAATGCAGGCTTGACTGTTAATAGTAGTTCTTGCTTATAGATACTCAGTGAAATGCTGCACTTTTATTAGATTGGAAATCTGATTTTATGATCATGCAAAACTAATCATATTTGTTTACAAGCAGGAGAACCATCATTTAAATATATAGCAGAATCAGGGAACCACTTTGACCCCAGTTCATTCTTTCTCTCTAATACCCAACATTTTCCATCACAGCTCCCCTTGTGCACTAGCACATATATTTCTGCTGGTTCACATGAGGGCAGTGAAGGTCTTTGTTTCATTTGGCTTTACAGGTCAGAGCATTAAGTATAAGAGTTGCGAGGTCATGTTGCCGCTAGACAGGACGTTGGTTAGGCCACTTTTGGAATACCTCTTTCTGGTTATTGGAAAGATGTTGTTAAAGTTGAAAGGATTCAGAAAATATTCCCAAGAACGTTGCTCGGGTTGATGGGTTTAGGCTGTAGGGAGAGGCTGAATAGGTAGAGATATTTTCTCGGGAGCATTGGAGGCTGAGGGGAGATTTTAGAGAGGTTTATAAAATCATGAGGGCAGGATAGGGTAAATAGACAAGGTCTTTGCCACAGAGTAGGGGAGTCCAAAACTAGAGACCATAGGTTTAAAGTGAGAGGGGAAAGATTTAAAAGGAACATGAGGTGCAACTTTTTCACACAGAGGGTGGTGCGTGTATGGAATTAGCTGCCAGATGCTGGTACAATGACAACATTTAAAAGGCATCTAAATGGGTACATGTATAGGAAGGGTTTAGATTAGATTAGATTACTTACAGTGTGGAAACAGGCCCTTTGGCCCAACAAGTCCACACCGACCCACCGAAGCGCAACCCACCCATACCCCTACATTTACCCCTTACCTAACACTACGGGCAATTTAGCATGGCCAATTCACCTGACCCGCACATCTTTGGACCGTGGGAGGAAACCGGAGCACCCAGAGGAAACACACGCAGACACAGGGAGAACATGCAAACTCCCCACAGTCAGTCACCTGAGGCGGGAATTGAACCCGGATCTCTGGCGCTGTGAGGCAGCAATGCTAACCACTGTGCCACCGTGCCACCCACTAATAGATATGAGGCAAATGGAACTAAATTCATTTAGATTATGTTGAAAAATTGAACAGAGGCCACACAAACCAGATTGGGTGAAATTGACAAGCTGTTTATTATAAGCGATATCACTGGAAGAGAAGTTGACCCAGCTGACACAGAACTGACAGTCTGTCCAGGTAGATCAAAGGCTCTCTTCCCTAAGTTGAGAATCAAGACAGTTTTTATAGGAATACAGTACAATGATGCTAATTAAAAATAGCGAAAATACAATGGTGTTGATTGTCAAGTAATCAAGTTACGATGGTGATAATTGCAAAGCAGTTATCAGAAGAAATGTCCTGAATGTCGATACAATAAAGCGTTTGGTAGCATCAATCAGTTCGTAACTGGATCAGGAGATTCCAGCTCTCTTCGAGGGTAGGTGAGAGTGTCTCTTTGCTTGGCAGATAGATGTTTCCTTGTTGCTCTCCTGTGAGCGAGGTATTCTGGTGCCTCTCCGTCTGACCTGAGCTTTGTGTGGCTTTGGTATCACTGGGGTACGAGATTGCCCTTAAGGCTTTGGGACAGCTGTGTTGATCAGATCCAGGTCCAGGTCCATCAGTTAAGTGTACCCGAGTTCTAGTCTGTCCTACAAGAGTAGATATCCTCCTGGAATCCACTATTTCATGTCACCTCAAGATCACATGGTTCAATAACATCAACTCTCATTCTCAACTCCAATGGGTATAGGCCCAACCCGTTCAACCCTTTTTGATAATACAAGCCCTTCATTTGTATTCAATTAGTTTGTTAATCTCCTCTTATTTTCTCAAGTGAACATTCACATGCACGGGCCACACAACTTTAAGCACTGCCCTGAGTTCAACCATTTGGAAGTGCTCCAGAATGCCAGAAACGCAGCAACAAACAGGACTGATGTCCTGGCTGAGCCTATCCCGAGCTGGGAGACCTCAGCTGAGATGCAGACATTAGCACAACTCTAACGATTGGCTGCACGAAGTTCCGGCTCCCCCTTCAAACTATAGACAGCACCATTATCCCACCGCCGCTGTTTGGTATCATGTAGTGTATGTTTACAGCACATAATTACACTGCCTGGACTTTACCCAGAACTGAAAACGTTTCAAGCAGTTAAAACTTCCAGTTTTGGAGATCAATGCCACAAGCACGTTTGAAATAGTCCTGCAACAAACACCTACAGATGAAGGGTTGATCTGAATACATCAGTGCTCCTAACTTCCTCCAAATTCCACAGATAATTACCTGACAAGAAGGTTTATGATACCATCAAGGAAAGATATACTGGTATACAGTAATATGTGAATGCACATTAGTACTGTGTCCTTTCGCAAAGATGTACGAATATGCACAGGTAATGCACTGATTTATAATATTCCATTCTAGTGAGAATACACACTCAACTTAGAGAATTTACACACACTATTTTCACATTAACCGAAGAGGTATGTTTCTGTAAACAGTCTAGATTTCATTAAGAAATAAAACATTCACTATTGATTTTTGAATCCCTTCATTTGATTTTACACCTCAGCCTT
This sequence comes from Hemiscyllium ocellatum, assembly GCF_020745735.1. Taxonomy (NCBI): domain Eukaryota; kingdom Metazoa; phylum Chordata; class Chondrichthyes; order Orectolobiformes; family Hemiscylliidae; genus Hemiscyllium; species Hemiscyllium ocellatum. The sequence goes on from NC_083439.1 coordinate 13,191,116, forward strand.
TAATGAACTGAAACAATGTTTGAAAAAAAATCACTGACTTCAAATGATTTTGCCAATTGCTTAACCATACAGCTTCGTCAAATTTCATGAAGCAACATGAAATAAACAAAACTGTGACTGAAGTTACATTTTCATCAGAGGAAACTGATACTACTCAACAGCAGGCATGGAAAGACTTTTATCCAGTTTTATTTACGTCTGTATAGTATATGTCACATAGTGGAGATGAAAACATCTCCTTTTATCAACTCAGCAAGTCTGGCTTCGTCTGTGGAGTGAAAGCAGAATTAATTTTTCAGGTTCAGTGACCCTTCCTCAGAACTTTGGACAGTTTGTATAGTTCTGAAGTAGGCTCACATGTTAATTCTACTTTCTCTCCACAGATCCTGCCAGACTTGCTGAGTTTTCTGATTCTGATTTCCAGCATCCGCAGTTCTTTGGTTTTTCTCCTAATATCAAGCTTGGAGACAACGAAATGAGACATGGAAACACACAAACCAGCTTATGTCTCAAGGAACTGCCTTTGGCAGAGACATGGAGATGAACTTTTGACTGCAGAATTGGAACCAGCTAAAGCTAGTGCTCTCTGTACCTCTATTGTGAGAGAAAAGTGCCTGTGACAAAACTAATTGGACAGAAACATCAAGACACCAAGAATTGAAACAGGATACACATTCTTCAGCTGCAAATGTGTTGCTGGTCAAAGCACAGCAGGCCAGGCAGCATCTCAGGAATAGAGAATTCGACGTTTCGAGCATAAGCCCTTCATCAGGAATAAGCTTAAATTTATTTGCCCCTGCTGAGGACTGATCTTTCATCCGCAGAGAGGGGGAGATCTGGAGGGATGGTGAAAATCCGGCAAGGCTGGGAGCTAGGACCTGGTGTAGGACTGGAGCTGGAGCTGGGGCTGGGGGCGGGGACAGAGATCGAAGTAGGGGCGAAGTTAGACGTGGTGACGTTGCTCGACGTGGGGGCGGGGTCATGCGTCGTGACGGAAATAAGCGTGGGGGCGGGGTTACGTGAAGTGACGAAAGACGTTGTGGGGGCGGGGTTATGTGTGGTGACGAAGGTTTGCGTGGGGGCGGGGTTACGCGTAGTCACGTAAGGCGGCGTGGGGGCGGGGAAACCTGAGGATTTGTGTTCCTGCAGGTTAGTGATGTCAGTGGGGGCGGAAGTGGCTGCGCCGACGGCAACCGGAGGGGCGGAAATGGTTGCGGCGACGGAGGAGTGGTGGTCATTCCCGGTGGCCGCGTGGGTCGCGGGTCCGTCGGCGATCGTGGAAGCGGTTGTGTGTGTGGTGGTCACCGGGGCAGTTATTGGGGCGGCGATCGCGGGGGCTCCGAGGTCGGTGGGGGCGGAAGTGACGTCACGGTCGGCGGCGGCCTTTGGTGCCGCGGGCGCTGTAGCGGCCACATGTGTAATGGCGTCCGACAGGCCTGTGGAAGGTTATGGACTAGTTGAGGGGCCATGAGTGTGGGGGTAAGTACATGAAAGTTTTTGGTACTTACTGTCTTTAATCTCTGATATGGCTAGGAAGAACTGTTTGTTGAGTTTGTGGATTCTTCTGTAGATGAAGAACAGCAGGGGTCCTTTGCAGGTCTGTGAGAGTGTAGTCCTGAGCTGGGGTAGGGCTGATTGCAGGGAGTGTAAGTGGCGACGCATGGCTGCAAGGGTGGAGCGGAGGATCCGGAGGGAGGTCTGTTGCTGGAGGCTTCGGATTTGTTGTAGGTACAGGTTGTCCTGGTTGGGTCCAAATTTTGTTGGTTGGAATGTAGTTCGGAGTCCGTGTGGGATCAGTCGGTTCTGTAGACAGGTGCTGAGGAAGGAGATGTGGCTGTGGTAACGAGTCTGTTGGAGAACATGGCTGAAGAGTTTCTGTGCAGAGGTGGTGACCTGGGGGGTGCAGTGAGAGAGGGACTCACTGAAATCCTTGTAGAGGGAGGAAGAGAGCTTCTTCAAGGAAGGCATCCTTGTAAGAGGATTCGCAGTAGGTTAAAATCTTCGAGTAAAAAATGAGGTCTGCAGATGCTGGAGATCACAGCTGCAAATATGTTGCTGGTCAAAGCACAGCAGGCCAGGCAGCATCTCAGGAATAGAGAATTCGACGTTTCGAGCATAAGCCCTTCATCAGGAATAAGCACATTCTTCAGCACTGCTAATGGCTCAAGACACTGACTGAGCAACTATCCTCTCAGGTTAAAATCTTACACCTCATGGACATCTTCAGGACTTTAAACTGTGTCACTTTTGTATTGGACACTAACCCTGTTCAATTTTATACGAGTGAATGTATGTACTTACCACTGCAACTTCATTATTTCTCAAAGTTGGCAAACAGTAAAATTGCTTTTCTTTCACTCAAGAGAACCTTGCAACTGGCCCTTTCCTGACACAGTAAAAATTGGTTAACTACATTTCAATTCAACCGTGACTAGGCTCTGTGCCAAAACAATACAATATTTGATACAGAAAACTGAGGAGTTTGAAAAGAGGGGAGTCAATTCACTCTGGCTCAAAGGTAGAAGACAGAGGGTGGTGGTGGAGGGTTGTTTTTCAAACTGGAAGCCTGTGACCAGTGGAGTGCCACAAGGATTGGTGCTGGGTCCACTACTTTTCATCATTTATATAAATGATTTAGATGTGAACATAAGAGGTATAGTTAGTAAGTTTGCAGATGACACCAAAATTGGAGGCGTAGTGGACAGCAAAGAAGGTTACCTCAGATTACAACGGAATCTTGATCAGATGGGCCAATAGGTTGAGATGTGGCAGATGGAGTTTAATTCAGATAAATGTGAGGTGCTGCATTTTGGGAAAGCAAATCTTAGCAGGACTTATACACTTAATGGTAAGGTCTGAGAGACTGTTGCTGAGCAAAGAGATCTTGGAGTGCAGGTTCATAGCTCCTTGAAAGTGGAGTCGCAGGTAGATATGTTAGTGAAAAAGATGTTTGGAGTATTTTCCTTTATTGGTCAGAGCATTGAGTACAGGAGTTGGGAGGTCATGTTATGATTGTACAGGACATTGATCAGGCCACTGTTGGAATATTGCATGCAGTTGTAGTCTCCTTCCTATTGGAAAGATGTTGTAAAACTTGAAAGGGTTCAGAAAAGATTTACAAGGATGTTGCCAGGGTTGGAGGATTTGAGCTATAGGAGAGGTTGAATAGGCTGGGGCTGTTCTCCCTGGAGCATTGGAGGCCGAGGGGTGACTTTATAGAGGTTTACAAAATCATGAGGGGTATGGGATAGGATAAAAAGGCAAAGTCTTTTTCCTGGTTCGGGGAGTCCAGAACTAGAGGGCATAGGCTGAGGTTGAGAGATGGAAGGTATAAAAGAGACCTAAGGAGCAATGTTTTCACTCAAAGGGTGGTATGTGTATGGAATGAGCTGCCAGAGGAAGTGGTGGAGGCTGGTACAATTGCAACATTTAAAAGGTACCTGATGGGTATATGAATAGTAAGGGTTTGGAGGGATATGGGCCAAGTGCTGGCAGGTGGGACTAGATTGGGTCGGGATATCTGGTCGACATGGAAGACTGAAGGGTCTGTTTCCGTGCTGTACATCTCTATGACTCTATGATTATTCTGGATATTGCACCTGAGAGACGGTAATATGGAAATGACTGCATTTCCATTTAAGGCAAAGTAACAAGAATGCAACTCTTGCACAGCACAGGTGAAAAAATTACAAAACAGAGCAAACAACAGATAAAGTCACTGTACAACTTTACAATATTTACAAAAGTCATAACTCCTTTTAATTGTTCAGTAATTGACATATATATAAACCTTGTGACATTCAATGGTTACATGCTCAATCTTGTAAATCATAATTTTGTCTCAGTTACATAAAGTTTTTGAAGTCATACAAAAATAAAGCAGAAATTCTTGAAGGTTTCCTCTGGTCTCACCTCCAAAATAATTGCAACCCAATGAACTGTTTAACCATCTGGTCGAGATTTTAATCCATCTGCTAAAGGCAAAAGGTCAATGCTTAATTCCACAACTATCCCTACCCATAACAGAATTTCTTTACAACATTTCCTGGAAGACATTAGGAAATCAACATATAAACAAGTTCTCTGGAAAATACTGAGTGAATTGGCATTCTGGATTCTCAGCAAGTGCTTGTTCATTCTGCAAAAACTGTAAATTTAGCTTTTCATATATACATGATTTATTTGCTGTTGAAATGTCTCACCTCAATATGTAATCAAGAATATCATACAGTTTTAGCAGCACTTTTATTATTATAACAACCAGCTTTTAGGTGATAACTGTCGGAAAATTTTCTGAAATTGGGAATTAAAGTGATATGAAATGACATCTGCATCAAATGTGGACATGGTGTGCGCGAAGTGGGGCAAAATGAACAAAGGTTTTACAAACTTCCACATTTCTTCAACTTAATGCATGTAAAAACAACATATCAAGTTATAACACAGCCATGGCAACAGGTGACCCATGCCAAACAAAGTCTGTTGTATAATCAGTAATCCAAATAGACTTTGGATTGATCTGTGCAATCATTCAACAGCACTTATACATTAGTTGAACTCTCAGCTATTGGGAGTATTTGTATTGTACAGTACTCTATTTGTTTTTCACTGGTAAGTGAAACTTCATAATTTCTTGATGCAACAGTTTCAGCAATTGCAAGCTAAAATCAGTTTATTTTGTAGTGAACAGTGAGTTGCAATCTGAAATGCAGACACATTAAGGTCCTGGGGAGTGCTGCTGAACAAAGAGACCGTGGAATGCAAGTTCATAGTTCCTTGAAAGTGGAGTCGTAGGTAGATAGGATAGTGAAGAAGGCGTTTGGTATGCTTTCCTTTATTGGTCAGAGTATTGAGTGCAGGAGTTGGGAGGTCATGTTCCAGCTTTACAGCACATTGGTTAGGCCACTTTTGGAATATTGCGTGCAATTTTGTTCTCTCTCCTAGCGGAAGGATGTTGTGAAACTTGAAAGGATTCAAAAAAGATTTACAAGAATGTTACCAGGGTTGAAGGATTTGAGCTACGGGGAGAGGGTGAATAGGCTGGGGCTGTTTTCCCTGGAGCAGTGGAGGCTGAGAAGTAACCTAATAGAGGTTTATAAAATCATGAGGGGCATGGATAGGGTAAATAGACAAGGTCTTTTCCCTAGGGAAGGGTACTCCAGGGCATAGGGTGAAAGGGGAAAAATTTAAAAGGGACCTAACGGGCAACATTTTCACACAAAGGGTGGTGTATGTATGGAATGAGTTGCCACAGGAAGTGGTGGAGGCTGGTACAATTACAGCATTTAAAAGGCGTCTAGATGGATACATGAATAGGAAGGGTTTAGATGGCTATGAGCCAATGCTGGCAAATGGGACTAGATTAGGTTATCTGGTCGGCATGGATAAGGTGAACTAAAGAGTCTGTTTCTGTAGTACATCTCTGAGTCGAAGTGCATTTACTTTCTAAACAACTATATCATTGATGTCCAAAACCTCATCAAAAATTCTCTTGGAATTGTTCCTTTAGATTGGGATAACTGCATACGTTACACTGTCTTTAAAGAGGTTTTGAGGAGAAGCCAAAAAATGATACATCTGTGGGACTAACATCCAGTCTTAGGAAATGAATAAAGGTTGAAATGAAAAGTAAAGTGACATAGCCACTTGAGACTTTTCAGCTGATGAGTGAGAGTTAGCTTCAATATCTGATAGAATATTTTAAAGACTCAACTGTAATGGTGACAAAGAAATGCTAACGTATGTTGTTTACATTGACTTTTGAGTGCCTTACGAACAGCTAAATTGGAGCTTATTGAATTGAAAGTGAATGATTGATTTCTTCTGAAATTGACTGAAGAATTGAAGATGGAGATTACTAAACATAGGTCCTCGCATTAAAATGTTATGATAAAGCAATCTGTGCTGGGGATTCAATTACAGGTTGCCGGTACTCAACTGTCTACACTAAAACACTTCATCGGGGGAATCAATCCTCTAATAACAAAAACTCAAAAGTTAATACTTTCCTGTGACGAACCTTTGTGAGTTCAGACATCCAAACAAATACATACATTTCTTGCCTTTAATCACATGTACATAGCTACAATATAGGACAAAATGATTTGTTTAAATGTTGTCTTGTAAATGTCATGGGGCTTGACATCTAATGAATTGTCAGAGATACAAAATTAATCACTCTTGATCAAAGTTACTAGTTGCTGGCAAAACCCTCAGTGAGGGAACTCTCAATCTGTGGTAGAGTTTCAATCTTTTAAGTAGACTTTGTGAAATACTGAATTCCATAAGCCAAGTTCTTCACAGAGGCATCTTTGGAATTCTGTACGCTAGTGGACAGCTGGCACTCAGCAGTCTGATATTGTTTGATTTTGGGGCACTTACAAACCCAAGTGACAAGTGAAAAGTGGAGTTGATACAGTCCAATGATTGTCTTACTGAAGGACTAAGCAAAGTTACAAGATCCTGTGGCCTTCTTCTGATCTTTCTTCTGATATTCTTTTTAAACCTAATCTCTCCAGTCAGAAACTTAAGACTTGGAATACATGCTGTCTGGAAATTTTCAGTGACCCAAGCAACCAGCCAGCGTTGTATTAGCGTTTAGCAGAAACACGGAAGATACAGTATTTGGATATGGAAAACAATTTTTACCACTGCTATATAATGTTTCATTAGCGTCTCATGTTTCATGTAAATATGCATAGTGACAGTATTTTCTGGTCCAAACTTGTGGTTAAGAATTCCAATATCAAGCAATCGGCCTCCACACCACACGCGTAGCGAAATCTGTCACCCTAATGGAGTAATGACTCTCAAAGAGCGTCAAATCAAACTCTTAAAGTGGGTGTCATGGTGGCACAGTGGTTAGCACTGCTGCCTCACAGTGCCAGAGACCCGGGTTCAATTCCCGCCTCAGGCGACTGACTGTGTGGAGTTTGCACGTTCTCCCCGTGTCTGCGTGGGTTTCCTTCGGGTGCTCCGGTTTCCTCCCACAGTCCAAACATGTGTGGGTCAGGTGAATTGGCCATGCAAAATTGCCCCTAGTGTTAGGTAAGGAGTAAATGTATGGGTATGGGTGGGTTACGCTTCGGCGGGTCGGTGTGGACTTGTTGGGCCGAAGGGCCTGTTTCCACACTGTAAGTAAGCTAATCATTCTGTATTCCAGAAATACAAACATGACTTGTTCTGAAAGATCCCAGATTGGAGAGATTTATATGCTTTAGTAATATATTTTTTCAATTCTTCAACAGGATCTGGATGTCACTTGCAGTTAACATGGATTGTCTTGCGTGGAAGAATAGATTCCAGGTTGCATGCATTCTTACTATCTGCTTCACCCTCTCCTGCCCAATTACCCAGGGAGCGAATATATTGGTTGTCCCGCTTGATGGAAGTCACTGGGTCAATATGAGAATTTTAATGGAAGAACTGAAACTCCGTGGGCACAACTTCACTGTGCTTTATTTCTCAGCGACATTGTACATCAAAGAGAGGCCTGATCTATATCAATCTATTGTAACTGAAGTAGAAGGAATCATTGGGAAAAATAATAATGAAGATATTTTGGATGTTCTGATACAAAAGACACTTGAAGCCTTTCAGGATGGTTGGACGCCATGGGGCTTTATTAAGTTCCAATATGCAACAATGTCTTTTATGCATGCCTGTCACCATTGGGGGATGGACTTAAACACTGCAATTTTTGAAAACAAAAGTTTGTTAAATCAACTTGAAAATGAGAACTTTGACTTAGTACTTACTGATCCTGTATTTCTTACAGGCTCAATGCTTGCGCATTATTTAAAACTCCCTTTGGTATATAATGTTCGATGGATCACCAGTGGAGAAGCTCATTTCGTCTCTGCCCCATCACCAGCTTCCTATGTTCCAATTCCGCGCTCTCAATTGACAGACAAAATGACTTTTCTCCAAAGAACACAAAATGTTATCCTAAATCTTATTCAACTAGCAATTGCAAATTTTCTAACATATCCAATGTACAATGATTTCTGCCATCGCTATCTGGGCCCAGACACAGACGCCGAGACTGTTCTTCTCAGTGCAGATGTGTGGCTGATGAGAGTAGATTTTATATTTGATTTCCCGAGACCCACCATGCCCAATATTGTTTATATTGGAGGATTCCAGTGTAAACCATCCAAACCTCTAGAGGCAGAGTTTGAGGAGTTTGTCCAGTCCTCAGGGGAACATGGGATTATTGTCATGTCAATGGGGACCATTGTCAACTCTTTGCCAATGCATATTGTAATGCAAATAGCAGAGGCTCTTGCTCAAGTACCTCAGAAGGTTATCTGGAAACATGATGGAAAGATTCCTCCCAACATTGGAAATAACACCTTACTGGCAAAATGGATCCCTCAGAATGATCTACTGGGACACCCAAAGACACGAGCCTTCATTGCTCATGGTGGCACCAATGGAGTTTATGAAGCCATTTATCATGGGGTGCCAGTAGTTGGCATACCTCTGTTTTTTGACCAGTTTGATAATTTACTAAGACTTGAAGTCCGAGGTGCAGCAAAGGTCATTAGCGCCGCAACCATGCAGTCAACAGATCTACTGCAGGCACTTAATGAGGTTATATATAACACCTCTTATCGGGAGAACATGCAGAAACTCTCTGCTCTCCACAGAGACCAACCCGAGTCTCCAATCGAGAGAGCTATTTTCTGGGTTGAATATGTTGCCCGACACAAAGGGGCAGCACATTTACGCTCAGAGTCTTACCGACTCCCCTGGTATGCTTACTATTGTGTAGATGTGATGGTTTTCCTGTTATCACTGTTCCTCATGGTTATAATGCTGACAGTCCTACTATTGAAGAAACTTTGTAATGTCACTCGGAAGAAAAAGGAAAAAACTCAGTAAGATTCATCGTTTCAGACTGGGACTAGGAGGAATCGAGTTGTTCCAATTGAATAGAAAGTTTCATGTAAAGTTCTGTAAATCCCACTTTAGAAATAGAATCAGTCTAGAAACTAGGAGACACACTTTAACCGTACACTTTCAAAGTAGTATTTGAGCTGGGATGACATCTATTGTTAAAGCTAACTTGAGAATGTAACCTTAAAAACGTTCTGGGATTTATATATGAATGAACTGAAACTAACATGGTCATGCTAAAAGATGAAAGACTTAACAAACAACCCAGTTTTTTTCAATATATCATTTCAGTGGTATCAATCCGTAATCTTCCGCTATAAATTCTGTGTTGTATGATCTTGTACTCCACAACTCCATTGAGCACAAGGCACAGTGCTCTGAAAGCTAGTGTTTCTGAATAAACCTGTTGGACAATAACCTGGTGTTGTGTGATTTTTGTCCACCCCAGCCCAACACCGACACCTCCACATCATGACTGCCCTTTATCGGTATCCTGAGGCTTACACAAGTCCATTAGTAGTGCATAAGAATGCAGGTTTGTCTGTCAACAGTAGTTCTTGCTTGTTGACACTCAGTGAAATGCTGCACTTTGATTAGAAATCTGATTTTCAGATGTCATTAAAAATTAATCACGCTGCTTACATGAAGAAGCACCATTATTGAAGGATATAACAGAACCAGTGAGTGTAAAGCAGGAAAAATGAACAATAGTTATTACAAATTTTCATCTTTTCTCAACTTCACGCATATTAACACAAGTCCAAACAACTACTAAAATATAGGTTGTGCACAATTCTTCGAAGGACAAATAAAAGACACATATAAAGGTAAAGGTACACATTTTTTGAAGGTCGTCCAAATGCTTTTCCTGTAAGAACAGCAATCAAATCTAAACCACAGGACTCTGACGCTCCTTCAGTAGTGTGATCAGTACCTCTCTAGACAGTGGAATTGGTCACCCAGTGTTGCTATTTCGAATCACTCATTCTGCTGTGATTCCACCCTCTGGCTTCACCCTTACTGTTAAAATCTTTCATCTCTATTATTTTTGGGATTCTATTTTATCAAAAAGTAAACTGAAACAAGTTTAATTTTCCATCACTCACCAAGATTCTGCTCTGAAATGTTTTCCTGTTCAATATGAACCATCTTGTTGAAAATTTTCAAATAAAAATGTTTTTCTTCAAAGTGGGTCTTCTTCAATGAGAATCTGTGCTAATGTCTACTTTAACACCACATGGCATTTCACGGTCAGCTATCCCACTGGATTTTTTCGGACGTCAATTATCCCAGAATTCAGGTGAGAAATGTTTGAACTGAGACTTGCTTGTCTGAATGTTTTTTGAGATTTCTGCACAGGTGTAAAACTCCAGTGCATAGCACCCTCTGCAGGCTGCACCACCCGATGGCACGAATGTTCCACTGAATCCCGTAGTCTCAGTTCATCAAGTCCAGACTGATCTTCTGTAGGTAGGGATGACCTTCTCCAAGTGGGTGGCAGAGGTGCATGGACCAGATCCCGGAGCTCTTCTTTCGGTTTGGGAATGTGCTCTAGATTAGCTGACAGCACAGGCATTTGCTCTGGCAGAATATTATTTCCATTTTCTTCTCTACCAGGTCGTGCAGGAATTCGGTCAACAGTGACTGGAGTTTTCCCAACATCTCCAAGATATAAAACAGAACAGAAGCAGCATTATTTCACATGCTTTCTGCCAAGTGAGCAAAAGCAAAAGCACAGTGCAATTTAATGTTAAACAGCATCTTTCTCTTCTGATTTATGTGTGCTCAAACGATCATCAGATAGTCTGATTTTCTGAAATGCGTAAGCAGGAGCAGTGAGCACCTCTCACTTAAATCGACTTATCTTACTTCTAGAGAGAAATCGGACATCCATTTTGTGTCTCCTCATGGCACGGTGATGACTAGTGACATCAGAAGGCCTGCAAGTGTAAACCTAACCTCACTGCCCCCACAAGTGGGGCCTTGCTCAAATCCAATCTGTCAGTTCCCAAATCACCATCAGTAGTTTGGTGGATCAAGTGTCACTGTAGAACATGAATTCGTAAGATAACCTGTCACTCAGTGCACTAATGTGGCAGCGTAGCATGGTTACACAGGCAACCCTTCAGAAAAAAATGTTAATTTGAGACCCATACTGCCTCACGAATATATTGGGAAAACTGGGAGTTTTTCTGATATCCTGCCAGTTATCGTTTAACCAAAATTGTCAACATTAAGCAAATGGTATTTTTCACATTGCTGTTTGTGAACATTTAAGAAATAGGAGCAGGAGTCAGACATTTGCCTCTCAAGCCTACCATGCGACTCTATAAGACCATGGCTGATCATGCCCAAGCCTTAACTCCTATTTTGTGTCAGTGAAACCTGCAGTGTACACTTTGGTTGATGGGTTTGCCTACAGAATAACAATAACTACTTTTCAAAAGCACTTTATTGGCTCTAAAGCCAATGGAACTTCCTGAAAATAAGAAAGGCGTTGTATGAATGTAAGTTCTTCAAATTTAATAGGTGAACAAATTGACCTTTTAAGTATAATTAATCATTGGTCCTATTTATGTGAAACAGAAATAGCAAAATTCCCCTCACTTATTCAGACATTGTGATCAATAGAAAAATAAAAGGTGGCTCCAATCAGTGCACATTATTGTACCTTCCATAAAATTCAATTATAGTCGGGGCAGTTTTTAAAGAGAAGCTGTAATTAATTTAAGAACTGAGGAAAGTGAGAAGGAATTAAGTGCAAGTTATAATAAAGGAAGAGGAACCATCGTTCACATTCTTTAGCATTACACAGTGGTTTCCCTCTGGTTAAAATGAGATAATTCCTATGATTGAGAAATGAGTGTGAAGGAGCTACAATGTAACTGAAGTGTCAGTAGCACTGCCACATTCTGATTCTTACATTTGTTTTGCTCTGCTGGCTGATTCACAAGATAACTAGACAGTTCTCGCAATTTTGTGTTCAATTCATGGTTGGCTCGTTTGTACCAGACAAGCTCCTTCTCCAGCATTTGAATCCAGCCCTCATACTGCCTCTGACTCCCAGCAATTCCTTCATCCATTTGTCCTGTGAAAAGACAAAACAAAATGAGATTCTGCAAAGGGTCTGGGACTGTTCCACCCGTTGACAGAAGCTTGAACACAAATCTTCTTTGTTATCGACTCCCTGTCTCTTTTCCAAGGTTCTGGCAGGTCGTGATATCGTGACTTTATGGATGCTTAGCAACCACTGATATTGCTTGGCTGGTCTCGTGTGAATTCAGGTTAATGAGAGTCTATAATGATAATCAACTTGGAAATTCACAAATAATTCTGCACAGAGATCAAGAAGAATTCAGATTGAACATAGGTTGATTTTTCCAGTTTTTTAACCTGGGACACTGGGATTCATTGAAGCATTTTTACCACTGCCTGACAGAAAGCTGAACGGCAGTAAAATTCAGGATCCTGCTCTGTGTGCTCTAGAGCTGCAGTGTAGGTACTTCTTTCAAATGGAAAACCATTCCAGCTCAAATGAATTGCATGGATTCAATCCAAGTTCTAATGGATCTGAGTCAAGCCCATATGCTGTGATCATAAAAGATTTGGAGATGGAAAAAATGAGTGTCAAAACTGAAAGAGTGTGTATAATATTAAACAATATACATCAATAACAGTATCCATTTGGAATAAGAACATCTTGGTACAACGTATAACTCTTTAAGAAATGCTTAAATGATCACCAAGTGTGAAAGCATACAAAAATACAGACCAAATGCTGGAAAGTGAGATTAGTGTACATCGGGCGGTTGGTGCCCAATGGAGCAAAGGGCCTCTTTCTGTACTGTAAAACTCTATGAGATTATAACGATGTACAAATCTACAAATGCTCTATGAATCCAGTCAGTCCGAACCTCTGCAGTGCTGGAGCAGGAGCTGCAGGTTTTGCTCATGTTCCTTCTGCTGGACAGTGAGGCGACGATCTGTCTCGAGGCGTTGGCGCTCGACTGCTGCCTCCAGCCAGTAAACGAGCTTTTGTTGCTCCTCAGCGCGCATCTCCAACTCCATGAAAGACAGTTGCATCTTGCGCTCCTCTTCTCGGAGTGTTACCACCTGCAGGAACACATTCACACTGATTCAGAACGTGCTGCATGTCGCTTTGCCCCACTGTTGCTTACTTTACCTGACCGACATGGCTTAAAAAATACAACACGGCTGTAAAGCACAAGCAGCATTATGAACAATCGGGACTTGGAGTAAAATGTCCAAGCTCCAAGCTGGGCCCATCAATGCCACAATTAGTTTCGCCAATGTTGACAGCATGGTCTCCTTCCTCATACGTCCTTCTTACTCCCCACCTGATGGTAATAGTCTCAAGAAGGTTCTGCTGGCAATTAGACAAGGCATGCTGTGCACAGTAAAAGGAGAAACAGCCCTTACCTTGTCAAAATATTTGCAGAGCAGTGCTCTAGTTTCAGATGCTGAGAGATAGCTCAGCTTTGCCATCAGGTTCATTTCACACTGGGACAGCATGCTGGCAGATGCTTGCAGCACCCTCTGCCGACGTGTGATTGTCTCGTTTTTGTACTCAATTGCAGCATCCAGCGCTTCAATAGCTTCATCCAGCTGGAAAAGGGTCCTCTCTTCCTAGAGAGCAACAATAGACAAACATTAAAAAAGGAAAGGCAATGCTTTAATATAGGGAGTACAGAGGAAATTGAATTATTATCTGAAAAGAATGAATGTACAGGGCTCTGGTGACTGGGTGCGTTCCTCATTCAGACAGCCAACTTCGACACAACGGACCAAATGGTCTGCTTTTTGATTAGAATGATGAGAATCCCTATTGTGTGGAAACAGGCCCTTTGGTCCAACAAGTCCACATCGACCATCCGAAAAGTAACCCACCCAGACCCATTTCCCTCTGACTAATGCACCTAACACTATGGGCAATTTAACATGGCCAAACCACCTAACCTGCACATCTTTGGTCTGTGGGAGAAAACCGGAGCACCCGGAGGAAACCCACGCAGACACAGGGAGAATGCGCAAACTCCACACAGATGTTGCCCGAGACTGGAATCAACCTGGGTCCCTGGTGCTATGAGGCAGCAGTGCTAATCACTGAGCCACCATACTGCCCCAAAACAATTCTGTGAATCACAATACTGTGGCTGCTGGAAATCTGGAAAAACACAAAAATGCAAGAAAACCTTCAGCAAGCTAGCAGTAGCTGGGAGAGGGAGAAACAGAACTAATGTTTTATGTAATTAACCTTTCATCAGAACTTGGAAAGATACTGCCTGACCTTATTGTTTGCAAGTAAAACTGAATACTTCTAAACAAGTGAGGTTAGACCTCAGCTGAACTACCGTGTCCAATTGCAGACGAAGTATAATGTGGACAAATCTGCCCACTTTAGTAGGAAAGAGAGGAAGGTGGATCGTCATCTGAATGGTAATAGATTGGGAAAACAGGAGGTGCAACAAGACCTGGGTTTTCTTGTACTCTACTCGCTGAAAGTAAACACGCGGGTGCAGTAGGCAGTGAAGGCAGCAAATGGCATGCTTGCCTTCATAGCAAGAGGATATAAGTACAGGTGCAATCATACAGGACCTTAGTGAGACACACTTGGCACACTGTGTGCAGTTTTAGTCTCCTTATCAGAGAAAGGAAATTCTGTCTGCACAGGGAGTGCAGCAAAGGCTGAACCCTGAGCTATGAAGAAAGGCTGTGTCAGTTAGGACTATATTCACCGGAGTTTAGATGAATGAGGGAGGATCTCATAGAAACCTAACAAATTCTAACAGGATTAGGCAGAGTAAACACAGGAAGGGTGTTCCCGAGGACTGGGAAGTCCAGATCAAGAGGCATAATCTAAGGATACATGGGTAGGCCATTTTACTCACAGCGGTGAGCCTGTGGAATTCACTGCCAAAGAAAGCAGTTGGGGCCAAAACATTGATTGTTTTCAAGGAGACAGACCTAGTTCTTCGGGTCAAAAGGTATAGGTGAAAGCAGAAACAGGGTACTGAGTAGGTATGATCAGTTATGATCATACTGAATGGTGGAGCAGGCTCCCAGATTTGAATAGCCAATTCCTGTTCCTGTAAGGTCAGATGTCACATGACACTAGATTATAGACCAATAGGTTTATTTGAAATCACAAGATTTTGGATTGCTGCTCCTTTGTTAGGTGAAGAGAAGAGAAGAGAAGCACACAGGCACAGAATTTATAGGCAGAGAGATCAAAAGATCATACAAATGATGCGAGTGGAATGTCGACAGGCTGAATAATAAGTCAGGAGATCAAAGTGTCCGACAGTGTGAGTAAAGTGTCAATAGCTGAATAACAAGTGAAGGGATGCCCTATGATCTGATTAATTGAGACAGAGAGATACTTACAAAAAAAAATAAGATGGTGCTGGAGACAAACCAAATGGCTGGAATAATGTGTATGCTGAGGATATAACCAAAGAATCGAGTAATTAATTAGTACAAACTAATTAAGATAGAGAGATCATAACAAGTTATCAAGGTGATGGTGGCAAAACAGGACAGTAAGGATTCTCCAGATACAGAACAGTTTGGTGGGGTTACATGTAGCTGGAGATAAACCCAAGGCATAAACCCTTGATGGAGATGCATGTGTCCAAGAATGAGACTGATTCTGAAGATGAGTCCATTGTAAGTCTGATGGTGGGGTGAAACTTGTTGATATCATTGTGCAGTTGTTTTAGTGATTCCGTGCCATGAGTCCAAAGGAAGAAAATGTTGTTATGTATCTAGTGTATGGAGTTGGTTGGAGATCCTGTGCAGCGAAGAAGTTTTGCTCAAACTTGTGCATGAAAATATTGGCATATTGGGGTGCAAATTTGGTCCCCATGTCTGTTCCGTGTGTCTGGATGAGGAGCTGGCTGTCGAAGGTGAAGACGTTGTTTAAAGATTTTGTGAAGATCTGCAGCTCGGGAGCTCGTTGGATTCGTTGTTGGTCTGTTCTCCAAGCTGGTAGGTTTGTTGGTAGATATTTCTAGGTGACATCATCAGTGCTGTGTTGCCTCTTGTGAAATATTACTGTACTGTTCCACTTTGAATTGATGTGGCGCTGCCTGAACTATTTCCGGTTGTCCATTGCAGCAGTTTGTATAGTGGGTCCGGCCAATGTGCTTGTTGATGGAGCCCAAGGAAGAGTACCATGCTTCCAGGAATTTCCTTGGTGTCCTTTGTTTAGCCTGTCCTAGTATTGGTGTGTTGTCCCAGTCAAACTCATAGTTCTTGTTGTCAGTATGAAATGGATGAGTTGTAGGATGGTGTCTGGAAATTGGCAATTGTTGATGTTATTCATCTGTTGACACTTTACTGACTCTGTCTGATGCTTTTGATCACCTGAATAGACTTGTTACTCAGCTGTAGACACTCCACTCGTGCCACTTGCATGATCTTTTGATCTCTCTGTCGATAAATTCTGTGCCTGTGTGCTTCTCTTCATTTCACCTGATGAAGGAGCAACGCTCTGAAAGCTTGTGATTTCAACTAAACCTGTTGGACCAAAACCTGGTGTCACATTTTCTGTGTTGCTATGTTTCTAACTGGAAAGATGGGCAGATTGAAGAGGTAATTTTTCAGAGAGATAGTGGGAGTGAAGAGACCATAAGACATAGGAGCAGAAATTAGGCCATTCAGCCCATCAAGCCTGATCCGCCATCAAACAAGTCTGATAAGTTTCTCAATCTCATTCTCCCGCTTTCTCTCCATAACCCTTGATAATCAGGAATCTATCTATCTCGATCTTAAGTACGCTCAATAACCTGGCCCCCACAGCCTTCTGTGGCAGTGAATTCCATAGGTTCACCACTCCCTGGCTGAAGAAGTTTCATCTTATCTCCATTCTCAAAGGTCATCCCTTTACTCTAAGGCTGTGCCCTCAGGCCCTCGTCTTTCCTACCTATGGAAACATCTTCCCAACATCCACTCTGTCCAGGGGAAGCTGGCTGTGTTTTCTTTAGAATAGAGAGGTTAAAGAAAGATTTAAAAGGAAGTTATAAATCATGATAAAGCAAAGTAGAACCAACTGCTTCTAGTGGCAGATGGGTTGGATTTAAATATATTGACACAAGAATCAAAGACAATAAGGCTTTTTCTTTAAACACAGAAAGCTGTGGTGATCTGGAAAGCACTGCCTGAAAGAATGATGAAAGCAGGTTTCATAGTATCATTTAACTGGGTGACATATGTAGGTAAACAGTGACGGGAATTTAGAGAAAGAACAGGAGTGCAGCTAGGTAGTTAGACTTACTAAAGAGCCTGTAGATGCACAATGGACTTCCTGCTGCATTCTATCATTCTATGATTCTCTGTAATTTCATTTATTTACAGAAGATGGTTAGATAGAAAACTGGTTAAAACTCACTTGGATGCCTGCCCCATATTAGCACCTCAAAAACGAGAATAACTTACTTACCCCTCTCCTCAACTTGCTTCTCTCTGAAGCTGTTGATGATTCCAGGTTATACTATGAACACCAAATCCCTTCCATTACCCCATTATATACATGAGTCTAGAGAGTTTGGCTTTCTGACAGCTGGCGGGGTGGGGTAGGGTAGGGAGACCAGCATTATGACAGAGTCTGGTTCTTCTTTCATTCAACATTCATGCACAATTGCTTCCTAGGAGCAGATATTGATGACAGCTCAAAACCCTGGCTGATTGGACAAAGGAAGAAAGGAAACAAAGCCAAATCATGAGGAACATAGGTAAGGTGAGAGCAAAGGTCTTTTCCCCAGGGTAGGGGAAATCAAAACTACAGGGCAAATTTTCAACTGAGAGGCGAAAGATTCAAAAAGGGGGCAACTTTTTTTCAGACAGAGGGTGGTTTGCATGTGGAATGGAATGCCAGAGGAAGTAATAGATGGAGGTACAGTTACAACATTTAAAATACATTTTGAAAGGTGCATGAATACAAAATGTTTAGAGGGATATGGGCTAAATGCATGCAAGTGGACTTGCTTAGTTTGGGAAACTTGGTCAGCATGGACAAGTTGGACTGAAGGGTCTGCTTCCGTGCTGTACGACTCTATAATAACTGCCATTTGCTGAATACACACAGGATTGGAATCTGTGGTCCTTTGAACTCTTTAGCTCTGCAGCGCAGTGTACCTGCTGAGAAATGAGACACACACCTGCTAAAACACAAACCTTTACACAGCGAGGCGCTGCAAAGTGGAATACACTGCCTAAAAGGTTAGTGGAAACATGTTCAGGAGTCGTGTTCTTTCCAAAGGGAAGTGGGCAATTATTTGAATATTTATGCTTTTAAAAATAATTATTAACAATAAAGAGGCTTGTATCTGCAATGTACAGCAGTTTTAAACACTGGCTGAAATGTTTATGAAATTTGAATCTTATGGAACTAATCTACACACTCAGCAGAACAGGTAAGTGTTTAAATACTAATATGCTATCACTTAAATGTAAAAAATGAGGTCTGCAGATGCTGGAGATCACAGCTGAAAATGTGTTGCTGGTTAAAGCACAGCAGGTTAGGCAGCATCCAAGGAATAGGAAATTCGACGTTTCTGGCATAAGCCCTTCATCAGGAAATGTTTCCAGAAAACATACACCAGTCTTCAATGGCTCAAATGACAAAGGCATCACCCAAAATGCCATTGCTCTGTATACATTCAGTGTGGCCATAGGAGTGGCTCCAAATGGCAGCAGTCTCCTGTAGAATCCAATATAAATATCACCTTCAGAGGGCACCATGGTAACCAATCAGACATTTAATGACAGGAGATCACTTCTGCAGTGATCTTATTCTGTCATCAGTCCACCGGACCCACTGGAATTTTTGGACTTGTTGTAAAACAATAATTAAATATCAGCTTTTAAAGAGATCTCCCACGATGTTGTTCATAGAGAGACTGCTTTAGAATTGAAGTTATGAACTAAGTGTGTAGGGTAAGCAGTGCAAGTAACAAACCTTTTATTTATAGTAAATGATTACTACTACAAACATATTGCACATGAACATATAATTCACTGATTTTCCTCTGTAACACTGGAATATCAATCCCACTGCATGATAAATAAACTAGAAATGGTCCTGCATTAGCTAACTCATGAATAATAAGGGTGTTGTGTATTCAACTGTGCTTGCAGCTAGTTAATGAGGTGAAACATTATTCTAACATATGACTGATTCGGTATGATTTTACAATATGCTGCTGGATCAACTGGCTTCTCTCCCAACAAGCCCTACCTCTGCAGACAGCAGGTTTCCCATCCGGAGTTTCTCATCGAGTTCAGTGCGCTGTTTCATCATCTGATCCTTCTCATGCCGTAGGTTGGAAATCTCTTCCCGGATTTCCTGTTGGTCACAGGCACTGCCATTACGCAACTGCCCATTCTTCTCAGACAGCTCCTTCTCCAGAGATTCAATGCGGCTCGACACTCTCACAATGTCATTACTCAGCGCCTAAAGAAAGAATAATAGTAAAGAAAACTAACCAACACTCCAAGGTCTTGAAATAAATTGAAAGAAAGTGAGAATACTTTTTCTACAATCTGCTCATGTTAACAGTGAAAGGTAATGTTGGACAGGCCACAAGCTTCCAGGTTTGGTCTCTGGTCTGTGTTTGGAAAGCTGATCTCATATGGATGATGATTACAGTGTCATAATGGGTTGAAAAATGGCGAGTCAGCCAGTATTCCCACTACTGATCAGTTTGCACCCAACTCTGCTGTTAAGTGAATGCTGAGCACAAGGTTCAGCAGGCTCAGAGTTTAATGGCCCATTGAAATTTATTCTCTATGCTTACATATACAATACTGTATATATGAGGTCAGAAACTGCTGCTGACAATAGTAGAATGGTATATTCAGTCAGTTGCTTTAGGAGAGGATGGGAGAAAAATTGCAGAAAATCAACTTGAACAAGTTCTCTCTGCACTTGAAATGTAGTCCAGTACTCTCTAATCTGATTGGCCTTCAAATTTAACTCTTAAGTAAATAGGATCCCCATTTTTTTCCTTTTATAAGGTGGTCTTGACTCCAATGTTCCTTCATCCTACTGAAAAGTGTTCACTTAGGCTCTAATCTGATGCAATGTTGGAGTTGCTACCTCTCAATCACTCATTCTATAGAAGGAATTTCTCACCTGACTGGACCGCAGCCTCTTGCTCTCCAGCCCATTCTTCTCCTGCAGCAAGGCCTCCTTCTTTTCTACAATGATCTCGCGTTTGTTCAGCTCCTCTTCCAGGTCATCCAGAGCCTTCCGTTGTTCAAGAACCTTCTCAATCTCAGTGTCTAACCACCTCTTCTGCTCTTCAATTTTCTACAAGAAAAGTTGATCATCACTACACGTGTCACAGCAAAGGGCTCAGAAAGGAGCTTTTCCCACTTAAAATAATCATGGGTCATTAAAGTCTGTGTGTGTTTTCACGCACTCTCACATTCATCAGTCGTCAAGCACAATGCACTTTCAGCTTCTGATGTGAGCAGCCGCATGTTGGCAGAGATCACTGTCTATCACAAACATGGCTCTTCCCACAGCCTGCCAAATCACAAGGGGCTGCAATAGGAGGCTAGAATATCCTTAGCTTTACATTTAATTTGAAGGTGCTCCTGGTATTCCACCACAGTTGCCAAGCTTTTGATGATCTACCCTTATGTTGTGTTTTGTAAGCTGGTGTCAAAATGCTTTATCAATTATGTTCTCATTAAGTGTCATGGGACATTTTGTTACACCAGATACTATATAAATGCAAGATGGTGTTGTTGTTACACAGGTAGGGAGTTTCCTCACTATGGCCTGGTTCTGCTGGATAGCTGGGAGAAGGCACATCAATCTCTCCTAACAGCTGTGGAGCCCACCTGGTGGTCCAGCACTTAGTTCTTATTGCTGTGGTTGTGGATGAAATTCTGCCACCTTTGTGACTGGCATGACAGGGGAAGTAGAACACTAGCAAAAAGGTCCTATTAGAACAAAGTAGCGTGGCCTTTACCCCCACCACCCCTCGATCTTTGGCAGCTACAAAACAAATGCCCCGTCCATGTTCCTCACTCACTTAAAGCAGATGCTCGAGACATTTCCATCAAGGTATGTGTGTCCACTAGTGTTATACAAAAGAGGGAATGTCACTCAATCATGGATACACCACAAGATTCAAGCTGGTGTCAATTCCCATCCAATCTTCAAGGCTGTGATGTGCTTATAGGTACGCAAATCATTCAACTGTACTTGCTCTTAATGGGGCTCAAGCAGTCCTTCATTGACTTATCCAATTGCCATTTGTAACGTCTAATCATAAAATGTAAAGATAAGTACAATTTTTTAGATTAGATTACATTCCCTACAGTGTGGAAACAGGCCCTTTGGGCCAACAAGTCCGCACCTACCCTCTAAAGGGTAACACACCCAGACTCATTCCCCTACATTTACTCCAGACTAATGTACCTAACAATGTGGGCAATTTAGCATAGCCTATTCACTTAACCTGCACATCTTTGGATTGTGGGAGAAAACCCACGCAGACACAGGGAGAATGTGCAAACTCCACACAGACAGTTGCCCAAGGCAGGAATCGAACCCGGGTCCCTGGCGCTGTGAGGCAGCTGTGCTAGCTACTGTGCCACCGTACCACCTTTTGTTTCTGACTTAGTCTTCACCCAATGTCTGCACACATGCATTTTCCAACAAACATCAGAAATCAAAATCCTGGCCTTTACATAGAGGTGTCAATTGGAGTACACATTGCTCTGCAGAGAAAGGAAAGAGAATCTGTGACTATCCTGGAACTTGTGACTCAAATCAACGGAAGGAAGTGCATTCCCTGAATTGTTAAGTTCTACTGAGCATAACAAATAGGTAACATCTTGACCAGCTGTTGAATTTTAATTTTTCAGTCCGTTCACTGGTAACTTCCTTAGTTGCTTGTGTGCAAAATTAGTAATAGTCGTAGAGTTACTGTCATAATATGTCAGATCTCAGTAAAACATACAAACAAAATAAAAATCCACCCTACTCACTATTGTAGATGTACAAAAAATATAGTATGGTTAAGCTTTTAAAAACAACACTTAGCTGTTCCATGCTGTGAGGAGCTCCCCATACTGAGGTTTCTCTGAGCTCAGCTGTGAATTTCACTGTTTGTTTATTTTTCTTAGACTGAAATCCAATGTCCAGAGATGCTTGTAACTACATACCATAGGCAGTCAGCTGTGCAAGTTCACTGCCTGGTCAGTCAACTAAAAGAATGATGTTGTGAAACTTGAAAGGGTTCAGAAAAGATTTACAAGGGTGTTACCAGGGTTGGAGGATTTGAGCTATCAGGACAGTCTGAAAAGGCAGAAGCAGTTTTCCTTTGACCGTGAGAAGTTGAGGGTGACCTTATAGAGGTCATAAGGGGCATGGATAGGGTGAATAGTCAAGGTCTTTGCCACAGGGTAAGAGTGTCCAAAACTAGAGGGCATAGGTTTACAGTGAGAGGGGAAAGATTTAAAGGGGAACTGTAGGGGGTGGTGCATCTATGAAATGAGCTGGCAGAGGAAGTGGTGGAGGCTGGTACAATTGCAACATTTAAAAGGCATCTGGATGGGTATATGAATAGGAAGGGTTTAGAGGAAGATGGACCAAATGCTGGAATAGGACTAGATTAATTCAGGATATCTGGTCAGCATGGACCAGATATCCTGAATTTGACTGAAGGGTCTCTTTCTGTACTATAGATCTCTGTGACTCTATGTCAAAAACAAAGGTGAGAGGAAAGTAATTGTCAAATATTAAAACAACCCTTTAATTAGCAGTAAAATATACATTCATGGAAGTTCATAAATTGGCACAGGAGGTATTTGGCCCATATTGGACAGAACTAAGAAACAAATAATCTAATCATTTGAAAATAGAATTTTGTTGATGAAATTGAACTGCTCCAATCAATGTTCAGATGCTAACCACCGAGTTGCTCCAGGCACGTTATCACATTACCTGCTGCTCTTCGAGGCTGACTACAGACCCATTGCTGCCACTTCTCCTCTTTCTTTGGAAAGCTGCAATCTCTTCGGTTTTAATCTTGAGAATTTGTTGCTGCTGCTTATGCTTTATTTCAAGCTCCTGCATACAGAAGGAGGGAAAATGAGCTCATCATTACACTTGGGGGCATCCACAATTTACTACGTATTCACATATCCTATCTCTAGTCATTACATATACATTAAACTGGATGAGCTAAATATCTCAGGATTACACATTTCATCTCATCTGACATTGAGCCTGACTCTGAAGTTCAACCAGTGAGAATGTGTTTTCAGGTTCTTGGCTGTTAGTTGAGTTTTGCAATTCATTGTCACCTGTTTCTATTAAGGAATGTTGTGATCCTGAAATCTACCGGACTAGCAAACACTGTTGACAAAATAGCTGCTGTGCACTTTTAGAGTGTGAGGAAAATCCCACCCAAATTAGCATCAATGTTCTGCAGGCTTTTGACTAGGATCCCCAATTTCTTGTGTATGCAATGCTGACAGGAAGGTAGGGAGTTATTAGCAATTCATCAACACCAAATATTCAGGTGCAATGAAATGTAGTTGTCACATGCAGTCCTCAGCTTTTGTTCAATGGGGTGCTTTTTATCCAGCATTCATAGTGGCAGGGAAACTCCTCTCTCCTTTAAGCAGATGTAAAATGTAGGCATCCATTTGCAGAGATAGTGCAGTTTCTCTGCCCCTAAGGACGCTGGATAAAAAACACTCTACTCATAAAAGTATTTTATTATGTGCTGCACCTTGTGTTTACTCGCCTGTCTTAATCCTGATATTGTAACTCAGTACCAGAAATATTGAACTGAACAGAAAAGAACCAAAAAAAAATACACACCGTGCCCAAGTATTTATTTTGAACTACCAATTTAGTCGATCATTAAATTGTAAACTGACTTGATGTATTAAAGATTGGTGAAAATAACTGCGACTTCAAGGTGCAGTTTGTATCTCTTACAATGGAAGTTAATTACAATTGCCAGGAAGTGTTTTTTTGAATAGCTGCCTCTTTGAGTTGGTTTCACTGTTCATTGGGTTTAATGTTTCACTGAAGAAAAATGCTAAATTCTAAAATGTAAAACATACTTCAGTCTGTGCAATCACAACTTGTAGCAAACAGTACCTTCACTCGATGTTTTCCTTTCTGCATTTCTGTCTCAAGTCGTCTTTTCTGATCCATTTCCTCTTTCAGCTTTTTCTGCAACAGTGCTTGTTGCTGCTTCATCAGCTGTACATTTCTCTCCATCTCATGGATTCGCCGCTCACTCTGCGATGACAGTGAAACCAGTTGCTCTGTATCCCGCTTCTTTTGCCTGAGTACCTGGAAATGAAATGCATGTCAAGATTAGCAGCAGCTGAAATCTAGATTTACGATATATAAAAACACAGCAGTTTCTAGTAAGTACAGATGGGAGAATCCATTACACGATATTCACAGGACAGAAATAGGTCATTCAATCAATGGGACTGTGCTAGTATTAAAGCTCCATGTAAGCTCCCTTCCATCCTTTTCATTTAATCCATCAATATCATCCTCCTATCCCTTTCACCCTCATCTAGCTCCCCCTTAAACACATCAAAGCTGTTTAACTCAACTATCTTTATTGTAGCATGTTCCACACTGTAATCACTCTCCAACTATAGAACTTTCTCTACAGTTCCATACTGAATATATTTATGACTATCATATGCGTTTTTTTAGTTCTGATCTTACAAGTATAAAATCTTTTCCATATTTAACCCATCAAAACATTTCAGTCTTAATTACCTTTAACAACTTTTAATCTTGAATGGGTATATGAATAGGAGGGGTTTGGAGGGATAGGGGCCGGGTACTGGCAGGTAGGACTAGATTGGTTTGGGATATCTGGTGGCATGGACGGATTGCACCAAGGGTCTGTTTCAATGCTGCACAAGTCTATGACTCTATAAATGAGCCTCAACCTGTTCAACTTTTGATAGTTATTTTCATATCATGTTAGCAAACTGAATCTTTCACCGTCTGCGCCGCTCCATCCTTCCCATAATAAAGAGATCAGAACTGTTCAATGTTACAAGAATAGTCCTATCAAGATTCTACGTAAGTTAAACATAAATTCTTCGATTGAAAAAATAGCTGTACAATAATATTTTGCTTGCAATTGTAAGTGCAAAATCAAATTGCACACAGATTCTCATTCTGCAAGAGCAGCTATATCTCCTTCTCCCTCTTTTGGTGTCATTTTTCTACAGGTACAAACAACCTTTGTGCCCCACCTTGTACGAGTATAATGTGTTCCCATTATACAACTGCTGCATATGTGACTTTCCACTCAATCTAGGAATTCCATACTCAATAACCCAACGTATCTGTCTGTCAAATCAAACTTGCGCCAGCACATTTAAATGAGTCAAACATGGGAATTTTACAACTAAGAATGAATAATAAAAATGACAACCTGGGTTTTTCAGGAGTATAGAATTAGATGGGGCACAAAAAATAACTAAAAGGCAACCCATGTACTAGATTGCTATTCAAAGATATACTGCTGAAGAGAGACACGGTGCCAAAGCTTTTTGGTTTGCTCCCATAGGACAAGTGCAAGAACACCAAATTTCAGATAATCAGTGGGCGGCACGGTGGCACAGTGGTTAGCACTGCTGCCTCACAGCACCCGAGTCCCAGGTTCGATTCCAGCCTCAGGTGACTGTCTGTGTGGAGTTTGCACATTCTCCCTGCGTCTGCGTGGGTTTCCTCTGGGTGCTCCGGTTTACTTCCACAGTCCAAAGATGTGCAGGTCAGGTGAATTGGCCATGCTAAATTGCCCGTAGTGTTAGAGAGGGCAATTACTCTTCGGAGGGTCAATGTGGATTTGTTGGGCCGAAGGGCCTGTTTCTACACTGTAGGGAATCTAAACTGATCTCTAAAGTTGCAAGTTACAGTACATGGTATCAGCTGACAAGTGGATTCTGATTGGCCAAGGTCTTGCTACACTAATTACCAATTTAAGGTAAGCGGTTGACCTAATCGTATGCCTTACTTCTATTTGCCAGAAGTGACATATATTCATATAAGGGGACAAGTTCACAGCAAACGAAAGGAATACTTTCAAAACTTGCACTTTTATGAATTATCTGGGAGCCTGGGGAGCTTAAAGTCCTTTATGCTTTGTCTATGACAATGGCTCATCAATCCATCAGTATCACTTTTGTTTGGAATACATTGTAACTGTTTGAAATGTAACATTCTAGCACGAGTGCTGCACTGAAAGCTTCACCAACATACCCCCCTCCTCTCAGCAACACTGAAGTCTTGTACCACAAAGCAACTGTTTACAAAGATATATACCAGATTGGGACCCTGAAATAAATATTTTGAACCTGGCACATGTTGTGCCCTTTTGTTTTAAATAGTGGCCCAATAACACAGCATATTTTTCACCGTGGTCCATCAGAATTGGTACTTCCAGATTTTTACTCTTTCACTGTTTAGTTTAGCCATTTCATCAGAAGGTATTCGCAGCCACATCACCTCACATACCTGCACTTTACTTTGTGCTGCAACAATTTTTTTGTGATACTCCTGAAGTTTGGCCCTTTCCACGGGGTCCCTGGGTTCTTTCTCCTCAAAGTCCTGGAGCTGTTTCTGAGCCTCTGTCAGCTCCGCCCTTGCCTGCTCCGCCTCCTGCTCCAACTCTTGAATCTTCTGGAAGTACTGTTTATTCATCGCTTGGGCATCTTTCCCTAGCCATTCAAACATAAGCTAGTTTAGCTAAAGAGATATGGAGTGACTAACAGAAAACAAAAGGTCAGAACCTGTATATCCTGTCACAGTTTTATTTTCTCACTCACTCAAGGAACATAAGTGGCATGGACGTTCAGTGGTTAGCACTGCAGCCTCACAGCACCAGAGACCTGAGTTCAATTCTAGCCTCAGGCGACTGTAAGTATGGAGTTTGCACATCCTCCCTGTGTCTGTGTGGGTTTCCTCTGGGTGGTCCAGTTTCCTCCCACAGTCCAAAGGCTAGGTGCATTGGCCATGCTAAATTGTCCATAGTGACCAGGGATGTGTAGGCTAGGTGGATTAGCCATGGGAAATGCAGGTTTAAGGGATGGGGTGGGTTTGAGTGGAATGCTCTCTGCAGAGTTGGTGTGGACATGATGGGTCGAATGGCCTGTATAGGGATTTTAACTTGGTCCAATTGCAAAAGGTAATTTGAGGCTCTTTTTAATTGAAATGGCAGCATTAAAGCTGCAAAAGGCAATTTCACCTAACAAATGCAATCTGTTATTGTGAAATAATCAAATAGAATTTGCAGTTTACACATAAAAATGGCAACATGAAAATTCAAATGTGTTTTTACATGATTATGTTAATTCACTGTCAGATTGTAAACTTGCTTTTGTGACTGCACAATGTTTCTGTTAAAATGTGGACACAGGTGTTCACACTGGAAAACATTCAACACAAAAAAATGTGACTGAAAAACTGCACAAGTACATTATTTGGTGCAAATAGAAGGTTCAAACATATATATTTAAATATATTACAGATATAGATATGCTTGTTTATTATAGAGTCGAATGTGTCATAACACTTCTGCACTCAACTGTCTTTTCCGTGTAATGCTATTTCAACTTTCAAAAACATGAATTGAATTTTGATGCTGATGAAATACCTCACCAAATGAAAACACTATTCTGCCAAAGTCGGCACCCTGAAATTAAAAGAAAAATTATTGGAGAAACTTAGCAGGTTTGGCAGCATCTGTGCAGAGGAAGCAGAATTCACATTTCGAGTCTGGTATGATGCTTGTTTACAACGCTCAGTTCCGTTCTGAACTTCAGTGCATGCGTGGACTCCTGGAATGGCTGTGGAGGGTCAGCTCAGCAATAGTTGAGCGGGGACTCCTGGATGCAGTAAGCCCAGGGCGGGGACACTTTCAACATTGGTGAGACATTGATTGCTGCAGTATTGGTGCCCAAAGCTGGGACTTCTGGCTCTTGGCTTTGAACGTGGACCTTACCGAAGTCCTGGAACTGTGTTGGCACCGAGAAGCGAAGGGAACACTTTTCACCGTTTATGCGAAAATAAATCATTCATTCATTGGTCTTGAAACATTAACTGTTTCTCTGCCAACAGACACTGCCAAAATTGCTGAGTTTCTCCAGCATTTTCTTCTTTCGTTTTGAATCACTTCACACCAGTAGTTTTGACAGTTAGAAACAGTCTCTGAGCCAGCATTTAATGATTTTTCAAAATTAACCCCTTCTACCTGTTTTGATGAGTTCTTTGATCAATTCTTCCTTCATGCGGATATTGATGGCCAGTTCCCGCATCTTGTGCTGTGCTTGGACGAGTCTCCACTCAGAGTTGTTCATCTTGGGATGGTACACAGGGGAAACTTCCTTGAATTCAGAGAATGGCAGTGAGTGGGCCCCATCCTGGTCACACCTCCTGTGGGGAGCTGAAGAACATTAATATGGTCAGCCGTCAGGTTCTTTAATCTCAGTCTACCAAAAAAAGGGAAGCAAAACAGCTAACAGCAGTCATACATTAAGGACCGACATATAAGAGGTAAGTTTATAAACGTTATAATTCCAAGTAAAATCTATTTGCTCCTGTTAGAATTTGTGCTTCAAGAAAGAATCTGAAATTATTTGCATTTTTTTGGGAGGACAACCCCAGATTGTGCTGGGGCATTCCTGATTTAGTTACTGTTGTGACGTATAGAATCAGGCTCGTGGGACCTGACAGTTGCACCACAGTGAGATTGCCAGAGAAGCCCAAGTGCTCTTGATCCCATTACTTATAGTCATAGAGATATACAGCACGGAAACAGATTGCAGCTTTCACAGTTAGAAACAGGTTAATTTGGACAATGGCTCACTCGAACATGGGTCCAATTCTGTAGTCTATCACTTGCTTCCCCAGCTAACATTGTACAGAGGCAACTAATTCTATGGAGAATCTCTATAGAGAAGGCAAGATTAAAGTGATTGATGATATAGGTTACATTCAACACTCTGTAACAACCAGCCTAAATTCAGGATCAGTGTTTGAGATCATGTGTAAATGCAGATTACAGAATGACCTCGTAGATAAGTGGAAAAAAATAAACTAAAGGAGGAACATAGCTTTCATAAAAGGTGCATGCAGACATCATGGATGACATGCTCTGCTAGTTTCAATGCAGAATTCCAGGCACCACTACACTGTAGAGTCACCACGTAAGGGTAAGTGTGAGATAACGAAGGCAAATTAGAGAAACCTCTTCATGGTGACTGGGGAATTTAATGATAAGCAGAAGAGAGCCAGGGTCTGTACAAATAATAAGCAAAGGAGTGTTCATAGTCAGATAAGTCAAGTGTGAAATAAGTGCTTCAACAAGAAAAAACACAGACGATAGCTGAACAAAGTTTGACATGAGTAAGCCCATACCAGATGAAGGTCTTTGAGACATGGCCCAGTCAAGGATAAAAGATGGAAACCTATGTTTAATTATCAATCTAACTTAGTTATAATACATCCATAAGCCTTCTTAGTTATCGTCCATCATTTTACCTGAAGCACGAACAGCTTCAGGATATACCTGAGAACAATTAGGAGCAAGAGCCTTGGATTGAACAGACTGATCACTAATATACAGCCAGCATAACAGTCAGTTCATGAGAAGCTGCATACATTTCGTTACTTCACTTTGCAGACTGCTTGAATCACTGTCTTGGAGCTGATTAAGGTTGTTTCTGCTTTTCACTGTGCTAATCATTCCAGGCATATCTCTTTTTGTCCAGGTCCGATTGATCTGATATCTGTCAAGGGACAAGAGATTAATTTTCAGGGATGAAAACAATGCAAAATACTTTAATGTTTTCAGAAGAATGTTACACAGGTCATTACAAAATTGTTGCGCACTGCCTGCCTGTTTAGTCTTGAGTACTGGTATTTATTTTTTTATATCAATTTTTTTAGCTAACTTCTAGCTTTTTCATGTTAAGCAAGTTTTCAATTGGAAGAACGAAAATGTAAACCGGAGGACAGGCTTGTTTTATTTTGGTTAAAGTATTCCAAAGATTTAATTGACAGATTAACAGTGTAAAACTATACCAAAATTAGGAAGCAGTAACTATGAAATGAAATCATTAAAACTGCAATAAAATAAAGAACTGTGGATGAAGGAGACCTAAACAAAAACAGGATTGCTGGAGAAATGGTTCTGGAGAAGAGTCACTAGACGTGGAACAGTTATCTCTGCACAGATGCTGCCAGCCTTGCTGAGTTTCTCCAAAAAACGTTTCTGATTTTGTTGCATTAACAGTGTAGTTACTTTTAAGAGACTAGGTAAAAATCAAATGGTATTTCGTAATGGATAAACAGCTAAGTATCAAGTACGAGGGCTGATCAAAAGGTATAAAGTGCAGATATTAGGACACATACCTTGGAATTCAAAGAACTGGCCAGGAAGCACACCAAGCCCAGAACCATAAGTGTATTGAATTTTCCAGCTAAATCTTGCAAGGTGTTGTCGTAAGAACATGATTAATAAATTGACGTGCATTCAAGGTTGTGAACCCGCACATTTTGTGGAAAAGGTTATAGGCAAGAACTCAGACATTAAATGAACGCCAGTTTTGAGTCATAGAGGTCTATAGCACAGAAAGACACCCTTCAACCCACCGAGTCTGCACGGGTAAAATAACAACCTAATTATTCTAATCTCAGTTTCCAGCACTTGGCACTTTGCCTTGAATGCCATGGCATCGCAAAGGACATCTAAATAATTCTTAAATGTTCTGAGAGTTTCTGTCTCTACCATTCTTACAGGCAATGAGTTCCAGATTTCCACCTTGAAACATATTTTTCCCATATCCTCTCTCAACCTCCTGCCCCTTAAAGCAATGTCCTTGGTCATTGATCCCTCCTCAAAGGTAAAACGCTTCTGCTTATCTGCTATATCTGTGCCCCTCATAATTATATACATCTCAATCATGTACTCATGCAATCCTTTCTGCTTTAAGGAAAACAACTCCAGTCTGTCTGATCTCTCTTCATAACTTAAGCTCTCCAGTCCAGGCAACATCCTGGTAAATCTCCTCTGCACCCTTTCCAGTGTAGTCATATCCCTCTTCTGAGGTAGATTCCAGAACTAGACACAATACACTAGCTGTGGCATAACTAACTTTTTGTACAGTTCCAGCATTAGTTATCTGCTGTTAAGGTCTATGCTTTGGCTGATAAAGGAAAGTATCCCATGCACCTTCCTAATCATTTTGTCTACTTGTCCCATTATCTTATAGGACCAAAGGACATGTACACCAAGGCCCATTTGATCCTCTGTGCGTCCCAGGGTACTACTGTTCAGCATGTATTCCTTTTACTTTGTTTGTCCTGCATCACCTCACACTTGTCTGGATTGGATTCCACCTGCTACTGATCAGCCCATCTACATCCTTCTTTAATCTAAGGCAATCCTCTTCACTATTTACTACTTCACAATTTTCAAATCTGAAGTTCTGTTTACCTGGTTTTTCCTAGACTCCCACAAAAATCATCCTCCTCATCATCATCAGATCGCAACACAGTTGATCCACCATCTTTGTTGCAGTCTCTGTATAACACAGAATGCCTGTCCCCCATGCTTTGCTGCAGGCACTGACTGTGGCTATGAAATGCAATACTTGCATGTTCTGTGGAAGAGGCATTTGCAGACATCTATTGATAAAAGAGAGGAACATAATTTGCAGTCAGTTGAGTTTATAAACAAACAGGAATAAGATTGTGAAGTAACACATAGCACAGACAGCTTGAGACCAGTGTCTGAATTAAACCCAGAACTACAGTACGGATGTTTATTGCTGAACGATCATCAAAAGAAAGCTCAAAAATAAAGTCAACTGATCAAGGTCTGCTTTAATAATCTGAAATGGCACATGTTGATGATTCTGTGGGTAAATACATCACTTGGTAGACTAAAAATCAGAATGGTACACTTGTCTGTGTTGAGTTGTGTTGTAGACTTTGAGTCATGATTTCCAACTAATGACCACCTACTGTACAGCGCATGTCTGTGAAAATCAAATGAGGTTCTGGTTAGGCTTAGCTGTGTAATACTGCGCTGACAAAACAATTTACTTGATTTTACCACTCAACTATAAATGTTGAATAGATGATTGACTGAGGCACTGGAGTATATTTGGTTGCCAGTGCAACGATGCTGAGCAAGGCGATAGCACCTTCAGAAGACAGCGGAAAAAACTGTGGGAATAAGCCTCTTTCACTGCTTATTTGCAATCCTGATTCATTTGTTAGTTTACTCATTTCATTTGGATCACTGCTTGACTCTGGCCCTGCATCAGCACTTCATCAAACTTCATTCATGACTATGTTACTGTGAGGTTTGACAATTCTACTGATCAACCGGCTGACCTCTGGCCTTTCACCCTAGATAAAATGGGGTACTGAACAAAAGCTTTCTGTTTGAGGCTTAATTGTCTTTGAATCTCATTTCCCCATAACCTGCTGTGCATGATGACATTCACTGGCTGCCTATTAAATAACATCTCAATTTTAAAATCCCCTTAATTATTTTTAAATCCTTCCATTGTTTCATTTCGTATCATCATTGTCACTTTGTCTTGGGTTGTGATCTATGAATCAAAGAATTTCCCTTAGCCTCCCATTTTATCAGTGCCCAAACACCAACTGACTAGAGCAGACATTCCCATTCAAATCTGAATCAGTGAGTTTACATAACAAAATTGTGAAGAGTAACCTGGGTTTGCCATTTTGCTTTTCCCACCCTCTTTAGCCATCTGAAATTTCTACTCTGAAATTCCTACATGAAACCCATTGTACCTCTCTCCATCAAAGCTCACTTCTTTCAACATGCTTTTAGTCACCCTTCCTAATACATCCCTCTTTGGCCCTATATCAAATTATGCCAAATTGCATTCCAGTGAAATGCCTGGGGTCATTTTTCTAAATGTGCTACATAAATGCAGGTTGTTGTCATAGAGATGTACAGCATGGAAACAGACCCTTCGGTCCAAACTGTCCATGCCGACCAGAGATCCCAACTCAATCTAGTCCCACCTGCCAGTACCCGGCCCATATCCCAAGAATTTACACCACAGACCATGGAATCACCCAGTCTTCTGACTGCAATGGAAGAATTGACAATATTATTGAGTACAGTGGAAGATGCTGCGGTAGTGAGTACCATAAAAATAGAAAATGCTAGAAATAGTGTTAATAGAGAAAGAAATAGTGTTAACGTTTCAAGTTCAATAACTCTTCTTCAAATCTGAATGGGGCTGGAATATGCTGTTGACAAAAGGAGAGGAGGAATACATGGAACAGGCAGAGAGGTATCCACAGCAAAACATGAAGAGGGTGCTCATGATAGTAAAGGAGAAATCCGGATACAAAACAGATGTTAACGATAGGTGTGAATCAGTAGGTCAGTTGGCTGGACAGCCAATGTGGATTGAATTTGTTCCATAGCATGGGTTCAATCCCCCTGTCAGCTAGTGTTGATACGGGACCGGTTTCCTTGTCATATCCGAAAAGTCTCATTAACATAAACAAGCCTTTTCTTGACATGACCGATGGCTTTGTATTGGCAGGAACATTTGAAGAACTCATTTCTCTTCTCTGACTAGTATTATTTTATCGTTAACATCCATCTAAAACACCAGGGAGAGGACTGATAGTTTACTGTCTCATTCAAAGGATTAAACTCCCTACAATTCAGTATTTACCTGGATTGTCAGTTCACATTATGCATTCTCAAAGGGCTTGATGTCACAACCTTTCAACCTGAAGGCCAAATGAGCAAGCCAACATCATTGGTGAACCATCTGGATGATATATTTACAAGTAGCACAGAGGTTAATGGAAACTCACCTTCTTGGAATGAGTTCTTCCAGTTTCATCATTAAGAATGCGACTGGAATGTGGCACGTTCAAACTGCAAAGATGAGGGGCTGTGTGAGGCCTGCAGCTGGGATCAGCAAGCTGGAGACTCTCCAAGACCTCATCCACCAACACTGCAGACTGATTCCCTCCTACTAGCTTCAGTCTACTTTGTAACTCAACAATCTGGTCCTCCTGATCCAATAATGTTTCATTCTGAAAAACAGTTCAAAAGAAACTATGAACAAATTCTTTGTCTCTCTCCCTCCCAATTTTCCCTGTTGCTTTCCCATGCATTAGGTACAGAATTTAAAAAGCAGTCTAAAAGAAACTTCTCAACCGAAGATTAAAATATAGAACTTGCTACCACATGGAGTAACTGAGGTGAGCAGCAAAGATACAATTCAGGGGAAGCTACATTAATATGTAAGCGAAAGGAATAGAAGGAGATACTGATAAGGTTAGCTGAAGCACAGGAGGAGGAAGTTCAGGTCGAGTATAAACACTAGAGTAGACAAGTTGGATTGAATGAATTGTTTCTTGTTATACATTCAATGTAATACTAATTGTCCCCTCAGTATCTTTCTCAAAAGGTTGCTTTCTGTTTGGTAACCTCGCAGTCAAGACAAGCCAAATTGGATTGTTTGGACTCGGCTTCTTATGCATGAAGTTAAAGGAATTGTGACATTTAAACACGTGCTGACGGTATCAGGATATGCTGCAAATATTTATGACAAAAATCTTGGAATATTTAGAACTCTGTTTACGGCAGCGCAAAAAAACTAAGTTGCGGGGGAAGGGAGACAGGCTAATGGATCTAACTTCAAAATTCTGAAAGTGTTTGGCAGGTGATATATTGGAGGAGGACATATCAATGCTCAAAATATGCAGGGCTGCTGGTGGACCTGCCTCCAAATTGCCTGAAAGTTTGCTGAAGTTGGAAGGGCCTTCTACTGGAAAAGATGATGTTTCTGTTCAGTCTTCCTGTTGTGATAAGGTTCAACAGCAAACCCTTTCTTCATAATTGAGTTTATTTTCAAGAACAAGAGAAAGTGAAGACTACAGATGGTGGAGATCAGAGTTGAAAAGTGTGGTGCTGGGAAAGCACAGCAGATCAGGCAGCATCCGAGGAGCAGGAGAGTTCGCCGTTTCGAGAGGTTATGCTCGAAGCGTCGACTCTCCTGTTCCTCAGATGCTACCTGACCAGCTGTGCTTTTCCTGCACCACACGTTTTGACTCTTATCAAGAATAACCCTGTTTAGGTTGACAGTGTCATGTCTTTTCTCTTTCAGGCTGTCCTGACTAGTTCCAGGCTTTTTAATTTTAATTTTAATTTTAGACAAATGTAATGTTTGCATCCAGCAGTGACACATTAATGCTGTTGCAGAGCTGAGGTAATTATCGCAGAAGATACAGTACAAATGATGATTTTAATCAACAGGCTTATTTGCTCTGTATCAGAACTGTTTATTTTAATCAAATTTCCCTTTTATACTTAACTTGAAATGTTTAAGTTATTGATGCTGCATCAAGTGAGGAATTTTGAGGAATTGCATTTCATATTATTGGAAAGTTTCTTATTGCCATCCCAATTATTCTTTTAGTACTTAAGAGTCATAGAGATGTACAGCATGGAAACAGACCCTTCATTCCAACCCGTCCATGCCGACCAGATATCCCAACTCAATCTAGTCCCACCTGCCAGCACCCGGTCCATATCCCTCCAAACCCTTCCTATTCATATACACATCCAAATGCCTCTTAAATGTTGCACTTGTACCAGCCTCCACCACTTCCCCTGGCAGCTCATTCCATATCCATACCACCTTCTGTGTGAAAACGTTGTCCCTTAGGTCTCATCCTAAATCTATGCCCTCTAGTTCTGGACTCCCCGATCCCAGGGAAAAGACTTTGCCTATTTACTCTATCCATGCCCCCCATAATTTTGTAAACCTCTATAAGGTCACCCCTCAACCTCCAATGTTCCAGGGAAAACCACCCCAGCCTGTTCAGCCTTTCCCTTTAGCTCAAATCCTCCAACCCTGGCAACATCCTTGTAAATCTTTTCTGAACCTTTTCAAGTTTCACAACATCTTTCCAATAGGAAGACTAGAATTGCATGCAATATTCCAACAGTGGCCTAACCAATGTCCTGTACAGCCACAACTTGGCCTCTCAACCCCTGTACTCAACACCCTGACCAATAAAGGAAAGCATACCAAATGCCTTCTTCACTATCCTACCTATCTGTGACTCCACTTTCAATGAGCTATGAACCTGCACTCCAAGGTCTCTGTTCAGCAACAATCCCTAGGACCTTACCATTAAGTGTATAAGTCCTGCTAAGATATGCTGCATTTTGGGGAAGCACCTCGCATTTATCAGAATTAAACTCCATTTGTCACTTCTCAGCCCATTGGCCCATCTGGTCCAGATCCTGTTGTAATCTGAGGTAACCCTCTTCATTGTCCACTACACCTCCAATTTTGGTGTCATCTGCAAACTTACTAACTGCACTTATTCTGTGTTTATACACTGTCCAACCAACTGAGCTAACTGAATTCCAAATCAAACCACACAACAGGGCATCACCCTAAAAATACATTCTGAGCATGTATAAAGTTGAAACTTTTAACCACGCAATTTCAATCCTTTTGATTGGATCTTGGATTTCAAACTGGGATTGATATTTAATAAGTAACAGTGATCACTACAGTAGCATCGACTACTTTATTTCAGAAATGTAGTGGCTCCTGAACTTATGCAACCCAAAACTAGACACTTCACACTAATTTCCAAGGAATTCATTACCTCAGTGATTTGAATCTTTCTTTCATCCCAGGTAGCGCACTATTCCTTTGTTGACAGGTTTAAAGCTGTTTTCTCTCCTTTGCAACTTCTCTCAATCCCCCATTTGAGCAACCTGCTTTCCCCCACCTCCTCATCTCTTGTAGTCTCATTGGCTTTTTTCTCATCATCATCCTCTTGAAGCCTTCTCATTCTCCCAAACCACCACCACCTCCCACCCTCCTCTGACTAAATATTGGACCAGTAAATTGAAACTCTGAATCCAGTAAAACGTCTGTAACTGAGATCAGACACACGGCTGCTACCTGCTGTTTAAACCGCTCCATGGCATCCTCAAGAGCTGCCAAGAAATCTCTGTTCTCTTCCTCCAGCTGCTGAACTTTTGCCTGCAGTTTTGGAACAAGCTGTTTCTGCTCTTGCCCAAGGTCTGGGCCAACTTCACTAGGACCCTGCATAGAAAGGTCAAGGAGGGTTACAATAACATACATAGCCATCACAGATAAAGTGAGTTACTGAGCAATGCATCACTTTGGCAACGAAGCATCTCTAGAAACAATTTGGCTTAAGACAATGTACCTTGATTTATAGTGCACTTAATTTAACTCTCAAATTGTTTCCACCACTATCACCAGCAGTGACATCTGTAACTATTAGCAGTTCACTTTACTGTCGTATACCTCAAAACAACAGTCCTTCCAAAAATAAGAGTGTGACTAAGCAGAATCCAGAATTTGGTGATTATCATAAAATAAGTGGACATTCTTTGAAAATATTACAAGCCCATTTAAAGTTTGCATAGAAAAGACTGCATGAAAGGTTCACTGACTTGAAATCTTGGTGACAACATGCATCAGGAAAAGAATTTCTGACCAACAGGAACCTGTTAAAGAGGAACGTAGGGAAGTTTAGTATTGGCAAAGCTTGCAAGCTCACCCACGGTTAGAAAAATATCTCTTCAATTCTCTACATATTTAAATTCTTTCGACAGAGCGTGAGGCACTCATGGAATTGGCTGGTCAGGGAGCAATAAAGAAAAATAAGTGAGAGATTCTATAAATACACAAATTGCATGGGCAGATGGGTGCCAGGTTCAGCTCAATATAAAAAACGCTCTGGAATTAAGCATATATATTTTGATTTTGCAATATCTTGACAGCATGGATTTTGATTTCATTTCATCTAAATTTCTGCATAATAAAGGAAAATGGATATTTATCTAGTATGTTTGCAGCAGTTTACACAATAGAATCCCACCTTGAAAATATATACCTGTTCCTTAGATACACGTCTGGTCTTGGGTTCATCAGTTGAATTGCACTCAATACCACTGTCGAGGCCAGAGGCAGTAGAAAGCTCACTCCGCATCTCTTCCACGTTTGCTATCCACTCTTTCACTTTTAGCACTTGATCCACTGTGAGGTTTCCATCTCCCTGCAACTCCATAAAAATTCGGTACGCAGTATCCGTGCAGGTCCGATAATGAGAGCTCTCGGCATGTAAGCGGGCCATGTATTTCTCAGACAATTGCCTGAAACATTTGTTTGGTGATACTTGTTGGTTGTGCTCCATAGCTTCATGAAGAGTCTTGATTTGAAGTTGTAGCTCACTGGTACGATCCAGATCTTTCTTAAAGTTAATCACTGCTTGGTTTTTAATGTTCTGAGCCCTTTTGGCATAATTTAAACAGTTCAAATTCTCATCAAAGTTGAATGAAGAGGGACTTATACAGGCAATCATCAGTGTTTTTGCATTACCCCCAAGCGAGTCTTTGAGGATCCTTGTAATCTTGGAATCACGATAAGGAATATGTGAACTCTTTCTCCTTGGATCACCCAGGGCACTGATGACATTGCCCAATGCCAATAATCCACTGTTGATCTGAATGGATTCTTTCAGTCGCTCACCAGTGTTCCCCGTCTTCACAATTCGTTCTGAGCCAGCCAAGTCTACAAAGTGGAACTTAGAAGTTATCACATGTGTGGGATGCAGCAGGTCTCCAGGAGTGGCAGCAAGTCGTGTGGTTCGACCAAGTCCACGTCTCTGTTCCATGGTAATTATAAAAACAGTGTGAGAGCGGCTGGAGTGCATGTTGACCTGTGTAGTCCCAGTATGCTTGGCAGTGTTACCAATCTCAAGTAAGCTCAAAGCTTCATCCAACCCTTCGACGTCACATCCCTTGACACCACAGAGCACTAAAAATGACAGAGACATTCACAATTTATTGAAAAGGCAAATCCGTACCCATACAACAGAAGCTGCCTTTGATGTACTAAATAAATGTAACAATAATGAAAGTAAAACACTGCAGATCTGAAATGAAAACAGAAAATGATGGAGAAACTCAGCAGGTAAGGAAGTCTCTGTGGCAAGAGAGACAGTGTTGTGTTTCATATCCAAAATGACTCTTCACAGATGTTGTCCGACCAGCTGAAGTTCCCTGAACCTAACAATAATGTATTGAATTCTGTTCAAAGACTGTTGTGATTCTGTTCGCCGAGCTGGGAGTTTTTGTTGCAAACGTTTCGTCCCCTTTCTAGGTGACATCCTTAGTGCTTGGGAGCCTCCTGTGAAGCGCTTCTGTGCTGTTTCCTCCGGCATTTATATCTATATCTATCATCTGAATTATTAATTCCCTTAATTATTAGTCTATTTTATTAAAGATCCATCTGATTAGTTCCCTTAGTTATTAGTCTAACGGAGATGAAGACCTGGCTGATTTCACCTTTCCCAAACAAAATTTACTGACCTGTGTTTCCTTTGTCATCCTCTCGAGTGCGGATGTCCTTGCTTGCTGTTTCCACCTCCAGTAAGTCTCTGAATTCTTCCTTGTAGACCTCTAGGTATGACACCTTAATAGTGTGATCCACTGCATCATTCTCATCAATCAGCTTAAATATCTCAGCCAAAGCACGGGGAATTATGCCCTGGTCATCATCAGTAACAGAAGCTGAGGATAAAAGGTTGGATAAACAGTTACTTAAGTAAAAATCTAACAGTGCACAAACTCTATCCGCAACATAGAACACAAAATAAATATAGGAAAATGCTATTAATCCAAAAAATTTGTCATTTCTTAAAATAAATCAACTCTGCTGACCAACATTCTCACCAAATTCTTCAGTTTCCTCCTTCTTCAAAACCACATCTAATGTCTTTCACTGAACTCTAATTATACTCCACTTCCAAGTTTTTTCCCTGGAATGTATCCCACAATTAAAATATGATTAATTGACCTACCAGATAGTTGTCTGAGGAATGGGAAAACGACTGAATCATTAATTTTATCGTGATGCTCACAGAGGAATAAATATTGACTGTGGATGAAGAAATTATCACAGGGTGGGGATTAGGTTCAAGATATTGAGCTAAGTTTTCCCTCTCAATAGGACTGGGAATATTTTTCCTATTCATTTGTGGGACTTGGGCTTTGCTGGCCGAGCCAGCATTTATTGCTCGTCCCTAGTTCCCCTTGAGAAGGTGGTGGTGAGCTGCATTCTCGAACTGCTGCAGTCCACCTGCTGTGGGTTGACCCACAATGCTCTTAGGAAGGGAAATCCTAAGACAATTTTAATATAAGACAATATTAAGACGACATTTAAGACAACATTAATACCACTTTTGAAATAATAACAGTGAGGATAGAACCTAGACCTCATCCAAACTGTACCTCTCAGTGCGATATACCATGCATCACATTTATCAAGTGAGCCATAGCTGAGAGGTCAAATGTTCCATTTACTCTGATGCAGTGGTGCCTGTAAATTTCAGTGTTAATTCATTTTGTGTATAACTTACAAATGTAAGTCTCCCCAATGGTATATGTTTTGCCTGATCCAGTCTGTCCATAGGCAAATACAGTGGCATTGAAACCCTCAAAGAAAGCCTCAACCAGTGGTTCCACACAACTGTTGTACACTTCATCCTGACTGGCAGTCTGGTCAAAGATTATATCGAATTGGAAATGCCGGTTATTTCCCAGTGTAATCTGCTGTATGTTGAGATCGACGTGGACACAAGAGTGATGCCCATGTAGAATTTCTTTGGGTAACAGTGGTCTGATTCGGACTGCCACTCTGACAGGCGTCTCCTCGGCCTTTGTGGAGCCACTTGGCTTTGGGGCCATATCTACAGCACAAGGCAGTCACTGTTGGCAGCGTGACTTATCCAAAACGTGGAGTTCTTGCTGGCATCAGGCTGGTACACTGCAGAATAAACAGAAAATGTATTATCACCACAAAGCCCTTTTTACACCCAATGAGATCAATTATAAATGACCAACAGATTCACAAGCTTCTTTCTTAAATGTATGAAATGCCCGTTTCCCCTTCTTCTCCTGAAAGTGATGCTGTTGGTGAGGGTTGCCTAATTCCAGGAACAAGTCTCAGGCAGGCAGACCTGAAGCCTGGAGTTTTCTTCCTGTGGCCTCAGGGAGAGCAATCCTTCTGTTACTGACCCCACCAAAAGTCAAGTATGAGCAATGCTCTCAGCCATTTTCAAAGTGTCCAGCAGCAGTGTCTGCTCATTACAGTGAGCCCTCCTATTCAAATCAAAATAATATGTCAGTCGTGTGTCTCAGGACAACCCAAGATGGTAGATGTTGCAAATGTGGCAATAAAGTGAATTAACACTGTTCAAACAATTGCTGCCCTGTTTAGCCAGGTGAACCAAGTTAAAATCATCTCTTTAAATTTCTCTGATTTGTTCTCAGTGATCTCATTGAGCAGAACGTGGACATTTCTTCCAAGTAAGGTGATAGTTTGACAGTCAAAAGCTGGGGTTGAGAGAGTTCCTTCAGACTTTATTGAAAATTTTGCACATTATTTTATCACAAAGACCAAAGCAGAAAAAAAGCAACTCATGTTCTTATAGGCACCTATTTGGATTGCTGGATTTACCAAACAGCATGGGGAATGGCATTCAGGAAAGAAGGCACCATTCAGCAAGTAGCATATAGAATGAACACACTACAAGACAACACGATGTCCTACTTTATAGAACTAATAAATAGTAGGTAAATTTAATGAACTCAATATGACAACTTATGACTGCAACCCAAAATAGAGTTCAGTAGAAACTGTAAATTAAGGAAACTTGAACTTCATGAGATATTGAAATTATTTGTATATCGAAATGATCAAAATTGAACAATTCTATTATTATTTTTACTGAGTTTTTATTTTAATGATTATCTGTAAATATGCTATGAATTGTGAAGCATGATTTATTATTTTGACTTTATTTGTATCATCATCACAATCTGGTGTTGCCGTCACCATGACTTTTCAATAATCAATCATTAAACCATTGATTTATCTACGACCTAGGTAAAACAGCAATCAAAAAGAAAAGCTACTTTGATTACATTTTATTACTCTAAAGGTCTCTGACTACTTATGATCTGCCATTAGGACATAAGCAAAAAGACAAATTATTGTAACGTGACTCATGTTAGGTCATTCTTCCAATAATTTTTCTGCAACAGTTGCAGGGCACTGTTATTACGGGAATGGCTTGCAGCTCTCCTACA
Source organism: Hemiscyllium ocellatum (assembly GCF_020745735.1). Lineage (NCBI taxonomy): Eukaryota > Metazoa > Chordata > Chondrichthyes > Orectolobiformes > Hemiscylliidae > Hemiscyllium > Hemiscyllium ocellatum. The sequence goes on from NC_083439.1 coordinate 13,233,277, forward strand.
TCAGAAGTATTCAACTGCAAGTCAACAATACAAGTAAAATACCAAAGCAGAAATGAGAGGCTCTCATGACTGGACTTGTGCATCCATTTAATTTAAAGTCATGCCATAATGATAATTATTTCCTAAATATCTGTTTTGTGACCCATTTCCCACCTACACCTCCTCAACAATTTCATGATGTAGTTCCATGGTGCCATAACCATGTGCCAGTTGACTGGAGGTGTCTATCTATTTTACGACTTAACAAATTGAACCAGCAACATTCCAATAATCTCGGCTGAGTGACTATTGTACGTACAAGCCAAGACAGCAACTATCAAACAGGGATTAAGTCATCGGATTGTGGCCAAGCACTGCTTTATCCAATATTCACAGAGATGCAGCTTCTAGCTGGCAGTGAAACAGGCCCAAAGACCAAAACATTGAATGTTGTGATTCTGATAATTAGGCACAAAAATTTGCTGAACTGCGAATGAATGTTTGGCAGGAGGGAAGGAGTTGGAGACGACAGGAGGGGGTGGGAGAGGAGGACAAGATGTGCGGGAGAAGGGGGCAGGAGGTGGGGGGACATGGGGGAGGTGGGGGGACATGGGGGAGAGACGGGGGGGCATGGGGGGGAGACGGGGGTGCATGGGGGGGAGACGGGGGGGGAGGGGGAGACGGGGGGGGGAGGGGGAGACGGGGGGGGAGGGGGAGACGGGGGGGGGGGGGGAGACGGGGGGGGAGGGGGACGGGGGGGGGACGGGGGGGGAGGGGGAGACGGGGGGGAGGGGGAGACGGGGGGGGAGGGGGAGACGGGGGGGGAGGGGGAGACGGGGGGGAGGGGGAGACGGGGGGGAGGGGGAGACGGGGGGGGAGGGGGAGACGGGGGGGAGGGGGAGACGGGGGGGAGGGGAGACGGGGGGGAGGGGGAGACGGGGGGGAGGGGGAGACGGGGGGGAGGGGGAGACAGAGGGGGAGGGGGAGACGGAGGGGGAGGGAGACGGAGGGGGAGGGAGACGGAGGGGGAGGGAGACGGTGGGGAGGGAAGGGGGAGAGACGGGGGGGAGGGAAGGGGGAGAGACGGGGGAGAGACGAGACGGGGGGAGGGGGAGAGACGAGTCGGGGGGGGAGAGACGAGTCGGGGGGGGAGAGGGGGGAGACGGGGGAGACGGGGAGAGGGGGGAGACGGGGAGAGGGGGGAGTGGGGAAGACGGGGGGGCGTGGGGAAGACGGGGGGGCGTGGGGAAGACGGGGGGAGTGGGGAAGACGGGGGGGCGTGGGGAAGACGGGGGAGAGTGGGGAAGACGGGGGAGAGTGGGGAAGACGGGGGGGAGTGGGGAAGACGGGGGGGAGTGGGGAAGACGGGGGGGAGTGGGGAAGACGGGGGGAAGACGGGGAGGGGGAAGGGGGGAGGGGGGAAGACGGGGGGAGGGGGGAAGACGGGGGGAGGGGGGAAGACGGGGGGAGAGGGGAAGACGGGGGGAGAGGGGAGGGGGGAAGACGGGGGAAAGGGGAAGACGGGGGGAGGGGAGAGGGGGAAAGACGGGGGGAGTGGGGAAGACGGGGGGAGGGGGGAAGACAGGGGGAGGGGGGAAGACAGGGGGAGGGGGGAAGACGGGGGGGGGGAAGACGGGGGGAGGGGGGAAGACGGGGGGAGGGGGGAAGACGGGGGGAGGGGGGAAGACGGGGGGAGGGGAGGGGGGGAGGGGGGAAGACGGGGGGGAGGGGAGGGGGGGAGGGGGGAAGACGGGGGGGAGGGGAGGGGGGAAGACGGGGGAGGGGGAAGACGGGGGAGGGGGATGCGGGAGGGGGGATGCGGGAGGGGGGATGCGGGAGGGGGGAAAGACGGGGGAGGGGGAATACGGGGAGGGGGCGGGAAGACGGGGGGAAGGGGGGAAAGAGGGGGGAAAAGAGGGGGAGAAAGGGGAGAAAGGGGGGGAAGGGGGGATGACGGGTGGAAGGGGGGGAAGACGGGGGGGAAGACGGGGGGGGAAGACGGGGGGGGAAGACGGGGGGGGAAGACGGGGGGGGGGAAGACGGGGGGGGGGAAGACGGGGGGGGGAAGACGGGGGGGGGGAAGACGGGGGGGGGGGAGACGGGGGGGGGGAAGACGGGGGGGGGAAGACGGGGGGGAAGACGGGGGGGAAGACGGGGGGGAAGACGGGGGGGAAGACGGGGGGGAAGACGGGGGGAAGATGGGGGGAGGGGGGGAAGACGGGGGGAGGGGGGGAAGACGGGGGGGGAAGACGGGGGGGAAGACGGGGAAGACGGGGGGGAGGGGGGGAAGACGGGGGGGAGGGGGGGAAGACGGGGGGGAAGACGGGGGGGAAGGGGGAAGACGGGGGGAGGGGGGGAAGACGGGGGGAAGACGGGGGAAGATGGGGGAGGGGGGGAAGACGGGGGGGAGGGGGGGAAGACGGGGGGGAGGGGGGGAAGACGGGGGGAAGACGGGGGAAGATGGGGGAGGGGGGGAAGACGGGGGGGAAGACGGGGGGGAAGACGGGGGGGAAGTCGGGGGGAGGGGGAAGTCGGGGGGAGGGGGGAAGACGGGGGGAGGGGGGGAAGACGGGGGGGGAAGACGGGGGGGAAGACGGGGGGGGGGAAGACGGGGGGGGGAAGACGGGGGGAAGACGGGGGGAGGGGGGGGAAGACGGGGGGAGGGGGGGGGAGACGGGGGGGTGTGGGAGAGTGAGGGTGTGGGAGGGGTGGTGTGGGGTGCAGGTGGTGTCGGGGTAGTTGGAGGGATTGGGGGTGTGTGGGGGGTGTGGAGGGAGGGGTGGGGAGAGACATGGGGGTTGGGGGGAGATGGGTGACTTGGGGGGGTATGTTGGGGGGGGGGGTATGTTGGGGGGGGGGGGTCCGGGGGGGCGGGGTGAGGGGAAGTGCGGGGGTGTGAAGTGGTGGGAAGAGTGAGAGGGGTCAGGAGGGGGAGAGGAGTGGGGTGAGGGGGAATCAAACCTCTCGCCCCGACCCTCGAGCCCTCACTGCCCCCGTCCAGCCGCCCCCTCCCGGGGCGGGAGCGCTCAGAAACACTCGGCGCTGGTGACCAGGGGGTTGAAGCGGACACTGACCCGGGGACGAGCCGCCACATCCCAAACGGAGAGTCCGCGGCTCGGGGAGAGAAACCGGAACAGGCCCCGGCGCACCGGAAATACGTCACCGGGAGCGACAGAGAGAGGCAGGAGGGAACACCCCCCCCCCCCAAAAAACTGGATCGGGGAACCCAGGGAGAGAGGGGAAGGGGGTCAGAGAGAAAGGGGAAGAAAGAGTCAGGGGTGGGGGGAACGGAAAATCAGCTGGGACAGAGATAGGGTCAGAGGGGGTGGTGTGTCAGAGAGAGAGGGTCAGAGGGGGTGGTGTGTCACAGAGAGAGAGGGTCAGAGGGGGTGGTGTGTCAGAGAGAGAGAGGGTCAGAGGGGGTGGTGTGTCAGAGAGAGAGGGTCAGAGGGGGTGGTGTGTCAGAGAGAGAGGGTCAGAGGGGGTGGTGTGTCAGAGAGAGAGAGAGGGTCAGAGGGGGTGGTGTGTCAGAGAGAGAGAGAGAGTCAGAGGGGGTGGTGTGTCAGAGAGAGAGGGTCAGAGGGGGTGGTGTGTCAGAGAGAGGGTCAGAGGGGGTGGTGTATTAGAGAGAGAGAGAGAGAGAGGGTCAGAGGGTGTGGTGTGTCAGAGAGAGAGGGTCAGAGGGGGTGGTGTATTAGAGAGAGAGAGAGAGAGAGGGTCAGAGGGTGTGGTGTGTCAGAGAGAGAGGGTCAGAGGGGGTGGTGTGTCAGAGAGAGAGGGTCAGAGGGGGTGGTGTGTCACAGAGAGAGAGGGTCAGAGGGGGTGGTGTGTCAGAGAGAGAGAGGGTCAGAGGGGGTGGTGTGTCAGAGAGAGAGAGAGAGAGTCAGAGGGGGTGGTGTGTCAGAGAGAGAGGGTCAGAGGGGGTGGTGTATCAGAGAGAGAGGGTCAGAGGGGGTGGTGTATTAGAGAGAGAGAGAGAGAGAGGGTCAGAGGGTGTGGTGTGTCAGAGAGAGAGGGTCAGAGGGTGTGGTGTGTCAGAGAGAGAGGGTCAGAGGGGGTGGTGTATTAGAGAGAGAGAGAGAGAGTCAGAGGGGGTGGTGTATCAGAGAGAGAGGGTCAGAGGGGGTGGTGTATTAGAGAGAGAGAGAGGGTCAGAGGGGGTGGTGTATTAGAGAGAGAGAGAGAGTCAGAGGGGGTGGTGTATCAGAGAGAGAGGGTCAGAGGGGGTGGTGTATCAGAGAGAGAGGGTCAGAGGGGGTGGTGTATTAGAGAGAGAGAGAGAGAGTCAGAGGGGGTGGTGTATCAGAGAGAGAGGGTCAGAGGGTGTGGTGTGTCAGAGAGAGAGGGTCAGAGGGGGTGGTGTATTAGAGAGAGAGAGAGAGTCAGAGGGGGTGGTGTATCAGAGAGAGAGGGTCAGAGGGGGTGGTGTATCAGAGAGAGAGAGGGTCAGAGGGGGTGGTGTATTAGAGAGAGAGAGAGAGTCAGAGGGGGTGGTGTATCAGAGAGAGAGAGAGTCAGAGGGGGTGGTGTATCAGAGAGAGAGAGAGAGAGTCAGAGGGGGTGGTGTATCAGAGAGAGAGAGGGTCAGAGGGGGTGGTGTATTAGAGAGAGAGAGAGAGTGTCAGAGGGGGTGGTGTATCAGAGAGAGAGGGTCAGAGGGGGTGGTGTGTCAGAGAGAGAGAGGGTCAGAGGGGGTGGTGTGTCAGAGAGAGAGGGTCAGAGGGGGTGGTGTGTCAGAGAGAGAGGGTCAGAGGGGGTGGTGTGTCAGAGAGAGAGGGTCAGAGGGGGTGGTGTGTCAGAGAGAGAGGGTCAGAGGGGGTGGTGTGTCAGAGAGAGAGGGTCAGAGGGGGTGGTGTGTCACAGAGAGAGAGGGTCAGAGGGGGTGGTGTGTCAGAGAGAGAGAGGGTCAGAGGGGGTGGTGTGTCAGAGAGAGAGAGAGAGAGTCAGAGGGGGTGGTGTGTCAGAGAGAGAGGGTCAGAGGGGGTGGTGTGTCAGAGAGAGGGTCAGAGGGGGTGGTGTATCAGAGAGAGAGGGTCAGAGGGGGTGGTGTATTAGAGAGAGAGAGAGAGAGAGGGTCAGAGGGTGTGGTGTGTCAGAGAGAGAGGGTCAGAGGGTGTGGTGTGTCAGAGAGAGAGGGTCAGAGGGGGTGGTGTATTAGAGAGAGAGAGAGAGTCAGAGGGGGTGGTGTATCAGAGAGAGAGGGTCAGAGGGGGTGGTGTATTAGAGAGAGAGAGAGGGTCAGAGGGGGGTGGTGTATTAGAGAGAGAGAGAGAGTCAGAGGGGGTGGTGTATCAGAGAGAGAGGGTCAGAGGGGGTGGTGTATCAGAGAGAGAGGGTCAGAGGGGGTGGTGTATTAGAGAGAGAGAGAGAGAGTCAGAGGGGGTGGTGTATCAGAGAGAGAGGGTCAGAGGGTGTGGTGTGTCAGAGAGAGAGGGTCAGAGGGGGTGGTGTATTAGAGAGAGAGAGAGAGTCAGAGGGGGTGGTGTATCAGAGAGAGAGGGTCAGAGGGGGTGGTGTATCAGAGAGAGAGAGGGTCAGAGGGGGTGGTGTATTAGAGAGAGAGAGAGAGTCAGAGGGGGTGGTGTATCAGAGAGAGAGAGAGTCAGAGGGGGTGGTGTATCAGAGAGAGAGAGAGAGAGTCAGAGGGGGTGGTGTATCAGAGAGAGAGAGGGTCAGAGGGGGTGGTGTATTAGAGAGAGAGAGAGAGTGTCAGAGGGGGTGGTGTATCAGAGAGAGAGGGTCAGAGGGGGTGGTGTATTAGAGAGAGAGGGTCAGAGGGGGTGGTATCAGAGTGAGAGAGAGAGGGTCAGAGGGGGTGGTGTATTAGAGAGAGAGAGGGTCAGAGGGGGTGGTGTATTAGAGAGAGAGAGAGGGTCAGAGGGGGTGGTGTATTAGAGAGAGAGAGAGGGTCAGAGGGGGTGGTGTGTCAGAGAGAGAGAGAGGATCAGAGGGGGTGGTGTATCAGAGAGAGAGAGGGTCAGAGGGGGTGGTATCAGAGTGAGAGAGAGAGGGTCAGAGGGGGTGGTATCAGAGTGAGAGAGAGAGGGTCAGAGGGGGTGGTGTATTAGAGAGAGAGAGAGGGTCAGAGGGGGTGGTGTATCAGAGAGAGAGAGAGAGAGGTGGTGTTGGAGAGATGGGGAATGAGGGAACAGAGGGAGAGATGGGGGACACAGAGCGAGAGAGAGGGGCCAGAGAGTGAGAGAGAGAAGTGGGGCACAGAGGGAGGGTGGAGGTCTGGGAGAGAGAGACTGAGGGGTGTTAGGGGTTTCAGAGAGAATGGGTCAGAGAAAGGGTAGGGGGAGAGTGAAAGTCAGAGAGAGGTGGGTCAAAAGGGGAAGGTTTGAGAGGGAGATGTGCAAGGATTCAGAGAGAGGGATGGGGTCAGGGAGGTTCAGAGAGAGAGAAGGGGAGGGAGAGATGGGGGTCCGAGTGAGACAGAGTGGAGATGTCAGAGAGAGGGGGGCTCAAATTGGGCGGGTCAGAGGGAGAGAAATGGGTGTCGGGGGGGTTCGGAAAGAAGTGGGGGAGGTGTCAGAGAGGGAGGATCAGGCAGTGGTCAGAGAGAGAGGGGGGTCAGAAAGTGAGAGAGGTGTGGGGTCAGTGAGAGATGGTGTTAGAGGGAACAGGGTGCCAGAGAGAACGGGGAGAATCAAGTAGTGGAGGGCAGCAGTGGAGGTGGGGAAGAGGCTTAGTTTGTGGAAAAACATGGGATTAGAGACTGTATAGATAAGACAGCACTCAATCTCAAACTGACCACTTGGATCTTTTGATAAAATGTGAAAGAACTGCGGATGCTATAAATCAGAAACAAAAATAGAAATTGCTGGAATAGCTCAGCAGGTTTGGCAGCATCTATAGAGAGAAATCAGTTAAGGTTTTGGGTTGAGTAACCTTTCCTCAGTCTGCAATGCTAACTATGTTTTCTCTCCATAAATGCTGTTGAGCTTTTACATCAATTTCTGTTTTTATGTCTTCACTTTGATCACTCCTTTGGGTACCTGTCCCAATATCTTCTTATGTGACGTAGTGTTGAAATCTTTCTGATAATGGTTCCTCTGAAGTAGACATTTGACTACACTAAAGATCTGATTTCTTCTCCCAGTCCTATCCCTCTGCCTGGTATTTTGAAGACTGTGTTGTGTTGCTTCCTGTTCTTATCCAGAACTGGAAAAAATAATGAGTTTCCCTTGATGTATCTCTGATTCTTCAATTCTTTTCCTTGACATATCAGGTTACAAGTCTAGAGCTAGGCTCTCATGATATTACTAGCTCACCAACTCCCATAGCTATCTTGACCACACTTCCTAACTTCATGCTTCATTTCATTTTTTCAATTTCTCTATCTCCATTACATCTGTTCTGAGGCTGCTACCTTCCACAGCAGTGCTCCAACATATCTTCCTCATTCCTCAACATGGATTTCTCCCCACTGTGGTAAAAGGATCTTAAACCAAATCTGACCCCTTTCACACTCCTTCACCCTTCCTGTTCCCAATCTTCACTTTCCATCTCACCATCTTCTATGGCAAAGGGATCATCTGTTATAATTTTTGCTACCAAACACATCTTCCCTTTCCTTCCCTCTGCCGTCAGCATTGCAAAGGGACTGCATACTCTGCAACACACTGATGCATTTTGTTGCCTCCAACATCTCATCCCATTCCTGTAACACCTTCCCATTCAGTGACAGATGGTGTAACACTTGCTCTTTACCACTTTACTCCTCATTGACCAGGACCTGAAACATTCCTTTCAGCTGAAATAACAATCTGCTTGTACTTCTTTCAATCTAATCTACTGTGTTCACTACTAACCAGGTAGTCTTCTCTATACCGGGGAGACCCTATGCTGACTGGATACCTCTTTACTGAGCATTGGTGACTCCGTCTGTAAGCATGGCTTTGACCTGATTGCTTCCTATTTCCACACACCATCTTCCTCTTATGCTTACTCTTCTATCCAACCTAGAAGTACAATATTTTGCAGTCTTCCGGACTCAATATTGATTTTCAACAACTTCCAACCATGAGCTTTGTCCTCCATTTTAATTCTCCCTCGGTTGTTTATTTCATGTTTTAATTCTCAATCAGAGCTAATCTTTATTCTGCTACTTAACCTACTCTGGACCAATACTTTGTTTCTTCACTGCATCAGTTACCACTCTCATTGCCTTTAGTTCCACTGCACTTATAATCTCTAATTTTCCTTGCCTTTACCTTTTCCTCACCTTTATGTTCCATTTTTGGTCTGCATGATTTTAATAGTAAAAGACCAATCACATTTCCACCTGTTTTCTGTTCTGAAGAAGAGTCATATTATACTCGAAATGTTAACTGTGTTTCTCTTTCCACAGATGCTGCCTAACTTGCTGAGTTTCAATGGCACTTTTTGTTTTTTATTTCAGATGTCCAGCATCTGCCATATTTTCCTTTTATTGTATATAAATGCATGTTATTATTATCCTGGAACAGAACAGATAAACCAGAAGAATGGACCAATGTAGAGAAGGATTGCAGATCTGAATATAAGAACGGTTCGGAGGTGCCAGTGTTGGACTGGGGTGTAAGTATCCTAGTATAAGAATAAGTAACATCCATACCATGTAAATGCCAGACAATGACCATCACCAGTAAGAGACAATCTAACCACCACCACTTGACATTCAGTGCTGTTACCATCTCTGAATCCTCCACTATCAACAGCCTGAAGGTTACTATGGACCAGAAATTCAGCTGGCCTCACCACATAAACAGTGGCTACAAGAACAGGTCAGAGGCTAGGGATACTGCTGTGAGTAACTCCTCTCCTGACTTCCCAAAGCCTATCCACCAGCTACAAGGCACAAGTCAGGACTGTGATGGAATATGTCCCACTTGCCTGGATGAATGCAGCTCCAATAACACTCAAGAAGCTTGACACCATCCTTGATTGGCACCCCATCCATGAGCATCCATTCCCTCGACCACTGTTGCTGATTTGTAGCAATGTAAATTATTTACAAGATGCGCTACAGAAATTCGCCAAAGATCCTCAGTAGGTGAACTGCAGTGGTTCAAGAAGACAGCTCACCACTACCTTCTCAATGGAAATGACCGGCAGGCAATAAATACTGGCCAGCCAGCAATGCTCACATTCCACAAATGAATAAACTTTTAAAAAGTGTGTACAGGGCCTATTACTCAGGGAGAAAAAAATAATTTGAGGCAATTGGCATAGAGAAATAACGAATGAGGGACAAGGGAGAGCCAATAAAGAGACTGAGCATAGTGTTAAGAAGGTGAGAGTGATGAGTACAGATCATCATCTAAGGCAGGGAAAGAGGAGCTGCATGAGAAAATTGGAGCACAGTAGAGGAAGTCAAAGCTAGAATAAGACAAGCAGTGGGATGGAGATGGCCAGAAATTGAACAATACAAGTTAGGATAGCTAGTTATGAAGTTTCATAGGAGGCAATGGCTTAGTGGTATTATCACTGCACTGTTAATGGAGAGACCAGATAATGTTCTGGGGACCTGGGTTCAAATCCTGCTAAGGCAGACAGTGGAACTTAATTAAAAATTTTGTTTTTATTGAATTTAAGAGTTCTAATGATGAGTATGAGTCCATTGTTGATAGTTGGAAAAACCCATCTGGTTCACTAATGCCCTTTAGGGAAGGAAACCGCCATGCTTACCTGGTCTGGCCTCCACGTGATTGCAGATCTTCAGTGATGCCCTCTGGGTAATTAGGGACGGCAATAAATGCTGCTTATCCAGCAAAGCCCTCATCCTGTGGATAAATAAAGAAACAAAAAGATCAAAAGAGTGCATGACACTTGCTTAGGTGGACTGCTGCAGTCAGCTAATGGAAAGCTCGGATAATATAGCTGCCTCTGGCTTTATTGGTAGGAATAGCATTTGATACAACTGGTTGGCTGGCTCAGTCATTTCACAAGGCAGTTTAGAGTCAGCCACATTGCCGAGGCTCTGGAGCCACATGTAGGCCAGATCACATAAAGCTGGCAGATTTCCTTTGCTGAAAGACTTTAGTAAACAAGATGGATATTTTCCCCCGATAATGGTTTCATCCTCGTCAATAGATTCTCAATTCTAGATAATTTTTTTGACTTCAAATTCCAGGTTTGTGCCCAGGTCCTGGGAATATTAGCTGAGTGTCTGGATTAGTCAAATAGCGAGAACACCACCGGGCCATCGCCTTGCCAGTTGGTAGGAGAATGTTGCTCGAATGCAATATTGGGCACAAAGTAACTGCAAAAAACAAATCTATGTGCTTTAGAATCCTGGAAAACAATGGACTTCACTTTGTTCACTGTTCTTGTTGTGAAAGTCATCATTGGCAGTGCAGGATTCCCAGTACAAGAGATTACAGCTTTGCTGAAATGGGCAATTAATAAAACTTGAAGGTACCGTTTCGTGTCTTTATTTCCCAGTGTGGCGCTGAGCTGTGATATATAACTGAGGTATGTGCTCAGATAGCCAATGGCACCTGGTATAGCTGGCAAATTGGTCTCAGAATACTGAAGGGGAATATCACTGATAGAATGAGTGATCCTTTACTGCACATGATCAGAATGTTTTGCGTGACAAAGAGTTATCTTTTCTTTCCCCGGAGTATCCCAATTTTAAAACCTCAGCAGCAAACCTTTGAGAGTTTAAAAATAAAGTTACTGATTCTAACACACACATTCCCTGTTAGCAAAACATCGCACATGTACAAAGACTGGAGACAGATTATTGTTAATTACATTTCTGATTTATGTCATCTCGTCTCCCAAGTTGCAGACTTGTGCTTTTTTGACGGATTTGATGCTGTGATGTTGAAGTGAGGGTCTTGTAAAGGGAAGAGTTTGTGAGATTTGTGACCGAATATCTGGATGTTGGTTCTCAGGTGAATTTTGAAAGTACTTTAGCTGCTTGACAACTAAGAACAGTCCCAGCTCACAGACTAGCTGATGGCTGATTATCACCTGGGTAATTAAGATGTAACCTGTCAAACCAGTTTTGATCACTTGTTAACACTTCTGAGGCTCACCCAGTCTAACTTGGATGGGGAGGCCATACAATGGCAAGTTCATAGTGACCTTTGACTTCCCTTTGTCCTGTTTTAAGCATGGTGTCAGGGACCCCTATAGACCTTAGATATTGGCACATCTTTAAACAAGGAGATGTGTAAAATCCTTAGATGACTGTGATGTATCTTCATTTATATCTATATTATGAACTCACCAAGGACTTGCTTCTGTGTAGTCCAAATACAAAATAAAACCACAATTTGCAGCAGCTGTCTTAATAGGAGGTCTTTTGGAAGTATTGACAGAAGGTTCCTATTTTGACATGGTCATACTAGACATGAAAGAGATAAATAAAACTAACCAAGCTTCCTGTTTCCGCTCACTGCTTATGAAAATCTTTGAGGACTTGTGAATCTGTGGATATTGGGTCTAAACAGCATTAGGTTTGGAATGAGAAATATATTTTTTTTAAAATTGAACCACTTGTGCAGTCTGACTAGGACTAATGCCACAGATATGGCCATAATATCATAAGATATAGGAGCAGAATTAGGCTATTTGGCCACTCAATCATTTCTGATATATTTCTCAAATCATTCTCCTGTTGTCTCCCTGTAACCTTCTGCAGCTCTTCCCCTCAGGCCTTAGTCTCTTCTACTAATGGAAACATCTCCATGTCCAGTCTATCCAGGCCTCTCAGTATTCTGTAAGTTGCAATGAGATCCCCCCCCTCATCTTTCTAAACTCCATCAAGTACAGACTCCGAATCCTGAACTGCTGCTCATATGACAAGCCCTTTGTTCCCAGCATCATCCTTGTCAACTTCCTGTGAACCTCTCAAAGGCTAACACATCCTTCCTTCGGTCCGGGGCCTGAAACTGCTTGCAATATTCCAAATGCAGTCTTATCAGAGCCTTATACAGCCTCAGCATTACATCCCTATAATTGTATTCCAATCCTCTTGACATGAACGCTTACGTTGCATTTGGCTTCCTAACCGCCAACTGAAGCTGCATGTTAACTTTAAGAGAACCCTGAACTTGGACTCCTAGATCTCTTTGTGCTTCAGATTTCCAAAGCCTTTTGCCGTATAAAAAAGAATATTCGTCCTAGCAAAGGCATAACCTCACATTTCCCGAATTGTATTCCATCTGCCACTTCTTTACCCTAGCCTGTCCAAGTCCTTTTGCAGTCTCCTGTCTCCTCAACACTACATGTCACTCCACCTGTCTTAATGTTATCTGTAAACTTAGCAATAATGTCCTCAGCTCTTTCATTCAGATTGCTAATATATTAAGGCTTCATCCAGTTTGTTAATGTATGACAAGGGCAGCATGGTGGCTCGGTGGTTAGCACTGCTGTCTCACAGTGCCAGGGACCTGGGTTCAATTCCTGCCTCGGACAACTGGCTGTGTGGTGTTTGCACATTTACCCCGTGTCTGCGTGGGTTTCCTCCCACAGTCCACGGATGTGCAGGTTAGGTGAATTGGCCATGCTAAATTGTCCAAAGTGTTAGGTGCAGGGGAATGGGCCTGGGTGGGTTGCTATTTGGAGGGTCGGTGTGGACTTGTTGGGCTGAATGGCCTGTTTCCACACTGTAGGGAATCTAATTTTTAAAAAAATAATGTAGAACGTATAGTATATATCAAGAACAGAATTAGAATTAAGTATGAATCACTATAGTAGCAGATACTAAAAAGTCTCTGAACTTATTAAAAATGAAAAGCTCAAAATAATGTTCTCCATCTCTATCTCTCATGTGAGTCTATATGAGGTTACAATTGACAACCTGTGTCATTGATCAATGGACTAATTATGCCATGTCTCATACTTCATGAAAAATTGTTCATCCCATCAAATCCGTGATATTTACTAGGAAGCACAACTGGTTCATCTTTCAATTAAATCTTTATTAGGTCTATGAAACAAGACCATGGAGGCAAACAAGAATCAATTTAAAAGCAGCTCACTGTGCATCTTTCAAAATCTGAGCTCTTTCATATTCAATACCACAGTCTCAACTGCAGAGGTCTATGATACTTCATTATATCCAACAAACATTGAAAAGTACTTTATTTGGAATTTCTTTGAAGTGGGTACTTTCTAGCTGTGAAATGTGGTATGAAATCCTTGACAGCTGGCTGGACATAGTAAATGACGATGTATAGGACTTAGGAACTGAAGTGGGCTATTCAGCCTTTCCCACCTGCTGCACCAGTCAATAAGATAATGACTGACCTTGTGTGTTCTCCATTTGCTTTTGAGCCTCCATAATTCATGATTCCCTTACCCAACAAGAATCTATTTTACTCTGCCTTGAATATATTTAATGGCCCTGCCTATTTTCTCAGGAAGGGAATTCCATGTACTCATGACCCTCAGAAAGAAAGCATTTCTCTTCATCTCCATCTTAAAAGTGATCCTCTTATTCTTATACTGTTTCCACCACTTCTGGTCTTCCGCAGAAGTGATTCGCTGTCCTTCAAAACCAGTAAGGTCCCTCTGGTCCTCACTTACCATCCACCAGTAACCACATCCAAAGGATCATTAGCTGCCATTTCCATCACTTCCAGCACGATGCCACTACAGGACACCTATTCTGTCCCCTCCTTTGTTAACCTTCTGCAGGGGCTGTTTCCTCTAGTACACCTTGGTCCACTCGCAACATCTCCCTACATCCCCATGGCACCTTCCCATGCAATCACAGAAGATGCAACCTGCCCATTCCTCCCTTCTCAAGCCCCAGGCACATGTTCCGGGTGAAGCAGCATTTTATATGCACTTCACTCAATCTAATTTACTGTATTCACTGCTCACAATATAGTCTCCTCTGCACTGGGGAGATGAAACTCAGACTGGGTGACTGCTTTGAGGGACACCTACATTCTGTCCATAAAAATGAGGCGGGTTTCCAGTTGCCTGCGATTTCAAGATACCACCGTGTACCCTGGCCAACACCTCTGTCTCAGGCTTGCTGCAGTGCTTACGCGAAGGTCAGCATAAGCTGGAGGAGCAGCATCTGAGTTTCCACTTGGGGACCTTGCAGCCTTCAGGACTCAATATCAAGTTCAACAATTTTCAAGCTGAAAACCTTCTTCCACGTCCTTTACCCACCTGCCACACTCCAGGCCTTGCCATGACATGGGCTGCTTTCAGCAGAGTCACTCAGTCTTGCCCACTTATGGTCCCGATTAACAGCTATTCTTGCTCCCCAGCTCACCGTTATCCATCTCTTTACTTGCCTGACTGTCTTTCTCCCTCTCGGCTCCATGTCCGCCTATTCTCTCGATCCTTTAACCACGCCCCCCACCCCGCTGTTTTCAGCATATGTTTTCCTATGACGTGGAGGTGGTGGACTGTGGTAGACAAAGTCAGAAGTCACAACACCAAGTTATAGTCCAACTGGTTTACTTGGAAGCATTAGCTTTCAGAGTGCTGCTCCTTCATCAGGTGATTGTGGAGTATAAGATTATAAGGCGCAGAATCTGTGTCTTATGAACTTACACTCCACAACCACCTGATGAAGCAGCAACACTCTGAAAGCAGTGCTACTAAATAAACCTGTTGAACTATAACCTGGTGTTGTGTGATTTTTAACCCAGTTCTTTGTATTATTCCTAATTGTCCTTTTATGTTCCCACCTGCACTTTTCATATTGGTCTAGGGATGCTGCCATATTGTTCCATTGGTATCTGTCTTAAATTTCTCTGTTTTTCCTCTTTATATCCCTTTACATCCTGGGTTTTCCAGTCTTGGTCCCACCTTTTGTCTTTACGTTTACCCTGTACCCTCGCTATTTCCTCTTTGATTGCTACCCACTGCTTTTACACAGTTTTATCTACAAATCCATTTATCTACTTTTGTTTCCAGTCCACTTCGACCAAAGATCCTGGATTTTGAGTACTCATGTTATGCAGCATTATCAAAATTAAAAATAATCCATGTGCTTATACCAAGCTCCCAACTGTAGAGCTCCAGGATGCCATCTGTTCAAGCTGAGTTTAGATCAAAGTGGTGCTGGAAAAGCACAGCAGGTCAGGCAGCATCCAAGGAGCAGCAAAATCCACATTTCGGGCAAAAGCCCTTCATCAGGAATAGAAGCAGGAAGCCTCCAGGTTGGAGAGATAAATGGGGGTGGGAGGAGGGGTATCTCTCCAGCACTACTCTGATCTAAACTCTGGTTTCCATCATCTGCAGTCCTCACCTTTACCTATCTGTTCAAGCTGAACTTGGTATTCCACCTTATACCTCGTCAATCACCAACATCTGCTTCCTTCCATCCTGAATTTCATTCTTTGCCTTCATCATTCCATTAAAATCTTGAGTCCCTCTCCAGGGCTAAAACACAAAAGCCATGGCTAACATTCTAGTTTGGCACTGAAGGGAATATTGCACAGTCAGAGATACCATCTTCCAGATGATTCTTGTAACTTGAGCTCTATCACATTCTGTCAGATCATTGTAAAAAAATCCCATAGTACTACTTTAAAGAAGAACATGAATGTTATTATCAACGTCCTGGCTAATATTTCTCTGTGAATCAACATTAGAATAAACAAGTTGCCTGGTCATTATCACGCCGTTGTTTGTGGAGTTGTTAAGCTCAAATTAGCTGCCACATTTCTTACATTACAACTTCAAAAAGTATTTAATTGGTAGTAAAGTCCTTGGAAGTGGACATTGAGATGAAAGTGCTATACAAATGCATATCTTTTTTTCTTTCATCACATCAAACTATTCAACCTCTTAGACGAAATGTAAACCACAGTACTCATTATTCTATTCATATATTATCAAAAGCCCTCAGATTGTACCATGCAACAGACGATCCATTATACCACATACAAATGAATCAAAGTCTTAATCAGAATTTAGCATAGAACATATCCTTGGTTGTTGTTAATTTCTACATATACAGCAAGGTGATGTCATCTCTCAATAAAAATATTTATGCAGTTGAAATTATGCTATCATCTGGCAGGCAGGAGAGGTGAGAGGCTGCAGTTGGGTTGATAGGGGTATACTTTTCATGTGCTTTTCTGCCTATACTGATGATTATCTGCAATCCAGCCCTTACTGTGATGTGAAATTTGTCCTCAAAATGGATCCTGGAAGTATATAACGGATGCTACAATGTAGCTGTCACCTTGGAAACACTTTGATATTTGAGCAAATATCACTAATGGAATATGCATGTTGCTTTCATTAACCCATTGATATTTCCTTATTACCCCAGACTTCTGACAGTGCACAGTTTAAGAATTATGTAATAACTGTTCAAAAAATGCCAGTTTTTTTTGCTTTTTTTATCATGAAAGATGAGCCTTAGAATTGGCTTTCTCTAATATTCTCTTCCCCTCTTCTGAATCATTGGTATATAAGATCTGCAAGGATCAGCTGCTCTGTGGCATTGTGTGTCTGTACTCATCGGTTGTCAGTGGTCTGTTTGTACGTGTATTATGCTTTAGCTGTGGTTCAATAATTCTGCTCGTTTCTTGTCTCGGGCTTTGTTGTGTTCTTCTCTAACATTCTCATCCTTTGAAGGCAGCATGGTGGCTCAATGGTTAGCACTGCTGCCTCACAGAGCCTGAGACCCGTGTTTGATTCTTGCCTTGCCCCAGTATTAGTGTAGAGTTGGCCTGGTCAGCCAGGGCTTCCTGACTGGCCCTGATGAACAACCCCAATCAGAGATCTCATAGTTAATGAAATCCATTGGGCCCTCTTACAATCACTACATCATGCTTGCGCGGGTTTCCTCCCACGGTCCGAAGATACACAAGTTACGCGGACTCGCCATGGTAACTATGTGGATCGGGTTGGGTGCTAGGTCTGGATGGAATGCTCTTTGGATAGTCATTGCACACTTGATGGGATGAATGGCCTCTTACTGCACTTCTGAGGATTCTATGATTCATAGCTCAACTGTGCTTTTCATAGGACTGTCCTAGCTTTATAAACTTCTGACTGGACT
This sequence comes from Hemiscyllium ocellatum, assembly GCF_020745735.1. Taxonomy (NCBI): domain Eukaryota; kingdom Metazoa; phylum Chordata; class Chondrichthyes; order Orectolobiformes; family Hemiscylliidae; genus Hemiscyllium; species Hemiscyllium ocellatum. The sequence goes on from NC_083439.1 coordinate 13,250,237, forward strand.
CTCAGTATAACTCCACAACCAAGAAGAGTTTTTAATAATTCTTTCAGGGATGTAAGGATCGCCAATAAGGCCAGCATTTGTTGTCCATCCCGAAATTCCCTTAAACATTTCAGAGGATTGTTAAAAGTCAGCCATGTGACTGCCAATCTGGAGTTACATGTAGGCTAGATCAGGAAATGATGGTAGATTTCCTTCCTTATAGGGTATAAGTGAACCAGACTTGTCTTCAATGAAAATCAGTGATGGTTTTAATGATAGTCATCATTACTGAGATTAGCTCTCAATTCCAGAGTTCTAAAACAAAACATTTAAATTGCACAAGCTGCTGGGCTGTGATTTGAATTTGTGATGCCAGGGTATTAGCCTGGGCTTCTGCATTACGAGTCCAATGTATATGGGCAGGCCTGGTTGACTGTTTCCATTGCATCTGCATCTGTAGGTGAATCTGTGTTATCAGCCACTAAACAGGACATGCTATATGTATGGAGACATTTCAGTAGGTACCATGACTATGCATATGACATTTCTTCAGATATCCATGGCAGCTGAAAAAGCTAAGGGCAATTTTTTCAATGCACTATCCAAGTTTCTCTCTGTATCTTTTCCATTCCCATGTTGCTCATTAAATAGGTAGAGTTCTCACAAATGTCCATTCTCATGTCTTTCTAGAATCTGGTTAATATCAACACACTACAGGTCGTTCTGCTATAACGCACATTTTGTTAATGTGAATTCGCTATAAAATGTTTGATGAATTGGGGACATTGTTTCTATAGTGCAAATGTTTAAAGTGTGTATTGGTTATAACGCGATTCCGGTCCCACTAATTTAAATGGTGCTGCTATTTCATGATTTTCTCATAACAGGGGGTTTCACGAGAATGGAATTACCACATTATGTATTTATTCACCAGGGCCTCACATTGAGCCCAATCCTGACGTCCCCTGATGCCCATACAGTGATCAAGAGCAGGACCTGCGGTTGATTTTCTCATACTAATAAAGGTATAGTGTTACCAATTGCGGTTCTCTCTCCTATTAATCCAGCAGAGACTAATAAATTGACATACACTAACACTATCGCTGGGTTCTTTGCATCTCTAAAACTCAATTCTTTCAAGAAATAGGAATTATATAAAAGACAAAAAGAATCATGGAATAATTGAGTTGTGTGGAAGCAAGCCAAATATGTAGAGTGGAGAGTCATGCTTTCTTCCAGAATTTGCAAAGAGGGCAGCACGGTGGCACAGTGGTTAGCACTGCTGCCTCACAGCGCCTGAGACCCAGGTTCAATTCCCGGCTCAGGCGACTGACTGTGTGGAGTTTGCACGTTCTCCCTGTGTCTGCGTGGGTTTCCTCCGGGTGCTCCAGTTTCCTCCCACAGTCCAAAGATGTGTGGGTCAGGTGAATTGGCCATGCTAAATTGCCCGTAGTGTTAGGTAGGGGGTAAATGTAGGGGTATGGGTGGGTTGTGCTTTGGTGGGTCGGTGTGGACTTGTTGGGCCGAAGGGCCTGTTTCCACACTGTAAGTAATCTAATCTAATCTTTGTAGTTTAAGAAGTTTTCTACCTCTGATTATTTTTGAAAAGGTACCTATGGAAAAGTTATCTCTATAAAATAAAACAATTCACGTACATTATAAAAGCATTGCGAGAAATTTGTGGCACATCTGACATTGAGAAGTGCATGCTGCTTGTTTTGGGAACATACTGGAAAATTGCCCCACCTTTCACATATGTGATCTTCACCTCAACAGCCAAGAACTCATAAAAACAATAATGTGTAATTATAGTTACACAGCTTGAGTCCTTTCGTATAAGTGTTTGATTTCAGAAATTTGTTAGGCTGAAGAACAGAAAGTCAAACGCTTCTTTTAAACAACCATTGAAAAGCATCAAGTGTTGCTGCAATGTGTGATCCTGTTTGTGCATGGAATGACTCGTGAGTGTTGAGAAATCTGCTATTTAACTGGTTAATTGAATTACTGTCCTGCTCACCCCATATATTAATTGTCATTCACTAATGGTTTCTGCTACTGCAAAATACGTCACCCGGTTAATGAAAGAATTGTTCTCTATACTAATTTTACTGAAAGCAAAGTGAATGCTTTGGTTCCTTGTTTGCTGATTCCATTATCACTGCAAGAAAGTGTATGTGTAGTGAACATCCATTTAACGTTAAATATGTGAAGGACATTAGTTCAGGGAAATGGAACACTTCCATTTCAGGCACCTTGTGTCAACATCAAACACTTTCTAAATTTGCTCCAGGATAGGTTAGGTGCAAAGTACAACACCCTCTATACTTTCCTTCAAATGCCGTCAGGTCAAGTATAGAATGTATTAGATGCAGAGTGAAGCTTCCTCCATGCTGTGCTTCAAGCATTAAAAAAATCTTTTACTTCATTAATGTGTCATCCTTCCATTTTCCACATCATTCACATTGTCCAATTAATGGGTCACAGCTAACTCTGAGCTCCCATTTTTACTAAGATTTAGTTTGCAACTGCTTCAACTTCAGTTTACACCAAAGCTATTCACAGCAGAAGTGAAAGTTCATCATATTGCATACTAAACATATCAGGAGCAATATTACATTGACATGTTGTGAGAAGAAAACACATCAAAAGAAAAAAAATTGAGATAATGAGCTTCTGCAAGTAGATACTACTTTCTAAAACATCCAATTTTTTTATTCTACAATTGTTGTTTGTTTATGTAACTTTAAAAATATGTATTCTGCAGAAGGGAGTTTACTGTTAGCTGGGGTACAGACAATTTTGTAGTTACCTTCTGAAAATTGGCCTAAGAGGCTAATCTTCTGATGTTTGCTTTGAAAGGGAGGGCTGGCTGACAGTTTCATCAGTGAGTGATGACAAGGAAACCTATTCTTGTCCTCTCCTAATGCAGAGACATGAAAATGTTACAGCAGTGATCACTGGAGCTAATCAGAATGAAAGTCTAACCTAGGGCCTTAAAACTGATTGTACCATTCCTTCCTCTGGCTTGACAAATTTACCAGACTGCATTTGGGAATCAAAACCAAGATCTTCCTTTTCTAACAGGCTAGGTTCTGTACTAATCAGTTTTACAACCAACAGTTGGTCAGGCAGCATCCAAGGAACAGGAGATTCGACGTTTCGGGCATAAGCCCTTCTTCAGATTCCTGAAGAAGGGCTTATGCCCGAAACATTGAATCTCCTGTTCCTTGGATGCTGCCTGACCTGCTGCGCTTTTCCAGCAACACATTTTCAGCTCTGATCTCCAGCATCTGCAGACCTCACTTTCTCCTTTAACCAACAGTTACCTATTGGTCTCCTATTGGCTTAAACCTTAAGTGAATCAAGGATTATGAGGAAAAAGCAGAAATATGGAGTTGAATGTTATTAGGTCAGTCATAATGTCGTTAAATAATGGAGCAGAATTTATGGCTGAATGGCGACTATGTCAGATGGTATTCGAGACCTTTTCCAGTGTATCAGCTGCTGAAGATATGAGCCAGCACAAAGCCCAGTTACAGTATATCTCTGGTAACCACATTCCAGGTGGAGGCTGCAACACATGAGCCAATCTGGATTCACCACCTTGTAGATCTTCAGTCAAGTTATCCTCAAGAGGATGAAAATTCCTCCACTGCACATTGTTCATTCAATACAGCTTTGAACCCTGTGGAGCAATAACAAAGGAGAATATTAATAAGAGAGATAACACAGTCTCAGGTGTTCAGTTTTAGAAGCGACTGGACAGGAATGTTTGATAAGGAGGAAATCTGTTGTGCCTGGCTAGGGGTAGCACACAAAGAATTTGCAGATTCATGTTTTATTCACTAGAAGATTGAATATTCTGAACACAAGTTAAGACCTTGGCCTTTCTGATGCGCATTCAAACTACAATCAGACCCTGGTAATGATAAACTAGCCTAAAGCCATATGAAATTGAAATATAATTAAAAGGTTGGTCACCTCTCCAATGATAATTTCTGAGCAGATGGCAAAGGTGCTTGTTTAGTGCCAACTCTTTCAGAAACATCAGGTTTGTTTGATTTACTTGGTGCATGTTGTATTTTGTCATATAAACTAAAGTCTGAAACACGTTGACAGGGTGGATGGGAAGAGGTTCTTTGCTCTTGTGGGAGAATCACCAACCAGAAGTTTGAAAATAAGGCGTTATCCATTTAAACTGGAGATGGGGGGAATTACTGTGTCCCATTCTGGTCACCTAGTTACAGGAAGGATATAATTCAGCTGGAGAGGGTTCAGAAAAGATTTATCAGGATGTTGCAGGGTGTGGAAGGTTTGAGTTAAAAAGAAAGGCTGGATAGGCTGGAATTTTTCTCACTGGAGCGTAGGAGATTGAGAGGTGACCTTCTAGAAGTTTTTGAAATAATGAGGGGTATAGATAGAATCATGGTATTGGTCTTTTCCCTAGGATTGGTGATTTCAAAGTGAGAGAAGAGAGGTTTAAAAAAGACATGGGGGCAAATTTGTTCCACAGAGGGTGATTCATATGGGGAATGAGCTACCTGAGGAAGTGGTGGATGTGGGTACAACCTTTAAAAGATGTTTGGATAAGTACTTGATTAGGAAAGGTTTGGAGGCATATGGCCAGGATCAGGCAGGTGGGATTAGTTTAGTTTGGGATTGCGTGCAGCGTGGACTAATTGAACCAAAGCATCTGCTTCCATGTTGTATGACTTGATGACTCGATGATTTCAGTCCCACCACATGATTTAAGGAATTTAAACTGAGAACAAATCTTGACTAACAGCTTGTAATGGTGACCTTGAAACTGTTGGACTGTTATTTTAAAAATCTGACATTTAGGGAGGGAAATCTGCCATCTTCCTCAATCTGGCCTACACGTGACTCCAGGCCCACAGCACTATGATTGAGTCTTTAGTGCCTTTGCCTTAATTGCTGATCACCCACCTCACAAGGATATTCAGGAATGGGTGAGTTATGCCAGGCTAGGGGTCAAGGTTTAAAGCTCACCTGCCATGGAGGTATATGATAATATCTCTGAAAAGGTTGATTTTAAAAAAAAATACAGGAAGAATATATGGAAACATGATGGGGGATCATTTTGCCATCCACTTGGTGGCTATGGGAGATGGGCGAATATCAGAGAGAGATGTTGTGTTGGTTATCTGACATTTTTCCAACTTTGTCCCACTTTCTGCATTGGCTGCTTCAATGCTGTGACAATAATTCTCCAAGTGGGAAGCCAATTAACCTTGTTAACTGGGCAATTAACAGCAAATTTCCAAGGGCAATGCAATTTTAATAATACAGCATTAGCACGATGCTACGTGAGAAACCTTGGTTCCTCAGAGAATGCGGCTGCAGAGAGGAAGGTGGGAATGTTATGAAAGGAAGATGTGATCTGTCTGTTAAATGGTGTAACAAACAAACATGGATGACTCACCTGGCTTGCGTGAACGGGAAAGTTCCTACGGTGGCTCAGTGGTTTACACTGCTGCCTCACAGCGCCAGGGACCTGGGTTCAATTCCAACCTCAGGTGCCTGTTTGTGTGGAGTTTGCACTTTCTCCCCGTGTCTGCGTGGGTTTCCTCTGGGTGCTCTGCTTTCCTCCCACAGTCCAACGAGGTGCAGGCTAGGTGAATTGGTCATGCTAAATTGCCCGTAGTGTTAGGTGCATTAGTCAGAGGGAAATGGGTCTGGGTGGGTCACTCTTTGGAGGGTCAGTGTGGACTGGTTGGGCTGAAGGGCCTGTTTCCACACTGTAGGGAATCTAATCTGTGAAAAACCAATGTAAAACTTCACCAGGATAAGTAGTTCTGGGTTAAATCTAAATTCTAAACAGCTAAGAGTCAATTTAAACTGAATTTGGGAGAATCAAGATATGACAAAATATATAGTATAAGGAATTCCCAGGGAGATTTCCAGTTGTATCAAAGTAAAAGTGGAATGTTCTGTCCTGTAGTCTAATACACAAGTTACCCCCCCCCCCCCAAAAATGTAGAGGTTAGTTAATAGTGCTTTTAATCTGCTTGTTGCATAGCTACAGAGGACCATGAGTAGACCATTTAGCCCCTCAAGCCTACCCTACATTGTAGACTAAGGTTGATCATCTCTTCAATATTACTTTCCCACATTATCTTCATATCCCTGAATGTATACAGAAACTTATCAATTGCTGTCTTGACTATGCTCGGTTAGTGAGCTTCCACCATTCTCCGGGCAGAGAATTCCAAGGATTCACCACCCTTTAAATGAAAAAGTTCCTCCTTATCTTTAATGGCCCTGTCTCTGATCCTGAAATCATGTCCCCTAGTGGATGAGGGATTTCAAAACTAGGGGGCATACTTTTAAGGTGACAGGGGAAAGATTTAAAAATCCGTTTTGGTTCATGTGTAGAATGAGCTGCCAGAGGAAGTGGTGAATGCAGGTGCAGTTACAATATTTAAAAGACATTTGGATAAGTATCTGAATAGGAAAGATTTGGAAGGATATGGCTCAATGCAGGCAAGTGGGGCTAGTTTAGTTTGGGAACATGGTTGGCATGACCTGGTTGGACTGAAGGGTATGTTTCCATACTATGAATGACTCTATCAACAAACAAGGGAAGCATCCTATCAATATCCACCCTATTATGATTTACAGAAAATATCTTAAAACTTTCAATATTGTCGAGTCATCATTTCAACTATAAGCTGGAATTCAAATCTTATTTCAAAAGTGAATGGTCTCTATGGAGATCATGTCAAGAGGGACATTTACTTTATAGATATGCCTAGAAGGGGAGTAGAGGCAGGAAACTTCACAACTTTTAACTAAGCACTTGAAACGTCATAACATTCAAAGCAATGGGCCAGGTTCTGGAAAGTGAGATTGGTGTAGATAAATTCGTGCAAACTAGATGGGCTGAAGGGCCTCTTCTGTGCTCTGCACCTATGACATAATTACACTGATTTTAGAGCGCTGGACGCTGACACTGGGAAAATGTTTCATTTTCTAACACGAACGTCCCTCCCCTTAAAAACCACAGCATGTCAAAAAAACTCATCATAAACATTTCATTGGGCTGCTTGATGCATTACTTGGATCCTGGCGTATCTCTTATCTGACTCCTCATAGTGCAGGGATGCAGATGATTATTGGTTAATAATTCAGACAGATGTAATAAGTCTGCAGTATGGTCGAAACATTGACACAACGAATAATTCTTCAGAACAGCATAAACAAAAATACTTAGTACTGAGAGATCTGTACAAACATGCCCTTGTGCCATCTCAGTGAGCTTGTTTGCTCTCATTTTTGACTTTCTAATCAATTGAACTCATTTCTCCCAGAGCTTCAAACTGTGAAAAATGTACTGTTAAGTCCGATTGATTCATCACTGGATGGAACAAAAGAGTGACAAAGAGGGCAAATTGGAAGGTCGTTTAAACATGGAAGGGAACAAAATGGAAAATGAAGAGAGAGAAAAGCAGCAACAGGTGAATTAGAGAGGGCAGTAAATAAGGAAAGCAGGAAGAATAAGGAAAGTTGCAGAGGGAGAAAGAAAATGAGACAACAATAGAGACTGAAAAGGATGGAAAGAACTCGTTTATTGGCCCTTCTAGTACTTGCTGAATGCAGATTACATCTTCTTTCTGACAATGTAGAATAAATCTATTACATCATTTTTAATTACAGTGCTTGAACAGATAATAAGCTTCTTTTGTTTGAATATCTCGATGCTGCAAATTTGCCAGTTTTCTTTTCAGAAGAGAATGGGTGATAGAGAGAGGGATTGTAGCTGTGTTTGTCTCATGAAGTTATGAGGCAGAGAGCAGTTCTTTTTTATTTTTTTTCATGGGATAAAGGCTTTGCAGATAAGGCCATTATTTATTGCCCATCCCTTGTGTTGAATAACTTGCTTTCACAGGGCGCAGCTAAAAGTTAACCACAGAACTGTGGAATTGGAGTCACCTGCAGGACAGGTTGATGACAATTTGTTGCATTTTGACACAGACTCTTCAATATGTGAAGAACCATAAATACTATGCAATCGTCAGCGAACATACCCACCTCTGAATCTTGATGAAGATGATTGGGCCCAGAAAATTACCCTCACTTTCGTTCTTGAGTTAAATTCTTTTGTCCAACTTTGGACCAAAGCTGCAATGGGGTCAGTAGTTGAGTAGACATGACAGAACCTACATTGAAAGTCAGTCAGCAGGTTATTCTTGTGGAAGTGCCAGGTGATAGCACTGTTGATGATATTCCATCACTTTGCTGAAGACTGAGAGTAGACTGGTGGGTCAGGGTGATCACTTTATGGGCAATTGTTTTGTGTTCATTCACAGGATGAGGGTGTCATTGGCTGGGCTAGCATTTATTGCCAATCCCTAATTGCCCCGAGGGCAGTTTAGAATAAACCACATTGCTGTGGGGGCTCTGGTGTCACATCCAGGCCCAACCAGGTAAGGATGGCAGTTTTCCTTTACTAAAATGACAGTAGTGAACGAGACGGGTTTTTCCTGACAATTGACATTGGTTTCATGGTCATCATTAGACTCTTAATTCCAGATTTTTAATTGAATCTAAATTTTACCATCTGCCATGGTAGGATTCAGACCTGGGTCCCCAGATCATTACCAGTGTCTCTGGGTTAATAGCCTAGTGATAACACCATTAGGCCATCATCTCCCGTACATGTTACACATCATTAGGTAGAAACCAGTGTTCTAATTATATAGAATCACCTTGGCTAGGGACAGAAATATTTCAGGAAACACAATTCTTCTGTACTATTGCCTGAATGTTGTCAGAGCCATTGTCTTTGGACTAACCAGTTGCTTCAGCTCTTCTGATTTTATATGGAATGAATTCAATTGGCTGAAGGCTGGCATATTTGAAAAAAAAGTAAAGACAAAGTCAAAGAGAAGGACGTTGAGAGAAATTGGATAATTCCTTCAAAAAGATGGTTCAGTCTTGATAGACTTGATGGTCTCCTTCTGTGCTACACCATTCTGTGGATTAGATCCAGCATATTGCATGGTTGAGTATAAGTGATAATTAAATGTCTGGATAGGTGATGTCTGCACATGTTGACAAAAAGTCATGACTGAGTAGAATACTTGATGTTTCTATAGTTAATGAGTAAAATGAACAGCTGGAACATTTTTGAATGGAAAATTGCATCAACGTCAAAATAAGCTAATTATATTTTTAAAATAGCTTATCTAGAATGGAATGATTGCTGCAAAGTCAAAAGGAAGAAGGCAATTTTTGCAAAATGATCCAATTTTCAAGTGCAAGGAGCTCACAGATTTTTGAAATCCAAAAGACAGTTTCTGCAATGATTGTCAAGCTCTTGACAAGGAAACAAGGCAAAGACATCTCACAGGGGTATTGTTAATTTTTCTTGAAAGTTCAGGAACATAATATAGGAACAAAATGTTTTATTTTGTAAGTTCTGCTGTGTCTTCACTTCTATGCTCAGCCTCTGTCTTTCAATAGACAATAGACAATAGGTGCAGGAGTAGGCCGTTCTGCCCTTCGAGCCTGCACCACCATTTAATATGATCATGGCTGATCATCCATAATCAGTATCCTGTTCCTGCTTTATCTCCATAACCCTTGATTCCACAATCCTTGAGAGCTCTATCCAACTCTTTCTTAAATGAATCCAGAGACTAGGCCTCCACTGTCCTCTGGGGCAGAGCATTCCACACAGCCACCACGCTCTGAGTGAAGAAGTTTCTCCTCATCTCTGTCCTAAATGGTCTATCCCGTATTTTTAAGCTGTGTCCTCTGGTTCGGCACTCACCCATCAGCGGAAACATGTTTCCTGCCTCCTTATATGTCTCAATCAGATCCCCTCTCAATCTTCTAAACTCAAGGGTATACAAGCCAGTCGCTCCAGTCTATCAGTGTAAGGTAGTCCCTCCATTCCAGTAATTGACCTTGTGAACCTACGCTGCACTCCCTCAATAGCCAGAATGTCTTTCCTCAAATTTGGAGACCAGGACTGCACATAGTACTCCAGGTGTGGTCTCACCAGAGCCCTGTACAGCTGCAGAAGAACGTCTTTGCTTCTATACTCAATCCCTCTTGTTATGAAGGCCAGCATGCTATTAGCCTTCTTCACTACCTGCTGTACCTGCATGCTTACCTTCACACTTCAGGCTCACTGCCTTTATTCCTGATGAATGGCTTTTGCCTGAAACATCGATTTCACTGCACTTTGGATGCTGCCTGAACTGCTGTGCTCTTCCAGCACCACTAACCGAGAATGCCTACCTTCATTGACTGGTGCACAAGAACACCCAGATCTCTTTGTACTGCCCCTTTACCTAAATTGATTCCATTGAGGTAGTAATCTGCCTTCCTGTTCTTGCCACCAAAGTGGATAACCATACATTTATCCACATTAAACTGCATCTGCCATGCATCTGACCACTCACCTAACCTGTCCAGGTCACCCTGTAATCTCCTAACATCCTCCTCACGTTTCACCCTGCCACCCAGCTTAGTATCATCAGCAAATTTGTTAATGTTATTACTAATACAATCTTCTATATCATTAATATATATTGTAAAAAGCTGTGGTCCCAGCACTGATCCCTGCAGTACCCCACTGGTCACTGCCTGCCATTCTGAAATGGAGCCGTTTATCACTACTCTTTGTTTCCTGTCAGCCAACCAACTTTCAATCCAAGTCAGTACCTTGCCTCCAAACCTTTCTGGCCTATTTCCCCTTCCCTCACCATCTTTTCTTCTTTAAGAGACTCTATTTATTCATACTTTGCTTTAAAAACCTGACTGACATCTCATTTTCCTCACCTTGTAGGGGTTCATGTGTGAATTTCAAATTCAGCAACATTCATTTTCTTTGCTATTAGAAAGCAGAAAGTAGACTAAATGTGATGTGGAGGTGCTGGTGTTGGACTAGGGTGGACAAAGTTAAAAATCACAAAACATCAGATTATAGTAAAACAGGTTTATTTGGAAGTACTAGCTGGAAATACTAGAAGTGCTGCTCCTTCATCAGCGTAACTAGTGGGGCAGGATCATTAGACATAGACTTTATAGCAAACGATCATAATGTCATGCAATTAAAGCAATATATGCAACAATACTAGATTGCTGTTAAGTCTTTCATCTTTTAAAATGGGTTGCAGGTTTTGATTCATTAATATGTAAATCCCAGAACTTCTTTTAAGTCAAATTCCCGAAACCTAAAGTTACCTCGAGAATGTCATAGAATCATAGAGATGTACAGGATAGAAACAGACCCTTCGGTCCAACCCATCCATGCCGACCAGATATCCCAACCCAATCTAGTCATACCTGCCAGCACCAGGCCCATATCCCTCCCAAGCCTTCCGATTCATATACCTATCCAAATGCCTCTTAAATGTTGCAATTGTACCAGCCTCCACCACATCCTCTGGCAGCTCATTCCATACACATACCACCCTTTGTGTGAAAATGTTGCCTCTTAGGTCTCTTTTATATGTTTCCCCTCTCACCCTAAACTATGCCCTCTAGTTCTGGACTCCCCCACCAAATGGACTTTGTCTATTTATCCTATCCATGCCCATCATAATTTTGTAAACCTCTATAAGGTCACCCCTCAGCCTCCAACACTCCAGGGAAAACAGCCCCAGTCTATTCAGCCTTTCCCTTTAGCTCAAATCCTCCAACCCTGGCAACATCCTTGTAAATCTTTTCTGAACCCTTTCAAGTTTCACAACATCTTTCAAATAGGAAGGAGACCAGAATTGCATGCAATATTCCAACAGTGGCCTAACCAATATCCTGTACAGCTGCAACATGACCTCCCAACTCCTGTAATCAATACTCTGATCAATAAATGAAAGCATACCAAATGCCTTCTTCACTATCCTATCTACCTGCGACTCCACTTTCAATGAGCTATGAATCTGTACGCCAAAATCACTTTGTTCAGCAACACTCTCTCGGACCTTACCATTAAGTGTATAAGTCCTGCTAAGATTTGCTTTTCTAAAATGCAGCACCTTGCATTTATCTGAATTAAACTCCATCTGCCACTTCTTAGCCCATTGGCCCATCTGGTCAAGATCCTGTTGTAATCTGAGGTAACCCTCTTCGCTGTCCACTACACCTCCAATATTGGTGTCATCTGCAAATTTACTAACTGTACCTCTTATGCTCACATCCAAATCATTTATGTAAATGACAGAAAGTAGAGGACCCCGCAGACATGAAAAAATTTCTGGGATTTACATATTAATGAACCAAAACCTGCAATTTATTCTAAAAGATGACAGACTTAACAGCAATCTACATTTGTTCAACATGTTGTTTTAGTTGCTTGACACTGCAATCTTTTGCTATAAATTCTGTGTCTTATGAGCCTGCCCCACCAGTTACCTGATGAAAGAGCAGCACTCCGAAAGCTAGTACTTCCAAATAAACCTGTTGGACTATAATCTGGTGTTGTATGATTTTTAACTTAGACAAAAATAGATACTTTCCTGTTTTTCATATGCAACTAGAATCATACAGCACTGAAATAGACCCTTTGGTCTGATCAGTCCATGCTGATCAAAATCCCAAATTAAACTAGCTTGACCCACATTTCTTATTTATGAACTCATCCAAATGTATTTTAAATGCTGTAATTGTATCCACATCCATCACTTCCTTTGGAAGTTCATTCCACACACAAACTACTCCCTATAAAAAGTTGATCCTCATGTCTATTTCAAATCTTACTCCTCTCACCTTAAAAATATGCCCCCTACTATAAAATCCCAGAATAGATTTCTTTAAAATGTAGGACTGCGGTGGTACAAGAATGCAGCTGACAATTATTTTCCCAGTGACAAATACAGATGGGCAAGAAATCGCATGAATGAATTTTTAAAAATCTTTAATGTCTTGAGGGAGGAAAGGAAGATGGTTTTCAGTTTCTTCAGAGCATTGACTAGGCACTTGTTATCTGTCCTCATTTGCCCTTAAAATTAAGTCAACCATATTGTTATGGATCTGGAGCCATTTTTTGACTGGACAAGGATGGCAGAAATCCTTTCCTAAAGGATATTAATGAACCAGGTGGTCTTTATATGTCAATCAGGTATTTTATATGTCAATCATGATGTCAAGCATGAATTCTATTTTACAAATTTAAAATTTGAATCCAAACCTCTTATTTGTTGTGGTGGTATTTGAACTTGTACCCTCAGAGCGTTAGCTAGGGCCTCTGGATTACTATTCCAATAGCATTCCCACTACATCTGCATCTCTCCTGGTGCCCTAGCCTACCTTCCATGGTCATTGAGTTCTGAAGAGGGACTTGAACCTACAGCTTTTAGCCCCAGAGGTAAGGACAGTACCCACTTACCAAAGTACCTCCTCATTTGAATATGAAAGACGGAAAGAAAGGGAACCATGTTTAATTTTTACAATCACCTTAAGAAGGACCAGTGCTCCCAAAGTTAATGCTTCCAATTAAACCCATTGGACTATAACCTAGTGTTGTGTGATTTTTAATTTTTACAAAGTATTGATTTAACTATTTTTGGAGAATTCTGTGTACTTTGGGTCATTCATTAGAGGGAAGAAGTTACAGATTGTTCTGCTATAATGTGCATTTCGTCACTGCAAATTGGCTGTAGTGCAATTGATGAATTGTGACCATTGTTCGGATAATACTTTCTACTGAATGGATATTGCAATTTTCTATTAGCGATCTTCTACAGCGCGATTTTCTTTAGCAATTTTCCATAGAGTGATTTTCTGTAGCACAAGATTGCAGAGGAACACAACTGCCGTGTTTTAGCAGAACGATCTGTAGAGGTATGAGAAGAAGCTGGTGCTGATTTATGAGGACAAAAGGTGATTGTTATGGTTCACTGAAATGGAAAAGACTAAAGAGACACTTAACAGAGATTTTTAAAATTACAAATGGTTTAGAGAGGGTAAATGATTAAAGGTTGCTCCGACTGGTTGTAAAGTTTTATTATCTAATCCTAAATTCAGAATTATCATGAGAAAAATGGAAGAACAAGTTAGAAAAAAATAGTTTTAAATATATGGATATTAGAAAAAAAGTTTTATCGCTCGTGGCCTGGAAGCAAAGATTATAAAAAGAGTAGAAAAATATTTTATGGAATTGACAATTTAAAAATTAGGAGAATATAATGGGCTATGGGAATATGGCCTCAGAATAAGTGATTCCACTTGTGGACATAGATCCCCTGGTTTGATGTAGATTGCTATAGCCTTTGGAGATGTTGCTTTGGTCCTTTTGATCTCAACTTCCTGGAAAACCAAGTGGACCTGACCTCAGTTTAACCTGCCTCTTTAAGAATTCTGATTAATGATGTGATGTCAAATCTGACACTGGAGTGATGTTGCTAAGCTTCCCCGGTACTGCATTAGTGTTAAATTAGGTCATCTACTTGGAATGGAGCTCAAATCCATAAACTTTGACCCAGAAGGAAGAGTGCTAATAATTTAACCATGTTGACATCCATTTGGAATAAGAAACAGTGAAATCTTCACTTAGATGGAAAATTGTTCTTTCTTCTGTATTATTTTAGTCCATAGAGTAACTAGGTTTACTGGATTTCAGGAGTCCATGGAAAGAAACAAGCCTTATTTTCTTCAATCCGATGTATGTATCTGGAACAGTGAGGCAGACTGTGATTTGTTGTCAAGTTTCATTTTACAACAACAAAATCACTAGTCTTCCATACTGTACCAGATAATTGATCAATTGGTAATGCACCATCCAAAGCAAGGCCTGTCCTTTTTGACCATGAGCCATATGGAATAATTGAACTTTTGTTGACCTAATGGAATCTGAAAGAGTCCTATTAATTAGGACTCTTTTTGTTTTTTATTCTTGGCATATTTAACAGTGAATTTATGCAGCTGGGAAACAGACAAGGAACAGATCTGTGAAACAATAGGAGTTAGACACACTTTTTAAAGCTTGTATAGGATGTGGGCAAGGCCATTATTTGTTGTCCATTCCTAATAATCCATGAATTGAGTACTTTGTTCGGCCATTTCAGCGGATGGTTAAAAGTCAACTACATTGCTATGGGGCTGGAGTCACATGTCGGCCAGACAGGATATGCAATAGATTTCCTTCCTTAAAGGACATCAATGAACCAGCTGGAGTTTTACAACATTTGACAGTGGTCACCATTAGGCTAGCCTTTAATTCCAGCTTTTACTGAATTGAGATTTCATCTGCAATAGTAGGATTCAAACACACACTGAGGGACATTAGCTTGGGGCCCTCAAATATTTAGTCCAGTGACATTATCATTACATCACTCCCCACCCCGGATTAATGATGTGCTCTTGCATCCGACACTGGAGTGATATTGCTAAACTTCCCCATTAAAGTGCATTAAAGTGTTAATGCTTACATAACCGGTGAGGCAAGTATCTTGGATGTGTGAAAGGAAAGGAGAAACCAAAGCCCTCACAGAATGTGGTTCAATTATCTGAGTCAAGGTAATAAAAACAAAAGATATTGAAAAATACTCAGCAGGTCAGGTAGCATCTGTGAAGACAGAAACAGAGTTAGTGATGACTTTTCATAGGAACTATTGAGCATTATCTGATTTCTTTTTCATTTTCAGATTTTCAGTATCCACAGTATTCTGCTTTTCAATCGAAGACATGGGAATGTGTGGACTCACTGTGGGGCGAAAAGTAAAAACCAAATATGGTATGTTATCATTTATCAGCCAAGTGTCCAAAGCTGAGTTTATGTTTCCTGTTTACTTTTGGAAGAGCAAAGCAGGAAATCAATTCTTAAAATTATTACAGTGACAAAAATCCTCTGCAGCACTGAGTGAATAATTAGCTACTGAAGAATATATAGCTAAGTATATAAAAAACCGAATAAATGAGTAAACAAAAAGTTGTCCAAGACAATCATTTTCCCCTAAATATTCACCATCAGCTTGTGACTAGTTAGTTTCCATGACATTTCTTTTAAACAAACTTAGATTTTAAATGAAAAGCCAATGATTTTAGCTTGTCATGTGTTCAGTTTTGTAAGTGCGTGGAGCTAGGTGACATCAACTTTTGGTTAATAATTTCAGTCAGTGGGCAAGTTGTACCACACGATGAGTGTGTCACTGTGAAACTGCTCTATTATGTGTGCAACATCTTCAGTGACCTTGTGCGTGAGTTTCAAAAAAATGTTTCATCAGAGGAAGCTCATTTTCAGAGGTGGTCAGCTGAATCACTGCACTTACTGCTCTCAGTCTTTCCAATTCAGTCGCCATTGACCTGGAAGAGACCGCTGATGAAATGAAATGAAGATCGCCCACCTCCCTTCACACTCGTCAAACCAGAACAATACAATGTTTGTTCCTTGCTATGGAATCAGTCTCAATGCAGTAACTCCTGTACCTTGGTATTTAGTACTTGTTCCGTAAAGGGGAACAGAATCACACATTGGTCCCGAGAGTGCTTTTGGGGCATAATTGTGCACTTGCTTTGAAAATTACGTCTGCCCCTCCCTGCCTAGTGCTGATTCCACCTTTAATTATGGGATAAGCTTAGCAAAGTTAAGCAATTCTGGAGCACAGATTTAATGTGAAACTGGACTACTTTGATTGGAGTACAATGGGGGTTTTAAAGAAACCCCAAAATGGTTGTGTCTGAGAGGCAAGGCTGATAAGTGGAATAAAAGTTAGGCTCAGAGTGATATGGGACAATTTGTGTGTGGTTCTGAGCCCATTTTAAAGCAGACCTTCAAGAGGAGATCAATATAAAGGAGGAACCACGGATGAAGACTGTAATTCAGATAAGACTGATACTCTTGGAAAAGGCATGGCAGACAATATCCACAGGAAAAAAAAGTTGAAGGAAAATATCTGTGAATTGTTCAGCTATGATTATGTGGAACACATGATGGGGAGCACAGGGCAGAACGTTGCCTGATGTATGAAGGTGAAGAAAGAGTAAAAAATGTGGGACAAAAGAAATGAGAATCTTTGTTCCAATCTAAGGAGTAACGTTATGAACCTTCTAACTTGAGAATGATTGATGAAATCATGTTGACGCAGTGGCTTCAGGGAGGTACAGTTCTTGGCAGAAAATGCTGACAAGTGTGTTTGCTGAGCAAAGTTCCAGAACAGAAATTTTCAGACCACCAAAATCATGATAAGTGGCAGCACCACAGACTTCATGGAACTAGAAGTCTCCCTGAGAATTATCAGCTTGAAATCCCTTTTTAAAATCCACATGACTCTTCTCTTTCTCTGGCACTTTTTCTCTCCTATTTTCTTGCTTTCTAAGTCTATTGTATTCCTACCTTCCACTCCCAGTTTCTCGCTCCATAAACTGGTGGTGCTATTTATGTGACTGAACCTCTCTTTGGAAAGCAATATTTGATGAGTCAGTTGGGGCTGTACACTCAGCAAGAGGCTGATAATGCTGGGTGCGAAGCTGTGACTATTATGATACAGGGAAAGTGTTCTTCCAGTTACGGAGGCAGGAGCTCTTCCTTTGCACAGCTGTCTAATTAATGGCACACTTATGTTTTTGCACTAAGGCAGAAAATTGGCTGACACTCAACACGTCTTGTTTATTTTGCAGATATTTGTATTGACAGAAAATATCTAAGCCAGCCAGGCTGATCTGTTGATAAATCTGCCTTAATAGCAGGGACAGTTTTTTTAAAAAATGGGCCACTAATGTTTTTTGTGCTCCTCAGCAGTTTAGTTGGAAAACCTGCTGTCAAGATCTCAGTTGCTCTTGAGATTGCCTGCCTCTAGCCTTTTCCTGAACTGCTGTAATCTCTCTGCTCGCAGTGTGGCTGCTTTCATTGGAGATTCCAAAGGTTCGGAATTAAATGGAAATTAAATACACTTAGAGCCACAGGTCAGACCAGGGGATTAGCTGACATCTATTAATAAAAGAAGGATAAGAACGGAAAGGCAGCTGACATTTGGAAAATTAGATAAATTTAAATATGTGTTTTTGACTGTAAGGTTGAGTCCTTGATAGATGTGTGGCCAGATCTAGTGTTGGTTAAGGTGAGTTAAAGGGCCATGTTTATGCATTTACATCGCTTGCTCAGGGCTTATGTTTGCAAAGGTAAGATTGATACGAAGACCAAAACTGAGACATCTACTTTGACACTGTCCAAGCAAGGCCAACAAGTGGGAAATTGATATATTATGCATCCATGGGAAATCACAGGGTGCACATTCCTTGCCTTTCACATCCAGCAATCAATGAAAGTGCTGCTGCGGGAAAATCCCCACTGTTCCATGAAGAGAAGTCAAGAATCCTCCCTCCCCAGTTTTCTCCTTAATTCCTACTAATATTATGGACTATATTGGGATAGTTTAGGTTTCCTTTAGGGGTAGCATTTGATTGGAGCCAAGGTTGATATTGTTTTGAACGATAAAAGCAAAATGCTGAGACAAAATGCAAAGAATACTGGAGAATCTCAACAGGTCCAGCAGCATCTGTGGAGGGAGAAGCAGAATTAACATTTTAAGACTGGGATAAACCTTTTCCAAAACACTTGATTTCAACAAGGGTAGGTTGTTATGAAGGGGAAATGTAATCCCTGAAGTCCGTGTAGCAAAGTCACAAAAATATACTCACCATTATTTCACATTCACTGTTCACTGATCTGAACAGAGCGTCAGTGTTCACAACTAAACTGCTAAGGAACACAAAAGGAATTAGAATCATCGAGTCTTTACTGTGTGGAAGCAAAGCATTCAGCCCACATCAATCCTCTGAAGAACATTCCAACCACACCCCTACCGGTGGCTAATTCTCCTAATCTACACATCCCTGGGCACTATTGTATGGCCAATCCACCTAACATATACATCTTTGGATTGTGGGAGGAAACTAGAGCATCTGGAGGAAACCCACATAAACAGGGGGAGATCGTGCAAACTCCACACAAACAGTTGCCCCAGGCTGAAATCAAACCAGGTCCCTGGTGTTGTAAGGCAGTCATGCTAATCCTGAACCACTGTGCTGCTCAATTAATAGCCTAATTTTTTAAATGTACAAAAACATAAATGGAAATGGCAAGAAAAGCTCAGCAGGTCTGGTAGCATCTGAGGAGAGAAATCAGAGTTCATGTTTTGGGTGCAGTGACCCTTCCTCAGAAGTTCTCTACCTGTCTAAAGATGTGCAGGTTAGGTGAAAAGGCCATGCTAAATTCCCCTTAGTGTTCATGGATGTGTAGTCTAGGTGCTAGTCAGGCGAAATTTAGAGTAATAGGGTAGGGGAATGGGTCTGGATGGCTTACTCTTTGAAGGGTCGGTGTGGATTTGTTGGGGCAAATGGCCTGTTTCCACACTGTAGAGATTCTATGATCTTCTCACAACTTCTGAGGAAGGGTCACTGGACCCAAACATTAACTCTGATTTCTCTCCACAGATGCTACCAGACCTGTTGAGTTTTTCCATCAATTTCTACTTTGTTTCTAATTTTCAACATCCAGCAGTTCTTCCAATTTTTTTTTAATTGACCTGGTAATTAAAGCATATTTATCAACAGATCAGCTTGGAAGATATTCACTTTGTTAGTGACAAGGTGACCTTTGGATCCATTTGCTCAGTATAATTAAACACAAATACATGCATTTATATTAACATCCTAAAATCCTGTGTTTAGGACGTGGCTCACCATCCTTATACATCTAGTTACCTATTGCCAGGTCTTGGATATTTTCCACTGGGAAACTAGGAATGGTGAAGTTTAACAAGGGAGTAATGGGTTAAAATAAGCCAAAGCAAAGGAATCAATTTTCTAAAGTAAAATAATAATAATTTGATTCTTTTCTGTCATCACTTTCCTCTTTCAGGTTTTCTCTTCACCCCACAAACTCCTTTGGCAAATTTATCATTGAATAGTCAAAGTTTTGTCCAATTCAAATCGAACATTCTGCCTTGCAGCTACCACGTAATTCAAAGCCGTATTCTAGTTCAAGTCAGACTTATGCACTGCTTGAATTTCCAGTTCTGCTTCAGTTACATTTAATGAGTTAAAGAGGACATAATGACTTTGGGAGAGTGGAGGTTTGGACTTTTACAATGCTTTGGCACCCATTGTCATCACCAATATAAACCCTGATCAGATGTAAAACTGGATGGATGTCGAATAAAGTTCCCTCGATCATGCCTCATCCAACCTTCAGGACAATATGGGTGAACTACAGAATAAAACTATTATTACGTTACTCCAATAAAAAATTTTAATGCAAATTCATAAATACTCCAGTATGTGTGAGTCCATGCAGAGCTAGGGCTTATAATAGGGCTTTTTGTCCAATTCATTCCAAGTCAGGTGTGAGACTGATGGTTCAAGTAAGCTGAGAATTTCACCCCATGCCCCCTGAACTACATTTAAACCTGAAAGTGGAGATGGAAGAATCGTGTTAAATTCACAACCGTTCTGAGTCCCCACCACACCTATTTCTCCAGCTCTAGTGCCTGATCACTGCATGTTTCACCCTGTCTCATGTCAAAGAAATATTTTTGCAGGACTGGAGCTTGAACAGCAAAAAGCAGTCCACAGGGAGTCAATTGACCTTTAACAAGATGAGAAGAATTCACTTATCCTATCGATTCTTTCAGAATGATTAGAGACCAGAAACATAGAAATGAATTTTCACACAACATCTGTATCTGGTATTTAAGCAAGGCTTATACAAAATAATTTCACATCAAGTCATGCAGTCATCACCTGTTTATGTCTCCATAGCCATTAGCACAAACACCAACATCTTAGCTAAGTAAAAACAAATGGTTTCTAATGGATTTAATGTCAGCATTTAGAATAGTTGCACAATTACATTTGCAGTAATTCCTCCTTAGCTAAGCTTCAGGTGTTTTGTTCCATTATCTTCATCGCTCAGATGATCCTCACATACTCAGTTACTCCTGTCCCATTCTCTCCTCTTTCCTAAAGGCACTGGTTTGGAAATTCTGCGTCCCTGTGTCCCAGTTAGAGACAATGAAATCCAGTTGCGTGTTTTCTCCTGGAGTTTCAAAGATTCCTTACCAAGGTTAAATGAAGAATATGGGAAAACCATCAGGAATATTCTCTTACTGGCCCTTGGTTCTCCAATGACCATTTCTATTTATCCTGATGACGTGCTACCTCAGTGTTTTGTGTGATTTGAGCTTCAATTCCATCTTCAATCCTTTACAATGACTTACTAACTATTCCAATCTTCACCTTGCATAACCTGCAAACCAACTAATATAGCACAGAATAGAATAGCAATTTATTGTCACTTGTATTTATGAAAATACAATGAGATGCGTGCAAGTCGCCTCAACTCGGTGCCAATTTAATTACAGAAGTTATAAAAAAGAAATAATTGAGACAACATTCGAACAAAGTTTGTCTTTTGTTTCCTCCAAAGCTCCCGGGTTTATGGAAAGGTTGGGGGATGTCGCTGGCAAAGCAAGGATTTCCAGACAGGACTCACCGCGCTATCACCGCCGAAGTCCAGACCAAAGTCACTGCATCACTGCCATAGTGAGGAGGGACAGACCAGACCCACCAAGCTGCTGATGCTGAAGCCATTGCTCAATCCGTCACAACGTCAGTCACCGCCCGAAGCTGCGAGGAATGAACCGGAACCACCACACCACCACCACTACAGCCACCACTGACACTGTCACCAGGAGGAACAGATCAGACCCACCGATGATGAAGCCTTCAATAAAACTTCAGTCGCTTTGGCCATGAGGAGTGGACATCTGGATCCATCGGTCTGCTGTTGTAAATGCATCAGGTCCTCGCAACCACTTTCCTCCACCACAGCCACAGAAAAGAAGGGAAGGTGAACTGTAAAGAAATGAAGAAACAAAACAAACAAAAAAAAATGTGGCTAGCCAGGTGAACGAGAACATATGGGCACAGAGGTCAAACACTTTCCATCCTGTCATTGTCACCATCTGATAGTGCCATGGTACATGCTAAGTTAAAAGTCACATGACACCAGGTTATAGTCCAACAGGTTTATTTGGAAGTACAAGATTTCTGAGTATTGCTCCTTCATCAGGTAGCATTTTTTGTACCTAAGATTTGGTCCTAGAAATAGTACATGCTCTCATCTACAATGGGGTCCACACAAATGGCACAGTCCATGTTTATCTCTCTGCTATCCAGTAGATCCCTGGTCTTCTCTTCAAATCCTTTCTTCCATGGTCTTGCTGTTCCTAGCTGGTCCTCTTCCAACAGTACGTACATGTGCACAACTTCGGTGCCTTTGACTTCAGCCTGCTTCTCATTGTCTGTGCCCAGCATTAACTACCCCTTTAGTCATTCTGCCCTATCCATCTGTAACTCACTCACATTCCCCAAGTTGAGGAGAAATGGACAACAAAAAAGGCTCACAAACATATGTTCAACATAAGAAAAAGTTTTTCTGACAGAAAACCAGTTCAGATAAGATGGGCCTGCAAAGCCTGATTCTATACTGTAATAATTCTGTGACGTGCTGCGTCATCACCCAGAAAAAAAATTGTTTGTCAAATATTTTCCAATTAAGGCAGTGGCCGTTAAAGATTTAACATCAGTCAATAAATTGTTTAGATACCTCAGTACATCAAAGGAAGATTGTATCACATCACAATCGTTTCAAAGTACTTCACACATATTAAATTATTTCTGAGTATGGTGGTTGTGAATGAGGCAAATAGAGCAGCCATTTTGCCTGGATGAAAAAGCAATGACCAGAAACCTGCTTTTGGTGAAGATTAAACAGATAATGTTGGTCCACATGACTGGAGGACTCCTGACTTTTCTTTGTAACTATGCCATGCTCACCTGCGCATCAGAATGAGCAATAAAATTGGTTAATTTCAACAAAGTGGGTTTAGGTTTAGTTTTAAGTTTAGGTATATTTGCCCCACGTACTCAAGTTAGAAAAGAACAGGAATACAGTGAAAAGTGTCCAATGTCACCAACACATGCATAACCTTAGGTACTAAATACCTAGGTCCAAATCTTAGGCACAAAAATAGAGAAAATAAATAAGAGAAGTTACATTGCATTACAGATATATGTAGTTTAAGTTAAAAAAATATGAAATAAAGCTAAAAGAATAGTCATTACAGTCCTTCTCTGAGGGCTTCCACACTTAGTAACAATTTCATGAGCAGCACTTGTTACCTACAAATGATCAGCATCTTAAACGCAAACTATTTCTTGACCTGATTTCTTTTGCCTGAAACTCAGCCTTTCCAGGATGGAGTTGAATATTACCTCAAGTTTAAAGTTCTCATCCTTTTCTAAAATACCTCAAGACATTATCCCCTCCTTATATTTGTAACACTCTGAAGCCAATATCCCTGTACTCGTTCAAAATTGCTTAGTTGACATTCCCAATTCTCATTTCTCCACCATCAGTGGCCATGTTTTACTCTACCTAGACCCTAAACTCTGGAATTCCTTCCTTCAACTGCACTTCCTCTCTTTCCTAATTTAAGATGCTCCTTTAAACCTGCTTCTTTGATTAAATCATGGGATATTTTCCCAAGTATAACTGTATATAATCCAGCTTTACCTTCACTTAACACTCCATTTAAGAGAGTAAAACATTCAGTTCGATAAAAGGCACCAGGTAAATACAGCTTGTTGTTGATTAACAAAATACAGTTTGTTAATTGCATGACCAATGCAGTGACTTCAGCCTAATGAAAATAACAATATTGTTCCTAAAATCCAGGCTTTTAGTTCAGAGATAACAGGTAGGTCAGTCAGAATGTTTGATGATTACATAGATTTTCTTTCCCTTTCCCTCTCAACCATAGGCAGTTTTCCAGGAACATTTCTTGGCTCACTTTAGTGGAGAAGTTAATTGCTGTCAGGTGCTATCACACCTTTCACTGTAATGTATATTACCAAGAGAACGTCATGCCAGGAAATCACTGATTACAACAATAATGAGGGGACCTTGGGGCCTAGAAGCATCTGTTTGGCCACATTTGGAATGAGAAGTAATGACTGGGCCTGGAAAGCTTGTATCAATATTGAGGATGGCTGCTCAACCATTTTTGGATCAAGCCTCTCAAGATTTTGAAGAAGCTGCCCAACAATGACAGAAACTGAAAAATAGACAGAAATTGAAATTTGTTAATCTGATCGTTGCTGGAGGGGCGAGTTTGCTGTGTGTGAATAGATTGTATTGAAATAGTTAAAAATGATGTTTGTGCTGCATCCAAACAAGTTTTATCATCCAATATTTAACACTGGATTTTTATTAAAGACTGTACACACACCTGAAATGACCTGGTTGTCAGTATGTGAAACAATCTCATTGCACATTTGTAAAACTGGGGTTAACTACACATACATGAATCAAAATACTCTTCTATTTTGGATTTGTCTTGGAAGCTTTAAGTGCAAAATTCCACCTACTTAATTCAGGTCTTGAGAAAAGAGCGATTGGACATGAAGGTAAAGCTAACACTCATCGAGCTGACTCCAGATTTGAAAGGATTTCTTTGCTTTCAAAGCAACAAATTTGTACCAGCTTCCCATTTAAGAACAGCTCCGACTAAGAGTCCTTCAAAAAGATTGTGCTGGATTGTGTTGGAACTGCCTGAAAATCTTTGGAGGCAGGTAGAATTGTTCAGTGGAGGTGAGGAAATGAGTAAAAATATCTTTGGGATCAAATATGGATACAGAGATTTCTGGGATTAAATTGGTGGCTCAGTTTCACAAACTGGGGCAACATACATAGGGTTTGGTAGAATATTACATTAGAATTCATGTTATCTTGGGGAATATGGAGGGAGAGCATTGGAGTCAAGGTAGATGGTACATGTGTTGTGGGAACTGATGGGCTGAATGACAGCCATTCTATTATTTTTTAGCGCTGTTATACTGAATCCCAAACATGGAAAGGCAAAACCGAGTATTCAATTCACAAGACAGACACGGTAAATAATTCTTCAAACAATTAACTTTCGTTATGCGTTGTCAAGAAACAAACTGCATTTTTTTATCCGATGCGCTCCACTACTCTGTTAATTGAAGTGTGTTAAGTATACCAATCTACAATAAGAGGAAAAAACTTACAACTTCTGCTCCTTCGCTGATAATCACCCTGGCAAAGGCCAGCACATCTGTTTGCCAATTAGTACAACTCTGTGTCCTGAAGACCTGTGGAGATCCTGTTGAGTATAATGCAGCTGCAGTCAAAGGCTAATTACCTGAAGTTCCGTCCAGGTCATTTGCTGAAACGCTGTCAACAACCATGAGACCTGTAACAAGCTAGCAAATTCCCAAATTCACAGAACATTGCCAATATTAGTAAAATAATATCTGGGGTATATAATGAGTCACAGCTCAAGGACACACTCGACTCTTCAAATCATGAATTTTCCTGGACTGTTTGTACAAAAAGCAATTCAGTCCTGGCAGTCACTGGCACTAACCTTGTGTAATCATGAATCACTAAGTGCTTGCTTCACTGTAAGATTTTTTTTTCCCTTTAAAAGGAATGCTCGCTCTGATCCCAGTCAAGGTTCTAGATTTAGTTTCTGAATAGAGAAGCATCAGACAGCATTCCTGCTCTTGATTCCTATTCAGAAACCCTTGCATTGAAATAATCACATGTGGATGTCCGTGAGCACAGGGTACAGTACGTGCTGTAGTGCCTCTTCTGTAGTTAAATACACTCTGCATCCAGATTCTCCCATGAGAGATGGTCCTTGCTCCCCAGCACTTTCCCTTCTTCTGTGATGTTACAATTGCGTGGCACAGTGTCACATCAACTAGGAGAAAATTGGTTTGCCAAATATTTATCAAAACATTTGTTTGCCACTTTTTGCTCAACACAGAAAATGCAAAGTGCTGGGGAACAGCAACATAAGAACATAAGAACTCAAGAAATAGTAGCAGGAGTGGGCTATCTGGCCCCTGTTCCACCATTCAATAAGATCATGGCTGATCTTTTTGTGGACTCTGTTCCACTTACCTGCCTGCTCACCTTAGTTCCTTTACTGTTAAAAAATGTATCTAATTTTTGACTTTAAAACATTCAATGAGGTAGCCTTGATTGCTTCACTGGGCAGGGAATTTCACCAATTTATAACTCTTTAGGTAAAGAAGTTCCTCCTCAACTCAGCCTTAAATCTGCTCTCCCTTATTTTGAGAGTATGCCTCCTAGTTCTTGTTCTATACCCTGTAGTTCTAGCAAATAGCTGAAAATGTGTTGCTGGAAAAGTGCAGCAGGTCAGGCAGCATCCAAGAAGCAGGAGAATCGACGTTTCGGACATAAGCCCTTCTTCAGCATCTGCAGTCCTCACTTTCTCCTTAGTTCTAACAAATACCATTGGAACTGTGTTTGAGCTGCATTCAAGCACCTTTGGAAGAAGAAGAGTTGCTGGGGAAAGGGAATATGGGGAACTCACAGGGAATAGAGTCACTAAGATGGTTAAACATTCATAGCTGTCCTTTCAGAGTGTGGCTAAAGTAGTGACAGATGATTGATGTTTTATATCAGAAACTAAACTCCATCAACAGCTGAAAGACCTTTCACTTACAGCTATCCCCAACACCAAGAGGAGATTTGCACTTCACCAGTACAGACTGGTTTCAAGGTCTGATTCAGAGGACCAGTGTTCAGAATCATGCCATTCCCCATGTTGCAATGCAGCCTCTTTGACAGTACTCCGAAATGCTAAATAATAGAGCGGTTTAACACAAAGGAATTTTGACTGCTTAATTAAACTTCATCGCAACTGATTAAAATCTGAATACCTGACAAGAAAGACACAGCATGAGAGACAGAGACAAAGACAATGGAATTTGAGACTGGCAGATGTCACAGAGGGTTGGCATGTCACTGCAGAGACAGACAAAGAATTCATGACTGCCCACACGTGACACAGAAAGTGACAAAGATTGACACATCCTAAAGAGAGAAACATACTGACACATCAGACAAAAACCAGACAGACAAGAAACAGAAAAAACAGAACTTAATCCCACCTGTTTGGTTTTGACTGAAATCACCTAAAGCAATGTTAATCATTGACTGAAAGAATATTGATTTAAATATTTAACTGGATTGACTTGATCATGTTTTAAGAAATAAGCAATTATTGAATTTTGAATGTGTACCTGTCTGGCACAAAAATCTTGAAAAGGCAATCTGGTAATAGCAGCTTTGATCAACATTGAAACTCCTACAAAATAGATTCAGAAGAAAATGGTTACAATGAAATAAAAAATGGCACTGAATGGCAGGAAAAATGCTGCTAACAATCTCTGTTTCACTGAACCTTTAGGTTTCAAATGGAGCATCCTACACATTCCTGCCCCTCATCAATCATGTGTTTATCGAAAACAAATGTCATTAACTTATTTTCTTGAAATTCTACTAAAATCTTTTTTTCTCTATACTTATCCCTTACTCATACAATTTATCTGAATTTATCTGTTCATTTTCAAACTGCTTCTTTTCTCTCAATACTTTTGAACATTAGAGGTCTGCTACATTTTGAGTCGTGGTTCCCTTACAGAGTGAAATAGCTTCTGCTCTGGGTTGATGTTCTGGGCAGTGCATCTCACACAGCCGGACCAGCATGTGACAAGACTCAAACAGAAGCTGAAGAAACATCATTAACTTTGAAAAGCACACATTAGTCACCAGTAAGGTAAGTGCTGCCTTGTTGTCTGATGAGACTGGTGCAAATAGATTAGTTGAATGGAAATGGTAGAGGAGCAGGAACGAAGCAGTCTCAGTTGAAAGTGTCTCTCATTTCACCAACCTGGGAGTGGGCCAGGTAGTGGGTGCATGATGAGAATGCAAAGGCTATCCTGGTGTTGCTCGGAATCTCCTTCCCCAAACTTGTTGCTAACATGTGTCCTCTCAGAGCACATTGAGAAGAATACCGCCTATCACTGCAGTTTTGCAAAAATAATGACGAAATGAAAATTACCCAGTACACCTGAAGTAGTTTCTCATCAGCTCATTGAGCTTCTAACAATCCTGACTCAACACCAACATTCCCAAAGCACACAACATCATTATATATTTTTGGTAAGATTCAGCTCCAAGGCAACTCATCACTGTCTGCTGACTTCAGTCAGGGGTTTCCACTTTGCTTCTGAAAGGACGTTTTCCTACAAAACCTATCTATGCACTGTGTGCTTTAGTTGCCTTATTTAATGTTGTAAACATACAATAGTCAGTAATAACTGTTTGATTAAATAGTGTCCAATCTGAATGCAGAATGGCCCTGGGTTTCTGGCATCCTATTTGTGTCATTGTAGATACACTGCCAGAGTCAGCTCCAGATTTTTCCCTATTTACTTTGTAGCAGCACAGATTTAGCTGCACATGTGCAAGATCAGTACGTTCCCCCTGCCACCAGACTCTTGAACTGTTTATGTCTCTATTCATTTAAGCCTCCTTATGCAGTCAGGTTCTGTGTCTCTAGCTAGCCATGTAACACCCTGCATTACTGGCACAATTTCTGTGGCTGCTAATCCAGCTGCCTCACTTCTCCTGGCTCAACGTCTCTCCAGACAAATATATGGTACAAAGGCAGAATTAAATAGCACTTTAACCTCCTTGATCTTGTGTAATAAACTATTTTTGAGGAGCACCCAAGTTAAGGTGTTGAAGGCCTTAAAGTGGTTTGTGCACACACACCTGAATTTTGCATGCTGCAAACACGTTTTCTCCCATCCCTCCTTTCCGTTGATCTAACATGTCATTCTTCAAAAGGCTCATGATTCACAGACCTTTACAAAGTTCTCAACTGCTGTGTTCAGGCTTTCTACATCTACGCTGATCTCTGCCAGCAACGTCTTTGTTTCTACAGGGAACAAAGGATTCAATACAATGCAGTGCGCACTCGGAAATCAAGAAGACCTGGCTTTCACTGTACACTGTGTAGCTGTGAATGGTTTCTACTCATAGGAAGGTGCAAGTGGGAAGAGAGAGTCAGAAATGTGTTACACAAAGCTAAATGACAGCCGATTAAAACATCATTGTACAAATTAAAATACTCATATTACAGGAGGCACATTATTCATTCAATAACTCCTTGTTAATTAAAGTCCAATCATCTTGCTGGATGCCAGAGCTTTTAACAGTGACCTGAACAGGCTCTGAGCTCCGTTGTTTCTCCCCATTATCCTCACTCACTTTTTTGGTTTGTGAACTGTGACTCAGTTATTGTTCTGAGAGGATCTTTGGGCATCTGAGAGCCAAAGGTCAGTTCTCACCCATGAGCCTGACTGCCTACACTCAAGCTTGTTCCTGTCTTCAACCACTGTCCATATACAAACACATGGGCACAAAGAAATACTGCAGCAGGAGTCACCACAATCAGAAGCTCAGCAGATTCTTTCCAATGCTACAGCTGCAAAGTCTCTGCTTACTTGGGTCCCAATAATGGACATCAGTTAATTGCGGAGGCCCAAGAGATTGTCAGGTACATTTGAAACTGGTCACTCTTCGACTGTCAACACCTTGAATAGCAGACAGAAAAACTGAGTCTGTTCTGACATCTGATGGCTGCCGCTGATGTAATTTCTCCCGAGCATCTATTTTTAAACCAGTGCTATGGAAGCAGTCTCCATTAACAGCACGTTGTGCCAGACCATGTAGCGTCCATGAATCATGAGACAGCGTCTTGGCCAAGAGAACCAGCAAATGCCAACAGCATCACTTACCTTACAACTAAGCACAAGAGCACTCCGCATCAAGCATCTCCTGACAGAGTTATAAAGGATGAGTCATCAGGTTTCAGAGCAAGTTCTTTGTTTGCGGGACCTAGCTGTGACAGTCAGCTTTGTTTTAATCACCAACGCATCAGGCTACAAAGAGCTTTTGTAAGGAATTTTACACTGTTATTTGAATTCTGCTTGAAAACGTGAAGCGCATTGAAAAGAGCATGCTAATTCCTTGTTCATAAAAATAAAACTGCTTATCAAATAATTATATTAATTTGCCAAGAACCTCAACAGCACCATCAATTGACGTATCGTCTCGGCTAGTTCACAAAGATGAACTGTAAAATTTAAAACATTAAACTTAACAGCTCAGTTGCTTACTAGTTAAAGGCACCAACTACTGTACCGAATCACACAGAAGGGAGATACAAATTAAACGTGATCTAATTGGAAAGTCCATTCTAATTCCTGTGTTTGTGGGCTAAGGAAATCCCAAATGCCAGTGCTGTCTTTGTTGTTTTAGGTTATCTGATCCAATTCGGTGGCCACAGCCATTGGAGTCAGTGCTGCCAGGCTAGGGAAGCTAGGACACATAGCAGCCAAGGTTTCTGATCCTGATCACTATCTAGTGACAACCTGGGGATTGGTACATATCTGTGTGTAGATGTTAATTGTGGTCAAAATTCGTTTTGATTCTGATGGGAACATATGAGCAGGAGTCGGCCGTTCAGCTCCATGACCCTGCTTTGCCATTCCAAATCATGGCCTATTATCTGCTGCAATGACAGATTCCCACACTTTCCCATACCCCTTGTTGTTAACATTTCCAGAGACCCCGGGGGATATCCTTTTGGGAAATGCTCACGCTTACCTGCTTTATTTTCTCGTCGTAAAGTGCTTGCTCTCACCCTGGCTACGTTCCCCTGAAGTCTTTTTACATCTCCCCCACACCTCACATTCTCACCAAGCTCTGTGTCACCTGTAAGCTCAGGAATATAACAGCTGACACCCCCCCCCCCCCCCACTTCCATCCCCACCCCCACCATCCAAATCATTGCTTGTGAATCAGTTGTGAAAGGCTGAGGGCCAGGCATTGCTATTTGCAGTACCCCAGTAATCACAGGCTGCCAATCAGCGTTCCTGCTAAGCTGCAGTCATGCACAGACACTCTGATATTCCATGCACGTCGATCGACGGCAGTATGCTAACCGCAGCATTGACTTCCATCTCTGGAAGCTGCAGTCATGCAGTCAGACTTCAAGGCCCATGCTGCCGTTAAGCAAACTAAAGGAGAGAGTGATCAATTTTCCTACACTCTACTTCCTGCCTGTTAACCGACCCTTAATCCATGCTAATAGATTACCCCAATTCCCAGCCATTTTAATTTTGTTTATTCTGTAGCGATTGTAGTGACATTGACCAGATCAACATCATAGAATATGAGTTCACTGATTGGGGCTGTTAACCTGGTTCAATCAGGGAGCCCTGGCTGGCAGCTATAAACAGGAGTGTCAGACATAGACTCATACCGTACTACATGGTAACAGACCCTTCAGACCAATTCATCCATGCTGTCCAGATATCCTGAAGTAATCTAGTCACATTTGCCAGCATTTGGCCCAATCCCTCTAAACCTTTCCAATTCATATACCCATCCAGATGTCTTTTAAATATTGTAATTATACCAGTCTCCACCACTTCCTCTGGCAGCTCATTCCATACACACACACCCACTAATTGAAATGATTGCCCCCTGGGTCCCTTTTAAATCTTGTCCCTCTCACCCTAAACCTATGCTGTCTAGTTCTGGTCTCCCATAATCCAGGGAAAGGCCTTATATATTTACCCTGTCCATGCCCCTCATGATTTTATAAGGTCACCCTTCAGCCTCCAATGTTCCAGGGAAAACAGTCCCAGCTTATTCAATCTCTCCCTTTTGCTCAAATCCTCCAACCCTGACAACATCCTTGTAAATCTTTTCTGAACCCTTTCAAGTTTCACAACATCCTTCCCATTAAGTGTAATGTCCTACCTTAATTTCCTGATCACTCTGAGAGCTGGCTCTGAGGGAGCTGGATCAGTATCAAGGACTCTCCACGTGTAAATAGACAGTGACTTGGTGGTAGGATACCAGTCTCTGTGGAGTTATTTCAAACTCCTTTATGGGACGTTATCAAAAGCCTTCTGAAGATCAAAATACACCACATTCACTGGTTGCCCCTTATCAAGTAAAAGTTGCATAGTCACAGAGAGCTGCTCTCTCATCAGATGGTGGTTTAACCTGATGGTCACCACACCTCAGCTGAGGGGAGAGGTTAAGAAGGAGGGACTTCACGTTAACTTCAATATTATTACTCTGCTCGTAACATCCACAAACACACTCTATTAAGTTTGTCAAACAGGATTCTGCCCTCATAAATCTATGGTGACACTACCAACTCAAACAATTATTTTCAAAATTTCCATTGATCACATCCTTTAGTTTAGTTTAGAAAGGCATCATGTGTCAGCACAGTCTTGGTGGGCCGAAGGGCATGTTCTTGAGCAGCATTGTTTGTTGTTCTTATGATAGATTCTAGCATTTTCCCTGCTACTGACCTCAAGCTAACAGATCAGCACTTCCCCATTTTCTCTCTCCTTCCTTTCTCAAACTGTGCAATTGCACTTGTAAGCTTCCAATCTGGCAACTGGTCCTGGGGATTTCAGTCTCATTCACCTCTATGATGCAACTTTTTCACTGACACAAATTGTTCCCATTCCAAACTTTTACTCAACCCTTGGATTTTAATTATTTCAGGAATCTTCATCTGTCTCCCTCTGTGGACACAGACACAAGGTACCTAATTTCTCTGCCATTTCTCTATGTTGTGCTATAAACTGCCCTGTCCCTGTCTATAATGGACCCACATTTGTCTTTCTTAATCTTTTCTTCTTTATAAACCTATGGAAACTTGTACAACATGTTTATAAGTTTCTTGCTATTTTGCATTCATATTCTATTTTCTGTTTCTGCATCACTTTCTTGGTCGTCCTTTGTAAATTCTAAAATTTTCACAATCTTTAGGTTTGCAAATACTTTGGAAATGTTATAAGCCTCCTCATTTGATTTAAAACTTTAATTTCTCTTGATTACTAATGCTCTCTTGCATTTCCTGTTTTTTTTTGTTGAAAGGAATTTGTTTTTAAGTATTAAGTAGAGGGCATGCATTTAAGATAACAGTAGGGAACTTCAAATGATATAGGAGGGGAAAGTCTTTTACACAAAGTGGTAGGTGCCTGGAACGCACAGCTGGGATAGTGGTGGAGGCAGATACAATAGAGAAGTTTAAGGGGCTTTTACATAGGCACATGAACAAACAAGGAAGGAAGGCATATGATCCATGGGCAGACAGAAGGGATTAATTTAATTTGGCATCATGTTCAGTACAGCATCATGATCTGAAGGACCCGTTCATGTGCTGTACTGTTCTATGTTTTAAGTCTCTAAATATTAGCATCACCCTTCTATCATCAAACTTTTAATGTAGTTTTACAATCCATCATAGCCAAAGTCCTCCTCATGCCTTCATAATTACCCTTATTATGATTTAAGATCCTATTTTCAGATTAAGCTACATATTTTTTGAGTTTGGTAGAAAACTTTATCATACTGCGATCACTACTTTGTAAAGATTCTGTTGCAGCAAGACTATTAATCAGTTCTTTCTCGTTGCTTAATACTAGATCTAAAGTAGTCTTTGCATTTCTTGGTTTCTCAACATATTGGCACAGAAAACTATTGCAAACAAATTCCAAACATTCTTCCTCCACTGCATTAGTTTGTTTGGAGATTAAAGTTATCCATGATTACTGCATTCCCTTGCTACATGCTAAGTTTCTGATTTATACCATGTCTTACATCACCACTACTATTTGGGTATCTAGAAAGTACTCCTACCAATGTCTGCTCCCCCTTGCTGTAAACTAAAACAAAGGACTGCGATTGCTGGAGATCTGAAATAAAAACAGACACTCAGCAGTGTTGGCAGCATCTGCAGAGAGAGAGAGAAACACAGTTAATATTTTGAATCCTGTGACTGATCGCCTGAACACTTCTGATGAAGGGCCAACTTGTAGAATCATAGGAAGCAGGCCATTCAGCCCATCGATTCCACACCAATGTTAACTCAGATTCTACATCCTGTTCTTCTAATCGTGGCCTATTTCACTAACACACTGATCCCAGCATCACATTGTTAGCATCACCCTACATTCTTTTCCTTTTGGCCCACTCTTTCCAAATGTCAAATATCCCTTACGTTTCTGCTAGTGCCATGTATTCACTTATCTTGTGGTAAAGAAAGTCCATTTAATTTTTTTTTACAAATCTATTCTGCAATTTGACACTGTTTGATGCTAGGACTTGTTTCTGCTGCTTTCTACTTTTGTTTACAGATACCCATAATCACCTCTGCTTTATTATATCTGAATTCTCATTTAGGTCCCCTCCCTCCTGCCAGATTAGTTTAATCCTCCCCAGCTACACTGACAAATCTCCCTGACAGGGTATCACTCCCAGTTCTATTAGGGTGTATACAAGTCACACCTGCCTGAGAACTAGTCCCACTTCCCTAGAAATCTAAATCCCTCCCTCCTGCCATGTTTTTCCAGACACATGTTAATTCACTCAACTTTCCTGTTTCTATATTAATTAGCATGTGGTAGTGGCAGTATAGAGTCCATAGAATCATAAAATCCCTACACTGTGGAAGCAGGTTATTCAGCCATCGAGTCCAGCTTGACCCTCTGAAGAGCATCCCACCTCCTCTCCTACCCTATGCCTCTAACCCTGTGCATCCTAGCCTACACATTCCCGGACACTATGGGCAACTTAACATAGCCAATCCACCTAACCTGTACATCTTTGGACTATGGGAGAAAACTGGAGCACCCAGAGGAAACCCACACAGACGCCAGGAGAGTGTGCCTTAGATTATTGCCTTAGAGGTCCTTTTCTTTAGTCTCCTACCTAACTCCCTAAATTCTATTTTCAGGATGTCATTTCTTTGTTCTGCTACTTTGTTGGTGCAAAAATGGACCATAACCTCTGGCTCTTTGTCCTCCCCCAGAAGAATGTCCTGCATCCACTCTCCATCACCCTGGCATCAGGGAGGCAAACTATTATCCTGGAGTCACACCTACAGCCACAGACGTTGCTGAATGCTGCCATCCCCTCAACCCTGGTTGAAAGGACAATGTACAACATGTTGGCTGATGCATGGATATTGACCAACTGGACAAAGGGCCATAGAGGTTCCAGTGGCCATGGTGACATGCCAAAAATGTGAATCAGAATATCTGAGGAAAATTAAAATTGCCCATATTTGTCATATCCAGAAAAATCGGACATATTCAGTCTGACGGCACCATCCTATCAATCAACTATTGATCATCAGCAAATCGAAGGGGTCGGCAACACTGCTAATGAGTGACATTTGCTCACCAAGAGTCTGTTCACCAAAGTTCAGTTTGAGTTGTGGCAGAGCCACTTATTTTCTAAATTTATTTTTGCCCTCATCCTAGCATGGACAAAAGAGCTGAATTGCAGAGGCGAAGGAAGAGTAATAG
Source organism: Hemiscyllium ocellatum (assembly GCF_020745735.1). Lineage (NCBI taxonomy): Eukaryota > Metazoa > Chordata > Chondrichthyes > Orectolobiformes > Hemiscylliidae > Hemiscyllium > Hemiscyllium ocellatum. The sequence goes on from NC_083439.1 coordinate 13,285,502, forward strand.
TTCTCAACATGAAGGCATTAATTGATTCCATTATTAAGTCAGGGAAATCAAGGGGAAAACTATATATAATAGCTGGATTCATACCTGGAACAAAAGTAATTATGATTGTTAGGTGCCAAACAAGTCTCCTTCAATTGCATCTTTCAATCTCTGACTTTAATCATCTAGAAAGGTAAAGTCAATAAGTGTGTGAGAAGCTACCTATAAATCCTGCTTTGAGCCACACATCATCCTACTTGGAATAATATCACTGTACCTTGGAACTCACTTCATCACAGCACTGTGGGGCTAGCCAGAACATATGGATTGTAACTGTTCAAGAAAGTACGACACTGCCACATTCACATGGGTGGTTATGAGTGGACCATAGACACTGATCTTGCCATCAACAGCATCCTAGGAACAATTGAAGAAAAGTAAATCAGAAGGAAAATAAACACTGCTCGCAATGTTTGATATTTTTGCTAAAATGAAGCTCTGCTTCCGAGGTATTTGTTGTTTGGAAAAGGGATAAGTATCTTGCTTGCTCTGGCATTGTGTACAGGATAAAGCAACATTTGGATGTTGCCATCAGAGAAGCAGCTTGAATCCAGTTACTATGGAAGTTTGCCCGGGTGGAATAGATTATTTGTTCTCCAAAGCAGTGACAGTTCCTGCACTCTTTCCCACCCGTGTTCATCCTCAGGGAAGGGAAGCAAAGAGAGGCTGGTGGTCTCAGGATTGTGCATAGTTTTGAGAGTGAGCATCTCACAGCGGGGATTTCAAGATAAATACCATCGCCAGGCAGTTGCTGGCTGAGAGCCTCACTGATAACAAGGGGTTAAAACTGCAACCAGTTGTCCTGCAATGAGACAGAAACAAAATAGAGTGGGCCACATGTCACTTGCTGGGTCCTGTGCATTTACAGCAGCTGATTAAACTCACAGAGGTCGGCAAATTGGTAGCCATGGCAACGAGTGTTTTGCCAGGCAACACACCTTTGTACCTTTGGAAAGTGCTTCTGAAAGCTGCACCAGCCTATTTTCAGACAATCATGAATAATTAATTTTCAAATTCAACATATCACAATTGGAGGCAGTAGACCTGAGCACCGATATGCAAAGCTAACGCAACTAAAAGAATAGTTGTTAGAAAGAATTATATTTATGCCAACTCTCTGAATGTTAACACTTGGTAATTATAGTTATTCATGCAGGGGGTGATGACCCATGCTCTGAGCTCCATTTTACTCAAGTGTTTTCACTTGATAAGTCGATGGAAATTATTTCTGACAGAAGCTGAAATCCTTGCTCTTGCCCTCTGAAGAGATACAACAGCATGTGACTCCCTGAAGAAGAGGAAAAAACACAGCCAAAAATTTCTGGTAGAACCTCTGAAGTGCTGCATCTAGAAAACTTATATTAAAAGCATGTCTATTTCAACTTTTCTCTGTGACTTAACACGTGGAGGTGTTCATTATTGATATTCTCAAATAATTTTCATTGGCATCAAACATTTGAACTCCAGACTTAGTGTCACTTTGGATGACAAATCTTTGGATGGCCAAAGATTCTGGCTTCATCTGATGTGCCCAGGAAACACCAGCAACTTAGTCAGTTTTACAGGCCCATTAGTGGGCGGCGCGGTGGCGCAGTGGTTAGCACTGTTGCCTCACAGCGCCTGAGACCTGGGTTCAATTCCCGACTCAGGCGACTGACTGTGTGGAGTTTGCACGTTCTCCCCGTGTCTGCGTGGGTTTCCTCCGGGTGCTCCGGTTTCCTCCCACAGTCCAAAGATGTGCGGGTCAGGTGAATTGGCCATGCTAAATTGCCCGTAGTGTTAGGTAAGGGGTATATGTAGGGGTATGGGTGGGTTGCGCTTCGGCGGGTCGGTGTGGACTTGTTGGGCCGAAGGGCCTGTTTCCACACTGTAAGTAATCTAATCTAACGTTCTAACAAAGGGACAGAAACTCTAATAATTTGAGTTGTTGTCCTTCCCTGTGAAATTGGGAGTACAGGCTGACCAACAATGCAGAAGTACATTTAAAAGGAAGCTAGATTGGACAATGAGAGGAAAAGGAAAGGAGAGTGCATTGATTCCCACGACCTGAAATTTGGTGGATTGTATGCTTGTTTCCAGCAGGAATATCTACAATGACCTATTGGGCTGAATGGCCCGTTCAAATGCCAAAAAGTTCTATCTAATCATTGCATTATAAACAAAATGAAGATTAGAGATAAATAGCCATAGGGATAGTATAGAAAGATATGCTGGAACTGGAGGCAAGCCAGAGAAGCTTCACTCTATTGACCCTGGGTAAGGTGGGATTTTCTTTTGGGGAAATGTTGAATAGGTTGAGCTTGTACTCACTGGGAGAATGAGAGGAGGCCATATTTTGATATACTTAAGATTCTTTGATAGAATGGCATTGTACATATAGAGAGGTGTTCCCTTTTGTGGGAATCCTAGGACAGAGGGCATAAGTTCAGACTAAGGAATTGCCCATTCAAGAGATGTGTGAGGAGGATTTTTTCCCTCAGTGGGTACTGAATCTATGCATTTTGCTTTACCGCAAATGGCTGTCAAGATTGGTTGTTAAGTATATTCAAAGCTTAGATAGACAGATTTCTATTTGTTAAGGAAATCAAGGGTAACTGAGATTAGGCAGGAAAATGGAGTTGATGAGCCGTGATTTCATTGCATAGCAAAGCAGACTCAATGGGCCAAGTGGCCTACTTCTACTCCAATAGCTTATGGTCTTATGATTTCAGATAAAGAAAGAGAAGAGGATAGGGAGAATTACAGTAAGAGCCAGGAATGGAGGAGCAGAGATGGACAGAAGATGGTGGGGTAACAACAGGTATTAGAAAGATGCACATTTAAACATGGAAGAGAGATAGGCAGACAGATACACACATGCATACAGAGAGACAGCAAGGCAGGGGAATGCCCCTAAACATAAATATAAATATAAAAGGAGAAACTGAGATACATAAAATTGAAGAGACACATGGCAAAGGTAAAATCTCAGGCACACACTAAGAGTGAGAAAGAATCGTGCACTTGGGGTCAGGGGGCAGGAGGGCAGGAGTTGGTTGGGAGGTGGAGATGGTGAGAGACAAGTATATGGAAAGGGAAAATTGGACACACACACACACACACACACACACACACACACACACACACACAGTCAATGATCACAGAAAAGCACGCATGCTCCTGCTTGCACTCCATGGCAGATCATACAGACAGAAATGATATATTTGTCTAGAAGCTGATTTAACCACTTATAGACATGGTTGTTGTATGGAAGAGTTGGGTGTTGTAATCACTTTTATTGTTAATTCTACAATTAATAGAACCTCAATCACCCCCACGAGTTGAGCATCTTCTCATGCCAGTGGTTAATTATAATTTGCTTTGTTTACTAAGTACAGAAAGGAAAGAATAGATGTATGCTTTTCATAAGATTTTTTTTGCACGATTCCCATTCTATTTTCTGACACTTTTAATGTGAAAACACGGTGTTGTGCAAATAGAGTTAACTAACAGTTAATTGACAAAACACAATCAAACTTAACAACAATTGGGAGCATCTCAAACAATGAGATCCCTAATTTCCCCCAACCATCGCTGTCACTATAATCTTCAGGCTTTTAAAATCAACACTTGGTGTTATTTGCCAGCTGTTGAGAAGCTAGAAAAGCACAGCAGGTCAAGTAGTATCCGAGGAGCATGAAACTCCACGATTTTTCTGCTCCTCGGATGCTGCCTGACATGCTATATGTTTCCAGCAACACATTCTCAACTCTGATCTCCGGCAACTGCAGACCTCACTGTCTCCCCATTACTTGCTAGCTGCTTATTAACCTTGTTCTCACTCATTTCAATCAAATGTTGCCCTGCACTTTGTGCATTAGCCTGTTACCTTTACCAAATCCAGCTATTAACTCACCCCCGTTTTATCTCTGCAATGTCCTGTAGCCCCACAGCACACCAAGATATCTGTTGTCCACCTGTTCTAGGTGTCCTATTTTTATTACTTCACCATTAGCAACTTGGGTGTTTTGCTATCCTTTCTATAGCCTCACACATCTCTTCACTCATTTCTTAACGCCACCTCTTTGTGAAACTTCTTGTCATCTGACCGAATGGCTATTAGTGTGATCAATTGTTAAAATCATATTTGATAATACTTTGGTGATAAGCATGAAGATGTATTGCTACATTAAAGGATGTAAATGCAAATCATTGTTAAGTCATCTCAGTGGAAAACAGAAGGGCTTCACTATCTAAGCAACTCAAGTGGTGCCTATTTTTTCAATTTAGACCATTCTTACCTTCATGGATTTCTGTCTCACTTGGTCATATTTATGAAATGTGGTCTCTTCCCTCGCCAGCTCACATTCTGATTGCCTGAGAAATACTTTTGAAAACATGACACAATGTATTGTTACACCAATCCCAAATATAGCAGCTAAGATGGGGTGTGGTATATTTATTCCTTTTGTTCATACACCCAGGAAAATAAACAAGCATTAAGCAAATCGCTTTTCCAAATGTTCAATTTCGTTTATAACAGAGAACCATCAAAATTGCAAAGTATAACATAATGGAGCGACTTGTATGGGGTCTATTAAATAAATGCGTCATCGATGCAGATAGATTGCTGTGTGCTGGTTGCCAGGCATTGAGGTTAAGTGGCTTATTTCTTTTATCAGTTGCCTCCCTCTGAAAACCCCAGTGAGCTGAGCCCTGAAGCACACGTCTTTTGTCACAGTGTGCTTAAGATTCACAGGACCAGAGAAATGCCAGCTTCTTGATAGATTAAGGTATTTTATTCAAAGAGGTTGAACCACTCTCTGATCCAGTAAGACCAAATGGAAATTAACTGGGTTTCGAATTACCCGTAGAATGTGGGTCTAAATCCCAACATAACAGATTGAGAATTTCCATTTGTTTCTTTCCTTAAAATCTGGAAGCAATAATGTTGCTATCTGTTAAAAGTGATCATGAGCTATTGAGTAGAGGGGCAAATCTGCTATTGTCACCTGGATTGGGCTCTATATGACTAATCTGAAGGCAATATACTTTATTACACTCTTTATTGCTCTGTGATGTATTCTAGCAAGCTGGTATTGTATTTAGGTATGAACAATAAATCCTAACCTTGTCAGTGCTGCCAGGATTGCTCTAAAGAAACCTGGAGTTTTAGGAGCTACATAAAACTGGTTATGTTTCACAGTCAAAATGCCAGTTTACATTAAAGAGATATGGTTGTGATATTATTACTGTATCATAGTATGTGACCTGAAAATATAAAGATCTCAGACACCATTTTAACTGAGGCCACTTGAAGCATGATATACTACTAGAAGTGTGCACCTCAGGTATATTCTAATAACTTAATGTCAGGCCAGTCACTGATGTGCCTGTGAATTTAATGTTTGTACATAAGAAATCGTTATAATAAACATCTGTTTAAATCTTCAATATCATGACGTCCATTTTAGTTTCTCATGTGACAAAGCATAACATTGCTTCATCAGATGAAACACTCTGCTGGGAGCAACACACAGATAAAGCCACAACCTTCACAAATTCTGATCAAATGGCAATCCTCAGATGCCAAAAAAACCAAGTCCTGCCCTTAATTAATACATCCATATTTACCGTGAAAAGGACCCCTGGTTCTAGGTCCCGCTAATATTGCCCTCGGCTGGGAATTCAGTTACTAGCAGCACCTTTCAGCTGGGACCCTTACGAGAAACCATCTAGGTTGTCAACAGAAAAGCACAACCTTGGCCACCTATTGCTGTTGTGTAACATTGCCCACACTTGCCGCTGTGCTCATCGATGATACTTGGACTCTTTGCATCAGTCAGTGACAATGGACCGTGTCCCATCCCCTACTTCAACAAACCAGCATCTTCAGCCAAGGATGGACTGAAACTGAGGGTGAAAAATTCCTCTTCCTTTCATGCATCCACATCTTGTTTCACACTCATTAGAAAAGGCATGAAACAAGAAGAAGCCATTAAATGTGTGCTGTATAATATATGCTGTCAATGTTTATATGTAAGCCATTTAATCTCTTTCTCAATGACATGAGTGATCCAGCCTATCATGGACATTTCCACAATGTGTTCTGTACAATCTCCCTTATTACAGTTCCTGCACCATCCATCTAATCCCATTCCACAGTTATGTACAAACAATCTGCCTTGGACTCTGTACCACCCTCACCCACTTTATCTTCTGATGAGGAAAACTATCATAAATGCACAACACAGTCTAAAGCCGAACTCTGGAACCTTCTTGTGTCCCTCGTTAATAATGCTAACTATTACCTGCTTCCATTAACAGTGGGTCCAACATGTCCTGGGGAGTATTTAATGATTTCAGTTTGTACGTAACCCCATGATGTTCCACTCCATCCCCAAACGAGTATATCCGCATTGTTCTGGGTTTGTGCAAAAAGCTATTTTTGCTTTTGCAGTCCCCTCAGTTTCAGTGTGTTTACAAATTCTGCTTGGAACTCTGCCCAGTTGCACAAAACAACATTTCAGAAAAAATTATCTTGGCAATCTGGATTCTCCACGGTTGCAATGCGGAAATTATTTTTTTTCACAGCACTGCACAGCAGTCACATGTCCAGTATAGCTTAGCCACAAACATGCAAACAGGTGCCACTCAAAAAAGGCTATCCTTTTATCGTTCCTGAATCTGGGATCGAAATCAACAGCATTGTCAACTAACACAACAAAGCCCAGATGCTAGACCTGGGATCAACAAAAAGGGTGATTTTTTCTTTTAAAAATCCATTGATTCACAGTTTTGCCAGCCCAGTTTGAGTTCTCAACCTATTGTCTTTTTAGTTTTGGGTCCACCTTTTGCTGTGGGGTAAACACAGGAATGGCAAGAATAAAATTTTTTGGAAATTAGGAGATCACAGTCAGGACATCAACTAAATCTGTTATAAAAGCATTTGTTCTCATATGGAAAAATATTTCTTTAATTAGAAATATGACATGCGCTGGTACAAAAGGAGGGCAAGAGGTATTAGAACTGTGACTGAGGTTACCTAGAAACCAAGCAATGATAATTACAGCTCAAAGAGAGGAAGATGACAAAATATATTCAGACTAACCTTTACTGAGAGCATCAGGGGACCTCCTCCTGGCTGCATGGAGTCAGCTCTGAGAGTCCTGTGAGCTTTAAAAGGGGAGATATCTGGTTATAGTGGAATCAAACATACCATTTAAAAAGGTGGGAGGGAAAGATAGACAGATGGACAAAGATAAAGGGACACAAAACAGCAGGGGGAAAGAAAGAGGAAAGAAAGGCATGAGCCTGAGGGAGAGTAACGTGCACCTGCATCCATGCAATGGGGAAATAAGAGGGGCAGGCACCCACAAAGGAAAGGATACACATTTCAGGAGAAAAGAAAGGCATGCAGAGAGAAAGCTCAGGAAGACATGGGCGGGGAGAGAGGGAGAGACTCAAATACACTCAAGGCAAAAAAAAACACAAGAGAGGAGGAGGTAAAGAGGCAGCATTATCCACACAGACGAGCAGAGAAGGCAGAATAAAAAAAGGGAAACAAAAGGCAAACAAAAGCGAGGATGTTATTTTAAAGGATGATATGGTTACCTTGGAGACAGATTAAAAACAGTTCCTATGATTCTGCAATGTTTAACCTCATTGCAGCAATTTTAACCCAATAAGGGAGAGTTGGTGAGAGCTGGCGAGACTGGTGGGGGAACAGCTCTTGGGGGAGAGGGGGGTGGAGGTGGAGATGGTCGCCATGCATGTGAGGGCAACTGTTGTGCCGTCGGAAGTGACAATTGGCCAGAATAGCCCAGATTACCGTTCCTACTATGCTGTGTTCTGTGCCAATTACGTCTCTTTCCACCACAAAATGTGCCAATCTCTGCTCCCAAATCCTGCCGATGGGGCTGGCTCCATTTCTAAGCCCACAGTCCCTCAAACAAAATCCTGTTCACTTTGCTAAGGATTGATAGCAGAAGAAATTTCCGCTCCTTAAAGGGCTGTGAATCTTTCGTAATTCTCAATGACAGGGTGCTATGGGTCTGTGGTTGGTGAATAGTTGCAGTTCTCTTCCTGAGAGACGTTTTGATTATAGAATTCTTGAAGCAGAGATAGATTGATTCTTCTTAAGCAAGGGGTGAAAGTTTGCTAAGAGTAGGCAGTAATGTGCATTGAGGTTATAATCAGAACAGCAGTGATCTCACCTGAATGATGGAGCAGGGTCAAGGGGCTGAATGGCCTACTCCTGCTACATTTCTTTTATTATGCTGAGATACTCGAGATTGTGAATAACATATTTTCAAATACTCACAGAATTAAAGAATATGGAGGTCTGGTAGGAAAGTAGAATTAAAGTCTGGAGGGAGTGGGTGGGAGGTAGAGTCCTAATTTTCTGATCATTTTTCTTACATTTCTGGGGGATCATTTTCAGTATGGCACATTGGATGAGGAGGAATTAGGGGATATTGTGCCAATGATTGATTCTGTTTGGAAGAAAGGCTGAGACACTGATAATAAACCACCCATAATCATCTTTAAGTTGAAGAATAATTTGTAGAGATCGAGAGTGGCAAGGGTGTGGTCAGAGAGAAGTGGAAAATGTTTTCTACTTGTAACTAATTTAATACAATGGCCTTTACAATTTAAAAGCTCTTTATATTTATCCAAGCTCTATAAAGGTTTGGAATGTTCTGGGAGGAATGCCGTTGTTCTACCCTGACTGGCTCCCACTTGATCTCAGCCTTTCTTCCCTGAAAATGTTTTGCTTTTGTTTCTTTTGCTTGGAGAAGGAGGGAGGAATCTCAAAGCCCTCTAACTGCCGAGCTCTGGTTAATAGGGTCATTGAAAGTTCAGTCAGTGAGCTGTACCATTCACACACACACTCTTTCATGACATAGCATCAAAAGAAGTCAATCCTTCTACTGTACATTGTTGCTGCTTTGGAATTGTCCCTCTCTATCTTCCTCCTTCTACCCCTGCTTCCTGCTGCCCAAATCTTTAAATAGCATCCATAATTCAACATTGGCCCCAATATAGCTCTGATGAAGTAAAGCCTTCAACATACAGATTGTTCAGACTCCAATCAACTGAGTTTTCTTTTGGTTGTGTTGAGAGCATTTTGTCAGTATGTGTTTTATTTTTCAGTTGTCTCCCCACTTAAGGACATCAACCACACCCTCCCCTTGTTTTTGTTTAAATCAAGCTCATGAAAACTTAGGTCAGGATTTCACACCTTGGGGAAAAGAATCCTAAAACTTCAGTATGAGGTCACTGGCTGGACAAAGTCATTAGACCCTGGGAATCTGTGAATTATACCCCATTAACGTCACTGTGAAGCAGTGTATGTGTCAAAAGAATAACCATCTTAAAAATAACACGGCTTCATTAAAATAAACTTCTGACTTGCAACATTAACAAGAAAAAAGCTAAACATCTGAAGGCCTCTATTTAATAGGAATTATTGACCTCAATGGGGAGAAGCAACCTTCTTGTTAAATTTTCAAAGGCAAATGAAGTCTCAACAATACTTAAAAGAATTAGAGAAGCTCTGCAACACTATCCTTAATAAAGAAGCAATAAATTGCAAGTAATTCCAATTACATTTTGGTCTCACGAATGCACATGAGTTTTTTATGCTCTGAAATAGAAATGGAGTTGGAAACCTGTTCAACTGAAAAATAAGTGGCCATTCGCTATATTGGAGAATTTAGGGTTAGAAAACAAATACAATAAAGTGAAATGTAGGTTGTATAAACAGCAAAGAGGGAACAGAGAAGGAACATTTTGTTTCACTACCAGAGTATTGAGATGCAGAGAAATCCATCGCAGTGTTCAAGGATCATCCAATGAAGCTACTCAGAAATCCACACAGGTAAAACTACCATATTCCTGATATGAAACGCAATGCAGATACCAAATCCAGAGAGCTTATATATCGGTCAGCATGTGCCAAGCTTTTAGGAATAGCTAAAATGAACCAGAGTTTACTCAGAGTATTGGTAAAAGTCAAGTTATTCTCACTAGGATTGCCTTGTCCATTAAAGCTTTCTCGTGTTTCCTGTTGAAGAAATAAAGTTTGGAACAAATAATTTAACTCCACTGACTTCACGAGGATAGTCAAGGTTTAGTCTCAACATCTTGCTTTGACAGTTGCAAGTCCTGTGGCATGTATTGTGACTTGGGGCTGGGTTTATTTCAGCGATGTGGACCTCCACTGATTGGATAACTGGGGGTAAACCTGCATCAGTCTCGAAGTCTGACAATGAATCAGAATTCTTCATTGTAGGGTAAACCAGTGACAGCAATGACTGCTGAAAATAATGCACAAACTGCCAGCCCCAGGAGCAATTCTGGATCCCAATGCACTGGTGAGTGAGGGGAGAAATGGGATTTTGGGAAAGTTTTGCCAGCCAGGGGAAGGGTTCAGAGAACAGGATAGGGGATGGCCTTCAGCAGGGTTCTTTGCCTTGGAAAATAAAACTATGCAGGTGGTGTCAACTGTACCAAAATCGGATGTTGACGCATTGGGGGATGGATTCATAGAATCAGAGAATCCCTACAGTGTGAAAACAGGTGATTCAGCCCAACACATCCACACCGACCCTCCAAAGAGTGTCCCACCCAGACACATTCCTCCACCCTATTACTTTATATTTCCCCTACTAATGCACCTAACCTACATATCCGTGAACACTATGGGCAATTTAGCATGGCCAATTCACCTAACCTGCACATGTATAGACTGTGGGAGGAAACCAGAGCACCCAGAGGAAACCCATGCACATATAGGGAGAATGTGCAAACTCCACACATTCCTGAGGCTGGAATCGAGTCTGGTTTTCTGGTGCTGTGAGGCAGCAGTGCTAACTATTGAGCAACCATTCTACCTTAATAGAATAGAGTCCCTGCAGTCCATTAAGTAGACACCAACCCTCTAAAGAGTTACCCACCCAGACCAATTCCACTACCCTATTATCTTATTTTTACCTCTGGCTAATGCACCTAATGTACACATTCCTAAACACATTGGGGCAACTTAGCATGGCCAATTCACCTAACCTCCACATCTTTGGATTGTGGGAGGAAACTGGAGCACCCGGAGGAAACCCACACAGACATGGGAAGAATGCGCAAACTCCACACAGATAGCCACCCGAGGCTGGAATTGAGGTCAGTCCCTGATGCTGCGAGGCAGCAGTGCTAACCACTGAACCACCATGCCACCCCCTCAAATCCCAACACTGTATGTAGTGAAATTTGAACTCAATGAAAAGATCTGGATGAAAAACTTAGCCTAATGGTGACCATGTAATCATTGTCAATTGTTTTATAACCACATCTAGTTTACATTTGTCTTTTAGGACAATTAGCCAGCTTTGCCTGCTCTGGCCTATATGGGCCCTCTGATTAATAATGATGAGTTAGAAATACTGGCCTAGATAGTAACACCCTCATTCCATGAGGAAATATGAAATCCCTTCCCAATGCTGGGTCACTCAATTAAATACAAAGCTGCAGGCACATAAGAGCATTGAATGACCTCCAGGAGGAATGGAAGAGCCATGTGAGTTCTGGGGAATCACTGGTCACCACTTAGTGAACTCGGAGATTACTGCTGTCAACTGGCTCATTAACAAGTCTAATTGCCTTCTCATCACTGGCAGGAAAGATTCCCAGACTGGACCCTTCCCATCCAAACTTATTGGGGATAGTCTTCTCATCATCAGAAATTCAATGCAGACATTCCTAACACATTTCCCCACCATACTCCACAAGTCCCACCCTCATGCCTGCACTCTTGCCAATATGCCTGTTCCAATGTGCTGTACAAAACCCAGTCTCTGTAAGCTCAAAATCATTTGTTAAAATCAAATATGCTGTATTTAGCATGTAGTCTGACTGGTCACGAGTGTAGATTATTGCTGCTTTCCTCACAAAGCTGCTTTTATATGATCTGCATGTCTGATGAGTATAGCTTGTATTGAAATTAAATCCATTGTCGTTAAGGGTAAAAACCAGTTAATCTCGTGTCAGCTTACCTCAGTCAATAGCACTCAGAATCAGTAGGTTGTGTGTTAAAGCTCTATTCTAGGACTTGAGCAAATAATTTAGATTGATATTTGAATGCAGGACTGAAGTACTTATACATTGTGATGAGTTCTGGCTTTCGGATAAGTCATTAAATCAAGGTCTTGGCTGACTGTTCCGATGGATGCTAAAGATTCTAAGGCACGAATCAAAGAAAAGCAGGATGCTGTCCTGATAAATTCTTTTCTCTCAGCAGCAAAAATAATTTATCTGATTGTGCTTGCATTTTCATTTTGTAGGATCTGCTGCAAACAAATTCATTGCTACATTGCTTACTTCCAGAGTAATTTATTGGTTTTGTGAAGGACTTTAAATTTAATTTCATTGTGGGGTCATTTAGGTTGAATTTCCTTTTGTCCTAACTCTTGATTAACTGCTGGTGCATTAACTCAAAAAGGCCAATAGGAACTGTAAGAAGTTTCATATGATTGCATTTCTTGGCAGACTAAGAAATACTAAACACAAAGCAAGGGTGTATACCTGAGAAGCAGGCATCTGAATATAAAAGATAAATATATTTTTCCTGCCTTCCCGTGTGTCATTTACTCCTGTGTTCTCTCAAATCACTTAATTTTCCCTTCTTGTTTGACATACAGGCATTTTAAATTTGAGGATGGCAGGATGTAACTACTAATTTCTGATTTACCTTCTCTTTGTTCCTCTTTTCTATCCTTGCTGCTGTCCTGCACATTGACCTTTCATCCGACTTACTCAATAGCTGAAGAAAACAAAGGATTCTTGCTTCTTTCTAACAGGGATAATCTCTGACTTTGCTTTCAGTTTTCTTCCTTGAACCTTCATTGATGCTGATCTGTAGCCTCCAGCTATTGTCACCATGTCTTTTGACCTATTCTTCCAGAAAGAATTGATGCATTTTCATAAATTGCTACAATATCACAAACACTTCCAAAGATTCTTGTGCCCTTCTACTATTGGAAGATAAGAACATATTTAAATTTCAAAAACTTAATACAAACATATTATATTTACATTGTATCATGAATTCTATATATGATGTTTTACATCACAGACCTTTCACGTGTAATAAACATATGATTTTATCACTTGCTTCATATTTGGCCAGTTACAGCTCTTGTTTAGATATTTTCAAAGCTACAAGACTGTGACAACAGTAATAATCATGATGTAGAAGTTGGTGAAGCTATACAACAACTGTTATTGATTTTACAAATCATTGGATATATAAATCATTTGGTATGTGGGAATATAGTCACATCCTGATTAAGACATCAAAAGCCATTTGTTTTTCATAATTACATTCTCCAAATGCAATCTTCATTGAGCCAGCTCATCCTTTTGCTATAATTTAGAAACGCTAATGCAATCTTCAAAGAGTTAATTGTTAACAAAATGTTGGCTGAGGATGTATGCCCGGTGCACAAAAAGGATGAGTTTACTTATAAAGGGATCTGTCCAAGACATAAGTGAATGGACAATAAGAGGAACAAATGTTGGTATCAGTGCAATATACTAGAAATTTTACGGACCGGCAATCATTGCTGTCATCTCAATAATTCACTTATCTCAAACTGCTCATATAAGGTACATATATCAGGATTTCAGCATGTATTATTAGTTTAGAGTGAAATACATTTCAGCTCTACACATCAGCATACATTTTTTTCCTGGAGGACATTGAAAGTATAAGATCTGTCTGATGTTGGAGGAACGAGAAGGATACACAATGAACAAGGAAATCGATACTGGGAGGTTTTATTTAAAAATAAAGATGTTTAGGTGAAAGGGGCAGAGCATATAATGCAGGATCATGGCACTGCTGTAAACATCTGAATCGGGCAGTGGGAGGTTTAGTTTGCAGCAAGTTTTGTTTTGAACGCCTGTAAATCTGGGAAGAAAGAACAAACTGGAGGAGATGAGAGCTCCCGTCAGTCTGAACGTGGAGAGAGAATAAATTGATTTAGGCAGTCTCTTTAGCAGTGGGTATGGAGTGTGCGTGTGTGAGATGGGAAACGGGGGGAGGGGGTATTGTGAAGGTAAGGGGAGTGGGGAGAAGCTGTGGTTTGCAGGAGAATGTTGGGGAAAACAGCCGGGACAGTTTAGACTATCATTGAGAAGTTAGTTTGGATAATATCGTGAGGGACAATCAAAATCACGATGAGAAACAAAATTTTGATGACTAGAAATAAATAATGAACTAAAAATAAATTATTTTTGTATACAGGAGCGACAGAAGCTTAACCAATAGCTGGCTAGAAAGAGCATATGTGGACATTAGACAGCACATCTTTGAATGTTTGCATACAGAAGGATATGAAAACAGAAATAGCAGGCACAACGACTAGCTGGCTTTCTGTATCCAAATATTCAAAACTATACCATGTCGTGTCCAACCACCCTCCTTCAAGCTACCTAGCACCCTCTCGCCAGGTAAATCGGTAGATAGGTAGGCACTGAGAATTAGAATTGTTCCAAGTGAATTTGGCCCTGGGAGCTGTCCCGCTTCTGCCGGTGCTGAAACCAGCCGCAAACTTCGCCTTCAAACCATGACTCAAAGCGAGAGGAGTACAATGTACAGAGCCACACAAGTGGGTAGCCCCGAACTCTCCCTGGGAGACCTAAGTTCAGGAAGGGAACTGGGGAGCAGGTCGAGGTGGAGATTAAATTACACCCTCTAAGTTAATCTTAAAATGATAGTGAAATCCAGAGTTAATGATGTTTCACATGTCAGTAAATGCGATTAGTTGAACCCGGATTTCTTTTGTCCCCCTTTATAAATTCGCGTTATCTGATTTGTTTCGGGCCGAAAGCTGGGAGCTCACTGGAATTTCAGCGAGAGGACGCGGGTTCGTGACTGTGAATCCTTTGAGCTTATAAATTGTACAATACAATCTGCAGGTCACGTTCAGAGCCTCCTTCCCCGAAATAACTCGCCCGTGGAACACAGCCGGCAGAAGCTGTGCAAGTTTCCACACGTGTTTGCCAAAGCATTAGATATGTCAATGGATAGAATCGGAGCGGACTCAAATGGATTCACTTTGACAGCTCAACCCCAAACTCTCCCTAACGGGGTTGTATTAGTTGTCAGTGGTAGTAAATGTGTAGGATTTACTTGAAAATATCCAGCTGGCAATCTTCCACCTTAAACTCAGTTGCATCTTTTTTGTAAAAATCTCATTTCAATATTTGTTCAGCTCAATGTTACAAGCAATTATCATCACAAAGTTAAAGGTTACGAGACAAAACTCCTCAGCTAAAACATACTCGCCGCCAAAGCCGGACAATTACACACACCAAAAGAGATGGGCAGGAGAGACACGCACAAGACAAATTCAGAGGAACCAAGCAAACATCGAGAAAAAAATACATACAGACAGGCACACACACACACACACATACATAAATACACACACACACACATAAATACACACACACACACACATACACACAGCGCGCGTAAAGGGAGACAAAATATATGGATCACAGATAAGAGAGAGAGATACGTAGACTGATACGGAGACATAGAAGCAAAGGCAGAGAGAAACACGCGCGCACACACACACAAACACAGACAAACACACTGCGAGGCAGACATTAAAGCAAGGAAGACCGTTACGAAAAAAGGGAGACCCACCCAGCTGCCTGAAGATTTGAAGGCACAGACAGACAGACACAAGACACAGGAAACTACAGATTAAATACCCAGAGCACTAACCGCTGCGTTCGGTGTTATTTGAAGACAAGAAATTGAAAACATCAAGTTTCCCGAGTTGACCAGGTTTGCTCTGGTATTGAGTATGTGAGGAACAAAGCTCACGCTTTTATATAATGAATTAGAGTTGCAGAAGCAACATAAATTTCCCATATCCCACAAGTAGTATACTAGCTGGGGTGTAGGTCCATTGAAGATGTCCTGTCCCTCCATAAGCCTTTCAATATAAAACTCTAAAGATTGCTTTGACACGTGGGTGAGCGGCTGCATGACTCCACGGCCCTGATTTATGTCCCTGTTGCTCCGTGTGTGCACGATCCTCTAATTTCATCTATAATTCCCCGGCGCTTGTCCATTTCAGGATTGAAATCCTGGAAGAGGCTAAGTGTTAAGAAATCACCAGCTAGTTAATCTCTGGCATCTCCAACTCCCTGTGCTCCGAGCAGACAAATTAACAAGACATTTAGTTCCGCGGCAGAACATTTCGAGACTGCTGCATCGTCCCCAAGTTTCCTTTGTGTGTTAGTAACAATACTTCTTTGAAGTTCCTGGTCAGGGAACCGATGAACTTTCCTGAGTGAGTTGACAGGAAGGTTAGGAGCGAGACACTGCACTGGACACTCAGCACATAGATGGGAAACTGGTGTGGATTAAGTGGGCGATTTGAGATGCTACAGGGCTGGTTGGTTTGATGATGACAGTTTAGCAATCCCTTCGAGTCTAAAGTAATTTTGCGTTTTTAGTATAAGCATTTGCATTTTCGGCGACTCTCTAATTACCCGGCTTCACTCTCAGTTTGCAATCTGGGTTAGACCCTCTCCCTCTCCAATCAGAATGTCATTGCAACGATGTAGCCTGCGCGCGTTGAAAATAAACGTGTGAGAAATGGATTAAAGTGTTTTTTTTCTCTGTGAATGTTTCCGGGCTAATAGTCGGTAGGGAAGTTTGAAATCTAAACGCACCGTCTCCAATTTCCACTCGAATGGGATCTGGTCTGTTGAATACCAGGATATCAATTACTCACCGAGACATTCCGTAAACACATTTAGCAAAGGTACTTTGAATATAGCCTGAATCCATCAAGTTAGAATAAGTAATCCCTTTCCCTCCTTCATTACCTTTACTAGCTTACCTGGTTCGAAATTATTCGATCTCTTCTTGATGCTCGCCAGCCAACCGTGGGAGAAGTCCCTTCATGTCGGTAAGTGAGAGCTGTCTTGAGCACAGTACAGTACAGTGCTGCTGCTGCTGCTGGAGAACTGCAACTGAAACCTTACTTCACAGGCTTGCTGTCTCCTGCCCAGTCTGCCTCTGTTTGTCTTTATAAGTGGTGACAGTAGCAATCAGCCAGGGAGACTGGGCTGACGGTGACAGCTTTCCTTATATGTTAGCTTGGAACAATAGGCAGGATTGTTTTATTTTGCCCTCCCCCACCCTAGATTCTCACCTTTGGCAAGGGGCTGTCTGTTGAAGCCCCTCTCCCTCCTCCTTGTCCCACAGGTAGCCTGTCAGTTACAGGGGAACTCATGGCGTCATCTTAAAGGGGGAATCTCATTTTCAAAGAGTAACTGGTGCTATTTTTCCAAACCTCCCAATGTTGATAGAAGACTCTAGGCTGTGAATGAGATGTTTGCCGGAACATTCCATTTCGATCCTTTGAGGAAGGAATTGAAATCTGGTCTGTGTTGGTGTGTTGTGTGTGCGTTAGTGTGTTGTATGTGTGTGTTAGTGTGTTAATGTCTTGTATCTGTGTGTGTTCGTGCATTGTATATGTGTATTAGTGTCTTGTATCGGTGTATCTGTGTTAGTGCGTTGTATCTTGTATGTCTGTGTTAGCGTGCTGCATCTGTGTATGTGTTAGTGTGTTGTATCTCTCAGTGTTTGTATTTCTGTTGAATTTCCATCTGTTTGTGTTATATATCTATGTTGGCTTTTATGTTAGTGTGCTGTGATTGTAGTTGTATTGTGTTGCTGTATTTGTGTATGTGTTCTACTTCTGTATGTCTGGGTGTGTTATAACTCTGTTGGCGTGCTTTTACCCCTGTGAGTGTTGTGTTGACCCTCTGTGTGTTTGTATGTGTGCGTGTGCTGTACTCCGCTGTTACTGCATGTTGTAGCTCTGTGTTAGTGTGTGTTGTATCTCTCTGCACCAGTGTGTTATCATTCTGTGTCAGTTTGCGTTGTACCTCTCTATCTTAATTTGTGTAATGTATTTTGTGTTAGTGTGTGTTGTATCTCTCCTTGTTAGTGCTGTATCTCTCTATCTTAATTTGTGTGTTGCAATCTGTTAGTGTATGTTATATCTATGTGTTAATGTGTGTTGTACCTCTCTGTGTTAGTTTGTCTATGTCCATGCTGTTATATCTGTGTTAATGTGTGTTGTGCCTCTCTGTGTTAGTTTGTGTATGTCCATGCTGTGCCTGTATATGCATTTGCCACACAAATGGCATAAGAAGGAAAGTAAAGGAAGCAAACGATTTCCAAAACAACTCCATACTCTTTTCTCTCTATAAATGTATTAAAATCTACAAAATAAAACCTGCAGAATTCTTACCGGGCCCGTTGCATTTAATTGATAAATGAATTCAATATCAGGCACACATTGAGTATTGTTCCTGACTCCCTCAGCATGTTCATGGGCACTTCAATAAATATTGGGAGTTTCTCTGAGATGATAAGAGAAATCTACAATATCTTACACATTTAGAAGTGTTTGTTTTTTTTTAAGAGGGACACAGAAAGCTTACCTTCAATTCTAAATTCACATTAGAAAGCGGGGTGAGCGTATGAATCTGAATTTTATTTTGTTGCAGGATCTCTTTCTTCGGTGGCCCTTAGCCGCCTACACACCAGGATGATAAAAGACTATATCAATCTCCAAAAATACATAGCGTTTCTAAATAAATTCTTAACCCCTTTGGGCGATATCATCTGAGCCTAAGTGTGAGATTCTGGCTACACACATTTATATTCAGCCCCGGTTGCATCTTAGACACAGCAGAGCTGTGAAAATAATTTAACATACAAATGTATTTCTGTTACCTGGGATGGGATTGACCCCCGACCCGCTCCAGCTGATATAAATATATACTGCGCTCCAATCAGCATTCGAGGTGAGAAAAGGAACAGGAGAAAAATCTTCTGAACTGAAAGCACCCGTGTTAATCCCTTTTTGCATTATGTTTGTGACTGTGCTGTTTCCCCAGCGATGGGTCATTGTATTCGCCCAACATCGCTTGCCTCGAGGTAAAATTTCCCCCTTTGAATATATCCTAATGACGTATTTTTAATATAATATCGAGCTATTACGTCATGTGCACACCTTAAAGTAGTTGACACTTGGCCTAGAGATGCTACCAGGAAGCCTTTAACGCTGAGCTTCTTCCTGGATGCGAGAGAAGCGCTACATTGGCCCCTTACATTTGGTGGGGGACATCTATGAACATTTAAGCTAACCCACGGGTTCGGAAACCCAACGCCATTGCAGAAGACGCTCCCATGAGACTACAGCAGTTGGTGAGAAAGTGCATGGCCTTCGAGTCTGGATTGGAACGAGTTAGCTTCAGCCGGGGAGCCTGTGCCTGCCAAATTCCCAGCTTTGTTCAAGTGCCTGTGATCAGGCGCCCACGTTAACTGTTGAGCACACCATTGTGCCACTGTACTGCAGCAACAGGCCGCTCTCCAACCTACTTACTTACTTATCCGTTTCAGTGTAAGCAGGAACTCTATGGTTCGTACAACAAATAAAGGGGTTGTATAGCAACACATACATCCACATACACCATTTGACTCAACTCGTGCATATCAAAATCTATATTCCACACAAGACCCCATTTCAGTCAGCACTGAGTACACTTCCATTACTTTCTCCATTATGCAGTCTATCTGTCCCTGAACAACACTGGGTTCTATATGATTAGCAGACCAAAGCGTTGCCACTCTGAATAAATGATAATCCATGACTTGTTCCTTCAGGTTTATGTTAAACGTGTGTAATAAAGGATTATTTCCTCCTTGAGTTACATTCATTGTTTGGAGCTCAGGTTTGCTGAATAGTGTGAAACCTGACTTGAGCAGAGTATGTGCAAAGAGACAGCGGATCCCATATGGTAGAACTGGAGGCATTGCATTTGGGCTAATTCTCCCTGAGCTAAAAAGCCGGAGCATTGTCCCATGTTCCAGCTTCCTATGTCTCATCCAGTGAGGATTGATTTAGGAGCCTGTCTCGACTCTGACCCCTCTGTTGGTGCTAACACTCACTCAGATTCTTTACTTGTCCATAAGATGGAGAAGCAGAAATAGGCCATTTGGCCCATCAAATCTGCTCCACCATTGAATGAGATTAGGACTGACTTGAAAATCCTCATCTTCACTTTCCTTCCTTCTCCCATTAACCCTTTATCCCTTACTGATTAAAAATCTGTCGATCACCTGCACACACACACCATGGGTTCTGGGGGAAAAATAAGCACTACCGCAGTTAGGCGGTAGTGTGGGGAGGGAAAAAAAATGAATAGGAGATGCGAAAACAAAACAGGTGTGCATTGCCTTCTGATGTGAAAGACACTGGAAAATAAAAGAAAAAAAGCTTTTAAAAAGAAAAAAAATAAACAGAAGGGCACTGCTTGTCACTAGATCACTTGGGTGTTTTCCCTAAAAAAAGAAAAAAAATCTGTCTATCTCAATCTTGCATACTCTTAATGACCCAGCCTCTACAGTCCTCTGTCCTAAAGAATCCCGTAGATTCAGTAATGTCAGAGAAAGAAAATGCCTCAAATGTGTTAAACGAACAACCACTTACCCCGAAACTATGACCTGCGGTCCTAGACTGTCCCTTCCCTTAGCTAAAGGGACCAAAACTGTTCATAATATTCCAGCTGTGGTCTGATTAGTGCCTTGTATAGTTGTGGTAAAACTTCCTTATATTTATACGCCATTACCTTGAGATAAAGGTTAGCATTCTATTTGCCTTCCCTATTCGCTGCTGTACTTGAATGCTAGCTTTTTGTGACTTATGCATGAAGGCTCCTAACTCCCTCTGTGATGCAGCTTTCTCAGCCTTTCTCCATTAATGTCTTGCTAAAGTGCATAATTCACATTTACTCACATTATATACCATCTGCCAAGGTTTTGTCCACTCACTTACCTGTCCATGTCCCTCTGCAGACTCCTCACCAACCCTCTCCTATTCATCAGTCTCCTGTGGATCTACATCTAACCTGGGCTTTTATGGGCGTCAAAAAGGGAGCAATTTCTCTGAAAGTGTTTATGAAAGGATTGGAAGCAAGTGATGGCTGTGTGATGTATCAGCGTCACTTCTAAACCCGTCTCCACTAATGTGCACATAACACGAACCAGTGCATACAGAGAGTGATCTCTCAGAAACTTGCTGTGCTTTTAATTTAATTAAACAGCAGCCGCGCAGATTAGCCAAACACCTGCTGCGTTATCTCCAGATCTCCAGTCCCTTAGACAGGTGGGGCTCTGGGGTGTAGTGTTGTGGGGTGGGGTTGGTGAGGGTAAGGCTGGGTACAGTGATCTGGGTATGGTGATTGGCATAACATAGGCAAGCAAAGGCATCATGCTCTTAAAGCTTGGAAACGCTATTGTTCAGTGTTTTTACAATTCATCTGACCAACAGTTAACATACAAAATATAGTTCTCTTTAAGGCTCTGCATTCAAAACGTTATTTTCTCTTCTCTCATGGCAGCTGTGCCTCTTATAGCATGCTCGTCTAATGCATGTCTTTGTATATTTTAATATTTTTATCGTCATAAAGATGTACAGTACAGAAACAAATCTTTTGGTCCAACTCATCCATGCTGACCAGATATTCTAAACTAATCCCATTTGCCAGCATTTGGCCCATATCCCTCTAAACTTTCCTATTCATGCACCCATCCAGATACCTTTTAAATGTTGTAATTGTACCAACCTCCGCCATTTTCTCTACCAGCTCATTCCATACTCGCACCACTCTCTGCACGAAAAAGTTGCCCCTTAGTTCCCCTTTAAATCTTTGCCCTTTCACCTTATGCCCTCTGTTTCTGGACTCGCCCCACCCCAGGGAAAAGACGTTGTCTATTCACCATATCCATGCCCCTCATGATTTCATAAGCCTCTATAAGGTCACCCATCAGCCCCGAATTCTTGTTAAGCAAGCAGGTAAAATGTTGTCAGGGATAGGTGGGAATGAAGATTTGAGGTTACAATCGGATGATCTCTGATCTTATTTAATAAGGACAGATCCTCACGGGACTGAATGGCCTACTCTGCTTCTAATGCATACATTTGTATCTCCATCTGTAGGTCAGAAGGTTCAAGTTCCAGCCCAAAGCTCAAGCATCAGAATCAAGGCTGACAGTCTGGCATCAGTCTGAACAAGGGTCACTGGACTCAAAATGTTAGCAAAACATTTCTCTCCACAGACATTACCAGACTTGTCGTGTTTCTCCAGCACTTTCCAATTTTGACTCTGACTCGGTAACTCCAGGAGGATGAACTGTAGAAGGTGTGGTCTTACAAATGAGATGTTCAATTTCATCTGCTGCCACAGATAGAGAGAAAGGAATCCCATGGTGACTTTCAATGTGGATCAGGGGGTGAAGCCCAGTGTTGCAACCAATACTCATCATTTGTGATGTCGATAGTGTGATTTTTATGCATGTTTCATATTAATTGGATCAAGTTCAGATTTTTGGATCTTGAATTTGTAGCATATGGGCTTTTCTGCATATCTGAAGAAATTAAGTATTCATGTGTTAATGCTTCTTTAGCAACATGGCAAACGATGCATTCCTGGTGTGAAGGGCGTGTGCCCAGTCCGCCACTTTGTTAGAATATTTTATACCTCTAAAATGGGCATTACGTCAACCAGTAACTAGATCATCCCGCCTATTTATCATGACTCTCAGTGCATCCTCTGGCTACAACTGTGTAACATCATTAACCCAGAACAGATCTCTGATTAGCAATACAAATGCTTCAGACTGTTTAGCGAAATACTGCAGATCAGATGAAATTAATCACTTTCTCGGATGCAACAAACTGGCCTCGGCTCACCATTGTTACCTTGCTGATTTGCAGCCAGCGTTATTTCTCACTGTGCCACAGAGGCAGCTTATTAACACAGTCAGTACAAGCTTCCTGTGAGGTATACCTTCCAGTCTAATACTGAGCCGTGCAGTTAAAGCAGCTTCCAGATTCCACCTCCTATCTGAAATGAGTTACAAGATTGCAGCTGGGTTTTGGTTGGGGGCACACATCTCAGTATTTTAAATTGTGACAACGACGGACACTGCTGAGAGCCGGTTGTGCAGAAGTAGTGTCACTGACATAGCAATTCAGGGATCCAGATTAATGCTCCCGGGACACAGGTTCACATCATGCTGCAGCTGGAGAAATTTGTGTTCAATTACATAAAATATGCCTGTTTCAGTAATGGTGGAGGATCAAACCACTGTTAATTGTGACAAACAAAAATCTGGTTGACTAACAGTCTCTAGGGAAGGAAATCTACTGAACTTACTTGGTCTTGCCTACAGGGATGAAGTGGGTGGGTGTTGAGAAATTCAGTCACGGTTCAGAGAATAGATTATTTGGCTCTTTGATTCTGCTGGCCCTCTTGCCGATCAGTAATGATCGATTATATCAGACAGGGACAGGGTCGAGTCGGAGGACTTGGGTTAACATTTTCCTTTCTGGCCTGTGAATTGTGAGGTCAATTGTAACGTCTGAACTGTTGTAAGTTATCTCGAGATATCACCCCACCACGACACCAGGCAAGTCTGCAGCCAGCTGGATCTTTGATGGAATTGAGAGCAGCAGTCCCATTAGGCATTCGACAGAGTGAGGCAACAATGATACAGCTTCCTGATCTGCCGGACTTGGATGCAATATAACAAGCGAGCTGTGTACGATCAAATCCATTTCCTCCTTTTGATGGAAGGTGCTTCAGAATTGAAGTCAGGTCATTTCACACTGAATGACAGAGTGATTACAAACGTCTCGTATCTAACTTAATATGGAAACTAAAGCAGACTTTAAGTCTCCACCCATCAGATGCAGTCTTGCAGCACAGATAAACATTCAAAGCAGCAATAAATTCTAAAGAGCCATGTTGATATTGGTGCTCATTTAAATAATATTTCTGTCGCTCTTAAAAATTGTAATGATTATGTCTAGAAAGAGCAAATTGATTTCAGCTAATGACTGGATTCAATCAAATAGAAGTAAACAAGAGGTTTCTTGCAATCTCAAGGTCGATTCTAAATATAAATAAAATACATTTGGCACAAAATCCCTGGTGATAATGCTTTATCACTAGTTTTCTATCCAGAAGCTATTCACTTTAACTGTGAATATCCCCATGGACACTATGGGTTCAGCCATATGCTGACTCTTCCCAAATCTTCTAGGAGAAGATTCCTGAAGAAGGGCTCATGCCCGAAACATCATTTCTCCTGCTCCTTGGATGATGCCTGACCTGCTGCCCTTTCCCAGCAACACATTTTCAGCTCTTCCCAAATCTTTTCCCATTTCGAGGCTTGAAATTTATCACAATCTCTCCATGAGAACAGAGAGCTTATGAGCTGTTAGAACTTGGATAGAACTCCCCACTGTCATTATTGCTCCCGAGCTCAAGGTTTCAGCTTGTAACCCCCACTTTGGGAAGCCCTAGGCTCTGCTGTGAGTCTGTACCATGACTTATCTGAGTGTCAAGAATATCAGACCTGGGTCTGGTTTTGACCTTTCTTGCTGTGAACACATTTTCCATTAATGGTGGCCTGTCGGCAAAAATTGGAAATTTCTTTTGACTGCCCTTCAAAACTCATGAATCCTGATGTGGAGCTGAAAACGAGCCGCAGTATTTTGGGGGAAGTACTAACAGTTCAACGATCTGCTGTCTGTTCCTTCAAACACCTGTTGCTGGGGTCCTAGCTCACACCAAGTTCTGTTCACCTATTAACTTCATCTCACTGACATGCATTGGTTTCGGATCTGGCAACATTTCATTTTTAAAATCCTTATGTAAATCTTCAAATCCTTTTATGGCTTCACCCCCTCCTATCTCCTCCAAAATCTCTTTGCACCTTCATCTGTGGCCTTTTGTACAGCATGAATTTTCGCACGCTACTTTGCTCATTGGTGGTTTTTTGAGTTGTCCAGGCCCCAAACTCTCTGTTAAACTTTCTGCTTCTTTATCTCACTCACTTCCTTTCGATGCTCATTAAAATCAACCTCTACTACCATCTCCTTCCTTGACCCAGGGTCAAAGTTATGTTCCTGTAAGTCATCTTTTATTATTATATTGTGTTAGAGCCCTGGTAGAAAAATCAAGTTGTTGCCCCTTCAGAATATTTAGGCTGGAAGTAATAGAGGAGCTGGATGTGAGAGGTACAATTGACCTTCTCTACTCTGATATTCTGCTGGGTAACTTTCTGTGGAACCATTCCCAATAACCACATACATTCCAAAGTAGGTAAGAAAACTTCTTGACACCAGGGTAGCTTTTGCTTGTCACTGACCTTCTTTCACTGGGAACATGATCATTTTACCTCAGGAGGAATTAGTTGCCTTTAAAAGACATAAACACAAAGAGCACTGGGAGTGTGTAGTGAATCCATTATCCTCTGTGGAGAGACAAGAATCAGGTTAACATTTCAGGTATCTGAATCCTCTGACTGACTGGAAGAAGGAACAACTTGTTCTTATGTTCTGCAAGATGTCATAAAAATAAACTTGCTATCGTCCTACTCTGTCATTAGAGAAAGATGTCTGGTGATGATGTTGAGTAGGCAGGAGGGTGGGCACACCTCAGGTGAGCGATGAAAAGGCAGGATTGTCATTGTGACCTCATCCAATGCCGGAATTGAACCCATGCTTTTGACATCACTCTGCATTGTAAACCAGCCATCAGCCAATTGAGCTACCAATCCCCAAAATAAAATGTGTTCAAGTGTTTGCCATTTGGCCATTCAAGGCTGAACCACTCCATTTAATGGGATAGTGGCTGATCTTTTACCTTATGCTCCAGGCCTATTCCCTTATCCCTAATACCCTTAGTATGAATGTTCTCCATAACTCAGCTCCACGAATTAAGAAATGACTTCTATTTTGGAGATTGGTAGCTTAATTGGCTGACAGCTGGTTTACAATGCAGAGTGATGTCAAAAGCATGGGTTCATGGAGAAGGAGCACGCGGTGTCCACCAACACCCTGGAGTTGTTCAGGGAGAGATGGGCACCGCAGGGAGTGGAGTGCATCATTTCCCCCTCCAAAGCCATTTTGATTTAGTCCCTGCCCTCCCCTTCACTGTTTGATCACACAGCATTGCCCTCTTTGATGTGAAGGGCACTGCTTGTCACTGGCCACTTGGGTGTTTTCCTATTTTTCCTGGTGGTGGAAATTGAATAAAGATTTGTGCACTTTGTGTCTCTCACTTTGTCTCACACCTGCACACACACACTATGGGTGCTGGGGAAAAGAAATAATAATAAGCACTACCGCAGTTAGGCGGTAGTGTGGGGAAATAATTTAAAAAACGGAAAAAAAAGAAAAAAAGAAAAAAAAAAGCATGGGTTCAATTCTTGCATTGGTTGAGGTCACTCTGAATTGGTCAACCCTTTACCTAAGAATGAGACAGTCACATTGTTTTCTTTCTGATCAGCTTGATAGTGAGGCTTTCAGTTTTATTTAAAAACCTGTAATCAGCATTCTCAAAAGGAGCACTGAAATATCCAATGTTTGGAATGAGGGGCAATGAAGCAGATATTCTAAATCAACTAAGATATGTCTATTATCTACATATTGAGAAAGGGGCAAAGATATTGGAAAGAATGACAAAGCAAAGGAAGGAAGAAAACGGATCAAGACATTGAAACAAGAAACGAATGTAGCAAGTGAGAGATTGAAGGAACTTAAAGGTGAAAGCAAGGTGAAGAATGAAGGAAATGGCTAAAAGAGTATTTCCATCAAATTGAAATTCAGCATTCGTGTTTGGGAGACACATTGTTCATTTGGGGAGGGATTAATAAATGTTGTTTGTTGCTGCTTTGAAAATCAAAACCTGTTAAATAAGAATCTGGAAGAAGACAATAAAGTAATCATTTCTGATTTACACTCATCCTGGTGCAGATGAAATACTGGCAGCAGCTGAGAAGCATGTGGTTACTAATGCTGATTACCACGGTGACTCTGCTGCTCTTTGCTCCTGGTCAAAGGCTGGTAGCGAAACTGAAAAAAACAAGTGTGAATTGATGGAATTTCTTTGGAAATTGATACATAATTAGTTGACCAATAGAACCCAGCAAAGACTATCCATGGGCGGGAGTTAAATGTGAAGTTTAATAGGATCTACTAGTTGAGGTAGTTAATGAGGCAGACATATTCCTCCCCACTTCCTAACATGGAAACAATTTATAGTGCAAATGATGGCCATTCAGCCCAAATGTGCTGGCCAAGAAAATGAGTTCTCCTGCCTCTACTGCCCTATAAGATAGTCAACCTAAACTTCCACACCTTCTGAGTGAAAAGCTGTCTCCTAAAGGCCTTTCCCATCATTCTAGCAAATTAATCCCACTAGTTATTAATCTTTCTGCTAAGGGAAATAAATCCTACCTATCAACCTGATCTAGGGCCCTACATACTGACCAAGACTGCAGGCTTCCAACCACGAATATAATGGTTCACATCTTTGTTTGAACCAAGTATTTGTGACAATGCCGTGTCACTGCAGAATCTTTGGAGTGGCACGGTGTCTCAGTGGATAGTGTCAGGGCCCTGTGTTCGATTCCAGCCTTGGGCGACTATCTGCATACAGTTTACACATTCTCCCTGTATCTGTGCGCGTTTCTTCCAAGTGCTTCCAAGTGCTCCTATTTTCTCCCACAGTCCAAAGATGTGCAGGCTAGATGGACTGGAGCCATGCTAAAATTGTCCATGGTGTGTAGGCTTGGTGAATTAGCCATGGGAAATGCAGGGTTTCAGGGATAGAGTAGGTTTGGGTGAGATGCTCTTTGGAGGGTCAGTGTGGGCTTGATGTGCCAATGGCCTTCTTCTACATTGTAGGGATTCCGTAATTTCATACATTTCAATTTAATCTGCCTGTAGCCCCTGTCTTCCAAAAAAATAGAATCCATCCAGTCCAATCTTTACTCATTTCTCATTCCAGCCCTCGCAAAAGAATCTTGGGCACTTTTATCTTGGAGAAGGAGTTTTTTCTAATTTACTGATATCCCAGTAAGTTGAACTTGACCTTTGGAAAAGCATGAGTGAGAGGTGACTGGGTTGAAATGTATGGAGATCCTGAATAGTCTTGACAGGGTGGATATGGAAAGGATGTTTCCTCTTGTGGGTGATTCTAGAATTAAGATGGTGGAAGTGGGATCATTGAATATTTTCAAGGTGGATAGATTTCTGTTAGACAAGGGAATCAAAGAGAATGAGGATAGATGGGAATGTGGAATTTGGAATTGCAGGCTAGGTGGATTGGCCACGGGGAGGGGGAGTGGGGTGGATCTGAGCGGGATGCTCTTCTGTGGAGAGGTGTGGGTTTGATGGGCGAAATGGCCTGTTTCCACACTGTAGAAATTCTAAAATTCTACTCCATGTTTGAGGGATCGAATGGTTCATTTGAGATCTTGTTTAGTTCGTTTGCATGTTCACTTTTCACGATCAAAGAAATGATCTTCTAGGCCACAGACCAGAGAGTTTGACTGAAAAAAAAGTTGTGCTTGAACGTCAATCTTACAGCGATATATGACATAATGAGAAAAACAGTAAATGCAGAAGACAACCTCAAGTTAACATTCTGAGAGTCGGACAATGGGAGAGTTTTGAAACAGCAAATATCAATTTATAACATAAACCGAAATTGCTGGATAAAGTCCAATTGCTGATGTAGAGAAAGCACAGTTAATGTGACCCTTCTTCAGAAATGTCAACTGAGACAGGAGGAATAATTTGAAAGAATGACTAATAATGAATCTTAGTATAGTGTGTGGGGTAGACTTTTGGAATAAACACCTCAATATTTGGGAGAAACTACTGTTTACTGATATAGGGAAAAGTCCAGGAATCTGGAAGGTGAAGATAAGATAGGCTGAATGGTCTTTTCTATCAGTCACGACTTCTGTAAAGACAGTACCAACTGAGACAGGAGTGGATTGGGGAGCTGAGGGAGGTCGCTGTTACAGCAGCTACTTACAAAGGCTGAAAATGGAGCTCAGAGCCTTTAATTTAAACAGAAGCAGTGCACTCTGCTTCTTCCTGAGCACCCTGCCACAACAGAGACAATACGATGAGCAGAAAACCTCATTTTGCTCTAATTTTTGTTTGAAGTAGAGAAGCATGTAAATTGAAGCCAGAACCAATCGTTCATGAACTTGGTTAATACCGATCTTCGGAGGATGGCCAGTGGGCTGTTTATTGAGTTGGTGATTCGTCAAAGGGTGGAAAAAAATGCGTGGACGATTCTTGGAAGCTATAATCATATTAACCAGGCAACAAAACCAATGAGAAGGTCAACATTACCATCTTACACAGCACAGGGTTTAAAGGTCCAGGGAACAGATGTTCGCCTGTATCAGTGTTACACAAATAAAGACAGAATGGGCCCTTGTTTGTTTTAGAAAATCATGTGTAATTCATTCTGTAAAGTAACGGTGAACATATGTTTGATTGAACATGGCCAGAGCTGTCTTTCTCTCATCTACCCCTCACTATCCACAACATTGTGCCACGTCCAAATGATTCAGATGGCACTCACCCAAACTGTGTCCTGTCGCTGATTAATACGTTGATGCCTTTTATCTCATTGCCTCCTTTAAACAAGGCAATAGTGATATGCAGTCGCATAGACTGGACAACTTCCAGGTTCCCCACCTGGTTGGTTCGGAATTAGCTCAGTTCAGTCCTGCTGCTTGTTTCAGAGGGTGGGGGAGGTGCATTTGCAGAGAGTGAAGGAGGTTGGCTCAGCGACCATTGGGACGAAAAAGGAAAAATCTTCAGTCAATGTTCCTGCTCCTGCTCAGAATCTAGTGACCCATGTTTGGAAGTGTCTGGGGTATAAATCAGGGCATCCCAGATGCTGCTCTATGAGAACTCTTTAAGACATTTTTATCATTTTTTGGAATGTCAAACTTAACTTGATAACTTCAGTCAACAGGGTAGTGGAGTTGCAGGTAGACAAGGTAGTAAAGAAGGTGTTTGGCACATGGTGCCTTTATCGGTGAGTACATTGAGTATAGGAGTTGGGATGTCATGTTGCGGTGATACAGGATGCTAGTTAAGCCACTTTGGGACTGCATTCAGTTCTGATCTGCCTACTCAGAAAGAGCTCACAAAAAATTTACAAGGATGTCGCCAAGGTTGGAGGGTTTGAAGTTATAGGGAAAGGCTGAGTAGGCTGGGACTATTTTTCCTGGAATGTCAAAGACTGAGGGGTGACCTCATAGACGTTTATAAAATTTTGAGGGGTATGAATAGGGTAAATAATTAATGTCTTTGCCATAGGGCAGGGAGTCCAAAACTAGAGGTCATAGTTTTAAGGTGAAAGGGCAAAGATTTAAATGGGACTTAAGGCACAACTTTTTCACTCAGATGGTGGTGCGTGCATGAACTTAAATGCCACAGGAGGCGGTGGAGGCTGGAGCAATTGCAACATTTAAAAGGTATTTGGATGGGTATATAAATAGGAAGGGTTCAGAGGGATGTGGGCCAATTGTTGGCGAATGGGACTAGATTCATTTAGGATATAGAGTCATAGAGTCATAGAGATGTATAGCATGGAAACAGACCATTCGGTCCAACCCATCCATGCTGACCAGATATCCCAACCCAATCTAGTGCCACCTGCCAGCAGTCGGCCCATATCCCTCCAAACCCTTCCTATTCATATACCCATCCAAATGCCTCTTAAATGTTGCAATTGTACCAGCCTTCACCACATCCTCTGGCAGCTCATTCCATATACGTACTACCCTCTGTGAGAAAAGGTTGCCGCTTTGGTCTCTTTTATATCTTTCCCCTCTCACCCTAAATCTATGCCCTCTAGTTCTGGACTCCCCGACCCCAGGGAAAAGACTTTGTCTATTTATCCTATCTATGCCCGTCATAATTTTGTAAACCTCTATAAGGTCACCCCTCAGCCTCCAACGCTCCAGGAAAACAGCCCCAGCCTGTTTAGCCTCTCCCTGTAGCTCAAATCCTCCAACCCTGGCAACATCCTTATAAGTTTTTTCTGAACCCTTTCAAGTTTCACAACATCTTTCCGATAGGAAGGAGACCAGAATTTCACACAATATTCCAACAGTGGCCTAACCAATGTCCTGAACAGCTGCAACATGACCTCCCAACTCCTGTAATCATTACTCTAACCAATAAAGGAAAGCACACCAAACGCCTTCTTCACTATTCTATCTACCTGCGACTCCATTTTCAAGGTGCTATGAACCTGCACTCCAAGGTCTCTTTGTTCAGCAACACTCCCAAGCACCTTACCATTAAGTGTATGAGTCCTGTTATGATTTGCTTTCCCAAAATGCAGCACCTAACATTTATCTGAATTAAACTCCATCTGCCACTTCTCAGCCCATTGGCCCATCTGGTCCAGATCCTGTTGTAATTTGAGGTCACCCTCTTCGCTGTCCACTACGCCTCAAATTTTAGTGTCATCTGCAAACTTACTAATGGTACCTCTTATGCTCGCATCCAAATCAATTATGTAAATGACAAAAAGTAGAGGGCCCAGCACCGATCCTTGTGGTACTCCACTGGTCTCAGGCCTCCAGTCTGAAAAACAACCCTCCACCACCACCCTCTGTCTTCTACCTTTGAGCCAGTTCTGTATCCAAATGGCTAGTTCTCCCTGTATTCCATGAGATCTAACCTTGTTAATTAGTCTCCCATGGGGAACCTTGTTGAACGCCTTACTGAAGTCCATATAGATCACATCTACTGCTCTGCTCTCATCAATCTTCTTTGTTACTTCTTCAAAAAACTCAATCAAGTTTGTGATTCATGATTATTCACGCACAAAGCCATGTTGGCTATCCCGAATTAGTCCTTGCCTTTCCAAATACATGTACACCCTGTCCCTCAGGATTCCCTCCAACAACTTGCCCACCACCGAGGTCAGGCTCACTGGTCTATAGTTCCCTGGCTTGTCCTTACCACCCTTCTTAAACAGTGGCACCACATTTGCCAACCTCCAGTCTTCCGGCACCTCACCTGTGACTATCGATGATACAAATATCTCAGCCAGAGGCCCAAAAATCACTTCTCTAGCTTCCCACAGAGTTCTTGGGTACACCTGATAAGGTCCTGGGGATTTATCCATCTTTAACCATTTCAAGACATCCAGCACTTACTCCTCTGTAATCTGGACATTTTGCAAGATGTCACCATCTAATTCCCTACATTCTATATCTTCTATATCCTTTTCCACAGTGCATAACTGATGCAAAATATTCATTTAGTACCTCTCCCATTTTCTGTGGCTCCACACAAAGGCCGCCTTGATGATCTTTGTGGGGTCTTATTCTCTAGGGGCCCGAGTTACCCTTTTGTCCTTAATATATTTGTAAAACCACTTTGGATTCTCCTTAATTGTATTTGCCAACGCCATCTCATGTCCCCGTTTTGCCCTACTGATTTCCCTCTTAAGTATACTCCTACTTTTTTAATACTCTTCTAAGGATTCACTCAATCTATCCTGTCTATACCTGACATAAGCTTCCTTCTTTTTCTTAACCAAACTCTCAATTTCTTTAGATATCCAGCATTCCCTATACCTACCAGCCTTCCCTTTCACCCTGACAGGAATATACTTTCTCTGGATTCTTGTTATCTCATTTCTGAAGGCTTCCCATTTTCCAGCCGTCCCTTTATCTGTGAATATCTGCCTCCAATCAGCTTTCGAAAGTTCTTGCCTAATACCGTCAAAATTGGCCTTTCTCCAATTTAGAACTTCAACTTTTAGATCTGGTCTATCCTGTTCCATCACGATTTTAACACAAATAGAATTATGGTTGCTGGCTCCAAAATGCTCCCCCACTGACACCTCAGTCACCTGCCCTGCCTTATTTCCCAAGAGTAGGTCAAATTTTGCACCGTCTCTGTTAGGTACATCCACTTACTGAATCAGAAAATTGTCTTGTACACACTTAAGAAATTCTTCTCCATCTAAACCTTTAACACTATGGCAGTCCCACTCGATGTTTGGAAAGTTAAAATACTCTACCATAACTACCCTATTATTCTTACAGATAGCTGAGATCGCCTTACAAGTTTGTTTCTCACTTTCTCTCTGACTATTGGGGGGTCTATAATACAATCCCAATAAGGTGATCATCCCTTTCTTATTTCTCAGTTCCACCCAAACTTCCCTGGATGTATTTCCAGGAATATCCTCCCTCAGCACAGCTGTAATGCTATCGCTTATCAAAAATGCCACACCCCCTCCTCTCTTGCCTCCCTTTCTATCCTTCCTGTAGCATTTGCATCCTGAAACATTAAGCTGCCAGTCCTGCCCATCCCTGAGCCATGTTTCCGTAATTGCTATGATATCCCAGTTCCATGTTCCTAACCATGCCCTGAGTTCATCCGCCTTCCCTGTTAGGCCCCTTGCATTGAAATAAATGCAGTTTAATTTATTCGTCCTACCTTGTCCCTGCCTGCCCTGACTGTTTGACTCACTTCTGTTCTCAGCTGTACCCGCTTCAGATCAATCTCTTTCCTCACTTTCTCCCTGGGTCCCATCCCCCCCCCTCCAACCACCCACCCACCCTACTAGTTTAAATCCTTCCAAGCAGTTCTAGCGAATTTCCCTGCCAGTATATTAGTCCCCTTCCAATTTAGGTGCAATCCTTCCTTGTACAGGACACTTCTACCCCAAAAGAGATTCTAATGATCCAAAACTGTGAATTCTTCTCCTATACACCAGCTCTTCAGCCATGCATTCATCTGCTCTATCCTCCTATTCCTGCCCTCACTAGCTCGTAGCTCTGGGAGCAATCCAGATATTACTACCCTTGAGAACCTCCTTTTTAAATTCCTTCCTAACTCTCTGTAATCTCCCTTCAGAATCTCAACCTTTTCCCTTCCAATGTCATTGGTTCCAATGTGGACAATGACCTCCTGCTGGCCCCTCTCCCTCGTGAGAACATTCTGCACCCTCTCTGAGACATCCTTGATCCTGGCACCAGGGAAACAACACACCATTCTGCTTTTTCTCTGCTGGCCACAGAAACGTCTGTCTGTACCTCTGACTACAGAATTCCCTAACACAATTGATCTCTTGGAAGCCGACATACCCCTCGTTGCATTAAAGCCAGTCTCAATACCAGAAACTTGGCTGTTGGTGCTACTTTCCCCTGAGAATCCATCACCCCCTACATTTTCCAAAACAGCATACCTGTTTGAAATGGGTATATCCACAAAAGACTCCAACACTAGCTGCCTACCTCTCTTACCCTTCCTGGAGTTAACCCATCTATGTGACTGTATCTGAGACTTTCCCCCCTTCCTATAACTGCCAACCATCACATACTGTTTGTTGCAAGTTCCTCATCATGTCTATCTGTCTCTCCGAACAATCCACTCGATCTGATAAGATTTGCATTCAACAGCATCTATGGCAGATGTAATCTGCAGTAACCCTTAAACTCTCTTTAAACTCCCACATCTGACAAGAAGTACATATCACTGCAAAGGCCATTTTTGCTCCTTCACAATCTACAGACCGAGAAAATAACACCTCTATAAACACTGCCCCAGGTTAAATTAATAGCTATGGCTTATATTTTAAGTTTAATCAAAAGACTTAACTCCAAAAACATATAATCAAGAAAGAACCCACTATACTCACTACTGCAGCCTTTCTCTTGGACAGACTTAAAACAATGATTAACTTATCTGATTGTGTGCTGTGAACTTTGCCCAACAGTTCCTCCAAGATTAGTTGTGAATTTCACTGTTTGTTAATTTCCCTAGATGCACTCCGATACCCAGCGATACACGAATTCAGACAGCAAAGGCGGTAACTGCACAGGTTGTCTCTCTCTCTCTTCTGCACTGTCCTCACCATGTGCTTCCTTTGTCTGCTCTTCTCCCTTTTAAAACTGCTGTTGTTTTGACTTTTTTTGCAAAACAATGCAACAGCATATAAATCAGTAATTGCTGCTCCTGCAATTCGAGGAAATCACCTCCAACACCTAAAATACCTCAAAAAAAGGAGCAGCTCTTACAGCCAGAAATTTTCCCGTCCTCCATCTTGGTCTACCCAGGGTGATTTATTCTGGTTGGCATGGATAGGTTGGACCGAAGGCTCTGTTTCAGTGCTGTACAACTCCATGACTCTCCAACATATGGAATCACAATTCAACCTTCCCCTGGTGTTGTTTTGCAAGAATTGAGCGGTAAGGATGAGAGCGACCGTCAATTTGCCCCTGTACAATCACACAACTGAAGAAGTCCTGAAGGGATGAATTGTTGCTGGCGATCGGGCTCCACAGGAGCTGACAATGTTGTGCCACTTGTAGACTAGCAGCAGTGTTTACCGTACATAAACAGTACTGCAGCAACTCACTGAAGTTCCTTCAACAGTGCCCTCCAAATTGCAAACTATACCATTTAGAAGGGCAAGGACGGCAGACACATAGGAACACTGCCACTTTCAAGCTCCCCTCCTCTGCTGATTTGGAACAATGTCACTGTTTCTTCACTATCACAGGGTTAAAACTCTGGAAATCCCTCCATTGTGTCACTGTGGATGTCTCTACAACACATGACCTGCAGTGACGCCAGATGGTGGCTTACCGACAGCTTCTCAAGGGCAGTTAAAGAGGGGCAATAAATGTTTGCCTGATCAGTGAGGCTCAAATTCTCCAAAAGAATAACAAGAACCATGGCCATTTTTGGATGAGTCTTGATGGTGATTTCAAACAAGATGGGTAGCAACCTCCACATGATCCACTTATGCACACGTGCACATGGATGGCCAGGAGCAAATGCCAAGTTGGATAGTCTCAGTATCTGGATTGCCCATCCCACCTGGCTGTAATGGCACTGGTGTGCATCTGGACTCATTGCTTTCGGCTCTGTGTAACCTGTGCCCAAGTAAAAGCTTCAGGACAGTTGGGATACACCTTAGGCACTTAAATGGAAACCAAACTCTTGTTCTGTGGGGACCTGGGTCGTGTGTGTGTGTGTGTGTGTGTGTGTGTGTGTGTGTAAAGAGAGAAACACTCACATGACTTCATATCTGACTTTTGCTCAGGAATCTCATTTTCAATTATCAAATGCAGAGTCCCATGCAGAAGCCATTGAGCTTAATGTCCTAAGTTAGTCAGTTATTTTCAGGTCCCTGGCAAGCATTTGATTAGATTTCTCCAGTTCAGATCACAGGGTGATAAATAAGAGCCTGGAGTTGATGGATTTATCACCATGCTTTACACCCTCAGCTTCCTTGGCTACCGAGACAGTCTGTGAATCTGAGTATCCCAATCGGACTTAATATCAAGCATGTCCCTGGCCTTTTATGGAAAGACAATTACAGTGGAAGGTAATTTACTGCCTGTTACAGCCGATGGCTATTTTAATCTAGTAAGGTGATGCTGAGACAGTTTATGAATCTCAAATGATAAAAGTTAACAATATAGCAAACAAACTTTATACTTGTGTGTTATCCACTGGGAGCTCTTTAGGAAGATGTAAAAGTGCTTGCCTGATACAAATCATAATGGCCTAATAATCAATTGCCCATCTGGGACTGATTAACTCTGTGGGTTAGTTTATTTAAAACAATAAAACACATTCTAAGTATGTGGCAAATGTTACAGCAAACCAACTGCATTACATGGGGGTTGCAGCTGACAAACACAGAGCATAATGATGGCTAGGCAGAGTCACACAATTATATATACACAGCACATGGATTTGTTAAAGGTGAACTCTCTTAAAGGCATGATACACAAACAATAAAATGCACTTCCACTACATAAGTCTCCTCACTGTGAGTGCAGTGCATTCATAAAATTACCCTTTACATCACAACTCCCAAGATTGCAAATAAACAAATACAGAAAGAGGAGGGGAGAGACTACAAAATATAGCAAGTTTTTAAAAACTTTTGCCATCAAAAGCAGGAAGGAATTGTATTTACCTGGCACACTGTTGGCACTCTTAGAAATCAGATGTATAATTATTTATTTCCACGTGCTATGGTTAGTTATCTGAAAAGTAAGTAGTTTAAGGATTGTCATTATTGTTATCGAAGAAATACACCAGCCAATTTGCAAACTGCAAGACCCCCACGACCAGCATTGTAATAAAGTCCAGCTGATCTGTTTCAGTATTGCTGGATGACTGATAATTATTGCCCCCAGGGTACTGGGGAGAAACCTATATTTCTTTTTCGAAGAATGCCATAGGACTTTTTTGTGAGGGCAGACTGTTTAGTTCCTCATCTAAAAGAAGCATTCTGAAACTGTGCAATACTCATGCTGTGCTGCACTGAAGTGTCAGCCTGGATTCTGTGTTATCATTATATGGGGTCTTGAAACCTCAGTCTTCAGAGGGGAAGGAGCTACTGCCATCCTACAGCTGACCTGTAAACACCTTCAGATTTGGATAGGAGGGTCATGTTGTGCAGTGGTATTGTCTCTACCTTTGTGCACAGAGGGTTGGATTCAAGTCCTACCTGGTGCAGAATCATGTCATAAAATCTCAGATAAATGTTATGGGGAGCATGTAGGAGAATGGAGTAGAGGAGCATATCAGCAGTGATTAAAGGGCTGAATGGTTGAATTTTGCTCCTATATCTTATGGTCGTCTGGCCTTATGGACTAAAATGAAGCAATTTTAACTCACATAAATTTGAATGTGGGCTCTTTTATAGTTTCATCAAAGATAAAGGACTCGTACACACACACACACACACACACACACACACACAATTCTAAGAAACAATCGGATGGCAGGTATCCTAGAGATGGACCTTTCACTTCTAACACAAATATATTTAAATATTCATTCATTTGACAATTTGTTTTGAATTTGAGAGCGTAACCCAAATTCTGCTTGGCCTGGTAATTTTTGCTGTTATTTGTCAGCCTTCCTTTTTGAATTCTATTCTATTGATTTCAAAGAGAGATAGATAAGCCAGATAGTGAGTAAAAGAAAGGAAACATTTGATATGAACATTTCTTCCATCATAGCTTAACACAGCAGTTATCATGTATTAATGTTTGACAGAACATAAAACTAAAGTTTGCCATTTATATAAATGATTTGGATAAAAATGTAGGAGGCATGGTTAGTAAATTTGCAGATGATGCCAAAATTGGTGATATAGTGGACAGTGAAGAAGGTTATCTAAAATAACAAACAGATTTTGGCATGTGGAGTTTAATTTGGATATATATGAGGTTTACATTCCGGTAAAACAAACAACAATTAATGGAAGGGCCCAGGAAGTGTTATTGAACAGAGAGACCGCAGGGTTCAGGTGCATAATTCTTTGAAAATTGCATCACCGGTATACAGAATGGTTCAGAGAGCATTTAGCACGCTTGTCTTCATTGTTCAGACCTTTGAGTATAGGAGTTGGGACTTCATGTTGAAGTTGTAGAGGACATTGCTGAAGCCTCTTCTGGAGTACTGTACACAGTTCTGGTCACCCTGTCATAGGAAGGATATCATTAAACTGGAATGGATTCAGAAAAGATTCACCAGGATGTTGCCGGGAATGGAGGGTTTGAGATATAAAAGTAGATTGGAAAGACAGGCACATTTTTTACTGGAGTGTATGAGTTTGAGGGGTGACCTTATGGAGATTTATAAAATCATGAGGGGCATGGATAAGGTGAATGGTAAGAGTCTTTTCCCGAGGGTGGGGGAATTCAAAACTAGGGGGCCATATTTTTAGAGGTGAGATTTTTACACAGAGAGTGGTTCATGTGTGGAATGACCTGCCAGAGAAAGTGGTGAATGCATGTAGAGTTACAACGTTTAAAAAACATTTGGATAAGTACATGAATAGGAGAGGTTTGGATGGATATAAGCAGGCAGGTGGGAATAGTTCAGTTTGGGAACATGGCCTTGTTGGACCGAAGAGTCTGTCTCTGTACTATACAACTCTATGACTAATGACAATAGAAAAGCATGCATCCTTTTAATCACTTAATTGAATGCTTACTGCTATATAGTAACCCCATTTTATATGGGAATGACATACCCTTGATATCTTACAAACCAGAATTTCAGGAAATGACTTGCATGACACCCCTGTCTGTTGAATAATGAAGCAAGCACTTTCTGCATCTCAGAAACTCATTACAGCTTCTTCGACAACACCTTCCAAACCTGCAATCTTTACCATCTGAAAAGCCTAAGGCAGCAAAAACATGGGAATAATGCCACTTGCAAGCACCCCTCCAAGTCGCACTCCTGATTTGGAATGCTATCACAGTTCCTTCACTGTCAATGACTCAGAATCCTTGAACTCCCTTCCTCACATCATCGTACGTGCAGCTACAGCATGTGAACTGCAGCGATTCAAGAAAGCATCTCACCACCACCTTTGCCAATGCAATTAGAGATGAACAATAAATATATGCCCACATCCCATGAAAGAATCAAAAAACAAAAAGCACCCAGGAAGCAATGGCGTGGTTACACCTTTGGTAGAATTTTGCATGATTGAATGGCTGGTTCCTTGCCATGACTGGTCAAAACCTATTCACACTACAATAACTTGCAGTGAGGGAAAATTGGCTTCACTGTGTAAGGCACACAAATGAATAATTGCCACTTAGGTGAGGGGCTGGAGGGCAGCTGGTGTTCATTGAGCAATACTTTAGTGTGAGTCTGTGCCTTTAGGGCAAGGGGAGGAGAGATGGGTGGTAATTACTTTATCTTGCTTCTTAAAAATAGTATCTAGATTATTTTTGACGTGTTACAGATCTTGGTGTAATGTGGAATCTATAACCTGTAAGTGCTTTAAATTGTGTTCGCTTCTAAAGAGGTCACCAGATGGTTGAGGTTATTTTATAATATGCAGTGGACACCTGACATCAATGTCTGCAGGCTGATCGTCTTTTTGAAAACATCTCAATGCTCTAATGTTGCAGATTCGGAAAATAGCATAAAGGGCTTAATTTCAAAGATTTAATATGTGAGTGGTTTATTATGCATTGCTTGAACAGCATCACCTTTCGACTGAGTACTGAATGCACTCTCAGTGAAGTGATTGGCCCGTTTTAAAAAATTCTCAGTCTCTTTATCCCCACACTCCCACCGAGTCAGCCCTACGGCTAATAGCAAACCTCACGACAAGCAGCAACACTCCAGAATGACTCATTGCCTAGTTCTGGCTGGCCACCTATTGATTTATAAGCATTTCTCCCTAAAACTCTGAGAGATTGCAACAAAAGAGGTTATTTAGTCCTTTGGACCAGCGCCACCCTCTGTTGTCATCACACATTGTTCTTCTTATTCGATTAAATATGTTATAAATCTGTTCTTTTATCACTCAACCTCCCTTTGTTTACCCGTCTGTTTCTCCTTTATCTGAACTGATTTACATGTTACCCGCTTGTTGTCAATAGTTCTTTTATTAATCTTTTCCCCCATGGTTTTATAATTTCAACCAATAATTACTATTAAGTTGAAAATGGAAATGAGTTGAACCGTGGGTTGCCTGTGCTGACAATGCCTGCATGTATCTTTGTGCTTACAACAGCTTGCTTGGCAATGTGCAGTTTGGTGTACCTGAGCAGTATACAGGTATATTTTTGCACACAGGCCTGATTTGTGTCCATGTACAGCTGTTCTGTCACTATTTGCACATGTTTCTGTGCAAAATGTTATGCTTGCCCATGTGACTTGAGCATCTTTTCCAACTTGTAATGTGTATCAGGATATCAAATAATTCAAGTCCCTTTCCATTTCTGGGTTAAGTCAGCTCCGTGGGAAAGATGTCCATTCCTGATGAAGGGCTTTGGCCTGAAAGGTTGATTTTCCTGCTCCTTGGATGCTGCTTGACCGGCTGCGCTTTTCCAGCATCTAATCTTGACTCTTATCTTCAGCATCTCATTGGAGAAAAGAAGGTTTAGGGGAGATTTGATAGAGGTGTACAAGATGATTAGGGGTTTAGATAGGGTTGACAGTGAGAACCTTTTTCCGCTAATGGAGTCAGCTGTTACTAGGGGACACAGTTTTAAATTAAGGGGTGGTAGGTATAGGACAGATGTTAGGGGTAGATTCTTTACTCAACGGGTTGTGAGTTCATGGAATGCCCTGCCAGGAGCAGTGGTGAACTCTCCTTCTTTATGGTCATACAAGCGGGCTTTGGATAAGCATATGGAGGTTATTGGGCTAGTGTAGGTTAGGTAGGCTTTGGTCGGCGCAACATCGAGGGCCGAAGGGCCTGTACTGCGCTGTATTTTTCTATGTTCTGTGTTCTATCTGCAGTACCCACTTGCGCTTCCATGGGAAAGATACCAGGGTCTAATAAAAACAAATAAATGCTGGAAAAATTCAGTGGGCTATGTAACTCTGTGAAGATAAACAGGTTTCTCAAGGAAGGTCACTGACTTGAAATACAAATGCTGCTTCTCTCTGCCAGAGGCTGCCTGACCTGCTGAGCCTTTCCAGTGATTTTTGTTCTTATTTTTGTTTTCTGGCACCTTCCATATTTTGCTTCAGTGTTGTATCAGTGTCTAATGTCCTGAATTGCATACAAGTCAAAGCTTTTGGATGAAACAGGGAATCCCGCAGTGAAATGATGACACTTGGAACAAACCACTTTTGGTCTCTGTACAGATTGAAGAGGATTTCTCGTGATGCAGTGCTACCTCTGCGCCAAAAACTCTGGTTAGCTCACATGTCAAGACTTGATGGCCACAGAATGTGAGTCAGAATGTGAGAAAAATGGTTGATTGTCACATCAATCACGTCAAATTTGCAATATGCAGCAAAAGAGAGAGAGTATCTTGGTCAGGCAGACATGTCTGCTAGCTGCAGTGCCAAACTTCCCCACATTAAAAAGACTCCAGGTGCGCGTTCTTGCCAGAAGCAAGTGAAACCCACATTTCGATATCATGCACATGGACAGATTGAAGAGGTCAGCCAATCACTGCATCAATCAAGAGAGAACAGAAAGATAGAGGTAGAGTTTGAGAAGGTCCCTGGCTAGGTCCAATGACAAAATAGGATACTGAGGAGATTGTTTCATGATGTATCTATAGCATTAACATTGTTTTGTTTCACAGGTATTCTTGCAAATGTCTGATAAGTGTCATAGAATTATACGGCATGGAAACAGAATCTTCAGTCTATCCCGCAAGGTGAAAAGCTTTGACAAAATGTATTTCTTCTCAGCATTATTCCAAGCGATAGATATTTTAGTCAAACGTGTTACCACACGCCTCTATAGCAGGTGGGACTTAACTCAGGTCTTCTAGCCCAGAGGCAGGGACAGTACCACTGTGTTGCAAGAATAAATAAAGGCAACACATGGTTCTTAGTTATTTTACAAGCATTTGTAGTCACTGTAATTGACCTGCTTGGGCAACTTATGGCATATTCCAGAGTAGGTAGGAACCTAGACCTTCTGGCCCAGAAGTAGGGACACCACCACAAGGCCATTGATGTGCTGCCTCTATTAATAAATAAACTTAAAATTAATCTGTTCAGCCATGTTATGGAGCAGATGGGTCCATGTCTTCCAGCTCAGAAATAGGGACTCCACCACTGAATCACAAGTGGCTTTTACTCAAGCTATTGAATCACAATAATACAAGTGACATATGAACGGGGAGAGGACAGTGGGCTCAGACTGATCAATTTTTTTTCTTAGTCTCTGTCTATTCACTCTTGCTGGAAGTGTGAAGTTCAGGTGAAGGCAGTGTTATGCTGAGCTGTGATGCCTTTTGTGGTGAAGAATATGCAATAGTCTCCCACCATTTGC
Organism: Hemiscyllium ocellatum; assembly: GCF_020745735.1. NCBI lineage: Eukaryota > Metazoa > Chordata > Chondrichthyes > Orectolobiformes > Hemiscylliidae > Hemiscyllium > Hemiscyllium ocellatum. The sequence continues at coordinate 13,328,282 of NC_083439.1, forward strand.
CATCGATGTTCATGCACGAAGAATAATTGCTTTAGAAAAACACTGGAGTGAAACAGAACCTCTCAAACTGTGGACCAGTTGACAACCGCAAAATTGCATTTATGTAGTGCCGTTAATATATTAACATGTTCCAAAACGTTTCACAGCAGCATCATGAGATGAAATTTGATACTGGGCCATGGATGGACATTTTGTGGCAGATGATTGAAAATTTGGTTAATCAGGTCACTTTTGGAACACATATCAGACAGTGACTGTTCATTAAAACATCGAAATTTTCATGATGTCGCATACACACATTGTAAACCTTCCCACACAGTGCTGGGTTAACCCTGCTTTTGAGTGTCTTGTGTTCCAAGCTCCCTTTTAAAAAATGAACATAATTGGATTTGATTCTTGCTGTGAGCAGCTCATTGCATTGAGTCTGCTTAGAATACCTTGTGATGGCAGAAAGACAATCATTTCTTGCAAACGGTTACTGGGAGGAAATTCTTGTAAATTGAAAGCTGAAAGTGCATACTGTTCTCTGTAAAGATTACTGAATACGCCCTCAGCTTTCTCTCCTGCCTTAGCTCTCAATTCCCCTTCACACTCCACAATTCAGAAGAAAATGTTACCCTTAGACTCATTACTAGCATAACCCTGGACTGAGTGTTTTCACCGATGAGAATATTCATCAAAATCCTTTGGGCAATTACATCAGCTGCAGCTATAAGGTATATGGACCTGAAGTGGTTGTTCACGTCATATAATGTTTTTGGGTTCCTCTTTCAATCTCTCCCTCTCTGCCTCAATTTACTTAATGCAAGGAGGTGAATACAGCTTAAGTGCAGTGAGATGCTCAGGCCATTGTCTGGACACAAAATGCGTTCATTTAAAGAGCATGTGATGGCGAGTGGGTCTGTTAAGAGTACTCACCAATATGCTGTACCAGAGACTACATGACACAGCCTTCAAGCTCAGACATCTCTCAATAATCAGCTCAGTCTCACTCATAAGACATCCGGGGTAAGGAGTGGGGACGACATGATGAATGCAGACCTATCCTGAACATCATTGTCTTCATCTGATAATAGAATACTGTTCCACGGGAATCAGGCACTTTAGCCAGGTCAATAGTCTTCAAGTGGTCACTGCCTTTCCTGAGCAAGTTGATGTTGAAACATAGTCAGAAGCTGGTTCACTTCCATGAGACTTGGGCATCACAGCAAGGTTGTCATGGTCACCATTTCAGAGCCTAGTTTTCAAATCTGGAATTAGTCTTTGAATTTCAACTCTAGCTGCTAGCCCGAGGAGCAGTCTGGGCTGCTGGATTACTAAGCTAGTGACATTACCACTTGTCACTGAATTGCATTAGCTGCACACATCACTTTGATGGCTCCTGTACCAGAATGCCATTTGACTGCAGGAACATTAAAGCTAAACATGTCTTTGTTATTATCCAATTCCTATTCATGAGCACCTTTAGGGCGGCATGGTGGTTCAGTGTTTAGCACTGCTGCCTCACAGTACCAGGGACCTGGGCTCGATTTCAGCCTTGAAGGACTCTGTCTGGAGTTTGCATATTCTCCCTGTATGTACGTGGGTTTCCCTTAGGTGCTCCAGTTTCCTCACATAGTCCAAAGAGGTGCAGGTTAGGTAGACTGGCCATGCTAAATTATTCCATAGTAATATGCAGGCTAGGTGGATTAGTCATGGTAAATATAGGGTCATGAGAATAGGGTGGAGGCTTGGGTCTGGGCAGGATACTCTTCAGAGGGTTGGTGTAGACTGAATGGGCTGAATAGTCTCTGATAGGGATTCTATGATTCTATCAACTTCCAGCAAGAGGCACTCACTGAAGAGTGATTGTATAAACAGATGAATTAGGAGCACAGGAAAGCTGTTCAATCCCTTGAACTTGCTCCACCATTCAATAAGCATCTGATTAATCAGCCACATTTTCCCTGCATTTCCCTTTGATAATCATTGCCTCCTTTATTAGTGAAGAATCTATCTACCCTGTCTTTAAAATATTTGATGACCCTTCCTCTAAGCAGTGAGTATGCTGCTTGGTGCTTATCTCCCTAACTGAGGCCAATTATAATTGTTGTCACTCATTGCAGGTTGGAGTATGTTACAGACTGGTTAACTAGATTCTGATTTAATTCATTCATAGCATGCTGTCAAAACCGTGTTCAGCGTTAATCTCTAGTTGCCTTGAGAAAGTGGCACTTGATCTTTTTCTTGCATTATTGCAGTTGTTGTAATGCTCCCACCATTGTGGCTGATGCTGTGAATTGGAAGATTTGACCCAACCGTGATGAGTGGGGGATGCTGTTTATCCAAGACAGATTTGTCTGTGATTTAATAGGGAACATTCAGTTGATGAACCTTTGCTATTCCCCCTCTGTTGTCAAAGTTGCAGAGCTGGAGGTGCTTTTGAAGTAACAGAGGTATTGCTGAAGGCCATTCTATTGATTGCGCATAGTGCTTCAACAGTGGGTGCTGAGGTCAGCAGTTATAGTGAAAATTAAGTTAATCTCTATCTATGTGGCATTAAAACATTAATTTGAACGATGTTGCAGCTGCAGGATCCTAGCGAGTGGTATAGAATCATAGAATCCCTGCAGAAGCAGGCCATTCAACCCATTGGGTTTGCACAGATCCTCTGAAGTGCATATCACTCAGGCCCATCCCATGACCCTATCCCTGTAACCCTGCACTTATTATAGCTAACCCACCTAATCTACACACCTCTGGATACTCCGGGGCAGCTGTCCCTGGTAGCTATACACACAGATGACAAAGTCCGCAAATTCAACTGGGACAACACAACAATCATAGGAGAAAGTGAAGTCTGCAGATGCTGGAGATCAGAGTCGAGAGTGTGTGCTGAAGGGCTCCTGCCCGAAACATCGATTCTCCTGCTCCTCTGATGCTGCCTGACCTGTTGTGCTTTTTCAGCACCACACACTCTTGACAACAATCAAAGGTCAAGCTAAACAGAGGACAGCCAGAGAATTTCTAGAAGCATAGCACTCATCCATGGACTGCATCAATAAGCCTTGACCCAGTATACCAACCACTGCAACAAACAACCTGAACTGGGAACCAGAAGCAGCAGGAAAGAAACCAAATAAATTCCAGAAGACACAGTACAGCAACGCTTCATAGGAGGCTCCAAAGCATTGAGGATGTCATCTAGAAAGGGGACGAAATGTCTGCAAATCAACTTCCCAGCTTGGCAAACATAATCCCAACTATGACTATGGGGCAATTTAGCATGGCCAATTCATTTAACCTATGGGTCTTTAGACTGTGGGAGTAAACTGGAGTACCAGAGGAAACCCACATAGACATGGGGACAAGAAACAAACTCCACACAGACAGTCGTATCAAGGCTGGGATCGAACCTAAGTCCCTGGCATTGTGAGGCAGCAGTGCTAACCACTGAACCACCATGCCACCCAATATATTCTCTTAGACTCTGAACTTGAACCTCGTGGACCATTGTGAGCTCAGCCACTAGTCGCAGGGAGTCTGGCCTTTGCCAGATGGTTGCATCAAACACAGGATTGAAAGCATTACAAAATATGTGAGAGAGTGAGTAACAAACAATCTCAACTATTTACACACTGGATACAAATGTAACATCTCATAAAACATAAATTTGACAGTATATTATCTTACATGTGCAAAACATGTGGGATAAAACACCATTCAAGCATGTAGATTGTTGTACACTGGACAATTTCCAGCTGGTGCTGCACACAGGCTGAAGTGGACAGCGTGGAGGATGCTGCACAGAATGAAGTGTTTTTTTAAATTCACAAATGGGACCTGAACATCAGAGGCTCAGCCACCATTTATTGCCTGTCCTTAGTTATGACTGAAAAGATAGTGGTGAGCTGCCTTCTCGCACTGCTGCATTTTGACCCAGCCACACTGAAGGAACAGCGATATATTTCCAAATCAGGATGATGAGTGGCTTGGAGGGGAACTTACAAGTGGTGGTGTTCCCATATATCTGCTGCCCAAGTCCTTCTATAAGGAAGTGATTGTGGGTTTGGAAAGTGTTGTCTCAGTATCTTTGGAGAATTTCTGCAGTGAATCTTGTAGAGAGTATACACTGGTGCTACTGAGCATCAATGATAGAGGAGTTACTGTGGTGTCACTCAGGTTGACTGCTTTGTTGACGGCATGGTATCAAGATTCTCAAGTGTTGTTTCACCCATCCAGGCAAGTGGGAGTATTCCATCACTCTCCTGACTAATGCCTCTTAGATGGTGGATTGGCATTGGGTCGTCAGAAGGTAAGTTGCTTGCCACGATAACTTAGCCTCTGACTTGTTCTTGTAGCCATTGTATGTTCTGGCAGGAAGAGCTGCTCCTTTTTTTTGAGGTATTTTAGGTGTTGGAGGTGATTTCCTTGAATTCCAGGAGCAGCAATTACTGTTTTATATGCTTTTACATTGTTTTGGAACTTTGGAAAAAAAAGTCAAAACAACAGCAGTTTTAAAAGGGAGAAGAGCAGACAAAGGAAGCCTGGATGTCTTGAAACGGTTAAAGGTGGATAAATCCCCAGGACCTGATCAGGTGTACCCGAGAACTCTGTGGGAAGCTAGAGAAGTGATTGCTGGGCCTCTTGCTGAGATATTTGTATCATCAATAGTCACAGGAGAGGTGCCAGAAGACTGGAGGTTGGCAAACGTGGTACCACTGTTTAAGAAGGGTGGTAAGGACAAGCCAGGGAACTATAGACCAGTGAGCCTGACCTCGGTGGTGGGCAGGTTGTTGGAGGGAATCCTGAGTGACAGGATGTACATTTGGAAAGGCAAGGACTGATTTGGGATAGTCAACATGGCTTTGTGCGTGGGAAATCATGTCCCACAAACTTGATTGAGTTTTTTGAAGAAGTAACAAAGAAGATTGATGAGGGCAGAGCAGTAGATGTGATCTATATGGACTTCAGTAAGGCGTTCAACAAGGTTCCCCATGGGAGACTGATTAGCAAGGTTAGATCTCATGGAATACAGGGAGAACTAGCCATTTGGATACAGAACTGGCTCAAAGGTAGAAGGCAGAGGGTGGTGATGGAGGGTTGTTTATCAGACTGGAGGCCTGTGACCAGTGGAGTGACACAAGGATCGGTGCTGGGTCCTCTACTTTTTGTCATTTACATAAATGATTTGGATGCGAGCATAAGAGGCACAGTTAGTAAGTTTGCAGATGATAGCGAGGTGTAGTGGACAGCGAAGAGGGTTACCTCAGATTACAACAGACCTTGACCAGATGGGCCAATGGGCTGAGAAGTGGCAGATGGAGTTTAATTTAGATAAATGTTAGGTGCTGCATTTTGGGAAAGCAAATCTTAGCAGGACTTATACACTTAATGGTAAGGTCCTAGGGAGTGTTGCTGAACAAAGAGATCTTGGAGTGCAGGTTCATAGCTCCTTGAAAGTGGAGTCGCAGGAGATATTATTGTGAAAAAGGAGTTTCGTATGCTTTTCTTTATTGCTCAGAGTATTGACTACAGGAGTTGGGAGGTCATGTTGCGGCTGTACAGGACATTGGTTAGGCCACTGCTGGAATATTGCGTGCAATTCTGGTCTCCTTCCTATTGGAAAGATATTGTGAAACTTGAAAGGGAACAGAAAAGATTTACAAGGATGTTGCCAGAGTTGGAGGATCTGAAGATTCCTGAAGAAGGGCTCATGCCCGAAACGTCGATTCTCCTGCTCCTTGGATGCTGCCTGACCTGCTGCGCCTATCCAGCAACACATTTTCAGCTTGGAGGATCCGAGCTACAGGGAGAGGCTGAACAGGCTGGGGTTGTTTCCCTGGAGCGTTGGAGACTGAGGGGTGACCTTATAGAGGTTTACAAAATTATGAGGGGCATGGATAGGATAAATAGGCAAAGTCTCTTCCCTGGGGTCGGGGAGTCCAGAACTAGAGGGCATAGGTTTAGGGTGAGAGGGGAAAGATATAAAAAAGACCTAAGGGGCAAGTTCTTCACACCGAGGGTGGCGTGTGTATGGAATGAGCTGCCAGAGGATGTGGTGGAGACTGGTACAATTGCAACATTTAAGAAACATCTGAATGGGTATATGAATAGGAAGGGTTTGGAGGGATATGGGCCGGGTGCTGGCAGGTGGGACTAGATTGGGTTGGGATATCTGGTTGGCATGGATGGGTTGGACTGAATGGTCTGATTCCATGCTGTACATCTCCATGACTCTATGACTCTATGAAATGGTGAGGTCAGTGCAAGAGACAGAGAGAGAGAGAGAGAACCTGCACAGTTACCACCTTTGCTGTTTGAATTCATGTACCGCTGGGTATCGGAGTGCATCTGGGAAAATTAACAAACACTGAAATTCACAACTAATCTTGGAGGAACTGGTGGGTGAAGTTCACAGCACAGAATCAGATAAGTTAATTGTAGTTTTACATCTGTCCAAGAGAAAGGGTGTAGTAGTGAGGATAGTGGATTCTTTCTTGATTATATGTTTCTGGAGATAAGTCTCTTGATTAAACTTAAAATATAAGCCATAGCTATTAATTTAACCTGGGGCAGTGTTTGTCTGCCATAAATGCTGTTGGATGCGAATCTTATCAGATCGAGTGGATTAGTGGAGAGACAGATAGAAGCGATGAGGAATTTGCAACAGCAACAGTATGTGATGGATGGCAGTTATAGGAAGGGGTGGGGGGAGGGAGTCTCACATACAGTCACATAGATTGGTTAACTCCAGGAAGCGTAAGAGAGTTAGGCAGCTAGTGTTGGAGTCTTTTGTGGATATACCCATTTCAAACAGGTATGCTGTTTTGGAAAATGTAGGGGTGAATGGATTCTCAGGGGAATGTAGCACCAACAGCCAAGTTTCTGGTATTGAGACTGGCTCTAATGCAATGTGGGGTACGTCGGCTTCCAAGAGATCAATTGTGTTAGGGGATTCCGTAGTCAGAGGTACAGACAGACGTTTCTGTGGCCAGCAGAGAAAAAGCAGAATGGTGTGTTGTTTCCCTGATGCCAGGATCAAAGATGTCTCGGAGAGGGTGCAGAATGTTCTTAAGGGGGAGAGGGGCCAGCAGGAGGTCATTGTCCACATTGGAACCAACGACATTGGAAGGAAAAAGGTTGAGATTCTGAAGGGAGACTACAGAGAGTTAGGTAGGAATTAAAAAAGGAGGTCCTCAAGGGTAGTAATATCTGGATTACTCCCATTGCTATGAGCTAGTGAGGGCAGGAGTAGGAGGATAGAGCAGATGAATGCATGACTGAGGAGCTGGTGTCTGGGAGAAGGATTCACAGTTTTGGATCATTCGAGTCTCTTTTGGGGTAGAAGTGTCCTGTACAAGAAGGACGGATTGCACCTAAATTGGAAGGGGACTAATTGGCAGGGAAATTCTCTAGAACTGCTTGGGAGGATTTAAACTAGTAGGGTGGGCGGGGGGGTGGGGGGAGGTGGCAGGATGGTAGGACCCAGGGAGAAAGTGAGGAAAGAGATTGATCTGAAGCGGGTACAGCTGAGAACAGAAGTGAGTCAAACAGTCAGGGCAGGCAGGGACAAGGTAGGACTAATAAAGTACACTGCATTTATTTCAATACAAGGGGCCGAACAGGGAAGGCAGATGAACTCAGGGCATCGTTAGGAACATGGGACTGGGATATCATAGCAATTATGGAAACATGGCTCAGGGATGGGCAGGACTAGCAGCTTAATGTTCCAGGGTACAAATGCTTCTGGAAGGATTGAAAGTTAGGCAAGAGAGGAGGGGGTGTGGCATTTTTGATAAGGGATAGCCTTACAGCTGTGCTGAGGGGGGATATTCCCGGAAATACATCCAGGGAAGTCATTTGGGTGGAACTGAGAAATAAGAAAGGGATGATCACCTTATAGGGATTGCATTATAGACCTCCTAATAGTCGGAGGGAAATTGAGAAATAAACTTGTAAGGAGATCTCAGCTATCTGTAAGAATAATAGGGTGGTGATGGTAGGGGATTTTAACTGTCCAATCATCGAGTGGGACTGCCATAGTGTTAAAGGTTTAGATGGAGAGGAATTTCTTAAGTGTGTACAAGGCAATTTTCTGATTTAGTATGTGGATGTACCTAACAGAGACGGTGCAAAATTTGACCTACTCTTGGGAAATAAGGCAGGGCAGGTGACTGAGGTGTCAGTGGGGGAGCACTTAGGGGCCACCGACCATAATTCTATTTGTTTTAAAATCGTGATGGAAAATGATTGACCAGATCTAAAAGTTGAAGTTCTAAATTGGAGAGAGGCCAATTTTGACGGTATTAGGCAAGAACTTTCGAAAGCTGATTGGAAGCAGATGTTCGCAGGTAAAGGGACGGCTGGTAATGGGAAGCCTTCAGAAATGAGATAACAAGAATCCAGAGAAAGTATATTCCTGTCAGGGTGAAAGGGAATGCTGGATGACTAAAGAAATTGAGGGTTTGGTTAAGAAAAAGAAGGAAGCATATGTCAGGTATAGACAGGAAAGATCGAGTGAATCCTTAGAAGAGTATAAAGAAAGTAGAAGTATACTTAAGAGGGAAATCAGGAGGGCAAAACGCAGACATGAGATAGCGTTGGCAAATACAATTAAGGAGAATCCAAAGGGTTATAAAAAATATATTAAGGACAAAAGGGTAACTCGGGCCCCTAGAGAATAGGGCCCCTCAAAGTTCAGCAAGGCAGCCTTTGTATGGAGCCACAGAAAATGGGGGAGATACTAAATGAAAATTTTGTGTCAGTATTTACTGTGAAAAAGGATATGGAAGGTATAGACTGTAGGGAAATAGGTGGTGAGATCTTGCAAAATGTTCAGATTACAGAGGAGGAAGTGCTGGATGCCTTGAAATGGTTAAAGATGGATAAATCCCCAGGACCTGATCAGGTGTACCTGAGAACTCTGTGGGAAGCTAGAGAAGTGATTGCTGGGCCTCTGGCTGAGATATTTGTATCATTGATAGTCACAGGTGAGGTGTCGGAAGACTGGAGGTTGGCAAACATGATGCCACTGTTTAACAAGGGCAGTAAAGACAAGCCAAGGAACTATAGACCGGTGAGCCTGACCTCGGTAGTGGGCAAGTTGTGGGAGGGAATCCTGAGGGACAGGATGTACATGTATTTGGAAAGGCAAGGATTGATTCGTGATAGTCAACATGGCTTTGTGCGTGGGAAATCATGTCTCACAAACTTGATTGAGTTTTTTGAAGAAATAACAAAGAAGATTGATGAGGGCAGAGCAGTAGATGTGATCTATATGGATTTCAGTAAGGCGTTCAACAAGGTTCCCCATGGGAGATTGATTAGCAAGGTTAGATCTCATGGAATACAGGGAGAACTATCCCTTTGGATACAGAACTCACTCAAAGGTAGAAGACAGAGGATGGTGGTGGAGGGTTGTTTTTCAGACAGGAGGCCTGTGACCAGTGGAGTGCACAAGGATCGGTGCTGGGTCCTCTACTTTTTGTCATTTACATAAATGATTTGGATGAGAGCATAAGAGGTACAGTTAATAAGTTTGCAGATGACACCAAAATTGGCAGTGTAGTTGACAGCGAAGATGGTTACCTCAGATTACAACAGGATCTGGACCAGATGGGCCAATGGGCTGAGCAGCGGCAGATTGAGATTAATTCAGATAAATGCGAGGTGCTGCATTTTGGGAAAGCAAATCTTAGCCGGACTTATACACTTAATGGTAAGGTGCTTGGGAGTGTTGCTGAACAAAGAGACCTTGGAGTGCAGGTTCATAGCACCTTGAAAATGGAGTCACAGGTAGATGGGATAGTGAAGAAGGCATTTGGTATGCTTTCCTTTATTGGCCAGAGTATTGAGTACAGGAGTTGGGAGGTCATGTTGCAGCTGTTCAGGACATTGGTTAGGCCACTGTTGGAATATTGTGCGCAATTCTGGTCTCCTTCCTATCGGAAAGATGTTTTGAAACTTGAAAGGGTTCAGAAAAGACTTATAAGGATGTTGCCAGTTTTGGAGGATCTGAGCTACAGGGAATGACTGAACAGGCTGGGGCTGTTTTCCCTGGAGTATCAGAGGCTGAGGGGTGACCTTATAGAGGTTTACAAAATTATGAGGGGCATAGATAGGATAAATAGACAAAGTCTTTTCCCTGGGGTCAGGGAGTCCAGAACTAGAGGGCATAGGTTTAGGGTGAGAGGGGAAAGAGATAAAAGAGACCTAATGGGCAACGTTTTTATGCAGAGGGTGGTACGTGTATGGAATGAGCTGCCAGAGGATGTGGTGGAGGCTGGTACAATTGCAACATTTAAGAGGCATTTGGATGGGTATATGAATAGGATGGATTTGGAGGGATATGGGCCGGGTGCTGGCAGGTGGGACTAGATTGGTTTGGCATATCTGGTCGGCATGGATGGGTTGGAATGAAGGGTCTGTTTCTATGCTGTACATCTCTATGACTCTATACAGTGAGTCCAGTTGACCTTCCCTTCAATGTAACCTCCATGGTTTTGAAAGTGAGAGATGCATTGATGTTAACTGTATTGAATATGAAGGGTTGGCGTTTAGATTGCCTCTTATATCCAATCTGATCATTACTTGTCATTTGTGTAGTGCAAATGTTACTTGTCACTTTTCAGCCCAGGCCTGGATACTGTACAGATCTTGGAGGCTTTGAACGTGGACTATTTCAGTGTCTGAAAAGTCGTGAATGGTGCTGAACATTCCCTCCTCTGATCTGATGATTGATGGAATTATAGAATCCCTACAATCTGGAAACTGGCCCTTTGGCCCAACAAGTCCACACCGATCCTCCAAAGAGTAACCCACCTAGACTCATTCCCCTTTCCTATTACTCTACATTTACCCTGACTAATGTACCTTACCTAGACATCCTTGAATACTATGGGCAATTTAGCATGGCCAATTCACCTAACCTGCACAACTTTGGATGGTGGGAGGAAACCAGATCACCCAGAGGAAACTCATGCAGACACAGGGAGAATGTGCAATTCCACACAGACAGCCGAGCAAGGCTGGAATCAGGCCTGGGTCCCTGACATTGTGAAGCAGCAGTGCTAACCACCGAGCCACTGTGCTGTCCCAAGGTCATTGTTGAAATAGCTGAATGTGTTGGGCTTAAGACACTACCCTGAAGAACTCCTGCAGAGATGTCCTCGAGTTGAGATGACTGACCTCCAACTGCCACAACCATCTCTCTATGTACGAGGAATGGCTCCAATCAGTGGAGAGCTTGCCCCCGATTCCCATTGGTTCGAGTTTTGCTAGCGCTCCCTGATGCCACACTCATCAAATTCGGCTTTGATGCCAATGCTGTTACTCTCACCTCATCCTCACCTCAATGCGCATATCCTAATGCATAAGATGGAGTAACACACTGGCCAATGTACAAGCTGCAGGATAGTACATAGGATAACACAAAAGTTAGAATGTGCTGCACAAGACGTATAGTATGGAATGATGTGGGTTTCATGCTAATTTATGGAATGAACCGATATTACGATTAAATCCATTTTGGTTTGTATTCAGTTGTGTTGTGAAGACTGATGGTCCTTTAAGTTGTAACATAGGCATATGATGTTCCAATGGGTGCTACATTTGGCAGGATGTTTCAGTGCTTGTTGCATTCGATCTTACCCAGGAACAAGGGTGAGCTCAGTGTGAGGGTTTCAAGAAGTCACTCAAAATGATTCAAATGTTTACAGAGCAGGCAGTTTTTAGTTAATTGCATGGAGATGTGTGAAGCAGAAGGTTGCTACTTTTGGGCTGCAGTTCAGTGAGTTAGAGAGGGGCAGCGAAAGAGGGTCCATAACAAAAATGGGGCTGCTGTAGCAGGATCCTTGTAGTTCGGGTTTCGGGAACCTGGGAGCCACTGGGTGCAACGAAGAGATTAAGGCTCAGGAGTGATTCTGGGAGCCATCTGAGCAGTGGGGGCTTAGAGAAAGTCAAAGACTTATTGTTAGTTCCGTGCACTTGAGTATAGAGGTGAAAGTAGCCCACGGGTGGTATTAGTTTGACCGAGCTGGAGTAATGCACAACAGGTCAGGCAGCATCCGAGGAGCAGGAAAATTGATGTTTCGGGCAGGAGCCCTTCACTCAGATCCAAAGTAACAGAATCCAGGGAAAGAGATTGAAATTCTGGACAGTGAGCAGTCAATGAGAGCAGTCTGTGGGCGTTCTAAAGCAAGATATTTCGGAGTAAGAATTAGAATTCCTTGTTATGGAGACAATGTTTTATTGAGAGTTGCGATCTACAATGCCACTAACGTCTAGGGAGTTGTTGGGAAGTCCATGGGCTCCATGTGTTACTGAAACCTTTGAGATATCTTACCCTTTATAGATAATCTGAGGTAGACCAGACACTTCTCAGATCCAGAAGTGACTGCCTTAGAACCTTTTATGAGTTTGTGTAATAAATAGCAAGAAATGGTCTGATCAAGGTAACCAATATTACATAGTATGTCTTTGACAGATCCCATTTCAGCATCACATTTACATGGTGACAAACAGCTCAGGCCCTATTTACAAAGTTTCTGATAAGGCAAACCTTATAGCACATGGAATTGTAGGATCTCAACATGCTTAGTGACCAGTGAAAATAGACTCGCAGTTGGTAGTAGTAGAGAGGTCTCTAGCTGGTTTCTTTTTGAATTGGTATTCTTGCAACTTATAGAGTCATAAAGTCATAGAAATGCACAGCACAGGAACAGACCCTTCAGTCCAACTCATCCTTGTTGATCAGATAGCCTCAATTGTGATTTAATTCCATTTGCCAGCACTTGGCCCAATTCCTTCTAAACCCTTCCTATTCATATCCAGATACCTTTTAAATGTACCATCCTACACCTCTTCCTCTGGCAGTTCATTTGATATACATAATACCCATTGCGTGAAAAAGTTGTCCCTTAGGTCCCTTTTAAATCTTTGCCCTCTCACCATAAACCTATGCCCTCTCGTTATGGACTCCCCACCCCAGGGAAAAGACCTTATCTACTTACCCTATCCATGCCCCTCATGATTCTATAAACCTCTATAAGGTCACCCCTCAGCCTCTGATGCTCCAGGGAAAACATCCCCATTCTATTCAACCTTTCCTGATAACTGAAACCCTCCATCCCAGGCAACATCCTTGTAAAATCCCAATGTGTGCAAACTGAAAGCTTTGACAATACGTATCTTTTTCTCAGCAGTAGTGAATATTTATAAACTATTTGAGGAGAGAAAGTTGAGCAGGATTCCATGAGATCTTTCATCCCTCAGGTCCCAGTTGTATGTGATCTGCCATCATTTGACATCACTGTAGCTACTAGCAAAGTATAATATCGTATACCCCAGTGTTTCGAGTGAGGAAAGGAGAAAAGTGGGGTAAAGGTGAAAACTAAGATGTATTGATTTATTCTGGATCCTAAATTATGGGTGTTGGGAGGAGTCTAGTAGCCTGTCAACAGCAAAGTGCAGAGAGGGGCTGGAGCTCCCTCTAAAGGCAGAGAGGGGAAGGTGCAGGGTGAAAGTGCCCCGGGGCTGGGAGAGTGAGAACACGGTGCATTGTGGGATAGGCCGCCCGGCGCTGGATGACTGTCTCCCCAGGGGCCGCCGCGGTGCTGTCGGAGCAGGCCCCGGGCCTTGCGCCGTGTGGATGAGGTGAGTGAGAGAGAGTGTGCGGGAGAGGGAGGGATCCATCAGCCTGGGTTCCCGTGTCGGGAGGCCCCATGGAGGAGTGGAGCATCATTGATTGTGTGGTGGTGGCTGTTCACTTTCTGTGTAAAACACTTAATGTTTATTCGCCTTTATTAATCCTTGCCTCTCTGGTTTGGCAGCCAAAAACCTACTTGTACCTGACCATTTCTGAATGGTCAAAGTGTTACAATTGAAGATTTGCTGCTCATTTGTGGGGATAAAAAGAAGAGTTGATGCACTGGTAATGTCCCTACCTCTGGGTCAGGAGGTCCAGGTTCAAGTCTTTTCTTGCCAAGTGATGTGTCAGAGCGCATCTGAATGGGTCCTTTCAACATTGTGTGTATTTTCTCTTTCACCTGCCCTAGATTGGTACAGAAGGGGAGTTTTAGATATGCACCATGAATACACAAGGAATGGCGGGGGATGGAGCAAGGCCAGGCAGAAGGGATTAGTTTAATTTGGCATCATTGAGTCATACAGCACGGACACAAACCTTTTTGTCCAATCAGTCCACGTGGAACACAATTCCAAACTAAACTTGTCTGATCTGCTTTGTATATTTATCCAAATGTCTTTTAAATGTTGTAATTGTACCTACATCCATCACTTCCTCGGCACGGGGTGGCACGGTGGCACAGTGGTTAGCACTGCTGCCTCACAGCGCCAGGGGCCTGGGTTCAATTCTCGCCTCAGGCGACTGACTGTGGAGTTTGCACGTTCTCCCCGTGTCTGCATGGGTTTCCTCCGGGTGCTCCGGTTTCCTCCCACAGTCCAAAGATGTGCGGGTCAGGTGAATTGGCCATGCTAAGTTGCCCGTAGTGTTAGGTAAGGGGTATATGTAGGGGAATGAGTGGGTTGCGCATCGGTGGGTCGGTGTGGACTTGTTGGGCCGAAGGGCCTGTTTCCACACTGTAAGTAATCTAATCTAATCTAAACATAAAGGAACAGAGTTCTGCAATATACATGAATATGTTGTGGTTAGAGTAAAGTTCATTCCATATATTAACCACTGATGTATCTATGCTGTACAGGTCTCTATTCTAGATAGAAAACCCAGTGACTACTTGGCTGGAGAGGTCCATAAATCTGATGCACCTTTTTCTCTCATACACTCACATCAACAGAACTGGTTGTGAATCTACCCAGAAGGCCATTCACATGCTGACTTTTGCAATCTTTGGATAAGCTTCTGTTTGACTTTTCTGCCAAACAGACTGAGTTGTAGCGTCTCTAGCACAGAGTTAAATTCAATGCTTTGAGGTGTGGGAAAAAGGAAAAGAATAGAAGAAAATCTACTAAAAGGAAATCAAAGTTTCAAATCAGGTAATCACACATTGGCTGAGATGGTTCAGTTGGGGTAGTTGGACTTCATTCATGGAGATTATTACAAATAAAGGTAGTTAATATAGTGTTGACTTGGCAAAACTCCCTTAAATTTGTTTAGTGTGAGAGATGCATCTACTGTAATATTCTTAAGTTAATCGTCTGTTTCCTGAGAGTCTGCTTCTTTGATACAGTAGGAAGGGTGTTGTTTGAAGTAAAACGTGGGACACTTATTCTCGTCAGATTAAAGGCCATTGGTTGTCTTGATAGGAAGCGGTTCAAGGAAATGACTGGGAAAATTGATAATATGTTGGATGTAAGACAACAGCAACACAATGGAGTAGAAGGACTAGCTTGTTTCAAAGGATATTTTAACTTGATGGCATCACTAGTGTTGAACTGTACCTCCTGTACTCAAGTATTACACTGTTCAAAATGCGGAATGAGTCCATGTTAAGGAGGACATCATTTGTATTGGTCTTTTTGTTTTTAAATTTCAACTGGGAAAAGTGCAAAATGTCTGTACCTGCACACGTAACAATTTATTAAACGCTGGATCCTCAAAATGTTTGTAGTCCAAAGGAGGCCATTCTGTTCATATTCTCTCTCCAAGAACATTTCAGTTAGTCCCACTTCTTTTTTCCCTGTAGTCTTGCATTTTTTTAAACAAATAATTATTTAATGTCCTTTTAAAATTCATAATTGAATCTGTTCCCACCAATTCTTAGGCTGTGCATTCCAGATCTGAATCACTCACTGGCTAAAAAAAGTTTATCTTTGGTTCTTTTGCCAATCACTTCAAATCGGTGTTTTCTAGTTCTTGATCCTTTTGGATATGGGGTCAGTTTCTTATCAGCTGTTCTGTCTAGATCCTAGTTCCCAAACAGTGACTTTCCTGCTCCTTGGATGTTGACTGACCTGCTTTGCTTTTCCAGCTTCACGTCTATTAACTCTGGCTTCCAGCATCTGCAGTCCTTCCTGTCTTCCTGTCTAGATCCCTCATGTTTTTAAACATCTCAAACAAATCTCCCCTCAACTTTCTCTAATAGGGAACAGCCTGGCTCCTGTAATCTATCTTTATAACTGTGGAACCTCATCCCTGGAACAATATTATCTCTGTGCCCACTCTAATGAATCAAGCAAAACATGGACAAGTACTCGTTGGATAAATAACTGACAATTCAGAGAGAATCCTGCTTTTTATATTTCTTTTTCTTGATATTCTGAGTACTGACTTTGCTTTTCAATATTTTGTGTGCTGGTGCAGAGACAACTTGTGGTTCTGAAGAAGGGTCACTGAACTCAAAATATTAATTTTGTTTCTTTCTACAGATGCTGCCAGACTTGCTGAGTTTCTCCAGCAATTTCTGTTTTTGTTTCAGATTTCCAGCATTCGCATTTCTTTGTTTTACAACATGTGGTGATGGCTGAGAATGGATGATGATGAACCTACCATCAAACCTCGTCACATCGAGAATCAGAATGTTGTTTACCGTCTGGAGCGCCGGAGAATCTATTCAGGCAGGTCTGGAGCTCACTGGTACATGGTGCGTTGCCTGCATCAGAATGTGTTTCCCAACTTCACTGTTGTTAACGTAGAAAAGCCACCGTGTTTCCTGCGCAAGTTCTCTCCTGATGGCCGCTATTTCATTGCGTTTTCCCTGGACCAGACCTCGTTGGAGATCTATGAGTACCAGGGCTGTCAGGCAGCTGAGGACCTCCTTCAGGGCTACGATGGGGAGATCATGCTGAACGGCGCCAATGACTTGCAGTCCATCAACATCCGCGGCAAACTGTTTGAGCGTTTCTTTGTCCTGCTGCATGTCACTAGTGTAGCGTCGAATGGGGAGCACCTGAATCGTGAGTGCAGCTTGTTTACTGATGATTGCCGGTATGTCATTGTTGGCTCTGCTGCTTACCTCCCTGAGGAACCTCATCCTCTCTTCTTTGATGTTTATCGAAACAACGAGTCTGTTACACCAAACCCTCGCTCTCCGTTGGAAGATTACTCTCTGCACATCATTGACCTGCACACAGGGAGTCTTTGTGACACAAGGACCTTTAAGTGCGACAAGGTCATTCTCTCACACAACCAAGGGCTTTACCTATACAAGAATATCTTGGCTATTCTCTCTGTGCAACATCAGACCATTCATGTGTTCCAAGTTACCCCAGAAGGAACTTTCATTGATGTTCGAACCATTGGGCGCTTCTGTTATGAAGATGACCTCCTCACTGTTTCTGCTGTGTATCCTGAAGTGCAGGGTGATGCGCAAAATGCCCCATCGCGCCCCTTTAAGGAGAAAACGCTGAACTCTTTAAAGCATCGGCTGCTGGTATACCTGTGGCAAAGGGCAGAGAGTGATGGAGGCGCTGTTGCTAAGCGACGTTTCTTTCAGTATTTCGACCAGTTGCAGCAACTGCGCATGTGGAAGATGCAGCTTCTGGATGAGAACCACCTCCTGATCAAATACACGAGCGAGGATGTGGTGACCCTGCGGGTCACTGACCCCTCTCAGGTACAGACCACTGGTGAATGGGTTACAGGCTTTAAATGCTTCAGTAAGGTGAGGTTAATGGTGGTGGAATGATACAAACTGGTGCTACACAGGTGTTAGTTGTGATGTTGGGTGAGGAAAGCATGGTAATGATTCATCCCTCTTTTTGTCTATTACAGGAAAGCCTAAAATATGTAGGCACGTTTTATTATGTATGTCTTCAGAAAAGCTGGGGTCCAACCCTGATTTCTCTGACTGTAGGGAGGGAGGTGATTTCTGCAAAGAGAGGTTGTTTTGGAGTAATATTGTTTAAATATTAATCGGTGTATTACTAAACCTGATAGGAAGGATTCAGAGTTGTTTTGTTTCAACTTTTGAGGCACATTACCAGAGTCCTGTAGAACCGTTGATGCTGCAGCGTGTTGTGGATAATTAGCCTCCTGCTTCAGAGATTAAAATTGTTTATTCTTGATCATGTCTTCAGGTTTCTGTCAGCCTCTTTCCGTTCTCCAGCCTGCTCCGAGTTTACTGAAAGTGTTCCACGCTGGGAAAATGTAAGAGATTGTTCGAAATTTAGTGTAAGGTTTGAGTTCAGCCTGTATAGTGTTACCTTTTCCTAATTTCATGTCTTCTGCTACAATGTACATCTGTGTAAGGATCAGATTGCCCTTGGAAGTGAGGTCACTTGCAACTGCCAGAGTTTACTGTTTAGTCTCCTTTTGAAAATGGACACATGGGCAAGATTTCAGAGGTCATTTAAATAATAGTCCAGCTGAAGTAGTGCTTCTGGTAAAGGGTTTGGGGGAGAAAGAAATCTAAATCACCCCTGATATTTTCTTGATCTTTCTTTATCAGTGTCACTGGGCTAGTAATTCAGAACTCCAGCTTGTCCCTGTGGGAAACTTCAGTGTCCATTATGAAGATTTGGAGGCACCACAACTGACTACCCATGTCCCCCAGGCAGAAGATGGTAGCACAGTGATATACAATCAGGAGGGCCATTGACTCCAAACCCCATGAAGGCTCATGACATCAGGCCAAACATGGGCAAGGGCACCTGCTGGTTATACCATATAACCCCAGCTGATGGATTACTCCTCCATGTTGAACAACACTTGGAGGAAGTACTGAGAGTGGCTACTTTGCAGATTGTACTTTGGATAGAGGAGAATGGCTAAGTAGCACCAGCTTGATCAAGCTGGTTAAGTCCTAAAGGACATTGCTGCTAAACTGGGTCTGCAGCAAATGATGAGGGCACCACAAAATACTTAACCTCACCTTCATCAAACTGCCTCCCGTGGCTGAATTTTTCATGACAGTAACAGTAGGTTTGATTACCGCACAGACCTGTGGAAATTAAGTTCCATCTTCACATTGAAGGTACTGTCCATTGTGTTGTGTGGTAATCTTACCACACTTAATGAGAAAGAATTCTAAAAGATCCATCAACTTGAGTGGGTATCCGTGAGGTGCTTTGGCCAGTGGGCAGCAACAGATTGTACTCGAGCACCATCTGCAACTTCCTGGTCCAACATTATCTCCCATCCTACCATCACTGTCAAGCCAAGAGGTCACCCCAAGTTCAGTGATGAGTGCAGGTGGGCTTGCTAGGAGCAGTGCAAAAATGGATACTGCAGAGGTTTGTTGCAAGTGCTTTTGCTTCATCTTTGCACTGATATGCTGAGTTCTTCCATCGTGGAAGATGGGGATATTTGTGAAGCATCCTCCTGTAGTGAGTTGTCCACCATCATTCACGACTGGATGTGAGAGGGCTGCAGAATTTACATATGATCTTTTACAGATGCTGGAGATTAGAGTCAAGATTAGAGTGGTGTTGGAAAAGCACAACAGGCCAGGCAGCATCCGAGGAGCAGAAAAATCAATGTTTCGAGCCAAAGCCCTTCATCAGAAAACCTTCTAAGATGCGAAGGGCAGTGCTAGGCTTACCTAATAATGAGGTGGCCTCCAGGTAACATCACAGAATGGGGTTACTTGTGTGACAAATAGGATAAGCGACAAATGATTGACAGAGTTAAGCAACTCCAGTGCCAAAAGATCATATGTAAATTCTGCAGCCCTCTCACATCCAGTCGTGAATGGTGGTGGACAACTCACTACAGGAGGATGCTTCACAAATATCCCCATCTTCCACGATGGAAGAACTCAGCATATCAGTGCAAAGATGAAGCAAAAGCTCTTGCAACAAACCTCAACCGGAAATGCTTTTTGGATGATCATTTTGGCCTGCATGTGTGGTTCCAGCATCACGGGTGTCAGTCTTCAGCTGTCACTCCGTGTGATATTAAGAAATGGCTGAAGGCACTGGATACTGCAAAGGATATGGATAAAGCTACTGGAGTATGTACTGGTAGAATAGATGAGGGTAAGCTAATGGACATGATGTATTTGGACTTCCAGAGAGCCTTTAAAAATGTCCAACATAATAGATCAAAGCATATGGACTTGTTGATAACATACTTGGATGGATTGAGAATTGGTTAGCTGACAAGGATACTGAGTCGGAATAAATGGGTTGTTTTTGGAGAGGAAGGCAGTGACTAGTGGGATACTGCAATGATGTCTGCTATTCATAACCTGTATCAACAATCTGAATGAAGGAATCGAGCAATATGTCCGATTTGATGACACAAAACTAGGGGACCTGTGAGTGGAGAGGATGAAATGAAGAGTCTTTGGGATAATTTAGCCAAGTTGAATAAATGAACAGATATATGGCAGGTGCAATATAATGTGCATGTGAAGTTGTACACTGTATGAAAAATAAAATGCCAATGTATTCTTTTAAGTGGGAAGAGATTGGGGGTGGCTGATGTACAAAAAGAACTGAATTACAGACCTTGTACATCGGTCATTGAAAGCAGGCATGCAGATGCAGCAAATAAGAGCATTCTTTACAAGAGAGTTTGAGTATAGGTGCAAGGAAGTTTTACTGCAGCTGTACGGGGCTTTGGGACATTGAGTGCTTTTCTGTGAGATAAGTTCCTTCACTTCGAGGGTGGTGAATCAGTGGAATTCTCTACCCTGTGGAAGGCTGTGGAGGTGAAATCACTGAGTATATTTAAAACAAAAAGATCTTTTAAACACGTAAAAATGTGTAGAGGTTATGGGAAGAGTGGGAGAATGGCATTGTGATAGAAATTAGCCATAATCATTTTGAATGACAAAACAGGCATGATGGGCTGAATAATGTTGTTGCTATTTTCTACATTTCTGTACTTAGCACAAAGGAAGCTGGCTGTAGTTCTTGGAGGTCAGCCATCTGAATTCCCAAGAATCTGCGGGTGTTTCTCAGGATCGTGTCCTAGGCCTAACTCCAGAATTAGAGGACATAGATTTAGGGTGAGAGGGGAAAGATATAAAAGAGACCTAAGGGGCAGCTTTTTCATCCAGAGGGTGGTACGTATATGGAAGTACAACGCAGTTACAGTCTCCAACTAGAGAGAATCCAACTACCACCATGATATTCAATGCTATTACTGTCACTGAATGCCAACTATTAATATCTGGAAGTTACCGTTAACTAGAAACTGAACTGCACCAGCCATATAAATACGGTGGCTACAAGAATAGGTCAGAGGAAGTGGTAGAGGCGAGTACGATTGCAACATTTAAAAGGCATCTGGATGGGTATATGAACCGGAAGGGTTTGGAAGCATGTGAGCTGGATGCTGGCGGGTGAGACTAGATTGGGTTGGGATACCTGGTAGGCATTGACAAGTTGGATCAAAGGGTCAGTCTCTGTGCTGTACATCTCTGTGACTGAGTTGCTTCATCAATGATGTTCGCTTCATCATCAGGTCAGAAGTGGAGATATTTCAGCATCATTCACTTCTCCTTAGATACTGAAGCAGTCCATGTCCAAGTGCAGCAGGACCTGGACAATATCCAGGTTTGGAATGACAAGTGAGAAGTAAGATTCATGCCACACAAGTACCAGGCAATTACAGTCTCCAACTAGAGAGAATCCAACTATCACCATGACTTTCAATATTATTACTGTCACTGAATGCCAACTATTAATGTCTGGAGGTTACCCTTAACTAGAAACTGAACTGCACTAGCCATATAAATGTTGTGGCTAAAAGAATAGATCAGAACTAGGAATACTGCAGCAATTAACTCATCCCCTGACACCCTAAAGACTGTCCTCCATCTACAAAGCATAAATCAGGGGTCTGATAGAAGTTCCCCATTACCTGGATAAGCTTCAATACCAGGTTAAAAACAATGACTGCAGATGCTGGAAACCAAATTCTGGATTAGTGGTGCTGGGAGAGCACAGCAGTTCAGGCAGCATCCGAGGAGCAGTAAAATCGACGTTTCGGGCAAAAGCCCTTCATCAGGAATACAGGCAGAGAGCCTGAAGCATGGAGAGATAAGCTAGAGGAGGGTGGGGGTGGGGAGAAAGTAGCATAGAGTACATTACGTGAGTGGGGGAGGGGATGAAGGTGATAGGTCAAGGAGGAGGGTGGAGTGGATAGGTGGAAAAGAAGATAGGCAGGTAGGACAAGTCATGGGGACAGTGCTGAGCTGGAAGTTTGGAACTAGGATGAGGTGGGGGAAGGGGAAATGAGGAAACTGTTGAAGTCCACATTGATGCCCTGGGGTTGAAGTGCTCCGAGGCGGAAGATGAGGCGTTTTTCCTCCAAATGTCTGGTGGTGAGGGAGAGGTGGTGAAGGAGGCCCAAGACCTCCATGTCCTCGGCAGAGTGGGAGGGGGAATTGAACTGTTGGGCCACAGGGCGGTGTGGTTGATTGGTGCAGGTGTCCTGGAGATATTCCCTAAAGCGCTCTGATAGGAGGAGTCCAGTCTCCCCAGTGTACAGGAGACTGCATTGGGAGCAACAGATACAATAAATGATATTAGTGGATGTGCAGGTAAAACTTTGATGGATGTGGAAGTCTCCTTTAGGGCCTTGGATGGAGGTGAGGGAGGAGTTGTGGGCACAGGTTTTACAGTTCCTGCGGTGGCAGGGGAAGGTGTCAGGATGGGAGGGTGGGTTGTAGGGGAGCGTGGACCTGACCAGTTAGTCACGGAGAGAACGGTCTTTGCGGAAGGGGGAAAGGGGTGGGGAGGGAAATATATCCCTGGTGGTGGGGTCTTTTTGGAGGTGGCGGAAATGTCGGCGGATGATTTGGTTTATGCGAAGATTGGTAGGGTGGAAAGTGAGCATCAGGGGCGTTCTGAACTTGTTACGGTTGGAGGGGTGGGGTGTGAGGGCGGAGGTGTAGGATGTGGACGAGATGCGTTGGAGGGCATCTTTAACCACGTGGGAAGGGAAGTTGCGGTCTCTAAAGAAGGAAGCCAACTGGTGTGTTCTGTGGTGGAACTGGTCCTCCTGGGAGCAGATACAGTGGAGGCGGAGGAATTGGGAGTACGGGATGGCATTTTTGCAAGAGGTAGGGTGGGAAGAGGTGTAATCCAGGTAGCTGTGGGAGTCGGTGGGTTTGTAAAAAATGTCAGTGTCAAGTCGGTCGTCAGTAATGGAGATGGAGAGGTCCAGGAAGGGGAGGGAGGTGTCAGAGATGGTCCAGGTAAATTTAAGGTCAGGGTGGAATGTGTTGGTGAAGTTGATGAATTGCTCAACCTCCTCGCAGGAGCCCGAGGTGGCACCAATGCAGTCATCAATGTAGCGGAGGAAGAGGTGGGGAGGAGGTGATCTTGCCAGTGTAATTACGCAAGATCAACTGTTCTACGTAGCCAACAAAGAGACAGGCATAGCTGGGACCCATATGTGTGCCCACGGCTACTCCTTTGGTCTGGAGGAAGTGGGAGGATTCGAAGGACATGCAAAGCTTCAATACCACTCAAGCTTGACACCATATTGGATAAAACAGCTGTTTAATTGGCACTATGTGCACAAATATTTACTCCCACTACCACCAAAGCACAGTAGCAGCAGTGTGATCAATTGACAAAATGCCCTGCAGCAATTCACCAAGGCTGCTGAAACAAATCCTGAAACCACTGATATTTGGAAGGACATGGGTGGCTGATATGTTGGAACATCATCACCTACAAGTTCAACCCAACAGTCTGACTTGGCAATTTCTCACTGTTTCTTTAATGTTGCTGGGTCAAAATCAGGGAAGGCACTTTCTTAGCTGGATTGTGGGGGTTCCGAGAACAAGTTGACTCCATGGTTCAAGAAAGCAGCTGTCCACCAGCTTCACATGGGCAGTAAATTTTGGCACAATCAACAATGAGATACACTGCTGCAACTCGGCAAAATCATGACAGCACTTTCCTGACCTCAACACCTTGAAGAATAAGTACAGTAACTGTATGTGAATCCTGCCCCTTGCAAGTTCCCTGACCAAGCATTATGACTTGGTACTACATCACTGTTCCTTTAGTGTCACTGGGTCATTTGTCCTAGAACTTTCTCCCTAACAATAGAGTGGATGTCCTTCACAGAGAATGCAGCGGTTCAAGGCGTTGGACCATCGCTACCTTCTTAAGTGAAATTAGGTTTGGGCAATAATTGGCTTTATTTTGCTGTGCACTTCCTGTGAAACAGGCTACAAAACATATAAAATGGCATGGTAAAATCACTTGGGCCCCCAAAGCTGAAGTGTGAGTTTAGATCTTTTTATGATTCAGTTATTGGATGTGGGCAAAATTGACTAAGCCAATATTTACCACTCATCCCTACTTACCCTTGAGATGGTGGTGGTGAGCTGCTGCAATCCATTTGCTGTAGGTAAACCCACAATGTCATTCTGGAGGGAGTTACAGGATTTTGACTCAGCAGCAGTGAAGGAATGGCAATATATTTCCAAGAAAATATGGCATGTGGTTTGGAGGGGCCATTGCAGGTATTGTTGTTTTCATGTCTTTCTAGTTTGGTAGTAGTTAAGTTTGGAAGGTGATGTAGAAGGAGCCTTGGTGAATGGTTGATTCTCTGATTGGGTCAGGTTTACGCTGTGTTACCATCCAGATTTGGTAGTCTTAATTTAGTGTTGAATTCTGAGGTAAACATTTAACCTCACGCTTGCCCTCCAGCAAGTTTGTTCACTTCTATTTCCATACATTGCTTGTCCGTTCCCCTACCCTGACCTCTTGAAACCCTTGTATATGTCTTCGACTCTTAAAGATTCTGCTGTTTCAATACCATCACCACAGGCTGTAGTAATAAGCATGAGATCTATCTAAACCTAACAGTATTATTACATTATTTTTAATTTGTTCATCACTATTTCCCCACAATAATTATCTTAAAATCCTTGCTTTTCTCTACAAGCTCCTAGAATCCTAAAACCCTCCCCATATAGACTTTTCCTCTGATTCTGGCTTTCTATTCATACCCAATATCACTTAACTATTGATGTTTGCAGTTTCAATTACATTGGCCCTTCCTAAGATTCTTTATCGCTCCGTCCTGCTTTCTGCCATCATAAATCTTCTCAAAACCGTCTGGTAACTCTGCATGTAAACTTTCCACTTCATCATGCCATCTCTACTTTCCTCCTATCCCAACACTCATCTGTGTATCACCTTGGACAGGTTGGGTCAGTATCCATTGGTGCTTAAAAAAAAAGAGGTGATTTTATTGAAATCCTACTGAACAGGGTATTTAAAAGAAGAATGTTTCCCCTTTTGAGAGAGACTAGAAATGGGATGTAATTTAAAAATAATGGGTTTCTCATTAGAGATGGAGATGAGAATTCATTTCTCTCTGAATGTTGTTTGAACTCCTTTTCAGAGAACAAACAGCGTAGAGAGATCCTTGATTAATAAAGGAGTCATTGATATTGGGGATTGACAGAAATGTGGAGTTGAGATTATGATCACAGTTGCCATGATCTTATTGAATCTCAAAGTGAGCTATAGGCTAAATGGCCTAGTCCTGATCCCTACTTTGTTTCTTCGGATGTGCTGATCACTAAACAATGCACAACATAAACTCAAGTTGTTGCTCACCTGTGATCCTCTTTGCAAATGATCATTGATTTGTACCTGGCTGACCTCACATTAATTTTTCCTCTTTGTCCTGTTCTGCTTCTGTTCCCCACAGCCGTCATTCTTTGTCGTATACAATATGGTGACCACTCGGGTTCTGGCTGTTTTTGAGAACACTTGTGATGAGCTTTTACAACTATTTGAAAATTTTTGCGACCTCTATCGGAACGCCACACTACACAGTGAGGCCGTGCAGTTTCCCTGCTCAGCATCCAGCAATAACTTTGCCAGACAGATTCAGCGAAGGTGAGTCAGCCTGTTGATGACTGGTTTTTATAATTCACTTGCTGACTATTTATTGTCCCGAGGAAGGCTAACTGCCAGCAACATGTTCTGAGTTCACTTTGGAGAAATTCCCTGATTTTTGCCTGTTGGTGTTTCTCAGGTGAATTCCACAATCTGAAATTGCTGGAAATCTGAAGTTAAAACAGAAAATGCAAAAAGTAGATCATTGGGCAATCTGGATCTGTGAAGGGAAGAAGCACGCCATTATTACTTTTGGTGTGTATCCTTTATTGGAACCTCTCCTCGCTTGTATTCTCCCCCAGCAGACACCACCTTGCATGCACAATTCACAATACAATACAGTGAATTTATGTACGGCACAAAGTTCCGACTGATACAGTGCTGCACTGCAGCAATGCTCTGATGCTGGGTAGCTGAGGGTGCGATAGGTAAATGGGGGTAGGGGTACTGGTGATAGGGTGGAGCGGATAGGTGGGAAGGAAGATGGACAGGTAGCACAGGTCATGAGGGTGGTTCCGGGTTGGAAGGGAGAAGTTGTGGGGGGAGAGGAAATGAAGAAACTGGTGAAACCCACATTGATGCCCTCTGGTTGGAGGCTCCCAGTGTAGAAGAGGAGAAAATTGGTTACAATGAGTTTTACTGTGATCAGTGAATGAAAGGCAATGTGGGACAGAGACCAGTGTTGAGTTGAGGAAGTAAACTTTCCAAGATTTGTGATAGAATACCTTGGATAAACTATTACGATTTTGTTCCTTGTAGCATCACTTTGTTTTGACATTGCACCTGAAAGAAAATGGGCATTCTTTTTTTAACTATGTACAACTGAACATGTTCTAGATGTTAACGGGGTAAGGTTTGTTTCAGTCCCCTGTATGGATGAAGCCAGCACTGAGGCATTTAGCAGCATAGGGGATATCTTTTAGAACAAGATTGACCTGTTCCTTCTCCTTCTGGGAGATTGAGTGCGCTAGGTAGAAGCATACAAGTTAGAAGTGGTAAGATTATGTGTGACCTGTTAGTGAGATACTGTTCTGTTGGAGAACCGCAGTTAACAGGCAAGGCAGAGAGTAGGGAGAAGATAGGTAATGTGCTCTCTTGATTAAGATGGTGTCAAAACACCAAAGAAGAGGAAATACTGCTGGTGTCTTGGCAAACGTTCTTAGCTCAACAATAATTGCCAACTCTATATGGATCTATTCTTGGAGATTTGATCAGATGACAATTCATCTGTTATTATACTGCAAAAATAAATGGCCTGTGTTTCTTGCCAATATCTTTCTTTCCTCATTTGAGTTTTTTTTAAATTAGAATTTGTTTCTGATACTGACTTGATTTAATGTGATGGTCTTTTAGCTAACTCCACTTATTCCATGTATGGCAGATTTATGTGACACTGCAGTCTTCATAGTTCATGGCTTTACACATTCATTGTATAAATAGCAACTCATTGTTGACATGGGACACTGTCATGGTAACAAACCTTCGAAATATTTGCCATATTGAACAGTTCTATGAATTTTGTTGTTTGCATGTGCATATATAAGGATAGCACATTTGTGAATGCCTGATAAAAGAAAAATACTGCGGATGCTGGAAGTAAGAAACAAGCACAGAAAGAGCTGGAGAAACTCTGATCTGGCAGCACCTGTGGAGAAAGAAGTAAAGGTTAACGCTTCGAGTCTGGTATGACTTCAGAAAGCGACAACTTCTTCTAAGGAGTCATACCGGACTCGAAATGTTAACTTTATTTCCGTCTCCACAGATGGTGTCAGACCTCCTGAGTTTCTCTAGCGTTTTAGTTTGAGCTTGAAAGTTTGTGACTTTTGCGGTGTGAACTTGTACATTGGAGATTAATCATCCATTCTGGGAGGATTGTTGATAATATTAACTGCTCATAATTTATCTGCTGGTTATGGGATATTGTCTCTGCGCAGTATGATTTGAAACATTTGATTACACAAGACCATCTTTTGTACATAAAAGCAATTTGATAATTGTGCAAGTGCTTGAAGGGTATAGCAGTGATACAATGCAGTACTGTGTATTCTCATTTCCTCCTTCCTTAATCCTTACAGTAAGGTAGCTGCTTGAGGCCTGCTTTGACTGCTTTTTCTGTGGTAGTAATCAGACTTGACAAATAGAAATATATTTCCATCAAATTCTCAGCACTAGAGAGTTCATATGCTTAATTTTGCTCTGTGCTCATTATGTAAGTCCATAGCCTGTGTCAAAGAGGAGACAAGATTCTTAGAGTTGATTTGGAAATTGCGGCAACTGATTTCAATTGTGTCTTTCATTTGTAGGTTTAAAGACACTATCGTGAATGCCAAGTATGGAGGTCACACGGAGGCTGTGAGGCGACTCCTTGGGCAGTTGCCTATCAGTGCACAGTCCTACAGCAGCAGTCCATACCTTGATCTCTCATTGTTTAGCTATGATGACAAGTGGGTCTCTGTCATGGAACGGCCCAAGACTTGTGGTGATCATCCTATCAGGTAATGTAAACCATTGCTGTTGGCTTAGGGGGAGCATCTGTTTCAATTTCTGTTCCCTGGTTGGATGCTCCATGGGCAAATGCAATTTTCACTTTTTCCACGGTACGATTTTAACTATTTCAAGTCCATATATTCTGTGGCAAATTACATGAAGTATGGTTTCTACATATGGATTCATTCTCATAAAATTTGGTAGTTTGTTTATTTCAACCCATTGTGTCTGTACTACTCCTGAATGAGTAGAAAGTGAGGTCTGCAGATGCTGGAGATCAGAGCTGAAAATGTGTTGCTGGTTAAAGCGCAGCAGGTCAGGCAGCATCCAAGGAACAGGAGTTTCGACGTTTCGGGCACAAGCCCTTCGTCAGGAACTGATGAAGCCCTCCTGATGAAGGGCTTGTGCCCGAAACGTCGAAATTCCTGATCCTTGGATGCTGCCTGACCTGCTGCGCTTTAGCCAGCAACACATTTTCAGCTCTACCTCTGAATGAGTCAACCACTTGATTTTATTCAATTATCCTTTTCTCATGCCCTTTTAGATTTTTCTTCTACTATTTCACCACTACTTTTGAAAAGGTCTGATTCATTCAAAGGTAATGATTTATCAAAGTCAAAGATAAGATGGTTTTCTCAGGCTTAAAGTGGCTTACTGCAGAGAAGTAAAAGGGATTAGAGCTGCTGCAGATCTGGTTTTTCTTGTAGTCTGGTTAGCTTCTCACTGTCTTATTCACAGTCCAGCCTGTTCATGTACCTGACAAACCAATCCAGTTGTCGGCAGCAGATGACCTTTGTCATCGATTTTGTTTTTTATTTATTAATTTAACCTACTTTTCTAATCAACCTATTCAGAGATTAGATTAGATTCCTTACAGTGTGGAAACAGGTCCTTTGGCCCAACAAATCCACACTGATCCTCCAAAGAGTAACCCACCCAGACCCATTTCCCTCTGACTAATGCACCTAACATTGTGGGCAATTTAGCGTGGCCAGTTCACCTGACCTGCACATCTTTGGACTGTGGGAGGAAACTGGAGCACCCGGAGGAAGCCCACGGAGGCACGGGGAGAATGTGCAAACTCCACACAGACAGTCGCCCAAGGCTGGAATCAAACCTGTGTTATTAGACACCACTGGGACAGGTGAGATTTGAACCCAGGACTCTCAGTCCAGGGGGAGAGACACTACCAATGAGCCACAAGAGAGCCTCAAACTTGACTCTGATGGGACTTGAACTCACAACCTTTGAATAACAACTCTTTAGCAGTCCAACGTGCTCTCCATTGCGCCACAGAGCTCATCTTTGTCATTAACAACTGGCCCTTAATTCATACCATTCAGCTTCACTTGTGAACATTCCCTCAGCTCCAATGTGATTTCACGTTGCTGGAACCCACAGTTACACAACAGGGTTCACAATAGGTATCAGATTATTTGCTTTCAAAACATGCAGCTGTCCTTGAAAATCTCTGCTTTTCAGAATGGTTCTTTTCATTTCAGTCCATTTTAAAGAGCACAGAAATAAAAAGACATTGTCCTTATCAGTTGTAGCATCACTAACTCCATAGAGGTCAGGAAAAGAAGCTAGAATTTTCTGGTCTACATAGTACAGTACAACGCTGGATGGAACAATTAACCATTTATTACAACTTCCTGTCCTCCTGGGGGACAGTAAATTTATTACATTCCAGCTCCATTTATAACTGAACTCTCAACCATGACTGCAATATTTCAAGCATTGTATTGCTAACCTGTTGCTGATGTTTACAAAAAAATTTTTTTTGGTTTGTTTTCAGATTTTATGCTCGTGATTCAGGTCTGCTGAAGTTTAAAATCCAAGCAGGGCTCCTGGGACGGCCAATTAACCACACAGTGCGACGCCTAGTGGCTTTCACCTTTCACCCTTTTGAGCCATTTGCTATATCAGTGCAGAGGACTAATGCAGAGTATGTGGTTAGTTTTCATATGCGACACACGTGTGTATGATGACAGTGCATTGGAAACACTTGTGCTGCTTGGATTTACTGTGGACCATTATGGACTATCATGAAGGGATCCTAACAAACCGTTGAAATTGCCAAAGGTGGAGTTTTGAACCTTGGTCAAGAATGGGATTATCCTTGGGTTAAAGTTATATTCAGACCTCTGATTCACCTTTGGTATCTGACCTGCTACACGATCTTTAATGCAGCACTTGTCTCAGCTAAGAAAGTAAACCTTTTATACGTTTCATCTCTGTTATCCCAATGCGTCTATTATTCATTTTTATTTTGTCATATTTTAAATGCTAAAACAATGACATTTAACTTGTTAACTGCCAGCTGGAAAATGGTGGACTTGGTGCAATAAACTCTGTTTGTAGTTTTGCCATTTGGGGAAGGAAGTTTGATTTTAAATTGGGAACTGTGGATGAATGAGTTTTGTTGGTGATCCTGAGGCGGTGAATGGGATTTTGAGAATGCTGGTAAATTGGAGATAAAAACAGAAAATGCTGGAAATAGAAAGCTTTTCAGTTCAGTTTTGAAAAAGAGGAAGTTCAGATGCATGACCTTGTATTGGATGCTTCCAAATATTGGGTTGGTCCTTCAAAGTTACATCCTGATCTTTATTTCCCACAGTTTTGTTCTTGCTCTCAGTATTTAGTAAGTGAAACTGGCTGTAAACTACCAGCTCTGACCACTTTAAGGTACTGTAGTTTTTTATTTCATCAGTGATGTGAATTGACTGAACCAGAATTATTTTTATTTGGAAATGTTCTGGATACACTTCAACTCTTCAATTTTTGTGGATAAGAATTATTGTATAATCAATTTCTAATTTTACAAATGAAATGGTACATGGGCTTTAAATTTATTTTTTCATATGAATGCTACATTTGGAAACACCTTTGTATGTATGAACTTGTCACATCAACTGCTAAACTTATTAGAAAATGGTGTGTTTGGTCTTCTGTTCTTTTATTTCATTTATCACAGTATACATGATGTGGAGGTGCCAGTGTTGGATTGGGATGAACAAAGTCAGAACGAAACCAGATTATAGTCCAACAGATTTATTTAAAATCACAAGCTATCGGAGCGCTGCTGCTTTGTTCTGGTGAGGTGGAGGGAAGTACACAGACGCAGAATATGTAGGTGGAGAAACTTGATCTCTGTGTCAATATGCAAGATACATTACAATATTGGGTCAGGCACTTTAAATGGTATCAGTTATGTAAACAATATAGAAACCATTGGGTCATTCATGTGCTCTCTTCACTTTTTTAATTTCACCATGAAAAACATCACTAATAACTGATTAACTGGTCATTCGAACATTCCTGTTGATGGGAGCTTGTGTGCAAATTGGCTGCTACTATTCTTGCATTACAAGAGTGACTATACTTCAGAAATACTGTCTTGGCTGCAAAGCACTTTGTGATGACCTGAGGATGTGGTAGATGCTACGTAAATCAAACTTCTTTCTTTCCACTTTGTAATTGGCATTGAGCAACACCTGGTTACCTAGAGAAATGATGCTTGGTTCATATTGCCCCTTTGTGCCCATTGAATGAGATAATCGATTTAAATTCGCAATTAGGGTACTTTTGTTCTTTGGTACATGCTTAATATGAATTGGATTGACATTGTGCTCATTAACTTGTGATGTTTAGATCATCTTCATCCAGCTCCTGTTACCCCAAGGGTAGATGTTACCCCTAATTCTTTAACTGACAGGCTTACTCATGGGTACAAGTGGCTCATGTGAGAAAAGGAGAAACCACAACTATTCTTCTTCTTCTGTGGGATGTGGCAATGCCAGTGTTGTTGGCCACCCCTTAGTGGCTCTTGAGAAGATTCTTCAGAGGTCAGGTAAGAGTCAATTACATGACTGTGGGTTTAGAGTTGTCTGTAGACTGGACCAGAGGAGGATGGTAGACTTCTTTCCCTTAAGGACATTAGTGGCCCAGGTGGGATGTTCTAACAATCTGATAGTTGTCATGGTCACCATTCACATTCCAAATTTATTGACTGAGTTTATATTCCACCTCGTGCCTTGTGGATTTGAACCCATACCCACTGAGCATTAACCCAGACATCGAGGTTAGCAGTCCAGTGACACCACCACTATATCATTAGAAAGAGGGACAATACTCCTCAAACTTTGGGTCTGGTATATGAATTAAAACACTAGCTATCCTGTGAATATGATCCTGCCCTAATCAGTGTGCTGCTGTCAGCTATAGTGCTCTGATGCACAACATGCCACTTCCCTTATATCCATTCTGTTTCCTGCCATGTCTCCATATCCTTTAACAATGACTGGGAAGGGTTTCAGCTTCAGAAAGAAAATTTGAAACCAGGAAGCATGATATGAGAGAGTCTTTTTTTTTTAACACCATAATTAATGCAAAATCTGAGGTCTGAAATGAATGAAACATCCATATCCTATAGTGGATTTGCACGCTAAGATTGAATGTGAAAGGTTACTTGGATCAAAATATAAAAAGGCAAATTACTATTTGCAGAAAGGCAGATTATTTTTTGAAGTTAGTTGGGTTGCTTTGGAAATTACAATTAATGCATATTGCTGGTTCGAGAAGTGAATATAATACATACAGGTGTCCCCACTATCCAAAAGTAGAGCGTTCCTGTGAAACCTTTCATAAGCCAAAATGGCGTAAATTGAAGAAGAGATTACCATTAGTTTACATGGAATAAACTTTTGGGCGTTCCCAGACCCAAAAAAAAACCCACCAAATAACACACAAAACCTAAAGTAACATTAACATAGTAAAAGCAGGAATACGATAAATGATAGCCTGTATAAAGTAGAAATACTGAAAGTTATAGAGATGTACAGCACAGAAACAGACCCTTCAGTCCAACTCTTCCATGCCAACCAGATATCCCAACCTAATTTAGTCCCATTTGCCAGCACTTGGCTCATATCCATCCAAACCCTTCCTATTCATATAACCATCCAGACACTTTTAAATGTTGCAATTGTACTAGCCTCCACCACTTCCTCTGGCAGCTCATTCTGGGCACGGTAGCTCATTCTGGGCATGAACCACCCTCTCCTGAAAAAGCTGCCCCATAAGTCCCTTTATATCTTTCCCCCAAACCTATGCGCCCTAGTTCTGGACTCCCCTACCCCAGGGAAAAGACTCAATTTATCTTATCCATGCCCCTTACGATTTTATAAACCTGTATAAGGTCACCCCTCAGTCTTCGATGCTCCAGGGAAAATAGTCCCAGTCTATTCAGCCTCTCCCTGTAGCTCAAATCCTCCAAGCCTGACAACATCCATGTAAATCTTGTCTGAATCCTTTCAAGTTTCACAACGGCCTTCCAGTAGGAAGGAGACCAGAATTGCCTGCAGTATTCCAAAAGTGGCCTAACTGGTATGTACAGTGTAGTTTTACTCACGAGAATCGGGAAGACAGTGAGCACACTAAAAGACTAAGAGATGGTGATGATGATGGTATGTTAGGCTTAGTTGTTGGAGGTTGGGGTTGTGTGAGGTACAGGAGACTGGAGTGTAGGAGAGAGAGGAAGAGGGTCGTCTATTAACACTTCTGGGCAAGGTGTTTAGCAACGCCACTTTCTGTGCGTGCTTTTTCGTAAAAGTGAAAATCCTTTTGGTTGGCAGAAACACTACTAATGTAGGCATTTCAATAAAATGAAATTGGCGTAAAGTGAACATTTGAAAAGCAGGGGATACCTATACTGTGGTACTGATTTGTATAGGCCAGGGAGCTGGTTCCAGTTCTGGTCTGGCCTTAAAGAAGAAATGTATGTGATCTCTTATATACAGCTGTCATCCATGACAGAAAAGGCCATTGTGATTCATGATACTAATTCCCCAGTTCAATAACTCCATAGTTTTAAACCTTCACGATTGCTTGTTCCTTGCCAAAATGCAGTTGGGATTCCTGTGAAAATTGCTGACGTTGTCTATTTCCACTGTGTCCTTGGACATTGTTCCTCACATTCAGCATCTTCCGTGTGAAGTAGTTGCTCTGCTGACCTCTTTGGCTCGGGTCAGTGTCCCTCTTGGAGAGTTTGTGCCCGTTTCAAATGATAAGGCTTTTTCGAGTTTTCTTCTTCAAACTGAATTGTATCATGGCAAAGGAAAAGAGAAAACAGTGACAGCAGTTCTAATGTCAACTGAGGATTTAAGAGAATGTTGAACGATTCTGTTTGGATGACAGACTTAATCGAATCTAATGATCTGAGTGACCAGCTAGATAGCACTTGCTTTTTTTCTCCTGAAGTCAGTGGCCTATTAATAGCTTTACCTTGACAATGCAGAGACGTTTAATAGAGGTTGTCAAAAGTATTTATTTGCCTCAAATTGTAATGAGAAAAAAAGAAACAACAGATATTGTCACAAAAACCTGGGATCTGGAAAGAGAATAGCAAAGATAACATTTTGGCCAGAGGTTTGTCCCCTTCCAGCTGTCAGAGGTTACAGGAACGTGTGGTGTTTTACACAGAATGTTTTCATCCTGCTGGAACTGTTGCCATGGTTTTGTGAGAGCAGCATGTCTGGTGACAGTAGAGGAAGGAAGAGATTTGCAATACCAGCAGTTGCGAAGGTGAAAATATAAAATTTAATGAAGCCACTGTGTTCCCCAGTGAAGTCTTGGTATGAGCCATTGGCAAAGAAATTTAATGCTGTTAGCTTTTAAATGTCACATTGCATTACCTCCTCATCCTTGTGGAAGTAATTCCTCCTGGAGAAGCTGGCATAGATGAGTGATAGCACTCCTGTGACATCATTTGCCATCTTCAACATTGTAGGGAGGCATTGGCTGTTGTGTCTACAATTGTGTGTCAGTGCTTGACATGGTGCTACCCTGTACTGCTTAACTTGCTGCAGCTTCTGCTATATTTTAAGCATTTTGCCCAGTGTTTTAGCCCATACTAAGGAAGTTAATTTTTGGCCCCCTGCACACTTCAGCTTCCCCTACCTATGAAGCCTCCTGGTCCTGGGAGCAGCATGAGATTCTGCCTTCCTCCGTAACTCTCCTCAAAGTTTGACAATTGAAACAAATTCTGCCTTGTTACTGTGACTTCCTTTGGAAGTAAAAATTACATTTAGCAAACTATAGAATCTACTGCAAAAGAGGTGGATATTGATTATTTAAAGTCTGCCTTCCTGTTAACTTTTCAACTGGAGCTATCTACTCAAATATCCTGTAACAGTGACTGGAGATAAATTTAGCATTTGAAGAGAAAGGTCTTTCATTGAGGAGGTGCTGATCGTGTCATGACGCATAAATGTGAATAAATCCCTGGCAACTGGCCAAGTGTATCCCGGAACTTTATGGGAAGCTAAAGAAATAATTACTGGGTCCCTTGCTGAGATTTTGCATCATTGATAACCATGGAAGAGGTACTGAAAGACTGGAAGGAAGCTAATGTGCCATTACTGAAGAAAGATGGTAAGGAAAAGCCAAGGACCTACAGACCAGTGAGCCCGACATCAGTGGCGGACAAGTTGTTGGCGAGATTCTGAGGCACAAGATTTACCTGTACCTGTATTTGGAAAGGCAAGGACTGATTAGGAATAGTCAAATGGCATTGTGCATGGGAAATTGTGTCTCACGAACTGGATTGAGTTTATTGAAGAAATGATGAAGATTGGCAGCACGGTGGCACAGTGGTTAGCACTGCTGCCTCACAGCGCCAGAAACCCGGGTTCAATTCCCGACTCAGGCGACTGACTGTGTGGAGTTTGCACATTCTCCCCGTGTCTGCGTGGGTTTCCTCCGGATGCTCCGGTTTCCTCCCACAGTCCAAAGATGTGCGGGTCAGGTGAATTGGCCATGCTAAATTGCCCGTAGTGTTAGGTAAGGGGTAAATATAGGGGTGTGGGTGGGTTGCGCTTCGGCGGGTCGGTGTGGACTTGTTGGGCCGAGGGGCCTGTTTCCACACTGTGAGTAATTTAATTGTTGAAGCAGCCCGGTAGACGTCTATATAGACTTTAGCAATGTGTTCGACAAGGGTCTGCATGGTAGACTGGTTAATAAGGTTAGATCACATCAGATCCAGGGACAGCTAGCCATTTGAATATAAAATTGGCTTGAAGGTCAGAGACAGGTGGTGGTGGAGAGTTGTTTTTGTACTGAAAACTTGTGACCAATGGTGTGCCACAGGGATCAATGTTAAGTCCACTGCTTTTTGTCATTTATATAAATTATTTGGATGTGAGTATGGGAGGAATGGTCAGTAAGTTTGCAGATGACACTATGGTGGTGTCATGAACAGTGTAGAGAGTTTAGCGCAGAGTACAAATGGGCTTTGATCACTTGGACCAGTAGGCTGAGGAGTGGAAAATGGAGTTTAACTTGGATAAATGTGAGGTGTTGCATTTTGGTAAAGCAACTCAGGGCAGAATGTAGACTTAATGATAGGATCCTAGGGAGTATGCTGAACAAAGAGACCTTGGGAGAATCTGTGGTTTCTGACCAGCCTTCTGACTGTTCTGAGAGATCAGGTATGTTTGCTCCTGCCATGTTGGCGAGGTAACAGCTTTCAGGTGATCCACATTTGTTCAGGACTGTATCAACTACCCGAACTTTGTTCGTCACTGCATCAAACCCGCCTCAAAACAGTATAGGGCCATTTCCAACATTATGGCACCAAACTTTGTCCCTTGACTTAAATTGTCTCTCTTGCTTAAAGGAGTTGGCCTTCCTGCTGCCGTTTCATCCTCCTCCTCTGGAAACATCAGGTTTGATCTAGTGCGGAGTCTTCTCCCCATCAGCATCTCTGCACGAGCTATCCGTTATTAGTTTCACTAGGACAGATCTTTTTTGTGTCCACAGTCAGATTTTGTCAGTGGGTGACTGGAAGGGTGTCCAGGAAGTTTAAAACCAAAATGGACTCTTCTAGGGAGGCACCACCGGTGGAGTATCAAGGCATCGGTATTAGCCATTTGACTTCCTGGACGGTGTTCTAACTTGTACTGCATGCACTAAGTAGAGTGGCCCAATGCTGAATTCTATCAGAAGCTATGGGTGGCACTGCCTTGTCTTCCTTTAGTAGCCCTAGCAGGGGAATTTATCAGAACAACAGATCACAAACCCATCTGTAAAAGGTACTTTTGGAACTTCCTCACACCAATGACAACCGCCAAATCTTCCTCCTCTATCTGGAG
Organism: Hemiscyllium ocellatum; assembly: GCF_020745735.1. Taxonomy (NCBI): domain Eukaryota; kingdom Metazoa; phylum Chordata; class Chondrichthyes; order Orectolobiformes; family Hemiscylliidae; genus Hemiscyllium; species Hemiscyllium ocellatum. The sequence goes on from NC_083439.1 coordinate 13,365,643, forward strand.
ATATTTGCTTTCTGCGTCAACCGAAGTCCAGGAAACATACGCTCTTGTGCATCCCCCTCTATTGGGCTACCAGTGAGCCAACATTACCCCAATACCATAAGGAGAGGCATCACATGTCAACACTACCTCTTGCTTCGGATTGTGGTGAGCTAATACCTTAGATGATAATAGCTGTCCTTTCACTTTTCTAAAGGCTACTTTGACCATATACTGTAAGACATAGGAGCAGAAATTAGGCTATTCAGTCCATTAGGTCTGATTTCATCATTAAATCATGGCTGATAAGTGTCTCAAACCCTTTCTCCTGCTGAATCCCTGTAATCCTTGATACTCAACAACCTATCTATTCTCAGTCTTAAATATTCTCAATGACTTGGCCTCCACAGTCTTCTGATTCACCACTCTGACTGAAGAAGTTTTCTCCTTACCTCTGATCTCTTTTTAAAAGGTCTTGCCTTCACTTTAAGGCTTTGCCCTCGGGTCCTAGTCTCTCCTACCAATGGAAACATTTTCCCAATATCTATTCTGTCCAGGCCATTCAGTATTCTGTAAGTTTCAATTAGATCTTCCCTCATCCTTCCAAACCCCAAAGTCCTCAAATGTTAAGCTTTTCATTCCTGGGATCATTCTCATGAACTGCCTCTGAACACGCTCCAGGGCCAGTACATCCTTCCTGAGATATGGGTTCCAAACTGCACGCAACACTCCAAATGTATTTCTTGGCTATATGACCATTTCCAAGGCTGACCTTTTCTCAATACCAAGTATACGGATGCCAAGATGGAGGCCAGGTTACATATGAATTTTGCATAGTAATTCACTAACCAAGTAAAGACCTGAACTCCAGTACAGGCATGGGAGCCAGGACTCCTTTGATCACCCTCACTTTCTCTTCCAACAGGTGTAATCCGCTTTTGTCAAGACTGTAGCCTGATGTTGGGACGGACCCGTAGGGTCTCGTCTCCACGTGTTCTTTGGAAGGAGAGATCAAACCGGCTAGAGTTTGGAGCAAAAACACCGTTTATTACAGAATCAAGACTGGCAAACTATACAACGAATTCAAAGGCATGCAATTCGTTGGAGAAGGCGTTCTGTCTCCCTCTACGGACCTGGAGCAGTTATACTTCGTGCTTCCTCGAGTTCCCGGTCAGGTTCCCCTCGTTCGGTTCTCTCATTGGTCGGTTCACCTGTCTGTGAAGGGATTAGTGTCTCTATTGGCTGCCCCGAGATACCTGTCCAGCTCCTGCTGTGCTGAACAATGGGTAGACATCCTGGGTTCAGCAGTTTCCGATCTTGTAATTTAAAAGTTTATTGTTTGGAAGGGTTTCCTCATTGCTATGCGTCTGGGCGTTCACAATGGTTCTCCATAGTTGAATATACAGGTATTATCATTTAACACAGGACCTGAATGAGTTTGACGTCAGCGGAGGCATTAGCAAGTACTTTATCAATCAAGTGTAGTATCGGTGCGATTTACACTATCCGATAGTTACCGGTTTCCTTTATTAACAATGAGATTGTAACAGGATGATCTGAAACTGACGGACATGTTCTAATCCCCAAGGAATGTGGCCTGCAGTGGCTGCGTTTACTTTACATGGCTGTGTTTTAGCTGGTACCTGACAGTGTCTGCTTTAATAATGGTGCTCCCCTCCCTAGCCCCAATGTAGGTACCCCGATAGCAGATTATCCCCAACACTGAGTATGTCGCTCGAGGTGGCAGAAACACACATTTTTCCCTTCTAATTATGTATGCCCACCAGAGTGAAACATTTAAGCACTACACCCAAGTTCTCAAAGTGCTCTTTATTGGTCTATCCTATTATTAGTATGTCATCCAGATAAATGGCACCCTGGGGTCGCTGTTGTAAAATGTTCTCCATGGTCCGCTGGAAAAGGTTGCAGGCTGATGATACCCTAAATGGCAGTCTTGTGCATAGATATAAACCCTTAAGGGTATTAATTGTGTACGCCTAGGACTCCTCATCTTGTCGCGATTGCAGGTAGGCGTGACTCATGTCCAGCTTTGTGAAGGACAGACCCTTCCCCACCAACTTTGTGTATAAGTCCTCTTTGCGAGGGATTGGGTATATATCCAGCTGCAGGAAGGGGTTTACCATTTACTTAAAATCCCCACAAATGTAAACTGAGCAGTCAGGCTTCACAATCGGTACGGCTTGTGCTGCCCTTTCTGCAAACTGCACTTGTTTGATGATTTCTTCACTCTTATGATTTCTGCATCTACTTTTGGCTGCAAGGCAAATGGCATTGGGTAGGCCTTGCAACATCTTGGAATTGCCTCTTGGTCAACAAGTGCCTTTGGTCCCTTTCTTAGGCCCAAGCCTTTCCTGAAAAACTGTTCTACTCTGACTTCATTGAGGCAGTCATTTTTTAAATTGAAAAATGTTGAGTCTTTACCAATTCCACCCCAATAGGCTTCAGCCCAAGACTTTTACTACCATCAGTGTTACCTGCACCAACTGCTCCTCATAGGAGACCAGAACCAAAAGTTGTACCTGTAATCTATAATGGTTCCCCAGTATATACTCTTAGGTTTGCGCAAGACATCCGCCAGGCTAACAGTTGGAATCCTGATTGAATCTTGTTAAAGACAGATTCTGCAACCACAGATACAGCTGCGCTGCTATTCCTCCGTGGAAACAGGGTAACCATTCACCAAACATTAATTTTTAGCAGTTCAAATTTGGATGTCGCTAAGCAATTTAATTGTTCCAACCCATGTGTAGAGGTAAAGGGACTTGTGGGATCAGTACTCCCCTGGATACTGATCTACAAGTTTTCTTCCTCAAGTCAGGCCTCGTAGGACTCCTTTGCTGTCTTGAGTCTGCATGCCAGCAGCAGCTGGAATAGCTTGCCGGACAAGATCCTTAAGAACTTTTTAGCCACTTGGCTGAGGCTTGGCTTTGTTGTGGGGTTTGCTGTGGATTGGCCTACGTAATATGCCCTGCGTTAGGCTCTGCGATTGCCTCTACTCAAGTGGTGTTCCGCAAGCTCAGTCAGAGAGGAGAGGGAATCCACTTCCATTGGGGTGTCATGTAGCTCCCATCTCCATTTACTGCATTTTCTAACAACAAAGCCAGTCGTGGTGCTTGTTTGAAGTCCAGTTGAGCTCTGCTAGCAGTTGTTTTTGTACAGTTACATCATCAATCTACATGCCAAATGGTATCTCAGCATCTGATTCAGGGTGAACCCAAAAATCACATGCCTCTGCTAGTCGTCTCAACCTCGTCAATAAACCAATATATATTTCTCCCAGCTCTCTAACAGCTTACTAAAACCGATAGTGTCTCAGACTTAGAGGAGGTTTGGAGTCATAATATTCCTTAACCTTAACCAACTCTTGGAAGGTTTTAGTGTCTGGTGCTTTTGGGAACCGTAAGCCCCTTATAATCCAAAATGCTGCAGGTCTGCATACAGTCAGAAGGATTGGTGCTTTTCATCTCTCCCAGTGTCATTTGCCCTGGAAAACACAAATTGCATTCTTTTCACATACTGGGCTCTGATTGCAATGGCAGGGTCAAACAAGTTAGGCTTCCCAAATAACCGCATGATGCCAGAAATGCTTACCCCAACTCCAAGATGACTGTTGCAAGCAAATATTCTTCAGGCAGGTACTGTTTTCTCCCATTGCCACCGAAATAACTTCAGAGAGGCTAGTATCCTGTCACCATGTCACTTTTTATTTATTTGTGTACAGTACACTGGCTGTGGCCAGCCAGCTCAGTCAGTCTCCTAAACTGAGGAAATTTTAAATCTCCTGGTTATATATATTTTCTTTTCAGTCTTGAACTGAGGAGATTGTAATCTCCTGGTTTTTTTTTTCCACATTACAGCATTAGTTTGTGTGAAGAAACCAGAGAAAGAAAAAAAGGTAACAGAGCACAGTTGGAAAACCACCAATGCTGGGAATCTGAAATAGAAGGATACTCACTTTAAAATTTGTGGTACTCGTTTGCGAAATGGGAACTATAAGTATGTTAAAAGCTCGTTGACCACAAAGCACCTCCTTTAGTGGATGGACTGGCTGTAAAAATAAAAACTACTCTGCAGTTTTGAGCATCAGGTACTCAAGTACAGTCTGCATAACAAGAGCTGAAAGGTACTTTAATTATAAGGGAATAGACTGGATGGAAAGCTCTAAGTGCACTTTGCTGTCTCAGTAAATTGATCCTCACCCTTCTTTTCTTTCCCTTTTAAGGCAAATACATGTTCTGAGGGGATCCAGAATATAAAATACAAAGGATTCAGCGAATGAGTTTGTTGTTCTGACTATTAAGCCACTGATTGTAAACTTTGCAGTGAACGTTTCAAAAAAATGAGTGCTAATTATGCAGGCATTATGTTAAATGAAAAAAGCATGGTACAAACACCAAACACAATGGCTGCTGTGACATTGTTCTTTAGAACCTAATAATGTTCTATCTCTGAACAATTACAAGTGCCAGACTAGTTTTATAAAGTAGCTGATGATAGAAGTTTTCAAGAACAGGAGTTGGGAAGAGGATTGTTTACTTCATCCCTCAGGGGCTGTAGTTTATTTTATTCTTTCAGAAGTGTGGGTGTCACTATTTGGACTGGAATTTTTTGCTTATCTCAGATTGTCTTTGGGAAAAGTGCTGCTGAGCTTCTTTCTTGTACTGCTGCAATTCATCTGATGTATGTATACCCTGGGATAGGAATTCCTTGATTTTGATGCTGTGACAGTGATCGAACGGCACTGTCTTTCCAGTCAGCATGGTGTGAGACTCGGAAGGCTGATCTGTTACATACTGGATGGTATTTACTCTTTACCAACATCATCGGTTTAATGCTGCTGGAATGATACTGATGTTCTGGTTCAAGTTCAGTTATGTGTGGTCTGACTTTTCATGACAAAGTTCCTCTAATTATGTTTGTGCAGCAGTGCACAAGTTACCACAGAATGAAGTCTGCGTTGTGCCTTCTAGGCTTAAATATACCCATGCGTTTTAACACGAACATCGTGAACCAAAGTTCAAATCGTTTCACCTAGGCCCATGACAGCCAATAATACAGAATATTAACCCAAACTATTGCATTTTAAAACTGGAAAATTAACTCTAAGGAAAATAACTCTCAAGAGAAGCTGAGTCTTGGAGAAGAGCAAAATCAACATTTATTCCATCGTTAAATTGGCATTCCAGTCAGACAATCAGCACAGACATCTAGTAGTTTTTGGAACATAATTGCAATAAAAATGTTTTCATCCAGTCTAGTACTAAACAGGAGGTAGCCGTCTGTGGACTTTTCTACAACTTGTTTAGGGTCTGGATTAAAAACAGAATGGGCTGGAAATATTCAACAGATCAAACAGCATCTGTGAAGGTGAAAGCAAAGTTAACGTTTCAGGTCACTGACATTTCATGAAAACATTTGTCTGGATACAGCACAGTCTGCAGCAACCACCAGCAAAGAGACTTAAATGAATATAAATTTAAGATCAGCCATTTGGCCCCAACTCTTCTTTGCTTCATTTGAAACAGAACCTAAACTAATCTGCAATTGAAATCATCGTCTGACAGTGATTTAGGTGCTGGAGGAAATGTTCATTAATGTCTTTAATGTATTCATGAAGCTTTTGCTTATAAGTAGCAAATTTGCTGAGTTGGAATGAATCTATGCATTCAGCAGCTCCCCTGCTGAATGCAAAGATGGGCTTTAATTAATATTAAAGGTATTTGATGAACAATAAGCCATTCATACTACACCCTGAAATCAATAAGAATGATGTTGCTCTGAGCTGAATTAGTTCCTCTTACTATTCAAATTGCGCTGGGAGCACATTGGTCATTAACAAATTAGAGCAGAACACACGTACAGGATGGTTAGCTGCAACCAGACTGTTGGATGCACCTTATTTTAATCCATTTCCACGAAACTTGAATTGGTCTCATTTTTTTCTCTTCAAATTATGAGGAAGTTATAATAGCAACCACTGTTGTTAAAAGGGCTCTGTCACTTTTGCCATGAAAAAAATACTGGCTAGAGATTAAACCGGCATCTACAGAATAGAAAAATAGTTGGATGGCTCCAATTTTTGACATACTTTAGGACTACACTTTTGTGATTCATTTTCTGTGCATTGAGTGGTTAGAGCTGAGGAACCACACACTTTTTTTCTCTTAAGAGCTGTCAATTCAAACACATAAAATTGAAACCTATTTCCTCAAGATTTACACAGGCTTTATTGCTATATTTGTCCTCAAGAAACAGGTTAACTTGAACCCTTAACATCTGGTTATTTTGAACTTGATGACTTTGGGACATCTAGGAACAAATAGTTACTTCTTTTGATGCCTCTTTATCAATTACATATTGTGAAGCTTCACATTCTGCGGGCTTTCCGTGGTCGGCAGCCATTGTGAGGAATTGGCGTGTTGTCTGTGAGTGAAACCACCTGGAGGCCACCCATGCTTAATCCTTTTATGGCAGACTGCAATGACAAATGACAGGAGGAAATCAGGAAAACAACACAAAATAGTGCACTCAGATCCTCAAACATATTTTAAAAATATGAACATCTTATCTAAAACAATGAACGAAGTTTCCTGATAATTCAGTGAGTTGATATTATCAATAGCTCTTCCTCAAAGATCCAAAATTCTATTCCCCTCTTAAGATGGCAGTAGGAACACTAAATGGATTTTGGTTCCACTGAACTAGGAAGTGAAAGAAATCCATCAGTTTATAACTCTTGAACAACATCCAGTGACCTCTGCTGGGAAGTGTATGAGGTTATTAGATTAGATTAGATTACTTACAGTGTGGAAACAGGCCCTTCGCCCCAACAAGTCCACACCAACCCGCCGAAGCGCAACCCACCCAGACCCCGACATTTACCCCTTACCTAACACTGCGGGCAATTTAGCATGGCCAATTCACCTGACCCGCACATCTTTGGACTGTGGGAGGAAGCCGGAGCACCCGGAGGAAACCCACGCAGACACGGGGAGAATGTGCAAACTCCACACAGTCAGTTGCCTGAGGCGGGAATTGAACCTGGGTCTCTGGCGCTGTGAGGCAGCAGTGCTAACCACTGTGCCACCATTATGTCAGGAGCCTCATTCCTGACGAAGGGCTGTTACTCGAAACATTGATTCTCCTGCTGCTTGGATGCTGCCTGACCAGCTGTACTTTTCCAGCACTACATTCTCGACTTATGTCAGGAGCAGTTATGATCAAATGTGACGCTCACCAAAACTGTCGAAGGTTGCACTCAGTGTCCCAGTTTCACAATGAAGAGTAAGTATATGTGAGGAATTAAAGGGTGAAAATGAGGACTGCAGATGCTGGAAGTCAAGATTAGAGTGGTGCTGGAAAAGCGCAGCAGGTCAGGCAGCATCCAGGAAGCAGGAAAATCAATGTTTCGGGCAAAAGCAATTGAAAGATGTAGAACTGTACCCTAGTTAGAGTTTGTGTCTTCCGGATAGGAGAGAATACTAGATGGGTAGAAGTGTACAAATGAACACAACACAATACCAATTAACAATGAAATGTGGAGTAGCATCAATGAGTAAATCATTAGAGAAGTAACAATCGGTCAAGAGTTAATATCAATGAGAAATGGAGGAGCAGTAATTTAATGTCTTATTGTTAGATTGATCTCATTAAACTATTAACACAGAGACCCAGGTCAAATCTCACCATGGCAGATGAAATTTGAATTCAGTAAAAGTCTGGAATTAAGAGAATACTGATGGTCATGAAACTATTGTTAATTGTTGGAAAAACTTACTTGCTTCACTAAATTCCTTTAGAGAATTGGTTTCCTTATCTGGTCTGGCCTACATGTGACTCCAGACCCACAGCAATCTAGTTGACACTTAATTGCCCTCTGGTCAAATAGGCATGGACAATAAATGCTGAGCTAGCCACTAACATCCCAGGAATGAACAATAACATTAAAGACACAGCAGCAGCAGTAATCGGAGACAGAATAACGACTATTGAATCATATCAGAGGTAAGAGTTAACATAACTAGGACCCACTCGTTCCACCCAGGCCACTGAGATGCCATAGATCAACAATACATTTAGTGTCATGTACCATGCCATGTGGTTTCCTCTACCCCATCCTCAACCACTGTTGGACCTGGCACTGCAGATAGGAATATAATAATTATAGATTCAATCCTGTATCTTGATTACTTGGTAAAACTCCACCTATACTTATATGTGGGACAGAGATCAAACAAGATGACCACAGTGATTCACAACCCATGTCAGCCTCAAATTGACATTAACTGATATTAACAATCCAAATATTGCATTATATGGTGGACAGTTATATGATAGATATGACAAATTCCATAGTGTATATGATGTGAAGACCATCAGAACATTTGAAATAATTTTAACTTTGCTTACTTATGCATGGAAATTAATATTCCCTGGAAGAGAATATACTGCACAGGATTCATTTCACATCCTCTCCCAGCTTTTTGTCCTTTTACACCACAGATAAAAATACAGGAAACAAAGATGATGATCAAGGTCCATAAATCTAGCTGCAGTTATACATCTGAATAATCTTCCTCCTCAATTTTTCTTTCTGTCACAGTCTTAATGTTCTCATGCCAACACACCCACAGGGAGTTTGATAAACACTTGGAGAAAAATATTAAAAGATAATTGCAATTATAAATACAAATCTCTAAAGTAGAACAAGCATTGGCATAACCATGATGGGCTAAATAGCCTCCTCCTGCACTGAAATTTCTATAATACACAAAGAGCAAACTCCAGTAATTATCCCAATCAGTTATACGAGTAAGCGAGAGAAAATCAAGTGTTTAAAGGATTAAAGCCAGAAGGAGAGGCTAAAACTCAGCATGGAGACTAACAGCAATGAGACAGCTTAATGTCATCAGCATATGCAACATCAGATCTGGTTTTCCAAATAAATATCCCCTGAGATTAATTTGCTAAGAATTAATCTCTGGGATAATACTAATGAATAACTGTTTGTGTGCAGAATTCTGAGAAGCTATCTGAGGGATGCAAAGAGGCATCAGGGAACAGGCTTGTTGAGCCAAAGGCATTGGCTTTCTTCATGTGTTTTTACAGTAAACTTTTGCACCTTGTGTGGCAGAACCTAACCTATTTCAGAAGTACGCCTGATGACATGGGGAATACTGGTTAACTACTGTTGTGATTCTTTGCCATCCCTGAATAATAAATTTCCAATGTTCATAATTTTAAATACTTTTAGTGAAATCATAAATAAGTGAATATATCAGCTACAAGAAATGGTCCTCACAAGACACACATCTGACTGTTGGCTTAGTAATGGTTTCATTTAATTAATACTAAACATTTATTTGAAGAACCAATGCAGACCAATTTTTGTTTCTTTAATTGTCTTGTTTATATCTCCTTATAATTCATCACTGCGGTTAGTTAACCACTCTGGAAAAGTAGAAAGACTATGGTGCCAAATGTACATGCAACTATGTTGCTGGAATATTTTGTTTAGCAAGCTGACTGCTTTTCTGGGTGACTTGATGGACATTATTGTGTACAGGCTGTTATGCTGGGCTGGTAATCCAGTGGCCTGGATTAATATTAATGACGAGTTGTATTTGGTTTAAACATGCCTGGCAATAGAAATTTTAAAAATCCTATAGGAAAGAAAACCCAAGCCTGGTATGATCTGTGTTTGACTCTTCCACACCTATACAGCTGGCCCTCAGTTTCTTTCTGAAGTAGCCTGGAGACATACTTCAGTGACTACTTTCTGTGAGGAAATAGTTGCCAGTAATGCTCATATTCTGAAAATTAATGTAGAAATAAATGAGGATATGAATCAAAATCAGACTGATGGGAAGAAAGTTTCTTCCTGGCTGACTATGATGACTTTCTCAATCTGGTTGTGGTGAAGCGTTCTCCTAAGGCAGACATGTGCCTTACCCACTCCTGACTAATGTTTGATGAAGTCACTCTATGTTATACATGAAAATGATTCCATCATTTCATCCTTTGCCTAAATAAGCACATAAAAGTCAAAGGTAGTAAGTGCAGAACTATATTCATTCAAGATAGGTTTTCCTATAAAATCCTAGATATTTGCTATTTTCAATGTAGAACAAGCTTCTAAATATCTTGGCTGTTGTCGAGCCAAGAACAGACATGTGGAGTTAATAGTGCATATTATTGTCTATTGTTGCAGACAGCAATGAGTGTTTCAGAACAATGGATTATTTAAATATATAGCAACAGCTTGCAGAACAAATATACATGGTGATCTCAGTGATCTGCTAGTAAAACGTTTCCCTTCACACTGGAGCTGGTGCATGAGACACACAAAGATAATGCCAATGAAGACATGCAAAGGCTTCAGCAGGATCTACTTCAGTAACTGAGTTCTGTAACTCACCAGCCTGCCGGGTCCCAAACCCTTCACCACCACACGCACAAAGGATATTCCTCGATCTGTTGCTTTCTGCCAACAATACAAACAGGAATATTTTATTTAGGATTTTGTTTTACCCGTAGTGATAATGCTTTTAAAGTGTATTATTTCTTAGTACTGCCCACTATTCTCCTACATCATGGGTGCCACATTTTCTGTTCCCAAACAACCACTTTGTATCTGCTCAAACAGATCTTGAAATAATCTCCCTGATTTTCTCTCTTAACGCTAAGCAATCTGGTGTTGTCTGCTTAACTCTGATGGTAGCACAAGGCCCCATCTGGTGATTAAATGTCTCATAGTACTGTTTGAAGAGCAAGATTAGTTTCATGGGAGCAACTTGGTTGTAGAGAGGAACTTTGATTATCCGATATTCGATGAATCGAATTTGAATTATCCAAACAAGATCGCAAGGTCCCGATGCTTGGCTAACTATGTTACCCAGCATTCGATTAACCTAACAAAATACTTCCCACTTGTGTCCTTCAGATAATCGAAGTTCCTCTGTAAATGGGTTGCCCTCACTGTGATTGCCAGCATCAGCCTGATAACATAATTAATGGCAAGCTTTGGGTGTTATGAACATCTTAGATAGGGAGCTCACTATTCAAATAGGAGCTTGGTACTAACAGGCCAAAGTTTGAGAGACCTGCAGCTGTGTAAGGAAGGCAGCACACATAAACATTGTTCAGCCAGAAGATGTAAAATTTTAATTCTCAAAGAATGTCTGGGAGATTTGCATGAAGACACAACACTATGTGATTCACAGATGAAGCAGATTTAAGTTGGGCCAGGATTCTGTCAGTGTTGAGAAAATCAGAACAGCAGTAGGAGAATCTGTGTCACTGTTACCTGAGCATCTGTGCTGGAGCTTACACATTTTATGATACTTGTTGTTAAACTGTTTTTGTTTATGTACTTTTTATGTATATTCCAAATGACTAAGAAAAGGCAGTTAAAATTATTGTTGGAAGAATCATTTCAGCAGTTAACAAAACGAGCAAATTCCAAAAGATATTAATTACTCGAAAAAGTGAATCTAGTCTGTTTCATTTCAGATATGTGTGCCAGAGACAAAACACTTGTTTTAGCTGCGTTTTTATTTTACAAAGTACAGTTCACTGCTGTTGGAACCAATTTACTTTGAACTGAACATTGTCCTTTTAACAGAAATTGATTGCATGTGAGCAAATCAAGAGTTAAACTTATATGGTGAAGGGTAGGGGAATGGGTCTGGGTGGGTTACTCTTCGGAGGGTCAGTGTGGACTTGTTGGGCCAAAGGGTCTGTATCCATACTGTAGGGAATCTAATCTAATCTAAAAAAAATGCATGCACCATTAAATCTGCCAGAGAAACTGGATACAGGAAATGTTGCAAAACATAAATGGGCATACACTAATTCTTAAAAAAAAAATTCAGTTACCAGTGAATCATCCATAGGATGCTCACAGCAAATCAGTATATGTTGTTATCGACTAGAATTAAAATTGTATCAACGCATATGTTCCCTCAAGACTACAGGCAGTCTGGGTGAATTAATTCAAACAGTAATTGATGTTGAGACTGGAGATCTGACCCCAGTCGTGGTTTGTAATTAAGAGCCTGTAGATATTGTGGATCTAACATTGGATGTTCCAGGAGAGTTTTCTTCACAGTGTAAATGACCGCTTTTGCTCATCCCCAAGCCAGTTAATGAAAGATGCAGGTCTAGTGTTGAGAAGAGAAAGGAGATTGAGTGAAATAAGCACAATTTGCTTTGATTGTTTACTTGGCATTTGTAAAACAAAGCTGCTTCATAATTCTTATTTGGTTTTGTCAGCCAATCTTCAGAAAGACATTTCAGGACTTGGACAAAAGACAAGCAATTTGGTTTTATTTAAACAGGGAATCGGTGAGTCCTACTGTTGTATCCTTGGATTTCAATGTGGTGAAATTACACACTGAGCAGTATTGAGTACACTCCTGATCATTAAGCACACCCCATTATTAGAACATAGAACATAGAAAAATACAGCACAGTACAGGCCCTTTGGCCCTCGATGTTGCACTGATCCAAGCCCACCTAACCTACACTAGCCCACTATCCTCCATATGCCTATCCAATGCCCATTTAAATGCCCATAAAGAGGGAGAGTCCACCACTGCTACTGGCAGGGCATTCCATGAACTCACGACTCGCTGATTAAAGAATCTACCCCTAACATCTGTCCTATACCTACCACCCCTTAATTTAAAGCTATGCCCCCTCGTAATAGCTGACTCCATTCATGGAAAAAGGTTCTCATCTAAACCCCTAATCATCCTGTACACCTCTATCAAGTCACCCCTAAACCTTCTTTTCTCCAATGAAAACAGCCCCAAGTGCCTCAGCCTTTCCTCATACGATCTTCCTATCATACCAGGCAACATCCTGGTAAACCTCCTCTGCACCCGTTCCAGCGCCTCCACATCCTTCTTATAGTATGGCGACCAAAACTGCACACAATACTCCAGATGCGGCCGCACCAGAGTCTTATACAACTGTAACATGACGCCGGAACTCAATTCCTCTACCAAAAAAAGCCAGTATGCCATATGCCTTCTTCACAGCACTATTTACCTGGGTGGCAACTTTCAGAGATCTGTGTACATGGACACCAAGATCCCTCTGCTCATCCACTCTACCAAGTATCCGACCATTAGCCCAGTACCCCATCTTCTTGTTACTCTTACCAAAGTGAATCACTTCACACTTACCTACATTGAACTCCCTTTGCCACCTTTCTGCCCAGCTCTGCAGCTTATCTATATCCTGCTGTAACCTGCAACATCCTTCCTCATTGTCAACAACTCCACCGACTTTCGTATCATCCGCAAACTTGCTCACCCAACCTTCTAGCCCCTCCTCCAGGTCATTTATAAAAAATGACAAACAGCAATGGTCCCAAAACAGATCCTTGCGGAACAACGCTAATAACTGCACTCCAGGATGAACCTTTACCATCAACTACTACCCTCTGTCTTCTTCCAGCCAGCCAATTCCTAATCCAAACCTCCAACTCACCCTCAATACCATACCTCCATATTTTTTGCAGTAGCCTACCATAGGGAACCTTATCAAATGCCTTACTAAAATCCATATATACCGTTTTACCCTTGTCCACCTCCTTAGTCACCTTCTCAAACAATTCAATAAGGTTTGTGAGGCACGACCTGCCCTTCACAAAACCATGCTGACTATCCTTGATCACATTATTCCTATCCAGATGTTCATAAATCCTATCCCTTACAATTCTCTCTTAGACTTTGCCCACAACAGATGTGAGACTCACTGGCTTATAGTTACTAGGGTTATCCCTACTCCCCTTCTTGAACAAGGGAACCACATCTGCTATCCTCCAGTCTTCTGGCATTATTCCTGTAGACAACGAGGACATAAAAATCAAGGCCAATGGCTCTGCAATCTCCTCCCTTGCTTCCCAGAGAATCCTAGGATAAATGCCATCAGGCCCAGGGGACTTATCTATTTTGACCCTTTCCAGAATTTCCAACACCTCTTCCCTACATACCTCAAAGCCATCCATTCTAATTAATTGTGACTCAATATTCACATCGGCAACAATGTCCTGTTCCTGAGTGAATACTGACGAAAAGTATTCATTCAGTGTCTCCCCAATCTCTTCAGCCTCCACACGCAACCTTCCACTACTATCCTTGACTGGGCCTATTCCTACCCTAGTCGTTCTTTTTTTCCTGACATACCTATAGAAAGCCTTTGGGTTTTCCCTAATCCTACCAACCAAGGACTTTTCATTTCCCCTCCTTGCTGCTCTTAGCTCTCTCTTTAGATCCTTCCTGGCTACCTTATAACTCTCAATCGTCCCAATTGAACCTTCACGCCTCATCTTTTCAAAGGCCGCCCTCTTCCCTTTAACAAGGGATTCCAATTCCTTATTAAACCACGGCTCCCTCACACGACCCTTTCCTCCCTGCCTGACAGGTACATACTTATCAAGGACACTCAATAGTTGCTTCTTGAACAAGCTCCACATATCGATTGTGCCCTTCCCTTGAAGCCTACTTTTCCAAGCCACGCATCCTAAGTCATGCCTCACCGCATCATAATTTCCCTGCCCCAGCTATAACTCTTGCCCTCAGGAGAACATATATTACAGACCCAGAACTTGTAGTTATAAGTATAGATAGATATAAATTAAATTTCACTGTATTGGTTGTGTGTGTGTGTATTTTTGTTCTGTTAATCCATGTTTATATGGTAATAGCACACTCTGCTGGAGCTACTCCTTAATGTGCAATATTAAACATACAGTGAGATGTGTGTGTTAGGGATACTTCTATAAATGGTGCCATTTTCCCATTCAAATTCACATACTCTCTTAGCCAACTTTCCAAGCAAGAAAAAATTGCTATATTAATATATCGAACTGGAGATAACTGGCTAGTAAGTAATCGTGCATTGAAAATCGGTTTTAAATCAACTATAAGGCAGAAATAGCAATGAGTTTCACTTTTTTTGCATTAATATAAAAGCATTAATCAAACTAATTGTAAAGCTAAAAGGCAATTGCTGTGTGGATTTAATAAATTGAATATTTATGACAAATAAAATTGTAATAGCAATATTAAAATACTGCAATGTTTGCAGTAATTTTAGTAAGTAATATAAATTGAATGCATCATACTGGAAAATTAGTTATGAGGCTTGACACAGAACAAACACTTTATTACAAACAGACACTATTGTAGGAACAGCATAAACTGTATAGTGAGGACATGAAAACATGAAAAGGGTTTTTAAGGCAGGCTCTAAGCAAAGTTTTGAAAAACTGGTAAATGGAGCCTTTCACTTCATCAAAAAGTAATTATCATGTTCTTACCAAAAAAAAAAATCAGATTGCATAAACAAAGAATCAATTTCTAAATTAATTTAAAGCTAATTATCTATAATTGTGGGTTCTTCTCCTATTTCCATCTGAGTAATGACATCTCTGAAAGAGTCTGCAAATCAGATCTCAAACAATCATTTGTTTTTATTTCAGGCACATAAGTGACTATGATAACCACTTACTCAAGTTAATCCCAGTCTTACTGCAGTAAACTGAAGATTAGGATGACCTGTCCAACATCACATTTCATTTCAATTTAATTCTTTGCCACCTGACAAGTGGTTTCCTGCGGCTTTTCTGGTACTCTGCAATCAACATACATTTTAAGATTTTTATGTTTAGTTGCTGGTACTGACAGTGAGCAGAATGCCTGCAATTTGGTGGTTTAGATCACAAAATATTTGTTCGTAGTGAACTCACAGATTGGGTCTTGCAGAGTTAGAAAGCCTATTGTGGGATGCACAATTTAGTCATCTACACAAATTTAAAGGGCCTTGAACACAAAGCTAAATGGATGCCTCAAAGTACAAATATTGTTTCAAATTTAATAGTTAAGTCTTTAATTTCAAATTTCAAACAAGTCTTTGCCAAGGCTGATTTGGAATTTTAGGGGAAACAGAGAAGTGAAAGGAAACTCAATGTGGAAAGATAAGACTGGTTCTGTGGGCCTTTAACAGCATGATACAACATCTGATTTGGTGTCTGGTAGCTAGTATAGTGAGTCATTTTTAAACTGAGTGTGCATCTGTATTGGGTGGATGCAAAGAGGACTGCATTTTTCCTCTTCAGAGAACAACAGTGCACATTGTTTCCTGCAGCTTGAGATCATCATGTTCAGCACCATGGACAGATACAAATAGATGAGGGTACACTAAAATAATCTACCAAGTCACCAACATCACAGAACCATGTGTGGTTTAAAGACCCTAGACTGCACGCCATCATAAGTTATCTGTCAATCTATTGCATACTTGCAGCTCACAGAAGCTATGCTCCAGACAAAAGGGTGCAAATCTACCCTCTTAAGACCCCATGGTAAATTCACTCACAGGATGACCAATCAGAGAATAGTCACCTCACCATGCCTGTAAACTGATTAGAAGGAACCAGCAAGGAGCTGCTCCTCCAATCCCTGTCTTGATCTCCCTCGTCTTATTCCTGACAAGCTAACTAGTAACAGCACTAAAAGCCGGAAAGCAATGACTGGTGAACAGAAGAACAGACAGCAGTTAGGAAAGTAACTTATTGCAGTGGGGGAGTCACTGGTGGAGCCTTAAGCGAGAATGATGGGGAGAAAGGCAATTGCAAGAAGGCTTGTGGAGAGAGAAGGCATCCAAATACTCTATAAATGAACACAAATATTGAAGCTACTGTTACTAATTGACTGCTTCATCAAATTAATTTGTTTGTGAGAATGAAAATGTAGACACTTGAAAACCACAATGTAATCTTCAGGAAAATCTCAAGAGGATCCCTTGAAAAAAGAAGACTTCTGCATCTCTCCCAGGATAATGATTTCCCAATACCAAAACAATGCAGTAATCTTTACTATATAATCCCAGTTCCTACATCAGCCACATTTGCAACTTCTTTATAATCACCAGTTGAATGTCAAACTGGAAGCAGTTTCATCCAATGGCATCATGTCTCCTATTAAATGGATTAAGATTGCCCAAAATTAGTTTGTGTAAAATCCACATAGCCAATGGAGAAAAAAAATTATTTTCACATAATTTTCGGCTGGCTGGATTCTTCAGCTAAAAGATGACCACTTCAAAATAGTGTACAACTGAGCCTCTAAAAGGTGTTTAATGAATTCTGAAAATGGCGATCAGTAAAGATAAAAGCAGCAGAAAGTGGTTTTAGAACGTTTTCCAGGTGCTGTGATGAAACACAAAGTCAATTCATCAAATAGGTTTAAAATATGCATTTATAATGGAAAAGGAAAACTGCTTTACCACTGCTGCTGAGATGCCAGCAGTCTGCGCTGCAATTGGGGTCCCCTTCTTGGCATTCTTAAATCCTTCTGTACCACATGAAGTCCGTACCATGCTTAATCCATCATGGGTAGTAACCTGAATGTGTGTGCTCAGGGAAAAAAACAACAACATCTAAGTGACAGAAAAAGTGGGGTAGAAATCTCTGAAAATTTGTCAATCAGATTTCAACTTGTATGCATTTAGAGTCATTGAGTTATACAGCAAGGAAACAGACCCTTCGGTCCAACCTGTCCGTGCTGACTAAATATCCTAAACTGGTCTAATCCATTTGCCAGTATTTGGCCCACATCCCTCTAAATCCTTCACATTCATGTAATTGTACCAACTTTCACCTTTTCCTCTGGCAGCTCATTCTATACATGTACCACCCTCTGCATGAAAAAGTTGTCCCTCAGGTTCCTTTTACATCTTTCTCTAGTTTTGGATTCACCTACCCTGGGAAAAAAGGCCTTGGCTATTCACCCTATCCATGCCCTCGTGATTTTATAAATCTCGATAAAGTCATCCCTCAGTCTCTGACTTTCCACAGAAAAAAAGCCCGATCCAATTCAGCCTCTTCTTGTAGTTCAAATCTCCAATCCTGGCAACATCCTTGTAAATCTTTTCTGAACCCTTTCAAGTTTAACAATGTATTTCCTAAAGCTGAGAGACCAGAATTGAATTTAGTATCCTAAACGTGGCCTCATCAAAGTCTTGCACAGCTGTAACATGATGTCCCAACTCCTAAACTCAGTGCACTGACCAATGAAGGCAAACATATCAAAAGCCTTCTTCATCAACTTGTCTACTTGCAACTCCACTTTCATGGAAATATGCACTCCCCAAGACCCTACCATTGACTGCATAAGCCCTAACCTGGTTTGCCTCACCAAAATGCAACACCTCACATTTATCTAAATGGCAAGGTACACCCTAAATTTATCTAACTCAAACTCTAGTTACCACTCCATCTACTGAAGGTCCCAAAGTTTGTGCGAAGATTTGTAGCTCGGGTGCTTGTTGTAGTGGTTCTGTTCGCCGAGCTGGAAGTTTTTGTTGCAAACGTTTCGTCCCCTGGCTAGGAGACATCATCAGTGCTGTGGAGCCTCCTGCGAAGCGCTTCTTTGATGTTCCTTCCGGCATTTATAGTGGTCTGTCCTTGCCGCTTCCGGGTGTCAGTTTCAGCTGTCCGCTGTAGTGATTGGTATATTGGGTCCAGGTCGATGTGTCTGTTGATGGAATTTGTGGATGAATGCCATGCCTCTAGGAATTCCCTGGCTGTTCTCTGTCTGGCTTACCCTATGATAGTAGTTTTCCCAGTAATTTTTGTAGATTCCTTAGAGTGTTATTCCTAGATAAATCAGACTACATCAAAAAAGCACAACACCTACTAGCAGACACCAACACCTACCAAATGAAGGATTCGGACCCCACACCACAACTCACCAATAGAATAAATAACACTCTAAGGAATCTACAAAAAAACGGACAGATAACCAAAGCGGACCTACGAAGAATGAAACCAGAAAGCAACAACACCCCCAGATTCTATGGACTACCCAAAGTACACAAACCAGACATCCCACTCAGACCCATAGTATCACTACTAGGGACACCAGCATACAAACTGGCCAAAGAACGACAACAGAAACTGAAACACCTGGTCAGCGGATCCAAACACTCCATACAATCAACACAGGAATTCTTGGACGCCATCAGGAATACACACATAGACAAAGAAGAAACCATGATCTCATTTGACGTGACGGCACTGTTCACTTCGATTGACAAAACCCTAGCCAGAGAAACAATAGCCAACCTACTGGACATACAGAACAGAAAACAGGAGGCGGAACCTATCAACAAAGACGGCATACTTAAACTACTGGACTTATGCCTCACCACACACTTTACATTCAACAATCAGATATACGAACAAATCAACGGAACACCCATGGGATCACCAATCTCGGGACTCATAGCAGAGGCAGTTATGCAAAGGTTAGAACAAACAGCCCTACCACAAATTCAACCCAAACTCTGGGTCAGATATGTCGATGACACTTTCGTAATCATCAAAAACACGGAAATAGAAAAAACACACCGGATCATCAACGCCACACTCACAGGCATCCGATTCACGAGAGAAGTAGAAAAGGATAGCCAACTCCCATTCCTAGACGTGATAGTACAGAGAACACCGAACGGAGAATTCACCACAAGGGTACACAGGAAAACAACACACACACAGACCAAGTCCTAAACTATGAAAGTAACCATCCCAACACACACAAACGAAGCTGCATCAGGACACTATTCAAAAGAGCTACAACACACTGCAGTACACCAGAACGGCAAAAAGAGGAAGAGGAACACCTATACAAGGTATTCGCCAAAAACGGATACCCGCGCAACTTTATCAACAGATGCCTAAGAGACAGACCACGGAACGAGGACATGCCACAACCAAAAGGACTAGCCACACTACCATACATCAGGAGCGTTTCAGAACTGACAGCCAGACTACTGCGAACCCTAGGACTCATAACGGCACACAAACCAACAGCCACGCTCAGACAACAACTTACCAGAACAAAGGAGCCAATACCCAACATGAGCAAAACTAATGTAGTTTATAAAATACCATGCAAGGACTGCACAAAACACTATATAGGACAAACAGGAAGACAGCTAACAATCCGCATACATGAACACCAACTAGCCACGAAACGACATGACCAGCTATCCCTAGTAGCCACACACTCAGACAACAAGCAACATGAATTCGACTGGGAAAACACTACTATCATAGGGCAAGCCAGACAGAGAACAGCCAGGGAATTCCTAGAGGCATGGCATTCATCCACAAATTCCATCAACAGACACATCGACCTGGACCCAATATACCAATCACTACAGCGGACAGCTGAAACTGACACCCGGAAGCGGCAAGGACAGACCACTATAAATGCCGGAAGGAACATCAAAGAAGCGCTTCGCAGGAGGCTCCACAGCACTGATGATGTCGCCTAGCCAGGGGATGAAACGTTTGCAACAAAAACTTCCAGCTCGGCGAACAGAACCACTACAACTGAAGGTCCCATCGTACTCTAATATAATCTTCTTTACTGTCCACTATACAACCAATTTTGGTGTCATCTGCAAACTTACTAACCAGACCTCCTATGTTAATATCCCAATTATTTATTTAAATGACAAAAAGCAGTGGACCCAGTCCAGATTCTTGTGGCACACTACTGGTCACAGCTCCAGTCTGAAAAGTAACCCTCTTCCACACCCTCTGTCTCCTGCCTGCAAGCTAATTTTGTATCTGATTGGCTAGCTCCCTCTGGATTTCATGTGATTTAACCTTGCTAAGTATTCTACCATGCAAAACCTTATTGAATACTTCGCTGAAACCCAAATAGACACCATCTATTGCTCTGTCTTCATCAGTCTTCTTCGTCCCCTATTCAAAAACCTCAATCAAGTTAATGAGACAGGATTCCCACACACAAAGCCGTGTTGACTACCCCCAATCAGTTTTTGCCTTTACAAATAATGTATTCGGTCCCTCAGAATTCCCTCCAACAGGTTATCCTCTAATGATGTAGGCCACACTGGTCTGAATTCCAGTGGCTTTTCCTTACACCTTTCTTCAATAATGGTACCACAATAGCTACCCTCCAGTCTTCCAAATTACCTGTGGCTTTTGATGATACAAGTATGTCAGCAAACGGCCCAGCAATCTCTTCCTGAGCTTCCCACAAAGTCTGGGATATATCTGATCAGATCCAGGGGATTTATCTACCTTTATGTGTCTTAAGACTCCCACATCCCCTCTTCCCCAATACGGACACTTTTCAAGTCATCACTACTCAAGGCAGAGATTGATAAATTTCAAGGCAGAGATTGATCAACTTCAAGGCAGAGATTGATAAATTCTTGATGTCACAAGGAATTAAGGGCTACGGGGAGAATGCCATTTAGTGGAGTTGAAATGCCCATCAGCCATGATTGAATGGCGAAGTGGACTCGATGGGCCAAATGGCCTTACTTCCACTCCTATGTCTTATGATCTTATTTATTTACCAAGTTCTCTACCTCCCATGTCCTTCTCCACTGTAAATACTGATGCAAAATATTTGTTTAGTATCACACCCATATTCCGTGGTTACACACATAGACAACCTTATTGATCTTTAAGGAGTCCTATTCTCTCCCTAGTTACCCTTTTATCCTAAATGTGGGATCTTTCTGGATTCTCCTCAACCCTACTTGCCAAAGCTATCTCATGTCCCCTTTTTGTCCTCCTGATTTCCCTCTTAAGTATACTCCTACTGCCCTTCTACTCTTTTACGAATTCATTTGATCCCAATTGTCGATACTTAACATATGTCTCCTTCATTTTCTTGACCAGAGCCTCAATTTTTTCCTCATCCAGCGTTCCCTACACCTACCAGCCTTGCCCTTCGCACTAACAGGAACATACCGTTTCTGAACTCACATTATCTCAATTTTAAAGGCCTCCCACTTTCCAACCATCTGTTTACCTGCGAACAGTCAGTATTTAATATTCACTGCAGTAAATAATGTCCATGTTGATAATCCAGAATAAGTACAACTCCATGCAAACTAAGGATTGTTCCACTTTGCCCATGCCACAGCAGAGCCCAATATTCTGTACTGCACTCTGGCATTTTTCCTATAAACTTTACAATAAGACATGGGTAACATTGCCAATTACTGCCAAATCAGGGACAGTTTAGTGCTGTGAGCAAATTATCATGGGAAATGGGTTGACATGATCCCAATGTCATTTTAGCCAATTAAAGAATTTCCAACTTGAGAGTCTAATCTTAAAAACGAAAACCCACATCCGCCTCCATCCACCACCACAGTCCTCCCTGTGAAAGAACATGCCAATTACTTTTTAAAATTACAACAAAAGTTCTGCATTTATACAGTACGTTTAGCAGTTTAAAAAAAAGTTTCAAAATGACAGAAACAAAAAATGGCAAGGGTTCAGAACAGATTAACCAGGATGTAGCCAGGTATGGAAAGTTTCAGTAAGAAAGAAAGGCTGGATAAGCTGGAACTTTTTTAACTGGAGCAAAGGAGGTTCAGAGGTGACCTTATAGAAGTTTATAAAATAATGAGGGGTTAACGGAGTTAATGGTAGTTGTCTTTACCCTAGTATGGGGAATTTCAATACTGGCGGCAGATTTTTAAGGTGAAAGGTGAGGCATTTATAAGAGGCATGGGGGCAATTACTTTTACACAGGGGGTGGTCCATGTGTGGAATGAACTTCCACAGAAAGTGGTGGATGTAAGTGCAATTACAACATTTAAAAGACATTTGGATATAAATAGGAAAGGTTTGGCGGGCTTTGGGCCAGGAGCAGGCAGGTGGGACTATTTTAATTTGGGATTACGTTCGGCATGAACTGGTTGGATCAAACATCTGTTTCCGTGCAGTATGACTCTACGACTATGTCGTCAGAAAGAAGGACATTTTAAGAACGATAATCAAATGCAAGGCCAGGGATGAATTTTGAGGTGGGATTTTAATGGCAGAGAGGGAGATGTGAAAAGGCAGGAGGCAAAGATGGGAAAAATGAGCACAAATTTAGGTGAGATCACATTCAAGCTTACAGAACTAAAAGATGAGATTGCAATTTTCTGAAATAACAAAGGATTCAAGGATGTTTATTTGAATTTAACACTGAAGGTGATTTTAGATGAGTGGAGAACATCTCATCAAAAAGACTGGCAGTTTCTTAATATACTAGACAGTCAGCCTCAATTTCTTTGCTCACATCCTGGAATGGCACTTGAACATAGAGCCGCTTGACCAGAAGTGAAGATGCTATCTACTGAAACACAGTTGACACTTGAGAGAAACTAGAGAGAGATGTGAGTTCAGAAATGGTTGGAAATTTGGCTTATTGGGAAAGAGGAAATAAGAAGCAAAAAAATGATATTATTTTCAACCTAAAAATCATAATAAGATAATGACCAAATCTAAACATGGTGTTGCTTTCATTAAGAGGGAGCTATTGGTATTTTCAGAAAATGAATTTATGTTAATCTGAATGGATGACTTAATTTAAAAAAAATGTTAATTTAATTTTCAACATGTCAGGAATTTTTAAAATATAGATCTAATTCTGAAATATGCTTTCTGCATCAAACATGTCAAATTAATTATTGATTTAAACCAAATGTTCACTCTTGTGTAAGATGCTATTTACACTGGATTATCTACTTTAAGGCTGCAACAACACAGTTTGATTTTTTACTGTCATATTTTCTGTCAAAATTCTCCCTTAAGGCAATGACTGATGCTTGGGCAAGTGGGCTACTTTTTGTTTGAAAACAAGCATCTCAAAACCATTTGATCATGTGGTCCGTCAAAGCCAAGAAAAATCTTGTCCTCAAGAAAAACCACACTTGCATTTTCTGGATATGGATATGTATATGAATATGGATTAGTCATCAGTTAACTTGCTTGTATTTATTAACTTGGAAAAGTGAATTATAGTGCCAATTATAGTGTCCTATCAGGTTGTCATCTCAGATTAATGAATCTAGTATCTGCCATTAAACATTGCTACATCAAATACTTACTTATTATATGTTGCCTTGATATGTGCTATGTGTAACTCTTCAAACTTTTTACCTCCCCAGCGCAAAGGGCTCTCCTGTCCTGGCATTGGAGGTAGGATACTGTAGGAGACACACAACTAATAATAATTCAACTGTATGAATAATAAGAAAGCTCATATTAAATCTCCTCTTTGGGAATTTCATCACTTTTTTCAATCTCCAATAATCTACTGTGCTGCAATTTTGAGCTTTCTAACTGGGTATACTGCTCCACTTACACAGGCAGCAGGTTCACAATGGACCAGCATATTTCCTTGTCCTCCATGATACACTCAGTGGGCCTGAGAAACTGCACCATTTTGTACCAGCTGTGACTATGACCCACCCTTGTCAATTTTAACTGCAGCGAATTGAACCTTCTGATCTTTAAAACAGCTGACGTGCTGTGAAGAATTTGGAACTATGAAGTCAATGAGAGCTTCACCATAATCATTGTAAAGCCAACTTGAAAAGTTGACAGTGATTCAGATCATACCACTGTCTGCAAAATTCTTTACATTTTAAGTCCCACCAGCACATAATGAGTCTGCTCAATGCTTATAAGATACAACAGCAAAATCTCTTTCCAAAAGACCTCACTTTGTGGAATTGAGTCTTGCTGGAGTATGGTTCTGCAGCCACAGGTAACCCTCTGGTTGTCTATATGCTTGCCATTCTCTGTAATGGTAGCTAGGTCAAGTGATAACATATTCCTTAAAATCATAGATAACTGGAATTGAGATGTAGGTAAGCCATGAGCAGGCTTGGGGGGCCGAATGGCCTATTCCTATTTTTAGCACACTCACATCTGAATCAGAATTCCACCGTCAACCTTGACTACATAATATTTAAACTCTACTTCTGCATTGTCAAGGAGCTGTCTTGGGAATGAAATTATAATGTAAGCTGACCTGCCTCCTCATGAAAATATTAGGAATCCTATGGCATATTTTAAACAGATGGTAGTGAGTTCTTGCCATCCTGTGACATACATTCTTTTTGAACAAATGGCACCCAAATAATTAAATGGTCATCATTACACTGTTTTTGGAATACCTTGCTCTAACTCTTGGCATCACGGTAGCCCACAAACCTACCAACACACTTAAACAGCAATTAATGAAACTAATGGATCCATTAGATACCACCAGTGAATCTAACGTAATTTACAAGATACCATGCAAGAACTGTAAAAAACACATCAGACAAACTAGCAGGAAACTTGCCACCAGGATACATGAACACTGACTAGCTATCAAAAGACACGCCCCCCATCACTAGTTTCCATATGTACAGACAAAGAAGGACACCACTTTGAGTGGGAGAACACACATCCTCAGACAGGCGAAACAAAGACATGAGACTTCTTAGAGACATGGCATTCTACCCAGAACTTCATCAATAAATACATCAATTTAGATCCTATCTATGTTCCCTAGGAAAAAAAGAACCAGATATGACATCATCCGCCTTAAGAAATCAAGACCTATAAAATATAGAGACAGGACATACCACTAGCACTTCACCAGACACTCTCACTGATGATGTTAGGTAGTATGGTGACAAAACTTCTGAAAACAAATCTTCCAGCTCAGCGAGCTAACTTACATACTGATCATCAACCTGAGCTATAAATCTTCTCAAAAATCGCTAATATCCTGCTGTGTATAAACTGGTTGCTGAGATTGCCCACGGTAGCTCAGTGGGTAGCACTGCTGCCTCACAGCACCAGAGTCCCAGGTTCGATTCCAGCCTCGGGCAACTGTCTCTGTGGAGTTTGCACATTCTCTCAGTGTCTACGTGGGTTTCCTCCCACAGTCTAAAGATGTGCAGGTCAGGTGAATTGGCCATGCTAAATTGCCTATATTGTGAGGTGCATTAGTCAGAGGGAAATGGGTCTGCGTCAGTTACTCTTCGGAAGGTCAGTGTGGACTGGTTGGGCTGAAGGGCCTGTTTCCACACAGTAATCTAATCTAAACAGTGACAACAGTCTGAAATTAATGTATTAACTACAAAGAAACATGGGATGCTCTGAGCACAGAATATAAAGTCTAGTTCTTTCTCCACTGGAAAGTGAATACTTGTTTGCCATTTGAACAAGGAAAAAAAAATCAGAGCAGAGTCTAAACCTGATCTCACTCAAATTCCACTTTCAAATAAGGGTCAACGCAGAGTAAGCCTAAATAAGAGCCTGGCTATTTTAGCAGCTATTTTATCTGCTTTCTAACCGAGAAAGCAATTGTCGTGCTGCTTACAAAATACCTTAGCTTTTACACCATTAAAAGGAAGTGTCTGAAAAAGCTCTGTCCAATTATCGGACAAGAAAAGGTTAAACACTTTAAGAGCAGCTCAAAGCCAGATGGGCATTTTAAAAAATACTGCACTTCAACAAGAACCAGTGTGATTTCCAAGACACAAAATGGGTCCCGGCGCCACGTGAAAGGCCAGATCATTTAGCTTGTGGTCTTTGTGAAGATCCTGTCTCCGAAAACAGGATTTAATCCTGTTCAGTTTTTAAACAGCACTGTTTTTGGATAGCAACTCCTGAAGTTGGACTGTCTGGTTCAAAATTAGACATACGGTTTTCCACAAAAATATTTAGTTTAAAAGAGTGCAGCTGAGAAGGAAGCAGGAATACCTGAAATCTGCTGAAGTCTTGCCTTCTGTTCGTTCTGTAGAATTGCTCTCCTTTTCTGCTAGTTCTTGTAACTTTACGAAACTTGTATGTACCAAGCAGCGCTGGCTTTCCACTGAATCAACATGACCACTGGGAGAAGGAAATGTAGACATTAGCATGAGTACAAATAAAACTCCACACAGTAAAGGTGAAAGCAAAGATATGTTACTGAATTCAGTTACTGCAATATTCAGAAATCACACTCTGATCATTTCACAGTGGAATTTTACTGCATCTTTGTCCTCCCACATGACCAAATTCTAAATTTTAAACTCACTACTTTGATTAAAAATGTGGGGAGGTCAAACATATATATTCTTCTTGATATTGTTGCTAAAAGCTGCTGCATTTTTAGAGAAGCTGCCTTTCATTCAGGTTTTACATAACTCTGGTTTCTTCAACAACACCTTCCAAACTTGCAACTACAAGTACAAGGACAGCAGGTGCACAGGAACCACCGGCAAGCTCCTCTCCAGGTTACACACCATTCTGACTTGGAACTAAATTGCTGTTCCTTTACTATCCCTGGTGAAAAGTCCTAGGACACCCCTGCAAACACCTATAACCCTTGGACTACAGCAGTTTAGGAGGATGACTCATCACCATGTTCTCAAGGGCAATTAGTAATGGGCAACAAGTTCAGTGATATGCTATGACAGAATTAGAAAACATGAGTGTCAAAAATCAGTTGGATGCGGAACAAGAAGGGTCTCCATAATGCAACCAACAATCTTTTCCAAATGAGTCATAGAGATGTACAGCATGGAAACAGACCCTTCGGTCCAACCCGTCCATTTCGACCAGATATCCCAACCCAATCTAGTCCCACCTGCCAGCACCCGGCCCATATCACTCCAAACCCTTCCTATTCATATACCCATCCAAATGCCTCTGAAATGTTGCAATTGTACCAGTCTCCACCACTTCCTTTGGCAGCTATATTTCACCCTCTGTGTGAAAATGTTGCACCTTAGGTCTATTTTCTATCTATCTCCTCTCACCCTAAACCAATGCCCTCTAGTTCTGGACTCTCCATCCCCAGGGAAAAGACTTTGTCTATTTATCTTATCCATGCTCCTCATGATTTTGTAAACCTCTATAAGGTTACCCCTCAACCTTCAACGCTCCAGGGAAAACAGCCCCAGCCTGTTCAGCTTCTCCCTATTGCCCAAATCGTCCAACCCTGGCAACATCCTTGTAAATCTCTTCTGAACCCTTTCGAGTTTCACAACATCTTTCCGATAGGAAGGAGACCAGAGTTGCATGAATATTCCAACAGTGGTCTCACCAATGTCCTGTACAGCCGCAACATGACCTCCCAACTCCTGTACTCAATACTCTGACCAATAAAAGAAAGCATACCAAATGCCTTCTTCACTATCCTATCTACCTGCAACTCCACTTTCAAGGAGCTATGAATCTGCACTCCAAGGTCTCTTTGTTCAGCAACAGTCCCTAGGACCTTACCATTAAGTGTATAAGTCCTACTCTGGAAAATAATCACCAACGCATCCATGATTTCTCTAGCCACCTCTATCACTACCCTGGGATGTAGACCATCAGATCCCGGGGACTTATCAACCTTCAGACCTAACAGTCTCCCCAACACTAATTCCTGGCAAATATAAATTCCCTTCAGTTCAGGTCCTTCAGTCACTATTACCACAGGGAGATTGCTTGTGTCTTCCCCAGTGAACACAGATCTGAAGTACCAATTCAATTCTTCTGCCATTTCTTTGTTCCCCGTAATATATTCCCCTGTTTCTGTCTTCAAGGGCCCAATTTTAGTCTTAACCGTTTTTTTGCCTTTCACATACCTAAAAAAACTTTTACTATCCTCCTTTATATTTTTGGCCAGTTTACCTTCATACCTCATTTTTTTCTCTGCGTATTTCCTTCTTAGTAATCCTCTGTTGTTCTTTAAAAGCTTCCCAGTCCTCCGTTTTCCCACTTATCTTTGCTATGTTATACTTTTTCTCTTTTAACTTCATGTGTTTCTTAACTTCCCTCGTCAGCCACGGCCACCCATGCCTCCTCCTCGGATCTTTTTTCCTTTTTGGAATGAACTGATCCTGCAACTTCTGCATTATACACAGAAATATCCGCCATTGTTCCTCCACTGTCATTCCTGCTAAGGTATTGAACCATTGAACTTTGGCCAGCTCCTCCCTCATAGCTCCATAGTTCCCTTTTTTCAACAGAAATATTGTCACTTCCAATTGTACCCGCTCCCTCTCAAATTGCAGATTGAAGCTTATTTTATTGTGGTCACTACTTCCTAATGGCTCCTTCACTTTGAGGTCCCTGATCAATTCTGGTTCGTTGCACAATACCAGATCCAGAATTGCCTTCTCCCTGGTCGGCTCCAGCATCAGCTGTTCTAAGAATTAATCTCTGAGGCACTCCACAAAGTGTCTTTCTTGAGGTCCAATACCATCCTGATTCTCCCAGTCTACCTGCATGTTGAAATCCTCCATAACAACTGTAGTAACATCTTTGCGATAGGCCAATTTCAGCTCCTGATTTAACTTACATCCGACATCCAGACTACTGTTTGGGGGCTTGTAGATAACTCCCAAGAGGGTCTTTTTACCCTTAGTATTTCTCAACTCTATCCACACTGACTCTACATCCCCTGATTCTAGGTCCCCCTGCGCAAGGGATGAATATCATCCCTTACCAACATGGCCACCCCACCACCTCTGCCCATCAGTCTGTCCTTACGATAGTACGTGTAGCCTTGAATATTCATTTCCCAGGCCCTGTCCACTTGAAGCCACGTCTCAGTTGTCCCCACAATATTGTATCTGCCAATTTCCAAAAGAGCCTCAAGCTCATCCATCTTATTTCTAATGCTTCGTGCATTCATGTATAGTATTTTTAATTTGTTACTGCCCTCACCCTTCCCACCAACTCCTATTTCACTCAACCTTACAGCATGATCCCTTTCTGAGTTTTCTGCCTCATTGATACAGTTATCTTTCTTGACTTCCCTTGTTCTAACTTTCCCTTCAAAATCCTTCTTACACATCCAGTTTCCTTCTTTTTCTTCACCAAACACTCAATTTCTTTAGTCATCCAGTATTCCCTACACTTACCAGCCTTTCATTTCACCTTACCAGGAATATTCTTTCTCTGGATCCTCGTTATCTCATTCTTGAAGACTTCCCATTTTCCATCCGTCCTTTTACCTACGAACATTTGCCCCCAATCTGCTTTTGAAAGTTCTTGCCGAATACCATCAAAATTGGTCTTTCTTCAATTTAGAACTTCAACTTTTATATCTGGTCTATCCTTTTCCATCACTATTTCCACCACTAAATCTAATAGAATTATGGTCGCTGCCCCAAAGTGCTCCCCCACTGACACCTCAGTCACCTGCTCTCCCTTATTTCCCAAGAGTAGGTCAAGTTTTGCACCTTCTCTAGTAGGTACATTCACATACTGAGTCAGAAAATTTTCTTGTACACACTTAACAAATTC
This sequence comes from Hemiscyllium ocellatum, assembly GCF_020745735.1. NCBI lineage: Eukaryota > Metazoa > Chordata > Chondrichthyes > Orectolobiformes > Hemiscylliidae > Hemiscyllium > Hemiscyllium ocellatum. The sequence continues at coordinate 13,395,767 of NC_083439.1, forward strand.
CTCTCTATCTAAACCCTTTATACTATGGCAGTCCCAGTCTATGTTTGGAAAGTTAAAATCCCCTACCATAACTGCCCTATTATTCTTACAGGTAACTGAGATCTCCTTACAAGTTTGTTTCTCAATTTCCCTCTGACTATTGGGGGGTCTATAATACAATTCTAATAAGGTGATCATACCTTTCTTATTTCTCAGTTCCACCCAAATGACTTCCAGGAATATTTCCAGGAATATTTTCCCTCAGCACAGCTGTAATGCTATCCCTTATCAAAAATGCCACTCCCCCTCCTCTCTTGCCTTCCTTTCTATCCTTCCTGTAGCATTTGTATCCTGGAACATAAGGCTTCCAGGCCTAAAATCAAATGAATTGGTCAGTCAACGACTCCATTTACTAAAATAGTATCATCTGAATTAAAAATAAGAAAACTGATGTTGAATCAGGAGCGGAAGAGTAAATGTGATGACCAAAAGTTTGTTTTTAAATCAGAATTGGGAAATGATAGGATCGGAAGAGATCAAGAACTTTGGAGGCTGAGTTTTAAAAGTTAGGACAGAAGTGGCTGAAGGTGCTGGAACTAATGATGGAGCCAATAAAATGGAGATGCTTGAGAATGCCGAGTAGGGGATGAAGATATAGGAGCAGATCGTACAGGGAATTGATCCTTTGGTTGGATTTATTGCCAAAAGCAATATTGAGAGACTAAGAACCAAATCAGTCAAGGCAGGAGAATTGGAAGAATGTAAGCCAACATAGTTACAGTATTCATTTTTTGACAGATTGGTGCCACTGTTTAAGAAGGGCGCTAAAGACAAGCCAGGGGACTATAGACTGGTGAGCCTGACCTCATTGTTGGGCAGGTTGTTGGAGGGAATCCTGAGGGACAGGATGTACATGTATTTGGAAAGGCAAGGACTGATTCGGGATAGTCAACATGGCTTTGTGTGTGGGAAATCATGTCTCACAAACTTGACTGAGTTTTTTGAAGAAGTAACAAAGAGGATTGATGAGGGCAGAGCAGCAGATGTGATCTATATGGACTTCAGTAAGGCGTTCGACATGGTTCCCCATGAGAGACTGATTAGCACGGTTAGATCGCATGGAATACAGGGAGAACTAGCCATTTGGATATAGAACTGGCTCAAAGGTAGAAGACAGAGGGTGGTGATGGAGGGTTGTTTATCAGACTGGAGGCCTGTGACCAGTGGAGTGCCACAAGGATCGGTGCTGGCCCCTTTACTTTTTGTCATTTACATAAATGATTTGGATGCGAGCATAAGAGGTATAGTTAGTAAGTTTGCAGATGACACCAAAATTGGAGGTGTAGTGAACAGCGAAGAGGGTTACCTCAGATTACAACAAGATCTGAACCAGATGGGCTAATGGGCTGAGAAGTGGCAGATGGAGTTTAATTCAGATAAATGTGAAATGCTGCATTTTGGGAAAGCAAATCTTAGCAGGACTTGTAACTTAATGGTAAGGTCCTAGGGAGTGTTGCTGAACAAAGAGTCAAGGTTCATAGCTCCTTGAAAGTGGAGTCGCAGGTAGATAGGATAGTGAAGAAGGTGTTTGGTATGCATTCCTTTATTGGTCAGAATATTGAGTGCAGGAGTTGGGAGGTCATTTGCGGCTGTACAGGACATTGGTGAGGCCACTATTGGAATATTCATGCAATTCTGGTCTCCTTCCTATCGGAAAGATGTTGTGAAACTTGAAAGGGTTCAGAAAAGACTTACAAGGATGTTGCCAGGGTTGGAGGATCTGAGCTACAGGGAGAGGCTGAACAGGCTGGGGCTGTTTTCCCTGGAGCGTCGGAGACTGAGGGGTGACCTTATAGGGGGATAGATGAGGGGCATAGATAGGATAAATAGATAAAGTCTTTTCCCTGGGATCGGGGATTCCAGAACTAGGGGGCATAGGTTTAGGGTGAGAGGGGAAAGATATAAAAGAGACCTAAGAGGCAACTTTTTCATGCAGTGGGTGGTACGTGTATGGAATGAGCTGCCAGAGGATGTGGTGGAGGCTGGTACAATTGCAACATTTAAGAGGCATTTGGATGGGTATATGAATAGGAGGGGTTTGGAGGGATATGGGCCGGGTGCTGGCAGGTGGGACTAGATTGGGTTGGGATATCTGGTCGGCATGGACGGGTTGGACCGAAGGGTCTATTTCGATACTGTACATCTCTGTGACTCTGACTATAGAAGGCTGGGAATTACGGATTTTGCACTTTTCATGATCCCCGGTCATCACAAAATACAGTTTAATTGAATACATTTATGAAATCATCACGTCCTCAGTACTACACAGGAATGCTTACCTATCAAGATTATTTATTCTAAATAACTGAAACATAGCAATCCATTTGCACATAGCATGATCACACAGACATCAACATTGTTTTATGACAATGACCCACTCTAATCTAAGTCCTACTCTAGGACATGAGCAGAAGAAACAAGCCTAAAACCCCAACATGGGAATGAAAGGAGTTGGTGCACTGTATTGAGGCTTTAAACAGGAGCCCTTTCTGTTTGCTCTGGCAGATGTAAGTGATCTCATGCTGCCACTTCAAAGGAGCTATACTCTGGCTAATATTAGTCTTTTAATCACAAATCATACTATATGAAGTTTATCACAATGCTGTTTCTGGGAGCTTGGCATGCACAAATTTGCTGCTTAGTTTGCGATATTTAGAATTCTAAATTGGCTATAAAGTTCTTTGACATGTCCAGTGGTAATGAAATATAAATGCTAAGTATTTTTAAGTGATAATGGTTAAAGTCCTTCATCAGCAATGCGGGGGGGGGGGGGGGGGGGGGTGGGGTTGCTGAGAGATAAATAGGAGGTACCTGGGAAGATGATAGGTAGATGTAGGTGGGGGGGTAATTCTGGTCAGTTGGTGGGGAGGGTGGAGCAGATAGGCCACTTTTCTCCCCTTTCTGTGCCCAGTTTGTCCCTCAAAGAATGTTAGGTTTTTATATGATCTCTTTTCATTCTTTGAAAAAGAAACTCTTGCAAATAAAGGCCCAGTCTCTTCAATGCTATTGCTGAGGCTGTCTCAACATCCTGGGGATTAATCTGGTGAACTGCCACTAATTCATCTATGGCAAACTGTCATCTTTCAGACGGGACCAATTACTCCTGCTGTGGTCTCACTAAGGTTCTATACAATTGAAGCAAGGTACCTTGATCCCTGTGTTCAAATTCTCTTGCTTTAGAGATGAACATACCATTTTTAAAATACACTGCTGGCTGCATCAGCATATAATGCCCATCCCCAATTGCCTTTTAAATGAATGGGTTGGTTGGGCTTTTCATGGGCAGTTAAAAGTCAACCAAATTGCTGTGGGACTGGATAGGCCAGGCTGGGTAAGGGTGGCAGATTCTCTTCTCAAGCTGTATGAGGTTAGTATGAGAAACTAATGTTGAGGTAGATGAGCAGTATTAAGCTAGAATGTTGAAGCAGACTCAAGGCTTGCTCCTGCTCTTATAATTTTGTACCTTCCTCCATGGTCATCTGTAATATTTATCATTCCAGCATGGGTCTTTGATGCTTTAACCATTATTATTAAAAACAAACTGGCTTCTTGGTTGCTGCTGTGCCTGTAATGTTAGCTTTCGGTGACTTATGAACAAGGACATCCAGGTGCCTTTGGATCTCAAGCGCTTCTCAATCCCCAAAGACAGGCAAGGAAGCGGAAAACCGTTTTAGAGAGGCGGAGTTCCAGAGATGCTGCTGCTGTTGTGGTTCTGTTCGCCGAGCTAGGAATTTGTGTTGCAGACGTTTCGTCCCCTGTCTAGGTGACATCCTCAGTGCTTGGGAGCCTCCTGTGAAGCGCTTCTGTGATCTTTCCTCTGGCATTTGTAGTGGTTTGAATCTGCCATTTCTGGTTGTCAGTTTCAGCTGTCCGCAGTGGCCGGTATATTGGGTCCAGGTCGATGTGCTTATTGATTGAATCTGTGGATGAGTGTCATGCCTCTAGGAATTCCTTGGCTGTTCTCTGTTTGGCTTGTCCTATAATAGTCGTGTTGTCCCAGTTGAATTCATGTTGCTTGTCATCTGCATGTGTGGCTACTAAGGATAGCTGGTCATGTCGTTTCGTGGCTAGTTGGCATTCATGGATGCGGATCATTAGCTGTCTTCCTGTTTGTCCTACGTAGTGTTTTGTGCAGTCCTTGCATGGAATGAGGACATGCCGCAACCCAAAGGACTAGCCACACTACCATACATCAGGAACATTTCCGAACTGACAGCCAGACTACTGCGACCACTAGGACTCATAACAGCACACTAACCAACAGCCACTCTCAAACAACAACTCACCAGAACACGGCACGGTGGCACAGTGGTTAGCACTGTTGCCTCACAGCGCCAGAGATCCGGGTTCAATTCCCGCCTCAGGCGACTGACTGTGTGGAGTTTGCACATTCTCCCCGTGTCTGCGTCGGTTTCCTCCGTACAGTCCAAAGATGTGCAGGTCAGGTGAACCGTCAGCCATGCTAAATTGTCCATAATTATAGATTAGACTTACAGTGTGGAAACAGGCCCTTCGGCCCAACAAGTCCACACCGACCCGCCGAAGCGCAACCCACCCATACCCCTACATTTACCCCTTACCTAACACTACGGGCAATTTAGCTTGGCCAATTCACCTGACCCGCACATCTTTGGACTGTGGGAGGAAACCGGAGCACCCGGAGGAAACCCACGCAGACACGGGGAGAATGTGCAAACTCCACACAGTCAGTTAGGTGATGGGGTAAATGTAGGGGAATGGGTCTGGGTGGGTGCGCCTCGGCGGGTCAGTGTGGACTTGTTGGGCCGAAGGGCCTGTTTCCACACTGTAAGTAATCTAATCTAATCTAATCTAACAAAGGACCCGATACTCAGCATGAACAAAACCAACGTAGTGCACAAAATCCCATGCAAGGACTGCACAAAACACTACACAGGACATCAGGAAGAAAGCTAATGATCCGCATCCATGAATGCCAACTAGTCACGAAACGACACAACCAGCTACCCTCAATAGCCACACACGCAGATGACAAGCAACATGAATTCGACTGGGACAACACTACTATTATAGGACAAGCCAAACAGAGAACAGCCAGGGAATTCCTAGAGGCATGGCACTCATCCACAGATTCAATCAATAAGCACATCAACCTGGACCCAATATACCGACCGCTGCAGTGGACAGCTGGAACTGACAACCGGAAGCGGCAGATTCAAACCACTGTAAATGCCGGAGGAAAGATCACAGAAATGCTTCACAGGAGGCTCCCAAGCACTGAGGATGTCACCTAGACAGGGGACGAAACGTCTGCAACACAAATTCCCAGCTCGGCGAACAGAACCACAACAACGAGCACCCGAGCTACAAATCTTCTCACAAACTTTGAACGCTGCTGCTGTCTGCGAGTGGGAGAGACACGGGGAGGCCAAGGGGCTGAATGGCCTCCTGTCAATGGGGGGCGGACAGTCACCATGGAAACGAGGCCTAGTAGGGCAGGCACACCGACTCACCAGCCGCCTCGAGCTTGCAGTAACCCTTGACCCAGCCGCCGCAGCACAACCCGTGGCCCGAGCATCATCGACGCAGAACGAACACGAGCCTCGGGCCCACTCTCGCTGCCAGGCCCAGGCTCGGGCCTCCAGACACCACCAAAACAAAGGGAGGGATGGAGATATTAATAACTAGATTCTCATTCTTCCTATGAAACCACGGCATAAATTAACATATCCACATATGTAATCGATTTCATGCTTCACGACCATCCAACTTTATAAAGACACAATTATTTCTGTGTTTTATACGAATGTATATGAACCCCCCCCCCAAACATCACTTGGTATCATCCTCCCGTCGACTGTTCCATTCATTTCTTTAAGGGGCGCAATTACAAGTTTAAATGAGAATGTTGCAGTTTTCTATTATAATTATGTTGTATTTATAATAGGTTTAGATTTATTATGTTTAGTTCGCTGAAAGTGCATGATGATTTTAGAGAGGATTGATTCCCCTGGAGGTGGTGGTTGTGCTTTGTTCTTCCCCCCCCCCCGCCGCCATTGCGGTTGGTTTCCCCCCATTACGTGTGACGCAGGCGGCGGTTGGGAGCGGGATGGCGGCGCTGCAGCGCTGTGTGCCTGTGGTCCGGGCCGGAGTCAGGCTCCGGCGGCTGGTGCCACACTCGGCGCTGCATTCCTTCGGGGTGACGGCCGGTAAAGACCCTGACCACAGCCCGAATCGAGGGCCGGGCTGGCAGTGTTACGGCGCGGTGTGCCTGCAGCGGGCGGCCGTCCTGTCGCGGGAAATGAACCCGACGGAGAGCGCGTTCGCGCAGCTGCTGGGACAGGCGAGTGCGCGCATTGCCACTGGGCGGGAGCGCGCCTGCTGATTGTCAGAGGGAACAGAGCAGTGAGCAAGTCGAACCTGCTTTACTGTACAGTCAGATCATGGTTAATAGAGGTACACACAATGAGTGGTAATCAGATTCTGTATTAGAGTGGTGCTGGGAGAGCACAGCGGGTCAGGCAGCATCCGAGCAGCAGGAAAATCGATATTTCGGGCAAAAGCCCTTCATCAGGAATACAGGCAGAGAGCCTGCAGGGTGGAGAGATAAATGAGAGGAGGGTGAGGGTGGGGAGAAAGTAGCATAGCTTCAGGGCAGAGGAAGTGACCTGGGATTGCAGTGGGAGATTCTTGTAGAGAGAGGAAAACTTATTCAAGCAGGCATCCTTGCAAGAGGATTCACTGTAGGGTTTCATTTATCTCCCCACCCTGCAGGCACTCTGCCTCTATTCCTGATGAAGGACTTTTGCCTAAAACGTCGATTTTCCTGCTCCTTGGATGGTGCCTGAACTGCTGTGCTTTTCCACCACCACACTAATCTAGAATCATGGTTAATAGAGTCTGTAGTGTCTGTTATTTAATTGTGGATTTCTTGTACCCTTTTAATCATTCAAAGTCAGCTTTTACTCAGAGTGACTCATAGATAGCACACAACTCTGAGTTGGGAGGTTTTGAGTTCAGTTCAGCAGTGCTAAGGGAGTGCTATATGGTCAAAGGTGCTATACCTGTGATGAGACATTAAATATCACATGACACTATTGCAAAGAATTCCTGTTGACGCAAAGCACCACATCCAATTAATGCCTCATCAGTCTGTTCTTGATCATCAGTAAAGTGATAGAAGGGTTCATCAATAATACTATGAAGCAGCAATCATTTAGCAATAGCCTGCTTAATGATCCAGAGGCCACCAGATCCTGACCTCATTACAGCTTTGGTTCAAACATGGACAATAGAGCTGAACTCCAGAAGGGAGCTGAGAGTGACTTTGATATGCAGGCCACGTTTGACCTGAACTTGGCATCAGAGAGCCCAAGCAAAACTTTGTTATTTGGAATTGAGGAGGGTGGGGGATTCTTCACTAATTGGAGTCATATGTAGCTCAAAGGAAGATAGTTGTGGTTGTTGAAAGTCAATCATCTTAGCCCCAGGACACCCCGGTAGGAATTCCTAAAGATAGTACCCTAGGTACACTCATCTTCAACTGTTTCATCAGTTGGTTGGCTGATAGGAAACAAAGAGTAGTGATAAACGGCTCCATTTTGGAATGGCAGGCAGTGACCAGTGGGGTACTGCAGAGATCAGTGCTGGGACCACAGCTTTTTACAATATATGTTAATGATATAGAAGATAATGTTATTACTAATACTAGCAAATTCGCTGATGGTACAAAGCTGGGTGAAATGTGAGAGGATGTTAGGAGATTACAGGGTGACCTGGACAGGTTAGGTGAGTGGTCAGATGCAGTTTAATGTGGATAAATGTATGGTTATCCACTTTGGCAAGAACAGGAAGGCAGATTACTACCTAAATGGAATCAATTTAGGTAAAGGGGCAGTACAAAGAAATCTGGGTATTCTTGTGCACCAGTCAATGAAGGTAAGCATGCAGGTACAGCAGGTAGTGAAGAAGGCTAATAGCATGCTGGCCTTCATAACAAGAGGGATTGAGTATAGAAGCAAAGAGGTTCTTCTGCAGCTGTACAGGGCCCTGGTGAGACCACACCTAGAGTACTGTGAGCAGTTCTGGTCTCCAAATTTGAGGGAAGACATTCTGGTTATTGAGGGAGTGCAGCGTAGGTTCATGAGGTCAATTCCTCAATTGGTGGGACTACCTTATGCTAATAGACTGGAGTGACTGGGCTCGTATACCCTTGAGTTTAAAAGATTGAGAGGGGATCTGATTGAGGCATATAAGATCATTGAAGGATTGGACACTCTGGAGGCAGGCAACATGTTTCCGCTGATGGGTGAGTGCTGAACCAGAGGGCATAGCTTAAAAATACGGGGTAGACCATTTGGGACAGAGATGAGGAGAAACTTCTTCACCCAGAGAGTGGTGGCTGTGTGGAATGCTCTGCCCCAGAGGGCAGTGGAGGCCCAGTCTCTGGATTCATTTAAGAAAGAGTTGGATAGAGCTCTCAAGGATAGTGGAATCAAGGGTTATGGAGATAAGGCAGGAACAGGATACTGATTAAGGATGATCAGCCATGATCATATTGAATGGTGGTGCAGGCTCGAAGGGCAGAAGGGCCTACTCCTGCACCTATTGTCTCTTGTCTATCAGAAGTGAGGATGTTTGTTGGTAACGTAATATTCAGGACAATTAATAATTCCTCAGATAGTGAAGCAGTCTATGCCTGAATGTGGCAACATTTGGACAATACCCAGACATTGGGTGGTAAATAACAATCATGCCATAAAGTATTAGGTAATGTTCGTCTGCAACAAGATGGATTCTAACTACTTCCCTTTGACATTAATGGAATTATCATTGCTGAAAACCCGTGCTATCAATATCCTGGACATTACCATTGACCAGAAATTGAACTGGACCAACTACATAAATAAAATTTTAGGTACTATTTGCTTTCTTAAGTGTTTGCTGCACTTGCTTACTTTTAGTAACTGGTATAAAAAAAGTACCCAGGTCTCAATGTATGTCAGCAATTCCTGGTGTATCACCATTTAAATATTCTGTCTTTCTCTTTTTTTCTACCACAGTGGATAAGTTCAAGCATCCCATGTTGCAGTGCATCTGCCTGCTCACTCAACTTCTTTAAGCCATATGCACTCTCATTGTACGACCAGATTCTACCCCAACTCCATTTGCAAGTTTGCTGGCGACCCCACTGTTGTAGTTTGTCTCATCTTTGTTTGAGATCCAGAGTACAGGAAAGAGATTGCTTAGTGGCATGGCGTAAAGAAAGCACTCAATCTCTCCATCAACGTAGGCAAAATGAAGCAGCTGGTCACTGACCTCAGGTAGTGGTTGGAGGCTATGCCCCTGTCCACATAAATGGTGCTGAGGTGGAGATGGTTAAAAGCGTTAAGTTCCTCGGAGTGATTAGATTAGATTACTTACAGTGTGGAAACAGGCCCTTTGGCCCAACAAGTCCACACCGACCCGCCGAAGCGCAACCCACCCATACCCCTACATTTACCCCTTACCTAACACTACGGGCAATTTAGCATGGCCAATTCACCTGACCCACACATCTTTGTGACTGTGGGAGGAAACCGGAGCATCCGGAGGAAACCCACGCAGACACGGGGAGAACGTGCAAACTCCACACAGGCAGCCGCCTGAGTCGGGAATTGAACCCGGGTCTGATCACCAGCAGTCTGTCCTGGTCCACCCACGTTGATGTAACAACCAAGAAAGTATAAGATATCTCTGCTTCCTCAGGAGGCTAAGGAAATTCAGCATATCCAGAAGGATGCTTACCAACTTCCATAGATGTACCATAGAAAGCATCCACCTGGATGCATCACACCATAGTATGGCAATTGCTGTTCCCAAAACCACAAGAAATTAGAGTCGTGAACACAGCCCAGTGCATCACGCAGATCGGCCTTCCATCCGTAGACTCCCATTTTTACATCATGTTCCTTGGAAAAGCAACCAACATAATCAAAGACCCCTTCCACCCTGGATATAGTCTCTTTCACCCTCTTCCGTTGAGCAAAAGAAATAAAAGTTTGATTACTTGTATGAATAGATTCAAGAACAGCTTCTTTCTATTATTAGACTTTTGAACACTCTGGTTAAATGTTAATGTTGATCTCTCTCTCTCTGCACCTTCTTTGTGGCTGTAACACTGTATTCTGCACTCTTCTACCCTGATGCACTTTATGTAGAGTCAGAGATGTACAGTATGGAAACAGACCCTTCGGTCCAACCTGTCCATGCTGACCAGATATCCCAACCCAATCTAGTCACACCTGCCAGCACATGGCCCATATCCTTCCAAAACCTTCCTATTCACATACCCATCCAAATGCCTCTTAAATGTTGCAATTGTACCAGCCTCCACCACATCCTCTGGCCGCTCATTCCATACATGAACCACCCTCTGCATGAAAAAGTTGCCTCTTAGGTCTCTTTTATATCTTTCCCCTCTCACCCTAAGCCTATGCCCTCTAGTTCTGGACTCCCCAACCCCAGGGAAAAGACTTTGTCTATTTATGCTATTCATTCCCCTCATAATTTTGTAAACCTCTATAAGGTCATCCCTCAGCCTCCGACGCTCCAGGGAAAATAGCCCCAGCCTGTTTGGAGTTTAATTCCGATAAATGCGAGGTGCTGCATTTTGGGAAAGCAAATCTTAGCAAGACTTATACACCTTAATGGTAAGGTCCTAGGGAGTGTTGCTGAACAGAGAGATCTTGGAGTGCAGGTTCATAGCTCGTTGAAGGTGCAGTCGCAGGTAGATAGGATAGTGAAGAAAGCGTTTGGTATGCTTTCCTTTATTGGTATTGAGTACAGGAGTTGGGAGGCTGTACAGGACATTGGTTAGGCCACTGTTGGAATATTGCATGCATTTCTGGTCTCCTTCCTATCGGAAAGATATTGTGAAACTTGAAAAGGCTGAGAAAAGATTTACAAGGATGTTGCCAGGTTGGAGGATTTGAGCTAATCTGCCTGTATAACACACAAAACAGCACTTTTCACTGTCGTACATCTAACGACAATCAATCAATTAATCAAAACTGCCTTGAATGGTTGTTATATCTCACTGTTCTCAATCCCAGCTAATTCTTTGTTGTCAGCAAACTTGGAAATATATCATTTTATTCCCTCATTCAAATTATTGATTGTATATAAAGAATAGCTGAGGCCACAGGTGTGGTTATTGTGTTATCACACAAGTCACTGCTTTTCACTTGGTGGGGGGAGAAAAGAGACTCCATGTTTCCTGTCTATTTACGAATTCCCAATCCATGTCAATATATTGGCATGTGCATTCATGTGCATTGATTTTGTATCTGAACCTGCATGCCCATTGTTCCCTCTAAGCTGCGTGGTTAGTCTGTGCACATCTGGAGGCTCACTGATGATGTTACTTAGTATGGTGACGAAATGTTTGAAAACGAGCCTTCCAGGTGAGTGAGCAAACCTATATTCTGTGCACACCTCTCCAGCATGTAGACCCATTGCATTCTGCGTCTGGCAATGACTGCCATGCACAGATTTTGGAGGCTTGAGCAGCTGGAGGAAAAATTAGAGCAACTGTAGTGTGGGAGACCTAAGTGCAGATTTCTGAAAATCCAAATACACCCCATCCACTGATATTCCCTGATCTAAAGAAGCAGTATACATTTTTCTTCTAATTCTGAGCAATATTTGTGTTCAGCAGTGTGATTTTGTGATGCAATGTACTTTGACTGTCAGGTTTCAGGCTTGTCTGTACCGTTGTTTGATCTTTGCAGATAGGTTGGCATTTAATTTCAAGAGGACTGGAATATAAAAGCAGGGATACACTTCTAAGGTTTTATAAAGCTCTGGTCAGACCATATTTCGAGCAATTTTGGACACCATATTTTACGAAGGATGTACTGGCCCTAGAGCGGGTCCAGAGGAGGTTCACAACAATGATCCTGGGAATGAAAGGCCTAACATGGGAACATTTGCGGACTCTAGGTCTATACTTGATGGAATTTAGAAGATGAGGGGGGATCTAATTGAAGCTTACAGAATACTGAATAGCCTGGCCAGAGTGGACATTGGGAAGATGTTTCCATTGATAGCCGAGAGTAGGAGCTGAGGACACAGCCTTCAAGTAAAGGAAAGACTGTTTAGAATGGAGATAAGAAGAAACTTCTTCAGCCAGAGAGTGGTGGATCTATGGAATTCATTGCCGTAGAAGGCTGTGGAGACCAGGTCATTGAATATTTTTAAGACCAAGGTAGATAGATTAGGTTCTTGATTGTCAAGGGTATCAAAGGTTATGGGGAGAAAGCAGGGAAAATGGGGTTGAGAAATTTACGAGCCATGATTGAATGGCCGAGCAGACTTGATGGGCCGAATGACCTAATTTCTGCTCCATTGGATTATGGTCTTATTGGTTCGCCTTAGTGACCTGGGTCAGATTGGGGGTTGGTGGGTGATAATGGAGAAGTCGTCCAACATTACTATATGTCATGCAATGATTACTAGTGGGCACTGTCAAACTTGGCTGTGATAGCTTTCTCAGCCAAATATCTTTCTGACATTGGGTGTGTAGATGCAGAGTTGAAGCAAAGTTGCTTCCATTGAGTCGGTCTCATCAAAATGGAGAAAAAGGTGAGTTTTTTCATATGACTGCCTGCATATACTTATGTAATTTAATCAGTGTGAATGTGGAATCCGAACTGCTGAAACCGTATAAATCTTAACCGTTAAATTAGAGATCATCGCGATAAAGCCAGTGATATTATGTTAATTGTTTTTGCATTCATGTGTAATAGTGCATTCTGAATCATTCTATTGGTTTCACAGTTTTGTTCTGCTTGTGAAACATTTGGCCTGGAGGCTATTCCTCTCAGAGCCTAATGGATAGTTCAAACCCTATAGGGTTCCTGAAATCTAAATGGTCTCCTACGTTTTGCAGGTAGAATTGGAGAAAAGTGTATACTCTGATCATGAGCTCCGAGTCTTTGAAGATGAAGAAAAACTTCGTTGGAGACAGGCAGATGATTATGATTCGGAAGAAGAAGAGGATGTTGGCCAAGATCTTGTGACTGCTCAAGATCTGGAAGATATGTGGGAACAGAAGTTCCGACAGTTTAGAGCTGCTGAGAGAATACAAGGTTTGGGTCCTTTAATGTTACAACTTTAGTGAACCATGTATGTTGTAGAGTGCTCAGTTTTTTTTGCTCCTTTTTTTTTGCTAGAAATGCAGTATTTTACATCCAAAGTTTTTTTTATTGGAAATGAATTCCATTTGAATCAAATTCTTCACAATTTCAATTCAGTGATTATTATGTGATCACAATTTCCTCATTGCAGCTCATTTTTCCAGAGTCTTAAAACAATAAAGCTTCTTACTTCCCTCAATCTTGCTTTCCTCCATGCAGTTTTGACTTTTCCAACTCAAGATTGATGTCATTTAACCACTTTTTTCATTTACCTTGGTGCCTATTTCTGTCAACCTTAGTAGTTGGGCAGAATTGTGAGAAATGATTGAAGACATCCAGCAAGTTGGGGTATGTTTTTGGTATTTACAGTATTTTGTTTTTAAATGTTAGTGGACTTGAGTGTTGTTGTTACTGTTAGCAGGTAAATATCTTCATTTAACTGAAATGGTCTGTGTATTCATATGTATTTGTAAATAGTTCTCTTCACAAAGAATTACCATTTTAACAGGCCATTTTGACATTACTGGATGAAGTGTTATGCTCTAAATGTCGACTCCTGCTCCTCAGATGCTGTCTTTTCCAGCACCACATTTTTTGACACTGAGGCCATTTTGTACTGTCTAACTCATTTGTCCTAATTTAGCCGTGAGACTTTCATTCTCTTATAATTACAAGCTTAATCCATCTAATTTTGCTGGACAACGTTGGTGTGGTACAGGGTGCTCCTAACTGTAGTTAGACCTTGAACCTTTGCCTCGGTATTTCTATAATTTAAAAAAAGTGTTGTCAGACAGCCTGGTTGCATTGGAGAATGCAATTTAAAGAGACTGGTGTTCAATAGAATGTGACTTCTGATGTTTGTAATATAGTTACATGTTGTTGAGCATTGCAAACTTTAGATTGCAATGTTGTTGACTTTCTTCATTAATTTCCTGCTGGAATGCACTCTTGAATTTGAGGAACATCAAGCTTTGAGAACTTGTATTTATCTCACAGCTCTATTTCTGATACTTAGACATGTCAAAAAAGTATCTTCTAAAAGGTTTCGTGTTTGCAACCCGTCTCTGCTATCATTCTGATGTTTGTTGCTGAACATATTCACTAGAAATATACAGTTCATTATTATGGATTTGTAATCTCAGTAAACAAACTGTAATCATCAGTTAGACTTTTAAAACTGCCTCTGACAATCTCAATATACTTTTAATTTTATTCTCTCCTTCAAACATTGTGAATTACTCCATTGGAGCAAGGCAAGTGCTGTCATTCATTATAGAGAACACATGGTGGTAGGGACATTTGAAGGAGTCCAATATTATGCACAATTCGAAAGTGACCTTTCTAATAATAATTGCAAATCTCATATGCCTGTTACATCTGTAAACAGTAACACTTTTCCTTCATAATTTTATCTCCTTTAAATGTTTGCTGTCTATTTTGTGCAATAACGATAAAGATATATCAGTCTGCATGATGAAAATTGGACTATTCATTATCCATTTGTGACAAACTTAACATAAATCTATCTTTTGGTAATGGGGATTACTGCAGAGGAGACACTGCTGAATTATGTCCGGCAACAGTATTGGCTGGCCAATTATTCAAGATGCGCTTCTTTACCTTTATCTTAGAAGCTGACAAGAAGAATGACAGATCTACATTGAACAGGCAACTGGATAAGAAACTGATATTACTGGTAAAAGAAAAAGTGGGAGATGAAGAGATTTGGTTGCTGCCACAGAGTGAATGGAAGCCGGGGGAAACCATGAGGCAGACTGCAGAACGTGCCCTGTCTACAGTATCTGGTAGCAGTGTTTGATAGCTTTTTTACATATAATAGTCTGTAGAATTAGAAACATTTGATAGTATAGCACTGAAGGAGTTTATCCAGCCCATTGTGCCTGTTATGATACAGGGTAAACCTTCCAGCTTAATTTAAAACCAGCAACATAGAAACGATTTATCCCATGCGGTAATCTGTAAAACTTCAAGTGGCCGCAAACTGTTTAAAGTAAAAATTAACAACTTTATTTCTTAAAGTATAACAGAAATAATTAATTAACAACAATGTACAAGTCCTTACTCTAAGCTATCTTTTACCTTCCCTTCTGTAATACTAGTCTGATAAAGCTCCCAATTAAGATTTACAAAACAACACTTCTTATCTCAAAACCAGACAGCTTTCAGTTCTTCTATTTGAATCTTCCTGTGTCTTTTCTTCTCAGGGATTTCTGCTTCACAGGTTACTAATCCAAAAGGTACCTTTTAAGAGAGCTATTATTCATGCAGTCTGTTTACATGCTGGATCTTTGCAGTTCTCCTCCTCCCAACTGTTCAATTTTCACCAGTCTTATACTCCAAAGCATTGGATTGTGTCATTGACTTTTTAGATTGTCAATATAGTCAATTCAAAATCGATTGGAATTTGGTATTTTCCAGGGTGTAATTTAAACTGGCCTAATTCAAATTTTTTTTTGTCATTTCCGGGCAACTAGCTACCCCAGTAGCTGGAGCATGTTACATTGAGGACTGAAGGGCCTGTACTGCACTGTAATGTTCTATATTCTAACGTCACCTCTGCTTTTGCAAATTCAATTTTATTTATCACCAGTTTTGCTGCTTGTAGTTGTTCAAAGAGCTCTGCCAACTGTTCCATGTGATCTTTCCAGGACTTAGTAAAGATCACTATATTGTCCACATAGACTGCACAGTTTGTTAACCCGGCTACAATTCTGTTCATGAGTCTTTGGAAGGTGGCAGGTGCGTTCGTCATTCTAAAGGGCTTCACTTTAAACTGATATAGCTCATTTGCAGTTACAAATGCAGAAATTTCTTTCACTGTCTCTGATAAAGTTACCTGCCAGTAACCACGCACTAAGTTCAACTTGGTGATGTAACTGGCTTGTCTGACTTTCTCGATATAGTCCTCCGATCTACGAATTGGATATGAGTCCAGTTTTGTAACGTCATTGACCTTCCGATAATCCACGCAGAATCGTTGAGTCCCGTCTGGTTTGGGAACTATGATCGGCAAACTCCACTTACTCTGGATTAGTTCAATGACATCCTCATCGAGCTTGGCCTCCATCTCCTTCTGGACCTGTATGGCTTTGAGAGGATTAAGCTGATGGGGGTGATCTTTTATTGGGGAAGTATACCCTACATCTGGTTCATGTATAATAGCATTAGTCCTCCCATATGATTCTTACATATGCCCTTGTACTTATTGACAAATTTTTCAACTTTGTTCTATGCTCCTGACCTACCCCACTCCTCAAGGACTTCTTCATTTTTAAATCTATTTTGAGCCACATCAAAATCCACATTATCTGGATTTGATTCCTCACTCTGCGGGGCAGTGACTAATACTTGTTTCTCCAGCTCTTTCTCTCTGGTATAATACGGTTTCAACATGTTCACATGACATAATCAATACCCCTTTTTTTTTGATCCAGCATCTTTACTAAATAGTTCACCTGACTCAACTTTTTATCAATTTGATAAGGATCACTAAACCTGGCTCTGAAGGGATCTCCTATCACTGGTAACAGTACTAACATGTTATTCCCTTGGGAGAATGTCTGAGTCTCAGAGCTTTTATCTGCCACCTGCTTCATTCTAAACTGTGCCCTCCTTAGATGCTGTTTAGCTAACTCACCTACTCAGTTTAATCTCTCCCTCACTTCCAATACATAATCTAAATGTGAGATCTCCGACTTTTGGTCCTGTCAGTTTTTCTTTAATTAATTTCAAAGGGCCTCTCACCTCATGACCGAATAGTAAATTAAAGGGAGTAAACTGAATAGATGCATTTGGGGCATCTCTAATGGCAAACAATACAAATGGGATACCTTTATCACAATCATTTGGGTAATCCTGGCAGTATGTTCTCAACATGGCCTTCAAGGTCTGATGCTACCTTTTTAAAGCTCCCTGGGATTCAGGATGATACTCATTGGATTTAAAATGCTGTATACTTAAGCTATCCACAACCACCTTAAACAGCCTAGCAGTAAAATTTGACCCTTGGTCTGACTGAATCTCTCTGGGTAGCCCACTATCATGTGAAGAAAGCTACTAACTCATCTACTACCCTTTTTGCCTTGATACCCTGTAATGGAGTTGACTTCAGACATCTGGTAGGCACATCCTTTATGGTTAACACATACTTGTTCCCACTTTTAGTTCTTGGGAGGGGACCGACATAATCAATTATAACCCACGTGAAAGTTTCTTCATGTGCGGTAATTGGCACCAAAGTTGCTGGTTTTATTACTGCCTGTGACTTACCTACCATTTGGCATGTGTGACACGTACGGCAAAAGTTAACTACATCCCTGTGCATATCAGGCCAATAAATATGTTTTTGTACATTAGCCTGAGTCTTTCTTACCCCTAGGTGACCTCCTACAGGTAGTTCACGAGCTACCCGTAACACCACCTGTATGTATGCTATCAACAACACAATCTGGTGCACTTCAGCCCATTTCTTCTCTGCACTAACCTGCCGTGGTCTCCATTTCCATTTTGGGATTCTGTTTTTCAGATAATAACCCTCCAGAATATTCTCTGCCTCCTTTTCAGAGTATGCATCCACATATGTATCTTTTATTGTCTTGTCTTGCTGTTGCAAGTCTCTTAGCCTTTCAGGACTAAACACTTCTGTCTGACCCTCTGCATGTTCAGGTTTTTCCTGCACCATTACATCAAACAGGGTATCTGCTAACTGAACCTCAACTCCTTCATCTTTCTGTTTACTTTTTGCTTCGTGCTGTGGACTTATGATAGTGGGATCTGGTTACCACACAGTCTGGGAAAATACCAGGTTATTTCTGTTTAACTCCTCAGTTTCTTGGTGTTCCTTGGGCTTCTCACAACAAGGGGTGTCACTCCCACCTTGGATCCTGCCAGATCATTCCTGAGAACAAACTGAATTCCTGGAACTGAAACTCTGTCAATTACTCCTACTGTAACTTCCCCAGTCTTAAGTTGACACTCCAACCTGATTTTACATTGGGGAACGATGAATTTCTTTCCATCTATACCACAAATTACCACATTCTCAGATAGGGTGGCTCAGTGGTTAGCACTGCTGCCTTACAGTGCCAGGGGCCTGGGTTCGATTCCTGTCTCAGGTAACTGTCTGTGAGGAGTTTGCACATACTCCCCGTGTCTGTGTGGATTTCGGTGCTCCAGTTTTCTCCCACCATCCATAGGTGTGCAGGCAGGTGAATTGGCCATGCTAAATTGCCCATAGTATTAGGTGCATTAGTCAGGTGTATATTATAGTGCAGGGGAATGAGTCTGGGTGGGTTGCTCTTCGGAGAGTCGGTGTGGACTTGTTGGGCCGAAGGGCCTGTTTCCATACTGTAGGGAATCTAATCTTGAAAAAAATCAGAAAAGTGCATATTTGCTCATCCTTCACTATCAGTGACTGGGTAGATCCTGTATCTGAAAATGTGTTGCTGGAAAAGCGCAGCAGGTCAGGCAGCATCCAAGGAACAGGAAATTCGACGTTTCGGGCATAAGCCCTTCATCTGCAGACCTCACTTTCTCCTCGTAGATCCTGTATCTCTCAAAATTATAACTTGTTCTTCTCCCCAGTTCTTTGAGTAAACTTTACCCACAAAGGCAAATTCTTTTGTAGAGATCAAGTACTAACTCCAAACTCAGCCCCTGCTCAGGCTGTGCACCATCCTGCAGCTCCCTGGCTCCTCCTTTACTACCTTCACTAATGCCACTGACTTAGCTTCTTTTACCACATCTTTTCCCACAGCGCCTTTCGTTAATGACCAGCACTGTGTCTTTACATATCCCACCTTCTGGCAGTGAAAACACCTTTTCCCAGTGGCCTTCTGAAACCACTGGCACTGTAATTTTGTGTGTCCTACTCCATTAGAATCAAAACATCTGAGGCCTTTCACCTCCTTTCCACCCTCTTGGGCTTCTTAAACATGTGGTAAATTCTTACCAGTGCTCTCTACTCTTGGTTTAATAGTGTAGGAGCTCCCCTTCTCCCAACTTCTATCCCTCACAGGACAAAATTCTGGCTGAAAGCTTGCCTTATGCACCAATGTGTACTCATCTGCTAATTCTGCTGCCCTTCTAACTTCCTGAACTTTCTGTTCCTCCACGTGAATTCTTACCATCTTTGGAAGTGGGTTTTTAAACTCCTCCTGCAGAATAATCTCTCTTAGAGCCTCAAAAGTTCTATCTATTTTCAAAGCACACATTCATCGATCAAAATGACTATGTTTAATTCTTTTGTACTCAACATAGGTATGACCTGGTTCCTCCTTTGTGTTTCTGAACTGCTGTCTATATGCTTCTGGTACCTATTCATAAGTACTTAAAATAGTCTCTTCATAACCTCTTGACAATTCATTGGACAATGTAGCAAATACCTCACCAGCTTTGTCTACCAGTTTAGTCTGAACTAGCATTACCCATAAATCCTTGGATCACTCCATCTGCTTAGCAGTTTTTCAATTGAAATAAAGATAGCTTCAACATCTTTCTCATCAAAGTGCGGCAGAGTTTTGACATATTTGTATATATCACTCCCCTCTCTTTTAACATCCATGCTGTTAACTTGACTTTGCTGATTAAGTCACAACTTCTCAAGTTCAAATTCTCTCTTTTTGTTTCTCCCCTTCTTCTCTCACTCTTTCATCAGCTAAAAACCTCTCTCTCTCCCTCCTCTCCCTCCCTCCTTTTTCTCTCTCTCTCTCTCTCTCTCTCTCTCTTTCTTTCTTTCTTTCTTTCTCTCGCTCTCTCTCTCTCTCTCCCCCGTTATCGTCTAACTCCATTTTCCTCAATCGCAATTTATGTTTTTCTACCTCTACTGCGTTTATCTGTTTCTCAGATACAATGAAGTGTTTATAATTTCAGCTTTACTTTTCTCCTTGGTTAAACCCAAATCTAACTTATTTGCTAATTCTAAAAGTATGGCCTTTTTCTTTTCGTCTAAACTTTCTTGGCAATTTTGAGAATCATCTTCAAATCCCAGAACCCCTTTAGCAATTTTAAGACCCATTTCTCTCTCTTTCAGTTTAATCAGCCACAAATCCTTGAAATTAAGCAAATTGTCTCACCTACGTTATATTTAAAGATCTAGGACACTAATCTGCAAGTATTTAAATCTGGGATTTTTCGTACTCCAAATCTATTCAAATCTGTCTAAGCCAGTTCAAATCACGGACCTGAGCCCCCAAACTGTTACGACACTGGGTAAACCCTCCAGCTTAATTTAAAACCAGCAACACAGAAAAGATTTATCCCGTGCAGTAATCTGTAAAAATTCGACTCACCAAGAACTATTTAAACTAAATATTAACAACTTTATTTCTTAAAGTATAACAGAGAATAATTAACTAACAACTATGTACAAGTCCTTACTCTAACCCATCTTTTACCTTCCCTTCTATAATACTAGTCCAATAAAACTCCCAATATAGATTTACAGAACAACACTTTGTATCTCAAAGGCAGCTTTTGGTCCTTCTATTTGGATCTTTGTGTCTTTTTTTCGGGATTTCTGCTTCACAGGTTACTAATCCAAAAGGTACCTTTTAAGAGAGCTATTTTTCATGCAGTCTGTTTAAATGCTGGGGCTTGACTGTTCTCCTCCCAACTGTTCAATTTTCCCTGGTCTTATACCCCAAAGCTTCGGATAGTGTCATTGGCTTTTAAAATTGTCAATATAGTCAATTCAAACTTGATTGGAATTTGGTGTTTCTCGGGGTATAATTTAAACTGATTGGCCTAATTTGATTTTTTTTTGTCGTTTCCAGACAACTAGCTACTCCAGTAGCTGGAGCACATGTTACATTGTGTCTTATTGAGAACGCTTGCTGTTGTCACTGCTAGCTTTTAACTCTCTCAAAAGGTATAGTTCACCCATATCTTCATAACAATGCCCATGCCAGCTTTTTGGTGGAGCCATCTAATTCGTTCCACTCAACTGCTTCTTTCATCAATGTCTTGTACTTCATTTTGCCCTCTGACATTTATCTATTTTTCTGTACAATGTAATGATTTCATCTGCTTCTACCATCCTCTTGAACATTCCATGTTACAACAACTTGCTGTTTTTATGTATTCTTTAATTGTCATGTAGCCTCTCCTCCTTTTTGCTAATCCTTAATCATGCCTTTGTTTTATACAGTCAAGGGATATGGTCATTGTTGGCCTGAGCAGCATTTATTGTCCATCCCTAATTGTCCCTGAGAAGGTGGTGGTGAGCTGCTGCCTTAAACTTACAATCCTTAGAGTATAGGTGCATCCACAGTGCTATCTATTCGCAACATTTTCATGTTTGCTTTCAATGACAATACTTGTAGTCACCATTTTAAAAAATATCATTTTCTAATTTATTTTGTTCCCCATCTTTTGAATTTTATAGGAAATGAATTACACGCTGTTTTTCTGGGCAATGCTCCGGCTGGCTTCTATAAATACAAGTATCCTAAGGACTTGCGAAATTCCAGCATTGTGGGGGCCAAAGTGTTTTTCTTTAAAGCTTTGCTGATGAATGGAGATCTCAAGACCAGAAGGAAGGGTGACTATGTATGGGTAACTAAGAGTGAACTGAAAGACTATCTCAAACCAAAATACTTGCAGCAAGTTAATCGCTTCACCTTTGACACCTCAACAATGTATGAATAAAAGTTTATTTTGTTATAATGGAATCATTGTAAAAATTAAATTATGTGATGGATTTAACATTTCTCTTATGTTTCTCAAATTATGTTTTGCATAGTTCCTGAGTCAGCTGACTTATTTTAATTAAGATCAAATATTTGACTGGGAATACGTCACTTTCAAGTTCTGGTTTGCACTTAGTCGATTGCTGATGAATTGGCCTTAGTGCTATTAGTTTGGAAGGGAGGAATCCGCTTGCATCCAACTACTTATCAGTTATGTTGTGACCTCTGCTGGAAAGTATGTCTTTGGGAATCAGATTGAGGACATGATTAAACTTGGTGTTTAGCTGTTGGAGGAGGGTTTTCTGCTGCCTTTCAAATTGTACCCCCATTTGGGAAGGGCAGAAGATAAATGGAAGTGAGTGGGGCCAGTGAGTGTGGCTGGAGAAATTGCAAGTCCATTGTTCCCTCCGAACAAAGCTCTCATCATTAAACCTCTCAGGGAGAAGCTGTACTCAAAATATCCTCGTCCGTTCCCAGCAACCAATTAGTCCCCCCATGAACAAAACCCTGAGTCTTGAAACTTGATTCAAGCTGAGATTGATTTTAAGGCATATAAATTTATTTTAAATGTAATATTACTGGTTAACCCATTAATCACAAAGTTTCCACTTAAAAAATTCCTTTGTCAGAGGTTGCAGATTGGATTTACTCAGTTCTGCAGCTCCAGATTCTATGTTCTATTGCTAATCTCCTTCGTTTTTGTAAAAAGCATTCTTTGTGGATTCATTATCAGTGCCGATGCCAATAAGCCTTGAGACCTTTGTGAACCAAAGTATAAATTTCCCTGCCCGATCTGTGCATCAATTTACCAAGATCTCTGGATTGCGGTTGAATTGAAATGTTTTCGCTTTTTGGAATAAATGCCACAAGAACCTCCACTTCACAAGTATGTACTCCATCAGACAGAAATTCTAACTACCAACCAATCAATGAATTTACTTATTGTTAAACTAGTAAGCAAATTGTATTTAGTGTAAATAATTAACTGTAAATAGAATCTTTTCTTAGCTTCGCTATCTGAAAATTAGGAAGCAACACCTAGAACATTCCATATAAACTTGATCTTTCAAATATGAATATCTGGTTAGTACATGATTAAATGCATCCAGAGAGCCAAGAACTTTTGCTGATTATAGACAAGATATAGTGAAAGGAAGAAGTTTTAAAAGTGGTTCTGTCAGTTATTTGGTAGTTATACAAGATATTTGAATTAAGTGGAATGGCTTGATTCATATTTGAGTACCACAAAAGATCCATTAGACAGTACCTTGTCCACAATGAATGGTAACAATCAAATCAAAGAAAGCAGTGTTCCTGAACTGACACCTGTTTCTGCCTATTCTGAGTATAGTCAATGTGCCATCCAACCTCCAGAATCAATTAACAGCCCGTGTGCATTCTGACTAGTAAGAATACTTTAATAGAAGTATTATAGATATTAAAACATCAGTCTTGGTGCACTGATATTCCTCTCCTGATGCTTCAGGATCTTTGAATGTTTCTCTCGCCATTGCACTTTTTGCTTTCATTGAGTTCTTCAGTCATCTAAGTAGCACTATTGACTGGATGTTTGTCACCACACCTATCGTTACCAGTCTTTTACAGTCAGTGCTGCCAGGCTCTGATACCTTCTGTTCAAATGTTAGTTGAACATCTCACTCTCAGTACTGGCACACTCTGGAGTTCTGTTGTGGTCCATGTCTCCTACCTTTTTATACCACTTTGTTAGTTGGCTCAATATTTAAGAGCATTATCCGATCAGAAATGAGAAGTTAGGGAATGTATCAAAAGTGTGGAGAACAGCTTTTAAAAACTACCATTTAAAAGTTATTAAATGCTAATGAATGAAAAGCAGTTCTGTAGGAGTAGTTAGGAGAAACTAATTGAAAGAAAACAGAAGGGAAACCATTCAATTATCCACAAAATTTTCTAAGTTCTTTTTACAGTTTCCTCGATAATGTTCCAAACAAAATAAAATGTCAAAACAACATTTTGCAACACTGAAAGAGATCTTCTCTTTCTTAGTCCCTTCACTGAAGTTAGAGTTGTAGAGTTAGAGTTATACAGCATGGAAAGACTTGTCCAAGCCGACCAGATATCCTAAACTGATCCAGTCCCATTTACCAGCACATTCCCCACAACCTTCTTATTCCTGTTCATATACCCATCCAAATGTCTTTTAACTGTTGTAATTGTAACAGCCGGCGTCACTTCCTCTGGCAGTTCTTTCCGTACATGCACCACCCTCTGGGTGAAGAAGTTGCCCTGCAGATCCCTTTTAAATTTTTCCCCCCTCAACCTTAAACCTTTGCTTTCTAGTTTTAGATTCCCATACCCTGAGAAAAAGACCTTGGCCATTTACGCTATCCATGCAGCTCAAGATTTTATAAACCTCTATCAGGTCACCCTTTAGCCAGAGAAAAAATGCCCTTGCCTATTCAGTTTCTCCCAATAGCTCAAACCCTCCTATCCTGAGAACATCCATATAAATCTTTTATGAATCCAATTTTCTTAAGCACAGAATTTTAAATATGGCCTAACCAATGTCCTTTACAGCCACAACATGATATCCCAACTCCTATACTCAATGCACTGACCAATAATGGCAAGTGTGCCAGATGCCATCTTCACCACCCTGTCTACCTGTGACTCCACTTTTAAGGAACTATGCACTTGCACTCCTAGTTTTTGGCAACACTGTACCATCAACTGTATAAGTCCTGCCCTTATTTGCCTTCCCAAAATGCAGCACCTCCGTTATCTATATTAAATTCTATCTGCCACTAACCATTACTTATAATTCACATCCAAATCATTTGTATAAATGATGAAAAGCATTGGACCCAGCACTGATACTTGTGGCACACTGCTAGTCATAGGCCTCCAGCCTGAAAACCACCCCTCCTCCACCCTCTCTTTGCTACCTTCAAGCCAATTTTGTATACAATTGGCCAGTATCCCTGGATCTAACTTTGCTAACTAGTCTATCACGTGGAACCTTGTTGAACGCTTTGCTGAAGTCACTTCTTCAAAAGACTCAATCAAGTTTGTAAGACACGATTTTCCACGCACAAAGCCATGTTGACTCTCCTTAATCAGTCGTTGCCTTGCTATTTTTGGTCTATCTCAAAACCCTTCTCTTCAAATGGATTCTCTTTCTGTTCTCTGAAGTGGCTGAGAGTTATCACTTGGTTGATTTTTTTCAGCTTGCATCAATTTGTGTGTCCTTAGGTTAGAACAAGGTTGCCCTTTTTTTCATTCTGTGAAGTGATGTTAGTGCTTTGTGCTTTATTTAAAAAATCGGGATCAAATCTTTATCTCAGATCAGGCGCACTTTGAAAGGGTTGATTGCTCTTTCTCTGCTTTAAATTGCACAATGTTTAACTTTGGGTTCAGGCCGCACTTCTTGATACTGTGAAAGCAAAACTAAGACGCATTGATGAGTGTGGATTCCTTTTCCTCGGTGTATAGTAAGAACATTTCATTTTTTATTCCCCAGATGATTTAAACTAATTGGAAGAGGTAGTTAATTATCAGTTCCTCCTGATTAGCTGTTAACTATGCCTTAGACCATAAGACATAGGAGTGGAAGTAAGGCCATTCAGCCCATCGAGTCCACTCCACCATTCAATCATGGCTGTTGGGCATTTCAACTCCACTTAACCATATTCTCCCCGTAGGCCTTAATTCCTCGAGACATCAAGGATCTATCAATCTCTGCCTTGAAGACATTTAGCGTCCCGGCCTTACTGCTTCTCTTCATTTTGACTCCAAATCTAATTTTAAAATCTGTTCCCTTAAATAAGTTATCAATTGTAGTGATAAATGCAATAAAATTGAACAGAATCTTAGCAATGTTTGAGTTAGAAGTGACAATTTGTTTTACATGAAAATATTTACTATCGTAAGTACTCTCTTAGTAGACTAAGCACTTTGAAACAATAGCTTGCCTTTATCTCATGCTTAATTGTAACAGGATGTTAATTGAGATGTAAACAGACAAAATGGATGATGAGAAGGAGCTCCCATAACTGGGATACACTGTACTAGAATGCAGTTGCGGCTCAGATCTGGCAGGTTATGGGAGAAGACTGACAGCCTGGAATAGACAGTTGAAAAATGACATGCATCAGAAGAGGCTAGAAAGACTCCTTTACTGGACCATTGTCCACCTGCTAAAGTCTAAACCCTCAGAACCTCTAAATCCCCTCCCAATACTTCATTCCAAGATGCCTTTCTCATGCTGTAGATCCTGCAGAAATTACAATTACACCATTTCAAAGGCTTCTGGATGGATACATGAATAGGAAGGTTTTAGAGGAATATGGGCCAAATGCTGGCAAATAGCACTAGAATAGTTTAGGATATCTGGTCGGTATGGACAAAGAGTCTGTTTCCATGCTGTACAGCTCAATAACTTTATTTTAAGACTGTGTTGAAGCCTCTCAGAATTCAGAACATCTATCCACTATTGCTAATCTTTTTAAATTGAGGTTGAGAGGTGACATTATAAAGGTTTATAAAATAACTGGGGGGGGGGGGGGGGGTAAAGATAAGATGAATGGCAGGTTTCTTTTCCCTAAGGTGGGGAGAAGAAATATTTTTTACACAGTGTGGTTCATGTGTAGAATGAACTTTCAGAGGAAGTAGTGCATGTGGGTACAGTTACAACGTTTAGAAGACATTTGAATAAGTATATGGAGGGATATGGGCCAAGTACAGGCAGGTAGGACAAGTTTACTTTGGGATTATGGTTGGCATGAACTGATTGGACCGAAGGGCCTTTCAGTACCATAATTTTTTTTTGTGTTATTATTTTGTCTACACATTCTAACAGTGACACCTTCAGCTTTATCTAAAGTACTGCCATCTACATTACATACTTTCAGTGAGTCACACTCCTTTGCAATATTTACCTTTCAGTGATCCTCCATGATGTTGCAATTCTTTCTTGTTCATGTCTTCAGATTTCCTTAAGCATAGCCCAGCACCATTTTGCCTGGTTGCCAAATGTACAAATCTATCATGAAAAACACTTGGAGCCATTGAGTACCATTTCTTTGACTTGCATTTTCCCAGATGTATGCATGTGCTTAGGGCTTCTAAGAAAAGGTAAATACATAGCAGAATGCCATTCTGTGCCTGGCCTCCTGCTTTGTGTGAAGAGTGTAAGGAAAATATTTTGAGTCTTGAGGAGACTTAATGCATCTAACGATTTTCTTCTACTCTGATTTAACAGCTTGGTGCCTTACACGTACAAAATGGCTCCCGCTTTTTCTTTTTATTCTGGTTAAATAAGTAATTAATATGGTGGCATTTCAGCTGCTTTGATTCTGACGATGTGTAAAAAAGGCAAGAAAAGACATTAAGTAACGCAGGAGGTATTTATCTGCTGATTTTTTTTGTGTGCTCTCAGTGAGTAATTAATTGGGGCACCAGCATTCTGGCTGTGGAATTAATCCACAATCTGTGAAAGTAGATGTATAATAATCAAAGTTTACAGAAAACTAGTCAAATTTCAAACATCAGTATCTTAACATGAGTAAAAATTACAATGCCGCACAAGATTGTCTTATTTACACAATACAAAGCACTGGCCTTAGTTTATAGTAAAACCTCTTATAACAAAAAAACCTGACTCAACATGAGCAATACACAGGAAAACTGCAACTATGAAAAACGAACTATTCCCGTCTGCCGTTTGTATAGAAGGAGTCAAGACCAAGGGTAGTCATCAGTGAACTATGTTCGAGACTTGGCAATAATTGGACCAAAAACATGTGGCTATTCACTCTTCATTTTTTAACTCATAACTTCTGCCATTACTAATAGTTAATTTCAATTTCAATGTTTGTCCACATAGTGGAAACATACATGTAAACTTGTCACGCTGTAATTGCATCTTCCTTCCTGTGTGTGATGTTGCAATTTCTTGACTAGTAGATAGTGCATTTCGCACATCACAGTTTGTCCACAATCATTCCATTCTAAATGCAAAAAGAGTAACTTGTAACAGAAACTGTTTGGGTATAATGTTTAAATTGATCATATGTAAGCAGTGAACCTTTATAACGTTGTTCATGGGTATGGTTTAATGACTTTGGTACCAGGTAGTATAAGGGTAACATTGTTAAACAATTGCCAGTTCCTAATGTTAGTGGTGGCACAGTGAAGTCCATACCCATGGTTGCCATATAAGGTAGGGTACTCATGTATTGGCTGTTGCAGTCAGTGATTCTTAAAGCAGAGACTTGCAGCTGGCGTGACTGGCATGATGGAGGGCATGGCTTTGGACAGCAAAGAAAATCTTGGAGTTTTTAATTTCAAAATTATACTGTATTCATAAAAAATCTTTAAATACATTCATAGTCACTAAATCAGTTTGGTTCTGTACAGTCTTTGCACATGGAGAACAAACAAACATTGGAGTTTGTCTTTCCTGATAGTTCCAATAAATCCAAAGGCATTTCTTACTTAGGCAAAATACTATTTACATGTATTTGAGACACTGGGAGAGTCCGATAACTGAATTGACCCCCAATGAACATTGGCCAAAAGACCTTAGACATGTGGTCTTTCCCTACTGTACCTTGATGGCAGCTGCTCTAAGCTTTATTGCATCCCTCTGCATGGAGTACTGGATCTTGGATAAGTCCTGAAAGGACACAGATTCAGGAAGCATACCAGGCAGGGTCAACCTGAAGCTCTAACTTTCTTGTTGTAGTCGTTGCTATTTGTTTCATGAGCCAGATTATTAAATGTGGGAAGGCTTCTTAGGTGTAGAATCTGCTTTTTGTCAATAAAATCAGTTGGTTAATATGGAACAGTCTGAAGAAACTGCAAGCATACAAATGATAAAAAAGGCAAATTTACTGTAGTAACCTCAAGCTGAATAGAGGGCAGCAGTCCAGAGATTAATCAGTGTATGGGGTCCAAGTACAAGAGCAATCTAAGTTACCACAATCATTTAATTGCTGGTTTAGTATGGCATTTTGAAAGCAACTAATTGTGCAAAGTACTTTTGAATATATCAACCCAAAAGTGCAAAATTCAGTATGAATGTAAATATTACAATTCTGCATCATAAATGCTTATGATTGACATTTTTGGCACCAGTCTTTAACAATGTAGACTTCAGTATAAGGAAGACATCTGATTTACAGAATTCTGATTTATTTGTTGCACAGAGATGGCTGTTTGCAATTTTAATGGGTTTTTCCCTGACCATATAAATTTACAGACCACAGCGTTGTATTTCAAACATTTCCATGTGGAAGGTGGCAAATAAAATATTCCTGCACCTCTGCTAACACATTGCTGGGAATAAAGGAGCAAATTGGGACTTTTAACCGACTCTTTGATAGGCATATGAGGAGAGTAAAATGAACGGTATGGAGGTTAGTTTGATCTTAGAGTAGGATAAAAGGTCGACACAACATTGAGGGCCGAAGGGCCTGTACTGTTCTGTGTTCTATCTACTACAGATGCTAGAATCTACTGAAAACAACAACAACTGGCGATCGCAGCGGATCAAACAGCATCCTTGGAGAGAGAACAAGCTAATATTTCGAGTCTAGATAATGCTTCAGAGCTGAAGTGAAGTGTGTAGGGGCAACACTTATGTTGCAGTTGGGGGTGGGAGTGTGGGGGGTAGTAGATGTCAGGTGCTGGGGGAGAAAAGATGTTCAGAATAAGTGATCAGAATGTGAGAATGGCAGAATGGTGTGCCTAACTGCCAAACTTGCAAGAGCAGACTCCCACCAAGGTGAGGGGAGGAGAGAGAGGGTGACAGAGAATGAAACAAGTAAAGCTGAAAGAAAGGCAAGAAATGGGAGTTGGTTCACAATTTGAAGGTGTTGAACTCAATATTAAATCCAGAAGGCTGTAAAGTGCCTAGTCTTAAGATGAGATGATCCTCCAGTTGTTCCACTGGAACACTGCAGCAGGCCGAGGACAGATAGGTAGACAATGCGAGCAGGATGCTGTGTTAAAATGGCCAGCTACGGGAAGGTCGGGGTCATGCTTATGCACAGACCAGAGGTATTAGCACCACCACCACACCAGGTCTCTTCCCCACCTCTCCACTCCAACCCAACTATAGCATAAATGCTGCCTCCTCCACACTTCACCTGAGAAGTCACCTGAAGAGTCATCGAGACTTGAAATGTTAGCTTACTCTCTCCGCAGATGTTGTCTGACCCACTCTGATCTCTAGCATTTGTTGTTTTCAGTACACTCCTGGGAATGCTGTATAAACATTGACACGTTCCCTGAAACCCACTGGCAAATGGGCAAGTTGCTAAAAGGGAAACAGTACTATTGTAGCAGCAAATATGATTTAGATTTGCATACATCAGTGGAAATCATGCTAATAAACCTAGATAATAAATTCTGAAGATCCAATGCTCATAGTGGAGCACCACACAGATATAAATCTAACGACCATGTGTTTCTGGAGGCTATAAATGTAAAATAGTCACTAATAAATCCAAAGGGACTTAAGCAAATTTCTTTACTAAGACAGTGGTTACGATGAGAAAATCACTATAATAGGGAAAAGCTGAGACAAGCAACAGATATATTGGAGATGAAGATAAATAAGCACATGGAGGATAAAAGGACTGGACAAACATATTGATCTGATTAGATGAAAAGGCTGAAGGTGAAGGCTGACATGGAACACAAACACTAGTTTATTCCATTCAATCAAAAAAACTTATATCTGTGTTTACGTATTGTGCACCCCATGTTAAAAACCTCCACTGTAGCTTGGAATATAAGTGATGCCCTGGTCTGGATTATTTGCTGCTCAGCTTAATACTTTACTACATCCAAAATTCTAGCACTCTTTCTTTGCTGTGCTGATCTGCTTACCTCCCAGCTGGTCCTCACAGTCAACAACGGCTCCTCAACCCTTCTGCATTGACTTAAAATCCTCATCCATCCTCAGAGCATTTACTCTGTCTCAGGTGAGTGATATTATAAATGATCTTGCTACACAAGGCTCTGGCAGGCAGTTATTGAAAATGAGACAATCGGAGTTGTGGTGTTGCTGCTGAAAGTGTCAGCTTGTGGTACAGGAGGAGAGGTTTGCTGTCACATGCTATTAAGGCTGGCGAAAGAAAGAACCAGGAAATTAAAGTGTCAGCCTTGACAGTGCTGCATTCGTCTGCGTCAATCGCAGGAACAGTTTGCTGTGGTGGCAACCATGTGTATCATGATTTCAAAACTCTTGATTGAGATGTTCCAATCATTGGTCTGCACCTGTTATTTTCCCATGACCTGCAAAGCTGAGACGGCAGTATGTGAATTGACAAGATTTCAAGTGTTGAAGGTGGAGTTTTCACGTTGCTGCAATCATGTAATGTGGCTGTTGACTGAGCCTGAGTTCATCACCTTCATTCCTTTGAGCCAGAAGCCACCTAGAACTATGTAATGTTATGATCAGGTGAGAAGGGATGGATTGACTCATCTTCCCTTATTCCTTGTTTGATGGCTACAGTTATTTTATGAGGCTGCCATTGTGGCCAATATTACTGCTAGGTAAACCACTGCTAAATGTGGGAGTGTTTCTGAATTTGAATTCTGTAGCAAAGTGCCATTTATCAAACAAATCAGCTCATACTAGATATAGTAAGATAGGACTTGCATAATATTTTCACTCATATGGAATCAGTCAGAAGATTATGTGGATCAGAGTCACACTGATAAACCCTTATATTTGTACCTTCCAAGGTTTTTAGTCTACAGCACCATTTGACTTGCTGTGATCTTCTGTTCTGCTTTGTATAACCCATGCCAAGTATTAAAAGTGTAGGGTGAGGGCAGAATACCAACACCATTTTCTGTATTGCAAATGGTTCAGGGAGGCTGTAGACAATGGCGTGTGATCCTAGAGAACACAGCTCGAGTGGACATGGGCAGTGAAAGAGATTCTCCAGCGATTCATGGATATTGTGAACCAGGACTGGACATTCTTATCCAACTTCTTATCCAACAAGCCACTGCATCAGCTGCTATGACAAGGAGCATAGTAGAGGTCTTTTGGGAAAATCGAGGAGATTTTTGATATAATTTAGGTTAGAATTCTTAGTGTGGAAACAGGCCCTTGGGCCAAACAAATCCACACCGACCCTCCGAAGAGCAACCCACCCAGACCCATTCCCCTACATTTACCCCTTCACTTAACACTACGGGCAATTTAGCATGGCCAATTCACCTAACCTGCACATTTTTGGAATGTTGGAGGAAACTGGAGCACCCGGAGGAAACCCATGCAGACACGGGAGAACGTGCAAACTCCACACAGACAGTTGCCTGAGGTGAGAATCAAACTAAGGTCCCTGGTGCTGTGAGGCAGCAGTGCTATCCACAGTGCCACCGCGCCATCCAAATCTGGTATTTTCAATCACTATGACCCACAGTGACCCATTGTCATTACTGCAGATGCATCTACTAAAAGCTATATGCTTTCAGATACAGATGGACAGAAACTGTAGACCAGTTCATGATGCATCCCATTTACTGACAGGGACAGAGTAGGGATATTTAGTGTTAGGGAAGGAAGGATTAACAGCTACTTAGGCTTGTGGCACTTAGGTCCTACGCAGTTAGAAAAAGTGCTTGCACAAGTACTAAAATTCAGAATGTGGATGGTGCAAAACAACAGAATCATAGAATTTCTACAGTGTGGAAACAGGTCATTTGACTCAACAGGTCCACACCAAGCTTCTGAAGAGTAACCCATTCCCAATTACTGTAAAAATCCCCTGACTAATGCATCTAACCTAGGCATCCTGAACACTGTGGGTAATTTAGCATGGTCAATTTACCTAACCTGCATGGCTTTGGACAGTGGGAGGAAACCAGAGCACCCCCATGCAGACTCAGGGAGAATGTGCAACTTCCACACAGTCACCCAGGACTGGAATCGAACCCATATCCTGTGAGACATCAGCACTGACCACTGAGCCACTGGGCTGCTCTATATGAGGTAAACAGCAATGGATGCTTTGCTGTTTTTCTCGCAAGGCATGGACAAGATGATATCGATTTTATTGACAAGGTAAAAATCTTTACATTGACAACATCTACAACCAGCAAGAACTCAGTGACTTAATTAAATCGGAGGTGCACAGAAATTGGATGAAGAACATGTTCTAATCATTATGTACAGCTTCAAAAAATGACCAGAATTCATTTTACATAATTAGAGGCATGGTGGCTCAGTGGTTAACACTGCTTCCTCACAGTGCCAGGTTTGATTCTAGCCTTAGGTGACTGTGTGAAATTTGCACATTCTCCCCGTGTCTGTGTGATTTTCCTCTGGGCATTCCAGTTTCCTCCCATAGTCCAAAGATGTACAGATTAGGTGAATTGGCCCTGGTAAATTGCCCTTACGTCCAGGGATATACAGGCTGGGTGGATTATCCATGGGAAATGCAGGGTTACAGGGATGGGATGGATCTGGTTAGGATGCTATTCAGAGGGTTAGTTTGGACTTGATGGGCTGAATGTTCCTCACTGAAGGAACTTTATTATTCTGTTCTATGATTCTACAATTCCAATCTCGTACTAGGATCAGAGAGGATATTTCAGTGTTTTGGATAATTTATTCATTTATGATAATAGATTGGTATTTGTGAGAACCCTGAGAATTGATATACTGCAATGGTTGTACCAAGAATTCATGGGTATCACAGAACTGTTTGGTGGCCGGGTTTCTCAATATCATTAGAAGGCATGACATTAGGCTGTAATACTTGTTGTATTCATCATCAGAAGACACGAAAACTGTTGTTTTCATCTTCTTTTCCAGCAAGATCATGGAAACATCTCGGACCCCTTCAAATGCAGAGGTAAGATGTTCTTGATGGTTGTGGAATCCTACTCCAGATAGATACAGTCAACTAACTGCAGGGAAATGCATTTGAAGCAGCAAAGGCCTACTGAAGGAAATCTTAGCAACACATGGAATCCCAGACTGTAAAACCTCAGACAATGAACTCTCAGTTCATCAAGGAGCACGTCAGTGAGTTCCCAGCATTATTTGGATTCTTCCAAACTACCAGCTCACCAATGTACCTTAAACCAATGGTGAAGCTGAAAGAGAAGTACATAGAGTGAAAGTATTGCTGAAGAAGAATGAAATGCACTTTCAAAATGCCATGACAATTCTGAAAGATAGGACTTACATGCATTAGGAGAGGCAAGAAATTATATTTAGGTTTTGCGCGATGAAAATTGTGTCTCACAAACTTTTTTTTAAGGAAATAAGAGAAACGATTGATGAGGGCAGAGTGGTAGACATTGTTTACTTGGACTTTATTAAAGCCAACTTTACTTGAACCTTAGTAATAAGGGTCTGCATGGTGGACTAATTAGTAAAGTTGGATCACATGGGATTCAGGGTGAGTTTGCCAATTGGATACAAAATTGAATTTACGGTAGGAGACAGAGGGTGGTAGTGGAGAGTTGTTTTTCAGACTGTGATCAATGGTATTCCACAGAGATCGGTGCTGGGTCCTCTTTTGTTTGTCATTTATATGAATGATTTGGATGAGAATATAGGAGGCATGGTAAATAAGTTTGCAGATGACACCAAAAATTGGTGATACAGTGAACAGTGAAGAAGGTTATCTGAGATTACAAAGAGATCTTGATCAATTGGGACAATGGACTGAGGAATGGCAGATGGAGTTTAATTTGGATAAATACCATGTATTGCATTTTGGTAAAACAAACAAGGGCAGGGCTTATACAATTAATGGTCGAGCCCTGAGTAGTGTTGTAGAACAGAGAGACCTAGGGGTTTAGGTATATAGTTCTTTGAAATTAGTGTCACATGTAGACAGGGCAATTAAGAAGATGTTTAGCATACTTGCCTTCATTGCTCAAACCTTTGAGTATAGGACTTGGGATGTAATGTTGAGGTTGGTAAGGCCTCTTTTGGAAGGCTGTGTGCAGTTTGGATTGCCCTATAATAGGAAGGATATTATTGAACTGGAGAAGGTTCAGAAAAGGTTTACCAGGATGTTGCTGGGAATGGAGAGGTTGAGTTATAAAGATAGTCTGGAACTTTTTTGACTGGGGCATAGGAGGTTGAGGGGTGACCTTACAGAGGTTAATAAAATTATGAAGGCATATATAAGGTGAATAGAAACAATCTTTTCCCTAAAGTGGGAGAGTTCAAAAACTAGGAGGCATATTTTTAAGGTGAGAAGAGAAAGATTTATAAAGGACATAAAGGGCAACCTTTTCACACAGAGAGTGGTTAGTGTGTGGAATGAACTGGCAGAAGAAGTGGGTCAATGCAGTTACCATTACAACATTTAAAAGACATTTGGATAACTACAAGAACGGAAAGGTTTGGAGGGATATGGGCCAATGGCAGGCAGGTAGGACTAGTTTAGTTTGGGAACATGGTCCGCATGGACGAGTTGGACTGTATGCTAGTATGTTGTATACTCATACTAGTTGCTGTATGACTCAATGACTCATATTTGGGATATTGTTCATTCCAGAATGGTTTAAGTCCATGTGAACTCCTAACGGGAGAAAGACTGAGAATACAACTCTTTACCTGTCCCATGCGTTTAAAGGGAAACTGTGGTGTAAGTGTCATGTCTCTGGTTTGTAATTCAACACCCTGGGTTAATATTTGGGGACATTGGTTCAGATCCCACCAGGGCAGGTAAATATTATTTTTAACAGCTCAACAAGACCATGAAAATTACACCATCTGATATGAAAATGAAAGAGTGTCAAGTTAATGGTGGGGAGGGCGGGGAGGAGGGGTTGAGGACGGGTGAGCGGATTCACCATTTAGTGACTATCTGGTCATAAATTTGTTGTTTCTTATGAATCAATGTACTTGCAGAATCAGGAATTTCAACACAAAGCAAAGCTGACCTAGTAGGACCTCCCACCTAAATCCATTTGCTAGCTCTTTTTCTTGACTCATTGATATCATCCTCCAAATGTCTTGACTTTTTTTCTTAAATGCCACGATAAGCAGCTTCAAAGACCATAGAGTTGCACATTTCATATTCCGACACAAGTTGCATGAAACATGCCTTTCATTCTCACCCTCTTCACTGCTAATATTAATCTTGAGTTTATGTCCCCTTTGATATGTCATTCAGAGAGAAGAATGTTTTAATCTATTTAACTGTTCCAAAATTTTGAACATTTCTCCACTCCAGTGAACAGAAGCTTTGCTTTTTTTAAGTCTTTGTCTTTAACGGTACCTATTCATCCAAGATAGCATAGGACATTTATGTTACTGTGTTTTTCATCCTACTGCAATAAACTGTCATTTCTTCTTTGATTCAAATTCAAGCCCTTGACCTTTGTATGAATAAAAGATGTAGTACATTTGAAAGAAAATATTATTCTCATGGCTTAATGTATATATTTATTGAATCAGACATACTGAAATGCTCCAGGTTTGTTCCCTTGGCTTACTAGCCTGAGCTACCTGATCTCAGAAAGGAACACAGCACAAGAACTATACTTCTTAATGGTCTAGAAGAGAGATAGAACTCACTGAAATGACTTTACAGTGGCATCACCTGGAAGGTGTATGTGTTTGTGAGAATCTTGAGTGACAGCAGGACGGGGCTGTGTGTCTCGCTAAAATCAAATAGTCTTTTAGCATTGCCTGTATCCACCGTCATTGACCAACTGAAGAGATGCATAAAGACAGATAAAGAAGGTGAAATAATACCTGAGCAAAAGTTTAATGTAGAACAATGAGAGAAAGAAGTTAAAGGTATGGAGGTTCAAAATCTTACAAACAGTACCAGAGATCATAATTCACACAGAGTTTTCTTTCTAGTAAATGAACTTGCTTATCAGTATGTTTGTTTATGGGCACAAACATTTTAGTAAAGCACAATTCATTAACCATTTTAATATTTGAGTAAATCAATGTGCGGATTAAGCCCATACTTGGATGTTTTGTGGTAGATAGCCTCACAGTCCTCACCAATTTTGGGATAACTAAAAATGCAAGATTTAATTGGAAATGAAATGAGAATAATATGAAAATGTGCCCTGAGTACTCTCAGTTGCCTGTTTTTGACTGTGCAAGTGGTTGTGTGAGTGTGCCTGTTTCATACAAAGGGCAGTGAAGATTTGATGGTGATTAGGAGGTGATAGTATCACACCTCAGTTAGATTCACTTTTCCACAAACTTGACACATTTTCTTTGGTGCTGCAATAAGCCATGTGGGATTTGCACGTTGGGCATGGGTTTCACTGATGTACTACAAATGCAACGTACAGAGTTATGAATAATTTACCTGAATTAAAGTAGGCAGTATAGACAGAGTCAAGAGATGATCGGATGTGTTTCTGTCGGGAGAAGGGACTGAATGTGGTGGGTCTAATCAGGCCTAATGTCCATTTACTGCGTTTGAATATTCTTCTACGCACATATAACGTATGCAGGGTGTCAATTTATGCTTGTTATCCACATCAAAGCGGGTGTGACGTTAATGGTCCCTGATTGTACTAGAGTACAATATATGGGTGTTATAAATAGCACAGAGTTACTTAATGGAAACCACTTAAATCTCAAAGTCCGAGGGTAATGCAGATCTCAGCACTCTGTGGGCTGAACCTGCCATCTTCCTACATTTAGCTGAGTGACATTCACAACCTTTTCCCAGGGAGTGTCAGTTTTACATCGATTCAAAGAAGAAAATTGCCTGACAAATGTACTGATGTGTTGAAGGACCCCTGTCCTTGAGAAAGCGGGAGCTTTCTAACCACTTTTTTTTTGGTGTTTCTCTTTTTGCTGAAATATTTAACAAATTGTTGCTTGAATAATTGTCTCATCTTGAACCACTCAATAGTGACCTAACGTGTGGGCTGAATTCCAATTAAGCTGTCACAGAGAGTCCGAACGCCAATCTCAGCCGTTGACCCTGTAGGTGGCTGAGGAGGCAGACAGTTTTTCTGACAAGGTTAGAGTATCCATTCAGGCAAACCTGCGACATTATTTCAAAGTAAGATTAGAAAGTAGCAACCTATATGGGATTGGTGGCAAGTTAATGGGAAACAGATAATAGGTAAAAATCCTTCACTCAGAGCTTGTAATAGTCTGCGCAGTGGAGACAAAGAAAACACTGGAGTTATTCAAATTACAAATGATGCCATTATGACAGAGTTAATGTGCCAGAACAATGAGTCTAAATAGCCTTTCCTTACACCTGCTTATCCATAAACATCTACCCATCGCTTCTTACTGTCTTGGTGTGAGCATATAAAGATTAAAATGAGTATAGCTGGTCTTCACATTTCTCATAGACCAAGCAGACTTGTATATCATATTTGCTCTCTCCCAACCTGCCAAACACCTCCCCAGCCAGTTATTCCTCAGAGAAACAAAAACACAGCGAAGCGAAGTCTGTGGACGATTAAAAAAAACACACAAGCTGGCTCTCAGGGATGGTGATAACCCATGACTAACCTGCAAGTTACTTAACTGGACGTCACTTCTCTATACATTTCACTGCACTTAAGAGCATCAACCTGAACAGGTACAGAAAAGAACTGATTGCCCATTCCCAAAGATCACCGATTTCCTGCCCCACTTTTTTTCTCCTTCCAAATTTTTTTCTTTCACTCATAACATGGAAATCAGTCCATGAGCACAGAAGTAAACATCACCTCTGTAAAGAACTAATAAGCCTCAAGCAAGTTCAAAGATTTGACAAAATAACTTTTTTTTTCCTATAGAATAAAGGGCATGTGTAACAGATTAACAGAGAAGGAAGATGATTGATGAGTCTACTAAAAATTTATTTTGTCAATGTCTCAACATTTATCAAATCCTCTCACAAACTTGCTTGCCTCAAAAATGGAGTAACTGGTCATTTATCTCATTGTTAATTTTCAAATTTTCAATCCACACTAAGCAGCTCCAACATTTGCCTCCATAGCAACCATGATTTATTAACTGTGAACAGCTTTGAGAAGTTCTAAGACTTGGGCATTTCGATTTAACTTTAAGTTCTTTGTTCTTTCTCTGTCATGGACCCAGCACATACAATCAATCTCCTTCTGCAACCCTGATACAATCTATTCTATTGTGGACTCCATCCACTCACTTAATCTTCTTCCATATTATATATGAAAACTAACTTTATTTCATTCAATCCCTTGAGGAAAGCTTTTGCAAGTCTCACCCACAAATCAAGTAAGTCTCCAGAACTGCTTACCCCATCAATTCTGTGTTGCTCGGCTTCATCTGGTTTGTTTTTTTTGGACTTACCTTTTCACGAGACCAGCAGCAAAGGGATCATCATTAGAAAATACAGAGTGAGAAATGATCATTCTTCCCTGCAATTCTTCCCCATCCCTATTTTATTATTCAAGGCCCTTTCGTCCAACCTCCCATACTCCTATGCTTCAGGAAGGTCAAAACTAGCAGTTTTGTTCCTAACTCTCAACAGATGTCCCAATGTCACTTCATCTTTATTCTTTCATGGGGGATGTGGGTGTCACTGGCGAGACCAGCATTTTGTTACCCATTCCTACTGGCACTTGAACTGAGTCAGAAGACTCACAACAATCAATTACAGTTGTCATTCTTACCAGTACTGACGCTTCTTATTCAGATTTTTATTCATTGAATGTAAATTCTATTAGCTGTTTTAGTGGGATTTGAACTCATAACCCCATAGCATTAGCTTGCACCACATTGTTTCCATCCCTAACTGCCTTTGAAAAGGAGGCAGTGAGTTGCTTATTAGGACCGCTGCAGTCCGTGTAGTGCAGGTAGACCTACGATTCCATTAGGGAAGGAATTCCAGGTGCTTGACCCAAAACACGGATGGATGGCGATATATTCCCAGGCCAGGATGTTGAGTGGCTCAGAGGGGATCTTGCAGATGGTGGCATTTCCATGTATGTGCTGTCATTATCCTTCTAGTTGTATTATGATTGCAGGTGATGATACTACAACATCACCATCTCATTCTAAATCATCCTAATCCTGAATCAACTCCCTTCCCCTCTCAGGCGTCAAAATTGTTCAGGATGATAACATAGGCTAAGCTTGTTAGCATTGCTCACAAATCATGAATCCACATCCCATCTTGCTTCTTAAAATCAGCATGTTCTTCTCTCACATGTAGTTATTTAGCAGTCCTTAAAGGCCGCTAAACCATTCACTTTAACTACTCCATGTGGTATCAAGTTCTACATTCTAACTACTCCTTGGATGAAAAAGCTTTTCCTGAATTCATTGTTTGGTTTCTTACTGACTGTCATATTTATGATGCCTAGTTTTGGATTGCCTAAAAGCAGAAATATCTACTGCACACACAGACTATCAAACCCTTTATAACTTTGGAGACCTCCTTCATGTCCCTGCTCACTTCAAGACAAAAGACCCCCAAATGTGAGTACTACATTTGTGCTCTCTGTGTACCCTTTTTGGTTCTAGATCCTGCTGACATTCTCACTTTTGCCTCAAGCACGGTCACTGTGTGAAGAAGAGCGGCTGGCCCATGTGACACTGGCCTCCAGTCAAGGAAGCAAGGAGAAAGATTTGTTGCAAAATTATAGGAAAGGTCAGTATATATGAAGCCCAACAAGCTACAGATGGTCCAGTCATTGTTAGTGCAATATTAAACTGACCCAGCCGATTATTGCTGCTCTCTTATGTGTTCTTTCATGTCTGCCTTAATCCCATCAAATTGTAGCTGGGATTGTTAGACATGTTGTGCTGACCTTGAAGCTGTTTATTTGCAAGCATTGGTCTTGCGCAAATAGGAGCTACAGGTGTTTGCTGAAGATAAGCTGATATAAAGTTCTCTACTGTACCTGCGACTAATGCCAACTATGAAATTTGATTAGGGCAAAGTAATTTCATGAGTGCAGGGATAAAGATCATAGATTGTGATGACCCTCGAGTTTAAAAGAAATATGAACAATAAAACTGCTTTTGTCCTTCTCTGTCTCATGCTTATAGAAAATTAAATTAATTGCTTTCTGATCTGTAGTCTCATCTGGACGACCAACCATTATGTCTCAACCTGAACACTGGTAACAGGATATTTGATGGTGGATTGATATTATGGACAAGGTTATACATGTTCTAATCCTGTATCTATCCAGTACTGCACTTATCAGCATCAGTCATTAGGCAGTAATCCTGCCTGATTTCCCAGTGCTGTCCTCTGTACACTAACTGGAGTGTCTCCTGCAGGCTTACATTAAGAAGCGCCATTTGACTGAAAACCAGAAATCTCTCCAAGGCCTCTCTTTGTTACCAATATTTATAGGGTTATTTTTAAAAAGTATGTTTCCTGCTCCCTCATGGTTGTGGTACATGAATTGATGCAAAAGAAAGTGGTTACAAGGAAAACAATTGAAAAAAAGCTACTAAGGATTTTATTTTTCATTCACTGGAAAACACTTTCTTTTGATTAAGAACAAAGACATTCAGCTTCTCCAAGCACAATACCGTGCATATGTTTTCTTGCCTTTGTTTCTTGCCTCTGTGTGAAGGGGGAAGGAAGTGAAAAATGCTTTTTATTCTACAGCCTATGGCTGAGAGCCTATTTTTCCTCCATTATCTGCATTCCTCAGTGTGAACAGCTTAGCCTGCCTGATAACATTTGTGTTGTAGACACATGAGAGGTGAAATAGGGTCTACAATTTTGCTGTAGAGATACAGATGTATGTGAAATAGAGATGTTATGTGAAGCTTGTAAGGAACCTTGGTTACAACACAGCTAGAGTATTGTGCACAATTTTGGTCTTCTTTTATTTGGTCAGGGGATGTGGGCTTTGCTGGTTACCTAACTTTAATTGCCCTTGAGAAAGTGATAGTGAACTGCCTTCTTGAACTACTGTAGTTCATTAGTTATATTTATTCCCATAATCCTGTTAGGGAGGGAATTCCAGAATTTTGACCCAGCGACAGTGAAGTAACAGCAATATATTTCCAAATCACGATGGTGAGTAGTTTGGAGAGGAAGTTACAGGTGGTGGTGTTCCCATATATCTGCTGCCCTTGTCCTTCTATGTGATAGTTGTTGGGAGTTTGCAAGTGTTGTCTAAGGAGTTTCAGTGAATTTCTCCAGTTCACTTTGTAGATACTGCACATTGCTGTTTAAGTGTCAGTGATGGAAGGAGTGAATGTTCGTGGATGTGGTCTCACTCTAGCGGGCTGCTTTTTCCTGGTTGGTGTCAAGCTTCTCAAGTTTTGTTAGAGTTACACTTGCCCAGAGAAATGGGAAATGTTCCATCACATTCTGATTTGTTCCTTGAAGATGTTCGACAGACTTTGAGGAGTTAGGAAGTGAGTTACTTGCTGCAGTATTCTTAGCTTCTGACCTGTTCTTGTAGCCACAGTATTGCATGGTTGGTCTATTCACATTTTGGTAACTGGTAACCCCCAGAATGTTAATAGTGGGGTTTCAGTGACATTAATGCAATAGGAAGTGTCAAGGGATGACAGTTATATTTCCTATTGTTGGAGAAATTCATTACCTGGCAAGTATGGTGTGTGAACCTTACTTCCCATTTTCCAGTACAAACCTGGATATTGTCCCGGAATTGCCTTTGGACCTGGACTGCTTTAATATCTGAGAAATCATAAATGGTTCTGAACATTGTGCAGTCATCTGTAAACAGCTCCAATTCTGACCTTATGATGGAGGCAAGGTGATTGGTTGGGTTTGCACTTGTCCTGCTTTTTGTGTACAGGACATACCTGGGCAATTTTCCACATTGTTGGGTATTCGCCAGTGTACTCAGTAAACGGGGATAGCTTAGCTAGGAGCGCAGCAGGTATGGATGTAGCAGACGTTTGGAGCAGGTGGACTTCATCGTGTATGGATGTGATAAAACCATTCATTTAGGCCACAGAATGGTGGAGGTCAGAGAAGTGAATAGTGATAAAGAGGGAAGAGGTAAATTCTCCTGGTGTTTGGAAGTAGGATGTAGAGTTGAAGGAAAATGCCAAGTGTATAAAATAGCCTATTTCAAACCTGAGACACCATGACCTATAGAAGAGAAGGTGATGGCCGAGAGATATTATTGCTAGACTATTAATCAAGAGATCTAGGTAATGTCCTGAGGATGCGGCTTGGAATTCCGCCATGACAGGTGGTGGAATTTGAATTCAATAAAAAGAAAATCTGGAATTAAGGATTTACTGATGACCATGAAATCATTATCGATTGTTGGAAAAATCATTTGGTTCATGAGTGTCGTTCAAGGAAGGAAATCTTCCATCCTTATCTGGTCTGGCCTACATGTGGCTCCAGGCCCTCAACATGGATACTCAAGCAGTCCATGTCAAAATGCAACAAGATCTGGACAATGTCCAGGCTGACAAGTGGCAAGTAACATTTGTGCCACAGAAATGCCAGTCCATGACCATCACCAATACAAGAAAATCTAGCTACTAACCAGACATTCAATGGTGTTACAATTACTGAATCCCCCATTGTCAACATCCTGGGGGTTATCATTGACCAGAAATTCAACTGGATTCACCATATAGACACAGTGGCTACAAGAGCAGGTCCTAGGCTAGGGTTACTGTGGTGAATAAAACACCTCCTGACTTCTCCAAAGCCTGTCCACCATCTGAAAGGCACAAGTAAGTAGTGAGATGGAATTTTCCCCACTTGCCTGGATGAGTGCAGCTCCAAAAACACTCAAGAAGCTTGACACCATCCAGGACAAAGCAGCCGGCTTGATTGGCACCACATCCACAAGCATTCACTTCCTCCCTGACCGGCGGTCAGCAGCAGCAATGTCTACTGTCTACAAGATGCATTGCAGAAATTCACCAAAGATCCTCAGACATCACCTTCCAAACCACAACCACTTCCATCTAGAAGGACAGGAGCAGCAGATGTATGGGAGCACCACCACCTTCAAATTCCCCTCCAAGTCACTCACCATCCTGACTTGGAAATATATTGCCGTTCCTTCACTGTCATTGGGTCAAAATCTTAGAATTCTCTCCCTAATAGCATTGTGGTCAACCCACAGCAGGTGGACTGCAACAGTTCAAGAAAGCAGTTCACCACCACCTTCTCAAGGGCAACTAGGGACGGGCAATAAATGCTGGTCCAACCAGCAATACCCACATCCCACAAATGAATAAATATGAAAAAAAAATCACAGGTCTGGTGCAGAAAGATGGGGCAATGCAATATTGTTTCTCATCAGTGCGGACATTGTAGTGGTTTTAACAAGTCAGCCAGTTAGACCTTATAGAATATGAGTCCCCTGATTGGGGCTGTTAACCTGGTCCAATCAGGGAGCCCTGGCTGGCAGATATAAACAGGAGAGTCAGAGGTTCTGTTCACTCTGAGAGTTGGCTCTGAGGGAGCTGGGTCAGTGTCAAGTACTATGCATCTGTTAATAAAGAGTGGCTTGGTGATGGGATACTGGCTGTTGTAGAGTTATTTCCAGACATGATGGGCTAAATGGCCTCCTTGGTTGTGAATTGTCTATGATTCAGACTGAGAGAATAGAGAGCCAAGAGCAGCTTGAAAGCGTAAGCAGGCTTAAATTGTTCAGAGAGAGCAGAAGTTTGCAAAGGAAATTGATCCTGACTCCTGCGACACTTCATAGTGTAAAATTCTAACATTTATGACATGGTTGCGTTGTCTACAG
Source organism: Hemiscyllium ocellatum (assembly GCF_020745735.1). Taxonomy (NCBI): domain Eukaryota; kingdom Metazoa; phylum Chordata; class Chondrichthyes; order Orectolobiformes; family Hemiscylliidae; genus Hemiscyllium; species Hemiscyllium ocellatum. The sequence continues at coordinate 13,440,327 of NC_083439.1, forward strand.
ATTGTTTCAAACCATTGCATTCTATGTTGTTGAGGGTATCGCTGAAGGATGCTTTTGTTATTGATAAGTTTTAGATCCACAGCCACAGATAGCACTCCTGCCCGATCCATGCTCTCTGCCAACTCCTGCTATCAGTCTCATCTCTCAGAATGTCACTTCAGTACCTCTGACTCCCCTTCATCCCCTGTCCGTGGTCCTGGTGTCTCTTTTATATCTTTCTGTCATCTGAGAGGTGCAGCTCTGTATGTTGTACTTGTTAACTGAAGATTGTGGAAAGGAGGATAAAGTGGGAAATCCATATTTTTCTCGTTAAATAAAAGCTCTCAATTTATTTGAATCTCAGACCAAGTGATGGAGTGGCTGCTACTTGACTGTGTCTAGAAACAGCTCCCTCTTGTGGTTGATCAAAAGAAGTGCATGACTTGGATTGATGGTCAGGGCAGACATTGCTGGCCGCGAAGATTGCATTTAATACTCTCTGAAAAACAATTGCTTATTTCTTAAAAAAAAATTCCACACTCGTCCTTGTTCATCCATTAGCTGCTTCACCCTCCCTCTCTCTATCAAAGTGCTATTAAACTTTCAGCTGGATTTATTGGAAAGTTTCTGGGAAGGGAATCAGGGAATCAAAATCACATTTGGAATCCTACAGTGTAGATAGAGGCTAATGGGCCCATTGAATCTGCACTGAATGTGTAAAGACAATGACACACACACACACACACCCAACCTTATCCCTGTGACCCTGCATTTCACCATGGCTAATCTAATTTCCTGAATTTCTCTGGACATGATGGAAAATTCACCATGGCCAATCCACCCTAACCTGCACATCTTTGGACTGTGGAAGGAAACCAGAATATTCAGAGCAAGCCCACATGGACAGAGGGAGAATGTGCAAGCTCCACACAGACAGTTGCCCAAGGCTAGAATTGAACCCAGGTTCCTGGTGCTTTATTTGAAAAGTTGGTCCTGAGGGAAATGATACTCTCTCAGGCGTTTATTCTCACCTTCTGGTGGTTAACTCACTGTTCACTGCTGCAATCAATCTAGCAAAATATCACTCAGGGATATGCTCCTTATAAATCCTTTCCCTATATTCCATATGATCATTGAGTCAGTTCACTGATTCGTACAAATGGATTGGAAATGGAGTCTGAAATGCAAAGATAGATGACACCATTAACTAGGCCTCAAGGGTTATCAGTACTTTTGATTCATCCATCTTCACTCCCATCTGATGATCAAATCCATTAGAGATTGATGGAATTCTGATCCTAGAAATCTTTTTTTCCTAACATAATCCTCCCAGTTTCTTATCATTTGTGAGAATGTCCTTAACTTGACAAGTTTCTTTTGACAAGTGTAACTGCTTAATATGAAGAATGGAACTCTAAATAAATTTTTAGAATAAATAAGTAATTGTTAGGCATAGCATTTGTAGTGAAACCGTTTTCTATCTCTCTGGATTCTTGAAGTATCAATCAATGTCCTTTGTTAAAGTTTCTAAGTCAATGGGACAGCAGTTAGTATCCTCTTATCTTCTGAAGTGTGGGAAGGTAGGGTCACCATTGTTCGATCAGACCATGTCGGGCTGCTGTCTCATTAGAGAGAGAAAACTGGTGGTGGTTTAACCTGAGGGTTACCATGCCTCAGGCTATGGGAGAGGTTGAGGAGGAGAGTCTTTCATGGTAACCTCAGCTGGTGCAGGAATTGTGCCCACACTATTGGTATCACTCTGTACCACAATCCAGCTGTCCAGCCACCAAATGAAGTAACCATCTGACCCACAACCTGAGGTAAACTAAAAGGTGACCTTGAGCTAAAGTGACGGAGAGGGGAAAGGTGACCACTATAACATATTGGTTGTCTACCCGATATTTGTTGGTTAGAACAGCTCAACTGAACACTTAGCATAGGGTAAGCTACCAATCCCTCGAAATAAAGTACATTAATTAGTGCTTAGAAACAGGGCAGTCCTCTTCAGGGAGTTAATGTCTTTAGATGGAAGATAGACCAAGGAAGATGGTTAACATATAAAGGAATGGTCACCAAAGAAACATCCAAAGAAAGTGCTGAAGCAGGTCTGGCAGATCGATAGATTGAGAAACAATATTTCAACACAAGTAAGTCTCTTTTTCATAACTGAAAGGAATTGGAAAGTGCAGGCCATTTTCAGAACCTCCTTCAGTTCTAAGGAAGAGTCAAATCAGACTCAAAATGTTAACTCTGCTTCTCTCACCACAGATGCTGTCAAATGTGATGAGTTTCTCCAGCAATCCCTGTGCTTGTTTTAGATTTCTACCATCTGCAGTATTTAGCTTTATTCCCGATATATAGGCTAGAGAGCAGAATGGTGCCATCACAAGGTGCTGAGACCAACACAATCTGTTCCCACCATCCATTCATCCTCTGGGATCTGTGAACCACTCTTAATTGGCACAGCTTGTATATTTTTCCTGTCTACTTACCTAATGTATCAGATGTAAACTATTGTTCCTTAATAAACTCAATAAACTATCTTACAATTACTTTTGAGCCTCTCTCTGCCCTGGGGTATCTGTGGCTCCCAAATCCTGAATTTCACATTATCCCTGGTAATACCTCTTGACAATGGTATATTTAGTCATCTGAGCACTTCAATCTCAATACTGAGTAATTCAGGAGCCCAGGCTAATGTTCTAAGCTCATCGCCTTATTTAAAATTGATATCTTTACATTAAAAGCAGTTAAGCAGTTCAGAGAAAGTTCATCCATCTCTTCCAGGGATGATTGACTAGTCTTATGAATAAAGGGTGAACAGTTTGTGCCTTTACCCACTGAGGTTTAGAAGGATGTCATGTGATCATATTGAGTCATATAAAATCCTGAACGGGCTCGGCAGGCTGGATTCTAAGAAGATGTTTCCCCTCATAGGAGAGACTAGAGTTATGGGATGCAGATAAAGTTTATGAGGCTTTTACTTGAAAATGGAGGCAAGGAGAATTTTTTTTCTTTCAGGGAGTTGTTAGTCTGTGGAATTCTGTCACTTAGAAAATGGTGGAGGCTGGGTCTTTGAGCTTACTCAAGGCAGAGTTAAATTTTTGATAGACTTGTGGGTCAAGGTTATCAGGGGCAGACAGGAAAATGGAGCTGAGACCACACCCAAATCAGCAATGACCTTTCTGAATTGTGAAGTAGACACAAAATGGCAAGTGGTCTACTTCTGCCATCAAGTTGTGTATTCCTATGTCTTACAACCACCTCCTGTCTTGTATTTAAAACTCTGCCCATTTAAGGTGCAAATGTTTCTGCACAATCATTCAAACAAACTGCTGTGCAGTAGGACTTTTACTGGGCCATTCAACATGCATCTGGATGCCAGTGCAGGGGAGTCAGTGGTCTTGAGTAACAAACACAGTGTGCTGAGGGTTAGGTACTGGATGGAGAAGCTTGATAGTCCATGTGTCAGCACACAAAGAAGCTAAGGGTGACAGTATCAGGCAAGACATGTCTCATTGATCTCTGGATAGGATTCCAGAGGAACTAATGTGTTGAAAAGCTTTTTCTTGCTGTTGAGTTGCTCTCTTTGTAAAGAGTAGGAGGTTTGATTTATGGGTACAGGTAATCTGTTTCTGCTGAACAAACAATTCTGATGCTAATTTTCCTTTCAAATTAAGATTAAATTACCTTCAGCTCATAAATACTCCACTTCTTGACATCTTGATTCATAACTCACATCGGCTATGGGAATTGCAATTAATACAGAAGTCATCATGTGTTATTTGATCCTGGATCACTGTGGAATGACCACTACAGACAGGGTTACTTGTCCATCTCTCCTGTTTGTCTCTTTATCTCAGTAGGTCTCTGCATGTCTACATATCTCTCTCTTTTATCTGTCTCCTCCATCTGTCAGTCCGTTTGGCAATGTCCGCCTGCTTCTACATCCCTCCATTCCTCCATCCATCCACTCATCCATCCATCTGTCTGTCTGTCTGTCTATCTATCTATGTACCTGTCTTTGCTGTCTCTATTTGTCTGTCTGTCTGTCTTTTTATTTATCTTTCTATCTATCTACCTATCTGTCTACCTATCTTTTCTGTTTCTGTTTGTCTGTCCCTTTGTCTGTCTGTCTGTCTGCCTGCCTGTCTATCTATCTATTTATCTACCTATCTGTTTACCTATCTTTTCTGTCAGTTTGTCTGTCCCTTTGTCTGTCTATCTATCTATCTGTCTCTTTATTTGTCTGTCTCTTTGTCTATCAACCTCTCTGTATATCTGTCTCTCTGTCTGGCTCCTCGGTGTTTCTGAGTGCAGCTTTGTTTGCTTGCCAACCTATTATTGAGCTCTCGATCTACCTATCAACCCAAAGGGGAAGAAAAAACACTTGTTAGATGTACAGTGTAGCAAACAGAATGGGAAATTTTAAACTGGTTAGCCCTTGGAAACCTAATCCTTTTCATTCCTCTGTGTGTAACACTTGAAAGCAAAAAGCTATCACACATAACATGAAGCTGTTCACTGCAATACGTTTCAAAGTTTCCTTGTCAAAATGTGTTTGTTCATTGCCTGCAGCTCTCTTCTATAATGCATGACACGGTTCACAGGATCTATTTATACTCTGCACTGTTTAGATAAAGGAGTTGATACAATTAGCGCAGAAATGTGCAAAAGGATGTACAGCCCTTGGAGGTCCCTGGTGTGGAGTTTCAGCAGATTCATTGCAGCTAAACTTTGATCAATCCAAATACAGTAAATTAATTCTCACACAGCATCTTTTTTCCCCCCGAATAGGAGCTTAAGGACATAATCCTGAGCCTTTACTTTCAAACCCAGGAATGTTCATAGTCAATGTCACAAATATGTGCTTTATTTCAACTGCAAAGTGACACACAATCTGGAAAAGTGGATTCCCAAGAGAAAATAATTCAATTTAGAGTCTGAATCTGGTGACAATTTCTCCCTCTTCCCCTCCCTCTGTTATTAGTGGAGTCCCAAACTATGAGGGTGCTGAAAGAAGGTAGTCACTAATAAATCCAATAGGGAATTTAGTATAATCTTTTTTTAAATCAGAGAATAGTGAAAATGTTTCTCCTGCTATCTCTGGGTGTTAGATGAGTTGAATGGTACAGATGCAATTAGGGGGAATTCAGGTGAATACACAGAATTATAGAATTATTACATTGACAAAATAGGCCATTCAGTCCATCAGGTCTGCGTTGGCTCTTTAAATGAGCAATTCACTTAGTATCATTCTCCCACCTTCTCCCTATAACCTTGCTGAAGTGATTGGAACCTCATTAACTATGAGGTCCTTGATTGGGGTTGTTAACTTGGGCTAATCAGTAGAAGCCTGGTTGACAAGTATAACCACAATATTTAGAATGTCCTCAGTTGAGGACTGTCTCTGAGCTGTCTGACCATAACCAATGTATTGTGCACAAGTAATAAAAGGTGCTTGATGACTGGATACCGGCCTCTGTGCAGTTACTCTGATTCCTTGAAGTCCAAAGCCTTATTGATGGTCAATATGGTGCCAACAAAGTCAATAATAAAAATTCCATGGCATATACATCTTTTATCTCATTAACAACATCAATACATAGTAAGGTAGCATCTTTCGTACAGCAAAATTTTCCAAAGTACTTCACAGCAGTGTAAGAAAACCAGGTTTGTCATAAGCCACATAAAAAAGATATTAGAATAGCTGATTTTAAAAAAAATGAGACCAAAGAAGAGGGTTTTAAGATGTCTCTTAAAGGAGGAGAGAGAGGTAAAGAGACAAAATTTTAGAGAGAGAGTTCCAAAGAGTAAATCAAGGTACCTATAGGCATGACTACTAAGGATAGATTGATGTATGCAGGATGCAGAAGACACCAGAATTTGAGAAGTAGAAGGCTTAATGGTTTTGCAACTGGAGACAAACAAAATTTAGAATCTCCTCAGTTGAGGGGATTGACTCCAAGCTGGCTGGCTGTAACGAGCGTACTGTGCACAAGTAAATAAAGAATGACTTGGTGAAACGATATTGGCCTTTGTGCAGTTATTTCACCTGCACGTTCTTCCTTTTTTAGATAATGATCTAATTCCAATATAAATGTCTCGTGTGAATCAACCTCCACCGCATTCTCATGTAAGGATCCCAGACCTGAACTACTCACTGTGTGAAGAAGCTTTTCCTCATGTAGCTTTTCCTTCTTTTACCAATGACTATAAATCTGTGCCCTCTTGTCTTTGATTCTTTTAGAAGACTGATCTCCCTCTATCCACCTTGTCTGGTCCTAGATGACCTTGAATACCTCAGTCAAACCTATGGCTTTTCTACGGCCATACTAGTCTGAAAACGCCTGATCTCGTCTGATCTCGAGAAGCTAAGCAGACTCAGGCTTGGTTAGTACTTGGATGGGAGACCGCCTGGGAATACCAGGTGCAGTAGGCTATTTCCTCCCCCTCCAAACCTCCCCTTAGCCTTTTTGTGTTCAAGTAAAATAATCATATCTTATCCAATCTATCTTCATCACAGCACTTCCTCTTCCCGGAACCATTCTTGTGAAGTTTGTCTGCTACAGGTTGGAGAAAGGACTGGGATATGTTGATAGTGTGCCATGAAGTGAATAGAATGTGAGGGGTCTCAGATGGAGTAATGTTGCAAATTTCAGGCACATGCAGTTATGGATTTGTCTGGGGCAAAGGACTGCCTGGATTTTAACTAAACTACCCTCAAGATTCTAAAACATAAACCACCCTTGGTAACACAGTTAACCTGTGTTGTCTTGGTTAATGCTGTTAACACTGTTCCCTTGATGCCATAGTCACTGTCTGATTTGAAACCTTATCCCATTTGAGCCCAAGATGAGCGTTTGTATTTACTCATTCACCAAGATCACTTCATCTACCTCTGACCCATCACCCTGCCTCCGCTCATCTGCAACTGAAACTCTATCCCATGTCTTTGGTACCTGTCAAGACTTGACATCTCCAAACTTACTATGGCCAGCTTTCTGTGCATTCTCCTTAAGCTTGAATAAGTCAAGACTCCGTCATTTACTAACATAGAAATTAGGAACAGATAAAGCAATTCAGCCCTTTCAGGCTGCTCTGTCATTCAATAAAATCATGGCTGGTCATCCAACTCCCACTTTGCCCTATACTCTTTGATCCTAACAACAATACCTAACTCCTTCCTGAAAAGGTTTAATGTTTTGGTCTCAATCACTTCCTGTGGCAGAGAATTCCAGCAGTGGGTGGCACAGTGGTTAGCACTGCTGCCTCACACCACCAGAGACCTGGGTTCAATTCCTGCCTCAGGCGACTGACTGTGTGGAGTTTGCACATTCTCCCCGTATCTGCATGGGTGTGCTCCGGTTTCCTCCGTACAGTCCAAAGATGTGCGGGTCAGGTAATTGCCTGTAGTGTTTGGCAAGGGGTAAATGTAGGGATATGGGTGGGTTGCGGGTCGGTGTGGACTTGTTGGTCCGAAGGGCCTGTTTCCACACTGTAAGTAATCTAATCTCACCACTCTTTTGGTGAAGAAATTTCTCATCTCAAACCTTAATGGCCTATCCCGTATCCTTAGGTTGTGATTCCCAGTTCTGGTTACTTAGCAACGCTGCTGGGCTGGTTGATTTTCATTAGGCCCCTTGTCTGCAAGCAGAGTCTTTGAGTAATTTTCAGGCTGGGGTGGCTGGATTCTTGCTTACTAAGGTGGTGAAACCTAACTTGAGGTTATATTCAGGTCAGCGTGATCTTAATAAATGGTGGAGGAGGTGTGAGGGGCTGAATGGCCTACTCCTTGTTTATATATATGTTTGTACTCATGGCTTAGTATAGCGTTTTGTTCATGAAGTGCCTTCAGACTGCTCACGACATTAAAACTGCTGTGTAAATGAAAATGGTGATGTACAATAATTTTAATGAAAGTGATTCGAAATTTCATGAAGTTCAATTTGAAAACACAGCAGCAATCAATTATTTAGAGAAGATGATAACCTATTATGACCCCAAGAAAAGAAAACAAATCATAATTCAGATTAACCTTACGTTTTCTCAGCTACTTCCAATCGATATTGAAAACAGTGACGTTTGCAAGGTAAGTGCTGCTGACATTATTGGAAAAACTGCTCATAAGAGCTATTGATCCACACAACATCAGGGATTTGTTTAAAAATACAGCCTGAGTGACAGAATTGCTGAATCATCCCAAAAAATTTCCCTACCAGAAAATAGAAAGCTGTGGGGCTATCAATGTTTAAAATCACAAAGACATTTAATAGGTTGTATTAAAAGAAAATACCCATATTTGTAGGGGAGCCAAAAAACTAAATCTCATAATTGCCAGCTGGTTGCTAAGAAATCCAATAAAGAAATTAAGAAATATTAGCCAGACCAAAAGAACAGTAGGAGCATGGTTTCCCAAAGTGGGACTTAGGACTCCAAGAGGGTCTCAATGTTTAGAGTTGTAACCTCAGAGGAGCTTTGGCCAACCCAGAGCTCTGACTGAGTTATAGTCACGTGTACACTTTTAACGCTAACCACCCTTTCCAATCCCTCCTCATTCTCACAGTTCCCAGTGAAAGATTGTGACCACTTTCCTTGGGGTGACAGTGGGAAAATGCTTGGAAAGCACTGGGTTCCCAGATGGAGCCTGCCAAAGAAGTGGTTGGGGTGAATGAGGTAGATGGACTTCAGGAAGTCTAGATAAATATGTGAGGGAGAAGGCTGTGGGGTGTTGAGTGACTAAGCAGAATGGGACGTGGCGTTTGGACTGGAGAGTAACCCAGAGGAGTGGGGAGTGTGACAGGGAGTGGAACAGCTGATGCTAAAAATGTGAGTGGGTAACTGGTCATCAGCGCTGGTAGTTTGTGCATGTGCAAATGGAGAAATTACTCTCAACCTATTTAAACATATAATGGTATAGCTATGGAGCAGGTGGGACTAGGACTCAGGCCTCCTAGCTCAGAGAGAAGAATATTACCATTGCACCATTGTGTGGTATTATGATTGCTATCTATGTAGGGTGCAGTGGTCTTTGTCAGCTGACAATGGCATTAGCAAGATATGCTCCAGAGTTAGAAAATTATCTTTATTAGGATTCATGTGGATTATAAATACCAGCACAAACCAATTGGGCCAAATGGGCTGTTTCTGTGGTATGAAATTCTATGTAACACTAACATTCACAAAGCAAAATGCTGCAACTCCCCTGCTGTCAAGTTCAGCCAATGACAACAAATAATCTAAGAATTCACACTTCCATCTTCAAGGATAGCTGGTGACACCTCATTGGCCTCATACAGAATTATTTCAGCAAAGTTTCCTTCTCACTTTTCCAGCAGATATTATAGAAACTCCTCTGGTCTTTAAGAGCTGAAATATTGTTTATACTGCCCAATTGCCTGAATCGTCCATTAATCCATCTAATAGCTTCGGTTAGTCAGCTGTGGTGTTTGTACAAGACAGCCAAATTACAGACTGCGATGCAAGTGGCTGTTGAGATGACATTCTCCAAGAAAGTTAGAGGTTGATCTGGTGACATTGAGCAGTCACATAGTTCAGAGAGTGAATGCTCAACACTTATTATATATGGAAATGATTGACATGTGCATGCACTATAGCTCATTGGGTGTGATAGTCTCGTTGTTATGTTACAGGGTTAGTACTTCAAGGACTGGGTTAGTGACATGAATTCAAATCCTGACATAGCAGCTAATCGGATTTAAATTAGTGAGTTAAGTAAACTTGGAATTAAAATGCTAGTGTTAGAAATGATGACTAGGAATCTGTTGTTGTAAAAACATTTCTGGCTTCATAGTTCCTTTTGTGGAGAGAGAATTAACATCCTTACCAAACTCTGAGATTCGAAACTTAGGGTGATGTGCTTGACTCTTAATGGCCCTATGAACAAACCATGCAGTTCTAACAAGCTGTTTTGCTGGACTGCAGTGGTTCAAGACCATGGGTCATCACAATGTCAGGGGTAATTGGAGATCAGCGATGGTTTATCAGCAACACCCAAGTCCTGTGAATGGAGAAAAGTAAAATAGGATAAAACAAAAGAAATAAATTAACTTTATCTGCTTGCAGGTACCAACAATATGCCAGTGTTGCACAGGAAGCAATTCATCGATGAAAGAAAAATACTATTTATTCAGCCGTTAATTTTTTTAATTCACTTGTGGAATGTGAGCATCACTGGCTGGGCCAGCATTTATTGTCCATCTCCAGGTGCCCCTTGAGGCAATGGTGGTGAGCTGCCTTCTTGAATCACTGTGTTATACACAGATCCACAATGTCACCAAGAAGGAAATTCCAGGATTTGGACCCTGAATCCTGAATGGGATGGTCAGATACAGAGCCCAAAATATGTCAGGGAAGGAATTCCACAGGCACTCACTTGGAACAGGAAAACATGAAGCACAGGTGTACGTTTGATAGCAGGGCCACAGATTTATCACAGACACCATTTCAGGACAGATATTGAAACACTATATTCTCCAGAACGCAATGGCGTATTGAAGCATGAGCAACCTTGTTATGGAGTTGCCTTCTTTCTTATACACTGTTAACCTCAAGCCCTGTTTGTCCTCCCAGGGAGCACTATTTCATAGTGAAGCAGGGCAATGGTGCCCTGGCCAATATTTACCATTCAGTTAATGTCACAGGGAACAGCTTATCTGATCAATATCATCTTGAAGTTGGAGGAACTTTACTGCATGCCAATAGCTGTCATGTTTCCTACATGGCAATGATTATACTTTAATATGGTCCTTTCAGGTTATGAGGAACACAGGAGTGAGGTGAAGGGATCAGCATCTTTGCCCTTTCCTCATTTGATGGTATTTTCTTTGAACAGGAGGTACTTTCCAATTCAGTGAGGACTGAACTGTTTACTTTTTGTGATCATGAACGAACTAAACAGGACAGATTTTCTTGAGTTCTTCATTATGCTTATTTGGTAGACAAACACATTGTCATGACAGTGAAAGTACAGCTCCTTGTTTAATAGTGGAGATTTGAATGAATAGGGGTTGACCTTGAAATACTCAATCTCTTATAATGTGTCTGCATATTCTGCCAACCTATAGTAATAACACTTTTCATAAAGCGGAAATTTATCATTTTCTAGATTCTCCATCAGATAGTGTGCCTCACAGAGTTTGTATTTGGACGATTCTGTGCATTTGATTATGTAGGAAGATAGTTAATCACAATTTGAAGGTCATCGTCAGAGTTTCTCTTTCCAGTGAAACTGCCTGATCCATTGGTTAATTCCAGAATTTCTTGATTTCCAAAAAGCCACAGTATTTTGTGATAATGGAAATAATTTTTCCCTGACAGTTTTGGGACCCTGACATAGAGATCTTGTGGGGGTCATAACCTTGCAATCTGTGAGAAAAGACCACCTGACAGCAATGGCCGTGGTTTTCCAGAACTGGCCAAATAGCTCTTCAGTGCTGAAAGTTAACTGGCCTGAAGTCCAAGTGATAGACAGAAAGGGTGTACCTTTGAGTCTCAGTACCTCTATATTTTAAAAGTTTTACATTTAAAAATATCTGCAGCTGCTGCGCCTCCATAATGAAGAAGAAACTCTTCACAGAATAGACTGGGCCCAGAGTTGAAGCCTGTGACCATACTTGAGGCCTGCAACCATATTTGAAGCCTGTGACTATATTTGAAGCCTGTGACTATATTTGATGCCTGCGATCATAGTTGAGGCCGACAGCCATAGTTAAGGCCTATGGCCATGGTTGACCTCTGTGGTCATTGCTATGACCACAATTGAAGCCTAGGACTATATTTGAGGCCTGTGACATGATACTTGGAAGGTGAGGAGAGTCTCAAAGCCTGCCTGAAGCATTACCTCTGGGCAATCCACCGTATTGAGTAATGGCGTATGAAAGCATTAATGTTGGTGATGTGAGAGACGATGATCCTCTCAGAGTGGAAGAACAGACTGAAGAGAAGTTAGTAATCAAGCAGGTGTACAAAAAGTTCCATTCAGTCATGTACATGCACAAGTGTAAATAAAGATTATTACCATACTGAAGAGAGGAGGAGCCTTGCACTAGGGTGAGGCCAAACTGGAATAGTGCTAATGTCTCTAGTTTAGCCTCATCCAAGTGTGAAAATTCCATACCAGTTGTGAATAAAATGGCGGTATCCTTGAAAAAAAATTATGTGTAGATGTGCAGAGAGACAAGAGATGGTACAGTGTGCTCCAAAAGCACATTGAAAGCAACAATCATATTAAAGCACAACTCACTCCTGTCTGCACCCTTCAGGTAGCTTCCCTCGTCTCTTTTGCCTGTTGAGGGGAGTCTGGAAGCTGACTGGAAAATTCCGGTTGGTTTCTGCCGTGGCCACCACTAAAGCCTGCCTCTGGGAAATGGCACTGACGGAGAGATGGAGTTCCACCGCTGAACACTGTGACCTTCTCGGCCCATCTGACTCCGCCCTGACCCCAACTGTGGCCGAAAAGGCACGGACAAGATTTCAACTGACCGACACATTAGAGTCGGAGTGGACAGGTCAGTCCGCAAAGCTGAATTTGTAAGAAAGCTGTAAAATCGCTTAAAACTACAGTAAATTGTTTTTCCTTTAATCATTAAGTGGCGAGTTATTTAAAACCCCAAACGCATGCAAAAAAAAATCCATTCCGAATCATTGAGGAATAAAGGATATTCCGAGATTCGTCAATCGCCTGGTTGGGTTCAAGAAGATGACAAGGACATAGTGGCAAAAAGGAAGCAATGGGACCTTTATGTTCCATATCCATGATTTCACTGATGTAACCAGCGTCATTTATACAGAGTCAGTGTAATTACACACAATCTCAGGAATGGTGGTGGGGACAGGGACACTCACTGACTTCTGACTTCAAAGAACTGATTTATGCAGCCCTGTAAAAATGTAATTATAATGGTATTGAATCACAATCTCAGCCTAAAATATCATATGCAGAGGCTTATTTAGTGTGATTGTTTTCCACTGAACTGAAAAATTGCCTTCATAAAAAATTCAGCCACTGTTCCTCTCTCCACTTCCACTCTCCCAAAGGACAGAGAATCTGAAATGGTGTGAAATATTCCAGCCCTCTGGATATTTTCATAGGTTTGCAGGCTCACCTGTGGATGTCAGGATGAATACTGGGACCTTCTGTGCATGTACATTTGCTTCATGTGGTTCCTGGGATTTATAGGGCCATCGTAGGTCACCAACATTTTGCTGTGATTCATGAGAGGTTTCTGTCAGAGGAAGGAAGTTGAGGTTCTCTGTTTATGGGGAGCAGCTGGGATTCTTTTGTAGTTAGTATGGGCTTGTTCCAGTTTGTTGCACTGTATGAGGGGTTTCTGGACTCTTTGACCAGGATCAAGGAACTAATAGTATTCAGGGAATCAATTAGTCAATGCCCTCAGGACCGAGGTGATCAAAGTCAAGAAAAATTATAAAGCATTCGGGATGAAAAATCTGAGCTATCTATGATTGGCTGATATAGAGTTTACTGTGTACGGAGCATAGTTTGAGGAGAAAGGTGCTACACCTTTAAGAACTGAATGAACAGCGAGAAGGTAGATATGATTAAACAGAACCCAGGTAAAAGCCACAGACTGGAAACAATAAAGAGTAAAATCACCCTGTCCTCAATGAACTTTATTCTAGGTTTTACTCCAGATATTGAATTGGCACTGAACAATTTGAATATTGTTCCATCAAGGTAAAACACTTTTATTCAATCTCTAAGCTAACAAAAAAGAGACCCTGCCCCCAACTGCTTAGGATTCCTGTGGGCTAGAGTTTGTCCCAAGTGGTGCATCCCTGGATGAGAAACTTGGCAGCTCTTTGCACTGGTTGTTCACAGGATACCCTCATAACCAGATCCTCTTTGGAAGAACCCAGACACCAAGCTGGCAAATTCGACCTGTTCAAAGTGTGTATTTATGTACCGTTTTGACCCTGCCCAGTGAAATTCAAGATGAAGTCTTGAATGGGTCATCACCTGATTGAATGGTGAATCATGTCCTATCATGTCCTATTCTCAGTACAGGTCATCTTCCAGGGTTTGCCAACATTGGGTCTGGGCTTTCTGTATGTTGAGGTGGGGAAAAGGGGTATGGATACCTGTCCATTGTCCAGGCCACCTGCTGTAGATAAAGTGTCAGTGAGGTTTGGGAAAATTTGAAGCTCAGGTTGAGGTTCTGAAGGTAGGTTACATCCAGGAGATAAAGCGTCTTTAGGCAAGTCTCCAATTCAGGGACATGTCTTTGCCAGAGTGTGTCTCCTTGATGTGTATTAATTACAAAATTCTTGTTGGCCCTGAAATGACATTTCAACCAAATATTCTTCCCTTCTGGCTCCATCTTCTCACCACAATGAGATGAACCTCCATCCACAGGATACCCTCATAACCAGTTCACGTTCATGACCAGCAAAGAAATGACAGCACGGTTACATGTTTACAAATGATTATTTCTGTACAAAGCTCAATAGTACCTTGGTTTACAATGGTGATCCAAAATGGCACATTCTTTTCACAAAATCAAGGCTTATTCTTTAACACAAGTTAGTGCATAGGACCCACAACCTTCATTGATGGGGAAAAAAAAGGCATGATGCTGTTATGGAATTTTAAAAAAACACAGAATGGGCAGGGAAAGAAACAGAATCATAAATATCCCCAAGTACAAAAGGGTTTACATGGTTCTGAATGAGAGAGAATCAAAATCAATTGAGAATCCTGCTTCTATCATTCTCTATTGAACACTGCCAGAAGTGTGCATGTGCACATCAGTTGGTTTGGGTCGGTTTTACTGTGCAGTCTCAGAGTGTGAGTCTTCTAGTTATGCACAAGGTTGATGAATTAAGGCAATTATCCTGCTTTCTTGATGACCTGCTGATCCATGGGAGTTATCTTCCGAGGGTAGTTACTGCATTATCTGGCTCCCTCCTCTCAGAATACTGCCCATTAGTTTGTCGATTTCTGCTTTAGGCGTTGGGTACCAGTTGCTACAAAAAATCAGATGAACTACTTTAGTCAGTTATTTAATGCATGTGCACACAGCATTCTTTAAAGACTCACAGACCCATCTTTATTCTAAGATCAATGGACCCTGGCTTGTGTTATATTTTATGATTCAGCACACAGTCTTGCTGTGGCTACAATCTCATTATCACCTGCTGAATGTTGCTCAGTGGGGGTTTTGGGAATCCTCGCTTTAGACAAATGGTTCTCAAGATGGACCCGCAGAAGAATATTTAAAGCGCCAGGGGTCCATTCAGCCTGACATATCTGTGCTAGCTCTCTGGAAGAGAAGCTAAGCTCGTCCTGCTTCCAGCCCCTCCCTGTGGCCCTGCAATTGTTGTTTTCCCTTCAGGTCCCTTGTCCAATTCCTTTCGAAAGCCTTGATTGTATCAGCTTCCACCACAGTCTTAGATAGCGCCTTTCAGATCCTACACCTGCTGTGGGGAAATGCTCTTTCTCACTGTTTGCTTCTTTGGCAAAGTATATTTAAATATGTGCCTCTGTTTCTTGATGCCATGGGAATAGTTTCTTCCTACCTGCTCTGTCCAGATCATCCTAGTAATTTTAATATTTCTGATACAACTCTCAACCTTCTGTAAGGAAAACATCCTGGCCTCTCTGATCAATCCATGTGATCGGAGAGCCTTGTGAGTGGAAACATTCTAACAAATCCTTTTGGCACCCAGTCAAATCCTGCCTAAAGGGTGTGCCCAGAGTGGGACATAACACAGTAGTTGAGGCTGAAGCAGCCTTATATTGTGGTTCAGAGGTTATCCTCATTGACTTCAATAACCAGTTGTTGACCTTCAGTGTGGAGCATTGGTGTTACATGGAAACAAAACTAAGATAGTAAATGTTGGCAACCCTTACCCAACAGGATTATATTCCAGATGTGGATCTTTAATCTGAACCGGGTCAGGGGAATTAGGCGAAATGGCAAAGAAACTAGAGATTCCCTTCCTTTTTAAATGCCGTACATCTTAATTTTTTGAACAGGTTTAAAAAATATTCTGTTCCGTCCACAGTAGCTGACCGACCTGAAGGGTGTTTCCAATGTTTCTGCCTCAGATTTCTAGCACCTGCAGTGTTTTCTTGACTGAAGTGCAGAGAGGAATTCTCTCCCTGATGCTTTAAACTGACGCTTGGCCTCCCTTGTTTTTGAGGTGTAAAAGCCCCTGTCATTAATGAGAGAGAGAAAGGAGCAGAGTCTTCCAGATCGCCCTCCACCAAAATCACGAAAACAGTTGCTCTGGGTCACTTAACTTGTTGCTGTTTGTGGGATCATGCTGTGCACTAGTTGGCAGCTGACCTTGCCTTCACCATAACAATGGCCACAATTCACAATTAACTGCAAAATGCTTTGAGATGCCATTGCTATTCAATGCACCAATGTAGGAAAGTGTGTCAGCCAATTTGTGGAGGACAGGATTGACAAACAGCAATGACACAAATGATTCGATAATCTGTGATTAATGGTGTTGGTTCAGGGATGAATGCTGACAAGGATTTTTGTTTCCACCTGATAAGGCAGGTCATCTTTAATGTCACATTAGACTGGCAAGAAAATAACATTTTTAAAAACATAGAAATTTTTAATATATCATTTTACTATTAGGAACAGAATTACATTGAAGGAGTAAATGCCAACATTCCTATTTTAGGAAAACAAGAACCAACTTGGGCCATCAGAACGAATTAAATAACTCATGTTGGCAGACCCTGTGCAATTTATTATTAAACAAGGAGAGAACAATTGAATTTTACTGCTTTATGTTTCTGTACATACCATGTTCCTATGGTGGGAGAAAGTTCTTTAAGAAATCATCAGGGAACTTTCTACTGTTTAATGTGTGTGTCAGGGCAGAATTCTCCACTGTGCGTAACAACATCATAAACACTCTCTGTTTGAAGCTGGATGTAGCGTTGCAGCAAAGAGCCATTTTTTTTTGTCTGTCCATATTACATCTCAGTTTATAGCAGCCCATAAATTCCCTCAGATACAACTGTTCTTTAGACTGTTGTGAAATCTGCTGCTGTAGGTCACATCTGCAGCTTTGCTTATGGAGACCGTCGGGATTTTAATGCAAATAAAGGAACAGCATATTGTCTAAAGTTGTTTTAGGAAAAGACTGAGATTTGATTTTCATCGGAAAAAGACAGACATTGTCCTTTAACTGGACTGACCTTTCTTCCTGTTACCAACTTTATCCCTCTCTTCTAAGTCCAGTAATTTGACAGAGTCAGAGTTGGAGAATAACATCACTCCTCGTGGGATTCAGAGGGAAGAATCATGGTGGTGCTGTTGTGATCTGTTATCTATTTCCAGTACCTGTTCTTTCTTGAAGAAAGAATACGGATTAAGTCCTCTGTTGTGAGGCTAAATGAGCAACAGCTAATTGATTATAGATTTGTAAGAAAGACGCTACAATAGAGAATCAAGCTGAATAGACAATGTACAGAGGAAATCTAGGAAAAAGACTAAGAATCTTGGTTGACATGAAATAGTTGGACTGAGGGTCTGTTTCCATACTATGTAACTCTATAACTCTAAGGGAGAAGGGCAAGTATAAGAATATACGAGCAACTAATATTAAGGAAAAGATAAATGTGTTTTAAAACACATAGAACATAGAACATTACAACGCAGCGCAGTATGGCCCTTTCATCCTTGATGTTGCATCAACCTGTGAAACCAATCTGAAGCCCATCTAACTTATACTATTCCATTATCATCCATCTTTTTATCCAATGAGCATTTAAATGCTCTTAAGGTTGGCTAGTCTACTACTGTTGCAGGCAGGGCATTCCACGCCCTTACTACTCTCTGAGTAAAGAACCTATCTCGGACAACTGTCCATATCTATCACCCCTCAATTTAAAGCTACGTCTCCTTGTGCTAGCCATCACCATCCGAGGAAAAAGGCTCTCAATGTCCACCCTATCTAATCCTCTAATTATCTGGTATGCTTCCGTTAAGTTACCTCTTAGCCTTCTTCTCTCTAATGAAAACAGCCTCAAGTCCCTCAGCTTTTCCTAATAAGAGCTTCCCTCCAGGCAACATTCCAGTAAATCTCCTCTGCACCCTTTCTAATACTTCCACATCCTTCCTATAATGTAGCGACCAGGACTGTATGCAATACTCCAAGTGCGGCCACACCAGAGTATTGTACAGCTGCAGCATGACCTCATGGCTCTGAAACTCAATCCCTCTACCAATAAAAGCTAACACACCATATGCCTTCTTAACAAACCTATCGAACTAGGTGGCAACTTTCAGGGATCTAAGTACATGGACACTGAGATCTCTCTGCTCATCTACACTACCAAGAATCTTACCATTAGTCCAATACTGTATCTTCCTGTTATTCCTTCTAAAGTGAATCACCTCGTACTTTTCTGCATTGATCTCCATTTGCCACCTCTGAGCCCAGCTCTGCAGCTTATCCATGTCACTCTGTAACCTGCAGTACCTTTCTGCACTGTCCACAACTCCACCAACTTTAGTGTCATCTGCAAATTTACTAACCCATCCTTCTCTGCCCTCGTCCAGGTCACTTATAAAAATGACAAACAGCAGCGACGCCAAAACAGATCCTTAGAACATAGAACATAGAACATAGAAAGATACAACGCAGTACAGGCCCTTCGGCCCTCGATGTTGCGCCGACCGAATCCTACCTAACCTACACTAGCCCAATAACTTCCAAATGCCTATCCAATGCCCGCTTAAATGACCATAAAGAAGGAGAGTTCACCACTGCTACTGGCAGGGCATTCCATGAACTCACAACCCGCTGTGTAAAGAATCTACCCCTAACATCTGTCCTATACCTACCACCCCTTAATTTAAAGCTGTGTCCCCTAGTAACACCTGACTCCATTAGCGGTAAAAGGTTCTCAGTATCGACCCTATCTAAACCCCTAATCATCTTATACACCTCTATCAAATCTCCCCTAAACCTTCTCTTCTCCAATGAGAACAGCCCCAAGTGCCTCAGCCTTTCCTCATAAGATTTTCCTACCATTCCAGGCAACATCCTGGTAAACCTCCTCTGCACTCGTTCCAATGCCTCCACATCCTTCCTATAGTATGGCGACCAAAACTGCACACAATACTCCAGATGAGGCCGCACCAGAGTCTTATACAGTTGCAACATGACCTCAGGACTCCGGAACTCAATTCCTCTACCAATAAAGCCCAGTACACCATATGCCTTCCTCACAGCACTATTTACCTGGGTGGCAACTTTCAGAGATCTGTGTACATGGACACCAAGATCCCTCTGCTCATCCACACTACCAAGTAGCCTACCATTAGCCCAGTAATCCATCTTCTTGTTACTCCTACCAAAGTGAATGACTTCACACTTAGCTACATTGAATTCCATTTGCCACATTTCTGCCCAGCTCTGCAACTTATCTATATCCCGCTGTAACCTGCCACTTCCTTCCTCACTATCCACAACTCCACCGACTTTTGTGTCATCCGCAAACTTGCTTACCCAGCTTTCAAGCCCTTCCTCTAGATAATTTATAAAGATAACAAAAAGCAATGGTCCCAAAACAGATCCTTGTGGTACACCGCTAGTAACTGCACTCCAAGATGAACATAGTCCATCAACCCCTACCCTCTGTCTCCTTCCAGCCAGCCAATTCCTAATCCAAACCTCTAATGTATCCTCAATGCCATACCTCCGTAGTTTTAGCATTAGCCTACCATGGGGAACCTTATCGAACGCCTTACTAAAATCCATATACACAACATCTACTGCTTTACCCTCGTCCACTTCCTTAGTCACCTTCTCAAAGAACTCAATAAGGTTTGTGAGGCACGACCTGCCCTTCACAAAACCATGCTGGCTATCCTTGATCACGTTATTCCTATCCAGATGTTCATAAATCTTATCCCTTACCATTCTCTCTAAGACTTTGCCCACCACTGAAGTCAGACTCACTGGCCTATAGTTACTAGGGCTATCCCTACTCCCTTTCTTGAACAAGGGGACCACATTCGCTATCCTCCAGTCCTCTGGTACTATTCCCGTTGACAATGACGACATAAAAATCCAGGCCAATGGCTCTGCTATCTCCTCCCTAGCTTCCCATAGGATCCTAGGGTAAATGCCATCAGGCCCAGGAGACTTATCTATTTTCATCCTTTCCAATATTCCCAGAACCTCTTCCCTGCATATTTCCAGGCCATCCATTCTAATCATTTGTGACTCCATATTCACATCAGCAACGGTGTCCTGTTCCTGAGTGACTACTGATGAAAAGTATTGATTTAGTGTCTCTCCAATCTCCTCCGCCTCCACACACAACTTCCCACTACTATCCTTGACTGGACCGATACCTACCCTAGTCATCCTTTTATTCCTGACATACCTATAGAAAGCCTTTGGGTTTTCCCTAATCCTACCAGCTAAAGACTTTTCATGTCCCCTTCTCGCTTCTCTTAGCTCTCTCTTTAGATCCTTCCTGGCTACCTTATAACTCTCTATCGCCCCAACTGAACCTTCACACCTCATCTTTACATATGCCGCCTTCTTCCCTTTCACAAGGGATTCCAATTCCTTACTAAACCACGGCTGCCTCACAAGGCCCTTTACACCATGCCTGACTGGTACATACTTATCGAGGACACGTAGTAGCTGCTCCTTGAACAATCCCCACATCTCATTAGTGTCCTTCTCTTGAAGCCTGTTTTTCCAATCCACACATCCTAAGTCATGCCTCACTGCATCATAATTTCCCTGCCCCCAGCTATAACTCTTCCCCTGCGGCGCACACTTATCCCTCTCCATCACTAAAGTAAAAGTCACCGAGTACACCACTAGTAACTCAACTCCAGGATGAATATTTCAAATCACCACCACCCTCTGTCTTCTTTCAGCTAGCCAATTTCTGATCCAAACTGCTAAATCATCCTCAATCCCATTCCTCTATATTTTCTGCAAGAACTTATTGTGGGGAACTTTATCAAACACATTACTGAAATCTATAAACACCACATCAACTGCTTTACCCCCATCCACCTGTTTGGTCACCTTCTCAAAGAACTCAATAGAGTTTGTGAGGCACGACCTACCTTTTACAAAACTATGTTGACTATCCCTAATCAAATTATTCTTTTCTAGATGGTTATAAATCCTATCTCTTAAAATCCTTTCTAACACTTTACCCACAACCAAAGTAAGGCTCACCGGTCTATAATCACCAGGGTTGTCTCTACTCTCCTTCTTGAACAAGGGATTAACATTTGCTATCCTCCAATCTTCTGGCACTATTCCCATAGATAATGATGATATAAAGATCAAAGCCAAAGGCTCTACAATCTCCTCCCCCAGCTTCCCAGAAAATCCCATCTGGCCCAGGGGACTTGTCTATTTTCACATTTTCCAGAATTGCTAACACCTCCTCGTTATGAACCTCAATCCCAATTAGTCGAATTGCCTGTATCTCAGTATTCTCGTCGACGATATTGTCTTTTTCCTATGTGAACACTGACGGAAAATATTCATTTAACATCTCTTCTATCTCTTCGGACTTCTACTGTCCTTAACAGGCCCTAATCTTACACTAGTCATTATTTTATCCTGACATACCTATACAAAGCTTTAGGGTTTTCCTTGCCAAAGGCTTCTTATGTCCCCTACTGGCTCTTCTTAGCTCTCTGCTTAGGTCCTCAATGTAGGCCCATAAACAGAGCCATAGAGTTATAGAGATATACAGCACAGAAACAGAACTTTCAGTCCAACCCGTCCATGCTGACCAGATATCCTAAATAAATCTTGTCCCAATTGCCAATATTTGGCCCATGCCCATCTAAACCCTTCCTATTAATATACCCATCCAGATGCCTTTTAAATGCTGTAATTGTACCAGCCTCCACCACTTCCTCTGGCAGCTCATTTCATCCCCTGTGTGAAAAAGTTGTTTTTAAGTTGCTTTTAAGTCTTCCCCTTCCCGCCTTAAACATATATGTTCTAGTTTTGGATTTCCCCACCCTAGATAAAGGGCCTTGTCTATTTTTATAAACCATGATAAGGTCATCCCTCGGCCTCTGATGCTCCAGGGAAAGTAGCCCCAGTCTATTCAATCTTTCACTGTAACTCAAACCCTCCAACCCTGTAAAATTTGATCAAATGAAAGGTAAAACTGAGTTGGAAACAGGAAGGATATTTATTGTCAAGGTTGAGGACAAGGCTGAAGTATTGAATGAATATATTGTGTAATGTTCAATTGTTCTGTATTTGATTATGCAAGCCTGGTTACTATTAATGCACCCTGTACTAGGTTGGTTAAGCCTGGGCTCACTCTGAAGCATGGAGCAGACATTTTAAAGCATTAAATAAAACCTCTACCACGTAGAAACTATTGTCACCTCTGCATAACTCTGAGACATAAGATTTACAATGTTTTGCATCTGCCTTAACTAGAGGAGAGGATGCTTCCAATGTGACAGTGAAGGGATGCAGTAGTGATGCTGGAATAAAAATGAAAAGAGTAGATGTACTTAAAACGTTGGCAGTTCTCAAGATAGAAAAGTCACCAATTTTGAACAGGTTACACCCTAAGTTACTGAATGATGTAAAGTTGGAAATTGAGTGACTGTATCGTCAGTCGTTCAATACCCTTTATAAATGCTGGTGGGCACCAGGGGACTGAAGCATTGCAAAATTATACTTGGTTAGAAAAGAAAACCCAGGGTAAACTTTACAATTACAGGCCATAAGCCGAATGTTAGCTTTGGGGAAACATTTAAAACCAGTAATCTGGGACAAAATTAACTGGCATTTGGAAATGAGTAGCCTCATTAGTGCAGTCAGCACAGAAAAGTTAGAGGTTATAAGAACAAAAGGTGATGGAGAAACTCAGCAGGTCTGGCAGCGTCTGTGAAGAGAAAAACACAGAGTTAACAATTTGTGGCCATGTGACCAAAGGCCTAAGCAACTAGGCCCAACATAAAATTGGTTAAACATTTCTGCAAGCAAGGCGTGATGGAATGCAAAGAGGCCAGTGTTACCAAAGGTCAAAAAAAGAATTACTTGGCCTAACCTCATTGGGTGCTGTGACTCCTGCTTTGTGACCCTATTGACTGAAGTAGAGAACATTCTAGAAGGGCTCAGAAAAGAGGATATAAGAAGGGACAGCTGGTGCCCATTCCATCAGCGAAGACTTGCTCAGCGAAGACTCTGTGGGTGACCCACCTTCGTACCAAGAAGACACGATGCACACCCCTTGATGGATCTCAGTGAATTGAATCCAGCAACCCAATCAGGTTCACCAGAGTGGGCAATACATGTGATTTTCAGGTGGTCAGCCTAGTTTGGGGAAAAGCGAACTTAATTTTTGTGTGTGAGTTGTTTCTTTAACCAGTGAGTGTTTTAATAAAACTGAGATTGAACCATAGTTTACTTTTGCCTCACGCAGTAAGAGCACCTGAATAAATGCATTTTATGAAATAAACTGGTCAAACTGTCTGTGCAGAATATTTCACAGGCAACAGTTCTAAGTCTGATATGACTCTGAAGAAGTCCAATTTGACTTATAACTCAAGACCAACTTCAGGACTTACTGGCTATAACAGTGCTCAGTGACTGGTGCACATCAATCAGCGTGCACTGGTGTTGGATTGCTTCTGGGGTAAATGGGGGGAGATTAATGGAAGGAAGGGTATCACGTTGTGACATCACCTGCCAAATCCAAAACAGGATGGTTGACATGAAGGTAACCAACCGTCATCATGGTGACCCATGGAGTAGCTGAAAGATGGTGAACAGTGCAATTCAGAAGTGCAGCTAGGCTGACATTAGCTCCGTAATTTGAGTAAGGAACACATGGTAAAATTGCGACTCAAGCCAGTTCAGTGGCAATCAATCAGAACAAAGCAGGTTTTGTTTTAAATCAATCGAGAGGTGCAATCACTGGATCTGAAAGTGTGTAGGTGGTGAAAAGTGTGTTAAGCAAACCTTCTCTCATCTGCATGTATTTGATTAGCTTCAGTGTTCTGATAACAAAGAAAAATCTGAAACATCATCTTGAGTGACACATATACTGTATTCCACCTCCTTGTGTTTTATTTTGGTTTAAAGTTGCTGAGTAATGGCTGGCCAACCACTGTGAGCAACTGAAATACACGCTGCATGCATTTGACAAACAGCTCGACTTTCCAGACCATTGTCAGTCATGAGTCTTTATTTCTGAAACTTAAATTGTTTTTGAGGATCATCATGAAAAGACCATGTATGCTTAGATTAGATTACTTACAGCATGGAAACAGACCCTTCAGCCCAACAAGTCCACACTGACCCTCCGAAGAGCAACCCATCCAGACCCATTCCCCTATGTTGACCCCTTCACTTAACACTACGGGCAATTTAGCATGGCCAATTCACCTAATCTGCACATTTTTGGACTGTGGGAGGAAACCGGAGCAAACCCACGCAGACACAGGGAGAATGTGCAAACTCCACACAATCAGTTGCCTGAGGTGGGAATTGAACCCAGGTCTCTGGCACTGTGAAGCAGCAGTGCTAACCACTGTGCCACCATGCCACCCAACATGCCATATGCTATTGAGATATTTACTTCAGTGCCATTTTTCTACACATTTGTCACATATCCCGTGATATATTTGGAATTGCGTCATCTTCTGTCTTGAATATATATCTTGTGGCTGTGCCTCCATAATCCTCTGGGGTAGAAAATTCCCAACATCCACCAGCCTTTGAGGGAAGACATTTTACCTCATCTCAGCCTTAAATTCTCAGGCTGTCTCCCTTGGGTCTGGACCTCAGAGCAAGAGGAGACTTCCTGCATTCACTCTGGCTATCCCTTGAAGAAGTTTGTAACTTTCTGTGAGAACACTTCTCATTCTTCTAAACTTGAGAGAATTAGTAGCTTCTGTCTTAGTAGCTTCAACATCTCGTCCTAGAACATTCTCACAATCCCAGGACTCAGTCTGATGAACCTCCGCTGCCTTTCCTGTCCGATAATTATATCCTTCCTTGGGCGAGGGAGTCAGAACTGCACACAGTACTTCAGGCGTGGTCTACCCAGTATTCTGTACAATTGGAGCAAGACTAGATTGTTCTTGTGTCGACAGTGTGTTGCTGGAAAAGCACAGCAGGTCAGGCAGCATCCAAGGAATTCCTGATGAAGGGCTCCGGTCTGAAACATTGATTCTTCTGCTGCCTGACCTGCTGTGCTTTTCCTGCAACACACTCTTGACTCTGATTTCCGGCATCTGTTGAGCTCACTTAGTCCTGGATTGTTCCTGTATTTCAATGCTCTTACAATAAAGTTTACCTTGTGAACTGCTTGATGTTCATGAATGCTAATTTTCAGTGGCTTATGAGCAAGGACACCTTTCAACACCAATGCTTTCTAATCTATCAAATTCAAGAAACATTTTACACTTTCGAACAGTCTTTTGAAGTTCAAAGCCATACACGCATCCATATTTCTTTACCAGCGTCAAGGTCACGCCCATTTAATCAGCAGTCTTAATCCCACCCCCCCTAAACTTTTTCTGTATCCTCATCATTCCCACCAAGATAATTTTTAATCATGTGCAAAATTGGCAATATTATAACTGATCTCTACACCCAACTCATTGATATAGCTTGTGATACATGCTCCTGTTTCAAAATCAAGTGATCTAAAAACGACCTTTGTGCTTCATACCAAGGACTGCAGTGGTTCAATTTGGCAGCTGACCACCCCCTTCACAAGTGATGGACAATAAATGCTGCCCACGTCCCATGAACTGAAATCACCTGATAGTTTTGGATGATCCATTGTTGATCCATTGAGTCTTGAACAGCTCTGAAAATCTACAAATATTAAAACGATCAGTTGTCAATATGATGTGATTAACCACCAGAGGGCACTGCAGGTCATCAAATGGCCATCGTATGAGCGTGAGAGATGAACCCAATAAAGGAATCAGCAATTTTATAACAATAATAAGCTACAGTAATCTATTCGGTCTGTTCTTTACTTCAACTTATGTATCAGTGCTAATTTGCTTGGAAGTACATTTAGTCACCACACAATATCCTGCACAATAAATTCATCACACAGGAAATTCTGAGCAAAGTTGGGTGGGAGCTGCTGGCCTGCACTATGAGCAAGAGATATTTCACTCAGGGAAGGAAGGAAGAGAAAGTGGGACTATCTCAAATCACTCCAATCTCAGCTCTGTTGCCTCCGATTCCCACCTTCACTCCAAGTCCCCCTCTCCCTACCAATCATATTTACTCTGATCTTCTACCCTCACCTCAATCTCCACCCTTGCCTGAAATCTCTCTGCAATCATCACTTTACCCCCAAACCAATATTCTTGCCACAATCCCCACCTTCGCGCAATTCCATCCTGTCTCCCTCAATCCTCCCTCACCCCGATTTTTACCCCCATCCAACTCCCTGTCTTCATCGTCAACCTCACCCACAATCTTCATTCCCACCGTTCCCTGCCCCCACCTTCAACACCACCCCCACCACTTTTCCATCAATGACCTCACCCTTACTGCTGAAAGAGCGGATAAATCCCAGTGGCTCAAACAAGCAATCAAAACATCTGAAGAGAATTAATCTCCAGTCCTCTCTCTCTCTATATATATTTTATTCTGGATGACATTAATTATACATTATTTAAAGCAGAAGGCGGGAGTTAATAGAGCCCTCAGTGGCTGGTGTGAAGTTATTGATGGGACCCGTGAGGTTGCAGGGGAGGTTGATGCCTGACAATGTTCGATTCCATGTCATTGACCTGTTGTGCTATGAGCTGCTGCCTCTCCTTGCATACGACTGAGCAGCCCCATTACAATAAAGCACGCTTTCTGGATGACGGTCAGCTTGCTGTGGGCAGGGCACTCGGTCTTAAAATCTTTCTAGTTAATGATGGAGTCCATTTTCGTTTGTTATATCGGTTTCCAGGCTCTGCTTTTTGAGGTTGTTCACCTCAGCCAGCATGGCGCCAAATACAAGCCCTGGATGAATTGATAACGACTCAACTTTAACAGAGGGCCGGGTGGAATCGGACTGAGCTGTCTGTCGGTAATGCTCCCCTCAGCAATCAAACTGCTCAGTGCCTACAGGCTGGTTCCTGGGATCACTTTAATGGGATGCTTTAAGTTACTTGATTCCACTCAGTTTTGAGTTGTGTGGGCTGGGTGCAGTAAACATTAATGATGGTTCCTTTTCATGATTGCAAGATCAGGCACAGTGTGTGATGGCTCCTAGAGGCAAATAGTCCACTGAACTCACTGCACAGGCTCAAACAGAAAGTGTGGCCATTCACGCAGTTTATATGCCATCCAGAACTTGTCTCGGCTTTAAAAGCTGCAGGACTCAAATTACTTGGTTACTTCCTGATCAGCACAGAAACCCATCTCCATTGGCATCTCATCTGCCAATTCATGCTGTTGAACAGCACCAAAGACTCATGACATAATGAGCATGGGTTCATCATTCATTTCCTTATAATTAACACAGGGTCACCTTGAGGAGCTTGGTCCAATTATGTCACAGAATCTGTACAGTTTGAGACCAGGCCATTTGGCCCATTAGGTCCACACTGACCTTCCAAAAGGACATCCTTCTCAGATCCAGTCCCACTACCCTATCCCTGTAACCATGCATTTTCCATGGCTAATCCACCTAACCTGACATCTTTGGACTGTGGGAATTAGACAGGCTAAAATCTTCAGATACTCTACACAAGCCGGTCTGTAGCAGTTCTGCAGGATTGTAACCTCCCATTGTACAGTAGACCCCCATACCTGCGGGGATAATGTTCCAAAACCTACTGTGAATGCCTGAAACCGTGGTGAGGAGCAGATCCTTCCTTTAAATGGGAAACGTGCCTTTCCGGCAGCCTCCTGCTCCTTGGTTCTGGAACGTTTCCTATAATATGCTCAGGCTTTGTTAACCATGGGTAACTGAAACTGCAGAAACCGATTCCACCGGCACGGGGATTGCCCTGTAATTCGAAAATTCTCCATGGCTCTGGCCATGAGTTCAGCAGAGTCAGAGGTGACTTGATTGAGGTATGCCTGCTGAGTTGGTATGTTGGCTCAATGGTTAGCACTACTGCCTCACAGTGCTAGGGACCTGAGTTCAATTCCACCCTCAGGTGTGGCGTTTGCATGTTTTCCCTGTGCCTTTGAAGGTTTACTCCCACAGTCCAAACATGTGCAGGTTAGGTGGATTGGCCATGCTAAATTGCCCATAGTGCCCAGGGATCTGCAGACTAGGTGGATTAGACCTAGTAAATGCAGAGTTTCAGGGTAGGGTCTGGGTGGGATGCTATTCAGATAGTCAGGGAAGACTCATTGGACCTTATGGTCTCTTGCCCCACTATTGTGATTCTAAAGTCCTGAGGGGATGTGGAAAAGATGTTTCTTCTAGTGGGAGAATCTGGAATGAAAGGTCATAGTTTAAAAAATAGGAGTCACCCATTTAAGACAGGGATGAGAAAACATTTTTTCCTCTCTAAAGTTTGTGAATCCTTGAAATTCCCTTCCTCAAAAGGCAGTGGCACCAGACTCTTTTAATATTTTAAAAACAGAGGTAGGTAGATTCTTGATAACCAAGGGAACAAAAGCTTATTAGGGATATACAGGAAACAGTAGAGTTGAGGTTAAAATCTGATCAACCCTGATCTCACTGAATGGTGGAGCTAGCTCAAAGGATTGAGTGGCCTATTCTAGTTCCTTGTTTGTATGTTCAGCGTTGGGATTGACTCATATGATTGGAGCTTGGTTGGTACAGGAAAGCAGGTGTGCCCTTGTCGAGATGGCCACTAAGCCAATCTTTCTCCCAATCTCAATTAGTCTCAATCACTCCCACACCAGCAAAGGTCACCATGAAAGGCTCTCCTTCTCAACCTCTCTCGTCACCTGAGGTGTTGTACCCTCACCCCACCCCCCCCCAGATTAATCCACCATCAAACGTGTCACTCTGATGAAAGAGCAGCTCTGTGGTCTTCTGGGACTGTTGCATGATCCAAGTCAAGATGAAGTCCATTATTTCTAACATAATGTGACCTGCCCTTCTCAATCTCTTCACTAACCCAAAACTAGGGAGACAATGTTGAATCCTGCCGGTGTTCTGGTCTGTTAGCACCTCATTATTAACTGCACCATCTGGTTGGGACTGAGCCATTCCGATGACTAAGTGATGACAAAGCACAACTGTTGCCAACGGCCAGTCCGCACTCAGTTACTTGATTCCACTCAGTTTTGAGTTGTGTGGGCTGGGTGCAGTAAACATTAATGATAGTTCCTTTTCAAGATCAGGCACAGTGTGTGATGGCTCCTAGAGGCAAATAGTCCACTGAACTCACTGCACAGGCTCAAACAGAAAGTGTGGACATTCACGCAGTTTATATGCCATCCAGAACTTGTCTCGGCTTTAAAAGCTGCAGAACTCAAATTACTTGGTTACTTCCTGATCAGCACAGAAACCCATCTCCATTAGCATCTCATCTGCCAATTCATGCTGTTGAACAGCACCAAAGACTCATGACATATTGAGCATGGGTTCATCATTCATTTGTTGAAAATGTGTTGCTGGTTAAAGCACAGCAGGTTAGGCAGCATCCAAGGAATAGGAAATTCGACGTTTCGGGCATAAGCCCTTCATCAGGAGGGCATATGCCCGAAATGTCGAATTTCCTATTCCTTGGATGCTGCCTAACCTGCTGTGCTTTAACCAGCAACACATTTTCAACTGTGATCTCCAGCATCTGCAGACCTCATTTTTTACCCTTCATCATTCATTTCCTTATAATTAACACAGGGTCACCTTGAGGAGCTTGGTCCAATTATGTCACAGAATCTGTACAGTTTGGGACCAGGCCATTTGTCCCATTAGGTCCACACTGACCTTCCAAAAGGACATCTTTCTCAGATCCAGTCCCACTACCCTATCCCTGTAACCATGCATTTTCCATGGCTAATCCACCTAGCCTGACCTCTTTTGGACTGTGGGAGGAAACCCACACAGACACAGGGAAATGTGCAAATGCTTCACAGACAGTCACATGGGGATGGATTTGAACCTAGGTCTATGGCACTGTAAGGCAGCAGTGCTAACCACTGAGCCATCGGAGCAGTTTCATTTTTTGGATAAAATGTGCAGCTAAATAATCATTCACCAGTCCATTTCCTCTTATCCTTCCAGAGTCCTGTTTCACTGGAATATTTGTCCCTTTTAGAGCAAGCTCTCTTTTCATTTTCTCTCTCTATCAGTAAGTATGAGGTTGATAAGTTGACTGGGAAATTGCCATGTTTCTCCACTGCCTGCCATTTTTATGACCTTTTTCATGTTTTCTGGAATTGCCAAGCTGTGTTGCAATGGACAACAACAACATTCAGTGACATAATCTACTTTTATACTGCACCAGTCTCGTTCCAGTGCTCCAGGCTGCTGGTTTGCCGAGCTCCCACAGCAGCTGGCAACATGAAGGGAAATTCATCAGCCTGGTCATGTAATCCGCTAAAAAAAACACACAGCTGATCCCAGTCCTTCATCTCGGCAAAACAAACAATGTTACTTTTGTGCCTGTGAGGTGGGAGCCAGTGACAGTGCTGTGACAAATGCAGTGTAAAGGCAGCAATTCGTTGCTAGTTGGAGTGTCTTTAACATTGAGCACAAATCCTGGACTAGAGGTTTGGACAATATCACTGAGACCATGGAATTAAAGTCTGTGCAGAGCCATGAATATACAACAAAGCTTCCAGAGCAGATGAGGTTGTGATGGCTCGATCCTTGGGAAGACCGATTAATGTAGGGGGCCAAAACTTCTGGGCTTTTTTGGATATGGAATTGGACTTATATAAATGGGGGTGGGGGGGTGGGGTGGGGGTAGGAGTTGGGAAGAGTATGGTCGGTACTGTTTCAGGACAGATTCCTGTGTGTCTATCCCTTTAACTAAAGGAAATGCTGAGGATTTGGAACATGGGGAATGTCTTTATTCCATCTGATAACGTCTGCTATCCTCAAGCATATAATACCTTGGGGGTGGGGGGGGGGGAGGGGAGCACAGAGAGAGGGAGAGAGGGAGATGCATGAGAAACAAATCCAGGATCAACAAGGGGAAAATTTCTGGCAATCAGAACCAATCCATCAATCCTCATGAACTGACAGTGATGAGGACATCTACTTTCCTCATAATGCAATGTACAATCTTGTTTTGCAACAATGGTAAATCATAGAATCTTGCTTCACGGGATGAGGCTATTCAGCCCATATTCCCTGTGCTGGCTCTTTGACAGAGCAGCCCAAAATAGTGCCAACAATATTCTGCCCTCATATCAATGATTTTGCCGAACTAATCTAGAGCAAAGCTGCAAATAGTTGATGGAACAAGAAAATTCTGGATGCATTGACCAGGTATGACTGTATCCCAGAGTTCCCCTCACTTACCCCACCACCACCAACCCTCACATAACCCTACTCCAACCCCACAAGGAGTAAAAAGGTGCCACTTCTGAATTTGAGTGGAATTAAAGTGTTGCCTGCTCTGTAATGCTATAAACGTTGTCCGCTCTGAGTGCGTAGCGGCTGAATTTGCCAAATCCCTGAAATTTGGCAAGGGATACAGAGAGTTGGGTTTCTTTTATTCTGGGACATAGCCAGGGAAAACATCCATTCTGCACCTACTGTCTATTTTGTTCAAAATTTTGTAAATTTCAATGAGCTCACCACACTGCCATCCCCCGCATTCCCCCCAATTCTTCTAAACTTCAGAGAATACGAGTTCAATCTCCTCAGTCTTTCCTCATAGGACCACACTGGGAATGTATCTCTACCACACTCTCACTGTGGCAAATATATCCTTCCTGAGGAAAGGGGACCAAAACTGTACACAATACCTCCAGGTGCAGTCTACTCTGTGTTCTATACAATTGAATCAAGACTTCTTTGCTCCTACATTCAAATCCCGTTAGATATGCAGAAGTGATGGGGGAAGTGGATGTTTACACCCTACTTCCTTGTGGAACATTTTTTGAAAAAAAACCTAGACATATTTCAATGGCAGGATCAGATTACCTATACCTTCAGGATGTGCTCAGTAACAGTGCACTTCTTCATTATGTGGCACACTCTCTGTCTCGCTCTTTCCATTTCATCTCAACAATCTGAGTACTTGAAGTTCTCTGAACATATTACGTTGCCTGAAGCTCCTTGGAATTAATAGAGTTTCGACTGTGAACAGCAAAGGTTTCGGAAGCTTGTGTTGCAGGCAGTATTGACTTGGATGATGAACAGACAATCAATCCATTCCTTTTAGTGGGGTGTAGCACACCAACATATATCTGACCCAAAACTTTTGACAACTGAGAGAGCTGCCATCCCTATTCCAATGAATCCACAGTTGCCTAGTTGTACAGTAGGTGACACAATGCAAGAAGGTGCCTAGCAACAGAATCACTGCTCAGGGTTAACGTAACCCATGTCACATTATCGTTTTTGGTGCACAATGAACAAGAGAAAGAACATTCAGTAAATACAAATGACTAACATTTTTAATGTTCTCGAAACACTCTCCATTGTCACCGTGAATGAACCATGTGATCATGACGTTGTTGTAGATTCGTGAAAGAGCAGCAACTTATTATCAAGGTTATGGAAACCTCATTGGATTCATCTAACTCTGCTTATGTCTCAGCAAATGGCTCTTATGCTTCTGAGAGTTGTGAGTTCATGTCCAACTTGAGGTCTTACATGTCAGAAACTAGTAGAGTGTTGGAGTGCCACCTTTTTAATGCTCTGTTAAACTGAAGCTATGTTCCCTCCCTTTGAGTAGATGTAAAAGATTCTATGGTAATATTTTGAGGCTGTCATGGACAACATTTATCCCTCAGTCAATGTTACTATTTCTGGGAGCTTCCTGTGTGTAAATTGACGCCTGCATTTTTTATATTAGAGCAGCCATATTGTTTCCAAGTGATTGATTGGCTATAATGTCTGATAGCTGCGACAGGCACAAAATAAATGCATTTCTTTCTTCTTAATAATGTACAACACAGTCTGTTACCACCCTGAGTTCTGGATTCAAAGTTTACTGCTGACAGTTCAAAATGGTCAAAAGAAAACTAAACAGGTGCCTATTTTATCTCCTGAAGATGCAGCTTGTATGATTTTTCACTAAACAGTTGAGAACATGATGGAATACTACTTACTTGCCTGGATGAGTGTGGTTCCAACTACACTCAAAAAGCTTGATGTCATTCAGGACAAAGCAGCCCACTTGATTGAGCCCCATCCATCACCTTCAATATTTATTCCCTCTGCCGCTGACACACAGTGACAGCAGTGTGTACTGTGACAATGCTGTCACCTAAAAAAAAAGGTTATTTGTCCTGGCTGTTTTTGAAGAGAGGTTGTTAAAGGGTGAAGAGGTGACAAACAGTCTGAGGGACCTTTGGGGTTTTTTAAAGATAGGTTTTACAATGGAGGGGGAGAGGCCAGTTGTCTCAGTTTAGGTTTTTCCTTGTTATCTTTTGCTGTAGCAGTCACAAGCTGTGTGAGTACCAGAAGGGTTGGAAGCTTCAGTAAATGATTCCTAACCGACTTTCACTGAAATCTCTCTGGACATTCTTTCCTCCTGCCTGTAAGAATCTGTGTTTGAATTTACCTTTTTGTCAATGGGTGTGTTTATGGGATGTTACTGCATTGGATCAGTTAAGTTTTCCAATAGTAAAGTTATTTTAAATTCCGCTTTCCTTTGTTCGTATTTTAACTGTAGTGTTTAAATAAATTGTGTTTTGCTTGAAGTGAGTGGTTTGACCAGTTGTATGACACCCAATTCACATCTACCTTTAACATAAGGAAAAGTTAGAATGTAGGCTATTCTAAGAGGGTCTGTCCTGGTCCATAACAGTACCATCTACAAGGTGAACTGCAATAACTCATCAATGTTCCGGAGACAGTACTTTTCAAACCCACAACAACTACCACCTACATAGGGACACCATCACCTACAAGCTCCCTCTAAACCACTCACCATCCTGACTTGGAAATATATCACGGTTCCTTTGGTATCACTAGATCAAAATCCTGGGACTTCTCTCTTAATAGCACTCTGGATGTCCCTACCTAACACCGACTGCAGCGGTTCAAGAAGACAGCTCACCCCCACCTTCTGATGGGTTTTAGAGACGGATAATAAATGATGACTTAACTAATGACACCCACATCCTTTGAAATCATTTTTTAAACATAAATATTTTTATTAGAAACTTTTTCAAATCTTTTACAGGACACCTATATACAAAAAAATGCCAAAATACAGAAAGCTAGAAACAGTACAGCAATGTCATATCACGAAGCGATTAATAATGAACTACCTTCTATTCTACCACAACAAACGTATATACTTAACTTAAACTAAACTACAAACAAATTAAATAAAAGTTAAATTAAACTGAATTCAGATTAACTTAAATTAAATCATATCAGATTACTTTATTCTATTTCACTCACCACACTTCCACTGAGACTTCCATCCCTAGGAGCACCAGTCATTGTACCCATATTCGTTTCCCCCAGCTACCCCTCCCAGGGCCCCACAGGCACTCAGACTGATTCCCACAGCTATATCACGAGTCTAATTAATATTACTGATAAGATGGCGTCAATATAATTTAGAAAGGGCTGCCACGTCTGGTAAAACTGCTCCGTTTTGTGGTGCACCATATTTGTGAGGTAGTCTTGAGGGAGATGTTCTATCACCAGCCTGTGCCATCCTATAAGATTTGGGGGTTTTTCCAACATCCACTTCATTAAAATGTCCTTCCTCGCACAGTGGGTGAGAATGTTACACAATCTCTTCCCATGTTCCCTCAGAGAGGGCACATTTGGCAACCCCGGAAGAAGAAATACCGGATCCACTTAAACTTCTATCTCCAGGATGTCCTTCAGCTCCCTTAGTATAGCACTCCAGTATCTCTGGATCTTACAGCATGACCAGTAGCAGTGTGTGTGAGTGCCCATACTAATGTTACATTGGGGACACCCTGGAAACGCTCCTTTCTCGAGCTTAGCTAGCCTCTCTGGCACCATATGAACCCTGTGTAAAATCTTCAATTGCACGGCCTGTGTTCTGTTACATACTGACATTTTCCTTACATTTTCCCATATATCTTCCCATACCTCCAATGAGATATCCTCTTCTAGCTCTCAATTCCATTTCCTACAGAGTACGTCCACCTTTGAGCCAGTTCTGTATCCAAATGGCTAGTTCTTCCTGTATTCCATGAGATCTAACCTTGCTAATCTGTCTCCAATGGGGAACCTTGTCGAATGCCTTACTGAAGTCCACATAGATCACATCTACTGCTCTGCCCTCATCAATCTTCTTTGTTACTTCTTCAAAAAACTCAATCAAGTTTGTGAGACATGATTTCCTACACGCAAAGTCATGTTGACTATCCCTAATCAGTCCTTGCCTTTCCAAATACATGTACATCCTGTCCCTCAGGATTCCCTCCAACGACTTGCCCACCACCGGGGTCAGGCTCACTGGTCTATAGTTCCCTGGCTTGTCTTTACCACCCTTCTTAAACAGTGGCACCATGTTTGCCAGCCTCCAGTCTTCCGGCACCTCACCTGTGACTGTTGATGATACAAATATCTCAGCAAGAGGCCCAGCAATCACTTCTCTAGCTTCCCACAGAGTTCTTGGGTACGCCTGATCAGGTCCTGGGGATTTATCCACCTTTAACCGTTTCAAGATATCCAGCACGTCTACATTTTTCAGGTCTTTCCCCTTCTTTAAATTGAGGAAGATATTAGCCTCCCTAAGACAGGGCTGAAGACAATCCTGAGTATATGAATAGCCATACATCCCCAGAATTGGCTCCACCAACACATTTATGAATTCCTTATAGCATTCACTTGGGAATCCATCTGGTCCTGGTGTTTTGCCACCCTGGAGATGCTTCATTGCTCCTGCACTTCCTGTACCGTCATAGACACATTCAACAGAGAAACCTATTCTGCGTTTATACTGGTGATGTCCAGGTTTTCAAAAAAGGACTGCATTCTCACTGCACCGTCTTCACTGCCCTCTGAGCAATATAACTCTGCAAAATATTCCCTAAATCTAACATTGATCTTCTTCAACTCATGGGTAACTATGCCAGTCTTCTCTCTAACAAACACAATAGATTAGGAAGCATTTTACTTGATATCCCAGAAGGCCCTGAAGTCTCTTGTCATGTACTCAATGCATTTGCTATCCCTGAACAGGAATGGGTCCATGCACCAGTACCATGCATCCATTCCACCATCCTTGATTTTAACATCTAAATACACTGGCACATCGTCCGAAACAGCTATATTCCCAATTTTGCATGTCAATGTTCTGTCCAAACAATCCGATGGCAGAAAAAACATGTCAATTCATATGTGGCACTTGTCTGGGTTGGAATAGAAAGTAAAGTCTCTTCCATTAGGGTGGAAATGCCTCCACACATCTACTAATCCCAACTCCTCACACATGTCCACCAATTGGATTGTGCAGACGTACCTCTCAGGCCCCTTGGCACCCTGTGTACCCTGGGATCCATTAGGCGATTAAAATCCCCTTTTATGATCGTGAGGTGCACCAAAACTAATTAATTTAGCAACTGCATCAATTAGAAATTTAAGAGGCTCCTCCGGGAGACAATAGACATTCAGGATGTCATACATTTCTCCATGTATTAGTGATTTAAGAATGATGAACCGTCCATGTCATTCCTTAAGGTGCTCAGTAAGAAGGAGTTTCCTTCTTACCAGTATAGCCACTCCTCTACTCTTGGAGCTAAAGGAGGTGAAAAATACCTTGTCATAATCCCCTGCTGCAGCTCCTGATATTCCTTATCAGTCAAAAGTGTATCCTGCAGCAGGGTAATGTCCATCCTTTTCTGCTTAAGGCTTCTGTCTTTTAATGGGGGAATGGCTCCCTTTTACATTCCAGGTGCACCACCTGAACGAATCACTAGCCATTGTCGTCCAGGGCAATCCATGGTTTCCCAAGAGGAGGAAGCTTATCTGAGGGGCGGTGAGCGACAATGATATCAACTCTATAAAATCGAAAAACTCCTCCTATAAAAACTACTAGAACTAAAAAAGCTAACCACGACATTTAACTGAAACAAACGCCCAAATAACCCCCAATTCATTAGAGATCCCACCCCTTGCCCATAGAGGGCACTCCTCCCAATCCTTGCTACCATCCCAACTCCCTCTAGCTGAGGCTGTGCCCTAGCCCCAGGCAATTCACTGATGGAGAAAACCTGTTATTTACCTTCTGAGAGTTAACAGTGGATTCTGGATCAGTGGTGCTGGAAGAGCACAGCAGTTCAGGCAGCATCCAAGGAGCAGCGAAATCGACGTTTCGGGCAAAAGCCCTTCATCAAGAATAAAGGCAGTGAGCCTGAAGCGTGGAGAGATAATCTAGAGGAGGGTGGGGGTGGGGAGAAAGTAGCATAGAGTACAATAGGTGAGTGGGGGAGGGGATGAAGGTGATAGGTCAGGGAGCAGAGGGTGGAGTGATAGGTGGAAAAGGAGATAGGAAGGTAGGACAAGTCTGGACAAGTCATGGGGACAGTGCTGAGCTGGAAGTTTGGAACTAGGGTGAGGTGGGGGAAGGGGAAATGAGGAAACTGTTGAAGTCCACATTAATGCCCTGGTGTTGAAGTGTTCTGAAGTGGAAGATGAGGCATTCTTCCTCCAGGCGTCTGGTGGTGAGGGAGCGGTGGTGAAGGAGGTCCAGGACCTCCATGTCCTCGGCAGAGTAGGAAGTAGGAGGGGGAGTTAAAATGTTGGACCACGGGGTTGGTTGGTGCGGGTGTCCCGGAGATGTTCCCTAAAGCATTCTGCTAGGGGGCGCCCAGTCTCCCCAATGTAGAGGAGACCGCATCGGGAGCAACGAATACAATAAATGATATTAGTGGACGTGCAGATGGATGTGGAAGGCTCCTTTAGAACTTTGGGTAGAGGTGAGGGAGGAGGTGTGGGCGCAGGTTTTACAGTTCCTGCGGTGGCTGGGGAAGGTGCCAGGATGGGAGGGTGGGTTGTAGGGGGGCATGGACCTGACCAGGTAGTCACGGAGGGAACAGTCTTTGCGGTAGGCGGAAAGGGGTAGGGAGGGAAATATATTCCTGGCGG
The DNA here is from genome assembly GCF_020745735.1 of Hemiscyllium ocellatum. NCBI lineage: Eukaryota > Metazoa > Chordata > Chondrichthyes > Orectolobiformes > Hemiscylliidae > Hemiscyllium > Hemiscyllium ocellatum. The sequence goes on from NC_083439.1 coordinate 13,478,500, forward strand.
TGGGGTCTTTTTGGAGGTGGCGGAAATGTCGGCGGATGATTTGGTTTATGCGAAGGTTGGTAGGGTGGAAGGTGAGCACCAGGGAGTTCTGTCCTTGTTACGGTTGGAGGGGTGGGGTGTGAGGGTGGAGGTGTGGGATGTGGACGAGATGCGTTGGAGGGCACCTTTAACTACGTGGGAAGGGAAATTGCGGTCTCTAAAGAAGGAGGCCATCTGGTGTGTTCTGTGGTGGAACTGGTCCTCCTGGCAGCAGATACGGTGGAGGCGGAGGAATTGGGAATACGGGATGGCATTTTTGCAAGAGGTAGGGTGGGATGAGGTGTAATCCAGGTAGCTGTGGGAATCAGTGGGTTTGTAAAAAAATGTCAGTGTCAAGTCGGTCGTCATTAATGGAGATGGAAAGGTCCAGGAAGGGGAGGGAGGTGTCAGAGATGGTCCAGGTAAATTTAAGGTCAGGGTGGAATGTGTTGGTGAAGTTGATGAATTGCTCAACCTCCTCGCAGGAGCCCGAGGTGGAGCCAATGCAGTCATCAATGTAGCGGAGGAAGAGGTGGGGTGTGGTGCCAGTGTAATTACGGAAGATCAACTGTTCTACATAGCCAACAAAGAGACAGGCATAGCTGGGGCCTGTCGATTTCGCTGCACTTTGGATGCTGCCTGAACTGCTGTGCTCTTCCAGCACCACTGATCCAGAATCTGGTTTCCAGCATCTGCAGTCATTGTTTTTACCTAGTTAACAGTGGATGTCCATCTGCCCCCCCCACCCCACAACCACACATCTTAACCATAGGTTTGGCCACCCCCCAATCCAAAAACAAAAGGACAGCAGTTAAAAAAAACACCAGAAAGTACCCAACCGACTGACATACAAAATAATTCCAATTTATCATCAATGCAGTATGTATAAAGCCGATAACCACAAAAAAAGAAGAGAAAATAAGGGGCAATAAAAAATTTAAAAAGCCATATCATTGTTCGTAACAATGTCTGCTCCCCCCACCCACCCTGAGCTGAGTGCTTTAATTCAGAGAATTCACAAAGTCCTTTGCCTTCTCCACATAATCAAAATTATATACCGTCCCTCCGTGAGCGAAACGCAACACCGCTAGGTATCCCAAGGAATACTGAATGTTCAGATCCCTTAATTTTCTCTGAACTTCATCAAATGCCCTTCTTTTCTTAGTTATAGCTCCTGAGTAGTCCTGAAAAAAACACTATTCCTGAGCCTTTGTGCATTAAAGCCTTTGGATCTCTTTCCAGTCTTCTTGATGCTTCAATCACTAAGTGTTTTCCTTTATAATGCAAGAGTCACACTAGGACCAATGGGGTGGGGATCCAACCCGGACCTGAACATTGCCATCCAGTGGGCCCACTTCACACTTAACAGGCCCGACTCCAACTCCAGCCCCAGGAATGTTGGGAGCCACTTCTCCAGGAAGGCAACGAGGTGTTTGCCTTCCTCAAGTTCCGGAAGACCCACGAGCCTTAAGTTTTTCCTTCTGTTTTTATGTTCCAGGTCGTCCACTTGTTCCTGAAGGACCCGACCCTGGTCTTCCAGCGTTCGGATCCTTCCTCCAGAGATCTCCGCCACGGTCTCCGATGCCGCGGTCCCCCTCCACTGCCTTTACTCTTCGGTCCAGCATTTGAATTTCCTGTTCATGCTTTCCAGAGCGGCAGATAATGGTTCCACCACTGCTTCAATCTTTTCTCGGAGTTTGGCAAACTCTGAGAGTAACTGCTGCTGCCCCATTAAATCCAAAGGGGCTGCCCTGGGAGTTTGAGCAATGGCTGCAGGTACCCCTGATCCAGTAGTGGTGTGCCCTGCTTGCTGCACTCCTTTTGGCCCCTTTCCTTTATTTGTCTTCATTCTGGTCTTAAAGCTGTTAAACCAATTTTAGCAGCTCCAGATATTCAGTAAGTTTATATTAGCAACTTTATCTCCTAGAGGTGGTTAATGAGGAAGGTAAAGGTCCACCTTGCCAGGGGGTATGGCACAGAGCCTAGCACAGCAGACCACTCAGACTGCTGCCATCTTGGATCTCCGTGATATCATTTTTTAAAAAGACAATCTTCACACCTCTACATTTATAAAATTGCTGTTGTCTTTCAATGTGACAAACTCCAATAATGTCAAGGCAGCTGATGTAATGCTTAGACTCCAAGGTATATAAGATACTATAGATGGTCATATAGACGCCAGGGGTCATAAGGTAGTATGGATGGTCATATAGACACCAGGGGTCATAAGATAGTATGGATGGTCATTTAGACTCCATGGGACATAAGATAGTATGATGGTCATGCAGCTCAAGATGTTCTGTAGCCAGAATAATACTGTTGGCTGCGATAACTGCTCACCATTTCATTCTTCCTTATCTTCTTGGATTATTTTTATTAACTCCTTGGAGGCAATGAGAGCTAATGAATATCATGAATCACAATTCACTATCAGTGCTTTATGCTGGGTTGTGTTGAGTCACAGAAAGAGGCTGGAGTCATGGAAAAAAAAATCAATGAGCTTAGACAGATCCAAGAGATCCTTCAAGCAAGTTAATGTGCAAAGGCTGCACATCATAACTGACCTTTTTAACTTTTATTCCCAATCTGCATTGCCTTGGTATCACGCTGGAACATTACTTTTGTGAGAGAAATACTAATTACTGTGATTCCAACATTGTCTGAGGCAAATACTGATTGAATTTTCTTTGAAGTACTTTTGTTTGCGGTGGTGGAGGGTTGAGGGTGGGGAAATAGTAGCAAAAAAGGGAATTAGAGCAGGAATCAGCCATTCGACCCCTTGAGCCTGTTCCGCCATTCACTATCACTGATCATCCACTTCAGCACCATCTCATATCCCCTGATGCCTTTCATAACTAGAAATCTATTGGTGTGTGTCTTGAACATATTCAGTGACTGACCCTCCATCAGCCTCTGATGTAGAGAATTACAAAAACTCACCACTCTCTGAGTGAAGAAGTTCCTCCTCATCTCAGTCCCAAGTGGTCTCCCTCTTGTTCAGAGACTATAACTGAAGCAGAAATTCAATAAGTGACTTTGGAAAAGACAAAAAGCAAAAGTTAAGTAGACAGCACAGTATCAAAATACATGTATGCAAACACTAAGAGTATTGTAAATATACTTGATGCCCTGAGAACACAGTCAGACATGACAAAATGATAGTAATGTAATTACAGAAACTTGGTTTAAAGATAGGCAATAATGCAGGGGTGGCAGTGAGGGGCAGCTCAACATCCATGAATATGGAACATTTTACAGCAGGATAGGCAATGGGATTTAGTAAGTGAGTGCATAGCATTATCGGTCAAAGAATCAATTACAGCTATGAGAAGGAATGTCAGACTCAATTTTACAATAAGTGAGGCCAAATTGTTTGTCCACTGAAACAAAAAATGGGCAGATACACTGCTTGAGTGTAGTATAGATCCCCAAATAGTGGGAGAGAATGGACAAGCTAATATGTCGGCAAATATCCAAGTGCAAAAGCAATGGGGCAATAACACCTACTGGTATAATTCTTAGGTCTCAAGGGATAAAAGAGTATGGGGAGAAAATGGAAAAAGGGGACTGAGTTGGATGATCAGCCTTGACCATGTTGAATGGCGAAGCAAGCTGGAAGAGCCAAATGGTCTTCTCCTGTTCCTAGTTTCTATGTTTCTATAAGAAGTGTGCAATACACAGAGGACACAAATTTATTGACATTCATTCAAAAGAAATTTTTCTAAACCACTATGAAACACACCCAGTGGTAACAGTCATGATTCTAAGTCTTAGGAAATAAACCTGGGCAGGTTGACGAAGTAGCAGGAGGTGACCACTTTGGAGATAGTGATCATAATATAGTCAAATCTAGATGATTGTGGAATGGGAGAGGAGTACATGTTCTAAACTGGGGAGGAAAATTTTACAAAACGGAGTAATGATCTAACAAAAGTGAAGTAGATTTCATCACCTGAAGGAAAGACAGAGGAAAATCAATGGGAGACAGTGAAAGGTAAGATTCTTTGAGCACAATGTAGGCACATCCTTAAAAAGAAAAAAAGATAGTACTGCCAAATCTATAACTCCCAGGTTATTCAGATGCAAACAGGGAAAATGTCATGGATCAGACCAGACCCACTCAAATATTTTAAGAAAGTAGCCTAGATACTAACTTTTTTTTTTAAAAGCAAATGTAAAGTGTCTGTTTCTATGCAATGTTAAGCAAAACACAATTTATTTAAACAGTATAGTTAAAATGCAAATAAAGAGGAATTTAAAATAACTTAAATCTATTGGAAAACCTAATAGAATAATAGATACAGTAACAGTTACTAATTAACTGTTCCAATATAATAACATCCTGTAAACACACCCCTCGGCAAAAAGGCAAATTCAGACACAGATTCTTACATGCAGTTCTCCAATCCAGGAGGAAAACATTAAGAGAAAATTCAGAGAAAGTAGCAGCCCAGAGGCATCCACTGAAGCTTCCAACTATTTTGGGACCCCAATAGCTTCTGATGTTACTCAGAAATACTAATCTCTGAGAGCTGGACACACCCATTCAGGCTGAATTTAAAAAAAACCAAGGCCCCCCAAGCTGTTTACATGAGTGGCCTTAACTAGCCAGCACTTCACCTTTGCTTCACAACCTCTCTTCAAATAAAACCCAAGACAGATTAACCTCTTAAAATGATAGGACTATCACAAAAGATCAAGCAGATAAGTATCAAGTCTCAAAATGAATCTTACTTTAGGAAGTTTAGCAGAGCATATACAGTACAGAGGTGAAGTGAAAAAGGAAATTAGGAAAGCAAAGTTACGGAAAAGAATTAGTAAAATCAATGAAAATCCAAAGATGTTTTATCAATGATGAGTAAGAAAAGAGCAGGGCCTATCAGAGTTGCACATAGTAACCCAGTGGGCATGGATATGGAAGATGTGGACAGAATTCTTAAGGAGTACCTTGTATCTGCTGTTATAAATGCGAGGGATGATGCAGACTATAGTTGAAAAAGAGGAATATGAAATAGTTGATAATGTAACTGATGACGTTACCTCATCATGGTGACGAAACGTCTGAAAACAAGCCTTCACAATCAGTGAGCTAACTTACATACTTATCATCAACCTGAGCTACAAATCTTCTCAAAAATCACTAATAATGAGAAAGTATTGTACTGGAGGGAATGACCGCTTCCAAGGTGGGTAAGTCACCAGGACTGGATGAATTGCATTTTAAAGTTGCTAGGGAGGAAATAATGGATGTTCTGGGGATCATTTCCCAATTCTCACTAGATTCAGGTGAGGCACCAGGAGATTGGAAGTTTGTTAACATTGGACCATTCTTTTGTTGTGAGGAAGGATCACTCGGCCTGTAACATTAACTCGGATTTCTCTCCACGGATGCTGCCAGTCCTGCTGAGCTTTTCCAACAATTTCTGTTTTTGTTTCTCATTTACAGCATCTGCAGTTCATTTGGTTTTTATCATTATTCAAAATAGGTGCGAGGGATTGGCTAAATAATTATGGAGTGTTCAGTTTGACCTTGATCGTGGGCAAAATACTGGAATCAATGTTAAGAGATTAACAGTTATTTAAAAATCTGTGGATTAGCCTAGTGAACCTGCACTCCCTCTGTGGCAAGCATATCCTTTCTTCCCCAGGTACAGGGACCAAAACTAGGTTACCCGCCTGGTTTCACTCAGGCCCTGTAGAATTGAAACAAGTTGTTTTTCCTTCCATTATCAAATGTTTTTGTGATAAAGACCAACATATCATTTGTCTTCTTTACTGTTTGCTGTACCTGCATGTTAACTGTCAGTAACCATCTCTCTACTACAGAAATCTTGACCCGAATCTTCCGAAAATAGCTTTCGCTGTTGGATCACATTTTTTTTATATACTGAGTCTGACAGTGCAATTCTGGGCTTAAACATGTGTTGCTGGAAAAGCGCAGCAGGTCAGGCAGCATCAAAGGAGCAGGAGAATCGACGTTTCAGGCATAAGCCCTTCTTCAGGAATGAGGAGGGTGTGCCAAGCAGGCTAAGATAAAAGGTAGGGAGGAGGGACTTGGGGGAGGGGTGTTGGGAATGCGATAGGTGGAAGGAGGTTAAGGTGAGGGTGATGGGCCGGAGAGGGGTGGGGGTGGAGGGGTCGGGAAGAAGATTGCAGGTCAAGAAGGCGGTGCTGAGTCTGAGGGTTGGGACTGAAAAAAGGTGGGGGGAGGGGAAATGAGGAAGCTGGTGAAATCTGAGTTCATCCCTTGTGGTTGGAGGGTTCCTAGGCGGAAGATGAGTCGCTCTTCCTCCAGGCGTCATGTTGCCATGGTCTGGGACTGACCTCTGTTGCCAGAGACCTCAGAAATGTGAGCGTGCATTCTCTGTCAGAGAGTCAGAGAAAGCCAAACCATGTGCCATTCTTTAAAACAGCATTAATTCCTCTGGCTGTTCTTGGCTAACTATTCGCGTAAGTATTCAGAACCCTTCAAAGTCTTCAATTCTAACTCAGAGTTGGGGACTTTTTCAGAGGGTTCCAGTCACTGGATAAATGCCCATCAGAAGTTTCAACTCACCTGCAATTCCCACATCGTCAGTGCATCAGGATTTACACATGGTCCCCAAGTTGACTTGCCAACCAATCAGTACCCTTTCCTCCTGTAGCGTAAGTTGCTGGGGTGTTCAAAATTTGGCATTCCTGCATGTGTCCTCATGAGTACAAGAAGAAAAGCTTTGGCAATTTGCCTCGCAGCAAAACATAGATACCAATAAACATTTCTGTGAAACTTTGTAAACCAATAGACAGTCATGGCAGGTAGAGTTCTCACATGTTGTCCATACATCGTATTTTCTAATTTATTTGTGGGATTTGAGTGTCACTAAATAAACCATTACTTGTCCTGGAGAAAGTGGTGGTGAGTTGCTTTCTAAACCCATGGCAGTCCTTGGGGTTATTCAGGACTGTTAGAGCACCATTAATGGGTTTTCAATGCGGAGTCTTTTATCCCATTAAGATACTGCTGCTGATGCAATCTGGTCAGTTAATTGCTGTATATTACTCCTGTCTTATGCCCTAAACATCAAAGTATTTAGTTTCTACTCAATGTTCTTTGTTCACTTTTTATTGTCCTGAATTTTTGCTGATTCCTTCCATTTCCTTCAAATTAAGAGGTTACTCACAGCTGACAAGAAGTACAATTATCACTGTATCACAGTTCATTATAGAGAGGCACATTTAAAATACTTTGGTGATGTGTGTACAGCGAGTTTGCTGAAACCTGATAAGGGACAGGCTAGAATAGAGAAGCACTGGGGAACATATTATGCATAGCTTGTTCAGTGATAATCTCACGGGGCCAAATGAAACTTCATCATATCAGTTCCCATGTTTTGAATGATTGAGGGCAGCTATTGGAATTGTCAATTATAACTGTTAGAATATGGAAAGTTTTGAGAATGAAAGTTTCCATTTAGATAGTGTCTTTCATGTCCTCAAGACCATCCAATTGTTTTACACAGCAATATTCACATGAAGAATTTAGCAGCAAATGATTTTTAAAGATTTACACTTTATTACAAATCTATATCATTGTGCAAATATCAATTTTCACCTTTCCCTGTCAACAAACCCCCACTGGGGAAGAATGAAGCTCTTCAGTATTAATAATATTTATAACCTGCCCATGGTAAGACATGACCTTTGACACTCTTGGTGTGCCACAGATCACTCTTTTTGGGTATGGAGTCAGAGGTAGGCCAGACTGGGTAAGGATGGCAGATTTCCTTTCCCCAATGGACATTCAGAAAAAAGATTGTCGTTTTCTAATGACACCAGTGATTAGCTTTTACTGATTTCAGGTCTTTTATTGAATTCAGTTTAGCCTGGGGTTCTGACTCACTAGTCCAGTGACATTATCACTATGCCATGACCTCCCCTCCAGAGCACAGCTCTTTACTTTTAATATAGATGCACCACAAAATTAAAAGGACACCGAATCAACAAATTACAAACATTGTGCACCAGGGGCAGTGTCACACAAACCAAAACAAAGTGGAGATACAAGGGAGGGGTCTAAATCGAAATGATTATTAGTGAAAATAATGCACTCCACACCTTGTGGTGCCAAACTCTGAGTTGTACATTTTTTTGTAAAAAGATAAAATGCAGTCTGTGCAGTCCTTTGCAATGGCAGCTGCTTAAACAGTATAGTTAATCGGCTGTAGTTACTTGTGTGAAAGTGTGTAAACGTTATCACAATGATATGCAATGGCTTAGTGTCATTATCACTAGACTGTTAATCCAGAGACCCAGGTAATGTTCTGGGGACTCTAGTTTGAATCCTGCTAGATTCAAACTAGATAGCGGAATTTGAACTCAGTAAAATCTGGAAGTAAGAGTCTAATGATGATTGTGAATCTAGAGTATATTGTTGGAAAAAAAACCCGTCTGGTTCACTAATGCTCTTTAAGGAAAGAATCTGCCATCCTTAACTGGTCAGGCCTACATGTGACTCCAGACCCATAGCAATGTGGTTGACTCTTAACTGCCCTCTGGGCAATTAGGGATGGGTAACAAATCCTAGCTTGGCCAGTGATGCCCTCATCCCGTGAATGAATAAAACAAGACTCCAGGGTGGGTGAGACTTAAAACCAGGGCCTTCTGATCGCAAGGCAAACACACTACCACCGCATCACACAATCATCTGAGAATTATGTCTGTTTTTTCCTCAGTGTAGAAATTCAACCAGCAATTCAATCACTGAATCACCTGAGTTAAGAACTGAACTTTTATTTTAAGAGCCTATGAGCCAATTACCCTTGTGGGTCAGTGTAACTTCAACAAAAACAGGAGGGGAGTCCTCAGCCTTTTTAAACAATAATTCTATCTCAGGAGTAGGTAGGACTTGAACCCAGGCCTACGGGCACAAAAATAGGGACATTACCACTGCACCATAAGATGACAGCTCTGACATACAAAGGTCTATCAGTTGGCTGTCAATCAATTCTGGAGCATCTATTTGAGTCTTAAAGGGACTTGACTTGTAACTCTGACACTTTACAGTGAGTGAAATTACAGTATTTTCGTTGTTTTAATGTACAAAATCGGGTGGCCATTTTGTGCATAGCAAGCTACCACAAACAGCAAATGGTAATAAGATCATGTTTTTTTTAGTTTTGGTTCATGAATTAATATTGGTCAAAACATTTGGAAATTACTCCCTCTGCACCCCAGATCTTTGCCAAAGTAATATCATTATTAGATTCCCTACAGTATGGAAACAGGCCCTTCGACCCAACAAGTCCACACTGACCATCCAAAGAGTAACCCACTCAAACTCATTCCTCTACCCTATATTTATCCCTGCCTAACATACCTAATGCTATGGACAAATTAGCATGGCCAATTCACCTGACCCACACATCTCTGGATTGTGGGAGGAAACTGGAGCACCAGGAGGAAACCCATGCAGACATGGGGAGAATGTGCAAACTCCACACAGAGAGTCACCTGAAGCGGGAATCAAACCCAGGTCCCTGGTGCTGTGAGGCAACAGTGCCAACCACTGAGCCACTGTGCCACCCGATGACTCAGTAACTGCCATCCTGAAGAGCAAAGCGGGTCTCACTTTGATGTCTGATCTCCAACAGTGCAGCTGCCCCTCAATGTTGCTCTGGAATATCAATTTACATTGTGCACTCAAGTCTCATGACACAGAATCTAAATCGATTAGGCTCTGACTTGGAGGTGAGAGGGTTATCACCATGCTGTGGCTGGCTAATGGACTCAATCTCCAAGCACACAGACACACATCAGGAGAAGTGGAAGTTAAAATGATAAATCTGTATAATCTAACAGTAGCACACCTTGCATACAAGTTCCACTTTTTCTTGTTGTGGGAACTCAGGCATCTGGATATCCCACCATATGTCTAAGTCAAGCTTCTTCAGTGCAGATAAGAGCCCCATTTGAAATTAACTCATGCTACTTGGCTTTCCTGAAGTTTCTCATTGAGAGCATGTGCTGCTGGCTCCTCAGGATGTGTGTCCTTCAGCATTCCTTAACAGCCAACGAGGAATGGGAATTCTGCTGCAAGCACCTCCAGGAAAGCTTCAGACTTTCCCAGCTCTTCTGACTGCAGACATCCCTAAAAAATGTCTTGATTGACAACTGAATGCTCATCTCTGTGTCATGAGCTTGCAGGCCAGTACTCCAGCTAGCAGTGTGTCTTTATTGAACTGCTGGAAGATGGATGTAGACATCCCATGGCAACAGCTAATCAGGAGGCACAAGGACAGTATTGCTTTTCTATCTCACTCTCCAGCACTTTGCGACCATCAGAACCCCCAGCCCAATGACAGGCCTGATCATCCCTACTCTACCCACATCAAGGGCTCATGCCAGAAACGTCGATTCTCCTGCTCCTTGGATGCTGCCTGACCTGCTGCACTTTTCCAGCAACACATTTTCAGCCCTACATCCTCATAGCCAGCCTTGTCTCTCTCCTACCAATTGGAGTTCTCTCCCATTTACCAGCCTTGTTGCCAATTTGGGAGGTGAAACTGTAAGATGAGCTGTGAAGCTACAAGATTCAAATGAGGTAGGACCTTCATGACCTTGACCTTGTTGAGTTCTTGGATTGTTTTTGGCCTCAGCCACATCTTTCCCGTAAATATCTCGGTCAACGTTTGAAAAGTGCATCATGCAATTTATTTCTTTTGAAGTGTGCACTCAGCTTGGGGTTCACATCCTACTGTTACAGCTAATGGAACATAAATCTAATTAATTAATATATTGAATTAATAAACCTGGAATTGAAAACTAGTATCAGGAGTGAGGACTGTGAAACATTCATTAATTGTTTTAAAGACCCATCTGTTTCAGTAATACTGCTCAGGAAGGGAAATCCTAGCTGTCATATAAGACATTGGTTCTGAATGGGTTAATGTTGCAAACCACATTAAAGCCTCGCCCAATTTATTTGTCACCAGTGTCTCCTGATTGGCTTATCATTCAGGGGACATGGACTTTGCTGACTGGGCCAGCATTTATTGCCCATCCTTAATTGTTCTTGAGAAGGTGGTTCTTGAGCTGCCTTCTTGAACTACTAGGTGCAGGTTGACCCTGAATGGAAGGGTGTTCCAGGATTTTGACTCAGTATCACAGAAGGAATATATTTCCAAGTGAGGATAATGAGTGGCTAGGAGGGGAGCTTGCAGGTGGTGGTGTTCCCTTGTATCTGCTGCCTTGTTCTTTCAGATGGTAAAGGTGATATTTGGAAGGTGCTGCCTTAAGGGCCTTCAGTGAATTTCAGCAATGCATCTTATCGCTGGTACACATTGCTGTTACTGAGTGTCGGTGGTGGAAGGGCTGAATGTCTGTGGATATGGTGTCAATCAAACAGGTTGCTTTGACTGGATGATGCCAGCTTATTGAGTGTTGCTGTAATTGTACTTATCCAGGCAAGTGTGGGGTGTTCCATCACACCTGTGTCTAGTAGATGGTGGACAGACTTTGGGGAGTCAGGAATTGACTGACTTGCTACACTAATCCTAGATGTTGACCCGTTCTTATAGCCACAGTTTTATAAGGCTAGTCCAGTTCAGATTTTGGTTAATGGTAACTCACAGGATGTTGAAAGTGGGGGAATTCACCTCTGGTAATGTTCTTGAATATCAAAGGATGATCATTAGATTCTCTCATTGGATGCTCTCTTCAAGAGCTTATGCTCGAAACATCGACTCTCCTACTTCATGGAGGCTGCCTGACCGGCTGTGCTTTTCTAGCACCACCCTTTTAGACTCTGACCTGCAACAACAACAACCATCTTTCTATGTGTTACATTGTTCAGCCACTGCTATCCAAGTAGGACCTTAGACCTCTATTATGACACAGCAGTGATGTCCCTACATCTGGCCCAGTGGGTCTGGGTTCAAGTCAGACCTGTCCTGCAGGTGTGTTGGAAAGGTTGATTTTAAACATGGTTTTAGAAAGAAGGATTGATAGCAATTGTTCACTGTTTCACTGGTGACATTTGTTTCCAAAGCACTTACAACACTTATCTAGTCTTGCTTACATGTAAATCCAGACACATTGTGATGTGGTCGACTCTTGACTGCTATCAGAAATGTGGGTCAAAGAGTGGGATGTTGGAAAAGCACAGCTGGTCAGTTAGCATCCGAGGAGCAGGAGAATTGGAGGAGAACCCCTTTAAGGAGGGTGCCCTTGAAAGAGGCTTCGCAGTAATGTTATAATCAGCTCGGAGAGAGAAGTCGAAGAGTGTGGTTCTGGAAAAGCACATCGAGGAGCTGCCTGACCGGCTGTGCTCTTCCAGCACCACACTCTTCAACTCTGATCTCCAGCATCTGCAGTCCTCACTTTCTCCTTGCTGTCAGAAATGGTTTAGCGAGCTGTTCTGCTTAAGGGCAATTAGGGACAGGGATAGGCAGCAAATGCAGTAATGTCCAAATCCCAGGGAAACACTTTAGCACAGTTATATGCTAGAAAGACTGCCATTTTGAACACGGTAAGATCTTACAAGCAGCTATGACCATTTGTTTTAATTTTTAGTTTGTGTTAGTTATGTAGGAATGTTGTCGTAGTTGCCAGTGCCGTCCACACAACAGGCAGTCCCACCCAAGACCATAAGTCTTTTGGGCAGAAAAAAGTCAGTCAGGCCATTGAGTCTGCTCTGCCATTCAGTTCACGGCTGATCAAACATCCTTCACTCCCCTTTGTTCTCTTTCCCTATAACACTTACTGATTTTGGAATCATGAGCTCTGTAACCTGTATGAAAACAAGGAGATGGGGAGCTTGTTTATTGTTATTAGTGTTCCTGGCACACTTCAAGAGACCATTACTTGCAAATTACAATCCCAGCTCATGACCTTCAATGGGAAAGGGGAATTTGATGATACGTGTTCCTGCTGTGTACCAGATGCACTGAATTAGAAGATTGTGGGCAGATGTTTGATTAATATCTCATCCAAAGTACTTCAACAGCACTCCCTCAGTGCTGGATTGCAGTGTCAATTTAGAATGTGCCCCAAAGCCTGACAAAGTGACTTTAGTATGCAACAGTCTGAGTCAGAGACAAGATAGTTTACAACTGAGTGAAATTGGCAGCTCCACAATTGTGTCCATGGGGAGCTGTTAATTGCTTTCAAGGCCATGGGCTGGAGGAACATGAAGGGGAGCAAAATGTTTGGAAGGACGATCAGTTGACGGTCCATTCAAATCACAGAGAGGCTCTTCTGTTGTTTCTAGACCCTTCCCTGAGCCTTCTCAGGCTACACTGCACAATGTGGGAAATCTGTACCATCTTCCCATCTTGTGTGGGCAAGGTTCCTTCAGATATGGATTCACATATACAGTGGGGAGAAGAACACTTCAGAGGAAAGCAATTCAGTCAGAACAATAGCTATCTGCCTGCATATTTCCAAGTGAGTTAATAAATTTGTCATTATATGTGTCAAGAGCAATCAGCCTGTCCACAGAAATGCCTGATGGCTTTTGACATTTTGAATAACTAATCACGATTTCCACATCAGGCAACAGCAGAGTGTGAAAGCTAGCTCAGAAATGGTCTTCCTCTTTCATACTGCTGAGCTCACACCTCTCCATCTTGATGCTGTTGATTGTTGCTGCAGTACATTGCAAAGATAGTGGGTGTCCTTCAGCACTTCACAAAGCAAAGCTGGACTCTTAAGCTATTTGACTGTGAAGGCATCACAACCCCACCTGACCCTATTTCCCGCCACTTGTGCTTGCCAGCAGCAATCCATAAATAGCAACAAGAGACAGAATTTTGAGTCTATTCCCTAGAGTCGGGGATTTCAAGAATAGGGGCCTGTTTTTTTGGGGTGAGAGGAGAAAGATTTTAAAAAGATACAAGTGACAATTGTATTACACAGGGAGTGGTTTGTATGTGGAATAAGCTTCCAGAGAAAGTGGTGGATATGGGTCTGGTTTTAATATTTAAGCGGCTTTTAGATAAGTACATGAATAGGAAATGATTGGAGGACTGGTGGACTGAAGAGTCTGTTTTCATGCTGGATGATGTGATGGCTGCCTCTCCCGATTTGAAGGCAGGTGAGACCACTGGTGATGGTTCCATTGCCAATCAACTGTGGGCAACAATTTACTACTGACCTCCATTAAAGCCCTCCTGGTTTGTAGGGCTCAGTGCTGCTTGGAGCAATTGCTTTCCCCATGGAATTGTTTAGATACGTTTTTGAACTTTTGTTCTAGTTAGTTGACTATAGAGACAGAACGGCTAACCTCTCCTTTCTGTTTTGCAGCATTATACCGTCAGTTCCATTTGCTTTGCCTGTCTATTTTTTTACAGCAATAAAACTCATCCCTTTTCCAGCCATCCATCTTTCAGTTCGAAAGAAAAGTCATACTGGACACAAAGCGTGAACTCTGTTTTGCTCTCCACAGATGCTGTCAGACCTGCTGAGTTTCTCCAGCGTCTTCTGTTTCTCTTATAGAAACTGCTGCCTTTAATTTTTCACTATTGAGTGTAACATCCCCAGGATTGAGATAACGTCAGTGTGAGACTATCATTGTGTGAGCATAGCAAACTGGTCAATGCTAAATCTGAGATATTGTTCATCAAACTGTGGTGGGATTAAATAAGATTTTATAAAGCCCTCTGAGGAAGGATCACTGGACCTGAAACATTAACTCTGATTTCTATCCAGACACTGCCAGACCTGATTAGCTTTTCCATCAACTTCTGTTTTTTGGTTCTGATTTCCAGCATCCATAGTTCTTTCAGTTTCTGTTATAAAGAAAGGGTTTAAAATTCCTACAGCGTGGAAACAGGCCCTTTGGCCCAACAAGTTCACCTCAACCCTCTGGAAGTTAACCCATCCAGACCCATTCCCCTACCCTATATGTACCGCTGACTAATGCACCTAACCTACCCATCCCTGAACGCTATGGGCAAGTTAGCATGATCAGTTTACCTAACCTGCACATCTTTGTGATTGCAGGAGGAAACTACAGCACCTGTAGGAAACCCACACAGACAATCTGCCCGAGGCTGGAATCGAACCTAGGTCCCTCGTGCTGTGAGGCAGTAGTGCTAACCACTGAGCTACCATGTTGCCACAAACAGTTTGCAACAGGATAGGACAACATTCTTGCAAGCTGGTAGCATAAGGTAGATTTTAGCAGGGCATGAACCTAATAGTTGAGAGTGTGTTGCTGGAAAAGTACAGCAGGTCAAACAGCATCCAAGGAGCAGGAGAATCGACATTTCAGGCATGAGCCCTTCTTCAGGAATGAGAACCTAGTAATCTGTAATGGTCCACACCAGCAGTAATATCCAGAAAGGAACCTTGAGAGCAGATTAGAGAGTATAGACAGATTCCTGCAGACAGAATAAGGGAAAGATTTAGAATGGAAAATGTTGAAAATGTAATTAAAAGAATGCATATATAATTGTAGAGGGTATCGAAGTTGATGGCATTCTATGTATATTGGACAGACTTGGGTCTGAGCAAGACTGACTATCAGTGTTTTTTTGGCCAGCCTAAAAAAGTCTCTCCCTCTCAGGTTGTTTGAGTAAATGCAGAGTTAACCAGCATACCTATATACCGTATGGTTTGTGTAGGAGATTAATCACAACAAAACTGAAACTTGGTGGAGACATTTTCATTTCAGATCAGGTATCCATTGAGTACAGGTTATATTCAAGGTCACTCTTTCTTTTTCTATGTACGTCATATCAAGAGTTAATAAACCGAAATATGAAATATAACATTAATACCGCTCTTGCCCTGGCAATCTCTACTAGTCATTCAGAAAGAGATATAGTGACTGCAGAGAGACTCAGCCTTGAAACCATCCAACAATTGTATTGCCGAAGTGTACTTTCTGAGGTTAGGACGAGTTCAAACCTAACATTTTTGGTCCATGCCAGATGCAATCTTCAAGGAAAATAAGTGAAAGGCAGCTCACAAGTAAATTAAAAATAAGAAGGTGAATTGGAAGGCGATTGAACAAGTGACTGAAGTCAGCTGAAAAGTCATTAGTCCAACTGTGTGTACATTCATTCTCACTCATCTGAAACATGCAGCCTCTGAGTTGTCAATGTGCCCGTCTAAACTGACACTGTGCTGACAAGGAGAATGTATGCAGCATTAAACTGAAAGTTGTCTCTTTGACAGGCCAATCAGTAAATGTGATGGATACAGGACAAAGCATATTATGGACTGTATTTTTCACAGTATTAACGTTATGCCCTACTTCAAGACTAAGCCTCTGCTGTTCCAGGACCAGCATGACCCACGGGGTGGAATCTTTTTGAGGTGTCAGCAGCTGCTTGCCTCTTTTCGGGAAGACCTGCTTGACCCACAGACAGTAGCCAATGGTAGGTCTTCCTTTGGAATTAACTGAGTGCCATTGAGGGAGTCAACCCCACTCCCCTCTCCAATTCCCATCCTCCCCCATCCTACCCTATAGGTGACTGTTGACCTCATGGTTCTAGATACCATGCACAATCCATTGTGATCGGGCAGCGATCGGGTTAATACTAGCTTTGACAAGTTGAGGTCCTTCGATAGTTATGAATTGAACATTTAAGTGTCTCAACTAACACTAAGGTAGGCAGCTGACTTTAGGCTCTCCAATCCAGAACTTAGTTTCAGTGGAGGTTGCTGGGCAGCTCATTTCAGGTGCACCTCATTTAACTGCCCTGCCCATCTCTGAGCTACCACAACAGTAGCAGAAGATGCTGGACACTGTTTCAGATGTAGGGCTATGCATTATTCCAAGTATGAAAGTAACTGGGGACCCAGGAGGGACATTGTGCTCTGCTTCAGGAGGGACATTAATTATCGTTTCAGAGGTTTCATTTTCCCTGTGTCAGGCTGGTAGTGCTGGAGGGAGGAGTGGTGGAGGCGGTCCTCAGATCAGCACTGATATTACAGCTGTTCAGGGTCTGATGTGATGCTTTGGCCCAAAAGTGACATTACAAACAGTTTCAGGAACCTGGTGGTATATCATTCCATGAATAACCTCAGTACTATTCCGAAGAGGTATGAATCAAATATAATTTTCAGATGATTATGTGGACCCATATAGATATTTTTGTGAACTTTTAAACAAAGGACACTTTGCTTAGAAAAAAGCACTGGGTACAGTAACAATGTTGCATGGGCAAGGAGCAGAAATTTCAAATGGATTCTGAAGCACTTTCGGACAGAGCTCATATGGCCTAGTTTATAATAAGTCAAATGCATTTTTGAACTTAATTGGAGAGAATTTGACCAGCCTGAAGAGAAAATCCCTTTGCTCACTTTCTTTGCAACTTCTTTCAGCAAAATGTGTGAGCTGAAAACCCACCAGAAGTCACCTTTGCCATTTGTCGAGGATTCTTGGAGAAGATTCATTGGAATCTACTCCACAGTCTTTAGCAAAAAGAATTCAGCTTGCTATCGCAGTTCCAGGAAGCCAACTCGGTGACAGCAGCTTCTGTGCCCAGAATATCTTTGGAATCAGAATCCCATTTGTGACAATCCATGAACTATCTTTTTTTGATGACATTAAATATTGGCCAAAGTACTTTAAAGTTAACACTGCAGAGTAATTTTGTTTTTCTTCTCAGATTTGTGTGGGTATGTATGTGCATGTATATATTACGGTTTTTGTAAAATAATCATATTTGCCTAATCCCAGATTGTTTGCCAATAATCTTTGCATCTTGAAGTTTGTTTCATTATTCAGCCAATTATTCATTGCTGACTAAAGCAACCTTGTACATAATACTGAACCTGACAGTCTGAGAGCTCTATAATTGACCAGATCTCCAACCTGATTACATTTATTTGTTGTGACCAGTGGAGGGATTGGACTAGAAAAGGAAACTGATCTCTCCAACCTCAGTCAAAACAGTACTCCTCACTTAGTGCATGATAAATTAGAATGGGGTTTATGTTTCCGTTCACCTCATACAAACACCTTCTTGAAAGCTTATGCTTTTATCTTGGCTGGAGGCTGTATTCGGGTTTGATTGTGGTACTTATCACGGATGAGCAGCCTTTCAATGTGAATTAGAAACACACGTAGAATGGTGGCGACAGTGTTTATTTGAGTGTGAGAAGCTTAAGGATAGAGTATATCTTAAGGATAGTAACAGAGGAAAAAATGAATGGGACTGGAGAGGGGAAAGGGAACAAGGTTTAGAAAGAATACAAAGGTGAGAATGATAGTGGAGAATTCTTCAGCGCACATTGATTAATTTTGTTGCAATCTCACCAATATTATAACCGAGAACAGGAACAATCTATGTTGCACCCAAACAGTTTCCTATTTCTCAAAGGCTCAATATGTTTGCCAATAGTTATCAAGTTATTACAATATTATTGGTGGAAAAATAAATGTACAATATCCTTGATCCAGCCTATTGACATCTCTATTAATCTGCTCATTGAACTGTTGATCAAGTATAAACGTCTAAATTTTAAATTAACCATACTCCTGCCAAAAAATAAAAGGCACTGGTCCAGCTCCCCCATTTCAGAAACCAATTGCTTGGACTGTTTATTTCTCTGAATATGTAATGCTACATTTTCAGCTCCAAGCGAGGACGAGGATGAAGTAGGTTATCTTGCAAAAAAAAAATCCTGCCTTTCAACCGTTTCGTGCAATAATTGCTCATTAAGCCCAGTGATTGTCTGTTTGTGGTAGAACCTCCTCTCCTCTACATGTGCCTCCAGTCTCTGAGCTAATTAATGATTAATCAATCAGCAAATTTCGACATTAATGTCTAGCTTCAGGTTTATAGAGATAAGTGTTTCAGCACATCCAGCCAGAGGAAGTATAACAGATACGCTACCTTTGCATTCAGGAATGGCCTTAAGAAACCCAAGGGTGATTTGGCAAGGATCTGACTCTGAGAAGATTTGTTTTGAATCACAGAATTGTTAGAGTGCAGGAGAAGGCCAATCAGCCCATCATGTCTGACTCTCTGAATGAAAAATATGCCTTTCTCCTGCCTTCTGCTCATAATCATACAATTTGCTCCTGCTCAAATAAAGTTTCAGTTATTCTCTTTTTGATGTTCATTTGGTTAAGCGTGCCTTGCATTTAATTTTTTAGAGGGTCTTTCACTGTGAGTTTTGAAATTTTATATAGCTTATCAAACACACCTCACTAACTACCTACCCTGCTCCTGTACCATCCATAATACCCAATGCTGGCCTCTGTTTCTGTGCACAGTTCTCAGAACAACTTGCCACTCATTAGAAAGACTGCTTCCTTTGTACCTGCGCCATCTTTGGAAGGTCGCTGTGAACTAGGACAAGCATTGACAGTCTGGCATTGCCCCTCACCAGCAACATGACGGCACAGCAGTCACAAAGCAAGGCTGCACACAGTACCTTGCCGACTGGAGTACTGTGTGCAGTTCTGGTCGCCGCACTATAGAAAGGATGTGATTGTACTTGGAAGGGATGCAGAGGAGATTCGCTGGGACATTGCATAAGATGGAACTTTTCAGCTATGAAGAGAAGCTGAATAAGTACAAGTTTTATTAGGGTAGGATCCTTAACTGGGAAGTCTCGGTCCTCTGGGTCTACCAGAACTAAGCAGAGGTACACTGGAGATTTGCTAGTACAAAGGTCCTGGACTCCTAAGATGGAGGTTTGTCCATGGGCTAGTGTCTTGGAGAGGGTGTTGGTTCTGCAGGATAAGGGCAGCAGGCAGAAATGGGTAAGGGGATTGTTCACCTTAACTCTCCACCATCGGACAAGTGCCCCAATCATTATTTGCCTCTTAAGGAACTCGATTAGTGGGATGGAAATGTGAAGCTTGGGCTTTCCCATCCAGAATACTTACAAGAACAAAAGCGGGAAGATAGTGGAATTCTGTTCTGTAATCATCTCAGCTAATTCAATCCATTTTCCCACTGGACCTGGAAAATTACACCCATGCATACTGGCTGAACTCTGTGTGTGTGGTGAAGTCTATGAAGTTAACTCTTTCTTACTCATACCTCCTTAATGATTAATGCCCAGTGCAGTGATTATAAAAGTGTCAGCCAGGTGGCCCTCATAGAATGAGTTCCCTGATTAGGGCAGTTAATCTGGTCCAATCAGGGGGCCCTGGCTGACAGATAAGAACAGGAGTGTTGGGGCAGCACGGTGGCTCAGTGGTTAGCACTGCTGCCTCACAGCACCAGGTTCGCAGGTTCGATTCCAGCCTCGGACACCTGTCTGTGTAGAGTTTGCACATTCTCCCTGTGTCTGCGTGGGTTTCCTCCCACTGTCCAAAAATGTGCAGGTTAGGTGAATTGGCCATGCTAAATTGCCCATAGCGTTAGGTGCAGGGGGAATGGGCTGGGTGGTTTGCGCTTAAAAAAAAGAACAGGAGTGTCAGAGGCTCTGTTCACTCTGAGAGCTGGCTCTGAGGGAGCTGGATCAGTGTCAAGGACTCTCCACGTGTAAATAAAGGGTGACTTGGTGACAGGATACCGGCCTCTGTGGAGTTATTTCACCCAGGACTTTATGATCAAATATTGATGAAGCTAATGTCCAGATTGTGCACAGAGCTGTAGTCCCAGTGCCTGCCATCTCCAAATGTCCTTTCAGACCATCCCACATAAAGATGGTTTATAATCACCATGAGCACACTCTCGATTTCTAGCAGCTCAATTAACTGCTGTACATCAGCAGCAATCTCCTCCAGCTGCAGTGTGGAATAAATTAAAAAGAAAATTTAAAGAAAACAGGCAGACGTGGTCAATTATTTATGAACTTCCACTTTTATGAAATCTGTCTTGTGAGTGTAGCTGCTCAAAGGTTGTGCACCTTGCACACAGTACTTGTGGAAAATACAACACCGTGCAGAACTGGGAGACTAAATAGGATCATTACTTGCAAAGAACTGCGAAAAAAAAAATCAACATCTGTGTGTTTGTGTATCTGTCTTGTGAGCTTCTATTTTCTTTTATT
Organism: Hemiscyllium ocellatum; assembly: GCF_020745735.1. Taxonomy (NCBI): domain Eukaryota; kingdom Metazoa; phylum Chordata; class Chondrichthyes; order Orectolobiformes; family Hemiscylliidae; genus Hemiscyllium; species Hemiscyllium ocellatum. The sequence continues at coordinate 13,499,461 of NC_083439.1, forward strand.
TCAACAAAGCACATGCTTTTAATTTCTAAATGCAGTGTCACCCGGTTGCTAATTTATCGTTTATCTAATCTGTTTTTCTAATCTTTACAAGCCTTTTCCTGGCCTTGTCCATTCACTTGGTTTTTCAATAAGAAGAAAGATAATCTCTGGCAGCATGAAGTGATATTTGTGTCTCTGTTAATCCTTCTGATTGATTTTAAATCCTTGACTTTCTCCTCTCTGTTAATGTAAGTAACCTTTTGGAGGTAGATTTCCAGTTGGGAGGAGGAAATGAGCATAGATCATTGAATTCCTACAGTGTGGAACCAGGCCATTTGGCCCATTGAGTTTGCTCAAAGCAGACCCAAACCACCACCCTATCCTTGTAACCCTGCTTTTTCCATGGCTAATCCACCTAACCTGTACATTCCTGGACGCTATGGGCAATGTAGCATGGCCAATCTACCTAATGTGCACATCTTTGGACTGTGGGAGGAAACCAGAGCACCCCCATCACATGGAGAATGTGCAATCTCCATACAGACAGCTGCCAGAGGGTGGAATCGAACCTAGGTCCCTGGCACTGTAAGGCAACAGTGCTAACCACTGAACTACCATGCTGCCCAAATGTTCTCCTAATATTTTATTCCAGATACATCACTTTCCAATGTAGTATGTTCTCAACAAAAGCTTTTTCTTTGCTTTCTCTTCAATCCTGAAGATCTTGGGCTCTGTCAGGCTACATGACTTTATATTTGCATTCGTTGGCATTTCATAAAGCATCAAGTTTCGGTGTTGAGCAGTTGAAGACTGGAAGAGAGGAGGGAGCAGGTGAGGCCCATTCACAATCACAGCCTGTCAGTCAATACCCACCTGCAATCACAACTTTATTTAAAGTTAAAATTCACACAACACCAGATTATAGTCCAACAGGTTTGTTTGGGAGCATTAGCTTTCGGAGCGCTGCTCCTTTATCAGGTGATTGTGGAGCAGGATCACAAGACACAGAATTTATAGCAAAAAGATCACAGTGTCATGCATGTAACTGGAATGATGTATTGACCAAACCTAGATTGTTGTTAAGTCTTTTGTCTTTTCAAATCGGTTGCAGGTTTCGGTTCATTAATATGTCAATCCCAGAACTTCTTTCAAATCACATTCTCGAGATAACTTAAGGTTTTCTGAAAAAAAGGTGATATCTCAGCTCAGACAATGCATTAAAGCTGTGAGGTTAGAGTCGGTCTGTATCCAAATCCTGAGTCAAAGTAGGAATTTATAAAATGTTACATGGATTGACTGCCTGCATTGACTGCCTATAGATTGTGTGCTTTTTTGAACAAAATAGAATGGATCTACAATTACAATTCTGCAAATGCAAATTCACTCCATAGACTTATATATGTCTGTATGTGTATGTGAGGGGGGAGTGTGTGTGTGTGTGTGTGTGTAAATTCTTCTGAGAGTATATCTGAGAGACAGCATGTGTTTGAGACAGGGTTGGCAAGAGTGTGTGTGTGTGAGAGAGAGTGTGTGTATAGTAATGTGGAGTCACCTGTAGTGTGACATGAACCCAAGGTCCCAGTTGAGGCCATATGCATGGATACCTGAACTTGGCTATCAGTCTCTGCTCAGCCACTTTGCATTGTTGGGTATGCTGAAGTCTGCCTTGGAAGATGGTCACCCAAAGATCAGAAGCTGAATGTCCCTGACCGCTGAAGTGTTCCCCGACTGGGAGGGATCACCCCTGTCTGGCGATTGTTGTGTGGTGTCCATTCATCCGTTGTCATAGCGTCTGCTTGGTCTCACCAATGTACCATGCTTCAGGGCATCCTTGCCTGCAGCGTATGAGATAGACAATGTTGGATGAGCCACAAGACTGCCTGATGCATACATGGTGGGTGGTGTCCCCACGTGTAATGGTTAGTATCCGTGTCGACACTCTGACACGTCTTGCTGATATGGTTGGATGGTTTTGTGGTTGAGGTTGTCCTGAAGGCTGGGCAATTTTGCTGCAAACAATGATCTGTTTAAGTTTTGGTGGTTGTTTAAAAGCAAGAAGAGGAAGGTCTTGGCGAGGACCTCATCCTCATCAATAATGTGTTGCAGGCTGTGAACAACTTAGCATAGTTTCTCTACTCCCAGGAAGTACTGGACAACAAAGGGTACCCTATTAGTCACATCCCGTGTCTGTCTCCTGAGGAGGTCATTACAGTTTCTCGCTGTGGCATGTTGGAACTTGAAATTGATGAGCTAAGCATCGTACTCTGTTCTTATGAGGGCATCCTTCAGCACCTTCAGTTGTCTGTTGTGTTCCTCCTCATCTGAAGAGATTCTGTGTATGTATGAGGCTTGTCTGTAGGGGGTTGTTGTTTTGATATGTTTGAGAGTGGAAGCTAGAGAAGTGCAGCATCATGATATTATCCATCGATTTGCAGCAGAGTGAGGTACTGAGGCGCCCATCCTTTCTCATCATTAAATGATACTGTTTGATTTTGTTATGATCTGTGTTGAGTTCACCAAATTTACATCAGGTCTGGCTTGGGATCAGTAAACTTTTCTTTAAAGGAGAGTTTGAGATCCTGGTTACGTACTTAGATGATAAAGCCTGTTCTGAACTAAGCCAGACCACTCAAATCATTCATAAGTATGCAGCTCAGACCATAACTTTTGTTTCTATATGTGTACAGTGAAAATTACTGGATGAAGTTAGCTAAATTGACTACTAGATTTTAAAACAAACATTTATTCAGAAAATAACACAACAAAATACAAAGAACAGAATAAAGAATCCCTACAGAACTCAATCTATCCAACGAGACTTAATTATGCTGTTCTGAATATATACAACAGTCCCAATAAGTAAACTCCTGCTAAAATCCAGGACAAATGGAACACATGCCTACAGGTTGAAGTTGAAGGACAGAAAGAGAGAGAGAGTTTCTACACAGCTCCCTATTGGACTCCTCACCTGTTCAAGATTGAACTGAAAACTGCTCAGCTCAGCTAGAGAGCTGACCACGCCCCTTTCATTATACAGGTCACTTCTAAAACATGACCACTTTGGCCTGGATTCTCATCTGTCTACATATAAACAAAAAGGCCCCTCAAAATCCTTTTCATCTCTGTACCAAACCACATTGATTGCAGCCCGGCATGGTTTATTGCCCCTCTGAAAAAAATCAAGGACAGAGTCTCCTTGAGCCGAGGAACAGCTTTTAGAAAAAAGGGGACTAGCTTCATGATAAGCCACAAGATTGCACGGTTTTGAGAAATAAATCTTCACTCTATGAAATTGGAAAAATAAAACAATCGATAAAATATATTCCAAATTCCAGAGTAAATGTGAAATAAATATGCCCAACAGGCAAACTGTGGGTGAACATTACCACAGAACATTTAGATTGAATATTTTTCACTAACGTACTGAGCCAGTAGTGACATTATGGGTCACCAAATCTCATTCAATGTTGATTCCTTTACAAGGGAATACAAATCTTCACTTTTCATGTTCTGGCCTTGAAATCCCTCAGTAGCTACTCCTTCACAATTGCCTTATTGTCTTCTCATATCCTGGTCGTTCAATCTCTTCCCCTGAGACTGTAATCCATTGGCATCCTGAAACTCCAAACCAGCATCTACCCAAGGGAGCAATCCCTGTTCTGTTGCAGACAGCTAGTTTCACTAAAGATGATGTAACCTCTGGGATGTGTCCCAGCTCCAAAATTGCTCAGCACTGCTTGTGTTGGGATTCCCTTCACCATCCCCTCTGCCTCTTTTTAGCTGCATCCTGTGGGCTCCCTTTTCTGCTGATCTATACAAGGTAGGTACATACTGTTTTAATGTCTGGGTCCTTCATTTTTTAAAAAAAATTGAGTGGTGATTTGAGGCCTAATATGCTGCCATGCTGTACTATGCTCTGGGACCATGGGGTCTATTGGCAAATGGATTCTCCCTTGAGTCCAAAACAAATTGAATTGAAACAAGTATAGTGAGGGTACATATTCTCTTTCTCTGCAAAAAAGAGAAACATAGCTTCCAGTACATACAAGTGCACAATTCTGAGTCTGACTGACAATCCTAAATTGGTTGTCAGTGTAGTTTCTTGCAAACTCAGGATTATCCAACAAAATACAATACAATTTATCTTTTGCCTTTCCCCTGCATTCTTCTTAAGGTCCTGCTTGTCTTTGCTTTTCAGATATTAATCCAACACCCTCCCAAATGCCTCAGTGGAACCTGCCTTTACCACACGCTCAATCTATTGATTCTTGTTCTTAATCGTTATTCTTTTCCCAGTCACATTAAATCTGTGCCCTGCTGTTCTTGAACTTTCCAACTTTGACTGTTCATAATCTTTTCCAAGGAAACCTGTCTCAATTATGGGGTAAGGACAGAAGGTGAGCAAGTATTTGGAGAGAGTCTAGTAGCACAGTGGTTATGTTACTGAAAAACCTCATCATCCGGAAAATCCAGTGCCTGGTGTTCTTGCCCATTCTGGTCTCAGTGTGATTCCAGACCCACATCAATGAGATTGACTTTTAACTTCCCTCCAGGATTGCCTAGTTATATCTTTGAAAGCATCTGTCCATCACCTTTTCAAGAGCAACAAATCTTTGCCTTGCCAGCAATAACAGGAGTAAGACCACAAGATAAAAGAGCAGAAATTGGACATTCAGACCATTGGGTCTGTGTATATCAGCCTTGAATATACTTGATGACCCAAAGCCAACAACCCTCTGGCACACAGAATTCCATAGGATCACAACCGTCTGAGAGAAGTAAGGTCTCCTTTCTATCCCTAATGAGCAACCTGTTACTCAGGTTCTGGTCCATGACTCTCCCATAGATTAAAGAAGCTCCCTGTACCTAACCTGTCAAGTCTCCAAAGAAACTTGTATCTGCCATTAAGGTGGCCCATTTTCTATATTCTAATGAGTACAGGCCTAACTTATTCCACCTCTCCTCATAAGACCTCTCCTCATACCCAGTGTCAGCTTAGTGAACTTTCTCTGGACTGTCTCTGATGTCGATTCAATGTACCTTAGATAAGGAGACTAAAAATGTTCACAATATTTGACATCTAATTTGACTGGCACCTTGTATTGTTTTAGTAAGACTTACCAAATTTTTATTATCTATTCTTTTCATCTGTGATCACTTATTAAATCTACCTTATTACACATTACCAGATGCAAAATGCCTGGTCCCTAGCTGGATCCACAGCATAATAATCTAGGAAACCATTTTGAATTCTTCCTCGTGACTACCTCTGTCAATTTGAGTAAAGTTGTCTGTGATTAAAGTACTGCATGTTTGTATGTTCGCATCTCCTGTTCTATTCTCAGCCTGCCAGAACAGTTACTGTGAGTGGGGTTGTGGGGGACTATAGATTACTCTCACCTCCTCTTCTTATTTCTCACCCCACCCATAATGATTTTAAAACAAGGCAAGGTGATTTAGGACAAATTGATGGACAACTTCAGCTATTGCTATGTGTTTGAATGGTGATTATGGACTAACTGGATATTGTCTGCTTCTCCTAACACATTCTTCCCTGAATATTTAAACAAAAACATTTTCTCAATAAGGAAAGCAATAGTCTTTGGTTCTGAGGTAATGTTTATATTTACACCAATCCTTCAATCCATCACTTTGTCCTCTCCATTATTGGACTGGGTTGTTTTTGGAGGCTTTGTAGCTCAGCACATATTTCAGTGCACATAATTCCAGGATGCTGGCATCAAGTAACAGAAGAATAATCTCACCCAGGGATGCAGATGTTGCCACAACACTGCTGTGGCTTCTGAACATGGTCGAACTCACAGATTAAATTGCAGTCTTTGATTTATGCTCTGTGTGCCATTTAAAAAAAATGTTATTTTTCCATTAAAATAGAAGCAATTAAAATGGGAGTTGAATGCACTCCCAAAACATTGAGTATAGCCTGCAGGAGGCCTCGATAATGTCACATGATTTATGACAGTGTGTTGGAGTTGGAGCTAAATTATAGGGGCTGGTTGAATGGCAGTTGTATGCACTATAAAATAATTACCACTGATTCAGAGAAAAAAAGTAATGTCGATGACAAGGCAACAAGAAACATGACATGAACGAAGATTCCAGAGCTCTGGCATGGTCCCAGTTTAATGAGAATTTAATGTTTTGAGAATATTTAGGGGTTTCCAAAAACCAAATCTAAGAAAACATTTCCAGGCATGTTTATGCATTTTCTCGGCTACCTGTGGAGTACAGTGGGATAGAAATTGCTTTGTATAACATTTGTCTCCCAGCTGAAACATCTTCAATAATGGGACTCCCTACACCAGATCCATGAGCTGTTGGCCCAATGGTCAGAACTGGTTAAGCTTTTTTTTTAACAGGTGCTTAAAGCAGCTGTTGTATCTGTTGTATGAGGTAATTGCTCTGAAAGGGTTAATGCTGAAGACTGCATTAAATTCCATGCAATCTACTGCAGTCATAAGGACTTGAGTGGGGAAACAGAGACCTTCTTAACCTCCCAAAGAAGAAAGACTTGAAATTCTAGGTTTCCCAATGGGCAAACAGAGATCAGTCTGTTCCCTCTGTCAAGTTGTCAATGGAGAGTGGGTTTTAGGGGGCACAGTCAGCCCAGGTATTCTGTTCACTAGAAGTCAAGGGAATTTATTGGGCTCAGTCATAAAATAGGGAATTTGAGGACCTCAGTTGTGGAGTTAGGAGGCAACATGCAAAGGGGATAATAACTATGAAGGTGGACATTTTAACATATAATTAGGAGATAGAATCCCTACAGTGAGGAAGCAGGCCATTCGGCCCATCAAGTCCACACTGACCCCTCAAACAGCATCCCACCCAAACCCACCTCCTGGCCTTATCATTGTAACCCTGCTAATCCACTTAACGTACATACCCCAGAACACTTTGGGCAATTTAAAATGGCCAATCCACCTAATCTGCACATCTTTGGACTGTGGAAAGAAACTGTAGCATTTGGAGGAAACCCACGCAGACACGGGGAAAATATGCTAACTCTCCACAGAAAGTCACTCAAGGCTGGAATCGAATCTGGGTCCCTGGTGCTGTGGGGGGGCAGTGTTAACCATTGAGCCACCATACTGCTCTGCTGCAGCATTGTAGAGACTGCTGCAGGAAGTGGGGATGGAGAGTAGTCATTGACAGTGACCACCACCCCTGTATAAATGGACAGACAGTCCATGACAATGTCCAGCATGACTAAGCTGCTTGCCCGGAGCTCAGGAGCATATGGGCAGATGAAGAGTTAAATACATAGATTGGTTGGGAATGTGGGGAAGATCAGAGCTGATGGCATTGACAGGAAGAAAGGAACATGAAGGCACGGGAGGTGGCCCAAACTGAAAGGCTGAGCCTGTGACTCAGTATATGCAGAGTTAACTGTGCTGCCTCCCAGCCTCATCGAAATCACAAATGTGCAACGCAAATGCGAAATGGCTATCACCAAATCTGGAGTGGGTGAAGGACGGTTTTCTTTCTGAGGGAGTTGGTTCCACTTTTGTTCAATGTGAGGGCCTTCAAAAAGCAATAGTACATCACATTGTTCAATTGTACTAATAGCTGTGAGGCACAAGTTATGTCATGTGACTGTAAACAGTCACCTCATTTGCAAAAGTTGCACTTACCTTTCAAGGTTCCTTCGACAGCACAAGGTGCAGGAGCTGCTCATTTCACACCTTGCACCATAAAACATCCACCTCATTATCCTTACTGCAATGCTGCCTTTCCTGGGGACTGTGAGAAGCTCTCAGTATTGTTTGAACATGTATTATCTCATGCTCAGGTTGAGAATTTGCTCGCTGAGGTGGTAGGTTTATTTTCAGACATTTTGTCACCGTGCTAGGTAACATCATCAGTGAGCCTCCGGTGAAGCGCTGGTGTTCTGTCCCACTTTCTATTTATGTGTCTTGGTCTGTTATGCTGGGTGATATCATTTTTAGTCCTTTTTCTCAGAGGATGGTAAATGGGGTCCAAATCGATGTGCTTATTGATGGAGTTCCAGTTTGAATGCCAGGCCTCTAGGAATTCCTGTGCGTACCTCTGTTTAGCCTGACCTAGGATGGATGTGTTGTCCCAGTCAAATTAGTGTCCTTCTTCGTCTGTTGTAAGGATATTACTGATATTGGGTCATGTCTTTTGGTGGCTAGTTGGTGTTCATGTATCCTGGTGGCTAGTTTTCTGCCTGTCTGTCCGATGTAGTGTTTCATAAACGGAGGTGCATCAATGGGCCATAATATACTGCACCACCCAGAAACTACAAACAGCTGAAGAAAAATACCTATTCAGCGTATTCAAGAAGAATGGGTATCCACTAAACATAGTCCATTGATTTCTCAACAACAAACCCGAACAAGCAGACATAATGTGCCCGGAAACCCTAGCCACGTTACCATACATGAAAGACATCTTGGAAATGACTTCCAGATTATTCAGATCCTTTGACATCATGGTAGTCCACAAACCTGCCAACACATTTAAACAGTGGCTGGTGAACCTAAAGGACCCTATACAAACAACCAGCAAAACGATTGTCATTTACAAAATACCAGGCATAGACTGTAACAAACACTACATTGGACAGACAGGCAGAAACCTAGCCACCAGATACATGAACACCAACTAGCCACTAAAAGACATGACCCATAATCACTAGTATGCTTATATACAGATGAAGAAGGACACCACTTCGACTGGGACAACACATCCATTCTAGGACAGGCCAAACAGAGACACACACAGGAATTCTGAGAGGCCTGGCACTCAAACTGGAAGTCCATCAATAAACACATCGATTTGGATCCCATTTACCATCCTCTGAGAAAAAGAACTGGAAGTGATATCACCCACCTGAAGAGACCAAGCCACATAAATAGAAAGTGGGACAGAATACCAGTGCTTCACTGGAGGCTCACTGATGATGTTACCTAGCATAGTGATGAAACATCTGAAAACAAACCTTCCAGCTCAGCGAGCAAACTTACAACCTGAACCTCAACAAATTTTCTCAACAATCACAATCATCTCATACTGGATGTGCAGCAAGTGGCTTGAGCAACACACACCTGATCATGAGCAACAAAGTGCAAGGTCCATGCAGAGGCATCCCATTATGCCCTTATTGGGGGTCTCCATGTCCATGACTGGGGGAAGCTGTTCGAATGCTACTCATGTGACTGTGCCTGCTGAATGATCCCATTACTGAAGAGCTGTTTTGCTTTGGATATTGTCCACGTAGGCTCATTGGAACTGTGCAGTGAAGCTACAGTCATCCCTGTCACACTAAAAACATTTGCACAAATCGATGAGGAACACAAGAGTCTAGAAGCGAGGACCAGTATTACCCTCCAGCAAATGTCAATCTAATCCCAGTTGTAGGTGCCTTCACAATGTGGTGAAGGTGCAATGGAGCCACATCTTCCATGGATAAAGAGACAGATGACAGAAGGGTACTGTTGCCATACTCTGCTAAAGGTGGCAGTAAGGCTGCCATGCTATGATGTCGAGGCAGATAACACCTTCTTCTATTGGGGACACCAAGGACCATAGGATGTCTTCTCCATATCAGATTTCCATGCAGGTCATATCTGAGGGTTTATTGGAGTACAAGTACGGTAGACGCACTTAATCCTTTGAACCTATGTTCTGGATATCTGAATGATACATCAAGACTATGTGGTAGATAATTAGGATGAGTAAGAGCTGCAGCATTGTCCTGAGTAAGAACATCCCGCAAAAGAACAGCATCCGCTAAATTAACACAGACAACACTTCATTATCAATCTTGTTCAATGGAACTGAGTTGCATGAATTCATCTTTCGTTGACTGTAAATACTTTGATGTGGCAGAGGCCAGATTCTCTTGTAAAATCCTAAATACAAACGCAGCTTTGATCTTTCTATGTAGTTCAAATTGTTCAATAAAAGTTAAGGCGACAAACAGATGGAAGTCTTCACTACATCCAATGCTTTCTCTTTCATTCACAGCAAAGTTTCATGCCAGTATGGGTACAGTACAAAGGATGGCTATTATTCAGACAGTGTTAAAACATTGTGTGGGGCTAAGGCTGGCTAACCTCACTAGGTGCATTCTTGTAGTTCCAGCTAAAATGACACTCACTTGCAGAGTAATGGTGAACTGTGAACAAATATTTACAAATGTGCATTAGTGGGACTGATTAATGTTGTTGCATGACATGATGAAGAGGTCTTATGGCTAGTATTTCGATTGACATATGCACAGCATGTACTGCCTGCAGGTACTTGTCTGCTTCAGTGGACAGGTGTCTGTGTAACACTGTTGCCCTTTGAAAGGTCTCACATCACTTGAACTTGAAGCTCCCTCTCACAGAATGAAAACTTACCTCTCCATTCTGGAGGCTGGTCACAGCCATTTCCATCTCCATTGTTCACGTTATTGACAGCACGATGGAAAGAAATAGCCGCGGTCCCCAAATGGTGAGTTGGTATGTGTGTGGTTACCATGATGCCAAGGGGTCTGAGTAGTCTGGAAGTCATTTCTGATATGGCTTTGATGTAAGGTAATGTGGTTATAAGTTTTGGTTGCATTGTGTCTGTTTGATTGGGTTTGTTTCTGAGCATTTGGCTTTTTGTGTTTATTGGGTATCCATTTTTCTTGAAAACGTTGTATAGATATTATAGATATTATTATTCTGTGTTTTGTAGTTCTTGGGAAGGATTGATAAAACAATGTTTTCTACTTTCGAAGATAAACCTATAATGTTACATACAACTACATCAGACAATCTAAAAGTACATGTGAATAGGACATAGGTATTTACATAGATGCAGCTGACCTATCAGATCACTGCTCTGTTTCGTCTACAGAGTCTTGGGATTGCACATCACATCCTGTTTTACTTTGGGATATTCCCTCTTAAAGGGACATTACAAGGAGGAGGCATCGGGCTGAGCTACAGAGGTCAATGGGAGAACCATTTGTTGTCCTTCCAAAATGAGAAATGTTTTCTTGCTCCTCCTCGGTCCACAGGAATATGTGATTTCTTTAAATAGAAATTAATTTTAAACTTACCTTTCGTTGGTGAACACCTGAAATGCTGAAAGATCCTGAATAAGGTCCAATGCCTGTCCCCACATATTTAAAGGGGTTAATGTCAATGGTACAGCTAGATCAAATTTTCAGACATTGACATCTGGCCCCATGTCACATGTCAATCATTGCCAACATGCGATTGAGTCAATAGCTGCCACTATCCTGCTTTCTGAGTCATAAAGATGGATAAATCCCCTGGACCTGATCAGGTGTACCCTACAACACTGTGGGAAGATAGGGAAGTGATCGTTGGGCCCCTTGCTGAGATACTTGTATCATCGATCATCACAGGTGAGATGCTGGAAGACTGGAGGTTGGCTAACCTGGTGCCACTAGGTTAAGAAACCAAGACCTATAAATAGAGAGGTGGGACATATCACCAGTGCTTCAGCAGAGACTCTCACTGATGATATTACGTAGTATGGTGAGGAAAGGTCTGAAAACAAACCTTCAAGCTCAGCGAGCTAACTTACAGACTTATCCTTGTACAATTGATCTATTTTCACAAAATAGAAAAGTACAACATCTAAGATTTAGCTGTCAACTAAGTATATGTGGTGATAGCCATAGAATCTTATATCTCACAGCTCTGAAGCAAGCCATTTGACCCCTTACACCTGTGTTTATTCCTGCAAAGGGCAATCCACTGATTTTCACTACCCTGTCCTTGCCCGATTCTGGCCTCCCTCCTATCACAAGAATGTTGTGAAGGTTGAAAGGATTCAGAAAGGATTTACAAGAATGGAGCCAGGGTTAGAGGATTTGAGCTGTCGGGAGAGGCTGAATAGGCTGGGGCTGCTTTCCCTGGAGCATTGGAAGCTGAGGGGTGACCTTACAGAGGTTTATAAAATCATGAGGGGCATGGATAGGGTAACTAGACAAAGTCTTTTCTCTGGGGTGGAGAAGTCCAGATCTAGAGGGCATAGGTTTAGGATGAGAGGGGAAAGATTTAAAAGGGACCTAAAGGACAACTTTTTCATGCAGAGGGTAGTGCATATATGGAATGAGCTGCCAGAGGAAGTGGTGGAAGCTTGTACAGTTACAACATTTAAAAGGCATCTGGATGGATACATGAATAGGAAGGGTTTAGAGGGATATGAGCCAAATGTTGGCAAATGGGACTAGATTAGGTTAGGATACCTGGTCGGCATGGACAAATTGGACCGAAGGGTTTGTTTCCGTGCTGTAAATCTCCGTGACTCTGTGATTCTATGACTCTATGGTTCTTTTCAATTCTCTGACATTATGAATGAATCTGCTACCACCACCCTTTTAGACAGCATATTCTGGATCCCAACAATTCACTGTTCACTTCTTCACTACCCTCTAGTTGTTCTTACCCTTTGAACTTAAGAAATAGGAGCAAGAGTAGGTCCTGTAATTCGTCAATCCGCTCCAGATTTTAATAGAATTGTGGCTGATTTTCCACAACTGACTCGGCCTACCCTGATGAAGGGCTTCCGCTCCTCAGATACTGCTTGACCTGCCGTACTTTTGCAGTGCCACACTTTTTGACTCTGACCTCCAGCATCTGCAGTCCTCATTTTCTCCTACCCTCTATACTCTCCATATCCCTCAATTCCCATAGTTTCTAAAAAATTACCAATCACAGTATCCTCAATGATTGAGTATCCAGAAACACCTGGGGTAGAGAATTCCAAGGACTTAGAACCACTCAGTGAAGACTTTTTCCTCCTGTTTATCCTAAATAGCTGATCCTTTATCCTGAGACTAATGGCTCTGAGCTCCAGATTATTAGGCAAAGGAAATACTCTTCCATTTCCTAACTCCTCTTATAGTTTTATTTATTTCAACGTGATAATCTCTCATTCTCTAAACTCTGGAGAATATGGGTCCAATCTACTCAATCTCTCATCGATCTATACTTGCAACTTACGTTACCATTGGAAACATTGATCTCTTTGCTTGAGTGAGACATGACTAGTGACAACCTTTTGCAGAAAGCATGTTAATAATACTAAAGGATAATTCTCCATTGATCCTGGGGCCTCTTGTTTTGGTGTAAAATTGCCCTGAAACTGGACCTAGGTCAAGATGAGGTGAATAAGGTTAATGGCAAAAAATGGACCGGTCAGCAAAACTTTCCAATACTCACATAAAATAATCTGTTGTTCGATCTGTGCCCATTCATTTGTATAAAACATCCATTTCAGAAAATTTTAGAAACATCTCATAAAGATTTGATTCAGTTGACTTTGGGCCAGTTGGGTGTGATTCGTAGCCACATTAAAGCACCTAATCTAGGCTGACATTCCATGTTGGAGTGAAGCTATGCTACTTTGTTGGAAGGGCAGGCTTTCAGATGTGTTGATAAATTAAGGCTTCATCTGCCTGGTTAGGCCAATATTAAAGGTCCCATAGCTGTCTTGTAAGAAAATTAGCAAGTTTTCTTGTGTCAGGGTCCAACATTTCTCCTGCAATCAACACAATCGAAGACCAGATCAAGCCCCTATCAATTTGGTTGTTGATACGGGATCTTGCTGTGCCAGTCATGACCATTGTACTTGAATATGTAATAGCAGGACTGCTTTTCAATGATTCTCTAACTGTGAAATGTTTTCTCTTTAGAAATCAGATTCAAAATGCAATTCTGCTTATTTCAGTCTATTTTTCATATGCTCTGTAATGATAAACACATCCTAAACAAGCTTGTTTATCTGAAACCTCTTCCTGACTCATAATAGCATGGAATAAATGGTAGTGTGGGGTGGATGTGGTGATGGTTAATAATTAGAAAGCTATAATTTTTTTCACAGCATGCAGTTGAGCTTGCAATTTACAAGAGTGGCAAAAAATAACTCTTGCAGTGGTTCAGCTGGGTCTACTGACCTCTCCCATCTTATTGGCAATAGACGTGTGAATAGGGCAGGAATGTGTTACACCACCATGGCAACAATGAAATGAATAATTTCATAAAACATTAAACTGAATTCAGATTTCTTCAGAAATGTAATCCAGATGTGAGGACTTGGAGATCCCAATGGTTGTTCTGTTGTAGGAACAGAAGTTTTAAATGTTTGGTAACATTTAAGGTATTTATATTTTTTCTTCATTTCTTTTCTTTAGCCAACCCAGACAAAAGAGGGTGAGGCAATGATGCTGAATTATATTTTTCAGCACTTTAGCATGTGGGCTGTGTCCTTTGGCAGGACATTGCCACAGTCAAGATAGTCTTTAACAGCACACTCCAAATCTGTGACCTTCATCATCTGGAAGGACAAGGGCAGCAGATGTATGGGACACCACCTCCTGCAGATCCCCTGCAAATCAAAGTTATCCTTACTTGGAATGATATCAGCCACTTGCTCAGTGTTCCGAATGCTCTCCCCGCAACACAGATTATTTCACCTGTCTCCAATGGTCCCCCTCTACTTGGACTCCCCCTCTGGCATTTTACCAGTGCTTGATCTTCTCATTGAGAACAGCCGCCATGATGCTGGCTGCATTAATTTCTCTGCTCCCCTCACCCTCTCTAAACTGTCTGCCTTTGAACTTGCTACGCTCAGTTCTCTCAGAACCAGGTCTTGATTAAAGATTACAGAAAGGGGACCATAGGCTACAGAAACAAAGCAGGAGACTAGGGTTGAGAAACATATCAGCCCTGATCAAATGGTGGAGCAGACTCGATGGGCTGAATGGCCTAATTCTGTTTCTACATTTCATGGTCAAACCCAACAGCAGCTCTGAAGAAGGGTCAAGGTTCAAACTGGACTCAGAATGTTAACTCTCGTTCTCTTTCCACAGATCTGCTGAGTTTTTCTTGAATTTTCTCTGTTTATATTCGTTCATTGTTGCTGAGAGAAAATTTTGGACCTATTCCCCTTTCCCACAGCAGCACCACAGGTGTACCTCCATCATACAACTGCCAGTAGTTCAAGAAGATGGCTCACTATCGCTTTTGAAAAGCCAGTTAAGGATGGTCAACAAATGCTGGCTTAGCCAGCGAGATCAACATCCCGTGAATGAGTAAATGAGGAAAAAGATAAGTTCATGACTTATTTGTGATGCCGTGACATCGAGACTTGATATCAGTCTATGGATTGTCAGGTGGACTGCCAAAGAATTCAGAAATAGTCACATTGTTGCAAAGATATTGGGACAAACAGACAGGCTTTCAGCACAGCAGTGAAGCAAGAAGGAGCAGGACTGCGGCTAATTACTGCTCGCAACTCAAACCAGTTGGAAGTTCCTGCTAAGGATTTTCTGAGAGTGCATGCTGCTGGTGGGTAATCTCTCCTTACATCTGGGAAACCATGGGAAGAACACGTGTTACTTCTTGTTGAAAGCAGCTGATGGATAGAGACTCCTATCAGAAAAACACACTCAGTAGAAAGGACCTTGTGAGTTGACACTTTCAAATGCTTCAAAACTACAAGCACCAGATGAAGAGGAACAGTGTTGTATATTGTGGTTTTTTTTGCTACTGTAATTCACCAACCCTCTTGGGGACATTAGATTGAAAGCTAGATTTGGAGTGGAGCAGTGTTGATTTTATACAATCAACACAGTAAAACCTCTGGGGTTAAAATTTAATGTGAATCAGGAGAAGAGAGGCTGAGTCTCTGCTTCTTCCTCAAAGCTCAAACAAAGGCTTTTAGAAGGGAAGAGCTTAGCTTTTAGTAACAACTTTATCTGTGCCCGCCAATTGAGGGAAAGATGATGGACAGCTATTGAGTTGGCTCTAGTGCATCAGCTTTGCTCTTGCTTTGTACACTTATTTGACTGGTGAACAAACCATTCAGGAAATACAGTGCTGACTCATTTCAATCTACAAGGAGGGGACATATTCAAACCCTTCCTGCGTTTCTGATGCAGGATCTCAATGGAATTATTGCATTCATCTTTCTGTTTCAATTGTAATTCCACAATGGTAAAAGCATAACTGGTGGAGAAACTCAGCAGGTCTGGCAGCATTTATGGAGAGAGAAATTGCCCTAATTTGAGTCTAATATTAAGAGAGAATGTACCAAAGTATGAATTTGTTTGCACAGATATGGCACGAGGATATTGGTGCAAAACATGGCTGTGCTTGATGATTGCCAATGGAAATTCTTTAGGCTTGTTCTCAAGGCATTCCACAAGAGATTAAACAGTGCTGCTGATTCATGGGAGATCTTGACTTGTGTCCAGTCAAATGGAGGAGGTTCTTTTGGGAAGTCACTGAACACAGGAAAAGTGTGGCCATTGTAGGGAACACGCAGTAGCAAAGGCAATACGTTATAAAGAGCACACAAACCCCGAAAGAACTCAGAAATAAAAAGGGAAATTGCTGGAAAAATTCAGCAGCATCTTCGGAGACAAAGTACAGATCATGTTTCGGGCCCCGTGACTTCTTCAGAAACCATAGCTGCTTTGGGGTGCACTTTCTTGCACACACTAAAGACAGCTTTGAACACAATAACGTAAATGGCAGTACAAGTCATCCCTCTGATATTGTTAGTGGCCCCAGATTTTCTCCATCCGTCTTTGCTGACCACATTGGTTTATTCCAAAGGTCTCATCTTCTGATAAAAAGGTTACTTCCATTCCTGAATGGATGTCTGAACTTTTATTAATGTGAAATTGAATCTGTATTTGAGAAAAGTTTACCCCCTTCAGCAGCTTCATTCTGTGGAGCCTCAAAGGACTCTTTGAGGCGTAACATTTAAGTGGTGCTGATCCTGGGCAGACCATTTCTATACTGTTTGCCTCAATCAACACTGCCATTCATTGGGTGCTGTGCCTTTTACTGCCTGTGCTGCATTTACTGCAGTTATTCCCCCTGAGAGTAGGAACATACAAGAACGTGCAAGTTGTAATCTCGGAGAAAGTTGGAGCAAGTTAAGCCTTTTTCCCCTTTGGAAGAAAGGATAGTTTAAGGTGACGTGATGGAAAGTTTTGAAGATTACGAAAAGAATAGATAAAATAGATCAATAAAAAGGAAAAGCTGAAACTCTAGGAAGTCAACATTTTAAATTGAGGAAGTTAGGAGTGAAAAAAAAGAGGTTGGTAAAATCTTATGTGCTCAAAATGGAAATGGAGTTGCAGAACAAGTCACCAGGGAAATATATCAGTGTGAACCAAATAAATTAGTAGTTTTTAGAGAGACAGTGATTGAGAGATGTAGTGAAAAGATGGATATGTTGGGTTGATCTGTTAAAAAATAGCAGCGGGTCTCCTGGGTTTGATTGGCCTTTCCTGTTCCTAATAAATTTCTTTTTTTCTTGACGGTTTCACGATGTCATCCTCAGTGGGCATGTTTTGTTGAGTGATTTCTCAGGAACATTGCCACTAAAGCAGAAACTGAAACATTAAATGGATACTCAAACTGTAATATCTAATGACTAAATGCCACATTTTACTGTGAAGACTATAAAAAAATGAAATCATGCCTTGTATTTATGTAGCACCTTTCACAACCTCCGTACATCCTAAAGCACTTTGCAGCTAGAGTGATACTTTTGATACAATTCACCTCGAATGAGCCAGCAATGATGGCATGAACACTTCCTCTTTCAAAGGCTATATCAAATATCCTACAGGTCGACCTGACAACCGTTACCCTTCAGAAATTAGGACCTGGAGTCCCATCACTTCTATGCCCAAGGAGACTTTCTACTTTTTAAGACTCTTAAAGTTCCACATTCATATTACCTTCTGCAAAAGATGCATAGCACATTTGAGCTGGTCTCTCTATCTCTCATTCTCTCTTTCTCACCTTAACTGTCTTTGAACTGGCAGTTGCCTCATTTCCCCTCCCCCCACCTTGTCTCAGTCGGTTCCCTCAACTTAGCACCGCCCTCCTAACCTGCAATCCTCTTCCTGACCTCTCCGCCCCCACCCCACTCCGGCCTATCACCCTCACCTTGACCTCCTTCCACCTATCCCACCTCCATCGCCCCTCCCCCTAGTCCCTCCTCCCTACCTTTTATCTTAGCCTGCTTGGCTCTCTCTCTCTTATTCCTGATGAAGGGCTTATGCTCGAAACGTCGAATTCTCTATTCCTGAGATGCTGCCTGGCCTGCTGTGCTTTGACCAGCAACACATTTGCAGCAGTGATCAGGGTATACAGTTGAACGTGCATATTAATGATTTAAAATTTCCTCTCGCAGTACCAAGTCCAGGCATGTCATCTCTGGAAAGATGCCTTTTATACAACCCAACTAATGCTCTTTAGGATTCCTTATCAGATTAATGTTGAATATAAATCAAAACCAAAAATGAGCTGCTGGATATTGGGAATATTGGAACCAGCTGTGATTTAAATTTATAAGGAATACAATTCATATAAGCACTGGTACATAATATTAATAATCATTCTATCCAATTAACACATTATGAAATTTGTCGATGTATTACTAACATGGATTCATTAAGAAAACATTGAAAGATGATTAAATACTTGGAACATAGATAACATAAAGATGGTTTTTAGCTCCTTGACATTCAATTATTATGATTCTTCTGCACCTCAACCGTATTTATGTTGTCAGGCTTTACTGAGGTACCACACTGGAGAACAAACTCCACTATTCCCAGAATCATCACAAAAGTTAAAGAGTTTATAAAATGCAAAATTCCCCAATTTATGCCTTTTACACTCAGGTGTAAAAGGACACTTAACAAGAATTTCTATTTATTAAAACGCCCCTTACACACACATAAAGACAAATCCATACAGAAACATTGCATGGGTGTTATGGGTGGAGGGAAAGACTGAGAGGGCAACTCAAGGAACCCTCTCCATGGGGAATGCTGGGATGATCCCTTTGGCTTATCAGGACTGCTTCTCCTTAATCTTCCTTCTCCAGTATTTTCTCTTACTTGTGGGAGGCAGGGAGTGAGTGACAGGTTCACATTAATAAAATGTCTGATCTAATGGTTAAGAGCCACAGCTTACAACAACTGAGGGGAAATCAACTGGCTGTCATCATTCCTGATGAAACCTCGTCTCTCCTGCTCCTCGGATGCTGCCTGACCTGCTATGCTATTCAAGCGCCACACTTTTTGACCCTATTCTAATCTATTATTAATATTTACTTGTGTGCCAATTTCAATTTTGAAGCTTTGCACTGCAATTCACACCTCCTAGCTTTCATTGTTTAACCAAAACTTCTCCGCTTGTCCTAAATCACTCAGGTTTTCATGTCTGTGTCTTCACATTCCAGAGATCCTACAAACAACAAGAAATTGAATTACCAAATAAGCTATTGCTTACAGACTTGGAAGGGTTGTTGGGTGAGGCATTTGGACAATTTCTGCATTTTTTCAATAATGATCAGAAATCGTTAGAGTTGAAATCTTGTGGTGGAACTTGCTGGCAAAATAATGGTGGTTTTCATGGGCATGTAATTCATTGGGTGTAAAGAAAAACAATTTGTGAAACAAAACCAGAAATTGCTGGGAAAGTTCATCAGATCTGGCAGCATCCATAGGAAGAAAGCAAAGTTAATGTTTCATGTCCAATGACCCTTCTTAGACCATAAGACCTAAGACCACAAGACATAGGAGTGGAAGTAAGGCCATTCGGCCCATCGAGTCCACTCCGGCATTCAATCATGGCTGATGGGCATTTCAACTCCACTTACCCGCATTCTCCCCATAGTCCTTAATTCCTCAAGACATCAAAAATCTATCAATCTCTGCCTTGATGACATTTAGCGTCCCGGCCTCCACTGCACTCTGTGGCAATGAATTCCACAGGCCCACCACTTTCTGGCTGAAGAAATGTCTCCGTATCTCTGTTCTGAATTGACCCCCTCTAATTTTAAGGCTGTGTCCACGGGTCCTAGTCTCCTCGCCTAACGGAAACAATTTCCTAGCGTCCACCCTTTCCAAGCCATGTATTATCTTGTAAGTTTCTATTAAGTCTCCCCTTAATCTTCTAAACTCCAATGAATACAATCCCAGGATCCTCAGCCATTCTTCAGAACTGACAACAATTTGTGAAAAGGAAACAAGTTATGAAATGCCATACAAGACTGGGCAATTTGGGCTATTCACTGAAATTGCATCTTGGTATCAATCCTCCCATCAACTTCAAGAAATGGCTAGATTTGTGCCAATGTTATGAATTAAACTCACTTCCAGTAGCTCACATTGTAATACCCTTTTTCAAAGTTCAATCTGTTTGTGGGATGTGAGCATTGCTGGTTGGCCAGCATTTATTTCCTGTCTCTAGTTGCCCTTGAGAACGTGGTGGTGATCTGCCTTCTTGAACTGTTGCAGTCCATGTGTTGTGGGTTGAACCACAATGCCATTGAAGGGGGGGAGGAGGTTTGGGAATTCCTAGGATTTTGACCCAGCGACAGTGAAGGAATGGCAATATATTTCCAGGTCAGGATGGTGAGTGACTTGGATGGGTCTTTAAGTTGGTGGTGTTCCCATATATCTGCTGCTCTGTCCTTCTAAATGCAAGTGGGTTTGGAAGGTACTGTCTGAGGATCTTTAGTGAATTTCTGCAGTGCATTTTGCAGTTAGTATACTCTGCTGCTACTATGCGTCAATGCGGGAGGGAGTGGATGCAATGCCAATCAAGTGGGGGCTGCTTTCTCCTGGATGGTGTCAAGCTTCTGAGTGTTGTTGGGGCTGCACTCATCCAAGCAAGTGGGGAGAATTCCACTATACTCCTGATTTGTGCCTTTTAGATGGTGGACAGCCTTTGAGGAGTCAGGAGTTGAGTTACTTGCTGCAGTGTTCCTCGTCTCTGACCTGCTCCTCTAGCCACTGAGTTTAGGTGATGAGTCCAGTTCTGGTCAATGGTAGCCCACAAGATCTTGACAGTGGGGAACTCAGTGATCGTAACTGCATTGAATGTCATGGTGCAGTGATTTGATTGTCTCTTATTGGTGATGGTCATAGCCTGGCATTTTTGTGGCACAATTGTTACTTGGCACTTGTCAGCCCAAGCCTGGATATTGTCCACATCTTGGACATGGACTGCTTCAGTATTTGAGGAGTTGTGAATGGTGCTGAACATTCTGCAATTATCAGTGAACATCCCCATTTCTAATCTTATGATGGAGGGAAAGTCATTGATGAAGCAGCTGAAGATAGTTGGGTTGAGGACACTACCCTGAGGAACTTCTGCAGAGATGTCCTTTCGAAGATGAGACTGCTGTTGCGGCAATACCACACAGTGTCAAAGACCAAGACATGGACAAACAGAAATAGTGGAGTCTCATTCTTGCAGGCAATAATTTGTTCCTAGAAATTTCTTGAATTGATAATGTTACATTTTAATCATTTTTCTTGCTTTATTCTCTCTCTTCTTCTTTCATCCTTTCTTCTTTCATTCTTCTTTCTCTCTTCTTTAATCCGATCTTTCCATCATTTTACTTTTCTTTTTGTATCTGCTTTTACTCTAATTCATCCTACTTCCCTCCCTGCTCCTTATTCTGATTCTTTCTCTTTCATTTATCTTCCATTGGTTATGAAGACATGGACTGTTTGGTTGCATCGTTCACCATGTGCTCAGATATCCCAATCTCTTGCTGCGTTGCTATCAATTCACGCTACCCATGACTTATGTTCGAGAGAAATGATTTAAGTCATGGAGTTGGCTGCACGACATCCCAATACACTAAATTCTTGACCAATAACTTATGAACACTTTCAACAATTTGGCACACCCTCAGTACTGCAGTGGAGTGTAGCCAAGACTACAGCCTGGAATGGAGTTCAAACCCTAGTGTCTTAGGGACAACATAGCTAAGTTAGCAGTTCAGCTGAAGTTTCCTACATCTGCTCTCATCAGCCCATTCACTTAATTGAATGGAAAAGCCTGGACCAACTTGAAAAACCATGATCAAACAGCCCATTTCATTCTATATAAATGCTTACATTCCTGCTCTTAATCAAAGATGTTTATTGAGTGATTTTATTTCCCAAAAGGATTTAATTGACAAAACATTAATTGCTTTTTCCTGTCCACAGTCACTGATGTGTGGGGATGGACCTAACCTCCAGATACACCAGAAATGTGTTAAGTCTGTCCTCTGCCCTTCTCAGGTTTGTTCAAAGATTAAGTTAAGCAGCCTGCTTACACCATCCCTCCTTGTTTCTGGTTATATTACTGGTCTACTTGCTCCCACTTTGTCATGGCCAATGATAAAAGAATTGTCCAAGTGTCTCCTCAGAATGGAAAGAAGCATTTAAAGAAAGAATTTGTATTTCGGTAGACCCTTCCATGGCCTCAGGAAGCACTTTGCTTCCAATGAATTGCCTTTATCACTTTTTGGTATGTAGGGATGAACAGATTGGTTGTAGCCTAATGCCAATTAATTCCAATAGATGGACAATGATCAATTAGCTGGGTCAGCACAGTTGCTCAGTGGTTAGCACTGCTGCCTCATAGCGCCAGGGACCCGGGATTGATTCCACCCTCTGGCAACTGTCTGTGTCGAGTTTGCACATTCTCCCCATGTCTGTGTGGGTTTCCTCCCACAGTCCAAAGATGTCCAGGTTTGGTGGGTTGGCTGTGCAAAGTTACCCATAGTGTTCAGGGATGTGCAGGCTAGCTGGATTAGCTGTGAGGAATACAGGAGGGATAGAATGGGGGCATGGGGTCTGGGTGTGATACTCTTCAGAGGGTCGGTGTGGACTTGATGGGCTGAGTGGCCTGTTTCCATACTGTAGGGATGCTATGATTCTATTAAATAAAGGTGGTTACAAAAGCACTGCTAGAACTGGTAGGATTGAGTTTCAGGAACTGTGTGAGTGGAGTGGAACTGATACTACACCCAGCAGTACACAGAGAATTCTCCATAAATTCCAGTGGAACTGGTTGTTACTTAGCGATACTTATATTTAGTTTCTGTGTAATAGCATCATGACATCCTCTGCTCTTGCCTCCTCATTTTCTTTAATAAATGTGTGAATTCTAAAGGGTTGAAGGATTAAAATAACAGAAAGCACGGATTGCTGAAACATATGGTTAAAATTAGATTTCTTTTAAAATCCTAGTTTTATGCCCAAATGATTTCTGGATTAAAAAAAATTTATTTTCTCTGACTCTCTCTCAGACATTAATGAGCGGAAGGCTGATTCCATGGGATTAAACATTAATGCTTTGAAAATGTTCATCAGCCTGAAATTGTTTAGAATAATAGGCTGGACCAAAAAGACTCTAGTGCTTAAGATTTAAAACCAATTTCTCCAATCACAAATTTTATCCCCTCCTGCCAGATTTTGTTTTGAATTTTGCATTCCTATATTACTTTCAATGGTTTGGCCAAGTGGGCATTCCAAAAATTGTGTTCAAAGTTGTTTAACTGCAGGGGTCATGATTGCAGAATAAGGGAATTACTACAGTGTAGAAAGAGCCCATGGTGCCAGCACTAGCTTCATTATCCAATGCCACACTCTTGCCTGTTCTCTATATCCCTGTGTACCATTACCATCCAAAACAAATCCAATGAATGGCTGAATTGAACCTACCTCCACCATATTCCCAGGCAGTATCACCTATCCTCTAACTACTCGTTGCATGATCCAGTTTCTTCTCACATCACTCCTGTATCATTTCAAATCTATTCCCTTGCATTCCGGTACCTTTTACAAGTGGGATTGGCTTCTCACCACCTACTCTGTCCAGCTCCCTTATAATTTTGGAAACCTCTGTTCAATCTTCCCTCAGAGTTTTTGTCCCCAGGGTCATTTATACCTTCACTTGATGTGGATGCATGTATACTGACAGGGGATTGGTTATGGTCCAGTTCAGCAGCTCCTGCCAAGTTAAAAGGTCATGTATGACTTTAAACACTCTTTTGTATACTTGACCACAAAATCTATGTCAATACTCTAGTGTGGTGCTGAGGGATTGTCCTGTATCAAAGGTACTGTTTTTCAGCTGAAACATTAAACTAGATGTAAAAGCTACCCTGGCCTTATTTCAAAAAATAGCAGAGGAATTCTCCTCAGTAACCTGGCCAATCCTTATTCCTCAAACACACTTAAGGTTGGGTTTTCTGGTCATTTAATCCTTTGCTGTTTGTGTCACATTTCCTATATTGTAACAGTGACTCCATTTCAAAACCATGACATTTGCTGTGCCCTGAGGTCACAGAGTTGTGATGGAACCAAAGGAAGCCGCTCGGTCCATCAGTTCCATTGTTGCAACAATGAGTTTTAGAATTCTGTGTTTTAATATAAGGTAAGAATGAAGGAGTGGGGGTGGGCACACATGTGACCTATTCTGAATTCTGCCCACTGCAATCCTGGGGTCATTTGCATATTTCACAAGAAGGCGCATTGCTTTGAAACTTGGAGACAATGCAGCAACCCTTTTGCCAACATGATTTGGAGATGCCGGTGTTGAACTGGGGTGGACAAAGTTAGAAATCACATGACGCTAGGTTATAGTCCAACAGGTTTAATTGGAAGCACTAGCTTTCGGAGCGCCGCTCCTTCATCAGGTGATAGTGGAGGCCACAATTATAAGACACAGAATTTATAGAAAAAATTTACAGTGTGATGTAACTGAAATTATACATTGAAAAATACCTTGATTGTTTGTTAAGTCTCTCATCTGTTAGAATGACCATGATAGTTTCACTTCTTTCATATGTAAATCACAAAATTTTTTCTAAAAGTTACATTCTCAGATTAACTGTAATAATTGGTGTCAGCCAGATAAGATGTTGAAGGTGTTAGCCCCCTGTGTTCTGTTGTCTGTGCCAAAGTGTTAAAACTGGTTCTAACCTAAAAAAATGAGTTAACAGAGTCTTACATGCAGTTTTTGAGCAAAGTACAATGTAACTCTGCAAGTACAAATTCACCCCACAAACGTATATGTGTACGTATGCATGTGGGTTCGTGTGTGTGTGTGATGGGGGGTTGTGAGTGTCTGTGAGAGAGTGTATATGTGTGTGTGAGTGTGAAGGGGTCTAAGTCAATGAGAGGATGCATGTGTGAGTGTGGGAGTGTCTGCGTGTTTGTCTGTGTGTATAGGAGTGCGCGCTCGCGCGCGCGTGCGTGCACATAGGAGTGTCTGTGTGTGTATATAGTGCAATGGTAGTCACCTTTAGTGTGTCATGAACCCAAGGTCCCAGTTGAGGCCCTCCTTATGGGTTCCGAACTTAGCCATCAGCCTCTGCTCGGCCCCTTTTTGCTGCTGCCTGTCCCGAAGTCCGCCTTGGAGGATGGTCAGCTGAAGATCTGACGTTGAATGTCCTGGACCACTGAAGTGTTCCCCAACTGGGAGGGAACATTCCTGTCTCTTGACTGTTGTGTGGTGCCCATTCATGGACTTGTACAACCCTGTCATGGTAGGCGCTGCAAGACATGTCAGAGTGTGGACATGGATACTACCATTACGCGTGGGGACATTTCCCACCATGTTTGTGGCTGGTACTCATGCGACTCAGCCAACGTTGTCTATCTTATAACTTGCAGGCAAGGATGCCCTGAGGCATGGTACATTGGTGAAACCGAGCAGAGGCTACGGCAACGGATGAATGGGCACCGCACAACAATCAACAGACAGCAGTGTTCCCTCCCAGTTGGAGAACACTTCAGCGGTCCAGGACATTCGACCTTGTCCCTTCGGGTGACCATCTTCCAAGGTGGACTTTGGGACAGGCAGAAGCGAAAAATGGCCGAGCAGAGTCTGATGGCTAAGTTCGGTACCCATTGGGAGGGCCTCAACCGGGACCTTGGGTTCATGTCACACCATTGTGACCTCCATTGCACTATATACACACACACACACACACACACACACACACACACACACACACACACACACACACACACACACACACACGCGTGCACTCCTATACACACAGACACCGACACACGTATACACAGACATGCACACAGACACTCACACACACTCCAACAGACACACACACACTCCCACACTCACACATGCATCCTCTCACCGACTTAGACCACTTTACACTCACACACACACATATATACACACACACACTCCTACAGGCACACAAATTCCCACACTCATACATGCATCCTCTCACCGACTTATACCCCTTTACACTCACACACACATATACACACTCTCTCACAAATACACAGACACACAGACACACAAACACACACACACACAAACCCACATGCACACATATACGTTTGTGGGGTGAATTTGTACTTGCAGAGTTACATTTTACTTTGCTCAACAACTGTATGAATCCATGTAAGACTCTGTTAACTCATTTTTTAGATTAGAACCAGTCTAAACATTGTGGCACAGACAACAGAACACAGGGGGCTAACACCTTCAACATCTTATCTGGCTGACACCAATTGTTACAGTTAACCTGAGAATGTAACTTTTAGAAAACGTTTTGTGATTTACATATGAAAGAAGTGAAACTATTATGATCATTCTAACAGATGAGAGACTTAACAAACAATCAAGGTATTTTTCAATGTATAATTTCAGTTACATCACACTGTAAACGTTTGCTATAAATTCTATGTCTTATAATTGTGTCCTCCACAACCACCTGATAAAGGAGCAGCGCTCCGAAAGCTAGTGCTTCCAATTAAACCTGATGGACTATAACCTGATGTTGTGTGATTTTTAACCATCTGCCATCAGATAGGATTCAAAGTCACAGAAAAGCATTGAGAATGTCATGTTGTAAACAGTGGTTTAAAACTATCCCAACCAAAAGAAAGTTTAGGTCTCAAGAATAGCTAATCAGCATTCTGACTGGATATGACGCCTCTGTGATTCATGTTGTCATGCATGTGATAGAGGAAGAGTTTAGGACATCCTTGAAAACTTAAAAGTTAGCCTGCCGGAACCTGAGTGAGGAAGAGCTGCTGTAGTTAGAAATACATTGTGGATCACCTTGCAGGAATGTGGGCAGGAGCTCATACTCAGTAAAATGACTAAATTCATGAGGGGTTAAAATGAAGGTAAAAGATTCACCTGATCTGCATTAGACAATGGATCTCCGAGGGAAAAACCTCACGGCCAAAGACAATTCTGAGACTAAAAGCTCACAGTTTGAGAAAGGAGAAGAATAAAATTAAACCATCAGAGTGTCGGAGCAATCTCATACTTGGTCCAGGAGAGTGAAATATCAAGTTAACGAACAGTGTAAAGTATATCTGCGAAGTATATTTTTGGTGCAGTAAAAGGATATGGAAATGTATTGTTTTGTGGTTGAAAGTATACTTGGCTATAGAAATAGCATTTATTCAAGTGTCTTTTGTTACTGCAAAAGTCTTAAAATGTGAACTCTTCTCATGTCACCCTTTAACTATAACTTCAGATTTCTACTGAAAAGTTAACAGTCTCTACAGTGATTGTAACATCACGTCAGCTTTCTATAGAGTAATCTGGCCAGTTCTTTCTACCTGCTCTGTGTAGCCACACAAATTCATTGCCATCAAATGTTCATCCAATTGCCAATTGAAATTGCTCTCGGGCATTACCTGCTGCATAAAGAACTTCTTCCTTGCATTCTTCCTGAATGGTGCTACATAATGGCAAGCTTTTCCTTCTTTAAAAAACAATCCAGGTTAGAATCTTAATCGATTCTTTTTCAACACATTTTAAAGCTTAAAATCACTAAGGTCACCATTCGTAGTCCAGCTTAACTCAACAGACACAACCCAATCTGACGATCAAAGGTGAGATCTCTGCAATTTGTAATGACTTACCTACAAAATAACAGCTTACCATTGAACCACCAGATTTGGGGAGCTCTATTTGAACCTTAAATTGTATTCACATATCTACCTGTCCTGGGGCTTTGCAGTGTTTATAAATTCTCATGAGTAGAGTTTCCATTTGTTTCATTCGGGGGAAATGCAGTTTGCTGGCAAGCTCAACTATTGGACAGTAATGCTGAAAGCTGTTTAAAAAAATACAGACTCGATTGTTTTTCTTGTCAGGAACGATATGTGAGTCCCAGCATACAGCGTAAACATGGCACTAATCCGTACAACATGAAGCCTTTGGTTTCCAAACGGTTTAATCAACTCAAGGATCAGATGTGCAACCTGTTAAGCTGAGGTCAATCTCGGTTCCCTGCCAGAGGCTGTGTGAGTCCTGCCTTTCACCTGCTCCGTGAAGGTTTCATTTATAACTCTGTTTCCAGTAATCGGTTTGTCAAAAGCAGCTGAAATAGGATCTAGCCTTCTCGTCTACTATCCGCAGTAAATGATATAATCTGAGGCCCCTGCAGCAATATCCTTGGAGTGAGAATTGTTGTAAGGCCGTCCCTTGTGTTAGGAGCCTGAATGGGTTAAAAAAGGAAAGGATACAGTGTAAGAGAGTGATCAAAATTCACCAGGTACTTGAAATGTCTGTCACATGCTTCATCACATCTGCTCCAGGGCTCTCTATTCTGCTTCTGTCCAACTTAGCAGTTCAGTCACATACGGATTTTCAATGGACTGGATTCCAAGGGAGACTGAATTGGATTTTGATGAAGATTTTAAACAGCTCTGATGAAG
Source organism: Hemiscyllium ocellatum (assembly GCF_020745735.1). Taxonomy (NCBI): domain Eukaryota; kingdom Metazoa; phylum Chordata; class Chondrichthyes; order Orectolobiformes; family Hemiscylliidae; genus Hemiscyllium; species Hemiscyllium ocellatum. Next base: position 13,527,974 of record NC_083439.1, read on the forward strand.
GGTCTCTCCTGCAATGTTACCTTATCTCTTCCCCTTTTTCAGAGTTCTGGCTGTCCTGCTGCATTCTCCTGGCGCTTTCTTCTCATTTTAGCTGATTTAGAGTTGTGATTGAGGATCACATCTGTGAACGCAGGGACAGAGGTCTGTCCTCATTGTTGCAACTGCAGAGATTTTTGTTGTGGCTCACTGCTGGCTGATGCTTTTTCTTTTGGGTAATTATTTTGACAAATGGGGCCAAATGGGCAGGGGAGTCCCTGATGCAGAAGCAGGAGTGTCTGAGTTTAACCTACTGCTCCCTCCCTCCACTGACATGCGTGTAACATTAAAAAATATGCCATGCCACACCAAGCTCTCCTTATTGGCAGTGGACATTAAGTCAAGAGTCTTTAATTTTATGTTGCAGCCTTGAAACAAATGTCAATTCCCCTTGTGTATTGATTCAAATCAGTTTCCCATTTAATGACTTGGCCAATTATTATCTCATAATCTAAATCAATAAGCTGGTGATACGGTCACTTACCACGTCTGTGCTTGTGGGATCTTGCTGTACACAAATTGCCTCCTACATTTCGATGGTGATTGCATTTCAGTGGCTGTAAACATGTCAGGACACCTCGAGATTGTTGCATGGTACCCTAAAAAATGCAATAGATTCATCTTTCACTTTAGGAATGTTTTGAGCACCTTTCGAGGTCCACATGTTTTTCACACAAGTGCTTGTTGATACTTCTTGCAGGGCAGCTGTACTTTTGAAGCATTGAATTATGTTTCTTCCAAATGTTCTGCTGTATATTGAACCATTGTTATCACTTAGGCATGGTGAGTGTGTTGTGGTGCATTCTCAGATGCCCACTCCTGCTAGCCTGTGGCATTTGCCAGTGGGTAGGCAATTTGTTGCCACCAGTCCTTCTGTGGCTTTGCTTTTCCTTTGGCCTATCTGGTGGAGGACACATCCCTGTCTCTCAGATAATAAGGTTTATTGGCTCATAGCAATCAGTACAATTACATTTGGACAGGAAGAATTACTGGTGTCTCAGGGAGCTGGCACAGATCCATCTGCTCTCTCCAAAAGCTAGAACAGAATACCTTATCTCTTCTGACAGACTATGCAAAACATTAGAAGAACGTGTGGTGTGAGGAATGTTTGAAGTATCTTATCTGCTAAATCCACAGAATATAAGTTTTTTAATGGATTTGATTTGATTTATTATTGTCACATGTACCTAGGTACAGAGAAAAGTTTTGTTTTGTATGCAGTAAAGGCAGATCATACCATACAAAGTGCATGAGATTAATAGAACAGAGTGAGGAATACAATGTTATGGCTGCAGAGAGGTTCAGAAAGTGTGAGCTCAACATTAAATTTAAAATTTGCAGGGTCCACTCAGAAGTCTGATAAAAGTAGAGAAGAAGCCATCCTTGAACATGCAGGAATGTATGTTTAAGCTTTTGTATCTTCTGCCTGTCAGAAGAGGTTGAAAGCATTTATAACAGGAATGGGAGGGGTCTTTGCTTATATTGGCTGCCTTTCTGAGGCTGAAAGAAATGTAGATGGAGTCAATGGATGGAAGGTTGGCTTGTGTGATGGACTGGGCTGTGCTCACAACTCTCTGTGGTTTTTTTTATCATCCTGGGCAGTGTAAGTGCCATCCCAAACTGTGATGAATCTGGGTAGAATGCTTTGTTACAAGGGTAATAACCCAGAGGTCTCACCTAATGATCTGGAGACTCAAATCTTACAACACTCAGGCATATTAAAATATCTAGCAATAGTGCAAAGCTGTAATGGTGTCTATGAAAACAATAGATTGTTATATAAAAAGGCAGTTCATTAAGGTCCTTGAGGGAAATAAATCTGCCATCCTCACCCAGATTTGCCTATATGTGACTTCAGATTTTTAATAATTTGGTTGAGTGTTCCTGTCTTCTGAAATAGCCTGGCAAGCCACTGTCTCCCTTTCTCTCATGTAGTTATCTCCATATTTGGCCTTTGAGGTTACAGCCCAGTGAACAAACCTACACCCTAAACCTCAACCTGAGCTACAAACCTTCACAAACCTTGCACGAACAACACAATTGTTTTCTGCTTCGCACTTTGAAGTCTCCTAGATTCAATGTTGAGTTCAACAATTTCAGATATTACATTCTATCCCCAACTTTGTTCCTTTTATTGTACATCCTGTATTAATCTTTTAAAAAACTATTTTGATCTGTGATGGAACAGTTCATTATCCATTCACACCCACAATAGAAGCATGTTTTGTTTCTTTACTTAAAGGATTACCACTCCCTTTGTCATTTCATAACATGAAACCTTTTGTCAGTTAATATCTTCCACCTTCTGCTCCATCTCCAATTCTCTTTTGCATTCTCCCCCCACCCCCAACATTCCTTATTCATTGGCTCAAAACCTGTATAAAGTCAAAGGAGGCCATTCATTAGATTACCTACAGTATGGAAACAGCCCTTCGGCCTAACAAGTCCACACCAACCCTCCAAAGAGTAACCCACCCAGACCCATTCTCCTATCCTGTATATACCCTTGACTGACACACCTAACACTATGGGCAATTTAGCATTGCCAATTCACCTAACCTGCACATCTTTGAATTGTGGCAGGAAACCCATGCAGACACGGGGAGAACATGCAAACTCCACACAGACAGTCAAGCGAGGCAGCAAGTGAACCTGGGCTCCTGGTGCTGTTAGGCAGCAGTGCTAACCACTGATCAACCATGCTGCCCTTTCTAGAAGCTGGAGGAGAAAGTGAGGTCTGCAGATGCTGGAGATCAGAGCTGAAAATGTGTTGCTGGAAAAGCGCAGCAGGTCAGGCAGCATCCAAGGAGCAGGAGATTCGATGTATCTGGCATAAGCCCTTCTTCAGGAATGAAGAAAGAATGCTGAATCTTTCTAGAAGCTGCTCTGCCATTCACTGAGATTGTGTGTTTGTCTTTCAAATTCCACATTTCCTTTAATGAAGGTCTACCTACTTCTGTCTTAATAGTATTCATTGACTCTCTTATGTATATTGCTGGGATGCTGTCCCTTTAAGAAAGCTGGTCACGTGACCTGGAGGGACAGAGCTCAGGCCCAATCTCAAACATGCTATCTAGGTCTGAGCATCATAAATAAAGTGTTCCTGTTCAGATTTACCATTTGTTGATCTGGTATATAATTCCTAGTTCCAAAGGAATCTCCAAAATAACAGAATGCATCTCGACTGTCTTCTGAGAGTTTCAATGTCACACAACACTCCTCATTTGAGTTGTGAAGTAGAGACAGCAATTTTTTAAACAGTACCCTGTAATTCTGGACTCAACTACAAGAGGAAACATCTTTTCCCTGTCTAGGTTGCCAAGACTTTTCTGGATCTTATACACTTCAATCAAGTCACTCTCACTGCAGAGGAAAGAAACCCAGTCTGTCCAACATATCATCACAAGAGATGCTAATCATTCCAGATATCAGTCTAGTAAACCTTCTCTGACCTGCTGCAGCACATTTGCATCATTTCTTAAATAAGGAGGTCAAAGCTGTACACACTATTTGAGACATGGCTTCATCAATGTGCTCTAAAATGAAAGCGTAGCATCCTGACAATTATGTTCAATTCCCCCTGTAAAAAAGCACACTAATCTTCTTGATTACATCCTGTACCTGCAGACAAACCTTTTCTGACTCATGCAGGAGAACAGGGAGTCCTCAATGTGAAAATCACAGTATTAATTGAAACTGTGTTATTTGAAACACATATTCCCATAGAAACCCGTGTAAATATTTGGGTTTTGTTCCTGGAACATCAAATAAATACAGAATGGAATTAATATAAAACACAAAAATTGACATAAGAATTTGCAAAATGAATTGGGACTCACCCAGAAATGCCGGATTTTGGTGCACAGTTGTTCCTCAGCACTGCTGGGGTTCCAATACAAACTGTGTTGTTGTGAATCAGATGCTAATTATTGCAATGTTATGGAGGTGCAGGTGTTGGACTGGGGTGGATAAAGTTAAAAATCCCACAACACCAGGTTATAGACCAACAGGTTTATTTGGAAGTACAAGCTTTTGGAGCACCACTCCTTCATCAGGTAGCTAGTGGGGCAGGATCATAGGGCACAGAATTTATAGTAAAAGATCAAAGTGTCATAGTACTGATGGGATGTATTGAACAAACCTAGATTGTTGCTAAGTCTTTAATCACTTAGAATGGGGATGCAGGCTTCAATTCATTAATGTGTAAATCCCAGAACTTCTTTCAATTCACATTCCCAAGATAACTTAAGGTTTTATTTAAAAGAAGTGACATCTCAGCTCAGCCAATGCGTGAGGTTAGAGTCTGTCTGTTCCCAAACTTGAGTCAGACTGGTTCAATTTCCAAAATAGGAATTTATGAATATCACATGGACTGACTGCCTCCAGATTCTGTGGTTTTTGAAAAAAAATAAAATGTATCTGCAAATACAAATCTGCAAATGCAAAATTCTACCCCATAGACTTTTATGTATGTGTGTATGTGTGTGTGGATGAGGGAGAGAGAGAGAGAAAGAGAGAGTGAGAGTGTGTATATGTGTGGGAGAGAGTGTGTGCGTAGTTGATTTAGTGTGTACGTGAGTGTGATGGAGTATATGTGTATGTGTGTGTGTGGAGTTTCTAGCACTATCCATTTGTCACACCCTGCCAATTAGACAAATAGCCGTTTATGCATATACTCTGTTTTCTGCCAATGTTCTGACTAACCTGTTACCTCTACAACATGAGTTTATTTTCTTCAATGACCTTCTATGTCACTTGAACAAAAGCCTTCTGGAAACTTGAGTAGAGTTGATGTACAAACTTTCATTTATCCACAGCACAAGTTAATCTTTCAAAGAAGTTGAAATTAGCAAAACCTGGTTTCCTTTTAATCAGACCATGCTGAATGATCTGAATGACATGGGCAGGGGGTATATTTTTTCAGTTAATCGAATTCTGCATAATTGAATGATGGATAACATAGTTTAGCCAAGCATTGGGCACTTGTGATCGTGCTGGATAATCCGATATTCGGACAATCGAATGCCAGATAATCGAGGTTCCTCTGTACCTTGAGTTTTTCTTCATATTCAGCTATGATCTCTTGAAAAGCCAATTCTAACACATTCTTCATAAAGATATCAAGTCAACTGGCCTTTAGTTTTGTAGTCTTTCCCTCCCTCGCTCCCCTCTTGAACTGAAGGGTTCCATTTATATCTTTCTTCATTCTGATGAAAATTCCTTAACCTGAAACGTTAGCACTGTTTCTCTCTCTTGGCAGATGCTGCTTTACTTGTCGAGTATTTCTGGCATTTTCTGAGCTTTTTGCAAATATTCAGCATTTGCAGTACTTTGCTTTTGTTGTGGTATAAGCCACTCAGTTGTGCTAAAAGATGGATCACCCCTCACCAATGTGAGGGCATTTACAGATGAACAGCAATGGCTGCTCTTGCCAGCAGTAACAAATGAATAAAAACCAATAATGAAATGGAACATAGCAGGCTGAAGACACTAGGGTTGAAAAAAAAACACTCGAGTTCTATGCAATTCAGCACACATTTTTACTGGATTATTTTTTGTGAGTTTGAGTTTAGTAACAAGCATGCAAATACAATACAGTGTCACTTGGCTCAGTTGGTAGCATTCTCAAATCTACATCAGAAGGTTGTGGCACATAATCCAGACTGACACTCCAATACAGTACAGAGATAATTCCAACATTTCCATAGGGGCCAGCTTCCAGATGAGACTTTAAACTGAGATTGCATCTATTGGCAGTAGTGTATGTCAATTAACCTCCCCCCAACCCTGCCAATTTCAAGTATTGTTCAAAATAGAGCAGGGTGTTCAATCGGTATTCTGCCCAACACTCCTCCTTGGTAAAAAGGATAGTGCGCAGATGAAATGAAGAAGAAAAATAATCAAAACGATTCATTAGTACTGTACAAGGTAATGGTTCTGAAAAGCTTCATGTTGAGTTGTATTACATAGCCTTAGGGCAGAGAAACAGTTAGTTTTTCACAGGTCCGGAGGGAGTGAATGTCTCTGCAGAGCTGGCCAATTAGAGACTGGAAGGTTCCATGCCTGGCTGTGCCATCTATGGCTTTTAAACATTTATCATTTGTGGCATATGGGCAATACTGGTTGGCCAGCATATTTTGCTTGTTCATGGTCACCCTTGAGAAGCTGGTGGTGAGCTGTTTTTTTGACTTGCTGCAGCCCACCTGCTCTGGGTTGATTGACAATGCCATTAGGGAGAGAATTCCAGAACTTTGACCCAGTGGCAGTGACGGAGCGGCAATATATTCCCAAGTAGGATGGTGAGTGATTTGGAGTGGAACTTGTGAGTGTTGGTGTTCCCATATATCTGCTGCCTTTCTCCTTCTAGATGGAAGTAGCCGTGGGTTTGGAAGGTGCTGTCTGAGGATGTTTGGTGTATTTCTGCAGTGCACCTTGTAGATAGCACACACTGCTGCTATCGACCATTGGTGGTGGAGGGAGTGGATGCTTCTGGCAGTAATAGCAATCAAACCCTGGATGGTGTCATGCTTCTTGAGTGTTGTTGGAGCTGCACCCATCCAGGCAAGTGGGGAGTATTCCATCACACTCCTGGCTTGTGCCCTGCTGATGGTGGAGTCAGGAGGTGAGGTATTTGATGTAGTGTTCCTAGCCTCTGACCTGCTCTTGTCACAACTGTGTTTATGTGGTGAGTCCAGTTGAGTTTCTAGTTATTGATTACCTCAGACTGTTGACAGTGGGGGATTCAGTGATGGTAACAGTATTGAATGTCAAGGGGCGGTGGTTAGATTGTCTTTTATCGGTGATGGTCATAGCCTGGCATTTGTGTGATGTGAATGTTACTTGCTGCTTGTCAGCCCAAGCCTTTTTATTTGTCCAGATCTTGTGCATTTAGACATGGACTGCTTCAGTATCTGAGGAGTTGCAAATAGTGCTGAACATTATGCAATCATTGGTGATCATCCCCACTTCTGACCTTATGATGGAGGGAAGGTCATTAATGAAGCAGCTGAAGATGGTTGGGTCTAGGACACCATGCTGAGGAACACCTGCAGAGATTTCTTGGAGCTGAGATGACTGACCTCCAACAGCCACGATCACCTTCTGATGTGCCAGGTATAACTCCAACCACTGGAGAGTTTGCCCCCGAATGCCCATTGATTCCAGTTTTGCCAGGGCTCCTTGATGCCACACTCGGTCAGATGCAGCCTTAATGTCAAAGGCTGTCACTCTCACCTCACCTCTGAAATTCAGCTCTTTGTCCATGTTTTAACCAAGGCTGTAATGAGATCAGGAGCTCAGTTGACTTGGTGGAACCCAAACTGGATGTCACTGAGCAGGCCATTGCTGAGCAGGTGCTACTTGGTGGCACGGTTGATGACACCTTCTAGCAGTTTACTGATGATCAAGAATAGACTTATTAGACGGTAATTGACCAGGTTGGATTTGTCCTGCTTTTATGTACATTTTCCACATTGTCGGGTAGATGGCGGTGTTATAACTGTACTGGAAAGCTTGGCTAGGAGAGTGGCAAGTTCTGGAGCACAAGTCTTCAGTGTTATTGCTGGAATGTTGTAAGGGCCCATAGCCTTTGCAGTATCCAGTGTCTCCAATTTTCTCTGGGGTAAATCAAATTGGCTGAAGACTGGTATCTGTAATGCTGGAGGTGGATCATTCACTCGGCACTTCTAGCTAAAGCTGATATGCTGGCCTTTTCCATCATTATTGTTGAGGATATTTGTGGAGCCTCCTCCTCCAGTGAGTTATTTAGCTGTCTACCACCATTCACAACTAGATGTGCCAGGACTGCAGAGCTGTTGGGTGTGATCTGATCTGTTGGTTGTGGGATCACTTAGTTCTGTCTATCATTTGCTGCTTATGCTGTTTGGCACACAAGTAGTCCAGTTTGGTAGCTTCATCAGGTTGATACCTCATTTTCAGATCTGACTGGTACTGCTGCTGGCATGAACCCCTGCACCTTCCATTGAACCAGAGTTGATGCACTGGCTTCATTGTAAAGGTTGAGTGGGCGATATGCCAGGCCATAAGGTTACAGATTGAGTGGGAGTACTATTCTGCTGCTGTTGATAGCCCATAGTGCCTCATGGATACCCTAACTTGAGTTGGTAGATCTGTTCCAAGTCTGTCCCATTTAGCACGGTGGTAGTGACGCGCAATACCATGGAGATGATTCTTAATTTGAAGGCAGGACTTCATCTCCACAAGGACTGTGCGGTGTGTGCTCTTACTAATACTATCATCGACAGGTGCATCTGCAGCTGGCAGATTGGTAAGGCTGAGGTCAAGTACGTTTTTCCCTCTTGTTGGTTCCCAGCTGTTGGTATGACAACACCAGGGACTAAGGAGTGAAGTGGAAGATCGGTGATTTGTTGGTGGGATGGGAATGGGAGGGGAGGTTTCCAGGCGGAGGACTCACAATGGGAAACGTAGAAACATACAGCATATGAGCAGGAGTAAGTCATTTGAGTCTGCTCCACCATTTAATATGATCATGGCTGATCATCCAACTCAGCGCCTTACTCCCACTTTCTCCCCACATCCCTTGATCGCTTTAGCTCTAAGAACCATTTCTTATATGAATGGATATGGCTTCAGTCAAGTGTCTTGCAGGATAACTGTGGTGTTCATGGATGGAATGTTTTTGCTGCTGAGTTTACAACAGGCTGGAGACCACAACAGTCGATGGCTTTAAAATTGCTGACAGCTAATTTAATGTTTCATAAATTTTTATTTATTGAATGCAAATTCCATCAGCTGCCATGTTGACTAGAGGAGACGGGCAGGCTCTTAGCAGCCAATCACATCTCCCTGCTGTATATGCATGTCCTCATTCAGGTACCGAGTGTCTTTGATCAAGGTGTCTTCATTATCCAGCAACTATCAAACATTCAATACTCCTTTTTCCTAGGGAAGGGCCTACTCATCAGTAAACCAGTTTGTGCAACTCTGTTACTCCTAGTTGCATTGGACTGAGGTCCTCATGTGGTCATTAAGTGGCTGTTTCAGGGCCTTCAATAGCAAAAGGCCTGGAAAATCAGCCAAGGGCATTCTCTTTCAGAACTTAATACTGATGGAGGCAGCAACACCTCCTCCTTATGTAATTAAATGCCCTTCCTGCCTTCAAATTCACCTACTCCAGGACTGGATCATTCCCCCTGAACAAACAGATTGTTTTTTATTTCTTTAATTATTTACCCTATTTCAAATCAATCTAATTCAGCAAATTACACACCTCTGGAACAGGTGCGATTTGAACCCAGGCCTATTGGCTCGGAGGTAGGGATACTACCACTACACGACCGGAACCCAAACAGAGTGTTATAATGGGGGTAATAGACAGAGCCTTTAATTGTGAGAATTTATAGCCAGCTTAAAGACTCATTTGAAAGTTGATCCCTCTGATAATGTTAGAATTATCTCTGCACTGCACCGCTCAGACCAGGGAGATGAGCTAGAATGCCAAAATGATTTTGTTTTCGAAAGTTTTGTTGGGACAGAGCAGTAGACAGACAAGGTTGAATCAAAACTCCTGAATAAGTGCAAGGCACCTTCAGGCGATATGTTCACCTATCTACAAGGGGCCAGACACTACCAGAGCTAGTTTCGAGCCATGAAATAGATCAGACAGATGAATTAAATGAGGCCAAGTACCTTGGGAGTACAGACCATAATATGATAAGGTTCAATATCTAAACAGGAAAGGAGAAGATATAGGCAGCAGATTAAAATTTAGCAGATTTTCAAAAGATAACTGAGTTTGTGGAAGACGATATAAGGTAATATTGGTAAAATAAAATACATTAAAGTAACAAGAAGCTGTAAAAAAGATTGCAAATAAAATTATGCCTCTTAACAATCAGATACCTAAAGGAATCAGAATTATGCAGAAAAATGATATTAGAGACAACTTGTATTAATGACAAATAATATGGTGACACTGATTTGGTGAAAAAAAGCCAGATTCCAAAGAGATAAGGAAAGCCTTTAGGAAAGTGTTAAAAAGGAAAAGGAGGAAAGTGTACAACTAGAGAACTACAATAATTAGAAAGAACTGTAAATTATTCTGTAAGTGCATCTGCAAAAATACATGTCTTCAATGTGGCCTGGGATTTCTGAGAGGAGGGATAGGAAGTTTATAGAAGAGGCCATAAATTAATAGAATTACTACATGAGGACTTTGCCTAAGTATTATTGGAAGGCAAGGATATTGAATTGGAGGCAAACCCTGAATTGGTCAAACAATAAAGTAAGAAATTGAAATAAAGTATTAAAAAAGTTTATTAATCTAAAGAAGGATAAAGTGTTGAGGCCTGATGGGCTACCTATAAGGAACCTGTGTACAGTGTATATTAACAATTTGGATATTGGGTCAGAATGAGTGATGTACTTTGCACCCTGTATTAAAATATTTGTGATAAATTTCTGAGGAGCAAAGGAAGCTTCAAGTGATGTTGATGTGATGGTGATGGAATGGGTGAAAGTCAGTGTCATTGAGTTAGTAAACTCTTTGTTTTTATTTCAATTTTCCAACATTTGCAGTTCTTTGTTAAATATTAATGCCCTTATAGTATTGAGTGTGAAGTGGACAGTGAGCTGTACCAATATGCAAATAATAGCACAAATAAAAGCAAAGTACTGCAGGTGCTGTTCATCTGAAATAAAAACGAAGTGCTAAAGAAACATGGCAGATCTGGCAGCATCTATGAACAGAGAAACTGTTAATGTTTTGAGTCTGGTATGACTGCTCAGAAGAAGAGTTGCAATGGACTCAAAATGTTAACTTTGTGTCTCTCTCCACAGTTGCTGCTGGACCTGTTGTGTTCCTCCACCACTTTCTGATTTGATTTCACCAGTAGTTACTACCGAACATGTGTGTAAGGAGCTCTGCCATGATGATGTCAGGTTACATGGGACCAAGACCTGAATCAAGAAGAGGCATTGGCTAAGCTGATATTCCTATCCTTTGAAATTCTCCACAGTCTCTTGTGTGAAGACCTTCCTCTTCAATTTCCCATTAGATTTAATAATATTAACTCATATTATGGTCCTCAATTGTGGAGTTTATAAATCCCCCGCAGTGTGGAAATAGGCCATTCAGCCCATCAGGTCAACACCCAGAGAGCCCTATGGCTGATCCACTTAGCCAATCCACCTAACCTGCATATTGTTGGAGTATGGGAGGAAACTCACGCACGAGAGAGAATGCGTAAAATCCAGACAGTTGCCCAAGGGTGGAATTGATTCCAGCTCCCTGGAACTCTGAGTCAGCAGTGTTAGCCACTGAGCCAGAATCCTACACATGAACCTTATCAAAACCCCTCACAAATTTTAAAGCATTAGGTCATCTCTTAGCCTTCTTTTCTCTAAAAGGTTTGGTTGAAAGAAACAAAGAACAGCAAATCAAACCTGGGCTAGTCTGACTGTATCGTTCAATTGAATGCTCTTTTTTTCCAACTAACCAGAGCGTTTCTCCTCACCTATTTCATTATTTCAGGATGACTCAGCTTAAGGACACTCCCTTGTAGGAGTGCAGCATCACCTTTTTGTCAAGGGCATCCTCCTAAAGCATTAATCCTACTTTCTCTCTTTTATTTTCTAATTGTCTATTTTGTGCATCTGACATTTTTCTGGATGTTTTTTTCATCTCAGAGCCTCAGCTGATGCAGTCCCTTTCTCTTTTTTCATTCCAATAAGCAGACACTTCATGAATCACAATTTAAAAGCCTCTTTTTTTTGGATCAAGTTCTCCTCTCGGTCATTTTGTGAGAGAAGAAGGACCCCATTGCTGTTTAATCTCTGCCTGCTTGCACTCCCTGCTGTCAATCATCGGCATATGACACCCTGAACTGCAGATCAGAGATGACATCACATCAGTTTGAAAGTCAAATCAAATAAGATAGCAAGTGACACGATCTTAGCTTTGCCTATAATCTCATTAGGTAAGGCTGTGTAGCCAGACTGAGATATTTACTTAGGATTATATAAGCATGAGATCAATGTAAATGATTTAAAAAGTTGTTTTCCAGCTGCTTCTCTGAATATTCATGTCTGGATCACAGTTAACAAAAGATTATATTTTTTCAGTGTGATCTCTTTCAAGAGACCTCAGATAGCAAAAGCATCACTTTCAAATGTTTAGTTAAGCAGCTCATTCCAGCACTTTTGACACGTGAAACATGGTTTCTGCATCAAAAGCAAAACTGAAGGGAACCCTCTTCCCTTAAAAAAAGGTTCCTTCAAAGACAATAAAGGAAAGTTACATGGAGCTCCTGAAATTACCGGATGGGTCTGCAAAATGCTGAGGCAGAGAGACGTCCTAAGTTGAGTATGTCAATGGGGTTATCAAACCGAAACCCCTGCATCCTTTCAGGTGGATCACATGCCACCATTTTGAAGAAAGGAAGGGGACTTTTGACCCGCATCTTGACCAATGCTTGCTCCTTGGCCAGCTTCACAAATAGGTAATCTGGTTATTTTTTGGGTTCAGGCTGCTGTGTGAAATCTGGGTTTCTCCTACAATTCAACAGCAGCTTTGCCTCAAAAGTATGCCATTCAATGTAAAGGACTTTGAGACACCCTGAGACTAAGAAAGGTGTGGTATTTGCCAAAATTGGCACAGCTGGCATCTTGTTGTATCTACCACCTCTGTGGCACAAGGCAAGGGTTGTTTGAGGCAGTTTGTTGTCACTAATCCTCTTTCGTCTGCACTGCGTAGCGCCTATCTAATTATTGGCCATAGAGGATAGATAACCATTTACTCTCTGTGTGTGACGTCACCAGATTTGTGAAGCTAATGCAACATCAACATTAAATCTTTCAGAACCAATATCTTGCGCAACCAACGTGACATATTTGCGAGTTTTTTTTCTTTTCTTTGCTCTTATTTCTAGCTGTTTTCTGAAAGTTAACCATCATTTAAAGGGCGAGGGTGATGCTGTGTGATGCAACTGAGTGAGCATTCTCGATTCCAAAGTCTAATGCTGTGGGCCAAGGTTAAATTGTTACCAGGGCATCTGATGGAATTTACATTTAGTTACAGGGTGGCACGATGGCTCAGTAGTTAGCACTGCTGCCTAACAGCAACAGGGATTCCAGCCTCGGGCGACTGTCTGTGTGGAGTTTGCACATCTCCCTGTGCCTGCGTGAGTTTCCTCCAGGTGCTCCTGTTTCCTCCCAAATTCCAAAGATGTGCATGTTAGGTGGATTGGCCGTACTAAATTGTCCAAAGTGTCCACCGATGTGTAAGGTAGATGGATTAGCCATGGGAAATGCAGGATTGCAGGGATAGGTTAGGGAAGTGGGTTTGGGTGGGATGTTCTTCAGATAGTTGGTGTGGATGCGATAGGCTGCATGGCATGCTTACACGCTGTAGAGATTCTGTCCCTTGTAGTAAAATATAGAATTGAAAATTAGGCTCAGTATTGGTGACTATATCATTGTTTATTATTCACTCATGGGATGTGGACATCGCTGACTGTGCCAGTACTTACTGCCCATCCCTAGTTGCCCTTGAGAAAGTAGTGGTGAGCTGCCTTCTTGAACTGCCGCAGTCCATGTGCAGGTCAACACAGATTGCCGCTAGGATGGGAATTTTGGGATTTTGATCCAATGACACTGAAGGAACAGCAATACATTTCCAAACCAGGTCGGTGTCTGTTGATGAACCATGACACGCAACAATTTGGATGTTTTTTCTGAAATGGCTATACAAGGGCAATTAGGGGAATGGATAATAAATGATGGCCTTGCCAGCAAAACCCTAATAATGTGAAATAGTATAAAGATTTTACAGGAAAGGCCAAAGTAACTTCCATTTAGATAGCACCTTTTATATCCTTAGGATCTCCCATTGTGAGTTACAATGAGTGACTTCCATGTGTAGTTGCTACAGACTCACAGAATTGTTGCAGTGCAGAAGGCCATTTGGCTTATCATTTCTGAGTTGGCTGACTGAGGGTTTTAATTTTGTGCTAGTTAGCATCTACTGCTCTCTTGAATGCACAGCCCACCAGCTCCGACTAACAGCAATGAGATAATTGACTTGTTCATCTACTTTTGGTTAGCTGTGAAACTGTGGGCTTATCACTAGTCCCTGCCCTTTCCGAGATAGTGGTATGACCATCTTCTGCAATCCTTGCAGAATACAGATGGTGTCACCTTTTATTGACACATCAGAAAAACAGTATCTTCAAAATATAACCCCTGCCCATTATACCACAACCATCTGCTGGGTTAAGTTCTTAAATAACTGAAATTATATTTTAACCTAACAGTCTGAAGTAGAGGTAATGCTGAGCATGGCTGGCATTAGCCTCACAATGCCAAACTCAGCAACTCTTCCAAATCTGTTTCCCTAATGCTATGTTCTTTATAAAGGGACTAATATTTAGATATCATTTCTTCTTTATTAGGAGCAAGAGTGTTACAGTTGGTCTCCAAAATCCCTCTTCTGATTGCAATGCTGTGAACTCAGCAGGGAAATTGGACTTGGAATCAGAATGGAATGTAACCCCGTCGATGGTGGAACCTCCATTCCTAAAGAAGGGCTTATGCCCGAAATGTTGAATCTCCTGTTCCTTGGATGCTGCCTGACCTGCTGCGCTTTTCCAGCAACACATTTTCAGCTCTGATCTCCAGCATCTGCAGTCCTCACTTTCTCCTCCTGTAGGTTCACACATTACAGTCTGGGCAAGGATCCCCTCAGAAGGAAGAGAGTGGGAATTGAAGTATGGGACCAAAGTCATGCTTAACTTTAAAGTGTTTGCCTTAAACATTTCCAGAAACCTGATGCTGACATCTCATGGATGAGGTATGTGCACTTTGAAAGCAGATAATATCATTCGGTTAGATAATGCTCATTTGGCTTTGTGGAAATTAGTAAGCATTTCCCTGGTCATGATGCATCATCTGATTTACTGTTGGCTGATTCCTGCATTAGGCAGCACATGGGAATCTGCAGTGAAATGAGTATATTGTGTGGTCAAAATGATTAAAGACTTGATTCTTCAGGAGCATTAAGACAATAGTTGCTGCATTTAAAAATTTGAATTGCTGTGATGCAAGATTCATCCATGCTCACTGTCTTCCTATTCATTGTGGGCATAGCAATTTCTGAATTATGGTTGGGGGGCAAAGTGTTCAAATGAGTTGGATCTTCGAATATGTGAGGGATAAAGTAATGGCAAAATCTTAGTCGCAGTCACCCCTTCCAGAGCCGCACTTGGCTATCAGTCAAGTGGAATGGCAGGTGGAAATTGTGCCCATCCAGAATACCTTGCAAATATCAGCCCAATCCTTGAACAAAGGTTGCTGTCTCATTCCTAGCAGATGTTTAACCAGCTCATGTTGTTAATCAGCAAGGCTGCTTTTTTCAGAGGGCTGTGGGAGGAAAGAAAAATCTTTCAATCTATTGTCTCGTTTGTTAATTCTGCCTTCTAGTTCTGACCTACTTAACTCAGTCTAACTTAAATACCCAGCTCACATCAGCTTTATCCTTTCTAATTAATTAAAATAACATCAATCCTGCAAATACAATTTCCAGTTAAAATAAGGTCAACTTCTTTTGCATAGGATGGGAACGTGGCTGTGTGATTTTAGCATTGAATGTGTTACTGTGTCAATATAAATTCTTTTTTTCTGTTAGTGTAATGTTAAAGTGGGTTAAGTAGTGAGAATAAGAATATAAATGAAACACATGTTCATAACTAATGTGCACTGTGTAGCTCCAAATTAGATGGGCCCTTGTAGTGTAATTGTTCTGCTCCTGCCTCGGAGTTAGGAGGCCTGGGTTCATATCCCACCTGCTCCGGAGGTTTATAATAACATCTCTGAACTGCTTAATTGGAAATATCTAGCATCAACTTGGGTGTGTTCAACAGTCTAAATTGTTACGGTGAAATTCAGTCCTGTGTGACATCCAGAAAATGGAAACATAACCCCAAAATGATTTTTAAAATTATGAAAAGATTTGATGGAGCAAATGTAAAGACATTTCCACTTATTGGGAGGGAAAGTCTAGGAACTATAATCAAAAGATCCTCCTACTCTTACTGCCTTCCAGTAATATGTTCTAAAAGGAATTGAAGAGAAAGTCCTTTAGATTACTTACAGTGTGGAAACAGGCCCTTCGGCCCAACAAGTCCACACTGACCCGCCGAAGCGCAACCCACCCATACCCCTACATATACCCCTTACCTAACACTACGGGGAATTTAGCATGGCCAATTCACCTGACCTGCACATCTTTGGACTGTGGGAGGAAACCGGAGCACCCAGAGGAAACCCACGCAGACACGGGGAGAACGTGCAAACTCCACACAGTCAGTCGCCTGAGGCGGGAATTGAACCCAGGTCCCTGGCGCTGTGAGGCAGCAGTGCTAACCACTGTGCCACCGTGCCGCCCAAAGAGAGTGGTGAGGTGGTGAGAGTGGTGAGGAAGTGGGATTTATGATTGTATACAGTGGTTGAAACAAATTACATAGATGCATTAAAATGAAGATAGATAAGGACTTCGGAATAGGATATGTTTACAGAAACTAGAGAACTATAGACCAGTGAGCCTGATATCATGGCTAAGTTGTTGGAGGGAATTCTGAGGGACAGGATTTACATGCATTTAAAAAAGCAAGGATTGGTTACAGATAGTCAGCATGGCTTTGTGCATGGGAAATTATATCTCACGAACTTGATTGAGCTTTTTTGAAAAGCTGACAAAGAAACTTGATGAGTGCGGAGTGGTAGAAGTTGTCTATATGGATTTCAGCAAAGTGTTGGATAAGATTCCATATGCTGAAAATGTGTTGCTGGAAAAGCACAGCAGGTCAGGCAGCATCCAAGGAACAGGAGATTCAACGTTTCGGGCATAAGCCCTTCTTCAGGAAAGCCATTCCTGAAGAAAGGCTTATGCCCGAAACATCGAATCTCCTGTTCCTTGGATGCTGCCTGACCTGCTGCGCTTTTCCAGCAACACATTTTCAGCTCTGATCTCCAGCATCTGCAGACCTCACTTTCTCCTCTAAGATTCCATATAGTAGACTGGTTCGTAAGGTTACATCACGTGGGATCCGGGGAGCTAGCCAATTGGATACCAAATTATGTTGAAGGTGGAGACAGAGGGTGGTGGTAGAGGGGTATTTTTCAGACTGCAGTCCGTGACCAGCAATGTGTCATAAGGATCAGCGCTGGATTGCTGCTTTTCAACATGTATATAAATTATTTGGATGTGAATATAGGAGACATGGTTAGTAAACTTGCAGATAACACCAAATAGGTTATGTAATGGATAATGAAGAAGGTTATCTCAGAGTGCAAAGGGATTTTGATTAGATGGGCCAATGGGCCAAGGAGTGGCAGATGGAGTTTAACTTAGGTAAATGTGAGGTGTTGCATTTTGGTAAGGTAAATCAGGGTAGGACTTATACAGCTAATATTAGGGCCCTGGGGAGTGTTGTCGAACAAAGAGATTGAAGGGTGCAGATGCATAGTTCCTTGAAAGTGGAGTTGCAGGTAGACAGGTTGGTAAAGAAAGTGTTTGACTCACTTGTCTTTTTGGTCAGAATATTGAGTATAAGAGTTGGGCGTCATGTTGCAACTGTGCAAGACCTTGGTTAGGCCACTTTTAAATACAGCGTACAATTGTGGTCTCCCTACTACAGGAAGGATGTTAAACTTGAGGGGATGCAGAAAAGATTTATAAGGATGTTTCCAGGACTGGAGGGTTTGAGTTGTAGGGAGAGGCTGAATAGGCTGAGGCTTTTTTCCCTAGAGTGTCGGAGACTGAGGTTGACCTTTCTAGAGGTTTATAAAACCATGCGGGGCATGGATTTGGTGAATTGACAAGGTCTTTTTCCAAGGGTAAGAGAGTCCAAAACTCGAGGGCATAGGTCTAAGGTGAGAGAGGAAAGATTTGAAAACGACCCAAGGGGTAACATTTTCACGTAGAGGGTAGTACATGTATAGAACATGTGGTATGGTGGCTCAGTGGTTAGCACTGCTGCCTCACAGTGCCAGGGACCCAGATTCGATTCCAGCCTCGGGCATCTGTCCGTGTGGAGTTTGCACATTGTCCCCGTATCTGTGCGGTTTCATTTGGGTGCTTTGGTTTCCTCCCACAGTCTAAAGATGTGCAGGTCAGGTGAATTGGCCATGCTAAATTGCTCATAGTATTCAGGGATGTGTAGGTTAGGGTGCATTAGCTGGGGGAAATGTAGAGTAATAGGGGAGGGTAATGGGTCTGGGTGGGTTACTCTTCAGAGGGTTGGTGTGGACTTGTTGGGCTGAAGGGCCTGCTTCCACACTGTTGAGATTCTATTTCAATTCTAATTCTAACATGATGCTCCAGTAAGTGGTGGATGCAGGTACAATTGCAACATTTAAAAGGCATCTGGATGGGTGCACAAATAGGAAGAGTTTAGAGGGATATTGGCCAAATGCTGGCAAATGGGTCTAGTTCAGATTAGGATGCCTGGTCAGCATAGACTAGTTGTACCAAGGAGTCTGTTTCTGAGATGTATAACTCTATGACAGATGAAGTAGGGGTGGGTGGAGGCTTCTCTGGTTCACAAGCACCAACATAGACCTCTTGAATGGCCCCTAACTGTGTTATGAATTCTGTACAATTTGAATTAAGGGCCTTTTGTGACACAGTAGTAGTGTCCCTATCTCTGGGGCATGAGGCCTGAGTTCAAGTCCTATCTGCTCCAGAAAGGTGTCTTAACATCCCTGGAGAGGTAGATTAAAAATGCCAACAATTTGAGTGACATAGAAGGGATGAGTATAACATGAGCTTACCAGCCTGATGTGTGCAGTGGCAATTTCTATTAAACACCCCAGAATATTCTCCTTAAAAATAAATAAACAGTACTTTAAAGGAAGCTGCAGCAGGTTTAAATGTTCTTATTGACCTCGCAGTGAGATGAGACCTCTTTAAAAAAGTTTGCATGTAATAACACTTGTCGAGGCTTTGGAAAGTTTGGAAAGACATGTTCTGCGTTTTTCACTGAGGTGGGCTTTCAGGAAGGTGTTAGGTGGAATCAAGGAAGGGACTCAGTTCCAGAGCCTTGGCAGGTTGAAAGCTAAGTTGCAACAGTGAGATTGGGGAGGTTGGGGACTTGGAAAAGATTAGATTCAGAGGAACATTTTGTGGTATGGGAGAATGTTGTAGAGCTGAAGAAAGGTACAAAGATGGAGAAGAACAAGATAATAAATGGAGTTAACAAGGTTTGAGAAATTTAAGTTGAAGCGTATTTGATCTCTGTATATTAGCAGTGACATGGTTGATGAGTAAGCAGGACTTGGCATGGAATAATATACACTTTCTGAACTGACTGTAGTTTAAAACTAACATCATGCAATGGCAGGAAGAAGAAAATGATGGTGCACTGCTGCCTCTTTATTGCTTATGTTTCTTGCAGCTTTTTATCTGCTGCTTTTCTCCTTGCCTCCTCCAATGACTCCTCAGTTGCTGGGTCAGTTCTCGAGTGATCATATTGAAAGGTGCAGCAAACTCAAAGGAACAAATGGCCTACTCCTACATCTAGTTTCTATGTGTTTCTATGTATTAGCAGACATAGATGGACAGAACTAGTTTTGCAAAGTAATTGAGGAGGCACCTGGCAGTTAGGATGACAAAAACAAATTGAATGAGAAGCAACAGAGATCCTTACTGCATGCCAATATGTCAGTGATGTTGCACAAAAGAAAGCTTCTGGGGGTTCACAACTTCCAACAGACCCTGGTTGACCATATCATCAAGGTGTCACCATACCTGCCAACTCTGATCCAACTTTCTTCCATTGACCATGAGGAGCCATTTGCATAGGATCTGCCTAGTCAATCAGATAGCTGTCCAATGACAGTGACAGTGGCCTGTGGCCTGTACCTCTTATCCCCTGTGCCATGACCTGCCTTCTTTGTACCCACCTTCCCTGCAATTGCTTTCAAAATTGGATCATCAATGGGAGGGTTTGAGGAAAGGTGACTGGACTCAAAACTTTAATCTGATTTCTCTCCACAGACGCTGCCTGATCTACTGAGCTGTTCCCTCAATTTCTGTTTTTGTTGGAATATCAATGGACTATTTAACCATGAAACAGTCTTATTGGAATATGTAAGGTTCTGAGGGGGCTCGAAAGGATGGATGCTGATGTTTCTTCTTTCGGGGAGAGAGAGAGACTGGAGATTAGGCCGCACATTTCAAAAGTAAAGGGTCTCGTATTTTAACA
The DNA here is from genome assembly GCF_020745735.1 of Hemiscyllium ocellatum. Classification (NCBI taxonomy): domain Eukaryota; kingdom Metazoa; phylum Chordata; class Chondrichthyes; order Orectolobiformes; family Hemiscylliidae; genus Hemiscyllium; species Hemiscyllium ocellatum. The sequence continues at coordinate 13,548,250 of NC_083439.1, forward strand.
TGTGTATGGGGAGACATCATTTTATCTTAGGGGCTTGAGAATCTGTGGAATTGGTTTCCTCAGAGTGGTGATCGTTGAAAATGTTTGAGGTAGAGATAGATTGAGTCTTGACTGATAAGAGAATGAATGGTAATGGGTAGTGCAGGCAGGAAAGTGGAGTTGAAGGCACAGTCAGACCAACTGTAATCTTATTGCATAGAGCAGGCACGAAGGGCCAAATGGCATTCTCAAGTTCTTGAAGTCATATGCTGCAATTAAAAGAGCATTAAAGAGAGTATAGGAGAGTGATAAAGTTGCCGCCCAATTTTTTTCTCTTGTGCACACCCACTTTCCCATTGTGGGGATGTGAGGATGGGGAGGAGATAGGCAAATTCATCCAAGGTCAGAACCATGGCTGATATCCTCCTTCAGGAACTGAGGGCCAATTATAGAGATGAATATTATCCTGCTACAGAGGCTCATTGAGGGATATTGTCTGGGTTCTCTGCTCTCTGTGTTGCTCAGTGCTGCACTGGGCACAATTACCCAGCAACCCATCAACGGAATCTAATCCCTGTCATTTGTATTCACATAGAGTCTGAAACTGGGATTCTCACAGCCACGCAAATAAGCAATGCCAGTGCCAAGTGGAGCTTGCACTGACACCAGCAGAACAAAAATAGGATTCAGCCTGAAGAGTTTTAATTTGAGAGAACATTTGCTCATTTGGAAAGGTTGGTAGTGTAATTAAAACTATTCAAAGACATTCTCTGTGCGTATCAACCAATCCTTGAGCATAAAACAGCGTCCTGGAAATCAGGTTTACTATCATAAAATATTAAATGTTAAACTCGCCCTTCCTTTGTGCGTAACATAAAATCAGATCTACCCTGCACGGGAAACACTGAAAGCTCCAATAAACTACATTCTTTCTCTCCTGCCCTGAGCAAAGCTTGATCTAATTTCGTCACACTCTGCACTTGGCTGATGAAGTTTTTTTGTAGCATATTAAGACTGCGTGGGATCATTTTGTTTCTTTTACATTGCTGATGCTTTATGATGCTTGTGAAGTCTCACACTTCTGATAGGTTACACAGTGAAGTTGATTTTGTACCCTTATAACATCAAGGAGGATCTTAAACAGCTTTCAGTTTTTCCAAGGGTGGTGGGAATCCCCATGTAACTGATAGTTTTTGAAGGCAGTTTTTTTCCAGAAACAGTGAATGAACATTTAGGTTTTCACTAATAAACCCGAATGAAGCAACAGGTAAGTGACATCATCAAGGGCGAAGGCTATTCTCACCAGTAAACTGGATGATATAGATAAAGCATTTGCAGCTTGGATTTTAAAATGTTGAGGAGCTGAGTTAAGAATGGAGAGGGGTGAGAAATGTTACGATTTTAACAGCCAAGATCAGTTAATCTCAGAGGTTGTGTGGCCAGTGGTCTACAAAGAAAGAGATACCTCCTAAACACAGGGATGACATAAAAACCTCAATCAGGTACTGGGTCAAACGACACACAATGATATGGTAATCCTTTGTCACTCTCCTCTCTGAGGTACAAGGTTCAAATCCCACTCCAGGACTTGAGCACAAAAATCTCATGTTGAAGGACTAGTGCATACTGTCAGACGAACTGTGAAATTGAGATTCTGGTTGACCTTGAAGGTAGATGTAAATGTTTCCATGGCACAATTTTTTTGAGGATGGTCAAGGAAGTTATCCCCAGAGTTCAGGTCAATATTCATCCCCCATTCAAAATCGCAAAAGCATATTATATAAGATTCGATCATCATCACATTGTTTATTGTGTATAAACCAGCAGTCCCCTTTCCACCTTCATAACTGCGTCTCATCTTCAATTATATTTCAATGATTTTCATGCACTTTGAGATATCCGGTAATCATGAAAGGCACTATACTCATGTATGCACTGAGAATCAGATTTGGGATCTTCCAATGCTCTGAAATTCAATCTTGAATTGGAAAGTGTTTTTACCAACAGATCCAGTAGGGTCCTAACATTTACATGTGCTTCACAGGTGATCCACGGCAGCTGTTCCCAGTCTCAGTGACAGGCACAAGAAGGGTCAAAAGTTTCGATCTTTTTCTCAGAACTCAACAACTTTGCCTTCAGCGCAATTCCCTCAAACTGGGAAACTTTTTATTTATGACTGATGTGATTCATGTAAAACTTAAGTTTGTTTAATGTGTTCTTCATTACTAATGTTTCAGTGGTTTCATCTTGAAATGTAGAACCGGATGTTTAATCCCACAGGCTAAGCAGTCAGCCAGGATCAGCATCACCACCCTCAACTTGTGAAGAATGGCTATCAAGAGCATTTAACTGAATGTACATCAATATATTAACAAATGCATCCCGTCTGGGCTGCAGTCTTGTGAGAGCTTTGTGGCATTAACTACTGCTGATAAATGGAACTGTGGTGTGTTGCTATTAAAGATTAAAAGCAGACATAGCTCAGGAGTGATCTTATCAAATCGTTTTTTCAATCGCATGTCTTTGAGAATTAACAATGCCATCCATTTCCTTGAATATCATCCTGCTCAAACTTGTGTCCCTTTGAAAAGCAGATTCTGGGTGAAATTAGGGTCAGCTGTACACTACTAGGTGTTTTGCGATTCAGGATTTGTGTTTTTGTAGGTCACCTTTTGCGACGTGGGAGCGAGATTCACAAGCTCTTGTGACAGATGCCGCAACGGGGCACCGTGCTGTAGTAGACAGTCCATTTTTCAGAGGGTACGGACAAGTGTTCACAGCTTTCCTCTGTTGCAAATAACATTTCAGTCAATTGTGGAGTGGCATTGATAGATATTGTAGCATGCAGTGCTTTCGACCGCCTGCTGTACCCAATGGACAGTGTCATGGAAATTTTATTCTTCAATGAGCATTCGGTGCACCTCAACTGGTAATGCTTGATACAGCTGAATAGATGGAGGTTTACCCCGAATCTAAGTGTGCTGTACAAGACTGAGGAGTTTGAGAGGATAGGCAAATGGAGCATATTTCTGTGTCTAATCTAATTTTGGATACACTTGACCTTTGTTGATGTGAACTCCTATTGCTGAGAATAAGAAATGCATTGAAATTGATCCAAAAAGCATACAATTAAAAGATGTGCAACATCCATCAATAAAATGTACCATTACCTACTAAAAATTGTATTAATAATTAAGATGCACAGTTAAAAAGTTGCTAAGGCATTATAAAAATGAAATGTGATAGTTGAATAAAGCTGTAAACACAGGCCCATAACTAGTTCATTAAAATTTGATAAGGCTGTGCAATGCTCCTTGATATTGGAATAATAATTAGCCATGTAAGATTTGCAGATGTGTTGTGACCTTCATTCTCAATCAGTGTTGGTTCAATTAGTAGCAATATTGTTCCAAGTCAGAAGCCTGAGCATTTAAAACGGCTCCAGGATGAAAGATAATGATCTCCACTGACATTTCAGATTGAGCTAGTCCTTACCTAAGAAAGGAACTGTCCTTTCGTTCTTTAGACGAGATACTAAAAGGAGATCCTGCTTTTGTATTTTAGATGGTGCTATTCAAGACTAGCAGGAGGTGGCTTAAATTCCACCCTCAAACACCACCAAGTTATTGAATATTTTTAAGGCTCTTGACTAACAAGGGAGCGAATGGTGATCAAGAGAAGCTGGAATTGAGGCCACAATCAGATCAGCAATGATCTTATTGAATGGCAGAACAGGCTAGAGGGGCTGATTGACCTACTCCTATTCCTAATGTATAAGCTTACACGTATCCAAGTTCAGAATACAGAATATATTAGTAAAAATGAACACTGAAGCCATGTTACTTGTGACATTTAAGAGGAAATTGGATTAAATATGAAAGCATATCCCTCAGATGGAGCTTGCGAATGTAAGTGATTATACTTTTAAGTCATCTATACTTCTGTGATCTTATAGCTGTTGAGTAATCTGAATGTACACAAAATAATTGTAGTGTTTGCCATAGTATTTCAAAAATAATTTATGTTTAATACTTTGAGATGATTGTTATAATGTGGTACTATAAATATTGAATTTATTTTCCTTATAATGCATGGTACATTTGATCTCCACTAATAAATAATAAATAACATAATTTAATTACACTTGACTGATTTCCTTAAAGGATGGATTAAATCATTATTTACCTCCCACAGTCTCCAAGGAGCCACATGCTCCCTCATGAATCGTCGTGCTCCTGACTGATGTGCTTTGTTGTGAGTAGGAATGATCTTGAGAAGTCAGAGTAGTTACCTTCAACATCAAAGTCAACATTTGACCAAGAATGCCATTACTGAGCCTCAGTAAAACTGAGGAAAATGGTATCAAAGAGAAAATTACAATTCATAGAAACATTCTTGTACAGAAAGAAAGACATCTAAAGCTTTGGAGAAGGTGAAAACATGAGCAGGAACAGGCCATTCAGCCAATGGGGCTACTCGACTATTCAATATGATCATTACTGATCATTCAACTCAGTGCCCTGCTCCCATTTTCTCCCCATACCTTTTGATGCCTTTAGCATCAAGAACTATACTAACTCCTTCTTGAAAATATTCAATGTTTTGGCCTCAGCTACTCTCAGTTCCACAGGCTCACCACTGTCTGAGTGAAGAAATTTCTCTGGGTGTAACAACTGAGAAAATCATTACAGGGAATTATTCTTGGCCTAATCATCTTCAGTTCCTTCATACATGACCTTCCTTTCATCATATCATTATGGTTAGCATTGTTCGCTGATGATTCCATACTGTTCAGTTCCATTGTTCTGCTAATGAAACAGCACATGCTAGTTCATCACTGAATTTGGATAACATCCAGATTACATGCTAACCCCTGCTACACAAGTCCGATGTGATTATCAACTCGAACAAGAGCAATCCTAGTCATCAATACTTGAGGTTTAACAGCATCACCATCAGCGAGTCTCTCACCACCATCTTGAAGACTGCCGTTGAGTAGAAGCTTAATTGAATTAGCCATATCAACAATTGTAGCAAGAGCCGAGACTAGGTATACTGCAATCACAGCTATCTCCTAATGTCTCTTACAATATCCACCTTCTCTAGTATTAAACTTTGGATGTGATGGACTATTTACAAAGTTGGGTATTAATAAAATAACATTCAAGAGGATTGCTGACAATCTGGGACAGAACAGATCATTGTAACTGGGCTCAGTAGTTAACCCTCTAAAGATTACAGTGACTACACTAAGTGTATTCTACAGGATGCACTGTGGCATTACACCAATGCTGCTTCGACAGTGTTCCCCTTTGCTGTGATGCCCATTATTGATAAGTACCATATGCTGTCAGAATGCCAAGATGTCTAAGCTCCCCTCCATGACACACGTTTTCCTGATTTGAATATATTTAATCATTCCTTAGTTTTCACTAATTCACAGCAGCCATTGTCAGTGTGCCACCAGCAAAGGAGTGCAGTAGTTCACAATGAGAAGGCTCACCATTACTGTTTCAGAGCAAATAAGTGTGAGCAATAAATTCAACCTTGTGAATGTTATCAATTTCCCAAGAATAAGAAGCTGACCTCTGGTGTTTTTGCTGACTTCACTCTGTGTGTGGCTGGCCATTTCTGAGGTAAAGGATTTATTCATCCAATGCAGGTATTTAAGAAACCTCATTTTGCTGTGAGTCACTCATCAGCTTATTGTTACACTAGACTCAAATTCTTCTAGTCATTACCATTTATCACATGCACTAATTATGCATTACCATTTATTGCATGCAGTAATTCTATGTAACCATTTCTCACACACTAATTGTGCTGTACAGTTTATCATAGGCACCAATAGTGCATTACCATTTATCATGTGCATCATTTGTCATTAACATCAAGGAGTCCTAGCTATGTGCAGTAAAACATGTTTTGCATTTTCCCCCCTGCCCCTATTCTTAATGATCTTCTCAAAATTGCTGACTGGTGCAATTGATAAGGTGTTTGGTTATGTGGTCTATCCCAGGTTGAGATTCCTCAACTAACAAAGGAGTGCTATATCCTAAGGTTATCCTATGTAGAGAAGCATATTTGCAGGTGTAACCCAGCATCCATCAAGGTGTTATAGCAAAAGAGTCCCTGAAGCTTAAAGTACTTTGAAATAGGCTGTTCCAGTCAAACACTTTTAACATATGTATAGACAGCTTGCTTGACACTGATGCAGCACTTTATCTGCCAAATGAACACATATATCTAGTTCAGTTCAGAACCAGCATGACATGATGACATATTTTCTCTGGACTGCTGCCTTGTCAAGCCATCAGAGTGAATCGTTGACTGTTTCGGCATTATTATCTGTGGCCATGTGTACAATTCTATGCTATACAAGAATAGAAAGAGATTGAACTTGTACTGATATGCACTACTGTTACACAATATTGCAGTCAATGGCTTCTTCCTGGGAATTCATGGCCTTGACCTAAAAACAGTCTGCTGGGAATGGAAATAAATTTAGTAGTTTGGCCACTCGAAACCTTAGGGGTCTGAAGCAACCATAGATTGTGATGGCTTTCTTTCTTTCACCCACAATCAGCGGGATAATGCAAATACATTATGTTTATATCAGCACAAATACTGTGACTAAGTATATGAGTGGAATTCTGAAAAGATGCCTGTTTGGTTCAATGAGCTTGCATCATAGGATCAGTCCACATAGTCTCCACAATGATGCACGCTGCAGAATTTTTCTGTTCAAAGAGACCTGACAATGGAAGAAGATCAGGAGTGCTTAGAAACCAAGGTAGAGCAGGAGGATGCAAACGAGTTTGAAGAACGAGCTACAGGATATCTAAAATATGAAGGCACTCTTCCATTAAGTTCTGCAGATGCTTGTGCAATAGTCTGTGCATTAAATGTGTTCAATGTTCTGTGCAATGATGCTTTCTCCTTCTGCTTGCTGCCTGTGTATGCTTGGTTGACTGATTCCTTAATGGAACATGTAGGAATGTGAGTAGGTTGTCAGATGAAAAGTGTCCAAGCGAATCTGTTGGGACTTTGTTGATAAAACACCTCCATGTGTCATGGATCCAGAAGGTTTTGTATCTGAGTCAATTGCTTCTGGCACAACTGCCTTTTGACTGACCCATATGCTTCCTAGCACATTAACCATTACATGGTGAGGAGAAGCTTTATGGTTTCAATGTTGCTATTGGCTGGATTTGATGTTATGACAATGGCCACCTGTCAGATCTTTGCAGAACAGAGAGCAATAGGCAATAATGGCATCTGTTAGTCTGACACAAGGCTCTCTCTAACCATTCTTCAAGTGATCTGACATTTCCACACTTCCACCATGGAGGCTGGATAGGAAAATGGCAGCAAATGGAGCTTTCTGGAAAACATCCATTGACACCTATGATTTCATTTAAATTGAGTTAACAAATCTGAAATTAAACTATTATCAGTTGCAGTTATAACTTTGAGATAAAGAAATCTGGTCTTCTCACCAGGACTGGCCCACATCTGATTATACGCCAACAACAATGTGGGGTTGACTCTTAACCATCCTCTGAAATGGCGTAGCAAACCAAGGGCAATTAGGGATGGTGATCTTGTCAGTGATGCTGTCATCTCAGGAAAGATAGGAAAGGGACAACGATTCATCTTGAGTTTGCAGATATGGATGCTCTTGGGGCCTCCAATTTATGTTCATTGGAGCCCAACCTATTTTCAAGTCTAATTCTCCCATTGTAGAACAATCGACTATCGTGTCCATTAAGACTTGCTCCACATCACTCAAACCTGGAGACTGAAGTCCAATTGCGAATTCTTCCTTCTTTATAAGTAACTGGAGTGATGTTTATGGAACAGGATTATTTTGCTGTGAGATGCTGCTCACCATCTTTGTGAAAAGAAAAGAGGCAAATCACAGCTGAAAACCTCAATGAACCATAAAATAGCAACCCCAATGTTCCTTGCACTATGGTGCTGCCTAAATAGAGGGTGTGCTGACAGACTGGTATCCTAAAGATATATTGAATTTTGGGACCAGCTACAAGATTAGAGGAATCAACGTCTTCAATATCCCCTAGAAGACATTTCTTTTATTGCAGCAAAATTTGATTAGATTACTTACAGTGTGGAAACAGGCCCTGCAGCCCAATAAGACCACACCGACCCTGCGGAGAGCAACCCACCAAGACCCATTCCCCTACATTTTACCCCCTTGCCTTACACTATGGGCAATTTAGCATGGCTAATTCACCTAACCTGCACATTTTTGGACTGTGGGAGGAAACTGGAGCACCTGAAGGAAACCCACGCAGACACGGGGAGAATGTGCAAATTCCACACAGACAGTTGCCCAAAGCGGGAATTGAACCCAGGTCTCTGATGCTGTGAGGCAACAGTGCTAACCACTGTGCCACCGTACTTACTTACTTACTTGCAATAAATAAAAGAAAGAAAACTGATATATGGTATTGGTTTGCAGAGCTCAATTTCACCAGCTTGTCTTCAGAGCTGGAGAAACAGAGAAAATAGACTCCCCATTGTATCTTGGTATTAATATGGAATTTCTTACAAATAAAGAAGCACCAAAAGTCAGGGCTATGTGTGATATTGTTATTTGTTCTCCTTATCAATTAACTGTAGCTAATAATTATTGTAACTTTTTTCAGCATACAGGTTTTGCATTCACTATCCTTTAATTGACTTGACAGAGGGCACTAATCCCTGAAAGGACTGAATGTTTTAACAATAATATTTTAAGAAATCTGTTTGAATTTGAGTGTTTCAACAGGTAATGAGCTTGGAGTAATTGGCAGCAGCTTTCAGTTTGGACAAATGGATTGGGGAGTTAATTAAGAACTAGATTAATTAGCTTACAATTACTTCTCACAGAATAATTGGAGGCTTCATCATTAATACAATATTAAAAAAAAATCACCATTTCAGAAGCTCAACTGGAATATTGTGACCAGTTGTAGGCACCACATTCATAGGAAACATATGAAAGCTTTTTTAAGAGAACATTTACAAGATTGGTAACAAGGATGACACATAGGCTCTTAAATTTGGGATTAATCTCTTTCAAATTAGATAATGGGTGATTTAATAGAGGTCTTAACCATGATGAGGGATAGACTAGCAGGGAGAACTGCTTTCTCTAGTAGGAGGGTCAAGAATAAAGGACCCAGATTTAACCTCATTGACAAAAGAACCAATGGGAAGCTCAAACTGTTTTTTAAATGCAGAGTTGTTGTGATCTGAAAAGTGCACCTGAAAGGATGGGTGAAGTTAATGTAATAAAAGAGACTTGTGATCAAGACACAAACTCATGGCTTTTGGGTTTAGTGATGAAAGCGTGACCACCCAGTGAAGCACAAAATGTTTGTGCTTCTACTAATTTTTGAGCTTGTTAAACTGGAGATACTTATAGATGCTGGTGAATTGATTACAGTTAATTCATCAGTGAGACAATGAGGCTAAGGAGGTCCCTTAGCAAACCTCCAAAATTTAAAGATGACAAATCAATGAGTAAAGAAATGCTAGGCAAATATGACTGGGTTCTCAAGCTTTGCAGACTGACTCAAAAACAGAAATTGCTGGAAAAACTCAGCCAGTCTGACCGCATTTAGAACATAGAACATAGAACAATACAGCACAGAACAGGCCCTTCGGCCCACGATGTTGTGCCGAACATCTATCCTAGATTAAGCACCCATCCTATCCAATTGCCGCTTAAAGGTCGTCAATGATTCTGACTCTACCACTGCCACGGGCAGCGCATTCCATGCCCCCACCACTCTCTGGGTAAAGAACCCACCCCTGACATCTCCCCTATACCTTCCACCCTTCACCTTAAATTTATGTCCCCTTGTAATACTCTGTTGTACCTGGGGAAAAAGTTTCTGACTGTCTACTCTATCTATTCCTCTGATCATCTTATAAACCTCTATCAAGTCACCCCTCATCCTTCGCCGTTCCAATGAGAAAAGGCCGAGAACTCTCAACCTGTCCTCGTACGACCTATTCTCCATTCCAGGCAACATCCTGGTAAATCTTCTCTGCAGCCTCTCCAAAGCTTCCACATCTTTCCTAAAGTGAGGCGACCAGAACTGCACACAGTACTCCAAATGTGGCCTAACCAAAGTCCTGTACAGCTGCAACATCACTTCACGACTCTTGAATGCAATCCCTCTGCTAATGAACGCTAATACACCATAGGCCTTCTTACAAGCTCTATCCACCTGAATGGCAACTTTCAAAGATCTATGTACATAGACCCCAAGATCCCTCTGTTCCTCCACCTGACTAAGAATCCTACCGTTAACCCTGTATTCCACATTCTTATTTGTTCTTCCAAAATGGACAACCTCACACTTGGCAGGGTTGAACTCCATCCGCCACTCCTCAGCCCAGCTCTGCATCATATCCAAGTCCCTTTGCAGCCGACAACAGCCCTCCTCACTGTCCACAACTCCACCAATCTTCGTATCATCTGCAAATTTACTGACCCACCCTTTGACTCCCTCATCCAAGTCATTAATAAAAATTACAAACAGCAGAGGACCCAGAACTGATCCCTGCGGAACTCCACTTGTAACTGGGCTCCAGGCTGAATATTTACCATCTACCACCACTCTCTGACTTCGACCGGTTAGCCAGTTTTCAATCTAATTGGCCAAGTTTCCCTCTATCCCATGCCTCCTGACTTTCCGCATAAGCCTACCATGGGGAACCTTATCAAATGCCTTACTAAAATCCATGTACACTACATCCACTGCTCTACCCTCATCCACATGCTTGGTCACCTCCTCAAAGAATTCAATAAGACTTGTAAGGCAAGACCTACCCTTCACAAATCCGTGCTGGCTGTCCCTAATCAAGCAGTGTCTTTCCAGATACTCATAAATCCTATCCCTCAGTACCCTTTCCATTACTTTGCCTACCACAGAAGTAAGACTAACTGGCCTGTAATTCCCGGGGTTATCCCTATTCCCTTTTTTGAACAGGGGCACAACATTCGCTACTCTCCAGTCCCCTGGTACCACCCCCGTTGACAGTGAAGACAAAAAGATCATTGCCAACGGTACTGCAATTTCCTCTCTTGCTTCCCACATAATCCTAGGATATATCCCGTCAGGCCCGGGGGGACTTGTCTATCCTCAAGTTGTTCAAAATGTCCAACACATCTTCCTTCCTAACAAGTATCTCTTCTAGATTACCAGTCCGTTTCACACTCTCCTCTTCAACAATACGGTCCCTCTCGTTCGTAAATACTGAAGAAAAGTACTCGTTCAAGACCTCTCCTATCTCTTCCGACTCAATACACAATCTCCCACTACTGTCCTTGATCGGACCTACCCTCGTTCTCGTCATTCTCATGTTTCTCACATACGCATAAAATGCCTTGGGGTTATCCTTTATCCTATCCACCAAGGATTTTTCATGCCGTCTCTTAGCTCTCCTAATCCCTTTCTTCAGGTCCCTTCTGGCTATCCTGTATCTCTCCACTGCTCTGTCTGAACCCTGTTTCCTAAACCTTATGTAAGCCTCCTTCTTCCTCTTTACTAGACATTCAACCTCCCTCGTCAACCAAGGCTCCCTCACACGACCATTTCTTTCCTGACTGATAGGTACATACATATCAAGGACGCGTCGTATCTGCTCCTTGAAAAAGTTCCACATTTCCACCACATCTTTCCCTGACAGCCTATGCTCCCAACTTATGCTCCTCAAATCCTGTTTTACAGCATCATAATTTCCCTTCCCCCAATTGTAAAATCTACCCTGTTGTGCGCACCTATCTCTCTCCATGACCAAGGTGAAAGTCACAGAATTGTGGTCACCATCACCAAAATGTTCACCCACTAACAAGCCCATCACTTGTCCCGGCTCATTACCAAGTACCAAATCCAATATGGCCTCCCCTCTGGTTGGACAATCTACATACTGAGTTAGAAAAGCTTCCTGGACACACTGCACAAACACCGCCCCATCCAATCTACTTGATCTAAAGAGCTTCCAATCAATATTTGGGAAGTTGAAATCGCCCATGACTACGACCCTGTGGCTTCTGCACCTTTCCAAAATCTGTTTCCCAATCTGTTCCTCCACATCTCTGCTGCTATTGGGGGACCTATAGTAAACACCTAACAAGATGACTGCACCTTTCCTATTTCTGACTTCAGCCCATACTACCTCCAAAGGCAGATCCCCCTCAAACTTCCTTTCTGCAGCCGTTATACCATTTCTAATTAGCAATGCCACCCCCCCTCCTTTTTTACTACCCTCCCTAATCTTACTGAAACATCTGTAACCAGGAGCCTCCAACAACCATTCCTGTCCCTCATCTATCCACGTTTCCGTGATGGCCACAACATCATAGTCCCAGGTACCGATCCATGCCTTAAGTTCACCCACCTTATTTCTGATACTCCTTGCGTTGAAGTATACGCACTTGAGCCCATCTTTGTGTCCGCAAGTATTCCCTGTCAGTGCTACGTTCTCCACAGCCTCCCTACTTTCTTGGACATCCTGAAACACAGTTAGCTTACTTGCTGGACTACAAGTCCGGATCCCATCCCCCTGCCAAATTAGTTTAAACCCCCCCGAAGAGTGCTAGCAAACCTACCCCCCAGGATATTGGTGCCCTTCTGGTTCAGGTGCAACCCGTCCTGTTTGTACAGATCCCACCTTCCCCAGAATGCAGTCCAATTTTCCAAATACCTGAAGCCCTCCCTCCTACACCATCCTTGCAGCCACGTGTTCAACTGCACTCTCTCCCTATTCCTTGCCTCACTGTCACGTGGCACCGGCAACAACCCAGAGATGACGACTCTGTCTGTCCTAGCTTTTAGCTTCCAGCCTAACTCCCTGAGTTCTTGAATGACCTCCCCACCCCTCTTCCTACCTATGTCGTTGGTGCCAATGTGCACCACGACTTCTGGCTGCACACCCTCCCCCTTAAGGATTCTGAAGACACGGTCCGAGACGTCTCGGACCCTGGCACCCGGGAGGCAACAAACCATTCGAGAGTCTCACCCATGTCCACAGAACCACCTGTCCGTCCCTCTAACTAGAGAGTCTCCTATAACTAGCGCTCTCCTGCTCTCCCCCTTTCCCTTCTTAGTCTCAGAGCCAGACCTCACGCCACAGACCCCGTCACTGCATCTTACACCTGCAAGGCTGTCCCCTCCAACAGTTTCCAAAGCTGTATATCTATTGTTTAGGGGAACGACCACAGGGGAACCCTGCACTGCCTGCTTCTTCCCCTTCCCACCTCTAACTGTTACCCAGCTACCTCTGTTCTCTGGCGTAACTATGTCCCTGTAGCTTCTATCAATCACCCTCTCAGCCTCTCGAATAATCCTCAGTTCATCCAACTCCAGTTCCAGTTCCCTAACTCGTTCAGTGAGGAGCAGGATCTGACTGCATTTCCTGCAGATGAAGTCGGCAGGAGTATCGGTAGTCACCCCTACCTCAAACATCCTGCAGGAGGAACATTCCACTGCCCAAACATCCACTGTGGAGAGAAAGCCGAGTTCATGTTTTGATTAGATTCCCTACAGTGTGGAAACAGGCCCAACAAGTCCACACTGACCCTCTGAAGAGTAACACACCCAGACCATTTTCTCTACTGTATTACCCTACATTTACTCTTTACTAATGCACCTAACACCATGGGTAATTTAGCATGCTGTGCTTTTCTAGCACCACTCTAATTTAAACTTTGGTTTCCAGCATCTGCAGTCCTCACTTTTGTGTAATAATTTAACATGGCTAATTCACCTGATCTGCACATCTTTACACTAGGAGGAAACTGGAGCACCTGGAGGAAACCCAAACAGACATGGAGGGAATATGCAATCTCCACACAGACAGTGACCAGAGGTGGGAATCAAACCCTGGTGCTGTGAGGCAGCAGTGCTAGCCACTGTGCTGCCCTTTGGGCTCAGTACCCCTTCTTCAGAACTGGTTGCAGCTTGGAAAAGGTTGGTAGATATGCTGAAGACAGGGGAAGGAGTCAATGATTGGTGGAGATGGAGCCCAGACAGAGAAAAAAACTGTGGGCAGATAAAGGAATGGGTACAAGTCAGCCTGGGAGAATTAATAACTGATAATGAGATCATTAGTGGCTGACAATGGGTTGTTTGTGAGAGCATATGATAATAAGGTCTGGTGAGTGGGGGTTAGGGTAAGTATATTGGGTGAATGTGCTCATGCCCTAAAATTGTTGAACTCAATATTGAGTCCTGAGGTCTGTAAGATGCTCAAAAGGAGAATGAGAAGCTGTTCTTCTAGTTTAAGCTAGGTTTGCTGGAGCATTGCAGTATGCCTGAGACAGATGTTGGCCAGGGAACACTGCAGAGTGTCAAAATGGCAAGCACCAGGAAGCTTAGGGTCATTTTTGCGAGCAGAACATGGGTGTTCTTCAAAGCTGTTGCCCAGTTTCATTTCCCCACCATCGGGAAAACCACATTATGTGCAGCAGATATAGTAGTGAAGTGCAAGTAAATCACTGCTTTGTCTAGTGTGTCTGGAATGTTGGATAGGGAGGAGAGAGGAAGTAAATGGGCAAGTGTTGTAACTTCTGTGACTGCGATGGGAGGGTGTTGGGAGTGGAGGAAGAGTGGATCAAAGTCTCCCAGAGAGAATGGTCCATGCAGAAGGCTGGTAAAGGAGGGGAGGGGAGAGGAGAGGCGAGGCATATGTGTCTGATGGTGACATTCTGCTGGTGGTGTGGAAATGGTGGCTAATGATCCTTCAGATGTGGATGCTGGTGGGATGTAGGTGAGGTCAAAGGGGGACCCTATGTTTGTTGTAGGAGGAAAGAGAAGGGATGAAAGCTGAAGTGCTGGAGATGGGCTGAGGGGCCTGTCAACCATGCTGGTGAGAAATCCTCAGTTGAGGAAGAAGGTGGATATTTCTGAGGCTCCCTTGTTGAAGCTGGCATCATTGAAATAGATGTGATGGAGAAACTAGAAGAATGGAATAGAGTCTTCACACACAGTGGGGTGTGAGGATGTATTGTCAAGGTAACTGGAGTGTGGGTGGCTCTGTAATGGATGTTGATGACCAGCCAATCTCCAGAAATGTAAACAGATGTCAAGGAAGGGAAGGGAGAAGTCAGGGATAGACCAGGTGAAGTCGAGGGCAGGGTGGAAATTGGAAGTGAAATTGATTAATTCTCCCAATTCCAGACAAGAGAGGGAAGCAGCGCTGATGATCTCATAGATATACTGGGGGAAGTGTTGTGGGGAGTGACCTAGATAGGACTGGAACAAGGCATAATGGAGCCCATGAGGATATCCATGGCCATACCTTTTAGCTGAAGAAAGTGAGAGGAGTTAAGAGATGTTGTTCAAACTGGTGGAGGAGGGTGGTGGTGGATGGGGATGGTTCAGGCCTTTTTTCAGGAAGAAGCAGAGAGCTCTGAGACCATCCTTTACTTTGGTTTAGTTTTTTGAAGAGTGACTGTTTGGGATTTTATGTGGGTACAGTTGGGAGACTCTGCCTTATTCGGCTCCAGAATTGGCAGGTGAGTAGCCCGAAAGGTCAGAGATGTTGTCTGCAGTTTGCCTTCCTTAAAGTGCCTCAGAAAGCAGCAGTAGCAACGTGCTCACTCCTTTGCTGGTTGTGGAAGGTTTGAGTTATAAGGGAAGGCTGGGGTTTTTTTTCTTTGGAGTGTAGGAGGTTGAGAGATGACCTGATAGAAGTTTATAAGATAATGGAGGGTATAGATAGAGTTGATGGGAGTTGTCTTTTCCCCAAGATGGGGAACTTCAAGACTAAACTGCACATTTTTAAGTTGAGAGGAGAGAGATTTTTTAAAAAAGACACAACAGGCAAACCTTTTACAGGGTGGTTTATGTGTGGAATGAACGTCCTGAGGAAGTGATGGATGTGGGTACAATTGAAAAGTTTAAAAGACATTTGTTTAGATGCATGAATAGAAAAGGTTTGGAGGCATATCGACCAGGAGAAGGCAGGTGGGACTAGTTTGGGTTGGAATTATGTTCAACATAGACTGGTTGGACCGAAGGGTCTGTTTCTGTGTTGTCTGGCTTTATGATACTAAGTGCCATTATGAACTGACCATGGGCAGAGCGGACTCTTAACCTGGTATTGATACATTGCAGCATTGTGCTTCTGAATTTGTTGGTCTGTGCATGTTAGATACTCAGATGGAGGAAACAACTGGATAAAAGGTAGATCATATGGCTAATAGTGCTTTCTTCCTGCCTTTGCTGTTTACAAAGAGCAGAACTGTCAAGGTAACCCATTGATTCAGAAGTGAAGAGATTCATCCAGTGTTCAATTACAAACTATAGAACGTAATATATAAAATTATGAGAGGCATGGATAGGGTGGATAATTGGAATCTTACTCCCAAGTAGAAATACTAGGAGGCATAGGTTCAAGGTGAGAAGGGGAAAGGTTAAAGGAGATGTGTGAGGCAAGTATTTTTTATGTAGAGGATGGTAGGTGCCTTGAAAATGCTGCCAAGGGAGGTGATAGAAGCAGATACAATAGCAATATTTAAAAGGCATTAGGACAGAAAAAGGAACAGGCAGGGATTAGAGGGATATGGACTGTGTGCTGGCAGATGGGATTAGTTTAGACTGGCATCATAGTTGGCATGGACATGGTGGGCCGAAGGGCCTACTGCTATGCTGTACTGTTCTCTCTTCTATTTTATAAGATCCACCAATTGAATTTCTGCTCAAAGTTGAAGTCATTGATCTGACTGTGGAAGGAATTATGTTGGTATAATTAGCCTCAGTGCTAATGGCTTGAAGAAAGTAAAATTTGGAAAAATGAATCCCAATTGCAAGCAACTGACTGTTGCTGAAAATTCCACATGTGGACAGCAGATGAGGACAGCTTGGTTTCAATGGCCAAGCATGTTACAGGTGAATTGACCACTGGCAATGAATGTGTTAGATTACCTTTGAGAAATAGCTTCCTGTTTGTAGTTCCCGAGAGCACATGATACCTGTGCAATCTATATTTCAGCAAGTCAGTATAAGGAGTAAAGGGTAACAAGCTCAGGGGAAGAAAAAGCCAATGGTAATGTTGTGATCCCAGCTGATAGTAGTACTGGATAAGTCAGATCCCAGAATGAAATCTAGTTTGATAGATCATTTTTTAATCAGTTAACATGGTGGTCAGTTCCTGAGACATGGATACACAAGACTGCCGCACATTTTTAACAAAATAGAAGCTTATTAAAAGAAAAGAAAGAGAAAATAAGCTATTCAAATATAGACTACAGCTTGCAAGATCTTAAGTCTCATCCTGTTTCCCTGTAATATCTGTATACAGAGATTAAAATCCAGGTAAATCATCCCCTATAGCAAATCTTTAAGTTTGATTTAATTTGCTCCTCCCAGTTCGTTCCTATGAATTGTGAAACCTTCTTACATGAATAACTCTCAAAACTGAGAGCTTTAACTTTCTCAGCTTCTAAATATAGAATCATGCCCTTTGGGCCATCAAATCTACACTGCCAAAAATATACCATTACCTACATTAACCCCACTTTCTAGCAAAAAACCCATAGCCTTCAATGTTGTGGCACTTTAAGTGTTTATCCAATTACTTTTTCAAGGTTGTGAGGTTTCCAGCTTTAACTATCCTCCCAGACAATGCATACTAGATGCACATTGTACTCTGGGTGAAAAATCTTTTCCTCAAATGTGCATTAAACTCTTACCTTTCTCTTTAAAATACTACTATCTTGATATTAACCCTGACTAAGGAGAATAGCTGTTTTCTCTTCATCCTGTCTATGCCGTCATAACTTTATACACCTCCTACAGCTCCCTTCTCAACTGTCTCTGCTCCAAAAAAAACCTGAACCTATCCAACCTCTCTTCATAGCTGAAATGCTCCAATCCTGTCAAATCTCCTTTATACCTGCTCCAGTGCAATCACACTCTTCTGATTGATCGTGTAGTGACAAAAATGTGCGCTATATTCCAACTATGCCCTCCAAAGTTCTGTACGGTCCCACCATGACCTCCCTACTCTTATAACCTATAAGACAAGTGTCCTGTATGCCTTCTTAACTACATTATTAACCTGTCCTACCATCTTCAGAGATCTATGGACAAGCACCTCAAGATCCCTCTGTTCCTCTGACATTCCTAGTGTTTTGCCATGCACTTGAAGATGGGACAAGGTAAGGCTGTACTCAAAGTGCATCACCTCACATTTATCAGGGTTCAGTTCCATCTGTCACTGACCTGCTCATCTGACCAAACTGTTTATATCCTCCTGTAATTTAACACCATCCTCCTCACTATCAACGACTGAAAATGTACTTCGTTTCCTACTCTTGGTCTGCAGATTTCTAGTCAAATATTCCTAGTCGGACATTTCACAAGTTAAACATCCTACTGACATTACTGTGCTTTTCCTAACTGTCATAGATTCGCAAAAACTTCCTTAAAAGCTTTCAATCTCTGAGTTTTCTTAGTTAATATCAATGCAGTTATTGATTACCGTAATCAAAAGCAAGCCAATTGTCTTTTATGTTTACCCTCACTGTCGTAAACAATAAAAACAATGTTCTATTAACACTCCAGTGGGTCCCTTTTTTCTTACACATACTGGATTAAGTCATTGTCCTCATATCTTTCACCAGAGTAGGAATCAGTATACTGGTCAGCAATGGCATGTTATGGCACTTTGATAACAAGTGTGCTGTCAAGGTACTTGAATACTTACAATAGGAATCACACAAGCAGAGCCCTACTATGGTTACAACACAGGACTCATTGAGGTCGTAGTTCTGCTGGCTCTCTGAATTAGCCCCTCTAATTTCCTCAAACAGCATTTAAACACAACGTCTAAGTTAGCTTTGTTTGTTAAGAGATACATATATTTCCCAAAATTGTTATTTCAGAATTTGTAGCAATAAGATCCCAAACACTCCACTGAGTTGGTGAGACAAACTTAAACATGTTATGAAAAAGTATAGCAAGCCACAGAGGAATGTCATTCAGTCATTCCCCCATCAACTTTCCAAACTATGAAGACAGCTGAGTTGGTCCTGAAAAGGACAGTCTGGTTTCTGAATAAATGGAGTAAACTAGACATGAAGGGATTTCAACTCCTCTGGTGGTCCATTGGTTAATCTGTTAAAATAAACAGCAAACTGCATCTGTGTTAGAACAGCCCACACAGGAATTTAACATAAAGACATTAACTGGCACACTGAGGATATTAAACTGGCAAAGGTCTGCTTTCTACAATGAAAGAACATATTTTCTATTTTCTGTGTCTGCTCAAATAGGTTTGTTATTTATCTAGATTTATTCCTGTCAGTGGTGTTTACTCTTTTTAGTGAGGTTTATCCAAGTTAAGCTTTACCCATGTTAGCTAGACTTATTGCTGTTAGCACATTTATTTTTGTTAATAAGACTAATCTCTTATTGGTAAAGCTTAGTGAGTTTTACTCTGTTTGTGAAGTTTATTCCTGTGAAGAATATTCATTCCTGTTATGGATGCTGGTAGAATTTATCCAAGTTAATAATGTTGTCCCAAGTTATAAAGAGTATTATCTCTGCTGGTCAAGTGCTCTGCTTGTGCTTTTAACTTACTCAAGTGATAGGGGCATCACTGACTGAGCTAGCATTTATTGCCCATCCCTAATTTCCCCTTGATCTGGGTTACTTGGTAGCAACAGTTCAGAGAGCTGTTAAGAGTCAACCACATTACTGTGGGTTTGGATTCACGTGAGTATGAATGACAGATTTCCTTTCTGAAAGGGCATTGAACACCAAGTTGGATTGATAAAACAGTGGCTGCATGGCCATCATTAGGCATCTGCCTTTATTCAGGATTTTTAAAACTGAACTCAAATTTAATCATCGACCACGGTGACTTTCGAACCCATATCCCCAAAACATTTGCTAGGGGTTCATAGATTGGTAGTCCAGCAATGTTATCAATACGCTGCAGCCTACCCTTAGTTGTGTGAAAATTTAGATACAACCTTGGTGGGATTGGGGAATGTTCTGGGGCAGAACTTTGACTGATGGCAAAGTTGGGCTGCACTGAAATACTGTCAGACAGCAATGGCTGTCAAATGGGCACGTGACTGCCCCACGCCTGGCTGGAAATCAGTCTCTCTGTTCGATTATAGGTTGGTGGGTCAGGTCTGGTGCCTGGGCCAGGGAGCAGGGAGACAGTTCTGAGGGGTCGGGCAGCTTGAGCAAGCCGGAGGAAGCTGCAGCAGTGTATTTCTGCATCTAGGCAAAGTGTGTCTTGTCCCCATGTGTCCCTTCACTTTATACAGCTACTGTGGTTTTGCATTTTTAAG
The DNA here is from genome assembly GCF_020745735.1 of Hemiscyllium ocellatum. Classification (NCBI taxonomy): domain Eukaryota; kingdom Metazoa; phylum Chordata; class Chondrichthyes; order Orectolobiformes; family Hemiscylliidae; genus Hemiscyllium; species Hemiscyllium ocellatum. The sequence goes on from NC_083439.1 coordinate 13,568,558, forward strand.
GTGGCTACCATCTATCTTGAATGGGTATCCTGGTACAGATCAGGGGTGTTATGTCATAGCTCTAAATAGCCTAGTGGTGTTATTGCTGGACTGTTAGTCCAGAAACTCGTGTCATGTCCTGCGGATCTGAGTTTGAATCCTACCATGGCAAATGGTGAAATTTGAATTCAATGGTAGCCTGGAATTGAGAGACTAATGATAGCCACAAATCCGTTGTCAATTGTTGGAAAAACCTATCTGGCTCATTAAGGATATTTTATCCAATCTGGCCTACATGTGACTCCAGACCCATAGCAACGTGATTGACTCTAAACTGTCAGTAAATGTTGGTCTAGCCAGCGACACCCATGTCCCCAGAATAAATAAAAAAAACCTAGAAGCTTAATGTTGATTTGAGACTGAGACAACGGCTGGCATTGAGTTGAAGTTCTTACCCAGTATTTGAGTTTTCAAGAAAACAAAATGTCAGAGACAGCCCCTGACATGGGTACTTAGCCATCAGAGCTGCATCTCTCAGCAGAGCTATTGAAATACATTCTTTCTCCAAATAGTGACCAGTTGTTCAGAGTATGGCCAGACACACCCCAAGTGTTAGGTGCATTAGTCAGAGGGGAGATGGGTCTGGATGGGTTACTCTTCAGAGGGTTGGTGTTGACTGGTTGGGCTGAAGGGCCTGTTTCCACACTGTAGGGAATCTAATCTAATCTAATCCAATCCTTTGGCAGTAAGTAATGGCTGCGGTTCCCTGTAATAGGCATAAAAGGTTTTTTTTTAATTTTCTGCAGTCTGGGGCCCTTGTGCCATAACTCAGCCCTACATTTTAAACATCAACAGGTACCTTAGTGCCTTCTGCTTCCCTCAGCATTACTGATGCTGCCGGCTGATTTTTACTGTGAAATTGATTTTGACAGAATTCCAAATACAAATCTGTGCCGTTTTTGTGAGTCACATTTTCTTTATTAATTTGAACTTTTTGAACAAACATTTGAAAAAATTACTTCCATTTAGAATGACTTTCTGGCCCCAGTCTCCGAGTAAGATTTGTTTCGTCTGTATCATCTCACTGGCAATTGTGCAAAACCTTGGCATGGAATGCTTACCCCTGTAGGTAGTGGGTTATATAAAAAGGGAGGTTAAGAAGGTATAGGGCAAACTTGCCTTTATTAGCTGGGGGGGGTCGTGGAATACAAAAACAAGGAGACTCTGCTGGAACAATATGAAACACTGGTTACACCTGCTGCTGGAATACTGTATGCTGTTCTGGCTCTCACGTTATTGGAAGGATGTGATTGCAAAATGGAAGATGCAGAGGAGATTTACCAGGGATGCTGCCTGGGCTGGAGATGCTGAGAGATGAGGAAAGATTGGGTAGCTTGTGGTAGTTTTACTTGGGGCAGTGAAGGTTGAGAGGGGACCTGAAAGTGGTGTATAAGGTTATGAGAGGTATGGGCAAATGACATAAAGAAGGCACTTTTTCTATGAGTGGAAGGATCCATAACCAAAGGATACAGATAAGAGGTAAGATGTAGAAAGCTAAGAGGAGAGTGAAGGAGCTTTTCTCACCCAGAGGGTGGTGGAATCTACAACTCACCGTCTGAAAGAGTCGTTGAGACAGAAACACTTGTAACATTGAACCAGTATTTGGATATTCACTTGCATTACCATAGCGTCTGGGGCTACATGCTAAGAGCTGGAAAATAGGCTTAGTGTGGTCAGATCTTTGATGGCTAGTATAGATATGATAGGCTGAATGGCCTACTCCCATGCTGTAAACATTCATGAGTCTATGAAATATTTTATCAAATGAGGCAGAGCATGCAATGGCCATCTCAGTTCCATTATTCCAGTTAAAATTCAACCCTTTCAGAGGGTAATGAGCGTCTGGCTGGAAACACCAATGTAAAATGAGTTTGTGGTACTTAGAGCCAAGATTCAAAACCAAATGGGATATGAACTGTAAATGTGGGAAATATTCAGCCAGTCAGGCAGCATCTGTGGAAAGAAAATTAACATTTCAAATCGGCGACCTTTCATCGCAACAAGGGAAGGTTAGAAATGTAAAACACGTTTTATGATATTAGTAGAAAGGTATAGAGGAGACGTCAGAAATGGGTTCTTTCCACAGAGAGTTGTGAATGCATGGAATGTGTTTCCAACGGTGGTGGAAGCAGAGTCATTAGGGACATTTAAGCGACTGCTGGACATGCACATGGACAGCAGTGAGTTGAGGGGTGCGTAGGTTAGGTTATTTTATTTTATATTAGGATTAATCCTCGACACAACATCGTGGGCCGAAGAGCCTGTTCTATGCTGTACTTTTCTATGTTCTGTGTTCTATAATGAGCGAATACCAAGTGCAAATTACCCTAAATTATTCTCTGAGCAGATCAACATTCTCTGAGCAGACGGTGCCTAAGGCACTCCTCAGTATTAATTCTTTCAGACCCTTACACAACACGTGAAAATAAATCTGAACATGCAGACTCATGCATTGCTTCTCTATCATTTGAATTGAATGGACTAATGAATTTCCCAATTCCCAGTCTCTTAAAAGTGACCTGATCTCTGCCTGAGTACTGCATTTTATACAATTCATATCAGCTAGGATCAGACAAGATCAGCCAGGACTTTTAGTCATTACTGCCTCCAGCGTTGAGGCCTAAGTATCTGTCTGGTAAGATCAGCACCAGAAGAAAAACTTGCAGAGTGATGGGGAAAGGGAGGGTGAGTGGGTCTGAATGAGCCACCCCTTGTAGTGAAGGACAGAGACATAGTGAGTTGAACGGCCTCATTCAGTGATGATGTTTCTTGATGATGTCGATGATTAACCATATCATTGACAGTCAGGGTGTGGTGCTTGAAGCATGCTCAAATACCAGGGACTACAATAAATTTTCAGACTCCCTCTCTATTCTTCCAACCATTCATTCAAATGGTTGGGGAATCATATGCATTGTCTTGTATTCCACTATGTGAGGCTCCTCATTAGAAGTTTGAAGTCGCAAATTCTATTTTTCCTTTCTCGTTCATATCCAAAACGATAACCGTTTGAATGAGTGATCTGTGGGTACTCACTACCCTTGGAACTCAAATCCCAATTCTAATTCACCTGGCCGCAGTGATTCCTGAGCTTCATGTATTTGGATAACCTCCAGCAGGCAATTCAACTCAGTGGGGATACCATCAGCAGCACATTTGCAAAATTGTCCAAATCCAGTCGAAAGAAAGGTGCTCCAGCAATGTCCTCTTCATAAGACATAGACCATTCGGCCCATTGAGTCTGCTCTGCCATTTGATCATGTCTGGCATGTTTCTCAATCACATTCTTCTGCTTTCTCCCAGTAACCTTTGGTCCCCTTACTAATCAAAAACTTCTCTATCTCTGTGTTAAATGTGCTTAATACCTTGGCATCCACAGCTCTCTGCAGCAACAAGGTTCACAGATTTATCACCCTCTGGCTGAAGAAATTCCACGTCCTCTCATTTCTAAAGGGTTGTACTTTCACTCTGAGGCTGTACCCTTGGATCCTCGTCTCTCTTACTAGTGAAAACATCTGCTTCGCGTCCACTCTATCCAGGCCAATCAGAATTCTGGACGTTTCATTCATATTCTCCCTCATCCTGTAAACTCTATTGAATGTAGACCCAGAGTACCCAACCGCTGCTCATATGACAAGCCCATCATCTCCAGGATCATTCTTGAAAACCTCCTCTGAATCCCCTCCAATGCCAGCACTACCTCTTTAGATACAGTGCCCAAAACTGCTCACAATAATCCAAATACAGTTTGACAAGATTCATATCCAGCCTCGGCAATACATCACTGCTTTTGTAGTCTAGATCTTTTGAACTGAATGCCAACATTGCATTTATTTTCCTAATTGCCAACGAAGAGAATCCTGAACTAGGATTCCTAAGTCCTTTTGTTCTTCAGGTTTCTGAAGACTTACCCCATTTAGAAAGTAGACCACACCTCGATTCAAGCTACCAGAGTGCATAACCTCACAATTTCCAACATTGCATTCCATCTGATATTTCTTTGCTCACTCTCCTAACCTGTCCATGTCATTCTTCAGCCTTCCCACTTCCTTGACACTACTTGTTCCTCCATGTATCATTGTGTCATCTACAGCTTAGCAACAATGCCATCAGTTCTTTCATCCAGATAGCTAATGTATAATGTGAATAGTTGTAGTCCTGACATTGACCTCTGTGGAACTCCATTAGTCACCAGCTGCTATCCTGAAAAATACCCCTTTTATCCCGATTCTCTGCACTCTGATTGTCCCCCAATCCTCTTTCCATGTTAATATATCGTCTTTAATACCATTGTCTTTAATGCTGACTTGCCGATGAAATCACCCTGCCCATCTGTGAATTTGTTATGATTTTTGTAGTGTGTGGGGGCAGAAAGGACAGAACAAGAACATGGGCTCTTACCATATTTAGCAGCCTTTTGTGCAGCCCCTTGTCAAAGGCATTGTGGAAATCCAAAGTGATTACGTCCACTGGCTCTCCTTTGTCTAGCTTGCTCATTACTCAAAGGATTCTAACAGATTTGTTAGCCATGACCTTCCCTTGATGTAGACAAGCCAATGCGTCCAATATCAGGATCCTAATCACTCAACAGCTCTGTTGGGCAGGACATGTGGTCTGTACAAAAGACATCAGACTCCTAAAGCAACTGCTGTACTCAAATCTCAGTCATGGTCAATATTTCCTTTAGATTTTTTTTCAGTGTGTGGTCCTGTAAGGTCTGCAAAGTGACTGCTAAAATTAGGACTCTATTCTAATTGGTGTACGTGGGAACTCTGAGAAGCGTGGAAATGGCCTCATGGCTGAGTAGGAGGACACTTTCAGGAAGATAGTGGAAATGCTTCAGGGATATCAACAAAGCATTCTCAAAAAGACAAATCATCCCCATCCACTCATGGGAATCACTGGCCTGTCATTGCCGGAGGGTTCATTCAGGAACTCATTGGGAGACACTGTCAGGAACATTCAGGAATGATCTTTGGCCTCAGATGGAGTGCATCAATCTCCAAAGAACCCATCCGCACGCATCTCTTCAAGCACAACCTACCTCTCCCCATGGCAGAGTCCAAAGATCATACATTGAAACGATCAGGCAATTCAGAGCCCATCAAAGTAGAGTGGAAACAAATCATCCTCAGTCCCAAGGACTTGCCTAAGAAGGAGAACAGAACCTAGACCACAGGTACAGGTAAAGCCTCTGAAATTGGAAAGGGATGGGGGGGTGGGGGGGGGAGGCAGTTTTTGAAATAGGTAAAGTTTGCTCTTCCTCTGTTAAACCTTTTTATTACAGTCTTCTCTTTTTTTCCCTTTCTTGGTTTTACAGAATGAGGAGGACGTGAGGTGACAAAGTGAAAATGTTGAAGTTTAAACACGATCTGATTTTGCAGACTGATTAGGACCTTCATTGCATCACCGCCAACAGAGTCCGCTGTATCCAGGGGAGCCTGCATGGTGTCTGATTTGATTCGAGCTGATGGTAAATGGGCTCCCCGGGATTTGATTTGATTTGTACTTTGCAAATAATCAAGGTTATTGTGAGAAATCAGCAGGGTTGCAATTCAGAAAAGAGGCGATTGCTGACTTGCCGATGAAATCACCCTGCCCATCTGTGAATTTGTTATGATTTTTGTAGTGTGTGGGGACAGAAAGGACCGAACAAGAACATGGGCACAATACACCGGGAGTCCAGATTCTTAAATTAATTTCAGTAATTGGAAAGTACATTTTGCAAAATTGTAACTCGAGCTATAGCAAACAATAAAATGGATTAATAACAGGACTTGATTTAATATCCGTTCAAGGGTATTAATGCAAAATTCTGCTTTAAATATTTACAGATAATTTAAAGTTTTGTCACATAACCAGGAACAGTTTTATTGCAATTTATGCAAAGACAATAAAAAATGTTACATAAAAAGGTTTCTTGATTTTCTAAAGAAATTGCTGCTCCCAATTAGTACTTGTTTTCTCATTAGGGGACTGCCAGAGATTGGCTGTTAATGGGAGAGAGTGGAGGAATTTTTTTTTCTTTGTGTTGGTCCTAAGAATCAAGCGTCGGATAAACGATGTCCCACTCAATGTGGGAAGAGTGTCCACTTTCAGCAGTGAAACTCTCACCATGGTAGTTACAGAGAGTCATTTCTGTATTGTTGTCTCTTGCTGATATTAGTCATGCAGCAGGTAAGGCACTGTAAAGATTTGTACTACCTCCATGCAATTTAAAAATATAATTCAAAAAAAGGGAATGTATTTCCTTTGAAATGCACCACTTTACTGACCTGTTTGTAGTCACAGGGCCAAAATGGATATCTGCAACTTGAAACAGACTGATAGCAAATTGGTAGCTAACATTTCAGTGCACAGGTTTTGACTGCTTTGTCATCTTGAGCACTATTTAGATTAGATTCCCTACAGTGTGGAAACAGGACCTTCGGCCCAACAAGTCCACACTGATCCTATGAAGAGTAACCCACCCAGACTCATTTCCCTCTGACTAACGCACCTAACACTACAGGCAATTTAGCATGGCCAATTCACCTGACCTTGCACATCTTTGGACTGTGGGAGGAAACCCACGTAGGCACTAGGAGGATGTACAAACTCCACACAAACAGTTGCCCAAGGCTGGAATTCAATCTGGGATCCTGGTGTTGTGAGGCAGCAGAGCTAACCACGGCGCCACCGTGCAGTTGGAATCAGTAAAATATGCCGACACAGTTAAGGACCATTAAACCCACCTGAACTATGCTAACATTTTGTTCCCCTGAAGCCTTGACCTTCTATAAAACGGCATATAACATGGGTGAAAATGTTGGAAATCTACTGCACAGAAACACCAATATTATCTCAAAGGAGGAGCTATTCTGTGGTAATCTAACTGATCAAAGTGATTTGGAAAATATTTTCCATGTGTTACTTTTAACATACGTTCTCATGTAGTAACACCAGGAAATTGTGTTTCCAAAGGAGTATAAACAGGCATTTTGTATACCTCAATGGAAGGAAGCTCAGCTCTTGTGAATTGTTGACTCACTTTTGGACAGATCCTGTAGGCCAATTTTATCATCATAAACTTTGCTACTGAAATGGGACTCTGGATGAATATGCAATTGCCCCACTTCTGAAGGCAGCTACTATGGTTCCACAGATGCTCCTTATCCTCTGGTGCTTTACCTAAGTGACTATTCTTCAAAAGTGTGCCCAGATACTGGGTGTTGCCCAGTTATGGATACTGTGGCCAAGAATGGAACCAACTGACAACAACATGTGTGCCCTTTCAGCAATAATCATGAACATTTGTTTTTACTTGTTCATTCACAGGAGTTGGGTGTTGCTGGCAGTTAAGTTTCAACCCCATTGCTGTGGGTTTGGAGTTACATGTAGGCCAGGCCAAGTAAAGACAGTAGTTTCCTTCTTCCCCAAAGGACATTAGAGAAACCAGATGGTTCCTTTCCCAACAATTGGCAATGGTTTCATAGTCATCGTTAGACTTATACTTCCAGATTTAATTGAATTCAAATTCTGCCATATGCCAAGGCAGGATTTGAACCCAGTTCCCTAGAACATGATCTGGGTCTCTGGATGAATAAAGCTAGCAATAATACTACTAGGTCATCAGCTTCTTGATGATTGCTACTTGATCATATAAGGAAGGATACCCCTCACTCCCACCTCCTTTCTATGGATTTCAATTCCATCTGTAACCTTAAAATTAGCAGCTCCTTCTAGTTTTTTTCTCCCTTGTGTTTTTCCAGCTTTCCTTGAAAGACTTTTTCATGTTAATTGTTTTTACTGTTCATTGTGATGGTGGGTTCCACATTCTAATCTATCTTTCTGTAAAATTAATGCTTTATGAAACAACTGTATATCTCATTCACAGTTAATCAGTAAAGTAATGGAAGGTATCATCAACGGTGCTATCAAGCAGCACCTGCTTAGCAATAACCTGCTCTGTGATGCCCAGTTTGGGTTCTGTCAGGGTCACTCAGCTCCTGACCTCATTAAAGCCTTGATTCAAAATGGACAAAACAGCTGAATTCCACAGGTGAAGCAAGAGTGATAACAATTTGACATCAAGAATGCATTTGATCAAGTGTGGCATCAAGGAGCCCAGGTAAAACTGGAATCAAAGAGTACCAGAGGCTGGTTGGAGTCACACCTGGCACATCAGAAGACAATTGTGATTGTTGGAAGTTAGTTATCTCAGCTCCAGAACATCTCTGTAGGAGTTCCTTAAGGTAGTGCCTTAGCCCCAAGCATTTTCAGCTGCTTCATCAATGACCTTCACTCCATCATAAGGTCGGAAGTGGGGATGTTCACCAATGATTGCACTATGTTCAGCACCATTTGCCACTCCTCAGATATTGAAGCAGTCCATGTTCAAATGTAACAAGATTTGGACAATATCCACTGGCAAGTAACATTCATATCATACAAATTCCTTGCAATAACCATCTCTTACAAAAAAACAATTTAATCACCATCCTTTGACACTCAATAGTGTTGTCATCACTGAGTTCCTCCACTATCAACAGCCTGAAGGTGACCATTTACTAGAAACTCAACTGAACTCACCTTGTAAATCATGGTGATAAGAGCAGGTCAAAAGATATAAATACTACAGCAAGTAACTCCTGTCTCTCCAAAGCCTGTTCACAATCTATAAAGTTAAAAATCATACAACACCAGGTTATAGTCCCACAGGTTTAATTGGAAGCACTAGCTTTTGGAGCACTGCTCCTTTTGGGCTTGGATCGGCGCAACATCGAGGGCCGAAGGGCCTGTACTGCGCTGTGTTTTTCTATGTTCTATGTTCATCAGGTGGTTCTGCAAGCTAGTGTGCTTCCAATTAAACCTGTTGGACTATAACCTGGTGTTGTGTGATTTTTAATTTTGTACACCCCAGTCCATTACCAGCATCTCCAACTCACAATCTGTAAGGCACACAACAGGAGTGTGTCACTTGCCTGGATGATTGCAGCTCCAACACTCAAAAAGCTCACCACCATCCAGGACAAAGCAGCCTGATTGATTGCACCATATCCACCCCCTCCCCCACTGATGCTCAGTAGCATAAGTGTGTGCCATCTACAAGATGCACTGCAGAAATTCACCAAAGTTGCTTCAACTTCACCTTCAAAATCCATGACCACTTCCATCCAGAAGGACAAGGGCAGCAGATACAAGGGAACACCACCCTCCCTGGAAGTTCCCCTTCAAGCCATTCACCATCCTGACTTGGAAATATATTGATTTGGAGGTGCCGGTGTTGGACTGGGGTGTACAAAGTTAAAGATCATACAACACCAGGTTATAGTCCAACAAGTTTATTTGGGAGCACTACCCTTCAGAGTGCTGGTCCTTCATCAGATGGTTGTGGAGTATAGGATCGGACGACACAAAATTTATAGCAAAAGTTTCCAGTGTAATGTAACTGAAATTATATATTGCAAAAGACCTGGATGATTTGTTAAATCTCTCATCTTTTAGAATGGGCATGTTGATTTCGGTTCTTTCACATATAAATTCCAGATCTTTCTTAAAGTTACATTCTCAAGTGAACTTTAACAATAGGTGCCATAGCAGCCCAGATAATGCGTTGAAGGTGTGAGGTGCCCTGTGTGAGACTGTCTGTGCCCCAATGTTCAGACTGATTTTAATCTAAAAAAAGGGATTTACAGAATCTTTCTTGGATTAATGCAGTTTTTAAACAAAATAAAATGTAAATCTACAAGTATTTGCAGAACAGCCTCAGGTGGGCACCTCACAGCTTCAGTGCATTATCTGGGCCGACCTGGCACCGATTATTAAAGTTCACTTGAGAATATAACTTTAAGAAAGTTCTGGAATTTATCCAGAAACCAACATGATCATTCTAAAAGATGAGAGAATTAACAAACAATCCAGGTCTTTTTCAATATATAATTTCAGTTACATCACACTGTAAACTTTTGCTACAAATTCTGTGTCCTACGATTTTATACTCCACAGCCACATGATGAAGGAGCAGCGCTCTGAAAGCTAGTGCTTCCAAATAAAAGTGTTGGGCTATAACCTGGTGTTGTGTGATTTTTAACTTTGGAAATATATTACTGATTTTTCGGCGTCGCTAAGTTAAAATCCTAGAATTCCCTGCCTAAGGGCATTGTGGGTCAGCCCACACCACAGGGACTGCAGTAGCTCAATAAGGCAGCTCACTGTCACATCCTCAAGGGTTACTAGGGACAGGGAATAAATGCTGGCCAGCCAGCATTCACATCCCACAAGTAAACAAAAATCGTATTGCTGTTCATGGCTGCCAAGCAGAGCAGGAATGCCTCTGAAGCACCTTGGTGTGGCTTTGCTGAAATGTGCCATTTGAGAGCACCACAAACAGTTCAATAGAAACACAGACACCCCTCATTATGTGATCTATTTATATGGATCTTTCAACGCCTGGTGGAAAGGTGCTTCAGTCTGAAGGCCATCAGTACAAGGGGAGAAAAGGCCTCTCTCTGTTGTGTTTGTGATATGTGTCTGGCTTGATTCTCTTGTATAAACTCCCTCAGCTCTTATCAAGCTGATGCAATCTAGTCTCTTTAATGACAACTGTCTGCATTGCCATTGTAATCACAGTTTACAGCTCCTGGCACACAGCTTGCTTCTGCTCTACTGCCTGGGAGGGACTGTTAGTCATTACATTCATTACCCTGCTATCCCACTGAAGATGTTGGTTCAGTTAGTCCCACTCTAGTGCCTTAAATCAAAGCAGTGTTGAAACTGTTCAGATGCATTTGGCTCCTGACTGTCTGATTGCTGTGTATCAAAGGTACAAGCTTTAACCTTGAACTTCCCTGCAAAGTAAAACATTCACCCCTTACTGCCAATGAAACACTGAATCCTCCCGAGGCTGAAAATAAATGTTCAATGCTTTCAAAAAGTGATGCTGTCTGTGCTGACTTAATAGGAGTATCAACCCCTTTGTAATAAATGGGTTAATGTTACCATCAAACTCCCAAACAGTGGCAAGTTGTGAGAATGTATGAGGCATTTGTCTGATCACCAGCAGTTAGGAATACCAGCTGTTCCTCCTGATCTCAATTTGCTCCGCTCGGCTTAAAAAAACAAAGGGGCTGACCTTCACTGGGATATAGTTTGTGCAGGCATCCATCACACTCTGACTCCTCATCTTTGCACTAATTCGTCATGTGTGACCCTGGATGGTCTAATTTCAGTCACGTGGGGCATCAGGGCCATTTTTCTTCACTCAACATCCACATATACACTACTTTGCTGCAGTATTGGCCAGAGCATTAAGCACGTGCGCTGATTGCTAATCCTGGCTTCCCAGAGGGAAGAACCAGTGCAAAAAGAAACACTAATACTTGGAAATGCACGTATCAGAGCTCCATTTTGAAGTATATACAAGTTGGACCAGTGGGAGCCATTCGGAATTTGTACTGAGTTTTTTCTTCTGGATTGGTTCATTGCATTTTGATTAATGAATAAAAAAGGAGGAATGGTGCTGCCATTGGGCATGTGATCCCAGTACTTACAATGGGGAGATTGCCGTGTAAGTGGTACGATCTGTATGACTGGTAATCTGGAGTTCTACTTGCAGTCATTCTTAGGTTCCATCCACGGTGATTGGTGTTGGGACGCCAAGTATAACATTGACTTCCATTTCTGCCACTCAACAACCTCAGACGCCTACCCAGCTGGAAAGAAAACCAGAGGCTGCCTCTCACTATTCTAGACTTCAGTGAAAATAGGCCCCCAGTCTGTCCAGCCTCTCTTCATAAGACAATCTGCCCATTCCAGGTACCAATCCAGTAAAGGTGAGCCTGCTCTTGTGCATTGATCTCCTCCCTTCACTGAGGAGACTGAAACTGTCAAGATATCAAGATCTCAACAACATATAACTGAGGCATAACTTCCTTGTTTATACATTCATCTCTTCTTTTAATAATGAATAATATTCCATTAGCCTTATTAATTACTTGCTATATCTGCATACCAATATTTTGAGACAGAAGTTGCAGGTCTTGCAGCAAAGCCTCTGTGGGGAGAAAGCAGAGATAACATTTCGAATCCAGTGACTCTTCTTCCGAAGTTCTTGAAATGTTAACTCTACTTTCTCTCCACAGAGGCTGCCAGACCCGTTGAGTTTCTCTAGCATTTTCTGTTTTTGTTTCAGATTTCTAGCAGCCGCAGTTCCTTGCTTTACTTTACTAACATTTTGAGAACACCTAGATCTGTCAGCACTTCAGAATTCTACTGTCATTCTCCACTAAAGCACTATTCTCCTTTTATAAACCCTTTCTGACAAGGAAACAACTTCACATTTTCCCATATTATACTCCATCTGCCAGATATTTTCCACTTACTTCAACTTTCTACAATCGGTCAGAACCCTCCTAATGTTGCCTTCACAACACCCTTTCTTTCCTATCTTTGTGTCATCTGTAAGCTTAGTTAACACACCTTCCTCCTCTCATCTCAGTCATTAATATAAATTTATAATAAAGCTGGGACCCTGGCACAGGACCCACTAGAACCTTCCATGTCAGATTCTGCCAATCAGAAAATGATCCATTTATTCATACTCAATTTCCTGGCAGCCTTACAATTTCCAATCCGTTAAATATGTTACTCCTTACATCATGAGCTCCGACTTCACACAATAACCTTTTATGAGCAGTACACTTACAGGTTTCCCTTTATCCCCTGTGTCTGTTACTCACTCAAAGGCCCTCTGAATAACTGGTTAATTATGATTTCCCTTTCACAAAACTAAGCTTTCTCATCCCAATTATTTTGAGTTTTTCTAGGTGCCCAGCTATAACCTCCTTTAATAATTGATACGAACACCTTCCCCACAACAAATGTCAAGCTAACTAGCCTATAGCTTTCATCTTCTGTCTCCCCTGCATCTAGAATAAACAAGCTATATTTGCTACTTGCCAATCTGGGACACTCTGTCTGGATTTTGGTAAAAATGAACTCTAATGCATCCACTATCACAATAGTCAACCAGACCTGAACATTTATCAGCCCATAGCTCCGTCAGTTTGCTCAGTAGATGAGCGATTGTAATTTCACCAAGTTCCCCTTTCCCGATTTCCAGGTGGTGCTGTGATCCTTTTTGTATCCTCTGTATTGAAGACAGGAGTTTAGATTAGAGTGGTGCTGGAAAAGCACAGCACGTCAGGCAGCATCCTAGGAGCAGGAAAATCAACGTTTTGGGCAAAAAGCCCTTCATCAGGAATTGAAGACAGGAGCCAAATGCCTGTTTACTTCTTCCAGTATTTCCTTATTCTCTAAAAGAATGATGTGAGGAAATACCATTTTTTTCAAGACAAACGGTCAGTCAGGAATGGACTGGTTGAGAGTGTGGTGGAGACAGGTTCATTCAGGCAGTGTATCTTTTTTATTTTTCTATATTTTTGATTGAAACGGGAAAAGAACTGTTTTAAACCCAAGGTCTGTTGAAGGTTTGCTGCACTTTTAAAAAAATCAGTAACCTGCTCATTGTAAGCACTGTTTATAGCGCTGCCTATCCAAACAAGAGTGGAAGCCTGGTTAGCAGATGTGCTGGAGCCATGGAATGGAACTTTGTGAACCATTAACTGATTGATCTGTGCACTAGTGACAAGTTATTGATAATCAGGGCCTTTGGCCTGCCAGCAGGATTGGATCGTGGATAGCTGACAGCTTGGGGGTATGAGCTGACAAATGTGTTGCTGGAAAAGCGCAGCAGATCAGGCAGCATCCAAGGAGCAGGAGAATCGATGTTTCGGGCATAAGCCCTTCTTCAGCTTGGGGCTATGAATGTTTCAGCAGAAACCATTGAACCTCTCGGGGGAAGGAGTTGTTTATGCTCTGCAGTAAAGAAAATCAAAAGCCTGAAGATAGCCAATTCATTTCCTCTTTTCAGTTTCCGTAAGCTGTGGCTCTTAATCAATAATTCAGCAGCAACTGCATAAATATAATCCAGTTACCTGGTATATTCTACAAACAGGCAAATGTATCTTCAGAAGGAAGGTCACTCAAACCATATCTTACCCACGTTAATATTTGACCCAAGCCAACATAAATTTCTGAATTTGACTGCAGTTCCTCTCTTTTCTGTTTACTTGCTCTGCATTTACTACAAAGCAACATTGATTGCCTGTTCGAGACTGCAAGTTATTGCCTGAGGCACTCTGGACCATTCTCAGAACATGAAGGGTTCAATATCAATGTGAGGTGTTTTTTTTCCTTTCTCTGCATGGCTAGGTACTGTACTGGGAAGTCCACCAAATCTTATTCAGGTAAATCATGTTTTTTCAAACTTGATTGCAGCAGGATAATGACAGAACAACACTTCTCATTGTGGAGAACACAGAGGCACCTTCATCTGCCTTTAGCTTGGCTTTACATTGGCATTTTGGGATCAGGTGGATATTCATTAGTCTTTCAGCAGAAAAACTCAAGAGGCTATTTGAAACTAAAATAATTGAAAGTGCTTTTGCAAGAACAGAGCTACACACTGGAGTGGTGGGTTTAAGTTGCCTCCAGTCAAATGATTGCAGCATCTTCACATGAATCGCTGAAGCCTTCTTTTTCTTTTGATGCCAGCGAACATAAAAGGCAGGTTGGTGCTTGAGGTCTGTGAGCAGGATTTTAACATGGGTTCCAAAAGGTTGATGAATCTTCACTGCAGAGAGAGGCTAGGCACTTTCAAAAGCACAATAACAGAAGGCACAGAGTCACGAATGTGAGATCAAACTCTCGTCTGTCATTTCCATTCGAACTCTCCAAGTAGATCAAGAACAACAGTGAAACCCACTCCTCCCTCTGTTATAAACTGTGTCTCCTGTGGTAGGACTGATACACAGACATCACCAGCCAAAGAAAATGACAGCTGAATAAGAACCCACCAAGGATGTAACTAATTGATTACCTTTTGTCTAAACGTTTAGTTGCTGAACAGGCACACATACAAACACTGTTTACCTCACTCCTGCCCTATGTTAGATTTCTTCTGTAAAAAAGGGCAAAGTGTCTGTAGCCTTATCAGACCATAGGGATGCTCTCTTATTAGAGAGAAATACCTGGTAGTTGTTTAAACTGAAGGACACTATGGCTCAGGTAAAGAGAAAAATGGAGGAGGAGAGGTACCTTCACAGTAACCTCAGCCCGTGTGGGGGAATTGAACATGTTACTGATGTTACATTGCAAACCAGCCTCCGAAGCTAACTGAACCCTTTTGCCTTGTAATCTATGATGGAAGAGTTACATAAATGCACGTAATTGCCTGCAGCTATGTCTGTGTGTGATTGTGCTAAACCATTTGTGCATACATGTAATTGTGTTTCAGCATCTCATGCATGCTTATGTATGTGTGCGCAGAATATTCGCAAATGTATGCATCATGAGCTTGTGGACATATTTGTGTGTTTGTATGTGTGAGAAAGAGAGAGTGTGAGTGTGCATGAGTGTGTGTAAGAGTGCAAGTGTGTGTATGTGTGTGAGAGTGCATGAGTGTGTGTAAGAGAGAGTGTGTGTGTGTGCACCTGTGTGACAGAGAGAGTGAGTGAGTGAGAGCAATGGATGTTGGAAATGTTGAACACTAATAGAGAGTGCTGGAGAAACCCAGCAGATCTGGCAGCATCTCTAGAGAGTGAAGCAGAGTGAGCGTATCAAAGTATAGTGACCTTTTGACAGGACCCTTCTGGTCTAAATGAACTGTAAATAAGTTTATTATTTATTGCTTAATAGGCAATTACATCATATCTCAGACACATGATGGTTTCCTGTTAGATACCAGACCTAACTTAAGATACGTTACAGTTAGCTGGCATGGAATTGCTCACATGATATCCATGAACTCTTTACGTACTATCCACCTGCTGCTACACTCAACAATTATGTTCTTACTTAACTTTGCCCACTGAAGGCCAAAGTAATAGATCTACTAAAAATTGCTGGGTATCAACACCAATCTAAAGATGCTTGCCGATGGGAGTTGGTTAGGCCCTGTTCTTTCTGGGGTGCTGTTCGCCGAGCTGAGTGTTTGTGTTGCAAGCGTTTCACCCTCTGTCTAGGTGAAATCCTCAGTGCTTGGGAGCCTCCTGTGAGGTGCTTGTGTGATGTTTCCTCTGGCATTTACAGTGGCTTGTCTCTGCCGCTTCCGGTTGTCAGTTCTTGCTGTCCGCTGCAGTGGCCGGTATATTGGGTCCACATCGATGTGTTTGTTGATTGAATCTGTGGATGAGTGCCAGGCCTCTAGGAATTCCCTGGCTGTTCACTGTTTGGCTTGCCCTATAATAGTAGTGTTGTACCAGTCGAATTCATGTTGCTTTTCATCTGCGTGTGTGGCTACTAAGGAGAGCTGGTTGTGTTGTTTTGTGTCTCGTTGGTGTTCATGAACTATTATAGGGCAAGCCAAACAGAGAACAGCAAGGGAATTCCTAGAGGCATGGCACTCATCCACAGATTCTATCAACAAACATATTGACCTGAACCCAATATACCGGCCACGGCAGCGGACAGCAACTGACAACTGGAAGCGGCAGAGACAAGTCACTATAAATGCCGGAGGAAACATCACAGAAGCGCTTCACAGGAGGCTCCCAAGCACTGAGGATGTCACCTAGACAGGGGATGAAACGTTTGCAACACAAACTCCCAGCTCGGCGAACAAAACCACAACAACGAGCACCCGAGCTACAAATCTTCTCCTAAACTTTGAACGCTGTTCTTTCATCTCTGGGATCAAGGTTACAATATTGCAACAATCAGATGGAACCCACTGTCTGCTCACTTCAAATGCCCAAAAATAATGTAAGTTTTAAGATGGTCTCAGAGAGGCCTTCAGGTCTGCAGCCCTTGTTGGAGTGGGAATTGGAAAATGTACTCTTCTGTAAAAGGTACTCCTCTGAATTTTACAACAATGACCAAAATATTTTGGAAAATGAATCTCAACATTAAGGAATATAACATGACTTGCATAGAAACATAGGAAATAGGAGCGGAAAATAGGCCATTCAGCCTTTCCAGCCAGCTCCACCATTCAACATGCTCGTGACTGAACATTCAGCTCCTGTTCCCATATTCTTTCCATACCCCACATACATAGTTCCTTGAAGACAAAGTCTCAAGTAGATAGGATTGTGAGGAAGGTATTTGGTACACATGCCTTTATTAGTCAGTGCATTGAGTTTAGGAGTTGGAATGTTGTGTTCTGGTATACAGGTCATTTGTTCGGCCACTTTTCGAATACTACATACAATTCTGGTCTTCCTGCTGTAGGAAGGATGTTGTGAAACTTGAAAGGGTTCAGAAAAGATTCACAAGGATGTTGCTGGGACTGGAAGGTTTGAGCTATAGCGAGAGACTGAATAGACGGGGCATTTTTCACTGAAGCATTGGAGGCTGAGGTGTCACCTTATAGACGTTTATAAAATCATGAGGGGCATGGATAGGTTGAATAGCCAAGGTGTTTTTGCCTGGGGAGGGGAGTACAAAGCTAGAGGGCATAGGCTTAAGATAAGAGGAGAAAAATTTTAAATGGATCTGAGGGACAATGTTTTCACACAGAGGATGATGCGTGTATGGAACGACCTGCTAGAGGAAGTAGTGGAGGCTTGTACAATTACAGCATTTAAAAGGCACCTGGATGGGCATATGATTAGGAAGGATCTGCAGGGATGTGGGCCAAATGCTGGCAAATAGGACTAGATTAACTTAGGATATCTGGTTGGACTGAAGCATCTGTTTCTGTGCTGTATGCCTCTCTGACTCTACACCTATATCTGACTAATCTATTACAAGCCATTTCACTAAAATCATTGATTACTGGTGCAAATTATGAGGTACTAAAGAAAATGAGGGAAAGACTTGCATTTTTGCAAAACATTTCACAGCCATCAGATATCTCAAAAAAACTTCACAACCAGAGAAGCACCATTGGTGCGTAGCCACTGTCGTAATGTAGGTAATGAGGTAATGAGGCAGCCAATGTGCACACCGCAACCTAACAAAAACAGGAAAGTGATAATGACCAACTAATTCTTTTTCTTTCTTCTTGTATTGGAATGATAATATTTTGACCAGGCTGCCAGGGATAATTTCCCTCTTCTTCTTAGAAATTGTGCTGTAGGATTAATATCCACCTGAGAATGCTGACACCACTTTAACTTGATAACTCGTTCAAAGGGCCGCACCTTCAATATTCCACACTTCTTCAATACTACACTAGAGCTTCAAGCCTTGACGCTTTGAAGAGGAACCTGGACTCAGAACTTTGTGTCTCATGAGTGCTACTGAGTCATTGTTAGCATGAAACACAGCTGAAAATGTGTTGCTGGTTAAAGCGCAGCAGGTCCGGCAGCCTCCAAGGAACAGGAAATTTGACGTTTCGGGCAAAAGCCCTTCATCAGGAAGGGCTTTTGCCCGAAACGTCGAATTTCCTGTTCCTTGGATGCTGCCTGACCTGCTGCGCTTTAACCAGCAACACATTTTCAGCTCTGATCTCCAGCATCTGCAGACCTCACTTTTTATTAGCACGAAACACATACAATAAGGAATTTTACTATTGATCTTATCATGCTATCCTCACTTGATTAGTCAATGTTGGAAAATAGTGGAAGCAGTAGCCTAAATGTATGTCGAACCTGACCTGGAAGTACTGTATAAAGATATTCCAGTCCTCATGAATAACATCCTCCATGAAATCAAAGTTCAGTCAGAATAATAATTCCTCAACTTTTCACTGCAATTGCTAGTTTTAGCTTTTTATCCCATCCATGCTGGGTTCAGACAGTATTGTTTTCAGCTCTGTTCACTGAAGTGGAACTGGTTTCTGATGCAGATTAACCTGACCATTAGAGCTGAAAATTGTGTGCTTAAAAGAACCGAAGCTGCCGTGCTTGCAGCATGCTTGAAGTATTCATTCTCTTCAGCACCCTTGTGGCAATGTGTCGAGGTTGATTCAGCAACAGAACTTTGTGAACGAAATGAAATGTCTTATAAAATAAGAAAATCAGTGAAGAATACAATAGATCTCAGTGTTAACACTATAATGGAATAATCTAATACGTTACAGTTGCAAGATTTTTTTCTATACTTTTAATCTTTCCACTGACATCTTCTGTATTGGGATAGCCAAAACAGTTAGGTTTTCTGCTGATTGTGGTTATTCGGCAATGAAAGGGAAGGAATTGAATGTGTGTGGATATTGGGCAACTATAATAATTGATGTAACTGTGCTGCCTTCATGGTTTAATGTTCTGCCAATACCAACTGTGCAATTTTGCCATTGGGTCTTACCATCGTACATTGGCCTATTATACAGCTCTACCTCTGTTCATTTCAGTTGTCTTTGATAGAATTGGAAAATCAGGAACGATGCAAACTAAATTGGTGATGCAATATCAGCTGCGTTGCACATGACCAAAGTCAAATAATCCCTGACTCCCTAACTATTGAGGGGGGATAACTGAGGCTTGTCCTACAATATAGGGTTTATTTGAAGGACTGGTAAGCTATGGAGTTTCGAACTGTGAGTAGTCCCCTCCTTGAAACATATATGTGCCTGAGAGGGCTTGATAGGATGGATTAGGAAACTAAATTCATACTGGCAGGAGGGTCTGGAATTAAGGGAGGTGGTGCCAGGAAGAGAGAACTGTAAACCTTTAGAGTTCGCGATCTCAGGTGATCAGTTGTCGATTGATACAATCCTGCTCTAGCACTTCATAAGCTCATGACTGATCTGATTGTGTCCTCCAGCAACTCACAGGGTTACCCTCTGTACCTTTTTATCCCTCTCTACTCAAGACTCTATCTACCTCTACCATAAGAAAAATGCAAATAATCTACTTCCACTGCTTTGTCAGGGGAGCTCCACAGATTCATAACCCTCCAGGAGAAAAAACATTCTCCTTATCTTTGTCTTAAATGGCAGACTCCTTACTTTTGAACTGTGTCCTATAGTTCTCTCTCACAAGCCAGGACATCCTTTCTGCATTTCCCCTGTCATTCCCTTCAAGATATTACATATTTCAGTAAAATCCCCTTGTGTCTGTCTATACAGCAATGAATATGGGCCCAAGTGTCCAACCTGTTCTTGGAAGATAACCCTGTCATCACAGGGATCAGTGGAGTGAATCTTCTCTGATTCACGTCTTTTCTTAAATATTGTAACCAAATTTGTTTCGCACCCTTACTAAAGAGACAAGTTTGCTTCTGGATTTGTACTGTTCATATTTTCAGGAAGGCTCTCTCGGGAAAGGTGAAAGCAATTGGATGATTATTTCTGCCAAAGACTCCCCAGTGCGTGAGTCAGGTGGCATTTGCAACTGTTTTCATTGTTAAATCAGCTTAAATGAAAAATTATGGTTTCCAGTTAAACCAAGGACAGTTCACAAAACAGATTCATTAAAACCCCAGCTAAATAATCCCAAAATAGATAGGATTAAAGTCAATAAATAATTATTGCACAGTCAGGCTGTGATTTGATTTTTATTTAAAGTCCTTTACCAGGACGCTTTGGATAATCTCCTGCAGAAATAAATGGAATTTAATTTGTACTATGCCAAGCTGATTTTTAATAGCAGGTATATTCTCTTCTTCTACAATCGGTGTTGTGACTTTTCTGAGCTGAGTCAGCTGTCATGAATAGAAGGGGGGGGGCCATCGTTGGGGGAATTGGGTAGACATTACCATTCCCCTTCAAGGCCTGACGAATCGAAGGACCTCTCCGTGAACTTACCAGAAAGGCTGTACAAGAAACAGATTGGCATATTCCAACCAGATGCACAGTTACAGTTCCCAAAGTTAATCCTGCTCAAGTTGCTAATCCGGTTAAATGCAGGACAGCTCCCAAAAAGAATGAAGCCCCAGCAAAGAGCAAGGTATTGATGAGCAAGTGCCTTGGAATTTACATTCTTATTCTTCTGTGGCTGTCCAGCATTGGGAAATAGAGGGAAAGAAAATTGCATCTTATATCTCTAATAAGCCTGGGAAATAAAATAATATTTGAAGAGAAACAATATAGTCAAATACAGGATAAGGCCGAGGATCTAAGATGTGTATAAATAGTTCCAGTTGAAGATATATATAATAGTTAAGCACGTGCAATTTGATGATTTTCTATAATGTATGGTTGTATGGTGCAGTGCACAATCATGTTTTGAATCTGGGGCTTATTACTAGGACCTGGAAAAAGCACTTCTGCAGTCTAACTGGCCATGTTGAACATGGAGAGAACTTTAAAAAGACATGAGGTGCAAATTATTTACAAAGAGGGCGGTTTGTGTATGGCATGAACTTCCTGAAGAAGTTCAAAGTTTGGGAGAAGATTTGTAGCTCGGGTGCTCGTTGTTATGGTTCTGTTCGCCGAGCTGGGAATTTTGTTGCAGACGTTTCGTCCCCTGTCTAGGTGACATCCTCAGTGCTTGGGAGCCTCCTGTGAAGCGCTTCTGTGTTGTTTCCTTCAGCATTTGTAGTGGTTTGAATCTGCCGCTTCCGGTTGTCAGTTCCAGCTGTCCATTGCAGTGGCCGGTATATTGGGTCCAGGTCGATGTGCTTATTGATTGAATCTGTGGAAGAGTGCCATGCCTCTAGGAATTCCCTGGTTGTTCTCTGTTTGGCTTGTCCTATAATAGTAGCGTTGTCCCAGTCGAATTCATGTTGCTTGTCATCTGCATGTGTGGTTACTAAGGATAGCTGGTCGTGTCGTTTCGTGGCTAGTTGGTGTTCATGGATGCGGATTGTTAGCTGTCTTCCTGTTTGTCCTATGTAGTGTTTTGTGCAGTCCTTGCATGGGATTTTGTACACTACATTGGTTTTGCTCATGCTGGGTATCAGGTCCTTCATTCTGGTGAGTTGTTGTCTGAGAGTGGCTGTTGGTTTGTGTGCTGTTATGAGTCCTAGTGGTCGCAGTAATCTGGCTGTCAGTTCGGAAATGCTCTTGATGTATGGTAGCGTGGCTAGTCCTTTGGGTTGTGGCAAGTCCTCGTTCCGTTGTCTTTCCCTTTGGCATCTGTTGATGAAATTGCGAGGGTATCCATTTTTGGTGAATACATTGTATAGGTGTTCTTCTTCCTCTTTTTGCAGTTCTGGTGTATTGCAGTGTGTTGTGGCCCTTTTGAATCGTGTCTTGATGCAACTTCTTTTGTGTGTGTTGGGGTGGTTACTTTCGTAGTTCAGGACTTGGTCTGTGCGTGTGGCTTTCCTGTATACTTTTGTGGTGAATTCTCCGTGCGGTGTTCTCTGTACTAAGACGTCTAAGAATGGGAGTTGGTTGTCCTTTTCTTCCTCTCTAGTGAATCGGATTCCTGTGAGTGTGGCGTTGATGATCCAGTGTGTGTTTGGTGTACAGAACTACAACAATGAGCACCCGAGCTACAAATCTTTTCACAAACTTTGAACACCTACGGGCGAAAGACGCTAAGACAAGCCAGGAAATGGGAATCCTGTGCTACCCGCCTAAGCGCCACATATGAACAACTCCGATTCCTGCATGAATGCCGAAAGAATCGAATCCTTCCACCATGTGTCAGACACAGACCACCAGTCAACAATCCACAAGCCAGGGACACAGCCAGACAGAACAGACTCAGGATGATCCAGGTAATGATTACAGATACTCACAACAGACTTCACAAATACAGACAAGAAATTGCGCCCAAAAATCGTTAATTTCAAAAACCACCAATCAGGAATGGACCCGAACCATAGAACAGGCCGTCACCATAGGACAGAACAGGACCACACACCGCAAAACAACGGCACTAAAAGAAAAAATTGCCAAACTAACACAGAACAGAGACGACACCTCAACACACACCTGGGTTAGAAACCTCTCCCACAGACAGCTCACAGACACGGAAAGAACAAAACTGGCCAAGGGACTCAACTACAACCACGGGGACACCAAGACAGTATAGTTCCTAGCAGCACTAGAATGCACATTCAGGAACAATGGACTGACAGAAGAGACACAACAAACAGTGAGACAAAGTATCGTACCTCTGATAACAAGGAAAAGGCAAGCACATAATCTCAACCCCAAGGAGAGGGAAGCACTAAAATCACTAAGAAACGATAAGAACATAATCATACTGCCAGCAGACAAAGGCAGAATGACAGTCATCTTGGACAAAGCAGACCACATCCAAAAAGTGCAACAACTACTTGCAGATTCCAACACCTACCAAAAGAGGGAGTTTGACCCCACTCCATGGCTCACCAGTAGAATAAACAATACACTGAGGAACTTACAAAAAAATGGACAGATAACCAGTTTTGACCTACAGAGAATAAAACCTGAAAGCAACAACACCCCCAGATTCTATGGACTACCTAAAGTGCACAAACCAGACATCCCACTCAGACCCATAGTATCACTACCAGGGACACCATCACACAAACTGGTTAAAGAACTACAGCAGAAACTGAAACACCTGATCAGCGGATCCAGACACTCTATACAATCAACACAGGAATTCTTGGACATCATCAGAAATATACACATAGACAAGGAAGAAACCATGGTCTCATTCGATGTAACGGCACTATCGACAAAGCCCTACCTAGAAAAACAATAGCCAACCTGCTGGTACAGAACAGACAACAGGATGTTGAACCTATCAACAAAGACGGCATACTCAAACTACTGGACCTGTGCCTCACAACACACTTCACATTCAACAACCCAATATATGAACAAATCAACGGCACACCCATGGGCTCACCCATCGCTGGACTCATAGCAGAAGCGGTAATGCAAAGATTAGAACAAACAGTCTTACCGCAAATTCCACCCAAACTCTGGGTCAGATATGTGGATGACACCTTTGTAATCATTAAAAACTGCCTGGATGCTGCCTGGCCCTTTTGGCCCTATATATTTTCACCCAGAATGTGAGGAAGCAACGGATTGTGGGAGGAGAAAGTGACTGGCCCAACTGTTAGCCCTGGTAGGGCACAGAAGGTCATTGGCCTTTTTCCGATATGCTGGGTGTTTTGTCTGATCTGGCCTAGTGATCTCAGTCCAGTCTGGCAGGCTCTGCTGGTGTGACCTCCTCTGGCAGTCCTGAGGGGAGAGGACTCCCTTCCTTGCACGACCTCTTTCCACTAGGAAGCCAAGGTCGCTGTTGTCAAATCACGATGCCAATTCCCCTTATCATCCACAGATTTTAGGGGTAAGTGCTGCTGTGCAGAACAGCTTCAGAATGCCAGCGCTTGTCTGGGTACATGGTGGCATTTTGAAGATGGCACTGGTGCCCAGGATGCCCGTCTATCCCGCAATGTCCAGCCAGTGGCAAGTTCTTCTGTCCAAAGTGAGTGGTAGAGTCCAGCTGGCATCAGACCTGAGGGATGCCACAAGTGGGTAATTAATGAGACAAGGTTGGGATGATTGGTCTCATGGAGAAAAACGTTGTGAAATTCGATGAAGGTGATGCTTTGCCACAATCTGGGAAGGTTCAGCTCATTGTTCTTTGTGTAACCTTAAGCTCCATTCCCCTATCTGACAGAAGTGATTGTACTTTTGAGAGTACATCATTGGCTATAAGGCACTCTGGGAAGTCTGTGTTTGTGAAAGCTGACATAAAAATGCAAACTCTCCTTACCTGGCCTGCAACGGGATGTACTGATGAACTTGAAATGAAATGACAAGACCTGCCCGTCTTATTCCAATACTTGAGGGCATATTGATCGCATCTAACACTCAGGCACAAAGTTCCCTCTTGTTAGCACTTGTCCACAAATAAAGATAAATTGACCACTTAAGATCAATGTCAATGGTCTGTAATGAGAGATGTTAGGGATCCAGTCTCAAATATTTCTTTTTGACTTGTTGTCAATATGTACTCCTCTTTGGATTGGAGTGTCATTCCAGTTACAGGGGCAGGGTCTTCTTGTTCAGCCTCCCATCAGTGCACTCAGAAGCAACATAACAGGACGATATAATCCCAGGGAGAAGCGTCACTGCTTGTGAGCTTTTGGGACGCAATATCATAGTCACTGCCACCTGGCAACAAGAAAATTGTCTTTGTAAACAGTTCTGTGCAGTAAATGCTCACCCGCAAGATCTGCAGAGTGGTAAAGTGAGGAGATAATTGACTTTTAACAAGCATACTCCTGCCTGAGAGGAGTCTGTTCAGTGTAGCTTATAAACAGGTGGTTCTCTCATTGATCAGTATCGATTGAAGAGGGATTTCTAACACAAGATATGAGAAGCATTGATTAGAGTTAATTCATTGCAATTCCCCAGAGCTCAGTTTGTGGATTTAATATTGAAGATTTCTTTCACTCATCTTTTGTTTTCTGTTCAAGACTGAAAAAACAAAATCCTTCTGCTCAGTTCCTACATCTGACTTTACATTCTATCCAGTTCTCCTCAACTCGGGCTGGGTAGTTCATTGACACCGTTAAGGTATCTTCTTGGGCTCTGTTTTAAACAGTCTGACAGCTATTACTTTCGAAACAATCTGTCCTTTCCCTCCGCTGTCACTAAGCCAGGATGTTCCCTCTGAAGAAAATCTGATCTCTTATTTAAGGCACAAATCTTTCAATTTTGGTGAAAAGGGTAAGAAAAGAAAATAAAAATAGCGTTATTCATGGATAGGTTTGCATCACTCTCCTTGTCACTGATACTGTGCCACTCGGAGCACACACAGTGTCAGATTTTAATCTGTTACAAGTATCCACTGTGTCAGATATTTTAAATTGTCATGAGTATTCACACCGTCAGATATTAAACTGTTAAGAGTACTCAGAGTGTCAGGGATACTACAGGGACAATGAATAGTTAAAATATTTGAGTAACAGGGGACTTGTAATCAGAGATGAAAGAATGATGCTGTCAGATGCCATAAAGGAGCAGGGAATATTTAAACTGTCAGAGATACTAAAGTATTCAAGTTGATATGTGTGTGTGTGTATATATATGTGTGTGTGTATATATATATGTGTGTGTGTGTGTGTGTGTGTGTGTGTATATATATATATATATATATATATATAGTTGCTAGTTATGTGCATTATTGACTTGGTTTCTACAGGTGTTTATTATTGAGCAGTGGTCTTTAGTGTGGTAGTGATACTAACCCAGAGTGGGAGGTTGGATTCAAGTCCCTTCTGCTCCAGAGGTGTGTAATAACATCTCTGAAAAGGTGGATTAAAATATAGGTTAATTTTTTAAAAAAATAAGTGTGTATTTCTAAAAGTTTATCTTACTTATGTTCGTGTGCAGTGGTGCAAACTGCATTGTTGAATGTTGGTCTGTGATTCTGTAAGTCACTGTGTATCAATACCATTATACACTGGTGTCTGTTTTTTTTTAGTGAACAAGATGTCTGACACTCCTTTTTTTTTGACACTCCTATTTTTTTTATTATGAACCCCCCCCACTACCGCCTAACCACAGTAGTGCTTATATTTTCCCCAGCATCCATGTTGTGTGTGTGTAGGTGTGAGACATAGTGAGAGACACAAGGTATGCGAATCTTTATTCAATTTCCACCACCAGGAAGATAGAACAACACCCGGGTGGCCAGTGATAAGCAGTGCCCTTCACATCAAAGGTGTCTGTTGTTTTCTGTTGGTGTGCTTTTAGAACATAACGAAATAAGGACTTGGAGCAGAATTAGGCAATTCAGCCCATCGAGCCTACTCCGCCATTTAATCCGTCCGTGGCTGATCTCATCTTGGACTCAATTCCACTTTCCTGCCTGTTCTCCATAACTCTTCAACCCTTTCCTCATTAAAAATCTGTCCATGTCTTCCTTAAGTTTCCTCAATGTCCCAGAATCAAGGCTATCTGGGATTCACGACTGTTTGACAGAAGTAATTTGTCCTCATCTCTGTTTTAAATCTGCTGTCCCTTATCCTAGAACTATGATCTCTCATTCTAAGTTGCCATATGTGAGGGAATATCTTCTTTATGCTTACTTTGTCAACCCCTTTTAACATTATTGAAACCCCCGTTAGATCTCCTCTCATTCTCCAGACAGAATAAGTCTGATCTGGTCAATCTCTCTTCATAAGACCAGCCTCTCAACTCTGGCATCTGAGCTACCTCTAATGCCATTACATCCTTCTGCAAGAAAGAGATCAAAATGCAGTACTCCAGGTGTAGTCTCACCAGTGCCTTTTGTAGTTGCAGTGACACTTCCCTACTTTTATAGTCTATTCCTTTAGCAATAGTTGCCTTATTATTATCTGCTGTACCTGAATGCTAGTTTTCTGTCATTTATGCTCAAGGACACCCAGATCCCTCTGCATGAAGCACTCTGATATATCACTCCATTTATATACAGTAATAAGTTCCCTATTTATTCTTCTGACCAAAAATGGATAAACTCACACTCATCCATGTTAAATGTCATCTGCCAAAATTTGACCCATCCACCTAACCTATCCACCTCCAAATGTAAATTTCTTGCTTCTTCATTGCAACTTACTTTTCCACCTACTTTAGAGTCATTGGCAAATTTGGCTATAGTATTCTCTATCTGAGAAACGAAGCAAATAATAAAGATTGTAAATAGGTGGGGCTTGAGCTCTAAACTCTGTGGCACCCTATTAGTTACATCTTGTTAACCACAAGACAACCCATTTATTCCAACTCTCTGCTTTCTGTTAGCCAATTGTCTACCCTAGGTAATAAAACACCCCTGCCCCTTGTGAACTTACCCTGTGTCTTAACCTTTTGTGTGGCCCCTTAGATTAGATTTCCTACGGTGTGGAAAGAGGCCCTTCGGCATTCACCTGACCTGTACATCTTTGGGCTGTGGGAGGAAACTGGAGCACCTGGAGGAAACCCACGCAGACATGGGGAGAATGTGCAAATTCCACTTATCAAACACTTTGTGGACATCCAGATATACTACATCTATAGGATTTCCATGATCCTCTTTGCTTGTTACATCTTCAAAGAACTCTAGCAAATTAATCAAACATGATTTCCCCTTCATAAAACCATGCTGTATTTTGACTTTCCAAATGTCCTGTTCTTCCTTCCTAAGCAATGGATTTGAACAATTTCCCAATGAACCATGTTAAAACAACTGGTCTGCTGTTTCCTACTTTCTGCCTCCATTTTTCAATAAGGGTGCTATATCTGCATTTTTCCAATCACTGGAACTTTTAGCATATCCAGCAAATTTTGGAATATTATATCCATGGATCCACTATCTTTGCTGCCACTTTCTTCAAGACCTTATGATGTATTATATCATGCTGGTGTACATCACTGGGTATTACTGCATGTCAGTGTACGTCACTATGTATTAGTCTGTGTCATGTAGGTTTCTGGATATCAGCATATGTTATTATGTGTTGGCGATTATTACTGTGCTGATGTGTGTTAACCTGTGTTACTGCAGAATGTTCTCTGCTGCTTGAAGTCTCTGCCTTGCTGTTGGTATGAGTTACTGTTTATTAGCATGTGTTACTGTGTTCAATGCAGCATCTCCAGTCTCTGTTTAAACCATAAGTCTATACTTAAATTTTTTTCGAAGGTAGGAAAGTTAACTGCATTTGGTTTCTGGGCAACACAAGGTTATTTGAGGATTAGCATAAAAACACAAGAAATTAACTCAGACCTTCAATCAATGAGGTTGTCTTAATCTCCAATCAGCTCTGGGCAAAGCAACTGAGACTCATCACAATGCATCATGGTGAGGTTTATGCTCTTGGCTTGTAATATCCAATCACAGGAGCTTTTTCTTACAATGGGAAGGCAATGGCCCAGTGGTATTATCACTGGTCTATTAATCCATAGACCCCCCCAAGAATGTACTGGGGACCCAGTTTCAAATCCTACCCATGGCAGACGCTGGAATTTGAATTCAGCATAAATCTGGAATTAGGAGTCTAATGATGACCATGAATCAGTTGTTGATTATCAGAAAAACACATCTGGTTTACCAATCCCCTTGAGGGAAGGAAACTGCCATCCTTACCTGGTCTGGCCTACATGTGACTCCTGACCCACAGCAACATGGCTGACTCTTAACTGCAATTAGGAATGGACAATAAATGCTGCCGAGCTAGTGACACCCTCATCCCATGAATGAATGAAAAGAATAATATCCCTATATTAGATGGCTAATATACTGTCCCTACCTCAATGACAGAAATTCTGGGTTGAACTATGATATCAGGACTTGCTGGTCACAGAGGGAATGTCTCTGATACTTTTCAACATGTGGGCATCCTTTCACCACCTCCCCGTCATTTCCCAAAGGAATGTATGAAGAAATACTTTTAAAAAAATCTCCCAACGTAATGCATGACAGCAGCTACACTAATCAAGGTCATCCTGCAAGTTCATCCAGCCATGCCTTGAACTGCTGCAAGTTTCCTTACAACGTGAACTTCAGAATAAATGTCAGCTACTTGGGCTTCTGTGAATTTCTTTCTCTGTTCATCACTACAAGGGCATTCTTTATTTGTCCTAGTTTTTTTGTCTAGCTATTTGTCTGCAAACCCTTAGCTCAAAGAAATAGAATCTTAGACATTGAGAATGCTGGAGAAACTCAACAGAAATTTGCATATACCACCAGATCTGCTGAGTTTCTCCACCACCCTTTGTGTTTGTTTCAAATTTCCAAAATCTGCAGTATTTTTGCCTTCAGTTCAATCTTGAACATCAGTACTCACTGGCTCATTCATAATTTTAGAGAATGACTCTTGAGGTCCAATTAATATTTTAATGTACAGATGCTTCGCTGCTTAGCAACCATTTATCCATGCTGATATATTTGATTTTTGTTTCAAGTGATTTAACTTTGATTCTATTGTCATGTGTATTTTTACAGATGGAAAAACAATAAAATACAGTGAAAAACCTTTCCAATGTCACCACGCTCCGGCGCCATTTTGAATAGTTTCAAGAATAAGAAAAAAAGGAAAGGTTTAACTTAAAGAGAGTCCATCAGCCCTCAGCCAGTTCATCATCAACAACACCTGCTCCACTATCCCTCCTCCACCATCTCACCACCATCTATACAGGACCCAACCAATGCCGAGGTCGCCATTCTTCAGGTGCCATCTTTCACCTCTGAGCTGATTCTCCTCCACCAATGACTCACTGCCACCCATGCCAGACCTGCCAATGTCAGTTACATCTCTCCCCATTGGGTCCATCTTGTCGATATCACTGTGGTGCTGTTTTGCCACTGCTTTGTCACCGCCAGTGCTGGACCCAACCAACAACAAAATCACTGATCCTTAGGTGCCCTGTTTTGCTGCTGGGCCTGCCTCATCAATGTCACCCATGCTGATGTAACAACTGCCAAATTCAATGCCAGGAAAAGTACATAGGGGCTCACTCCTCACCACGGGGTCAACACTGGGATTCTTCATGGCTACAAGGTCCATACTGGATCCACTCCCTTCCATGGGTTTTGTGTTGGACCCACTCCAAGCCATGGGATCCATACTGGAACCACTCCCTGCAATGGGATCCATGCTGGACTCACTCCCTGCCATGGATCTGTGCTGGATCCATTTCCTGTTATGGGTTTTGTGTTGGACCCACTTCCTGCCATGAAATCTGTGCTGGATCCACACTCTGCCATGAAATCTGTGCTGGATCCACACTCTGCCATAGCATCCATGCTGGACCCACTCTCCATCTCAGGGTTCATGCTGGATCCACTCTCTGCCATGGGATCCATACTGGATCCACTCCCTGCCGTGGGTTTTGTGTTGGACCCACTCCCAGCCAAGGGATCCATGCTGG
The DNA here is from genome assembly GCF_020745735.1 of Hemiscyllium ocellatum. NCBI lineage: Eukaryota > Metazoa > Chordata > Chondrichthyes > Orectolobiformes > Hemiscylliidae > Hemiscyllium > Hemiscyllium ocellatum. The sequence continues at coordinate 13,599,315 of NC_083439.1, forward strand.
ACCCCTCCCTGCCGTGGGATCTGTGCTGGATCCATTTCCTGTTATGGGTTTTGTGTTGGACCCACTCCCTGCCATGAATCTGTGCTGGATTCATTCTCTGCCATGGGATCCATGCTGGACCCATTCTCTGCCATGGGATTGATGGGTCCACTTTCTGCCATGGGATCCATGCTGGATCCACTTTCTGCCATGGGATCCGCACTAAACTCACACACCACCCCAGGGTCCGTGCAGGATGTGAGCGATGTACATTTTTAATGAGCTTTGTTTCTTGAGGTGACATGCTTCAATGATAACAATGAACCCTGCCCCAGCTAACTGTGCACTGGCAATTGCACAGATGGGTCTTGCATTTCCACTTGCTTTAATGTGTGAGGCATCGAAACACATTAAAGCATGTCAACTCTGGAATAATTATGTATTAATTCATAATTCATGACACAAAGAGCAGTTAGCATTAGGATTATGATTAGGAGAAACTAGCACAGCACAATGTGCAATCATAAATATTCTTCGTACAGTCCTCAATGGGTTAAGTACCTTTGTGAAACTGATGCCAAAGGAGTAGCAATAAACTGTTAGTTTGGGTTTTGGGTAAATTACAGCAGAGATTGTCTTCCTTTTGGTACTTCCACTGATGCTATCTCCTTCATCATTTAAAGATTTATCATCTCACCAGCCTAGCAATTGCATTTTATCCAATATTCCCCCTTTGCATTAGATTTTCAGCCAAGATTCAGCAATTACAATGATCGGTAACACAACAGATATTGAAGGTGCAGACTACTTTAACAATGCTCAATGATAATATACTTCAAACAAGACAATAGACTTTTTATTCATAAACAATTAAACATTTCTCCTTGCAAACATTAATTGGCTTTCCCATTTCCAGGTTCATCACAAATTGTGGAATGTTTTCCAATGAACACAGAACACCTTTAGTACACTGCAGGCGACACATAACTCCAGTGAACACACATTTCTGCTGTTACATTTAGTCAGCAATTAGCAACTCGAAACCAACACTCTTAAACAGATACAAGGTAAACAAACACCCCTTCTTCACTCACAGAGAGTAGTGTACCCCAGTTTGGTTGGAGTTATTTTCTAATCAACCTGTTAGGAGACGTCATTACATAATTCCTGGGGCAGGTTGGACTTGAAAAAGGTCCTCTTGGTCCAGAGGTCAGGGCACCATCCCTTCACCACACAAGCACCTACGATGGTTTCAATGTCAACTGACTTTGAAATCGTTCATTGGAACTGGGGACAGAATGTTAGACTTGCAATGGAGTTAATGCTGATTTACTCCTTCATGGTGGATGGATGTCAGCTCTTCAGCTAATGGATTGCTGGTTGTTTCGGGTTAGGTGTAAATGCACTGGGGGAAAAGTGGCAACCTTTGCTGTGACACCACAGGGTCTTCAGATTTGGACGAGATCAGAACCTCCAAATTCTTTCCAGATATTGTAAGGAGATGGCCTAGACTCTAACTTTTATATTTATTTGAAGACACGTGTAAGATGCTGTGTTCCAGATGTGATTCGATTGTCCTTCACTAGAACAGACAGTTAACATATGAGAAAAAAATTGGCACAACTTCAACTCTGTTGAAATACTTTAACAAGATGACGTATTATTTAATCACTAATCATCAACTGTTCCAATACAGGCAGCATCCCATAAACACACCCTATGACAAAAAAGCAATTCAACAAAAGAGTGAGAATTCTCACGCGCTGTCACTCTCCAGTCTGGAAGAAATAATTGATTTGATTTTTAAGAGGAAGCCTCGCTGTCTAAGACTTCACTCCACCAGCTCAGAGCTCAAGCTTTTAACTCAGCAGCCACCTGAAACCTTCTCACTAACTGTAAGCAAAGCTAAAAATCCTTCCTAGGTCTGTGTGAGCCCTGACTCTGCCCACTCATGATTCTTTTGTCTCATTTAAAAATAAAGATTAGATTAGACTAGACTCCCTACAGTTTAAAAACAAGCCCTTTCACACAACAAATCCACACTGACCCTCTGAAGGATAATCCACTCAGACCCATGTCCCTCTAACTAATGAACCTAAGGCTATGGGGCAATTTAGCATGGCCAATTCATCTGACCTGCACATCTTTGGACTGTGGGAGGAAACCCACACAGACACAGATCCACACAAAGAGTCATTCAAAGCTGGAATCAAACCTGGGCCCCTGGTGCTGTGAGGCAGCAGTGCTAACCACTGAGCCACTGTGCCATCCCAGGGAGAGCGCAAAAGCTGTGTCCCAACTGTCTGTCTGAATGACTCATTCTGGCACCTTCGTGACAACACCCTTCTGCAAGAGAAACAGCACAGAACAACTCGCTCTTAAAGGCACAGTACCATCTCAGATTACTTTTACCCAATTCTGCTGTGTCCAACTCAATCCCCTTCCCCCACCTCCCCCACCACCCTGCCTGCGTTTGTACAAATTGTAAGATCATAACATGTAAGAGCAGATATAGGCCATTCAGCCCATTGAGTATGCTCTACTATTCACTGAGATCACGGCTGATCTGATCATCTTCAACTCCACGTTTCTGCCTTTTCCCCATAAGCCTTGATCTACTTACTGGTTAAAAATCTGTTGGTTCTGCTATAACACGTGTTTCTTCAACACAAATTGGCTTTGATGTGATTGAAGAATTTAGACTGTCATTTGTAGAACATGAACTTTTCTTACCTGTATTAGCCCCACTAATTTAAAGGGTGCGGCAATTGCATGATTTTCTGACAACACGAGATCACATGATAATTGAACTATTGCAATATAACAGAACTGATTGTATCTAATCCTTGAATAAACTTAACAACTGAGCCTCAACAGCTTTCTGTGGTTAAAAAAAAATCACAGATTTACTACCCACTGAGAGAAGAAATTCTTTCTCAGAGGGTGGCATGGTGGCTCAGTGGTTAGCACTACTGCCTCATAGTACCAGGGGCCAGGGTTCACTTCCAGCCTCAGGTGACAGTCTGTGTGGAGTTTGCACATTCTCCTGATGTCTGCATGGACTTTACTTGGGTGCTTCCTCCCACAATGAAAGACGTGCAGGTCAAGTGAATTGGCCATGCTAAATTGCCCATAGTGTTCAGGGATGTGTAGGCTAGGTGCATTAGCCAGGGGTAAATATAGGGTAGGGGTCTGGGTGGGTTACTTTTCAGAGGGTCGATGTTGGGCTGAAGGACCTGTTTCCACACTGTAGGGGTTCTAATTCTTTTAAATGAAGCTCTGTCTTGAATAGGTGATCCCTTATTCTGAGATTATGTCGTCTGCTCCTAGATTTGTCTACAAGAGGAAACAACCTTTTCACATCCACCCTGTCAAGTCCCCTCAGAATCTTGTATGTTTCAATAAGGTCACCTCTCATTCTTCTATATTCAAAATGCACAAAGGCCCCACCTATTCAACCTCTCCTCATTAGATAATCGCTCCATTTCTGCGATCAAACTAATAAACTGCTGCCCATGACAGTGCATCTTTTCTTGGAGAAATGCACCAAAACTGTTCACAGTATTCCAACAGCCTAACTAGTAATTTTATAGTTTCAGCGAGATTCCCATACCTTTATATTCCATTCCATTTGAAATGAGGGCTTCCCTATGAACTGCTGAATGTGGTTGTTAGCCATTTGTGCTCTATACACGAGGATTCCCAAAGCCCTCTGTGCTGTGGTTTTTTGCATTTTTGATCCTTTTAAAATATTTATCTCCTCTATTCTTTCAGCCAAAGTGCAAACCTGACATTTTTTAATATTATATTCCAACTGCCAGATTTTTATCCATTTGCTCAGCCTAACAATATCACTCTGCAAACTGTTGTGTTATCCTTCTCATTAATTTGCTTCTTTGAGTCAGATAGATAACTTCCTCAGGCAGTAATGCCTTTCATTTTTCCTTAACCAATGTCGTGGGTAGTACTTTTCTAGAAGGGAACACCTATGCAGTTACTGCTGCCATTTTGACCTTATTTGGCAATACTGGCTGTCGAAAAGCCCAAATTTTAGGCCTCGGTACAGGGGAACCTCGCTTGTCCAGCATTCGATTGTCCGAATTTCAGATTATCCGGACAAGATCGCACGGTCCCGATGCTTGGCTAAACTGTGTTATCTGGCATTCGATTATCCAAACATTGGGGACACTGTTTCTAAAGTGCGAACTTTTAAAACATGTGTTGGCTGTAGCGCGATGACATCACCAACACTTCAAGCGTTGTTTCTAAAGCATGATCTTTCTATAATGCAGGGTTGCACAAGAACACAAATATGGCGTTATAGAACTACCTGTAAAATGACTACTCAAATGACCTGCTGCGTTTTTCCAGCAACACATTTTCAGCTCTGATCTCCAGCATCTTCAGTCCTCACTTTCTCCTACTCACATGATCTACCTATGGAACTGTATTCCAGTAATATCAGCTTCACTTTGAAGGGTGATAGAAAATTGTAACTTTGATATATCAGGGATTACACCTCAGCTAGAGACCAAAATCAGTGAATAAATTTATCCTCAGGCCCGAGGAGATGGGTTAGAAAGATGTGAATGACTGGGAATGATTCTACAGACTGGAAGGAGGCTAATGTAGCCCCACTCTTTATTAAGTAGTGACAATGATAGTTACACAGGACCATTGTTTTCTACTATTTGCTTGATATCAATAGTAGAAAATGATGCTTTGAGGAAATCATAAAAGGGGAATATATAATTATTTGGTTAGAGACAGACAGCCAACAGACCAATCTTATCATACTTTTTTTAAAGGAGATACAAAGTTGGCAGATTTTATTGAATAAATACAAAAATGCAGATCAGGTAAGCCCAGTAAACATTGTCTAATTAGACTTCTAAAAATCCTCTGAGGCACAGAGGCAATACTACAGGTTTTCAAGATTACTCTCTCTAGTATAATTAGTATCAAGTCAGCTGAAGACCTGCAGGCAGGCCACAGATAGAAAGTCATTTTGTATTTGAATCTGCTAAAGTTTGGTCTCAGGGGTGTTCAGCAGCAACCAATGTTGAAACTGTTGCTCTTTGCTAATTTTTGTATTGTTCTGGAGGTTGGCTTAGAGGGCATAATTTGCAAATTTGCAGACGATACTGAGATCTGTGCAAGTGCCAAGCCAGAAGACCATGCTTGGCTGTTTCAGACAGATCCTAATGTGCTGAGGTTTTGAAATTGTGACTGGACAACGATGTTCAAGTTGGCTAAGTGCAGTACTGCTGTATGTGAGCAGGTTGCATTCTCAATACTCATACACCCATCAGAGAAAAAACATTTAATGCAGCAAAGAAGGAACAGATCAAGGTATTCCAGAACGTAAATCTTGAAAAGTACGTGATCAATGCTGTGAATAATTGCCAGGGGAAACAGTGTTGACATACTTTTACAGTATAACTGATTATAAGACAAGTGTACTATTTTGTCCTTGTATAAAACTGTGATTGGGACTCATGTGCACGAATGTACTCAGTTTTGGTCTCTCAAATCTCCGTGGTTAGCATTGCTGCCTCACAGCACCAGGGTCCCAGGTTTGATTCCAGCTTCGGGCCACTGTCGGTGTGGAGTTTGCACATTCCCCCTGTGTCTGCGTGGGTTTCTTTCGGGAGCTCCGGTTTCCTCCCACAGTCCAAAGATGTGCAGGTCAGGTGGATTGCCTGTAGTGTTAGATGCATTAGTCAGAGGGAAATGGGTCTGGGTGGGTTACTCTTTGGAGGGTCAGTGTGGACTTGTTGGTCTGAACGGCCTGTTTCCACGCTGTAGGGAATCTAATCTAATCAAATAATGGGTAATATTGAGGCTTTTGAAAGGGTGCGGCAAAGTGTCATCTGGTATTACCCTGATTGCTATTACTGGCACCCTCGTGTATCTGCCAACTCTCCAGGATGTCATTTAGAATAAGGATTGGTTGAGGATATTTGCTGCCACCAGTCCTCCTTTGTCTAGACTTTGTGTGGGCCTGCCTACATCAACATGACGTCTTTATAGAAAAGCCACTGTTCTTAGTTAACAGAATGGTTTATTGCATTATTGCAATAAATACAACTACATTACTAGTCAAGCCTAATTACTAGGACTCTTGGGAGCTATACAGAATACATCTGTTCCATATTAAGATTAGTGTAGAACTCAATGGCTCCATCCACAGACTATATGTGACAATAACAGAGTAAATGAAGCTCAAAATAATATGGACATTAACACCTTCAGAGCCATTACTTCATAAAACATCATCTCCCAAGTTGTATCCCCCATAGTTAACCCATTATACATGTGATTATGTTACCTTTACCATTATCCCATGTTCCCAAGTTTAAGACTTTACAAATGAGGGCACTCTGGATATTTTTTACTTTGTCCACAAAGAATTCTCTCCTTATTCAGAAGAACTTGCAGGTCTTCCCCTTGAGAACCTTTGACCTTGATCCAGACCTGTGAATCACTTATTTGCTGGAGGATTTTTTATTTCTGTGACAATTTGTGGGGGACATTGTTTCCTGTTGACCTTGATGTTAGTCCCATTTCTTATGTAAAGAGCACTTAATGTTCTGAATTTCCTTTGCAGAGGAATTTTCTGCTGTTAGGTCAGGTAGTTTCTCCATGTGAGGGAAACTTTAATCTCATGAATGTCAATCCTGGAAGTCTGCTGCTCTTTTGAAACAAATCCTGCAGGAACCTGGATTTCTCCATCAGGTTTCAAACAGGAAGAGGTAGCTTCTTTATTACAGCACCCTAGATACATAGACCTTTCAGTCATCTTGATGGTATCTTGAATCTGTGAGCATTGGTCTGGCTCCATGGAGTCGTATGCAGTTTCACTCCCTCGAGTTGTTGATCAGCTTTGATGTGTTCAGTCACCCTATGCAATTCCTTGACTAGTGAAATAAGCTTTTTCAGACTCTTGTTCATGTTACTGAGAGGCCGTTGCACATTCAGCTGTGTTTCTGTCACTGCCCTTATTTGTTCTGTGTTACGGAACAATTATAGAATCCCTAAAGTGTGGAAATAGGCCCTGCGGCCCATCATGTGCACACCAACACTCCGGGGAGTAACCCACCCATTGCCTTACTATATTATCCTATCTTTACCCCTGACTAATGCACCTAACATCCCTGAACACGAGGGGTAATTTAGCATGGCCAACTCTCCAAACCTGCATGTCTCTGGATTGTGGGAGGAAACTGGAGCACCTGGAGGAAACCCAAGCAAACACAGTGAGAAGTACAAACACGACACAGAGAGTCACCTGAGGCTGAAATTGAACCCAGGTCCCTGGCACTGTGAGGCAGCATTGTTAACCACTGAGCCAACATGCTGCCCCATTTGTTTGGGCTTTTCCATCCAGACCTGTACATTTTGTGACTTCCTCTATGCTGAGACATTAAACAACTCTCTTATGCCAACATAAATAATCTCATGGGATTGTTTCTTATGTTTGGGTTCCGTTGTGTGTCTCAGTCTACCGCTGGGTTGCTCCTTAATGGGTTGGTCAACCGTGGTTTCACTTCTGTACCATTTGTTTTCTGGGAGGTTGTTGATTGCCTCTTGTCTTCTGGTAAAGTTGACATTGAGACGTGTGTGCAAGGTCCTATTGAAGATTTTTGATAGCACACAATATGCACATTTTCAACTCTGTATGTTAAATTCCAACATAACTGGTAGCATTGCTATGCCCTTAACGTTATTCCTTTTGTGCCATATATTTGTAGGCTATAACCTCTGCTTCTTTAACCATGGTAACTGGGCTGATTGGATTGGAACAGTTTTTCTGGATATTGTTTATTAGAAATTAATGGAATATTATTAGATTATCCTTGACATAAGCAGGTTCTGTGTCTTCTGGCTCGTCTGGATTAGCAAGTTCCTTTAGAAATGTCTTGGATGCTTTCTGCAATGGGGTTATCGAAGATTAAAGCTCCACCAGCACCTTTTTTAATGGTGCTAGTGGAGCTCTATTGAGTAGAATGACCACAAGTATTTCTGCCACTCTGAAACTATGCCTTTCTTCTGGATGTCATAATGAAATTATCTAGAGTTTCACATTTGGCAATTATTTGCAATGGTCGGGCATTGTACATACCTGTGTGATCTTGTTGTCCTGCAATACTGAAATTGGTTGTCAGCATCTGTTATTTGGATCACTCTTTGTATTGTCTTGTTCAATGACTCTTTAAAACATTTATATTTTATGAAGCTAATAGATTCTGTTCTCTTTTTGAGTTGGGATTGGTCTTTACCTCACAGGATCCATCTGTGAATCTTTCTGGCTTCAGCTTTTAGCATCATTCTCCAAAGTTAAATCTTCTTTGGAATGTTAAACAACCCAACAAAGTTTCGTCATGAAATCTAACTTTTGCTTATGCATTTTGATTATAGAGTCCTTTATTCACAGTTTTATACTGATGTGTAGAAGTTATAAACAAAATTATTGAAGGATTCCTTTGAAAGCTGTTAAATCATATGTTAAATCTTGGTAATTCAACAACTTCTTTATTCTTAAATGGAAATATTTAACAAATAATTACAAAGTATGCATGATTTCTTTAATATTCATACAATCGATAATAATATTAACAATTGGACTCACTGACTATAATAGCATATTCACCTGCTGAGCTTCAGATTTAAAGTTGAAACTTATAGTTGCCTGAATGATGTGGAATATGGCAACATTTAAAGCAGAAATGAATGAGAAGTCCAACAAGGTCAATATTGAGAGGATCTACCTCCTTCTTTTATGCTTTTGACAAACTGCAGAGCAGGTCTCTTGCATGGCAGTGAGGCAGTGCTAATGCAGGGTGATTATTGCTTGTTAAATATCTTGTTGTTGTTCCAATCTACCTCATTAATCTTCAGGTGTCTACCTTACCAAATGTGAATACCTGACAAATTCAACTCACTGCATACTCTGAAAGATCGCCCTGTTGGATACCAGGTACCAACATCTCAGGGCATGCTCAATGGGCACCAGCCACATGCTTCCCACTTCCAAAAACATTACCATCGAACATGTGCTAGTGCCTAAGAGCCCTCATGGCACATTTCTCATCCACTTACAGGAAGCTTCTGCACTTTAATACTGTACCTCAGGCTGCATTGGCAACTCTCACTGTAATGCATTAGCAAGGACACCCGTGTGCTCAGGGACATGTACCTAACTCATTGACTGGACCATGTATCTCCAATCTATTCACTCACTGTCATTGCATTCACTCACTCTGAGTCTACCCAGATGCTCGCAGCATCCCTGCCTCACTTTGCCTTTTTAAGCTTTGCTTCCTCAGCCAGAGATACAGGGCTTATGTTGTTTCTGTCATTCTGTGACTGTTTAACATGCAAGGGAAGGAAGCCTGGCATAGTTGTTAGCTAGGTAAAAACAATGACTGCAGATGCTGGAAACCAGATTCTGGATTAGTGGTGCTGGAAGAGCACAGCAGTTCAGGCAGCATTAAAAGTGCAGCGAAATCGACGTCATCATCAGGAATAAAGGCAGTGAGCCTGAAGCGTGGAGAGATAAGCTAGAAGGGGGTGGGGGTGGGGAGAAAGTAGCAGAGAGTACAATGGGTGAGTGGGGGAGGGGATGAAGGTGATAGGTCAGGGAGGAGAGAGTGGAGTGGATAGGTGGAAAAGGAGATAGGCAGATAGGACAAGTCCGGACAAGTCATGGGGACAGTGCTGAGCTGGAAGTTTGGAACTAGGGTGAGGTGGGGGAAGGGGAAATGAGGAAACTGTTGAAGTCCACATTGATGCCCTGAGGTTGAAGTGTTCCGAGGCGGAAGATGAGGCATTTTTCTTCCAGGCATCTGGTGGTGAGGGAGTGGCAGTGAAGGAGGCCCAGGACCTCCATGTCCTCAGCAGAGTGGGAGGGGGAGTTGAAATGTTGGGCCACGGGGTGGTGTGGTTGATTGGTCCGGGTGTCCCGGAGATGTTCCCTAAAGCACTCTGCTAGGAGGTGCCCAGTCTCCCCAATGTAGAGGAGACCGCATCGGGAGCAACGGATACAATAAATGATATTAGTGGATGTGTAGGTAAAACTTTGATGGCCTCAGTCAAGTCAAGGGAGATAGCCTTCGGGCAGAAGTCCTTGCATAGCAAGTCAAGGTCAGCCTGCGATACCAGTCCAATGTTTTGGTCAGTCAACCCCTTATATAGAGTCAGGATCCTCTCCACATAAGGGGCAAGGAGTTAAATATCAAGCATCGCACACCCATCCAGAGTCATTCTACCTGACTACAAGCTGTTTTCCTCCTGGAATGAGAGTGAGGCAGGTACTAGGGGAGTCAGAAGTGGATGGCACCACTGTTACTTTTAGTGCAGCTGGGGAGGTGCCCTGAGCGAGTGAGTATGCAGCACAGAGGGCATGCATGGTTATTGCTTTCATTGGCTGGGGAGATGAGTGGGAATGAGGGGACATGTTGAATGAGAGTGTTAGAGCGTGAGCCTTAGTGGGAAGTGGGTTAGTGAGTGTGAGGTTTTGGAGAGAAGATGGTGACAGCTGAACCTGTGTGGCAATCATAGACAGGGTGAGCATGGTCTGCTTTGTGGCTTCTCTGCTAGCCCTGAGGGAAGAGAAAGTCCCAATTCTGCACCACTCCATCCAGCAAGACCTTCAAGCCCTTCCTCACAAAATCAGGCGCTGATGTTCACCTGTCTGCCACGTCTGGGACTAAAGTCAGAAACCATGCAGGGTGGCTCTGGACCGACAGTGCTTGATGTTCGACAGTCTTTTGAAGATGGCACAGGTGAAAGGGAATTCGGTCAATACCAGGCTACCTGAGAGTGGTGAGTTGTTCTGGGATTAATGTGTGGTAAGATGGGGCTGGAATCGGATGTGAGGTAATGATATAAGGTGGGTAGATAGTTAATAAAGGCATGTTCAGGAAGATACAGTAAGAAATGGTACTAGACCTTGCAATGGAAATCACCTCAAAAAACTTTGGGCAACTTGGATTTAGCCCTCAGTGTTTAATTGGAGGTAATGCTGGATCTGAAGAACTGTTGCTTCCATAAAAACAAACCTTGATGGTGCCAAGTGTCACATGTAATTCCATTTCTTCTCATTTGTCTTCTCAAATAATCTGAAGTCTCATCTGTTTACATATAAACAAAAGGCCTCTCAAAATTTTAGTTCCTATAAATGTGAAGCTGTTATAATATTTTACAATCTCAATACTTTGCAATCTGATATTCCTTAAACTTGCATTCTTGCATTCCTCAGTGCTGTTTTGAATCCAATTAGTGCAGACTTTGTTAGACTCTCGATGATACTTTATCTATTTGTTTGTCATTTTAAACTCTGCATTGCAGTAAAGCTTCAAGTTCTATGTATTCCCTGTTCTGTAATGAATTGCTGTTTTCAACTGCCGAGAAAGAAACGGAAGATGCTGTAAATCAGAAACAAAAGCAGAAATTCCTGGAAAAGCTTAGCAGGTCTGGCAGCATCTGTGGAGAGAAATCAGAGTTAACTTTTTGGATTAAGTGACCCTAAAGGTTAATTCTAATTTCTCTCCATGGATACTGCCAGGCCTGCTGAGCTTTTCCAGGAATTTCTGCTTTTGATTCAATTGATAAGAGTTTGTTTCTTTGTGATGCTTTCTCTCTGTGCTTCATATTGGACTTTTCAAGGGACTTCCCACTCTTTGGAGCCACAATGGAATTTTATGGCATCCTTTTGGACAAAATGGATGTTTTCCTTTCTGTCACAATTGTTATGGATTAGGCCAGACCACTCAAAACATTCTTAAGCAGGCAGCCCCTGACCGTAAACTTACAACTTCTTTCAGTAAGCGTACAGTGCAAATTACCCGGAGTAAGACAGTTAGGTTGACTACTAGATTTTAAAACAGATGAAAATTTATTCACAAAGTTACACAATGAAGCACAAAGAACAGAATGAAGAACCCCTACAGAACTCAACCTATCCAACTAGACTTAATTATGCTGTTCCGAAAATACGCAACAGTCCCAATAAGCAAACTCCCTTTAGTATAAATGGAACACATGCTTACAGACTGAAGTTAGAAGGATAGAAAAGAGAGAAAGTTTCCACACAGCTCCCTGTTGAACTTTCTAGTTCAAGACTGAAGTAAACTGCTCAGCTCAGCTAAAGAGCTACCACTCCCCTTTCATTAGATTAGATACCCTACAGTATAGAAACAGGCCCTTCAGCCCAACCAGTCCACACCAACCCTCCGAAGAGCAACCCACCCAGACCTATTCTCCCACCTTATATTTATCCCTGACTAATACACCTAACACTGTGGGCAATTTAGCATGGACAATTCACTTGGCCTGCATATCTTTACATTGTGGGAAGATACCAAAACACACAGAGGAAACCCACGCTGATACAGGGAGAATGTGCAAACTTCACACAGACAGTTGCCTGAGGGAGAAATCAAACCCAGATCCCTGGCTCTGTGAGGCAGCAGTGCTAACCACTGAGCTACCATGCCCCCACATTATACAGGTCACTTCTAAAACATGATCATTTTGGCCTGAAGTCTCATCTGTTTATATATAAACAAAAGGCATCTCAAAAGCCTTTCCATCTCTGTACCAAACCAGACTGATTGGAGCCCGGCCAGTTTATTGCCCCTTCAAGAAAAAGCAAGGACAGAGTCTCCTTGCTGCTTCCTTGGGTGCTGCAGCCTCTCTCTTTTGGTCATCACATTTCAGTTGCTGACTGACTGCCAACAATAATGCTCTTAAAATGGGAAACAAACCTTATTTTCAAAATTTTATTTTCCTTACCTCCTTCTCCTCATGTTGAAATCTGATTTGAATTTATAGTAACATAGAAATATAGAAGGTAAGAACAGGAGGCAGCCATTCAACCTCTTGAGCCTGCTCCATCATTCAATATGATCATGGCCGATTATCAAGCTCAATACCCCAATCCTGTCATCCCCCCTATCCCTTGATCCCTTTGGCCACAAGAGCTACATCTACCTCTTGCTTGAAAACAATAGTGTTTTGGCCTCAACCATCTTCTGTGGTAGTGAATTCCGAAAACTCACCATTCTCTGGGTGAAGACATTCCTCTTCATCTCAGTTTGCCTTCCTCGCTTCCTGCTGAATCTGCATGCTTACTTTCAATGACTGGTGCACAAGGACACTCAGGTCTCATTGAACATTCCCCCCCCCTCTCAATTTACAGCCATTCAGATAATAATCTGCCCTCCTATTTTTACTATTAAAGTGGTAACGTCATATTTATCCACATTATACTGAATCGGCCATGCATTTGTGCACTCCCTCAGCCTGTCCAAATCACACTGTAGCAACTTTGCACGTGCCTCAAGCTCACTCCTCCACCCAGCTTTGCTTCATCTGCAAAGTTTTAGATATTACAATTATTTGTCTCATGTAAATCATTATAATGTGAATAGCTGGGGTCCTAGTAATGATCACTGCAGTATCCCATGAGTCGCTGCCTGCTTTCAGAAAGAGGTCTATTTATTTGTTTGCTTGTTTCCATCAGCTAGATAATTTTCTATCCATCTCAATACATAACCCCAATCCCACATCCTTTAATTTTACATATTAATCTCTTACTTTGTCGAAAGCCTTCTGAAAATATGAAAATACAAATCCACATCACTGCTTGCGATTTTAGAGTGCTCTGATTTTCTCTGCTACCACTTCTGCTGGTATATAGTTCAGAGTAAAGATTGTTTGAGATCATTCAGTGTCACTAATGCTTTGTTTTTATTTTATCTAGCACCTGTCCAATGGTCAGTGATTGAGGATACAACACCATGGAATCTGTCCTTCATTAATAAGATGGTTTATCACATGATAACCATAAGTACAACTACATTACTAGTCACACATAATTATTAGGTCTCCTGGGAGTCCTCGAGAATATATCTGCTCCTCTGCTCCCTATGAAGGCTACTGGAGAGCCCCAAAAACCATATTTGACACCAGAAAAATGGGTGGAGTTCTATGTAACATAAACATTCAATCTTTCAAAGCTATTATCTATTAATTATTTGATTAATTTCCAGTGTGAAGCATCTTAGTTATCAATGTAAACTGAATTAGTTGGGGCTTCACATTGTAAAGAAGCATAGATTTGGCAGTGATTTGATTAAGATTTGTCAGCTCATGAAAAGAATAGATTGTTGTCCTGCTGCCTCACAGTGCCTGGCACCTGGGTTCGATTCCCGCCTCAGGCAACTGGCTGTGTGGAGTTTTCGCATTCTCCCATTGTCTGCATGGGTTGTGTCTGGGTGCTCTAGTTTCCTCCCACAATCCAAAGATGTGCAGGTCATGCTAAATTGCCCATAGTGTTAGGTGCATCAGTCAGGGGTAAATGTAGGGGAATGGGTCTGGATGGGCTACTCGTTGGAAGGTCACTGTGGACTGGTTGGGTCAAAGGGCCTGTTTCCACACTGTAGGAAATCTACCCTATTACAAAATAAGGTCAGATGGATAGGATGTAAGGATATCAGTCCCTTTCCGTACAACAGTAAATCCCAGGGACAGACTGCTATCTTACGTAGTGGACACAAATTACTGAATTCCTTTTCGTGAGGTCTGGCTTGTTTTATTATCTCCTTACTAAAAGATAGGAATTTTAGGGTCTGGGTGATCGTCTCTAGCATCAATCTCTTTGATCTCTTAAATTTTCTAGTCTCTCCCATCCACAACTTATTTTCATTTCTCCCAAGAGTTCACATGATATTGAGTTTTTAAAAATTCATTCACAGGATAATGGCGTTGGTGGCTAGGCAGCATTTATTGCCCATCCCTAATTTCCCAGAGGGCAGTTCAGAGTCAACCACATTGCTGTGGGTCTGGAATCTCATGTAGGCAAGGCAAGGCCAGGATGGCAGCTTCCTTCCTTGAAGGACATTAGTGAACCAGATGGGTTTTTCCAACAATTGGCAATGGATTAATGGTCATTATTAGTCTCTCAATTTTGGATTTTCATTGAATTCACATTCCACCAGTTGCTATGGCAGGATTTGAACCTGAATCCAGCAATAATACCACTAGGACATCGCCTCCTCCGGGATTGCAGATTGCTTGTGGAAACCTTCCATCTTGTTAGATTATGGCTTGAGCTGTGGTGTCAACTCTGTGTTAAGCATCTCTTTGAGTGGAACGTGCACACAATGCAGGCCTGACAGCATCTACCACATTTGCAACACAGGAACACAGTGGGCTGAGCAGTGTGCTATTTGCTGGCCTCAGCTTTCTCCAATCCCTCTTCTCATTTTTCACTTTCTGATCACCTTTTCTACTGCTGTTCCAACAGTCAAGCTCCAGAGGTCATGGTTGTCAATGTGTCTCCCTGATGCGATTGTTAGTCAGCTTTCATCACATCTCACTTTCAGGTATCCAAGTAGTGGAGTTATGTATATATTGTGGTACAGAGACATGGAAGAGCTTGGATGAACCCAAGGGTCCTTACCTGTTATTACCAATATAAGGGATTTCAATATCTGTGGAGAATGGAGAAATGGGTATTATTCTTCCCGGAAGATAAAAACAATGGGAAATTTAATAGGCTGTTCAAAATGAAGATGGGTTTTGACAGAGTAGATAAGGAGAAACCATTTCCTGCGACAGCAAAGTAAATCACAGGAGGGTACTGATTTAATATAATTGGCAAAGGAACCAGAGAGAAGATGAGGAAATTATTTAATGCAGCGACTCTGGAAGCATGGCGTGAGTGAATTCGCCAATAACTCACTGAAGAAAATTAAAAATATAGCTCATACTATCATCGAATTGTTATGGTACACAGGAAGACCATTCAGCCCATTGTGTCTGCACTGTTAGCTGTAAGGATAACACTTACCTGACTATCAGGAAAGTGCATGGTATTCATTAGAAAGTTCCGTTGAACAGTCAGTGCAGACACGTCAGGATAAATGACCTCCTGTACAGAGTAATTAAGAATTTTGTAATGCTGCAGCACAAATTGTAACAAAATAATGTTAAAAATGAAACATTTTTAATGATTCATTTTAACTTCTCATTCTTGACACCATCTATATCTTATCTCAGTTTCCCAATGGTAATTTTGAAAGTTATTTCAATTTCTGCAACATTAAGGTGCCTCTTACAAAGTACTGCATATTACAAGTAATAGATTGCCTCCAAGTCCCTTCCCAGCATCTGGCTTTTAAATTGGCTGGAATCATGTGTCGGGCTCCATTAACTTTATATCATTGCAATGCCTTTGCCTCCTCCACTAGGTTCCATGTATAATAAAGTGAAGGCTTTGGCCTGTTGTAATCATCCATGCAGCTCTTGCTAAAATTCGTTTAAATTATTGTTGAGCTCCATTGGAAATTCCCAGCTGATAACAGAAATGTGAAGATATGGCTTCTACAGAAATTCATTGTTTCGTTAATGTATTCAAATAATAACCTGGTAAATTGAGGTCAGCCACCTGTTGAAACCAACTAATTAAACAAGTATTCGCTTCACTAAAGCAAAGGATTATGAGTTACATTGGCTTTACACGCCTTGTTGTCATATGGTGCTTGTCTTATTCTGTGACTCTCATGCTAAGCTGATGTCTGTAACAACAGAAACTTGACATGAAATCATTTGTAGACAGCACCTGAATTGAACTTAAATTTGAGAACGTCAGAACAGGTGTAGGATATTCAGCCTCTCAAGCCTGCTTTTGGTTTGATTAAGTCGTGGCTGATCTGTATTCTTACTCCATGTGTCAGGCCTTGGCTCTTTGTCCCTTAATATCTTCATAAATCTCAGTGTTGAAATTTTCACTTGACGTCCAGACTGTGTGTGTGTGTGTGTGTGTGTGTGTGTGTGTGTGTGTGTGTGTGTGTGTGTGTGTGTGTGTGTGTGTGTGTGTGTGTGTGTGTGTTGAGGGTGGGGGCGGTGGAAGAGATTTCCAGATATCCACCGCTCCGTGTATGAAAAAAACATGCCCCTTGATATTACCCAAATGTTAACGTTATGCCTTTGGTTGTGATTTCCGTACGGAGAGCCAGATAAAAGGCTTGGTGTTGCAGTCGTCATATTCCATGTGTAGTATGACAAATTGATGATGAAATGATGGCCCCAGGAATCCAAAACATGCACTGCCCAAGGTCTGGTCTTTGTTTGTATGTTTCCTTCGTGATGCATCAGGTGGATTAAGCAATATCTGACGGAAATAACATTGCCAAAGGCACTGGACACTGCAGGATCACTATCAGTCAAAATTCCTGGTCCCAATTACTAATCTCTGAGCTGGCTTGAATTAGGTATGGACACAGTCCACAAGCCAAAAAGAAAGATTCGATCAGTTATGACCATATTTACTGGCGTTTAGAAGAATGAAGGAATATAACCTATAACATTTTAACAGGATCAGTTAGAATAATGCAGAAAGGATGTTCCCAATGACCAGGCAGTCCAGAACCAGGTTTAAGAATATGTGGTAGGCCAATTAAGACTGAGGTGAGGAGAATTTTCTTCACCCAGTGGTAAGCCTATGGATTTCTCTACCACTGAAAGCAATTGAGGTCAAAACGTTGAATGTGTTCAAGAATGAGTTAGATATATTGCTTAGGGCTAAAGGGATCAAAGATTATGGGAAGAAAGTTAGTACAGGGCACTGAGTTGGATGATCAGCCTTGATTATATTGAATGGTGGAGCAGGCACGAAGGGCTGAATGGCTTACTCCTGCTGATATTCCACGTTTGTATGTCAACCTCCTTGGCATCCTGGAGTTGAGCACTCTGTCAACATGTCCTGGGAAAGTCAGCTATTAGTGATCCGTTTATGTTTTAGAAATGACAGAGCGAGGCCAGAGGAGCATTTGACTGGGAGGCAGTCTTGGAATCTGTTTCTCCACTCACTGAGATTAAGGCTTATCCATATCTGACCTCCAACTTGTTCTGATTCACAATGCTTTGTGATTTGGGTCTACATTTACCCTAGAGGATCTGGGAGCACAGTTGTAGCAGTCAATCAAGAACACACAGGTCTGGATCATTACTCTTAAAGAAAATGCACAAAGTCAGGAAATCACCTGACTAGACCTTCGTTCCCTGCGTGAAGCATTCCAGAACGGACAGGTGTTTATTGTGGGGAATGGGCGTCTGCTCGTTAAATCTTGCCAGCCTGGAAATAGTGCTGAGATGGGCTGGTTGAAAGACCTAGGAAAAAGTGGGGACTGCGGATGTGGAGAGTCAGAGTTGATAAAGCATGGCATTGGAAAAGGCACGGCAGGGGTCGGGCAGCATGTGAGGAGCAAGAGAATCAACGTTGCTGGCATATCCCTTCTTCAGCCATGCTTTATCAACACTGATTGAAAGACCTCTCTCGGTGCTGGGGTCTTCATTCCAGTTGTACTAAACATTGTTAGGCTCTCTAGGCCTGGGTCCTCACACTCCTCACCCTTGCTTCCCACTCACCATATCTTATCCATGCCAATTTATGCCTCCTTTCCCCCATGACCCTTCATACCGATCATGCCAACCTCTTGTATCTCATATCTTCCTTGCCAACCAGTGTCCAGCTACCACACTATAGTGGGTCCTCACACTCTGCTTGTCACCCTATGTCCTCTGCCACACCCCATAGCCCCTTTGAGTCATTATGCCAACTTAATGCCAACCAATGACCCCCTACCCACTGCTCTTTGGCTCCCTGCATGCCAGTTTACCCAGGATTCACCAGTGGACAGACCTCAAGAGCCTTGCTGAGATGAGGTAAATTTGTAAGTACCTATCACAGACATCACTTTATAAACAGCACTCTAATTGATAAAAGCCCCTTCAATACATTTTGATCCTTTCAAGTATTTAATATCTTAAAATAAAAACATTGCCTAGATCAAAGACAGTTGAACATTTATTAACCTCTTGGAGCTGTTAATCAATCTGTGAATTTACAGCCTCACACTGTCACCCATTTCCCACCCCCCCACACCCCCCCCCACCCCCACCCCCTCATCCCGTCCCCTCCAGTGGATTGTATGAAAGTCATGGAAGTAATCAAATATAAGATTGATCATCCTCAGAATTTAAGATAATAAATAGCAAATCAAATTGCAAGCAGTGATTGCTTTATTTTAAGTCAAAGACACGGCAGGCTGATTTCTCACCTGAATGGTTTGGCAGTTCCTCAGATGTTATCCGCCTTTTATGTCTGTTTTTGAAAACCATAAGTCACAAAATGTGGGAAACGAAACTCACTCCAACAAAGCTGGGATCAAGTTGAACTCAGCTGAGTTCAAGTTGGAAAATGTGTTGCTGGAAAAGCGCAGCAGGTCAGGCAGCATCCAAGGAGCAGGAGAATCGACGTTTCGGGCATAAGCCCTTCTTCAGGAATGAGGAGGGTATGCCAAGCAGGCTAAGATAAAAGGTATGGAGGAGGGACTTGGGGGAGGGGTGTTGGGAATGCGATAGGTGGAAAGAGGGTAAGGTGATAGGCTGGAGAGGTCGGGAAGGTCAAGAAGGCAGTGCTGAGTCCGAGAGTTAGGACTGAGATAAGGTGGGGGGAGGGGAAATGAGGAAACTGGAGAAATCTGCATTCATCCCTTGTGGTTGGAGGGTTCCTAGGCGGAAAATAAGGCGCTCTTCCTCCAGGCGTCATGTTGCCATGGTCTGGCGATGGAGGAGGCCAAGGACCTGCATATCCTTGGCGGAGTGGGAGGGGGAGTTAAAGTGTTCAGCCATGGGGCGGTTGGGTTGGTTGGTGTGGGTATCCCAGAGGTGTTCTCTGAAATGTTCTGCGAGTAGGTGGCCTGTCTCCCCAATGTAGAGGAGGCCACATCGGGTGCAGCGGATGCAGTAAATGATATGTGTGGAGGTGCAGGTGAATTTGTGACGGATATGGAAGGATCCCTTGGGGCTTTGGAGGGAACTGAGTGGGGAGGTGTGGGCGCAAGTTTTGTATTTCTTGCAGTTGCAGGGAAAGGTGCTGGGAGTGGAGGTTCCTGTTGGTTGGGGCTGTGGACCTGACGAGGGAGTCACAGAGGGAGTGGTCTTTCTTGAACGCTGATAGGGGAGGGGAGGGAAATATATCCTTGGTGGTGGGGTCTGTTTGGAGGTGGCGGAAATGACGAAGGATGATACGATGTATCTGAAGGTTGGTGGGGTGGTAGGTGAGGACCAGTGGGGTTCTGTCCTGGTGGTGACTGGAGGGACGGGGTTCAAGGACGGGGGAGCAGGAAGTGGAGGAGATCCACACCCCCCACCAACGCAACCTCCACTCCTGGCACCTTCCCCTACAACCTCAAGAAATGCAAAACTTGCACCCACATGTCCCCGCTCACTTCCCTCCAAGGCCTCAAGGGATCCTTCCATATCTGTCACAAATTTACCTGCACCTCCACACACATCATTTACTGCATCCGCTGCACCCCACCTTATCTCAGTCCCAATCCTCGGACTCAGCACCGCCTTCTTGACCTGCAATCTCCTTCCCGACCTCTCTGCCCCCAACCCCTCTCCGGCCTATCACCCTCACCTTAACCTCCTTCCACCTATCGCATTCCCAACGCTCCTCCCCCATGTCCCTCCTCCCTACCTTTTATCTTAGCCTGCTTGGCACACCCTCCTCATTCCTGAAGGAGGGCTTATGCCCGAAACATCGATTCTCCTGCTCCTTGGATGCTGCCTGACCTGCTGCACTTTTCCAGCAACACATTTTTCAGCTCTGATCTCCAGCATCTGCAGTCCTCTCTTTCTCCAAGTTCCAGTTGGGTCCAGTTTCCCCTCAGGCATGAATCATATCCCACACTCTTGCAATCCCTACAATGTAGAAGCAGTTAATTCAGCTCGTCAAATCCACACCAACCCTCTGAAGAGGATCCCACCCAGATACACCCCATTATCCTGCATTTTCCATGGCTAATCCACCTACCCTGCACACTATGGGCAATTTAGCACTTCCAGTCCCTCTAATCTGCACACCTTTGGACTGTGGGAGGACCAGAGCACCCAGAAGAAACCCATGCAGACACAGGGAGAACATGCAAACTCCACAAAGTCAGTCGCTCGAGGGTAGAATCAAACCCAGGTCCTTGATCCATAATAACCACTAAGCCACCCTTGGCCAAAATAGGATTTGTCAGAAATAGGAGTCAAAATTTCCAACCTGGACTCCCAGGGCTATTTGAGATTCCATGAAAATCCAGGCCCTACTATTTTTAAATGTACTTTTTCCCTTTAGGAAGGTATGCTTTTGTCTTGCCAACTATGTTACACAGAGGAAACTTGCAACCTTTCAAAAATAGTCAAGGTTCAGAATTCCAACCAATTGTCAACAAAATCATACTTGACTGCTATAACACAGATGTGTCTCTTATTTTCTGAATTTCACTCACCCATTGAGCATCGTTGCTAATTACAGCTGTCTAAATCCCAGAGATGGTGAAAATTGAATTCAGCAAAAAAAAAAGGAATTAACAGCCAAATGATGACCATGAAACTATTATCAATTGTTGGGATAACCCATGTTTCATTAAAGTGAAACAAAAAGAAACTATGCCTGCTGGAAATCTGAAATGAAAAGCGAAATTGCTGGAGAAACTCAGCGGGTCTGGTAACATCTGTGGAGAGAGCTTATGGTCCTGTAAACCTTCATTTTGATAGCTACAAAAGATGCATTCATAATATGACAAAAAAATGATTGTGTCATTGACTTATAAATCCTCTAATAGATGCCAAATAGGAGATGGTAAGAGTGGGGGAGGTTCTTGGTCAGTCAAGTGATGGGAAGAAATTGGAGTCCCAAGCATTATGGTCTGTAGTTCCAAGTGATGACATGCAGTAAGAGTGTTTGTTCCAATAGCAACTCAGACTGGTTTGGAAGGTAGTTGGCTTAGTTGGTTGGTCAGTTTGTATAGGTCCAGTTAGTGTCCACAAATAGGCGTTCTGTCCCTGTTCCAACTGATGCAGAATCAGATCCTGTCTTCTTGAATGATCCACATGATGGAGGCTTTTGGTTCTGAGTGCTGGACTAGAGAAGAACTGAAAAATGATTAGTGGGGAGAAATTGAAAAATAAGCATTATGGGCAAACCTTCCAAATATGGCTTTAATTTGTAACCTTGTTAGATTCTCTGTAATAGGTAAACACACACCATTGTCAAAAATATTATCAATTGCAATTTGACCCTGCTAAGGGAGATTTACTCCCAGGCCTGACAGGATGGTTGCACTCCTGGTGAAAGAGCAGAGACAATGGAGGCAAGGAACATATGTGAACAAGGGTTTAAAAATTTGAGCATTTTTGTCACCAGAACAGAGAAGGTTAAGAGGGATTAATAGAGGTTTGCAAAGCACAAAAGAAAGGTCTTAAGAGGGTAAATAATGAAAGATTGGTTCCATTGGTTGGTGAATGAGCAATGAGGGGATTGATTCAGGATTATCACGAGAAGACTGATGAGGGAAGTTGGAAGAAATGCTTTTACACAAAAGAATTATCAGAAGATGGATTGCTTTGTCACATGTAGCTATTCAGGCTAAAACTATATTGTAATGCGAAATAGAATGAGATAAGTTTTTGAAGAGCCAGCTCTGAGACAATTTTAGATGTTTTCTCTCTGTTTTCTGAATTCTTGATTCTCTGCTTATTCCTGGCATGATTTTCAGGGAAAGCAACTGAAAATTACTCAGTTCTTGGAGATGTGATTCAGTTGTTTGGACACTGATACTCTGTTATGCTCTGGACCCCCAAAAGGAAAGGGGGCGGGGAGCTGATTTACTCGTGGTATTATTGTTGGACAGAGAGCCTGGTAATGTTCTGGGAATCTAAACTTGAGCCACGGAGTGGCATGGTATCTCAGTAGTTATCACTGCTGCCTCAAAGAACCAAGGACCTGGGTTCAATTCCAGCCTTGGGTGATTGTCTGTGTGGAGTTTGCAATTCTCCTTGTGTCTGCATGGGTTTCCTCTGGGTGCTTCGATTTCCTCCTGCAGTCCAAAGATGCACAGGTTAGCTGGATTGGCCAAGCTTAATTGCTCCATAGTGTCCAGGGATGAGCAGACGAGATGGATTAGCTATGGACGGGTGGGGATCTGGGTGGGATGATCATAGGTGGATTGCGTAGACTTGATGGGCTCAATGCCCTGCTTCCACACTATTGGGATTCTTTGAGATCCCATGGCAGGTGTGAAATTTGAATTTCATAAAAATCTGGATTTAAGAGTCTAGTGAGGACCATGAGACTCTTGTCGATTGTTGGAAAAATGCATCCAGGTTCACTCATGTCTCTTCATGGAGGAAACAACCTGGTCTGGCCTACATGTGACACCAGACCCACAGACATGTGGTTGACTCTTAACTGCCCCCTAGACAATTATGGATGGACAATAAGTATTGGTCTAGCCAGTATTGCCCACATCTTGTGAATGAATTAAAAAAAAAACAAGAAGTTTCCATTGGGGATCATGTTGTATTGATAAGCCTGGCAACAGAACAACGTGGAGCTGGCTGAACTGAAGGGATGGGGGATGGGAAGGTCAGACATGGAGAGAGTTAAGATCAAAGGGTTTCACAATTAAAGTTGTCCACATCAACATCTGTACCATGGTTGATGTGGTTGTTATTTTAACAACAAAAACTCTTACTTAGATTAATTGATTTGTTACTATGAGGTGTTTGTTTTGCATTCAAACTGCTTGGTAGAAAGAGTGTGCCTTTATTTAGCACCTTTCACCATCTCAGGCTGTCCCAGAGCATGTTACAACCAATAAAGTACTTTTGATAGGCAGTAGTGTTTCAGTACAGGAAAAAAACAGTCGTGGATTTGTGCAGAACAAGATTCCGCAAAAACTAATGAGATATATGAGGAAATCAGCTATCATGGTGATGCTGGTCGGTGTAGCCAAGGCAGTGTGGAAATCTCCCAATGGTCTTCCTCCACCACTGCCCATGGGATCTTTGCACATCCAACTGTGTGTTATTGGCATCGGCGTCTCAATCAAAAGGGTTGAAAAATGACAGAACTGGCTGGCTTGTAATGACTGCACATTCCCTGGATCTGGAACAGTCGCAATACAACATTAGTGAGAATGCCACGGAGCTGATTTCTTTACAAAGAATATACCCTGAAATTGAGACTTAAGCCAGGCTGCAAACATTTCCTTTTGTATTTTGTAATTGAGATGAATGAGATGGGAGACTCCTGACAGAGGATTGTAGCTCACCTCAATGGACAGAATGCACAGCATTGATAGATTAATGTACAGCAATAATGAAAACACAACGATTTAAAATAGATTTATCGGGGCCGGCACAGAGTTCAGAGTCTGTGCTTTATGTTAGTGACAGACATGCAGAAATTGTTAATTTTATTTACTGCACTGTTTCAAAGCAGTGTCAGGTTTGTAATAAAATAATTATAGCTTGGTCATTTGTAGTGTAGAGACCACTGTTAAAATGGTTAAGCATTTTAACAAGAATAAATAAAAATTTCAATTCAGTGCTTGTAATGAGACATCCACAATTGCTCCATTACTAGCAGTCTACACTCATCAGGTTTTATTTCCCTTCTTCCCATTTTATTCCACTGTCCATCAATTTACACATGCATGACACCCATTTTGAAATAATTTTCTTCAGCCATTTTTGTTTTCCCTTCATATCACCCCCATTGCTTAGGCTTTCAGGTTTCTCCAGTTTTTCTGTTTGTGTCTCCCCTGGCTCCAATTAAATTCATTTACCTACAGCTCGGTCTGGGAAGTCTACGGTCTGGGTGGATGTGCGGTGATAGAATCTAAAACATGGACTGAATTAAAGGCACATGTTAATTTTTCTTTGAAGACTCAGAAGGATGCCTTCACACTCCATGACAAAGTCTTGGGCTCCCTTTCCCCCCTGCTTTCATTACTTTCCCCTGGGTATGTATATTCTCAACTCTGAGAACAGGTCAGAAGCTGGGAATTCTGCAATGAATAGCTCACCTCCTAAGGCATCTCCAAAGCCTGTCCAACATCAGGAGATTAATGGAGTACTCTCCACTTGCCTGGCTTCAGCAATGCTCACAAATGTCAAAAGCATGCAGGACAAAACAATTCACTTGACTGGCACCACCTTAAACGTTCACTCCCTCCACTACCACCTGCATGATGCAGTGTGACAACTCACCAAACCTTATTTAACAATACCTTCCAAACCTATAAACTCTACCATCAAGAAGGACAAAGGCACCAGGAGCACGGAAGCACCATATGCAGGTTCCATTCAAAGCCACACACATCCTGACTTAAGACCATAAGACGAAAAGTCGTAGATGTAGATGAGGCCTTTCAGCCCATTGAGTCTGCTCTACCATTCATTGTTATCGTGACTGATCTGATAATCCTCAACTCCATGGTCCTGCTGTTCCTCATAAGCCTTGAAGTCCTTACTGATTAAATAAACGTAGTGAGCCAGCCTCAGAGTCGTTGTGACAAAGAATTCCACAAATTCACTAACCCTGAGAGAAGAAATTCCTCCTCATCTCTGTCTTAAACATCCCTGGCTTTAAGATTTTGCTTTGTGGTGCTGGACTCTCCCATAAGGGGCAGCAAACCTTTAATATACACCTGTAAAGTCTCTGAAGAATCTTACATGTTTCAATCAGGACTATGTTGCTGTTATTCTCATTCTTGATGTCTCAGAATCCTGGAGCTCCCTTTGTAATAGTATTGTGGGGGTCCCTGCAATTGATGAACTATGGCAGTTCAAGGGGGTAGCTCACCATCACCTTCTCAAAGTCATTTACAGATAAGCAATACACATTGGCTTTCCTGGTGATATTCAGATCCTATGAATGAAAGCGATTTTTGAAACATCCCCTCCACAACACCAATCCTTCCCATTAGCCCTTTTCCAAATTACTCATACGTTCTATCTGTTCCCTGGCGACAGACTCCTGCCACTGAATTCATGATCCAATTAGCTGGCTATTGAGCTGGGACCTAGATTTAGGAAGCAAGCCTGGGAATTAAAATCACCCAGGATTTACTGTGTGGAATTTCACCTTCAGTAGGATCTCGGACAGTAATGCAATCAGCACTTCCCTCGTCTCTCCCACCATTGTCATTTCCTGCACAGCTTCTCCTTTTTGCTTGCCTTGGTTATTTACATGTGTTTTTTTTCTGCCAACGATTTCCCCTTCTTACTGTTGTTATATTTCGGTTCAGTCTAGCCATTGGATAAGGGAGGCCTCAATTTGCCTCTCTGTTCTCAACCTTTCTGTAGATCTGCTGCAGAGTATTCTTCAGCAGAAAATTAATTCTTAAGCCCAGCAGAGACTATCCAATAAAGTCCTGTGATCTTTAGGCTTAAATCCCCCACCACATATAACTGTGATAACACTGAGATGGAGACATAAAGATGTCTGAACTTTAGTTACAAGAAATCAATGTAGAGCCTCCTGTGTGCTTCAGTTGTAAGGTTCTTCTGTCATGATTCTACACATAGTTTGTTTCACCTCACTCACTGCTGTCCAGCTGCAGCTCAGCAGCTAAAATCTCTGCACGCAAGTTCCCCCACACCCAATCACCTCAGCACAGCATTGATGGAGAAACTCGAGGCAAAACAATTGGATTTAAAGCATTTGGAGATTGCTACATTACTTTCTAGTTTCGTCCAATATCTTCGTATTATCCACCTTCTGCAAGTCACAGAATTGACTATTTTAGTGTGTTGTCAGCATCAAAGTCCCTGCTTTTTGGTTTCGGGGGGGTATGAGTTAAAAATGTGGAGGCAGATTTAATCCAATATGAATTTGGACACAAATGCTCCTTTATAAAAGGCAAAATACTGTAGATGCAGGAGATCTGAAACAAACACAGAGATTGCTGGAGAAACTTAGCAGGTTTGGCAGATTCCGCGGAGAGAGAATCAGTAAATGTTTCGAGTCCCCCACAATCTAAGGATGTGCAAGTTAGGTGGATTGGCCTGACTAACTTGCTCCATAGTGTCCAGGGATGTGCAGGGCAGGTGGGTTAGCTGGGGGAATGAGGGGTTACGGGGATAGGGTGTGGGTGTCTGTCTGGGTGAGATGCTCTTTGAAGGGCCGATGCAGACTCAGTTGGGCTGAATGGCCTCTAACTGCACTGTAGGCATTCTGTGATTGTAGAGTCTGACATTTTCAGAACCAGATTTTAAATGTTAACTTTCTCTTGTTGCAGTTGCTGCCAGACCTGCTGAATTTGTCCAGCATTCTCTCAGCTTGCTTTAATTGCTGTGCTTGCATGTATCGCATTGGCCTTTGCTCAGCGTGCGTTGCTTTTACAAGTGAGCGGGGAAGTAAACAGAAACAGCAGATGAAGAGAAAAGCCCCAAGAACAAAATCACAGCAACAATAACAGCACAATCCCCGTAGGAATATGCCAGGAATACCAACACAACGCGGGATAGTTTAAAGGCAACAGCAGGAGTAAAGTTGACAGCAGAGAGAAAAAAAACAATGGGAACAGAAGGAGCAAGAAGAACAATAAAACTAACAAATCGTAAAAACAATGCAGAGACAAACAAAACCATAATGGCAGCAGAAGCCACAACAGCAGCAGGATTTCCATTTGCAGTAACAACAGCAGCAACAGAGCACCAGGAACAATGAGAGTGACAGCAAATACTCCAGCAACAAAAACAATCAGCATAGAAATATCAGTAAAAACTGCAGAGAATAAATACAGATACATCAGATTTGGTGCTGCCACACTGCTAATAGCAATGGTTAGCACTGATGCCTCACAGCGCCAGGGACCTGGGTTCGAATCCAGTCTCAGGCGACTGCCAATGTGGAGTTTGCACATTCTCCGACATCTGCGTGGGTTTCCACCGGGCACTCTCATTTCTTCCCACAGTCCAAAGATGTGCAGGTTAGGTGGATTGGTTGTGCTAAATCGCCCATAGTGCCCAGGGATGTGTAGGTTAGGTTGATTAGCCATGGAAAATGCTGGGTTATAGAGATAGGGTAGAGAGTGGGTCTCGCTGGGATGCTCTTTGTAGGGTCAGCATGGATTTGATAGGCTGAATGGCCTGCTTCCACGCTATAAGGATTGATTCTAATACCAACAGTGATAGCAAAAACAGTACCATAATACGAGCAATCTTTGGTGCGCATCTACAAGCTGCAAGTGAACATTCCTCTGGCCAGACAATTGCTAAAAGCATTTGGGGAGCAAACTGTGAGTCTTACCCAGAGCTCTCCCTAGTTCACGCAATTCTATGATTCCCTTCTCACACCAGGGGCTGACATAAGATACTGGTCTTAAATACTTGATTTATCTTCTTCACAAATACAAGTTCCCGGCCATGCGTGACTCTGCTGGCATGACTCCGCAGCAACCCAGCAACAGCTACACCAAGTTATAACTGCCTTAATATCGTGAAACATTACAGGGTATTTCACAGGATTATTAAACAAACCTGGACACTGATCCACATAGGAATGTAATGCAACCTTCTACATTACTCTATGGTATGGACATTATGAGAAACAATGAGAACTCACTCAAATACATGGACAAAGTATGAAGCTTTTTTAGATCATGCATTTAATATGAAATTCTATTTAATAATGAACTATGCAGCACTCAGAGTAAACATTCTAAACAAATTCAAA
Source organism: Hemiscyllium ocellatum (assembly GCF_020745735.1). Taxonomy (NCBI): domain Eukaryota; kingdom Metazoa; phylum Chordata; class Chondrichthyes; order Orectolobiformes; family Hemiscylliidae; genus Hemiscyllium; species Hemiscyllium ocellatum. The sequence continues at coordinate 13,627,888 of NC_083439.1, forward strand.
GAAAAAGCACAGACCTTACATTCAAAGTCAATCACTAACACATACACATGATTGAGTACAAACTCTGTCTGATCACCCAATTGTCTTTTTAGGCTATCCTTAGTAATTAAGATACTCTTGCAATACAATGGCCAAATATGTCCTAAGTAAGTAGTCATTCGATCACTTCAGCATAGTCAAGTCCTATTCACGACAGACATCTTTCTGATGCGAGGTTGGGTTTCCTTAATATTCACCCAGTGATAAGTCAGATTCCCTTTAAATATCTACTTTTGAGCACAGATTCTTCCAAAGATGAATCAAGTTCACTTTTTGACTGCTATTCTTCTGACAATCAGCTCCCCTGGTTGTAGCTCTTCTTCCATCTTTGTTGGATTTCTTACTTGTCTGAAGTAATTAAGTTACCTTCAACAGTTTTGTTTATAATTTTTCCTTTCAATATTAGACAGGATGTTACAAGGCCAAGTTCATACTGATTTGTCAATGATGGAGTTTGTTCATGTTAAATATGAACATGTAACTATTTTGTTTGAAACTTGAAAGTAAAACATATGATGCTACCTATCTTACTCAGACGTTCCTTCAAAAAATGCCATTTTGTGAAGACCATCCAAACAATTGACTGGCGGGAGACCCTTTTGCAAATGTCCACCGTCCAGCCGACAAACTGCATTCTTTATTCAGGGAGTCTATCAAGGTCTGTGTAATCTCGTCAAAGCCTCAATTGAACAGACGTTTATTTTCGTGACCCAATGTCTCTGTTAGTCCTTGACAGCAACGTCATTGCTCCCTCACAAAAGCTCCACTAGTTTTAATTTTAAGACAATGTTTTTCACCGTTCAGCAGCATGTCTTGTTTCTCAAAGCGTACTGCTGACTGTCTGACTTGAAAAAAAGCACCAAGAAAGAATTATTTTCCTCACATCAGGATTGTTCGGTTAGATAATCAAAAGACTTGTTAAAGAGCTGGGTTGAGTGTCTTCAATTAGCAAAAGTAGCCAGATTCAAAGAGCTTATCTTTTCTTAAATGTACAATCATGTTTACTCTTAATAATTCTGAAGGGTACCTCACCTCTCATAAAGAACTCTTGAATACTCTCAGGGTGGTACCTTACTTTTCCCAGAGGTGTATCTTCTCTTCCCAAAAGGGTGCCTACCATAACACGTAGCTCCAACAACTTTTGACCTTTTCCTCAAACATGTGTAATTCATAAGACATGTTTTGGAAATCCCAGCAACAAAAGTTGCTTCTCTTTGAACGCAGCTGCACTTCTACAAATGTTGTGTAGAACAGATGGACAAAGTACAACCCAACCTCACTCCTCTCCATGGAGTAAATGTTGGATGCCATCTCAAGGGGTGAGATTTCTGGATCTAGAGTTTTGGTGCCATTTGACTGAGGTGTAGAACCATTCAGTCTTGAGGAACATCAGACCCAAGGGTGGAAACAGACTGTCTCAACCTCAGACAGCTGCCAGGATGAGAGCTGATGGTCCTCACAACATCCATTTGCAGACCATTCCTGCTCATCTTGTACTGGAAGTCAGCCAAACATCTGGTAATTTTGCAGGCAAAGGAAGAAGAGAAGATCAGACAGAACCATATTGTCATCTGCATTTGTGTAAGAATTAACACCATGTGATGGTGCCACTAAAAGGCAACAAGTAGAGAAGAAATAAAAGGAATTGAAAAATGTGGTGCTGGAAAAACACAGCAGGCCAGACAGCATCTGAGGAGCAGGAGAATCGACATTTCAGGCATAAGCCCTTCTTCAGGAAGGCTTATGCCCAAAATGTTGATTCTCCTGCTCCTCGGATGCTGCCTGGCCTGCTGTGTTTTTCCAGCACCACATTTTTCAACTCTGGTCTCCAGCATCTGCAGTCCTCACTTTCTCCTAAGAAATAAAAGGGGACCAAGGATAGATCCTTGGGTACATCACTTGTTAATCGCCTGTCATTTCCTAGTTATAGCTTTTGAGCACGCTGGCTACTATAGAAACGGTCCTTATCTAAGAGAACTTGAAAGAGAGCTTGAAATGTCAGCATAGATTTTTTTACCTGAGATTTCACTGACATTGAGAGGTGGGATTTGCTTTATATGGGGATGTAGCTCTGGAGAAAGAAAGAACTTCCATCTTTATAATGCCCTGAACATCCCCAAACACTTGAGAGGCAACAAAGTACTTTGGTAATGTCAAGATTGTGGTAATGTTTTACTCCTGACAAACACTAAAGATATTTTCTGGATAACTTTACAATGTTGTTGGCCTCCAGGAGAATGGACCTGCTTTCTGTGACGAGTGACAAGGGGTCTTTTATGTTTAGGCTAGCAAAGCAGATTAAGTGGCAATACCTCTAAACATGTAACAGCTCCTCAATGCATCACACTGTGTGCTCAGGTGGGACAGGAACCTTTGACCTTCTGACTAGGTAATGAGAATGCTACCATTCCAACCCATCCAGCAGTGAATCTCTGGTGAAAGGTTTATCCTTTTGCGAGTGGTATCTCATAAATTAAGGTGATCCCAAGGAGAGCTCCCAAAGTAAATCAAAAGCAAATCCATAGTTTCTTTAAATTGCTTGTCCAGACGATAAATAGTCACATGTGATTTTGTCATCCCAGTGTCGACTCACAGGGAGAAAAACCCACACAGCATAAATTGTGGGCAATTAAAATGATGTATCCCTGTACTTCCTCACAACATTTCGTCTTGCACAGGAGCGCAACAAAATGAGGGATGTTGTAGCTGGGAAAAGCAGTGTCTTTTCCTGATGACAGTGCTGTCAAGTGGGTCTAAGTTGTAGTTCATGTGGGACAAATGTAATGCCCTGAGCCCTTATGAAAAAATAATTCAAAGCATCTTCAAATCCACTCCCCCCCCACCCCCACCCAGCCCTCATCCCCCACCTCTGATAGAAAGGAACGAAAACGATGCTCTCAGTTCTTCTGTTGTTCTGTGTAAAGTGATTAAATGAGTGTAAATCTAATCTGCCATAGTTCCTCTGATGTCTCAAAAGGGAACAATGCATCCTACAGACCAGAAGGTCCTAGCCCCACTGCTCGATATGAGTGGAGTCAGCTCTTTACAGCTGCAGAAGGGAGCTGTCAGACAACCCTACCACTCTGGAATATTAGCCAGTGACCCCATGCCCCCATTCCTGAACATGAACAGGATAGGACAGGATTGGGATCTCTTGTGATGCCCCTGATCAACTGAGCACTGCCTTCATTTGTACATGAGGGCAAATATCTTATTTCTTTTGCTTCCACGTCCTGACCGAGAACCCCTGCCCCAGGGTTGATGGTTACTTCTATGAAGAACCTCCTCATTTTTAGCCAAAACTGGTCTTTATCTTTTCTTGAGAACCAGCCTCCAGGTGGCAACTGACAACATTCAGGAAATATATACAGGTTTAGCTTCTAGGCAACATTTATTCTCTGAAGGTGATGTGGTTTCCAATTCCTTTCAAAACTGAGAAGCATTGTCTGTTAATTCTATCGATCACTTTGCCCTGTGTGCTGTGCATCGCTGTCAGGGTTTGAATCAGTTCCTTGTATCTTGTTAACTGGGATGGGCTGTTCGAGGTGTTGCAGGGTGCTAGAAAGCTTCTGTGCACTTTAATTGCTTTTTTGTTTTGGATTGCTGCTTTGCAAACACCGCAGCAAGAACCCAAAAAAGTACTGTGAGATGAGCCAGCTCATTAAGGGTGTTGTTCAAGGAAGAACACTGACAGAACACTTTGCTTTCCTTCACACGATGCTGCAGAAAGAAGGAATTCCTGACACTGACAGGAATAGTGCATTGCAGGAGGTATCACTGACTGATGGCACCCAGCTCTTTATGCCAGAGCGTCCTCTTTTGAAGCTGATTGCATATTCAGGGCCGAGCTCCTGCCCGCACTGTTGGATGGGGAATGTAGGAATACTGCCCAGCTTGAGATTCAAGGAGATCTTCCTCAGGGAAAATGTCATCCAAAATGCCTGGCAGGAAATTGCTGACACTGTCAGTGCTCCCTACAGCACTCAGTGGGCCTGGATATCGAAGAAGACATTGGGCCGAAGGAAATGAGCCAAGGTAATGCTGCCTTGCAGATTCCTACAGCGATTACCTGACCCAGACAAACCGAAGTCCTGTGCTTTGATTGATTAATATGCAATGCAGCAACATGCATCCCACATACAGTCTGTTTGTGGCTCAGTGGTAATGCTCTTGTCCCTGGAGGATGTGGTAGCTGAATGGTACGGTCAGTAGATTGGTAATCCTGAGAGCCAGACTAATGCCCTTGGGGCATGAGTTTGAATCTGACCTTGACAGATAGTGATATTCCAATCAATGAAAATCTGGAGTTATAAAGCTGGGTTAATGATGACTTTGCAACCATTGTTGTTACAAAGACCCATTGGGTACACAAGTGCCCTTTAGGGAGGTAAATCAGTTGTCATGACCTGATCTGGCGCCCAAGTGACCCCAGACCCACAGTAGTGTGGTTGACGCTTAACTGTCTTCTGAAACAGCCAGTTAGCTCGAACAGCAATTAAAGGTAGCTGAAAATTTGTTGCTGGAAAAGCGAAGCAGGCCAGGCAGCATCCAAGGAACAGGAAATTCGACGTTTCGGGCATAAGCTTTTCATCAGGAATAAGGAAAGTGTTCCCAGCAGGCTAAGATAAAAGGTAGGGAGGAGGGACTTGGGGGAGGGGCGATGGAGATGTGATAGGTGGAAGGTGAGGGTGATAGGCCGGAGTGGGATGGGGGCGGAGAGGTCAGGAAGAAGATTGTAGGTTAGGAAGGCGGTGCTGAGTTCGAGGGATTCGACTGAGACAAGGTGGGGGGATGGGAAATGAGGAAACTGGAGAAATCTGAGTTCATCCCTTGTGGTTGGAGGGTTCCCAGGTGGAAGATGAGGCGCTCTTCCTCCAACCGTCGTGTTGTTATGGTCTGGCGACGGAGGAGTCCAAGGACCTGCATGTCCTTGGTGGAGTGGGAGGGGGAGTTAAAGTGTTGAGCCACGGGGTGGTTGGGTTGGTTGGTCCGGGTGTCCCAGAGGTGTTCTCTGAAACGTTCCGCAAAGTAGGCGGCCTGTCTCCCCAGTATAGAGGAGGCCACATCGGGTGCCTCAGCAATTAAAGGTAGGCAATCAATGCTGGTCCAGCCAGCGACACTTATATCACATGAGCAATGTTGTGTTTTTTCAGAAGGGTTTATTCATGAGACATGTCACATGCGCAACACAATTCAGGCTGAGACTCCAGCATGGTACTGAGGGAGTGCCGCACGGTTTAAATGCTGTCTTTTGGATGAAATGTTGTACCTATCTGCCCTCTCAGTTGGAGAAAGGTACTACAGCACCATTTCAAAGAAGGCAAAATACTGCGAATGCTGGAAATCTGAAATAAGATCAGAAATGCTGGAAACACTCAGCTGGTCTGGCAGCATCAGTGGAGAGAGAAACAGTGTTAATGTTACAAGTCTGATTTGGCTCTTCTTCAGAATTGACTAGAAACATTAACTCTGTTTTTCTCTCTACAGATACTGCCAGACCCATTGAGTTTATTAGCGTTCTCTATGGGGTCCTGGCCAATATCTCTCCCTCATTCAGCATCACTGAAACAGATTAGCTGGTTATTATCACATTGCTTTCTATGGGTCTCTGGTCCATGCAAAGCATCTGTCACTTGTCCCACTTTACTGACTTGACTTCACAAGTACACCATTGCTTGTAAAGTGCTTTGGGACATTGGGGAAGGGGCTCTATAAATGTAATTTGTTTTTCCCGATGACACTGTTATCGCACTAACATTCTAAAATAACATCGAACAGCCTTCCAACACACCTTGGCTGCATTGGTCCTATTCATTTACTGACATACAGGACACTGAGGCTGTGTCATTGATTAAAATCGCACTTCATTAAAGGACAGATCCTAACTGAAATGGGTGCTATAGTTTCACTGCAGCAGTTTGCCTGCACTGTCTTGTGAATGAGAGGGTCGAAGGTGTAGAAAAGGTGCAAATTGATGTTCTCTACTAAGGTCAAGGCTAATACCACCCTGTTCTTGTAGTGTCCTCTTCCCTTCTCACTCTCCGAAAGGCAGACCATCACAAAGCATACTGAAACACAAGCTCTACTTGAAGAAATTTCTTGGATGTGGCATTGTAACATATGTCTCTCCTCTGTTATTATCAGATTGGAAGAATAATTTGCTCCTCTGCTCCAGCATGCTATCGCATCATGGTGCCTTGCATCATTCTTACCAATGTTTGCAATTGCCAGCAAAATTCACAGACCCCAGAGGATGCAGATCTAAAGTTTCAGCACCGTATGGATTTTGTTCATGACCCTCTGCACTGTGTGACTTTCTATAGTATACTGAAACAGGACAGCACATTACAGAGAGGTGGTACAACTCCAAATTACATCAATTACTTGTGGGCAGGAACTGCACTGTTACATTAGAGAGTTCCAAAGCTAAATTGGAGGGAGTCCAATCCACAACATCATTGATGCAAATCAGCTTGATTTTAGCCAATGATACTGCTCTTTCTGGAGCTTCTTCTGCAATACAGCCAGGCATAGTCAGCCTGATATGTACAAGGTACGTTGAAAGATGGTATTGCCAAGGAAATCTACTTCAACCAGTTAGACCAAGTGCCCTTTTTCCATAACAAATGGATATGTAGGTTAGGTGCATTAGGGGAATGGGTCTGGGTTGGTTACTCTTCGGAGGGTCAGTGTAGACTTGTTGGGTCAAATGGCCTGTTTCCACACTGTCTTCTATGATTTCTATGAAATTGCTGGAAAAGTTAAGTAGCTCTGGCCGTACCTGTGGAGAGAAATCAAATTAAATGTTTCAGGTTGAGTTGCTCTTCCTCAGAATTGATAGTAGCTAGGAAAATAGCAGTTTATATGCAGAAGCTAGGATGGGATGAAGAGGTAAAATGAGGAGTAATTGGTAGGTGGGGATAGAACCCAAAGAGAGGGAAGAACAGTTGGATAGTCAAAGGAATGGATAGCGATCTGGCTGAGAAGATGAATAACTATTAATGGGGGCTGTTAGTGATGAATAATGGTTTGTGTGTAATAGCAGACGATGTGATAACAAGGCCTGGTGTGTGGGCTCTGGGGTAAGGACATGGGAGAACTCAAGCCCTAAAATTATTGAATTCGATATTGAGTTCAGAAGGCTATCGGGTTCCCAAGTGGAAAATGAGGTGCTGTTCCTCCAGCTGAGCTTCTTTGGAGCACTGCAGCAAGCCTGAGACAGAGATGTTGGCCTGGGAACAGGGTGGGGTGTTAAAGGGGTGGGCAGCTCGAAGCTCAGGGTCTTTTTGCCCTTTTTCCATGCTTTGAATTCCATGTCATACCATGACGAAAATTCCCAATCTGGCTCTATTTAAATCAGAAATTAAAGGGTGTGAGCATTTGAAATTGGCCAGGGGCAAGTTCTGGATAACATAACAAATAGAGGACAGTGTGAAATGTATTCTAGCCCTTGCTAATCCTGCACACGTTTACTTCAAATGTACTTCTGGAAAGGAGAGGTTACCATGATCTTCAGGAACTCTTAGTTGCTATGAGATTTAATAATGAACAATGCCAGCCTGTTGCATTACAAACATGAAGTTCAAAAACCTACAGTGAAAATAACTCAGCGTCAGATGACAGCAGTATGCTTCAGTTCACTGTTGAAAGTTGAGGTTGTGGCATTAGAACAGTTTAGGGCAGAGACACTAAATCCTGTAAAGAAATTGTGCAGGCCTATGCGTATAATCTTCACTTATGATTTGTGAATATCCATAACTTTTAAGGTGGATTTTAAAAATTTATGCACGTTTAAAGTAGAATTGTCATATTTCAGCTATCATTAATTACCATGCACTCTATGATATAGCGCGCATCACTACAATATAACCCAGAGATAATTCATATAATAAATATTTATAGGCAAATTTTAAAAGCTTGTACTTTCACACTTTATTCTCCCTGAATCCACAGGCAGATACCAATGTCCTAAAACTCAGAAGGTAGGTTTCTATGTGCTGCTATTGGTTAACTCAGATAAGTTGTTTCTGCTACAATATACCTGCAGATTTATGTTATCCTGAGTAAGTTTATGATCTGAGTACCTGTGGGGATGACCCAGTCAATAGCTAGAGAAAAAATTAAGTTCCATTTATGATGTGAAATGATCTGAAACTTCTCTTTCAAAAGGTTTTAGGTTTTCATTAGGCTTAACTGGGTTGGTTTACCTTGTCAAGGGATAAAGATCATAGAACCATTGACAACATAAGAAGCTTGCCAATTATTTTATTACCTTAGTTAAATGTTTACTTCCCAGGGCTGTGTTTAACTCACAGTTAGCTCTGTGGGGCATTGATATCAGATGTTTGGCTTTCGAATTCTATTATGGCCAATTCGCAGGTAGTTTTTTGGTAGTTCAGTACCTTGGTCTCATCTTTCAACCAGTTAAAGACTGAGCAATCTTGTGACATTTGTTTCTGGAAAACATGAGGGAAGGACTAGGTTACCTTTGCGTAGTATTTGGAACCAGGGTCAGGTGGATCACATTGATTATGAGATCTTTAATTGGGGTTGTTAACCTGGACCAATCAGGGAGCCCTGGCTGACAGATTTAAACAGGAGATCCACTGCTTGTCACTGGCCACTCGGGTGTTTCCTTTCTTCCTGGTGGTGGAAATTAAATAAAGATTTGTGCACTTTGTGTCTCTCACTGTGTCTTCACAACTGCACACACACCTTGGGTGCTGGGGAAAAAATAAGCACTACCGCAGTTAGGCGGTAGTGTGGGGGCTAAAAAAAGAAAAAAAAAAGAAAAAAAAAAGAAAAAAAAAGAAAAAAAAGAAAAAAATTAAACAGGAGATCCACTGCTTGTCACTGGCCACTCGGGTGTTTCCTTTCTTCCTGGTAGTGGAAATTGAATAACGATTCGTGCACCTTGTGTCTCTCACTGTGTCTCACACCAGCACACACACACCATAAAAGAAAAATAAACAGAAGATCACACACACCATGGGTGCTGGGGAGAAATAAACAATACCGCAGTTAGGCGGTAGTGTGGGGGTTAATAAAAAAATGAAAAAAAAATTTTAAAAAAAGAAAAAAAAAAATTAACCAGGAGATCCACCGCTTGTAACTGGCCACTCTGGTGTTTCCTTTCTTCCTGGTGGTGGAAATTGAATAAAGATTCGTGTACCTTGTGTCTCTCACACCTGCACGCACACACCATGGGTGCTGGGGAAAAATAAGCACTACCGCAGTTAGGTGGTAGTGTGGGGGTTAATTTTTAAAAAATTAAACAGGAGATCCACTGCTTGTCACTGGCCATTGGGCTGTTTCCTTTCTTCCTGGTGGTGGAAATTGAAGAAAGATTCATATACCTTGTGTCTTTCACTGTGTCTCACACCTGCACGCACATAACGTGCGTGCTGAGTAAAAATAAGCACTACCACAGTTAGGCAGTAGTGTGGGGGCTTAGCAGTAAAAAAAATTAAACAGGAGGTCCAGAGAGTCTCCTCATTCTCGGGACAGACTCTGAGCTGGCTGGTCAGAGCCCATGTATGTTGCACATGTAAATAAAGGGTGACTTAGTGATGGAATACTTGACTCCTTGGCATTATTTCATTTTGATTACTGGGTGCTTCTACAACGTGTTAAAGCTGAGCCTGCACCTGCAGACACTGCAGCTATCTGAATAAAGTGAGTGGGCGAATTTTACTTGGCTTCAGCTGAGTACCTGCTGCTAACTGGAGCCTAGAGAGAGCTGAAGTCTGGCCACAGATATTACGTAGGAGAAAATGAGGACTGCAGATGCTGGAGATCAGTGTTGAAGAGTGTGGTGCTGGAAAATCACAGCCAGTCAGGCAGCATCTGAGGAGCAGGAGAGTCAATGTTTCGGGCCCTTTCTGATGAAGGACTTATGCCTGAAAAGTCGACTCTCCTGCTCCTTGGATGCTGCCTGACTGGCTGTGGTTTTTCAGCATCACACACTTCAACACAGATATTACTGGTCAATTGCTTGAATAGCCTGTACCTTATTCTCAAGGACACTTGTGCTTGAAGCAGCCAGCTGGCCTAACCTGGGCTGGACTTTCCCCAGCTCACACTGATGACTTGTGAAAGGCAAAAGCAGTGATCCTCATCCTGAGTCATGAGCAGCACTGCAATGACAGCACCCTGTACAACACTGGTTTCCACCAGTTACTGTTCCCCAGGCTATCTCTGATCAATTAATCCAATAGACCCACAGAGATCAAATATCAGAACATTCAGCCTGAAAGAGCTTCAGATTCAGGCCAAGAAGCAGAGAGCTGTGCCTTTAAGAGTTGACTCTCGTGCTTAAGATTGATCTGAGTGAAGGGACACAGTGGACTGTGTCCAACACTTGTCTGAGCTCACGTTGACCGCTTTGCTGCTGTTACCATCAGTTCAGTTCATTTAGTCCCTGAGCAATCACTGATTGATTGATGTGGACGGGCTGATTTTCAGCAGCTTCTCTTTTTTTTCTGCTTGCTCTTTGCCAGAGCGACGTGCATGCAGTGAATTAATGTGCTGCATCGTGGCGCTACAGTCAAAGCCCATTGTGAAAGATGCTTCTGAAGGAACAACACTGTAACCTCCAGCCTCCACAAGGAGCAGCTCATTGCTGACTGCCTGTCTGGTTCACTTATTCTGTTGGAATCAGTATTTATGCAGCTTCAGGTCTTTCCTTGGGACACAATAACCTTTACCAATAATGTTCCAGGGGCAGCTGAACACTTGTTGAGGACATCTGCTCTTTTATTTCAATTGCTTTTGTGTTGCCTCCTCCCAGAATAAGGACGCCTGGTGTAAAGGACAATAAAGAGGGTGGGAGATTGTCAACATTATTCTTGTGTTAGCCCAATCGATAAGGGGATCCCTCATACTGCAGACCGCACACAGGCTCCTGCGTTGAGACGCTAGACTTAATGCCAGGACCTCCCCTTAACGACCAAGCTCAAAATCTATGGGGAGAAATCAGAGTTAATGTTTTGGGTCCAGTCACCCTTCTTCAGAATGCTCCGAGGAAACGTCACTGGATCCGAAATGTAAACTCTGATTTCTCTTCACAGATGCTACCAGACTTGCTGGGCATTTCCAGCAATTTCTGTTTTTGTTGCTGATTTCCAGCACCTGCAATTCTTTCCTTTTTTTTAAATTAAACTAAAAACCCACAAATTCTCTGTTCCATACATTCCTTTTCAAACAAAAGCCCATGGGCGTTGGTCAGATTGGATGGCTGGTATACCATACAGAGAATTACCAACATTGAGTTCAATTCCTGCACTGGCTGAGGTTACCATGCAGGACTCTCCTTCTCAACCTCTCCCCTTGTCTGAGGTTTGGTGACCCTCAGATTAAACCACCATCAGTTGTCTTCCATCAAAGAGGGAACAGCCCTGTGGTCCAGTTACACTATGGCGACTTTATTTCAAAAATAGTGTATGTATGTCTGAGGACAGGATCAGGTTAACCATGATGCTGGCCACAGTTAAATATCCTGCCAATAGTCACTCTCTTGTCAAAGAAAGGGTACGTTGATGAGGCATTAGAGAAGTGGCTCAATCACATGTCAGTAAGAGTCAACACTGTCAGGCAAAGAGCAAAGAAAACCAGGAGAGAAAAACAAAAGCTTATTAAATTGATTTAGCCAAGTTGCAGTTATCGATCTTCAGCATGAAACCTGTTAATTGTAGCTCTCCCTCACTGCTGCAGTGGAAACATAATCATCCCATTTATCAAATGACTTCCATCAGTCAAAAGTGCTTCAGTACTGAATCAGAGATATCACCAAATCACTCTCTGTTTGAAACAATGTCCCTTCATGAATGGAGACTTCACCTCACAGGCTTGACTGTCATTGCTTTAGGTTTGCACTAAAATGAAAACGAATATGCTTTCTTGAAGCATACTTCTTGCTTGGTAACCTGATGAATAGCATTTGGCCACAGAGGGATCCTGTGCAATAACAAAGTTGTGAGACTCAGGTGATACTATAAACCATCCCAGAAAGAGCTGAGTGATTTATTGATGTTATCTGAACAGCAAGACTTTGTTACTGTCCTGTCACTACTCTCAATTTGCTGCTGTTTTCCAACATTCATCTGGAAAGAGTGAGGATGATTAAAAATCCAAGTGCAACATCTATGACAAAAGATGCAGCGTTTTGTTTCATGAAACACTGCAATACGTCCCTGTGTTATCTGAAACCAGGTTTACTGTTTATAGGTGTGACAGATGATTTCTGACATGTTTTGTATATTGATTTCCTGTGCTGTGCAGTGACAGAAGAGGTTGCAATGTAAAAGAGCCAGATATCGAGGTCAAAGTAAAAGCAGACAGTATCACAGCTGCAGAGAAATAAAAAAAAGGATCAGCTACTCTTTCCCAGATTTTAGAAAAAGGGCAGGCCTTCTTTGGTTATACTTTTGAAGGCATGTTGATAAGGCAAGAATTTTTGCCTCTCCCTCGTTGATGCAACTGAATGGTTTGTTAACCATTGGGGTTGAGAGTCATCAGGTTAAGAACATAAAGTATTGAAGAAACTCAGTAGTTCTGGCAGCAACGATGAAGAGAGGAACAGAGTTAACGTTTCATGCCCAATATGACTTCTCTTTGATCTGGAGTTGGAATGGATCCCAAGCAATTACTGCAATTCCTCTCTCCGAGGAAATTCATGATGTGACGTAAACAAAGAATGCAGGAAATGCTTAGGCAGACTGGCCAGCATTTGTGGAATGAGCAACAGCAGGGTAAATGCATGTGACCTCTCACTCATGGTAATTTTGGACTTTTAGAGTCATTTGTTGGCCTGTTGTTTACTGACTGCAAGTTTTTACTTCTACGTTTTAAAATAAAATTCTGAACTGTCACAGTGGGAGTTGAAGACACATCTTGCTGGATGATTAGGGTGGACTGATTGCAAAATATAGCTGCACTCCCCACAGCCCTGTTTGGCACATTGTTCTGTGAAAGAGATAAAAGCAGGCAGTATTGATATATTTGACGTTAAGGTTTGTTAACAAAACACCTTGCTTATGACATCATATACTAACAATTAATTGTGAATTAGATAATATTTCAAGCTTCTTTATATCACCACAGAATATCAGTAAGTGGAGTTCACAAAGCTCCAAAATTTAATTGAATGACTGATATTACTTGCCTTTTGCAATTTTCCTTTCCTACATTGTAAGGGATTACTCTTCAAAAGTTCTTAAATTGCCTGAATTGAGATATTTGTTGTTGTGAAAAGCACTATGTAAATGCAAGTTCTTTTTTCCAAATGCTAAGTTATTTGCTCCATTGAACAAAGCAGCTCTCCTTCTTCCCAATGATGACATGAGTTTTGTATCTCTCCCCAACCCTCCTTGTAAATATTTACAAAGATATTGCTTCTGCTCTTCAATCGATAAAATGTAAAATAAACACATGGAGGTGGCACAATAGCTATTTGTTGGTCCAGTGGGAAACCTGATAACTGTTGTAAGAATAAATCTCACTCTCCCTAGCCCTGAGAAAGTAATTGTTCCATTTACTGGATCAGTCCCACTGAGCCAAGTGCCTTGCTGGTGATTCCAACTGTCCTGGGAATCAATGGGAGTCTTCTGAAATGTTCCTTACCAGTAAACACTGCTAACACAGGAAATCTGCTAAAGATACTGCAGGTTCTTTATAACTGTTTTTCCCTTGAGTATATTTTGGAATTTTTTACCAGTTTATTCTGACAGGTATGTGGTTTTCTTTTTTTTTAAAATCAGTAATCTGTCTAGCACTTTACGGAATTTTATTTCCACAGTAAAACTATATCATTTAGCATTTTATTAAAAACCACAGAATTCCTTGGCTCATTTCAGGGATGTAGCTCATTTGTTCTAGAAATATATCCATTAATTCTCTTGTCTTCAGGTAAAATTTCACACATGTTCACGAAACTAAAACAAAAGTCCCATCAAATGTTTCATCAAAAACATTTCTTTTTTGTTCCCTCTGGGATACTGTCAGAAGTGGGTACTGTGGATGCTGGAGATTAGAGTCAAGATTAGAGTGGTGTTGGAAAACCACAGCAGGTCAGGCAACATCTGAGGAGCAAGAAATATTTCGGACAAAAGCCCTTCATCAGGAATGAATCTGGGATACTGACCCAGTACTGTGATGGACACAGGCAGAGTTTCTCTGACAATGTCACAATGCCACAAATGTAACAAACAGAGTGATTTCTGCCTTTCTACTATCATCTTTGATAATGACTTCAATCTCTTGATAATTGCCATTTTCTTTACTTGCGCATTAGGAAATTGGCAATTCAAATTATTCAATCAGATGGGCAAGTTTAAAGCATCTAGCCGATAATCAGATTTTCTTACTGCTGAGTTGGGCTACTCAGGAAAAGAGTGTTGTGATTGGTTATGCTGCATAACAATATCATGCTGCTCTAAGCTGTGATTTGTAATGAGCTACCAATTATTGACCATTTGTTGTACATTTTCAACAAAGTCTTCAGCAGTGGCTCAGAGTCTGTTGTCAGTGCTCAGTGCAGAGCTGGAGGAAGTTTGCCCAGAAGGACCTAGCAATCTCTTTGTTGTATATTTCCCATTTTTAATGTTGATTTCAATCAGGTGTCCAGTCAAGAGGATCTCTAGGCATCCAGCAGCGACGATGTACTCAAACAGCAATCACATTGGGATATTCTCACAGACCAAACAAAGAAGTAAAATGCACTTTCGCATGGAAGTCTTACAGCGAACAAAATAAATCATAAAACAATTTGTGAGATTAAGGTAGAAATTAAAATATCCCCAAGAAGAAAATGTTTAGAATATGTTTTCATAATCTCTTCTTAAAAATCATAATTGGAAAATTTGACATTTCACAAACATAAAATTCATTTTGGCAGCTTCAAACAGAATGCAGGAGTGATTATGAACTTGGTATGCCATTAAAATGCACCTTTAAATGTAATGTAATCTGTTCAAGAGTTTTTACAGTGAAACAAATCGTATGAAAGGACAAGTTTTCATCAGTTCAGTAATTTCTACTTCATTTTAGTCTGGCAAACACTTGTAGCACACCCTATGGTGAAATTCAGAATCACAGACAGAAATCTATGGATGCCTATTTTTGACTGCTCATATGCAGATTCCAGAAGATATAATAGTTTCAGAGCAGTAATCACACTAAACATTGACAGTTTCATCTTCATTACTAGCACAGACTCTGGGTCCTTACCTGGTTATTAATGGATATTATTTGATAGTGAATGAGAGGACTCTTTCCTTTCAAAGTCATTCGAATGCACTCAATTTTGATTTAGGCTTAACATTTTGGTTAGTATTCATTTAGGACAGGAATTTTCTTTGAATACTTACAATATGAATATGCCCATAGGAAATATAACATTTGTTGACATATACAATGAGTACTGATAGATACATTTCACCTTTAAGATTGTTCTGCTTTTACTTCAGATTTTCAGCATTTACTGATTTCTTTTCATTTCTGTTTATTAAAATTTTCTCCCTGCTTGAAATATTTTGTGAAAGAATGTAAATCAAGCTATGAATAAAAATGATCTTAACAATGACATGCTTATTGCTACAACCCGCTCTATATTTGATTCAATGATTGGCTGCATGTTCTGTTTGTATAATTTAATAGCTCTCCTGTTAGTCATAGATATCTGCCCCATAATTGGCCAATCAATGACACTCACTTGCAGACTCCATCCACCAGTTTATGGAAACCAGAAATAATTTCTTTACATAAATTTTTCACCAAAAAAATTCAAACATGTTAAAAAAAACTGCAAAGCAGATAAGATATGTTAAACACTTAAAGTTTGTGAACTAAGATGAGGTAGATGTGAATGTTTCTGGGGAATGAGGGAGTGATTAGTTTAGCATTTTGCTGTCGAGGTATAAATAAGATTGGGAAGTCATCTGGACAAATGTGAGGTGATGCATCTTGGAAGGTCAAGTACAGGTGGAAATTATAGTGAATGGCAGAACCCTTAGGGGTACTGATGTGCAAAAGGATCTGGGCATGCAGGTCCACAGATCACTGAAGGTAGATAAGGTAAAAAAACAGACCTATGGCAAACTTGCCTCATTGGAATGGGCATTGAGTATATAGACAGACAAGTTATGTTACAGCTTTATAGAATTTAATTAGGCTACACTTGGAATATTGCATACAATTCTGGTCACTACTCTGCCAGAGGATATGGATATTTTGGAGAGGATAAGAAAAGTTTTACCAGGATGTTGCTTGGTATGTGGGAGTTTAGCTATGAAGAAAGGTTGGATAGACTGTGCTTATTTTCACTGGAATGCAGGAAGTTGAGGGGCGACCTGAAAGAAGTTTATAAGATTGTAAATGGCATGGATGGAGTGGAAAGTATGAGGCTTTTTCTCTCGAGGACATAAGAGCATGGTGTGGGGCAGGGCGATGTTTAAAAAAGGTACTTTTTTTTTACAGAATGGTGGTGAGTGCCTGGAACCTGCTGCCAGAGGAGGTGGTGGAGACAGACACAATAGCAGCATTCAAGAAACACCTGGACGGATACATGAATAAGAAGGGAATACAGGGATATGGATCCTGCAAGTGAAGATAGTTTTAGTATGGAAGGGCAAAGTGTGTTGGAGGGTCAAAGGGTCTATTCCTGTGTTGTATTGTTCTTTGTTCTTTACAGTGCCACCTCATGTACTTTAAGAAGTAACTGACGTAGGTTGGGAAAGTGGACAGTGCAATCAGACCTTGGTGTCATTGTGCACCTGTCACTAAAAGTAAGCATATTGGTGCAGCAGGTGGTGAAGAAGGCAGGAGGAATGTTATGATTTGGAGGTGGAATGTTGGTCTTCTTATTGAGGATTTGAGTACAAGAGCAAGGCTGTCTTTCTAGAACTGTACAGTGACATGGTAAGACCCTGTCTGGAGTATCGTGTGCAGTTTTGGTTTCCTAATCTGAAGAGTGTAGTAAAGATGCGCTGGACTGATTCCTCGGTTGGCAGGACTGATGTATAAAGAGAAATTAGATTAGTTAGGACTATATTTTTGGGGTTTAGAAGGATAAGGGTAATCTCATAGAAACCTATAAAATACAAAGTTTTCTTGAAAATGAAAGAGCGGAATTTTATTGCTTACAAAATTAATAAAACATAATATTAAATACCCTCATACATAATTTGAGATATGAAGTTTAGAAAAAGAGTACAAAAAGGAAAATCAAAACTATGCATTTTAAAATTGCTCAGGATCCATAAGGTCTTAAGTTTAACCTGAGACCAAGTCTGTTTAATTAGGTGCCTCCATTCACCACTTCGGCAAAATTTGTGGATATCTTTGAGTCCTTGCTGAATTGATATTTGTTCAATTTATTTTTGACCAGGTGGTGTCTTACAAGAGATAGAGAAAAAGTGAGTGAGAGAGAGAGAGAGAGAGAGAAGGTGGCCATTTTCTGCTGCTACAAACCCATCATTCTTCCCTCTCTCTCTTTCCCCAAAAGCGGTTGCATGAAATACACTTCATTTGTTCTTCATCATGTCTGATTTCAAAGATTTATTGTCCCCCAAGTTGGATAATCTGCAGGCAACTTTCATTCTAATATTTGAAAATTCCAGCAAGGTAGATATTGAAAAAAGGACATAGAATGGTGGCCAGTTTCTGCTATTCTGACAACATGTTAATGTCAATTCTGATTGAGTCTTGTTTACTGTCAATCTACAGTCAGCTGATCACTGTGGCCAACTTAAGTCAGCGAATTTCTCTTTTTAAAAAAAATTTAGTCAAAAAAATGACATAAATGTCAGATGACAAATGTCAAAATTTGATGGTCCACTTCTACTAATGTCATAACAATCTTTCAACATGAGAAATGAGCACTACCTCCCTTATTTGTGTACAGTAAACATTCTATTCCAAGGTATGTATAAATAATAATAAGAAGACTGGGACATTAATACATTCACATTTTAATTTACTCCCCTCATCATAACCTTCACTCAAAATTTGCTTTAGGACTGGCAGCTGGACTTGGGTCTCTGGACTGCACCATCTTTCCGGGTTTTAACCTTTCACTGACCTGTCCTGGAATTCATCTACAGGATTCAGGAAATTTCATCAATTCAATTTTTATGAGATCGGTGGGTGGCAATCCGATGTTTGCCTCCAGTTGGCTGTCTGGACCTACATCCTGCCTCTCAATTGAACTGAATTTCATATCAACCCAATTGGACTGATGGAGGTTTGAAACTTAGTTTTGTTCCCTTGGTTTTCCAATTGGTATTTGTTTTCCTGGAATTCTCTTTTCTGTGTTTAAATTTCAGTTCTCATCTTAGCTGTTCTATTTTTAATTAACCTGTTTTACCCATCCTTAGTTACATCTCTATATACTTCTCTCTCTTGTATGCAATTGTTGTCTTCCTGGTGCTTGTATGAGATGTCACCTTTTAATACTTAGCTACTTCCTCTAATTCTTCCAAGGACAATGCCTTTAAGTTTTTTTGTGAGAAGAAAGCACAGTTAACATTTTGAAGCCAGTGAATCTTCATCAGATTTCTGCTCTCTCTCCATAGATGTTGCCAGACCTGCTGAATTTCTCGAGCAGTTTCAGTTTTGTTTCAAATTTCCAGCGCCTGTAGTTCTTTGCTTTATTTTAAGTCTTTAATTTTTTTAGTTAGTCACTTGTTTCTGTTCTTTGAAATCATTAATATCAAATGTCGATATCTTAGTCCCTTTAACATGACAGACATGCAGACAATCGTTGTGCTTTTTATTATTCAACAGCTTTCGAAAAAGTAGTTTACTTTTTCCATACTCCAATCCATTCCATTAATGTTTTGGGACATATTGGTCAGTCCTCAATTTTGTTACGACTAGTGAGGATGGGTGAATCAGTTTCCCTTTCCTTAACCCTATGATTGGCCATGTCAAAGATTTTTAATTCTTTTCAGAATAAAATTCTTTCACACATCAGTGAAAATGCCATTAGCAGGTTCAGAATGAAGGAGCCATTTGTAAGATTCTCTTGAATGAAAGGAAGAGGAATTTTATTGCTCACCAACTTTGAGAAAAATAAGAAAATGCAACATCAAAACACTACAGACATCAAGAGAGGTATATAGTTTAAAAAAGGAAAAAGTACCCAGTGTAAAAAATATGTCATGAATGTACAGCTAAAAGAAAGTCTTTGGAATCCTTCAGGTATTTAGGTTGAACCTGAGACCATGGTCATTAAATTGATAACTTATATTCACTAGAGTAGTGTAAATTGCAGATAACTCTTGAACTCTTGGTGAATAAATGTTACTCTAATTTACTTTTCACCAGGTATCATCTTTCGAGTGGCTGAGAGAAGCAAGAGAGAGAGGAACCCTTCCACTTCTGCTATTAAGAAGCCATAATTCATTTCCATTCTTTGTCATTCACCTCTGTCCAACAACCGTCGCCTGCGGTAGAGTTAATTTGTTTCTTCCCATGTCTAGCTTCAGTGTTTTTTTAAAAGCTGAGTAATTTACAGGTCACTTGCATCCCGTTACCTGAATTCTGTGAAAGGTGTAAATTGAACAGGATGTACAGGTCTGAGTGACTATTTCAGTACTTTTTGTGTCATTCATTTCCTTTCACATTGAGTCTTGTTTATTGATGCTTTCATGAATTGGCTCACCCTGTGGTCAGATGGTCACTGCAGCCATTAAAAGTCAGTGTCTATCCTTCTTTGAAACAATTTTAGTCTTTAAAAAGTTACAGTTAAAGTAAGGTATTGAAAGTCAACATTTGATAAACTTTTTTTATTCTACCAGTTCAGCAAGTTGGGCTGGACTCCAGCCAGAGTTGCAAAGGAGTTAGGTGAGAAGACAAAAGATGATGACAGTTTTCAGGGAAAGTGGGCATGATGTAGTAAGGCACAAAAGCTGAGTAGGACATTTAGAGAGTTTGAGACTAATCTGTATAAAAATGCATTGCTGCTGATATAGTGTGAAAATTCACAAACAGCTAAGCTCAGATTCTATAAAGGGCCAGATACTGTAGGAAATTGCCGAGGTAGATAAAGCAAGATAACCACTCAAAGCAACCCATCCAAACAAACCAGATCCAATCAATACAATGAGGAAACAACCTCATCTATCAACTCCAGCATGCTGACTAACCTGTCAACTTGAATACCAAGCAATAAAATCAACCAACCTAACTAACTCATCAATTAACATAAACTGTTCAATCATGTTAATTGAGCAAACGTGGCTGATTCTGGTCATATTTGGTTCTGGACCAGGTGATGCTCATCTATATTGTCTTAATCGTTCATATGAAATCTTAGATTGAATTTTGTTAGTTATAATACTGGATGTAATTTATCAAATTGCAAGCTTGTTGTGCAGTTTGACTTTTGTCTTTGGAAACTAATTATATTATTCAGTGTTTAAGTTCTATTTTTGAATTACTTGTCTCCACCATGGACCTAAACAAGTCAGGGTTGATAGAACACTAAACATTGGATATGGCTTATTGGAAAGTATTAAGAGAAAAGGTCAACTGATATTTGCTCATTCTATTTTTCTCCAGTCCTCCTAATATTTATATAGTATTTCATAAGTTTTATTTCTAAGCAGACTCTAACGAATTAATTAATTAATTGAGTAAAATCATGGAGCAATATAATGTCAGTTCCAGTGTACACACTTGATGGTCAAACTGCACTGAAGTTAATGGTAAATTATCCTTTATAACTATATTGAATCAATAAATAAATGCATTTAGTATTTACTGTTCAGGACCTTTAGGCAAAGATAGACTGACTGATTGATTAGAATGAACTTTCAGCCGTGAGCCAGTCAACAAACCTACCAACTCTGCCATTGTTGCATTAGGATTAGGAATGGATCAATGTAATTGCTAATACAGTTAAGACTCATTGGAGAACTAATGAACAATTAGTGTACACGCTTTCTCAATTAATTCAATGAGTGCATATTACAATGGTTAGGGGCTCTTGTTTCATAGTGGTGGCATCTCCGCTTCTGACTTAGGGGCCCCTGGTTCAAGACCTACCTGTTCTAGAGGTGTGTAATAATATTTCTGAATGGATTGATTAGAAAGTAGTTTTTTAAAATATATAATACAATAGTTGGCTATGGTCACACTAGTCTGAAAATGCCACAGTCTCATTTGATCTTAGGAGCTAAGCAGATTCAGGTCTAGTTATCATTTGGATGGAAAACTGCCTGGGAATACCAGGTGCAGTAGGAAACAAAAAGGTAATGTTTTTATCTTGGAATTAGGAGGCCCAGGTTCAAGACCCACTTGCTCCGGCAGTATATCAGAGCTGCCCTGCAGAGCAGGTTTTATTAAAATAGCTCTTACCATTGGAAGAATTTTTGTGGTGCCATAGTAATGTCCTTACTTTTGGACCAGGAGGCCTGTGTTCAAGTTCCATCTGCTCTAGAGGTGTGTTATAACATTTCTGAACAGGTTGATCAGAAAATAAAGATGCAAGTCCTAGTGTTGTAGGGTGTTTTGTGGTGTAGTGTAGTGTCCCTACCTCTGGGCCAGGAGGCCTGTCTTCAAGTCCCACCTATTCCAGAGATGTGTTATACCATCTCTGAACAGGTTGATCAGAAGGTATCTATGTCTCTGCTTTTAGATGAAGTTGTGAGCATATGAGGGACTGGATACAGAATAAATCTGCTGACTCTCAACTTCCTGAGAACCAAAACTGAACTGAACAGGTTGGTTAAAAATAAGTGCATTACAATTTGAGGGCTCATGTGGCACAATAATAATGTCCCTACCTCTGGGCCATATTACCCAGTCCCATTTGCTCCAGAAGTATGTAATAAGATCTCTGAAAAAGACAGAAACTTAGAACAGGTAGATTGGATGGTTAAGAAGGTGTTTAGCATGCTTATTCTCATAGCTCAGATCAGTAGTTGGGGCATCAGGTTGAGGTTGTACAGAATGTTTGTGAGGCCTCTTTTTGAGTACTGTGTACCGTTCTGGTCGCCCTGCTGTAGGAAGGATGTTATTAAATTGGGGAGAGTTTGGGAAATACTTACCAGGATGTTGTTGGGACTGGAGGGCTTGAGTTATAAGGATAGTCTAGATAACTTGGGGCTGTTCTTTTCCCTGGAGTGTAAAAGGTTGAGGGGGTCACCTCAGAGGCTTTTAAAATCAGGAGGGGCATAGATGAGGTGAACAGCAAAGGCCTTTTCCTGAGGGTGGGGGAGTTCAAAACTAGGGGGCATATTTTAAAGGGACCTTAGGTGCAACGTTTTCCCACAGTGGGTGGTTCATATGTGCAATAATCTGAAAGAAGAAGTATTAGATGCAAATACAGTTTCAACACTGTATTTGGATAGGAACATGAATAGGAAAGGCTTAGAGGGTCGTGGACCAAACACCAGCAAGTGGGACTAGTTTAGTTTGGGGAACTTTGTTGACATGGACAATTTGGAGCTCTATTTTGGTGCTCGTTGTCTTTATGACTCTATAACAGATTAGTTTTAAAAGAACATTTGCAATTTTTCTCTCCCTACCTCTCCCTCATATTTTTATAATCTGCATTGCTCTTAACAGGCTTTACATGCAAATTAATCAACTGGAATACGTGGATGATTTACTGGTGGTTCATATGTAAAAGTTACCACGGGTGATTTAGTGGTAGGAAAAGCCATCTGGTTGTGTGTGATAGCTCCTCTGCATTTAAAAAAAATCAAGAATATATTACAGTGTGGTCTTGCCTAAGGTGCGGCAACCCTCAGGTTAACTCACCATCAGTTTTCTCTCTCTGGTGAGAGAGCAGCCCAATAGCCTGCTAAGACTGTAGCACCTTGAAAGGCTCTTGTGTTACTGTATATGTCCTGCTTGACCCAGAAGGCCTGGGTTCAAGTACCACGTGTTTCAGATGGGTGTCTGGACAGGTTGATATTAAACTAGGTCGGGGCATTTGTGGCACAGCAGTAGCATCCCTACCTTTGGGCCAGTTGGCATAAGTTCTAACACCGCACACCCCACCCCACCAACCTGGCTTATATCATGCCCATGCAGGTTGATAGAAAATAACTGTTTTACAATGTGATCTGATACGATACAGCTGAAATTCACTCTGTCCACTCAATATCTAAACAGGGAGAAAATGAGATCTTCTTAGTGTGATCCAATTATAACATTGTTTCACTTTTTGGAGTCCAACATTTTCATTATAATAGACTTCTACCAAATAAACACAGGCTTTTCTAAAGTTACACATGGCAGTGATAGAATTACATTTAGAGCATTGTGTGCAGTTTGGATCTCTTTACTTCAGAAAGGGCCCAACTACATTAAAAAGCATTTCTGAGAAAGTTATTTAGCTGATTTCTGGGGCAAAAGGGTTTTCTTGTGTGGGAAGATTGAGCATGTACTCTTAGGAGTTTCGGAGAATGTGATGTGGCTCAACGGAATGGATGCTGAGAGTACATTTCTACTAATGGAGAAAGGCTAGTGGACATGGTTTAGAGGTCTCCTATTTACGACATGGTTAAGGACAGTCTTTTTTATTCAGGACTGTGAGTCTGTGGAATTTCTTTCACAGAGAGCACTGGAGGCAGGGCCATTTAATATTAAAGGCAGATTTAGATACTTCTAAAGAGTATTGAGTGTTGGTGGGAGAGCAGAGCTCAGCCCACAATCAGATCAGCATGATCTTGTCAAATGCAGAGCTGGAACAATGGTCTACTCCTGCTGCTAACTTGTGTTCATGTGCTCACCTCCACATTAGCCAATCTGCAAAGACAGGGCCTCTGCCCAATTGCCTATTATGCTTGTTTGTTTTCTGGTTTGGGGTTCCTAGAAATGACCAGTTTTTGGAGTATACACTGGAAAAGAGTAGTTGGACTGCTAGAAGTACCAGGACAATGATTTCAACTTGATGTTCAAGTGTGATTTCATGGTGCACACTTTAGCTGACAAGATTTTGTTGCTTTTTAGGACAGTAAGGTGTATACTTTGACAGTGAGTGGCACCAAGAGTCTGAATTAGGGAAGAAACTGCCCAGCTCCAGTTTGTTACAGACGCTGAAGCTTCGTGCACTCAGACATTCAGATGCCTTCAAACAAACAGCGTTTCTCTCATTATCTCTTTTCTAAGAGTGAGAAAGACAAAAAAACAACTTGAAGACTCTGGAAAGAAATAGCTCTAATAAAAAAAGAGGATGTGATCAGCTGTTGAATTGAAAATACACTAGGCACCATCATGTCACAATCACAAAGAAAATTGAAATAACTGAGAAATGACTCATCTCACTCAAGTAATCCAGACTCTTGAAGTATAGAGTTTGTTTATGCATGTCTTTTATTCCCACCCAGATTAATGGTGTCAAGCCTTCCATTTTTGTCTCCTATTTGGAAATTAATGAGTGTTTAGAATTATAAACAGGTGTAACTTAAGTCACGTAGTAGTAAATCAGTAATCCATTTCTTGCCATTTGATAAAGAATCCTTATTTCCAATAATTAGTTATTTTCCTGTTAATGATGAAACATGGTGGAAATTGCTTTTGTCCTGATTAGCAATCTCTCAGTGAAACTGATCACCTTGTTGGTTAAATCAGGTAGTACCACATTTGTGACAGTTTATGGAATAATGAGGCTTGATTACCAGCACACTCTTCCCAATTGAGTCTTGGAAAAAAATGTATAAAGATTGGGATGATGTGAAATTCTTTCCTGTTTACGTCTGGGCAGATGAACCCAAATGAAGATCACTGGTACCATTGGGAATTATGAATGCAGTGTGAAACCTTTTGTGAGCAGGAGAAATGGATTGGGATTTCTCTTGGGAATCCAGGTATTAAGCACAGTAATAAGACAACAGCCGATCCTGTGTCTGAAATGGCTGTAAAAACAATCACAATGCCCAGTCTTTTGTCGTATGCATCAGAAATCCTCAATTCCATTACTGCTTCAAAGCACAATCTAGTGCAGCCTTCGTTCTGTATTTATTCCACAGAATGAACAGTGATTTCATTGTCCATTCACTTGGCAATTCACTTCCATGAGAATAGTAATACACTTGAGTGGATTATCAATTAAGAGTTACCAGATGTGCGTGGCATTTCAGATAACATTCCTTCAGATACATGCACATACCAAAGGTTCACGCTGTCAAGGAGAATTGCTATTAATCGGAAATAAAAACAAATGCTCAACAAATACACAAATCCAAAATTTGTGCAGATCATCAGATTGCCGAAGTCTTCTGGTCTCCAAATGCATTGCTCAAGTCTGCTCTGAATTTGGAGCAAGTTTCTCAGGGTTTGGCTATTGCCATGGTCTGTCTGTTCGTTTTTAATTGGAAAACTTAAGTAAAATGCTGAAGGCTATCAAAGGCCGCAAATGTCACTGTTCATGTATTTTAGGCTCAGAATCAAAAGTGGAACCCTTTGCTGGATTGATCTCAAAATGTGATACTTTGAAATGTGACAATTGGTTCGAGTTGTCTGGACATTCTTGTCTGAACTGGAATGGTTGCGTGATAGATGTAAGATACCTGCACATCAAATCCATTCATATAAGTGTTTACATATGCCATATCATTATACAGAAGAACATAACTAAAACATCAAAATAAGTTTTCCAAACAACAAACATTGCAGAAACTTAATCTCAGAATGATGACAGCTTTTTAAATCTGTTCTGAAATTTCCAGTTTCTTTTTGTTGGGTTGTTAAGACTTAATTAGGGATTCTATGATAATTTTTACAACTCTGTTCTGAGTCTCCTGGCATACACTTTACCTGATTTATTGATGACCTAAATTTTCTCAGTTCTAATAACTTGAAGATTCTGATCCAAACTCTCCTGGTTTGGAAGATCATTGAACTCATTTGTGCTTCCCCGAACTGATTTCAATTAGAATTAGAATTTGCTTTTATTGTCATGTGTACTCTCTCACATGAGCACAGTGAAACGTTTACAAGCTGCTACTTACAGCAGCATCTTAGGAACAAATGTATCCAGGCATAGAATCTTGGTATTAAGCAGAAAGAGAAAGAAAACAATGCCAGAAGTTAAACATTACTGTCTTTCTTATTAATACATAGAAAAAAGAGAAACAGTTAGTCTGTAAGCGCCAGGCCATGTGGCCTCGAACTCCTCATAAGGGCATGGCTTCGCCCCCACCGCTGACCCCAGGGGCTGTCTGCCCCCTCTCTCTCTCACTGACACCCAGGGTTCGCTTGCCCCCTCTCTCACTGACCCCCGGGATGGCCTGACCCCCATGGGCAGCCTGCCTCCTCTCTCACCGCTGACTCCTAGGGACTGCCTGCACCCTCTCTCATTGACCCCCAGGGGCAGCCTGTCCCCTAGGGACGGCCTGCTCCCTCTCTCACCGCTGACCCCCAGGGATGGCCTGCCCCCTCTCTCACCGCTGACCACCAGGGGTGGCCTGCCCCCTCTCACTGCATTTGGGATGATTGCCATGTACGCCAGAGACTCCCCTTGACACGGGCTCGCACCTCCCATAAGGTAAGTAGATTAGACTAAGAAGCAATGTTGTGAAAGAACAGGAAAAATAGTGAAAGTAATAAAAGTGAAAGCTGACGAGCTGCATGCAAGCAGGAACCCACTGCTACTCTGCCGCTAGCTTGGTTCCCCTGTAGGAGAAACTATTTTACCTTCTGAACTGAACTCTGGGCTTTTCTGAACTAAAACTTTGAACTTTCTGTTCATGAAGTCAAAACTAAACTCTAACATTTTCAACCTCTCCCTGCAGCAGGCCACTGTCCCTGCCTGTTTCAGGAGGGCCAACATCACCCCTGTGCTGAAGAAGGCTCATGCAGCATGTCTCAATGACTACTGCCCAATGGTCCGAACTTTGGTGGTGCACCGAGAACAACCTAGCTCTCAATGCTGGCAAAACCAAGGAACTCATTATTGACTTTCGGCGGGATGTTACTCATGCCCCCCTACACATTAACAGCACAGAGGTGGAACGAGTGGAGAGTCTCAAGATCCTCGGAGTGGTCATCCACAACAAGCTTTCTTGGACTCTTCATGCGAATGCACTGGTTACAAAAGCCCATCAGGCAGCTGAGAAAATTTGGCATGGTGGCGAATACCGTTGCTAACTTTTATAGGTGCGCCATCAAGAGCATTCTATCTGGATGTGTCACTAACTACTATGGTAACTGTACCATTCAAGATTGAGGGAATTACAGAGGGTGGTGAACTTGGCCCGGGCAATCACAAACGCCAACTGCCCATCTGTAGTATCATCTAACAGGCCCTTTGTCAAGGAAAGGCTGCCAGCATTCTCAAAGATCCATCCCACCCTGGCAATGTTTCTTTTTTACAACCTCTACCATCAGGGAGAAGGTACAGAAGCCTGAACACACGTACCAACCAGTTTCGAAACGTTTTCTACCCTACTGTTGTTAAAATACTGAATGGACTCAAAAACTCTTAACATTTGCCTGTACCTGTGTTTTTGCTTGTTTTTGCTGCTGTATTCCTACTATTTACTTATCTGTACTATGTAACTATGTGATCTGCCTGTACTGTTTGCAAGACAGAGCTTTTCACTGTGCCTCGGCACACGTGACAATCCTTTCAATTCAATTCAATTCAAAGTACCTTGTCTGTTTTATCTGTCATAAATGAATCGGTATATACATTCCATCAGATAGCACCAACGTGCCCTTCTGGAACTTGACTGAATCACATTCTTGTTTTGTACATGTATTTCGGTCACTATTTCAAATAACTTCCTGACAGTTCGTAACAAAGTTACTGTCAAGAAATGAAACCAAAATCCATCTGCCTCCAATTTAAAAAATTGAATCCCTAAAATGACAATACCATCTTGCACATCTTTAATTTACCATTCAGGACAAATATTTTTACCCTGTCCACCATCTTAAACATTCACTCCCTCCAAATGCGCACACAGTGGTAGCAATGTTGCATCATCTACAAGATGCATTTCAGCAACACACGAGGACACCTTCTAAACATGCAACCAACGAGAAGGACAAAGTCGACAGAGACTTGAGAACAATGCAAGTTTCTCTTTCAGCAGCACTAATATGACAGGGAACTGTATAGCTGTTCCTTCATTGTTTTGGGATAAAAGATGTGGGGGAACAGCTTCCGCACTAAGGGATTACCAGCACCCAAAAGGCTGCAATGTTTCAACATGGTGGTTCTCAATGACAATAAGGAAGGAACAACGAATATTGTTCATATCCCATGGAACAATTGAACGGTGAGTCCATGCCACCTGCTGCAATTAATCTTTTACATCTGTCTGCAAGAGTGGATTTGGCTTTGGTTTTATGATAACTCTATACCAGAGTTCGTTGCTCCTCTGCTACTTTGGCACCATGCAAAATGTTTATTCATTCACTGCACAAGAGGAACATCAAAGTTTGATTGCTGACCGGAGTCATTTTGTACTTGGTTTTCATTCTGACAATTCTTTGTTTTTCCAAAATTGGAAAATAGTTCACCCAATGTTTGTTTCCTTTATAGCAACTCTTTTAAAAAAAAATTTGTTCATTATGTAATCGCTTGTGAAGAGTTTTTGTTTTCATTTCCATCAGCAGTGCACCAAATACTGAATCAGAAGACTGGAAGTGGCCCCATACCCTGTTTCTATGCCAACTATCTCCTGTTACTATGCTCAGTTACTATGCCAGTAGTTTGCTGTGCTGTCTGCTCTGTTGTTTTGCAACACCTGCCCTATTATTCTTCATCCTGAGCCCTTTTTCATTTGACCTAGAGTCATAGAGATGTACAGCACAGAAACAGACTCTTTGGTCCAACTTGACCATGCCCACCAAATATCCTAACCTAATCTAGTCTCATTTGCCAGCACTTTGCCCATATCCCTCTAAACCCTTCCTATTCATTCATATACCCATTCAAATGGTTTTTAAATGTTGCAATTGTACCAGCCTCCACCACTTCATCTGGCAGCCCATCCCACACGTGCACCACCGTCTGTGTGAAAATGTTGCCCCTTAGGTCTCTTTCACATCTTTCCTCTCTCACTCTAAACTTATGCCCTCTAGTTCTGGACTCCCCCCACCCCAGGTGAAATGACCTTGTCTATTTACCCTATTCATGCCCCTCATATTTTATAAACCTCTATAAGGTGACTCCTCAGCCTCCGACGCTCCAGAGAAAACAGCCCGAGCCTGTTCAGCCTGTCCCTATAGCTCAAATCCTCCAACCCTGGTAACATCCTTGTAAATCTTTTCTGAACTTTTTCAAGTTTCACAACATCCTTCCAGTAGGAAGGAGACCAGAATTGCATGCAATATTCCAAAAGCAGCCTCACTAATGTCATGTACAGCCACAACATGACCTCCCAACTCCTGTACTCAATACTCTGACCAATAAAGGAAAACATACCAAATGCCTTCTTCACTATCCTACCTACCAATAGAATCTACTTTCAAGGAGCTATGAACCTGCACTCCAAAGTCTCTTTGTTCAGCAACACTCCCCATGACCTTACCATTAAGTGTATAAGATTTGCTTTCCCAAAATGCAGTGCCTTGCATTTATTTAAATTAAACTCCATCTGTCACTTCTCAGTCCATTGGCCCATCTGATCAAGATCCCGTTGTAATCGGAGGTAACCCTCTTCGCTGTCCACTACACCTCCAATTTTGCAAACTTACTAACTATACCTCTTATGCTTTCTGTTTCTGTTCTCCCCCTGCCATGTTTCTGCGCCATTCCTGCCCTGTGACTTGGTGCTGTGCCATCACCTGTAACATTGCCATGTAGTTGCTTGTTCTATTGCTATCCTGTGTTCTTACCTGTTGATATCTATCTCCTGGTCCATTGTACTTGGGAATAGCTGGCAAACAGAAAGGACTTGCAGAACACAGGGTACGAGATTACATAGTGCATCTTTCCTTCTGGTGTTTATCTGTGGTATCACTGTCTGAGCTGTGCCATAGAGAAGGTGGTTGGTGCATTAACTGGAGTCGGAAAAAATGGCACTGGAAAAGCACAGCATGACAGGCAGCAGCTGAGGAGCAGAAAAGTCAATGTTTCGGGCATAAGCCCTTCAACAGGAATTGGTTGCACCAATCCAGCTCCCAGTTACAGCTTAATGAGAAGTGCAGGAACAAGAACTGCTGTCACATTGCATACAACGGAGGCAACCTGCACAAAAGAAGACTAGGAAGTTTCACTCACAGCTGGAAACTAGACTCATGAAGTGCGAAATTTATATTTCTAATGTTTTGAGCCCTGAAACACCTCAAATAGCTAAAAATAACAACAATGAAACAGAGGGCTAAGCGTTCAGAGAGCTGAGTGAAAGCGTATTTAGGTTTTAAAAAGCTTGAGAAGCAGGAGAGATCAGGACGGAGTTGGGATGAAGAGATGGTTGCACCACCAATTCACTAATTTTGATGTCCAATCTGTGCAGCAAATAAAGGTTAATTATTGATTTTCTGATCACCCCAGCAATCAATACTGTCAATAATCATTGACTGTAGACATTCTCAGCTCATTCTGTAGCACTGAAACATTGGCAGTACTAACCAGTTATTCAGTAATAAGGATCTTGACATTTCAAGTATTGAGAAGCAAACAATTATTTGAAGCTAAGTAGCAAGTGAGTTGGATCATGGTATCCAGATGTTTGGGACCCTGTATGTGAATAGTCAACAGTCATCAGACTCAGCATGTTTCAGGAAAGATAGTCAAAACCCAGGAGCATTACAGAAATATAGAAAATGGGAACAGAAATAGGTTATTAGGCCCTTTTGAGTCTGCTCCACTAATCAATATGATCATGGCTGAACACCCAATTCAGTACCGCATTCTCTTTTTCTCTCCACACTTCTTGATCCTTTTTGTCCTAAGAATTATATGTAACTTCTTCTTGAAAGCATTGAATGTTTTGGCCTCAACCACTTTCTGTGACAGAGAACTCCACAGGCTTACCACTCTCTGGGTGTAGAGGTTTCTTCTCATCTCAGTTCCAAATGATCTATCCATATTCTTATAGTGTGGCCTCTGATTCTAGACCCCTGCTCATTGGGAACACCTTTCCATGCATTTAATCTGTCCAGTCCTTTCAGAACTTTAGAGATGTCTATGAGATTTCCATTTCCTCATTTTTCTAAACTCTACACAATATAGTGCTAACTGATCCAGTCTCTCCTCATAGGTCAGTCCTACGATCTCAAGAGTCAGTCTGGTAAATCTTTGTTGCACTCCCTCTGTA
This sequence comes from Hemiscyllium ocellatum, assembly GCF_020745735.1. NCBI lineage: Eukaryota > Metazoa > Chordata > Chondrichthyes > Orectolobiformes > Hemiscylliidae > Hemiscyllium > Hemiscyllium ocellatum. Next base: position 13,659,150 of record NC_083439.1, read on the forward strand.
ACCAGAATTAAAAATCATACAACACCAGGTTATAGTCCAACAGGTTTATTTGAAAGTACAAGATTTCTGAGTGCTGTAACCAGAATGTCCTTCCTCAGATAAGGAGACCACAACAGCACTCAATACTACAGATGTGCTTTCTCAATGCAATTCCAGCAAGATATCCCTGCTCCTGTATTCAAATCCTTTTACGAGAAAGGCCGATTGAGAGTCATAGAGCACAGAATCAGATCCTTCGCTCCATCTCGTCCATGACAAAGTTTCCCAAACTAAACTAGTCCCACTTGACTGAATTTGGCCCATATTCCTCTGAACCATTCCTGTTCATGTAGCTGTCTAAATGTCATCGAGTCATGGAAATATACATCACAGAAACAGACACTTCATTTGAACTCATCCATGCCGACCAGTTATCCTAAATAAATCCAGTGCTATTTGTCAGCATTTGGTCCATATCCCTCGAAATCCTTCTTATTCATGTTCCCATCCAGATGACTTTAAAATGTTGTAGTTGCACCAGCCTACACCACTTCCTCTGGCAGCTCATGCCATGCATGCACCACCCTCTGCGTGAAAACCTTGCCCCTTAGGTCCCTTTTACATTTTTCTTCTCTCATTTTAAACCTATGCTGCCAAGTTTTGGACTCCCCCCATCCCAGGGAAAAGACCTTGTCTATTTACCTTATCCATGCCCTTCATGATTTTATAAACCTCTATAAGGTCATCCCTCAGCCTCTGACACTCCAGGGAAAACAGCCTCAGCCTATTCAGCTCAAACCCTCTAACCCTGGCAACTTTCTTGTAGATCTTTTCTGAACCCTTTCAAGTTTTACAACATCCTTCCTATAGGAGGGAGACCAGAATTGCAATATTCTAAACGTGGCCTAACCAATGTCATGTATAGCTGCACCATGACCTCCGAGTTCCTATATTCAATACACTTACCAATAAAGGCAAGCATACCAATTGCTTTCTTCACTATCCTATCTACCAACAACTCTATTTCCAAGGAACAATGAACCTGCACTCCAAGGTCTCTTTTTTCAGCAGCACTCCCAAGGTCCTTACCATTAAGTATAGAAGACTTGCCCTGATTTGCCTTTCCAAAATGCAGCACCTCACATTATCTAAATTAAACTCCATCTGCCGTTCCACGGCCCATTGGCCCATCTGATCAAGATCCAGTTATACTTGGAAATAACCTTCTTCACTGTCTACTACACCTCTAATTTTGGCATCATCTGCAAACTTACTAACTATACATCTTATGTTCACATCCAAATCATTAAAATAAATGATGAAAAGCAATGGATGTAGCACCAATCCTTGTGGCAAACTGCTAGTTGTTGGCCTTCAGTCCAAAAGGCAACCCTTCACCACCACCATCTGGGTTTTACTTCCAAGCTAGTTCTGTATCCAATGGCTAGTTCTCCATATGTTCCATGTGATCTAACCTTGCCAACCCGTCTACCATGCCTTTGTGAAGTCCATACAGATCATGTCCACTGCTCTGCCCTCATTAATCCTCTTTGCTACTTCTTCAAAAAACTCAATTAAGTTGGAATGTCTTTTAAATGTTGTAACTGTACCTGTATCTATCATTTCCACTGCAGTTCATTCCACATACACACCACCCTCTCTATAAAAATGTTACCCTCAGGTTCCTTTTAAATTTTTCTCTTCACATGCTAAAAATGTGCTGCCTGGTCTTGAACTTCCCCACCCTCGAAAAAAGACCTTTAGAATTCAATTTACTCTCCTTTCTAAAATAAAGGAGAATTTTATAAACCTCTGTAAGGTCACTCCTCAACCTCTTACACTCCAGTGGAAAAAAAATGTCCCAGCCTCTCCAGCCTCTCCTTAAAACTCAAACCCTCCAATCCCAGGAACATGCTGGTCAGTTTTTTCTCCAATTTAATAATATCCTTTCCACTCTATAAAGCTCTACCCTATTCCTTAATTCTGCCATTCTTAGCAATGTGTAAAATGACTTTCAGCTTCTTATTATACTTTTAGACAATATCTTGCAACTGCTTTAAGACACTTTTGACCCTGGTACCAGGGAGCAAATGCGTCCTGAATTTTTGCTTATGGCTACAGAATCTTCTGTCTGTGCCCCTATAACAATTACTTGTTTGAACCTTGACAAACCTCACTTGACAGAAGATTCGGTCTTGGTGCCCAAGATCTGGCTGCCACTTCTACCTTCCTCTGACAGTCTAAACCCCACAACAGTATCCAAAGCTGTTTATCTGTTTGAGAGAGCGATTGCCACTGAAGATTCCAGACTTGGCAGGGGAAAATCTCAGTTGGGGACACGTTTTTAAGGTAAATACGAACAAAGCATTGGATATATTGGAGCAGAGATGGAAGCTTTGAATCAAGTCAAGGTTGGATGTAATCCTAGACCACCTGAGGTTGGAGCATATAATAAAAAGTTGACGTTATTATGGATTCATTTGGAAATTCAGCCTTCAAAGTACAAAACTGAAGAAAAAGAACAAATGACTGAGCATCAGTCAGCCTAGTCTGATCTACTCTGTTTTCTTATCATACAACACTTGTGAAAATGATTTTTGCTTTTGTCTAGTCTGAGAATACAAGAAATTTATAGGGTGGAACAATGCTTCACCAGAGCATTGTGACTGCACTATTATTTATTTTAGTTAACGTTTAGGAACTACAGATAAATTTTCTGGTGACAGATATTGCAATGAGATGGATTGGCCCTGGGAGCATGCAGTGAGAAAACAATTGAGTGGAGTTTGTTGTCATTACTTTTAGTCAGTTGCCCATTCAATAAAAGAGTATTTTTAGAAAGAAAACACAGCAGACCTCTTATTGCACACTTATTTTTAAACAATTTATTCTCTGAGTTAGTATTGCAAAATGAATTAATTTTCAAAATAAACTTACTGTAATAAAGTTGTGAGTAATTGATTGCTACATCTTGACTGACCGCACACAGCAGTCTCAACCAATTAATTGCAGATATGAGTTGTGACTGACTCTCTGCCTATAGAAGTTTAGTGCCCTCCTCCATCCATCTACTGCATAATTAATTTTAATGATTTATACCATTTGTTTAAACCCTTTCAGGAAATTTTTCAGTTTTTAGGCGATATTATTAAGAAAAAATTGTAATTCCATTGGGTTGTGCCAACAAGCAATGAACATACAAATGTTGTGTATTTTAGAAAATTGTGCAACATTCAGATGCAGACAATGCAAGTTTGGTCACATCTTTTAATATTTAAAGCGATTCAGATTGGTTTTAGTTTAAGGTTCAAAAGTGGGCTCACTGGCAATAATTATGTGCCTGACAGAGAGCTACAAAACAAAATGGATTGTCAGCTGACAGTATGGCGGCACCAGTGAGAAATCAGAACTCTGAAACTTGGGTCTGTGTCCTGACTCCAGAAGCTTCCATCACAACGGATGATCTGTCTGTCGAAAAATTGAGTTTCTTCTAAATCCAATGTAATGATGCTTATGAGTATCGAATGGGAAAAAGAGAAATGTCACATTCAATGGTATTCATTGGTCTCATTGAATTCTTACATTACGGAAGCAGGCCATTTGGCCCACCCACACTGAACCTCCAAAGAGTATCCTACCCAGAACCAGCCCCTTACTCCATCCCTGTAACTCTTCAATCCCAAGGCTAATTCACCTAACCTGCACGTCTTTGGACTGTGGGAGGAAACCGGAGCACCTGAAGGAAACCCACGCAGACACAGGGAGAACATGCAAACTCCACACAGTCACCCAAGGTTGGATTCAAACCTTGCCCCTGGCGCTGTGAGGCAGCAGTGCTAACCACTGAGCCACCATATTGTTGCCACATTGCTGTGCTGCTAAGGAATATTTACAGAGTCTGCTTAACTGAGGTAAAAGGCCATTTTATTTCAGAAACATGGCTTAATCTTGCTCCGAGGTTACAAGATAGAGCAAGATCATATGATGGTGCAGCACTTCCTATGATGATGTGTCTCAGTCAGTATATTATGCAGTTGGACCTAACTCGTTATGCCTGTTATGGACTAAGCCAGACCACTCAAAACATTCCCAAGCACGCAGCTCAGATCATAACTTTGCAAGTTGTTATGTATACAGTGAAAATTACCCGGATTAAAACAGACAAAAATTTACCACAATATTACACAATGCAACACACAGAACAGAATAAAGTAGCCCTACAGAGCTCAGTCTATCCAAACTGGACTTAATTGTGCTATTCTAAATATACACAACAGTCCCAGTAAGCAAACTTCCTTTAAAAACCAGTATAAATGGTTACAGGTTGAAGTTGAAGGGCCAAAAGAAAGAGATAGTTTCCACACAGCTCCCTGTTGAACTCCTCACCAGTTCAAGACTGAACTAAACTGCTCAGCCAGCGAGCTGACAACCTCCCTTTTGTTATACAGGTCACTTCTAAAAGATGACTGCTTTGGCCTGAAGTCACATCTGTTTACATATAAATAAAAGGCCTCTCAAAATCCTTTTCATCTCTATACCAAACCAGACTGATTGGAGCCCGACATGGTTTATTACCCCTCTGAAAAAAAAATCAGGGACAGAGACTCCTTGAGCTAAGGAACAGCTTTTAGGGGAAAAAAAGGGACTAGCTTTGTGACATATGACTCAGTCAGCACAATGAAGTGGTTAAGACAGTGAATACACTGGGGCATATATACATATCAGTAACATGTGAGTTACTAACCTTTACAGTATGCTTTTTCCTGATGTGGAAGTGCCAGTATTGGATTGTGGTGGACAAGGTCAGAAATCACATGACACCAGATTATAGTCCAATAGGTTTATTTGAAATCACAAGCTTTCAGAGCGCCGCTCCTTCATCAGGTGAACCTAACAAAGGAACAGTGCTCCGAAAGCTTGTGATGTCAAAAAACCTGTTGGACTCCAACCTGGTGTCATGTGACGTCTGACCTTCTCCTGAAGCACTGGATTCAGTCACGGTTATAATACTACAAGACATGTAAATCCTGCAGGTGAGGGGAATCATTGCAATAGCAGTGATCGAGAAGAAAAGAAATCACGAAACACATTTGGTGGATTTTGGCAGAGGGACAGTCACAGAAAATTCCAGGAATGAATCAACAATCCAATTCACAACGTGTCCGATGTTAATTTGGACATTAGACAAGCTGCTGAATAACTGAAGAAACATGATCTGATTGTTTGAAACAATTGAGTTCTCTTTTAAGTGCAGATACTTACTTCTCTTACAAGTCATCAGTGATCATTTTCCTGTGAAGTGGCAACAAATCAGTTTGAAAATTCCCATCAGTGCCAGCACTGAGCCATTGCATTTGCGTTATAATCTATATTTTCGAGAGATGGAAAAACAGATGTATTCATCAAATAAAGTGCATAATTGCTCACTTTATGATGTGTAACACTTAACACAGAATGATCTATTTTTCTAAGAAATCAATTATTCTCAGTGATGTACAGTGGCTACAATGATAGAAATGAGAGGAAGGAAAGACGTGAGAATAGTCTGTTAATGAAACGAAAAGGAATGGCTAAGCAGAGAGAATTAAGGCAGTTAAGAAGGGGCCAGTAAAAAGGCCGTGGGTGAACTCTTAATGGGTGTTAAAATTGCTTGTATTAACATAGTAGATTTAATGTTTCCATGTTGGTTTACCTGACCAATGTCAAAGTGACCCTCCTGTTTCTGCAGGAGTGTGGGATAGCACACCTCAGCAACTTCAGACCCTTCTGGTGTCTCAGATATATAGAAATACCAGTATTATAAGAATGGTCTTTGGTTTTTGTCAAAGTCCAATGTTCTTGATTGATTGTTTTTGGTTGTTTACTGGATATGCAACTGCACTGACCTAAAGTGCATCTGTGACAGTGTATGTAAACAAAAGGATTTTTATGAATATAGTATATTTTTGAAATAAAAAAGGCAGAGTGAGATGAATTAAGAAACACGAAGAGACAAGAAAAGTAGAGGAAAGGAAGGGATTGTGGCAATTAAGATGAGATAACACCAAAAAACACGAACAAGATGGAGGATAAAGTCCTCTCCAGATTCTTGAACTGAATCCCATATTATAGCATAAACAGCAATGCTGGAAATACTCAGCAGGTCATGCCACTTGTTGTATTTTATTAGTTTAGATTACTTACAGTGTGGAAACAGGCCCAACAAGTCCACACCGACCCGCCGAAGCGCAACCCACCCATACCCCTTACCTAACACTATGGGCAATTTAGCATGGCCAATTCACCTGACCTGCACATCTTTTGGACTGTGGGAGGAAACCGGAGCACCCGGAGGAAACCCACGCAGACACGGGGAGAACGAAAAACTCCACACAGTCAGTCGCCTGAGGCGGGAATTGAACCCAGGTCCCTGGCGCTGTGAGGCAGCAGTGCTAACCACTGTGCCACAGTGCACTTGCCTTAAGAAGGTGTGGTGATAACCTGTAAAAATCACATATTTTTATTCTCTTCCTTTTTAGATTGTGAATCAAAAGGAAAGTTAAGTCACCATAGTGTTACCAGTCTGTAGGGCTGCTTTTTCATGAGAGAGTATGGTGTTTACCCTGAGGGTCACCACACTTCAGGTTAGGGAAGAGATTGAGAAGGGAAGTCCTTCTTGGTGGCCTCAGTAGCATAGGAATTGAACTCTCACTGTTGGCATCACTCTGCAATGTAGTTAGTTTCTTGTTAATGAAAGAACCTGGTTTGCATATACTTTTAGCCTGAATTATACCGTGAGTTAAAATTGGGCAATCCAGTAGTTTGATCAATTTTTTACATTTATGAAGACTCCAGGAAAAGGTGAGGCCTTGACTTCTAGTGCATCATGACACACCTTCTTGCAGTCTGTATGATGTAGATATTGTCACAATGCTAATAAGGAGGACATTCCGTGATTTTAAACCAGTGCTGGTGAAGGAATGGTGATTGAGTTTTAAGTCAGGTTGGTGTTAGGCTTGGAGGTGAACTGGAAAGTGGTAGTGATCATATGCACCTGTTTCCTTGTTCTTCTATGGAATAGAGGTTCTGGGGGTTGCTTGTTGAAGAAGCCATGTTGTTGCAGTACGTCTTGTAGTTCACACAAATGCTGCCATAATGCTCCTGTGGTGGAGAGAATGAATTTTTGAGGTGCTGGACACAGGCATGGATTACTTCATTATCTAATTGGTGAGGTAAAGATGAACATCCTCAGTTTTGAGCTTATAGTGGAGGAAAGGTCATTGATGAAGCTATGCAAGATGTTTGGCTTGCGGATACTGTGAAGGTCTCCTCCTGCAATGTCTTGGAGCTGAAATAATTGTCCTCCAACAAGCATAACCATCTTTCTTTATGTTAGATATGACTCCAACTAATAAAAGATTTTCCCCCATTCCCACTTACTTCAATTTTACCTGGGTTGTTTGGTGCCACACTTGGTCAAATGATATGGAGGGCAATCACTGCAACCTCCCTTAGGCATTAAGCTCTTGTTCTTGTGTTGGTCAAAGCGTTAATGAGGACTGGATCTGATGTTGCTGTGGGAAGGAGCGCAAACTGAACAAAAGTGGGGAGATTGTCATTGAGTAAGTGTTACTCAAAACTACTATACGTGACATCTTCCATCACTTCACTGGTTACAGAGAGTAGATTGGTGGAGTGGTAATTGGCCAATTAGATTTGTCCTGCTGTTTGTGCATAGAACATAATTTCACTTGGTTGGGTAGAAGTCAGTATTTTGTGCTGGAGCAGTGCGGTTTGTTCTGAAGCACTGGGTTTCAGTGTTCCCAGTGAGCTGTGTAGTTGCTTGATCTTACAAATGGATCAAATTGACAGAAGACTCATTTCTGGCACTTGGCAGAAGGGTGAGGTCAATTAGATCATCCACATTATAACTCTGGATACAGATTGTTGCAAATTCTTCCACAATGCCCTTTACACACATCTACTGAGAATGTTGTTAAGAATAGGGTGTTTGTTTGAACCTTGGTTATTTGTTAGTTGTTCAGTTGTCCACCAGCATTCTGTTAGTGAAAGCAAGTAGTCAATTTCTTAATCAATGTAGGGGAAAATGAAACCTTCGAAAACTTGGCTTCATGAAAATGTCACAATATCTTATCAATAAGGTCTTCTGTGTTGCTCATTTGCCATTTAGTCAAATCAGAGATTAACTCACTGGATACAGGAATATTTTTCTTCATTAGCATCTATTCCCTAACAGAAATACAGTATGTTTTATTTTGTTTCATGGTCTGTTTCACATAAATGACACACTTTCTGGATTGTATTATTGTAGGATCTGGACTGTAGACTAAATTCAATGTGTAGAATGTCCTTGGTGGCGAATAATCGTAATGGCAAAAAGGGTAATCACTAACTTAGAAAGCAAACTAACAGTGTTTATTTGACAATAAAGATTGATAGTTAAGAGTTCACTAATTGAGATATGGCATGTTATATTAGTTTAAAACATATTGCTCAGTCTTCCTGGAGGATCCAAGGATTTCTTCAATCTTCTTGATGTGGAGGAGCCGGTGTTGGACTGGGGTGGACAAAGTTAAAAATCACATAACACCAGGTTACAGTCCAACAGGTTTATTTGGAAGCACTATCTTTCGGAGTGCTGCTCCTTCATCAGGTTCCAATGAGGTCGAGACACGAACGTTGTGCTGCAGAGTGGATTTGAACTGAGGCACACCTAGAATCATTGAATCCTTACAAAGTGGAGCCAACTGATGAAGGAGCAGCGGTCTGAAAGCTAGTGCTTCCAAATAAATCTGTTGGACTATAATCTGGTGTTGTGTGGTTTTTTAACTTAATCTTCTTGAGTTCTTGAACTTGGTGTCTTGATTCATGAAGCCCATCAAAATTTTAGCTTAGCTGATTTTGCTTTAACTTTCATACAAATTGATTCACACCTTTCAGACTCCACCTTTAGTTTCCCAGTATACATGAATTGCTAACCTTCTAATTTATCTTAACTGCTGGAGCTACGACTGCACAGCTGCCTGTATCTGACTCTTTCCCTTCCCATACCTCTTTCTCTCTTACAAAAATGTTCTTTACAAAACTTGGCTTTTTCTAAAATGACTAAGTCTGTGTTTTGCTGATCCCTACTAATGGATTTTTTAAGTAATGTTAAATTTGTGAGGATGACTTTTCTCACATTTTTTTACAGCAAACCCAACCTGATACAAATGGCCAAAAACCCAATATTCTGTGCAAATACTAATTCTCCAATAAGTGCCTTATTCTTAATTTCAACTGCTCTAACAAGTGTCTGCAGCAAGTGTTATGCAACAAACACTATCCCTTGGCAAGTGCAACAATATTTGTAATGTACTTTCATATTATATCCTTATTGAAGGTATCTGAAGAATTTAACCCACGTTTGTGCATCTATGTCAACAGAAGTAACAATTTCTAAGGCAAGTATTTGTGACTCTTGACCAACAAGAAAAGTGTCCTGAAAAAACCTGGTGCTTTCTCCTTGAGCCAGTATCTTTTCTAACTGCCAACTCAGTATTTTTAGTCAATCTGCTCATTTACATCTGGAGCAGGTAAGACTTGTAGCGAGACATTCCAGTGAGGTCAAGACACTAACACTGTACCGCAAGTTTGATTTGAACTGAGTCACACAGTTTTAATATCACTTAGAATCATAGAGTCTTTATAATGTGGAAGCAGGCTGTTTGGCCTGTTGAGTACACACTGACCCACTCAAGGCCCAGCCTCCTCTGTAACCCTGCATTTCCCATGGCTGACCCACCTAGCCTGCACATCCCTGGACACTATGGGCAATTTAGCAGTGTCAAGCCACCTAACCACATATCTTTGGATTGTGGAAGGAAACTGGAGTACCTGGAGGAAACCCATGCGGACATGGGGAGAATGTGCAAACTTCACGCAGAGAGTCAACTGAGGCTGAAATCAACCTTGGTGCTGTGAGGTAGCAGTGCTAACCACTGAGCCAATATATCATTTCACTTACTTGGGGAAAAATATTGTTTTGGGGAAACCTGTGGATATACCTATCAGTCTGGCTTCCCCAGCCACGGAATCACATACAATTGACATTGTGAAAGTTTAGATCTGTACTTGAGCCAGACTCAGCAAGTGATCAAGTATTTCCTCAAATTTAAATGCTGTTGAATAATTTAGATTAAATTGTTCGCCTTGAATCAACAGGCAATATTAAATATTTGCTAATATCCAATGGGATGTAATTTAATATGTTTAGACAAAACAATTCAGTGTAGTTTTTAAAAATTTCATCCTGTTCAGACACGCGGCAACATATCTGTGGGACAGGTGGGGATTGAACCTTTTAGCCCAGAGGTAGGGACAATACCACTACACCACGAGATCCCTAAATGCTAGCCATAATTTGTATATAAACAGTAACATCTGGTTCTCTGACCACTTCTGAAACATAACTTGATTTTGTTTTCTCAAAACTGCATCTGGCACATTGAGTAGCGATAAAATTAAGACTTTTCATCAATAAGCTTATGCACAACATAATTTGATAACCTCATTAAGCCTTATAAATGACACCAATTTGACAATGAGGTGGAGTCTAACAATTGAATTTTCTCACGCGGCCAGTTCAAGGCCCTGTGGAAAAGATCTCCTCCAACACACATGCATGAAAGACAGCAAAAGTACACAACTGAGCGGAATGTCAATGTACTCAAATAAATTAGGAATTGAAATGGAAGACGAAAAAGAACAAAACGTAGGCAAGAAAAATAATCAAGGTATGGTTGCAAAATAGTATGCAAAATATCACCCAGTGACATGTCCCGAAAGGGACCCAGAAAACAACTTTTGGGCAATTGACTCTCACATCTCCCTTCAAAAGCCCAGCACTGCAATTATATCCCCTTTGTGCAATTCAATTCTTTTTCTTTCTCTCAAAAATTGATGGAATATTGGATAAAGCTGCAGGTGAAGTCACAGCAAGTTCATGTCCCATTGCATTTTCTCCGTACGATATGTATGAAGCTATTGAATTTCAGTCTTCTCAGCAACATCAACTGAATTGATCAAACAAACACTAATAAAATCGTTGTGATGCAATTTAATAAGAAGTTACAGGACTTTATTCTGGGTTATTTCAGTTTTACACTTGCCCTTTGCCTCATCAGATGGTGCAGTGTTCAACAGTATTTTGTTTGAAGCATTCAGCAGTTTTGTGAGTTAACATGCCAGGAGTCAATGAGTACAATTCGCACTTTGACATCAGAAAGGTTGAGGTGTTAAGCTCCATTCTAGAATCTGAGTTCACATGGATGGATCTTCATTATCATCAAAACACAAACAGGGGAACAGGCCACATGAACTCCAGTTAGAAATGTACATGGTGTCAAGGCTCCACACAGAGTGTGATCTCATGAAGCCCTTCATAGTATTAGCTTCTACTTAAATGCAATGCCAGAGACACTTTTTGTTTGGATGAGTGGTCTGATAGGACACTAGAGCACTTGTTTGGCAGATGTCAAAAAATCAAATAACACTACTCAAAGTTGAGCATAGGTCCCTACCAATGGCTTGGCCCAGAGCAACCTCCATCAGAAAGAGATGAACTGGAGATGTATTTCATTGTTAGGTGGGATCTCATCATGGGTGTTGGTGTTTATCATTGATCAATGAACTTTGTAAGTTGTTCAGTGTATGTTCTGAATGGTGTTATGTGCCATATACTATTTTTTTAAGTTGCAATTTATGAAATTTATCCGACCCTTCTACATCGCAGTTCGTAAGGTGTTAAATAAAAAGCAATTGAAGTGATGCTCATTCGAGATGTATTTGATGTGGAAACCCAGGAACAATGGAATGAACTTCTGCTTTATTTACAACTTTAACAAGACTGCAAGTTGATTCTATCCAACTTACTTTGGTATCTCTTTGCTTTTGAAATAGAGGCAGAGGTTCAGAGAGATGTACAGCACAGAGTCAGACCCTTTGGTCCAACTCATCCATGCTGACCAGATATCCCATCCCAATCTAGTTCCACCTGGCCCATATCCCTCCAAACCCTTCTTATTCATATACCCATCCCATTGCAAGTGTACTAGCCCCCACCACTTCCTCTGGCAGCTCATTCATACACTTACCACCCTTTGTGTGAAAAGGTTGCCCCTTAGGTCTCTTTTGTATCTTTCTCCTCTCCCCCTGCTCCTCGGATGCTGCCTGACCTGCTGTGCTTTTCCAGCACCATTCTAATCTAAACCCTCACCCTAAACCTATGCCCTCTAGTTCTGGACTCCTCCACCTCAGGGAAGAGACTTTGTCTATTTATCCTATCCATGCCCTTCATGATTTTATAAACCTCTATAAGATCACCCATCAGCCTCCAGAGAAAACAACTCCAACCTGTTCAGCCTCTCCTATAGCTCAATCCTCCTACCCTGGCAAAATCCTTGTAAATCTTTTCTGAGCACTTTCAAGTTTCACAACATCCTTCTGATAGAAAGAAGACAAACATTGCACTCAATATTCCAACAGTGGCCTAACCAATGTCCTGTACAGCTGCAACATGACCTCCCAACTCCTATACTCAGTACTCTGACCAATAAAGGAAAGCATATCAAGTGCCTTTTTCACTATCCTATCTACCTGTGACTCTACATTCAAGGAACTATGAACCTGCACTCCAAGGTCTCTTTGTTCAGCAACACTCCCTAGGATCTTACCATTAAGTGTATAAGTCCTGCTAAGATGTGCTTTCCCAAAATGCAGCACCTTACATTTATCTAAATTCATCTCCATCTGCCACTTCTCAACCCATTGGCCCATCTGATCAAGATCCTGTTGTAATCTGAGGTAACCTTCTTTGCTGTCCTCTACACCTCCAATTTTGGTGTCATCTGCAAACTTCCTAACTATACCTCTCATACTCACATTTAAATCATTCATCTAACTGATGAAAAGTAGAGGACCGAGCGCCAATTCTTGTGGCACACCACTGGTCACAGGCCTCCAGTCTGAAAATCGACTCTCCACCACCACACTCTGTCTTCACCTTTAAGCCAGTTCTGTATCCAAATGGCTAGTTCTCCCTGTATTCCATTAGATCTAAACTTGCTAACCAGTCTCCCATGGGGAATCTTGTCGAATGTCTTAGTGAAGTCCATATAGCTCACGCCCACTACTCTGCCCTCATCAATTCTCTTTGTTACTTCTTCAAAAAACTCAATCAAGTTTGTGAGACACGATTTCCCATGCTCAAAGCCATGGTAACTATCCCTAATCAGTGCTTGCCTTTCCAAATACATGTACATCCTGTCCCTCAGGATTCCCTCCAACAACTTGCCTACCACCGACGTCAGGTTCACTGGCCTTTAGTTCCCTGGCTTGTCCTTACCACCCTTCTTAAACAGTGGCACCACGTTAGCCAACCTCCAGTTTTATGGCACCTCACCTGTGACTATCAATGGTACAAATATCTCAGCAAGAGGCCCAGCAATCACGTCTCTAGCTTCCCACAGAGTTCCAGGGTACCTCTGATCAGGTCCTGGGGATTTATCCACTTTTATGCATTTCAAGACATCCAGCACTCCCTCCTCTGTAATATGGACATTTTTCAAGATGTCACCATCTATTTCCCTACATTCTATATCTTCCATGTCCTTTTCCACAGTAAACACTGATGCAAAATATTTGTTTTGTATCTCCCTCATCTTCTGCGGCTCCACACAAATGCTGCCTTGCTGATCTTTGAGGGGCCCTATTGTCTCCCTAGTTACCCTTTTGTCCTTAAACTATTTGTGAAAACCCTTTGGATTTTCCTTAACCCTATTTGCCTAAGCTATCTCATGTCTCCTTTTTGCCCTCCTGATTTCTCTCCTACTGCCTTTATACTCTTCTCAGGATTCACTCGATCTATCCTGAATATACCTGACATATGCTTCCTTCTTTTTCTTAACCCAACCCTCATTCCCTACAGATACCAGCCTTTCCTTTCACCCTGACAGGAATATCCTTTCTCTGGATTCTCTTTATGTCATTTCTGAAAGCTTCCCATTTTCCAGCCGTCCCTTTACCTGCGAAATCTGCCCCCAATCAGCTTTTGAAAGTTCTTGCCTAATACAGTCAAAATTAGCTTTCCTTCAATTTAGAACTTCAACTTTTAGACCTGGCCTATCCTTTTCCATCACTATTTTAAAAATAATCAAATTATGGTCGCTGGCCCCGAAGTGCTCTCCCACTGCCACCTCAGTCATTTGCCCTGCCTTATTCCCCAAGAGTAGGTCAAGTTTACATCTTCTCCAGTAGTTATATCCACATACTGAATCAGAAACTTTTCTTGTATATGCTTAACAAATTCCTCTCCATCCAAACACTTAACACTATGGCAGTCCCAGTCTATGTTTGGAAAGTTAAACTCCCCTACCATAACCACCCTATTATTCTTACAGATAGTTGAGATCTCCTTCTAAATTTGTTTCTCAGTTTCCCTCTGACTATTAGGGAAGCTATAGGGAGGCTATAATACAATCCCAATAAGATGATCATCCCTTTTTTATTTCCCCTTCCAATCCAAATAACTTCCCTGGATGTATTTCCTGAAATATCCTCCCTCAGCACAGCTGTAATGCTATCCCTTATCAAAAACACCACTCACCCCTCCTCTCTTGCCTCCCTTTCTGTCCTTCCTGTAGCATTTATATCCTGGAACATTAAGCTGCCAGTCCTGCCCATCCCTGAGCCATGTTTCTGTAATTGCTATGATATCCCAGTTCCATGTTCCTAACCATGCCCTGAATTCATCTGCCTTCCCTCTTAAGCCTCTTGCATTGAAATAAATGCAGTTTAATTTTTCAGTCCTACCTTGTTCTCTGCTTTGTCCTTGCCTGCCCTGACTGTTTGACTTGCCTTTGTTCTGAACGGGACCAGTCTCAGATTGAAATCTTTCCTCACTCCTCCCTGGATGCACGCGCGCACACATACACACACACACACACACACACACACACACACTCCGTATTAGCTTACATCCACCCCCCCCCCCCCCCCCCCCCCCCCCCCCCGCCAGTATATTAGTCCCCTTACAATTTAGGTATAATCTGTCCTTCTTGTACCGGTGACTTCTACCCCAAAGCAGCTTCCAATAATCCAAAAATGAGAATCCTTGTCCCATACACCAGTTCCTCAGCCGTGCATTCATCTGCTTTATCCTCCTCTTCCTGCCCTCACTAGCTCGTAGGTCCTGGAGTAATCCAGACATGCTACTTTCAAGGACCTCCTTTTTAAATTCTGGCCTAATTCTCTGTAATCTGCCTTCAGAATCTCAACCTTCTCCTTTCCTATGACATTGGTTCCAATGTATACAATGACCTCCTGCTTGTCCCACTGCCCCTTGAGAATATTCTGCACCCTCTCTGAGACATCCTTAATTCTGGCACCTGGGACACACTATTCTGATTTTTCACTGCTGGCCACAGAAAAGTCCATCTGTGCCTCAGACTAGCAAGTTGCCCAACACAATTGATCTCTTGGAACCCAACATACTCCCCATTGCAGTTGAGCCAGTCTCGATACCAGAAACGTGGCTGTTCATGCTACATTCCCCTGAGAATCCATCACCCTCTACATTTTCCAGAACAGCATACTTGTTTGAAATGGGGATAGCCACAGAAGACTCCTGCACTACCTGCCTACCTCTCTTACCTTTCCTGGAGTTAACCCATCTACCTGACTGTATTTGTGACTTTTCTCTCCTCCTATAACTGCCATCCATCACACCGCCTTGCTCATGTAAATTCCTCATCGCCTCTAGCTGTCTCTCCAACTGATCAATTCGATCTGATAGGATTCACAACCAACAGCCTTTATTGCAGATATCGTTCTCAGTAACACATAAACTCTCCCTAAACCTCTGCATCCGACAAGAAGAGCGTATCACTCTACTAAAGGCCATTTTTGCTTCTTTCAATCTACAGACTCAGAAAATAGCACTGTCTTATTCCTCTACAAAACACTACTCCAGGCTAACTTAATACTTAGGGCTTTTATTTTTAAGTTTAAGCGGGAGACATATCTCAATAAACATATTATCAACTCACAACTGCAGACTTACTGTAAGGCCTCACTTAAAAATATCCACTTATCCGTTTAAGTTTCTCCCAAACAGGTTTCTCCAAGATTAGTTGTGAATTTCACTGTTTGTTAATTTTCCCAGATGCACTTTGATGTCCAGCAATACTTTTGACACTTTGAGAGTGGTCTATTTTTATACTACTCTTACTGACCTTCCATATATGCACCTTTACAAGGTAAAAGGTCTACCAGACCATGGTGCTTCTGTTTGAGTTGAGGGAGCTAAGTGATGGTAGTTTAAACCCAAGGGTCACCACGGCACACAAGAGGGGCGAGGTTGACAAGGAGAGTCCATCATAGTATCCTCAGCTGGTGCAGAAATTGAACCCAGACTGTTGGCATCACTCTACATTGCAACCCATCTGTCCAGCTAACTGACCCCCTCTCAACCTTCACCAGCACTCACTGGGAATGAATCTTCAACTCACTTTTACCTGAAAAACCTAAGGTGACTAAGTAATCTCGAGTGAGTTTGTATACCGTATAGCTAATTGGTGAACATGGATTATTAGTCAGAACTGGGACTTTGCTTCATCAATTAAATTCTCTTTGTGTTCTTCAAACGAAACACCAAGATGCAGCCAACGATGATATAATAGCTCAACTGCTCTGTTGGAGATGCCTGGCTGATAACTAAGGGCAATATATTTCACAGTATGTATTCACTGGTTTTCTTAATCTTCTCAGGTAATTCCATTTAACTCCTACTAACAGTTCAGGAATAGTATACAGTGGCAGAAAAGGGAATGACTGATAAGGAAATCATTTCTGATATCTTCTCAGCAAATTACACAGCAGCGTTTCAATCAAATGATTTTCATAAATAGAGAGTTTGGGGAACTGTGGGTATTTATCAGAGTATACCAGAGGGAAAAAAAAAGGTTATAAAAATGCCAGCAACATTAAGCAATGAAGGTTACTGGGTCATCCCAGTTCTGAAGTGTACACGGATTGGGAAGGAGGGGGGAATTCTTGGCAGCTCCTGGAGGTTTGGATGACCATGTGTGCAGGAGCTGCGTTCATCTGGAGCAAAGCAAGCTCTGGGCTTTGGAGTATGAGCAGCAGCAAGTGGGGGACTACGATATATTCATCAGGCACTGAGGGTTATGGGCAGAACATTTCAGGATTTGGTTTGGAGGAGCTGATTTTGGACTGGGGTGGACAAAGTTAAAAATCACGTAACACCAGGTTATAGTCCAACATGTTTATTTGTAAGCACTAGCTTTTAAGGCACCGCCTCTTCGTCAAGTTCCCCAACCACCTGATGAAAAGGCAGCACCTTGAAAGCTCGTACTTCTGAATAAACTTGTTGGACTATACCCTAGTGATGGGTGATTTTAAACTTGTAGGACTTGGTCAGCTCAAAGCGTGAGGAAACGTAATCAAAGAGGGGATGGGTATTAAATGGACAGAAGACGGGGATGAGGCAGATAGCAAGAAAATCTTTGGAAAACAATGGGAATAATGGCTCCTATTTGGATGTCATCCATAGCCAAGGCTGTGGCAGTGGCGGTGGCTCGGTATGGTAGAGTTATAGTGGTAGAGGATTTCTTGTGAGACTTCTGTGACCATAGACCCAACTTCATGATGGTATGTCACCTCTCAGGTGTCAGGATCAAGGATGTCACTGGACAGCTGCAGGGCGCACTGTGAAAAGGGGATGGTGAACAGCCATGGGTCACAGTGTATGTTTGGAACAATGGAGATGTGCTGCTGATTCTCACTACAGATTCTTGCTATCATATGTGGGAATGCAGGAAGAGAAGGAACACAGGGAGAGGGCGGTAACATGGGGAGAGCCCGGGAACACATGGAGAGAGAACACGAACATGGGAGAGAGAGCAGGGGCAATAGAGAGAGAATGGGTGCACAGGGAGAGCGTGGGTGCACGGAAGGAGAGCAGGAGCACGGGCAGACAGCAGGAACTCAAGATGGGAGTCGGGTAATGGAAGAGGGGCTGCAAAAGTGCATCTCCAGTCATCTCACTTTCGATATTCTTGACCATAACATCTTGGACACTTGGCCACCTGTTCTGTACATCAGCATTATTCTGCATCATGGAACCTGAGATTTTCTGCATGGATATCACTCCAGGAACTACTGTTATAATCATAGAGTCATAGAAATGTACAGTATGGAAACAGATCCTTTGGTCCAACATGTCCATGCTGATCAGATATCTAGTCTCACCTGCCAGCACCCGGTTCATATTCCTCTAAACCCTTTCTATTCATATACCCATCCAGACGCCTTTTAAATGTTGCAATTGTACCAGCCTCCACCACTTTGTCTGGCACCTCATTCTATACATGTACCAGCCTCTATATGAAAAAAGTTGCCTCTTTGGTCTCTATTATATCTTTCCCCTCTCACCCTAAAACTATGCCCTCTTGTTCTGGACTCCACCAACCCAGGAAAAAAAACTTTGTCTATTTATCCTATCCATGCCCTTCATGATTTTATAAACCTCTATAAGGTCACCCTTCAGCCTCCGACGCTCCAGGGGAAACAGCCCCAGCCTGTTCAGCCTCTCCCTGTAGCTCATATCCTCCAACTCTGGCAACATCCTTGTAAATCTTTTCTGAACCCTTTCAAGTTTCACACCATCTTTCCGATAGGAAGGAAACCAGAATTGCGTGCAATATTCCAACAGTGGCCTAACCAATGTCCTGTACAGCTGCAACATGACCTCCCAACCCCTGCACTCAACACTTTGACCAAACTCCTTCTTCACTATTCTATCCACCTGCAACTCCACTTTCAAGGAGCTATGAACCTGCACTCCAAGGTCTCTTTGTTCAGCAACACTCCCTAGGACCTTACCATTAAGTGTATAAGTCCTGCTAAGATTTGCTTTCCCAAAATGCAGCACCTCGCATTTATCTAAATTAAACTCCATCTGCCACTCATCAGCCCATTGGCCCAGCTGATCAAGATCCCGTTGTAATCTGAGGTAATCTTCTTCACTGTCCACTACACCTCCAATTTTCTTGTTATCTGCTAACTTAACAAACTGTACCTCTTATGCTCAAATCCAAATCATTTTCTATCCAAATAGTCAATAAAAGGCAAGAAGATCAGCTGGTCTATCAAACCTGTAATCCCTACCTGAAGAAATGCTACTTGCTGAGATTAGTAACACTCCCACCCCCCTATACTTAAATATCACCGGTAAATGAAGAATAAGTCCATTGAAGACCTCTGATTCTTATGGACAAACAAACAAATTCCACACAGACTGGTACTAATAAAAACACTCACCCATTGCAACCTCAGTTGACTTATGCAAATAAATACGCTTTCCTCCTTTGTCTGTTCAGCAGCTGAATAAATTGTAATATTAATTAGTATCAGCATTCATCAGTGTAATTCCAGTTTCTTTGTGAAAGTGTTACTATTGTGTGAAAGGTGTCAGAGATGTGAAGACATTAAAAAAAGAGAAGAATTGTATGTGCAAAGTGCTGCAAAAGGAATGAAGATGGTAAAAAGGGAGATGTGCCGCAGTGATCATCGGAGAGTGGTAGTAATTGAAGGAGGGATGGTGAGTATATGCTGGAACACCACATACGAGTAGTACAAAGCACATCACAGATTAATAATAGATTCTTCATGAATTACTTTACTTATTCTTGTGAGCTTATTGAACTTCTTGTTGAATGGTCATCTTCTCCTGAAGATGGTGTTTTTTTCACAAATGCATTCCGCTACCTGTGCGAGGTATCTTGCCTAGAAACCATCCTGTCTCCAGACCTGTTAAGAGGTGCTCTCCTTTCTGCTGGTCATCTCGACTGATATCTTAAGCACATTGTCTGAAAAGCCCGGGTGGGTGAAATGGGAGGCTCCTGTAGCTTAGCTGTGTCTCCCATAGTCCAATGTCAGCAGCTTGCAGTTGAAGGCCCCTCCCATTTCAAAGGTCTGGTTTGCCTTTGACCAATGCCATCATGCCCCAAACTGAGGTTCTGTCACATGAGCAACCAATTGAAAGCATGTACAGGATTAGTAGCACACCTACTGTAACTGAGTTTGTGAATCTTAGTTCTCCTTTGTGGCCAACAATTTAACTCACACTCTGTGATGTTTGTTTTGAGCATCTAAACATCCTTTTATTTGTTTATTCATTTTGTGGAATGTGAGCATCATTGGCTGGCAAGAATTTATTGCCCATCCTTACTTGCCCTTGAGAAGGTGGTGGTGAGCTGCCCTCTTGAACCGTTGCAGTCCACCTGCTGTGGATTGACCCACAATGCCTTTAGGGAGGGAATTCCAGGAATTTGACCCAGCGACAGTGAAGGAACGGTGATATATTTCCAAGTCAGGATAGTGAGTGACTTGGAGGGGAATTTGAAGGTGGTGTTGTTCCCATATATCTGCTGCCCTTGTCTTTCTCAATGGAAATAGTCGTGTGTTTGGAAAGTGCTGTCTGAGGGTCTTTGGTGAACCTTTGCAGTGCGTCTTATAGATAGTACACACTGCTGCTACTGAGTGTTAGTGGTGGAGGGAGTGGATGCTTGAATGGATGCAGTTTCAACTCTAGCGTTTCCCAAAATAATTACAAATGAATGAATAATCCTTCACATTCTCCCTCTGTCTTCCTTCTCTCTTGCTGTTACTCTCTTTCTCTCTTTGTTCCTCCATCTCTCTCTCACACACACACATTCTCTCTCTCTCCAGTGCTATTCATTGCTTTATTCCATGAAATCACTCTGGATCAAGGTGAAGAGCTAGTCTCCAAAAACTACTTTGGACGTTTTGGGAATTTAACCCACAATGATGCTTTTACTCAGCACACCCTCTCTAACCATCTAGACCCTCATACAGCAGGAGACCTGATGTCTCTGCCATAACATTTCCCCATCACTTATACCATTGGGAAGCTTGATCTATAACTGGCTGGTCTTGAAGATGGAGCAGTGAGGTTTAAATGCACACTTAAAACTTTCCGTGGTCAGCAGTCATGGCACGAGCTGGACTGTGTAGCAAACAGAAAAATAACTTATGCTAATAACAAGTCAGCAAGTGCCGGAAAAAGAAAAATCTCAGCAAGTCTAGTGGCATTTGTGGAGAGAAATGCGAGTTAACGTTTCAGGTCCAGTGACCCTCCTTCAGAACAATTTCCAACACTGCTGGTACTTTCAGTTTTTTGAAATAACTTTGTGATTTGATGTTTCCTTTGTCTTTTATATGATTTATTAATTGTATGCATCTAAAAATTCGCCCTTTTGTTTGTTCCTTTTTGTTTCACGACATCCGCACAATACCAAATTTCTTTACTGTTTCTAATTAAAAGCAGTTGAATTACATAACTGCTGAACTCTCATTGCTAAATGTTGAAAAGATGATGAATACTGATACAATCGAATTCATGTGTCCTCACTCACTAGAATGAGACAATTGATGCACTCTCAGGCATTACAGACTCTCTCAAACCTGCCTATTTGGAATTTGTTGAATATCTGAGCTGCTTGATACAGAGAGAAACCTTTTCAGCCTATGTGTGTGGGTTGGATTCAAATCCCCATTCTGGAAGTGAAGGATGGCTGTTGTGGTTGATTTTAGCAGCAAGTTGTTACGCCTCGTTTGTGTTCTGTTCAATTTGTTACAAAATGGTTTTTAACATTTTCATTCTATTTCCCTTAGCTCAAATTGCAAGGTGTTCAGAAATGAAATGCAGTGTGTTGTTTCTGGCAGCAGCTGTTGTCCTGGTTGAGCAGTGTTGGATTGTAGTAATTAATATTTGCTGAACTGCATTGGGAAAGTAATTGAGTGTCACTTTCTCAACAGATTCTGTCATTGTATAAAGAAATGACAAAGAAAAATACACACTGCCAGGTTACAGAATAAATGACAGCCGTTTTCCGTTTGTAGTGCCAGGACTGGGAGCTGATGAAATGAATTACTGGATTAATAATGCAGGGAAACGTGAGTTCAAATCCCACCATAGTGGTTGGTGAATTTAAATTCAATTTATAAGAAGCTGGAAATAAAAATTGATGTCAATAGAAGTGACCATGAGACTGACTCCTTCAATTCCTTCCTCTTTGCCTCTCTCTTTCTCTGTCTCCTCAGCTCCACCTTGCTCTATCATCTTTCTCCTCTCTATTTAACTATTTCTCTCTGCTGCTCCTCTTCTTTTTGAAAAAAGAGAGATGGTCCGTGTGATTATGAAGGTATCTAATGGCAAAATCTAAAGGTATCCCAGCAAATGCTGAAACTTGTGAGCGCAATCTGTTAGAACTGCACAGCAGTTTGGTCATCACGCATGAAAAAAGACAGGGTAATGCATTGGCTTTTGGTGAAGATTTCATCCTGAGCTGTTGACCTCTCTTTTATGAATGCTGATGGTTTCTGTGCACTGTTCTGAAACGTATGTATTAATTCTGCTGTCTTAACAGCACCAAGTGAGTTATCTCTTGATAGTTGCATACATTTTATGAAATGCATGCTTTGCGTTCGGTCTGACAATCTTCACAGTTTTCTACAGCACACTTTGTACATGCGAAACAATCCAATTAGTTCTTTGAACTCTATGCTATTGGAGCTTTATGGCGAATTCAAGATGTTCTTGCAATGACATTCAAAATCGCAATTCCCCACTTGAGCACACAGTGTAACCTGTCTCAGAACAAATAATCAGAGTAATTACTGATCAAACTTCCAATTAATTAACAATACAATATTGTTAAGAGAAATTGGAAATGGCTTTGTGTTTATGAAACTGATAATGAATTCCACAGTAAAATTCAATTTGCAAATAAAGAAATTTTCCAGCTGTGATATTTTGGGCGATTA
Source organism: Hemiscyllium ocellatum (assembly GCF_020745735.1). Classification (NCBI taxonomy): domain Eukaryota; kingdom Metazoa; phylum Chordata; class Chondrichthyes; order Orectolobiformes; family Hemiscylliidae; genus Hemiscyllium; species Hemiscyllium ocellatum. The sequence goes on from NC_083439.1 coordinate 13,682,037, forward strand.
AATTCAAACAAATCAAACAGTTTGCAAAATGGTGGAGATGTTGGTATAAGATTTATAAATGAACCAACTTCTACACTGATGGATCAATTTAACAAAGAGATTGATCAATATGTCCTTGTCTTGTTGAGGTAGTGCTAAAGCAGATGGAGATTCACATGGGCTGGATTAGTTTTAGCTGAAGTGAGGACTGCAGATGCTGGAAATCAGACCCTAGATTAGAGTGGTGCTGGAAGAGCACAGCCAGTCAGACATCATCCAAGGTGCAGGAAAATCGACATTTCCGGCAAAAACCCTTCATCAGGATTCAATGATGAAGGGCTTTTGCCAGAATCGTCGATTTTCCTGTACCTTGGATGCTGCCTGACCAGCTGTGCTTTTCAAGCACCACTCTAATCTAGACTCTGAATTAGTTATGGATCTAACAAGGTCTAGAGGAGATTTACTCCAAGTCTGTCCAAGTTAACATATTCAAATTAGCTACTTTTGGAATTAAAAACTTATGATTCCTGACCCATTATCTTAATTGAAGAAAAGTGTTTTTTTTTAAACTTATTACATGATTGTGACATTTAGAAATTAAGACATAAATCCCAGGGACGTTTTCAAGATTCTGGCCAGGGATGGGATTATGTTTGTGTGGATGTGGGAGGAGTATTTGGATTGGGATTTGTTTTAACTCCACAGGCTTTGATCTTTGCACTGTAATAAAGAAACTGTGGTGAACCTTGAATGAAAAAAATCACCCGCATTGCTTTGAGGGCCTTATGACAAGGGGCTTGGTCCTGAAAACTACAGCAGCCTGTGACTCCAATGGCTGCAACAAGAACTGTTGACATACCCCGCCCCCATCAGTCCGTCCTCCTGCCTGTTATGTCTGTTTTTCCCTTCGAGGTGATCAATTGTGAAGATTGTCATGTTACCTTAAGGGATCAAAGACATCTTCTTTGGACTGAACCATTTTCTTCCTCTCCCACTGATGGGGCCCAGTTGTAGATTTTGGTAGAGACTGGTATATTGTCGCATCTAGTTTGATGTATCAATTTCCAGTCTTGTGAAGGTTTCATGCTGGGGAGCAGTAACTCCCAGGAGAGGTAACTTCTCCCTCGCTATCTTGCCATTTAACACCATTGTTTGAGTGGAGAGAAGTTGAAGTTCCATGCATTACAAAGCCATGTGGGAGCTTCCAGTGTTGGTTGACATCCAGCTTCCAGAACATTCCACAGGAATCCTGCTGGAGACATGGCGCATGTCTGTGAGAAATCATGAGGAAATTTGGGGAGAAAGTGAGGTCTGTAGATGCTGGACATCAGAGCTGAAGATGTGTTGCTGGAAAAGCGCAGCAGGTCAGGCAGCATCCAAGGAACAGGAGATTCGACGTTTTGGGGATAAGCATGCCCTGTTCCTTGGATGCTGCCTGACCTGCTGCGCTTTTCCAGCAACACATGAGGAAATTTGGGTCTTGGTCCTCATTGAAATATAACAGTGAGCACTGCCATTAGAAGGTTTCCCCAGTTAGTTTTCACTCTTCTAAGTAGGCAGCTAACTTGGAACATCAAATGTTAATTGTCAATGTTAAATTTAGTGAATAAGAATCATAGAATCCCTACAGTGTGGAAGCAGACCATTTGGTCCATCGAATCCACTCTGCCATTCGAACAGCATCTCACCCAAACCCAACTCCTGACTCTATCCCTGTAACCCTGCATTTTCTATGGCTAATCCACCTCGCCTGCACATCCCTAGACACTACTGAGCAATTTAGCATTGCCAATCCAACCAATCTGCATGTCTTTGGATTATGGGAGGAAACCAGAGCACTCGGAGGAAACCCACACAGACATGGGGAGAACTTGCAGACTCCACATAGCCACCTGAGGGTGGAATAGAACCTGGATTCATGTGAAGCAACAGTGCTAGCCACTGAGCCATCTAACTTCAGACTTCGATCACCCTCAGCATTATGTTTCAATATTACCCCATTGTGCAAATAAATACTCACCAGCAAACAACGTACATCTTTGCATCAGCCTTGTCCACTTTCACTCTCCATAAGTGAGGGTTGCTATTAACTGAAATGGATTCCCAGAAGCTGCTAGGTAGAGACACTCAGACTGGACAGTCTATCACTGGCAAATCATTAATTGACAAATGGTATATTAATGACTCTAAACTCGAGCCTTGGGAAAAACTGTCAACATTCTGTGTGGAGCTGATTTATCAGGTCTTATTATATGAGCAAACACAGTTTAACAAGTAAGAAGCTTTTTGAAAGTAGATTCAGCCAGTGATGTTCTAAAGTCTAAATAACTGCACACTATTGATTGCCAGCAGAACATGGACTCCATAAAATGCCATTGACTGCTTTATTAGGGGGTTGTCTGGCTAGTTTGCAATAGAGAGTGATACTAATAGCATGGGTTCAATTCCCACATCAGCTGAAGTTACGATGAAGGACTCTCCCTTCACCTGACAATGCGATGACCCTCAGGTTAAATCTCCACCAGTTGTCTCTTTCTCTCTGATGAGAAAGCAACCCTATGGATTGATAAGGCGATGGTGAAATTCCCTTCTTTAGGGCGGCACGGTGGCACAGTGGTTAGCACTGCTGCCTCACAGCGCCAGGGACCTGGGTTCAATTCCCGCCTCAGGCGACTGACTGTGTGGAGTTTGCACGTTCTTCCCGTGTCTGCGTGGGTTTCCTCTGGGTGCTCCGGTTTCCTCCCACAGTCACAAAGATGTGCGGGTCAGGTGAATTGGCCATGCTAAATTGTCCGTAGTGTTAGGTAAGGGGTATAGGTATGGGTGGGTTGCGCTTCGGCGGGTCGGTGTGGACTTGTTGGGCCGAAGGGCCTGTTTCCACACTGTAAGTAATCTAATTAATAATTACCACTGCTTGTGAAATGAGCGATTCAAGTGATTCTAGGCACTAACAATTGAAGTTCCGAGGAAGGATTATTAATGAAATTAAGGTGGATTTCTGGTGGTTGGGGGGTGGAGGGAGGTGATTATGAATTGACTCATCAGTATTGCACAAGAACATAAGAAATTGCTCCAGGATTTGGTGGTTTGGCCACTTGAACCTGCTCCCCTACTTTTTTAAAGTTCACTCATAGGATGTGAGTGTCATTGGTGAGACCTGCAATTGTTGCTCATCCCAAGTTGTCCTTGAGCAGGTGGTCATGAGTTGATTTGTTGAACCGCTGCAGTCCGCTTAGTATACAGACACCACAATACCATTAGGGAGGGAATTCCAAAATTTTGACCCTGCAACACCGAAGAAATGACAGTATATTTTCATGGCTAGATGATGAGTGGCTTTGAGGGGAACTTTCACATGGTGGTGCTTCTATGTATCTGCCGTCTCCTAGATGGTGGTGATCATGAGGTTGGAAGATTCTAGCTGAGGAGGCTGGGCAAGTTGATATAGTGCATCATGCAGAGGGTGCACACAGCTGATTATGACTCTTGTTGGTGCAGGGCACGAATGCTTATGTATCAGTAAAGTGGGCTGGTCTGTCTTGGATGGTGTCAAACCTCTTGAGTGTTCTTGGAGCCTGATTCAGTACTGACTGCAGAAAGTGCAAAACTTGACCTACTCTTGGGAAATAAGGTAGGGCAGGTCACTGAGGTGTCAGTGGGGGAGCATTCTGGGGCCAGCAACCATAATTCTATGAGCATTAAAATAATGATGGAAAAGGATAGATCAGAGCTAAAAGTTTAAGTTTTAAATTGGAGGAAGGCCAATTTTGATGGTATTAGGCAACAACTTTTGAAAGCTGATTGGGGGCAGATGTTCACAGGTAAAGGGGCGGCTGGAAAATGATAAGCCTTCAGAAATGAGATCGTGTTCAGAGAAAGTATATTCCTATTAGGGTGAAAGGAAAGGCTGGTAGGTATAGGGAATGCCGAATGATTAAAGAAATTGAGGGTTTGGTTAAGAAAAAGAAGGAAGCATATGTCAGATATAGACAGGATAGGCCAAGTGATTCCTTAGAAGAGTATAAAGGCAATATGAGTATACTTAAGAGAGAAATCAGGAGGGCAAAAAAGGGACATGAGATAGCTTTGGCAAATTGAGTGAAGGAAAATCCAAAGGGTTTTTACAAAAACATTAAAGACAAAAGGGTAACAGGGGAGAAAATAGGGCCCTTCAAAGATCAGCAAGGTGGCCTTTGTGTGGAGCCGCTGGAGATGGGGAAGATACTAAATGAGTACTTTGCATCAATATTTACTGTGGAAAAGGACATGGAAGATGTAGAATGTAGGGAAATAGATGATGACATCTTGAAAAATGTTCATATTACAGTGGAGGAAGTGCTGGATGTCTTGAAACACATAAAAGTGAATAAATCCCCAGGACCTGATCAGATGTACCCAAGAGCTCTGTGGGAATTGAGGGAAGTGATTGCTGGGCCTCTTACTGAAATATTTGTATCATACCGAGTTTTGAGAAAATTTGTAGCTCAGGTTGAGGTTTGTTTGCTGAGCTGGGAGGTTCATTTTCAGACATTTCATCACCCTACTCGGTAACATCTTCGGTGGGCCTTCAGATAAAGCACTGCTGATAATTCCTGTTTTCTATTTATATGTTTGGGTTCTTTGGGTTGGTGATGTCATTTCCTGTGGTGATGTCATTTCGCAGAGTAGAGGAAAATCACCTATACCATGTATTCGAAAAGAATGGGTACCCAATGAATATAGTCCGCCAATTTCTCAGCAGCAAACCCAAACAAGCAGACAAAACGCATCCAGAAACCTGAGCCACACTCCCCTACAGCAAAGATATCTCAGAAATGACTTCCAAGCTACTCAGACCGCTGGGCATCATGGTCGCCCACAAGCCAACCAACACACTAAAACAACAGCTAATGAACTTTAAAGACGCTATACAGACAAGTAAAACTTTTGTCATTTACAAAATACTGTGCAAGAACTATAACAAACACTAGCTTGGACAAACAGGCAGAAAACTAGCCACCAGGATACATGAACATCAACTCACCACAAAATGACATGACCCTCTCTTCCTAGTATCCTTACTAGGAAGGATACCATTTCGACTGGGACAACACATCCATCCCAGGACAAGCCAAACAGAGACATGGAGGAGAATTCCTAGAAGCATGGTATTCCAACTGGAACTCAATCAACAAATACATTGAGTTAGACCCCACCTACCACCCTGGGAAAAAAAACAGGAAATGACATCTCCATAGGAAATGACATCCCCAACCCAAGGAAACCAAAACAGATAAATACAAAGCAGGAATTATCAGCAGTGCTTGCCCAGGAGGTGCACTGAAGATCTCGGTGAGTAGGGCGAAGAAACGTCTGGAAATTAACCTTCCAGCTCAGTGAGCAAACTTACATCCAGATACTTGTATCATCGATAGTCACAGGTGAGGTGCTGGAAGACTGGAGGTTGGCTAGCATGGTACCACTGCTTAAGAAAGGTGGTAAGGACAAGCCAAGGAACAAAAGACCGATTGGCCTGATATCGGTGGTGTGCAAGTTGTTGGAGGGAATCCCGAGGGATAGGATGTATGCTTATTTGGAAAGGCAAGGATTGATTAGGGACAGTCGAAATGGCTTTATGCATGGGAAATCATGTCTCACAAACTTGAATGAGTTTTTTGAAGAAGGAACAAAAAGACTTGATGAGGGCAGAGCGGTAAATATGATCAGCAAGGCATTCGGCAAGGTTCCCCATGGGAGACTGGTGAGCAAGTTTAAATCTAATGGAATACAGGGAGAATTTGCCATTTGAATACAGAACTGGCTCAAAGGTAGAAGACATAGGGTGGTGGTGGAGGGCCTGTGACTAGTGGAGTGCTGGAAGGATCGGCGCTGGGTCCACTACTTTTCATCATTTAGATAAATGATTTAGATGTGAGCATAAGAGGTATAATTCGTACATTTGCAGATGACACCATATTTGGAGTTGTAGTGGACAGCGAAGAAGGTTACCTCAGATTACAACGGGATCTTGACCAGATGGGCCAATGGGCTGAGAAGTGGCAGATGGAGTTTAATTTAGATAAATGCGAGGTGCTGCATTTTGGGAAAGCATATCTTAGCAGGACTTATACACTTAATGGTAAGGTCCTAGGGAGTGTTGCTGAACAAAGAGTCCTTGAAGTGCAGGTTCATAGCTCCTTGAAAGCAGAGTACAGGTAGTTAGGATAGTGAAGAAGGCATTTGGTATGCTTTCCCTTATTGGTCAGAGTATTGAGTACAGGAGTTGAGAGGTCATGCTGCAGCTGTACAGGACATTGGTTAGGCCACTGTTAGAATATTGCATGCAATTCTAGTCTCCTTCCTATTGGAAAGATGTTGTGAAATTTGAAAGGGCTCAGAAAAGATTTACAAGGATTTTACCAGGATAGTTTGAGCTAAAGGGAGAGATTGAATAGGCTAGGGCTGTTTTCCCTGGAGCGTCGGAGGCTGAGGAGTGACCTTATAGACGTTTATAAAATCATGAGGGCATGGATAGGATAAACAGACAGTTTTTTTTCCCTGAGGTGGGGGGTCCAGAACTGGAGGGCATAGGTTTAGGGTGAGAGAGGAAAGATATAAAAGAGACCTAGGGGGCAACTTTTTCACATAGGGGGTGGTACGTGTATGAAATGAGCTGCTGGAGGAAGTGGTGGAGGCTGGTACAAATGCAACATTTAAAAGGCATCTGGATAGGTATATGAATAGGAAGGTAGGGATATGTGCTGAGTGCTGGCAGGTGAGGCTAGATTGCGTTGGGATATCTGGTCGGCATGCATGAGTTGGACCGAAGATTCCATGCTGTACATCTCTATGACTCTATGACTCTGTACTCATCCAGGCAAGTAAGGAGTATTCCTTCAAATTCCTGACTTCAATCTTTAGGTGTAATCAGGCTTTCGAGGATCAGGTGGTGAGTTACTTGCTCCAGGATTCATTGCCTCTGACCATCAGTTGTCTCCACAGTATTTGTTAGGCTTCTTGTCAATGATAATCCCCATTCAACATATCGCGATGGTACCTCAATCCCACTTTTCCACAATACCCTGTATCCCTTGATTCCCCTGGTATCCAAACAATGATTTATCTTGCCCTTGATTACACTTGATGACTGAGTATAGACATACATTTCGGTCATCAAAACCTCCAAATGTTCAGAACCCCAGGGGGAGATGACATGTTTCCTCATCTCTGTCCTGCCATGAACACTGGACTTCACAAATGTCTCCTTTTGTCTAAAGTGAAACAGAATTCTGGAAGCTTGGAGACATAACCATGTCATCTGTTGCCTGGGAAACCAAAGGTCTGAAGAAAAGACATATTGATGTAAAATATTAACCCTGTTTCTCTCTCCGCAAATGTTAAGATCTGCTCGATTTTCCAGCACTTTCTGTTTATATATTAATTAATGTGGAGATACCTACTTTTTCACAGCATTCCCTCTAATTTTCCCATCGACAGCATCTGTGTGAGGCAGAAACTTCTGGAACCCAGAGGCAAGCTGAAAATCGTGCGCCAATGCCAATTGCCATGTGCAAAACATTGGACGGTTCACCACACAATTTAGAGAGGACATTGCTCTTTAGTTTGAATGTATTAGCCACCTGTCAATTAATTATTGATTGTTGTTGATTTTACTTCATTTGTTACAATAGATGCCTTAAAAGTGAAACCTTCTCCTTCTGTAATTTCCATCAGCAGCTTTGAAATGCATGCCTTTTAAAAGGTTATACGTTGTTAAGGGGATTGTAATGGTCCTAAATGGCCAACTTCGTATTCTGAGACTGTGATCTTAAGTTCTAGATTCCCTAGACAGGGCAAACTTCTTCTCAGCTTCTCAATGATCTTAACTTTTCATTCTTCCACATTCTGGGGAATAACGACATAATCCACTCAGTGCCTCCTCACAAGACAATCCCTTTCACTCAGGAATCACTAAGGCAAGTATATTCTTCCTTAGCTAAGGACATTATGAAAGAGTCAAATGCTATGGGCAGAAATTGAAAAGAAAGAGATATAGGGTTGCAAAGGGAGTCAGGTGGAAGAGGAAAGGGATAATAGACATATTGAAATGTTACCAGGGTGAAAGACTGAAGCAGACACTATGAAAATGAACTTAAGAGACAATTTGATATGTTCTGAAGGGAAGAAGGGTTTAAGTATTGTAGTGGCAAATTATGTTGATCTATGGATTAGGATAGGCTTGTTAAATGTTGCTTAAAAAATTGATTTTTTTACCATCTTGCCTTTCTCATGATGTCTGCACTGTTTAGTAACCGGAGGCTTAGCATGGTTATTGTCGTTTAATTGATATACGTGCAATTAATGCATTTTTTAAAATTATCCTTTGATGCCTTTGCCTAAATTAAACCAGTAAACTCTTTCAATCATGACATTTAGTGCAGTGGTACAGACTGACAGAACAAAGCTTATCACAGATTGTGCTTAACACCTTGTGTAAATCATGACAGCTGATTACCTCAATCAGGAGTTGGATATGTAGCAGTGAGTTCAAAGCATTTGGATGCTAACACTTCCATTTGAGTATGGCCTATAAACACCAGGAACTGTAGTATCCACAGAGGATTCTTTGATTCAGTGATCCTGGGAGAATATGTGAGATTCTAGCTTCATTATAATGGTATAATTGATCAAGTTTTTGTCCTTGTTACCTGTATTAGGGCTGACTTTAGATGAAAACATATTTTGTAAATTTACATTGTGGAATATGAGTGTCAATAGCAAAACTCATCCTCCATTACCCTTGACATGTTGATGCTGAGCTGCCATCTTGAACAACTGCAGTCCATCTGGTGGCTGGATGCCCACAATGTGGTTAGGAAGGGAGTTCCAGCATTTTAACCTCATTAAAGCAAAAAAACTGATACATTTCCAAGTTAGGGTGATGCGTGACTTGCAGGGGAACTTACGATCAATAGCATTCCCATACAACTGCTGTCCTTGTCCTTCAAGGTCGTAGGTGTGGCAGAACCTATGGAGATCTAGAGAGTCAAAAAAAATTCACAAAGGTAATTTGCTTGCCTCAAAATACCTTGACTGCTAAAGATTGACCATGACAGCTCACCCTGGTCCATTAATAATCACAAGACTCAGTACTCCGAATGGCACTTTTCAACGTTTATTGAAGTGTTTTAGTTGGAATGAAAATGGACTATTAATATTCAACTTCCATCATTTGATTTTAATATCTGAAACTTTTACTGACTAGAAATGATTTTAAAAAGGACATCCTTTTAAAATGATTTTAAAAAGGCTGTCCTACATTGGCAGATGTGAGCAACTGGCAAGTTCAGGTAACCTAAACTGAATATATGACACTGGCTGCTTTGGAATTAGCTTTTTAATCATATTGCACTGAAACTGTGAGGCATCAAGACATTCAACTCTCCTATTTTACTCAGTGTTTGGAACTTTATAACTCTGAGTTCATATTATAGTTTGTATATTTTGTGTTAAGAAGTGGGTGGCATTATATTGGTTTTGTGTTGTTTTTGTGAGCATGGTGCTGGGCCATCTGGATGCCTGTCCATGTACATGCATTCTTAATGAGGTTCACAAGCCTAGAAGCAAATAGATGAGGGTGATAGTTTAGTGCATGTAAAAAAGAGTTTTAAAAATCTGTGCTATCGGCTAGTGACGCACACAGACACTGATAAATCTGGAAATCAGTCCATCAGTGTGTAGGTGTGCTAGAGAGAGGAAGCAGGAAATCTTGTAAGATCTTCTAAAATCTGAGTTTAGGGCACTCATGTTTATCCTAAAGTTAAAGGTAAAAGTGGAGCTAGTTTTTAAGTTTGTCTTAGTTGATTCAGGGACAGATACCAGCTGAAGGAAAAAAATGACACGAACATGCAAGAATTTACTGGAAGGAAACAGGTAGCCCAGCATAAGCAATAAGGTTTAATGTGGAGATACTGGTGAAGCTTCACTGTTCTCGATGATTGTAAAGATATTGATGGGCCAAGAGATATCGTGAGTGTTTAAATCCTTATTCGGATGTTTGTAATGACATTTTGCCAATATTTTTGTCAAGTTCATTTTTTTTTCTTGCTGTATAAACATTTTATTTTTTGTGTCAAAAGAACACTTGCAGACTCTTGTGAATGCGCTCAGGAACAGACCTCCGACATTAAAGTTAAGATCGATCAAGCCAAGATCTGCCTTGTTCAGTATCAGCATCAGCAGGATTATAATGTCAAACTTGCATGATAAACTCATGTCGTGGGGGATGAGAAATGAAAAAAATATATATAGACAACAGAAACTGCAAACAACCTGTATAGCAACTACAGCCTTTGGCCAGCAAGACAGAGAGAAAGCAATGTGGGTAAATAACAGCAAGGAGGCTTTCGATTCCTCTCTCCCATTCTTGGAACATATGAATATGAATCAGGAGCAAGAATTGACCATTGAGATCCTTGAGCCTGTCCTACCATTCAGTACAATCATGGCTGATTGGCTTGTAAATTCAAATTCGCACTCCCGTCTACCCCTCACAATCCTTCATTCCTTGCTTAACACAAATCTCTCTGCCCTGCCTTAAAAACATTTAAATATTCTACATCCACTGCCTTTGGAAGGGAATTCCAAAGTCAAATAAGAGTGAATGCTTTTCCATTCATATTTATCGTATCTGGGTGACCCATAATTTTCAAATTAGGACCCACAAAAACATTGTAAGGGGTCGGCACAATGGGTAGTACTGCTGCCTCAGATCTCCAGTGACCCTGGTTCAATTCCAATCTTGTGTGACTGTCTGTATAGAGTTTGCACATTCTCCCCGTGTCTGCTTGAGTTTCCTTCAGGTTTCTTCCCACAGTCTTAAGGACGTGCAAGTTAAATGGATTGGCCATGCTAAATTGCTCATGGTGTCCAGGAATGTGGAGGCTAGGTGGATTAGCTCTGGGAAATGGCAGTGTTACAGGGATAGGTTGGGGGGGGGGGGTGGTGGGAGCTGGGTCTCAGTGGGGTGCTCCTCCGAGGGTCAGTGCAGATTGAATGGACTGAATGGTTACTTTCTGCAAGGATTCAATAAAGGGTTAAAATCGACATTACAGATTCAGCTGAAATGAGTGATCATCCCAGCTACTGTTTTCATCAAATTACAGCTCTGATTGTTCAAAAAAATTTGCCTGATCGGTTTTTCAAATATTTCTTTCGTTTTAAAATCTACTTTCATTATAAATTCCAATGTCCACATTTATAATGAGAGCTGACTGTGTCAAACTTGTCACAGTGTAATTACACCACTCCTGAGAGTGTAATTAAAGCGTGACCAGTTTACATAGGCAGGATTTCTATAAGTGTGCACGCAGGAATTTATAATAGAAAAAGTTGCCTGGAAGAACATTCAGACATAAAATTTTCAATATATGAATAGATTTTCTGAAATCTGTCTCTGTTGAAAATTTAGCTTCAAGTTAAACCAGTGGGAGATCTGCATTTTTAAAAAACATCTATTTTCTGAACAAGGTACAGTCCTTTAAATGACAAAAGCTTAATTTAGGTTTTCTAATTCCAGTTAAATTTTGATTTAATCACTAGGCTTCTTGACTTTGACCTCCCTGTAAGAATAACTCTGCAGGATTCCAAACTGATGCATTTTGTTACCGTTCCTCTCTGTCCTCCGCTTTCCTTCTCCAGAAACCATTTGGTTTCTCATGGTCTGGCCATTTTACCCGACTGGTGTAGTTTGAATCTTGAGAGCTATTCAGCTGTGGGAGTCACTGCAGTTTAGTTGTTTGTGTTTGCTGGCCAAAAGTAAAGGCATTTATTTGTGAATTTCTTACCCCTCTCAAATCCCGGGGACAATGAGACAAACCTTAGCAACTGTGAGTGCTGAGTGAATTGGTAATCTAATTTAATCACAATACCAGAGACCCAGATTCCATTCCATCCTCAGGCAACTGTCGCTGGGTGCCTTGGTTTCCTCCCACAGTCCAAAGATGTGCAGGTTAGGTGGATTAGCCATGGGAAAATGTAGGGTTGCAGGGCTAGAGCGGGGGTCTGGGTCTGGGTGGGATGCTATTCAGAAGGGTGATGTGGGCTTGATGGTCCAAATGGTCTGCTTCCACACTATAGGGATTGTATGATTCTATGATTCTATAATGCATCCTGAACTATAGAGTTTTGGAGGGCTTTATTAAAAAAAGTGCTTTATTTTTAATTTTCCTTGAACGTCCTCACTTACAGGTTATAAAATTATTGGCAACAGGATAGAAAGCTATTTGACAAATAGTCAAGAATCAACCCATCAGGTAATAAATTGTCTTATGACTTCCCAATTGGTGTGGGAAGTGGGGAGAGTGGAATAGGCATTGTGATAATTTTGAGGAATGATAACCAATGACAGGAGTGTGATGGGCAGGGCTCTTGTTGGCGGAGAGTCATGTGATGAAAGCTTACACTCACCCAGAGAACTGGCATCATGAGCGAGGGATATGAGCTGACATGAGTGGGGGGGTGGTGCAGGGAGGGGGTAAGTGAGGTGATGTTGGTGAAGTTGATATCAGAAAAGAGCTCCCAGGGCAACCGCTGTCCTCAGGAAGGAGACATTTTGCAGGTCTCCTGAGGCATTTTGTTGTCAATCTCAATAATGTTAAAACTTAAGTATTAATTAAAAATGATTTTTTTTCTCTATTATTTATAGAAATGAATGTTTTAAAATGTGCCCAGTAGCTACTGGTCATAATTGAGAAATTCAATTAGTAGCACTCAAATGTAACATAAACTGGTTGCATTATGGTTTTTAATGAAAAGATTTGAAGTTAATAACAGGTTCAGTTACTTTCTGATTATTTACATGTAACATTGCATGTGTACAATGGATGATCCTATCTGGGTTGCTGATATTAAATAGATAGATCAATATGTTGAAAGTGTGCATAACACGTATTAGATTAGTTACATATTCAATTAACTGCAATGGGAATAGTCAATCTTTAAATTGCCAAGGGAGCTGCAAAGGAGATTAGGAAGGTCTAAGGATCAGTGCCTGATTTTTTTTAGGATCTATTCCGTGTGACAGATTTATTCCAGTTTTTAAATGAAATTCATTCTCAAGGTCTGATCGTGGGGCATGTGCTCATAGTAATAGATGTTTCAATATGAACAGCTCTCCGGGAAATATGGATTGAAACTCAAGATACGCAGATCCAAACAGGAATTTCCATGTTTCTTGTGACATCAGATGTCATGGATTATCAACCTTCTTGCAGGACAATCTTTACGTTTTAGGAACCATTTTCAGCTTCATTTGACAATTCTTTAGGTTGGAGTCAGGTTGCATTTTTTATTCAAATTCACATATGATGATCTTGTGGACCTGAAATGAAGTAGAACTGTTTTATTTAAAATGTGTAGGTCTCTGCGTATCTCTTATTGATTTCAAAAATATAACATAACAAATTCCTGTTATTTTGCTTATCATACAGCAAGCCAAGAAGTTGTTCACCTTCTGAAATATTGATGATTTATGTCACATTTCCTCTAACTGATTTCTGATATTATTTGGTACCGAATATTGGGAAACTTGCTGAGGAGAGAGAGATTTATTTTTGTACAATTCATTTTTCTCTTGCCTCTTCTTTTCATTACTTTCCACCTCACCACCCACTCTCCCTGACACACACACACACACACACACACAGACACACACAGTTGAAAAATGAGGTGCTGGAAAAACACAGCAGGCCAGGCAGCATCCAAGGAGCAGGAGAATTGAGCCCTTCTTCAGGAATGAGGCTGGTGTGCCATGCGGGCTGAGATAAAAGGTGGAGGGGGGAAGGAATTTGGGGGAGGGGCGCTGGGAATACGATAGGTGGAGGAAGGTGAGGATGATAGGCCGGAGAGGGAGTGGGGGCGGAGAGGTCAGGAAGAAGATTGCAGGTCAAGAGGGCGGTGCTAATCCGGGGGTTAAACTGACATAAGGTGAGGGGGGAGGGGAAATGAGGAAGCTGGAGAAATCTACATTCATCCTGTGTGGTTGAAGGGTTCCTAGGTGGAAGATGAGGCGCTCTTCCTCCAGGCGTCGTGTGGCCAGGGTCTGGCGATGGAGGAGGCCAAGGACCTGCATGTCCTTGGCAGAGTGGGAGGGGGAGTTAAAGTGTTCAGCACGGGGCGGTTGGGTTGGTTGGTGTGGATGTCCCAGAGGTGTTCTCTGAAACATTCCTCAAGTAGGCGGCCTGTCTCCCCAATGTAGGGGAGGCCATATCGGGTGCAGCGGATGCAATAAATGATGTGCGTGGAGGTGCAAGTGAGTTTGCAACGGATATGGAAGGATCCATTGGGGCCTTGGAGGGAGGTGAGGGGGGAGGTGTGGACACAAGTTTTGCACTTCTTGCGGTTGCAGGGGAAGGTGCCGGGAGTGGAGGTTGGGTTGGTGGGGGGTGTGGACCTGATGAGGGAGTCGCGGAGAGAGTGGTTTCTCCGGAACGCTGATAGACGTGGGGAGGGAAATATATCCCTGGTGGTGGGGTCTGTTTGGAGGTGGCGGGAATGACAGAGAGTTGAAAAATGTAGTGCTGGAAAAACACAGCAGGCCAAGCAGCATCCGAGGAGCAGAAGAATCAACTTTTTGGGCATTAGCCCTTCTTCAGAAATGGGGCTGGTGTGCCAAGTGGGCTGAGATAAAAGGTAACACACACACACACACACACACCACACGTGCATACACAAACACGTCTCCTGAAGTCTCTCTGTATTATGTACTCGCGTTTTTGGGATATAGGCAATGATTTGGACTTGACTGCAGGGTGTTTGGTGAGGAAATATTAGATGATATAAAAATTGATTGGTAAAGGAAAATAAGATCAAAAGACCTCATGACGGTTTCAACCGATCAACCAGCTATGTGCCACACCGCGGTAAATGGAGTTTAATCTGGAGAAATGTCAGGTGAGGTTAACATGACAAAGGAATCCAGAATCAATAATAAGGTGCTGACAAGTGCAGAAAAGAACAAAGACCTTGGAGTCCACATCCACAGATCATGGGGGGTGGGGAATGTGATCACCCCAGAGTGGTCACGAGATTTAGGAGGATGTTACCTGAACTGGAGGGCTTTAGCTATGAGAAAAGTATCGGCAAGCTAGGGCTGATATTTTTAAATAAAAGAGGTTGTAGTGAGACTTATTTGAAATATATAACAAGCTTTGAGACGATTTGTTGCTCAGGTTGAGGTTCTGGATGTTAGTTTGCTCACTGAGCTGGAAGGTTCGTTTTCAGCCATTTCATAACCATACTGGCAATATCATTAGTGAGTCTCTGGTGAAGCACTGATGCTATGACCCACTTTTTCTTTCTGTGTTTAGGTTTCCTTGGATTGGTGATGTCATTTCCTGTAGTGACGCCATTTCCTGTTCTTTTTCTCACTGGGTGGTAAATGGGATCTAAGTCAATGTGTTTGTTGATAGAGTTCTGGTTGGAGTGCCATGCTTCTAGGAATTCTCGTGCATGTCTCTTTTTGGCTTGTCCTAGGGTGGATGTGTTGTCCCAGTTGAAGTGGTGTCCTTCCTCATCTGTATGTAAAAATACTAGCGTGAGTGGGTCATGTCTTTTTGTGGCTAGTTGATGTTCATGTATCCTGGTGGCTAGTTTTTTGCCTAGTTGTCCAATGTAGTGTTTGTTGCAGCTCTTGCATGGTATTTTGTAAATGACATGAGTTTTGCTTGTTGTTTGTATAGGGTCTTTCAAGTTCATTAGCAGCTGTTTTAGTGTGTTGGTGGGTTTGTGGGCTACCATGATACCAAGAGGTCTGAGTAGTCTGGCAGTCATTTCCGAGATGCATTTGATGTAGGGGAGAGTGGCTCGGGTTTCTGGATGCGTTTTGTCTGCTTGTTTGGGTTTGTTGCTGAGAAATCGGTGGACTGTGTTCATTGGGTACCCATTCTTTTTTGAATATACTGTACAGGTGATTTTCCTCTGCTCTGCCTAGTTCCTCTGTGCTGCAGTGTGTGCTGGTTCACTGAAATAATGGTTTAATGCAGCTCCCTTTATGGATGTTGAGATGATTGCTTCAGTAGTTCAATATTTGGTCCGTGTGTGTTGTTTTCCTGTAGATGCTGGTTTGAAATTCCCCATTGGCTGCTCGTTTGACTGTGACATATAGGAATAGCAGTTTGTTGTTGTTTTCCTCCTCTATAGTGAATTTTATGCCAGTAAGGATATTATTAATGGTCTTGAAAGTCTTGAGTGGTACGGTGGCTCAGTGGTTAGCACTGCAGCCTCACAGCACTAGGGTCCCTGGTTTGATTCCAGCCTCGGGCGACTGTCTGTGTGGAGTTTGCACATTTTCCCCATGTCTGCGTGGGTTTCCTCTGTGCGCTCCGGTTTCCTCCCGCAGGCCAGATGAATTGGCCATGCTAAATTGCCCATAGTATTAGGTGCATTAGTCAGAGGGAAAAGGGACGGGGTAAGTTACTCTTCGGAGGGTTGGTGTAGATTTGTTGGGTCAAAGGGCCTGTTTCCACACTGTAGGGAATCTAATCTAATTTGTTTTGTTTAGTGATGACAAAGGTGTCATCCACATAGGCGACCCAAAGTTTAGTTGGATGGTTAGCAGAGCTTTTGAAAATCCATAAATCAACCAACACATTAAAACAGCAGCTAATGAACTTGTAAGACCCTATACAGACAACAAGCAAAACTAATGTCATTTACAAAATACCTTGCAAGAACTGTAACAAACATTACATTTGACAACAGTCAGAAAACGAGCCGCCAGAAATCATGAACGTCAACTAGCCACAAAAAGACATGAACCACTCTCACTAGTATTTTTGCATACAGATGAGGAAGGACACCATTTTGACTGGGACAACACATCCATCCTAGGACAAGCCAAACAGAGACCCACGTGAGAATTCCTAGAAGCATGGTACTCTATCAACAGTTCTACCAGAACTCTATCAAAAAACACATTGACTTGGATTCCATTTACCACTCCCTGAGAAAAATAACATGGAAGGAATTCACTGCAGGAAGTGACATCACCACAGGAAATGACATCGCTAACCCAAAGAAACCTAAACACATAAGAGAGAGAGAGAGAACCTGCACAGTACTGCCTTTGCTGTTTGAATTCATGTATCGCTGGACATTGGAGTTCATCTGGGAAAATTAATAAGCAGTGAAATTCACAACTAATCTTAGAGGAACTGTCGGGTGAAGTTCACAGCACAGAAACAGATAAGTTAATCATTGTTTTAAGTGTAGTCTCCAGAGAATCTGTATTAGTGAGTAGAGTGGGTTCTGTCTTGATTATATGTTTTCAGAGATATGTCTCTTGGCTAAACTTAAAATATAAGCCATAACTATTAACTTAACCTGGGGCAGTGTTTGTGGAGGAATAAGATGGTGTTAATTTCTGGGTCTGTAGATTGTGAAGGAGCAAAAATGGCCTTTAATAGAATGATATGTACTTCTTGTCAGATGTGGGAGTTTAAAGAGAGTTTAAGGGTTACTGCGGATTACATCTGCCATAAATGTTGTTGGATGCGAATCTTACCAGATTGAATGGATCGGTTGGCGAGACAGATAGAAGCAATGAGGAATTTGCAACAGCAACAGTGTGTGATGGATGGCAGTTATAGGAAGGAGGGAAAGTCTCAGATACAGTCACATACATGGGTTAACTCCAGGAAGAGTAAGAGAGGTAGGTAGCTAGTGCAGGAATCTTTTGTGGATATACCCATTTCAAACAGGTCTGCTCTTTTGGAAAGTGTAGGGGGTGATGGGTTCTTTGGGAAACATAGCACTAACAGCCAAGTTTCAGATATTGAGACTGGCTCTAATGTAATGAGGGGTACATCGGGTTCCAAGAGATCAATGTGTTCGGGGATTCTCTAGTCCAAGGTGCAGACAGATGTTTCTGTGGCCAGTAGCGAAAAAGCAGAATGGTGTGTTGCTTCCCTGGTGATAGGATCAAGGATGTCTCCGAGAGGGTGCAGAATTTTCTCACAGGGAAGAGGGGCCAGCAAGAGGTCATTGTCCACATAGGAACCAATGACATAGGAAGGGAAAAGGTTGAGATTCTGAAGGGAGATAACAGTGAGTTATCAGAAATTTAAAAAGGAGGTCCTCGAGAGTTGTAACATCTGGATTACACCCGGTGCTACGAACTAATGAGGGCAGGAATAGGAGAATAGAGCAGATGAATGTATGGCTGAGGAGCTGGTATATGGGAGAAGGATTCACATTTTTGGATCATTTGAATCTCTTTTGGGGTAGAAGTGACCTGTACAAGAAGGATGGATTGCACCTAAATTGGAAGGGGACTAATATACTGGCAGAAAAATTTGCTAGAGCTGCCCGGGAGGAGTTAAAATAGTAAGGTGGGATGGGGGGAGGTTAACAGGGAAATAGTGAGGAAAGAGATCAACCTGAGACTGGTACAGTTGAGCACAGAAGCGAGTCAAACAATCAGATCAGGCAGGGATAAGATAGGACTAATAAATTAAACTGCATTTATTTCAATGTAAGCGGCCTAACAGAGAAGGCAGATGAACTCAGGGCATGGTTAGGAACATGGGACTGGGATATCATAGCAATTACAGAAACATGGCTCAGGGATGGGCAGGACTGGCAGCTTAATGTTCCAGGATACAAATGCTACAGGAAGGATAGAAAGGGAGGCAAGAGAGGAGGGGGAGTGGCATTTTTGATAAGGGATAGCATTACAGCTGTGCTGAGGAAGGATATTCCTGGAAAAACATTTGGGTGGAACTGAGAAATAAGAAACGGACGATCACCTTATTGGGATTGTATTATAGACCTCCTAATAGTCGGAGGGAAATTGAGAAATAAACTTGTAAGGAGATCTCAACAATCTGTAAGAATAATAGAGTGGTTATGGTAGGGGATTTAAACTTTCCAAACATAGACTGGGACTGCCATAGTGTTAAAGGTTTAGATGGAGAGGAATTTGTTCAGTGTGTACAAGACAATTTTCTGATTCAGTATGTGATGTACCTACTAGAGAAGGTGCAAAATAAGGCAGGGCAGGTGACTGAAGTGTCAGTGGGGGAGCACTTCGGGGTCAGTGACCATAATTCCATTAGATTTAAAATAATGATGGAAAAGGATAGACCAGATCTAAAAGTTGAAGTTCTAAATTGGAGGAGGGCTAATTTTGACAGTATTAGGCAAGAACTTTCAAAAGCTGATTATAGGCAGATATTCACAGGTAAAGGGATGGCTGGAAATTGGGAAGCCTTCAGAAATGAGATAACGAGAATCCAGAGAAAGTATATTCCTGTTCCGGTGAAAAGAAAGACTGGTAGGTATAGGGAATGATGAATGACTAAAGAAATTGAGGTTTTGGTTAAGAAAAAGAAGGAAGTATATGTAAGGTATAGACAGGATAGATCAAGTGAATCCTTAGAGTATAAAGGAAGTAGAAGTAAACTTAAGAGGGAAATCAGGAGGGCGAAAAGAGGACATGAGATAGCCTTGACAAATAGAATTAAGGAGAATCCAAACGGTTTTTACAAATATATTAAGGATAAAAGGGTAACTAGGGAGAGAATAGGGCCCCTCAAAGATCAGCAAGGCGACCTTTGTGTGGAGTCGCAGAAAATGGGGGTGAAACTAAATGAGTATTTTGCATCAGTGTTTACTGTGGAAAAGGATATGGAAGATATAGACTGTAGGGAAATAGATGGTGACATCTTGCAAAATGTCCAAATTACAGAAGAGGAAGTGCTGGATGTCTTGAAACGCATAAAAGTGGATAAATCCCCAGGACCTGATCAGGTGTACCCGAGAACTCTGTGGGAAGCTAGAGAAATGATTGCTGGGCCACTTGCTGAGATATTTGTATCATCGATAGTCACAGGTGAGGTTCTGGAAGATGAGGTTGGCAAACATGGTGCCATTGTTTAAGAAGGGTGGAAAGGACAAGCCAGGGAACTATAGACCAGTGAGCCTGACCTCGGTGGTGGGCAAGTTGTTGGAGGGAATCCTGAAGGACAGGATGTACGTGTATTTGGAAAGGCAGGAACTGATTAGGGATAGTCAACATGGCTTTGTGTGTGGGAAATCATGTCTCACAAACTTGATTGAGTGTTTTGAGGAAGCAATGAAGAGGATTGATGAGGGCAGAGCAGTGGATGTGATCTATATGGATTTCAGTAAGGCATTTGACAAGGTTCCCCATGGGAGACTGATTAGCAAGGTTAGATCTCATGGAATACAGGAAGAACTAGCCATTTGAATACAGAACTAGCTCTAAAATAGAAGAGAGAGGGTATTGGTGGAGGGTTTTTTTCAGACTGGAGGCCTGTGAACAATGGAGGGCCATAAGGATCGGTGCTGGGCCCTTTATTTTTTGTCATTTACATAAATGAATTTGATGTGAGCATAAGAAGTATTAGTAGGTTTGCAGATGACACCAAAATTGGAGCTGGAGTGGACAGCGAAAAGGGTTACCTCAGATTACAACAGGATCTTGACCAGATGGGCCAATGGGCTGAGAAGTGGCAGATGGAGTTTAATTCAGATAAACGTGAGGTGCTGCATTTTGGGAAAGCACATCTTAGCAGGACTTATACACTGAATGGTAAGGTCCTAGGGAGTGTTGCTGAACAAAGACCTTGGAGTGCAGCTTCATAGCTCCTTGAAAGTGGAGTTGCAGGCAGATAAGAGAGTGAAGAAGGCATTTGGTATGCTTCCTTTATTGGTCAGAGTATTGAGTAGAGGAGATGGGAGGTCATGTTGTGGCTCTGCAGGACATTGGTTAGGCCACTTTTGGAATATTGCATGCAGTTCTGGTGTCCTTCCTATTGGAAAGATGTTGTGAAACTTGAAAGGGTTCAGAAAAGATTTACAAGGATTTGCCAGGGTTGGAGGATTTGAGCTCAAGGGAGAGGCTGAATAGGCTGGGGCTGTTTTCCCTGGAGCATCGGAGGCTGAGGGGTGACCTTACACAGGTTTACAAAATTATGAGGAGCATGGATAGTGTAAATAGGCAAAGTCTTTTCCCTAGGGTTGGAGAGTCCAGAACTAGAGGGCATAGGTTTAGGGTGAGAGGGGAACAATATAAAAGAGACCTATGGGGCAATGTTTTCACGCAGAGGGTGGTACGTGTATGGAATGAGCTGCCAGAGGAAGTGGTGGAGGCTGGTACAATTGTAACACTTAAGAGGCATTTGGATGGGTATATGAATAGGAAAGGTTTGGATGGATATGAGCCGGGTGCTGGCAGGTGGGACTAGATTAGGTTGGGATATATGGTCAGCATGGACGGGTTGGACCGAAGAGTCTGTTTCCGTGCTGTACATCTCTATGACTCTATGAGTCTATATAAAAGGTGGGCTATACCACCAGTGCTTCACTGGAGGCTCGCTGATAATGTTACCTAATATAGTAACGAAACTTCTGAATATGAACCTTCCAGCTTAGCAAGCAAACCTACATCCTGAAATATATAACGTTATGAGGCCCACAGATAAAATGGGTACGAAGGACCTCTTTGCCTGGGCTGATTGGTCCAAATAGATGTTGGTGCATAAGTCACCATTAAAGCGTCAAGCAATCTCTTCAAAAATATTGGTTAACTTATATGTCAAGTATAAACTGAACTGAGTGTGTAGGTGGTTTCCATCTTTGTTGTGGCCTGGCCTCAATAGGAACGTCTGAATTTGGAGCCAGAGTAGGTAATTCAGCTTTCAAACCCACTCTACCGTATTACAAGATCATGGCTGATCTTATCCTGGTCTCAACTCCACTTTCCTGCCTGCACTCCATAGCCCTTTATCCCACTTTTCATCACAAACATATGTATTTCTTGTTTGATTCTGTTGATTGACCCAACCTCCACTGCACTGTGTCCCATAGATTTGTAACCCTCTGGGAAAAGTGGTTTTCTCCTCCTTTCAGTTTTGAACCTATCTCCTCTTACTCTGTATCCTTTTGTTCAACAAAGGGAACATCTATTCAGTGCCTTCCTGCACAGGAAAGCCTTGCAAACACAGGAAGAACATGCACACTCCGTGCACACAGTTACCCAAGGCTGGACTTGAACCCAGCTCCCTGGGTATGTCAAGCAACTGTGCTAACCACTGAGCCACTGTGCCAGCCAGAATTTACTGCCTGATCCTAATTGCCCAGAGGCAGTTAAGAGGCAACCACATTGCTGTGGGTCTGGAGTCACACGTCGGCCAGACCAGGTAAGAATGGCAGTTTCCTTCCCTGAAGGACATTAGTGAATCAAATGGACTTTTTCCAATCATCAACAATGGATTCATGGTCATCATTGGACTTGTAATTCCAGATTTTCTTTTTACTGAATTCAAATCCACCATCTGCTAAGGTGGAATTCAAACCTGGTCTCAACTCCACTTTCCTGCCTGCACTCCATAGCCCTTTACCCCACTTTTTATATGCATATGAACAGGAAGAGTTTAGAGGGATATGAGCCAAGTGCTGAAAAATTAGACTAGATTAGTTTAGGATATATGGTCAGCATGGATGTGTTGGACTGAAGGGTCTGTTTCAGCACTGCACATCTCTATGACTCTATGACTGAGATTCTGAAGCTCTGGGTCCTTTCGATCATTATTAAGTTCAAGCATTGAGGATGAAGGAAAGTTTCCTATTTCCTTTTGATTGGCTGCTAGCTAGTGGATGTCTAACATTCAGAGTAAAAGTGAGTCTTTAGCTGCAGAGCTGGGATAACTCGGGAATAGTGATCTTCACAGCATGTTAAAACTTGTACCCAGGCTTGTACACACGTGAGAACATTGACTCCCAATAGAATACTCCAGTCGAATTGAAACTGGCTTTTTAACCAACGTTCTTGTGTATTCTTTAAAGGGAGAAATATAATCCGTCTACAGTTTAAGACATAATTGGTTTGCTGTCAAGTGGGGGATCAGTTCCTTGTTGTCTTTGTAGCCATAAGTGACCACAATTCAGACTATTTTAATTTGCCTCTTCCCTTTTTGAAGGGCTGTTGTTTGAATTTCCTTTTTTGTGCCTCTTGACATGAAATCCACTAGTTTTCTCTTTCTTCAATTGCCCCCTCACTTACATTGACAGTCACTTTCCACGACATCATCATCCTTTGGGAAACATATTTTGGAAATACAAGTTAAAGATATCGACAGTACCTAAGAGTTTGTGACTCCTCATTGTTGCAAGGATTACGTCCTATGAACTGAAAAACAGGATTTGGCTGGATTGGTAACATATTGACTAGCCCAGAATATATCTTCCAAATGGCTTCTAACTCAGCTTTAATGGTTTAGCTGTGATTTAGTGATGCTCAGCTGCTGTCTCTGCTGAAGTAACTCAGCCAGCTCCCCCAACCTTTCACGTTAGGTTAGGCTGTGGGAAGATACCTTTAAAGAAGACTACACGGCTAGCTCAAGTAGGAAAGTAGCTTAGAATTTCCTATATTTGTGGGGCACGGGCAGGAAGATGTGCAGGCTCTTACTTTTTCTGAATTGGTGAACCAAAGGTGAAACTCTCTTAGGGAAGTGACATCACAAAGGAAAGGTTGATACATTGAATGATACATGATTCTGTACATTTTATTTCTAACAGACTTCTCTGCAGTCGTGATTGACATTTCTGCCTGATGGTTTTGATTCTGCAATGATTGTGCTTCCCTTGACAGGTCCCAACAGAGTGTTTCTGCTGGTGAAATCTGAGAAAGTGTCCGTGCATTGCCAAGAAGAAATGAGATTTATTTGAAGGGATGACTTTACTTCCTGTCAACTGCACCTAAACTGAGGTCAAAACGCACCGTGTCAAAATATGCTGACTGAATACAACGAGCAAAATAGATATCTGTGCACTCTTCAGCTCAGGCTTACTTCAACCAGGGTTCTATAGTTTAAACAAGTGCATTTAGGAATTTTTCAAAGTGAGGATTACCATCAATGAGAATCAGGTTGTCTCCACACCCACGGCTCTCAAATATTTTGATTGTCAGATCCATTTTTAAATAGATTAATAATCCTAGCTGTCCTTTCTATCTGTTTTAGAATATTATATTAAAATATGCAATACATTGAAAAACTTAAGCTTTGTCACCCATTCTTTAATTTTATACAGTACCTAAATATTTAAGAGACTCCCTTTCTCTTTAACTCTCCCTCCCACTCCACCGAGGACATGCAGGTCCTTGGACTCCTCAACCGGCAGAACACAACTACACGACGGCTGGAGGAGGAGCGCCTCATCTTCCGCCTGGGAACCCTCCAACCACAAGGTATGAATTCAGATTTCTCCAGTTTCCTCATTTCCCCTCCCCCCACCTTGTCTCAGTCAGTTCCCTCAACTCAGCACCGCCCTCCTAACCTGCAATCCTCTTCCTGACCTCTCCGCCCCCACCCCACTCCGGCCTATCACCCTCACCTTGACCTCCTTCCACCTATCCCACCTCCATCGCCCCTCCCCCTAGTCCCTCCTCCCTACCTTTTATCTCAGCCTGCTTGGCTCTCTCTCTTATTCCTGATGAAGGGCTTTTGCTCGAAACGTCGAATTCTCTATTCCTGAGATGCTGCCTGGCCTGCTGTGCTTTGACCAGCAACACATTTGCAGCTCCCTTTCTCTTCAACCAGGATGAGATTCTCTTTCCCTTGGCACGGTGGCTCAGTGGTTAGCACTGCTGCCAAATATCACCAGGAACTCTGGTTCGATTCCAGCCTTGGGTGACTGTCTGTGTGGAGTTTGCATATTCTCCCTGTGTCTGCGTGGATTTCCTCCTAGTGCTCTGGTTTCCCCTCTCAGTCCAATTATATGCAGGTTAGGTCAATTATTCATGCTAAATTGCCCAGAGTGTTCAGGGATGTGTCGACTAGGTGGGTTAGCCATGGGAAATGCAGAGTTCCAGGGAGGTGGTGGCTCTGGTTGGGATCCTCTTCGGAGGATTGATGTGGACTTAATGGGCTGAATGGCCAGCTTCCATGCTTGTAGGTATTCTATTTTATTCTTTGATGCACAGCTACCAGTTACCTGTTGCCTTTGCTACTTATCTTTGAACTCCCTACTTAATAAAACTTTGTGCGTTGAAGGTGGAGTCTCAGGATAGTGAAGAAGGCATTTGGTATGCTTTCCTTTATTGGTCAGAATATTGAGTACAGGAGTTCGGTGATCATGTTGTGGCTGTACAGGACATTGGTTAGGCCACTTTTGGAATATTGTGTGCAATTCTGCTCTCCTTCCTATCGGAAAGAGGTTGTGAAACTTGAAAGGGTTCAGAAAAGATTTACAAGGATGTAGCCAGAGATGGAGATATGAGCAATAGGGAGAGGTTGAATATGCGAGGGCTGTTTTCCCTGGAGCATTGGAGACTGAGGGGTGACCTTGTAGAGGTTAATAAAATCATGAGGGGTATGGATAGGATAAATAGACAAGGTCTTTTCTCTGGGTTGGGGGAGTCCAGAACTAGAGGGAATAGGTTTAGGGTGAGAGGGGAAAGATATAAAAGCAAATTGTTCACATTGAAGATGGTACATGTATGGAATGAGCTGCCAGAGGAAATGGTGGAGGCTGGTACAATTGCAACATATAAAAGGCATCTGGATGGGTGTATGAAGAGGAAGGCTTTAGAGGAATATGGGTCAAGTGCTGGCAAATGGAACTAGATTTGTTTAAGATGTCTGGTGAGCTGGACTGAAGGGTCTGTTTCCATGATGTACATTTCTATGGCTTTATAACTATATCTAACTCCTTCTTGAAGACATTCAATTTTTTGGCCTCAACTGTTTTCTGTGGTAGCGAATTCCACAGGCTCTCCACTCTCTTTTCTTTTCAGCTCAGAAACAATCAACAACGATGGGAATCAATAATCACACACACAGATGTAACGATTAACAATCAACTGTTGTAAACTCTCAGCCACCTTCCCACATGTGATATAAGAAAGAAGGCAAATCTGTTGGTGGATGTTGTTTTGGCTTAGAATTAAGAAGGAGCTCAGAGGACTACTGATGAAAAAAACTAACCTGAAAATAATTCCGTAATCAATTTGAGCTTAGACTTGCATGTGCCGCTTTTACAAGTTTGGATCCTTAGGCTGATTGCAAGTCTCTTGTTAAGGACATGTGCAGAATACTGCACTACTCATGATTTATTTAGTTCTCTGTCACTTAGTGATATATCTTCCTGCATTAACCAATCCTTCATGCTTTCTGCCACATTATTAGACTTTTTAAAACTTTCTTTTAGATGTTTAAAGCTACCTATTGGAGGAGAAACATGCATTCCTGCAATTTGAGCCACACATCACCTCAAGGCTAAATGTAGATAAGTTGAAAGTGTGTTTCATTTTATTTTGGCATCTTTAACTTATAATTGAACTGGTGAATAATCTTGTCTACCGGACAGTCTTCTTTGTTCAGAATTGTTTTTTTTCCATTTCCTTTTTGAAATCTGCAATTTAATCTAACTGCTGACCATCCACCCCTTAGCTCAAGCTAATTCTGCCCATTCCATGAAAGTCATCTCCAGGGAAAATCTCCTTGGAGTGCAAATCCATTTGACATACTGTCATAGATCAGCTGAAATATCAATCCGATGTATTCTGCTTAATATTTGTGTCTTGGGTGTGCCATTGAATGTTTGCCTCTGATTCACTTAAAGTTAAACAGAAATCAATCGGTAGATTTTTGTTTGCGTCTTCTAAGTTTATCATTGCCCTTTTCTTAGCTCTTTGTGGTTGAGTTATTTTTGAACATAAGAGGATTAATTATCTTCACAAAGCAACACAATAGTCTAAATAACACTGTCACTACCACCCCCCATGTAATGATGTTTCAACGTGAACTCTTCGATGAAGCTAGAAAATATGATTAAGAGAATATCATATCGATCTAAATGTTGCAATCCAATTTCCCTTCACTGCCCCTCTCACACTCAGTTTAATGTTCCCAATAGAGTTCCCAGGCTGATCTTTGAAGTACAATTTTGCCTATTATTTGCTCCAGTCTGTAAAATAATTTGATCAAAGCTCATGTTCAGCTATTTCTAATTCATGCATTATTTATTCACAGGGTGATGTCCACATGTCAA
This sequence comes from Hemiscyllium ocellatum, assembly GCF_020745735.1. Classification (NCBI taxonomy): domain Eukaryota; kingdom Metazoa; phylum Chordata; class Chondrichthyes; order Orectolobiformes; family Hemiscylliidae; genus Hemiscyllium; species Hemiscyllium ocellatum. The sequence continues at coordinate 13,709,070 of NC_083439.1, forward strand.
GTTGTAAGAATAAAGAAGCAGATGGAACAACATGCAAATTAATAGAATTAGGGAGATTGACAAAAAGCTGACAGAATCGCTTGATTCATCAGGACATCGATGCTATCTTCGACTGCGAGCATTGAGTTTCAGGATGTAAGAGGAGAAGGACTCACAGTTAGGAAACAGAAAACAAACATCGCATCAGGGTCTGAGAGAGCTGGTCAACGTACTTGCAATTAGAATATCATAGGATTGTGAACATGCAAGGAACAATTACCATTCACAGAGTAGGAGAACTGTGCATGTGTAATGTCTGTGGATGAGATTTCAGCCAATCATCTGGTCTGTTGAGACACAAGTGCAGTTACAACTGGGAGAGACAGTGACCATGTGGGGACTGTGGGAAAGGATTCAGATCCACATCAGAGCTGGAAACACTGGACTCAGCAGGTGGTAAACTATGATGGTGTCCAGAGCAGGGACTCCTGGCTGCAGTATACTGAAGGGTGGACTTGTGGCAAGGTTGTCTTTGCTGTACTTTGAGTAGGGACTCATTGAAGACCGGGAAACCTTGCAGAGATACTGGAGCTGTGTTTGAAGACCCTTTGTACAGAGGATGAGCTCCATTTTTTTGTTGTTTTTGCAACTTAAAATGGCACCAGATTGTGGTGAATAGATACTTTTCATTGTATCTTTCTGTATGTATGTGTGACAATAAATAAATGGCTCAAATATTCCAACATTTAGGTTTGTTGATTTATTGGAAATAGAAGGATTAAGAACTCAAGTGAAACATGTTTACATAAAGGTACCTCAGACCAGCCAGTTTCAACTCTTGGGGACCCTAACTTATCCATTGAAGTTCGTCTCTAACCTTACTGTCAAAACATATCCTTCCAATACACATATGGTTCCCATTGAAGTTCATCCTACTACTCTAACTTTGCCATCAAGATGTCCTCCTGCTGAATCCCCAGTGTCTTAACTCACCCATCAGAGCTAATTCCTATGGTACTCACTTTCCCACTGATAGTCATCACACTAGTTCACTGATTTCCCCAAGAATCCTCTTCTGTCCAATTTTAAATCTCCTGTTGTAGTCCAGTCTTATATCCATAGTTCATCCAGAACTCTCAATATTTATCAGAACAAACCTTTTAACAAGTGTAGATATTCCAGATTAAACTAACATTCACATTCCAGTTTTAATCACATTTTATTTTCTCCCCCATATTATTAACATTCCATCTGACTTCTCCTGTTTAGACAAAAGGCTCTTTGCACCCCCTCCCCCCCTTTCTACTCTTTCTCCCTCTCTGTAATGACATGGCTAAAATGGCAGGCACCAGCTCAGCCATTGGAATTGATTGTAATCATGTCCCACCAATCTGCAAAGTAGCTCGTGATTGCACACCAATAACAACTGGTATTTCCATTACACTTTGAATGCACTAAAATCTCCCAAGGCACTGTGGATAGTCATTGTATTTATGTGCATTTGTTAAAATAGGCAACACAATTAGTTTTTACAGTAGTGTGCAGTTCATTATTGCAGTTTCAGTTTCATGGTTTTCTTCATCTTTAATCTGCGAACCATCTCCATTGGACATTGACCATGTTAAGGGTGCTATTTAAATGCAAATTGCTGTGGTAACGTGTGTAGAAATATGGGAGCAGGTGTAGGCCATTCAGCCTTTTGGGACTTTGTCACCACTCAGTGACATCCCTGATTATCTGCATCTTTCTTTCATCCACATCGCTTGGCTTCAAATCCTTTCATAGCTTTGTCCAGCAGAAATCTATCACTGTTGATATAAAGTTATTAATTAAACCAACAATGGGGTGGCACGGTGTCTCAGTGCTGCCTCACAGTGCTAGGGACCCAGGTTTGATTCCACCTTCTCGTGACTGTATGGAGTTTGCACATTCTCCCCATGTCTGCATGGGTTTCCTCTGGGTGCTCCAGTTTCCTCCTACAGCCCAAAGGTGTGCAGGTTTGGTGGAGGTCATGCTAAATTGCCCATAGTTGCCAGGTATGGGAAATGCAGGGATGGGGTAGGGGGTGGACCTGGATGGGATGTTTGGAGGCCCTTTCTCTGAATTTTCCTTGACATCTATCAAGTATAAAATTTCAGGTTCCCCCTTGATACCTCGTGTAATCTATGAATGCCTTCCAGATAGTTACGTTGCCTAGAATTTACATTTTTGATCATTTCTTGGCTGCAGGTTGTCATTTTAAAAAGAAATGTTATCATTAAAAGTTCAATATGCCTGTGGGGTGATCTAGAGTTTTAGTTATGATCTATTGGCATTACAATATGTTTGTTGTGAACTGAAACTATGGATTGGGATAGTAGAAACTGGAAAATTCTTTCCATCACATGGTTGACCAGTAATGAGGCTGTCCCAGGAATAGTTTTTCAGGTTGATATTCATCATTCTGTGTTAAGAACACTCTTTTCTTGGCCATTGGGTTTTATGGTGAACTTGGGGTGTTTGACTTAGAGGCAAGAAAGCCATTCGCTACATCATGAGAGCTCCTTAATGAAGGCAGAACTGTGGAGTAATTTATCCTATTGTATTAATATGCTTCACTTTTGGACTTTGTGTCAATTTTCTTCAGCAGCTAAAAGAAGCGATGCTGATTTCAAAGCAACAAATCCAGCACAGACTGATCAGTAATCCATTTGTTTATACAAACCAGCTGCTTAAAACCTAATTAGACAATTCCCTTCTCTTTAATGTGAACTGTTCCCTGTAGCTTATTTTTGATTTGAACAATATGCACCTGGATGTGATGTTTTACTGATCTCCCAGAACTGAAATAGCAGAAGTTTAGATCTGTGTCAACATAATTCTTTGGGAGATTATAGGCAGGAGTTTGTCAGCTGCGGGAACTGAGGAAGGGATGTGCTTATCGTACAGCTTCTGAGGGTTTTTTTTCTCATTTTCTCTGTGGATGCTCAAGTAATGCCCAATGCTTGTTCTGTTTGTTGGCTTGAGTGTTTATGATGATGAATTTTAACATCAGACTTGAAACATTAACTTCTGTTTCTCCCTCCACAGATGTTGCCAGACCTCTGCATTTCTTCAGCATTTTCTGCTCCTATTTCTGTTTTCCACCATCCCCTGTATTTTGCTTTTATTCAGAACGGTATCATTATTCCTTCACTGTTTCTGGGCCAAATCCTTGGAGCTCCTTTACGAACAATACTGAGGTGCATCTAACATTCAGGAAGTGTAATGATTCAAGGAGGCAGCTCACTTGTAGCTTTTCAGGGGCAATTAAAATCATAGTTATAGGCAGTCATATAATTCCTACAGTGTGAAAACTGGCCATTCAGCCCATCGAGTCCACACTGATCCTCTGAAAAGGTTCCCATCCAGACCTAGCCCCCTACTTTATCTCTGTAACTCTGCATTTCCCGTGGCCAAACCATCTAACCTGTACATCTATCGTCTGTGAAAGAAACCCACACCTACACCGGGAGAATGTGTAAACTCTACACAGACAATCAGCTGAGGTTGGAACTGAACCCAGGTTCCTGGTGTTGTGAGGTAGCAGTGCTAGTCACTGAGCTGTGCAATCAGAGAAGGATAATAAAATGCTGCCCCAGCCAATGACACTCACGTCCCATGAATGAAGAAGAGAGGTTTTATTGAACAATTAAAAGCTAACACATTGTACAACAGGCCATTGATTTGTGACAAGTTTATTCCATTCATGGAGCAGCATGGTGACTCAGTGGTTAGCACTGCTACCTCACAGTACCAGGGACCTGGGTTTAATTCCAGCCTCGGGCAACTGTCTGCATGGAGTTTGCATATTCTCCCCATGTCTGCGTGAGTTTCCTCTCACAACCCAAAGATGTGCAGGTGAGGTGAATTGGCCTTGCTAAATTGCTCATAGTGTGAGGTACATGTAAGGTTGGGGAACAGGTCTGGGTGGGTTACTCTTCACAGGGTTAGAATGGACGTGTTGGGCTGATGGGACCTGTTTCCACACTGCAGGGAATCAAATCTAATCATTCTGCAGATTTTTCAGATTAATGTCACTCCCATTGTCTTAATCAGTGGATAACCCTGCATTATGAAAATCTTCTCTTTATCCTTCCAATTCTTTAGTATGTGTCCTGAATTATGTGAATCCAAACATCACCTGAAAAGTATGTAGCCTTCCCCTTTAATGCTAATGTGTTTGTACAAGGCTATAACAACGTGTTGACATGATAAGCCGGAACATTCAGAGGTCTTGAATGATAACCATTCCATAGCACTAATCTCATGGAGCAGAAACAATGTGTCTAATATTCCCTTGAGTAACTCTGCCAGTGCACATTCTTCCTATTGGTCTTCCAACATAAATTGGATGAGACACCTCCTTGTGGTAAAACATTGCTGCATAAATAAAATACTTTCTTGCTGTTTAACACTTAAATCCATCAGTTTGATTTAGACAGTATTTAAGCCTTGAAGTTCCCATCAAGGGAAAAAGTGAGTTGCCTTGGATGAACGGGAAGGGTGGCCTGTGTTCACAGTACAAAGAACAGGTCTGAATCCCCTGTTGTGAGCCATGAGCAGAGCAGGCAGTAGTCGGGGAGCAATGACACAGTGCTAATGTTATTGGACCAATGCTCTGAGGACGTAACAACCATGGCAGCAGGTGGAATTTGAACTAAAGGAACACAGGAACAGGAGTAGACCATTCACTCCCTCAAGCCTGTTCCACCATTCACTGAGATCATGGTTAATCTGTGGCCTAGCTCCATATTTAATAATAGTCTTGAAATATTAAAAACAAAGCTAGTTTAATGGTGAGCATGTAACCACTGTTGTAAAAACCTGTCTGGTTCACCAATGCCCTTTCAGGAAGGAGATTTGCTTTTCTTACCCAGTCTGGCCTTTGTAACCCCAGATCCCAGATGCACAACATTCCTGATGAAGGACTTATGCCCGAAACATCAACTCTCCTGTTCCTCGGATGCTGCCTGACCTGCTGTACTTTTCCGTAATTTGGTTGACTCAAAACTGCTCTCTAGATAATTAATGAAGCACAATAAATGCTTGCCTAGCCAGTGATGCCCAATCGCGGGATAGAATAAAGGGAAAAGGAAATAGCTCTGTTACTGGCTTGCAAACTGGTTGGGCATGTGCCAGGAAAAATAGGAGGGCAAATTGAGCAAAGTAACAGGCCCTGATAGACTGGGAGATAGATCACTGACTGCCTGGGGCAGACAGAATGCCCCAAGGTCTGAGATCTGCTGGTTACATTTATTTTGCCAGATATTTTTAGCCTGTGAATTTGGACCTTATTGTATGTGGGGAAAGTCCAGAAAAATTGTGTCTGAAAGGTGTTCCTATTTGGAGCCTGATCCAATCTGCACTCACCCAAACCCACAGTGGCTTCCTCATCACGCAACTGCTTTCTCCCAGTTACCCAGGCTTCAGATAGCATACTCTCCTTCAATCATCTCTCCTAAGATGAAGTTCACTTCTCTGTTATCAGTCTCACACATTATTGCCTCCCACGTACTCTGTCAGTCTACTGATCATTTAGTATTTTCTGTCTATCTATTGTCTGTCTTTCGCATTCTATGACACCTGCAACACTGACCCTTTTAGCTGACTCCTGTTGGCTCTCCATTCTCCTCTTTGATGTCCTTTTACTTCAATTTCTTTCTTCTTCCTGGAGTAATTAAACTCCTGTGGCTCTGTGATGTCTAACTTATCCATACAGTACAAAAGGTTGACCTCTCTCTAGTGTTGATAAACTGATGTACTATAAACAGCCAAGCGATTTCAAGAATCCAAAACAATCTTGCACACACTAGCCAACCTCTATTACTGTAAATACATTACAATGGTGTGCCCAGATTTACAATGCAGTTGGTTAAGAGAGCAGCAGCACATCATAACAGGAATTGCTCATGTCAACTCACAAGGTACTCTGGACCTTTGGATACTCTTTTTCCCTTGAGGAAGTTTATTAATGTACAGCACAATCATTTTGGTTTCTAGGGCTAAGTAAATATTAATAACTCAGTGTGAAATCCAAAGTTAATGTTGTTGAGTTGTTGATAGGATGTCAGTAGATTATATCTAACCTGAACAAGCATCAAACCAGTTGTGGCTCAGCCAATAATAATTTTATCCTCAAATCCCTGCCCAGGACTTCAGTACAAATATTAAGGCCAGCACTACAGTGTTGTGTTGATGATATGGAAGTTCCGGTGTTGGACTGGGATATACAATGTTAAAAATCACACAACACCAGGTTTATTTGGAAGCAGTAGCTTTTGGATCTATCTGATGAAGGAGCAGCATTCCGAAAGCTAGTGCTTCCAAATAAACCTGTTCGACTATAACCTGATGTTGTGTGATTTTTAATTGTGTTGTATTGAGGCAGTGCTGTTTTTTGGGTTCGACATTTAGTCAATCCTCCGTTCACCCTTTCACTATTTTGAAGAGGGGTTGTTCACAGACTCTTGGCCAATATTTCTCTCTCAATATAATCGTAACAGATTTTTGCTTGTGGGAGCTTGCTGCGCACAGACTGGCTGTGATGGTTCATTACACTTTAAAAGTTGGTTCCCTGATGAAAGGCTTATGCCCGGAACGTCGAATTTCCTGTTCCTTGGATGCTGCCTGACCTGCTGCGCTTTTCCAGCAACACATTTTCAGCTCTGATCTCCAGCATCTGCAGACCTCACTTTCTCCTTTAAAAGTTGGTTGTAATCTAATTGCAAAGTGTTGGATGGTGGTGAAAGCCGCCAAATAGATGCAACTTTTTTTTTAAACTGCGAGTGTTTGAAGGGGGACTGCAGGTCGAGCTTTTTTCTGTAGCTGGCTAATCTAAGAATGCTGCATGTGGGGAGATTAGAGAGAGCTTTGCTGTGTAGCAGACCCATGCTCTGCCTCAACTAGAGCTCTTTTAAAATTTGATTTCTCTTCACATCAGTGAAAGTAGTAGTTACAGATGTGTTCGTCTCATTATGACGTTAGCTATTTTTCTCCGCTGAAGGTTTTGTTTCCTTTCTGGGATATGTGCTTTGGGTGTAGCTCAATCGAAATGCTTGGGCCTGGACAATGACTTTGGATGGGCTATTTGACTGCGGTAGGCAATGCTGCTGACCTCCGTATCTCACCTATTCATGAAAATCCAATCATTGGTCTTTGAATAGTAATCAGGTTCAGAGAAGCTAATAATAGCACCATCTCCCTTGAGATCAATAAACTGAGCACAGTCCAAGAAGGGAAGAAATTGAAAGGAAAGATAGGATTTTGAACATTTGAAACTTGAGATGGTAATATTTTAAATTTCTCAGAAGAATCCAGTACATGAGGCTGTACAATTTAAATAGGTCTCCTTTAGGCCCGAGGAAGTTGATTGGCTTTCCTTTAGTGATTGCCACCTGATTAAGAGGACATTTATGCTTTTAAAGTACCAACACTAATTTCCTGCTGCAAGTTTCATTTCAGGATTTTAACATGCAAATTCAGTAAGCTCTTCAAAATGCTGGGGGAAGGTTGAGGAGGAGCAGCTATTTTCATAAGGCAAACGGCAACTCAGTCAGTAACAAACAAATTGCTGGAAAAACTCAGCATGTCTGGCATCATTTGTGGAGAGAAAACAGAACTAACCTTTTGGGTCCAGTGACCCTTCCTTAGAACTGTACAGAGCCTTCTGAAGAAGGGTCACTGGACCCGAAATGTTAACTCTGCTTTCTCTCCAAAATTGTTGTCAGACCTGCTGAGTTTTTCCAGCAAATTCTGTTTTTGTTTTTGCTTCTGAATTCTAGCATCCGCAGTTCTTTTGAATTTCAATCAGTAACCTGTGGTGATTCGCAATTGCTGGAATATCCCTGGATGATTTGCATATTCATAATGACAAGTGCTATTAACTGTGCTTGTTTTATTTGATAGAAAATTATGGGCTGTTGTCCTGCTTCCATTCCCTATGCATATGCCTCTTTATGACTGCTCCTTTAGCAGATTCTGACCTGGCTTCCATCAGTGATTCCTCCAATAACAAATATTAACACTAAGACCTTGTTCTTGAGGCATGTTAATTTTGTTGTATCACAGAGACCAGTTGAAAAATATTCAAATATTTGGTTTCTCCATTAATAGATATGACCTGAGTTTGGATGTGGTCACTAAATATTTCTCCTTTTTATTTATAGGGCTCCCTCAACAGGGATATGTGTATAGGAAAAGCACCACTTAGCTATTTCACAACTTGTCTTTGATTAGTTACCATGTACAGGTCTTTCTGGGTCACTTTGAAAAGTGTGCAAAATGTACCACAAGACAATTGTGACTAACCAGTCTTCAGTTCTACTTCTGTGCTTCTTACCAATGCTGTAATAGGATGCTTTAATGCCATAATGTGAACTCACTCCAGAGCTGAGCTTGATGTCATAGAGTCATAGAGTCACGGAGTCATACAGCATGGAAACAGACTCTTTGGTCCAACTCATCCACACTAATCCTACACTAAGCTAGTCCCACCTGCCTGCACTTGCTCTTCAAACCTTTCATATTCATGAACTTACCCAAATGTCTTTTAAACATTATAACTGTACCTCTATCCATCACTTTCTCTGGTCATTCATTCCACACAAGGACCACTGTCTGTGAACATAAAAGGCATAACATATGCCACTTAAGAGAGCATTAGGTATTTCAGATCTAATGTACACTGCTGTAAAATAACATGTCCTAAACAAAATCCTGTTTAGCTAAGAATGAGTGGCTTTACTGCTCAGACAATGGGCTTGCATCATTTCCCACGTGACCACAGAAAAAAAGGATAAGTGGCAGGAAATCAACCAAAATTATCTCAGACGGTACAGCCAGATAACCTCAACAATTTCGGACAAGACAGAAGTGGGATCCGGTAACTGCTTTTAGCTAATATGGTTGTTACAGTCTGTAGACTGGTGGATCTTTGGGATTCAGGCCACAATTTCAATACGTGGATTTTCTCTAAAATTTTCCCTTTCAATTTTCTTTTCTCATATGAAGGCCTTGCTGCTGTATGGCTCTGCAGATGACACCCATACTCACTTACACAACATGAGCAGCCATCCTCAAAGTGTATAAAGTGAAGGCAAGAAGATAAATCTCCAGCAGAGGCCATTATAGTGATCTTAATTTTATCAACACTCCATTCAAGGTCTCCAGAATGAATCTCTGGATTGATAAAAGATCAGTGGGTACCCTTTATCCACTCCCCACAGTTGGAAACAACTGTGCCCTTGTTGTCAGTCTCATGGGCATCAATTAATTTTGACCAAACATTGAAAGGTATAATCAGTCTGACCATGCTTATATGATGGGAGAGGAAGACTTATTTAGAAATATTCATTAAAATTGAAACTGCATGCATTGTATTAGTTTGTGGTCACTTTTGATTCTTGACTAACTTGCTTTTCGAAGATATTGATACAAGTAGATGTAGATTTGCCTGCTGAGCTGGAAGGTTCATTGTCAGACATTTCATCACCATACTAGGTCACATCTTCAGTGGACCTCCGGATGCAGGGGAGAACCAAAAATGTTAGCTCATGTTAAGGTGAGGCCCACTCGAATGGTACTAAGTTTATTAAAGATCCCATTCGCTGCTGAGAAAGGAATGGGCATTCTCTGTCAGTGAAGGTTCAAAGGAAGTCATTGACTCTATAACAAAAAACCAATAGCGCATCTGGGAAATTTGAAATGAGACCTGAAAATGTTAGAATTGTTCTCCATGGAGTCGAGAAGAGGAAGAGAATTGATAAAGGTGTTCCAAATCGTGAAGGGTTTTGACAATGAAGGAAGGAGAAGCTGAGTCCACTGGCTGCAAGGCTGATCATCAGAAGACTCACATTGAACATAGAACATAGAACAATACAGCGCAGAACAGGCCCTTCGGCCCTCAATGTTGCGCCGACCTGTGAACTATTCTCAGTTTGTCCCTGAACTATCCCAAAGTCATCCATGTGCTTATCTAAGGATTGTTTAAATCTCCTAATGTGGCTGAGTTGACTACATTAGCAGGTAGTGCATTCCACACCCTTACCACTGTCTGTGTAAAGAACCTGCGAAGGTAATTGGCAAAAGAAACAGAGGCGACATGAAGAAAAATGCTTTTCCACAGCAATTTGTTATGATCTGGAAATCACTGCCTGAAAGACAGGTGGAAAACAGATTGAATAATAACTTTCAAAAGTGAATGGTATAAATATTTGAAGAGTAAAGCATTTTCAGGGGCAAGAGAAGTGGGACTAATTGGATGATACAGACCCAATGAGCCAGGCCTCTTTCGACACTGTGTCCCACAATGATTGCACTTGAGGGACATAAAGCTCTACTGGTGTTTTGATAATGTTGTCACATCAATCATTGTCACCAATTACAATGTGGCACTGCAGTTGGTGTGACACTGAAGGCACAAAACAGGCACAATTTTTGTCTGTGGTTGATGTGGGTCAAAGTACTTCATTGCATGCAAAGCAATTTGAAGCAGTGCCAAATAATGACATGAATTCATTCAACTCTTTGGCCTCGATATTTACGGAGGAGGGTTTTCTCAGAACATAACAACTAGAAGCAGACGTTAGCAATTCAGCTACTTGAGCCTGCTCTGCCACTTAATATGAAGGAGAAACTTGATTCCAGAAAACCTGGAATCTGGATTTCCTCAAACACTGCCAAAATGTAAATCTGTGCTGCACAGGTATCATTTTTTTGCAATTTTCGTTGCCCAGAAGCCAGTCTGATAGACAGGTTTTGCTGCCTGTCAGGTGGAGAATGCTGCAGAGGAGACCGTGACCCAGGAGTAGGTAAGTCTGTAGCTGAGATCATATTGGATGCATGTTTTGGTGATCAGAGGTGTTTGTAGGCAAATAGAGAGAGAAAGGAGGTAGAGGTTTGGCTATAGCGATAGATGGGTCTATAAAGGACTGGAGGCAGAGATGAAGGTTTAGGTACAGTTGGCATTCAAAGTGAGTGGAAGAGATGTTGGGGGCTAAGGCTGTTTCTGATTGCTGGAGAGGCTGACAAATTTAAGTGTTCTAAGGATGGATGTTTGGGAAGAAAAGTTTACTTGACCCACAAACGGTGCTGGAAAAACACTAACCTATTCTATGGAGCACTTTATCTTAGCTTCTGAGTATCTTGAGGCCCAGAAAGCTAAATCAACTGGCATCAAACCTAGAAGAGAGATTCAATATTAGGCATGCACCTCATAATATATTTCAAAAACCCTTCTTCTTGGGAGCTATTCAGCTGTCCACATGCTTCCCTGATTCACACCAGTGCAACCTCTGTTAAATCCCCAAATGGATATGTTCCAGACTGATTGTGTTTAAATTTAAAACTTGTGACATTATTTCTGCACATTTTTATGATTTAAATTTCCTCTTTATTTATCTATGTAGATCTTACCAGAGCAATGCTCTGCCACAATCTCTTCAAACTCACATCCATTACTTAGTGTGAAACGAAACACTGGAATATATGTTAATTTACGTTTTTGAACAACCCAAAACATTTTTAACACTGCACCTCAACTTATAATTTAGAATAAAGTATTTTCCTGGGTGACCAAATTAATTTGGAACAATCAATATATGCACATGAATCCTTCAAACACCCATAATGGGGTTTGATTTTAAAAATAATAGTGAATACAAGTTCCTCCGCACTGATAATGTGATGCTTAACTCTATGTATATCTCAGGTGTTATCTTCATGATCTTCTGCACAGAAATGCAGGGCAAACCTGCTGGCATTGTACCTATTAAATATTTATTTGTTCATGACAATTAATGCCACTGAACTATAACTTTGAAAAGTAATGCATTGCTAAAGGACAGCGCCATGTGCAGTCACTGACATATAGGAACATCGCCTCCACAGCTGCCAGACAAACCCCATGTTTTGTGAGATAAGTTGACTTTACTCATCATCAGCCACATGTAACAACAAGGCATTTGGTAATTTGGCCAGTCACACTGCAAGGTCTGAGTGGCTGTGAACTCGTTTCTCTGCACGCTGAACAAAATATTTTCTGGCAATTTGTCCAAAGTTGGAATATATGCTGAAGTCATGGGTAGTTTTGAATGTTATCCCAGAGAAGCAGCTCTGTGATTGTGTCCAGTTAATGAGTCTGCTTTTATCTCCTGGTTTTCTGTTATTTTGAATCTCCAAGAGCATCAACTGCAATGTACCAACTTGCTTAATCTTGTATATGACACAGCTGAATTAAGCATTCATTTGTAGAAAGGTTCCCCTGATCATGTTCTGTTGTTATATGTGCTATCATTCCAAAACACTTTATAAGAAGATAGCAATTACCCTCTATATAGAAGGTAGCAGTGGCGATTAATCTTTGATTCCAAATGTCAATCTATCAGTGTCACACGTTGGATTTGGGCTAGTGAAGCATGGTGTAGCATTGTTACCTTTTATGAGAGTACAGAATGTTCTTGAGTGGGAGTGTTAATGCAATGTGAATACTTTGTTGATATTTTCTAATCAACCTATCCAGGGATGTTATGATACACCTCTGAAGCAGATGGGAATTGCATCTGCGCCTCCTAGATCAGAGGTATACTACCTCTGCACTACCAGAGCCTTGAAGATTTAAGAAGGTATTTTAATTCAACGTACTCAGATATATTATAGCAGGTTGAACTTGAACCAGGTCTACTGGCGCAGAGGAAGGAACATTAACATTATACCACAGAAACACTTCCAAGCATATTATGGCACATTTTTGGATCAGCGATAGCAAACTACCACTGTCTTGAAAGGTTTATAATTAGGAAAAATCAGTTTTCACCTGAACAAATACCTCCCCATCAGTCTACTCCCAGTCATCAGTAAAGTGATGGAAGGTATCATCAACAGCACCCACTCAGCAATAGCCAGCTCAGTGATACCCAGTTTGGGCCACTCATTCCAGCCTTGGTTCAAACATGGAAAGAAGTGCTGAATTCCAGAGGTGGGGTGAGAGTGACAGCTCTTGATATCAAGGCCACATTTGAATGAGTGCCCTAGCATCGAGGAGTCCTAGCAAAACTGAAATCAATGAGAATCAGGGTGAGAACACTCCACTGGTTAGAGTCATACCTGGCACTTAGGAAGCTGATTGTGGTTGTTGGAGGTAAGTCATCCCAGCTCCAGGACATCTCTGCAGGAGTTCCTCAGGGTAGTGTCCTCAGTCCAATCATCCTCAGCCCCTTTGTCAATGACCTTCCCTCCATCATAAGGTCAGAAGTGGGGATGCTTGCCGCTAATTGCACTATTCACAACTCCTCAGATACTGAAGCAATCGAAGTTTAAATGCAACAAGACCTGATCAAATCCAGGTTTGGGCTGAAAAGTGACAGCATTCACATCACTCAAAAATTCTAGGCAATAATCATCTCTGATAAGAGGAATCTAACATTGCTCTTTGGCATTTAACACTGTTAGTATCATTCAATCCACCACTATCAACATCCTTGGAGTTGCAATTGACCAGAAACTCAACACATAAACACAGTGGCTGCAAGAACAGGTCAAAGGTTATGAATATTGCATCAAGTAACTCACATCTGATTCCCCAAAGCCTTTCTACCACCCACAAGGCATAAGTCAGGAGTTGTGATAGAATACTCCCCACTTGCCTGGATGGGTGTAGCTCCAGAAACACTCAAGAAAATTAGAGCAAAACAGCCCTCTTGATTGGCACCATATTCACAAGCATCCACCCCCTCCATCACCGATGCTCAGTAGCAGTGGTGTGTACAAGATTTGTTGCAGAAATTCAGGCCCGTGATCATTAGCACCGAGAAGGACAAGGGCAGCAGATACATTTAAATACCATCATCTTTATGGTTCCTCTCCAAGCCATTCATTATTGTGACTTGGAAATATATTGCTGTTCTTTCACTGTCACTGGCTCAAAATCTCAGAACTCTCTTCCTAAGAGTATTGTGGCTCAATCTACAGCAAACAGACTTTCTTCATTTATTCATTCATGGGATGTGGGCATCATTGGCTTGACAGCAATTATTGCCCATTCTTAATTGCCCAGAGGGCAGTTTAGAGTCAACCACATTACTGTTTGTTGAATTCAAATTCCACCATTTGCTGTCGTGGGATTCGAACCCAGGTCCCTAGAACATTATCTTGGTCTTTGGATTAATAGTCTAGCAATAATGCTACTAAGCCATTGCCTCCCCCAGTTCAAGAAGGTAGCTGACAAGCACCTTCTCAGGCAAGTGGGTATGGGTAATAAATGCTGGCCAGCCAAGGACGCTAATGTCCCACCAGAGAATATTTTTAAAAAATCATCTGGGATCTGTTTAGTTGCAAGTATTGGGACTTTTAAAAAAAGCAGCATATGTATTTGTTTTAGGGACAAAAAACCCCATAGATGCTGGAATCCAGAGTAGACAAGCAGGAGGCTGGAAGAACACAGCAAGCCAGGCAGCAGCAGGAGGTGGGAAAGTCAACGTGTAAAATTTCTTCAGGACTGGGGGTTGGGTGTAAGGTGAGCTGCAGATAAAGAGAGTGGGGGGGGGTAGGGGAGTGGAGGAGGGTTTTGGGTGGGGAGAGGGTGGAGTGGTGAGGTAGTGATAGGTGAACACAGGAAGTAGGTATGAAATGGCTGGTCAATGGGAGGAATGAATCTCGTTGGTAGCTGGAAGGAAGGATTGGTCAGAGGAATGGAAGGGAGGGGGAGGGGGTTGGGAAGGGAGTTGGGGGATGGGAGGGGAGGTTATTTGAAATTGGAGAACTCAATGTTGAGTCCGCCAGGCTGCCAACTGCCCAAGTGGAAGATGAGGTGTTGTTCCTCCAATTTGGGGTCTGATTCACTGTGCCAATGTATTTGTTTTGCCTGGTGGGGACCTGAGTTCTATTTGTGCTTTTGACCATGGGTAGTTATGTGGAGAATGTTGGTCTTTGACAGGCATCGTTGTTCATGAACTAAGGAGCTGCCTCTCAAAATGTAGCAGTTCCCTTCCAATCTCAAGGAAGGGGCTCATTCCAGTGAGTGATTTGAACAGACCGGCTTGTCTGCCTATGTCAGAGAATCTCCTGACAGCTTCAGAATCTCAATCAAAGGCATTTTCTCCCCAGCTAATTCTTCAGCTGTTGTATAAATGTCTGAATCATGTTTAACGCATTCACCGTTTCCACCTGTTCTTGTTGCGCTTAATTCTGGACCGATTCTGTGGTAATGTTGGTGAATGTTTTCTTCTACCGTGTCACTTTTATAGACACTGCCTGACCAGGGAAAATCAGTGAGCTGCAAACCTATTTAAATATTTCAATAAATTGCATTGGTTTTGTTTGATGTTAGAGTGACCCTGTGGGACGTTGTTAGATTGTGCTGGATATCAATTATATTTCGGAGTTGTTTAATCTTTCCTGATTCCAGTATTGCAAGTTTTATCAAGTTTTTGATGAGGACCTTACTATCTTCGATTTAATTTAGCTGGGCCAATGTTACACACAATTATTTGTTTAGGATCATTATCAAACCTACGGGTCATCCTTTGACACTTTACAACATGAACGGAAAGGATAGGTTACCGTGCCAGTAGTTGTCACATGGAATAATGGATTGTGATCCCAGATTGGTGATTTCTCCATTGAGGGACAGAATGTGGATCTGTATTGGAGTGTGGATTTGGGCTTGGAATTCCTGGGTTGAGTGATGGGATTAGCAATCACTTCTGTTTCGGTTATTTTCACCAATCAGGATGGCCTCTTGCTTCTGTCATAAGAAAAGGAACTTCCTTCCCTCCTGGACAGCCTTTAGGAGAACCTCCTCCAGCACACTTCAGAATTTCCTGAGTGCCCTCAAATTTGGCATTTGTATCTGTAATGTGGCTAGAAATATAATTCTGAAAGAAAATATGTTCCACTTCTGCACTGAAGTCCCTTTCACCATAAGACACACCTCCACAATCAGTCTGAAAAAAAGAGAACGTTTCACCCAAGTTTTCAATGTCTTTTCTTCAAATCTTTTTCCAGTACTCAGAATATTTTGCTTTTGCTTCACTGCCACTTCTCTTCCAGCATTGTCCACCGTGAAGAAGTTCTGCTGTTCTCTCCAATGAGATTCATCTCGTCTCTTTTACCTTGTTCACCTTCACTGCTTCCTCTTTCTCTTCTAAAGTCTTAAGAGGCGAAAGGGATGTGAGCTGCAAATAACAGCCATCCATAGGGACAGCAACTGGAGAGACAGGTAGGAGTTGA
This sequence comes from Hemiscyllium ocellatum, assembly GCF_020745735.1. Classification (NCBI taxonomy): domain Eukaryota; kingdom Metazoa; phylum Chordata; class Chondrichthyes; order Orectolobiformes; family Hemiscylliidae; genus Hemiscyllium; species Hemiscyllium ocellatum. The sequence goes on from NC_083439.1 coordinate 13,725,294, forward strand.
TGTGAGGTGGGAGAAGCTTCAAGATCAAGACCTACTATCAGTATGAACAGCAGGAAGCAACTATTTGTAGCATTAGATAGATATACAGCCTAAAACAGTCATGGGAGAATCAGAAAACATCAGGTGCCAGAAATAGCCTGGAAAATAATGACACATTAATGGCCATTGTAAGTAAGTTTGTGAAGAAAAGCAGCAATCTGTGGTGACAAGGATCAATACCATGAGTTCCAATCTTTCACAAATTGGCATGAACCTAATGAGGCTCCCCAATGAAGTTTATTCTCAAAACTGTTGAATTGGCTGCATTGATGTGAATTAATCTCTATGACTCTAATTATAGAGGGCTGGTAATTCATGCACTTTGCCACAATGGTGTTGTCAGAGGATGCAGCATTACTATTATTTAAAGACTAACCATGCTCTACTTTATAATCTTAACCGATATTGATGGAACCCCTTTCCAAAACACTATTAAACAATTGAAATATCTGTGCCAGGAATTGTACGTTTGAGAAAAAGCTTCATCGACCTTAATATAAAAGGAGGCTTCTGTTTCATTTGGCAGGATTTTGTGAAAGGAACAGTCTTATTATTACAAAGTTGTGTAAGGAAGAAGAATTCCAACAAACGTCGATAATCTCAAGAAACTCAACATTTTAACCATTGTTACACAGCACCTGAGTGAGGTCAGATATGAAAAGAAAATCTGTGGACAATTACGTGAAAATTCTGTGAAGTTCCTCCTCAGATACCTGAGCCAATATAATAAGCCTCAAGATACCTTGGAGCGACTGTGAGGTGGGAGGAATATGGAATAGTTACTTTGCCTCAGTTTTTGCAGCGAGGCTAACAAGATAACTTGATGCCTCAGGAATAGAACAAGATGGATATTATGACATTTAGAGTAGAAGGGAAGAAGACAGCTGATAAAGTGGCCAAACCTAGAAAGGTTAAGATCCTTTGCTTAGATGATTACATTCTATAATTGATAAGGAAACAATGGCAGAAGACAGGCAGTCCATTAATATTATTCCAATGTACAAACAGAATATAGAATCAGTACAGGGAATTATGGAACTAGTTAGCTTGAGGGTGATGAGAAAGGCATTAGAAACTTTACTCCAAGATTTAATAGAGAACCTTCTAGGATCTGAAAATATAATGAGTTATAATCAGCATTTTAAAAGGAAACACCATGCTTGGGATCACAGTGGGTCAGGCAGCATCCTCAGAGAGAAAGCAATCTAACATTTCTAGATGACTTCATCAGAGCTGAAATGAAGTGTAGAGAGACAGCATTTATGCAATAGTGTGGGGGAGGGGGTGATTGGAGTGCTGGGGGAGAAAGAATGTTGATATGAGGATGGAGAATCCTCTGCCATTCTCACATTCTGATCACTTAACCTGAACTATCAACCTCCTTTCTCCTCCACTCCACCTCCCCCCCCCCCCCCACCCCACTATTCCATAAATGCTGCCCCCTCCACACTTTACTTCAATTCTGATTACGCCTTCTGGACTTGAAACGTTAACTTGCTTTCTCTTTGTGGATGCTGCCTGACCCGCTATGATCTCCAGCATTTTTCCCGTTCAGCACAGATTCCAGCATCTGCAATAATTTGCTCCAACACCATGCTTGATCCAACTTTACTTCTTTCTGTTGTTTCTTCAAAGAATTTACTAAGTATGATGCAATGGATGTAATATATCTGGATTTCCAAAAGACCCTCAACAATTATTCACCATTGACATGAATAATTTAGGTTTTGGAATTGAAAGTACATTATTGTAAGTTGAGGATGACATCAAGTGTTAGGGTATAATTACTGTTAAGGATGAATGAAACCAACTACAAGAAGATGTTAACAAATTTACAGAGTGGGTGTGCAAATGACAAATTAATTTTAATATAGATACACTTTCTCAAATTTTGGATTCTACTGAATTTCAGATCAGACTGAAAGTTAGGCGGTGGGCAGCTTGGACCAACATTGGGTTGGGTCAAAGGCTGCTGCTTGGAACAAAGGAATGGACCAACACAAAAACAGTGAAGCCGGGAACATGTCCAATACGATGAAACACATGGACAAATTGTAGGAGCAGATTTGTGCAGCTGCTGGAGTATGTGCTGAAAACAAACAATATTGGAAATCACAACTGGTCTGGTAGTACCTGTGGAGAGAGAGAGAGAGAGAGAAAACAAGCTCATGCTTCGAGTCCAAATGACTGTCCATCAATGCTCTGATGAAGAGTCATCTGGACTTGAAATGTTAGCTTGCTCTCTATCCATGGATGCTGCCTGACCTGCTATGAGTTTCAGTACTTTTTGTTTTCAGCACGGTCAAATTGATCAGGGAGGTTAATTTAAACTGAGTAAAATTATTTTGAAACAATGCACAGCGCATTGTAAAAACGTCTTAAAGTTTTGACAGCTCTGGTATTTGAGAGAGAGTGTACCTGTGTTTCAGATCATTGGTGAGCTGATGAATTTTGGTAAAAATAAGGAAACCACATAATCCTTGGAAAGTAAAACAAATGGCCCCAGGACAAAAGGATCCTGGGATACAAATAACACTAGTCATTTAAAGAAACCAGACAGATTAACAAAGTTCCACTGTACAAACAGCAAGCAAGTTGGAGTTCATTTCAAGGAGAATATTGTTCAAAAGCAAGGATTATGTCAAATCTATACAGAACAATATTTATATTGCTGTTTACAGTTCTGCTCCTCATATTTCTATATTTTAAATTCGACTTCTATGTCATTACATGGTCATGCATCATTAAAACTTTTGACAAATTCACAAAACCCTCCACATCTACACCATTTCCACTTAACTGTCCTTGTCATGAGCCATGTACTCAATAACTCTGATGAAAACTCTGAAATGTCATTACCTTGCTAGCAAGGAGGATTTGGGTCAGCAAACACAGATTTAAGCAGCTTTTTGGGTGGCACAGTGGTTCAGTGTTTAGCATTGCTGCCTCACATTGCCAAGGACCTGGGTTCAATTCCACAGTCAGGTCACTGCCTGTGTGAGGTTTGCACATTCTCCCTGTGTCTGTGTGGGTTTCCTCCAGGTGCCCTGATTTCCTCTCACAGTTCAAAGTTGTGCACGTTAGGAAAGTGCAGGCTAATAGCTTAGCCAGGGAAATGCTGGGGTTTGGGTCTGGGTGGGATGCTCTTTGGAGATTCAGTGTGGACTTGATGGGTCAAATGGCCTGATTCCACACTGTAGGCATTCTATGATGAAGGACTGATGCCCAAAATGTCGACTCTCCTGCTCCTCGAATGCCACTTGACCTGCTGTACTTTTCCAGTGCCACATTTTTCGACTCACGTTCTATGAAGCACAGATTTCATGTGAAATGATGTGAGGAAATGGATGGAAGAAACAATGGAAGATGAAGTTTGAAGATATGGATAATGCTGAGTCTGTCAATACCTGAGTGTGCCTCTCTGTCAAGGAACAGAATTTCTTTTGCCAGTAAGGATTAGAGTCTTGAAAGGTTAATTGTGATTGCAAGAGACCAACAAGACGTTTAGGGAATAAGGTTAATCAGGATAAGTAATGGAGAGGCCAGGGAAGTCGCTGGTGACAGGAAAGAAAACAAGAATGCAAAGGAAGCAGGAGCCTCTGGAACCCAGCATGAGGCCCTCAGAGAAGGATTAATAGAAAGGGAAACTTCTGTATTCCATGTGGGCAGAGGGAATAAGATGATTGAACCCGTATTTTGTTTACTAGAAATGAAAGGGCATCACAAAGCAGCATATGTTGAAGGCAGCTGTTTTGATAATGCCTGCAGAGAGATTGGGGATGAAACCAGAAAATGCACATACATTCTTCGAATGGTGACTGAGAAAGTGAGATAGCACTGGCAGATGGTGGGTGGGCAGAGCCTCAGATCAATGCATCAACTGAAAGACAGCACCTCCAATAATGCAGCCTACTCTTGGTATCGTGCTTGAGTGTCAGCCTAACCTGATAACTCCTTTACATCGTTGGAGGGTAGTGCAGATCCTCTGTTGTTGGAGATCCTCCCAAAGATCTGGTGCTGTTTAGAAATGCCCTGGTAGGATTGCCAACTATCTCAGGATGTACATGAACCTCTCGGGCAATACTTCTAGCAGTCTAGAACTTCTGTGTTTTAAATTTCCAGCTGCAGCATTGCAACACTTTCCTTCTCCCTCCCTTCAAACCATATGATTCCAAACCTCCTGATAATTCCAGAAAGTTGGAACTGCCAGGCGTACAATATATGGTGAGGGAGGGACACAGAGACTGGGGGATGATAGGTTGGGGAAATAGTGAAACAAGTGAGCAGTGGGCAGTAGATTCATGGTGAATGGGAGAGACATTGTGGGAGTACAGTCAGTCATAGGCAAGTAATATCTTTGGGGGAAATAATGCTTATTCCACTGTCGGGTAAATATGAAACAAAATAAATGTAACACAGAGTTCTAACTGTAAAGCAGAAGTTGAAAAGAGATGGAGGTTCCTTCATTTTACACCTATTAAACAATGATTTGTTTCACAAATGGGCTTTTGAGTTTGAGATTGGAATGTCATTTACAAGGAAAAGGAATAAATATGTTTTAAAATGGGGAATATGACAGGACTAAGGGTTAGAACACAGTTACAAGTGATCATTGCTCATACAGGTGCTGACAGTAATTTCGTGCTATAATTCCCATTGAATCTCTCCTTGTGGAGCAGTGTTGGTGTTCAGCTGAGTGCCAGAGATTGTTTGGGGGATTTCTCACAGGGAATAATGAGCCCTCAGGTAATCACTGAAGTTTGACTCAGTCTGGGCTGAGGGGTGAGTCCAGATGTAGATCAACTCTGGCTGAGGCTTGCAGTAGAATCCATGTTCCAAAAGATACAATAATGCTTATAACTGTCATGTGATCAGAAGTCATGTGATTGAACATCCAACAATACCTACAACCAGCGTTGGCACCTGTTTCCCAGGTACCGTGGTACCACCCTGCTTCTCTGATGGGACACGAACCATGAGCTTGCAGAAGGAACTCATCTGCTTTAACTATACCGAGGACTCTCCTCTTGTTATGGGAATGGAGTTAAAGTCCTGACCAGTTGGATTTGATCACAGCTCAGCCATGGAGCATGACCATTTGAAATTTGTAAGAAAACACAATTAACTTCAAAAGCTAACAGCAAAGTGATGCGTTAAGTAGCTGAAAGGGAAAATCTAATCGGGCAGGGTTGGGTGGAGAGGGCTGGGAAAAGAATGGGATGGAGAATAAAATGTATAAACTTACAACACACTCAACAACAAAGAATTAGGGTGAAAAATATCCTTGCAAAAGATGCTGTTGAGTAAGTAGGCAAGCTTTATGTAGAAGACTGTAAAGGATGGCAAAATGGCAGATTTTGGGACTTTTCTGAATGTACAGTCCATTAACAGCCAGCCAAATTAGGGGCTGCTGGGGAGGTATACATCTCAGTTGTTAGAAAAGCAAAGGCTAAGGGACTGAACTAACATGAAAGCAGATTAGTGAAATATTCATGAACTGGGTCCAGATGGAAATCACTGGAGAGCACTAAAGTAAAACCAGGAATAGGAGGTGCAACAGCGGAAGCTCTGCAAAGCTCATTAGGAGCTACTGGAAGACGAGAAAAAATTACTAATGTGATTCCAGTCAGAGGAAAAAAACCCAAAGCACCGTCCTGGGAATTATTGTTCGTGCGACATATATTGTCAAAAAAAAAGGAAATTAAAGGAAGTGACTCCAAAACATCTTTGCAATATGACTTGGGCAATATTCATGAAAGGTAGGGAACATGTCAAGTACTGTCCAAATATAATGGTGTTAGTGAGTGAGCACTGATACTCTCTTGACCTCGGTATGTATGGAGTACATGATAAAGTGTGTCATAAAACACTTGTAGGTAAATTGAATGCTCCTCCAGATGTTTGATTCTGCATTAAGAAGACTAAACAATTAACTGGCCAATTGTGGGCACTTACCAGAAAGGAACAAACTATACAGGAGTCAACAATGTCTCTCAGCAATCTATTCAGACAATTATTTTCAGTCGTACCTTACAGGACAAGTGGAGCAGTTTGAGAGGTTTTTTTAAGGATCAAAAATACTTCAACCACTCAGAAAGCAAATAACGTAGAGTGACAATTATTGTTAGAAAAAGAGAAGGGAATTTGAAGGGTCCTGTTTGCACAGAATATGGAATACTTTAGTTAATAAATGAAGCAGGCATTATAACATAATTTATAGTGTATATTAACAAAGAATATATGGAGGGAAAGAACAACAAAATAACTCCAGTTGAGCAACCAGTAATCCCCATCCTTTGGGTTTGTAACTTTGATAATTTCGAAGGAGATGGAATATTTGGACATTAGTCACAACATTATAAATACCAAGGTTGATTCCATGGTGAGTGAATTGTCTAAAACAGTAGGTGGTTTCAGGAAAGGCTTGGTGGAATGCTTGTATCGTTTTTCAAGTTGCCAAGCATTTTTCAGCACTGTGGTGAATAGGGCGTGTGTACTGGATTTTCAAAGAACTGGGGAGGCTCTGTGGAGGTGTTTAATGGTGTTGGGAACCAGGTTCTGGAAAGCCTGACTCTATTCCCAGCATTTCAAAGCTTTGGTCATGTCATTTTAGGGTCTGGATCAGATTGGACCATGGATACACACCTGGCACTCCTAATTTGACCATCTCCAAACAGGAACTGACTTGCCCTTTTCCTTTGTCCTTTTCAGGGAGTCAGGCCAATATACCAGGGATGAAAATGTGTTGCTGGTTAAAGCACAGCAGGTCAGGCAGCATCCAAGGAACAGGAAATTCGACGTTTCGGGCATAAGCCCTTCATCAGTTTCCTGATGAAGGGCTTATGCCCAAAATGTCGAATTTCCTATTCCTTGGATGCTGCCTAACCTGCTGTGCTTTAATCAGCAACACATTTTCAGCTCTGATCGCCAGCATCTGCAGACCTCACTTTTTACTCAATATACCAGGGACACATGTTTCAAAGAACTTCAGAGATGTTGTGAACCATTGCTTGAATAAGTGGATATTTTAAAAGGTAAGTTCAAAAGGTCTACCCCACAATTAAAATTCCATATTTCATAAAATCCCCTTAGTGTGGAAACAGGCCATTCAATGACCCTCCACAGGGCATCCACCCCTTACCCAATTCCTGTAACCCTGCATTTCCCGTGGTTAATCCACCTGGCCTGCATATCCCTGGGCAATTTAGCAACCTAGCCATCTAACTTACACATCTTTGGACTGTTAGAGGAAACCAGAGCACCTGGAGGAAACTCACGCAGACACAGGGAGAATGTACAAACTCCACACGTTTGCCTGAGGGTGGAATCAAATCCAGGTTCCAGGTGTTGTGAGATAGCAGTTCGATCCACAATGACACCCCTTCCTCCTTACGTGGGCAGGCTAGGGAGAAAGATTTCCCAACTCTTAATGATGAAAACCCAGTCCTTTTTGTATTGAACGGGGATGAATCCACAGCAATGAAACCAGAAACACTTTGAGTGATGAATGCTACAGAAACACTGTAAATAATTGTGATGTAGAAACTCCTGGTGCCTTTTCCTATGATCACTAAATTGTTCCAAACCAAGTGACCGGATACCAGAAAAGATAAAGAAATACACTTGGAAATTTTAAACCTACAATAAAATTAACAAAGTGAATTTACAGAAATGTTCTTGTCTGAAAGTGAATGAGAATTGCCCAATTAACTTTCTAATAATGTGAGAGTCAATCTTCCTTTGAGGAAAAACTACTTTTAATTCAGAACTGATAGGCTGAAGATAATTAGACTGTACATTCTGTGATTCTACACCATTAGTCTTTCGTTCATGTTATTCTACACTGGATTTAAGATGATTAAAAAAATATCTTACTGACTTTCTTTCCCATGAAGTACCAGGCAATATTAGGAGTCATTTTTACCACAAATGGCTGGTTAAGGAGCAGAGTTATACTGAGAATATTATGAGATGAGTAATTCAGTGTCCCAAACTAATGTTCCAGAGAATTGCACCCGTTCTGGGGAGTGTAAATTTGATTAATTAACAAATATGAAATAAAATGCCATTCTCATCAGTAATGGAATAGAATTAGAAGTCATAGAATCTCTACAGTGTGCAAACAGGCCCTTCAGCGCAACAAGTCCACGCCAACCCTCTGAAGAGTATCCCACTAAAAACATATTCCCCATTTCTCTACATTTACCCCTGACTAATGCACCTAACCTGCACACTATGGGCAATTTAGCGCAGCCACTTCACCTAACCTGCACATCTTTGGACTGTTGGAGGAAACTGGAGCACTCGGAGGAAACCCACACAGACACAGGGAGAGTGTGCAAACACCACACAGTCACTTGAGACTAGAATCAAACCCAGGATCCCTGGTGTGTGAGGGAGTAGTGCTAACCACTGAGATGTGGTAAAAGTCTATCTGCCATCCCTGGCCTATATCTAGCTCTGGACCCACAGCAATGTGTTTACCTCTTGACTGTCCTCTGAACGAGCCATTCAACCTATGTGCCAAAGCACCACTGAGAAAATCATTGTGTGTGCACTGACATCACATTGATTTTCAGGGGATCAGCTCACCATCGACTTCACAAGTGTGACATGGATGGATAACAAAGGCCAGGGGCATAAAGCAATGTTCACATCCAAAAAAAAGCAAAAAAAAACTTTTTATTGATTCATTCATGGGATGTCGGCATTGCTGGCTGGCCAGAATTTATTGCCCATCCTTAGTTGCCCTTGAGAAGGTGGTGGTAAGCTGCCTTCTTGAACTGCTGCAGTCCACATAGTATAGGTTGGCCCAAAGGTCCTTAGGGATGGAATTCCAAGATTTTGACCCAGTGACAGTGAAGGCGGTATATTTCCAAGTCAGAATGATGAGTGACTTGGAAGGGAGATTCCAGTGTTCCCCTGTATCTGCTGCCCTTGGCCTTCTAAATGGAAATGATCATGTGTTTGGAATGGGCTGCCGAAGGATCTTGGATGAAATGTTGCAGTGCATCTTGTAGATAGTACACGTTATTGCTACTGAGCATCGGTGGTGGAGAGAATGAATGTTTGTGGATATGGTACCAATCAAGCAGGCTGCTTTGACCTGGATGGTGTCAAGCCTCCAAGTATTGTTGGGGCTGCACTCATTCAAGCAATTGGGGAGTATTCCATCACACTCCTGATTTGTGCTTGTAGCTGACAGACAAGTTTTGGGAAGACAGGAGGTGAGTTACTCATTGCTGTATTCCCAGTCTCTGACCTGCTCTTGTAGCCACTGTGTTCATGTGGCAAGCCCCATTGCATTTCTGGTTAATGATAACCCCCAGGATGTTGATAGTGGTGGATTCAACTATAGCAGTTAGATCATCTCTTATTGGAGATGGTCATTGTGATGCAAATGATACTTTTCGCTTGTCAGCCCAAGTATGGATATTGTCTAGGTTTTGCTGCATTTCACCATGGACTGCTTCAGTTTCTGAGGAGTTACAAATAGTGTTGAAATTTGTTTAATTGTTGTCAAATATTCCCACTTCTGATCATATGATAGAGGCAAGGTTGTTAGTGAAGCAGCTAAAGATGTTTGGGACTAAAAAATTACGTTAAGGAATTCTTGAAGAGATGTCCCAGAGCAGAGATGACTGACCTCCACCAACCACAAGTATCTTCTTATATGCCAAGTATGACTCAACCTCCAGAGAGTTTGCCCTCGGGCACCCATTGTTTGCAGTTTTGCTAGGGGCTCCTTGATGCCACGCTCAGTTGAATGTAACGATGATGACAAGGGCTGTCACTCTCACCTCACATTTGAAATTCAGCACTTTTGTCCATGTTTGAACCAAGGCTGTAATGAGGTCAGGAGCTGCGTGGCCCTGGTGGAACCCAAACTGGGCGACACTGAGCAGGTGCTGCTTGATAGCACTGTTGTGAGAGGTCAAGAAAGCCTACCTTACTGGAGTGGAGCCAATCTACAGAACAAATGGGAACTTGTTCTGCCTCTGCTACCTGCAGAGCAGATACAAGGTTATCTTATTCCCCATCATTGAACTCCAATATGTGCATGATGTTTTCATTGCCTACATTTGAAGCTTGAGCTCTGAGCTATTGTTAAATGTTTGGCTGAGGCATACAAGCGAATCTGCCTTATACTCGACTTTCATAAAACATAGGCCCTCTGCCAATCTGTGCTTGACACAATCCCCCATGGCTATCATAATTCAAATTGAATCCTTAGATAATGTGCATCTCTTTCCATATCTTTTCAGCTTGCTATCAACAAGGGTAGATAACATTCAACATCACCAGAGCACTTTGGTCACCTAAGCAAGAGAGAGTTTGATGACCCAGACCTCAAACTTGGCATCAAGCTCCCAGTCTACAGAATGGTAGTGATACCTGTCCTCCCTTATGTCTCACAGAACTGGATTTTATACAGCAGGCACCTCAAAACCCTGGAGAGGTACCGTTCATGCAGTATCTTGCAAATCCATTGGTAGGATATGTGTTCTTGCTCAAGCCAACACCCTCAGTATTGGTGGATGGACCTCGTTTAATCAACTTCACCACAACTGCATATCTGACATGAAACTCCTGAAGCACGTGTTCTACTCAAAGCTTCAACACTATAAGTAAGCCTCAGAATACCAGAGGAAGTGCATTGAGGACCCTTAAAGGCTGCTGGAATGAAAGCCAACATCACCACTGGCACTTCGGAACCCTAGCCTTGGATGGCTTGAAGTGGAGGGAAAGTGTCTGAGGAGGATCTTCACTGATGGCACACTGAAGCCAAACCTTGAAGGATAAAAAAGGGAGTGGAAACCTGGGCTCCCCCATCTCCCTGACAACCACCTTCCCCACCTGTGACACAGAATGACAGTTGTGCATTGGACTCTTCAGTCACCTGAAAGCATCTTTCATGTTGAAGCAAGTCATTCTCAACCACAAGGGATCTCATAAAGGACAAAGAAAAAGATGGTGGACACAGCTGCCCTTGAGCTTCGATGGCGAAGAGAGTACATGTTGAAGGTGGGGGATGGGGTGCCAATCAAAACGGGCTGATTTGTCCTGGATGGTGTCAAGCTTCTTGAATGTTGTTGAAGTTAATGTCATCCAGACCAATTGGGAATATTCCATCATATTCCTGATCTGAGCCATGTAGATGGTGGGCACCGAGTAAGCATGTTACTTGCTGTAAAATTCCAAGCCATCAGCCTGCTATTTGTATTTACATAGGTGGTCCAAACTACGAGTTTTCAATTCTCTTTGATTTTTGATTTTATTGCCATGTGTATTTTACAATAAAAATACATTAAAATACAGTGAAAGGTTTTCACTTGTTGCCACAATATGCCGCCATTTTGAATAATTTAAGAATAAGGTAAAAATAGTAGCTTGAAGAGTCCATCTTTCCTGAGCCAGCTCATCACCATCAGTACTGCCTGCACCAGCATCCCTTCATCGCCATCTACACCTGACCCAACCAACGACAAGGTCGCTGAACCTCAGGAGCCATCTTTGCCGCTGGATCAATATTCTACCACCACCTTGCTGCCACCTCTACTGGACCAACCAACATCTGATTTGCCTCTCTCGCAGCTGGGCCACCTTCGTTCTTGTTGCTGTGATTCCCTTCTGCCACTGCTTCACCACCTCCATAGCCAGACCCAACCAACGTCAAAGTCATTGATCCTCAGGTGCCATCTGTTGCCACTCAGCCTACCTCACTGACATCGCCTTTGCACATGGGGTAGTTGGCAATTTCCAGACCTGAGCTTGCTCCAGAAAAGTGAGTAGGGGCTCACTTGAAGTCCATGCTGGGCAGTGCCTGAGGTCTACGATAGATTAGATTAGATTAGACTTACAGTGTGGAAACAGGCCCTTCGGCCCAACAAGTCCACACCGACCCGCCGAAGCGCAACCCACCCATACCCCTACATTTACCCCTACCTAACACAACGGGCAATTTAGCATGGCCAATTCACCTGACCTGCATATCTTTGGACTGTGGGAGGAAACCGGAGCACCCGGAGGAAACCCACGCAGACACGAGGAGAACGTGCAAACTCCACACAGTCAGTTGCCTGAGTCGGGAATTGAACCCGGGTCTCAGGCGCTGTGAGGCAGCAGTGCTAACCACTGTGCCACCGTGCCACCTATCTGAGATCCAGAGTAGGCCTGTCTGAGGTCTGGGATAGGCCTATCTGAGATCCAGAGTAGGCCTGTCTGAGGTCTGGGACAGGCCTGTCTGAGATCTGTGATAGGTAGGCCTGTCCGAGGTCCCGGATAAGCCTGTCTGAGATCTGGAGTAGGCCTGTTTGAGGTCCAGGATAGGCTTCTCTGAGATCCAGGGTAGACCTGCCCAAGGTCCGGAGTGGGTAGGCCCATCCAAGCTCTGCACCACGGGTCTACTGGAGATCCATGCACTGGGCTCTTGCCACCATTGATGTCGTCCAAGCTCAGGGCATGGTAATTAAAGCAAAAGGAAAGAGAGGAAAAAAAGAAGGAAAAGTGGTCAGAGTGGACGAGGTCCAGCACAGGAGTCCTACTCTGCTGCCATCTTGGATCGGAAGTTGACATGGCTCTCCCAGGCTGTGATGGCACGGAATTTCATTCCCAGAATGGTAATGCCATTGAACATCAAGGAATGACAAATGGATTTTCCCTTGATGGACATGGACATTACCTGACACTTCCATGGCACAAATGTTACTCTCCATTATCAGCTCAAACCTTGATATTATCCAGATTTGCTGCTTTTGGGCTCAGACTGTTTCAGTATTTGAGGAGTTGAAAACTATTCCTGATGAAGAACTTATACTTGAAATGTCAACTCTCCTGCTCCTTGGATGCTACCTGACCTGCTGTGCTTTTTCAGCAACACACGTTTTGTCGCTGATCTCCAGCATCTGCAGTCCTCACTTTCTTCCAGTTGAGAAGGGAGTTTGACATTGTGCAATCATCAACAATTATCGCCACTTCTGGCCTGATGATGGTGGGGAGGTCAATGATTGGGCAGCTGAAGGACACTAACTTGAGGAACTCTGCAGTGATGTCCTTGGACTAAGGTAATTGACCACCACAACCAAAACCTTTGTGTAGGTGGAAATCTAAACAGTGGAGAGCTTTCCCTTGGTTCACATTGATTCTGGTTTTGATAGGACTTGTTAATGTCATATTCAGTTAACTGCTGCCCTGATGTCAAGGGCAGTCACTCTCACCTCATCTCTCGAGTTCAGCTCCTTTTCCATGTTTTGACCAGGGATGTAAAGTGGTCAGCTGCTGAATGACCCTAATAAAACCAAAGCTGTATGTCAACCAGCTGTTGTTACTAAGCAAGTGGATATTGATAGCGCTGTAAACAAACTCTTTGATCACTTTGCAGTTGATTGAGAGTAGACTGATAGGTTGTAATTGGCCCAATTGGACCCATCCTGCTATTTTGTGGGTAGGACCTAGCTGGTTAACATTTCATGTTATTGAGCGGATGTCAGTATCATAGTTGTACTTGGCTTAGCTCCACATGATGCAGCTAATTCTAGAAAACAAGTCTTTGGTACTACAGCAAACCCTTTATTATCCAGCACCTATGGGAGCAGGAGTATGTCCGTTGATTAAATATTCCGGATAATCAAGAGTATGCATAGCCTCAGTTAACCCTGAGCAAACAAAGCAGTGAAACATTAATATCCCTCAAAACAACTGCATAAAAACATCAACATATCTTTTAAAATCAATGTAAAAACACACAGTAAGTAATACCAACATAATACAGGGGGTATATACACTGCTGTTATACTGTATGTACAACATAAATGCTTAAACATGGTGGTAGATTGCAGTATTTAAGATATATTATTTTTGCCAGTTCATCAAGAGGGATGATTGATCAGGTGCTGGTTCAAATAAAGTTTGCTGTCTTGTCAGATTGTTGTTGGGATCCATAGCCTTTGCAGCATCCACTGCCTTTGGCCATTTGTCAATAACACATGGAGTGAATCAAGACTAGTATCTGTGATGCTCAGAACCTTAGGGGATGATTGACTACAAGAGAAAAATGGTCATAGGTTTTCAAGTGTCTGTCACTTCCAGCAGAAAACCTCATATGAACATCAAGGACTGTGGGAACAGCTTCCTTATCTCGTCTCCAAGATCTTGCCCTCACTGTGTTTTGTGTTTACACTCATACCTTCTTGCAAATTCCAACCATCGTTATTATTCATATTGTAGGCACAAGGGAAGAATAAGCACATCATTTTCAGTTTACTTTGCAAAATTGGATTTCCATGAAAAAAATGAAAATATGTCTGTGCGGAGCTTGCACATTCTCCTTGTGTCTGCGTGGGTTTCTGCCGGGTGTTGTGATTCCCTCCCACAGTCCAAAGATGTGCAGGTTGGGTGGATTGGCCAAGCTAAGTTTTCCGATTGGTCAGGGATGTGCAGGCTAGGTGAGTTAGCCATGGGAAATATAAGGTAGAGGGGATGGGTCTGGATGAGATGCTCTTTGCACCAAATGGCCTGTTTCCACAATGTTGGGATTCCATGGTCAAAATAAGGAAAGGTGCTGAGTTAAAAACACCACATAAAATTTAAGTGTTCTGAGTACTAAGGTAAGTTTGCATAGTCCTATCAGGCAATGAGGCTGCTCCCTCAAAGAGATGATTGTTCATGGTTTAACCTCATGATCTCTGTGCCTCAGGCAAGGGGACAGGCCATCATGGTAACTTTAGCTGTGCAGGAATTGAACCCAGGCTGTTGGCATCACATTGCATTGTAAGCTGGCCATACAGCTAGCTGGACCCTTTATGTGCGAGCTATGGTCTTAAGTGAGTACATTGCATACTATTTTACAATGGAATTAGTGTTTAATCCACCTCCAAATATTTAGTGTCGATACTTGATATACTTTATGAGCTTCAGGTTTAAGATTCTGTTGTTGTTGTTTCAAGAAAGTGGATTGAGGGTCATTTCATGTTCTGGGCAGCTCAGTGGTTCTAGGGCCATAGACTTTGACCAAACCTTTTGGTGACAGAACTTAATCTTAGCCATGCATGAAAGGCTCCTAAGTCTAGTCCCCATCATTGCGATTTAATAATTTGGAAATTCTTCAACAGAACATAATCATGGATTTAGATGAAGCAGTTAATTGAAGCACTACAGAAAGGAAAATAGGAGAAATGAGCAGGACAAAACCTGCATTTTTGCCAGTGGAGTAGTGGACAATGTTCATGCTACACAAGTGCTGGGTATTGGCCATTACAAACAGAAAAAGCCCTGTCACTCCCAATCCATCACCAAGTCATCAACATCCTGAGAGGAGATCAAGTCATCAATGATCAAAACCTGAGCTGGACCTCATATGATAAACTTTGTGCTGATAAAAGCAGGGCAGTATTTGGATATGTGCAGAAGTAGCTCAACACCTGACTCCTCAAAGGCTGAACAAAATCATAAGTCAATATTCCCTACCTGCCCATGTACATGAAAATATAACAAAGCCTGAGGTTTGGCAGGAGAGAATAATTTGTTTTATCTGCTGCTTCAATTCCCCCAGCCTACTCTACACTGTGAGTGTAGCATGCGTGACCAATGGGCCACACTGTAGGAAGGCCCCAGGGTTATTGTGACAGATCCATCCTCCTTGTGACCCCTACCATAATATTGTGGAAATTCCTTCACTGCCCAGTTCCCCTCAGAATCCCCACTGTCCTGATTGGACAATATATCTTCATTACCTCTAGTTCTAGGTCTTGTAATTCCTTAATTAACTTCATTAGGGGCTGATACTCTTTGTAAGGAAGACAGAGTTTCAGGAGAAAAGCCGTGTATCACTTCTTGGAGTAGCTAAAGAAAGGCATTAAAGATTTAGACAGATAATGTTGAGCATCTTTAGAGGAAAAATGTTTTGTCCTCCTGAATGATGGAAAGTGTCAGTGGTCAGGAAGAAGTCTTCCATTTCAACATTCACAACTCAAAACTCAGGATAGAATGGATGCAAGAAGATGATCAGTCACCCAGTCTATTTACTCCATTGTACATATACAATCTCTCCATCATAGGTTCCACTTCATACTGCTAATTTAATTATATATTTAATTCTGTGCAATCTACCAAATAATTCGCTTTAACTTATCCGTTTATTCTTGTTCTAAACATCTTAGACAAATCATTCTGTTAGGTTAGTATTCTGACTCATTTACACATCTTTAGACAGCAATTTATCCTACCATAGACTCTAATCCATCCATTCATTCCAACTCCAAAATCCATGCACAATCTTGCCTGATATTATCTGTACTCTATCCTTTCAATCTTCTTCGACAATACGTGTAAATGTATTCCCTACCAACCCATTTAAACTCCTTTCACATTTCATGTACAAGTTTCCCTATCATGGGTTTTACCCCACTTAATCAATCCCGTTCAAAGACATGAATGCTGCCCTATAATGGATTGTATCTGTCAGACTTAACCTTCCACACAAATATTATCTGAAGACTATAGAGCAAAAATTAAGAAATAAGAAGGAAGCATGTTATTAAGTATGGTAGAAGATTAAAGAATTAGGAATGGATTAATGCATCAAGCCACAAACAACTGAACACGACAGTCTCTGACAATTGCTTTGCTGTGTGCATTTGATCAGCAAGACTTGCAGTTGAACATTCATTTGACCATCCCTGTTTACTTTTCTTTTCCATCCAGTGGCATTAGCTCAATTAGCAGTGGAGCATTTGGGGTGCATAGATGTCAGAGGGTTGCTGGCTGTACTTTACGTTAATGTAAGTTTAATACTCTCTAATGTTACTTTTCAGCATTTTATTCCTTGGTGACAATGCAGTGGTTTCTTTAAATGCATTTCTCTCACTTCTGGGTTACTAATGAGGTCACTCTAAAAACACACTGCAGCCTGAATTATTCAGATATTTTATGCTTTGTGCTCTGGTTTCTGACATTTAATCCACCAGCGATATCCTGATGTTGCTTTGCTGTCAGGTCTGAAGTATTACCTGAAGTGAGATTAATGAGTGTAAGTCAGTGAGTCCGTCGGAAAAGTGAAAACTCTAGCTTGATGACCACTAGCAACTCAAAATGCTCTGAGTTCTGGGAGGAGACAAAGCAGTGAAGTTCACCTCAGTGTCTACTTCTTTCTCTCAGCAAGTCGTGTTCTAGATTAAAATCAATAGTTAAATAAATTTCCTTTCCACAATTGTCTAAATGCTGCAGGTTGTAATTTGTTTTATTTCTCAAATTCTTGAGAAAAGTAAATATTTGCTTAACTCGAAAATATAAAATTGCTTTCAAAATACAGCACAGGTCAATCAACTCAGATCTCCTTCCGATAATCTCAACCCACATCAGCAAATCCTATTCCTTTATTCCTGATCCAGCTTTCCCTTAAAACTATTGTCCATATTAACTAAACCATTCCATCTGATAACATGTTCACATTGTAACACCTTTCTTCTGAATACCTTATTGGTTTTGCATTGAAAGTAGAAGCAGGAGTAGGCCATTCAATCTTTCAACCTTCCTCTGTCATTCAATTTGATCATGGCTGATCCTCTCTCCAACCCCATATTCCCACTATCTCCCCATATGCTTTTAATATCAAATAATTATCATCTTTCTTGAGTATACTCAGTGACCTGGTCCTCTGGTCGTGAGTTTTACCAGCCATCGAATGAAGAACTGTTTCCCCATCTCAATTCTACGTGGCCTACCTAGGTTATGAGCCACTACCTTTATATATAGAATAGGGTATATAGCAATATACCTTTAAAAATAGTCAGGTATTCTCACTTATGTGATGCATATATAAGAAAACACACCCTTTACTGTGCAAGAGGTAAATACTCAATGACAGTGCACAGATTGGGAAATTTATTTTGCTCCATTTAAGTTTAAGGAGGGAGCATGGTGATCATATGGCTGGACTACTAACAAAAATTTCAAAGGTGTGGGCTCAATTCCCACTTCAGCAGATGCAGAAATTGTAATTCAATTAAATCTGGGTGTAATTCTAACTTAATGATGATCACAAAATAATTGATTGTTGTGATAACCCATCTTGTTCGTTAATGTCCTTGAAAGAAGAAATCTGCCACCCTTACCTGGTCTGGCTTGGGTTTGACTCCAGAGTCACAGCAAGGTGGTTAATTTTTAACAGCCCATTGGGCAATAACGGATGGGCAATAAATGCTGATTTAGACTAAAATGCCAATATCCCATCAACAAATAAAAAATAAATTCTTGAGCTGATTGCAATGCCTCTCGGACTATGGCTGCAATGTGAGAAAATTCTTTGTCAAGGACTTGTGTTTTCGTTAATGTCCCAAAGTGATATTGTTTTACTGGTTAATCATGTATCAGGTAGCACTTTCAGATTATATAAAGGTCAGTTCAGTATTTTGTTGTAGCAGGCACTATACATACCAGTGCTGAAATATAATGCAATATGATCCAATGTGATAATGCTTCTGGAATGTCGTTTGTCAAATCCTAAAACAGCACAGAGGCTACAAGTTATCACTATTAATTTCAAAACTGACACACGATTCATATCTCACAAGTGTTCTTGCTTCCCACAAACCTTGAGCTTTGCATTTCCTTAGTGACGGAGGTTGTTGGTGCTCTTTAACAGCTGGATCAAGGACGGCAAGACAGAAATGTCCAGCCAGCTCATTTCTGCGGGAGATGTATGGGATTTAGGGCATGGGTTATACCTATAATTATATGGCAACTACTGATGTCACATGAAGATGAAATGTATTAATGTGAAATGTGCAGTGCTATCAGTTGTGTATTTTGCGAACTCTAAACAATGAGCGCTTTGCTTTTTTGGGAAATTTAATGCTCAAAGTTGCAAAGGACGGGAATACTTTCTTACTCCAAAAGCTCATTCTTACCTTCAGGCAGTCCCAGATCAGAAACAATAGGGACTAAACGCAATGTGAAAGAGCCCTCTTCAGATAAAGCAAAGAAGCTGTGATACTTTGCACAACAGCCATTCTATCACTTCACAGAGCTAGCAGGCCAGTTCAATGCTGAACCAGCGATGGCTTGTGTTGCTTACTCCTTCCCTTAGGAACTGGTATGAGACTATCCAAACTCACTTCATGTTGCACTGTCCATGAGAATGCAAGAACATAAGAACCAAGAGCAGACTTAGGCTGTGGGCAACGCGGTGGTTCAATGGTTAGCATTGCTGCCTCACAACGCCAGGGACCTGGGTTTGATTCCCACCTTGGGTGACTGTCTGTGTGGAGGTTGCGCATTCTCCCTTTGTCTTTGTGGGTTTCCTCCAGATGCTCTGGTTTCCTCCCACAGTACAAAGCTTAGGTGGATTGGCCATGCTAAATTGCCCATAGCCAGGGGCAAATATAGGATAGGGGAATGGGTCGGTGTGGACCTGTTGGGCTGAAGTTCCTGTTTCCATACTGTAGGGAATCTAATCTAATTTAACTCCTTGGAATAGGTTCCAGCAACTAACAAGATCATCACTGATCTGATATGGAATTAACCCCACTTTTCTACCTGTCACATTGACCTCTTTGTCGATTAAAATTTAATCTAACGTAGTCTTAAACATGTTCTAAAACATGGTTTCCCCAGCCCATTTGGGAGACCATTCTAAATACTAATGAAACTCTGAGAGAATATATTCCTTCTTGTATCTTGACCTTAAATAGGAGACGTTTGATTTTGAATCTGCCCCGGTGCCAGAAAACCCCACAAGAGAACTGAGAAATGTGTTTCAGTCCATATTTTACTTCCAACTTGAAAGCCACCAATAAGAACTTTTATATAAATGAACAATTTTTACATCCCTAGTGACTGTCAGGACACCATATTAATGGCCAATGTGAGAAAGATCTTCATTGACTTTAACAGTTTGGCCTTTTTGCTTGTATTTCATAGTTATCCATTAGTACCTCTGTGTAATGTAAAACATTGTAATGAGAATGGATCCTCCAGTGGTTCTTATTTTTATTGCAACCTATCAATTTTACAGTGCTGTAGTAATAAAAAAAATTATAAAATGTGATAAATCAATCTTCCTATTGTGTGCAATGTGGGTATTATGGTAGCTTAAACTGTAGATGAGCTGATCCAGATTTTTCCTATCTTGTGTTTAATTCACTCTTGTTCGCTGCTCGGTTTAAATGCTGGGACAGTTAAGCTGCTGCATTTTACAAAGAGACACATTGCATGTACAGCACAGAAACAGGACATTCAGCTAAATGGCCTACTCAAGCATTTATACAGTATGCCTACAGCCAAAATGTCTCGGTTAACCCTATCAGCATCACCTTGTATTGGTTTTTCAATTATGTTCTTATTTAGCTTGTCCTAAGTGCACCTATGCCACTTACCTCAATGACTTTAGTGAGTTCCACATAACAGCCACTGTTTTCAACTATGAAGTTTCATTTTTTTTTGCCTGTTGGAATTGAAAATGACTACTTGTGACCAGTAGTTGTTTTGGCTGGCAGGCTAATGTGTGGTATCAAATAACACCACACAAGTGCACAGTCAGTTCCCATTTTGGCTGACGTAGAATTGAGACCTACATCCTTGTCCTCTCCCTGACAGTGGAAGTCAATAGCAAAAGCCATCACTAATAAGTAAACGCCTGAGGATCAGCAAACAATAAACCAAGGAGTTGGCGCTTATATTGATGACTGCTAACTTGGAAACATTACCTATTCTCTTTTGTGTTGTTTCTGTGCCAATGAATGAGATGGATTATGCCAACCCATTACAAATTTTCTTCCGGGACATTTCAGTCCTGTCACCATTACCAGTATTCCTTCATTGACTCATTGTTGGGGTGTACTTCCATGTGTGCACACACTGTAACTCATCCAAACAATCAGATGGGGTCTGACTTTAACTCCGTGTAAGTGAATGAGTTTCTGTTGTAGCTCAGTAAGCATTCACCTCGAGAACTGCATCTGCTATTGATCCCGGTTTCGGTTGAATGTCACACGAAATTGAAACAGGAATCATTGGATGATATTTAGAACAGGGACTTTGGGCACGTTTGCTGTCTGCTCCACCTCAAACCTGAAGTAGACTGCAACCTAGTTGAACAGAAATCTGCAAAGTCAGCAGGAACAGTGATGTAGGATCTTCCTGGTCTGTAATGATCAGCCAGTATACTGATTAAAATCATCAAGGGCAATTTTAATTTTGAATGATAATTAAAAACAAATGGTATTAACTGTGCATCCACCCATTGTGTTAATTCTCTCAATTTTCATTTCCACAAGGGAAATTAAGTTATTATCATCCTCCTTACACCGTCATACAAAGACAAATTTCCTGAGAGTTCAGGGGTTCAGTCGGACTCTCGATCCTGTATATTTTGTTCTCATTTCTGTGATGGATTCAGTTTGACTGTTGCCAGAATTTGGTTTCGCAAATAATCTTTGCTGCAAATCTCCAACATATGTTAACACAGGCGAGGGAGGTTTCAGGCAGCTTACAGACTGATATTAACTGACACTCTTGCGGGAAAGCATAAAGAAAGGATTACATCCTGGGGAAACATGACAAAGCTTAATACACTGAAATCAGAGCTCGGGCTTGCAATCTAAATATTAAAGAAAATAATTAGAAGATGAAAGAAGTTTTGAGCAAGAGATTGTGCAGTTGCCAGGCGAGGGCTTTCTTAAATTTCCCAGTATGAATTAAAGGATAAAATCAACTAATTCTTTCAATTTGTGAGTTTAGACAATTTGCCAGGTATTTCTAACAAGCTGTAGTTTCATATTGCCATTTCATCAGAACATTAGAATGTGGAGTAGGAGTAGGCTATTCAGCCCCTTGAGTCAGCTCCACCATTTAATACTATCATGGCTGATCTCATCTCAGCCTCAATTCCACTTTCCTGCCTATTCTTCATTATCCTTCTTCAATCCATTACTACCCATTAAGTCAATAGACCTGTTTTAGTATCTCCTTATGTGGTTTATAATTGTGTTTTATTACATTAAAGTCATTACTTCAATGCAGGTTATTGTTATTGATAAGATGTGCATACAATTCTTAGTCTTTATGACAAGTCATATTGTCCTAATAGTGATTGGAGTGCTTTTTCTGAGCAGGGACAGAGTTTCAGTCATATGCAGTGAAGACATCTGTTGTATAAGGCAGTTACTAAGTGAAAGGGTTAACTGACACCATGATATAAACTTCTGCCTTTGGGATATGAAGGACTGTTCCGGGAAAGAGCCAAGTGATTGTGCGGTAGTCTCTAAGTTGTGTTCTCAAATATTTAAGTAGCAGTGATGTGGATTTACTCTTAAGTATAGTCTGAGGCTTAGCCAGAGGACTCTCATGTAACGTAAATGGAATGTAACTAGCTACTTAGTACGCAACCTAACCCTAATTCTAACCATAACCTTAACTCTAAACTTAACCTGAACCCTAAACTTAACCCTAACCCTATTCTATTTATCAAGACTGAGCCTATCCTCCATGGTAAACTTCATGTGGGCTTGGTCTCAGAGCTTTGATTAATACTAATAAAAAGAATTGGTGCCAGTGAATCTAAGCAGCACTTTGTTTCAACTGGAATTGTTACACAGCAGTTTGGTTTAATGACTGATTAGGTGTGTAGCAACGTAGAGCGGGTACAGATAAAGGAGTCAAGTCTGTAGCTACCATTTTGAGTGTGTGGATAGGAATGAGATATAATCTAAACCCAACCAGATTGGGTATCTTAGGACAGAGGGTGAATCCAATGACAGGTGTATCTATTGAGGAGGGGGAAAAGTGAATCATTGAAGGCAGGAAAGTAGATATGTTAGAGTTCTGGAAGGAAGAAGCCCTTCTTCTCTTGACCCACAAGCAGTGCTGCAAAGGCCCAATTACCTTATCCATAAAGCTTTCCTCCTGCCCTGTGCCCTCCCTTGAATTAATGGGTTTCCTAATCTCCAGGAAACTTGACTGTTCAGGGATAAAATTGCAAAGAAAGACTCCTTGTTTCATTATTTAAATGAACAATCCATTGATTGAGACCCATCCGCCATCCTCAACATTCACTTCCTTTACACCCACTCTCAGTGACAGCAGTGCATACAATCCACTAGTTGCACTGCAACAACTCACTGAAGTTCTTCAACAGCCCGTGACCTTTACTACCTGGTGAACAAGGACAGCAGATACATGGGAGCACCAACCATCTGCAAGCTAACCTCCAAGTCACACCCCATCCTGATGTGGAAATATAACACTGTTTCCTTGACTGTCACCAGGTTAAAGTCCTGAAACTCCCCTCCAGTATCAAAGTGGGTGTCATGACAGCAAGAAACTACACCAGTTCAAGAATGTGGCTCACCACCAACTTTCTACCTGCCATGTGGGGTCTGCAATTGATGCTGGCCATGCTAGTGACAATAGTATCTCATTAGTCAATGAAAAATGGAGTCCCTCTGTTTAGCCTCCATTAAAACTGGAAATGGGCTATATTGAAGACGCATTGAAGTTGGCACTGAGATACTTGAAACTTTTACCTTCCACCTTACCCCCAACATTCTCATTTTCAAGGCTTAAAACTACCTTCTCTCTCCTTAATAAATAATAAAAACAATGCTCTGCTTTTGAATCACGTAGAAGAAAAGACACTGCAGGAACTGAAACTATTTCTTAACATGTGCAAGATCATCATAACTATTGGATTTAAACAATCACATTCCATCACACTGATCCTGAAATGCTGATGTCTCTCCCAACTGTGCAGAATACTTCAGCAACTTCAGATATGAAGTCTGAATATTTTGCAAATTGTTTGTTATACTGTTAGGCTCTAATGGAAATTCTTCTTTCTCGATCAAATATGAGATGAGGTGATCAATAAGTACCTAAAAGACATAATTTCTGAGATAGTATAAAGTTTCCTATGCTTTTGAAATACCTTACTGGTTAAGAAAGGCACCAGACATTACACAATAGTCCACATTGTATTTGTATTTCACTGTATGAGAAGCTAAATAATAAAGAAATGCCTTGGGGCATCCTTATAGAACACAAGTTAGGAAATGGAAAGACTACGTAAACTTGAAACTGTAGTTTCACACTCCCAGCTCAATAGAATACAAGACAGTGGTTTCAAACTAATAATCCTCTTTAGCAAGGGTAGAGATTAGGGAAATGGTCTTTTCATTATAAACTGGTTGATGTATGAAAAAGCAGCTGAAGGTATGGGTCTAGAAATTTATCAAATTAAACGAGGATGTGGATTACACTTACACAAGGACATTGGGATCAGTCTATCCAATTATAACCTTGAAGGCACTGGAAAATTAACCAGCTGACTGAAGGCTGTTTGAGATAAAGAAGTTGCACCAGCCTCTGATCTCTTGCTTGTGGAATGATAAGTGTATGGGTCTTCACATTACTTCACATTAAACTGTTTCTCAAAATAATCCTGTCCTGCGATCAAAACTATTTCAACAGTTGATCACTCCTGTGGAAAGAAATGTTGCTGCACAATTGGTTCAGAGCGTGATACGTCCAGAGTGGCTCTAATTCCTATACTTTAGCACCATGAAGTCACCCCATGAAAACCTTTGCCTGAGGTGACCCTCAGGCTAAACTCACTACTATCTGTCTCTCTCACAAAAGAGAAAGCTGCGGTAATCTGGAACTGTCATGCTTTTTATTTCAAAGGAATAGTCCTTTTTTACAGCTATTACCTTACATTTCATGCCAATGTCCTGAACGCCTCCTATCCTTGGATATCCGAAAATGCTCTTACATTTACTTCAAAAGGGAACTTTAAAATAAATTATCCCTCTAAATGTAAATATTGAATAATTAATTAAATTCTTATCTCGGATGTGGGTTTCACTGACAAGTGACGCATTCATTGCTCCCCCCGATTTGCCCTTAGACTAATGGCTCTCCAGATCATTTCAGGGTCTACTTGGAGTCTACTTAGTGTCTATTTAACGGTCTATATTGCAATGGGTGTGGAATCACATATAGGCCAGACCAGTTAATAATGTCCCTGAAGGACACAAGTGTACCAAGATGGGTTTTTTTTACAATAAATAACAATAATTATATGACCATAGACTGACATTGTCTTAACTCCAGATTTTATTGAATTTGAATTTTACCATCTGCCATTGTGCAAGTTGAACTGATGTCCTCAGAACTTTAGCCTGGGTATCTGGATTACCATTTCAGTGACAATTATATTGTTGATAATCAAGGATGATTTTTAACCTCATAAGCCACTGCTGAAAAAACTACATAGTAAGTGGAAGGCAAATGTTATATTCCGCTTAACATCCTCAATTGGGTGATGTGTCAAACCAGCATTTTGTCCTGCTCCCATCCATTTCCTGACAGGAAGGTTGGATTAAAATTGCTCCTCTGATGAGGCTTTTTTTAAAGAGGAATTGTTTAATGGATATTGGTCAAATGTTGGCCAATGGGACTAGATTAGTTTTGGATATCTGGTCAGCACGGATGAGTTGGACCGAAGGGTCTGTTTCCATATTATACATCTCTATGACTCTATAAGTCCCTCTCTGAACATTGGATGAGCAGAGTATTTAAAAAGCTTGAAATGGCTTGACCACTTGTGAATTCTGAATTGAATTAGCTTTATTGTCACATGTGCTCACATGAATGACAAGTTTACAAATTGCCACTAATGGCATCATCTTAGACGCAAAGAGGTAGAGACAGGATAGATCGAGTGAATCCTTAGAAGAGTATAAAGGAAGTAGGAGTATACTTAAGATGGAAATCAGGAGGGCAAAAAGGGGACATGAGATAGCTTTGGAAAATAGAATTAAGGAGAATCCAAAGGGTTTTTACAAATATATTAAGGACAAAAGGGTAACTAGGGAGAGAATAGGACCCCTCAAAGATCAGCAAGGCAGCCTTTGTGTGGAGCCACAGAAAATGGGTGAGAGACTAAATGAATATTTTGCAACAGTATTTACTGTGGAAAAGGGTATGAAAGATATAAACTGTAGGGAAATATATGATGACATCTTGCAAAATGTCCAGATTACAGAGAAGGAAGTGCTGGATGTCGTGAAATCCTCAGGACCTGATCAGGTATACCCGAGAACTCTGTGGGAAGTCAGAGAAGTAATTGCTGGGCCTCTTGCTGAGGTATTTGTATCATCGATACTCACAGGTGAGGTACCAGAAGACTGGAGGTTGGCAAACGTGGTGCACTGTTTAAGAAGGGTGGTAAGGACAAGCCAGGGAACTATAGACTGGTGAGCCTGATCTCAGTGGTGGGCAAGTTGTTGGAGGGAGTCCTGACTGATAGGATGTACCTTTACTTGGAAAGACAAGGACTGATTCGGGATAGTCAACATGGCTTTGTGTGTGGGAAATCATGTCTCACAAACTTGATTGAGTTTTTTGAAGAAGTAACAAAGAGGATTGATGAGGGCAGAGCAGTAGATGTGATCTATATGGACTTCAGTAAAGCGTTCGATCAAGGTTCCCCATAGGAGACTGATTAGCAAGGTTAGATCTCATGGAATACAGGGAGAACTAGCCATTTGGATACAGAACTGGCTCAAAGGTAGAAGGCAGAGGGTGGTGGTGGAGGGTTGTTTTTCAGACTGGAGGCTTGTGACCAGTGGAGTGCCACAAGGATCGGTGCTGGGTGCTCTACTTTTTGTCATTTACATAAATGATTTGGATGTGAGCATAAGAGGTACAGTTAGCAAGTTTGCAGATGACACCAAAATTGGAGGTGTAGTGGACAGCGAAGAGGGTTACCTCAGATTACAACAGGATCTGGTCCAGATGGGCCAATAGGCTGAGAAGTGGCAGATGGAGTTTAATTCAGATAAATGTGAGGTGCTGCATTTTGGGAAAGCAAATCTTATCAGGATCTATACATTTAATGGCAAGGTCCTCGGGAATGTTGCTGAACAAAGAGACCTTGGAGTACAGGTTCATAGCTCCTTGAAAGTGGAGTCACTGGAAGATGGGATAGTGAAGAAGGCTTTTGGTATGCTTGTCTTTATTGGTCAGAGTATTGAGTACAGGAGTTGGGAGGTCAAGTTGTGGCTGTACAGGGCATTGGTTAGGCCACTGTTGGAATATTGCATGCAATTCTGGTCTCCTTCCTATCGGAAAGATGTTGTAAAACTTGAAAGGGTTCAGAAAAGATTTACAAGGATCTTGCGTGGGTTGGAGGATTTGAGCTACAGGGAGAAACTGAACAGGCTCGGGCATTTCCCTGGAGCGCCAGAGGCTGAAGGGTAACCTTATAGAGGTTTACAAAATTATGATGGGCATGGATAGGATAAATAGGCAAAGTATTTTCCCTGGGCTCGAGGAGTCCAGGACTAGAGGTTTAGGGTGAGAGCATAAAGATATAAAAGAGTCCTAAGGAGCATTTTTTTCATGCAGAGGATGGTGTGTATATGGAATGAGCTGCCAGGGGAAGTGGTGGGGGCTGGTACAATTGCAACATTTAAGAGGCATTTGGATGGGTATATGAATAGGAAGAGTTTGGACGGATATGGGCCGGGTACTGGCAGGTGGGACTAGATTGGGTTGGGATATCTGGTCGGTATGGATGGGTTGGACTGGAAGGTCTGTTTTCATGCTATATGTCTCTATGACTGTATGACTCTATGCCGAGGCACAGATTTTTAGGGACAAATTCTTAGGAAATAAAATGAGGAAAGTAAAAAATTAACAAGTCCAGCAGAACTGACCTTCAAAAGTACAAACTCATAGTAACGAATTAGAAAAATAAAGAAATAAAACATTCAGAATAACAGTGCTTCCATGATAAAATAATAAAGAAAAACATTTTAAAAAGAGAATTTAAGACAAAGTCCACTTAGTCCATTTCACAGCTTTGGGTTTGAGGACCTGACCTTATTGATCACCCAGTCACTTCTAAACATTTTTTGCTCTCTGAAGCATTTCAGTCGCACTGTATAACTGAACTATTCACAGTCCGTCCAGAATTCATATCAAAAAACATGGAAGCATTGTGACACGACTGTGAAGGGTACTGGCCTATCACAGTGAGTGAGATGGAAAGTGAATATGGAAATCCAAAACAGTTATGGCAGTCCTGGATAAGTTATGAATTCACTCAGTTTTGTTCGAGTTTGCTACAATGCTGGACAGTCTTCAATTGCTTTATTTCCCCATGTCTTGCAGCATCTCTCAAGATTATTTAAGAGCTCATGAGACCAAAGTGCCAGTAATTCACAGCAGCTGGAATCCTGACTTCTGACCCACACAACCAGTAAAAGATTCAGTCCCCACAGTCCTGCTGTCTGATGCTTTAACCTGAGGGCCACCATGCTATAGGCAAGGGGAAAAGTTGAGAAGGCAGGACCTTCATGGGAACCTCTGCCAGAGTGGGAACTGAGTCTGCACTTTTCGCATCACTAAGCAGCCAACTGAACTAACTAGCCCCTTTATAACCTACTCCCACTTGCCCTTGAAGTGTTTCTGAACAGATTGATTAAAACTACTTTTCTTTAGTAAACCAGTGCCATCAAAACCTGAAACCTAAGCATTCTTTTCACTGCTCTGTGTGGGATTTTGCTATGGCTGCCATATTTTCCTTATTAACGGTTACTGCACATGAATGCCATAAATTGTATGCAAAGTGTTTTGGAACATTTCTGAGTGACGTACTGTATAAATTAAACTCTTTATTTTCTCTCAGGAGGTAGATGACCAGTTATTCAGAAACAGTAAATTCTCAAAGCTTAGACTTCAGGTTGTGTTTTTGACCCTCATGGTGTTCCATCACTGTCATATTTTATTGCTTCAGAGTCATTGGCAGGGGTGGGATTGTTAGTAACTCATAAATAAGTACAGCTCAACCCAGAATGAAATACAAATAGAAACAGCTCAACTTATGTCTGAATTTCATCTGATATTTTTCTTTTATTCTTTCACATATTGTGGGTGAAACTGGCAGGGCTGTAATTACTCTTGAAGGAGTGATGATGATGAGCTGCCGTCTTCAAACATTACCGTCCATCTGCTGCAACTAGACCCATGTTGTAGTTGGTACAGAGTTCCAGGATTTTTGTTCCATGGCAGAGAAGGCAGTTGCAAGTCAGGCTGGTGAGTGGCAGAAAGAGGAATTTACATTGAGTGCACCTGCTGCCCTTATCTTCTTGCATGTATGTTTGAAAGGTACTATTGAGGCAACCTGAGTGAGTTGCAGTAATGTATCATGTCGATGGTACACCCTGTTGTCACTGTATGTCAGTGGTCGAAGAGGTGAATGTTGAAGGTGGTAGATGGGGTGGCTGTCAACTGGAGTGCTTTGCTCTGGATGGTATTGAGCTTCCTGAGTATTGTTGGAGCTGCACACATGCAGATAGGTGGAGAGTATACCATTGTACTGCTTACTTGTGTTGTGTAGGTATGACAATGAATTATTTTGACCAAGAAAATTTAAACATTAAATTGTGGGTATTGATCTCTTTCTGGAATTCACAGAATAAAGGAGTATGCCCTTTGATCTGTAATCAGATAGTTATAGTTTGGCTTCTTCTGCATGAGGACAAGATTTGAAACTGTGATTTAGCTAAATCACATATACTAGAGTTAAAAGGCTAAACGTTTTGAGTTTGTAGCTGCACCTGATGGACAGATGACCTCATGTCAAGATTAGAGTGTGCTGAATAAACACAGCAGGTCGGGCAGTATTTGAGGAGTAAGAAAATTGATGTTTCAGCCAAAAGCCTTCATCAGGAATGAGGCTGGGAGCCTCAGGAAAGGAGAGATAAGTGGGAGTGGGTGGGGCGGCGGAGAAGGTAGCTGAGGTGTCACTTCCTCATGACCTGTCCCATCCGTCCACCTTCCTTCCCACCTAACCACTCCACCCTCCTCTCAGACCTATCACCCTTATCCCCACTTCCATCCACCTATTGCACTCTCAGCTACCTTCCCTCCAGCACCACCCCCTCTCCACCCCCAAGTCTCCCAGCCTCATTCCTGGTGAAGGGCTTTTGCCCGAAACATTGATTTTCTTCCTCCTTGGATGCTGCCTGACCTGCTGTGCTTTTCTAGCACTACTCTAACCTTGACTCTAATCTGCAGTACCCACTTCTGCCTAGAAGACCTCATGTGATGAGTGTGTAGGTTTTTTTTCCACTTTTCCACAGTTGGTCAACCTAATTTATTCGTCTTGGGCAAGATTTTCCAGGGAATGAAGATTTGACATGGGTTGCTACTCTGCTTCTTTTTTAGGAAACAAAAGAGCTCCTTTTTTTTCTGATAAGATATTATTCAGTAATGTGGAGCCAAACTTTCATTCTGAGAGGTGCCTCATATCTCTTATAGAAAGCTATGCCTCTTTTCACCAGCAGTTAGTTGGAGATTCAGAATCACAGCAAACCAGCTGTGAAATGATAAGTACATAAGATTAGTATGAATGTTTTCATTTGTGGATTGTGGATGTTCCTGGCTGGCCAACATTTATTGCCTGCTGTTAATTGCCCTTCAGAAGGTGTAGTGAGCTGCTAATTTGAACTGCTGCAGTTCACAAGTTGTGGATAGACCCACAATGCCATTAGGGAGGGGATTCCAGGATTTTGACCCCACAACAATGAAGAAACAGTGATATATTTCCAAGTCAGGATGATGGTGGGCTTGGAAGAGAATTTGCCACTCGTAGTGTTCCCATGGGTTTGCTGCCCTTGTCCTTCCAGATGGAAGTGGTCATGGGTTTGGAAGAAGGTTAGGATGCTAGCAGGATAAGGTACAAAAATATGGGAGGTAGAGTTTCAGGGAATTAGGATACCAGCTGGTTAGTGTGCCAAGAGGATGAGGGACAGGGTGCCAGGTGAAAGGATGTCAGCAATAGGATGTGAAAGCACAAGCTGGCAAGAAGGCCAGTTAAGTGATGGACTGCTTAGGGGTAGGTCAGGGTGGGCGGGATAACTCAGGATAAGGTCCAGAGAGTTGGGGGTGTGTGGTGTTAAACAGAGTGATCAGGTCTAGGGATGTAAGAATGCAAGGTTGTTAGTTCTGGCAGTGGGGGAATGATGTTTGGGTACAAAGTGGAGGAAGTGGATTTAGGTCCAGAGTGGGGAAAGGAGGTGTCAGGTCTATTGGTGGGGACAGGGGTGTCGGTCCCGGGTGTTGTGCATGGAATGTGTGTGGTGTGGGAGAGTCAAGTCCCTGGTGGAAAGGAGGGATTTCAGGTCAGGATCTGTGGGTGTAGGACTCTGCAGAGCCCAGTGGAGTGTGTGTGAGGTACGTTGCAACATGAGTTGAACAGTTATTTAGGAGTTAGACACGATTTTCATTCGTCTAACTTTACCCAAGTAACGAGTGACTTGATTTCAGCAGTACTTCTGAAATGGGAACATTGGAACAGGCGTAGGCCATTCAGCCCCTCCAGCCTGTTGTACCATTCAATATGGTCATGGCTAGTTTGTGGCCTAACTCCAAATAAGGCCTTCAGCCCATTTCCCTGAATACTTTTGTTTTACAAAAATGTATATATCTCAGATTTAACATGAACAACTAATCCAGCATCTACTGCTGTTTGTGGCAGAAAGTTTCAAATATACTCTTTGTGTAGAAAGGCTTCCTGCCATCACTCCTGAATGCCCTGGGCTGAATTCTCAGCCTATGCCTCCTAGTACTGGAATCACCAACCAGTGGAAATTTTTATCTGTATCTATTCTGTCTTTTCCTGTTAATATCTTGAAGAATTCTACAATTTGACTGGATACTTTCAGAAGCTTCCAAATGTAGGAGATTTTCCTAGTAGAATCTTCAATTTCCAGGCAATTCCTTTGGAGCTTTCTAGACTGGGGATTCTGCAGGGTCCTCCCATGTCATTCCCATCTACATTTCAGAACTGATTACCTGGCCACTGGAAAATCCAGGCCATATTGAGAGGAGGGATTCGCTGTTCAAACTATTTTCAGAACAATTTAGGAGCATTCCTGTCAAGAATAGCAAGATGCCAAGAACTTTCTGGAAATTTTGGATACAATGGAGGTTAAACAGGCAATAGTTAATAATGAGCCAAAGAAAGGATGGTAATTTTCATAATATACCTTCCAGGAAACCAGAAAACCAAGCCAGCTCACCCTATTAATTCAGCTTTATGGCTGAATTGGTTTGTCACAATTTCAGATACAATTGTGCATGAGAAGGAGAAATGTTTCCACTTACATAGTACCATTAACAACCAGAATACATTCCAAAATTATTTATTGTCAGCTCTTTACTGTCTGACGTTTTACTGTAGGAAATGCAGTTTGTGCACAGCAAGCAATGTGATAATGATTAGATAATCTGCTTTGCGATGTTGATTGAAAGACAAATATGAGTTGGGACACCAT
This sequence comes from Hemiscyllium ocellatum, assembly GCF_020745735.1. NCBI lineage: Eukaryota > Metazoa > Chordata > Chondrichthyes > Orectolobiformes > Hemiscylliidae > Hemiscyllium > Hemiscyllium ocellatum. The sequence continues at coordinate 13,757,672 of NC_083439.1, forward strand.
GGATAGCTTCTCTACTTTCCTTCAAATTATTGTACAAGAGCAAGTAGGGCCTTGATTTAATGTCTCATCTAAAAGATAAGACATCTCCTCAGTATCACACTAGTGTCCAGTTTTGTGCTCAACTCTGGAATGAAAATTCAACTTTTTTTTTATCTCTGAGGTGAGAATGCTAGCAGAGCTATGGCTGATAAATCTTTCATATATTGATCAAGACACATGGAATCAATCATTACTAGCTGCAGTGACTGAGCACCTTGTAACTGGATGCATCTTACTCTCTGTACTACTTGGATGGAATTTATGACACAGGTTTTCACCTTGGGACCTACAGAATCCCAGAAACAGCTGATTCCATGGGAATTGCTTGGCAAACTGAAGATTCAGGCAATTTTCCTGCATCTGGAATGCTCTAAATAAATCCCTCAACATCAGAGAATTCAAAGGGGTTTGCTTCCATTAGGGAAATAGTTAATGAGGAGCCATAATAAAATAAGCTGCAAAGCTGAGCTGAGAGATGGCAAGTGGAGGTTAATGTGGAAAATGTGAGGTGAATCACTTTGGAGCAATAGGAATAAAGACTATTGTTCTAATTGTAAGATTCTTGGTAGTGTGGATGAGCAGAAAGATCATTTTGTCTATGCTCATAGATCTCTGAAATTTGCTTCGCAGGTCGTTAAGAAAGCATAAGGTGTGTTAGTTTGTAATGGTAGAGGGATTGAGTTTCAGAGCTATGAGGTCATGCTGCAGCTGTACAAAACACTGATGTGGCTGCACTTGGAGCACTGCATACAGTTTTGGTCACCACATTATTGGAAGGATGTGAAAGATTTGGAAAGTATCCAGAGGAAATTTACCAGGGTGTTGCCTGGTATGGAGGGAAGGTCTTCTGAGGAAAGGCTGAGGGTCTTGAGGCTGTTTTGTTCGAGGGAAGAAGGTTAAGAGGTGATTTAATTGAGACATACAAGATAATCAGAGGGTTAGATAGGGTGGACAGTGTTAGCCTTTTTCCTCAAATGGTGATGGCTAGCATGTAGGGACATAGCTTTAAATTGAGGGGTTTCTTTACTCAGGGAGTAGTAGGGGCATGGAATGCACAGTAGTAGACTCGGCAACTTTGCGGGCATTTAAATGGTCTTTGGATAAACATATGGATGAAAATGTAATGGTGTACGATAGATAGGCTTCAGATTGGTTTCACAGGTTGGCACAACATTGAGCTGGGAATTTGTGTTGCAGATGTTTCATCCCCTGTCTAGGTGACATCCTCAGTGCTTGGGAGCCTCCTGTGAAGTGCTTCTGTAATGTTTCCTCCGGCATTTATAGTGGCTTGTATCTGCCGCTTCCGGTTGTCAGTTCCAGCTGTCCGTTGCAGTGGCCGGTATATTGGGTCCAGGTCGATGTACTTATTGATTGAATCTGTAGATTAGTGCCATGCCTCTAGGAATTCCCTGGCTGTTCTCTGTTTGACTTGTCCTATAATAGTAGTGTTGTCCCAGTCGAATTCATGTTGCTTGTAATCTGCGTGTGTGGCTACTAAAGATAGCTGGTCGTGTCGTTTCGTGGATAGTTGGTGTTCATGGATGTGGATCGTTAGCTGTCTTCCTGTTTGTCCTACGTAATATTTTGTGTAGTTCTTGCATGGGACTTTGTACACTACATTGGCTTTGCTCATGCTGGGTATCAGGTCCTTCTGGTGAGTTGTTGTCTGAGAGTGGCAGTTGGTTTGTGTGCTGTTATGAGTCCTAGTGGTCGCAGTAGTCTGGCTGTCAGTTCGGAAATGCTCTTGATGTATGGTAGTGTGGCTAGTCCTTTGGGTTGTGGCATGTCCTCGTTCTGTTGTCTTTTCCTTAGGCATCTGTTGATGAAATTGCGAGGGTATCCGTTTTTGGCGAATACATTGTATTGGCGTTCTTCTTCCTCTTTTTGCAGTTCTGGTGTACTGCAGTATGTTGTGCTGAAAATGTGTTGCTGGTTAAAGCACAGCAGGTCAGGCAGCATCCAAAGAAAAGGAAATTCGACGTTTCGGGCCAGATCCTTTCATCAGGAATGAGGAGAGGGTGCCAGGCAGGCTAAGATAAAAGGTAGGGAGAAGGGATTTGGGGGAGGGGCGATGGAGATGTGATAGGTGGAAGGAGGTCAAGGTGAGGGTGATAGGCCGGGGTGGGGTGGGGGCAGAGAGGTCAGGAAGAGGATTGCAGGTTAGGAAGGCGGTGCTGAGTTCAAGGGAATCAGAGGAGATGACCTGGGGGGTGCAGTGAGAGAGAGACTCACTGAAATCCTTGTAGAGAGAGGAAGAGAGCTTCTTCAAGGAGTGCTTTAACCAGCAACACATTTTCAGCTCTGATCTCCAGCATCTGCAGACCTCACTTTTTACTCAAAGATTTTAACCTACTGTGAATCCTCTTGCAAGGATGCCTTCCTTGAAGAAGCTCTCTTCCTCCCTCTACAAGGATTTCAGTGAGTCTCTCTCTCACTGCACCCCCCAGGTCATCTCCTCTGATTCCCTTGAACTCAGCACCGCCCACCTAACCTGCAATCCTCTTCCTGACCTCTTCGCCCCCACCCCACTCTGGCCTATCACCCTCACCTTGACCTCCTTCCACCTATCACATCTCCATTGCCCCTCCCCCAAGTCCCTCCTCCCTACCTTTTATCTTAGCCTGCCTCGCACCCTCTCCTCATTCCTGATGAAGGGCTCTGGCCCGAAACGTCGAATTTCCTGTTCCTTGGATGCTGCCTGACCTGCTGTGCTTTAACCAGCAACACATTTTCAGCTCTGATCTCCAGCATCTGCAGACCTCACTTTTTACTTGCAGTGTGTTGTGGCCCTTTTGAATAGTGTTTTGATGCAACTTCTTTTGTGTGTGTTGGGGTGGTTGCTTTCGTAGTTCAGGACTTGGTCTGTGTGTGTGGCTTTCCTGTATACCTTGTGGTGAATTCTCCATTAGGTGTAAGGACTCCTTAAGGACTGCACAGAACACTACATAGGACAAAGAGGAAGACAGCTAATGATCCGCATCCATGAACACCAACTAGCCACGAAACAACACGACCAGCTAGGCTTAGTAGCCAAACACGCAGATGACAAGCAACATGAATTCGACTGGGACAACACTACTATTATAGGACAAGCCAAACAGAGAACAGCCAGGGAATTCCTAGAGGCATGGCACTCATCCACAGATTCAATCAATAAGCACATTTACCTGGAGCCAATATACTGACAACTGCAGCGGACAACTGGAACTGACAATCGGGAGCGGCAGAGACAAACCACTACAAATGCTGGAGGAAAGATCACAGAAGCGCTTCACAGGAGGCTCCCAAGCACTGAGGATGTCACCTAGACAGGGGACGAAACGTCTGCAACACAAATTCCCAGCTCGGTGAATAGAACCACAACAACGAGCACCCAAACTACAAATCTTCTCACAAACTTTGAACAACTGTAATGTTCTATGTTTTATGATTAAAAAGCTAGTCTAAGTTCTGGGTACCTTTGAAGCTAAACTCCCATCCAATTTCCAACACGTAATCCCCAACCATGCCTCTCCAGATCCCTTACACCCCTAGATCCCCAACAGTAGCACCCAACTCAACAAGTTCCATTCCCCTCAGACCTGATAATCTGATCACCTTAACCTTCTGGCCAAACCGCTCTCCACCTGTCAGCCCTGATCTCTCCTCTGCCACAATACCCCTATCCCATCACTCCCACATCAGCTTCAAATATTTCTTTTGCTTGTTGGAATCGTCAGCTCTCCAACCTCTACCAGTCTTGATGCCTCCCTTCCTTAACCCCAGCAGAAACATAGTTGTCACTCCCAACCTACCATAGCAGTGCATCACCAGATGCTGCCCTATTCACCTGGTACCATAATTATCTGGCACATTACTTGATACTATCCACTTAGCACTCCATTTACCTGACACTCTGGTTACCTGGCTACCTTGAACCTACTTACCCAGCACCTTGACACTCTATCCACTTGGCATCCTTAAGCAAATGCCACCTTTACTATACACTTTGCATACAAACCCACCCTTTGGCAGCCGCTGTCAAAGTGTCTGGCTTTGCTGCTAGGTATTTGAACATTAAAGCGTGGGAGAGGACTGCAAAAAGGGACGGGATTTGAGTTTCCCCAGCCCTCCTGTATTACAGGGGAAATGTGTTGATTTCAGCTCTGCTGTCTATTTCCGAAGGAGCTGGGATAAGATCTCCTGGCTGGAAATGCAGCGCTCAGCCTTAATGTAAAGGAAATGATTGGGATGTCAATCTGACTATGATTGTCATTCCTCAGAATAACCGGGCTAATATTTTGAATTAATGAATCATAGAATCATCATAGAATCCCTACAGTTTGCAAGCAGGCATTTGGCTCAACAAGACCACACTGACCCTCCAAAGGCCCACCCCAGACTCACCCCCTACCCAATGCTATAAACCTGCATTCCCCATGTCTAATCCATGTAACCTGCACATCCTTGGACACTATTAGCATGGTCAATCTGCCTATCCTGCACAGGTGGGAAGAAGCCAAACACCCAGAGGAAACATATGCAGACACAGAGAGAATGTACAAACTCCACATAGACACTCCAAGGCAAGACTCGAGTCCAAGTCCGTGGTTCTGTGAGGCAACCACTGAGTCACCTTATTATCGAATGTGCAATCAAGGAATAGTTAATAGACACCCCTAGGCATTCACAAAATTTTGTCAATATAAAGCTATATAATGAATGCATGTTTTTTTTTGTTTCAATGAGTTTTCACTTTACTTTCCATCCTAATCCCTCCTTTATCTATTTTGCCCTAGTCCTGTTTCTAGCGCTGACCATGGTGCTGACACAGCCTCTGCTGATGGGCCTAGTTCTGATGTTTAGCTTGTCCTCACCACCCTCGTGGTGCTGAACCTAGTGCTGATTGTCGTATGGGAGCTGACCCTGGTGCTGAATTCAGATCCTGCCCTTTGCTTTTGCGCTGACTTGCCACTGTACAATCTCCACAGATTGCTGTTATATTAATCAACGAGATCTTGGGGGGATCCAAGATGGCAGCGACCCAGCAAGTCTGAGCCTATAGTGCTCCTCCCAAGACTTGGGCAAAGTGGGCCACCTGCCTCCATCACACTCACCAAATCATTTAAAATAGTTTTTACTTAATGTAATTAGTTGCTCAGTACTGAATTTAAACAATCTAATCTCCTGTAAAAATGACTAAAGGGAAGGGACCCCGCAGTTCTCAGCAGGCAGGTACCCCTCCCCCACCCTCTCCAGCTGCAGCTGAGGTGTCCCCAGCCGCCCCGGGGGACTTAGCTACGGTGGCGAGCCTCATGGAAATAATCTCAAGCTTGACGCCTTCATCGAAGAGTCCTGGAGTCAATGGGATTCACTCTCGGCCGCGCTACAAAAGCACGACCGAGACATCAAGGAAATCGAGTCGGAGGGGAGCTAAAGGCCACGACCTCCGAGACTACAGCAGCATTGGCCATGGATCAAGTCTGGACTCTCGAACACCGAGTCCGGACCTTAGAGAATCACATCAACGATCTCAAGAATTGAAGTCTTCGAAAAAATATTCATTTGCTGGGCCTTCCTGAACTGGAAGAGGAAGGCCAGCTTACAGCGTTTCTCGAACAGTGGCTTCCACAGCTTTTAAAGCTGGAGGCTGGATCAGGCCAGGTAAGGGTGGAATGGGTCTACCGGGTTGGAATACGCGGGTCTGGCTCGAACCAGCACCCCGCCCGGTCCTGTTCCGGCTGCAGAGCTATACGAAGAGGCAGATGCTCTTAGAAGATTCCAGAAATCTTGGGAAAGATCCCCAAGCCATGATTTATAAAGGAATCAAGATTATGTTATTCGAGGTCTTTTCCCCAGCTCTGGCCCAAAAGGGGAAGGCATTTGATGAAGCGAAGAAGTGTTTAAGGAACTTAAATATTCAGTGCTCCTTGTGCTGCCCAGCAACGCTATGCTTTAAACATGAAGGGTCCGTGTATAACTTCGGATCCTCGGAAAAGGCCAAGGAAGTTTTGGACTCTCTTAGATAAATTGTAAGAGTTAATTGATGTTGTTTTGCTCTCCCCCCACTCTGGTTTACACTCCCCGCCCCCCTTTTTTCATATTAATCCCTTTCTTTACCTTACTGTTTAATATTATCTTCAGGGGGTGGGGAGAGGGGTTTATTTATTTGTTCTCTACTTAGCAATTTTCTCCCCCCTTTTTTTATATAGGCCGGGGAGGTCTAGTTAATGTAGGTGGGGGGAAGGTGGTTACCTTATCCTGTTTTTTTTTAGATTGCTTACAGTGTGGAAACAGGCCCTTCGGCCCAACAAGTCCACACCGACCCGTCGAAGCGCAACCCACCCATACCCCTACATGGCCAATTCACCTGACCTGCATATCTTTGGACTGTGGAAGGAAACCGGAGGAAACCCACGCAGACACGGGGAGAATGTGCAAATTCCACACAGTCAGTCACCTGAGATGGGAATTGAACCCGGGTCTCTGGCGCTGTGAGGCAGCAGTGCTAACCACTGTGCCACCGTTATTTCTGTCTTTAAGAACGGGGTTGTTTTCCCCTGTAATTTTGTATTACTATATTTAATTATGACTTGTTGAGGCTGTAATTTTATAGTTATATATGTATACATGGTATTAACATTACCAAATATATCCAGGTGTTGGTGTGGGTGGGGAGGGGGTGCGGTGGGGAGTAGGGTGCTCACTGTTAACTCTAGCTCTGTAGTATATTTGAATTTTCTTCATCCTATCATGGGGCGCCTGGGTCAAGGGTGGGGCACTGGTTGAGAGAGGATATGATGGACTTTCGGAAAGGAAGTGATGCCCCCTGGGAACAAAGGGGAGAATTTCCATTTAAATACTTTTTTTTATTTAGAAATAGTTTTTTATTATATTGATGTGAATATATTAAAGAGCCTTTATTTTTGTGAATTTTATATCCTCTATGCTTGGGATATTCTGGATAGGGTTTCCTCTCCCAAGGGGTCTCGGACCTGCCTGGACGATTATGGTTAATCAGTCGGTTAAATGGTGCACCTGGAATGTCATGGGGAGTAATTCACCAGTCAAAAAGAAGAAAATATTATCAAACCTCAAGAAAGAAAGGGTTGATATAGCTCTCCTACAGGAGACATGCTTATTGGATAAAGAACACTTGAAATTAGGACAGGGTGGATTTAGTCAGGCCTTCTTTTCTTCCTTCAGCTCAAAAAATAGGGGAGTTGTTATTCTTCTTCGGAAGAATTTCCCTTTCAAAATCCTAAATCAGATAAAAGATGAATCTGGACGATATATTCTGATTAAAGCCCTTATAAATGGAGAGGAATATGGGATCTTGAATTTGTATTGCCCCCCAGCACATCCTTTTAAATTTAAAACGGAGGCCTACTCAAAATTGATGGCTCTCGGTGTTCGTCACAGGGGGAAATTTTAATTGTATTATGGATCTGGAAATAGATAGGATTCCCAAGAGTACTGCAGGAGTATCTCCCAGATCCAGACAATTGGTGGATTTGAACAAAAAATTAGGACTAGTAGATGTATGGAGATGCCTTCACCCACAGGGCAGAGATTTTTCTTTTCACTCAAATCCACATAAATGTCATACCAGAATCGATATGTTTTTTGCCCTCTCGATTTTTTAAAATTCCATATCATCCTGTAAAGTAGGCAGTATAACAATTTCTGATCACGCTGCTCTATATGTGGAAATCAAGGTGAGGAACAATGAGACATTCCCCTGGCATTGGCGTATGGACCCCTTCCTGATAAAAGATAGTAAATTTGTAAAGTACTTCTCTCAAGAATTTAAAACTTTTTAGAAATTAATTCAGGTACCGCTAGCAACCCATCAATAATGTGGGAGACCATCAAAGCTTATGCGCGAGGTTCGATCATTTCATACTCAGCGACCCAGAAAAAATTAAAGGGAGAACAACAGCGTCTGCTCGAAGCTCGCTTAAAAGCAGCTGAAACAGTATACGCTGATAGACCTTCTATTATCAAATTACAAAGGATTACGGCCCTTAGGACAGCTCTAAACACCACGCATACCCAAACAGCTAAGAGGGAACTATTATCTGCAAAACAAAGGTTATATGAATTTGGCAATAAACCGGGTAGATACTTAGCATTTCTCACAAAGAAAAAACAGGCCCCTCAAACTATCACATCTATCAAGGAAAGTACAGGTATTCTGACTCATGATCATAAAAGGATTAACGTAATCTTCAGAAAATTTTATTCTGATTTATATAAATTGCAGGATTGCGAAGACAGAACTAGGAGGATGCAATCATTTTTTAAAAACCTGACCTTTCCGGACCTAACTCCGGAACAGGTATCGGTCCTGAATGTTCCCTTAACAAACCAAGAAATACTTGACGTAATCAGGCAACTTCAGAGCGGTAAGGCACCTGGCCCAGATGGCTTTCAAGTTGAATTCTATAAAGAATTTACAGGAATATTGGCTGGTCCACTTATGGATATGTATAACTACTCATACAGTCAGGGCTGTCTCCCGCCTTCCCTGAAAGAGGCGAATATCTCTCTTATCCTTAAAAAAGAAAGGACCCAGAAGATTGCGCGTCACACAGACCGATATCCTTGCTAAATGTAGATTTTAAAATCCTCTTTAAAATGTTAGCATCGAGGCTAGTAAGGGTATTGCTATACAGCATAAAGGAGGATCAGATGGGGTTTATTAAGGGCCGTATATCATCCAATAATGTTAGAAGGGTTTTGAATGTGATTCAAGCCTGCCATCAGGGAAAGATACCAGGAGTAATAGTCTCATTAGACGCGAAAAAGGCATTCAACAGGGTTGAATGGTCATATTTATTTTATACATTGAAAAGGTTTGGCGTTAGAAAGGTGTTTACCAAATGGGTCTCAACACTGTATAAAGATCCCAAAGCAGTTGTGATTGGGTTAGGCTCGGATAGCTTCAGTGTGGATAAGGGCTACTGTCAGGGATGTCCTCTTTCGCCATTGCCATTTACGCTAATAATTGAGTCACTAGCAGAAGCTGGCCCTAATATAACGGCCCCGAGGATTGGTACACGTAAACATAAAATTACCCTTTATGTAGATGATGTTTATCTATTTCTCAGTAATCTTTTGATGTCCATGTCTCACTTAATCCAAGTTGTTAATACATTCAGTGTATTTTCAGGCTACAAAATTAATTTTTCAGAATTGGAGGCTATGCCAATGGGTGGCCTTGCTAGTATATCCCACTTATTGGACGGATCCCACTTTCCCTTTCAGTGGTCCATGAAGGGTTTCTTATGTTTAGGCATTTTTATCACCCCAGTATTTGATCTGTTATACAAGGCTAACTTTGTGCATTTACTGGAAAGGATAAGGTAGGACCTCCAGCGATGGGGAGAACCTTCCAATTTCCTGGCTGGGTAGAATAGCACTAATTAAAATGAATGTCCTGCCCCATCTCCTATACCCTATGAGAATGCTTCCAGTGATGCTGCCAAGGCTGGCACTACGTAAATTATATGGCTGGTTGGGTTTCTTTATCTGGAATCATAGACGGCCCCTCATTAAACTGAAGAAGCTACAGCTTCCACAGGCAAGGAGAGGATTGGATTTTAGGAAATATCAGTTAAGTTCCCTACATAGCCGACTGGGTCTTGTCTGACCTGCAATCAATCTGGCTGGACATCGAGGCTTCTCAAGTAAAATGCCCACTTATTAATGTCTTGTTTTCAGACAAGAAGAAAATCATCACGGATCAATGTAAAAACCCCATAATACTAAACACAATTAAAGCTTGGAATATAATGCGGCAAAATGAGGGTAACTCACATAAAACATCCCCCTATGCTCCAATAGTGGGAGCATGGATTTCAACCAGGGCTTACAGATGCCACTTTTAAACTCTGGAGATCCAGGGGTATCTCCTGTTTAGGGGATCTGTTTAAAGAAGGGGCCCTGATGTCTTTTGAACAGCTGCATCAGAAATTTGGATTACCTAATGGTGATCTCTTTCAATATTTCCAAATTCGAGATTACATACAGCAAAAGGCTATGTTACTAGGTCGTCTTTATAAATCAGATAGAGAACGTAGAGTGTTATGGCCAATGGGGGTATCTTCGGTCAGCACTCTTTATCATTTATTACATGATGAAGTATCAGAAGATATGGACAATCTGCTTAAAATATGGGATCAGGATTTGGCACTGGAAATCTCTATAGAAATGTGGAATGACATTTGGGAAAATGCCAGAAGAATCTCCATCTACAACAGAACTCAGGCCATTCAGTTGAAGATACTTCATAGGGCCTATATAGCACTGGACCGATTGGCAAAATTTAAGGCAGGAGCATCTCCAATGTGTCCCAAACGTAAAATAGAGGTGGGTACTCTTGTACATTGCTTATGGACCTGCCATAAGATCCATAGATATTGGACTAAAGTAGCAAGTGCTCTGACAGAAATCTTAGGAACGAAAATTAGAGTGGACCCTGTATCTCTCCTTTTGGGCTTTTCAAACTTACCCTCCCTTGATATGCACGGGAAGAGATTATTTTCTATTCTGTCATTCTGTGCGAGGAAAAATATTTTGGTAAACTGGGTGGCTGAAGGCCCCCCTGGACTTTCAAATTGACACAGAATAATCATGGAATGTATTCCCCTTGACTTCCTTACAAATATGGTGCACCGAAAGACCGAATTATTCCATAAAATATGGCAGCCCTTCTTGAATTACATAAATACAGATATTTTGGCCATCCTAACAAGGACTTTTATTTAATTGAGATGCGAACCTGGCTGGTCCGGGGCCCCTTGGGAGAGGAATCCCGCACGAATACGGGTTTTGTTACAATCTGGTGTTAATACATTCCGAACATGTATCTCGCTACTCAATTTCTGTGTTATCCGTGGATTTTTTTTTCTTCTCTGAATAATGTAAGAGACTTAATTATACTCTCTGGTTAGTTGTAGGTTAGATTAGTAGTTAGTTCAGTTTTGTTTTTTTCTCTCAGTATCTTTTTTTTCTGTTTGATAAATTTTGGTTATTATTTGTTTAAGATTTAATTGTATATCAATGTTTATACTTGAGATTTTTTTTATTTGTAAATTTGTAAAAATATGTTAAATTTTCTATAAAAAATCTATAAAAAAAAATCAAGGAGATCTTCTCAGTTGTAACTACTAACAAGCAGATATCAGCATACTTTGCATCCAAGGTTGATCCTGACCTCACTTGACATCAACGCACACACACATACATTCCAGCAGGAGCATTGGAAAGCAATTAGATGAGAGAATTGAGCTTCCCCTCTCTAGCACCAGAATCTCTTTTGAATTAAATCAAAAGCCCAGTGCAGACTGGAAATAGAACTTGACAATTTCTGATCAGAGCATCTTAGTGCTTCAAAACATAATGCCTCTGTCGAGGACCAATGGGATAGCAACATTTATCTAAATTATGTTCAATCTAATGAAAATCCAATTTATTTTACTTCACTCAGAAAATGAAAGGAGAATGCCAAGCCTGAATTTCGAGTACAGATGCACCCAATGCTACTGCAGATAATCAAGATAAGTTACAATTCTAAGTGAGCGAGCAGAGGTAAATCCAAGTGTTTAAACAGTGTCATGAAAGGAGTAGCCTATCAGACACTATCTATGTTTACCTATTTTTACAATTGGAAGTGCCAAAGATTGCAGAACAATAACCAACCAGAACTGGAGATCCAGTCTTTCAATTGTCAGGCAGCTGCAGAAGTGAATTGAAGTCGCATGAGCAAGAGAGACAGAGCTGCGAAATGAATGCGTTGGAGGGAAGTGAAGTGATTGGGAGAATGAGTGAAATGAATTTAATAAACTGAAGGGGAGATTATATGAACGGAGCCAGGCAAGTTAATTAGTAGAGAAGGATGAGTTATTCCACAGTCTGGTAAAGCCTGAGATAACTTCTTTCCCAGTTAAAAACAAAAGGACTCAGTGGTTAGCACTGCTGCCTCTCAGCGCCAGGGTCCCAGGTTCAATTCCAGCCTTGGGCGACCGTCTCTGTGGAGTTTGCGTGTTCTCCTCGTGTCTGCGTGAGGTTCCTCCAGGTGCTGCGGTTTCCTCCCACAGTCCAAAGATGTTTAGGTCAGGTGAATTGGCCATGCTAAATTACCCAGAGTGTTAGCTGCATTATCCAGAGGGAAATGGGTCTAGGTGGGTCGCTCTTCGGAGGGTCAGTGTGAACTTGTTGAGTCGATGGGCCTGTTTCCACACTGTAGGCAATCTAATCTAATCTTTTTTGTATTTGACGAAGCATCTTACAATTAATAAAGGCCAGGAGGCAGAAAAGTGCTTGGTTTGTCTTATTAAGATTTTTCTGTATTTATATCTGTTTTAACACTTAATACCAATGTTTAAGAAACCCACTGTGCAAATGCAATCCTGTAATTTTGAAGACAAGTGCTCATTTCTGATGACTATCTAATGGCCCTGACAGAAGGGGAGACTGTGTAGGTGGACATTGGATAAGGACATAATTAGGTTTAGTTAATGTGATAACCTTAATTCATATTCATCATTTGGGTTGCTTGGACAAATGCACCATTACCCCAGTGTGTCAGTATGTGCTGGGAAAAAAAAGGGATTACAATGTTACTTTAGGACCATCACTCAAATTCCATACTTTCTCACTTTGCCTAAACATTGGGAAGCCTGTGAGATTCCTTTCTCCTGTTCCCCAGCCATAACATTTCTTGGCCATTTTATCGTTTGCAATGACACCAATTGTCTGTTTCTTGAAATGTAAACTCTTCAGCTCATTGTGCACACTGGGTTTTGAGACTGGGGTTTTCCTGTGGGAGAGCAAATTTCGATCAATGGCTCACCCAGTGAAAAAAAAACACAATCTCCTCAATAAACGAGGAAACATTATAGTGGATAAAAATGGATGTAAGTGGGTGCACTGATATTTGAGGTACAAAATCAATATTGACTTACTCATTGTTTCCTGTTTGACTGCAAGTGGTTAATGTGTCAGTATATGTTCTCCAATCTAGGAGTACCGATAAGTGTCATCAAATCATAATTGACAATGATGGACTTTGACTGGGTCTTTGGCTTGGCTGACTGGATTTGATTACAGATAAAAGTTTAATGTCAAGATTTAGAAGCAGGAGACTGAATACTCATTTAACAATATTAATAGTGAGAGGTTAGGTAGGGGGATGGTTGTTACTTCCTTTATGCTCTCCATCTAACCAAATCATAAATCTGCATAATCAATTTTACAACGTCATGCCATAGTTTGAGATACTGTTGCCTGCAAAGGACAAACTGAATGCTTTCTGTACAGCAGTGTCTGGGGCCAAAACATTGAAGGATACCTTAGCCAATCATGCCAACTCTCTTTATTCTTAAAATAACATTACAAAAATTTGCATGGTTTCGCATACAGTTGTACAGAAGATGAAGGGATTATTCCTGCTCTTTGTTAGGCCTTTTGTTATAAATTTTTATTTCATCAATATATCATTTTGCCATTGAAATGAAAGCAAAATACTGCGAATGCTGGAAATCTGAAATAAAGACAAGAAGTCCTGGAGAAACCCAGTAGCTCTGTGGCATCTGTGGAGACAGCAAGAGTTAATGTTACAATTCAAGCTCATACTTGAAACTTGAAATATTAACTCTGTTTCTCTCTCCACAGATACTGCCTGACCTGCTGAGTTTCTCCAGCACTCTCTATTTTTTCTTTTGTCATTAATTTATTGAATTGCTAACATAGCATCTGTGAGATTTTTCAGTAGACATCATAAAAATAAGATTGGCTTCTTTTTAGCTGGTTTTGGAGATTGGTCATTTCATCAACTCAATTGCATTAGCATTTCAAATAATTTTGATTATTTGGAATGCAGGACACCATCCTGGTAAGTACTAGTTAACCAGCTTTCACCTGCTCTTTACTGTACACAAATTTAAGACAGAAACATTTCACGAGTCCCGCGATCTCTGTTCTTCTTCAATTCTTATTAAATTAAATTGTCCAATTCAAATTAAGGATTGATTAGGGATAATCAGCATGGTTTTGTGAGAGGAAAATCATGTCTTACAAACGTGATTAAATTTTTTAATGAATTAACCAAAAAGATTGATAAAGGCAGAATGGTAGATGTTGTTTACTTGAACCTTAGTAAGGCCTTTGCCAAGGTTCTGCATGGTGGACTAATTAGTCAAGTTAAATCATATAAGATTTAGTGTGAGCTTGCCATTTGGATGCAAAGTTGGCTTCATGGTCGGAGACAAAGGGTGGTGGTGGAGGGTTGTTTTTCAGACTGGAGGCCTGTTACCAGTAATGTTCCACAGGGATCATTACTGAGTAGGCATTTGTTTGTCATTTATGCAAATGATGTGGATGAGAATGTAGAAGGCATAGTTAGTAAGTTTGCAGATAACAACAAGAGGTAGAGAGGCAATGTGATTTCAGGAGGGAGTTCTAGAGGTTAGTGTCTAGACAGTTGAATGCACAGCTGCTAATTGAAAAAGGGGAAGCACAAGACCCAAGAGTCATACAGTCACACAGTTGGAAATAGATCCTTTCCAAGGACAGCAAAGAAGTTTATCTCAGATTACAAAGTGGTTGTGATCAATTAGATCAATGGGCTGTGCAGTGGTAGATGGAGTTTAATTTGGACAAATGTGAGGTGTTGCATTTTGGTAACACAAACAAGGACAGGGCTTATACAATTAAAAGTAGGGCCCTGAATAGTGTTGTAGAACTGAGAGACCTAGGAGTTCAGGTACACAATTCTTTGAAAAATGTGTCACAGGTAGACAAGATAGTTAAGAAGGCATTTAGCATGCTTGCCTTCATTACTCAGATCTTTGAGTGTAGGAGTTGGCACGTCATACTGAGTTTGCACAGGACATTCTGTAAATCTAAGGCCATAAGAATTAGGAACAAGAGTAGATCGTACCGTTCTTTGAGCCAGTTCCAACATTCAATAGGATCATAGCTGATCCAACATTCCTCACGTCCCCTGTCTTGCATTTTCCCCATAACCCCCGATTCACTGATTGATCAAGAATCGATCTATCCCAGCCTTAAATATGCACAAGGACTCTGCCTGCACAGCTTTCTTGATTGCCATATCCAGTCTGTTTAGATATGAAAAGTGATAGTTCCTCTGTTTCTGTGGTGTTACTGGGACAGAGCCCACGCTATTTGAATTAGAATGATCATCACCTATGGGGAGCTGGCAGGAATTGTTGTTACAACAAGTAAAGATATAATGGATTACAGCACCAAGATTGCAGTCAGGTTAGTCTCAGACTAAATGCTTTAACTCCTTCTTCCATCTTTTGCACAGTATCATTTTCATAAGGTTAGCTTTTGTGGATTCACAATGTTTAATAATTTGTATTTCTAGTACAGTAAATAAATCTCTATGACAGATTCAAAAGCATGGAATGTGATAAACCTCACTGCTCCTAGTAATTGCAAATAGATACTTCACGTGTTTCTATGACATAGTCCTATTCAAATGTTAATGGATGCCATCAGCCCACTCATTCATATTTTATCCTACAAAATTTTGTTGCTGTCCTCACAACACCTGGTATTTTAGTAGTTAAAGATCTCTGTCAACTTTCTGATAGAAATTAATGTTACCTTACTTTCTGAAAGCAACTTTGGATAAGATGACAAAGATCAAAATTCCCTGGGATGGTTTGCATGTTCCCTGGATCTCTTTGGTAATAAAACTCCTGCGCTCAACAATATTGGCCCTTAAATAATTTCGAAATTCATCCTTGCTATGAACAGCACTTTCACTTTGCCTTCCTCCACAATGAATGTGATAGAATATCAGGGCTGACAGTACATGTCCACACTTCCAAAGTGAAAAGAACCTGGGTTATATTAAAAAAACACCATTGTCTCGTTCTTCTGACCTGCTGCTCTGAGTATAGCTTTCACAACTATGGAATTGCTTCTGTTGGCTATCTCTGCAGTTTAAATAATAACAAGCCTGTGTCCCAGTTTGCCCTTCATCTAACTTCTTATTTTTTTGTTGTTCTTAAGGCTTATATTCATGTTTTCTTTTGAGCTTTCAGTACTTGTGTGTACTGAGGAGTTTATCTTAGCTTTTTTCTTGAAGTTGGTCAGTCTTTACTAGTTCCTTAAGTTTGTACGTATTCAATGAAATGTCACAGCTGCAGTGCAAACCAAAAATTTTGAAATAGGGCTTATGCCCGAAACGTCGAATTTCCTGTTCCTTGGATGCTGCCTGACCTGCTGCGCTTTAACCAGCGACACATTTTCAGCAAAAATTTTGAAATGTCAATGATTTTGAGATGTTGCCCATGTTGTTTTACATCTGAACGTGATAGCATTTACATAGAGCAAAGCCCCACAAACTGCAGTGACATGAATCATCAGAGTGTCTGTTTTTGGTGATGTTAGTTCGAGTGGCAACTAGGACACCATAAATCTTTCTGTACTTCTTCAATACCGTTCATCTAATATTAGTTTTTGTTCAAGTGTGCAGGAGAGATTTCTGACACAATATGTAGACAGGCCAACAAGGGGCGATGCCATATTGGATTTGCTACTGGGTAATGAACTCAGCAGGGTATTAGATTTGGAGTACTTTGGTGATAGTGACCACAATTCGATTATGTTTACAATAACAATGGGCAGGGATAGGTATATACTGCAGGGAAAGAGGTATAACTGGGAGAAAGGCAATTATGATGCGATTAGGCAAGATTTAGGATGCATAGGATGGGGAAGGAAACTGCAGGGGATGGACACACTTTAAATGTGAAGCTTATTCAAGGAACAGCTACTGCAGGTCCCTGATAAGTATATAAGTATCAGGCAAGGAGGCAGTTGTTGAGAGGGGGAGCCATGGTTTACTAGAGAAGTAGAAGCTCTTGTCAAGAGGAAGAATAAGGCTTAAGTGAGGATGAGAGGTGAAGAATTATAAGTTAGCCAGAAAAGATCTTAAGAGAGGGCTAAGAAGAGCCAGGAGGGTACATGAGAAGTTGTTGGAGGATAGGATCAAGGAAAACTGGAAGGCTTTCTATAGGTACATCAGGAACAAAAGAATGACTAGAGTAAGATTAGGGTCAAAGTTGGTAGTAAAAAGTTGTGCGTGGAATCTGAGGACTTAGGGGAAGCGCTTAAGAATACTTTTCATCAGTAACTACATTGAAAAAGGGTGATGTTAGTGAGAATACAGAGATACAGGCTACTAGATTGGATGGGATTGCAAGGGCTTTTGCCCGAAACGTCGATTTCGCTGCTTCTTGGATGCTGCCTGAACTGCTGTGCTCTTCCAGCACCACTGATCCGGGATGGGTTGGCAGTTGACAAAGAGGAGGTTTTAGCTATTTTGGGAAATCTGAAAATAGGTAAGACCTCCGGGGCGGGATGGGACATATCCTCGGATTCTCTGGAAAGCCAGGGAGGAAATTGCAGAGCCTTGGGCTTTGATCTTTATGTCATCATTGTTGATAGGAACTGTGCCAGAAGACTGGAGGATAGCAAATGTTGTTCCCTTGTTTAAGAAGAGGAGTCTGGACAACCCTGGTAATTATAGGCCAGTGAGCCTTACTTCGGTTGTGAGTAAAGTGTTCTAAAAAGTTATAAGAGATAGGATTTATAACCATCTGGAAATGAATAATTTGATTAGGGATAGTCAACACGGTTTTGTGAAGGGTAGTTTGTGGACTTCAGTAAGGTATCGATAAGGTTCCACATGGTAGGCTATTGCACAAAATACAGAGTTTGAAAAGATTGAAGGTGATTTAGCGGTTTGGAAATTGGCTAGCTGAAAGAAGACAGAGGGTGGTGGTTGATGGGAAATGTTCACCCTGGAGCTCAGTTACCAGTGATGTGCTGCAAGGATGTGTTTTGGGGCCACTGCTGTTTGTCATTTTTATAAATGATCTGGATGTGGGCGTAGAAGGATGGGTTAGCAAATTTGCGGATGACGCTAAAGTAGACAGAGTTGTGGATAGTGCCAAATGATGTTGTGGGTTACAGTACGAAATAAATAAGATGCAGAGCAGGGCTGAGAAGTGACAAATGGAGTTTAATTCAGAAAGGTGTGAGGTAGTTCTCCTCAGAAGAAATTACAGGAATGTAGAGTACTGAGCTAATGGTAAAATTCATGGCAGTGTAGATGAACAGAGAGATCTCGATGTTCAGGTGCATAAATCTCTGAAAGTTGACACCCAAGCTAATACAGTTGTTAAGAAGACTTATGGTGTGTTGGCGTTTATTGGTAGGGGGATTGCGTTTCAGAGCCACGAGGTCATGCTTCAGCTGTACAAGACACTGGTAAGGCCGCACCTGGAGTATTGCGTACTGTTCCGGTCACTGCATTATAGGAAGGATGTGGAAGCTTTGGAACGGGTTCAGAAGAGATTTACGAGGATGTTGCCTGGTATGGAAGGATGGTCTTATGATGAAAGGTTGAGGGAACTGTGGCTATTTTCAAGACATATAAGGTAATCAGAGGGTTGGATAGGGTGGACATTGAGAGTCATAGAGTCACAGAGATGTACAGCATGGAAATGGATGATTTGGTCCAACTCATCGATGTTGACCAGGTATCCCAAACCAATCTAGTCCCACCTGCCAGCAGCCAGCCTATATCCCTCCAAACCCTTCCTGTTCATATACCCATCCAGATGCCTTTTAAATGTTGCAATTGTATCAGCCTCCACTTTGGAAACCCATTCCAAACACACCACCACCCTCTGTGTGAAAAAGTTGCCCCTTAGGTCTCTTTTATATCTTTACCCTCTCACCCTAAATTTATGCCCTCTAGTTCTGGACAGCCCCATCCCAGGGAAAAGACCTTGTCTATTTATCCTATCCATGCCCCTCATGATTTTATAAAGTAACAAAGAGATTTGATTAGGGCAGAGCAGTAGACGTGATCTATATGGACTTCAGTAAGGCGTTGAAAATGGCTCTTCATGGGTGACTGGTTGGCAAGGTTAGATCTCATAGAATGCAGAGAGAACTAGCCATTTGGATACAGAACTAGCTCAAAGGTAGAAGACAGAGGGTGGTGGTAGAGGATTGTTTTTCAGACTGGAGGCCTGTGACCAGTGGAGTGCCACAAGGATTGGTCTGGGTCTACTACTTTTTATCATTTACATAAATGATTTGAATGTGAGTATAAAAGGTATAGTCAGTAAGTTTGCAGATGACACTAAAATTGGAAGTGTAGTGGACAGCAGAGAAGGTTATCTCAGATTACAACAGGATCTTGATCAGATGGGCCAATGGGCTGAGAAGTGGCAGATGCAGTTTAATTTAGATAAATGCGAGGTGCTTCATTTTGGGAAAGCAAATCTTAGCCGGACTTATACACGTAATGGTAAGGTCCTTGGGAGTGTTGCTGAGCAAAGAGACTTTGGAGTGCAGGTTCATAGCTCCTTCAAAGTAGAGTAGCAGGTTGATAGGATAGTGAAGAAGGTGTTTGGTATGCTTTCCTTTATTGGTCAGAGTATTGAGTACAGGAGTTGGGATGTCATGTTGCAGCTGTACAGGACGTTCGTTAGACCACTTTTGGAACATTGCGTGCAATTCTGATATCCTTCCTATCAAAAGGATATTGTGAAACTTGAAAGGGTTCAGAAAAGATTCACAAGGATGTTGCCAGGGTTGGAGGATTTGAGCTATAGGGAGAGGTTGGATAGGCTAGGGGTGTTTTTCCTGGAGCATTGGAGGCTGAGGGATGACCTTATCAAGGTTTATAAAATCTGAGGTAACCTTCTCTGCTGTCCATGACACCTCCAATTTTGGTGTCATCTGCAAATTTACTAACAATACCTCTTTTACTCACATCCAAATCATTTATATAAATGATGAAAAATAGAGGACCCAGCACCGATCCATGTGGCACTCCACTGGTCACAGGCCTCCAATCTGAAAAAACAACCCTCTACCACCACCCTCTGTCTTCTACCTTTGAGCTATTTCTGTATTCAAATGGCTAGCTCTCCCTGTATTCCATGGGATTTAACCTTGCTAACCAGTCTCCCATGGAGAACCATTTTGTATGCCTTACTGAAGTCCATACAGATCACATCCACTGCTCTGCCCTAATCAAATATTTTTGTTAATTCTTCAAAAACCTTAATTAAGTTTTGGAGACATGCTTTCCTAGGCAGAAAGCCATGTTGACTATCCTTAATCAGTCCTTGCCTTTCCAAATACATGTACATCCTGTCACTCAGGATTCACTCTAACAACTTGCCCACCACCGATGTCAGGTTCACTGGTCTTTAGTTCCCGGCCTTGTCCTTACCACCTTTCTTAAATAGTGCCACCACGTTAGCCAACCTTCAGTCATCCAGCACCTCAACTCTGACTATTGATGATACAAATATCTCAGTAAGAGACCCAGCAATCACTTCCCCAACTTTCCATAGAGTTCTAAGGTACACTTGATCTGATCCTGGGGGCTTATCCACTTTTATGTGTTTTAAGACATCCAGTACTTCCTCCTCTGTAATATGGACATTTTTCAAGACGTCACCATCTATTTTCCTACATTCTATATCTTCCATGTCCTTTTCCACAGTAAACGCAGATGCAAAATACTCATTTAATATCTCTGCCATCTCCTGCACTCCACACAAAGGCCACAATGCTGATCTTTGAAGAGACCTCTTCTCTCCCTCGTTACCCTTTTGTAAAAACCTTTTGGATTCTCCTTGACTCTATTTGCCAACACTATCTCATGTCCCCTTTTTTGCACTCCTGATTTCCTTCTCAAGTATACTCCTATTGCCTTCATACTCTTCTAAGGATTCACTCGATCTATTCTGTCTATACTTGATATAAGCTTCCTTCTTTTTTTTAACCAAACCCCCAATTTCTTGAGTCATCCAGAATTCTCTGCACCTACCAGCCTTGCCTTTCACCGTAACAAGAATATACTTTCTCTGCACTCTCTTTATCTCATTTCTGAGTAACAGATTACCTGTGAGTATTTGCCCCAATTAGCTTTTGGAATTTTTTGCCTAATACCATCAAAATTGTCCTTCCTCCAATTTAGAACTTTGACTTTTAGATCTAGTCTATCCTTTTCCATCACTATTGTAAACATAGTAGAATTATGGTCGCTGGCCCCAAAGTGCTCCCCCACTGACATCTCAGTCACCTGCCCTGCCTTATTTCCCAAGAGTAGGTCAAGTTTTGCACCTTCTCTGGTTGGTACATCCACATACTGAATCAAAAACTTTTCTTGAACATGCTTAACAAATTCCTCTCCATCTAAACCCTTAACACTATGGCAGTCCCAGTCTCTGTTTGGAAAGTTAAAATACCTTATCATAACCACCCTATTATCCTACCTTGTTCTCTGCTTTGCCTCTGCCTGCCCTGACTATTTGACTGGCTTCTTTTCTCAACCATATCAGTCTCAGATTGATCTCTTTCCTTACTATCTCCCTGGGTCCCACACCGCTCCCCCCACCACCCCCCACCAACACCCCCCCCTCCCCCCACCTGAACCCCCCACCTCCTGAGCAGCTCAAGCAAATCTGCCTACCAGTATATTAGTCTTCTTCCAATTTAGGTGCAATCCGTCCTTGTACAGGTCACATATACCCCAAAACAGATCCAATAATCCAAAATTATGAATCCTTCCTCCATACATCAGCTCCTCAGCCATGCATTCATCTGCTCTATCCTCCTATTCCCACCCTCACTAGCTTGTAGCACCAGGAGTAATCCAGATATTACTACTCTCGAGGACCTCCTTTTTAAATTCCTGCCTAATTCTCTGTATTCTCCTTTCAGAGTCTCAACCTTTACCCTTCCTATGTCGTTGGTTCCAATGCATACAATGACCTCCTGCTGACCCCTCTCCCCCTTGAGAACATTCTGCACCCTCTCTGAGACATCCTTGATCCTACCACCAGGAAAGCATCACGCCATTCTAATTTTTTGCTGCTGGCTACAGAAACGTCTGTCTGTGCCTTGGCCTGGAGAGTCCCCTTACACAATCGATCGCTTGGAATCCGACATATCCTGATTACATTAGAGCCAGTCTCGATACCAGAAACTTGACTGTTAATGCTACATTCACCTGAGAATCCATCACTCCCTCCATTTTCCAAAATAGCACTCTTGTTTGTGTTGGGAATAGCCACAGAAAACTCCTGCACTACCTGCTTACCTCTCTTACCTTTCCTGGAGTTAACCCATCTGTGTGACTATATCTGCGACTTTTCTCCCTTCCTATGACTGCCATCCATCACATTCCGTTGCTCTTGTAAATTCCTCATTGCCTCTAAATGTTGCTCCAGCCTTTCTATTTGATCTGATACGATTCACAACCAACAGCTTTTATTGCCGATATAATCTTCAGTAACACGCAAACTCTCCCTAAACTCCCACATCTGACGAGAAGAGCATACCATTCTATTAAGGACCATTTTTGCTTCTTCCAATCAGCAGACCCAGAAAACAGCACCATCTTATTCCTCTACAAAACGCTGCTCCAGACTGACTTAATACTTATGGCTTATATTTTTAAGTCTAATCAAGAGACATATCTCAATCAAACATATAATCAAGAATGAACCCATTCTATTCTCTACTGCAGACTTACAGCAAGCTTCCAAGGCCACACTTAAAACTATTCACTTATCTGTTTCTGTGCTGTGACCTCTCCCAAACAGGTTCCTCCAAGATCAGTTGTGAATTTCACTGTTTGTTAATTTTCCCAGACACACTCCAATGTCCAGTGATACATGAATTCAAACTGTAAAGGCAGTAACTGCGCAGGTTCACTGCTGTGTCAGTTAGCAGTGTGGGTTTCTTTCTCTCTCTCTCTGTCTTTCCTGCACTGATCTCACCAAGTGTTGTTTTTGTCTATTCCTCTCCATTTTAAAAGTGCCGTGGCTTTCACTTTTTTTTCTCCAAAGTTCCAAAACAATGCAACAGCATATAAAACAACCCTTTTCCTCGGATGGTGAAGGCTAACATGAAGGGACGTTGCTTTAAATTGTGGGCCGATAGATTTAGGACAGCTATCAGAGGTAGTTTCTTTACTCAGAGAATAGTAGGGCCATGGAACAGCCTGCCTGCAACAGAAGTAGACTCACTGATGTTTAGGGCATTTAAATGGGCATTGGACATACATATGGATAATAATGGAATGGTGTTGGTTAGATGGGCATCAGATTAATTTCACAGGTTGGCGCAACATCAAGGGCCGAAGTGCCCGTACTGTGCTGTAACGTTCTATATTCTGTGTTCTACGTTAATGAGCCAAGGATAATCCAATCTCTATCACTTCATCCAAAAGTTAGACTTCATAATAATTCAGCATTCACTTTGTACTTCCAATCGTAGGAAATAGGAGCAGCCGAAGGCCATTGCATGCCTCAAGCCTTCTCGACCAGCCGACAAGCTCATAGCTGATCTAATACTGACACAACTATGGTATCTTATTTGCATCTACTAATCCTTTACTTTCTTGCCAATCGAAGTCTGTCTAACTCGACCTTGAATGCATTCAACAATACAATCTCCACTACTCTCTGCGGAGAGATTTCCACATACTAACAGCCCTCTCATAGAAGAAATTCTTCTGTAACTCTGTCTTAAATAGGAGGTTCATTACTTTGAAATTATGGTCCCTAATTTAAACTCTCAGTTGAAGGGAAGCATCTGCTCAGCTTCTATCCTCTGAAGCCCTCTCAGAAGCTATATGTTTCAATAATATCATCTCTCTTCCTTTGAAATTACCATGAATAAGGATCTAACCTACTTAACTTGACCCTTTCATTTTAGGAAGTAGTCCCATGAACCTTCTCTGAAACTGCCTCCAATGCAACTCTGTCCCTCCTTAAGTAAAGTGACTAACAGTGTACACAGTATCCTAGGCAGTTGGATAATTATAGGGAATTGTAAACAAGAGTGTCAATTCTGATTGCATGTTCAAGCCCAAGAATGGAGCTTGAATGCATGATTTGTGCAAATGTAACCCCAAATCTTGTTTTGTATCACTGCACTGTCCATTTGCTGTGAGCCCCAACAATCAACATTTACTGTGGCCCTTGCATTATCTTCTCCTGGTTTTCATGATTGACTTGTAATCCATCTTTGAAAACCTGCTGAATGGTGCCTTTAATTTGTCAGCCAAACGAGTGTTTTACTATGAAAGCTATTGAAATGAGGAAGCTGTGAAGAGTAATTTTAAATTTGCTACTTATCCCACCCAGACTTCTTAATGAATCCCAGTGAAATGCTGTTGTCAAATTACTGGCAAAGTTTAATTTCTTTTTCTGTGGGCACCTTTTCCACTTTAATACCATACTGATGTGATAAATGGGATCTTTTTATTGTGTACTCGGTATATGAGAGGAAGTGACTTTGCAGATTCCCTCTTTGGTTTACAGCCATTTCCATTTAGCATCCTGTGCTAGATGGTATAATTAAAACGGCAAGATCTTAAGTGCAAATGTCACAAAACGCTTTCATTAATCTGGCAAGTCTTATAACTGCACTGTCCCTGTGTGATTCTACTTGAAAACAATGCAAATTAGAATTATCTAAAGAACCATTACATTAAAGAATGATGAAAATTCTGGGTCAGTCACATGCTTTATCTTACTTATCCTTATTAGATGCGACATATCTTCCTCTGCAGGCAAAAGGAACATGTCCAATATTGTACTTTTAATTTAATTAAACAAAAATGTGGAGCAACAGTCAGATTCACCATGGTAATGTTTCCACCTATCAGAGTTGACCTGTCAACTAATCAGGCCTTCTATTTCCACAGTATCCATTGTTCCTCCTTTACAAATTTGGCTTTCTTGCATCTTTCCGGATGAGAGCAAGGTGAAAACCTCCCCAGCAGGCTTCTTTTCTCTGCAATGCAAAAGAAGGAACATAGAATGCATGCTATTCAAATGGAATCATAAAAGAGATTTTATGATCCTAATGACATAACGTTGTAACATAGTAGGGATATTTTCCACATATGCCAACTTTAATAGAACATATTTACAGTGTTCTGAGAGATTGGGATGGTGGGTGATAGCTTTTTCCTCCCACATCCATACTAGCTTCTGAGTAGCCAAGCAAGATGTGGTGTTACGCACCAACACCCGTTTAGCTCATTAACGCAAGATGACCATTGTAAGGGGTTGGGACCAGTGTAATGAGACTCACTTAAAATGCCTGCTCATGCTCATTAAAAATCCTATTGCAATGAAACACTGCGTAATGTAGATCTCACATTCTCTTTGAAGGAATAGTTATTGTTACATGTTGTCCAGCTTCCGGAGCATGGAGAGGACCTTGGAAACACACCAAGAGTCTTTAGAATCGTGGAACTCCCTTCAGAATGTAAACAGGCCATTCAGCCCAACAAGTCCACACTGACCCTCCACAGAGTAACCCAACCCATTTGTCTACATTTACCCTTGACCTATACATCTCTGAACACCACAGGCAATTTAGCATGGCCAATTCACCTAACCTACACATCTTTGGATCATGAGGGGAAACTGGAGCACCCTACATAGACACAGGGCAAATGTGCAAACTCCACACACACAGACAGTCACCTGGGGCTGGAATTGAACCCAGGTCCCTGCTGATATGAGACAGTAGTGCTAACCACCGAACCATCATGCAACTACATTGTTAATGCATTACCTAAGGTCCAGTAGCATTCATTCCATAGATTTACTAATGAGGTTAATCACAACAACAGCTTGTATTTATATAACACCTGTACCATACTTAAATGGTGGAAATGGACATGATGGGTATCAAATCAGCCATGATCTTACTGAACAGCAGAGGAGGCTCGAGGGGCTGAATGGCCTTGTGCTGTTCCTGTTTCTCATGTACTAAATATCTGAGGCAATTCACAGGAATATTATAAATCTAAGTGGGATACGGAACGACATAAGTAAATATTAGATTAAATATCTAAAACCTTGGTTAAAAAGTTTCAGAATGTAGACAGGATTTTTCAGACTTTAGGACATTATCAACTGAAAGTACAGTTAGTAAAGATAGAGGAATGAAAATTAACTGGATTTACAGGAATACTGATACTATGGAGGGTGGTGGGACTGGAGGAAGTTACAGAGCTAGGGAGGAATAAGGTCATTAAGGAATTCAAAACATTTGAGAATTCTAAAATCAAGATGGAAGCCAATGTAGGTCAGTGATGATATGGAGATGGTACATGCTGTAACTTAAGGCATGACAGCAGAGTGTAGGAAGATCACAAGTTTACAGTGGGTAGAATATGGGAGATCAGACAGGAGTACATTGGAGGAATCAAGCCTAGAGATAACCAAGTCAGAAATATGGGTTTCAGCAGCAGATGAGCTGAGACATGGACAAAATTGGACCATGTTTCAGAGGTGGAAATAGGTGGAAGGCACAAATATGACACCAGAAGGTCACTTCAAGGTCACATGGGACATCAATATTGAGAAAGTGAGGACTACAGACGTTGAAGGGATTTTGCTCAATACATCAAATCTCCTCCTCCTTGGATGCTGCCTGTTCTTTTCCAACACCATGCTCTCAATATTAGGAACAGCCTACAAAAAGAACTGTGTGCTACTCAGATTAACACAAACCTTAGAAGAGTCTTCAGGGTGGTCATTGGTATTTTCCTAAGTGTCCCCCTTGATCTCAGAATACAGAGTGGCATATCAAGAGTAATATTGATGGAAAGTTAGCTTCTGTGTATTTGGCATCTTGCTGAGCATCCCACTTGATCTGAGTGAAGAATGGGAGAGGTCTGCCACCAGACAGTGTAACTCCAGCTCTTATAGGAAAAAGGGGTATAAGAGTGAGGTGATTTCCTGCTACCCCTGACTCCATGTATACAAGACAACTATGTTTCACTGAACCTCTTCCTCCTTGATCAACAATTTCGCATGTGAGCAGCTGTGTACCCTTTTCCTTGATCCTTGAGTCACTCTGCAACTGTTCACCAGCCTGAGGCCCCATACCAGGCTGTGGGAGTGGATGCAAGGCACCTACACCTATTGCTCAGTAAAAATTACATCTAATTACTACCCGAGCGATAAACTTGTCCGGTTTAGCTCTTCAAGGAGGTTCAAAACTGCCAGCAAACTCCAAACTTTCGAGTGGGTGTTTTTCACTTGCATGTCACCCAATTAGCATCAGCTATCACCCGATGACTAAAATAATCCAGTAGGTATTAACAGACTGAAGGAACCCTTGCCCTTCTGCAGCTATTGATGCTTTTTCATTTTCTCAAAAGTTGTGATCGTATGTGTTGATAAGACCATGAGAAATAGGAACATGAATTGGCTGTTAGGCCCTTTGAGCTGGCTCTACCATTCCATAGGGTTATGGCTGATTGACATGCCTCGTATCCATTTTCATGCCCTTTCTCCATAGCCCTTGATTCACCTACTGATCAAGAATCTCTCTAACTCAGCCTTAAATATACACCAGGACTCTTCCTCCACAGCTTTCAATGGCAAGAAGTTCCACAATTCTGAGAGAAGATAGTCTTTCTCATCTCAGTCTTCAGTTGGCACCCCTTCATTCTGAGACTTTATTCCTAGACTCTCTTGTGAGGGGAAACATCCTCTCAGCGTTGACCTTATCAAGCCCCTTAAGAACCTTCAATGAGATCACCTCCCATTCTTCTAAACTCTAGTGATTAAAGTTCCAACTTGTTGAAGGTTTACTCACAAGAGAATCCCCACATACTGGGAATAATCATTTCAGTGTTATGCATTCAAATCGAATACCACGTTAAATTTAGTTGGAATTACATTGCCCACTGTGGTGTCTGCATGGGAAATTACTAAATAGCCATTTGGGAAGTAGGAAAGGCACCCCGACTTGGTGTGGTTTGCTAAAGGGAACACATCTTACCAAAGGAATGAACACAGAGTCAGAAGCATACCAAGAATAATACTGATGAAAAGTTAGGTTACATTTAACTGTGTTTTGGAGAAATGTTCACTGAGAGGTGCAGACCCTAGGTCAGGCCAGTCAAGTTAATTGACTTACAAAATGAGAAACTAATCCATCACACATTTCAAACGTGTCCACAATTATCCCTTGTAATGTAGTAGGCATGATTACACATTGCAAGGGACTTGCGTATCAGTTGTGGTGAGCCCTTGGTTCAACCTGTTTTGTGCAATTTGGGGTTTTAAGCCCAGCCCAGGGGTATGGAGAGGGGCTGGTGTCATTGCTTGAATGTAATTATTTGAAATCTGTGAAATGATTTCTAATCACCAGTTTTGTAGTTTGGGTGTTCAGTTATTTGTACATCTGTGGTGTGTCAGTTTGGATAATTAATTAGTAACCTTTCACATGATTATGAAAATTCTGAAAATGATTTAATTGATTAATATGCAAGAGTGAGTACTGCGCTCAACTTCAATAGCTAATTAATTAGGGAAATTGAAATATATTAAAATGTGTTAGCACCTATGAGTTGGAACGTGAGTTAATTTGTGACTTCATTTGCTGGATGAATATGTTTACTGCAGGAGCTACAATGATTGTCAAATGGAGCTCTGAAAGATGAGGATTTAATCTGTGATACTTACTGTCTCTCTCTCTCTCTATCTATCTCTCTGTAGCACTGTGTGATATACTGTAGATCAAATATAATTTAAATCGTTAGTCTTTTGGTTTGCAAGAGGCCATAACTCTTTACAGTTCACTATTTATGATAAAACCAACATTACTAACCAGCTCCTCCCATAAAATAAGAGATCAGCTTTTAGGCAAGAACCTTAATTCAAATAAATAATATTTTAAATTTATTTGGATGTCATAGACAAGAAGAACAATAATGTGTTAATTCTCTCAAAGCAATGCTACAGTTGACAAATTTCTGGAAGAACTCCATGTATACAGCATGATCTAAACTCACGTTCTCCTCACACAGGGTTTGAGCTTTCTCTCTCTTCCAGCCTCAGCTACTCAGTCGTGTAACTCTGACATTGTCATTACATCACCATTGTAAATATTTATGATTTTAATCCCAATATTGACAGGCAAGGCAGATCATTGCAACAGATGAGAAAATCTTCAAATAGGAAAGCATTTGTGAAAACTGTGCAGTGGGGTACAATATGAATGGATGTCCCAAAGCTTATGATAGAGCAATCCAGTCAGCCCCACTGCTTTGCTTCATCCCCAATCTCATGTATTAAAGTCATATAGGCAAATGTTTTAAGGCAAGGCTGAAGAAGTAAAGTTTTACGTAGGTTACTTCTGTTAACAATTCTGATTTAGTCGGCAAATGGTTAGAAACCATTTTGCCAGGAATCAATCATATGTGTAAGTGTGCTGGCGGGGTGGTGGGGGTGGGCGAGGTAGTGCACACATGTATAGTTGCACAGGAGATTCAGGTTATGCGTAACACTAGCCTAAGTAGTTTATTAACCGGGCAACATGGCAATTTGCATTAAAGTTGCAGCTCTCCCATTTTCAAACTTTAGAAGTGACTATTTCTTACTTCTTGAAGCCAAAAGACAACCAGAAGACATAACATGGAGAGAGTTGGGGGAGTAAGTTCCCAAGTGCTTGGGAGAAATGGCTTCATTTTAGTGGTGGGGAGAGGAAACTGCACAGTAAACCAGACTCAGACGGACAGTGTGAAAACTTTACAGAAATTGGATGCGGATGCATGATTGAAAAAAGACGTGGAAACATTTTTAAACAATAACGAGGATTTTGAAATCCATGTATTGCATGAATGGAGACCCTGTAAAGCAAGGGAATAAATAGCATGGTAAGAGATCAACACTTCCATCAAGATAAAGATCACACAACACCAGGTTATAGTCCAACAGGTTCAATTGGAAGCACACTAGCTTTCGGAGCAGCGCTCCTTCATCAGGTGGTTGTGGAGGCCATAATTGTAAGGCACAGAATTTATAGCAAAAATTATGTAACTGAAATTATACATCGAAAACTACCTTGATTGTCTACTGAGTCTTTTATCTGTTCGAATGAGACTCCTACAAGATAAGATGTGAGTAAATAAAGTTTTAGCAAGGCAGCATGCATACCTGTGAGACCCTGTGTGTGGAAAAGGGAAACAGACAGACTCAATGTGTGTGTGCAATTGAGAGCGAGACACGGAGCAGATTATGGATTGGACTTATCAGCCATCTCAGATTCCATGGAACCAGAGCAGAAGCAAGTCACAAGAAGATAACAACAAGTCATCCTTGATCCCAGTGGTGCTGGGAGCTAAAAAGAGGAAGAATATACAGGCAGAGCGAAACAGAGCGTACGACAGAGTCAGCACAAACTGAATGTAGGTGTCACATTGAAAAATTACATACTGTTCCTCTGTAATACTCTTTCCCTATTCTACTTTTCTGAATGGTTTCAAAAGGCAGTGTTGTCTACTGGCACTGGAGTACATTTTACACGGGTATGAAAGGTAATCGGGGTGATATTTCCACACTTGTAAAGTTTTGAGGATTGGATCTCACCATTTGGGATCCTGACCTCATAATATATTTGTCAATACCATGCAGGAGCAAAGAAACGCAGCTACAAATCAGAACTGAAATACTCAGCAAGCCTGACTTCCTAATGTTCCCAGTTATTCTGTGGGTTTGTATATCACAGTGCATTGTGATCAAGAACAATATGAGACTAGGAAAGGGTTCTCACTATTGTAGCTGCACTATCCATGTCTGGCCCACTACACACTTAATCATTATATTTGCAGAAATTCATCATTGATTAAATTATGTTGTGCAAACTTCAATACCACATCAGTCTGGTTTTTGTCATGACTGAATATTAATATCCTGAACAAGTAACCTCCATTATCAGATCAGAAATGGAGATGTTCACAATGATTGTATAACGTTCAACTCCATGCACGATTCCTCAGATACTGAAGAAGTCCATGTTCAAATGCAGCAAGACCTGATTAATGTCCAGGCTTTGGCTGAAAAGTGGCAAGGAATATGCATGCCGCACAAATGCTAGGCACAAACCATCTCCACTGACAGACAATCTAATCACTGTCCCTTTACATTCCATGGCATTACCATCACTGAAGCTTGCACTATCAACATTCTGAGGGTTACCATTGACCAGAAACTCAATTGGCCAAGCCAGATAAGTACAGTGGCCGGAAGAGTAGGTCAGAGACTAGAAATTCTGTAGCAGGTAACATCCTGAAGGCTCATTGCTGTTATCTTCACTAAATCCCCTGCTATAAACACTGTTACCATTGACCAAAAACAGAATTAGGCCAGCCATATAAATACAGTGACCAAAGAGCAGATCAGAGGTTGGGAATTCGTAATTTATTTATGAACTTCCCAAAGCCATCTATAAAGCACAGGTCAGGAATTGTTAGAATATTTCCCACTTGCCTGGACGAGCACAGCTCCAACTAGACTCAAGAAGCTTGATGCCATCCAGGATAATGCAGTTCAGTTGATTGGCACCACTTTCACTCCCTTCAATGCTGATTCTAGTTGTAGCAGTGTGTACTCTCTATTAAGATATGCTGCAGAGATTTACTTCACAGTCACCCCACAGTACCTTCCAAATCCACTAATGTCCATTTAGAAGGACAAGGGCAGCAGATACATAGGAATACCACCACCTTCTAGTTCCTCTCCAAGCCACTCACCATCTTGACTTGGAAATATATGCCCATTCCTTAAGTACCAATGGTCAAAATCCTAGAATCCTATATTGGATCTACCCTACAGCACATGGACTGCAGCAGCTCAAGAAAGCAGTCCACCAACACCTCAAGGACAACTAAGGATGGTAATTAAAGGTGGCCCAGCCAGCGATGCCTATATCCCACAAGTAAGTAAAGGAATTGTAATCCCTCCCAGTCATGGTCTGAATTATCCAATAGTCAAGTTTTCCTAAGTGAATAAATTAAATGCATTTGGATCTCAAATTAAATAAGTGTGGAAGTCAAACTACCCCTTCAGATAACAGGAGACAGGATAAATACAAATTACCATCTAGGTAAAGGGAAAGAGGATTAGAGGTCTGAGGAATTACAGAAACATATAGACAAACTGTGGAACAAGGCAATGGACTGAATGATGTTTCAATGGAGATATGGCCAAGAACAATTTGATTTCATTGATGAAGCATTGGATTTGGTCAAATTTAGATTATTCTGTGAAATACATAGAATGTAGTATGCATGTGGTCAACATTTGTTATGACACTCAGTCACTTCTGGGCCGATAACTTTAAAATAGGAAACCATGATATTAATGCACATGAATACAGTTGAGGTATAATTAGTTATCACTTGCTTTACTTGGTTCAGCACTCACAATGGAAGTTAAATCATATATCCAGCCGACCCCACCAAATTTCACTGTCTCTCACGTCAGGTTTATTTTCAAGCAATTAACTCAATGCCTGAGAAAATAATTTTCCTTTTATTGAGTATAAGAGTTGGGAGGTCATATTGAGTTTGTGCAAGATTTTAGTAAGGCCACCTTTGGAGTACTGTGTGCAGTTTTGGTCGCTCTGCTATAAGAAGGACATTATTAAGTTCAGAAATGATTTATCAGGATGTTGCTGAGACTGGAGAGTTTGAGTTATAAGGTGAGGCTAAATAGTTTTTTTTCACTGGAGTATTGAAGTTTGAGGGGTTACCTTGTAGAGTTTTATAGAATCATGAGGAGCAGAGATAAAGTGAATAGTAAAGTTCTTTTCCCAGGGTTGGGTGAGTTCAAAACTAAGGGCATATTTTTAAGATGAGAGGAGAAAGATTTAAAAGGGACCGGAGCAGCAACTTTTTCACACAGAAGCTGGGTCGTCTGTGGAATAAACTGTCAGAAAAAGTGGTAGATGCAGGTCCAGTCACAACATTTAAAACACATTTGGACAGGTACAAGAATAGGAGAGGTTGAGAGGGATATGGGCCCAATGCAGGCAGGGGGCTCTAGTTTAGTTTGGACAATTTGGTTGGCATGGGTATGTTAGATGAAAGGGTCTGTTTCCACATTGTACAGTGTTGTTCTGAAGATGTTAACATTACTAATATAGCAATGAACAAAAAGGGAGGTAGAAGTACTCAATTAATTGTGCAGGGAATCAGTCAAAATCATGGCTTATGGTAACATCATTGGAGTAGGAATCCAGAAATCCAGGCTCATGTTCTATGGATAATGGTTCACATCCAACAATGGAAGTTTGAGAATTTAAATT
This sequence comes from Hemiscyllium ocellatum, assembly GCF_020745735.1. Taxonomy (NCBI): domain Eukaryota; kingdom Metazoa; phylum Chordata; class Chondrichthyes; order Orectolobiformes; family Hemiscylliidae; genus Hemiscyllium; species Hemiscyllium ocellatum. The sequence goes on from NC_083439.1 coordinate 13,790,900, forward strand.
TAATTAGTAAATCTGGAATATAAAGCTATAAATGGTTCACTATTGCCCTTTACTACAGGAACTCATTACCAAGTCTAGCCTCTATATGAATCAGACTATCCAATGTGGTCAATACTTAACTGCCCTGTGAAAAGGCCATTCAGTTCAAAGGCAGTTTGGGATAGGAGAGTAGTATCGACCTTGCCAGAGAAGTCCCATGAAAGAATACATTGAAAGCTAGACAAGTTGAAAGCTGGCTATACAAAATTTCACAGTTTGACTGGCAAAAGACTCTGCTCACTTCTGAGTAGGGCACCACCTGTGTGAAAAATTCTGGTTAATGTTTTGGATTTGCCCTACCCATATGATTTAAGAATAAAGTTTCCACTGCAATATCAAAATGCGTGACTGAGATTATCCAGAGTTGGTGAGTTCAAACTCCACACAGCAAGATGCAAATTTGAGTTCAAAAAAAGATATTGATATATTTTGACCAGCCTCAGGAAAAATAATTCTGACATTCTTGTGAAAAACCAACTGATTGTAATTTCTGGCCCCTTCCCGGTCTGCCCTATGTCTGACATTACATGTGACTTTAATGTCCTCAACAGCATCACAAATAACAGCCATGTGATGTTCCTCAGCTGCTGTCTTCACAATCATCTCACTCCTCAAAGCCTACAGATACATTTTAAACCCTCCAAATTTGGACCCGCCTTCGATGCTCCATACTTGCAATACCTCCAACATCTCCACAAACAACACCTATCACCACATCAACACCCTGCACAGCCACCACAGCTCCCCTTACATCTGTCCCCAGTCCTAAATAAAGTTTTTTTTTAAGATGCCCTAGAGTGTGGAAACAGGCCCAACCAGAGTAAACCACCCAGACCTTTTGACTAATGCACGGAACACTATGGGCAATTTAGCATGGCCAATTCACCTAACCTGCACATTTTTGGACTGTGGGAGGGAACCAGAGCACCCGGAGGAAACCCACGCAAACACGGGGAGAATGTGCAAACTCCACACAGTCACCTGAGGCTAGAATTGAACCTGGGACCCTGGTGCTGTGAGGCAGCAGTGCTAATCACTGGGCCACCATGCCGCCCCATACATCCAAAACGTTGACTTCTCCACCTCTTGATACTTCCTGGCTTGCTGTGTTCTTCCAGCCTCCTGCCTGTCTACCTCAAGAACAGATATCAGGGTAAGCTATAAGTTTCTCACGGCTACTTCCCCAGTTGAACATGATCACAGTTGGTCTTCAGTCTCTGTTCCAACTTTTCATTTACATCCCCATATGCCTTGATTCCCTGAGAGATGCAAACTGTCCATCCCAGACTTAAATGTATTCAGCAATGAAACATCCAGCAATGCTCTTGTGCAGAGATTTCCAAAGATTCACAACACATTAAGTGAAATAATTTCTCCTGATCTCAGTCTAAAATGATCAACTCCTTCTCCTGAGATTGTAGCTTGCATTTTTACAAAATGTGATCAGTGGAATCTGTCCTATTGAAACCTCCTTCATGTTTTGGACCATGAGTATGGGTTCAAGGCAGACTGGTTGAGGAGAAGGCAAAGTCAAAAACAGTCTTCAGACCTAGAATTCAAAGTACTATTTTATTTTAAGCTAACATTGTGGAGATAATGACCTAGTGGTAATTTTAGTTGAGTCCAGAGATCTAGTTGATGTGTTGGGGACCCAGATTCAAATTCTGCCTTGGTACAATTTGAATGCAACAAAAATCTGGAATTAAGTATTTATTGATTAACCATGAAACCGTTGCTGATTTTCAGGAAAAAAAAACATTTGCTTCATTAATGTCCTAAAGGGAAAGAAATCTGCCGTCCTTACTTGGTCTGACCTACATGTGACTCCAAACCCATGCTAATATTGTTGACTCTGTGCAAATTAGGGATGCTCACCAGAGATGCCCACTCCTGTGAATGAATTTTAAAAAAACAGCTACACAGGATAGACATAAATATACTAAAATCTGATCTCGGGGTTACATTGGATAAGGACTAATCTATCTTCTTCATGTGTTCATGCCCATGTGCTCTGAAGACTCTCCGTTCTCATACAGTATAGTGTACTCCACCTACATTACACTATTTCTTCTCAATGATGTGCACTCTGTGACATCATTGCTCAAGGTCCTGAAGCCCTTACATAACACACCCCTTCAGAATCTTGCATGTATCAATGAGATCACCACTCATTCTAAATTCCAAGAAATATCGACTCAATTACAATTTGCTCATCATAGAACGATCTTCTTATCCTGCCTTTTAAATATGGCATCATCTGAGGAGCAGGAAAGTCGACATTCCGGGCATAAGCCTGTCATCATTCCTGACCTGCTGTGCTTTTCCAGCGCCATACTTTTCAAATCTGACTTTCCAGTCCTCACTGTCTCCACCCTTTAGATACGTTGAGCAAAGCTGCACACAGTATTTCAGATGTGGTCTCATCAATACCTTATGCTGTTGTAGTTAATCTATTTTTTTTATTCCTGCGGTTCAATACATTTGAAATAAAGGTAAAATCCACCTGCAATAAAGGTCTGTAATTTCTCACATTGTTCAGTTTTGCTCTCCAAGATGTTAACCATTTTAACATAATTAAAGAATAACTGGATATAAGTAATGACTCATGCAGATTCAATGCAGGAGTTCCTTTCCCTGACTAGCATTGTACTTTTCTCTTTGCCCAGCCTAACACTCTCTCAATTGCACTCTTAATTTTCACCAAGTTCCCATATATTTCACCCTGGATGACTGTGGATTTTAGTTTAATTCAGAGTCTAATGATCATACATAATATAAGCCATTAGTCATGCTGAAATTCCTGTCTAATCTTTCAGGCTTTTACCACAAGATCTGGGTTAATGTATTTGCTGGTTGGTAAAACAACACTCTATTATGAAAGGAGAGGAGGAAATTGGGAAGATTTGCAGTCCACACACTATCTACCTATTTAAACTTCCATTAAGGCAGCACTAACTGTGAGTGAAAGGAATTTTCTTTGTATTCCCTTCTTGGCTCTCTATCACTATGCTCAGTGGAGAATTGAAATAACCATTTGTCTGAAATGCACAACAATCTAGCAAGCCACGCAATGATTTCTTGTTATCTGTGTTGAAGATGGTGCAATTTGTCATTCAACCTCAGCACAGAGCGCAGAGTAACATTATCCTGACTGTTGTACTGGAAATTGGTTCAACCAAAGGCCCAGACAAACACTCAGCAGTGACTATGTAATTTCACTTACCCTTTGCCTTTGACACTTGGGTTATGTGACTTTTGTCTCCAGTGGGACAGTTTACCTGATGAGGTGGTGTTTATGTTATCATTGGTAACATACGGAACTAGACACAGATAACATGGTATTGAAGAATTCAACAGATGTATAGTATAGCCGACTATTACATACAAACATTACATTCTTCAGGCACAGCAGCGGCTGTACTAACATGAAGCTATTAAGTTACACTGAGCAGTAGCAGCAGTGTGGCAGGCTTTAAGTACATGCTACAGTACAATGATAATATTGTGAATATGTCTCATTGACGTATACTGACATACTGACTGTGAGACATCACATGGCTACAACCAAATCTGTCCAAGAGTGGTGAATGAAAATCTCTTCATTTCTCCATTAGAAAGGCTTCAGCTCATCTTCTCTAAATTTGAGCTCTTTCGACAATAGACTTCCATAAAGTTGTAAGTATGAATAACTTTTACAGAGTCTGCAAGGTCACTTCAAATAGGAAATGTATTCATTAGAAAAGTGCTTTTCTTTGATTAACAGTAACACGCTTTGAGATATCCAATGATGTTGAAAAGCACTTTTTAATACAAGTCTTTTTTTTATTAGTGTCCTGATGGGACAATGTAGAGGGCATTTTACTTTGTATCGAATTTTATTGTGTATCATCTTGAAATGCAGGAAGAGTGCAGAGAGCTATATTCCAAACTTAACTCTAACTGAGAATGATAGATAGTGAGCAGCTGAATGGACCTAAGCTGAATCCAAGGTCTTCCTTCTCTGGATAATGGAGCATTCTTGGGCAAGTCACCAAGTAATTTCTCCATTTATGGAATTGGCTCATTAACATCTTGCCGTGAAATTTCTGCTATAAATGGTAAATCATACCAGCAGCATCCAGTCTGAGAGCACAGGACATATGGATTGGTTTACAACTTCCCAACTTGTTAAGGCTTGAGGAGAGAAAATAGCTTATAGTAATAGGATAACAGTTTTAAAAAAGATATAGAGAAGGGAGTTATTTATTTCTATCATTTACATACAGTAACTTGGCAACTTGAACGTAGAGATAGGTGAAGTCAGCTGGGTGAATTACCTCTCATAATTGTGCTGACTCAACAAATGACTCAGCATTAATTTAGAGTTAGTGGTTCTTTGGAGCTAGACTTCTTAGTACTATCTTCATTGATGTACACGTTATTTATCTTTGAAATTTCTCTGATATATGTTAGAACATTATGTACTAACTCTGAAAATTCAGCTGTCTCATAACTAGTGTAACTATTACACTTTATCACTGAAAATAAAAAAAAGGATAAATTTCTTTCCCTTCCTCAGAAGTTTATTGCTGACCTCTTTTATTTCTGAATGGGACCGTAGATACCATGTGTTAAAATAAAGTATGAGACCACCACAGACTGGCAGAAACATATAAGCACCTTTCCCCATGCTCAGCCTTGTTGATTAGATTAGAGTACTTCGGCCCAACAAGTCCACACCAACCTTCCGAAGAGCAACCCACCTAGACCCATTCCCCTAACACTACGGGCAACCTAACCTGCACAGGAAATCAGAGCACCCAGAGGAAACCCACACAGACAACATGCAAACTCCACACAGACAGTTGCCTGAGGCAGGAATTGAACCCAGGTCTCTGGCGCTGTGAGGCAGCAGTGCTAACCACTGTTCCACCAGTACTGCTGGGGAACACATTGTCACTATTCATTTCAGGATGTCCTCACAAATAACTTGAAGTAATATTTGGGCCAATTTGGTAACTCTTTTCCATTTAACTTGGGCAATTGTTTGCAAGCGGTTACTCTTTATTGCAATCTGTCTTGTTTTGACAGGATTACATTTTGACTTCATGATAATATAGTAGACCTTAGCAAGCCACTCAGTTTAAGGTCAGATAGGGATGGGTAACAGCTGTGCCTGTATTGCCTTCATCTTATGAATGAACTTATTTAAAAGTTCTCATCTCCACAAATGAAATTTCTGATGTTCATGTGACTTTGGCCTCCTAGGTCAGACTTAATTCTTCTCTTTATTCTTTCCTGGTTGGGTTGTTGCTGGTAGGACAAACATTTGTTGTCTTATTCCTCAATCACTTGGAACTGAAAGGCTTGCTGTGAAGTGTCAACCATGTTGCTCTTGGTCTGGAATCACATGTAGGCCAGATCAGGTAAGGGTGCTAGATTTTCTTCCCTAACAGGAGTCAGATGGGTTTTTACAGCAGTTAGTCATGGTTTCATGGAATATATTTTATCGATAGATGTGGCTAAAAAACACCTGCTGCTGAATTCAGAGCAAACCACCAAATCAGGGACAGTACAGCAAACTTATCAAGCTGCAACATCATAGGATTCCTTCAGCGTGGAATTAGGCCATTCAGCCCATTGAGTCCACATCGAACCTCCAAAGAAAATCTCACCCATTCCCACCCACCTAGCCTACCCCTGTAACCCTGCATCCCCCATGGTGAACCCACCTAGCCTGCACTACCTTGGACTGTGAGAAGAAACCAGAGCACCAAAAGGAAACCCACACAGATACGGGGCGGGGGGGTGGGGGGTGGGGAGGTGGGATTGCGCAAAATCCGCACAGACAGTCACCCAGCGGCAGAATCAAACCCAGGTCCCAGAACCTATAAGGCAGCAATGCTGACCATTGAGCCATTGTGACGCCCTGTGTCATAAACTAGATTAAACCAACAGATGGTGGAATTTATGTGGCAGCTTGATCAGTTCAGAAGAGAGAAATGAATTGTTTTTCATTGGAGAATTCTGTATTTTCCTCTGACACCAGATTAAGCAGATAATATTTAGTATCATTCCCCATTGAATATAATAGACCAAACTGAATCTCTGCATGGAGATTTCAGGTGCTGCCTCTATGTGGAAAATGCTGGTCTGTGTCATTAATTGGGGAACTTGTAAAAGAACAGAAGAATAGCGAAGGGATCAGAGCAAAACATATCAGCCTAACATAGCTGATTTTTCTATGACCTCAGTCTCTCTTTTCCAGCTGTATTTTGAACTATCCTAATGTTTTCGCCCTCACCGTCAGCCTGACAGACTATTCCCACACAGCCATTTATCAATCTTTAAGTAGAAAAGCTCTCCTTGATATTTGTTTTAAGCCCAAGTGGAACTGGTCCCATCACTCAGTGACAAGTTGTGTTGTGTCTGGAAATATGTTGTAACACTGCTCCAACCTTTTATTCTTTCGATTAGTGAATGACGGATAATTTTTCTCGGAAGCTTTCAAGATCCAGCAAGGGTGAAGAGGTGAAAGTCAGAAAGTAACAGCCTGATGCAGCTCTTGGCTTCTGTTCCTGGTGACAGACTTATGTTGTAGGGAAAGATTGAGAGAAAATCCTGTCCTTTACTAACAGCTGGGGATTGTCGATGCAACATTGACGACAACAAATCTCTGCACATTACTGTAGTCAAGAAGTAAAGCTTCTTTATTTTCAATCCTGATGAAAATTGTGGATCTTCTTATTGCCAATTTTCTTCCTGCTATCCTGAAGGAATTGACTGATGCTGGAGTATGGGGCATGAAGGTTTTATTTTCCAGTACCTCATCAAACTGGTCAAGCATAGTTTGTAAGTCAAGTGTTAGAGGATTATACAACCACTGGTAACATCACAGCTGAAGACAATCTTGTTTTCTTTGGCATTCACACATGGTCTTGTTTCAGCAGAAGCATAAGCTAATGATCAAAAATTGGTACCCTCTCCCAGTCACCTCATTCTGTCCAATTTCTCTCTCCCCATCTAGTGGCACTTCTTTCTTTTCCTGAGAGAGTTTAGACTCCTCGACAATTACTGCTATCACAATGCTCATTTGTCATATGAGATGCGCTTGTATCTCACTCTCTTTCTAGTTAGGACAAGGCATCTTCATTTTCATTCTCAGGATGGGGGTGTCGCTGGCTATGTCAAATGGATTATTACCCATCTCTAAAGGTAGTTAAGAGTCAACCACATTGCTGTGGGCCTGGAGTCACATCTAGGCCAGACAGTAAAAATGGTATTTTCCTTCCCTAAATAGCATTAGAAAGCCAGATGAGTTTTTCCAACACATGGTCATCATTAGACTCTTAATTCCTGATTTTTTTTATTGAGTTCAAGTTCCACGATCCATCGTGATGGGAATTGAACCTGATTCCCTGAAATTGTAACTAGGTCTCAGGATTAACAGCCCACTGCATCCCCTTCTAGCAGCCAGGATCTCATTGTTGGAAACCAAAAAGGGACCTGCCAAACTCACCATAGTGAAGGGGCTGAGATGGAAAGATGAGCACCTTGTGATTACAATTACAAATATAACAAGTAACTTACAAGTAGACCCCTGGGTATTTGGCTTATTTTTACTGTGTGTAGATTGACTGCTATGTTTTTGTTACAGCACAGAAGTGACTATCCCCAAAATACTTTGATGGTTATGAAGCACTTAGGGCTTCATTCTTCTCCCTGCAGCAGAGAAAATTTAGAGAAGATTGACTAGTGCTCAAAACTGTAGAAGGTTTCGATCGGGTAAATTGGGGAAAACTGTTCCCGCTTGGTTGGGTCACCAGAACACACAGTTTTAAAGCAATTAGCAAAGGCCGAAGCAATGACATTAAGGTAAGACTGTTTTACCCACTGTATTGTTATCTTTATCATCTGAAAGATAGTAGAAAACAACATAAGGGAATTTAGTAATTACTTGATGGAGAAGGATTTGTTGAACTAAGGGAATAAGGATGTGGGGTTTTAATAGAATAGCTCTTCCACAGCAATGATAGGATAAGGAGGCTCCGTCTTTGTTGTATCATTCTATGATTGTATGATATTATGTTCCTGAGGTAATAAAAAATGTAAGTACTTACTTTAAACATTTCTATAGCTTATTAATATCAATGTACCTGGTTCAGAAGCATGAGGGATTGCGCAGCTTTGAAGTTGAATTGATAAACCAGCAGCCATTGCTTGGAAGTGAAATTAAATTTTAGATATTTCAATCTCCTGTAATCTATTCCTTATAACTCATTCCAAACACTGTGCCTGTGGTTTGAATCTTACACCATGGCTTTTGAAGGGAGAATTAGAAAATGCATTTGCAGTCTTGCAAAACAGCACAGCTTCACTTCCTCAAGTCCCCTCCTGCGAGTGTTTGGATGATATAAAATCTAGGACACGATTTAAAAATGTCACAAATGACTTGGGAATCGAGTCTGCAGCCTACAAGTGCTGAGTGACCTCCACAGCTTTCGAAAGACAAATGATTTCTATTTTGAGTGAGGGGAACACAAACTCCAAATGTTGCTTTTTTTTAAAAGCCAAGTTTCAGAATTTACCAAAGGACCACTTAAAATGTGACTTTCACAAATCAGCCACCTAGAGAGTAATTGGTTTATGCTGCGTATAATTAAATTTGCACAGTAACAAAATATAAAGAAACTGTCTCTGCACCTAAACTCATGTTAAAAACAAATTTATTATTGTGTCCCAGTTTGTTTAAAAGGTGGTTCTCTGAGTGCAGTTCCAAATACAATTGCTTTCATTATGATCCAAGATGATGGTATGCTGGACAAGTTAGATTTCAGATGGAGACCTGGCTTGGTGGGTAATGAATTTTATGTTTTATTTTTGGGTACTGTTATGGTCAGTCACTGAATATATTCATAAGAGGCAGTCATTGTACATTTCAAGAACCCATAAACATTTGTGACACAAAAGGGAATCATGAACCATACAATTTCTATTTAAACAGTCTCAATGCAAATCTCAGAAAAAGAGTCAACTCTTTGAACCCAACAACATCCTTATAGGCATTCAAATCTTGGTGAAGTGTCACTGCTATCTTAATGTTAGAGCTCTTTGTTCTGTTGTTATAGCTGTGATCAGTTTCTTTTTGTCAGGTTTCTAATCTGCTAATGGCCGATACTAATTTCTTAGGTTAATATCTCTTCCCAAGACTCTTAAATAGGCTGCTAACTCAGCTCACTTGGCTCACTTCTTAGCAAGCTCGGCTTTCCCCTGTCTGACCCAACTGTTTTGAAGACTGCTAAACTAACCATACCTCTGCTGTTAATGACCTTTTTCTCAATGAACCTGCTAATTTCTGATGCCTTTTAGATTAGTCTGACTTGGTGTTATTATAATCCTTTTGGCAAGCAATAGCAGCTTTTCTTTCTCTCTTCTACCTCCTTTTTCTAATGCACTAAACTCTGAACATCAAGAGTTTAAAGACTTTTTAAAAAATGCATGTAAACACGTCTCCAGAAATCTCATCAACGCTCAAAGAAATCTACAATGAAACTAGATCTGGGTAGTCTCTCTTCTTAACACAAGCATGATAGAACCACAATTTCAATGCAAAGTCCATTCTCAGAACCCAAACTCTGAAACAACAGTAATGTATCACAAACCTTAATCACACTTTTCTTTTTGTGATATTCTTTTTCTTTGTCCCCTTTCTCGTATACTGGTTCCCTAGCTCCAACTACCAATGTGACTACTCTTCCTCTTAATCCTTTTAAATAATTGTTCATGTATCAACTCAACTCAAGACTGATGTTGTAATGTTTCCATGCAAGTGCACTTTCTAGCCAAAATGAAGAGACAGTGATCCGAAACATGAATCCAGGCTAAGAGGCATTGATGTTAACTGACTGAATACAGAGTAGTAACAGAGCCTCCCTTTCTGGGCAGCTCAGTGTTTCACTGGGGTGCTGCTTCTTGGGTGAGAAACTAAATTAAGGTCCTAAATGCCCTTCCATTTACATGTGAAAAATGCCTTACTTGGAACAAAACTTTGACCAATATTTTCTCTTGAACCAACATCATTCGAAAAAGTAAATGATCTGGTCAATATCACAGTGCTGTTTGTAGGACATTGCTCTGAGCAAAAGGGCCTGTTGCATTTCCCCCCTTGTATGTGAGCACGACCACCTGTAGACACTGCTCCAAGTCACTCCCAGTCCTGACTTGGAACTGCATTACACTCATTCACTGACATTGGGTCAGATGCTTGGAACTCACACAGTGATGTTAGGATGAATCAGCAGCCTCCCCTTCCCCCCACAACTCCATGAGACATGCAGTGGTTGTGGTTCTGTTCACCGAGCTGGGAGTTTTTCTTGCAAACGTTTTGTCCCCTTTCTTGGGAGCACTGAAGATGTCACCTAGAAAGGGGGCAAAACGTTTGCAAGAAAAACTCCCAGCTCGGCGAACAGAACCACTACAACGAGCACCCGAGCTACAAATCTTCTCACAAACTTTGAACATGCAGTGGTTCAAGAAAGCAGCTCACCACCATATTCTTGAGGGCCATTACAAATGGGTCTAGCTGGTGACACCACCATCCCATTGACAAATAGAAGAATAATACTTTGAAAAGTACTTCATTAATTATGAAGTGCAATATAGATAGAAGCTTTTTTCTTACAGTGAGCCATCCTCTATAACTGATATCTTTCACTTTGTTTCCAGCGTTTCTATCATAAAATATTTCAGCCTTCTTCTGACTCTCTGAAACTTCATACACTCTTAGATTCAGTTCCTTTTCGAATGTATGGGTGCGTTCCTATTAAACCCTCTGCATTGATGTTAACTATGGATTGGACAGATGCCATCCTGGAATGCCTGTAGTTTGACGTACTGCCCAAGAGATGGTGCTGTTAGTGAGTTACCTTGTTCCCAAATTAACTCCTCAAGTAGCAACACAGATTAACTTTGTAAATTAAAGTATAAATTTTAACTTTCTAACTTGCTCATCAAAAGAATGGATTACAATTCACCAGTTGCATACTTTGGGTTAGAGAAAGACTGCTCTTTATTTAAAGAAAAAAACAAACGCTTCTTAAAAAACATTTGGAAAAAGGGCCACTAAATTTTTAATGACCAATATTATAAAGTGGAATCAGGGGTAGTTTGAACCACAGAGCTCTCTAATTCTACAGTGAAAGTCGCACATAGCAATTTGCTGATATTTGTTGCTCTGCTATTAATGGGTTCAAACCAAAAGCTGAAAGCTGCTTTCTGCGGGAGCTAAGAGAAAAATGCATGGATGTTACTCCTGATCATTTCTCAACCTCACCATCAATCCTGTGGCTTTTTTGACTCAAATTGCTCAGTGACAGTTAGTGCCAATTAGTGTCAGATTATGGGGTGCTTTATGAGGCAGACAATCTCCTGTCGGGATCCGATTTTGGACTCTACATCACAGCCCTGCAGTGTTCATCAGTGAGCCGTGCCCTGTCATTTTGGTCATGTTCATAGGCAGAGATAAAAAGGCAATGTTTGAAAAAGAACCACTGCCCCCTTGGTCCTTGCTGTGTAATAAGTTAAAATACAGGCACTTTCTGATTCTTAAATATATTTTAAACATCTTGTTTCCCCTGTCTCTCAAATATTCTCTTTTAGACTTTCCTCTTCTTGCTTTTCTGGGGACCAATTTTTAGCTTTCTCTCACTTCTACATCAATTTCAGCCTCTCAGAATCACCTATCCACAATTCCCTCTCCACGGTGGCACAGTGGTTAGCACTGCTGCCTCACAGCGCCAGGGACCTGGGTTCAATTCCCGCCTCAGGCGACTGACTGTGTGGAGTTTGCACGTTCTCCCCGTGTCTGCGTGGGTTTCCTTTGGGTGCTCCGGTTTCCTCCCACTCTCCAAAGATGTGCGGGTCAGGTGAATTGGTCATGCTAAATTGCCCGTAGTGTTAGGTAAGGGGTATATGTAGGGGTATGGGTGGGTTGCGCTTCGGCGGGTCGGTGTGGACTTGTTGGGCCGAAGGGCCTGTTTCCACACTGTAAATCTAATCTAATCAAAATTTATTTCCTTATGCCGTCGCTTTGCTCTCCCAAGTACTGTCACTTACTAATTAGAACGATAGAATCCCTGCACTGTGGGAACAGGCCATTTGGCCTATCAAATCCACATCAACCCTCTGAAGAGCAGCTCACTCAGACACATCCCTCTACCCTATCCCTACAACCCCCATGATTAAGTCACCTAATCTATACACTATGGGAAATTTAATTTCACCAATCCATCTAACCTGCACATCTTTGTGACGGTGGGAGGAAACCCACGCAGAGACAGGGAGAATGTGCAAATTCCACACAGACAGTGATCCAAGGCTGGAATTGAACTCAGGTCCCTGGCACTGTGGGGCAGCAGTGTTTACCTCTGTGCTGCCTCTCTGCTCTTTCTTGCTTCCTCCTGTGCACTTGCAAACTGCCTCAACCTGACTTTGCAGATGTTATTCGTGATGAGATGACATTGCTGCATCTGCCGGTATAGATTTCTTGATTTTAAACACTTTGGGGTAGATTCTGATTTTTTTATAATTGTGTAAAGTGGAAGATGGTGAATGGACAGCTAATATTTACATCTGTCCTGAAAATTAAAATCGGGATTTAAAATGAATCTTGCTCATTTTCCATTGTTCTGCAAAGTTGGCATTCACATCTTTTGAGGGAAGTTGTAATAATGTAAATTCTTTTGCATTCCAGTATTCAGCTCAATGGTGTGGAAGTCCAGTGCTCAGAACTGGAACAAATTCTGTCAGGTTCCAGCTCTAACCAGTTTAATGGAGGACCCCATCATTTGCCTAACTTCAGTCGTAATGACCCTGCAAAAATGAGATCCCTTTCGGAAGCTGTACTGACTGACATCGCAATGACTAGATGCCATCCTGAAGCCCAAACCCAGCAGTGTCATCAGTTCCTGTAATCCCTGTGGAGCTCGGAAGCTCAGAGAGATGGTTAACTGCTGCTACAGAGCCTCTCTGCACTCATCCTGCAGTCAGCTGGCCCTCGTCTGCATAGAGTCAGCACTTTCCTTCTGCAATAATCCAGAGATCATTGTTTTCCAGCACAGTTAAGCTGTGTGAACACACTGTTACACTGATGAGCCCTTATGTAGAAATGGAAGTCTTTAACAACAAAGATATATGAGGTGGCATAGTATGCTTGGGTTCATGCCTGTAGTGCTGATATCTCTATCATGTTCTTCAGCCTGACAACCCTCAGTCTTCCTTCTATCCTGTTTTGTTGTGCATCCCTGAGTTCCTTTGTCCCACCAATGGTAACCATCTCTTCAGCCATTTAAATCCAGTTAATGTGGTGTATGAATACCACAATCTAGTAAGAATGAGAATTTTACATTTTACACTTCCAGGGCAAGATGGTGTGTGACTTGGAGGGTAAATTACAGGCATCTACTGCCCTTGTCCTTCTAGATGGTATGGGTCATGGGTTTGGAAGGTTCTGTTGAAGGCAAGTTATCCTCCTTGCCTTCATTGATGGAGGTGTTAAGAGTAAAAATTAGTAAGTCATGTTGCAGCTGTATAAATGGCTTTGTTCTGGGCCTGTTCATGTGTTGTACTGTTGCATGTTTTATGTTCTATAGAGCTCTCTAACCTTCTTCCTCTCTCTTCTTTAAGATTCATTTTAAAGCCTCCATCTATCTGCCCTAATGCCCGCCTTAAATAAAACAGAAAAAACTTTCTGGGAGTAATAGTGTGGCAGAACCGCCTTCCTAACCTGCAATCTTCTTCCTGACCTCTCCGACTCCACCCCACTCCAGCCTATCACCCTCACCTTGAACTCCTTCCACCTATCACATCTCCATCGCCCCTCCCCCAAGTCCCTCCTCCCTACCTTTTATCTTAGCCTGCTGGGCACACCTTCCTCATTCCTGATGAAGGGCTTATGCCCGAAACGTCGAATTTCCTGTTCCTTGGATGCTGCCTGACCTGCTGCGCTTTTCCAGCAACACATTTTCAGCTCTGATCTCCAGCATCTGCAGACCTCACTTTCTCCCCTAATAGTGTGGCAGTCAGCATCTGTGGAGTGAAACCGAGCACTGCCACCTCCTGTCCCAAATGTTGTTGGATATAATTCCTGTGAAGCATCCCGAGATGGTTTACACTGTCAAAAGTGCTGCACAAACTGAAGCAGTAACTTATTTTAATGGCAACTTTGTAACAGTCCAGTGATAAATTCTTCATGGTATCAGTGAGATACTGAGTCCCTTCTTAGATGGGGGCCATGCCTCTGACAATAAGTATGACCGACCACATGGTTGAGTTGTCATTGCCAATAGGACTCATTACCTTCTGTCTCCCATTGTATCCAAATAGTCCAGAAGCTACTGTATAAAGTTTGTGCAGGCTATCCCTTGGTAACCAGTCCTCCATCCATGCCTTTGTCATTTGATTGAATGGTGAAGCAGACTCAATGGACTCAATGTTTCTGCTCCTACATGTTATGGTCTATGGATTCTTTCAGTCTCCTCTGACTGGACTTACATTCTCCATCCCACTGTAAACTTCATCTCTTCCAAAATTCTACTGCTGATGTGAAACCGAATATCTGGGTAGCTGTGGCAACATACATTTTTGCCTGCATGTTGCAGTCCAGAGCTATGGATAGTGATGGCGGAAACTCCAACTTTATTCGAAACCAGGGATCTCTCCTGTGTACACTGCCTGCAACTGGCGTGGGTTAGAAGGATTTACAAATTGGTACTCAAGCTGTTTGAACCTTCCCTGCTCATCAAACCCTGGGGTGGCACTTGGACTAGGAGCTTCTGACTTGAAAGTTGGAACACAACCCACTGACAAGAGCTTCTGAAATCTGCCCTATCCACAGTTTAAGCCATACCAATGCCTCGCTTTAAAATTGTTGTCTTTGTCTATAAATACTTTCATGACCTATGCTGCCAGAGCAAGTCATGGAGGCTGGTACAATGGCAACATTTAAAAGGCATCTGGCTGGGTACATTAATAAGAACGGTTCAGAGGAATATGGGCCAAATACTGTCAAATGAAACTAGATCAGTTTAGGATATCTGGTCAGTGTGGATGAGTTGGACCAAAGGGCCTTTACCCATGCTGCATAATTCTATGACTCTATGACTCTCTCCTTCCTATCTCTGAAGTCTCTTCCAGCCTTAAAAAAATCACACACTGCCATTCAAATTCTCCTTTCCTCTCCTTTGGCCTTCTACTCATTCTTTTGTCCCCCTCCCCATCATTTACATCATGCCATCAGCTGCTTAGGTCCCACAGGCCTAGCCTGCTCTGCCTTTTCACCTCTCACTACTCTGGTAAGACCCTACTTAATCCAAACCCAATAAGAGTCTAACATAACTGCAAATTGTTGTTAATTGTCGATTCATCTTATCATGACTGATTTCAACACAGGTTTTAGAATAGAATCTTCAACAGAACATCAGGTTCATGTAAAAACAGTGCTTGTTCATTTTTTTCCTGCATGGAGAAAAAAGTCAGAAAGCCATGTTTCGGCACATCTCTGGGGAAGTTGGGACTAGAACCTTTTAGGCCAAAGGCAGGGGTATTACCACTGCACCACAAGATACCTAAAGAGCAAGGGGAAGGGGCGATCATTGTAGCAATGACCCACCAATGATCCCTAAATTCTGACAGCCACGATACAACAATATCCAACATGTATTAGGCTGGGACTAGTCTCCAAAGCTTCTAGCTCAGAGGCAGGGACACTGCCACAGTGTCACTAGAACTCCCAGAAAGATATATCCTGCCCTCTCACATCCTCTTCATTGTGCCTTTACATGCAATTTAGCTGCACAAAAAAAGTTTCCTCAAACAATTTGACTCTGAACTGAGTCTGTGATGCAGGTCTGGCATTACTGACAAGTTTGTCTCTTCATGCTAATCCAGCTAACCCACACTATCAAGTCCAGTGATTCCTCCTGATCATTCCCCTGACTATGTTTTTTTTTATCAGAATGCCTTACAATTGACAGAAATGGATTAAAACCAAACATATTGGCCAAATGACCTTGAAACTAATTATGGATTTTGATTCAATGTTCTTTGCTCTAACTCGTTTTAAGTCCCAGCAGCAAAACACTTTGCAAACCAAAATTTATCTCGAGGATCATGGATGGAGTCCCACATCAAGGTTGTAAATCCTACACAAACAGCATGCTTTATGAAACTGAACTTCTGTTCCAGCATCCAATTGCATCAGAACTCTGATTTTCCTTCCAAACTTTTACCCACTGCCCCCACCCCCCGCCATTCTTCCTTTCATGTCCCAGGCCAAAAGTTGATCCACTCTGACCTCACTTCAATGTCAAGGTTCACGTGCACCCAACTTAGATTAGATTAGATTAGATTAGACTTACAGTGTGGAAACAGGCCCTTCGGCCCAACAAGTCCACACCAACCCGCCGAAGCGAAACCCACCCATACCCCTACATTTACCCCTTACTTAACACTACGGGCAATTTAGCATGGCCAATTCACCTGACCCACACATCTTTGGACTGTGGGAGGAAACCGGAGCACCCGGAGGAAACCCACGCTGACACAGGGAGAACGTGCAAACTCCACACAGTCAGTCGCCTGAGTTGGGAATTGAACCTGGGTCTCAGGCGCTGTGAGGCAGCAGTGCTAACCACCGTGCCACCGTGCCGCCCACCTTCCACATCGTACTCCACATTCAGGTTCTGCTCCAGACTTGGGCAGTGTTCCAGCCCTGAACTTTGTTGCTCACTTCACTTAATCTTAGTTTTCAAATTACTAAAGGCAGATTGATTGATTTAATGATAAAAACACAAAGTTTTAATCACAATTGACGTAATTAAGGAGAAAGTACATAATTTAAAATCATATGCATGATTTGTTCAATGATTTTACTCCACTAATAGATTTCAAAGTTGCAGAAAGAATCAGGAAAGTGGTAGAAATACCAATAAAGTGATCAGAAGAACAAAGGCACTTGAACAAAATCAAATGATAACATCACACATTACTTTCAGTAGGTTGTCAATTATGTGAAATTTGTATAGAAAACCAATTACATAGAAAGTTTGATCTTAATTATTTAACATTAAGGTATGGGAAATTTGAGCTGGGGAATGGAATACATTTGTTTGATCTTCATCCCGTTTCATGTGGACCACAGTTTAACATCATGATTGGGAGATACCGGTGTAGGACTGGGCTGTACAAAGTTAAAAATCGCACTACACCAGGTTATAGTCCAATAGGTTTAATTGGAAGCACTGCTCCTTCCAAGGAGCAATGCTCCAAAAGATAGTGCTTCCAATTAAACCTGTTGGACTATAACCTGGTGTCATGTGATTTTTAATTTTGTACAGTTTAAAGTATTGGCTAAGCCTCCCCTCTATTCAATATTTGTTTGAGGATGATCCTTTCCACATTTTTAATAACAAATGAAAGTGGTGACAGAGTGGTTAGCCTCACAGCCCCAGGGA
The DNA here is from genome assembly GCF_020745735.1 of Hemiscyllium ocellatum. NCBI lineage: Eukaryota > Metazoa > Chordata > Chondrichthyes > Orectolobiformes > Hemiscylliidae > Hemiscyllium > Hemiscyllium ocellatum. Next base: position 13,808,428 of record NC_083439.1, read on the forward strand.
CCTGGATCTGATTTCACCCTCAGGTGACTCATTGTGTGGAATTTGTATGTTCTCCCTGTGTCTGTGTGGGTTTCCTCCCATAGTTCAATGATGTGTAGTTTAGGTGGATTGGCCATGCTAAATTACCCATAGTGTCTAGGGATGTGCAGGCTAGTTGGGTGAGCCATGGGAAATGCAGGGTCATGGAGATAGGTCCATGTGGGATGCACTTTGGATGGTTGGTATGGGCTGAATGGCCTGCTTCCATACTGTAGAGATTCTATGACCGAACTGATATGGTAAATCAAACCTTTTCTCCCTCTGCACAGGTACTGCCTGAACTGTAAAGTATTTCATCGCTTTATTTTATCATTATTAATCATAGGGATATTTAATTGTAATTTACTGAAGCTTTGAGAAGGAGATTAGTGTTTTTTGAAGTCATTGTTCAAAACGCAGTGTGTGAAGCAAAGTTCTGGATAAAATAATTCAGTGTGGACTGTGGATGGAGGAAAACAGGTGCAATGAACAGATTATTTTCATTCTGGGGTTCTCTTAAATTCTCGAACGTATCCCAGTGACATGCTTCAACCTAAAACTCTTTACTGGCCAGGCATAGCACTTCTACATTCCTACTTCAGACATGTATTAGCTTGCTGTAATTGTAGGAGAAAGTGAGCACTGCAGCTGCTAGAGATCAGAGTTGAGAGTGTGGCGCTGGAAAAGCACAGCAGGTCAGGCAGCAACCGAGGTGCAGGAGAATCACTGTTTCGGGCACAAGCCCTTCATCAAGAATTACTGTTATTGTAGAGCAGTGTCACATACAATATCTTGTAAGTGAGCGGACTGAGCCCAGGCTATCCTGTAACTCCAGTCACCACACATTCTTTATAGTCAGCTGACATCGGTTTTCACCCCATCAGTCACGAACCTGGAGGTCTCACTAACCTGAAAGTAGCTCACTATACCATGCAGTTTCCTCAACCGACCCTCAAAGACCCTACAGCCCTTTAACACATTATCTCACTAAGCTCTCTGTCTCTTTCATGTACTCTGTTTCATTGTTGTTTGAGATCCAACCCACCATGGTGGTGCCATAAGCAAATTATCTCAATTTGTCCTGCATTCCTGATGCGCTATCCTTGCGAAAATTCATTCCCTTTGGGTTGTGCTCTTAATATTTATTTTTCCTTTTCTGATTTGCCCTTTCTCTCTGTGTTTCATTTGTTTCTCACTAAGACAAATTACTGTCTTTCTTCATAAATTATTCAGATGTAACTTCCATTGTCACCTTTTTTTTACTTTACTGTCTTAACCCACCAATCGGAATCAATCAATTGAACATGACGATACCATTGATGAAACATTTGCCTCTGCCTTATGGATTACTCATCAATCTTTACTGAAGAGATGATCAGCTCCAGGCTGACATGAGGAATACAGTAGCAGAGATAGTACAGTGCCATTTCAGAATGAGTGCTCCCTTTCTTTGCAGCCTGCTGTGCCCTGTGTGAAATAGGTTTGAGGCAATCTCTGTTTGAGGCAAGCTTTTAGTAAGGCTGAATAGTTTTTGGTTTGTGTCCGATGGATGAATTTGCCAGGTCAGTCACACACAGAACTGCGTTTCCCTGTGTTACTCAGATTAGCCCAGCATTCCTATCCCTTTATCTGGTTCAAACTGATGATGTATCATTCCCAATCTTCCGATATACTCCAAATGACATTTGCTTTCTTTCCCAGTACAAAACGTTACTGATGCCACCTTCAGTTTCCTTACTTAATGTTTAACTTTATTCTCTAGTCCCAAGGAAACATTCCCAGTTTCTGACCCATTCCACTCCCCTTCATTGTTACTCAATTTTTCATCTCCTTCAATGCCCCACACCACCCTCTTCCACTGGCCTCCTTCCCCAGACGGAGTCCCCAGCCATGCATTCAGATCCTGCATGGACCAGTTGGCAGATGTATTTGCCGACATCTTTAATCTCTCCTTATTCTGATCTGAGGTTACCACTTACTTTATGAAGACCACTATCTTGCCTGTGCCAAAGAAAAATCAGGCAACGTCCTTTAATGTCTACCGCCCAGTGATTCGGAGCATCCAACGTTATGAAGTGCTTCAAGGCATTAATAATGGCACACATCAATTTCAGCCTCCCAGATTGCCTTGATCCACTACAATTCATCCATCTTTGGGGCAATTGGTCCAGGGCAGACACCATCTCCCTGGCCCTACATTCATCCCTGAAACATCTGGATAGCAAGGATACCTACATCAGAATCCTGTTTATTGACTTTAGTTTCACCTTCAACACCATAATTGCAAACAAACTCATCTCCAAACTCTGAGGGCCAGGACTCTGCTCCCCACTCTGCAACTTGATCTAAGACTTCCTGACTTGGAGACCTCAGTCAATATGGATAGATGACAACAACTGCTGCACAATAATCCTCAACGCCAATGACCTGTAAAGTTATGTACTCAGCCCCTTACTATACTCTTTCACAACTGAATGGCCAAATTCAGCTCTAATTCCATTTACAAATTTGCTGATGGCACCACCATAGTGAGTGGATGAGGAAAGGAAAGAGGTAGAGAGTTCAGTGGTATGGTATAAGACAAAATGAAGACGTTGATCATTGCCTTCAGGAAGAGGAATGGAGGACCTGCCACTGTCTGTATTAATAATAGTGAGGTGGAGATGTTTGAGAGCTTCTTGTTCCTAGGAATAAATATCACCACCAATCTTGTCCGGTTCCACCAACCTCGATGCTATAATGAAGGAAGTACACCAATGACTCTACTTCCTCAGAAGGTGAAGGAAATTCAGCATGTCTACAACAATTCTTATCGATTTTTATCGATGCATCACAGAAAGCATCCTATTTGGTTGCACACAGTTTGCAATGGCAACTGTCTGCTAATTCCACAAGAAGTTATAGACAGTTGTGAACGTAGCCCAGTCCAACTGGAAAACCAGCCTTCCTTCCATTGACTCCATCTACTTTTCCTGCTGTCTGCGGAAAGCAGCCAACATCATCAAAAACTCCTCACACCCTGGTTGTACTTTCTTTCATCCTCTTCCATCAGGCAGAAAATGCAAAAGTTTGAAAACAAATAACAACAGATTCAAGAACAGCTTCTTCCCTGCTGTTATCAGACTTTTGAATGGACCTGTCCTATATTAGAGTTGATCTTTCTCTGCACCTTCTCTGTAGCTGTAACATTATATTCTGCATTCTGTTCTATTACTCTGATGTACAGAGGAACCTCGATTATCCAAACAAGAAGAGCAGGCAATTGGATAATTGATTATTCGGTTAATTGATTCAATGCCTCTCCTCAGGGGCTCAGAGATTTCTGAAGTTTCCTTTCTTCCTCTTTCTGTCTCAGGGTTTGTTTCTGAGCAGACACACATTTGTGTGTAAGGGACCTGCAGCATTGCTGAAGCCTCCTTCCCCCACACCACCTGCCCCCCCCCCTCCCCCGCCACCCACCGCCCCCACCCAATCAGTTCAAAGGGATTGAGGCAGTGAGCACTTGCTAAGTCCACTCCCCGTTCAGAGGATTAGGCAGCAGCACACCACGCACGAGCCCCGCCTCTTCTTTAATATAATGTTTCTATCGAGTCCTTGAGATCTTCTTTGGATAATCCGAAATTTGGGTAATTGATATTCGGATAATCAAGATTCCTCTGCACTTATATACAGTGTGGTTTGTCTAGATTGCATGTAAAACAGTATTTTTCACTGTATCTTAGTACATGTGACAATAATAAATCAAATCAAATCACCCCACTCCCATGCCTTGCTCTCTTTATTTCCGTTCGTTTCTACCTCTTGAAGTCTATTGCCAAACTATTGTCATCCACTTCCATTTTATTTCTACCTGACTCCTTCTCAATTCTAGTGATGGCAGTGATCCTGTTAGTTGTACCTTGTAGGAAGCAGTTCACATTCTCATGAGAGTTAATGTCTCCTATATGAAGTTGCTGTCATCACTACCATCATTGACTTGAGCAGAGTTGTTATGCAGGTCCTTTAATTTTCAAGTAGAACTGAAAGAATGTGTGAGAAAAACAAAGACTCAGGAAGGTATGGAGATGATATACAAGATTAGATTAGATTAGACTTACAGTGTGGAAACAGGCCCTTCGGCCCAACAAGTCCACACCGACCCGCCGAAGCGAAACCCACCCATACCCCTACATTACCCCTTACCTAACACTACGGGCAATTTAGCATGGCCAATTCACCTGACCCGCACATCTTTGGACTGTGGGAGGAAACCGGAGCACCCGGAGGAAACCCACGCAGACACGGGGAGAACGTGCAAACTCCACACAGTCAGTCGCCTGAGTCGGGAATTGAACCCGGGTCTTCAGGCGCTGTGAGGCAGCAGTGCTAACCACTGTGCCACCGTGCCGCCCACAAGAAAGAAAAGCAACACTGAAAAGAAATTATCTTTTTCACAATGACTTCTGACCGTATACAGTCTGCTCAATGAGGAGAGGTATTGTCAGGAATTAAGCTCTGAGAGAGCTTCATAATATTAATTGCAAATATGAAATTTTGATAATTCTCACATGTTGAAGTTTGATTAATTAAAATATTTCATTTTGAATAGGGGTTATTGTTGTGATGTTGAAGTTAATGTATTAATTGGGCAGTGTGGAGGGAGCTTTCATTGAGTCATAGAATTATATAGCACGGAAACAGACACTTCAGTTCAACTCATCCATGTACAGGTACTGTATCTGAAGTGACTAGCAATGCTGCTGGAAAAGTATAAAAACAGCCCTACTCTGTGTCTAGTCATTTCAATATCTGATTACAATTGATGATGAGAGACTGTAGAAAGATCTTTTTTCTGTCAATTTTTAACCAGCTTCCCAATGTCTTTCAAGAAAGGGAATTTTTCAATCTATTCTGTATGGACTGCACTTTATTCAAGGTGACATTATTAATTTACCTTTTTAATGTCGTCTGAAGTATCCTGAGTAACAGTTAACTTAACTAATCGTAGCTAAGATTGGCCATCTATATCATATTAAGTAAAACAATCCTTGCTGTACCTGACCTGGGAGCGCTGGATGCTAAGGTTGGAAACTTACACTGTAAACATAGTTTAATTCCTGACAATACCGTACCTTATTGAGTAGAAAGTGAAATGAAAAATTCAAAATGAGCTACTTCAGTTTTCATATTCCAATATCTGAATTATGCTCTGTTGTATATGGGTCTGAAAGGGTTAATAATGATTGATTGCCATCAGCACCATCTACTGTGATGAGTAATGAAGAAAGCATTTGATATGCTTTCCTTTATTGGTCAGAGCGTTGAGTATAGAAGTTGGGAAGTCATGTTGCGGCTGTACAGGTCTTTGGTCAGTTACTTTCGGAATATTGTGTGCATTTCTGGACTTCCTCTTATTGGAAGGATGTTGTGGAACTTGAAAGGATTCAGAAAAGATTTAGAAGAGTGTTGCCAGGTTTGGAGTCTTTGAGCTATAGGAACAGGCCGAATAGGCTGGGGCTGTTTTCCCTGGAATGTCAGAAGCTTAGGGGTGACCTTACAGAGACTTACAAAATCATGACTGGTAAGGATAGGGTAAATAGACATTTTTTTTTTCCCTGGGGTGGGTGATTCCACAACAAGAGGGCATAAGTTTAGGTGAGGGGGTAAAATCTAAAAGGGACCTAAGGGGCAGCTTTTTCACACAACGGGTGGTGCATGCATGGAATGAAGTGGTGAAGACTGGTACAATTATAACATTTAAAAGGAATCTGGTTAGGTATTTAAATAGAAAGGTTTTAGAGAGGTATGGGCCAAGTGCTGGCACATGGGATAAGATTAGGTTCGGATGATTGGTTGGCGTGGATGAGTTGGACTGGAGGATCTGTTTCTGTGCTGTACATCCCTATGACTCTATCTATGAATCAGACCTAAGACCAGATCATGTCTCTGTAGTACAGCATACTGTTCCCTTCTAACATGTAAATAATTGCTGAGATCAATAAACCAATATTGTGTTTACTACAAGAGACTTTCTTACTTAGACTAGAAGCTGTATTTCCTCTCAACGGCTCAGGCCCTGGAGAAACATGCACTCAGAAGGTTTTGGTGGCAGTACATACAGCATGGTGAGCAACAGTGGTGATCTGAATATTAGCTTTAACTGCACCATACAACATGTTGGTCAGCAGTGGTGATCTGAATGGGATCTGAACACTGACCCGTCTCCTCATACAGGATAGTAACCAATGAAGATCAGTGGAAGAAATCTGAAGAACTGCTGAACTGTGGGGCAGAAAGCTTTGAGACAACATTCAACGTTAAAGAATATTTCAAAGAATGACAAAAAGAATTTCAGACCTGTTAAGAGACGTGTTAGAACAGAAGACATCTGCAGCTCTAAAGCACAGTTGCAGACTGCATCATAAGGAGATGGTCAATGTTATTGGTCCCAGTTCAATTTCAACTGATTACTGAACAGGCATCAGAGATTGAATAAGCCAAAACTTAAAGAGCAAGGACCCAATGGAAGGTGGCTAGCCTCTTCCACACCAGACCACACATCCTTTGGAGAAATGTGTCCATTGAAGATATTAGTGGCAGCACAAACATGTACAAACTGACCAAAAAATGCGCTTGGCAAGTGAGGAATGGTGGCTGATGGGGGTAAGGACAATTTTCCCCATCAGAACAGCCTATTGTCATTTTTTTCCCTGCAACAAATGATAAAAGCTGGGAAAGGCATTGTCAGCTTTAAATGAGTGGTTCCTTTGTTATAATAACAGTTAAATGACGTACAATTATTGTTCTGAGCCTCATGTGCTTTTTTGTGATTCCTTTGAAATGAATGAATGCCCAATGTAACTGGGCAACCAGTGTTGCCAGGCAATGATAAGTGCAGGTAAATCAGAAGAGTTTTTTTTTCAGTATACAGTAGCTGTTTCTCTTACTTTTTCACATGAGATCTTTTGCAGTTGGTTTTGTTCCTTAGGCTGCATTGCTGCAGGACCATCAAAGCATTTCCTTTCCTGTCTCGTAGCGCAGGGAAGGAAAGGAGACCCACACACAGTGACATGGCCAGCAAGTCATGATGCACAAGGGTGGGTCTGTGCCCTCGGACCTGGCACCTACAGCTGCAGCTGAAGGCAGAGCACACACTTGAAGACAATTACTGCAGGCTGATGTTCCAATGTACAGTGTAGACTGTCACGGAATACACAATGGCACAGGGAAGCACAAAATGCGAGACTAACTATGAGTAATCTGGCTCTTCAGAACTACTCCAATCTGGGAGTTGTGGGTTTAAGTGGTACTGGACAAAGGGATAACAAGATAATTATTAATCACATAGCCTTATTGGCCATCCCTAACATGATAGTGCAAATTAAATTTGCAGACTTTTTTGGAACATGGGAGCTCCTGTGGTGTGTTGCTCTCCAATCCTCACCTGTTCAGCTCGGCAAAGCCAGTGGAAGCACACATGCCTTATGAAACTTTCAGTCTCGAGCTTTCAGACTCTTTCCCCATTATGACCCTCACCTTTAATTGTCCCTATCCCTCTAAATTTTATTTGCAAGCAATTTTCCACACCCTTTGCTGTTGTGCTCTTTATGCTTGATCTGCACCTGAACAGTGCCACAAATGAGCTGACCCAGGAAATTTGAGGGCAGTTGAGCATTCAAGCAGACTTAGCACAGTTTTGTGCCTTTTCAACATGATTTGCGTCAGATAAGGAAAATCAACGCCAATGTTAATAGCAGAGCATTGTTGTGTGTGAGGCCAATGAAACTCATTTGTTCCTGCAATGTATCCCTGTAAAGGAATCATGAAATGTATCCAGCTGAGATGACAGATTATTTACTAACACGTGCGTGCACAAACGCACACACTAACGCACTCACACAGACACAGACACATACACACACAGATAGACATGCATAGACACACATGCAGACACACATGCACATACTGTCACACACACACAGACACACACACATAGACGCACAGACACATACACACAGACACACACACAAACAGACGCACACACACACACACATGTAGACACACATACATACACACAAACACACACACAAACAGATGCACACACACCCACATACACAGCCACACACACATGTAGACATATATATGTCGACATACATACGCACACAGAGATACACACACAAATGGATGTGCAGATGCACCCACACAGAAACACAGGCAGTGTCATTGTTCACAGGGACTGACAGTGTCTGCTGATTGCACAGAAATAGGGACTGCACAAACATTTCACAAATCAGACAAATCCCCTAATCCTCATTGCAATGAAAATCTCTATTCTTAGGCAAACCTTTTAGACAGTTAACACAAAATTATAGTTTATCATACTGTCATCTCGTGGGTGATATTTCCTTCCCTTATATATAGCACGAGCTGGTGATTAATTAGATTAGGTGTTAGGTGCATTTCTCTGTATGACCCTTGAATTCAGTAAAAAGAAAAGAGAATGCTGGAAAAACTCAACGCTTCTGGCAGCAAGAAACAGAGGTAGTGTTTTGAGCCCAGTCAGACTGTTCTTAAGAACCGAAAGATTTCACTCCACTTTCACTTTGGGGGCGGCATGGTGGCACAGGGGTTAGCACTGCTGCCTCACAGCGCCAGGGACTCGGGTTCAATTCCCATCTTGGGCAACTGTCAGTGTGGAGTTTGCACATTCTCCCGGTGTCTGCGTGGGTTTCCTCTGGGTACTCCGTATTCCTCCCACAGTCCAAAGACGTGCATGTTAGGTAAATTGGCCATGCTAAATTGTCCATAGTGTTAGGTGAAAGGGTAAATGTAGGGGAATGGGTCTGGGTGGGTTGCTCTTCGGAGGGTCGGTGTGGACTTGTTGGGCCGAAGGGCCTGTTTTCACACTGTAAGTAATCTAATTTAATCTCAAAAGCAAAGGCTGGGTTTAGGAGATGGTGTGTGTTTCGATGATTTCAAGGAAGTTGAAGTTAGATGAGAAATAGTATCACCTGATCAACAGTAGCAGAGGTACCAGGGCATGGCCAGAGGAGAGGGACTGGGAGTTATCACTTCTAACTGAGCATATTCCTGGAAGTATCCTTGAATAATCTCATCACTCGGCCCATTTAATTAAACTTGGTTTTAATTATTGGTAATATTGTTACAGCTAATGCATGAAGATGTTCAATGAAAAAAGGGGAAGAAACAGACTGTTTTTAAAATATAATGGTTTCTCTCATGGCTGTGTCTTTAATTCTTGAAGAATGTGAACAATTTCCAGGCCGGCCCACAAGTCATTCTGGCTGTGGTGAAAGGCAGGAGGGATGCACTCTTGAATGATGTTCCTTTGATTTTCCTTGTAACACCTCTGGATGCTAGAAAATCAGGAAAGAAGGGTGCATCATCACTTTCCAAATGACATCTTAATTTTAAGTTTCATTTGGGATTTGTATTTTTGGTAAAGTGCCCTCAGAAGCTGACAATTTTATTTTTGTTTGATTTGATTAATTGGTTATTATTTTACAATAGGAGAGGAAGCCACCTCCCACCAGGTACTCCTTGACATCAGATGTGTAGGCAGCACACTGACAGCAGAAAGGAACTATAATATACCACTTTGTGCATCTCCCCATCTTTCTTTATCTATTCTTGCATGGAACCTGGGCATCACTGGCCATGCCAACATTTATTCACCATCCCTAATTCCTCTGGAGAAGGTAATGCTGAGTTGCCTTCTTGAACCACTATGGTCCATATGGCGTAGACACTACTTAATGCTGTTAGGAAGGGAGATCCAGGCTTGAAACCCAGTGACAGTGAAGGAGCAGTAATATAGCTCCAAGTCAAGCTAGGGTGTGGCTTGGGGAGGAATTTGGACATGGTGGTGCTCTGCTTTCTTCATGGGAGATCAGTTGGCTCCATTGGCTGGTGGTTGGTCAGTGTTGCCAACAGTGTAGGTTCAGTTCCCACACTGGCTGAGGTTACCATGAAAGTCCCACCTTGTTAACCTTGCCCTCACAAGGCATCACGATCTTCATGTTAAACTCCATCACCATTTTTTAAAAAATTGTTCATAGGATGAGGGCAGCACTGGCTCGGCCATTCCTAATTTCCCAGTGGGAAGTTTAGAGTCAACAACATTGCTGTGTGTCTGGAGTCACATGTAGGCTAGACTGGATAAGGATGACAGATTCCTTCCCTTAGACATTAGTGAACCAGATGGGTTTTTCTTGACATTCAACAGTGAAATCATTAGATTCTTAATTCCAGATTTTTATTGAATTCAAATTCCACTTATCTGCCATAGCAGGATTCGAACCTGGGATCCCAGAACATTAACTGGGTCCAGTGATAATACCACTAGGTCATCTAATGAGGGAGCAGCTCTTTGTCCCCCTCATGAGTTTGGAAGATTTTGTCAAAGGAACCTTGTTGAGCTGCTGCAGTGCATTTTTCAGATGGTACACTCTGCTGTTACTGAGTATCAGTGGTCCGAGGCAGTGAATGATGGAAGTATAGATGGCATGCCAATCATGTGAACTGTTTTGTCCTTAATGTAGTGAAGCTTCCTACATGTTGTTGGAGCAGCACTCACCCTGGTAAGTGAAAAATATTCCAACACACTCCTGATTTGTAGTGAGCAGACTTCATGGAATAAAGAAGTGAATTATGGACTACAATATTCCCAGCTTCTGATTTGCTCTTCTAATTGCAGAATTTGTATGCAAAAATAATAATACAAGAGTTGAAGCTAGTCAGGAATACAGAGTCAATGACAATCCTAAGGATTGACATAACAGAATTCCTCTTCAATTTTGCAGCAGTATCAGTATAGACAATTTTATGCAATCAACACTTGTATAGATTTATTTATCTGTCTATCTGAATTTATTCTTGATTTTAGGCTTTTTTGCAATGAATCTGAGCCTGTGATTCCCACCATAATTCCCAAATTCCCACATTCACCTGTAAAAATGCTGCACAAATACTCCAAATATTCTCTAACCATTTCTGACTCTTCAATTACCTGTTTCTTTTAAATCATTAATAAAAATAAGCTCTGGCAGATACATTATCCACTGTTTTCAATCAACTTGCAAGGCAAAGATATAAAATAAATATCTCAATATTCTAAATATTCTGCCTGAACAACCAAAATTGGGTGGGTTTATTCCAAACATTATAATCTGTGTTTGGAATTCCTGTCCTCATACTTTCTTCAAACTTTCTTTGGAGTCCTTCTCTATGTGGTTTCTTCTGGTGCTCCCTCTATCACAGATTCTCCTCTCTCTGTCTCTCTGGAAGTCTACTTCATGTACCTCCCTTACTCTTTCTCTCTCACACACACTCTTTCACTCTGTCCACAGAAATATAGGAAATGTCCTTTTGGGAGAAACTATAACTAAGGGCTACTGTTCACAGACAAACAGTCATAGAGTCATAGAGATGTACAGCATGGAAACAGACCCTTCAGTCTAACTTGTCCACGCCGACCAGATAACCCAACCCAATCTAGTCCCACTCATTTAAACCAATGATGAGGAGAATGTTTTTCTCTGACAGGGTTATGGGTCTTTGGAAACCTTTTGGGGTGGCACAGTGGTTCAGTAGTTAGCACTGCTGCCTCACAGTGCCGGGGACCCATGTTCAATTCCACCCGTGGGCAACCATCTATGTAGAGTTTGCAGATGCATGGGTTTGTTCCAGTTTCCTCCCACAGTCCATAGATGTGCACCTTAGGTGGATTGGCCAAGCTAAATTGCCCATAGAGTCCAGGGATGTGCAGCCTAGATGGGTTAGCCATGGAGAATGCAGGCTTACAGGGATAGGGTGGTGGGGGTGGGTGGTATGCTCTTTGGAGGGTCAGTGGTTTGAACTGTCTGCTTCCACGCTGTATGGATTCCATGATATTCCTGAAAAGGCAGTCACGCTAAGTCTGAATAGTGGTTGACTGGAGTAGGTACTTGATCAGCAACGGGGCAAAATATTATTGAGGTTAAGGTGGAATGTGGAGTATTTGTATCAGCTGTGGTTTTAATGAATAATGGAGCTGAAGATTGGAGTGGCCAACTCCCGTTTTTAACCTGAATCTTGACAAGTTCTCACTCTTTTACACTCACTTTTACTTGCATCCCTCTCTCACTCCTACCTTTCCCTCATACTCTCCTCTCCTTCCCTCCATGTCCTCTCTCTCCCAAACCTTTCTCACTGTCCATCTCATATGCTCACTCTTTCCATCTGACATGTTCTTCTCTCTCATGCCTCATGACCCCCTTTTTAGTCCTTCACACACTCCTCCCCTCCCTCACTCTCTCTTCTCCCTCACATACTCTCTTCTTGTCCCTCACATTCTCCCCTTCTCCCTCACACTCTCTTCTCTCTCACACACTCCTCTCCTCTCTCGCACTCTCCCCTTCTCCCTCATTCTCTCCCCTTCTCCCTCACACTCTCCTCTCTCTTTCACTCTCCTCTTCTCCCTCACACACTCCTCTTCTCCCTGACACTCTCCCCTTCTCCCTCACTCTCTCCCCTTCTCTCTCACACACTCCTCTTCTCCTCCCTCTCTCCCCTTCTCCCTCACACACTTCTCTTCTCCCTCACACTCTCCCCATGTCCCTCACTCTCTCTCCTTCTCTCTCTCTCACTCTCCGCCCTCACACACTCCTCTTCTCCCTCACTCTCTCCCTTTCTCCCTCACTCTCTCTCCCCTTCTCCCTCATTATCTCCCCTTCTTCCCCTCACACTCCTCTTCTCCCTCACACTATCCCCTCCTCTCTCACTCTCTCCTCTTCTCCCTCACACTCTCCCTTCTTTACTCTCCTCTCTTCCCTCACACAGTCCTCTTCTCCCTGAAGCCTTTCTCCCTCAAGTCCTGCACCCTCTCTCTGTCCCTCTCACACTCCTGTGTCCTCCACCCCACATCCCCTTTCTCTCACACTCTCCTCCCTCTCACACTCTGCTCGTCCCCCCTCTCTGGTACATTTCCTGTGTCTGCGTTTCTTTTTTGCGCTGGGCATCTGCTGCTGAATTTTGGCTTCGCCTTCCCCCTTTCGTCAGGCAAGTGCTGCCGAAGTGAACCCCTTGTTCCTGTACTGGACCTGCCTCATCTCCCATCCCTTCGCTGCAGCTCCCCTTCCCCGCTCTGGGCTGTTTTTTCTCTCTCTCTCTCTCTCTGCAGATGTAACGTTGGCATTTTTTTTAGTTGAAATCCACTGACTGTGATTTATAACTTTCAACAGTTAAATCTCGGAAAATTGGATTTGAACAGAACAAAAACACGGTGCATTCCTGTTGCACAGTCATTTACTGAATCCCCCGGAGAGGGGAGGGGGGTGGGTGGAGGAGGAGGGAGGGAGGTGAGGGGGTAGGCTTTATTCTCACTCATATTGGTGATGCACAGGATTGGAAATCTATAAACCGAACGGGGCACGCTCGCCTCCATCTCTACATCATGTCTCTCTAATCACGTCTCCTGCCTTTTTTTTCATCTCTCTCTTTCTCAGCCCCAGCACGCAGCATCCCTGCGTCGCTGTATCTCAGTCTAACTCAGTCCCTGTGCCTGTGACTGGACAAACCCCTCGATCTTCCCTCTCTCCCTCCCTCTGGCTTTGGATCTGTACTCCCGCTCCCAGGTGTCAGTTTCGCTTGGAATTTCTGGCCGGTCAATTTCTCGCTCCGCTCCGACTTGCATCCTTCCTCTTTTGTGATTTACTGTGGTTGGATTTTTGAAACCCTGTCTCTCTCTCTCTCTCTCTCCTGATCCAGGGCTGAAATTATCGAAGTAACTGAAAAAAAGGTGGCAAATACAGGGAGCCGGCGGATGTCGAGATGTTTTGAAAGGGAGACGCGTTCTCTCCTGCCTGCTCTATATCTGTGTCTTCTCTCTCTCTCTTTTCTCCTGTCTATGGGAGCGTGTTAGCAACGTCTGAGAAAGAGAGGGGGGTTTATAAAGGGCTCCGGACAAGCTTGCAACAGTTTAGACACACTGAACATGTCGTGTTGGCCTGTCTTTTCTACGCGGGGATTTCTGTGGAGGATTCTGTGGGTTACTTGCAGTTTGCAGAACTGTTTCTGGGTACGGGCCTGCCCGGGGAACTGTATCTGCAAGATCAGCCAGATTCACTGCAACCAGCCCGATAATGTCACAATTTTCCCCGTCCTGGATTTGCAGGAGATGGAGAACGTTACGGAAATGTGAGTATTTTCGGTGTTTTAATTTCAACTCACGTTCCTCGCAGTCGCTGATCTCTGAGTCACTGTATAAGGACTTGGCGATTTATTATACAGAGAGAGACCTGTTCCCCCTCCTTTGCACTGTAACGACTGGCTATATATATATACGCAGAGAGGAATCAGCAGTCACTGAATTACACACTGACATCTTCAAAATGCCAATAATCTTGTACTTAAGAGAGCGCGGGTGTGCTGGGACTTCCAAGTTAGCAATGTGGGACTTTATTTTCTCTCTCTACTAAGACCGCAGTGCAGTTAAAGATGCCCCCCCCCCCACCCCCCACACCCTCACCCGCTTTGCCTTCTTCTATAGAGATTTGCCACTGAGTTTATACATATTTTTGACAAGAAAAAAAAACGAGTTTTTAAAAATAAATCTGGGAGGGAATCAAGGGGTAAAATGTTGTTTGAAACGAATCAAGGACAGAGGGTCATTTCCTACACATTGTGGCGTTAAAGTTCATTCGTGGAGGGGGCTGCAATGGAGTTTAAAGAAGCGAATCTGTTGACACTTAGATATTGTGACCCCCCCACCCCATTTTGATCAGGATCCATCTGCTCCCATTGCCAGTCCGGAGCTGGGAGCCTGTGTTACCCGGAACCTTTAACTCCAACCGGGGGACCACTGGTGTCAGTCCCAGACCCTGCACTTGCCCACCGAGATGTAGTGTCTGGCCTTGGGGGGTGGAAATGGGGCTTCGCTTTCCAAATCTCTTATGAAGAGGCTGTCCCGCCTCGAGCAGAGTATGGGGGTCTGTCCGGACTGGACTCCTCAAAATGGGACTTCAAACCCGTCTCTAATCCATTAGCTGCTTCATGGGTTTACCTCAGCTCGATCTGATCTGACTCAATTCAACTGAACATTTGGGTCTTTCAATATATTCCCCACTCTTTCATTTTTTTTCACTCTCTCGTCCTCCGTGTCTTAATATCTATGTCCTCCTGCCTCCCTCTGAGTGTCTCCCTCTCTCTCTTTCTCTCTCCCTGTTCTGGTCCCGAGTGGTTTCCCTTGCTGTCCTGTTTCCCCGCCTCTCCCTCTCTCTGTCCCTGTCTCTCTGAGTGACTCACGGACACTTTCTTTTCTGATCCATCTCTGCATCCCTCTGTATCCCCATCTCTCTCTCTCTCTCTCTCATTTACCCTTCACCCCCACACCCCGTGTCCCCAGTGAGAGATGAGTGTCTCTTGTTGAACAGACCATCATCACCCCATCCTTTCCCCCAGAGTATCTACCCGGGGGCTGGGTTTGAACCGGGATGTTGAGGCATTGTTTTCTTTTCTGAAAGCAGCCCCTACCCCACATGGGGGTCGAACCCAGTACTGCAGGGGGTAAAGATGGGAGAGGGACATTCCATCTGCAGCCTCCCTCCTAACCAAGTTTGTTTGAGGTTCACTGACTTCAGTGGCAGTGTCCCCTTGGAGGAAATCTGCTTTTCATGCAGACCCCTTCCACCCCTCCCACCCTCCCCTACTTCACCTATCCCCTCTTCCCCCTCACTTACCTCCCTCCCTTCCCCTTCCACCCCTCCCACCCTCCCCTACTTCACCTATCCCCTCTTCCCCCTCACTTACCTCCCTCCCTTCCCCTTCCACCCCTCCCACCCTCCCCTACTTCACCTATCCCCTCTTCCCCCTCACTTACCTCCCTCCCTTCCCCTTCCACCCCTCCCACCCTCCCCTACTTCACCTATCCCCTCTTCCCCCTCACTTACCTCCAACTCTCCCCACGTTCCCTCCTCCCTTCCTTCTCTTCCTCCTTCTTCCCCTTCCCCCTCCCCTTCCCCCTCCCTCCCTTCTCTCTTCCCCTCTCCTCCCTCCCATTTCACCCCTCCCTTTTTTCCTACCCTCTTTCCCTTCCCTTCCACCCTGGCCTATCTTGCTTCCCTCCTCTTACTCCTTTCACTCCCCATCCATCACCTCTCCCCTTTCCCAATGATCCCACCCCTTTCTCCCCCTTTTCCATCCCCTCTTCCCTCCCTCCCTCTTTCCCCTTCCTTATTCTGTTCTCCCCTCCCACCCCTACCTTTCTGGTCTCTCCCCCTCCCCCATGTCACTTGATGTCAGTCCAGTACAGACGAGACACAGCTTCTGAAGGTGCTATAGAAATAAACCAGCGCCTATTTCCACCTAAGCCATTTCTGCGGGGGATTTTGTATAACCTCATTTTCAGTATCCACAACATTTGATTAAATGAAACATTTCGGGTTTCACACTCCCCATGTCCATGCTATCCATCAGCTGCTCAAGTCCAAGTGTAAAATACAGTATGCCCCGCCTGTCCTTTATCCCCAGCCTTGGTAATGCATGGGAGCTCGGATGAAATCTTGAATCTCCGAGATGTACAATTCTCTCGCAGGTCTGGTTATCAACACATAGGGGAGGCTGCAGGATCACATTTTAAGCCAGGGCTGTACTCGATGCAACAGCGGCTGAACCGCTGGAGTAAGGCTCGGCGCTTTTCATGTCCAATTCCAGCGTAGAGTCGGTGAAAGACCCGATTCTCGGTGGTTATTGGTCATGAGAAGCTCGGCAAATACTGGTTGGATTTGAATGTGGTTCCAGTGCCGGGGTACCAGGGGCTGGATGGAGGAAGTTCACAAGTTCATTGGCTGCGCACGAAGCATTGTTTGAAATGAGTCCATTGTTGCTGGATTCTGAGGGAGTTTCGGTTATAGCCTGCTCCAGGAGTCAGAGAGACCCACAGCCTCCTGTCAATAATCTTGTAACTCTCCGCTCACCTATTGATTTGTAGCCGGGAAGTTGTATTGAAATGCTGGTCCATCATCTAAACTCAAAAGAAATTCAAGTTCAGAAGTTGTGTGGGTCTGTGTATGGCTTTTCATTTCTTGAATTCATTGTAATTATGACACTTTCCGAGAAGCACCAGTCCCTGTCTCGTTTGGCGCACCTTAGAGTTTAGAAAAAAATAGGGAAAAAGGATGGTCAATCAATATATCAGCAAGATGGTCAGTAATCACATTGGAAAAATGTTAGTGAGAATATGGAGATATGGGGTACTACATTGGATGGGATTGCGGTTGACAAACGGAAGGTTTTAGCAATTTTGGAAGATCTGAAAATAGATGAGACCCTGGGGCCGGATGGGATTTATCCTCGGATCCTCTGGGAACCCAAAAAGGAGATTGCAGAGCCTTGGGCTTTGATCTTTATGTCATCATTGTCAACAGGAGTAGCACCAGAAGACTACAGGGTAGCAAATGTAGTTCCCTTGTTTAAGAAGGGGAGTCAGGACAACCCTGATAATTATAGGCCAGTGAGTCTTAATTTAGTTGTGGGTAAGGTGCTGGAAAGGGTTATAAAAGATATGATTTGTAATCATCTGGAAAGGAATAATTTCATTAGGAATTAACATTGTTTTGACAAGGGTAGGTCGTGCCTCACTAACCTTATTGAGCTCTTTGAGAAGGTGAGAAAACTGATGGATGAAGGTAAAATGGTTGATTTGGTGTAGACGAACTTCAGTAAGGTATTGGACAAGGTTCCACATGGTAGGTTATTGCACAAAATACAGAGTTTGGAATTGAAGGTGATTTAGCTGTTTGGATCAGAAATTGGCTAGCTGAAAGAAAACAAAGTGTGGTGTTTGATGGGATATGTTCATCCTGGACCTCAGTTACCAGTGGTGTGCAGCAAGGATCTGTTTTGGGGCCACTGCTGTTTGTCATTTTTATAAATGATGTGGGTGTAGAAGGATGGGTTAGTAAACTTGCAGATGACACTAAAGTAGGCAGAGTTGTGGGTAGTGCCAAAGGATGTTGTGGGTTACAGCGGGACATAGATAAGATGCAGAGCTGGTCTGAGAAGTGGCAAATGGAGTTTAATGCGGAAAAGTGTGAGGTAATTCACTTCGGAAGAAGCAACAGGAATACAGAGTACTGGGCTAATGGCAAAATTCTTCGCAATGTAGATGAATAGAGAGATCTCGGTGTCCAGGTGCATATATCTCTGAAAGTTGCCACCTAGGTTGATAGGGTTGTTAAGAAGGCATATGGTGTGTCGGCGTTTATTGGTAGGGGAATTGAGTTTTGGAGCCATGAGGTCATGCTTCAACTGTACAAGACATTGTTAAGACAACACCTGGAGTATTGCATGCAGTTCTGGTCGCCACATTATAGGAAGGACATAGAAGCTTTCAAAAGGTTCAGAGGAGATTTATTAGGATGTTGCTTGGTACAGAAGGAAGATCTTACGAGGAAAGGCTGAGGGAACTGAGACTGTTTTCATTAGAGAGAAGGTTCAGAGGTGACTTAATCGAGACATTTCAGATGATCAGAGGGTTAGATAGGGTGGACAGTGAGAGCCTTTTTCCTCCAATGGTGAAGGCTAACATGAGGGAACATAGCTTTAAATTGAGGGGTGATAGATTTAGGACAGATATATGGGGTAGTTTCTTTATTTAGAGAGTAGTAAGGGTATGGAATGACCTACCTCCAACAGTAGTAGACTCGCCAACATTAAGGGCATTTAAATGGGCATTGGACATACATATGGATAATAATGGAACGGTGTAGGCTAGATGGGCATCAGATTAATTTCACAGGTCAGTGCAACATCGAGGGCTGAAGGGCCTGTACAGCGCTGTAATGTTCTATGTTCTATTTTCTATGTTCTATGGGTCAGAGAATGACCAGAAGCAGAGAGGGCTGACTCCTTTAGGGAGATCCCTCAGATCGGAGTTCTGTGCAAGGGACCAAATTCAGGATTTGGGATCACGGAATCTGGTTCAGCGACTGAGATCAATGATCTCTCTGGGGACTCAGGGATCAGGTCCAAGGTCAGAAACTGGGATCTGGGATCTGTCTGGGAACTCAGTGATTCAGACACTGGGATCTGGGATCTGTCTGGGAACTCAGTGATCAGGGACCAAGGTCAGACACTGGGATATAGGATCTGTTTGAGGACTCAGGGATTAGGAAACAATGTTTGGCACTGGGTTCAGGGATGCAGTTGAGGATGCAAGGACTAGGATCAGGAACCAAGGCTTGGGATCAGGAAGTTCGGTCGGGTACTGGGATCAGGGATTTGTTCAAGGACTCAGAAACTGTGAATCGAGGATCAAGAACTGGGGTCAGGGATCTTCTGAGGACTTGGGCTAGCTGGGATCTGGGTTCAGGATCCAGTACTGGGGCTAGGACTCAGGCACCAGGGAACAGTGTCAGGAACTAGCCAATACTCACTTATTGGGCAGTGGATTCTTGGAACTGGAATTGAAATCTCATCAGGGTAACAATAGCTCTACTCACAATCAATGTCTCACTCACCCTCTCTTTCTCTGTCAGTTGCTCCCTCATTCATTTTCACTTTCTCTTTGGAGAAGGCTGGACAGAGATTGGACTTCATGGAGAGACATTAACAATGGGTTGGGGTACAGATTGTAACAGAGATGGAGCAGGAGAAAAACTGGCAGGGAGAATGTGGGAATGCCAGACCTGGAAAGGCAAGGATACATATGCAAAGATTAAGAAAGGATGCCAGGCTGTGACATGGTGTGACAGTGATAGACTTTGTGGGAGACTGAGTCAGAGCAGGAAGGCAATGACAAAGTGTGAACTGAAGGATCTGTAATACGGAGGTGGAAAATAAGAACATCTTAATAGTGTATTATGAAGGAATAGTACCGAGATTCTATCGTTCTAATTAATTTATTGAAGTCTACAATTGAATATCTTTGTTGTTCTACCTTTATCTGCAGAGTATACAACTGTCCAGGAATAAGTATAAAATCATCTCCTGGCCTTGGGCATTGTATTATCACACCCAGTTGTACTGTGAACAATTGATGTGCTTTTCAAGGAAAATAAGTTACTTAATGGCGATCTATAGGAAGCTAAATTAAATTAACAGCCCAGTATTGCATCGGCTGTACTCTGCTTCTGTTAACATTTGTAAATTAAAACGACTCAACCATTGAAGGTAGTGGGATTCTAAACTGGTCAATAAACCCACAGATGCATTGACTTCAGACTCTGCTGAAGGCTGCGTCTTGAGCAGGCTAACACAGTTAATCTAATCTTCAGGGAATGTACACACACATGGTCCCAGAAAACCATTTCAAAACAAACTGTCATTTTTAAACAGTCTGGAACTAGTAAAAATGCAAAACTCTTCATCTCATTATTGCATATATTTTTTAAAAAATGATATTATTACACTAGCTTATTTCACAGGCCCTTGCAATTTTTAATTTCTAATTTATGGAATGTATTCAAAACTATTCTGCAAACATGAAAAATAAATAAATAAAACATTGAAAATGCACAAGAGATCAATCAGTATCGGAAAGACCTGCTAATGTTTTCAAGTGGTGTCTTGCATTATTAAGATCAAATGTTTCTCCAGGATTCACTGGCACAAGTTCGGTTTCGGAATATTTACCTGCTGCATTTTTTAAAAAAAATGTTATTCCAGAATATAGAAGTCAAACTCTGTTGATATTTCACACCAAAGTTGTGTGGTGAAGCTGTGAGCCTAACAATTCCTCTTAGTTTTAAACCTCTTTTCAAAGGTTGTACCACTCCAGTTCCAGGTAAAAGCTTAGAAATGGTGCTGTTTATGGAGGGCAATCTATCACAACTTAACAAGAAAATCCATGGTGTGTATGAGGGAATGGGCCCATAGCTCACAGTAACTGTCTGCAGTTATTGGATCTATATTTATAAATGTAACTCGTGTCCAGTACAGGCTTTCCAAGTGGTAGATTCCAGTGTTTGAGGTGATGGTGTCTGTTGTGTCCAAATGTTTTTAGTTCGTAACCAATTTAAAACAACTTACAACTGTATCTGGCAAACAACATCCAATTGCTACTATTAAACATTCAAACAGGTTGTGGGGCTTGTTCTTTCTAATACCCTTTGCTGGGATTAGCATATAGATAGAACTGGTTGCATTGATATTGATCCACTGTAATGTATATAAAGCTAAGGATTAGAACAAACATAGCCCTACCTAATGGTTATATTTATGATTTATCAAATCTAATTGTCATTTTAAGACATTTCTGTCTCTATGATCCTGATTCTAAATGGCTTTCTGTTGACAGTAGATGGTTAGACTGTGCATACCTCTCAACTTTAGCCAAATGGTTTTGAAATGCAATTTAAAAATCTGTAATTGATGTGACAATGCCACGACTAGTAAAGGGTGGGTTAATATTGGGTGTTGTGCAAAGTTTGGACATTATGTGTGTATGCATGTCACCAATTAGTCTTATGCATCCCATTTTATCTGACTAAATTTCCTAAGCGCTGTCCAAATGTTTTATGTATTCATATTCTTGATGTGCATAAATATGTGCCAACAAGCAGATGGAGGGGCGTGTGGCCTCAATGCCAAATCAAGCTTCATTTCTTAGCTGAGTGGATGAGGGAGGTGTTCATCGCTCCCTGTTGTATTTTTTTTTAACCAGCTCCCCCTCCCCAATTATAAATGACTTGGGATGGGAAAATAAGGCATGTGAGTGGACCCTTCTGCCAGAACTGTGAATATCAACATTACTGAGCCACAGGACCAAGGAAAATCCCGGTTGGAAACACTGTTCATTAAAGCACTGTTGAGCCATAATATTTTCTCACCTATATCCCTGGAGAAAAATCAGCCAGGGTACTGAGGTGTATTTGAAAGTCCAATTCCTTTCCATTATCCAGCTGCCTCTTAGCATCCTGTGTTTTTAACTGATGTTAATCAGCTCTCTTGCACTGTCAAGCTCGGTTATTCCTTCCAGGGTTTTAAGAGATCCTGATAGTGAAACTATCTATTTTAAGCTGCCTGATCTAAATGGAGTAAACCTTATTTAGCTTGTGCTGTAGAACTGTAGGGAAAAAAAAGTATGTTCCTCACAATAATTTTGCAACTGGAGAGTGTGCTAAAAATACATTCTAAGTGTTTGTGTGTTTTTACAGGGTGTTCTTAATTACAGGAGCCATAATGAATATAATCTTTTATGAGATTTTATCATGGATTCCAGTGTATTAATATTTGAGGACGTTACATCAATGGTCCATTACATCAATGGTGTCAGGTTAGGAATTTCAGTAATGATGAAAGAATGGTAGCATATATTCATGCTGTAATGGTGATGATGTGTTAGAGTGATATAGATTGTTGCATTGTGGAATAGAGGGTGTGTGGTAGATGGGTGCTCATAGCCTTAAGTTGCTACACAAATTCAAATGTGTTTTTAAAAAGCTAATGGCTAACATAATATTATAGATTGGTGGACTACACAGTAGCTTCATCGCGTGAGCACAATGTAATTACTTGATATTCTGTTTCATATACTGTGAGGAAATAATTGCTTTTGAGGGAATGATGTCTGATAGAGCAGTCAAATATTTTGTATCTAAAGGAAGCATTCTGACCAGAATCTGGTGTGATCTAATTGCATCTCTGTTGCATTAATTTTTAATTTGTGCATTTAATTCTGGCTCTCACTTCCCAACCATTCTGCTTTTAAAATAATGTTTCCAACATTTTGTCAATTTTTCAGGAGTTATTGAACAGCAATTTGGTTTGAAAATGAAAAGGCCTGATGGCACAGATTTAGCATATATGTGAAATTCTGTTGGAGGAATCTTTGGTGGAATTTAACCTTTATTCCTCCCCACCCCGACACCGTAATAGATCAACGTTATTCCTGATTGTCATTTTATTTCTTATGCAAAAATAGGGTAAACTATTGTATGATTACTGGCTTGGGGAACTCAATATCCCAACTCTCCATATGGATTTACTTGTCTGCAGAATGTAGAGGCTATAGGGTGTGCTGTATCAATTTGCCAAGCTTATTTCTAATTCACTTCCTTTCTCCACAAACTTGGAGATGAACCAAGATGGTGAAATTGCCAGTCCCTTCCGGGTAGCAGAGCACCCTGACTTGGACATTAGCTGATCTTCCTTCATATCTCTCTTCATCAAAATCCTGACTCTATCAAGACAAAAGCCAAAGCAGTTCAGAAATGAAGGCACATTGACATCTGGGTACAGACAATAAACGTGGCCTGTGAACACATCTCTTAAATATTTTATGTTTTAAAAAGGTGGATTTTAAAACTTATTACTTGTCATGGGGGATCAAAGCAGTATAGAAACTTGGGTGAAAATATGAAGCATGTCAAAGAAATAGTAAGAAGGCAACAGCAAACTTATCTTTTAAAGATCTATACATTGTAAGAAGATGGAAGGACTGATTGTCAAGAGCCCTAGGAGTTGCTGGCAAACATCAAGTGAACAGTGTGATGAAAGTTGTTTTGTTACACATGGGGTTTGCTACATGGAGGATGACAGTGCAGGATTGTGTGTTTGAAATTTAGGAAATTTAGGAGGAAAAGTAGAAATTTAGGGAAGGACAGACCACATTAATGCGGATGAAATAGAGACACACAAGAATGGTTGCAACAGTGTCAGAGGATATGGTCTAGAGGCTGCTGAGAGACTACAAGATGTACTAGACTGAGTCTATCTAATAAACAATTATATTTTCCAAAGGTTGCTTCTATATTGCAGCAATAGTACTTGGCTATGATGTGGAGGCAATTTGAAACAGAAATCTGTAGATGTGTGATCTTTTATACGTCTAAGTGGCAGGGTACACAAACTAATGATATTTATACAAATGTATTTGTTCTTGAATGGATTAAGTTTGCTGCTAGGTGACCTCTTGGATTTTGTTGGAACGCAAGTAATGAGCATTGAACTCAATTATTTGCCCTCATTGGGACCCATTTAATCAAACTATTTCAGTCAAGCATCCATTGAATAAATGTCAACTGCACAAACTTCTTAACATTGGGCAGAAAATCTGTAGGAACATGTAAACTGCAAAAGTAATTATCAGTCATCGTTTGGCAAAATTGGGTTTTCTTGTTCAAGCGACATTCCCCTTAACCTCAAACACTTAACTGAGGCATTGGTAATCCTATTGCACACTTGGGCTTTGCTGTGATTCTGGTGAAGTATCAACATTACATAGAGAGCCGAAAGGCTTGTGAACAAATTCAATTCGATTCCCAACAGTGGGTAATGCCCTATCATTGGTGAGTACCTGGTCCAGGCTATTCCTGTCAGATCCATGTTTGCTAAGGTGGCTGCTCTTTTACATTCTATGCTCACAGCCTCAACTCAAGGTCATTTAAAAATCTGCTCTCCCATGCCTCAAACCACACTCACTGCTCCCTATCCCTTGTATTTGGTGACCTACATTGTCTCATGGCCAAGCTGTGTTCAAATTCTAAAATTGTCATCCTTTTTTCAAATCCAATATTTCTGCCTATCTCTGTGACCTCGTCCAGACCTATAATCCTCTGACCTGTCTGTAAACCTCTAGCTCTGGCCCCATGAGCATTCCCGATTTTCATTGCTTCACTGTTGACCATGTCTTCCATTGCCTAATGACCATGCTTTGCAATTCCCTCCAGTAGCTATTTCCCCCCTCTCTATCTCATTTAAAAAGAAAGCAATTGTTCATGGGATATAAGCGTCTTTGGCTGGTCAACATTTATGCCCAACCTGAATTGCCCAGAAGGCAGTTGAGTCAACCACATTGGTCTGAGTCTGGAGTCACATGGTGGTCAGACCAGTTAAGGACAGCAGATTTTCTCCCCTAAAGGACAATATTAAACCAGATGGGATTTTATAAATATTGATATTGGTTACATGGTCATCATTAGGCCAGTGTTTTATTCCAAAATTTCGTTGAATTCAAACCTGACCATCTGCCATGTTGGGATTTGAACCTGTGTCCCAGAAACATTAGCCTGCGATCTACGATAGCTTATCTAGTGATAATGCTACAATGCTACTGTCTTCGCCAACTGGGTCAGCTTTCTTTAAGAAACAGTCTTTAAAACCAACCTCTTTGCCTAAACTTTTGCTCATCTGAGCTCATATTCCCTCCAGGGTCATATTTTGCTCTTTAAGGCTCCTGTGAAGTTTTATTTCTTTAAAGGCACCATGTAAATTCAAGTATTTGTTATTGGGTGATAGGCTATTCCATCTATGCCAATGTTCAGTGAGTTGGATGGGAGTTTCAGCTGGGTTCACATCCACTGTGCACTTGACAGACTCTGTGAGTTTGGTACAAATTATTGCAAAGCAATTCTTTTCTCCAGTTTGACATTCTTTGAGGGTTTGTTGGGGAAGATGGGGTGGATTGGAAGGGGTGGAATGATGCTTTCCAATGCTTGCTATTCCTGTGATTTTCAGGATGGATTGCTCATTTGTTCGGTGTTCTGGTCAGGGGACTTGGGGACTTTTAATTACTTGCAAAATTTCAGGTTGAGTTTGAGGTGGGTTGAAGGTTCAGTCTGCAGCAGATGTTCCAATGTTTTGGACTGACTCCAAGGAGTTTTAAACCTGCAGTCATTTACTAATGACATGGAGAAAGTCACTACATCTCAATAAGAAGCTGGTGAACTCCTGTTGAAGTAATGGAGCAAAGAGCAGGTCCTTAGGCACCTGAAACCTCTTTATTCGTTTCTTTAGCAGGTGGCAAGCAAATACCTTTCTCTAACTTCTTATTTTGGTGGGCAAGAGAGGGCTTGTGTGTGGATGGGGCAAGGGAATTGTTCAAGCAGAATCCATTGCATTGGGCCAGTAACAGTTCTGTGATTCTGTGAATTGCTGTTCCAGGGCCAGTATATGTTCCACAATATTTTCCCTCCAGTGGTAATAGTTACATCATTTAAATAGACTCACAGCTGAGACAGACTGCCACAAATTAGATTTGTGGCAGAAAAGCAAAATATCAAGTGCTGAAATCGAGCTTCAAGAGACATAAATTTCCTTGCAACAGATCTGTCAAAAGAAATGACACTGTGTTCTGACCTTTCGAAGGAGAATGTCACGTGCATTGTCTGTCGACAATTTTTGATAAACTGACAGAATCTCAGAAATCTGCAAAATCCCACGCCCCCATTCCACATGTAAACAGATTAATTTCATAAACCCTCAGCATCTGGAACTGAACATAAAAGGAATTCAGAACGATAGCAACTCTGTGGATTTCTCATTCTGGGTATTAAGTGATGTTTTCCTCAGATTTTATTTAAGATGTGGATGTTTGAGCAGGATATGTTGCAAGTCTTCAGAACTCAGCTTGACTGAGGTTCTGCTGTAAACCAGCAACTTCCAGTGCAGTTAACGTGCATCGCTCGAGATGTGGCATCATCTTTTTTGTCTTGATTTCTTTGTGGTTTTTCTCTCGTTGTCAATCAGTTCTTTCAAGAGCATTTTTTTGTTGCCAGCTGATAAAGACCAGCCATGATTGAACTGAGTGATGCAGCAGTCCTAAGGGGCTGTACAACTTACTCTAGTTTCTACAAAATGTCATGGTTCAGCATCTACTTTCCTCTTCTCTATATTGTTGCAATGGATTTTTCATCGGGAGTTCTCCTGTATCCCTTTGGATGTACAGGAGGAGGAACCGTAGTGGGAGCTTAGACTACACCAGCGGGGCTCTGCACCCATCCAGCTGCAAACCCATATTAACATTGGCTTCAGCAGAGTTGCATGTGCCCTCACCCACCCAAGTTGTGGAGGCTTTGATTTACTGAGAAAACCACAATGCAGTAATCAGCCTTCTCACCCACTCCCATCAATGCCTGGAATTGCCAGTGGCTGTGACCACCACTTAACTTGTACGTGTTGGTGTTGTTTTAATTTTGCACTGGGAACATCATGGATATCATAGAATCACAGAGATGTACAGCATGGAAACAGACACTTCAGTCCAGCTCACCAGATATCCTAAATTCATCTAGTCCCAATGGCCAGCATTTGCTCCTTATCCGTCTAAATTCTTCCTATTTACATACCAATCTAGATGCCTTTTAAATATTATGATTGTACCAACCTCCACCACTTCATTCCATGCATGCACAATCCTCAGCATGAAAAAGTTGCCCCTTAGGTCCCTTTCATATCTTTTCCCTCTCACCTCAAAACTATACCCTCTAGTTTTCAACTCCCCTACTCTGGGAAAAAGACCTTGGCTATTCATTCTATCCACACCCCTCATGATTTTATAAACCTCTTTAAGGCCACCCCTCAGTCTCCAATACTCCAGCAAAAATTCCATCACATTCCTGATGAAGGGCGTATGCCTGAAATGTCGACTCTCCTGCTCCTCGGATGCTGCCTGACCTGCCGTACTTTGCTAGTGCCACACTTTTTGACTCTGACTCTCCAGCATCTGCAGTCCTCGTTTTTTCTACGGAAAATAGCCCCAAGCTGTTCAGCCTGTGCCTGTGGCTCAAACCCTCCAAACCTGACAACATTCTTGTATATCTTTTCTGAACCCTTTCAAGTTTAACAACATCTTCCCTAAAGCAGGGAGACCAGAGTTAAATGAAGTATTCCAAAAGTTGCCTAACAAATGTCCTGTATAGTTGCAATATGACCTCCCAATTCCTATGACTCAACGCATGATATCAATCAGCCCGGAATGGACAGATGCATAGAACTATTCTCAGTCATTGCAGGCTCTATGATTTCTTTCAGATGAGATATTAAACTAATCAGGTGGATGTAAATGAGCTTGCTGCGGTATGCTGCAGGGAGCAAAAATAGGTCCATGACCTGGGCAATATTAATCTCCCAACAAACACCTACAGAGCAGCTGGTAATCATGTCATTGCAGTTGTAGGACCCTGCTGTTTGTGAATCGGTCACTGTGTTTCCCACTCAACATTTGTAACGTCCTCAGTAATCCTTGATTATAATGTAGCTTGGGACATCCAGAAACCATAAGTGAAACTTGGTCTTCTCCTTTTTCAAGTGCAACCACTGCATGAGAGAAATGAGCAATTTTTTAAAGAGATTAACAATATTTTCAGTTGTGTACATAATACCAATGTAACCCCATCAAATCTATTATGCAATGACCTTACCTGTTTTGTGAGCAAAAGAGACCACTGTCCTATTGTATAGCTTATCTGTGATTATCACCAGTACCATATAATTGAATTCTCAGACAAATACATTAATCTTTGGCAGTCCACTTTTCCACCCGTTCCCAACTGTCAAAGGTTGATCTCAAGGGGCTGTAGAACAGTCAAGGCCACCCCCTGTAACTATGACTTAAAACACAACACAAACCCAGAGCACAGGGCAGGAAGAAAAACATCAACCTCAGAAATCAGTAAACATAGTACTGGATTACTGGAACAATGTTTTCGATGCCTTGACAGATCTGGTTTGGTCTGCAACACACAGCACAAAATTTCAAGGATTGTTGTACATTGCAAAACCTCTCTTTCTTCAAAGGGCCAACAGAAGGACAACCCTACAGATACAGTAAGGATAGCAATAAGAGGACCTGGAGCAGACTGGAGAAGCTGCAAGGAAAAACCCATTGGTGAATGTGGAAGAGTGTTAATTGGAAATGTGGCCCACACATTAAGTGTCCTGTTTGCATTTTCTATGTTCCTTATAGAAATATATTTCCATCTTCAGCATTCTGTTGCTGAGCAATTCATAAGACTCCCACTGATGCCATCCAATGAGTCTCAATCTTGGATTGGGACAAGAAACCCTCAACAGAAATACCAACTGCACTGTTAGCAATATGTCTTGCTGTTTTCTATTACAGTGGTCACAGGATGTTGAGTTTGTTCTTGCCGCCTGAGTTGGTGCTTCATTATCATTATGCATCTGTCTTACTTCCTCATTCTGAGGTGACCGTCTTGACAGGTGGTTCTTGGGATACGCTTTGGGCTTTCTTCCTAGTAGTCACATGTTCAGAAGGACCTGCTGCATATTGTTTTTTCTGGCCAGCCTGGGACATGTATTCCTTCTGACACATCAGCAGACTTCAAATTGATTTGGTGGGAAGATGTCAATGTGTTGGTGTTCTGATAGACATTAACATCACTCATATCCCTTCAAGTTTCAGCTGAGGTCTCATGGACTGTAAAGGTGAAAAGTTATGTCATTTTAAATATCATTAAAATTCCACCAAGTACAAGGCTTCCTTTTCCTTTTAAACATTCTAGATGTAGAATAATGACAACAATGAACTGGCTTTCGTCTGTGATGGTTTCTTTCCCGATATTTCTGTGACATTGTAACTTCACCAATGAAGCCATCAATTTTATAAACCCACACAACTTGATTGTTGTTGATAATAGAAACCAAGGGCACTCTCTACTGACTTCAACGGTAGTTGCTGACAAAGATCTAGCGATCTCTATTTTGTGATTTTTCTCTTTTGATTTTTCAATACTGGTGATCTCTAGACATGCAGCCGCAGTGATGTCAGCAAGCAGATAGGCATCCAATCACACTGAAGTATTCAATCACATCAAGTTCAAAAGTTAAAGGCACTTCAATTTTAATTTAAAATTTCAAGTTCAGAATTATTGATTAGATTATTGTGGAAGATAGATAAACAGATTGAGTAAATGTGCTTGCATAAATGTGGATATATCTTGTCAGGTAACATTCCATACATTTAAAATAAATTTGGTAGGAATATGTGGAGTATTTAGCAGTAATTGTGAAGTTAATACTCCATTGAATTCCCTGTAAGATCACATTTAATAAAGTATATCTTTTTCATGTGCTTTTGCTGTGGATTTAATAGAGTTAGAAGTGCAAATTTTTGTCAATACAATTGATTTCCTTTTATTGTAGTTTGAGAATGACTCAATAGCGCATCCTCTGGAGGATAGAATCACTGATAGCAACTTCTGGATAGTGCAAACTCCAAGGCTGAATTATCCCAAAGACTCTATGTCCCTAACATTAAGACTAACTTCAGGCTCCTAAGTCTACATTTGTGTACAGCAGGGATTTTAATGAGGTGCCCTCCTATTTTTCCACCTCTCTGCTCTTTGTTAATTAAGGACTGAAGAGATGGACACGAGACAGGTAGGATACCTTGTACAGGAAGATGGATATAGTAAATTTAAGATGACAGTAAGCACATTGCCTTGTGATTGTTGGAGAACATCTCTGAGGGGATTACAGAGGACACCATTTTTGCCTGTTACCCACATTTTGGCCGATGGGGGTTTATGGCTCCATTGTTACTGGACTGTCACTTGAAGGCTACCTCCTTGAAGCTGGTGATCTCCCTGCATGCTGGCTGACTATCCTGCAGCTGGCAAAATGCCGGTGGCTCTGCTTAATGATCCATAATAGGGTCTTCATAACGAAAATTGACCATCCGCCGACATGGAGTGGGTAGTTGGTCTGTGTGTTGGGTCACCTCCTGCCTGCCACTGGGAAACGTCCCTTGCAGCAGGACCTTGTTATTTTACAGGGTCCCTCACCTCTATCTCTTCCACCCAGGAGCTGCTAAAATTCAGGCCCTGGAGCTGTTCCCAGCAGCAAAGACCATGAAGGCTAAACAAAATGCTGCAATCATCACCATCACAAAACCTGGGTCATCATGATACTCAAACACTATTCATGCAGTCCATCAGTGTGTTCTGTGATTGTAGAAATACTTTTTTGAGCAGTCTGCTCTGAAAGATGAGTTAAGAATGTGATTCCTGAATATTTGCCAAACTAATGGTTTTTTTTGTTGCTTAGCAATTAATGATAGTGACATTTTCAAAATCAGTGTGTTTTTTTCTCCGAGGAGATGTATTTCAATGGAAGAGAGCACATTATTCAGTCAAACCTAGACATTTTATTCTGATTATTTTTATAGGTTTCCATGACTTGCCTTACTCTTAGAGCAGCATTCATACTCCTTATACTTAGCTCTCCAGGTATCTGAGCCATTTTGTCAGTGTAGAGAACCCTCTATGAATTATCTGCTCCTGATTTTGCCAAATGTTCTCATGTGACCTTCTTTGACTTTGGATGGAGTAGAAAAATACTGCACTTGACTTTAATTTGGGACTTAACTGCCAAATAAACTTATGGAGCTGGAAAGTGTGAAACTGCAGTAACGTAAAATGTACTGACCCTAGATGGAAACCATTAATTGTTGAACAACAAGAAGAACACTGGCTAGCACATGGTGTAGTAGGAAATAATAGTGTGGTGAACATAGACAAATTAATGGCCCAGAATTTGCTGGATGGAGCATCTCACAGCATGCACATTTTAGTTGATGTTTCTTTTCCCTTGTGCACCAGTGTGAAATTTTTTGCAGCATCTAATGTTGGAAAGGTGGGTTATTAGCAATTATACAGCATCTGGTACCTTGGTGAATGACATACCTTGTTAGAACTTGATTTAAAAACAGGGAAAGTACCAGCACAATGATGAAGGAGAAACAATTCTGAATTAGTTTCAAATCAGACACAAGAAGAGAAAGGAAGAGAGGGAAAGAAAGCTTGCTAGGGAAAGACAGAAGAGAGAGAAAGAGATGATGGAAAAAAGACAAGTGAGAAAATGCATTTTTAAATTTTTTAAATTGTTAACCATCTGTTGGGGTGAGAATCTAGTTTCAGTTGTTCCCGTTCTGGGTGGAGGAGGGAGAGTGGTCAAGTAGAACCACAGTTTTATCTATTGAAAGATTCTTGTGATAGTGAATGCCACTCCCAAGTTCTCATGACTTGCTTAACTTATTTTTTTCAACACAGATGTAGCAATTTCAGCAACACTAAGGTGAGGTAATGGTGAGCCATCATTGTCATGAAGTTAAGAGCAGAAAGTCATAAATCTCCTCCCAATTTGTTACAGTTCATGATTATTTACACAGGAAGAATTTCCAGTGCATTAAATACGTGATACTGTAAACAATATGAAGGATGAGTAGCCATCGGAGGGGATTGGATGGGGGTAGGGAGCAGGGTTGGAGTTGGGGATTGGGGGAGTGGTAGTGAGGATTGAGAGTTCGGAATGGGAATGGGGTTGGGTACAAATAGAGAATTTTGCAACAACCAGTCAATGGTTTGATTTGATTTGATTTATTGTTGTCACATGTACCACATTACAGAGAAGAATTTTGTTTTGCAAGAAGTATAGGCAGATCATAATGTACAAGGACATACGGATCATAGAGTTTTTAAACAGAGTGAGGCATCCAAGGTTATGACTGCAAAGGAGCTTTACAAAAGCAAGATCAACCAGGAGAAAGTGAGGACTGCAGATGCTGGAGATCAGAGCTTAAAAATGTGTTGCTGGAAAAGCACAGCATGTCAGGCAGCATCAAAGGAGCAGGAGAAACAACGTTTTGGGCATAAGCCCTTCATCAGGAATGAGGAGAGTGTGCCAAGCAGGCTAAGATAAAAAAGTAGGGAGGAGGGACTTGGGAGAGGGGCGTTGGAAATGCAATAGATGGAAGGAGGTTAAGGTGAGGGTGATAGGCTGGACAGGGGGGTGGGGGCGGAGAGGTCGGGAAGAAGATTGCAGGTCAAGAAGGTGGTGCTGAGTCTGAGGGTTGGGACTGAGAAAAGGTGGGGGGGAGGGGAAATGAGAAAGCTGGAGAAATCTGCATTCATCCCTTGTGGTTGGAGGGTTCCTAGGCGGGAGATCAATATTAGGTTAGAAATTAGAGAAGTACAGCAAGTCAGGCAGCATCTGAGGAGCAGGAAAATCCTGAAACGTCAATTTTCCTGCTCCTTGGATGCTGCCTGACTTGCTGTGCTTTTCCAGCACCACTCTAATCTTGACTCAACTCTCCAGCATTGGCAGTACCCAATTTTGCCTGGAAATTAGAGACGTCCGTTTAGCGGTCTAATAACAGCAGGGAAGAAGCTGTTCTTGAACCTGTTGGTGTTTAAGCTTCTTTACCTTCCGCCTGACAGTTAGAAGAGAGTATGAGTGGGGTGGGAGGGGTCTTCGGTGATGTTGGCATCCTTTCCATGGCAACAAGAGGTGAAAGTGGAGTCCATGGATGGGAGGTTGGCTTTTGTGATCTCTGTAGCTTTGCTTCCATCCAATCCATCAGGAGCAGACAGCTACCTTTGTAGTTGCATCACAAGCAGGGGAAGGGGTGGAGGGGTTAGTGCTTAAAGTGGTCAGTTTCTCACCCACAGAGGTTCCTGATTGGCTGCAATTGCAAAATTGTCACTGTGTGCAAAAGAACAGAACCTCTGAGACTCTCCACAACCAATTGAACTTTTAATTTTCCGATTTAACTCAGAGCTGCAAACTACTGTTTCTTTTAAATAAGGTCTAAATCAATTGATCAATGACTAAGCAGAATTGGATCAGGGAATAAAGCAATGTGTGGCTTTGAAAGCCTTTATGAGATTCAACAATAATTGTCCACATAAATCTTGATCAAAAGGATTAAGAACCTTTTGTGCAGATACTGAGAATAGCAATCTGAGTAAAACAGGCAGTACAGGAATGCTTTGGATGGGGGAAACAGGTCAGGGAAGCTGAGATACTGGCACAAAAACAGCGAAATAAGGAGAGAAGGTGCAGGACTAGCATTGTTATGTGGTTTAATTTTATTCAGTCATCTCTACATTTCAAAGTTATCATCTTAATAGCTTTACTTTTTTCTTTCCTGATTGATTATTAAAAGCATTTATCATGTTCAAAGTTTGTGAGAAGATTTGTAGCTCGGGTGCTCATTGTTGTGGTTCTGTTCGCCGAGCTGGGAATTTGTGTTGCAGACGTTTCGTCCCCTGTCTAGGTGACATCCTCAGTGCTTGGGAGCTTCCTGTGAAGCGCTTCTGTGTTGTTTCCTCCGGCATTTATGGTGGCTTGTCTCTGGGCCAAAACACACTGCAGTACACCAGAACTGCAAAAAGAGGAAGAAGAACACCTATACAATGTATTCACCAAAAACGGATACCCCCGCAATTTCATCAACAGATGCCTAAGGGAAAGACAACGGAATGAGGACATGCCACAACCCAAAGGACTAGCCATGTTACCATACATCAAGAACATTTCTGAACTGACAGCAGACTACTACGACCACTAGGACTCATAACAGCACACAAACCAACAGCCACTCTCAGACAACAACTCACCAGGACAAAGGACCCGATACCCAGCATGAGCAAAATCAACGTAGTGTACAAAATCCCGTGCAAGGACTGCACAAAACACTACATAGGACAAACAGGAAGACAGCTAACGATCTGTATCATCAACTAGCCATGAAACGACACGTCCAGTTATCCTTAGTAGCCTCACATGCAGATGACAAGCAACATGAGTTCCACTGGGACAACATTACTATTATAGGACAAGCCAAACAGAGAACAGCCAGGGAATTCCTAGAGGCATGGCACTCATCCACAGATTCTATCAACAAACACATCGACCTGGACCCAATATACCGGCCACTGCAATGGACAGCTGGAACTAACAACCGGAAGTGGCAGAGACAAACCACTATAAATGCCAGAGGAAAGATCACAGAAGCGCTTCACGGGAGACTCCCAAGCACTGAGGATGTCCCCTAGACAGGGGACAAAATGTCTGCAATACAAATTCCCAGCTCGGCGAACAGAACGACAACAGCATTTATCATGCTTTACAGAAAACAAAAGCTTTATTCAAGATTTTCTCTCAGTACACACTTATCCTTAATTTGTATTTATGACAGTGTGCTCTAACTGGACTATCTTATCTTGGATACCTTTTAATCGGTGAGTATTATCTGATTTGTATCAGTCTTTGCTTTGCCTTCTTTGCACCCTTTCTCTGTATGATTTCCTTTACAAGTGTAGACCATAATTACATCCAGCACTTGGACTGAGGTCTACTGGTTTCTATATAGCTCCAGCATAACGTGTGCAGACAAATAATCCACTTTTCCAACAATGTCTTCACTTACATTCAGTTTGTCATTTTAATTACATCTCCTTGTTCTCTGATTGAGCAAGTTTCCCATAACTCTCAGTTCCTTTCCAGGTTTCTGTCTGGCAATTCAAATTGCTTCAATGTATTGTACTGCCAATTTTTCCCCATTGTGCAATACTTTACTGTTGCCTAGCACTGCATATGCTTTTGATTTAGACCTTCTGCAAATCTTTCATTTGCTCTTCCTTATTGCCCGGACTCTATTTCGGAGTTGGCCGTAGCTTTATCATGCCTCACCATCAGTTTCTGCATTCAGGTCTCAGGATTTCCAACTCTGTACGGAGGGATTCCGAGAGATAATGAAACACGATCCCCTCACTTCTAATCACCTTGTGCCCATACCCTGGTACTGTCAGCCAGATAACACAACACCATTGCACACCAATTTTAAGCAGTCAGTGTTTTCTAACAGATTGAATGATATAAATCAGACATTTTCCCCACTTTGCATTTTTAAAAATTTCAAATAGGTGCAAGAGTTCAAAGAGAATTGAAAAAGATATGTATTACAACATTGTTCAGTGACCTAGGAAATAGGATTTAGGGGAATAATCTTTCAACTTGGGGATTCCAAGGCAATCTTGCAGGATTTAAAAGAACACACCTCCTGTCATCTATCAAAAGGCTATCAGTCATGATGAGTGTCATTAAGTGTTTTTCTTCTGTCCTGTAGAATTTTGTGATTTCTTATTCCTCGTATTAAACCAGTTCTCTATCTGGTCTTGAATTTTTGTTTCATCAACAGTCACTGGTGCGTCCTTACCAAATGATTTCTGAAAGTCCAAACATGTGATGTGGCAACTATTATTTTATTTCTAATTAGTCCTAGAATGTTTGGGATAATCATCAAACAGGATCTTCTATTTCTAAAGTCATGCCATTTGTTATTCAACTATTATTATATAGGAACTCCAGTAACCAGTTCCTTCTAACGTTTACCATTATTTTATTTTCTGTGAGTATTGAGCTATTAAGCCAGTAGTTCACTGGATTGCATCTCTAATAGGACTAGATATGCTGTTTGCAATCCCACATAGCCTCTTCTGTGCCCAATTATTCTTATATGTTTTATCCAGTGTACTACAAACTTCCTTTGATTACAGTTATGCCCAGTAATTTCCATTCATTCTGTTGCTATAAACCATTAGCTAATGAATGTGGCTTGTTGTTACAATTGAATGCCTCTCTGCAGGATTTAGTGAACGTTACTGTTATATGAGGAAAAAGTCCCAAACTGTGAATAGAACTGAGCTGAAAAGAATAACTTCCTGATTGGTGATGCACGTATCTAATGGAAAATATTCTCAAAAATCGCTAATATTCCTGTATTAGATTTACCAATCATCTGATGGCAATTGTTACAAATCCACTCTGTGGAATTCAGTGATTCTCTCGCAATAATACTTGAGATAAAAACAGTGATTGTTGAAACCGCACCAAACTGGGCTAGTTTGTGAAGCCCTCTCTGGATTCGAAGAAGTAAAACCATCTGATTTACAATTCCAGAAAATTCTGCTCTAAGATTTAATAATTCAGATCAACTGGGAGTGAGATAATGGGCTTCTTGAGACACACTTTCTGATTATATTTTTTTAATGGATCAGACTCAGTCAGTGGTCAGGGATGACAGTGAATCAGTGGTAAGGTAATGGAGCTTGTGGCTAGACTGGCAGACACGAGCTATCTTCTTCCTAATATTTAACTGGGGTAACTTGTGGCTCATCCAGGAATGGATTTTGGATAAAGATTAGACAATACAGAGGCTCTGGCACCAGGGTGCATCTCGAACCTGACATCATGTCTTCAGATTAGATTAAAGTGTAGAAACAGGCCCTTCAGCCCTACAAGACCACACTGACCCAACGAAGCACAACCCACCCAGACCCATTTGCCCCTAACACTAGGCAAGGCCAATTCACCTAACCTACACATTTTTGGACTATGGGAGGAAACCGGAGTACCCAGAGGAAACCCATGCAGACACAGGAAGAATGTGCAAACTCCACGCAGTCAGTTGCCTGAGGCGGGAATTGAACCCAGGTCTCTGGCACTGTGAGGCAGAAGTCCTAACCACTGTGCCACCGTGCCGCCCACTTAACCACTTAAAGGCAGTTGTGATAAAGAAGCAAGCCTTGTACTGCAGAGAGGCATTGTGAGGGCAGGAATGGATGTTAGCATTCATTTCGGGAGGGCTAGAATACAAGAGCAGGGATGTCCTGCTGAGGATGGATAAGGCTCAGGTTAGACCGCATTTAGAATATTGTGAACAGTTTTGGGGTCCATGTCTAAGAAAGGACATCCTGGTGTTGAAGGGGCTCCAGAAGATGTTTACAAGAAAGATCCCATGAATTGTTATGTCCTGGGCAATTGAGGACTCTGGGTCTGTACTTGATGGAGTTTAGAAGGATGAGGGAGCATCTCATTGAAATGCTGAGAGGCCTGGGAAGAATGGATATGGAGAAGATGTTTTTGCTGGTAATAGAGATGAGGACCCAAGGGTGCAGTCTCAGAGTAAAGGAACAAACCTTTAGAATGAAGATGAAGAGGAATTTCTTCAGTCAGAAGGTGGTGCATCTGTTGCTACAGGAGACTATCAAAGTCAGTCACTGGGTGTATTAAAGACATGGATTGATAGATTATTGATAGGTAAGGGGATCAAGGGTATGAGGGGAAGGCGGGAGAATTGGATGAAGAAACTTAGCAGCTGTGATCAAATTGCGGAGCAGATTCAATGGGGTGAATGGCCTATTTCTGTTTCCATATATTATGGTCTTATAGTTTTATGGCAGGAAAAATGGCCAATGAAGGGGATTATCTGGCTGTGACTGGATCCGTCAGAATAGAACCTGATGAAGTCAATCCCTCTCAGCTGGCTGATAGACATTGGAGGAGAATGGTAAGATTAATTACGAAGACGTGGGATTAGGCTTTATGATTACTTGCTTGCATGGAAACAGCGAGCTGAGTGGCCTTCTCCTGTGCTGTAAATTGCAACAACTCCAAAAATCTGAGAGAATATTCCTTATACACTATTTTCGACACTTGGGGCTATCACCAATCTCTGTAGTAACTATACTGCTCTGAGCAACCATGCTTAATGCTGACATTAGGATCTGAACTAGAAAATGTTCTCTGTTCCAACACTAACATTTCTCATTTTGATGAGAACAGCAAGTCAAATAAGAAGACAAAATTAATTTAAAAACAGATCATATTTCAACTTTCATACCTGTGTTTTATAGTCACTTCCAGAAGTTGTGTTCCACTCTTTGTTACTTTTCAATGAAGGGAGTGCTCCTGGAAATAATAATCTGGGCATCTTTTCAAATGTATTTCGAACGGCTGTGAATTTACACCATTTTCCAAATAGTCGTAACTTTGCAGTTGCTTGGTATGTGCAGACCCCCTTGAATATTGCTGAGATGACAGACATCCTGCTGAATCTTTTCTTACTGTAGTCAACAGGACAAACACAAGAATGCCAAATTTCAAATGATCACAACTATTTATACTGTAGGCAAAAAAGGGTGCTGATTGCTTAGCATGTCGACTCTGATAAAAGCTTAAACACACCTACCTACAAGCTCAAGAACAGTCTTTTCCCTGTTGTTATTAGACTTCTTAATGGATCTCTCACATTTCAAATTTAATGTTGATCTTGCTTTGTGTTCATCTTCTTTGCAACCATAAATTTGTATTCCTCATTCTGTTCCAACACCTTAAGATCTTTGTAAGGTATGATTTGGCTGCACTGCAGGCAAAACAAAACATTTCACTGTACTTAGGTACATATGACAATGATAAATCATACCAAATCAAATTTTAAAAACTGACAGGCCAAGGCATTCATGCTAAGTTGCCTTGTAATTCAAAAAAAAGGCACAAGGCTTGAACATATTTCTTTTGTTTGCTGGTAACAATTTCTGATTAGTTTGTGTTTGAAAAACCCAAAATGAAACATGTATTGCTAGATGTGATTCTGCCATTGGGCAACAGTTGCTCAACACTCCTGAGAATGTCATTCGCTACACTGACAACCGACTTATTATAATGAGTTAAGTTCATAATAGCCAATTTAAGGAAATGAATCAAATTCATAACATGGCTCATTATTCATATAATAAAATAATTCATATATAGGAACCAGCTTTCTCTGTCAAAGGAATATGTTCAAGCCTTGTGCATTTTTTGAATTACCAGGGAACTTTGAGACGCTGTAGTTTCTCAATGATTCCTGCATGGCAATGTCTCAATATACTGGAGTCGACTTGACAACCAGTCAGCATCCTGCTGTATTTGTTGGTGTGATCATTTGAAATTTGGCATTCTTGCATTTGGCCTAATGAACCTGTCATCAATGTGTCTCTCTTTTCAGTAATACTTTGTAGTTCCTCAAATGGTGATGGTTGTAGGATGTTAGATCAGATCCACCCATGTGTAATTGGACATATTAAGTTCCATCCTCCCCCGCCACCACCCCCACATTGTTTTGATTGCATCTGACAGTTGCTGATAGGTTGCAAGATGACTATATGATTAATAATCCACAAAATCATCCTGACTTAGATTTCCCCCACAAGCTGGAGTGTCATTTTTTATATGGAAGTTTCTAGGCTACATGAGGAAGACTAACTTCTGAAGGCTGAAGTATTCAACTGAAATATAGGCAGAAGGGGATCATCATTCTGTGTCAATAATTCTTAATAATACCAGTTTATCTTTCTTACCACTGTGAAGTAATTTGCATAACATAAATGTTAATCAAGAATGAACGGTTCTTGCCAGTCTTCTGTAAAGTAACACAATTTGTTGGAGAGCAAATTAAAACCAGACAAGAGAAGAGCTGATGTATGAGGTAAATGTTCTACATTGAATTTTTGATAATGACAAAAAATTCAGATCACTGGTGTTGCTTTATGTTTGCAATGTGTGAACCTGCCCAAAAGGCAAGTACCAAAAGAGAAATTTAGATCAAAGCTTGCACTGCACAGCAGACATGGAGTTTATAAGAAAGCAGAGTGTATAAAGCATATGGAAGAATCTGTCAAAATCATTGAGCCCGTCATTTCTTCACTTGGCTTAGTCGTACGAAAAAGATGTACATAGATCGTTTCTACCTGTGTCCTGCTGACTTGCTACGTCTATTGTTCAAGTCCCACTTGAACCATTTGTGTTTTGGATTTTGAATAGTTTTCTTATAATATATCAGAAGTATGAACTTAGTTCGTGAGCAATTTCATTTTGTGCTAAATAGAGAGGAGTTAT
Organism: Hemiscyllium ocellatum; assembly: GCF_020745735.1. NCBI lineage: Eukaryota > Metazoa > Chordata > Chondrichthyes > Orectolobiformes > Hemiscylliidae > Hemiscyllium > Hemiscyllium ocellatum. The sequence goes on from NC_083439.1 coordinate 13,848,667, forward strand.
GTTGTACAATATTAATATACTTACTGGGCTTATTTATGACCCAATGGTAACAGCCTCAGTGAAAATAGACTGCTCTTTTTTAATCAACAAGGGATTTGGAACTGGCAACACAATGTGTAGATTTATCTGAAGACCTTATTAAGTTTTAATAGATTGAACAGATCCTTCATCAATCCTTTACATCGCTATGTTGTCATGCAAACATGTTCTGTTCAGCTTTAGTGATGTCCTGTAACACTGACCTGTATCCTTTCTGTAAACTAAGTCATCTGATACATTAATGAGTGGATTTTCACATCAGACCAAGCAAACGTTGTGTATCTCTGTACTAAAAATGGACGGTGATAGCAAACCTGACCCCATGGTGAGCACTAGTGCGGGCTGCTTCATACAACATGGTGAGCAGCGGTGCCAATTCCATTCAGCAGCAGCATCCAACATTCTGACAGCACCAGAGGTCTGCGACACAGCTCTGGGAATCTTTCTCGTGTAGACAGTCAGCAGCAGGAAAAAGCTGAACATTCAGGAAGGTGAAAGGAGAAACCCTCAAAGAAAGATTCAACAAGACAGAACTTACAGTAAACCGTAAAAGCATTTCAAAAGATGTGCTACAGCGAGAGAGTTAAGAATTGCTAGAGCTGGAAGATTAGTCACTCCAAGGCAGTTTTTTTGGGGTGATCTGTGGGCGTAGTGGACAATGAGGCTCCACAAGTGAAAATCCTTGGTGGGGAAGGAAATAGTTTTAAATGGTTGCAAAATTATTGACTGGGAAAGTGAGGCATAAGGAAAAGTACTTACAGCTCAGATTGAGTGTTGCTGCCACAGTGTATGTGCCAAGAGAAATCTTTGCTCTGCTCACCATGTTGTATGAGGGGCATATTCAAAATCTATGCACAGAAGGTCTAAGAGAAAAAGTAAGTTAGGTGACTGTTTAAGCCCCTGAAAAGGCCGGGTGTTCCTTATTAAAAGCACATCAAAGGTGGGAAGCATTAATTGGAACCACAGACAGTGAATTCATTCAGGATACAATCGGAACAAAATGTGGGTTATTATCAGAGATGCAGATAATGGGAATTAGCTGGAAAAAAAAATCAAAATAGGCATAATGTTTGGAGCCACATGGAATTCATTCAGTTGTTAAGGACCTCAGTTTTCTACAAATGGTCAAAGGAGTCAAACTGGTTAAAATCAAGAAGCAACTGGTCCAGGAACAGGTAGACATGGAACAACCAGCCAAGGAATATTCTGTTCAGTTTCAGCAGGTTGTGGAATAATCAGTCAAAGGCCAACCAGTAGAAGATTTCTCAGACAGTGTAGACTCATGGCAGAACACAACAGAAAACATTGGGATTAGCTGTTTTGACATATGAAATATATTTCATACAGTTAAGCAAGATGGACTCCTGAGACTACACATGTTTGGCACAAATGTTCGCCACTGCTATCAAAGGAAGTTCAGACTGCAATGATCAGGAAGGTTTGTAAGCACATAGTCACCATATTGTCAATGAGCAGTTTACACCACTTGAACTCATTGATGCATCTTAAACTGAGCTAATTCAGAGCGCAACCTGGCTTGGTGAACAAAAATATATGACAGATTTAGGTCTGACGTCAGATGCTGAAGATGTTTGGAAGACAGAAATTTCAGTTTTCACAATTTCCCAGGAAGAGTCCTCAGTAGCAATGACAGAGACCATACCAGCAGGTAGACATCTTTAAGTCATGGAACTGAGCAAGTCAACATGATGGTTTTGTGAGTCCTGTGATCACTGAGACCGAGTGAAAGTGTCAATCCTATTCAACAAGTTCAAGTAAAGAGCTGACACACTTCCACCCTCAGAGTTGCCAGTGAAGGATGAGAATCTACTGAAACAGATTGAAAATGCGGCTGATAGAACTCCATAGAAGGAATGATCAATGTTCAGAGATCCAGAATGTGTTCAAGAATAAATTTCCCAGTTCAGAGATCCAAGATACTGAAAAACAATGTCATGATTTGGAGATGCTGGTGTTGGACTGGGGTGTACAAAGTTAAAAATCACACAACACCAAGTTATAGTCCAACAGGTTTAATTGGAAGCACTAGCTTTCAGAGCACCGCTCCTTCATCAGGTGGTTGTGGAGGACACAATTGTAAGGCACAGAATTTATAGCAAAGTTTACAGTGTGATGTAACTGAAATTATACATTGAAAAATGCCTTGATTGTTTGTTAAGTCTTTCACCTGTTTGAATATCATGATAGTTTCACTTCTTTCAAAAAAACGTGACTGTGTTGTATTTTGGTTGATGGCACTACTGGACATGTCAGATCCCAAAATTAAATCTATCTTGATAGATCATTATTTTAATTATAGCCAGGAGGTCTCAACATTGAGTTCTCCAATATCAAACAACCTCCCTGTCCATCCCCAGACTCCCTTCCCAATCCCTCCCCATCCCTCCACACTCCTCCCAGTCACCAACCGGATTCATTCCTCCCATTGACCAACCAGGTCATACCCTCTACCTGTCTTCACCTATCTCCACTTCACCACCCTGCCCCCAACTCCTCCTTTACCTGCAGCTTCACCCACAGCAATTCCACCCCCTTTATCTGCAGCTCCCCCCACACCCACCCGCAGTTGTAAAGAAGGGTTACACCCTTTACTTCTCCACCTCCTGACGTTGCCTGGCTTGCTGTATTCTTCCAGCGCCGAAAATGTGTTGCTGGAAAAGCGCAGCAGGTCAAGCAGCATCCAAGGAGCAGGAGAATCGACGTTTCGGGCATGAGCCCTTCTTCAGGAATCTTCTTCCAGCAACACGTTTTCAGCTCTGATCTCCAGCATCTGCAGTCCTCACTTTCTCCTAGAGTATTCTTCCAGCGTCCTAGCTCTCTACCGGAACATTGTCACACAAATCTACAGTTTCTTTAATGACCACACAGAAGTTTATTATATAAAAGATGAAAACAAAAATAAACAGATTTTCTAGATGTAGAACACAGTCTAAAAAAAATCTTAAAACACTGGCCAAACAAATTTTAATCTAATTCCCAGCATAATCACTTTATAGCAATTGAAATCTAGAGGAGTTACCGTCTTCCTCAAATCTTTAATTTTCTTACATGAATACCTCACAAATCTGAGAACTGAAATCTGCACAACATTTTAATGACCTGAAGAATTCTAAACAAACACTCTGTTCTGGAAATTTCTCAGATTAAACTTTTCTACTGAGATAACCGTGCTTTGCTAAACTCAAGTTCTTTCTGGAGAAATGCTATGTTTGTTTCTGAACCCAGTCAGGACTCCATCAAATTGCACTGAAACATTTAATCTCTAAATTTCCTAAACTAAACTCAGCCCTTGATTATCCTCAACCATAACAAGTTAATGGATTTCTATGTTTATATCTCTGTTGTAAATCAGCATCAAGCAGTCTTTCATTAACACAGCAGGGGGTTCCTCTTGTCTGATATAAATTGTTCTGGAAGGACTGACCAACTTAGGTGTTAGTTTTTTTTAAAAAACCTTTTTACAAAAGTAAATAAACCCAAGTGCTGCTATTTTAAAACTCAAATTCTAAAAATTATATATATAGGAAGCCCTTTATCATGTCTGTTTCAACAAATTTTCCCTGGAGGGTCTGAGGCTGAGGGGTGACCTTATACTGGTTTATAAAACCATGAGAGGCATGGATAGGTCAAGGTCTTTTCCCTAGTATAGGGGAGTCCAGAACTAGAGACCATAGGTTTAAGGTGAGAGGGGAAAGATTTAAAAGGAATCTAAGTAGCAACGTTTTAATGCAAAGGATGGAGATGGTATGGGATGAACTGCTAGTGGAGGTGGTGGAGACTGGTACAATTACACCATTTAAAAGGCATCTGGATGGATATATAAATAGGAAAAGTTTAGAGGGAAATTCTGATAAATGGGAATAGATTAATTTAGGATATCTGGTCAGTATGGACAAGTTAGACCGAAGGATTTGTTTCCATGCTGTACACCTCTGTGAGTCTATGATTCTAGGGAGCCATTCTTTGTGAGCTAAATATATGAGCTGAAAGGCTCTCCACCTGTTTCAATGGAACTGGGGCTTATTTCAGCAGGAGAGGTGTTCTCAATGAAGGAAATCCAAGAGATTAAAGGTCCTCCAGTCTGAAGAGGCTTCCAGCTCACATATAATCAGGAATAGAATCAAAGTTAACAGTCTTCAACCCAGAAATGCAGCAATCTTCCAAGTCTGGAGAGATTGCATTCTGAAGGAATAGTGAAACCTGCCTGAATTCATAATGTCAGAGAATGTGGGGTTGGTGGAGATAGAGGCAGGTGGCAGAAAGTAGATATGGTAGAGGTAACTGTAAAATTACATACTGATGTACGATAGTAATCATGAGAAAGAAAGTGCTTGCAAGACGATGTTGCGTAATTGGATAAGGGTCTGAAAGGGTTAAATTAGAGGGATACAGAAGCTGCGACTGGGCTAGGAATCCAGAACCAGGCTAATGTTCTGGAAACATAGGTTTGAATACCATCCTGACATATGGCGAAACTTGATTTTGATAAAAGCCATCTGAAAGGCAACCAAGGAACAATTAATGATTCAGGTTGTGAGTTTGTTTGCTGAACTGGAAGATTTGTCCTCAGACGTTTCATCAACATGCCAGGTAACATCATCAGTGAGCCTCCGGTGAAGCCTTACTGATGGCATTACCCAGCATGGTGATGAAACATCTGAGAACAAATCTTCCAGCTCAGCGAGCAAACTCACAACCTGAACCACAACCTGAGCTACAAATCTTCCCAAAAACTGCAAACTACTAATAATGTTTGGAGAAGCCGTCTGTTTTTCTAATGTCTTTTACAGAAGGATATCTCCCTAACCTGGCTGACAGGGAGAAAGGGAGGGCTTCAGATGCTAGAGATCAGAGTCAAAAAGTGTGACACTGGGAAAGCACAGCTGGTTAGGCAACGTCCGAGGAGCAGGAAAGCCCACGTTTTGGGCATAAGCCCTTCATTCCTGATTGACAGATTGATAGTCCTTTCTCGTTCTGTGGTGGTAGTGCGTGGCCATTCTTAGTTGGTGAGGTGATTTGTCTGGTTAATTCCGATAATGAACAAGACTCCCACATGCTAAATAGTTACGTGACCTTGAGCGTGCTTCCAAATAAACCAGTTGAATCTGGTGTTGTTTGATTTTTAACTTTGTACACCCTAGTCCAACACCAGGATCTCCAAATCAAAAAAAAATAATGTGCAAGGGTATTGGGGAAAAGCCAGATGTTTGGCACGAGGTAATAATGCTCACTTGAAGAGCTGGTGCAGACATGATGGGTCAAATGGCCTCTTTCCACACCATCACATTTCTGTGATTCTTCATCTGTGATCCCTTACATGCAACATACTACACATTGTTTAAAACAAATGCTTCTTCTTGACAGACTAGCAAGTGGTTTTCCTCCACCACACCAGACCAAACAGGCACCAGAGATAACCCTCTAAGAGAATGATAACAGCAAACCCATTCTGTGATGAGGCAAAGTGCAGACTGCCTGATATATCCTGGTGGTCAGTAATGACAATGGGCTCATACAGCAAGGCCTTTACTCTCTCTAGTAATTGTGAGGTGAGTTGCTGGAACCGTTAAAGCCTAAAGCCTTTGGAACAGCAAAGGTTGATCCTAATACTGTGAAGATGAAAAACCCAGGAAGAAGATTGGAGCAGGAGCAGTTGGCAGAACAAACTCGATAAGCTGAATGGCCCTCTTTTACTTCTTTGTTTCATGGTCTGAGGAGAGGGACTGTAACAGCAGTCTGAAAATAAAAGCAAAATATAGTAGTCCCCCTGTACCCGCGGGGAATACTTTCCAAGACCTACCGCAGAAGCCCAAAATCACGGGTAAGTGCGAACCCATTTATTTAAGTTGCAAATTTACCTTCCCAGCAGCCCCCGGTCTGTGGTTCTGGAAGGTTCCCTCTAATGGGTTTGGGCTGCAGTAACCGTGGGTAACTGAATCTGTGGAAACTGGAACCACGGATATGGGGGTAGCCCTTTACTGCGGATGCTGGGAATCTGAAATAAAAACAGAAAATGCTGGAGAAACTCAGCAGGTCTTGCAGCATCTGTGGATAAAGAAACTGAGTCAAAGTTTTGAGTCTGGTGTAGCTCTTTTTTAATACTCTAAGATCTTAGCAAGTGCCACAGTAAGTTTGGCATGATTAATGTCAGTGCAAGAGGTGAATGACTGTGCTACATAGGCCCCTTTCCTTCAGACAATTTAAAAGAAATTCCAATCAAAGTACAGTGGGTTCTGCTGTAACATGTGTTTCGTCATCTCAAATTGGCATGAATGCACTTGAAGAATTTAGCCCGTTATATGTTGAACATGAATTACTGTGTTGGCTATAACACGATTTCAGCCTCATTGGTTTGCACAGCCTGGCTATTGTGTAATTTTCTTATAACGTAAGGTTGCATGAGAATGGAACTATTGCGTTATATTAGAACCGACTATATATACTAAATGGGATTGTCATGGCTCTATAAAAGTACCTAATTCTGGAAATTATGTAAGTGACTTTTCAGAGGAGTGAAAGGTGTTTGTGGGCAACACTGAGAGTTCCTCCACCTTGATGGATACTTGTGGAGATCGACAGTGAGTGTGGTTTCACCAGATGAGTTCACAACTGTAAAAGTGATGTTGATTGTTTTAAAAGCCATGGCATTTGCAGTACAGTAACCACAATTTTGCTGCCGATCTTTCTTTGAATTTCAGTGGAGCTCTGCAGTTTTATAACTCGTTGCAGCCCATGAGGAGATGACCCAATTTCATTGCTATAAATGTCCAAGTTCTTTAAAAATAACACCGCTTGTTGCAAACATAGTACAAACTGTACCATGTGCTGTAAAACTGTTAGTACCAGCAACGTCACACAACCTTGTGTTGTCCCCAGTGCTATAACATCTGGAGGAAACATCTTCAAAACTTCATTATGAATCTGATGAATGGTTCATCAGGTAACAGGGCTGGAAGTTTTGGTAGCATGAGTCCAGACTAATATATCGACGCAGCAAATCGCTTCTCTCTATCAATGTTATGGATGGATAAAAGCAACCCCATTGTTTAAATAATCTGAAGCTTGCAGCTATTAAAGTTTGGTTAGATTAGATTAGATTCCCTACAGTGTGGAAACAGGCCCTTTGGCCTGACTAGTCCACACCAACCCTTCGAAGAGCAACCCACCCAGACCCATTTCCCCTGTGACTAATGCACCTAACACTAGGGGCAATTTAGCATGGCCAATTCATCTACCCTGCACATCTTTGGACTGTGGGAGGAAACCAGAGCACCCGGAAGAAACCCACACAGACGCTGGGAGAATGTGCAAACTCCACACAGACAGTCCCCAAGGCTGGAATCGAACCTGGGACCCTGGTGCTGTGAAGTAGCAGTGCTAACCACTGAGCCACCATGATTGAATAAATTATTTTTAATATTTGTTCTCTGGGAAAAAAAACCTAAATAACTGTGAATGCTGTAAATCAGAGACAAAAACAGAAATTGCTGGAAAAGCTCAGTAGGTCTGGCAGCATCTGTGGAAAGAAATCAGGTTCACATTTCGGGTCACTTGATCCAAAACGTTTACTCTGATTTTTATGCATAGATGCTGCCAGACTAGATCACCTACAAGGTGGAAGCAGGTCCTTCAGCCCAACCAGTCCACACTGACCCACCGAAGAGTAACCCACCCAGCTCCATTTCCTTATGATTAATGCACCTAACACTGTGGGCAAATCACCTGACCTGCACATGTTTGGACTGTGGGACGAAACCAGAGCACCCAGAGGAAACTCACACAGACAGTCGCCTGAGGCTAGAATTGAACCCAGGTCCCTGATGCTGTGTGGTAACAGTGCTAACCACTGAGCCACCATGCTGCCTGTACTGAACTTTTCCAGCAATTTTTACTTTGGCCTTTTATTCTCTGGATGCTGGTTGTGCTGGTGAGAACATATTTTGTGACCATCTCTAAATGCTCTGAGGAACTTCCAATGACGGGTTGTGACTGAGCTGCTTACTTGGCCAAAGCATCATGAATAAACTTCATGCTCAGAAATGGTGCCTGGTGTTGGACAGACTGCGAGGGGATGATTGGTCCATGACTTTTAGCCTTCATTCACAATGTGTCCTCAAACAGATGACCGAGCTGAGGTATTATGGTATACCCCTTTATACTGTTTGAGCTACTAAAACTCACTTCCGCATTGCACTGTTGTATTAAGGTGTTAAAATGAAAATCTGGAATTGAGTTAAAAAGGCAGGGAAGTAATTTGATGGAGGTATTCAAATCATGAGAACACTAAGCAGAGGAAGTCAGGAGAAACTGTTGACTTTGGCTGAAATAGTGAGAACCAGATGAAAATGATTTGAAGTGGTGAAATTGTAGTTAAAAGTTTTAGTGCTAGATATGTAAATAGTCAGTAAACATGGCAAACATCTCTCTGATGAGAGATGGTTCTGTTTTAAGCCTCCTGCTAAACTTTATCCTGTAAATACATCACAGAATCCCTACAGTGTGGAAACAGGCCATTTGGCCCAACAAGTCCACACTGACCCTCCAAACAGTAACCACCCAGACCCGTTCCCCTACCCTATTACTCTACATTTCCTTGACCAATGGACCTAAGTTACACACCTCTAAACACTATGGCCAATTCACCCAACCTGCACATCCTTGGACTGTGGGAGGAAACTGGAGGAAAGCACACAGACACAGGGAGAATGTGCAAACTCCACACAGACAGGTGCCCAAGGCTGCCATCGAACCCAAGTCTCTGGCACTGTGAGGCAGCAGTGTTAGTAACTGCCACCCTTGGAGGGATCTTGAATGACATGTCATCTTAACAACAGCCTAGCTTCCAGCAATCCCTATTGATCTTACCTAACCTCCCAGTCACTGCTAGGACCCACTGCAATAATGATAGAGATGTGACCCAAACAGTGTGTATGCAGTAATGTTTCAGGTCTGGACTGGAATATCTGAAAGTGTGGTGGAGGTGGATTAAACTGGGGCTTTCAATAGGGAATTGGTTAAGCACTGAAGAAAATAACTGCTGGCCTCAAGAGAAAGAGTGGGGAATGGGATTCTCTAAGCTGAACTTGCAGAGAGCCATAGATGGCCTCCATCTGTGCTGAAACTTATTCGATGATTTTAAGTCATTGACCAAAGATGATGTTGAATTGAAGAGGTATTTGAAAGACAGAGGGACTTATGGAGAAACCAGGTTGTACAGGATCATGAAGAAGGGCTGAAGAAGGGCTCATGCCCGAAACTTTGATTCTCCTGCTCCTTGGATGCTGCCTGACCTGCTGCGCTTTTCCAGCAACACATTTTCAGCTCTGTACAGGATCATGCCAGCTGTGGGGATATGAAAATGGAGGGGGCAGGGGAGGGCATTGGCAGGTGAGAAGGAATTAGCTGGTGCTGTAACCCAGATTTAGAAAGACAATGTATCCACATTTGAAATATAAGGCTGAAAAAGCTAGCCCCTGTGAAATTGCAAGAATAATTCAGGAGACCTTAATGGAGCAAACTCTCAGGATACACCTCATATATCTTGCTTGTATTTTGAAGGAGGGCTAAAGGTTGTTCTGACTCCCATGGAACATGAGTGGGAACATTAACGCCCCCTCTCTTTTATCTCTCTGATCTGACATTGCCTTTGTACTAACAGTCAGCTGTTGTTCAGATCATTCTTGGAGAAGTTTTAATGCTGCCTTCTTGAGGTTTTTATTCCTCTGTTGGAAAAGTACACCCACCTTCACAAATTATCACAAAGTTTTGGCTGTGAACATACTGCATTATTTGCAGTGAATTACATGGAGAGAGCAACAGCGTAACAATGGGGGAGCTGATAATTGACACTAGTAGATCTATTCATTGGTGTCAATAGTTAAGACTGATGTATCTTTAGTGTAGCAAGTTAAGGTGAATAGAACTGGTTTTATAGCTCGAAATATGTGAGAAGATTTGTAGTTCGGGTGCTCGTTGTTGTGGTTCTGTTCGCCGAGCTGGGAATTTGTGTTGCCGACGTTTCATCCCCTGTCTAGGTGACATCCTCAGTGCTTGGGATCCTCCTGTGAAGCATTTCTGTGATCTTTCCTCCGGCATTTATGGTGGTTTGAATCTGCCGCTTCCGGTTGTCAGTTCCAGCTGTCCACTGCAGTGGCCAGTATATTGGGTGCAGGTCAATGGGCTTATTGATTGAATCTTTGGATGAGTGCCATGCCTCTAGGAATTCCCTGGCTGTTCTCTATTTTGCTTGTCAATATACCAGCCACTGCAGCGGACAGCAAGAACTGACAACCGGAAGCAGCAGATACAAATGCTATAAATACTATAAATGCCGGAGGAAACATCACAGAAGCGCTTCACAGGAGGCTCCCAAGCACTGAGGATGTCACCTAGACAGGGGACAAAATGTCTGCAACACAAATTCCCAGCTTGGTTTTATAGCTGCCAGGATTGATAGTTAGGGTTGGTAGATGTAGCTCGTAATTAACCTTGGGTGGTTATAACAGATCAAACATCTTGTGATTGTTTATTAAATTAAAACTGCAATATTGATGCAAATTGCTATGCTACTAATCATTAGGGTTGCGAGTTGAGGCTGGTAAGAAAGATATAAGATGAAATGAATGGGAATTGACTGACCAATAATTTTGGTTAAAGGTTAAGAATTCATTTTGCTTAAAACAAAACAAAAATCTGCAGATGCTGGAAATCAGAAACAAGAACTGAAATTGTTGGAAAAGCTCAGCAGGTCTGGAAGCATCTGTGGGGAGAAATCAGAGTTTAATGTTTCAGGTCCAGTGACCCTTCTGCTACTTCTATTTTTGGTTCTTTTCACTGTATGCTAATTTTAATGTTTGTGAATACGTAAACACGTGTAGCCACTTAAATAGAGCAAAGAAGACATTCAGACAAGTGTGTTATGTGCTTGAATACAGAATTTTTTCAAGACTAACATCCCCAACATCATAGAATCATTGAATCTCTACAATGTGGAAACAGGCCATTTAGTCCACTGTGTCCACACTGACCCTCCAAAGAGCATCCCAACCAGACCCAACCCCTTGACCTATAACTCTGCCCTTCCCAAGCCTATTCTACCTAGCCTGCACATCTGTGGACACAAGGGACAACTTGGCATGGCTAATCCACCTAACCTGCACATCTTTGAACTATGTGAGGAAACCCCATGCAGACATGGGGAGAACTTGAAAACTCCACACAGACAGTCACCTGAGGCTGGAATCAAAGCTGAGTGCTGTGAGGCAGCAGTGCTAACCACTGAGCTGCTGTGTCACCATAGCTATTAAAATGAAGCCAATTTGATAATGAGGGGACCATAGTCATTGTGTGCCAGTGGAGTAATCAGATCCTGGCAGTGTGAAGGTTCTGGGGAGCAGTGCCAAGGCTGTGGTGAGACAGCAGGTAAACAAAAGAGACAGAAGCAAAACATTAACATTAAAAGGATGCCATTTTTTCATGACTGGGAGTAAATCAAACATTTGGATGGGCAGTGGTTCAACTTCATGTAGTTCATAAGTTTTTTGTAACTACAAGGACCTGAACAAGATAACAAATAGCACAACAAAGTGATTGAGACAGCTCAATGAAGGTATGACCTGAATTGAAGGCAGAGAATGAACTCGAAAGACACTAACTTGTATTTGCTACACTGAAATTCAGGTTCTTCCAGCATCTCACGCAACACTCAGCTGTTTTGAGTGAACATTGTAAGATCCATTGTTAAGGGCTAAGGGTCCTCTTGTGGTAGTGGTATTGTCCCTATACCTGGAGCAGGAGGCCTGGGTTCAAATCCCACCTGCTCCAAAGGTGTACAACAACATCTGTGGACAGGTTTAATTAGGAAAATAGGGTAAAAGAAAATCACAGTTAGGGCTTCTAGTGGTGCAGTGGTAGAGTTCCTACCTCTAAAGCCAGGAGACTTAGGTTCAAGTTCCATCTATTCGAGAGTTATGTAACAGCATTGATTAGATTATTAGAAAAATATCACTGTCCTCACATAGAAAAGTCTCTGCTGCAGAGACTCTGAAAAGTGCACAGTTAAAATGATGGTCAGTGGGGAATTGCAAAGGTAAGCAAGGAAATCAGATATTCTTCATAAAGCACCAGAGCTATTTCTCCTCGTTCTAGGGAGACAATTGGGTATACATAGCCTGAGTGTGGAAGACACCACTCTGTAAGTATGGACCAATGCAGAGGCATCCCACAGCCAGTACTGAGATTGACCCCAGGCTGTTGGTATCATTCTGCATCATGCTAACTGAGCTAACCTACTCCCACCTCAGCCGACTGTATTTCTAATGTGTGTTCTGGAACAGGTGGGACTTGAACCTGGAATTCCTGGGCCCAGAAATAGGGACATCACCACAAGATCCCTCCCCACCCCACTGTGGCTGCAGGTACTTTACCAGTACCTGACATGGGTCTCTTTTTCCTACCAGCCTGGCAGAGTTAAAGCCTGGAGCATGGAGGAGAAACTTAGTCCGTGGTGGGCTTGGAGGCAGAGAGTTGCTAGCCACACCCATCTGAAAAACGTTGGCATTGTGCCAACAGACCAGCAACAAATCAGCTGACCACTATAAAGTGGGCGAAATGGATGGATATCTGGACCTCCAACCTCGTCATGTGAAGATCTCTGATCCCCCCAGAGCTAGCTGCTGACAGCAATAGTCAATCTGGTAGTGCCAGGGGTCCATGGCGGGCACGACTGGGTATTGGACAGACGCATGCAAGAGGCTCAATGGATTCCGGAGTTAGGCGGGTGATTGGGCAGCATCTGGGCGAATGTTTATTGACACCTCTCAGGGTTGGATGTGGTGGGGGCATCAGAGGTTTGGGGAATTGATTTTAATATTAGTGCATGAGGAAGGAAGAGGATATGTCTTCTTGCAGAGGTTAGGGGCTGCTGCAAGTGATGGCTCAGGAAGACTGCTGCTTTCACCATTTTAAAAAATGAGTGGGAATCCCGGTCCAGCCTGACCCACATTAACATTTCTTGATATTTCTAATCGACCTATTCAATAATGTTGTTACAAACCTGGCTTCCTAGTTCAGAACTAGGGACATTACCCCTGTGTGCAATCAGCATAATATTGGGGTCAATTGGACTTAAATAAACTCAATTAATCTTTAATTGTTTATTACAACTCAATCTACAACTCATTTATCCTAAGTGAGATCAAAGATGGTGAGCGAGGTATCCAACAAAGACAGGAGCATTTAATATCCAGACTCTAGTGTTTGGCCCGTATTTTCATGACAGAGCTCCCATTTAAACTCAGAACTCCCCAATTTGATGATCTCATGGACAGGGCACTTAATAGCATCTGCCATTAATTAGTTCTGTTATTGCAAGTTTGACTTTTGCTTGTCAGTATTCAATTGGCTACATGTATGTTTTAAAAAAAACTAAATCAGAAAAAAGTTCAATTTTTCTTGTGTAAGGAAAGTTGTTGAAAATGGGAGCTTATCTCTTCATAGCAAGATATCAGGGGTCTGAGTGAATATGACATGCAACTGTGTAATATGTTAAAGCAACCGGATTGAAGGATTGGAAAAATTAAGAGCAGAAAGAGGGTGTTTAAAATATTGTGTGTAAAGTCAATGTCCAATTTGGTGCAGCAAGGAAAATGATGCCAGGGAAAGAAAGGCTGGATTAAGAAACAGGAAACAAAATGTCAGAAAATGCATGCCTTTTTCAGAAAATCACACTTTACAATTGTCTTACTTCCAAAAAGAGTTAAAACACGAAGAAGCCTGACCCAACACTTGTAAAAAGTAATTTTCAGTGCCAGAGGCCGCCTCAATTTTACTTATTAACAATTATCAAGTCATTAAAAGGATACTTCGTCTTGAAGTGTGTTGATCTAACTTTCAGTAGTGTAATTGGTTCACATTGACTCTGCAAGTATTGCAACTTTCTGCCATTCATTGTATTTCAGACATGAAATGCTACAATTTAAATTACAGCTTTTGTACTTTATGTTTAACTGTGCATCATCCTGAAGTCTAAAGTTGCCTAAGTATTTGCATATAAGTAATGGCAAGCCCCATAAGCCCTCACTGTTAATTTGTGAGTCAATGTTTCTAACCTTCTGGCTTCCAAGGGACTCTCATCCTGTCCAGTTGAACCATTGCAAGCTTACAAGCCAGAAATGGCTTCAAAACGAAATGAGTTGAATATCATCGGGCAGCAAATCTGATGAAAAAGTGAATGAAAACTCTTCCAAATGAAATGTGCTGTCAGTAAAATATTAACTTCATTCTTCATTGCATCCGTACAATCCTGTAGAAACAGGCCATTTGGCTCAACAAGCCCACACTGATCCTCCACACAGTATCCCACCCAGACTCATTCCCTTTCCCTATGCCTCTACGTTTCCCCTGAATGCAGCACCTAACCTACATATCCCTGAACACTATGGCAGTTTAGCATGATCAGTTCAGCTAACCTGCACATCTTTGGACTGTGGGAGGAAACCCACGCAGACACAGGGAGAATGTGCAAACTCCACACTGACAGTTGAGCGAGGCTGGAATTGAACCCAGGTCCCTGGCACTGTGAAGCAACAATGCTAACCACTGAGCCACCCTACCACCCCATATTCTTCCGTTGCAAAATGAAAAAAATGGCAGCTGTGTCAACCTTATGTAGAATTTTGTAATGAAGAAGATGAAATCCACACAAATACGATTAATTCCACATTGTGTGATTGTAGTGAGACTGGGTCCAGAGTAATGATTTATAATCACTGTACACTGAAGCCACAGCGTTAATAAATATAGTACTTAACAATACACCATTGCATTGGCCCAGTAATGACAAGGTGCCACTCTGCACTTTCTTCACCAAAGAACTAGCCATCCGTGTTTACACTGAAGTTGTTATTTCATGCGAGCTATGAGGAATCAAATCCTCTAACTAGTGTTTCTCCCAGGCACAGAGGACTGAGCAATGTCTGCATTCATGAGTATGATTTCACAACCAAACCACCACAACAATTTCACTTTCTGAAAGGAAAAAAACGCATTAAAATACCAATGAAGGAAATGAAGAAATAAAGCCGGGAAATTCTGCAAATATCCAGCAGATTTGTACGTGTTGGAAGTTGAATCTTTACTTGTAGAAGGTATCTGCTATTTTTTTTTCCTTTATCTCCGTCTGGGATGTTATTGTCATCAGTTGTCCAGAGCACAGTTAAGAATAAACCACATTGCTGTGGATTTAGGGTCAAATGTAGGCCAGACCAGGGTCGGATTGCAGATTTCCTTCCCTGAAGGACATTAGTAATGGATGCAATTTGTGTCAACCAATTATACTTTTAAAAGCTTCCCAGCAGCTTCAAAAAGCTGACACCCCCGAGAAATGCTGAAAATTCAAAAAGTAACTGGAAATCTGCCCTGAATAAAGATTTCTGAGCAACATATTGGTTTCAAGGTGATTCAGTCAGTGAACTTTTTTATTTCATTAAATTTTGACATTTCAATTAGCGTCATGGGATCACAAGCTAACTGTATGATGTTCAATGAGAAGTGCAATCCGCATCAGTTTAAACATATATTTTAAAATTAGGCTGTTCCCAAAATCAAAAATTGGAATCCATTTCCATTGATGCCCAGTTTTAAGTTGGCACTTGCAATGTTCCAAGCATTCTGCTTATTGCAAGTAGGAACTATTAATAACGTAGACTGTGCCTGTCTGATACAGCACTATATGTTAACAGAGTACAGGAAATAGGTTGTGTCTGACACAGTATTATATATTAACGTGTACAGGGAGACTAAGTGTCAGTCTAATCCAGCATTATACATTAACATTTTATAGGGAAATTGTCAGTATCTGATAAAGCACTATACATCAACAATATACAGAAGATTGAATGCCAGTTTGAAACAACATTACGTAGAAAGTGTACAGGAGACTGTGTGTTAGTGTGACCTAGTACTATAGATTAACAGTGTATAGAAAACTATGGTCATGTGATACATAACTATACATTACGTGTACGGAGAGACAGATCTGAGTTATAAAGATAGGCAGGGACTTTTACAGTGGAGCAGAAGAAATTGAGAGGTGATCTTATAAAGGTTTATAAAATCATTAGGGCATACATAGGATCAATGGCAAGGGTACTTTCCTTTGGGTGGGAGAATTCAAAACAAGGGGGTATATTTTTAAAATGAGAGGAAATAAATTTTAAAAGGGAGATTGAACACATTGGGGCTGTTTCCCGAGAGCATCAAAGGCTGAGGGGTGACCTTAGAGAGGTTTATGAAACCATGAGGGGCATGGATAGGGTAAATAGACAAGTTCTTTTCCCTGGGGTGGTGGAATCCAGAACTAGAGGGCAGAGGTTTAGGGTGAGAGGGAAGCGATTTAAAAGGGAACTAAGGAGCAACGTTTTCATGCAAAGCGTGGTGCATGTATGGAATGAGCTGTCAGAGGCTAGTACAATTACAACATTTAACAGGCGTCTGAATGGGTATATGAATAGGAAGAGTTTAGAGGGGTATGAGCCAAGTGCTGAGAAATGGGATTGGATTAATTTAGGATATCTGGTCAGCATGGACGAGTTGGATCAAAGGGCCTGTTTCGTGCTGTACATCTGTATGACTCAATGACATGAGGTGCAATTTTTTTAATGCAGCAAGTGGTTAGCGTGGAATGAACTGCCAGAGGAAGTGGTGGATGCAGGTACAGCTACAACAATTAAAAGACATTTGGAAAAAATACATGAATAGGAAAGGCATAGAAGGATTTGGACCATGTGCAGGCAAGTGGCACTTATTGCTTTGGGGACCTAGTTGATGTGGGCTAGTTGGACTGAAGGGTCCATTTCCATGCTGTATGACTCTATGTCTCTATTCTATTCTAACTTGTTGAATTGTCTTCCTTTTTCACGCTGATGAATGAGGAGCATTATTTCACTTAAACTGAAAAGGAGACAGTGTAACCAAGCAACTAATGTTTGCAAAAAATGTAGTAGGATGTAACCAATATTAAAGCCACCAGCTGCCAGTTATCCCATTGTTGCAAAATATGAAATGTAATTCATAGACAATCTATACCCTTGATATATGCCATATCAAGAGTCAATTTCTGCAGATCATGTGGTTTCAGCTCATGGTAACAAGTTGCCCCAGTCTGACTATTTCAATAAGAAATATAGAAACTTGAACTTACAGGTCACTTCTGGATTGAGATCAAGCTCTTTTCACAGACATTCAGTCTGATTGATTGGATGTGGGTGGGATTGTGCGCCAGTATATTTCACATTTACTTTGCAATTATAGTAAAGAGAATTGATAAATTCATAATCCAATCAAAATTAATTCATTAAGACCGCAGCTGCAAAAAAATAAAGAAACAAAAGGATGTTTACACCCAAATTCCAGTTCTATCCCATTGTATCCAGTCATCATATATAGTGAGAGAATCATGTTCACACAATGTGCCTATTATAGGAATCGGGGACAGTAGTTGCAATGAGATTGCAGTGAACCTGTTGAGACTTGTATTATGCCCGTAGCTTTATTACAGGATGGGAAAGACTCAAGTACACAAGAGTGTAAATTAGACAGTAATTCAGGGCTCCCAACCTTTTCAAACTGGTAGGTCACAGAGACCAAAGCATATCCTTACACCAGCCACAACAATATATTTTGGAATATTTCATATGATTGTAAAAGTTGTAAAGATATTCATTTGTTTTTCATGTCTGCCAACCTGAAATCAGTTATATTCATATTTGATGTACTTTGAGAGAGATTAGCTGAAGGATTCCTGAAGAAGGGCTTATGCCCGAAACATCGAATTTCCTGTACCTTGGATGCTGCCTGACCTACTGCGCTTTTCCAGCAACACATTTTCAGCTTTGAGAGAGATTAGCATGGGACAGTAGAGTAAAGATGTTGATGTGCTAAGGGGCCGTAGAGTTAGGAGTTTTGAGTGGTAAGGGGCTGTAGGGTTCAGGTTTTTGGGAGGCGTACAACACTCAAGCTGGACAGCTGTGCATGCTTGTAGTGTTGACCTATAACCCACGGCATGGTCATTTGGCAGATGGCAGCCACCTACTGAGGGAGCAAGGAAAAACTGGGCTCACCAACACCACAGAGCTGGATCATTACAAACAACAGAGCAGGACAGAAATGGATAAATAATGTATTGGGAGCTCACTGAGGACTTCTTCATTTTGGGCTCATGTTCAGAGGGAAACACTGTACCACCCAGCAATGGCACTGTGTACACAGCTCCAAGTTCAGTCATTGTGCATGACTTCCATTGTGCGACTTCCTGTCACACCAAGATGGCATTAGAGGGGAACCTTTCATCAGTCCAAGATGGGACAGCCTCGTCTCTGGGTCTGACATACCTGATTGTGCCTGTATGTTGCTTTAGGAGAAGGCATTTCCAACTCCAGTCCATCTCTGACTTAGTGGGATGAAAAACGGTGGGCATGATGTCAGGAAATGGCACACATTGGGCTATGTGGAATACTGTGACCTGTGGGCCGTAGGTTGGGAACCACTACAATAATTGGTTTAGGAACAGTTGGAGGAAAGAAGCATGAGACTGGAGAGATTTTGGATGATTTGCATGGTGTTGCCAGCATTTTGGAAATGTGCCACAATTTGATATTTGAAGCCAAAATTTGAACAGTGGCCCAGGTTACCCATAATAGTGAGCTTGAAAATGACTATTAGAACTAGACCATTAGATCTGCTGATCTTCCAGTGATGAACTGGTGCTAAATTTTGGAAAACAAATGGGCATTCACCATATGGTAAAATTACCATAATCTTATTGGACCAGTGGGCTGTCCTCTCACTAGAGACCAACAGAGAGGTGACTGGTGGTGGTTTCACGGTGGTCATCATGCCTCGGGTTCAGTGAAAAGTTGAGAAGCAGAGTATATTGTGGTAACCTCAACTCATTTGGGAATTGAACCCTTGCTATTGGTATCACACTGCATTACAAACCAGTTGTCCAACGAACTGATTCTCCCACTTACTACAGCAAACATAGTGACAAATCAGGAGTGGCACAACTGATGGGTAATGAGGAAATTTGCTCGGGGGAAAATGAATTGATAACACCAACTTTCAACATTCTTCATGGGGACTTGATTCTTCTTGCAAATCGTGAGCAGAATTATACTAAAGCAAGATCAGAATCTGCAGATTTATGTTGAAAATTAAACAACTTGATGGTACAGTTTAGTATCTTTTAAAGAGCTGTTTGGATTGTGATTTTCACTAAGTTTCTCACACTGTATAAAGCCAAGAAGGAAGAAGCTTGGCATTGCTGAATTACCTCTATTTAATTGTATTTTCATTGAATAATTGTGTGTTTCATTTGAGCTGGAAGGTCGGTGATAATCTCAATGAAAAAATAGAAATAAAGTAATAAGCTCTCAGAGCAGGCAGTAGGGGATGTTCGCTGAAGCTAGATTTAGCTTGAAGTCTGAAAGAGCTGATAAATGTGCACCAGTTGGTGTAAATGACACTTTGATGTTTTATGACTGTTTGTTTATACCCAAAACAATACAATCTGTGTTTCTTGGGCTTTAGGTTTTTTGCTGACCCAACTGTCTTTGCCTCAGAGATAGTTATCATTTGTATTCTGACAGGAAACCAATTCTTTAGGAGCTCAAAATTATTTTCAGCATCATTTAAAAGTCATCTAACGGTAAAAGTCTGATTCAGTGAATGCATTATAAAGCTAATAAGACACCAGTGTCTGGAATGTAGCACCATTCTTTTTAAGTCTTGAGTGGCAATGAAGTGAAAACTTTAATGCAGGAAAAATGGCCATTGTCATTGATTTCAATGCAGAGACGTTAAATACTTTCAAACTAATTTCCGTGAAGATTACAGGAGAGGTCACGAGAAAATTTGGAACAGTATGTTGAATGATGTGAGTCATTTGTTTCGTAATATCCTGTTCTTATACTTTTTTCATTGTGGAGCTTGGAGGGGAGGGAGGCGTAATTGAAAAAAACAATTGAAAATGCAGGAGCTCTGAAACAAATGGTGGTGGAGAAACCCATCAGGTCTGGCAGCATCTGTGGAGAGAGAAACAGGGTTAATGTTTCAAGTTCATTGCGAACAAGTCACACTGGACATGAGTTGAGTTTCTCCAGCATTCTCTGTGCCAGAAATAATACTACAGCCAAAGGAACAATCTCCGACCCATCTCCCACATTTTGGCCCTTGCCACCTTCCCCTTCCCTCTTACAATTGTTCTACCTCTAGCGGGATGCCACTACCAGCCACATATTCCACTCCCCTCCCTTGTCAGCCTTCCATAGGGACTGCTCCCTCCTGAATCCTTAATTGACCCCTCCCCCACTCCCAACATTACCCCACTCCCCCACACACCTTCCCATGCAAACACAGGAGGTGTAACACCTGCCAGTATACTTCTACCTCCTCACTATTTACACTTCAGACACACCTTCCTGGTGAAGCAGCAATTTATCTGCACTTCACTCAATCTAGTCCATTGTATTCAATTGATTGATTTGATTTATTGTCACATGGACCTAATTACAGTGAAAAGCTTTGTTTGTGAGCAATACAGGTAGATCATAGTAAGCAAGGACATACAGATCATAGGGCAAGAAAAGAACTTAGACGGAGTAAGACAGACAGGTTTGCAAAGGCCATCTGAAAAGCAAGATCAGCATTAACAAGATCAACATCATTTGAATTTGGAGAGTCCATTCATCAGTCTATTAATGGCAGGGAAGAAGCTGTTCCTGAACCTCCTAGTAAGTGTGACAATAGACAATGGACAAGAGACAATAGGTGCAGGAGTAGGCCATTCTGTCCTTCGAGCCTGCACCACCATTCATTATGATCATGGTTGATCATCCTTAATCAGTATCCTGTTCCTGCCTTATCTCCATAACCCTTGATTCCACTATCCTCGAGAGCTCTATCCAACTCTTTCTTAAACGAATCCAGAGAGTGGGCCTCCACTGCCTTCTGGGGCAGAGCATTCCCCACACCCACCACTCTCTGGGTGAAGAAGTTTCTCCTCATCTCTGTCCTAAATGGCATACCCCTTATTTTTAAGCTGTGTCCTCTGGTTCAGGACTCACCCATCAGTGGAAACATGTTTCCTGCCTCCAGAGTGTCCAATCCTTTAATAATCTTATATATCTCAATCAGATCCCCTCTCAGTGTTCTAAACTGGGTATACAAGCCCAGTCGGTCCAATCCTTCAACATAAGATAGTCCCGCCATTCCAGGAATTGACCTCGTGAACCTACGCTGCACTCCCTCAATAGCCAGAATGTCTTTCCTCAAATTTGGAGACCAGAACTGCACACAATACTCCAGGTGCAGTCTCACCAGGGCCCTGCATAGCTGCAGAAGAACCTCTTTGCTTCTATACTCAATCCCTCTTGTTATGAAGGCCAGCATGCTATTAACCTTCTTCACTACCTGCTGTACCTGCATGCTTGCCTTCATTGACTGGTATACAAGAACACCCAGATCTCTTTGTACTGCCCTTTTACCTAACTTGACTCCATTTAGGTAGTAATCTGCCTTCCTGCTCTTGCCATCAAAGTGGATAACCATACATTTATTCACATTAAACTGCATCTGCCATGCATCTGTCCACTCATCTAACCTGTCCAGGTCACCCTGTAATCTCCTAACATCCTCCTCACATTTTACCCTGCCACCCAGCTTTGTATCATCAGAAAATTTGCTAATGTTACTATTAATACCATCTTCTATATCATTAATATATATTGTAAAAAGCTGCAGTCCCAGCACTGATACCTGCAGGACCCCATGGGTTACCGCCTGCCATTCTGAAAGGGAGCCGTTTATCACTACTCTTTGTTTCCTATCAGCCAACCAATTTTCAATCCAAGTCAGTACTTTGCCCCCAATACCATGATTTTGCTCACTAACCTCCTATGTAGGACTTTATCAAAGGCTTTCCGAAAGTCCAGGTACACTACATCCACTGGATCTCCCTTGTCCATCTTCAGAGTTACATCCTCAAAAAATTCCAGAATATTAGTCAAGCATGATTTCCCCTTCATAAGTCCATGCTGACTCTGACCTCTCCTGTTACTGCTATCCAGATGTGTTGTATTTTCATCCTTTATAATTGACTCTAGCATCTTTCCCACCACTGAGGTCAGACTAACTGGTCTATAATTTCCTGCTTTCTCCCTCGCTCCTCTCTTAAAAAGTGGCACAACATTAACCACCCTCCAATCCACAGGAACTGATCCTGAATGTATTGAACTCTGGAAAATAATCACCAAAGCATCCACGATTTCTCCAGCCACCTCCTTCAGTACCCTGGGATGTAGACCATCAGGCCCCATGGACATATCAGCCTTCAGACCTAACAGTCTCTCCAACACCAATTCCTGGCAAATATAAATTCCCTTCAGTTCAGGTCCTTCAGCCACTGTTACCTCAGGGAGATTGCTTGTGTCTTCCCCAGTGAACACAGATCTGAAGAACCAATTCAATTATTCTGCCATTTCTTTGTTCCCCGTAATATATTTCCCTGTTTCTGTCTTCAAGGGCCCAATTTTAGTCATAACCATTTTTTTTCCCTTTCACATACCTAAAAAAGCTTTTACTATCCTCCCTTATATGTTTGGCCAGTTTACCTTCATACCTCATTTTTTCTCTGCGTATTTCCTTCTTAGTAATCCTCTGTTGTTCTTTAAAAGCTTCCCAGTCCTCCGTTTTCCCACTCATCTTTGCTATGTTATACTTTTTCTCTTTTGACTTTATATGTTTCTTAACTTCCCTCGTCAGCCACGGCCACCTCTGCCTCCTCATAGGATCTTTCTTCCTTTTTGGAATGAACTGATCCCGCATCTTCTGCATTATATTCAGAAATATCTGCCATTGTTCCTCCACTATCATCTCTGCTAAGGTATTGCACCATTGAACTTTGGCCAGCTCCTCCCTCATAGCTCCATAGTTCCCTTTATTCAACTAAAATATTGTCACTACTGATTGTACCCTCTCCCTTTCAAATTGCAGATTGAAGCTTATTTTATTATGGTTACTACCTCCTAATGGCTTCTGTTTCTTCTGCCTGATGGAAGATGTTGGAGGAGAGCATTCCCAGGATGCAGTGGGTCTTTGATGTTGGCAGCCTTTCCATAGCAACAGAACCTGTAATTGGAGCCCATGGATAGGAGGTGGATTTCCATGGTGATCTGGGCTATGCACACAACCTTCTGTAGTTTGTTATAATCCTGGGCAAAGCAGTTGCTATACCAGGCTGTCGTGCACCCAGACAGTATGCTTTCTGAGATATATCTTAGAGGTTGGTGAGGTTCCTTATGGATGTGCCAAATTTCATGAGGTACTTGAGGAAGAAGAGGTGTTGTTGTGCTTTCTTGACCTTCGTATCTACGTGGGAAGACAGGACACGTTGTTGGTTATAATCACTCCTAGGAACTTGATGCTCACCATCCTCTCAACCTCCACCTTATTGATATAGATGGGGGCATGTTCTCTTCTTTCTTTTCTGAAGTCAATGATCTTTAGTTTAGCAGATATTGAGAGAGAGATTGTTCTCATTGCTCCAAACCCTCTATCTCCTTCCCACATTCTGACTCATCTTTGTTTCATATCCATCCTACCATGGTGATGTCATCAGCAAACCTGTCGATGATGTTCCTTTGGAATTTGGAAACACAGTCGTGGGTTTACAGGAAGTACAGTAGGGGCTGAGGACTCATCCTTGGGGGCTTCCAGTGTTGGGTGTTGTCGTGGAGGAGGTGTAGTTCTCTGTCTTTACTGTGGCAGTCTGTGGGTCAGGATGCTGGGGATCCAGTTGCAGAGGGCAGAACTGAGACCAAGGTCATGGAGTTTTGAGATCAGTCTGGATGAGACAATGGTGTTGAAGGTGAAGCTGTAATCAATGAGCAGGAGTCTGACGTAGGTGTCCTTGCTGTCCAGGTGTTCCTGGGATGAGCACAGGAATTAACATCCACTGTGGGCCTGCTATGTCAGTAGGTAAATCGTAGGGGATTGAGGCATGCTGGGAGACTGGAGTTAATGTGGGCCATGACCAGACTCTCAAAGCACTTCATGATTATGGAGGTTAGAGAGACTGGGCAGTAGTCATTAAGGCGCGTTGCACATGCTTTCTCAGGTACGGGGGTGATGGTGGTCTTCTTGAAGCAGGTGGGGACTTCAGCTAGTGGAAGGGAGAGGTTGAAGATATCAGTGAACACTTCCACCAGCTGGTTCACACAGGATCTAAGTACACAGGATCTCCATCCAAGTCCGTCGCTTTCCTTTGATTAACCTAAGTGACTATTTTCAGCATAAAAACCAACCTTTTCCCAGCTACAATCAGTTCTGAAGAAGGCTCACTGGACCTGAAATGTTAATATTGCTATCTCTCCACAGCTGCTGCCAGACCTGCTGTGTTTTTTTCAGCAATTTCTGTTTTTGTTTCTGATTTCCAATTTCCACAGTTCTTTAGTTCTTTTGAAGCCAAAATATCCCAGTGATGGAGTAAGGCAGATAGTTTGATCAAACAAACAGCTGTGTCCTGGAGCATGTTAGGATTCTTGGTTGCCTTTTTATCTGCATCTATCCATCCATCTGTCTGTCCGTCCGTCCGTCCATCCATTCATTCATCCATCCACCCATCCATTTACCCATCCCGAATATTTCATCATCCTGCTGCTAAGCCTTGTCAATAGGTCATTGACTTTGAGGATTTTCTTTGGTTCTTGGATGTCTGTTCTCCTAAAGTATCAAGCAAGGTACCACAACAAAGTTCCCCAAACTCCATACTTGCCTGTCTTTATTTTCTGTGGAATCTATAAACAGGGGCTTGGTTAGCTCAGTTGGCTGGATGACTGGTTTGTAATACAGAGTGATACCAACAACAATTGGGTGGGATTTTCCTTCTCTGCTTGCCTGAAGTATGGTGACCCCCAGGTTAAACCACCATCAGTTCTCCCTCTTTAATCAGAGACCAGCTTATGGTCTGGAAGGACCATGGCAACTTTACCCTTTCAGATTGTATAATGAGATTCTGGATCTAAACAGGAAGACAAGAAATGGTGCTTTATTGATAATGTTAATGGTCTAGTACTCTAGAGACCACATTAATGGTCTGGGGAAAGGGCTTAAACCTCACTATAGCAGTTGGTAGAATTTAAATTCAACTAATTAGGAAGTCCGAAATATATTCTTAGTAATGGTGCCATGAAATGACCATCAGTAGTCATTTTAAATATAAAAAACGCTGTTCAATAATGTCTTTTAGGGAAGGAAATCCACTGTTATCACTTGACCTGACCTAATATGACTCCAGACCCATAGCAATGTAATTAACTCTTAACTGCCCTCTGAAATAGTTTAACAGCAAACTACTCAGTTGTAACCACTGGTGGCTCAGTGGTTAGCACTGCTGCCTCACAGCGCTGGGGACCAGTACAATTCCACACTTGGGCGACCATGTGGAGTTTTCCATTCTCCCTGCGTCTGTTAGGGTTTCCTCTAGGTGCTCCGGTTTCGTCCCACAATCCAAGGGTGTGCAGATTAGGTTGGTTTGCTATGCTAAATTGCCCATAGTCTTCAGAGATGTGCAGGCTAGCTGGATTAGCTATGGGAAATGCAGAATTACACGGATAAGATGGAATGTTATTCAGAGGGTTGGTGTGGACTCAATGAGCCAAATGGCCCACTTCTACAATACAGGGATTCTATGATTCTCATGTTCTTAAAGGTAATTACAGGTGGACAAGAAGTGTTGACCTTGCCAGCAATGGCTCATACCTCATGAAAAAAAATAACAAAAGGAAAATCCTGCCTGCTGCTTTATGGAACATGTAACCTTAGTGTAACTGGAAAATTAACAGTGCACCATACTTTACTAACTTTTCTTCAATTTATAGTAAGGCCTGTTGCTTTCAGAAATTTAATAGTGAGGCTTCAGTTTGATTTAAGGTGAAAAAGCAATACATTGGATGCTAGGTCTTATGAACATAGCGTAAAAAAAGTAATGCTACATCGAAACAAGTCTTTAAAAGTCAGAGCACATATTCATTAAGTTGTAATAAAAAGCCAGCGAGATCATAGGCTTAATAAATCAGAGTACAATAGGAGTCAGTATTGCCAAGCCAATATGTTGATTATACCTGCAGCAGGATATTGTGCCTAGTTTTGGATGTCTTACTGTAAAAAGGATGTCAAGTTCAAATAGAAGGCACAGAAAAGATCTAGTAAGATAATATCAAAACGTATAAGTCATTTCTATAGCTTCCACTAAAGTCTTCATATTGTTGGCCTGGATTATGTCCTCTGAACTGCCCCTGCAATCCTTCCCCTTCTAGTCCCAGTTACTTCAAACTGAAACAGGCAGTATGTAACCTAAGTACCTTGTTCAATTAGCAGAGTTTTAAACTTCATATCCCAACCATCTTTAAGACAGTTAGAAGCCCTTTTGCATCTCTGTCCCAACATCCTTGTAGTGATTGAAAACCTCAACTGTCCTTTTGTTAGTTCAAGCTGTGCCTTCTCAAATGGATGGCGCAACATTACCCCACACTGTCCCATTTACCTGAAATGCTGAATTCTGCGCTAGGTCTTGTAATGTTGGCTTTCACTATCTCATCTTCTAACACTGCAATCAATTTTTAAAGTTGTGATTTACCACCCCTGTTAAGAGTTTATCCCACCTGACAGAGAATCCCTACAGTGCAGAAAGAGGCCACTCAGACCATTGATTCTGCACCAACTCTCCAAAGAATATCCTACTCAGACCCACAAATCCTCACGTGGGATTTTTAACCATGGCAAATCCCCAAACTTGCATATCTTTGGTTTGTGGAAGGGAACTCATGGACAGAGGGAGAAGGTGCAAACTCCACCCAGACAGTCACCCAAGGCTGGAATTGAACCTGGGTCCCTCGTGCTGTGAGGCATAAGTGTTAACTGTGCCAACCTAATTTTCAGTATCTTCAGTCAAATCATATTATGCAGCCCTCCTCCCCACTCTGCACAACTATCAACCCAAAATTAATGGCTCAGATTTAGCCAACTAAATCTCCTCCTTCTGGAACTCCCTCCCTAAACCATCCCAACTTTAATAATCTCTTCCACAGTCACCTTTGTAATTGTGACTTCAACCCCTCTAATTCCCTCGCCAATCTACTCATTTCTTCTGAGTAGACTAAAATCCTTTCTTCTGGCGTTTACAGTCATTAGGTTGATCAGTAGGGAGTTTGTTCCACTGATCATTACACCTGTACCTCGAAGGTGTTTCTCTTCAGATCATAATTGAGGGAAGAGGTCAGGAGAACATGTCTCTTCACAAGGAGAATTGCTGAGGCGTGGAGAATCCTAGTAGAAACAAATGACAGAAACAGAACCAACAAAAACTTTTGAAAAAATCAAAAGTGAGAAGGGTCTGCTTCCATGCCATACTATGACTCTAAGACTCTGTGAAAGTCATGGAGAAAGAACACAAAAATAGGACTAGTTGCATAGCATTTCCAGAGATAGAAGCCACAATGGACTGAATTACATTTTGTAAAATTTGACAAAATTATCAAGAAGGTGAGAGACTAAATAGCAACAGTTTATTTACACACTGGTCAGTGAATGGAGATGAAGGGGGATGGGGGAGGGGAGCGGGTGTGATGCCAGCATTTATACAGGTGGGTATGCAAAAGGAAGAGTGCAGAGTCAATAACTTTATAACAGAAACAGATATGAATATTCAGTTCATCTATCACATTACAGGATAATGTGGAGGTGCCGGTGTTGGCCTGGGGTGGAAAAGGTCAGAAGTGACATGACACCAGGCTATGGTCCAACAGGTTTATTGGAAATCACAAGCTTTCAGAGAGCTGCTCCTTTGTCAGGTGAAGTGACAGCGAAATAGCCGAACAACAAGCTGCTCAGTTGTCGCAAACCTGCTAGCAGAATGACTGTTGTAGGTCAAGATGATGTCAGACTCTCACAGCGTGCATAGTGTCTCGGTGGTTAGCATTGCTGCCTCACAGTACCCGGGGCCCAGGCTCAGTTCCACCCTTGTTTGTGTGGGTTCCCTTCAGGAACCTCTCATTGTCCAAAGATGTGCAGGTAAGGTGGGATTGGCCATGCTGAATTGCCCATAGTGTTCAAGGATGTGCAAGCTAGGTGGGTTATCTAGTGGAGTGGATCTGGATGGGATGCTCTTCAGAGGGTCAGTGTGAACTCGAAGGGGCAAATGGCCTGCTTCCATACTGTAGGGATTCCATGATTCAATGACTCTTTTCTTCTCAAAGGTAATTATAGGTAGGAAGAAGCACTGACCTTGCCAGCAATTGCTCACATCTCATTAAAAAAAATAAAGAAAAGGAAAATCCTGCCTGCTGCTTTATGGAACATGTAATCTTAGTGTAACAGGAAATTTAACAGTGCACAGTATTTTACTAACTTTCGTTCAATTTAATGTGAAGCCTGTTACTTTCAGAAATTTAATAGTGAGGGTTAAGTTTGATTTAAGGTGAAAAACTAATATATTGGATGCTCGGTCTTATGAACACAGCATAAAAAGAAAATGCTACATCAAAACAAATCTTTAAAAGTCAGAGGACAAGTTAATTAAATTGTAATTAAAAAACCAAGATCCTAGGTTTAATAAATCAGAGTAGGAAAAGAGTCGGTATTGCCATGCCAATATATTGATTATACCTGCAGTAGGATATGGTGCCTAGTTTTGGGTATCTTAAATTAGAAAGTATGCCACATTCAAAATGCAAAGGAAGTGCAAAGGAATGGGAAATCTGATTTGGAATTAATAGAAAGAGGCTAATAATAAAAAAAATCTGGAACTAACAGTCTAAATAATGACCATGTTGATTATCAGAAAAACCCATCTGGATCACTAATTTCCTTTAGCGAAAGAAATCTGCCATCCTTACCTGGTCTGGTGTACAATGTGGTTGACTCTTAACTACCATCTGAACAATTGGGAATGGGCAATAAATGCTGGCCAAATAACACCCTAATCCCGTGAATGAAGAAAAAAAAGATGAGGTGAGCAGTCTCCTCTTGTTCTCAGGTTTCAATAATTTTCTGTGAGATTGAAATGCATGCTAGGAGAAAGTGAGGACTGCAGATGCTGGAGGTTAGAGTCGAGAGTGTGCTGCTGGAAAAGCACAGCGGGTCAGGCAGCATCCGAGGAGCAGGAGAATGGACATTTTGGGCATAAGCCCTTCATCATTAGAAATACATGTTGGCAAGCTACTCAAAAGTTGAGAATTAACTGGACCCCATTCTTGCATAATGTGCTTCCAGTAAGATAACTCAGACAAATACAACTTTTGTAATAGAGCAGCAATTGCAACTGCTAGTAGAGGAAAATCACATGGGGAAATTGGCTAACCACATCAATGAGAGAGCAGAATGGAGAGTTGATCAGGTTAAGTGGAGAGAAATGGGTGAAAGCTATGATGAGCATTAACACCAGCACTGACCTGATCTGTTAAATGATCACTTCAGTACTACATGATTTTGTGCAATTTTCCTCATATCTTATATTTCTAATTTCTAGAACCATCTCCATTGATTCTGTCTCCTCTCAAGGACATTAATAAATGTGGCAAAATCATTAGATGTAGTCAATAGTGCAGAGGATATGAAAACACAGATACACTGAAGAAACATTTTGCCCAAATAAACTTGTCATGAATCGATTAATTGAACCAACTGCATGAAACTGCCTTTGAGAAGTTTCTTGAGAAATGATTAGAACATAATTAAGAACAAAACTGAAATGATAGAATTGGAACAAATTACTCATTGAACCGCATTAATTCCAGACATTTTACTTTATTCCAATCGTTTGAAAGTAACCATTTGATTATAAAACTACGTAACTTTGCTTTAATAAATAATCCTCTGTCATCACTGCTGTTTTCCTATTACTGACTAATACAGTGTTCCTCAATTAACCTCAATTAACCTCTTGCCCTGCACTAATAATGATTGCTTAACTGAATTACTGGAAGCTGGTGTATCTTTAAAAATAAATGCCAAAAGGTTAATTTTCCCGTCTGACAGTTATTTTGGTATTACAAGACAAAAGTATTTTCACTATTGGAGCAATGACCCACTCTGACCCCTGCCTCTGTTTTTTATGCTGACTTTCATGCAAGTAAATTCCTGATGGTCAGATTGTTACAGCGGACGTGAAGAGAAAGCATGACAAATAAATTTCTCCAAGTAATTTTACCAAGGGAAAGTACAGCTATTCTTTCATGGGCTCTTTTATCCCATGCAACTCCCTTATTCCGTAACTGCAAAGAAAGAAAAGACTCGCTATAATGGGGATAAAATGTACCTGACCCTTCTCACTGACCAGAACTTCAAAGAGATATCCCCTGTGTTTAGACTGAGCCCCAATAATACGTATATCATCCAGTAATTAACTGCTTAAATATAATAGGGGCTTGATAGGGTAGAAACTCAGAGGCTGAGGAATCTGAAACACAGGGTAAGGGTTTCTCATTTACAGCTGAGATGAGAAGACATTTCTTCACTGAAAGGGTTACAAATCTTTTGGATTCTTTATCCCAAATGGTTGTGAATGCTCCAGCTTCAGTGCAGTTACGCTTGAGACAGACAGGTTTTTGGGACCTTCAGGGATGGAAGAAACAGAAGAGACAGTGCAATTGAGGCTGAAGGTCAGCTGTGATCCGACTGAATGGTGAGGCAGGCTTGAGAGGCCAATGTTCTACCCCAATTCCTGTTTATTACATCCTTATTTCAACACAATTCTAAGGGTGAATTCCCCTTTGAGAAGGAAATCTGCCATCCTTACCCAGTCTGGCATACATGTGACTCCAGACCACAGTAATGTGGTTGATTCTTTATTTCCCTCTGAAATGGCTTGGTAAGCCATTCAATTCAACAGGAAATGCTAACCTTGCCAGTGATGCCTTCATCCCATGAAGAGAAAAAGTGAAGACACCGATGAGGAAATACAATGACCCGATTAGTGTGAAAGACCGAAAGACTGCACTGGATTAGCCGATCTCAGCTGGTATTAGAAAATAGAACATAGAACAGTACAGCACAGAACAGGCCCTTCAGCCCACGATGTTGTGCCGACCACTGATCCTCATGTATACACCCTCAAATTTCTGTGACCGTATGCATGTCCAGGAGTCTCTTAAATGTCCCGAACGACCCTGCCTCCACAACTGCTGCTGGCAATGCATTCCATGCTCTCACAACTCTCTGTGTAAAGAACCAGCCTCTGACATCCCCTCTATACTTTCCTCCAACCAGCTTAAAACTATGACCCCTCGTGTTAGTCATTTCTGCCCTGGGAAATAGTCTCTGGCTATCGACTCGATCTATGCCTCTCATTATCTTGTATACCTCAATTAGGTCCCCTCCTCTCCTCCTTTTCTCCAATGAAAAAAGTCCGAGCTCAGTCAACCTCTCCTCATAAGATAAGCCCTCCAGTCCAGGCAGCATCCTGGTAAACCTCCTCTGAACCAGCTCCAGAGTATTGGCGAGTAATCTTCAATGATCCTGGGCAATGGAAGGGGAGAGACAAAACATTAACCTGCCAGAATTTCCAGTGTGGAGTATCAGCCAAGTGACCCTTGTGTTGGTGTTATTTGTGGATGTGAACAAGGATCTCCCTGGGGCCTATGACCAGTCACTGTCTGGTGTGCCATGAAGGTTTGGGCACTAGGACAAGACCTATCTGATTTTGTGTCAAATAAAGGGCATCGTCTTCAGGGGAGGGAGGTAGAGAGTGAGAGATTCTAACCGGTAGATAATCATCTGAAAAAAAACTATCAGGACAGGCAGCCAGGCAGACCAATCTCCCCAGTGTTTGCAGCCATTCTGTGTGATTAAGCACACCACTATCTTGGTGTTTACATCATGCTTTAAAAGGTCAGATGTGTATGTCTTCATGGAGAGCACTGAGCTCCAGTACACTCCAAGTAGTCCGCACTGCAATCTAAGCTGAGCTGATTCAAACTCCTCTGTGAGCATGTCCCTGTTAGCTCCCCTCTACTCACGGCTGCTGATATTACTGAGCTCACACAGGGAGCAAAGAATTGTTTATTTTGGTTAAGGTTGCAGTCTGCACAAGCTAAAACTGGATTGACCTGTGCGTGCTGTGAATCTCAAAGCACATTTCAGTCCCACACCACAATGTCCAGTGATATATCTTCAGACAAGCAATAACAAAATGACAGAGCTCTCTGATGGCTGAACCTGGGCTACAGAAACATTACTGATGTGCGCAGTTATCCCTCCCGTTCTCAATAGCAATCTCAAAGTAGAAATCCTCGTCACATTTCAAAGGACGAATGCACATTTGAACTTCTGTAAGTGACAGGGGCAGGGATCAAAAGCTGGATAGTGGGATTTGGATGAGAGGATCTTTTTTGAGCCACACAGACATAATGGACCAAATAGCCTCCTTGAGTGTTATCCTACTAATGGGATTTTACAGCCTGGGGGAGCAGCCTGATAGGTAGGAAGGAGCCAGAAAATTGGGTGCCCACCCCCATCTAACCACCTCTTGTGGTATTTTACTAGGTAGAAGATGTTTGGGCATCTCACCTGCTCTCAGGCTAATCAAGGCCCCAAGCGTCCAGTTAATAGCCACTTCAGGCCCTCAGTCTGCTATCACTGGTATTGTCGAGATGCTTGTGGATTCAATGAAGGCAACCCTGCTCCTTAAACATTACTAATCAATTCCTCCCACCCCAAGTATGCTAACCACATCAGCCTTCCACATCCAGCCACCCACTGGGTCTTGTCAGCCTGGCTCCACAGAAACCCTGCGTTTACCTGCATTGGGAACTGCTTGTACTCCCAGCACTGGCCACTGGTCTCGATGGCGCTGCTGGGGTTAAAGAGTGGCTGTTTAATTGGTCAGTGGCTCTCCAAGGTGGGATCTATCCCCAGATTGCAGAAGAAATCGGCGCAGGACATGTTTAAACCTGAACCATTGACCAACTCCAGTGCCCAATAAATCACTGCCAGCGATCCAGCCAAATGAGGGCATGTACACCCTGCCCCCCGATCCTCCAGCAGGGGAAGTTGGGCTGAGGCCAGTATACCAAAAACATGAATTACAAGCAAAAGACCATTTTCCCTTTGAGCTGTTCCACCACTCAATAAGCTTCATTTTGAAATTCCACATTCCTGTCCACTCCTGATAATCTTTGACCCACCTCTTCAACCAAAATCTATCTACCCATTCAACGACTTCACCCCCACTACCTGCCGAGATAGAATTCCAAAGTTGCACAACTCTCTGAGAGAAAAGCATTCCATCCTCATCGCTGTAATAAGGTAACTCCTAATTTTTAAACGGTGCCCTATATTTCTGTACTCACCCAGAAGAGAAAACATCTTTGAGACTAGGGGGCATAGTTTTAACGTGAGAGGAGAGAGGTTTAAAAAAGACATGAGGGGCAATTTTCTTACACACAGCATGTGGAATGAACTTTTTGAGGAAGTGGTGGATGCGCACAGTTACAACATTTAGGTGAGTACATGAATAGGGAAGGTTGGGACGGATATGGGCCAAGTGAAAGCTGGCAGGAGTTGTGTTGTTTGGGATTATGTTTGACTGAAGAGGCTAGTTTGACTGAAGAGTCGAGAGTATGGTGCTGGAAAAGCACAGACAGCATCCGAGGAGCAGGAGAGTTGGTGTTTTGGGAAAAAGTCCTTCCGTGCTGGATGACTTTATGCATCTATCGATTCCACATCCACCTTGCCAAGACTCTTCAGGAGCTTACACACTTTGATCAGGTCATCCTCAACTCTTCTAAACTCCAGTGAAAGCATGTCCAGTCTGACCAATCATTCTCATAAAGCATCCTGGTCATTCCAACTGTGATGAGCTGAAAATGTGTTGCTGGAAAAGCGCAGCAGGTCAGGCAGCATCCAAGGAACAGGATGCTGCCTGACCTGCTGCGCTTTTCCAGCAACATATTTTCAACTCTGATCTCCAGCATCTGCAGTCCTCACTTTCTCCCATTCCAACTGTGATGTCAGGTGTGTGATTAATCTACATTCTAACATAAAAACTCTACTGCCTGGGAGCAAGCCAATAGGCCCATTGGATCCACACTGAGCCTGTGAAGAACATCCCACCTAGACCTACCTCTCGACCCTATCCCTGCATTTCCCATGGCAAATCCACCTAACCTGCACATCAGTGGACTGTGGGAAGAAACCAGAGCACCCGGAGGAAACCCGCACAGTCACCCAAGGATGGAATCGATTCCATGTTCCTGCCACTGTGAGGCAGCACTGCTAACCACTGAGCCACCATGCTCATTTATTTTATAGTTTGAATTTGAGTTTGTGCTTTTTTTTTTATCTATTCATAAGATGTGGGCATCGCTGACTGAGCCAGCATTTATTGCCCATTCATAGTTGACCTTGTTAAAGTCAAATCTGCAGCACTCATACTTGTGTTGAAGTGAAAAACCATCTCATTAGAACCAAAAAAAACACATAGAGCTGGGGAAACTCAGCTGGTCTGGCACCATCTCTGGTGAAATTGGAAGAATTAATGTTTTGTGTCCAATGACAGTTCTTTGATTCTCTTGTTCTTTCTGCCCACGCCTGGGACACTCACTGGGGGCAGTAACTAGCTTATTGTCAGCCTGGCCAATGTCAGCTGACAGCACAGATTGAGAATCCAACCCGGGGAGACACCTATACCTCGGTACAGAGCAACCAGGAAGTGGGACTGACAGTGATTATGTTTTCCTGTCACATATTTTGATATCTATCGCTGGGGAAGATAAACATCACTGCTGTGTTCAAACAGGTTATCAATCAATGATCTAAGAATTACAGTTTCTGCATGATGCTGGATGAATGCTTAATGTGTTTACATGACATTCCTCTCTTTGCTGTTTTAAGGAAGCATCAACCTGTTTAAATGGATTAGTGCTTCAATATAACAGCAGACAGAGTAATGTTGTAAATACATTAAACATTCAACTGCTATTATCAGAAGCCATAATTTTTAGGCTTATGTCGTTCTTCCTGATTGTAAATGCCGCTTTGAAAATTTAATGACTGTTGACAGCTGTGATTACCTTTTGTCCCATACTTAGTCTTCGTACACTACTATCCAACCCTTGCTGTTCTTGTGCCTCTAGATTTACTCCTTTTCTCATTGAAACAGCAACTGTTCTCTGTTAGATGCCAGCGACTCCAATGTGCCCAACTTAAGGTGGGCCTTGCCAACTCTCATAGACTGACTTTTGCAAGGTCTGATCAGCTGCCAGTTTGGGAGGAGCCAATTCACACATCGAACGAAATCTGTTTCAGGTTTACCAGTCAGTTGAAAAGTAAATGGCAGCCTTAAACTTGATATTTGCGACATTTCAAAACCCAATTCTCTGTTCAGAAGTGCATTATTTTGAATTGTTGACAGAAGCAGCAAAAGGTAACAGAAGGAAAAATCTAGAGCAGTCAGTGTGACATCTAGGTGTCCTCTGTCTGCTTGGCTGCTGAGGGCCTTTCTGAGACTGAGAGCTAAAAGTAATTATCCTTCATTTCTCTGACGTGTTGTTCCAACACTGGTATATTAGCACTGCTTCCTAAAAATAGCAAGACTCCATGAAATGTCATTAATTAATCTGCCCACAAATAACATGATGAGGATTGAGATTTTCTCGCTGCTCCATGTACTGATCAAAGCTCGACTGAGCTTCCTCTGACCTGTGACTGTCCTTTAGCTCGAAACTGCAATAATGTGTAAAATTAGGATTGTTTATCAACGGGATAAACCTCGCACAATGTTTCACAAGTCATGTCTCCGCTGGGAGCATTCTTATCTCAGAACCAAAAGGTTGTAGTTGCCAGTGCTACTCTAGGACAATCAAGGTTGACACTTCAGTGTATTATTGAGGGAATGCTGCCCAGGCAGAGATGCTGTCTTTTGGATAAGACAATACACTGATGCCCCATACCAGCTTGGATGCATGTAAACGATCCCTTGGCACTATTTCACAGATGAGAAGGGTGGGGATGGTATTTCCTTAGAGTCCTACCCACCATTTATCCAACACGGCGGCTCAGTGGTTAGCACCGCTGCTTCACAGCACCAGGGTCACAGGTTCGATTCCAGCCTTAGGCGACCGTATGTGTGGAGTTTGCACATTCTCCCCGTGTCTGTGTGGGTTTCCTCCAGGTGCTCTGGTTTCCTCGCACAGTCCAAAGATGTGCAGGTCAGGTGAATTGGTCATGGTAAATTGCCCATTGTCTTCGGTGCATTAGTCAGAGGGAAATTGGTCTGGGTGGGTTACTCTTCGGAGGGTCCGTGTGGACTTGTTTGGCCGAAGGGCCTGTTTCCAAGCTGTGGGGAATCTTATCAACCAGCTTCACAATAGATTATCTGGTCACGACCACATTGCTGTTTGTGGGAGCATGTTGCATGCAAACGGACTGTCCTTTGAAAAGAACATCATTGGCTGCAAATCACTTTGAGAGATCCCACCACATTTGTGAAAAATGCTATATAACAGTGAGGTTGTTTTAGAGGGCAGTAGGTGGAAGAGGTGCTGTTTTGTTTAACCCAAGCTTGGGGTTTTTTTGCCTTGATTATATCATATAGCAATAGAGCTGTACATTAAGTCATCAGGTCAGAAGAGTGTGCATAACTTGTCTCAAGAATTGAACCTGTTCCTAGACAGAAGAGATTAGGGAGAATGATGAGCAGGTTGGGGAGTGGAAATGTTGGGGGATGCTGGGAGAGGTGTAAGAAAGTGTAATTATGGGATAGAAGTAAGATACATTAGCAATGCGCCTCTTGGATTGCCACAGTAATGTCACCTTTACTCACTGGAGGCAAGCTTCTTTCACCAAAGATCCTCAGAC
Organism: Hemiscyllium ocellatum; assembly: GCF_020745735.1. Classification (NCBI taxonomy): domain Eukaryota; kingdom Metazoa; phylum Chordata; class Chondrichthyes; order Orectolobiformes; family Hemiscylliidae; genus Hemiscyllium; species Hemiscyllium ocellatum. Next base: position 13,885,636 of record NC_083439.1, read on the forward strand.
ATCACCTTCCAAAGCCACAACCACTTCCCTCCAGAAGGCCAAAGCAAGGGATCTGGGAAAATCATCATATTCAAGTTCCACTCCAAGCCACTCACCATCCTGACTTGGAAATATATCTCCGTTCCTTCCCTGTCTCTGGATCAAGATCCCGGAATTCCCTTCCTGAGGCCATTGTGGGTCAACCCACAGCAGGTGGACTGCAGCAGGTCAATAAGGCAGCTCACCACCACCTTCTCAAGGGCAACTAGGGATGGGCAATAAGTGCTGACTCAGCCAGTGACACCCATATCCCACAAATGAATAAATAAAACAAGCCATTTCAATGAAGGCACAGTTCAAGTTACACTGTTACACCTTGTGAAACGGAGCGAGGGTTGGAAGATGTAATGAGAATGTGGGTGGATGATGTGTTGATCTGTACAAAAATCTGGGCTGAAAAATCCTCCCATAGTGACAATTCATCACTTGGTCATTTGATCCATTTTCATCAAATGTCTGTGAGGCCCTCAAAGATAGCAGTGAGATGACTGAAATTGTTGGGGGATTCAAGGCTGGTTATAAAATTAGAGTCTGCAGGGTCTGCTGAGCTCAATGTGCTGCTGCTTATAGCATCATCTCTCAGATGTGACAGACTGTTGGTGAGCTTAGTGAAGTAATTGGGTCATTCTCCATTAAAGGACTGTCAAAGTGAAGTAAACGTGTTGTTGGTGGGAAGGTTTTCTGTATGTTAGTGCTTCACTTCATGCCTGCTGTGGGGGTGGCAGTCATTAAACTCAGATGAGCTTGATTCTTCAGAATAAATAATTAGTTTACTTATCAAGAGTAGAAGCTAAAAGATGTAATACGAAATGACTCCTCACCCGAAGGAAATGGCTGCACCTTGCAACCTTCTAGATAAAACACTCTAGGTTTTGAAGGTGAAATTCTCAAACATTCACTCACTTAGTCACTCAGTCAAGGGGCAGGTGCATATACAAAGGGAAACGCCCTCTATCACATCAATGGCTCCCAACTCAGGGGCACCATGCTTTGATATGGAAACTACGTTCTTTTCCTCCACTTCACCAGACATTCTTAGTTCAGATGAAGTAAAGAGAAGACCTTGTGCCATCTCCCATCTCAGGATTACAATTTGTGAAGTTATTGGCCCAGACTATCATCTGTCATCAGAAAAGATTTGATTTACTGGCCCTCTTTTAAATGATCCATTTTGCTTTCAGCTGTTTTTTCCAATGGAGAATCTGAGTCTGGTCTAACTTGAATGTGGTTTAAGCTTAAAAATGTGTTGCTGGAAAAGCGCAGCAGGTCAGGCAGCATCAAAGGAACAGGAGAATTGATGTTTTGGGCATAAGCCCTTCTTCAGGAACGTTTTCCTCTGTCTTGAATATGCCGAGTTCTACTCAGCACAGGAACAGTGTTGCTGGTTATGACAGGGATCCCCTGATTTTTTAAAGCACTTTCTGCTGTTCCCCAGGAGCTAATGGTGCCAGTCACTTTGAGGAATGGGATTTGTGTAAAGTATGTGAGGGAGTAGAGTGGCAAGTGAATGGGTAAGGGTGTTATGTATCAGATGGATGACAGGGGTAAAGGAGTGGTGTACGAAGTGAATGAGGAACTTGTATAGCTGGTATGTGAGGGGTTGAGGGTTGTGAAACAGATGGTTGAGAAGGTGTGTACCAAGTGTGTGAGGCTGGGGGGTGGAGGGGTGAGGGTTGTGTGTCAGGTGGATGAGGAGGTTATATATCAGGTGTGTGAGGGAATGAGGGTTGTGGATTAGATGGATGAGGAGGTTGTGTACCAGGTGAGTGAAGGGGGTGAGTGTTTATATTAGATGGATGCGAAGTTGTGTACCAGGTGTGTGAGGGAATGAGGGTTGTGGATTAGATGGATGAGAAGGTTGTGTACCAGGTGAGTTGAGGGGGTGAGGGTTGTGTACGAGGTGTTTGAGGGGGTGAGGGTTGTGTATTGGATGGATGAGAAGGTTATGTACCAGGTGTATGAGGGGGCAAGGGTTGTGTATCTGATGGATGAGGAGGTTGTGTAACAGATGTGTGAGGGGGCGAGAGTTGTGTATTAAATGGATGAGAAGATTGTGTACCAGGTGGATGAGGGTTGTGTATTAGATGGATGAGGAGGTTGTGTACTTGGTGAGTGAGGGGGTGAGGGTTATGTATTAGATGGATGAGGAGGTTGTGTACTTGGTGAGTGAGGGGGTGAGGGTTGTGTAACAGATGGATGAAGAGGTTGTGTACCAGGTGTGTGAGGGGGTGAGGGTTGTAACAGATGGATGAGAAGGTTGTGTGCCAGGTGTGTGACTGGGTGAGTGTTTATATCAGATGGATGAGGAGGTTGTGTACCAGGTGTGTAAGGGGGTAGGGGTTGTGTATTAGATGGATGAGGAGGTTGTGTACCAGGTGTGTGAGGAGGTGAGGGTTGTGTATTAGATGGATGAGAAGGTTGTGTGCCAGGTGTGTGACAGAGTGAGTGTTTATATCAGATGGATGAGGAGGTTGTGTACCAGGTGTGTGAGGGAGTGAGGGTTGTGGATTAGATGGATGAGAAGGTTGTGTGCCAGGTATGTGAGGGAATGAGGGTTGTGTATTAGATGGATGAGAAGGTTGTGTGCCAGGTGGGTGAGGGGGTGAGGGTTGTGGATTAGATGGATGAGAAGGTTGTGTGCCAGGTGTGTGACTGGGTGAGTGTTTATATCAGATGGATGAGGAGGTTGTGTACCAAGTGAATGAGGGTTCCAGGTTAGTGCCAAGGGTTGGTTGGGTAGGAGGGTCATGTTGTGGGGGGTGTTGTGTGTCTCAGCAAGGCTCAGTCCTTGGGGTGGGAGCTCACAGTGGGGTCTCAGTTCCAGCAAGGTAGGATCAGTGTCTTGTGCAGCATGCAGGGGTGGTCTTGTCGACTAGAATGGGGGAGCATGGGTTTTAGGTTCAGTGTTTGTTCAATTTAGGTTTGTCAGGGGTCATGGGGCCACTGTGGAAGGGGATTGTCAAGTCTAGGGGTGTGTCAGGAGTCAGGCATCTTCATGGTGGTGGTATCAGTGGTGATTTGGTCACACATTTCAATCATTACCTTGCATATTATGAATCCTCTAACCTCTCCAGTGTAATTATTAGGCTTGCGTGACTCTAACACTCTTATTTCTCTGACTTTAAGATGCTTTGTCGAAAGGTTCCGGGTGATGGAGAATTTATTTCCCAAGCAATTCCTACAAAGTGAGCTCAGATAGGGGGATTCTGCATTTTCAGCTTCAGTCTGTGCTACTCCAACAAATGTCTAGGCGTTAGAATATCTGAGCAAGTGTTCTGAGGAGTGAGGATAATGGACATTAAAAAATTGGAGGTACTTTGTGCTTATGTTGTATTCTGCAGTTGTGTGAACAGATGATAGTCAATTTATCCTCTGAGTTTATGTTTTAATATGTGTGAGGTGATTTATTCAAATACCTAGGTCCTTTAACTTTCTTAGGCCTGCCATGAACACAATATCAGAGAGATATTTTAAGGGAATGTTTGAGATGGGCCATGGTCAGTTCAAATTAACATTGGTCATGGTCGATTTGCCACCAATTATAAACTTCCTTCCTGTGGTACCCATGATGCACCCTGAGTGTTTTAGACTCTCTATGTTAAAAGCACCAATTGTTATGCGTCATTCCTAGTGTACCTTTCACCCTTTATAAGCCCCTCAGACTTCACCACCTAAACACACTGATGGGCTTACATTGTCCATAATGAAAAGGACGATCAGGCAGGGGATGAAAGAACTATATGATACACAATAGCCCATGTCGAACTTAAACTTCACCCCACCATGTCCCAGTGATGGATGGAGAGGTGTTAATTGCACATTAGTTCATTAGCTGGAGCTGTCCACGTCTTCTTGATATACTAATTCTGGTGATGAGGCGCTTAGCCAGTTCCCTTCTTATGGTTCTCTTTGTTTGTTGTGACCCATGCTCAAGGGCTTTTTGTCCGCATGTTCAGCTGCTATCATCAGTTTCCCTTCTCCCCACATCTTGTTACTGAACCCCCTTTCAAAGAAGTTCTCAATATCTAAATCATGACTTTGAAGGATGTTCCAGAAGATTTCTGGGGTCAATATGAAGTTTTGGAGTCAAATGGTGATATCAGACAGCCGGCCTGGACATCATTCAGGAGATGACAGTGGTTCTGTCAACACCATGGTCTTTTTCTGAAACATGCTGGGACTGGAGCTTGAGCAAAACTCATAGCCAGGGAAGTAGGGAGGTACTAAACTAAACAAAGACTTGGGAGAGGTGAGCGAGCCATTAATCTTGGGTGGATTTGAAGCAGGAGAGCAAAATGGTAGCATAGGAAAAGTAGGTCAGAGAATGGCAGGAAGAGATAAAGAGAAAATACCCTATGCAGTCAAGGCTAGATATTCCAATTTTCATAAGTTCAATGGCATTGATTCACACATGGTGGAGGGTCTAGATCACCATGATAGAGTGCTGCAGTGCATATGTCCGTGTCTTCTTTGAGTGGTACATTGATGAATAGGTGAGCAATGTCAACTGAGCACCTGAACCACTGCATTGCAATCAATATGCAAGTCCTATATGGTCTTCACAAATATGAAGGAATCTTTCACCATGAAAGTGGAAAATTTACACAGAAGTGGTTATAGCAATCTACTAAGCCATTTGGCCAGTTGAAATTGTGCAAAGACATAGATGAGATAGGACATAAAAACAGGGATTACTGGAGAACCTCAGCAGGTCTGGCAGCATCTGTGGGGGTATAAACAGAGTTAATGTTTCAAATCTGATGACTCTTGATTAGAATCTTCACTAATTCTGATGGAGTCACCAGACCTGAAATAGTACATCGGCTATCTTCCCACAGATTGCTGCAGACCTGCTGAGTTTCTCCAGTAATTTCTGTTTTTTGTTTCAGATCTCCAACATCCGCAGTTCATTGTTTTATTCAGATAGGACATATCTTTACATTCCCTTGGCAGCCTGTATGGACAACCATACAGCTTAAGAGCAAGAGTAGGCCAATCAACCTTTTGAGCTGTTCTGACATTCAATAAAATCATATCTGTAACCTCAAATCCATATTCCTGTCTATCCGTGATAATCTTTCAACTCCTTGTTTTTTAAGAATTGATCCATCTCTGCCTTAAAACTATTCAACAACTCAGCATCCATCAGCTTCACGGGTAGAGCATTTCAAAGATTCATGACCCTCTGAGAAAAAACATTTTGCCTAATCGTTGTTTTAAATTGATGACCCTCACTTTTAAAATAGTCAACCCTACTTCTGAATTGTGCTGGAAGAGAAAACAACCTCTCGATAGGAATGCAATGAACCGTGAGGATCAATCCTATTATTTATGTCACTTGGCAACTCATTGTTCTTACACAAATCCAGCGAATGCAATTTTAATTTGTTTTCGAATAAGGCCGTTCAGTTATGCTGAGTTACAAGTCCAGTGGGTGCAAATTTGGACTCATCTATAGGAGAGGCCTGCATTTTGTTCATATAGTAAGATCTGCTATGGATGACTATTCCAGTCCCTTTAGCACATTCACTGGTATGTATGTCCAGAATAGCACTGAGACGTCATGGTGCTGCCAGATATTGATGTCGCATGTGAACATTGGCTAAATTATTCGTAATCCTGAATTTCCAAATGATAGATGCACCTTTGAGGATTCATTGTCTTCAGTGATATTGTTTGTGGTGGGATTAGTGATGGTTAAACTCAGCAAATTGCTCTTCCTCTTTGATACTAGATGAAGACACACCAAAACTAAAGCCGTGTGTGTAGACAAACCCTTCGCTTTCAGACATTGCATGGTCAGAGAGATGTATATGTGTTCAGTGGCATTTTTAATTACATTGTCAAACTCTTCCAAGTAAGTGAGTTCACAGTGTGGGCATGTTTGAAATGGGCACTGTTTATGCTGTGGTCTTCTATTGAAGTGATATAGTGGCAGAAATGGATCAAATTGAAACATGAAAGAAATTTACACAGTTCAAAACAAATGTAGCGAAGGGAATGGCATAAATTAATAATCCGGGCGCTTTTGTGTTCAATCGCATTTTTCATAAAGACCCATTTAACTGTAGGACTGTTTCCCTCTTTAGGATTATCAGTGTGTTTGGAAATGAACCTGACACAACCTTGGAGTTAAAACAATGTTGAAAAAGTTCAATGGATGGCTTTCCTGTCTTCAAAATACAAGACTGGCCAGCTGACAGAAAACAGAGTTTGTAAATGCAGTCTTCTATCTGATTGGAAGGATGTGATGAGTGGGTTCTCACAAGAATCTGTGTTGGGGCCTCAGCTTTGTTTTAATTCATATCAATGAGTTAGGTGAGGGTAGTGAAGGCACAGTAACTAAATATGGCTGTGGCACAACGATGGGTATGAAAGTATGATGCACAGAGGACACAACAAGGACATTGAGGGTGAGTGAGTAGGCAAAACTCTGACAGATATGGTATGTTGTAGGAAAATGTAAAAAGTTCACGTTGACAGGAAGAATCTTTTTTTTAAAAAAGGATAATACTTCAAAGGAGAGTGAATGAGGAATTCTGAGATACAGATTGATTGAGGTGTTTGACTGCATGGGACACAGAAATTCAGGAAGTAGATAAGAAAGCAAGTTGTTGGGATTACATATTTATGTTTAAAGATCATGTGAAAAATTAGGTGATAATAAAGAATTTGGAGACTTTTTAAATTAAGAAGTTTTTTTGAACTAGAGTTCCAACTGCACCTCCCCCAGTTCACTTACACACCACAGAGCCTGACCTGATAAGCCAGGTTTCAGGCACACTCCTCCATTCTCCTCCTTCCTTCACCATTCCCGCATTGTGGATACAATCTGCTTTCATCTTCCTGTTCCCAGTACACACCAAGCAACCCCTTTTCCCACTCTGGGCCCGAAGACCAATCTGTGCTTCCATCCTGAACCACTGCTCCCCATACCCTTGTTCTAAACCCACTGTTCCCTTGTACCATTGTACTAAACCAACAGCTCCCATGTCATTGTTCTGAACCCACTGCTCCCCACAACTCCCCATATCCTTGCACTACACCCACTGCTCCCCATACGCTTGTTCTAAACCCACTGGCCCCATAACCTTGCTGAAAACCCACTGTTCCCCATATCCTTGCTCTAAACCCACTGCTCCCCATATCCTTGATCTAAACCCATTGCTTTCTTTACCCTTGTTCTAAACCCACTGCTCCCCACATGTTTGTTCTAAACTCACTGCTCACAATAACCTTCCTCGGAAACCACCGCTCCCCACACATTTGCTCTGAACCCACTGCTCCCCACAGCCTTGCCCTAAACCCACTGCTCCCCATACCCTTATTCTAAAACCACTGCTCCCCGTACCATTGATCTTAACCCACTGTTCCCCAACCCCTTGCTCAAAACCCACTGCTCCCCCATATCCTTATTCTAAAGCCACTGCTTCCTATACCCTGGTTCTAAAGCCACTGCACCCCATGCCTTTGCTCTCAATCCACTGTCCCCCACACGCTTGTTCGAAACCCAATGCTCCCCATACCCTTTTTCTAAAACCATTGCTTCCCATATCCTTGTGCTAAACACACTGCTCCCCATACTCTTGGTCGAACCCACTGCTCCCCATAGACTTGCCTTAAACCGACTGCTCCTCATACCCTTGCTCTAAACCGACTGCTCCCCATACCCTTGTTCTACGCCCACTGTTCCCCATATCCGTGATCTAAAACCCAATGCTCCCCATCCCCTTGTTCTAAACCCACTGCTCCCCAAGCCCTTGGTCTAAACCTACTGTGCCCCATTCCATTGGTCTAAACCCAATGCTCCCCATATGCTTGTTCTACACCCATTGTTCCCCATACCCTTGTCTGAAACCAAGTGCTCGCCATACCCTTGCTCTAAACCCACTGATCCTCATACCCTTGCTCTTAAACATAATGCTCCCCATATCCTTATTCTTAAACCACTGCTTCTCATACCCTTGTTCTAAAGCTACTGCTCCCCATACCCTTGCTCTTAAACATAATGCTCCCCATATCCTTATTCTTAAACCACTGCTTCTCATAAACTTGTTCTAAAGGCACTGCTCCCCATATCATTGCTCTTAAACCACTGCTCCCCAAACCTTTGCTCAAAACCTACTGCTCCCCATACCCATGCTCTAAACCCACTGCTCCTCATACCTTTGCTCTAAAGCCATTGCTATTCATACCCTTGCTCTAAACCTACTGCAGCCCAAACCCTTGCTCAAAATCCACTGCTCCCCATATCCTTGTTCTTAAACCACTGCTTCCCATAACCTTGTTCTGAAGGCACTGCTCCCCATACCATTGCTCTTAACCCACTGCTCCCGAAACCCTTGCTCAAAACCCACTGCTTCCCCATACCATTGTTTTACACCAACTGCTCCCCATACCCGTGTTCTAAACCCACAGCTCCCCATAACCTTATTCTAAAACCACTGCTCCCCAACCCCTTGCTCAAAACTCACTGATCCCCATACACATGCTGTAAACCCACTGCTCCTCATATCCTTATTCTAAACCCACTGCTTCCTATACCCTGGTTCTAAAGCCACTGTACTCCATGCCATTGCTCTGAACCCACTGCCCCCCACACGCTTGTTCGAAACCCAATGCTCCCCCATATCCTTGTTCTAAACCCACTGCTCCCATACCCTTGTTCGAAACCCACTGCTCCCCTTAACCTTGCTCGGAACCCACTGCTCCCCATACTCTTATTCTCAACCCACTGCTCCCCATACTCTTGTTCTAAACCCACTGCTCCCCATACCCATGCTCTAAACCCACTGTTCCTCATACCCTTGTTCTAAAGCCACTGCTCCTCATACCCTTGCTCAAAATCCACTGCTCCTCATATTCTTATTCTTAAACAACTGCTGTCCACACCCTTGTTCTAAATCCACTGCACCCCATACCCTTGTTCTGAACCGACTGCTGCCCATACTCTTGCTCTTAACCCCCTGCTCCCCATACCCTTGCTCAAAACCCACTCCTCCCCCTACCCATGCTCTAAACCTACTGCTCCCCATACCCTTGTTCTAAACCCACTGCTCCCCATACTCTTGTTCTAAACCCACTGCTCCTCATACCCGTGTTCTAAACCCACTGTTCCCCATACCATTGTTGTACACCTACTGCACCCCATACCGACGTTCGAAACCCACCGCTCCCTACAACCTTGTTCTAAACCCACTGCTCCCCATACCCATGCTCTTAACCCACTGCTCACCAAACCTTGATCAAAACCCACTGCTCCCCATATCCTTGTTCTAAACCCATTGCTTTCTTTACCCATGCTCTAAACCCACTGCTCCTCATACCTTTGTTCTAAAGACATTGCTATTCATACCCATGCTCTACACCCACTGTTCCTCATACCCTTGTTCTAAAGCCACTGCTCCTCTTACCTTTGTTCTGAACCGACTGCTGCCCATACTCTTGCTCTTAACCCCCTGCTCCCCATACCCTTGCTCAAAACCCACTCCTCCCCCTACCCATGCTCTAAACCTACTGCTCCCCATACCCTTGTTCGAAACCCAATGCTCCCCAAACCCTTGCTCTAAACCCACTGCTCCCCATACCCTTGCTCTAACCCCACTGCTCCCCATACCATTGCTCTTAACCCACTGCTCACCAAACCTTGCTCAAAACCCCCTGCTCCCCATACCCTTGCTCAAAACCCAATCCTCCCCCTACCCATGCTCTAAACCTACTGCTCCCCATACCCTTGCTCTAAACCCACTGCTCCCCATACCATTGCTCTTAACCCACTGCTCACCAAACCTTGCTCAAAACCCACTGCTCCCCATATCCTTGTTCTAAACCCATTGCTTTCTTTACCCTTGTTCTAAACCCACTGCTCCCCATACCCATGCTCTAAACCCACTGCTCCTCATACCTCTGTTCTAAAGACATTGCTATTCATACCCTTGTTCTACACCCACTGTTCCTCATACCCTTGCTCAAAATCCACTGCTCCCCATATTCTTATTCTAAAACAACTGCTGTCCACACCCTTGTTCTAAATCCACTGCTCCCCATACCCTTGTTCTGAACCGTTTGCTGCCCATACTCTTGCTCTTAACCCCCTGCTCCCCATACCCTTGCCCAAAACCCACTCCTCCCCCTACCCATGCTCTAAACCTACTGCTCCCCATACCCTTGTTCTAAACCCACTGCTCCCCATACCTTTGCTCTTAACCCACTGCTCACCAAACCCTTGCTCAAAACCCACTGTTCCCCATACCCATGCTCTAAACCTACTGCTCCTCATACCCTTGTTCTAAACCCACTGTTCCCCAAACCATTGTTGTACACCTACTGCACCCCTACTGACGTTCTAAACCCACCGCTCCCTACAACCTTGTTCTAAACCCACTGCTCCCCATACCCATGCTCTAAACCCACTGCTCCTCATACCTTTGTTCTAAAGACATTGCTATTCATACCCTTGCTCTAAACCTACTGCTGCCCATACCCTTGCTCTAAACCCACTGCTCCCCAAACCCTTGCTCAAAATCCACTGCTCTCCATAACCTTGTTCTTAAACCACTGCTCCCCATACCCTTATTCTAAAACCACTGCTCCCCAACCCCTTGCTCAAAACCCATTGCTCCCCATATACATGCTCTAAACCCACTGCTCCCCATATCCTTATTCTAAACCCATTCCTTTCTTTTCCCTTGTTCTTAACCCACTGCTCCCCAACCCCTTGCTCAAAACTCACTGATCCCCATACACATGCTCTAAACCCACTGCTCCCCATATCCTTATTCTAAACCCACTGCTTCCTATACCCTGGTTCTAAAGCCACTGCACTCCATGCCTTTGCTCTCAATCCACTGCCCCCCACACGCTTGTTCTAAACCAACTGCTCCCCATACCCTTGTTCGAAACCCAATGCTCCCCCATACCCTTGTTCTAAACCTACTGCTCCCCATACCCTTGTTCTAAACCCACTGCTCCCATACCATTGCTCTTAACCCACTGCTCACCAAACCCTTGCTCAAAACCCACTGCTCCCCATACCCTTGTTCTGAAGCCACTGCTCCCCATACCATTGCTCTTAACCCACTGCTCACCAAACCCTTGCTCAAAACCCACTGCTCCCCATACCCATGCTCTAAACCCGCTGCTTCCCATGTTCTTGTTCTAAAACCACTGCTCCCCAAACCCTTGTACTCAACCCACTGCTCCCCATACCATAGCTCTAAACTGACTGCTGCCCATACTCTTGCTCTTAACCCACTACTCCCAATGCCGTTGTTCTAAACCCACTGCTCCGCATACCCTTGTTCTATACCCAATGTTCCCCATAACATTGTTGTATATCCACTGCTCCCCATAACCTTGTTCTAAACCCACTGCTCCGCATACCCTTGCTCTGAACCCACTGCTCCCCATACTCTTGTTCTAACCCACTGCTCCCCACAGCCTTGCCTTAAACAGACTGCTCACCATACTCTTGCTCTAAAGCCACTGCTCCCCATACCCTTGTTCTAAACCCACTGCTCCCCATACCATTGCTCTTAACCCACTGCTCACCAAACCCTTGCTCAAAACCCACTGCTCCCCATACCCTTGTTCTGAAGCCACTGCTCCCCATACCATTGCTCTTAACCCACTGCTCACCAAACCCTTGCTCAAAACCCACTGCTCCCCATACCCATGCTCTAAACCCGCTGCTTCCCATGTTCTTGTTCTAAAACCACTGCTCCCCAAACCCTTGTACTCAACCCACTGCTCCCCATACCATAGCTCTAAACTGACTGCTGCCCATACTCTTGCTCTTAACCCACTACTCCCAATGCCGTTGTTCTAAACCCACTGCTCCGCATACCCTTGTTCTATACCCAATGTTCCCCATAACATTGTTGTATATCCACTGCTCCCCATAACCTTGTTCTAAACCCACTGCTCCGCATACCCTTGCTCTAAACCCACTGCTCCCCATCCTCTTGTTCTAGCCCACTGCTCCCCACAGCCTTGCCTTAAACAGACTGCTCACCATACTCTTGCTCTAAAGCCACTGCTCCCCATACGCTTGTTCTCAACCCACTCCTCCCCATACCCTTGCTCTAAACCCACTGTTCCCCATAACCCTGCTCTAAACCCACTGCTACCCATTACCCATGTTATAAACCCATGGCTTCCCATACCCTTGTTCTAAAACCACTGCTCTCCAAACCCTTGCTCAAAACCCACTGGTCCCCATACATATGTTCTAAACCCAGCGCTCCTCATACCCTTGCTCTAAATCCACTGCACCCCCATACTCTTGCTGTAAACCCACTGATCCCCAAACACATGCTCTAAACCCATTGCTCCCCATATCCTTATTCTAAACCCACTGCTCCTCATACCCTTGTTCTAAACCTACTGCTCCCCATACCCTTGCTCTAAATCCACTGCTCCCCATACCCTTGATCTAAACCCACTGCTTCCCATAACCTTGTTCCAAAACCACTTCTCCCCATACCCTTGCTCTAAAACCACTGCTCACCATTCCCCTGATCTAAACCTACTGCTCCCCATATCCCTGCTCTGGACCTTCTGCTCCCCATACACTTGTTCCAAATCCACTGCTCCCCATACCCTTGATCTGAACCCACTGCTTACCCCCATATCCTTGGTCTAAATCCACGGCTCCCCATACCCTTGTACAAAACCCACTGCCTCCCATATCCTTGTTCCAAATCCCCTGCTTCCCATACCCTTGCTTTAAACCCACTGCTCCCCATACCCATGTTGTAAACCACTGCTCCCCATACCCATGCTCTGAACCCACTGTTCATGATACCCTTGTTCTAGACCCACTGCTCCCCATGCCCTTGCTCTGAACCCACTGCTCCCCATACGCCTGTTCTGAATCTACTGCTCCCCCTTACCCTCCCTATGGACACACCTTTGTCCTTAATCTGGACCCTATCTGCTTCAGCCCCACATGATACCCCATCCACTCCCACTGCCTGTGAACCGAACACACAACCTCGTCCATTAAACCCGATATTTCCCGCCCATTGCTGCATATTCTAATCACTGCCCTCCTGCCACCTAGCAGCGTTAGACTCTATCCACCTTAAACCAGACTCCATGGCATTCGATGGACTTCGCATCCTGACCAGCTGGCTGACCAATCCCGACCCACTTGGTATCCTATCTTCACATTATGGATTTATCACTGGACAGCAGCTGGCAAAGTGGTTATTTGTGATTCTGAACCTTTATAGTCCAGGATTCGGCAGCTGGCTGCTGTGAAAAGTAGACATGGTTTACCCCTCTGTGTCTGAGAGAACCATCCCGAGTGGAAGTCGAGCTCTGCATTTCTAAACAGCCTCTGATGTAATTTCAATGCAGAAATGCGGAGCTCTCTCCCATTGTTAAAAAAAACAGGCAGAGTGGCAACCTGCATGAGATTTGGAAAAACCGCCCCATTGTTTTGACTGGTGGAAGACTTTTTTTTAATTTTGGGTCACATTACAAAAGGGAAACAACTGGCTGTCAGCTGAATAAATGAAATCATTAATATGTATGGAGTGAATGGTGCAGTACTGGGCCTTGATTACAATGCTTTCTACCCATCACAGTCATACCCTAATGGGATGCTATTGTTTATTCTGAAGGGGTGTTGAACATCAAATTTAGGATATTCTGGTTTAGTTATGCAGGACGTTGATGAGACCACATTCTGAATTATGTGTGTAGATTTACTCTCCTTATTTGATGAAGGGTGGAAATGGATTGCAGGTGGTTCAGAGACTGTTTAAAGATTGGTACCTAGACTGGACAGGTTGTCTTATGAGGGAAAGTTGGACAGATTGGGCTTGTTTTCACTTGAGTTTAGAGAGAGAGAGAGAGAGAAGGGTAACTCAATTGAAGCGTATAAGACCCTGAACAATCTTGGCAAGGTGGATGAAGAAGGGATGTGTCCTGTCATGGCTCAGTCCAGAACTAGGGTCGTTGGTTTAAAACTAGGTGCTTCCCTTTGAGGACTGAGGTGAGAATTTCTTTTTGCCTCAGAGGGCTGTGTGACTTGTACCCCAGATAGTGGTGGAGCCATTAAATAGTTTTCAGGTGGTAGTACATAGATTCTTGATAAGTAAGAGAAACCCAGTTTCTCAGGGTTGATGGGAATGTCAACTTTGGAACACTAACAGATCGATGATGATCTTATTGATTGGCAGAGCAAGATGGTCAATTTATATTCCTTATTCATTTGTTCATATCCTAGCACAGGAGTTGGTAAAATTTAAATTCAATTAAAAAAAAAGATCTGGAATTGAAAGCAGGTCTCAGTAATATTGCCATGAAGATATGCAAAGACTACCTGGTTTACCAATATCTCTGTCAGGGAGGAAATTGGCCATTTTTACCCAGTCTGGCCTACATGTGACTCTAAATCTTCAGCAATGCTATTAATTCTTACCTGCTCTTTGAAAATGGCCAAGCAAGCAGGTCAGTACAAGGGCAATTAGGGCTGGGCACCAAATGTGGCTTTTTCTATGATGGCTACATTCTATGAAAGCAAACTGAGCACAATGTAAAATAGACAGCAAATTGTGTCAGGAGGTCTGCTGTGTCCCAATTTAAACTAGGGAATTTGCGTATAACATGTCTACGACATTTCCTTGCTTGCTATTGATGTGAAAAACTTCATGATCACTTGTCTTTCTCAAATGAGCTAAACTGACTTCTCGATAGGAATTTGATAGTTGACCAGCAAGCTGAGCTCTTAATACTCTGTGATGATGTAATGAATAAAGACATCAAGGGCTGGCTCCTGCATGTTAGCTAAGTTTAATACTGTCAAACATATACTCCACTTGTTCAGTATATTGCTTGCTGATTGTTCAGCTCTGTTTACCAGGAGCTATTGATAATAATCTAATAATCAATCACTCATCAGGGATTGACCAAATCTTTGGGTTAATTTCAAAACATTGTAATTCATGAAGTAGACTATACACCAAACCAACTGATTTCTGTCACAACATTTCATACACATAGCACATGGAGTCTTTAAAACTGAATTTGCTTTAAAGCAAAATACATATACAACATCTTCAGTGTCACTTATACCTCATCTCATCAGTTGTAAATTTCTTGTCTTTATCTTCCAGTGTGTTTATGCCTTTGTCCACTCTAGAGTTTGCCTTCTTGAAATTGAAATCCCAGTTCCCCTTTAATTATCTTCTACTCTCTATCCCCCTTCGCCTATGATTCTGTTTTTGTCCTCCTTTTCCCCTGCTGTGGTCTTTAACCCCTCTTCCTTGTTCTTGTATGTGGTTGCTCTTTGTTCTGAACAAATTGGCTCCCTCCTTCCGACTGGTCCAAAACCCAGACCATTTGTCACTCTTCATCTGCGATTCTCCTTTAACACCTTTTCAAAGTACCGACCTTGCTTCCTTCACCACCAGTTTTGGGCAACTCTTCCACCAATCTGGATCTCCAGCATTCCTAATGAAGAGCTTATGGTCAAAACATCGATTGTCCTGTTCCTCAGATGCTGCCTGACCAGCTGTGCTTTTCCAGTGCCACACCCTTTGACTCTTGACCTCCAGCATCTGCAGTCCTCATGTTGTCCCTTCCAGCAACCTGGCTCAGCCACTCTGCTGTTGCCTATTCAGAAGCTATCACGTCCTTATTCAAATGTCTTCAATGCAGAGGTCAATATGCAAATGTAAGTATTTGTTGATGCATGTCTTTGTTCAACAGCATGTTCCAAAACCAAGTTAGATAAATTCTTGATAGACAAGGATATTGAAGGTGACGAAACTAAGGCATGCAAATAGAATTAAGATAGATAACAGCTATGATCCAATAAACCTTCAGGAATAGGTTTGAGGGACTGAATGGCCTACTCCTTTGTTCCTGGGTTCTTTTATAAATTTGTGCATTGTGCTCTGGGCTTCTTGCCCTCCTCTGTCCACATCATACCCCACCTCCCCGACCCCAATCACCTGTGCACAAATTGGATCCGGGAAACTTTTTAATCTGGAGCATCATGTACGAGAGCAGCGGTGTGTGAAAGGTCAGGCACAGAAAATGTTTAGATCAGTGTGTTTACAGAGCTGTCACACAACCCCTGCTGACTCAACACGACTTTATCAAACCTGCTTAACTTTCTAATTCGTCAAGAAGACGAGCAATCCCTGGTACACAAACATAAGCAGAAGACAGCAGGCTATTTCTTTCAGTGAGAAGTGCTGCATTTGAATAATTTAATCTGTGTATGGAGTAAGCAGGAGTGTGTTAATAATGGAGGGAGCCTGAGGCAGATGCAATTACAAGATAGCAAGAAATATTACCCTGGCTAATGGTTTTCCACCACCAATTCAGCATCTGTTAACATGAAACATTTTCCCTTTCTTCTGCATTTTTAGCTGTGGAGACTTCAGACTTAATGCAAAATGGAAAACCAAAGTTTCCTTCAACAGTCAGAATGATAGGACTCTGAATTGAGTGTTGCCCCCTTGGCCAACTATCTAGATAGATACTTCATTGCAGTATTTCCAATGAATCATTAAATCATTGTGAATCTACTTTCTCAGCTGGACTAAAGGATCCCTTGGGAGTATTTGATGAGCAATTGTTTCTCCTGCTTCCCTGCTTAATGATGTTCTTCAAACTGAAGCATCATCTGGTTATATCCATCTTGTTGTTTGTGCGCTTTTCCTGTTTGTGAATCAACAACTCCTGCATTGGCTCACTGGCTGGATATCTGCTATCCACACAATGACCTGTTGTTCTGTGTACTGGCCCCAGTGAGCCCTGGCCTCCTGGGCATCCACACCTTCACTTCAAGGGCAATGAAGTGAGACATGACAATGGCAGATATTGACACTGGCAACTGCAAGACAATCACTGATGGCTGTAACTTCTGGAGGCTGTCTGGAAGGATATTGGAAGAGGTCAGTTAGGAAGAACATATTCAGAAACCAAGAAGAGGATGCAGAGAAGATGGAAATCATGAGGCTTCTCAACCTGCTGTCTTCCTCTGTTACAGAGACTGCTGTGTCAGAGTTGGGTTCCTGAGTAACACCAGGCGATGCTCAACACCGAGTTTAACTTTGCAGTAGAAATCTTCATCTCAAAAGAAGGAAGGCTGCCACAGACCTGTGTATGAATTGCGTATCATATCAACCCATGTGAGAGCAGTGATTGCACTATGAAAGTACTTTGTTGGCTGTCAAATACTTTCAGAGATCTTAAGGTTCCAAAAGATGCTATTCCAGATGCTCTTCTTTCAAACCCCTGAAACCACAGGGCTCTGGGTGAGTAAAGAAATGCATACCACAGTAAACATAATTGATTGTCTTGCACCTCGTCTCCTCCATGCACACCCAGCCCTGATTGCTCTACCCCTCTGATTTGGAATGCTTGGTCTCTCCCAGTCGGTGCATCCACATCAGATATTAATATTTTAGCCATCATCATCTAAAAGTTACTCTCAAACAATTTTGCCTTTCTACTTCTCTAGCTAATCATGAATTATAAGTGATGAACTGTACCATTGATCTCTCCTTAGCTCCTACCCAACAATCCCCCACCCCCTATATATTCCATCCCTTTCTTTTTCTCTCTTCATGCTCTCAGCACTCCCCAGCTTGAAGTGATAATTGTGTATCAATATCTATTGGTCTTCAAATCAAGTGTCATGATCATACAAAACACTGTTACTAGCCAAATAAATATTGGCCTCTCGGGATCAAGACTGAATCCAACTCAGTATCAAATTTATGGTGGGGAATAGGAGCAGGATGTTCCTTTTGGATGTGGGAAACAGATGTTGTGACTCTTTCCAGATGTTGATTTGAATCTGCAGCGGGGAAACAATCCATTTGAGAGGGTCTCTTAATAACATGGAGACAGGGTCTCTGTTTAATTAAGGGAAGCGAGTGGTTGCTTGAAACCTAAAGAACCGTTGGAGGTTTTCTAGCTTGAAATGTGGAAGATGGAGTGGAATGCACTTCAACATGGAGGCGCCCTCTCTCTGACCTTTTAAACCAATGTTTTAAAATGTGAAGATCGCAAAAGTGAATCCATTTCCCTCTCTCCCAACCTGCTGATTAAATTTCGACATTTTCTATTTTTATTCCAGATGTCAGAGATATTCATAAACTAAAAGCATGAATTCTGAAATGGGCTCAACCTTAAATTTTAGTGGCATTGCAATTATGTCAGAATGTTACAGCTTTAAACTTCCCAGTTGGCTTTGTGAGGAACCTTCATCGAACCAACGAGATCACAACGCCGCCACCAACAGAATAACTAGTTGTTTGTTTTGCCTGTGCTTCGGATCTTGCTGTGTATCAACCGGCTGCTCCATTATTTATTCTGTGCAAGTGAGGCTACTGCCTTTCAAAGGAACTCTTGTTGTATTTGACATGCTTCTGAGATGCTGAAGGTGCTTCTGAGGAATACTCTTAAGCTCGCCCTTTTAAGGAAACCTTTTGAAGAATTGACAGCCTGTCCATACTAGGGTATTGATATAAGTAAGACTTATGGAGAGGAAGGTGGATAATATCGTTAAGAAGGTATTTGGGATACTTGCCTTTATTGGTCAAGGCAGAGAATCCTTTAGCAAGCAGGTTATGATGGAACTGTGTATAACATTAGTTGGGTTACAGCTGGAGTACTATGTCACTGTATCATTGTAGTTCATTGCATGATCTACACACTTGTACTGCAGTTCTGGTCACTATAGGAAGGATATGGTTGCACTAGAGTGGATATAGAAAAGCGTCACTAGGATGTTATCTGAACTAGAGCAACTAAACTATGAAGAGAGAGACTCAATAGGCTGGTGTTGTTTTCCTTGAAGAAGAGAAAGCTGAGGGGCAGATCAGATTGAGGTGTGCAAAGTTCTTCGCAGAGTGGACAGTAACAGTGGAGGCGGGGGCACAGTTTAAAGGTAAGGCGCAAGAGGCTTAGAGGGAATTTGAGGAAAGTTCCTTTTCACTGAGAGGATGGTGGGTATCTGGAATGCACTGTCTGAGAGGTGGTAGAGACGTGAACCCTCAAGACACTTAAGAAGCATTTAGATGAGAACTTGAAACTCATAGCGTGCAAAGCTGCAGGTCGTGTGCTGGATGTTTGATGACAAGTATGGACGTGGTGGGCTGAAAGCTCTCCTTTGCACTGCTAAAGATCTATGATTCTAAAACTTTAATTTGCATTAAACTCCCGTGTCCCCAGTGCTGAGCCCTTTGTGCAGTGAAGGGGTGAGTGTTGCAATGGAGGCTACAATGAAGCGGTGTACAAAATGCAGGACTGTGCTTACAAAATAAACTGCAGTAGGCTCGGGTTTTGTAGCTCATCTTCACTTGGATGCATTAGAACTGGCAGTGCCTTTCTCAGGCCAATTACATCCGACTCCTGAAGGAATTCCCGGCCTTGTGTCCAACAGCAGCTGCTCAAAGATTTCCCTCCACGGCTGTGTCTCAGTTTTCATTGGAGTTGTTCTCCTTTCAATGACACTCTGAAATGAAGTAAACACTGGGTAAAGAGTAGTCACCCAGTCCTTCATTGCATCCTTACATAAGTAAGTGCTGCCAATCTCTTTGGGTTTGCTTGGAATAACTGGAGTGTAAACTCATTCATTCAACTACTTGAGTACGGAAGTCAGAATGGACTGTGTGTGCCTGCCAATTTGCTTTTGCTTCATTTATTTTTCTGATCAATCAGAGGTGTTATCACACGTGTCTGGGGCAGGTGGAACTTTAACCTGGGCCTTCCAGTCCAGGGGTGGGGACACCATCACTTTGCCACAAATGAAGAGTTTGGAAAACCTCTTTGTGTTTTCATTAAATGTGGTAAGAGTATGCAAATAATTATAGTGAGGAATTGTGAAGGGACTGCATGAAGTGCAGAGAACAGAAATCCTCCTGAACAGGTTGACTGCACTCAAACCTAATGGTTAAGCAAAGAGATTTTGAACGATTTTATTCATTTTAATTTGTGCTATTGAATGTCAGAAGTCTAACCTTGATAAATGAAGACCACAGGAGAAGAGAAGAAAAAAGGGAATGGAAAAGTGAAGAGGGTGGATGGAGAGACCAATAGAAAATGTACTGACAAATGTGGGTATAGGGTAATGTAATAGTTAATGAGCTAACTAATAGTTAAGGAGCTGCAAAAGAAAGCTATCATGTAGTCTCAAAATCTGATCCTTGACCTACATACGACCTGAGGTCCACACCAAGGCTGGCATTCTTTGGGTCCTTTGAACACACGAGTGGTATGAGGTTTGGAGAAATGGTAAGGAAAGATGTCAGGAAGCATCTCAAATGCTTTTCTGTGCCATGCCATTTTGCCAATGATGAGTAAGATGGCAGAAGTTACACTCAGAGACCAACCGGGCAACTTTAGGGGGGTTCCCAGTCTGGATGAGGCGTTGCCTCCTTTTTTCATAAGATATAGGAGCAGAATCAGACCATTCGGCCCATCGAGTTGGCTCTGCCATTCAATCATGGCTGATATGTTCCTCACTGATGAGAATGTGTTGCTGGAAAAGCGCAGCAGGTCAGGCAGCATCCAAGGAACAGGAGATTCGACGTTTCAGGCATAAGCCCTTCTTCAGGAATCTCACCCCCATTTTCCTGCCTTCTCTCTATATCCCTTCAACCCATTACCAATTAAATATCTGTCTAACTCCTCCTTAAATTTACTCACTGTCCCAGCTGCCATTGCACTTTGGGGTATGGATTCCACAGATTCACAAACTTTGGGAGAAGTAGTTTCTCCTCAGCTCTGTTTTGAATTTGCTATCCCGTATCCTAAGACTGTGACCCCTCGTCCTAGAATGCCCCACAAAAGGAAGCATCTGCTCCACGTCAATCTTGTCCATACCTTTTATCATCTTGAGTACCTCAATTTGATCTCCCCTCATTCTTCTAAATACCGGGAATATAGACCACTAAACTGTTCAATCTGTCCTCATGCGACAAAACCCCTCATCTCTGGTATCAATCTAGTGAACCTCCTCTGAACTGCCTCCAATGCTACTAAGTCTTTCCCCCAATAAGGGGACCAAAACTACACAATATTCTGGTGATTTGAGGCATTATTTTTGGCTTCATAAAAGGACCACTGGGTGGCATTGGCACTGTGCCTCCTCAGTGTCCCCTTGCTGAACTCCTGACTGGCTCTGACACTCCCAGATGGTGTTTTAACTCTTGCCTGTGGGTGCACAGCCATTGATACGTCAACATCCTCCAGGTGCAGTCCCAGCTCTGGCCACTGCTACTGGTGGTGCTGTATGAGTCACAAGACCCTCTGATTGAGCTCAGGAAACAGTTTGGGTAAATGGAGAAGGAGAGAGGGGGAATACATGAAACGTGAGAAGATTGAAAACTGGGAGAGATTCATTCAGAAACAGACAATGAGGGAGGGAAGCGGAATTTCATTGCAATACATTGTTATGTTCCAAGCTTGTAAACTTGGTGGAAACATAGCACATTACAGCAAAACAGTGAATGCTTCCAAAAAGTGGGCAGATTTTAATGCATTTGCAGCTTCCTTAGTCATGCTGGTCACACTGGCCACCATTAGATTTTAGTTTCACTTCTTCGTTCATGTCTTCAATAATTAAACCAAGAAAATTGCCAACTTAACCTGAAATGTATAAATAACCAAATTTAGATGCCTTATCACTGAGCTAAGAATTATCAGCACATGAATTCCCCGTCCCCTACTTGCTAACCTTCCCCCTTTAATAGGTTGTGTCCAGTCCCGCCAGATAAGATCAACCACATCCAGTACTGAAGGAAAGTGCCTCATTTTTTGCCTGTGAATATTTGTCACAGATTAATCCTGGTTTTATGTTTCTAAGTTGAACCTTTTGAAATGTTTTGAGTTAGTATATCTGTATTCATGAGATGGATGGTGTTGATAGATATATGTGTTTGATCATGTCTTTATGGATCTCAAGCTGGTAGGATGAGTGGAGTCCTGTGTCAGTAGGTACTGTTCGGCTTGTAGGAACCTGTGCTTGTGGCTTTGCTATCAATAATGGTTCCTGTTTGTAATAACTGGAGTCCCAAACTTCACCTTTCCAGGACACATTGCCTTGCAGACTACTTTACCTTATGCTTTCAGGCATTACTGCTACCTGCCCATTGACATACCAGTCCGAGTATCTCAGGGTTATGGATACTTGCATGTGCCTCGGAGAAAGTAAGGACTGCAGATGCTGGAGGTCAGAGTCGAAAAATGTGGTGCTGGAAAATTACATCTAGTCAGGCAGCACCCATGGAGCTAGAGAGTCGACATTTTGCGCATAAGCTCTTCATCAGTAATGATGAAGAACTTATGCTCGAAAAATCCACTCTCCTGCTCCATCTGCATGTGCCTAACTGACAGGGCACATGGGGCCATTGTGTGAAATCTCATCTGAAAGATAGCAACTCCAACAATGTAACCTTTCTTTCAGAATGTCAGGATGAAATGGTTGTCAAGGATCTAGTGTGCAGCTTGAAACCATAGCCTCCTTTCTGAGTGACAAGACCGCGACCACTGAATCACGTCTGGTGTCTTAAAGTGCTCAGTGATTCAGTTGGAGATGTTTCCTTATGACTCATGCATCTATGTGCAGTAACCTCTTAACAGACTGTCCAGATCGACAAAGAAGAACAGATGCCAAATGCAAACACGTGCTAATTCTAAACACAAGGAAGCAGCTGAAGTGTTAATTGCCTCTGAGTAGGTTTTAAACAGGTGAAAAGTGCTGGGTGATGGCCAAAAGCATCTCATTGAGGTGATAAAAAGGGCTTGAAAGAAAATCTAGAGGGGTTGTGCTGAACACGGCTTCAATTTGGAAATGAATATGGATATGGATATGAGCAAGAAAGGCCAACATAAAGATCTGAAATTGTTAAATGTAGAGATCTGTGGTGTGTCTAAGAAGATAGGAGTTACTGTCCAAGCTAATGGACGGGTTGGAGAACAAGTGCAATACACTACTGTTTAAGGATAATAGAAGGCCATCTTACATTTGGACAGATACATGGATAGGAAAGGTACAGAGGGATATAGGCCAAATATAGGCAAATTGGATCAGCTAAGTTTAGGAAATCTGGTTGGCATGGACGAGTTGTGCTGAAGGCCCTGTTTCTGTGCTATATGATTCTATGAGTGGTGCTTCTTGTTTTTAAAGGTTGCTCTGTCTATGGACAAGTAGTTAGATGAACCTCAATGTTTAAGTGTACATCAATAGCCTGTACTCCAGACCATTTTCACTTTCACAGGTGATTGTTACCATGGGCAGACAACTATGAAAACCATGCATTTTACCTCCACCATAAGGTGAGAACTGGGATATTTACTGATGAGTGCACAATGTTGGGTGCAGGTTGGACTACAAAGATAATGAAGCAGTCTGTGGTCAAATGCAGCAATACATGGATAATATCCAGAAACAAAAGCAGAAATTGTATCTATGGAGAGAAAAGACAGTGCATGTTTCATGTCCAGTGACCTTTCTTCTTCCTGCTGAATTCCTCCAGCAATTTCTGTTTTTGTTTCAAATCTTCAACATTGGTGGATTTTTGTTTTGCTTTACTGCATAATATCCAAAATGGGTTGACAAGTGGCAAGTAACATTCATGCCATACAAGAGCTAGGCAATGACCAACTTGAACATGAGACAATCAAACCATCACACCTTGATATTCTACGGCATTGCCCCATTGAATGCCCCACTATAAAATCCTGCAAGTTGCAACTGACCAGGAACTGAACTGGACAAGCCATATAAATATTATGACTATAAGGAACATGGGAAGAGGAGTAGCCATTCTGCCTCTTGAGTCTGTTCTGCTATTCAATGAGATCATGGCTGATCAGTGGCTTAACTGCATATATCTGCTTTTATCCCATGTTCCTTAATACTTTTACTTAACAAAAACTTTTATAACTCAGATTCCCTCCCTAATGGCATTGTGGGTCAACTCACAGCAGGTGGACTGCACCAGTTCAAGAAGACAGCTCACCCCCACCTTCTCAACGGGAACTAGGGATGGACAATAAATGCTGGCCAGCCAGCAAAGCCCACATCCCACAAAAATAAATATATAATAAAACATTAAAATGAATACCTGATCCAGCATCCACTGTTGTTTATGGAAGAACGTTCCAAATCTTTGCCACCCTTTGGCTGTAGAAATGCTTCCTAACATGTTCCTTGGTTGTTCTGGCCCTCATTCACAGATTATGCCACCTAATTTTTCAAATCGTGAACAAGTGGGAACAGTTGTCTACTCTGTCATTTACTGTTAATAACATAAAGGTTTTGGTGATGACACCTTAGCTTTCTAAGTTCTAGAGAAAACACGGACCAATTTATGCAAACTCTCATCATACCTGGACTTCGGGGATTAAGTTATTATTCTTGTAAGCCTACACTGTACTCCCTCCAAGACTATTCTATCCTTCCTAAGATGAGGTGCCTAGATCTACCCACAGTGCTCCAAGTGGGGTCTAATCAGGGTTTTGTATAACTGCAATGTAACGTCTGCATCCTTGTACTCCAGTCCTCTAGATATAAAGGCCAACATTCTAGTAACTTTCTTGAGTATTTTCTGCATCTGTTCATGACATTTTAAAGATCTATGCAACTGAACCCCAAGTCTGTTTCGACGCCCACTGTATTTAACTTCATAACATCGAGAAAGTACCTTGATCTATCTTTGTTCAGTCCAAAATGGATGACATCACCTTTGTTTCTTTCTACTGTGTCTGCTGGAGTCTTGCATATTCGCTTAATTGTGCAGCAAGTAACTCATCTCCTGACTACCCAGAGCAAATCCACCATTAACAAAGCACAAGTTAGGAATGTGATGGAATACTTGCCTGGATGTCTGTGGTTCAGGAAGATTGACACCGTTCCATGTGATTGGTGCCACATCCACAAACATTTACTTTGTACACTGCCAGCAAAAACCACAGTTATCTACAAGATGCATAACAGAAAATCCCTTAGATAGCACCTTCCAAACCCATGGCCACAGCTATCTAGAAGGACAAGAGCTGTAGATACATGGGAGCAACACCACCAGCAAATTCTCCTCCAAGCCATTCACCATCCTGACTTGGGGAAATATTTTGGCATTCTCTCAGTGTTTAAAATCCCATAACACTCTCCCTGATGACATTATGGACGCACATAAACAAACAGACTGGATTAGTTCAGACAATATTCACTGGAGTTTAGAAGAATGAACGGGGATTAGAAACCTATAAAACACTCACAGGAACTAGACATGGTCAATGTAGGAAGGATTTTTCCAATAACCAGGGATTCCAGAATCAAGGTTACAGTATAAGAGTATGGGGTAGGCCATTTAGGACTGAGAGGAGGAGAAACTCATCTCTGTCCTGAAACAGGACAACGAAACAGACTACAGATGGGAGGTGGAAGACCTGGAAAAATGGTGCATTGAGGATAACCTAGTTCTCAATGCCAGCAAAACCAAGGAACTCATTATTGATTTTCGGCGGGATGTTACTCATGCCCCCTACACATTTACAGCACGGAGGTGGAATGAGTGGAGAGTGTCAAGCTCCTGGGAATGGTCAGGAGCTTTCTTGGACTCTTCATGTGGATGCACCAGCTACAAAGGCCCAACGATGTCTCTTCCTCCTCAGGCAGCTGAGAAAATTTGGCATGATGGCAAATACATACACTTGCCAACTTTTATAGGTGCGCCATCGAGAGCATTCTGTCTGGATGTATCACCACCTGGTATGGCAGCTGTACCATTCAAGATCGGAGACGGTTACGGAGAGTGGAGAACTCAGCCCAGACAATCACAAAGGCCAACCTCCCATCTATCAGGCCCACTGTCAAGGAAAGGCTGCCAGCATTCTCAGAGATCCAGCCCACCCTGGTAATGTTTTTCTACAACATCGACCATCAGGGAAGAAGGTACAGAAGCCTGAACACACGCATCAGCCGGTGTCGAAACAGTTTCTACCCTACTGTTGTGAGAATACTGAATGGACTCACAAACTCTTACCATTCGCCTGTACCTGAGTTTTTGTTTTTGCCGCAGTTTACCTATTATTTACTTACCTATGCTACTGAACTCTGTGATCTGCCCGTATTGCTCGCAAGACAAAGCTTTTCACTGTGTCTTGGTACACCTGACAATAAATTCAATTCAATTCAACTTGTTCACTCAGTAAGTGGTGAGCCTGTACATTCTCTGCCACAGAAAGCAACTGAGGCCGAAACATTGATTGCTTTCTGGTAAGAATTAGATATTGTTCTTAGGGTTCAATGCATGGGGAGAAACCAAGAATGGGGTGAATGCGATTTGTGAAGGGTTGGGAGAATTGAGTAGCGATGGTTTCTGACACAAGTTGGGCTGCAATTTGGCAGTCAAACAATTAAGGAGTGCTGCCTGCCCCACAGCAATGGCCAGCCAATCAAAGGGCCAGAAGCTCAGCAGCCTCAGTAGTGACACTGGGATTAGTGGTCACTGCTGGGATTGCAATGGGGAGGAGGAGGAGGAGGGCACTGCAATTGATGTGTCCCCTCAGACAAACACTGACCAGGGCTGGGATTGGGATGGCTTTGGGTGTTGGCGAGGAGCTTGGTACGAGTGACCACCTCTGTGTCAGGGTGTTCATCAAGATGTCCACTGGGAGGCTGCTGAGATGGGTGGTTTCCCCAAATGGCTGAGGGGCCCATCCTCCTCTTGCGTCTGGGATGAACCAAGGAATTTGGGAAAATAATAAATCCGCGAGAAGAACGATTGTGGACCCATTTGTTTTGACCATTGACCCTCTTGCACTGTACCTTCCTCTCTGGATTTGGGTTAAGGGTACAGTTTCTCCCCCACCCCTTGCTGTTTCTGTTGTGCTTTCACTAATTCCACCTTTTCTGTGTCTTTGATGACTGATCACGCTTTGATGTCTAATGTTCTTTTAATCTCTCTTGTTGATCAAAGAGCCCGCAGCAAAGGCGTGGAGACGCTCTAGTGCCGTGGTACTCTGTTTATGTGTGTACTGTGCATCGTTCATGTAGTGTTTGTGAAATGCAAAACAACTCCCTCGCTGCAAAGCTAAATCGGGTTTTATATTTAAAAAAACAACTCCATCCGTGTCGTGAATGCTGTTGCTATTCCTGAATATTGTATAGCAGCTCAGTTAAAGTTTAGCAAAGCGTGTGCATCGTGTGGCATCTGATATCTTGCTGTGCCATCATGTACGTGCTGTTCCCTGCCTCATTACCATTCTGCCTCATTCTGCTTTTGCAGCTGCAAATATTACTCGAGTTTTACTTTTAAGTGAATAAGAGTCTTGGGGCATTCAGAAACATTCCGTATCTTTGCTGTGGTCACTGACGATTAACGCAGCAGCAGCTGTGTAATCAGATCAGGCACTGAAGTGGGAATGCCTTCAAGGTTGGTCTTGATGTTTTTCTTTGTCAAATTGCGCTAAGTCTGTTCGCCTTCTCAGACAGTTTCTAACTGCCGTCCAGAATGAACGGCTTCTCCGACGCACTCCCAGCATCACCCCTGACAGTTTGCCCTTGGACGCACACTTTTCTGCTATTACCAGTTACGTTGCTGTAACTGCTGGAAGATTACAAGAGGACTCCCCCTATGTTTGTGAAACACTTCGCCCCATTGGAATTAGAAGTTAGGTGGTTATTTATGAGCAGTGCAGAATTGATGGACACTAGCCTTTTTCTCTGCTGTGGATCTTTATCACTATGATTGCTGTTCTAGTTGTCCACTGCCATGAATTTTCTATTTTTAATTTTAATATTTTGACAAAGAAGTTGTTTACAATTTTAATTGCTACTCAAAGGAGGCAGTAGCAATTAAAATGATTCCTGATGAAGGGCTTATGCTCCAAACGTCGAATTTCCTGTTCCTTGGATGCTGCCTGACCTGCTGCGCTTTTCCAGCAACACATTTTCAGCTCTAATTGCTACTCAAACCCTTCCATTGTGGGGTTTATAGAATCCACACGGAGTGGAAACAGGCCATTCAGCCCATGAAGTTCACACTGCCCCTCCAAAGAGCATCCCACCCAGACCCAATGCCCTCCCCCTCCTTTCCCATCCCTGTAATCTACCTAGCCAGCAGATCCCTGGACACTATGGGCAATTTAGCATGGCCAATCTACCTAACATGCACATCTTTGGACTGTGAGAGGAATCCAGAGCATCTGGAAAAAGCCAACATAGACACTAGAACATGCAGACTCCATACAGACAGTCACCAAGGGCTAGGATTGAACCCAGGTCCCTAGTTCTGTGAGACAGCAGTGCTAACCACAGAGCTACCGTGTCATTCATGGCAACATTTTCCAAGTGGCCATTGGAGGGGAGAATATTATGGCTTTACATCTTGTTCACGTTGTGCTTGGGGTGTGTGCAAACATCCTCAGGTGTTGTTATTTATACTCATCCATATGAAAACATTTTCTACAATGGATGAGGGGTAAAAGGTGTGTTATCACCCTTAGAATGATGTTCCTTTCAGACATCAACATGCAAGTGAGCCAAGTACCCAGATGTTGCCATATAACTACAGCCTGAGGCATCTGAGACAAAAACCGTGCATGGACATTCCTCTGAACTGTGTATATTAACATCAATATTAATTATTCATATTAATTAAGATAACCAGTGATCATCAAGCTGTAAATAAATTATATTTTTATTTTGCTGTAATTTTGATTATGGACTGAAATGTGAAAAGAACTGTTTATTTATCAAAGGACTGAACTTATTAATCAGACAGTGACTGCTAGCATTGTTTACACAGCTGCTTGTTCAAATAGTAATGATTAGATTCCCTACAGTGTGGAAACAGGTCCTTTGGCCCAACAAGTCCACACCTACCCTCCGAAGAGTAACACCCCCAGACCCATTTCCCTCTGACTAATGCACCTAGCACTACAGGCAATTTAGCTTGGCCAATCCACCTGACCTGCACATTTTTGGACTGGGGGAGGAAACCAGAACATCTGGAGGAAACCCACGCAGACACAGGGAGAACGTGCAAATGCCACACTGTCACCCAAGGCTGGAATTGAACCCAGGTCCCTGGTACTTTGAGGTAGCAGTGCTATCCACTGAGCTACCATGCCACCTCAAAGTTGAGTTTGCAGATGAGCTGGTGCCAAGATGTGTTTACAAATGGAACGTTGACTTGCAATATATAGCTGATGGGTGACCTTTTGTCCATTTGTTGACCCAATAACTATGTGATTGGCCTCCGGGTGGCTTAACAACTTGGGGGTTTAAATGATATGGCGAAGAAACAGTTGAATGTCTGGAAGAAGCTGTTTTAGAAAGGAAGTAAAATGCACCCCAGGATAGACACTAGTAAATTTATTCCCCCTTTCCAATTGCTGCAAGCTGTGACCTTTGATTGCTAAGTCAAATTTCTCTTTTAGGTGAACCATGCTTCTTGCAAACAAGTGAAAGAATCTCGTGAAGGATGACTGAGAAACAGAGCTGATTATCTCAGCAAAACTCATTGACAAGGAACTACTGAACTGCCTTCCCAGTCTCTCCCTTTGTCCATGCTTTTTTCTTTCTTATTTGTGTTATTCTGTCTGTCTATGTGTGTAGAGGGAGAATCTATAAGGGGGTCAGAGTATTAACTAGTAGAGGTACATATCGATGGTTGATAATTATCTGTCATTTAAAATCTATTTATCGGTGTTCATCAGCAATCACTCACAAACTAGTATGGTATTCACCTTGGAAATTCTGTCAGTTTTGTGAAGTGCAGTGCTTTCTGGGTTAAAAACAGGTGAATGGGGAATTTTGTGTGCTTTGATAAAACCTTTAACCTTTAACTCAACAAGGAGCTTGATTTCCATGATCTTCCTAGTCAGGCATGACAAAGTCAAAGGAATCCACCTATCTTTTTGATGTTACATTTAGATAGTTCCACAATATAATTGCAACAGCTATTGAGTCCATCATAATTGGAGGCCATTCAGCCCATGGAGTCCATGTGTGCTTGTCGACAATTCCAATCAGTCCTACTCCCTCTCCCTATTTCCAATACCTTGCAAGTTCATTTCTCTTCAGTTTCACCCAACCCTTCAATTTCCTTTGAAATTCTTAGCACTCCCACTACCCTCATAGGCAATGAGTTTCAAAACATTACCACCCCCTTCATGTAAAATAAAAATCCTTGCATCCCTCTGTACTTCTTTCACCCAAAGCCTTAAATCAGTACTGTTGGTCCTTCTGCCAGCAGCTAGTGGGAACAACTTACCCTTCATGTATCATATCTAATGCATCTCCATCCAATTTCCACCTACCTCCTTTACTCCATATTGTGAAGAGCAGTTTTGGAAGTTGAGTTTCTGTTCCAATCCAGATAAAGGGTGGCATGATGGCTCAGTAGTTAGCACTGCTGTCTCACAGCACCAGAGTCCCAGGTTTGATTCCAGCTTGGGCAACTGTCTGTGTGGAGTTTGCACATTCTCCCTGCGCCTGTGTGGGTTTCCTCCGGGTGCTCTGATTTCTTCCCACAATCCAAAGATGTGCAGGCCTGGTGAATTGGCCATGCTAACTTGCCCGTAGTGTTAGGTGCATTAGTCAGAGGGAAATGGGTCTGGGTGGGTTACTCTTCGGAGGGTTGGTGTGGATTGTTTGGGTTGAAGGGCCTGTTCCCCCACTGTAGGGAATCTAGTCTAATAAGACGAAGGAATCGCCTGACAGGCTTTGAGCATAGAACAAGCGGTAAATAGCATCAGATGTTTGTCACTGTTTTTGAAGACGGTGCTAAGCGGGAATAAATTTCAGATACTTGCGAAAACATCATGGAATTTTATTTTCCAGAATCATTTATGTGGAAATTGTTTAGAGAGTGGCCACTCTTCGCTGCATTGAAGTAGAATCTATAAATCCTGTTAAAAAGGAATTTGTGATAGGCTACAAACAAAGGGAATAATAGTGGAAATGGAGACAGTGGGATTAGGCTCATAGAAAGGATAGAACCAGCAGAAGCTGCCTTTGCTGGAATATTCTTTGCTTTTCATGGGGCTGATAAATGACCCTTGGGTGCTGCTTGTGTTCCATGCATGAGAAACCTGGCCTTACCCAATAACATGAAGCCAGCTCATTTCGATCTTTTTCAGACACTCCCTGAAATATTCACTGGAAACAGTAGGGGGTGCCAAAGAGGGACTGATGGCTTTCTGAAACACAAGGAGGTTTTTTTTTGGTCCCTGGGGTTAAGGCAGTGAGGGTAATACTAGAGGGTTACTGAAAGGCAAACCCAAACTGGTCATTTGTGTCACATCCTCCTCCAAACAACAGGCTCAGGCACTTGAGCACAGCTTGGCGTTTTTAATGTTAATTCAAGCTCTGACTGTTTATTCATATTGGCCTGTGCTGAACCCACTGGAGTGCATTGCATGCCTCAATGTCTCATTAAGTGGGGGAGGGGTGTGGGCCCCCAGAGCACTTCAGTGCATTATCTGCCCTTATAATTACGTATGACATGTTTTATCTGAAGTACACACTGCTGTGACCGTCACACCACAAAGTACAAAAAGCAATTTTACGTAGGAACCTGCTGTTTTATAATTACAGTAATAGGACAATTTGAAATAATGCAAATCTGATGTTTGTAATGGTTGCTCTCTGGCACTTAGTGACTAATGAGCTGTTAAAATAACCATTTGGAGAAATAATTAAAACACTTTACATTTAGGAAGGTGGGACCAGAAGTCGTTAATCCTGTGGTTTAAGTGTGCAGTAGGTTGAGGTATTGGAATACAAACTGTGTTTAAACAAAATCTGTGTCCTCAAATTAAACTGCAGGACACAACTGTTCAGTAGATGCACCTGAAATCTCCGCAGTTCGAGAGATTGGTTAACAGTTGTGGTAAAATGACAGAGACCAATATGTTGACTGTTTTAAGTGCCTCTGGTGTAATTTTCCAATCTTGATCTAGCTCAGTGAGAGTAGATTCCTAAAGCATGAAAAAGGAAAGGCACACTGTGCATAAGGAGAGTGAAGGTTTATGCATAATAGCTGGGGTGCTGGAAGAGTATCTTAGTGCTTCATGCATGGGAGGGAACCTTTGGTTTTTCTGGTGACACTGTTTGAAATTGTTTCTCATCTGACAACTACATCAGAATTATCTGCTAGGAGCGCTAGATAATCTTTCACAAGGGAGAATGCTGGTGAGAACCAGGAACGTCAGGAATGTGCGAAAGCAGGATGGGAAAAGAAGCAAAAGAACAAGGGTGAGGGTTGAGGTGAAAACAACTGTTGGCTTTTAATTCCCCAGGCAGCTTTGTTGTTACTTTGCAGGCAGTACCATTCACTGGCAATTGTATAGTTCGGCAGGAGGCCCCTTATTTGTTCCATTGAGATTACAACAAAACATTTGACATTTTGGTACAACATGTAATTCATTTTCTGGAGCCGTCAACTTCAAAGCAATTTTCTTTTCTGAATCAATGGAGAATGGAGAGATGACTGTTGGAAACGTGTATTGATTTATAGATCATATTTTACTGACGTCGGTGACCCTAGCTTTTGAATACCTGTGAGAGTGTGTCAACAGTTACTTATTCCAGATTGAATCAGCCAAATATATTCTCAGGCCCCAAATTCCATTCAATGGAATTACTCTGTGCTGTCCAGCGTAAGGAAGGTGGGCTAATACAAGCATCATACAGCTCATTTGCAAATGTTAGCAAAGCAGCCCCATACTGTAGCCCCCAACTTAGAGTGAGTTGTGTTTTAGGCACCTTTGGATACAGGATACTTGAAAAACAGAAAGTATAGGGTCCAATTTCTTCTCCAATATTTGAACTATTTCCTCCAGTAAACTAGATCAAGCCTTTGCAAGGTATTTTTGATTGTGGTTTCTTTTCTTCAGGCTGCGTGGCAATGAGTGTCATTGCTCTCTGATAACACCTTCACGGAGTCAATAATCTCACCAAAATTCAGGCTTTCACAGAGGGGCACTGTGAACAAAGTTGTGTATTGAATACAGACTTCATATCTGATAATTCTCTGCCTCATCACTTTTTGAGAAAACAACATTTTTTTCAAAAAAAGCTGTATTTTGAGAGAAGGGTTTGGATGGCATTTCCATTTACCTCCACTTTTGTAGCTACAGGCAGACAATGTAAATGTCAGAATTGGAGGCAATCTTTACAATATTTTTTAGCAAGCCATAATTTGGGGAGTTACACATTAGATGCAACTGTATCCTAAACTAATAACTACTGTTTCAAAATATTTATCTATGGGAATGTCTGTCATGGGAACACCAGTGAATTCCCAGTTAATGTTCACCAACTGCAAGGCAGTAAATATAAAAAAGCGGCCTGTAGTCTTCCTGGCTAAGAACTAGGGAGGGAATTTGAGGCCAAGGTGAAGGTGTGCCAATTTGCTTATGTTTCCTGACATTATTTTATTTGACTTAAATCAGGCCACTTAGAGGAAAATCCCAGCTGAATTTTGCCCTATTTCTCTTTATTATTTTCTCCTTGTGAGTTTATATATGAATCCTGACTGTCTTTCCCTCTCTAATCAAATGCTGTCGCCAACTATAGCAGCTCTATTGTTATTCAAAATTACCATAAGAACGTAAGAAATAGGAACAGGAGCAGGCCATTTGGCCCGTCAAGCCTGCTTCACCAGTTAGTACAATCATGGCTGATCTGATATTCCTCAGTTTGCTTCCCTGCCTTTCCCATAGCCCTTGAATCCCTGACTGATTAAGAATCTTTCTGTCTCTGCTTTAGAAATACACAAGGACTCTGCTCCCATGGCTCTCTCTAGCAAGAAAATACAAAAAATCACTATCTTCAGAGAGAAGAAATTCCTCCTCATCTCAGTCTTAAATTGGCATCCCTTTATTCTGAGTCTGTACCCTCTGGTACTACTCTCTCCCATGAGGGGAAACATCCTCTCAGCATTGACTCAGAGAATATTAAGAATCTGACATATTTCAATGAGATCACCTCTCACTGATATTCTTCTAAACTTCAATGAATAGAATCTCAACCTGTTTATCCTTTGCTCATGAGACAATCTTTTCATACTGGGGATCATCCATTGAAATTTTCTCTGAATTGCTTCCAATGAAATAATATATTTCCTTAAATAAGGGACCAAAACTGCACACAGTACTTCCAATTGTGGTCTTACCAGCAACCTGTACAGTTACAGTAAGACATCTCTACTCTTATACCCCTTTGCGATTGATTAGATTAGATTAGATTAGATTCCCTACAGTATGGAAACAGTCCCTTTGGCCCAATAAGTCCACACTGACCTTCTGAAGAATACCCCACCCAGATACATTCCCCATATTTACCCCTGACTAATGCACCTAACTAAGGTCCAACATTCCAGTAGCCTTCCTGATTACCTGCTGCACCGGTGTGCTAGCTATCTGTGTTTCATGTACAAGTACATACGAATCCCTTTGTGTTACAACTTTATGTGTGTTTTCTCCATTCGAATAGTATTCTGTACTCCCTTCCAAAATGAACAACTTTGCATTTTCCCACATGAAAATCCATTTGCCATTTTTTGTACACTTACTTAACTATCAATATCTCTCTGTGAACTGTTTGTATCCCCCTCACAACATACCTTTCCAGCTACTTTAGAGTTGTTTCCAAATTTGCCTACGTTATATTCTATTCCTTCCTCCAAGTCATTAATATATATTGTGAAAGTTCTGGACCCAGTACTAATCTCTTTGAAACCTCACTGGTCACGGGTCACGGTATTCCACTTGCTGTTTTCTGCCCATGAGCCAATTCTCTGTCCATACCAATATAGTATCTCCAACACATAGGCTCTTATCTTATGTCTTAACATTTCGTGAGGTACCCTGTTGATTGCCTTTTAGATGTCCAAATAGAATACATCTACCGGTTCCACTCTGTGTACTCTACTTGAGATTTCTGTGAAAAACTCTAATAAATTCGTCAGACACAATTTCCCTTTCAAGAAACCATGCTAACTTTGCTTGATTAGGCTATAAGTTTCCAAATGTTTTGACATTACTTCCTTAATAACTGATTCAATACTTTCCTAACAATAAATATTAGGTTAATTGGACTATAGATCCCCACTTTTTGCCTCTCTCCCATTTTGAATAGGAGTGTCATATCAGCAGTTTTCTAATCCTCTGGCACTTCTCCCGAATCCAATGATATTTGGAAAGTTAAAACCAATGCATCCACTATCGTTGTAACTACCTCTTTTATGATCCTAGGATGCAAGCCATCAGGGTCAGGGGACTTAAGACCATAAGACCATAAGACATAGGAGTGGAAGTAAGGTCATTCGGCCCATCAAGTCCACTCCGCCATTCAATCATGGCTGATGGGCATTTCAACTCCACTTACCAGCGTTCTCCCCGTAGCCCTTAGTTCCTCGAGACAACAAGAATCTATCAATTTCTGCCTTGAAGACATTTAGCGTCCCGGCCTCCACTGCACTCTGTGGCAATGAATTCCACAGGCCCACCACCCTCTGGCTGAAGAAATGTCTCAGCATTTCTGTTCTGAATTGATCCCCTCTAATTCTAAGGCTGTATCCATGGGTCCTAGTCTCATCGCCTAATGGAAACAACTTCCTAGCGTCCACTCTTTCCAAGCCATGTATTATCTTGTAAGTTTCTATTAGATCTCCCCTTAACCTTCTAAACTCCAATGAATACAATCCCAGGATCCTCAGCCGTTCCTCATATGTTAGACCTACCATTCCAGGGATCATCCGTGTGAATCTCCGCTGGACACGTTCCAGTGCCAGTATGTCCTTCCTGAGGTGTGGGGACCAAAACTGGACACAGTAATCTAAATGGGGTCTAACCAGAGCTTTATAAAGTCTCAGTAGCACATCTCTGCTTTTATATTCCAACCCTCTTGAGATAAGAGACAATTCTGCCTTTATTTTGACTTATCTGCCTTTAACCTCATTAGTTTGTCTAATGACTGGTGCAAAGTAACTGTTTAATTTCTCTGCCATTCCCTTGTTTCCTAAAATGATCTCCCTAGATTCATCTTCTAAAAGGCTTAAGATCAGTGTCTTCCTTTACACATATTTAAAGAAGCTCTTATTGTCCTTTCTTTATCTTCTCTCTCTTTAGAACATCAAAATGAGATTTTCTGAAGATTGAACATGCTGGGCTCTTTGTGTGTGCTTTCTGGCTGAAGAGTTGAAGCATTTATTTTCTTCACCCCTTTCACTCTGCGCCACTGCCTACTGCTCTCAACTTCTGCCTCCCCATCCATCTTAACCTCCTGAATGTTTGCTCATTTGTGAACAAGGCCCGGTTTTGTTTATTTTGTCTTTCAGAGAGAAATGCAAATAGTACATTATAGTTAGATAGTTAGAAGTGTGCAACAGGTATATTTTCTAGGAATATTAAAATACATCTGCAATCAGAAAATGGCTGCAGTCCTTCTATTGTTCAGCTTTTAATAGTTTTTGCTCTGAGCCTACACTCTGTCTTAACCAATCAAGTACAGTACGCATAGATGAATTGCCAGACTCACATTATCAAATGCAGAACAATTAAACCATTGCACATCTCAACTTTACCAACCACAGCCTTACTATTGGCAAAGCTGTGCAAAAGCTTGTCCCACATGCAATAAATCTTTCCCAGTTTAGCAAAACCTCTTTGATATGCGAGTTATTTCATACCTGTCCTACCCAGATTACTATAGTAGTGGTTTGGGTCATGTCAAACTTTCACCTATCATTTAACTTGTCATGGTACCTGCTACCTTTGGCACATTTGATTTGAACTTCTCATGGTTTATTGCTCATGCAGATGTCCATGATGACCCCTCTGCTCTTTTCAACATTGCTTATGCACTAAGCAAATTCTCATCTTCAGCAATATTAATCTTCCCCTTCATTCCCTTGTTGTCTGTCTTCAGCACTCATCATTCTTTTCCCATGTTACCCTCAATAATAACTCCTCCACTTATGCAGTTAATTACTCCCTTGGTCTCCCGATCTCTCAGTGAGAGATCATCGCTGACCATTTCCCACTCTCACCTCCAGAGTCTGTGAAAGTTGGGTTGCTTTTATCATCTCATTCGGTGAAATCAAGGCTCATCCTTCCAGTCTCCCTTTTGAATCCCTCACTTTGGCCCTGTTAATTACATGACCCCTTCTGCCACTATCAACTTGAGGTCCTGTGTTTCTGCCTATGTTCAATGATCTTATTGGGAAACCCTTCTCTTTACCCACCTGGTTGCACAGACAGACTCTTCAACCACCCAGATCGTACTTTCTCTCACATTTATTTCCATTAAAAAATCACCTCCAAGCTCATCTCCTTGTCCATGTTTTTGATTGTCCTTTTTTCCTGTCATGGCTTCCGTTTTGCTCCTGCCCAGCTTTGACACAGGCTGAGATGTTCTTCTGTATTAAAGAGAGTTTGGAAATGTAAACACTTTTGTCTGGTGCACCAACTATTTTTATGGATCAATCTTAGAGCCTGTGTTGGACGTCCCATAGTTATCTGCCTGGTTGTGTTGGTGTTAAGTGTTTGTTTGTGGTGAAAAATAGGCAGGAAATTCACAACATCACAAATTCTTTCATCACTCCATCCAAGGGACGGGGGCAGTTGGGCTGTGGTAGAGAGGAAAGGTCTGGTGGAATGGCTGTGTCACCATAGTCTTACCAGATGATGGGGCTGCTCTGTCATTAGAGGGAGATGATGGGTGGTAGTTAACCTGAGGGTCTCCATTCCTCAGGTGAAGGGAGAGGTTGAAAAGGAGAGTCCTTCATGGTATCTTCAGCCGGTGATGGGAATTGAACCCAGACTGTTACTTCGTAAACCAACCATCCAGCCAACTGAGCTGAAACTGGAGTAAAACAGGACTGACTGTAACTGGTTGTAAAGACTCTTGATCAAGTGAATGGTCCATCTGTAACCTTTTAGACTGTTGGAATTATCTCCCACCCATCATGTGCGGTGCTGAAACCCAGATCTACAGGTTCAGAAGGTGTGTAGATCACACTCCATATCACTGTCCAGGACAAACATTTGCTGTGTAAAAAAAACAGGCACGTTTGCAGTTTCTCTTTCCTATAGGATCTTACAGCCTTTAAGCAGCCATAATGAGATCCCAGAGGCATTATCGTCGAAAACATTTTCAGACTTTTAAACAGCTGGAATCTCAAGTTCTCAGCTTTACTGTTAACATTTTCATTCTATGGATAATATCTCAAAACAGGATAAATCTTTTAATGGAATCATTCCAACTGTGAGTGCAATGACCTCTGTATCCAATAACCCTTTTGAATATTGGTTTGTTGCTATGGTGAATGTTTGTGTGAGACACTTTGCTTTGACTTTTCATGTCATGATGAGGCGATGCTGTTGTTTGTCTTGTGTGAAGTGTTTCTGTAAAGATGCAACCTTCCTGATTCATGAGTAACACGATAAGTCAAATCCTGAAATATTTGTAGTCTTTGAATGTACAATGGACACCTCCCAGTAGCCCAGCTACGCTCCTTATCACTGGTAAATCTACTCGTGGTTGCAGGTCTTCCTTCTGACAGTTCCCTTTATCTTTGTCTAAGTCTTTTGTGCCAATTTAGCTCAAGACACTTTGGCCCATCATCCTTCAAATCACTCTGCTAGTTGATTGTCAGTTTCCTCCATGACAGTCATTTTACTGGTTTTGAAATCTAAATATCGATCTGATGAGGTAAAAATGTCTTTAAATTGCTTCAGCTACTCAGTATATTCTATGTCTGCACAGGAATTGCGTTACATTTTTGAAAAGTCACAAACCAGCACAATGTCAGCCTTGAATTTAATGGGGAGCTAAAAATGAGCATATATTTTAGATATAGCAATTTCAATCTTTATACATAATACAGCTCTAGAAGTAATTAACTCAAAAGGGATATAATCTGCATGCTAAACTAATTTGTTATTCATTCACAGGATGTGGGAATCAATGGCTAAGCCAATGTTTTTTAGCCATCCTGAATCTCCCAGAGGACAGTTAAGAATCAGCCACATTTCTGTGGGCCCACAGTCAAATGTATGTCAACCGTTTCCTTCCCTAAATGACATTAGTTAACAGCAGTTTCATAATTATCATTAGATTTTTAATTCTGGATTTTTAGAATTGAATTCAAATTCCACCATCTACTCACGGTGGGATTTCAACTTGGGTGTCCAGCATTACTTCGATCTGTAGGTTAGCAGTGTAACAATAATACCACTAGGCCATTGTCTCCCCCAGAAACTGTAGTTAATTTATCAGTAGTTTTGTTTTAATTTCCAATTGTGTAAGCTAACCTTTTTTTTTAATTTCAAAAGTATACTTTATTCATAAAATAATTTGATGGTCTGTACAGTTAGTCATGCCATACATATGTAAACATTTACATACAGAGATCAGAATTTATCATTTTTATACAGGTCTGTACATTTTTCAATCCTATGCCCATATAATTAGCTGAGGCGTCAGCAGAGCCCAAATGACTGCATGGGCCTCCTGTTCTTCGTTAGGCAGGCAGATGTTACATGGTGGTCTTTCCCCATCGCGCCTTGGCGGCAGTTGCCCCAAGCTTCAGCGCGTCCCTCAACACGTAGTCCTGGACCTTGGAATGTGCCAGTCTGCAACACTCAGTCGGGGTCAACTCCTTCAACTGGAAGATCAACAGGTTTTGGACCGCCCAGAGAGCGTCCTTCACCGAGTTGATGATCCTCCAGGCACAGTTGATGTTCGTCTCAGTGTGCGTCCCGGGGAACAGGCCGTAGAGCACGGAGTCCCGCATCACGGCGCTGCTCGGGACGAACCTCGACAAACACCACTGCATTCCTCTCCAGACTTCCTCTGCATAGGCACATTCCAGAAGGAGGTGTGTGACAGTCTCTTACCCCCCGCAGCCGCTTCGAGGACAGCGTGCGGTGCAGCTGAGAGTCCGGGCGTGCTTAAAGGATCTCACA
Organism: Hemiscyllium ocellatum; assembly: GCF_020745735.1. Lineage (NCBI taxonomy): Eukaryota > Metazoa > Chordata > Chondrichthyes > Orectolobiformes > Hemiscylliidae > Hemiscyllium > Hemiscyllium ocellatum. Next base: position 13,925,635 of record NC_083439.1, read on the forward strand.
GGCAGAGCCCTTCTCACCACCAGCCAAGCCATGTCTTGGTGCTTGTTGGAAAGTTCTGGGGGCGATGAGGCATTCTGCCAAATGGCTTTGACAGTCTGCTCAGGGAACTGTTCGACAGGATCCACCCTCTCCTTTTCCCGAAGGGTATCGAGGACACTACGTGCTGACCACTTCCTGATGGACTTGTGGTCAAAGGTGTTATTCTTCATAAACTTCTCCACGAAGGACAGGTGATACAGAACGGTCCAACTACTCGGAGCGTTCTGCGGCAGCGAGGCCAGGCCCATCCTTCGCAACACCGGGGACAGGTAGAACCTCAGTACATAGTGACACTTGGTGTTTGCGTACCGGGGATCCACGCACAGCTTGATGCAGCCACACACAAAGGTGACCATCAGGGTGAGGGTGGCATTGGGTGTATTTTTTCCCCCCTTGCCCAGATCTTTGTACAGCGAGTCCCGTTGGACCCGGTCCATCTTTGAACTCCCTATAAACTGGAAGATGGCCCGGGTGACTGCAGCGGCACAGGTTCTGGGAATAGGCCAGACCTGTGCCACATACAACAGCAATGAGAGTGCCTCACACCTGATGACCTGATTTTTTTTCCTGCGATGGAGAGCGACCGTAGCTTCCATCTGCCCAGTTTCTGCCTCACTTTGCTGATATGCTCCTCCCAAGACTTGGCACACACCCCAGCCCCCCCGAACCAAATACCCAGCCCCTTCAGGTGGTCGGTCCTGACGGTGAAGGGGATCGAGGATTGGTCAGCCCAGTTCCCGAAGAGCATGGCCTCGCTCTTGCCTCGGTTTACCTTGGCCCCCGAGGCCCGCTCGAACTGGTCACATATGCACATGAGTCTGCGCACGGACAGCGGATCTGAGCAGAAAACGGCGACATCATCCATGTACAGGGAGGCCTTAACCTGCAGGCCCCCGCTGCCAGGAATAGTCACTTCTCTCAGGCTCACATCCTTCCTGATAGACTCGGCAAATGGCTCTATGCAGCACACAAACAAGGCAGGAGAGAGAGGGCAGCCTTGTCTGACTCCAGATCTGACTGGGAAGCTATCTGATTCCCACCCATTGATTGAGACTGCACTGACAATGTTGGTGTAGAGCAATCTGATCCAATTGCAGATTTCCTCCCCAAAGCCCATTTTGGAGCAAACATCTCTCATATACCTGTGTGATATCCTGTCAAAGGCTTTCTCCTGGTCCAGTCTGATCAGGCAGGCATCCAACCCTCTGTCTTGCACATAGGCGATCGTATCTCTGAGGAGTGCGAGACTCTCAGCGATCTTCCTGCCTGGCACAGCACAGGTTTGTTCAGGGTGAATCACTGACCCAGAGCAGACCTGACCCACTGATCTAGTTAAAAATCACACACCACCAGGTTATGGTCCCACAGATTTAATTGGAAGCACTAGCCTTTGGAGCGTCGCTCCTTCATCAGGGTGGGGAAGGGATACTCCGAAATCTTGTGCTTCCAATTAAACCTGTTGGACTATCACCTGGTGTTGTGTGATTTTTAACTTTGTACACCCCAGTCCAACACCAGCATCTCCAAATCAAGCCTTGATCTAATGATTTTAGATGTTCCCTCCACTAAATAACCCAGCCAATCAGACACAATCTCACATAAATGTGTGAATTGGCTCCTCCTTCACGCAAACCTATCAAGGGATCAGAAAAAAAGTAAAACTTGGCACATTCTTTGCAGAAAGTTAGAATCCAGATGTGATTCTGACTGCAGCTGTGTATATTTTTTTTAAAATCTTTTTATCTATTGTGATTATGCCAAGACAGAACCAGGGAATATCTCTTCTTTCACATCCCAGGTTTGTTTTGATAGTGGTCAGATTCCTTGAAGTTTGTTTTGTATTCCAGCCTCAATAAAATCAACTCATGTATGCCCTGAGCAATTGACAATATGCAAACCAATTGTACACCTGGATGGAAGGGAACAGGTGAGATTGGATACAAGAGGAGGATAAATAGGGGGAAGGAGGTAGATGAGTGAGGCAGGGAGAACTATAGGTTAAGAGAAGAAATACTTGCATTTGTAAAGTACATTTCATGACCTTGAAACTTTCTCTAAAGTGCATTGCAGTCAGTTGGGTATCTTATATGTTTTTTAAAGCCTGATGTGAAGAATGCCACACAGACAGACTGATGGGAAATACATAAATAGGAATAAGCAAAGAAAGAGACAGGAAGAAGGGATAAGAGATACACATACTGTAGAAGAGATGCTGAAAGATTGAAACTCTCCCTGTTTCCCTTTATGTTTGTATCTCTTTCCCTGTGCATTACTTGGATTCTATTGAATGCCTTGAAAAGTTGGGCTTTTCATCATTGAAGTGAGTGTGTTTGGCATACATCCCTTGCTAATCAGTGTTATGCAATTGACAGTGTTCTTTCGTGTTTTATTGAGGATGTGAATTCCAAACTTGAATTATATGGAGCTAATACAGCATTACTATATCTTGTACAATACAAATACCGAGACCATCCATCCCATTTTCCTGATTGCACTGTCCAGATTATTTGAGACTGGTTGATTCTAAAGGGATGAACTCCCAGCTGAAAGAGTTGTCTGGGCCTGAGAGGGGAATGTACAATCAGTTAGCTCGATCAAGACCAAAGTGTGTGAAAGGTCAGACCGTAGGCTGCTTGTGTGCAAAATTTCTCACATGTGAATTGCAGTATCACTGTCATGATTTTAAAATTACAACCGCATGTAAAGTCCTTTCTGAGAAATCCTGAATTGATTTCTAAAGAAATGTATATGGTATACAATAAATTTATTTACAATAAATACATTTCAATTTATCAAGCTGGAGTTTGATGTTCTGTCACCTGTTTGAAGGTTCTTTCCCTGTCAGAAGTTCAAGTAATTCTTGCTGAAAGTCATATTTATTCATTTTTTGGTTTTCTCTTCCTACGGTATATATACATATCTACTTCAATTATAGATATGTGGACAGATAAAAGGCAGTGATAATACTGTTAACATTCAGTATGCATTGAGAAGAAGATACTTTCAAAGATGGGGAAAAAAAAGGATACTGAAAGACAACAAAGACAGACAGGGAATCGAAAGCTCAATTTATAATCAGCCTCTGGCTCACTCCATCTCTCCTGAATCTCTAGAACACTGTGCTAGTGCCAAGCTTTCAAAAGCAAATTTCACTGCCTGGGTTTCTCCTCATTTCTCATGTATCCTACTTTGCTTTGCATACTTAGGCATTTGTCACTTTTAAAAGATGCAATGGCTCTCTGTCATTACTGCTCTCTATCGTAAGGCATATTCTAACAACCCACTGTGTAAAAAGGTTTCCTCTCGTGTCGCTCCTCACTGTTAGTGACAAAGTTAATTAACTTCTCAACTGCTTACACAATTCACTCAACCAAAATGATTAAGAATTGTAAAATTCTCGAGTATATCTTTTTGTGGTCTCTGCTTCAATGTGAAATACTGGAAGGATATTGTTTATAAGTTTTACATTAAAATTTCTTCTCATTATTTGAAATTTGTTCTCTCTGATCAACCCTCTGAAATGTAGTAACATAAAAGGTAGGAGCAATAGAAGGCCAATCAAACCTGCTCCACCATTCATTGTGATCATCGAGCTCAATATCTTATTCCTGCCCTCCCACCATATGCTTTGATCCTTTCAGCTACAAGAGCTCTATCTGTCTCCTTGAAAACACATCATGTATTGGCCTCAACCACTTCCTATGGCAGTGAGTTCCACAGATTCACCACGCTCGGGATGAAGAAATCTCTCCTCATCCCGATTCTAAAAGGTTTACCCCTTATCCTGAAACTAGGACACCCTGGTTCGGGACTCCTCCACCATCAGGAACATCCTTCTGGAATCTAACTTCTCTCATCTTGAGATCTCATGCTCTTCTAGTCTAGTCTGTTGTGCACCCTCAATTTTAATCGCTCCATCATTGATGGCCATGCCTTCATTTGCCTAGATGGAAAGATCTGGAATATGCTTCCTGCTCCTCTCCACTTCTTTGCCTCTGTACTTTCTTAAAGCTGACTGCTTTGATCAATTTTATGTTTTGGGTCAGCGGATCTAATATCTCCTCAACGTCATACTTTGTTTTATAACACTCCTGTGAGGAATCTTGGGATGTTCCAATATCTTAAAGCCAATATATATGGTTATCATCTCACTGAGCAATGAAATCAGTCCATCATTAGTTGGTTTGATTATAACCTTTAAAAGCCTTGAAGATTTCAGAGATCACAGTTTCATCTTCTTGGCTCCAGTCAAAATCACCCTGATATGGCTGACCTGTCTTCAGAATTGTATGGTAACATCATCGATGAACTAATGCACTGCTTCAATTTGTTTTCCCCTCTCTGTAGTGAACTGCTCAAAACTGTCACACACTGCATCAAACTGCTGTGCAGAGTGGGCAGCTGCTGACAGACTGGATAGTGACATATTGAAAAAGAGAAAGGAGATGAGAATGTGATAGTGACAGAGAAACTGCTGGAGATAGACATTGACTGACAGCAACATTAGACCAGAATTTCAGCTCAGAGGTGTGTGTGTGTGTGTGTGTGTGTGTGTGCTCATGTATATGAGAGAGAGAGAGAGAGACAGTGTGTGTATGCATGCGTGCATGTGTATGAGAGAGAGTATGTTTGTCTGTGTGAGGGAGAGAGGTGTGTGTGTGTGCGTGTGTGCAAGTATATGAGAGAGAGAGAGTATGTGTGTGTGTGTGTCTGCGTGTCTGTGTGAGGGAGAGAGATTGTGTGTGTGCGTGTGCTCATGTATATGAGAGAGAGAGTGTCTCTGTGTGTATGTATGCGCGCGCATGTGTATGTGAGAGAGTGTGTGTCTGTGTGTGATTGTGTGTGTGTGAGTGAGTAAGTGTGTGTGTGTGTGTGTGAGTGAGTGAATGTGCGTGTGTGATCCAGACAATCAACATGTCCCATGTCACTTTACAGCTGATGAAATGTCTTTGAAACAAACCCTTGTTGTAATGTAGGAAACACAGCAGGCAGTGTGTGTTCACAGCAAGATTCCACAAACAGCAATGCAATCTTGACTCAATAATCTATATATCTTGATTGTATTTGAGGATGCCAGTTTTTGATTGACTGTAGACAGGTTGGTACTATCAGGATTGGCGTCCATATGTCAGGGCACAATCCCTTGACCCTGTGGCTGTAACAAAAACCGTGTTTGTGATAGGAACTATCAGAAATATCAGTTCACCTTCTCTCTTGCAGAAATAATGAACCATGTTAGTATTCTATGGTGTCTTGTAGATGGTGGACAGACTTTCAGGAATCAGGAGGTAAATTACTTGTCACAGCATTCCCAACCTCTGACCTGCCTTTGTGGCTTTTTAGCTGTGAATTTCCTTGGAAGCAGGATGAAAACGGGTCAAAGCTGATTCAGCTATAGTGTGACAAATGCTACATGGATACAGACTATGAGAGGAAGCAAAAGATGTTCAAAATTGACACTAGCCCTGTCCTGCTCACTGTTGATTGTTAAGTGGAAGACAGAACCAGTTTTAAGGCAGTTCTGTGATTCAAAGGCAAAGGAATGAAACCTAGCCTTGTTGACCATGTTCTGTTAGTCAGCACACTTCGTACAACTGCCTGAATCCCAGTGACCTCAAACATCAGCAGTACAGAACATAGTGCTCTCGTTTATACTAAATTGGTTTCAGCAATGAGAAAATCGAGACTCTCTTTAAAATGCAGCCAACTGTAAAATTGGTCAAGGAAGAAAAAAGATTTGAAAAACTAACCCTGACTGTCAATGGATTAAACTGAAGGCCCCAGCCTCCCTTCAGGGAGATGATGAGACTGTCAAACTGAGAGAGCAGATGAGATCAGACTTTCAGACTATGAGACTGAGGTGATGCAAGACTATTAATCTAGAGAACCAGATAATATACTGGGACCCGATTTCGAATCCCACCACGGCAGATGATGAAATTTTAATTCAATGAATATCAAGAATGAAGAGAGTAATGATGACCATTGCTGATCATCAGATAAAGAGCCTGTGTGGTTCACTAATGCCCTTTAGGGAAGGATCTGATTAAAGGTTACACTCAAAATGTCGACTCCTCCACCTCCTGATGCTGCTTGGCTTGCTGTGTTTTTCCAGCCTACTGCCTATATACTATGGATTTCAGCAACAGCAGATGTTCTTATCTCTAATTCTTATCTGATCTGGCTGAAATGTCAGCCCAGACCCACAGCAATGTGGCTGACCCTTAATTGCCCTTTTGACAATTAAGAATAGTAAATAAACACTCGCCAAATCAACTGAGGCCCAACTGGATTAAAATGAGGGTACACTCTGTCAACCTGATGTTCCTAAGTGGTGAGGTTTATAGCTAAACTGAGAGTTCTGAATGTTCCAGATGCAAGGATCTGGGAACCAGTTATGAATCAACCTCAATGTTTTACCACAATCTTGGATGCTGAGGGTACCAGAATTCTACCTTTCTCTCGAGCGGAAGATAATGACTTATGACTTAAGTACAGCTCTTCAGACTTATCCATGGTTCTGTGATGCCCTTGGTGAATGGCATGAGGGCTTTTGTTAAGTTCCAAAAATAAAATCTTGTGCAATTTTGAATTTTTTTTTAATAAGCAGGTCTTTTTGCTTTGAACCTTTTGGTCTCTAAGAAATTGAGTCACATTGTTTGCAAGCAGTGTTGTAAATTGAACCCTGGGAAGTAAGACTTCCTAATTTCACCTCTTTGAATTACCCAATTATCCAGGCTTCAGCTCATCTGCTGAGACCCTAGGGACTGACTATTCTGCATACTCCCATTCTCCACCCTCACTAGAACACATCCAAAACTCTGTCTGTGAGCAAACTCAGTCAAAATCTGTGCATCAATCATTCCTGTGCTCACTGACCTATACTGATTAAATGGCTTCTCCATTATCATATTCGCTTCCCTGCATTTAAATTGTCATCCTCCACATCCATCTATGACTTCCTACAATGGTTTGGGATATCCCTGATCCTCAGGTTAGACCATTTGTATATATCTCTCATCTTTAATTGCTTAATTATCTTTGGCTGCACCATCAGATGCCAAGTCCTGAAACTCTGGAACTAACTCCCTAAAATCTTTCTACCCTTCTTTAAGACCCTCTGAAAAAGCACCTTTTAAAAATTTGTCTTGGTTTCACATTTTATCTGATAATATTCCTGTGCATTACCTTCATCATCATGGTGATGATGTGCAGCACATTATTCCATGATATTTTTTAACAGGTTGACCTAACGTCCCACCTTCAGCTTCATAAACATTTTCATTTGAGAATTTTGCCCAGTGACAGACAAACTCTTGGCCAAAGCTGCCATTTCTAGTTATGATGCTGATTCACTGTAATACGGCTTCGGGTGCGAAAATCCTTTAGGTTGCCCACAGGCTGGGGAAAATCTCTGTTTCCTTAGGCCAGCTGATTCCATTTATTTTTATCTCTTACTGTGTGGGAATCAAGAAAAATATAACAGCAATTAACATTTCAGTAAATCTAATCCAGTGTCAGTTTTGAGTTGGAAAATGTAACCTGAAGAGTAACTTGCATTGGAATTTAGCATCTGCTGGTCGTTATGTCTGTTCCTTCCCCTATCTCTCCCTTGCTCAGTACCAGTTAAAAACTCAAATAATTAATGTTATCTTATTTTTCTATCTCTATCTTATCCAAACTTTTCAATTTGCAAGCAAAGTTGTTTTTTTTTGATGGGCTCAAAATTTACTTCCACACGGAATCATTGGAAACCAACCAAGCATCACAACAGTGAGAGTCGATGTGTTCCCAGTACAATTTATGAATCACATTAAAGGAACTGTTGACGAATGAATATACCCTAGACTAAAGCATTAGCTCACCTAAGGGTTAAAATCAGTCATGAAGATTACTGTTCTCTTGATTTAAATAAAGAACCTGCCAATAAGGACAGACAACTACAATATAGTAATCATTTCCAGTAAGTTCCATTAAGCTTCAATTATATTTATAATTTTATAAATGCCCCTGTTGGGTATTCTGTTCATCTGTCTGATTATGCACATGAGCATTACATGCAATTTTAGAACAGTAAATCTCAACGATGTATCTGTGCTGCAATATTGTTGTCCAATGTGGAGGATTTGCAATCTGGTTACTCTTTAGGGGGTATAATAATTGCTTTCACTTCCAACACTGGTTCGGAGTCCATTCTGCTGATGAATTGCAACAAGCTGCCTTTTTTATTAATCTTCTAATGACTTTAAAGGTAATTTGTAGAAGAGTTAACCTACTGACATGTTAATTTATTTTTAATGTCTTAATCTGCATAACCTTAAGTTTCTAATTTGAAAGTGATGCCAATCACATGTCGTCTTGATGTGCGTTAGTTTCTCTTTCCCCTGGATTTTCCCCTTCTCAGCTCAAGGTGCTGCTATTTAATCAGGTGCAGCTCCCTCGAGTGTCAGATCTTCAGCAATACCTGACCCGATTTTACATGGGTGTGCTTGTCCAGCAGGGGGATCCATAGCTAGTTTGGTCCCATCCTCACCCATTCTTAGCAGGGACCTCTCTGTGTAGATTCAGAGCAAAAAAAACTGGGCTTATTCCCAACCAGCCACTTCCATTTGCTCAGTACAGGAATGCTGAGGACTCCCCGCACACCCCCCCCCCCCCCCCCCCCCCACCCCCACCCCATGGCTATCTCTGCTGAAATCAGATAATGCAACACAAATCAAGGGGAATAATTCTTATCTAACTCACCAAGATGGAAATGAGCAACATTGAGTGGACTAGTCAATTTAAATCTTATTCAGTGTGGCTGTCTATTTGTAGCCATTGGAAACAAACTGTCCAGTGTATAAAATGGGAATCCAGCTCAAATCAGCTTTTTTCTGCCCAGTGCATTTTTAGAATTATATGGAATCTATAGCACAGGAACTGGCCTTTCAACCCAACCAGTTTACATTAGTAATGATCTTAATACCTTGCATTGTCAGCATAATGTTTCCTCTCATGCTTAGTCTAGCTTCTCCAGAAATGTGCCTGTGTTAGTTTCTTTAATGTTAAATGCAAGCACATTATTCTCTTTTCCATCCTCTTCCACAGGGTAGAAGATACAAAGGTTTCAAAACATACACCAACAGATTTAAGAGCTGCTTTTTCCCTGCTGTTATCTGACTTATGAATGGACCTCTCATATATGAAAGCTGATATGAAAACTGCACCTTCTCTGTAGCTGTAACACCATATTCTACATTTTGTTCTATTACCCTGATGTACTTATGTAATGTATGATTTGTCTACTTAGCACGCAAAACAATACTTTTCACAGTATCTCAGTACATGTGACAATAATAAATCAAATCAGATCAAAAAATATCATCCACTCTCTTGGCAACTTCTCCTAAATTCTTGTCAAATTTATTAGTAACTATGTGCTGTTTACAGTTTTCATCACAACGAGGAAGATTCCCTTGGTTTATATCAACAAAGTGTTAGATCAGTTTTAAGACATCTAATAAATGACAACTCCCCTTCTCTTTTTTTGAAAGTCCTGACCTGTTCGTTCTTGTTAAATAACAGTAAAGATTCTGTTTTCCGGATCCCAAGCATCTGGAATTCTCAGGCAACCTGCATCTGAGATTGACAAAGAGAATCCTGGATGTTTGGGATCTGAATAATGGGTCTGTACTGTGTCAGCAATTGGAAGCTAATGATGGATCAGGTGATTTATTAAAGCTAGTTTAAGCCAGACCTTGAAGCTTCCCCCATGTGCTCATGATGATTCCCAGATTGAAATGGAAACCTGTTGGGTTGTACTGCTTGGATTTAAAATGTATTGTCATCCTGTGGCAGCAACGTGTTGTGTTTGCCCAATAATTATTCTCATACAACAGCTGGATTCATGTCACAAGCATCTGCCTTACCCTTGTGTGATACCAGGAAGATTACTGTAGCTATAACCTCTCTGGTATTATCCTTGCAAATCTTACTTTGGACCCACTCCAGCGCCTCTTCAGCTTTCTTTATAAGATGGAAATGCGAACTGTTTTCAGCATTCCAAGTGTGATCTCACTGGGATCCTCAATGAGACTGGGCTTATCCTGGTCTGTGTAGCTTTGGTACCTTTGGCTGAAACACCAGGGAGGTGTTTAAACATTAGAGAGAACAAATGCGCTCTAAGCAGTGTGAATGGAGATTTTATAAATTAATTAAATTTTAATGCAGAAAGACCGTGCATCTTTTTTGTTTGAACTTTAGTGATATCTGGGCCGTGAAGTTGAGATTTCCATCTAGCATTTTCAGTAATAACATGTCTTGGGAGTAGGGAGAGATCCCTCTTTATAGTATATAAAACAGAAAAGAAGAGCTATACTAGGAAAGTTTGGCTTTAGAAAGCAGGAGAGAGGGCAAATAAGGGAAAGAGTGTCTGACAACAACCCAGGAATATCTGGTCCCCTTACTCTGTATGACCCATTACTAAACTTGCTTGCAATGATAGCACTGCATATATAATAATATATGATGACTACAGAATCACAATTTGTAATGCTGTTCCCAGACTGGTGCAAGAGTTACTATGACCAATCTAAATCATTCCTCCTCTATGTCATTAGTTTATGTAAACCTTTGACAACATTTTCACCTCAAGGGTGAGGTTTTGCTTTTTGGGTCATCCAATGAACTTTCAGTGTTTGGACAATAGCCTGATATTAATTTTGCCTGGAATGGCCAATTGAGGTCAGAGGCGCGAGCAAAGGACAACAGGCTTTCAAAACATCTGTCCATTCTCGACCCAATTTCATTTCTTCCCCACATTCATTGTTACTTTGAAAACTCAGACCTTGTCGGAAGAGAGCAAGGCTCACATTCTCCCTCATTTTCCCCGCTTGAGGGCCATACTGAGAACAAAGGAAGATGGTTGCGGTTATTGGAGGTTAATATTTTTCACTCCAGGGTATTGACTGAGGTCCCATCATTTTCAGTTGTTTTCTCAATGACCTTCCTTCCTTCATAAGGTCAGTCGTGGGGATGTTTGCTGATGATTGCACAACCATCGTCACCAGTCTTGTTTCATTACATACTGAGTAGACAGGCAGGAGGCTGGAAGAGCATCGCAAGCCAGGCAGCATCAGGAGGTACAGAAGTCGACATTTCGGGTGTAATCCTTCTTCAGCAATGGTGGTGGGTGTGGAGGGAACTGCAGATAAAGAGGGTGGGAGGGGCAGGGTGGGAAGTAGGGAGATGGGGAGGGAGGTTATTTGAAATTGGTCCTGACTCCCTTTCCAGCTGCTCCCTTCCACCAACCGGATTCATTCCTCCCACTGACCAACCAGGTCGTACCCCTCTCCCTGTCTTCATCTATCCCCACTTCACTATCGTGCCCCCACCACCCCCTTTATCTGCAGCATCCCCCCCCCCCCAACATCGTCCCCCAGTCCTGAAGAAGGGTTACACCCGAAACGTTGATTTCTCCACTTCCTGATGCTGCCTGGCTTGCTGCGTTCTTCCAGCCTCTTGCTTGTCTACTTTAGATTCCAGCATCTGCAGTTTTTTTTTGTCTCCTCACAGTATGTTTCCAAATGCAGCAATCTCTTTACAACATTCAGGCTTGGGCTGAAAAATGGCAAGTAACATATATACTACGCAAATGCCAGGCAATGACCATCTTCAGCATGAAAGATCCAACCATCACTCCATGGCATTTAATGACATTTCCATCACTGACTTCTTAACTATCAACATCCTTCGGCTTTCCATTGATCAGACACTGAACTGAAATGGTCATATAAATACAATGATGATAAGAGCAGGCTGGAGGCTGAGAATTCTGCAGCAAGTAACTCACCTCCTGACTCCCCAAAGCCTGGCCACTATCTTGAAAGCAGAAGTCAAGTGTTCAATGAAATACTCCCCACTTGCCTGAATGAGTACATCTTCAACAATACTCAAGAAGTTTGACAGCATTCAGAACAAAGTAACCTGGTTAATTGGCACAGTATTTAGCACCTTCAACACTCACTCCCTCTTGCACCATACAAAGTGGCAATTGTGTGCACCATCACAAGATGCGCTGCAATAACTCGCTGAGACTCCTGTGACAACATCTTCCAAACTCATGGGCCCTACCACATACTACAATAATGTCACCAGATGCGTGAGAACACTATTGCATGTTCCCCTCCAAGACGTGCATCATCCTGACTTGGAACTATATCACCAGTTTTTCACACTTGCTGGTACCTGGAACCCCCTGCCTATAACCGAACTTTGGGTAGCCCTACATTACATTGGACTGCAATATTTCAAGAAAAACAACTCACCATTACTCAAGATCAGTTAGGGGTGGTTGATAAATGCTAGCAAAGCCCACACTTTCTGAGTAATTAATTAAAGAAAGAACTGGTACTTTCAAATCCAGTGAAGCTGAAGTCTTTTCTGATTTCTATTCTATTTCCCCTTTAATAAAACCCCTAAACATGGAACTCTTATTGTCTCATAAGTTTCCTAAAAACCAAACTTAGTTTGAGCTAATTAACAAATTACATTATTTGCTCTCAGTTTTCTTCTCCTTTTGGTGGTGTCCAACATCAAAGGGCTGTTTTAGATTGTTCTGAAAAATGTAAGCACTGCCACCTCTCGATAAATTTTTCTACATATTCCCTCCCTCTAGGCTACTAATGTCTGTTGTCTACTGAAGAGCAACAGGTATTCCTAAACAAACTGGATAGCAAGAACTGTTTCTACCTCAACTAGACCACCACCATTTCAAAATAATGTAATGCTTTTGCTGTGGAACTTGCTTAGTGTTTTAGGTATTTGAGAGAATAGCAGAAAAGCCTTTTCAGCTGAAGCAAGATGAGTGCATGAGAAAATAGGCTATTGAAGGCTATATAGCTACAGTTGGATGTAGTCTGATGGGTTAAAGTTCATCTGGAGCACAAAGGTAAGTACAGGCCATTAGGAATGAGTTTTTCTGTTCTAATGATGTTAGTTCATTACTAATTATTACCTCATGCAAATCCAGTAGCAATCACTGATAAAGAAGTTCCTACAGAATATCCAAAATGGTGGCTTGATGGTTCTGCTGCCTCTACTGCTAATGTATGGGAAGTTCACAAATCTCAGTTAGGACAAGCTGGACCAGAATGCGTCCATTGACTGAAATAGAGCCAATTAATATACCACTTCATTTTTAATTTTTCAGTTCTCTGCTCTTGTTTGCTGTGACTCAGCATCAAGTGACAGCCGTGACAATTATGAGGGTTTTTTTAAAACATGATTCTCAAAAATTAATTTTCTCTGGCATTGGAAGTTTTTTTTTGCCTTACCTCGTTTTTTTAAACGTTCATGACAGGTACAACATGTATGCTCTCTCAAAGCCCCATCAATGATTCAAGATGCACAGTCACCAAATATTGGAAAGATTTTATGTCAGTGTGTGTAGAGAGAGCTTGGGAAATATGCTTCTGGCAGGAGTGGTTTGTACTGCAAAGAGCAGCCACTTAACATGTCACTATAACAGTTGGTGTCAATCTCACATAATCATACTTTGCACAGTCCATGAGACCACTGTGCTACTTACCATACCGATGTGTTTGGCATGTATCACAAGCGTTGACTTCAAATAAAGCTTGTCATGTTAGGATTTGCCATCAATTTTTAAAATCTGCTCTCATCGAGATGATGGTAGATATGTATTTCTGGCAAGGGATTTGACATGGTTCAGCTAATCCGACAAACTGAGATTGACAAGATCAATGTTTTGCTCTTTAGCTTTCTGGAGTTGACAAGGATCATTTGCTGAAATCTCCACATCTCTTTAACTTGTAGTTAATGGACAACACCACTTGCAGTTGCTTGGTGTAGTTATAGGGTTTCACTGTTTTTGACTGTATTATGACCCCAGCTGATGGTAGTACTGGACATGTCAGAACCCAGAATGAAACCTGGCTTCATAGATCATAATTTTGCAGTTTAGTTCCCATGGCACTGAATATATTCACATGAGGCTGCCAATGTACTTTAAACAAAACAACATAAAAGTTTATTACACTAAAGGGTGGCACAGTGGCTCAGTGGTTAGCACTGCTGCCTCACAGCACCAGGGTCCCAGGTTTGATTCCAGCCTCAGGCAACTGTCTGTGTGGAGTTTGCACATTCTCCCTGTGTCAGCGTGGGTTTCCTCCGGGTGCTCCGGCTTCCTCCCTGTGCAGGTCAGGTGAATTGGCCATGCTAAATTGCCCATAGTGTGAGGTGCATTAGTCAGAGGGAAATGGGTCTGGGTGGGTTACTCTTCGGAGGGTCGGGGTGGACTGGCTGGGCCAAAGGGCCTATTTCCAGGCTGTAGAGAATCTAATATAAAAGATGTTAATGATATTATGCAAGACCAATTTGAAACAATCTTATTACAAATATCAGAATTAAAGCTTCTAACCTTTACCATCAGCAGAAACCTTACAGATATCCAAACTTCTGAGAAGGGCCATCCTCTCTCCACTTTAAATTTGTTTGATAAGTTGGCAATTAGATTCTGTTCGCTTTCAGAGTGAACACAGTGTATTCCAGACCCTGAGCTTCTGGCAGTTTTCTGTAACTGGAATTTTCTTTTGAAAAAGTTTCCTGTCAGCCCTTGGCTATTTTGGAGACTGCTATAGCGACTGCATTTGTTTTTTTGGCTTACCCAGGAGTCAGACAAGCGTTTCGAATTGACTAAGTTTTCCCGTGTAATTGCAAACTTAAATGTGGCAGAACCCTCTGAATTTGCTGATTTAAATGAATACCCTCTAAGGGTTTCAGGTCCAGGGCAACTGAGCATCAGAATCGTCAGTTTCCCAGGAAAATTCCTTGACAATTGCGACATTAGGAATACTGTAGGGCCACAGTGCACAATTCCCACCTGCACTACTCCAAGAATGATCTGGTCATTAGGAAATCCAGGTTGTTAATAGATTGGGATTCTGAACCATGGCTGGAGACTGACAGAGTGAAGGGTCCCTTATCCAGAAAGATTTCAGGAATCGATGACTTCTGTTTGTGCACCTTACTGGCAAGAGCAGCTTTAATAGACCATTTCGATGTGCACGTGAGAAAGTGGGGTTGAGGTGACCTCTTGAACTGCTGCAATCTGCGTGCTGTGTACCTATTGGAAGCTCCAGGGTTTTGAGCCAGCAACAATGGAAGAATATTGAACAGTTCCACATCAGGTGTGACCTCAAGAGGAACCTGCAGATAGTGTTCCTATCCATTCTTTTTGTTGGTAGAATTTGTAAGTTTTGTAGATGTTGTTGAGTGAGCCTATATGAGTTACTGCAGTGTGCCTGGATAATGCTACACATTGCATTGGAGGGAGTGAATGTTGAAGCTGATACTTTGACCGATTAACTTTGAGCCTGAGCACATTGGAAACATTTTCAGCACACAGTAAACCAGAACTTTCTGACTTCCTGGTTGAATATGTTTCAGCGGCAAACATCTAGAAGAAGGAATTGAAATGTTTATTTCAAATTTGCCTGAAAATTCTCTCTAAAGGTTTGTCTGTTCAGTCAGAGAGCTGTACAGCACAGAAACAAACCCTTGGTCTAACTTGTCCATGCTGACCCGATTGCAAACTTAAATGTGGCAAAATTAATCCTAAATTAATCTTTACACATTTGCTAGCACTTGGCTCAATCCCCCTAAACCCTTCCTATTCATGTACTCATCCAAATGCCTTTTAAATGTAATTGTACCAGCCTTCACCACTTCCTGTGGCAGCTCATTCCATACACACACCATCCTCTGCATGAAAGCATTGTCCCTTAGAGCCCTTTTAAGTCTTTCCCCTCTCACTTTAAAACTATGCCCTCTAGTTTTGGACTCCCCTATTTTGAGAAAAAGACCTTGGCTGTACTCCTTATCCATGCTCCTCATGATTTTATAAACCTGTAGAAGGTTACCCCTCAGCCTCTGATGCTCCAGGGAACATAGTCCCAGCCTCTTCCCATAACCCAGATGCTCCAATCCAAGCTACATCCTTGTAATTTTTTTCTGAACACTTTCCAAGTTTCACAGCATTTTTCTGATTGCAGGGAGACCAGAGTTCAGTTCTGTGTTGGACATAGCACATCGAATAGTTGAGATTATGATCTCTGTATGAGGGTTGGATAGGTTGGACAGTGAGAGCCTTTTTCCTTGAATGGTGATGGCTAGCACAAGGGAACATAGCTTTAAGATGATAGATATAGGACAGATGTCAGAGGTAGTTTCTTTACTCAGAGAGTAGTTGGGGCGTGGAACGCTCTGCCCGTAAGAGTAGTAGACTCGCCAACTTTAAAGAGCATTTAAATGACCATTGGATAGGCATATGGACGAGAATAGAATAGTGTAGGTTAGATGGGCTTCAGATTGGTTCTACAGGTCGGCGCAACATCGAAGGCCAAAGGGACTATTGTGTGCTGTAATGTTCTATGCTCTATGTCAGTTTCTTACTCAATCTTGAGCAGAGCAAATATCCATCTTAATCAAGAATGAAAGCGGAGGGCATCAGTTTGACTTGGGCACTAGCAGATCATGCCCACTTTGTATTTCTATCAGTGAGAATGGTAGTTAGGAGCTTCTTCATATGGTGCAAAGTTCAGTTTTCAAGAGGTCAATCTTCGCAATGTAGCAGGCATTTTTCTATCCTGAATTGTGGATAGTGACGGCAGAATCTTCATCAGGAAAGGACGCTAATGGGGCTGTCGTTGCCATGCCATATTCCTGTTATTATTCCCACTCTAGAGGAGAAAGGCTGGGCCCTGGCCAGGCTGCCCACCCTCGTGAGGCAATCTGTCTCATTATTGTCAGGGCAGTGGCTAAGTGGTTAGCATTGCTGCCTCACTCTGCCAGGGTCCTGGGTTTGATTCCAGCCTTGGGCAACTGTCTGCTGGAGTTTGCATACTCTCCCTGTGTCTGTGCTGGTGTGCTCTGGTCTTCTCCAGTAATCCAAAGGTGTGCTGGTTACATGGATTGGCTATGCTAAATTGCCTGTAATGTCCAAGTGCATGCTGGCTCAGTAGATTAGCCATTGTCCCTCAGGATAAGTGGATGGGGAGGTGGGGGGGGAGTGGTGGGTGCTGGTTTGGGTTGGACGCTTTTCAAAGGGTCGGTGCAAACTCAATGGGCCAAAAGATCTCTTTCTGTAATGCAGAGATTCTATGATTAGCAGACTTGGTAACGAAAATTGAAGGAGGATAATTGAGAGAGTTCAGCTGCCTGGAAGTGGCCAACTGGAGTGCAACCAAAGGATGCCTAGAAGAGAGATTCCTCTCTAACACCAGCAGATTGACTGTTTTTGCATTTTTAAAGATTGAAAAGGCTAATGAGGGGGGCATCTTCCTGCTCAGGCAGTCTCTTGACTGCAGTCTGCTGCTCCTCTGAAGCTGGCAGATCTCTTTGGCACCCTCTCGCTTCAGGGACCTTCCTGCCATCTTTAAGCAGACAGGGAATCGATCTCTGTGTCAATTAAGTGGGCACAAACTCCAAAAGGAAGCTTGGTCACGGATAGTGAGGGATAAGGTTCGGAACCAAGAGAGAGACCTGATGCCCGTTTCCACTCAACCCTGAGCATTGGCAGGTGGTTCAACTCTGGAAGTCCTCGCCCTAGCTCCACCACCCAGACTTCAAGCAAAGGGTTGTTATCTACCAATCGGTATGTGAAACACATACTAAGTGCTGAAGTCCAGTTGACTGCGCACATTTGCTGGCAGAATAGGATTAATAGCAATGACGAGTTGTCCTTCACTTGAACCCACACGGTGATCTTGTTAATCCAATGTTCTGGCTGCAGCCAGTGAACATGGCGCTGCCTGAGACTCAAGTTCTGACCTCGAGTGCCCTGTATAATGCCTTTGGTTGTTTGAATACATTTTACCTTTGACAGATTCTGAATAAACAATGTCAAATCAGTAGCGGGTAGTTATGTACACTAGCACCACCCTCACACGGTATTCCTAAAAATTGGCTTTCCCTGGGACCAGGAGTGGTTAAGTGACTTGTGGTGAACTTTTTCTTAATTTTACTTTTTTAAAAACTTACATGAATGATAGAAGTCATACAGCATATGTGCCATGATGGAGTCTTTTCACTATATTTCTAATGAAAAATTACACCTGACAATAAATTTCTATTCAATTCAGATATTCAAACATTCTATTATGTTAATACTATTCCTTGGGCTACCAATCATCTAAAAGCATGAATGTATTAGTTAAGAGTTTGTTATCTTTTCACGATGAGTATTTTAGTTGGATTTAGATGCATAAACCTCAGGACAGCAAGGCCTCTTTAAACTGTATGAGTGATGGCTCACTGAGGATAGTGAGAGAGACCCGATAGTCTAACCAGTGAGAAACGTTCCTCTAATGAGAGGATTGAGTGACAGGCAGGTCCAACCTATTGTGATCAATAAGTCAGACAACCCAAAGGGATGACGATTTTCTTTGAATCCATTCAACTTTACTGAATAAATAATGCCTGAATTAGACAAAATACACTTGATGTTTGTCATGAAAACCCAACCTCATACACAGCCTTCTACACTGATTAGCTAACAAATAGATTCTTCATTACCTGATGGGATAATTCGCCACTGCTGTTATTTCCTACATCCAATACTAGAGAAGAACAGGCATAAACAAAAATGAACAGAACACTGAATATGATCAAGATTCTATCAGTCTGGGGTGGGATTTTAACTCTTTCTGGCCTTGACAAGACTGTTTCGTTTCAGCCAAAAATGGGATAGAATGTGATTAGCATTTTTTACCATTCCTTGTGTTTTTATAATTGAGACACCACCATTGAAACCATTTGGATTAGGAGCATGAATTAACTACACAGAAGACAGTATCCCATCACCAAGTCACCCTTTATTTACTTGTGCACCATACATGGGCTCTGACCAGTCAGCTCAGAACCAGTCCCCAGACCAAGGAGGCTCTCTGAATCTCCTGTTTATAGTATTTTGTTAAACAAATTACAATACACAGTTTACAAAAATCAGTTAACATTTACAGCTGTATACAAAAGCAATTTTACAAGGGCGGAGCAGCAAAGCTAGGCCCCAAACCCTACAGTTCAACCAGTTTACAGGGAGATGAGGACAAACCTCAAATCCCAGTTCCACAAAAGACAGTGACAATGACATTTGTACATAAAAGGACAATCCAGTTACATAAAAACAGTGCATACAATACAGACCCAGCAAGCCCCCATCCCTCCCATCTTCCAGCCACTCTAAGGCAGCCCACCCCTACGTACCTTCTGGCTCTGATCCACCCCATGCCCTTTCCAGTTCTCAGTCCACCCTGACACCTTTCAACCACCTCTAGGACAGCCCGCCCCGGTACCTGCCCAGGGTGACAGTGCTGAGAACAGCTACCTGCCTTCTGGCTCTTGGTCTGCCCCTACATACCATTGGGCTCTCTCCCACCCCGATGCTCCGTCTGGACAGTGAGCTAACCTGGCACACCTTCCAGCCACTTCTAGGACAGCCCGTCCCCTTCCCTGGGATGACAGCGTGCAGAGTAGCCCACAAGCATTCCGGAACTCAGCCTGCCCCTACGCACCTTCTGGCTCTTGGCTGCTCTGATACCTTTTGACTACCTCTAGGACAACCCGTCCCGATTACCCCTTCTCGGGACGACAGTGCTCAGAACGGCCTACCCACCATCTGGCTCTTGGGGCGACTGGCATCAGGGTGGCCTACCCACCCTCCAGCTTTCGGGACAGCCTACCAACCTTCAGGTTCGCAGAATGGCCTACCCACCCTCCACCCTTGGGGTGACAGCTTTCAAGACAACCCATGAGCCTCCCAGCTCACAGTAAGGCCTGCCAGACCCAGGGACATGCGAGACAGTGCAGGTGATAGACCCAGGAAACACCACAATGCAGTTAGTTACCAAAAAACAGAGTCCTTTCTGATACACAGTCCAAATCTATACAGTCTTCAAAATATAGAAGACATTTTCAGGACTCCACTCCAGTATACAATGTGCATTATCAGAAATAGAGTCCACTCCAAACTGCAGAGTCCATTGCTAAAAACAGAGTCCACAACCAAGGGCAGAGTCCACTCCTGAAGGCAGCAAATACACACCCCACAGCACACAGGCATTCAGTCTCCATGGAGTCTTGGCCCAGTCTTGGAAAACCAGGCCCACTCATAGGAACACAGTACAGGTGCCATTAACTCACACGGGTTTGGTACACTCCTGAAGGAAAGGTCTGCTGCCAAACTCCAGGATACAGCAACTGCTCACCTCCCTGCACACACACAGGTGTTCAATCTTCAGAGGCCCAGTCCCAGGGCTAGGCCTCCCCACAGGAACAGCTCCTCTGGTAAAATGGATGTCTTCCACAAAGGCTCGGTCCAAACACCAATAAAGAGTGAAGACACATACAAATAGCAAAGAAAACTAGAGTCCAAGGGCTAAGCCCTACCATAAAATCAACATTGTCCTTTTTTCAAAAAGAGAAAAAAGAGAAAAGAGTAACATAGGTTGTAACCAGCCAGTGAATCAACGCTCCCCTAATGAGAACCAAGTTACACCTGAAACACATTCTGTGCATCAGGAGTTTAACAATCAGTCCTCACTAAAAGGAATGCCAGTGAACAAACTGGCTAAATAATTCAGCCAGTTCAGGAATCAGGTTTCCCCCTCCAAAAAAGGAAACAGTAACACACTAACTGTGGTCCAGCCAGCCCAGAGTCAGTCCCCTAAACTGAGGAGGCTCTGAATCTCCTGTTTATATCTGTCAGCCAGAGCTCCCTGATTGGCCCAGGTTGACAACCCCAATCAGGGATCTCATAGTCAATGAGATTCACTTGGTTCCAATCAGTACCAAGCATCTCTCAATTAGCTTTCCGCAACTGAGACCAGAGGGAGCTAATCTCGTAACTTGAGTCTACAGAATCCACCTAGCTCCCCAGCCAAAAGAAGAAAGCTTGTCAAGGGTGGAACCTTTTTCCCGTAGTCTAAAATATATTTTTTTTGCTCATTTGTAATATTTTAAAGGTAATTCACCAGACGTGGGCATCACTGGCTAGCCCAGAACGTATTGCCCATATCTAATTACCTAGAGGGCAGTTAAAAGTTAGCCACATTACTGTGGCTCTGAAGTCACGTATAGGCCAGAACAAGTAAGGGTGACAGTTTCCTTTCCTAAAGGACATTACTCAACCAGATGGGTTTTTCTAATAACCGTGAACAGTTTCATGATTATCATTAGACTCTTAATTCCAATTATTTTTAAAAGTTGCTTTCAAATTCATCTGCCAAAACAGTATTTGAACCTTGGTCCCCAAAACATTACCTGGGTCACTGGATTAATAGCCCACTAGAGCATTGCTTCCCCCCAGTTTCTTTCCTGGCTATTGTAAGGGTCAGGATGGAACTCCCCAGATAATATTACCCTGCCAAAGGAAATAAGACTTGGGTTTACTGAACATTTAGTGAAAGAATTAGCTGAGACCATCTAGATTTTAAGTAAACATATAAGTTTAATATTATCAGAAATGATGAAATTTTGGTGACTATAGGAAGAACGTAAATTGCAAAGCTCAATAGTAAAGAAAAGATAACTAGCTCTGATTTCAATGATAGAATCCAAATGTCAATCCCTACTTAATACAAATACAAGACAATAAAAGGAGATAAGGATGTTCATGAAACAACAAAGTAGTATCATCTCATTCCTCATCAGTGTGAGACTAAATAGGTTCAGATTGCATCTGAAGTAGAAGTGACCGATATCTCTCCATTAATGAGTCTAATTTAATGTTTAATTTATGTTGAGATATTTATAATGGATGTTTGGTGTTGTTTGATTAAAACATAATTCAAAACCTGGAGATTCATTTAAGAATAGACCATGAGAGCAAGACACTTTGTAGACCTCAGATTTAAGGAGTTGGTTAGCTCAGTTGGCTGGGTAAGGATGATGCCAATAGTGTGAGTTGCAATTCCAGCACTAGTTGAGATTACCATAAAAGTCCTGCCTTCTCAACCTCACCCCTTATCTGAGGCATGGTATCCCTCAGGTTAAAGTACCACCAGTTATCTCTCTCTCCCTCTCCCTAATGAGAGAGCAGCCCTATGGTGCAGCAGGGCTATTGTGAGTTTAGGCAGAAGTGTGCACTGCAGATGCTGGAGATGAGAGTCAAGATTAGAGTGGTGCTGGAAAAGCACAGCAGGCCAGGCAGACATGGAGGAGCAGGAAAATCAATGTTTCAGGCAAAAGCTCTTCATCAGGATCAGCCCTTCCTGAAGAAGGGCTTTTGCCGAAAACATTGGTTTTCCTGTTCCTCTGATGCTGCCTGGCCCGCTGTGCTTCTTCAGCGCCACTCTATTGTGACTTTACTAGACTTCAGATGGAGTACTGTGTACAGTTCTGGGAGCCACATTACAGGAAGGATGTGTATGGATTAGAGTGGGTGCTGAAAGAATTTACAAGAATGGCTCTAGAAATGAGAAACTTCAATTATATGAGTAGGTTGAAGAAGTTGGGACTGATCTCTTTGAAAAGAAGGTTAAGAGGAGATCTGTTTTCAAAGTCACAAGCAGGCTGGATAAGAGTAGATTGAGAGAAACTTCCCCTAATTGTAAATGAAACACGAGCTAGAGGACTTTGATTGAAAGTAATTTACAAGAGAATCAAGGGTGGCACGAGAAAACACTTTTTCAATTAGTGAGTGGTTAAGTATGGAAATCACTGCCAGAAAGTGTGGTGGAGATAGGTTCAATTGGAGCATTGAAGAGGGCAATGGATGTTTATTTGGATAAAAATAATGTGCAAAGGTATGGGGCAAAAAAGGAGGCTGGCACTAGGTAATGATGCCTCTCATTTGAAGAGCAGGTATCGGTATAATGGACCAAATAGCCTCCTCCTGGACTGTAAGACTTCCGCAGTTCTGTGACTTATCTGAAGTAGTTTTGATAATTGTCATCCTAAGGATCCTCAAGAAAGTAGCCTGTCTTGACTCTTTCTGCCTTTATCATAGGCTGTATTCCCTTTGGATTGAGAGAGGGACAGGTATTAAGGGAGATCGTAGTGGCTGGCACTGTTGTTATTGTCAGTGCAGGTGGGAAAGTGTCCCGAGTGAGTGGGTGAGTGGGCAGCGCTGAGGGCTTGCAGGGTTATTGGTGTTGGGAGTGGGTTGGGTGTTAATGAGGGAAGGAAGATGTTGCAGTGAGAGTGATAGAGCTCAAACCTGGATGGGAAATGAATGCAGTGGCAGAGATAGAGTAAGGGTGAGGCTTTGGAGAGAAGGTGGTAGTGGGAAAGGTCATTGACTTTCTTCCTACAATATTGGGCATTCCTTGAGATGGATGACACTGCACTGACCCAGGTAGCAACCAGGTACCAGGCTGGCATGGTCTGGTGTTGTAGCCTCCACCGCTGCTCCGGGAGGTAGTGAACATTTGGCCATCTTGTTCACCAGGATGTTCAGGCACTGTTCAGGCACCTGCCTGGAAAGCGGGTGCCAATTTTTCTATGTCTGCCATGACAAGTGCAAATATTAGAAATCATGTCGGGCAGCTCCAGGCTGACAGTGCATAATGGGCTTTTAAAGACTGTGCCAGTGGTGCCTGTCCATTCTGAGATATTCCAGCAGTGGCAACTTGTTCTAAGTGCTGCACATGGTAGAATAGGGCGGGGATTGGTGAGGAGGGCACCATAGGGTTAGTATTGAATGAGGTTCATTTGGTAAGTTACAGTCTAGACATCCTGCTGGGTTTATTGAAGAGAAACCCTCAATAAAACATAACAAAACTGACACACAGCTCAAAAAAACAGTAAGATTTAGTACATTATTATCTAAATGGTGAAAGATTAACAGAGCTCTGAGATCTCATGCACAAATTGCAAAAGGTTGGTATGCAGGTATAATGAGTCATCAGAAAAGCTAATAGAATATTATCATTCATTGGAGAGGAATTAAGTCCAAAAATAGGGAGGTAATGTTACAGTCATACAGGGCACTACTGAGACCGCATTTGGCTAATTTAGGCAGTATTGTCAACTGATTAAAGGCAGGATGTAATTGCAATTGAGGCTGTTCATAGAAGGCTTCTGCGTCTCATACCTGGGTTGAGTGGGTGGTCTTATAAGGTGAGGTTGGACAGGCAAGGCTTACGCCCATTGGAGTTTTGGAGAGTAAGAACTAACTTTATTGAAAAAATTCTGAGACGTCTCCTGACATAGACAGGATGCTGCCTCTTGTGGGAATATCCGGACTATAGGTTACTTTTTAAAAATTAGGGGTCACTCATTTAAAACAGAGATGGGGTGATGTGTTTTTCACGTAGAGTGTCATGAATCTTTGGAACATACTTTATGAAAAGGTGATGGATGCCAAATCATAGAATCATAGAGATATACAGCACAGAAATAGAGTCATCTGTCCAACTTGTCCATGCCAACAAGATATCTTAAATTAATCTAGTCCCATTTGCCAGCAATGGCCATATCCCACAAAACCCTTCCTATTCATGTATCCATCCAGATGCCTTTTAAATGTTGTAGTTGTATCAGCCTCCACCACTTCCTCTGGCAGCTAATTCCATACACATACTTTTCTCTGTGTGAAAAAGTTGCTCCATAGGTCCCTCTTGAATCTTACCCCTCTCACCTTAAACGTATGCCTTCCAGTTCTGGACTCCCCCACCCTGGGAAAAGATCCATGCCCCTAATGATTTTATAAAACTCTATAAGGGCACCCCTTAGTCTCCGACACTTCAGGGAAAACAGCCCCAGCCTATTCAGCCTTCCCCTATAACTCAAACCCCCCAATCCTGGCAACAACCTTATAAAGCTTTTCTCCCGGTACCCCGAGCTAGTGAGGGTAGGAATGAGTGCATGGCTGAGGAGCTGGTGCAGAGGAGAAGGATTCACATTTTTGGATCATTGGAATTTCTTTTTGGGTAGAAGTTACCTGTATAAGAAGGACAGATTGCACCTGAATTGGAAGGGAACTAATATACTGGCAGGGAGATTTACTAGAGCTGCTTGGGAGGATTTAACCTGGTAAGGTTTGGGATGGCGGGGGATGAGCAGTGGTGGTGGTGGTGGGACCTCGGGAGACACTGAGGAAAGAGATCAGGCTGAGATCTCACAGGTGACAAGGTAGGATTGATAAATTAAACTGCATTTATTTTAATGCAAGAGGCCTAACAGGGAAGGCAGATGAACTCAGGGAATGGTTAGGAACATGGGACTGGGATATCATAGCAGTTACAGAAACATGGCTCAAGGATGGACGTGACTGACAGCTTGGTGTTCCAGGGTATATGCGCTACAGAAAGGATAGAAAGGGAGGCAAGAGAGGAGGGGGAGTGGTGATTTTGATTAGGGATAACATTCCAGCTGTATGTAGGGAGGATATTTCTGGGAATGCATCCAGGGAAGTTATTTGGGTGGAACTGAGAAATAAGAAAGGGATGATCACCTTATTGGGATTGTGGTATGGAGTCATAGAGTCACGTGGCACAGAAACAGACCCTTTGGTCCAGTCGTCCATTCCGACCAATCTTCCTCAACTAAACCAGTCCCATCTGCCTGCGTTTGGTCATATTCCTCGAAACCTTTCCTATTTATGTACCCATTCAAATGTATTCTAAATATTGTAACTGTACCTGCACCTATCACTTTCTCTGTAGACAGGCAGCATCAGGAAGTGGAGAAATTGACATTTCAGGTGCATTCCTTCTTCAGGGCTGGGAGTGGGGGTAGAGGGAGCTGCAGATAAAGGGAGTAGTGGGGGCAGGGTGATGAAGTGGGGATAGGTGAAGACAGGCGGAGGGTACAACCTGGTTGGTCAATGGGAGGAATGAATTTGGTTGGTGGCTGGCTGGAGTGGGATGGAGGGGGAATGGCTGGGAAGGGAGTCGGGGGATGGGAAGGGAGGTTATTTGAAATCGGAGAACTCATTGTTGAGTCCTCCGTGTTGTAAGCGCCCAGGCGGAAGATGAGGTGTCGTTCCTCCTATTTGCAGTTTGGTTCATTGTAACAATGGAGAAGGCCGAGGATGGTCATGTCGGAAAGGGAGTGGGAAGGGGAGTTAAAATTGGCGGTGTCTGGGAGGTCCAGTCAGTCCCTCCGGGCCCAGCTGAGTTGCTCGGTGAAACATGCCCTGAGTTTCCGTTTAGTCTCCCTGATGTAGATAAGACCACATTGGAAGCATCGGATTCAATAAACTAGGCTGGAGGAGAGGCAGGTGAACTTTGTTTCACCTGGAAAGACTGTTTGGGGCCCTGGATGGAGGTGAGGGGGATGGTGTGTCAGCAGGTTTTGCATCTTTTCTACTTGCAGGGGAAGGTACCTGGAGGTTTGGGGGTGGGGGTGGTGTTGGTGGGGAGAGTGGACTGTCGAAGGGAACGGTCCTTGCGGAAGGCAAAGAGAGGTGGGGAGGGGAAAATGTTCTTGTGGGTGGCGTCTAGTTGGAAACTAGTTGTTCACCTGCCACTCCAACCTAGTTTACTGCATCATGTCCTCCCGATGTGGTCTTCTCTACATCGGGGAGACCAAACGTAAACTTAGGGAATAGCTCACTGAGCGTCTCAGCCAGGCCCCACAGGGTCTGACCAGATGTCCCAGTCACCACCCATTTTAATTCCCCAACCCACTCCCTTTCTGATATGACCATCCTCGGCCTTCTCCATTGCCGCAACGAACCAAACCGCAAATAGGAGGAACAAGACGGCACGGTGGCACAGTGGTTAGCACTGCTGCCTCACAGCGCCAGAGACCCGGGTTCAATTCCCGACTCAGGCGACTGACTGTGTGGAGTTTGCACGTTCTCCCCGTGTCTGCGTGGGTTTCCTCCGGGTGCTCCGGTTTCCTCCCACAGTCACAAAGATGTGCTGGTCAGGTGAATTGGCCATGCTAAATTGCCCGTAGTGTTAGGTAAGGAGTAAATGTAGTGGTATGGGTGGGTTGCGCTTCGGCGGGTCGGTGTGGACTTGTTGGGCCGAAGGGCCTGTTTCCACACTGTAAGTAATCTAAAAAAAAAAGACCTCATCTTCCGCCTGGGCAGCCTACAGTGCGGAGGACTCAACATTGAGTTCTCCAATCTCAAATAACCTCCCTTCCTATCCCCTGACTCCCTTCCCAGCTCCTCCTCATCCTTGCACCAAACAGATTCATTTCTCCCATTGACCAACCAGGTCGTACCCTCTGCTTGTCTTCACCTTTTCCTACTTCATCACCATGTCCCACCACCCCCTTTATCTGCATGTCCCCCTACACCACCCCAGTCCTGAAGAAGGTTTATACCTGAAGTGCCTGATGTTGCCTGGCTTGCTGTGTTCTTCCAGCATCCTGCCAGTCTACTTTGGATTCCAGCATCCACAGTTATTTTTTGCCCCAATACTTCATCAGTTCATTCCACATACAAACCACTCTCTGTGTGAAATATTTGCCCCTCTGGTCCCTTCTAAACTTTTCTCCTCTCACCTTAAAAAATATGTCCTCTAGTTTTTAACTACCCTAGGAAAAAGGCCATTTCTATTCATCTTATCTATACCCCTCATGGTTATATAAACCTCTAAAAGGTCACCCCTCAGCCTCCAGTGCTCTAATAAAAAAGGTGCTAGCCTATCCACCCCCTCCTTATAACTGAAACGCTCCAGTTCCTGTAATGTCCTGATAAATCTTTTCTGCTCCCTCTCTAATTGAATAATAGCCTTTCAAAAATAGGGCAAGGAGAACGGGACACAGTACTCCAAAAGGGGCCTCACTGATGTCTTGTACAACCACAACATGATGTCCTATATTCAATGGTCCGAGCAATGAAGGCAAGCTTGCCAAATGCCTTCCTTACCACCTTGTCTACCTATGATGCAACTGTCCAAGAATCACGTACCTGAACAACTAGGTTCCTCTATTTGACAACAGTACCCAGGGCCCGACCATTAATTGTATAAGCCCTGCGCTAGATTGTTTTACCAAAATGTAAAACCTCACACTTATCCAATTAAAGTCCATCTGCCACTCCTTGGCCAATTGGCCTAATTGTTCAAGATCTCTTTGTAATCTTAGGTAACCTTCTTCCCTCTCCACTAAACCACCAATTTTGGTGTCATCCACAAATGTACTAGCCATCCTCCCTGAATTCTCATCCAAATCGTTTATATAAATGACAAGAATCCTGGTATAATTTTGAGACAGAAGTGGATAGATTCTTGTGAAGCAAAGATGAGGGTCGAGGGGGTGAAATGTTTTGGTATGGGCGGGAATGTGGGTTTGTAGTTACAATAAAATCAGCCAAGATCTTATGGAATGGCGGAGCAGATGCGATGGGCCAAATGGCCTACCCCTGTTTATGAATCATGTGTTAAC
Source organism: Hemiscyllium ocellatum (assembly GCF_020745735.1). NCBI lineage: Eukaryota > Metazoa > Chordata > Chondrichthyes > Orectolobiformes > Hemiscylliidae > Hemiscyllium > Hemiscyllium ocellatum. The sequence continues at coordinate 13,954,021 of NC_083439.1, forward strand.
AGCTGACCCAAAAGTAACCAACTTTATTGGCAGCAAGTACTATTGATCTAACAGAAGTCAGCAGAGACAAAGAAGGCTCACCAACTTTAATTTAATTACAATTTGTCATAGAATTTCCTGACATGCCTACCAATATGATTAAAATGTTCCACAATATTTTCAATAACTCACTACATTCCCCCAGGGTTGTCTGCCGCAGTCAATTCTGACCTCTCAGAATCCTGGACCCTGGAAGGCCCAATGGTCCCTTCTGTGCTGCAGTGTTCTATAATCATTGGGCTGTGATCTGGAAGCTTTGTGAGTCTGGTTTATCACCATGAGTAATAAAACAGCAATAGCTTACTTGTAACTACTCTGTTCCTGATGAGGTGAAAGATATTCGCTCTGTGAGCCCATCTGCTCTAACGTTGAGTTCTCCAAACCTCAGGGAGGTGTGATGGAATGTAAATAATGTGGTTTCAGAAAAGTTGCCGCAATGGTTTTACAAGATTTATAGAACAGGTCATTCATATTGAACTTATTTATAATCTCCAGCAGCTCCTATTTTCCTTGTACATTTCTGAAAAGCAGTCTGAATACTAAGGTGAACAATGTTTATTGAGAAGGCAGGAACTCAATATAAATTCATGATATGGAATTGAGTTTGAATGATAAGATTTTTAAAGAAAATATTTCCTCACTTGCTTGTATATTTAGCTGGCATCTGGTGCAGTGGTGTTCGTTTGTGATGCTGGAACTGTTGTGTGAGGCTTTAGGACCCTGGAGCAAAATTGTGATGATGTCTCAGAGCTGCCTCTCATTGGACATTTATAGCACAGTGTGGGCAGAGTTAAGAAAAGAAGAAAGAAGCACAAGCATAAGGTAGCAAAATACATAGACTGGTCTTTTAGTGTCATAGTTACAATATTAGAGCCTGGTATGTCAATGACTACTATGTATTTAATTGGTAGTTTAAATATGTAATGAAAAGTATTATAAATATTCTGATCCCAAAGATGATTCCTAACATTGTCTACTTTTTGATCACCCTGAGGCATGCCGCCCATATCTTCCCTCAACAGAAAAGAAAAGTAAAAGTTATACTTTCACTGGAAAACCCAGTCTAGGCATCAGAGTAAATATTCTGGATCAGTGGTGCTGGAAGAGCGCAGCAGTTCAGGCAGCATCCAAAGTGCAGCGAAATCAATGTTTCGGGCAAAAGCCCTTCATCAGGAATAAAGCAGTAAATATGTCTATCAGTGCTTTAACAAATTCTAACTTCTTGACTTGTTCACAAAGTTAACAAACAAGCTAAAAAAAATCTTCAAAAACAGGCTTAAGGTAAATCGATTGAAAAAATTGGGAATAAAAATTTGATCAAAGCTGTGCTGTAGTCTAAAGAACACAACAAGCATCAAAGCAAATTATTTCCAGGCCAATGTATATATTCATGCTTTGGAACAGATATTCAAAGAACATACCAACTGTGCAATGGAACATGTTTCTTTACATGAGGAACAAAAACCCAAACAAACAACCTCACTTTTTCCTCAGAGAATTAACACCATCACCTAATTTCCTAATGTCAGAAAAAAATCTCCACATTCTCCAAACATTCCTGCAATTACATCAATGTGAGAACCCTCAGCAAGCACTGTTGATCTAACAGAAGTTAGCGGAGAAAAAGAAGGCTCATCAACTTTACTTCAAGAGTTGTTATAATTTGTTATAGACTTTCCTGACAGGCCTACCAATATGATTAGATTAGATTAGATTCCCTAAAGTGTGGAAACAGGCCATTTGGTCCAACAAGTGCACATCAACCCTCCGAAGAGTAACCCACCCAGACCCATTTCCCTCTAACTAATGCACCTAACACTATGGGCAATTTAACTTGGCCAATCCACCTGACTTGCATATTTTTGGACTGTGGGAGGAAACCGGAGCACCTGGAGGAAACCCACACAGACATGGGGAGAACTTGCAAACTCCATACAGACAGTCATCCGAGGCTGGAATCAAACCCGGGTCCCTGACCCAGGATTCATACATATGAATTAAGTTAAAGACTCGAGAAAACTGAAAGATAAAAGGAAAGAAATGTACCGTAATGTTGCAAAAAGCAGTAATATCGATATTTGGGCGGCATGGTGGCACCGTGGTTATCACTGCTGCCTCACAGCGCCAGAGACCCGGGTTCAATTCCCGACTCAGGCGACTGACTGTGTGGAGTTTGCACATTCTCCCTGTGTCTGCGTGGGTTTCCTCCGGGTGCTCCGGTTTCCTCCCACAGTCCAAAGATGTGCAGGTCAGGTGAATTGGCCATGCTAAATTGCCCTAGTGTTAGATAAGGGGTAAATGTAGGGGTATGGGTGGGTTGCACTTCGGCGGGTCGGTGTAGACTTGTTGGGCCGAAGGGCCTGTTTCCACACTGTAAGTAATCTAATCATCTAATCTAATCAATTTGAGAATCTAAATAAATGTTAACTTTTATGATATGTTTAAAAAAAATCTGGAAAGGCGCTTTATGTAAGACCTTCAGGACCCTGGAAGAGTATTGTGACGGTGTCCTGGTATACTCTTCACTTTGTCGAAATAGTGCAGCATGGGCAGAGTGAAGAGGAGAACAGAGGAACACTAGCAGAGGAGCTTGAGGACTAGGCTGCTGAGCATTAAGTAGTAGAGTTGTCGAACAATCTTGCAAATATGTGTCACTGATAGACAGGGTGGTTAGAATGAGATTAGCATACTTGTCTACATTGCTTAAATAATGGTCCCGATAACTCTGAATATAGGGGTTGGGACATCATATTGAGTTTGTACAGCACATTGGTGAGGCTGCCTCATAGAATCATGGCATCCCTACAGTGTGGAAGCATGCCATTTCTGGAGCAGTGCATGCAGTTCTGGTTACCATGGTATAGGAAAAGTATTATTAAATTGGAGAGGGCTCAGAAAAGATTTGCCAGGATAATGCTGGAAATGGAGGGTTTGTGATATAAAAATAGACTGGATGGGGTAGATTTGTTTTCACTCGAACTTAGGAAGTTGAGGTTGACCTTATACAGGTTTATAAAATCATGAGGGGTATAGATAAGTTGAATGGCCAGTGTCTTTTCCCTAGGATGGGGGGAGTTCAAAACCACTGGACATATTTTTAAGGGGAGTGCAGAAAGATTTAAAAAGGACATGAGGGACAACATTTTTACACAGAGAGTGTTTTGTGTGTGAAATGAGCTGCCAGAGAAAGTGATGGATGCAGGTTCAGTTAAAGACATTAGGATAAGTACATGAATAGGAAAGGCATAGAGGAAAATGGGCCAAATGCAGACAAGTGGGACTAGTTTAGTTTGGGAACACAGTTGATGTGGACTAGTTGGACTGAAGGGTCTGTTTCCATGTTGTATGACTCTGTGACTCTACAATTATGGTAAGAATAAGTTTGCATTCTCTTATATCTCGGAATACCATGTGTTGTAGTAATTAATGTTAAAAAAAAGATTCACATCCACAGAGAGCAGTCTGTGCAACTCATAGAGCGTTTAGTAAAGAGAATGATGTACAAAGTTGCTGTTAAGCTGGAGGTCATAGCACTTGCTACCCTGTCAAGTAACTGTGCTGCAGTGTGGGAATTCATTGTTCATGAGAAGCTGGTGCAAAAATGGAAAAAGGAACCTATCCTGAAAAAGGTTCCCAAGATGAAATTCGGCCTGAGAACAGGGACAGCAACTGGTCTGATTTTGTGAAGCTGAGATCAGTCTGACTCCTTGAGGATTGTTAAAATGGTTACATTGTCATTCGAGAAGCGATGTGTGTGTACATATTTAAGTGAACTAACTGACACCCAGGGACTAGAAAGGATTTCAGACCAAGAACTAGTTAGTGCAGCAGCTTTATATGAAACAAAATATCTTGGTGTTGCGACAGCAGATAAAGATTACTTTGAGACTAGCAAGAGAGCCTAAGGCCACAATTATCAGTTTCCAACAGCTCATCAATAAGAACACTAGGAAAACACACATATCTTTGAAGAGACATTGGCAACATCGATGTAGCACCCATGAATTTTGATATGCCCAGCAATCAAACCGTGAAGTGGTAAGGATCAAAAACAATTCTGGTGAAAGGACAGGATACAAGAAGACAGGATTCATTGTGACATTAGTCTGCAAGGCCAATGGAACAAAATGAAAGCCTGTGGTAATTTTCAAATGTGAAACCATGCTGAACATCAAGTTCCCTGCAGGAGTTATTTTTTGTACACGCTCATGACAACTGCTGGATAGATAAGGATGTAGTGAAGTTACGGATCGATCAGGTGTGGAATAGGCATCCTGGAGAGTTACATGAAAATGCAGCTTCTTAACGAGGGATGGGTTCAGATTCCTTATAACTGTGAAATCAAGAGATGCCTGTGAAGAAACAACACCCACGTCGCAGATGTACCAGGAGGGTCTAATGTCAATAGTTCAGTCTTTGAATGTGAGCCCTGGCAAGTCATTTGATGATCATGATTTGCACTGAAAGGAATAGATGGATGGTTGATGGAGAGAAACAATCAGGCAGGGAGACAGATGGGAATTTGGTTTAATATCTCGTGTAAAAGACAGTACCTTTTACATTTCCGAATTCTCGTAGTACAGGGCTAAAGTATCAGCTTTGAATCTGTACTGAAGCTCTGCAGTAGCCAACTGCTTATGATTGGCTCATAAGTGTTGCTTGGTATCTGCCATTTACTAAAATGCATTGGGACCTCACTGGCATTTGTTGTCAATCCATAATTGCCCTGGAAATCACTTTCTTGAACTGGTATTGGGCTTGCTAGGTTGTTTCAGAGGGTAACTCTGAGGCTACCACATCGCTGTGAGTCTGGAGTAACGTGTAGGCCAGATTGGGTAAAGATGGGAGATTTTTCTTCCCTAAAGGACAAATAGGTTTTTACAATGAAACACTAACTTTTTAGTCACCGCCATTGATATAACATTTCTTTTTAGAAACTTATTAAACTGATTGTATTTGAATTTCCCAGCATGGAATTTGAATTTACGGTCACAGGTTTTCACAGAGCTGGTGCATTCATTGAAAATGTGAAGAGTCTGGTGCTGGAAAAGCACAGCCGGTCAGGCAGCATCCGAGGAGCAGGAGAATCGACGTTTCTGGCATAAGCCCTTCTTCAGGAATGAGGCTTGTGGGCTGAGGGGGTTAGAGATAAATGGGAGGAGGGTGGGGATAGGGGCAAGGTAGCTGGGAATGTGATAGGTAGATGAAGGTGGGGGTGAAGGTGATAGTTTGGAGTGGAGGGTGGACCGGGTTGGTGGGAAGAAAGATGGACAGGTAGGACAGTTCAAGAGGGCGGTGCCAAGTTGAAAGTTTGGATCTGGTAGAGGTGGGGGGAGGAGAAATGTGAATCAATGTGGATTTCACCAGTTCCCTGGCTCTGTCAGCCTGCGAAACTACAACTATTGCAGAGTCACCAGGCAGTTACCCTCCTGGGAATAGCCCACTACCCAGTGTTGGCCCTTAAGGACCACAATTGGCTTCAATCGGCGGAAGGACAGATAGATCTTTCTGAGCACCTCCTACCCTGGCCTTCCAGCCTGGTTCCGGAAGCTGCATGGGAAGAGTGGGTAATGGCAAGGAGTGTAAAGTTCCAGGCCTCTATCTTTGTATTACTAACTGTGGATGAACAGTGTATTGCTGAACCATTGATGTCTGATTTGTTCTGAGGAGGTTTTGCTCCAATGCTCCCTCCATACATTCCCCATTAGAATCACCGTGAGCTTTTGGATAAGGGGTGCCATCAATTCTGCACTATCAGAAGGACAAATTGTCTACCTCTGGCTTCCTCAGGATAGATAAAGCAACACTATTAAATATATGTCGACCTCTTGACCATCCTGATCCCGGCCACTTATAGTTACCAACTAGCTTCTTTTTATAAGATTAGATTAGATTAGATTAGATTACTTACAGTGTGGAAACAGGCCCTTCGGCCCAACAAGTCCACACTGACCCACTGAAGCACAACCCATCCATTCCCCTACATTTACCTCTTTACCTAACACTACGGGCAATTTAGCATGGCCAATTTACCTGACTTGCACATCTTTGGACTGTGGGAGGCAACCGGAGCACCCGGAGGAAACCCACGCAGACACAGGGAGAAAAGTGGCAACGCAAAATGATCTTCCTTCTCCAGTCATCTTTATGATGTTCACCGACCCGCTATTTTAATTCATTTCTCTCTCCCATCTATTTGTCCAGCCTGAGAAAGAGATAAGGAAGCAGTCGGACTAATCTGCAGCTTTCGCAGCAGAAAACAAGAAAGTAATTACAAATTGTTTTCATTTTCCTCCGAAGCTCAATTCTGAGCATTCTGTTAACTTGCTGTTGGCAGCTGGAAAACATTGCAGTCAATTTCTAAAAGAATGTGTCAAAATAAATGAAAATTTTCAAAGCAGCTAACAACTCAAGTCTAACGAATAGGCTGAAATCCCTGAGGCTGGCTGTCGCAGAATGTATTGCCAAGGGTCGTGTGGAATAGCCTCAGGGGCTACTTTTAACATTTTGCTTAAAATGGTGAACTGCCTCAGTAGGACGTCTACCTTCCATTCCCTTCAACAGAGAGGAAAATCAGACCATGTGCAGATCAGGCAATTATCCGATCCATGTCAGCTTCACGCTGGGTAGAATAAGGCAAAAATTATAATCAAGATCAGTCAAAGAGATGTTTGCTGTTTGTTTTATACCAAATGAAAGCATTAATGTTAAATGTGGAAGTAACACATTGTTGGAGAAGCAGGATGCTCAGATAACAAGTGTTAAACTCCAGAGAGATCAACAGTGTCATTGGAAATGGAGAGGCATGTTAGAAATAAGTTGATTACAACAAAGTAATGCTCATTTGCACATGAAACACAAAACAGGGTTAGAGAGTAAAGGACATAACAAACAAAGTGCATCCAAAAAAGACTCCGGCCAAGAAAATTGACCTCTGAGAGCAGGATTTGGCAACAGCTTCAAAGTATTGCATGGGAGTAAATCAGTGGAATGAAAGCCCCTGGAAGTATTACTGATGCCATGAATGAAACCTCACACTGAGTGCTGTGTCCAGTTGTAGTTGCCAGGTTTGGGAAAGGATGCAGAGACAATGGAGAGAGGCTTTGAGCTGCCTGCCAGTTTGGTTAATTTGAACCAAGTACAAATTAAGGCTGAAGGAGATAAATGCATTTTTGTGAAGAAGGGCTGGGGAGGTTACAATTAAATTGAAGATTAAACATAGAACTATTGCTAGACAGCGGAGGAGTATGGAGGGATTTTGTGTCAGAATAGAAGAACTGGTGAAGAACAGACAGAAAAACTGGAACTGGAAATTACTATTGAGACAAAAACAGGACCAGGGACAACAACGTGGATGAGAGAAATTTTTTTTTCTGCTTTTATTTTGATCAGGATGGGGCCTAACACAGATTTAAACCTTGACTGTTCAAGTTCATACAGAATTTTCAAAAATCAAACCATCTGATATTCCAATGACTATTTAAAGTCATTGAAGGAGTAAACCAAGAATGGTCATGTTTACATGTATATAAAGATAAGTCCATTGAATATGATTCAACACAGGGATTTCCGAAAGGTGGCCTTTTAAAACCCAGGATTTGCTTTGAGACAACATTATGAACTGGACTGGAACAGCTCAAACCCAGTAATTGGAATCAGAAAAGCAAAATGCTGGAACTACACAGAAGGTCCTTAGCATTCTAAACAGAGACGAGTTTGTGTTTCTAGGATACAGAACTTCCTCAAAGCTGGAAACTGAAACATAAATGACCCTTTAATGAGACTGAGAGGAGAGAAAGGTGATTGGTAAAACATGCAAGTACAGTATCAACATTCCAATCACATTAGGGTAAATATTCTTCTTTTGCACATCCAGTGCTGAGTTACGCATGATGAAACACATATCATCATCGGAGTACCTGCCTAATTCTCGGTTCTGTGATTTTCTGATGTGGACCATCAGCTTGAGCTTTAAGCATTAAAAATAAATTGACCTTTTGGCTGGAAGTTAATGTGCTGTAGACCATGTGAGCAAATGCTTACCTTTTTTTTAAAATCTGGGAAATGGTCATAGATAATTGTTGAGAGTGAAAGGGTTTTAGACAGATTAAGGAGGAAATAAAAATGATTGCAAAATGAGTCACTGTGAAAGAGATGGGTGAAAAATATTTGGAAAATTTACAGAAAGATAGTGAAGGCTTGTCTGTATTCTAACCAGAAACCGCAGGGGAATCAGGTGTAAAATGTGAGACCATTCCTGATGTTCACCAATGATTTGGCTGGAAGAGTGTAGGGAATGAGCAGCAGGAAAGGTCAGAGTGGGAATACAAATTATGCTACACCGAGAGCAGGAGCTCACACCTTCAGATTGAATAGAGATGTTCAGTAAAATGCTCAGCACTGTCTATGCTCCATGCCAGAGGAGGCTGCATCACAAAAGCTGATGATGTATCACGCAATGTTGTAGGTGATCATGGTTTCATGTGAAAGGATTGTGCTGTGCTGCCCTGAATTCCGATATGAACAGAGCTGAATGGGCTGGTGTTATATTGATCTGTCTGGAGGGGAAAATGCCTGGGGAAGGATAACAGATATGGTGATGATAAAAATCTGAACAATTTGATGATTGCGTGAATCAAACAGAATCTGAACCTATTCTATGTGAATTTGACTCACCCATTTCTAATTGAAATACGTTGTGTATCTGGCTGGTGACTTGAATCATCCTCCATTTCAATAGGAATAGCTATTTCAATGTGGACAGATTAATAGGCAATACTAATGAGTTGGTAACATGCAAATCCCCTACAGTATTTACTAGATCACTTAACTTACAGCAGCCAGTCTCTGCTTCTTCTGTACTGGAGGTGCTCCAGCTTTGAGGTGCACTCCCCCAACCCCAATGGGATGGCAAGTCCCTCTGGCCATGAATTGGCCAATTTGAGGGAAGTGGCCTGTATTGCCCACACAATGCAGACTCCTGACCACCATTTGAGTCAGATAGTGGGATTCAGAAGCCTACAGAGAAAATGCTACCCAGGGTGTCAAAGTTGTGGCTTTGTGGTTTTATGGTTCCCATTTCTCATGTGTCAAAGAGTAGGACAACCGAAGAAGTGAAGCCCCCATGAAATTAAACCTGTCTTCTTATTTGTTTTCACCTTCCAACGTAATTCAAATAATCTTTGTATTTATTTCAGCAGTGGCAATCATTCAATATTTTCACAAGTTTGCCTTTCCTGCCCCTCAACTCTGTTTCTCGTTCTTATCCCCTTCCTCATATCATTCTCAATCACCCAGGTCATGCTTATCTCCATCTCTCACGTTCTCCTTCCACTCTCTTCTCTTTTGTTTCCCTTGTCTCACCCACTGTTTGCCAACATTGCGAGCAATAATTTCAAGGATTACATGTGTAAAGTTAGTTCATTGTATTACTGCTTCATTATGCACCGCAGAATACAGTGCAAAAAGAGGTGCCTCTTAAGGGGAACTGCATTCATAAATATTGGAATAGGAATTTCTTTTTATTGGGAGGCATATGAATCTGTCTGAATCATTTTCTTAAACTTCACACCGTACATGAAAAATGCAATCTTCGAATAAGAACCAAAAGAACTGTCCATATTGTAAATCAGAAACAAAACCAGAAATTGCTGGAAAAGCTCAGCAGGTCTGGTAGCATCCGTGGAGAGAAATCAGAGTTAATGTTTTGGGTTCAGTGAGCCTTCAGAACTGAGTTCAGGTCACGCGACCTGAAACAATAGCCCGTGCCATGATTTAAATTGTGTAGCCAGTGATAAACAGTAAAAAGCTTTTATAAGAGCTTTATTTTGCAATGGACATGTCCTTTTAACCCATGTCAGAGCTGTTGAACATTGCACAATGTTCATTCATTCTGCTTGATTCATACATTCTGCAACAGAAAATTCCAGAATTGTTTGTGCAGAGGTTATGTGACAGCTGTGTGCAACCATTCAACTCTCTGAAGTGTTTAATTCTTCCCTTTTGAATGTAAATTCAAAGCAGTTATCCTTCCTGAATAAATACAAAACTCACTAGTAACTGCTTTTGTGACATTTGTGCGAGTTGGATCTGATGAGCTCTTTTCCAATAGGTTGCCCCATATAAACAATGACCGAAATGTTACACCAGATGCCAAGGGCAGGCTGAATGGGGGTAAAATCAGTTCAGAAAGTGGGAGGTCATGTGGAGAGCACTGGATTCTGTCCCTACGGCCAGCCACCTCTGCTGATTTTCTTTGGAGCAGCTCCAGGGTAGGCACTGTGCTATCCACATGCCCTAAGGCAGCCCTCACTTTGTCATCTTTTGGCTGAGGTGAATGCCCATATCATCTTGCAGGCAAGCCCTGGCTTTCCTCCTGACAACTGACAACATCCCCACCTCCTCTTCCTGCCCCACCAAGCCTCCTCCCATGGGAGGCCAGGCAGGTGTGCAGCCTCTGACAGAGCCACCCAACTAGTGACCTGTGCTCCGTCGCCCATCTCCCCCGCTCCTCCCGCTCCCCCACCCCGATGACACTGCAGGGACTCGGGAAGGTGCCAGCCATCTGATTGCAGAGGATGTAGCCGCGCTGCCAATGTTGTAGCCAGAGGGTGGAGCCTATTGCTTCTCATTCAGCCCTATGTCATGTCCTTTGAACCCCTTCAACTATTGGTTTTAAAAATGATTGAGATTGTGAGAGAAAAGCTTTTTTCCAAGCAGAGAAAAGAATGAGAATTCAGTTTTGCTTTCCGCTTGGTGGGGGAAGGCTCTGAGCTGTGAGTTTGGACAGCTTAGGTGATCAATGGTAGCTGTGTGAGTGCGAAGTGGTTGGCAGCTCAAGGTCACTTGATGAATCTCTGGGAATTGTAATAACATCAGGTCTATGCTCTGGTTGGGTGAGCATTAACAGGCTTAATTGAATGTAACTAGATACAAGGGATGATAGTCAGGACATCTCTGGTATAAATTCATATCCCAGTTCCATGTGATCTGGTGTCAATACAGTGTAGTTCTTTAAGCACATGCTCGGTAACTATTAGAGTAAGAGAACAGTTAACCCTTTATTCGACATCTCACTAACAAGTTTCCACAACTTTAACCTCATGGATGATTTATAGTTTCCATGTAATTCCTTCTTATCATGATCCCACACCTCCCCAAAAGCATGCATCTCTAACAGCATTTCTCAGTTCAAATGGAAGTTGTGCAGGATTCATATGTGCTCCCATGTTTATTATTCTCTGGGAAGGAGGATGCATTGGTAGTGTGCAATGGAAGCTGGATCCTGGGTCATGCAACAATAGGGTGGCATGGTAGCTCAGTGGTTAGCACTGCTGCCTCACAGCACCAGGGACCTGGGTTCAATTCCACCCTCAAGTGACTGTCGTTGTGGAGTTTACATGGTTTCTCTATGTCTCAGAGTGCGCTGATTTCCTCCCCAGTCCAAAGATATGTGCAGGTTAGGTGGACTGGCCATGCTAAGTTGCCTGTAGTGTCTAGAGAAGTGCAGGCGAGGTGGGTTAGCCATGGGAAATGCAGCGTTACAGGGACAGGGTAGGATACACTTTGGAGAATTAGTATTGACTCAGTGGGCCTGCTTCTACATTGGAGGAATTCTATGTTTTGGTGAAGATCATTTGGAGGAAAGGTTGATGGAACAGGCTGCTTTGTCTTTGCTGTAGTGCTCCAGAAGCAAGGTCCCCATCTAGTTGCATTTGCTGACGCTGTAGTAATGTTCACTTGCCATCATTGGGCTGCATGGAAGCAGAAGGCAATTTTGATTCTTTGTTACCCTCATTGAATGATGTGTGATTCTCCTCAAAAAAGGCCACAGAGACTTCACAAACATTACCAGCTAGTTCTACGAGCAGAAAAAGGTTCGGGAACTCTGCTTCCACGAAACGAACAAAATGAGTGGTAGGTTCCTTGGACTGCTTCTCTGTCTTGAAAGAGCAAATGAACATTGAGAATGCTCTTTTGTGGCTGGTCACCTTCGTATTTAGTATTTTATTTCTCCTGCCATTTTTGGCTTCACCATCTTCCTGTGCTCCTCAGGATAAAGTTTCTGTCCAGGAATCTGATTCTTGGTGTAGTGAGTTGCTGTTTCTGTGACTGCTAACCAGATAATTTTCAAAGCCACACAAGCATCTCCACTTGTGATGATTAGCAAGGACAAAAAGGTTTCTGTGACCTTGTTCCCATTATTGCAAAATCTACATTCATTTGGTTCTCACTCTGATTCAGCATTATACAGAAGAGAGACTAAGAATTCATGCCCACAGCCATGATATTTCATTTGAGAGAATGAAATTAGTCATAAGAATTGGATTAGATTACATTACTTACAGTGTGGAAACAGGCCCTTGGACCCGCATACCACCCATTTACCCCTTCACCTAATACTACGGGCAATTTAGCACATTTTTGGATTGTGGGAGGAAACCCACGCAGACACGGGGAGAATGTGCAAACTCCACACAGAGAGTCGCCTGAGGCAGGAATTGAACTCAGGTCTCTGGCACTCTGAGGCAGCAGTGCTAACCACTGTGCCACCGTGCTGCCCATGGTGTGCATCTGCATTATCAGGGAAGCTAACCTCCTGTTGTGGACCTGTTATATCCCCCAAGAAGCCTGCATACTGCATCACTGGCTCTGTTCCTTACTTTCTATGTTGTTGTCCAGGTCCAAAATGGTCTCTCTCAGCATTCATCACCCTCTGTAATATTGGCTGGGTACAAACCTTGCCAGTGGATTCTCTTAAATACACACTTCCTGATGGAAAATGTTCAGAGTGTTCCTTTCTTTACCATCCCATTGTGATTATTTGTCATGCTTTATAATATTGTACGGGAATCTGCAATATGGTGCCAAGGTAGGCTTTGAATCCATCACCTGCAGCACCATACTGCTGCTGGGCTGCTCTCCATGTTTGTTTCATGCATATGGTCACTCATGCCTCCACATAGAGTCATAGAGTCATAGGGAGGTACAGCATGAAAACAGATCCTTTGGTCCAACTCACCCGTGCTGACCAGACACCCTAACCCAATCTAGTCGCATCTGCCAGCACCCGGCCCATATCCCTCCAGATCCTTCCTATTCATATACCCATCCAGATGCCTTTTAAATGTTGCAATTGTACTAGCCTCCGTTATTTCCTCTGGCAGCCCATTCCACACACGTACCGCCCTCTGCATGAAAAAGTTGCCCCTTAGGTCTCTTTTGTATCTTGTCCCGCTCACCCTAAAGCTATGCCCACTAGTTCTAGACTTCCCCACCCCAGGGAAAAAAAAACTTGTCTATTTATCCTATCCATACCCCTCATGTTTTTATAAACCACAATGAGGTCACCCCTCTGCCTCTGACGCTCCAGGGAAAATAGCCCCAGCCTGTTCAACCTCTCCCTGTAGCTCAAATCCTCCAACCCTCGCAACATCTTTGTAAATCTTTTCTGAACCCTTTCAAGTTTCACAATATTCTTCCAATAGGAAGGAGACCAGAATTGCACGCAATATTCCAACAGTGGCCTAACTAATTTCCTGTACAGCTGCAACATGACTTCCCAACTCCTGTACTCAGTACTCTGACCAATAAAGGAAAGCATACCAAATGCCTTCCTCACTATCCGAACTACCTCTGACTCTACTTTCAAGGAGCTATGAACTTGCACTCCAAGGTGTCTTTGTTCAGCAACACTCCCTAGGATCTTACCATTAAGTGTACAGGTACTGCTAAGATTTGCTTTCCCAAAATGCAGCACCTCGCATTTATCTAAATTAAACTCCACCTGTCACTTCTCAGCCCATTGGCCCATCTGATCAATATCCCATTGTAATCCGAGGTAACCTTCTTCGCTGTCCACTACACCCTACATGCTCAAGTCAGATCTACACAGATCCAACAATAGGGCAGCACAGTGGCTAAGTGGTTAGCATGGCTGCCTCACAGCACCAGGGACTCAGGTTTGAGTCCAACCTCAAGCTGTGTGGAGTTTGCACATTCTCCCTGTGTCTGCATGGGTTCCCTCCTGTAGTTCAAAGATGTGGGTTTGTTAGCTGAACTGTAATTGTCTCCCAATTTCCATTCTTTCCCTCTGCTTTGTTCCTGAACACACAGCCAGGAATATAACATGACTGTATCAGCCATTATCTCTCTTGTCTCACACAATGTGTCACTCCCATGTGCAGTGAATAGGGACAGTGATACCCTACTACTGTGTACTTTCCAACAGGACTCACTGGCTATTCAGTGTTCAGGGGTGTGTAGGTAAATGTAGTGTAATGGGAAATGGGTCTGGGTAGGTTACTTTCGGAGGGTCGGTGTGGACTTGTTGGGCCAAATGGTCTCTTTCCATACTGTAGGGATTCTAGTTGGCAACCCAAAAGTTCAATGTGGGGTGTGGATTGAAGGCTGGTGTTCAGAGTTAGGGTTGGGGTGCAGAGTGAGGCCTGGTGTGTGGATTGAGACTGCGGAGTGGAGAATGAGGCCTCAGGTGCAGAGTGAGGCCTGGTGTGCAGAGTGAGGCCTCGGGTACAGAGTGAGGCCTGGTGTGCAGAGTGAGGCCTGGTGTGCAGAATGGAGCCCACAGTGGGGAATGGAGGGCATTAACAAGCCAAAAAAGATATTAGAGGATAAATCAAGAATTTATATGAGACAATGCAAAGAGCAAACTGAAATTAGTAGGAATGGAAGGGAATGAGTTTCACATTCATAGGTTAATGGGAAAGAGAGTTATTAAAATATATTACTAACCAATAGTTATGGGAGAGATTGTTGGTATGTAACTGTTTGAAGTTTAATGTCATTTGAAGTTAATAAGAATTGAGCTCAATCTAGAAATCAGGACAGCCATAATGTGGAGGAGGGTTAAATGGCAAAAAGATACTTTAAGGTATGACGTGATACATTGTTGGGGGCGATGGTGTGACATTCTGCGAGCTGTTGTTCAGCTCAGTTCCTTGCTAACAGAATATTAACTACCATGCTGCAATGCTGATGCATCTTTGGGATGGAGAAAATCTGTGTGTGTTTTTTTAAAAACAGCCACAAACGCCCCCACAGCCACCCTCTCAGTGCTTACTCATTATTTTGATCTATTTGCTTGCTTTTGTCTGGGGCTCTATTTTTCATTTTTAATGCAGCATTCTTTGAGAACTGCCTGCATCACTGTTGTGTGGGTTTGTTAGCTGAACTATAATTCTCTTCCAATTTCCATTCTTTCCCTCTGCTTTGTTCCTGAACACACAGCCAGGAATATATAGCGTGACTGTATCAGCCATTATCTCTCCTGTCTCACACAATGTGTCACCCTCATGGACAGTGAGTAGGGATAGTGATATCCTACCTTCATGTACTTTCCAACGGGACTCACTGGTTATTCACCAGGAGCTGAAAACTCAGGAATTCTGTCAGAATTCAAGGGATGCTGAATGTAATGTTACTCTGACCTGGATCAGTACAGGTCAGGAATCTGATCTGAAATGACACTGTCAGTCCCGAAATGTAGGTGACCCATGGGCCATGAAGAAGCCTGTTAACTCTTAAGGGACCACTCCCCTCTATCTCTGCAATCTTCTTCAGTTTGACAGTCCTTTCAGATCTTTTCTGACCTCCTGCCAAGTTTAATTCCCATGATTCCATTGATCATTGACTTCAGAAAGGAAGGAGGAGAACATGCCCCCATTGACATCAACAGAGCGGGGATTGAGAGGGTGGAGAGCACCAAGTTCCTGGGAATGACGACAGCAACAACCTGTCCTGGACATTCCCTGTAGATGTGAAGGTCAAGAAAGCACAACGACACCTCTCCTTCCTCAGGCAGCTCAGGAAATTCAGCTTGTCCATAAGGCCCCCCCCCACCCCCCATCAACTGTACAGATATACCACAGAAAGCATTCTGTCTGGGTGCATAACAGCCTGGTACAACAACTACTCTGCCTAGGACTGTGAAAAAAACTGCAGAAGGTTGTGTGCACAGCCCAGATCATCATGTAAACCAACCTCCAATCCGTGGGCTCCATTTATACAGCTTGTTGCTGCAGAAAAGCCAGTATCATCAAAGACCCGTAGCTTCCCAGTGGTGCTGTCCTACAATCTCTTCCTGAGCTTGAACACACGCACCAGCAGGTTAAGGAACAGCTTCTTCTCGCCTGCTATTAGACTGATGAATGGACTCTCTAATTTCAACTAATACTGACTTTGGTAATGTTGACCTTGTCTAGCACACACCCTGTAGAATGTAATTTGCATGCCTCTGTCTAAGTTTTTTTTCACCCTATGATGTGTCCGTCCTTGCTTACCACGATCTGCCTGTACTGCTCGCACACAAAGCTTTTCACTGTACTTAGACACATATGACAAAAACATCAATCAAATCAAACCGAATCATTGACAACTTTGTTTTTAGCTGCTTATGTCTGAAGCTCTGGAATTCTCTTCCTGAACCTGTGTTATTCTTCACCTTTGGAAGATGCTGTTTCAAGTCTTGCTGGCTAATCAAACTCATGTTCACTAACCCTAACATTTTCTTGTGTGGCTCCAAGAATCATAGAAGGGTACTGCTCAGCAGCAGACCATGCAATTTATCCAGTCCCACTCCTTCACCTTTTCTTCATTGCCCTGCATATATTTTCTCTTCAGATAATTATTCAATTCTCCTTCGAAGGCTAGAATTGGATCTACCAAAACCTGACAGTGTAATCAAAAC
Source organism: Hemiscyllium ocellatum (assembly GCF_020745735.1). Lineage (NCBI taxonomy): Eukaryota > Metazoa > Chordata > Chondrichthyes > Orectolobiformes > Hemiscylliidae > Hemiscyllium > Hemiscyllium ocellatum. The sequence continues at coordinate 13,970,765 of NC_083439.1, forward strand.
CCAAGAACCACATGCTTGTTGTTAGGATAAGAGTTTCTCGTTTTGCCGTTACTTCTTTTGTTAGTCGCCTTTAGCTGATGTCCTCTGGTTCTCAATGCATCTTCCAAAGGGAGTGGATTTTCCCGGTATACTTTGTTTCAAGTCCGATCTTCTTTTGAACATCCCCATCAAAGAGAACAGGGTCGATTTCTCCGACCTGCCCATGTAACTGGACCCAAAACTGGCTAGATACCATACGTGTGAAGCATTTTACTACAGTAGAGGCTGCATCAATGCTAGCTGTTGAATTGGGCATTATTTCATTTGAAGAGCTGTTTAGTATCTGCCTATTGTGTTCTTTCTTGATGACTCAGATGAGCCAGTTTGATGAGTGACATACCTGTTGAGGGTTGGCATCACAGTCTGAATTCCTGTGGGCTGTACACTGTGCAGATTCGACTCACCACAGGAGGCATGGGGATGACTCACACTTTTAGCTCTCTCATCCACCCTTCAGGCTAAAGACGACACAGTTTCAATCCTACCAAAATCACTAAACTTGTTCTCCTCTTTATTTAAAATTGTTGCAGACACCCCCACCACTTCTGAGTCAGCCTTAATCTATTTTAAATCTGGATTTAAAGATGATTGAATGTGACTAATCCATGACTCAAATGGGAATACTGATTATTAGGCCTAACTGGAGTCCTTGGAGCATTAGTTATTTTTATAATTACTGAGCAATGGAGGATTCAGGGATTTCTGGGATAGATGGTATAATTGGGACTAGGTAAACTAATGTGGAAGTATTCCATCAATAGATTGCAATTCTATCTATTATTGTCACTGTTGTTTAAAGAATTAGCAGGTCCAGTGTTCAGGATGAGACCAAACCTCCCTCAAAACATATCAAAGAGATAGCCCAGACACTAATCTTTATCTTATTTAAAGGCAAGTGGAAGTGCTGTTTTCCAAGTGTATTTGATTGGTCAAACTACAGAGGAACCTCGATTAACCGGCATTCGATTAACTGAACTTTGGATCATCCGAACAAGATCACCAGGTCCTGATGCTTGGCTAACTATGTTATCCGACATCGATTATTTGGCATTCGATTAACTGAATGAAATACTCCCCGTCCGTGTCCTTCCGATAATCAAGGTTCCCCTGTACCAGGCTTTGAACAAAACACACTTGGAGATTTTGGAGAAAGTTTGGAGCTCAGGGATTGGATCAGGTTGTATGTTTCCTCGCTGAGCTGGTAGGTTTGTTCTCAGACGTTTTGTCACCATGCTAGGTAACATCATCAGTGAGCCTGCGGTGAAGCGCTGGGGTTCTATCCTGTTTGCTATTTATGTGTCTTGGTTTATTGTGGTGGGTTTCCTATTCCATTTCCTATTCTGTTTCTGAGAGTTTGTAAATGGGGTCCAAATCTATATGTCCGTTAATGGAGTTCTGGTTGGAATGTCAGGCCTCTAGACATTCCCATGCGTGTCTCTGGCCTGTCCTAGAAGGTCCTAGAAGGCATTGTCCCAGTCAAACAGGTGTCCCTCTTCATCAGTGTGTATGGATAGTAGTAATAGTTGATTATGTCTTTTGGTGGCTAGTTGGTGGTCATGCATCCTGGTGGCTAGTTTCCTGTTGGTTTGTCCAATGTAATGTTTGGTGCAGTCCTTGCAGGGTATATTGTATATTGGCATCAGGTTTACACCTCTGTGCAAGAGAAACAGAACAAAACAATGATTTGGAGATGCCGGTGTTGGATTGGGGTGTACAAAGTTAAAAACCACACAACACCAGGTGATCTGATCACCTGATGAAGGAGCATCGCTCCGAAAGCTAGTGTGCTTCCAATTAAACCTGTTGGACTATAACCTGGTGTTGTGTGATTTTTAACTTAGAACAAAACAAATCTCCCTTAAAGGCACAGATCGACATACCCAGCCTGATATCTTGGACTAACCTAATTGTCTGAAAGAGTCTGAAAGAAATTTCCACCATTTTATTCCCATCCAAATTGACCTGGGATTTTAATATGTTATTTTCCCACTTCCAGATGATCACATGACTTTGGTTAGGACAGAAAGCGTATCAAGATATTATTATGTGTGATAGACTAGATCGCCTTCCACATCCATCAAAATTTTACCTGCACATTCACCAATATCATTTATTGCATCCGTTGCTCCCGATGCGGTCTCCTCTACATTTGGGAGACTGGACGCCTCCTAGCAGAGCACCTTAGGGAACATCTCCGGGACACCCGCACCAATCAACAACACCATCCCATGGCCCAACATTTCAACTCCCCCTTCCACTCTGCCGAGGACATGGAGGTCCTGGGCCTCCTTCACCGCTGCTCCCTCACCACCAGATGCCTGGAGAAAGAATGCCTCATCTTCCGCCTCGGAACACTTCAACCCCAGGGCATCAATGTGGACTTCAACAGTTTCCTCATTTCCCCTTCCCACACCTCACCCTCATTCCAAACTTCCAGCTCAGCACTATCCCCATGACTTGTCCTACCTGCCTATCTTCTTTTCCACCTATCCACTCCACCCTCCTCCCTGACCTATCACCTTCATCCCCTCCCCCACTCACCTACTGTACTCTCTGCTACTTTCTCCCCAACCCCACCCCCATCCCCACCCCCACCCTCCTCTCACTTATTTCTCCACCATTCAGGCTCACTGCCTTTATTCCTGATGAAGGGCTTTTGCCCGAAACGTCGATTTCGCTGCTCCTCGGATGCTGCCTGAACTGCTGTGCTTTTCCAGCACCACGAGTCCAGAATCTGGTTTCCAGCATCTGCAGTCATTGTTTTTAACCTAGATCGAATAGCGAGTTCATGGTTGAGAAGTTCATGTGAAGCTCTGCCTTCAATTTATTCACCTAGCTGCAGAGTTCGATTTGAACCTGAACCTGCTTCTTTCCTTGCGTCTGTCACTTGTGTCAACAATTTTTCTTCTAATGGCTGGCAACTGTTCCACTTCAAAGTTCTCTCACATTAAATTGTATTGACAGACTCTGGGGGAAGAGGAAATGAAAGCTCAGCAGTAATTGATCTCCTGGCAGTCAGAGGTCCCCTTGCTGAACCTTAGTCCACACTGGAGTGTTGCAAATGGATATCGACAAAACCCACCACAGGAACCCAGGCTGGAAATGAAGATAATTAGTGAACATAAGCTGCTAAATATTTTTGGAAGCAAGAGAGAAGCTTGACTTGCAATTAATTCCACCAGTGTTACTTACTCATTCAGCTACCTTCAACCATAATAGTACATAATTGTCACATCGTGTTTAGTTTTAAATGCATGTTTCAATTTCACTAATGTGTATTGGTTAGAACAAGTACACTTTAAAAACTTGAATGCATCTCTCCAAGGACTGCTTACTTGCATTGCGTATTTTTAAACCAGATACTGAGCTACGCCTGGGCTGGGTTACCTGCATATGATACTTCTATGTGTTTGATTTCACTATATGGTCTGGACTGCTGGGTTTATGACTTGCCCTGGTATTTTCTCTGAAGTTTGCTGATTTGGAATCTTTTTTTATTCATTTGTGGGACTTAGGTGTCCCTGGCTGGCCAGCATTGATAGCCTGTCCCTATTTGTCCTTGTGAAGGGGGTGGTGAGCTGCCATCTTGTTCCGCTGACGTCCACTTGCTGTGAGTTGACCCACAATGCTATTAAGGAAGGAATTCAAGGAATTTGATCCAATGACTGTGAAGGAATGGTGGTATATTTCAGGGTGATGAGTGTCTTGGAGGGGAATCTTGCAGGTGTTGTGTGTTCCCCCGTATCTGTTGCCCTTGTCCTTCCTGCTCTTAGTGGTCATGGATTTGGAAGGTGCTATCTAAGGATTTTTGGTGAATGTCTGCAGTGCCTCTTGTAGATAGTATACACTGCTGCTACTGAGCGTCAGTGGTGGAGGGATTGAATGTTTGTGGATGTGTTGCCAATCAAGTGGCTTGCTTTGTCCTGGATGGTGTCACGCTTTTTGAATGTTGTTGTTTATTCTATCTATCACTTGTTTTGGTTTCATTCTTAATCATTTTGCTTTCAACCAACATTTGCTTTGCTCAACAAAGTGTCCGCAGAGGGGTTGAGCGAATGGGCAAAAACTTGTTTTATGGAATATATTGTGGGAAACATGAGGTAATGTACTTTTGGCAGGAAGAATAGAGGAGGTGAGTATTATTTAAATGGAGAAATGCTGTAGAAACATACGGAACGGAGTGATTTGGGAATCCTCGTGTATAAACTGCAAATAAAACAAGCATCCAAGTCCAGTGGGGGGAGGCACATTGAATGTTTTCTTTTATTTTACAGGATATGGAGTATAGAAGTAGGGAGGCTTTGCTAAAACTATACAAGGCATTAGTTAGAGCACAGTTGGAATACTGGGATCAGTTTTGGGCTCCTTATTTGAGGAAAGATATATTAGCACTGGAGGCAGTCCAGAGATGTTTCACTAGGCTGATACTAAGTATAGAGGGACTGTGTTATTGAGAGAAGTTGAATACATTTGGCCTATATTCATTAGAATTTAGAACAATGAGAGGTGACCTTCCTGAAATACAGTATATAAGACTCTGAGAGAACTTGATAGATATACAATGATTCTTTCCCCTTGTGGAAGCATCTAGGTCCAGAGGATATCATCTTAGAATAAGGAGTTGTACATTCAAGACTGAGGTGAGGAGGAATTCCTTCTCTCAATCGATAGTGACTCTGTAGAATTCTTTACCACAGAAAGTTGTTGAGGCTGAGCTATTCAGTGTATTCACAACTGAGACAGATTAGATGTTTGGTCAGTAACAAAATCAAGGGTTATGGAGAAAAAGGAGGAAAGTGGAGTTGAGGATGACCAGCACAGCCATGCTTGAATGGTGAAGCAGACTCAATGGGTTAAGTGGTCTACTTCTGCTCCTATGTCTTATGGCTTTCAGCAGTTGAATTGGCCAGAACCAGAAAAGGCTCGTAGAAAAAGTAGCCAATCCCAAAATATGAAGACTCTCTCTTTCTTTGTTTTTCTTTCTTTCCTAATACATTTAATTGGATAGCCCGTCAAAAATCTAATTCCCTTTTGAATTTAATGGTGCTACCTGCTTCCACCAATGTGCTGGGCAGTCTGTACCACAGCTTCCCTACTTTCTGCATGAATTACAAATAGGTCAGATGATTGTGCACTTTTCTTTTCTAAGTGTATCCCTGATTGCAGTTTGTGATTAAGTCAAGCAATTTATTAGTGTTTATTGGTCTATAGCCTCAAAAACTTGAAGTCTCTAATAAAATTATTCCCAGTTTTTATTGCCTTTTCTCTCAGTTGAGTTGACTAATCCAAGGTTATGAGTTTATTTGTCCTTCCACTGTAGCTTCCAGTCTTAATCCCATCCTTGTTACTGTCAGGCTTAATTGGAGATGTCATTTGAAACATCTTTAAACTGTTTTTTCACACCAAAGGTACAATATGAATACCAGTTACTGGCACTTAACAATGAATCCTTTTGTCATTACTTACCTCTTCCTTTAAAACACAGTAAAAAGATGCACAAGCTTCTTAAACTTTAATAAAATCCGAAATCTCATCGATCCCCTGTTCATGTTGCCCCTCCCACCTCCATTAACTCCTTATCCTTTATATTGTATTGTAAGTATTGATTGATTGATTAATTTATTGTTGTTGCATAGAGTTATACAATGCAGAAACAGATCCTTTGGTCCAAGTAGTCCATGCCGACCAGATATCCCAAATCAATTTAGTCCCATTTACCAGCACTTGGCTCATATCCCTGCTCCTTGGATGCTGCCTGACCTGCTGTGCTTTTCCAGCACTACTCTAATCTTGACTCTAACCTCCAGCATCTGCAGTACCCACTTTTGCCTCATATCCCTCTAAACCTTTCCTATTCATGTACCCATTCAGACGCCTTTTAAATGTTAAAAATCAAATGACGCCAGGTTATAGTCCAACAGGTTTATTTGAAATTGTAAGCACTGCTCCTTTGTCATTGTACTGTACTAGCTTCCACCACTTCATTTGGCAGCTCTTTCCATTCATGCACTACCTTTTGCAGAAAAAGTTGCTTCTTAGATCCCTTTTATGTCTTTCCTCATGCTATACAGGAATGCTACAGACCATACAAAGTGCATCAGGGTAGCAGAACAGAGTGCAGAATACAGTGTTACGACTGCAGAGAAGACACAGTGAGAGAGAGAGAGAAAGAGATCAGAATTAACATTTGAGAGGTCCGTTCAAACGTCTGATAACTGTGGGGACGAAACTGTTCTTGAATCAATTTGTCCGTGTACACAAACTTTTATATCTAAAAGTGATATTTGTGAAACAATGACAATTGATGCCACATTGTCTCTCAGTAGGGTGCTGACCATGGTGGGGAAGCAACTGCATCTACTGAGTGCATTCATCTGTGCATTTCTGTTACATTCAATCCCAAACTTTTGGAGAATTAGGGCTTGAAGCACCTTTCATTTGTGGATGGAGTTTATTGACTATAGAATCCCACAGCTCAAACCATTCCCCAGTGTTAGGGACATTCAAATATGTGTAAAAACTGAAAGAACTGCTGTAAATCAGAATCAAAAACAGAACTTGCTGTAAAAGCTCAGCAGGTCTGGCAGCATCTGTGGAGAGAAATCACAGTTAATTAATCAGATGCAGTGACCCTTCCTCAGATCTGAGGAAGGTTGACCAGACCTGAAACATTAACTTTGATTTCTGTTCACACATGCTGCTAGACCTGCTGAGCTTTTCCAGCAAGTTCTGTTTTTGCTTCAAATATGTGTGCTCAAGTGATTAATAACCACCATCTGTTGTTTCTTAACCACAAATAAAGACATTAGCAAACTTAACAATGTAATTAAATAAACGTCAATTACCTCCAATGAAATATTTCTCATGGAAGATTGCAAAATAAACCTTACTAAACAGCAATTCCTTTGTTAACTTTTTTTACCTGAAGAATCGTTAAAGACAGGACTTTTTCACTGCAGCATAGGAGGTTGAGCGATGACCTGAGGGAGGTTTACAAAATCAGGACGGGTATAGGTGGAGTTAATGGTAGGTATCTTTTCTCTAGGATGGGGGTTTTCAAGACTAGGAGCACATTTTTAAGGTGAGAGGATGGAGATTTAAAAAAGACACGAGGGGCAATTTTTTTACACAGAGTGTGATCCGCTTCTAGAATAAATCTCCTGAGGAAGCGGTGGATACTGACACAATCACAGCATTTTAAAGACCTTTAGATAAGTACATGAATAGGAAAGGTTTGGAGCAATATGGGCCAGGAGCAGGCAGGTGGGCCTAGTTTAGTTTAGGATTATGTTTGGCACAGACTAGTTGGACCAAAGGGTCAGTTTCCATGCTGTAAGACTCTGTGACTGGAACAACCTCCCATTAACCTTAATCCCCTTGTTCTCTAAAGCCTTGTTGAAGGAAAATCTGTTAAACCTTTCAAATGATTGTGGCCATTGACTGTACTCATTGTATACCTTCTGTGAAAAATCCCAAATGGATGACTGCAAAGGAGAATCTTACCAAGATGGTCCAGGTAGACCAAGCCTCTGGCTGTGTGCTAATTCTTGACTATTGGGTTAGATGAAGTAGCCTGTTGTAAAATCGTCTGGACTAATCTGTGGACCAATAGGCTTTTGAATTTTTCCATGCTAATATTGGGAGGATGTTATTCCTTTCAGTTAGTTTCAACAGTGAAATGAAATTTTGATATGGGCCATTTTTTTAATCAACTGAAGTTGTGAATGATGAGGCTAACTGCTCGAATTTGACTTGGTGTTCCCAGAATCCTGAGCCGTTATCCCTCTGTTTTCACATTTCAGTTGCAGTTATTTTACTTTCAATGGTTCCGTTTCTTTTAATTGCGAGAGGTGGAGTATTGAGAAATTGCTCCATTGACATCAAGATGTTAGAAAAGAGTTGAATTCAAAAAATACAGCGCCCTAGCCAAGACTCTGCTGTGGAACCAGGTAGATTTCATGTTCTTCCTGACCTGCCCGTTGAACGAGTAATTAATCCAGGAGAGCTGAGCAAAATGTTTCCCATTGACTGCAGGACAGAGCTGGGCTGAATGCAAATCAGTGAATTCTTCAATTGTCTCATTTATCTTCATGGCACAGAAAGAGTACGCAAGAGATGGAGAGAGAATAACTGGCTCAACTTAGTTTCCTATTCTTCTGTTGAAGGAAAAATCTAAGAACCCTGCGTGCCTTTATGTCAGAAAAGTTTGTTTAGCTTCAAATGGTGAAAAGTCAAGGATGACAATGATATCCACTTGCAGTTATACAGCAGCTGCCACATAATCAAATGGTCCAAGGAGACTGAAGAAAATATAATGGAAGGTGACAAAAAGCATAGTCTAGGAGGTAGGTTTTCAGGACTGATGGGTAGAGTGGTGGGATAGTCTTTGGAAATTCCAGTGTTAAGCACCTGGCAGCTGAAGACATTAAGGGGGAGCAATGAAGACCAGGCATAGGAAGAGAATTAGGGATTATTGGCCAAAATTAATTTTAGTCATCTTGGGTTACAGTGAGTGTATGAATTCTGTGAACTCAGTTCTGGTTTTGGTAAGCAGCACATGTATGTAAATGTTGCAACAGAGACAGATGGATACTTAATAATCTGAGAATGCTTGAAACTCGATGGGAAGAATCATTTTTGTTTTTACATTATTAATGAAAGATGGATGTGCACAATTCAGACATTTAACAAGAGAAGGAGAGAAGTTGAGATGAATCAATAAGAAGTCAAAGGTTAACTGATGTCCAACTTGTAAACATTGCCAGTACTGGAAGGCTCTTAGATGAGGGCCTTCCCCAATTACTTTGATTGTTTTCAGCCTGCTAAACAGAACATCTGGTATGATTTCTGTTCTTCTGAATTGAATTTGCTTCTGGCCTGTCTTTCTATTTCCCTGTGTCTTCAAAGCTCCACTTAGTAAACACCTCGGGTAGCTTGTCTAATCATTCAGCTTAAGGCCCAGTGGCTCAGTCATTAGCACAAGTACCTCACAGAAGCAGGGACCCAGGTTTGATTCCAACCTTGTGTGGCTGTCTGGGTGGAGGTTGTACATTCTCCCTATGTCTGGGTGCTCTGGTTTCTTTCCACAATCCAAAGATGTGCAGGTTAGATGACTTAGCCATGCCATAATGTCCTGGGATGTGCAGTCAAGGTGGATTAGCCTTGGGAAATACAGGAGTAGGACAGGTTACCCTTTGGAGGATCAGTATGGACTCGATAGGCTGAATGGCTGTTTACACACTGTAGGGATTCTATGATTTCTTGCAATTGTTATTTTGCCCCACTTTTGCCCCAAAGAAGAGTTTTTGACCTTTGGATAAACAGCTTCACAGAGCTATAAACACATTTACCTCGACTTCCGAGCTAAAGATTACTAATAATAATACATTATCAATATAAATCTCAAGAACTTTATTTTTGTTCTTGTTGTCTTAGTTATAGAGTCTTATGTTTTATCACCCACCTCTTTGTCTGCAATCCTCAATTATGTGAACACAAGCTACATAGTTTCCTTTCTACCTGTGCTCCCTTAGAGTTTGCCCCTTTTGCTCCCCTAGTCCTTCCTAACAAAATGATTCATGCTGTATTTCTTATCTTTGGACTGTTGCTATGTTAATTTCCAATTCACGCTCCATGGTATTGTTAGCAGGGAGTATAAAAATGGGATCAGTATTGCAGTAATTTTACAGGATTGCTGAGGTGGTGTGGATAAATTGAATGTAAACCTTAGATTTCAGGTGAATTTCACAATTAGATTCAGAGTTTCATTAAAATGAATGAAGGCAACCAATGGCAATAAGTTAGAATCTGTCAACCTGTGTCAGGTACTTATTAAATGAAAATGTTAATTACTTGACCAAATTGTTTGAAACTGAATACGTTTGCATATTAATTGAGAAGGAATGCTGCTACTGTTAGTTTAACTGTGCTTTGGAACTTGTTTTGTATTTTGTACAATGTTCTCACGTTGCAAAAGAAAAACATTATCCAATCCCCCAGAGTATGTTCCAATGTATCATTCATATCGATGTGCCTTTGTTCACAATGCCAGCTGTCTTTGAGTGGATTCGTTTTAGTTGGCAGCAATGGTGCACTGACAAGGCTATGTATGAACAGGAGCAGGAGTGGGCCATGTGATCTCCTGAGCCTCCTTCAACATACAGTAAGATCTGAACGCATACATTAACCCCATTTCTGCATGTAAGCCTAAATTCTCTTATAGAGGATACAAAGATGTCTGTCAATGCTGCAGCAATTTGTTCTCTTGCCTCCCTTAATGTTTTGGGATAGAACTCATCACCCGTGGACTTATATATCTTAATACTTTTTAAGATGCACAACACCTCAAGATCGGTGGAGTTGTGGATAGTGAGGAGGATTGTTAAAGGATACAGCAGGATATAGATCAGTTGGAGGCATGGGCAGAAAAATGGCAGATGGAGTTTAATCCAGGCGAATGTGAGATGATGGTTTTTGGAAGGTCAAGTACAGGTGTAAATTATACAGTGAATAGCAGAACCCTCGGGGTATTGATATGTAGAGTGTTCTGGGTGTGCAGGTCCATAGATCACTAAAGGTGGCAGCATAGGTAGATAAGGCAGTAAAAAAAGGCCTATGGCAAGCTTGCCTTCATTGAAAGTGGCATTGAGGATAGGCAAGTTATGCTGCAGCTTTATAGAACCTCAGTAAGGCTACACTTGGAAAATTGCATACAGTTCTGATCACAGCACTACCAGAAAGATATGGATTCTTTGGAGAGGGTACAGATATAGGTTTAGTAGGATGTTGCCTGGTGTGGGGGACTTTAGCTATGAAGACAGGTTCAATAGACTGGGTTTGTTTTCACTGAAACAAGTTTATAAGACTGTGAATGGCATGGATAGAGTGGAAAATATGAGGCTTTTTCCCAAGGTGGAGGGATCAATTACTAGGGGACACAGGTTCAAGTTGCGGGGGTAGGGGAAAGTTTAAAAGAGATGTGCAAGGCACATTTTTTTCATGCAAAGCGTTGTAAGTGCTTGGAATGCGCTGCCAGAAGTGGTGGTGGAAGCAGACACAATAGCAGCATTCAAGAAGCACCTGGACAAATATATGAATAAGAAGTGAATTGAGGGATACAGATCCAGTGAATGAAGACAGTTTCCATATGGAAAGGCAAAACGTGTCAGCACAGGCTTGGAGGGCCGAAGGGCCTGTTCCTGTGCTGTATTGTTCTTTGTTTTTTCTTTGTGCCAAGGCTGGAATTTATTCACCATTCCTAGGTGACCTGAGAAGGTGATGGTGAGTCACTTTCTTGAACTGCAACAGTCTATCTGAAGTAGGTATGTTCACAATGTTGCTTAGAAGGGAGCTCCAGAATTTTGCCCCAACAGCGATGAAGTAACAGTGATATATTTTCAAATCAAGATTGGAGGGAAATTTGCACCTGATGGTCTCACGTGTTTTCTGCCCTTGTTCTTTGGTGATGCAGTTTACTGGTTTAGAGGGTGCAGTCAAAGAAGCCTTAATGAGATGTTGCAGTGTTTCTTGAAGATGGCAGGTGTTGCAGCCATGATGGTGGGAGGAGTGAATACTTAAGGTACTGACTAACTGGGCTTCATTGTCTTAAATGATCCTAAGCTTCTTGAGTGTTGTTGGCAAGTGGGGAGTAATTCATTACACTCTTGACTTGTGCCTTGTAGATGGAGGACTGGCTTTGGTGAGGAGAGGTAGATTTTGGTCAACTATTCCCAAGTAGAACTTTGTTCCTAACCGCAGGTACTCCTAAGGTATAGTCTCCTTTATTGAGACTACACTATCCAATCCACAGCCCCAATGGAATTGGGTACCTATACCTGACTATATTACACTCCATTGCCTGGGTATTGATCTCTGGCAGCTTATGTTTGGGGCATACTACTACCACGAATCATCCCTTCTGTCCTAGTCTGATGGGCTAATCAGTGGTCTGTGGTAGAAGTTAGATTACAAATAAGCCTGAGCAGAACAGACTCTTGTCTTTTTTTTATTAGTCTATATTAGATTCCCTACAGTGTGGAAACAGGCCATTTGGCCCAACAAGTCCACACCAACCCTCTAGAAAGTATCTCATCCAGACCCATTCCCCTACATTTTACCCCTGACTCATGCACCTAACACTATGGGCAATTTAGCATGGCTAATTCACCAAACCTGCATATCTTTGGATTGTGGGAGGAAACCAGAGCACCCGAAAGAAACTTACATTGACATAGGGAGAATGTGCAAATCCACACAGACAGTTGCCTGAGGCAGGAATTGAACCCGGGTCCCTGAAGCTGTGAGGCAGCAGTGCTAACCACTGAGCCACCATTCCGCCCACATTATACAGGTCACTTCTGAAACTTAGATAACAGTAGTTTATTCTATATCAGTAGGTATTTTAGCTTACATTAACTCCTAGCCATAATAACTAAGCAAGAAGTAAGGACATGTGAGCCTCTATTAGGAGACAGTATAAGACTCCGAATGCTTCTCCATCCAGAGCTTTGTGGTATTTTCAGACTGGGTGGAGCTCGGTCTACCTCATTTCAAACTCTTTCAGAACTGTTACCCAATACAATAGCTCGAGGATCAAATGTAGCCACCTAAATCTCAACATTAAGGTAACTCAAATGTATTTTTTCTCACATTTTTATTCCCACTTAGATTTGTGGTTGGATAAGGGCTGTTTTTAGCGTTGTTGGTCAGTATTAGAAACTTAAAACATTAACAACCTAAATGGGAATATGGGTTTCAATTTCACATATGATTCTATGCTTCCAGAGCATGCATCCTTTCAAACTCAGAATTCCCGGATGGATGATGGTGGAAGTTCCATATTCCAAGCGTGGGCTTGCAACCCCTACATCTTGGCAAATAGATACTTTTAAAATCAACTTCTCCCAAAGGTGTGGAGAGTGCTTTCATAAGCACATACATCTGAATTTTCTGGTCCCTCGTGAGGAGAACCTTTGGAGAAACACAGGAAGCATTTAAATACAAGGGCTGACCAGCCCACCACCTTCCTGACCAGCCCACCACCTTCCTGCTCAGCCCTGAGCTGTCCCCTTTCATACGGGAACTGTCAGTTTCTGAAACTGACAACCCACCTACCACATCTAAGTTTGTCATTAAAAATCAATGGTGTTTGCCACTCAGTCAGGTCAATAGCTTTTGGGAACAGGTTGAAAAAAACAAGAATGAATGTGGTTGCACACATCATTTGGGAGTTCTTTGGTGGGGGGGAGAGGGGTGGCAGTAGGGACACCTCAGCCCAGATTTCGCACCCCTCTTTGTTCCTCACAACTTGTCCCCCAAAACCTGGCCTGTTTCACCCCATCCATTCACTGCCCACTTTCAGGGGTCTTTGATCCCTCCCCTCCCATTATGTGTGTCCTGGACATACCTGTCTCCAGTAGTCATCATACTCCTGCTTTATTGCAGAGATCTGGTAACACCTACAACTGAGGTCTGGCATTGCCCAGAGTTCTGGAGCTGCTGGCCAGTTAGTTAGTAGCAGCCCTCAAAGTGACACTTCTTCCCACTGAGGGTCATTTACATTGTCCTCTCGCCTCACTCAGACCACTCTCAGTGTATTATAGCTCTGCCATCTGTTCTATTCCAGTTTGGAAAGATTAACGATCAATTGTAGGGACGTGCTGGGGGTGGGGGGGTTGGGTGGGGTGGGGGGGGTGGCTGTTGGTGGATACCCCCTCCCTTCAGTTAAATCCAAACCTTGTGGTTCAATTGGGTCATTGACTGAACATAGGTTCCCTGGATGTCTGCTTTTCAGAATGATGACTTGAAGTAGGAGCAGTTAAATGAGAAAGTGAAGTTAGTTCCCGCATTGCCAGGTTAAAGCTTCAATCACTCTCCTGAATAGCTTCACCTATTTGGTTCTCAACTTAGCTCGATGTAATAATGCCGACTTTAATTGAGCGTTGACAGATTCTCCTGATCAGTTGAAGGTGATGACAAAAAACACCAGTTGGCATGTCAGGCCCCTAACTGGTTGACATCCAAGTGGCCCTTTCATTAGTATCCTGAAAGGAATGCCAAGTACATGACGAGGCTAATTGGAATGCTGTGGAGCAGGAAGTCGCTATGTTAGACTGGCATCAATCTATCCGTTCAAAAAGATCCCGGACGTCATCTCTTTTCAGGCCCAGAAGGTCACACTGCATCTAAGCAGCTTAGCTTGAATCTTGGCCCATAGCCCGGCTTCAGTGAGCGATGTACTGCAGCATTATTCTAGCAGGGTAAGTAACTTGGTAAATGTGGAAGATCATTCAGCCAAAAAAAGAAAGGCTTGATTCTACATCAGGCCTTTCATGACCTCAAGGCATTCCAAAGCACATGACAGCCAGGATATTTTCCTTTGCTATCTTCAAAATGTTGCCATTGACACTTTAACATCCCCCACCTGAGAAGCCAGACGTTGGTTTAACAGGAAGCCACATTTTCAGATGAGACAACAATGCAACACTTCAACAAAGTGCCAGCCTAGATTTTATTTTTCAGCCTTACAAACCCACAACCTTCCAATTCAGAAGTGAGAGGGCTACCCACTAAGTCATGATTGTCAAAAGGTTAAAAGATTTTAACTTCGCATTAACTGCAAATATAACAAAATTTTTACCCTTTCCTAAGGACTGAGAGTTCAACATTGGGACAATGCAAAGTTCAAGAAGTGGGAGGTGAGCAAAAATGGCTCGCAATTCCTTGAGAGAGGTCATGTACGAATCTTCTCCAGTGTCGTTGAATAATGCATTATACTTGGGTAAAATTTGCTTGAATTTAAATAGTTTGGAGTGAAATATTTACAATCCAGTGGTGGGTTGATGAAAATGGTGGTAGGTTTGGCTATATGTGTTGTCCACAAACCACAAACCACAGGATCAATTGGATGAAGGAGCAAAAAAACTGTGAAGTGTTACTGCTCAAATACATACAGAGTCAACTCACATTAGTGGTGCTGTAAGACAGCACATGACAGTAGACTCTGACAAGGGAAAATCCTGTGTACAGCCTTCTGTTAAGTTTAAGACTGTAAACTATTGCTTTATGCTAAGTAAAAAGATTAGGGGCAGCTTGGTGGCTCAGTGCTTAGCACTGCTGCCTCACAGTGCCAGGGATACTGGTTCAATTCCAGCCTCGGGCGACTGTCTGTGTGGAGTTTCACATTCTCCCTGTGTCTGCGTGGGGTTTCCTCTGGGGGCTGCTGTTTCCTTCCAAAGTCCAAAGATGTGCAGGTTTGGTAATTGACCAGGCTAAATTGGCACAGTGTTCAGGGATGTGTAGGTTAGGTGCATTAGTCAGGGGAAATAAAGTAAAAGGGCAGAGGAATGAGTCTGGATGAGATACTATTTGAAGAGGCGGTGCAGACTTGTTGGGCCAAATGGCCTGTTTCCACAGTGTAGGGATTCTCTGAAAAAAATTATATTGCAAGCAACCTAAACTCAGCAGTATCTCTGATACTGCACCCAAGCAACTTCTTCCAAGTCCCATTCCCATAATAACAGAGAAGCCAGTCTGAGATTGACGGACTCAGTAGCTAAGGTGGGATGGGTTTGCCTGTAATGGAACATTTGGCACTACGCAAGATGGTGTATCATGCTTCTGAGAGACCCTTGTTCACGTGGTTTTAAACCAATATGAACATGAAGCTTGAGCTACAAATGAAGCTAGTGTTTGTTAACATTTTGACAATGTCTTTATTACTGAAGCTTTCTTAGTTATTAATATAGTTCAATTGGTATGAGTATTTAAGATGGAGCCTTCATGATATCAAAGTAATAATGAGATTAGCTGTTTATGGTGGGTTTAACAGAACAGAAAGGCTGCTTATACTGCTATCAGCTTAGCAACTGAGCATTAAATAAAATAACATAGAGCCGTCCAACAAATTTAGTGTGGAGATTTACAAACTGTTACATGAGAGGCTTCCATTTTTTGTATTCGATTCACAGAATGAAAAAAAAACTTTAATATTGAGGATTTACTGGGATTTCAAGTCTGATCTTAAGCACAAATACTGAGCAAATATTTAGTAATTGGGACAGGAAAATATTTGCCCAGCAGATTTAAATTTAAAGATATACGCATATTTTATACATGAAAAAGTAAACAGGGTCTTATGAATAAATGAATGCGGATTCTGTGGATGTAATATTTTTAAGATGGTGGGATTTCCCTTGTAATAACATGTGTGCTGACAGTGGAGGATTTAGGTCTGGTTTAGTGAGTGAGTACGATTTGGTAAATGGTATTGAACTAAATCGAAATTTGGAAATATTCTCTGTTCTGCAGCAAATCGGATTTTCATTATTTCAAAATCATCGTTTTGATATGGGGATTTAGCATGGACTCAAAGGAGCTGTGCGTTGTTTGTGCTTGGTGACGGGGAAAATGGTTGTTTAAATAGATGTGTGAAAATTCAGAGTCAATAGGTAGACTGGACCTACAGATGCGCCCACAGCTCACAGCAGTCGTTCTGATTTTTTTATATACATTAAAATTTAGTGCCAGTTTCCATAGATGGTACTTTGTTATTAATCAAGCTCCTTCACATCTCCTTTACGGGCCAAACTCTCTGAGCTCGAAATTCGGGTGTGTCGATTTTTAGGAGTTTTCACACAATATTTCGCAGCTCATTCTATTTGGAGACTCTGGGTTTTTGATTTGACACCTTTCTGCTGTTTTTGGAGTTGGCACAGGTTAAAGGATGTTATATATTGCTATATCATCTTTAGTGAGCTTCATACTGATTTTTCATGAACCATTTTCTATCTATAAGTATTTCAGGAGGCCAGATTCACAGCTGCACTGAAAAGTCAGCTATTGTGTAACAGGATATCTGTCACAGGCAGTTTGCCAAATAAGCAAAATGGCATATTGGAATAAAGAGAGAGGCGTAGCCTTGCCAAGCTCAAAGTAGCAATATTTCTAACATCTAGCAAAAGGCAACCAATCAGTAGTCAGGAGGGTTTGTTGTGCCTATGAGTCAGTAGTCAGGATTTAGTGGGAAATTGAGTAAGAAGGTCACAGAATAATGCAGAGTAGGTGGGGCTAGGACTCCAGGGACGAGGTGACAATCCGAGAGGTATATGTGCTTGTAGATTTTCAACATTTTAACCCAATGAGTCTGCTTCATGTTGAGTCAATCATTTGGAAGTGTATGAACAAATAATGCTGTATACAATCATGACATCCTCGACTAAAATATACAGTCTAGCTTATATGCTTACTCTGATTACTATATGTTACGAAGATAGTTAACTGGTTAACTGGGTGACTTACTGACTGACTGACTGTCAATTGAGTGAGTGCACACAAAGTAAGATGGAGATTTCTTATTCTGAGGAGTCATGCATTATATGAGATCATGTAGCTTAAAAGTACACTGCTTTTCTGAAATCTGTGCAATAATGCAACATACCCCTTTTTCACTTTGAGGAACAAGAAATCTATTTTTTAATCAATTTTTTTTAATGATAAACATCAATACATTATGTTTATACATTAAGATGACACTTTGGCAGACTTACAATGTGATCTGACCTAGTCCATATGCACTTTTTATAATTTGGCTGTGCAGCCTCACTCAGTGTTCTGTTACCTGCCATTGATAATGGGCGACCTGCCATTGATAATGGGCAACCTGCCATTGATATGGGCGACCTGCCATTGGTAATGGGCGACCTGCTATTGGTAATGGGCGTGTATCGTGCATTAAAGATATATTGTTATTGTTGTGCATGATAAAACTTGAAAGTCTTATCTCTCTCATTGTCAGATTTGATCACTTTTTTGTGATAATGTTGTATGATCCGCACTGGACACAATGATATCATATCTTTCCAGAATCCATGTACTTGTGTGAACCTTAATGCTTTGTTTTGGTCCAAGTTGGTATAATTATTAGCATGCTTATTGATCATGGTGTTTGGAGACGTTTCTAGTGAAGGACAGGAAGTTGAGGTTTGGCTTATAATTTACTGGTACTTTACATCTTTGCCAGTTCTCATGCTGAAACATTCACGTCTTTCATTCTCTGTCAATAAGTTATTAGGTTTCTCCTTAGTGAAATACTTTGATCTATGCCCATCTATATATGTCAGAGTATTTGATTAACCTTCTGTACTTGTTCAACATACCTGGCATATCTCTCCATCACTCTTGCATAACACTGTATGAGGTAAAAATAGACATATCCTTCTCTTTGATTCACTTAACACGGGCACTTTGATTAAAAGCCTCTTGTAATGTTTTATCCCATCTTTCCAATAATGTATTGTGCACATGTATATGGATGAAGACTGTCTGATGGAAGGACCATGAGTGTAGTCTGCTTTCCAAACATGAAGAACTTCCCTTGAGAGTAAACCATTGCTTTGAGAAATAGCCCATAGATTTTACATGGCTATATAAAAATCCTGCCAAGTAGCTCTGCATTTAATAACTGCGAACTTCGCTGTGTGAACAGTACATTCTGTGAGACCATTAGACGGAACATAGTGTGGCCACAAAGTGCTTTGCTGAATACTCCAATTGTTGCTCATGTCTTGGGAGGTGTCCTAGTGTACTGTAATCTATTGTTGAACATAATTTGTTGAAAAGATACTGAATGTGGCTGTCAATTTGTCAAGAATTGTTGGACTTGTGGTTTCTTTGATTTGTCTCACTACTTGAAATCTAGTGAATTTATCAGTCACCAGCGTGTACTCAAATTCTTGTACACAGATCAATTACACTCTCACACCAAGAATTTTATGAGAAATGAGAGGTTCTCTTGATTGCTAAAACTGACGGAGTTGATGTACTTCACAGGATTTCATCAGTTGCTCGATGTCCTTATTGATGTCCGGCTGTTAGATTTCACGGGTCAGGCTCTTGGTTTTGTCTGGGCCCTTATGATTTATGTGCATATCAGAATCATATCAAACTTGAAATGCAAACTCTGGTTCTCTCCCTGCAGATGCTGCCAGACCTGCTGAGTTTTCCCAGCATTTTCTGTGTTTGTTTCAGATTTCCAGCGTCCACAGTATTTAGCTTTTATTTGTGTTGAGTTGCATGCTACAATAAGTTGTCCAAAATATGTGGAACTGGAGTTCATTCAAAATGCTAATGCTGACCATTTCTCAATTTCACTTTGTGTCGCTGTCTTCCCAGATCTACCACATTTTGTCTTTTTCTGCTTCTTCTTTCTGTGTCTGTGTTTCCTACATTGGGTTACATTTGGGGTGTGTGTATGTGTGTGTGGATTTGCCTGTATTTTGTTTCAATTGATCAATATCACTTCTGTGGTGGCTTTGTTAGATAGTGAGAATTACAGATAATGGACTGGAGTCCAACCTGTCCCGTCTTTTGCACTTTTTTTTCAGTTACATTTGGTTTCGCTTGTGGAGTTGTACAGTAGGGGGAGGAAGAATTAACACCATTCAAAAGAGCTTTAGACATTCAAATGGAGAGTTGTAGAAAGGAGTGGGCAGAACCATTCCATTAAGGAATAAGTTCTTCACTTTCAAAGTACTTTGTTTTTGATTTTTGAACAAAAGCCTTTTGGAACATCTTTCCTCGGAAGGCTTGAAGCATCTTCTACTTCACAACATTGCATAACAGAGCAAATGTTAATACTGTTTTCTAAGAACACATACTTTGTTCTGCCATTCTCCTGGGACTAATGCAGCTTCAAGTTACTGAATAGATCAGTTCCAAAAGCTTGGTCATGCTCTTCTGTTTAAATTACTGATATGTTAATACATAAAAGATTGAGTTTGCCTCATAGATGAATGCATTTCACAAAAACAGATGCTGGAGACATAATTAAATGATTAATGAATGCACTTTTTTTTACATACTTACAATTTTTTTTTGGTGACTGTGGTTGCTTCTCCTTCTGAAACCTTTTTCTTCTTGCTATAGCAACCTCAATGTTCATAAAATAAGTGTCTGGCTAGAACATATATTAGTATTGGGGCCATAATCCGTCAGCTCAATTTCAGTAGTGGGGAAGAGTGTACAGATAGTTCCAAGAAAGGATGAGAGTCACATAAAAAAACATACATGCACACCAACATACAGACTAGGAGCAGGAGTAGGCCATTCGGCCTATCATGCCTGCCCCGCCATTGAATTAGGTCATGGCAGCTCTGCTTGCATTCTGCATTCACATATAACCCTGATAACATTTGAAGCACTTTGCTTGACAATAATCTATTTACCTCTGCCTTAAAAAAAATTCAAGGACTTTTCTTCCTCTACCCTTTGTGGAAGAGAGTTCCAAAGACTCCTGGCCCTCTAAGAGATAACATTTTGCCTAAACACTATTTACAGTCGGTGAGTCCTGATTCATAAAAAAATGCCTGCTCATTTTAGATTTTCTGAGAAGAGGAAATATTCTCTTCACATCTATCCTGAAAGCTCCTCAGGATCTATACATTTCTACAAACTCAACTTACTCATCTAAACTCCACAAGTTACAAATCCAGCCTGTTGAACAATTCCTTCTATGACAGCCTGTTCATTCCAAATATTATTCTGGTAAAAATTCTCTGAGCAGGCTCCAATGCATTTACACCATTCCTAAAGAAAGGTGATCAGTACTGTGCACAATATCCAAATGTGGTTTCATTAGTATCCTGAATAAATAAAGCATAACCTCCCTAATTTTGTATGTGGTTACCTTTGTGATAAATGTTAACATTCTATTAACTTTCCTAATTACATCATGTATATTCATACTGATCTTTTTATAATTTGTGCATGAGGATACCCAGATCTCTCTGCATCTCAGAGCTCTGCAGTCTCTCACCATTTAGAAATTGTATTTATTCTTTCTTTCAAGATGGACAATTTCCCATTTTCTCTAATTGTACTCCAATTGTCATGTCTTTCCCACTCACTTAATATAACCTATCTCCCATGTTGTAGCCTTCTTATGCTGTCTTTACAATTTACTTCCCTTCCTCTCTTTGTGTTAGCAGCAAATTTGCCAACCAAACCCAACACCGATTCCTGTGGCACACCACATCTTGCCAAGCATAAAATGAACAATTTATGACTCTCTACTTCCTCATTGTCTGATAATCTTACGTCTTTGCCAATATTTATCACAGGCTTACCATGAGCTTTTATTTTCCCAGTAATCTTTGATTCCCAATAATCTTTGATTTGCACTTTATCACCTTTTAAAAATCTAAGTACAGTATATCCACTGGTTCCACTTTCTCTATTATTGCCTCAAAGCGCTTAGTAGATTGGTCAAATATGACTTCCCTTTTGCAAAACTCTGCTTTAATTAACTTGGAACTATTCAAATGCTCTGCAAAAACAGCTTGAATAAAAGCTTTGAATTTTTTCCTCAATGGTGAATGTTAGGCCAACAGGCATATAGTTTCCTGCTTTCTGTCCCCTTCCCTTTTTGAATAAAAGAGTTAAATTTGCCATCTTTCAATCTAAAGGGACCATCTTCAAATCAACAGAGTTTTAGAGAATTGTAAATAATGCGTCAACTATCTCACTAGTCACTCCTTTGGAGACTCTCGGGTGAAGTTCACAAGGACCAGGGTATTTACAGCTTCTCCAATTTACTCTATACTGTTTCTTTGGTGATTGTGATTTCCCTTGGTTCATGCCTGCCTTCTATTTCCTGATTTTCACTGTTTCTGAGATTTTATTTCCATCCTCGATGATGAAAACTGCTGCAAGAAGACCTGTTCAATTCACCTGCCATTTCCTTACTTTCCATATTGATTCTCCAGTCTCACTTTCTATAAAACCAACACTCACTTTGTTAACTCCTAATGTTTTCCTTCTTTAAATGTTTACAGAGATTTTTAACTGTTTATAAATTTCTGAGTACATTTCCCTAGTGCTATAATTTTTTCTCTCATTAAGATTTTGGTCATTGTTTGCTGTTTTTTAAATATCCTGTTCAGACTTCTAATCAGCTACCTCTCTATGCACAGCCATATGATTTTGTTTTCATTTGATACTAGCTTTAACATTTCTAGTTAACCATAGATGCTGAGTACATCCCTTAGAAATCTTCTTACTTGTTGGAATATATCTATTTGCTGTATTCTGAAATATGCCCTCTCATATATGTCACTGCATTTCCATTACACTATCCTTTAACTTAATTTGCCAATTCACTTTAGCCAGCTGTGCTTTCATGTTCTCATAATTCCCATTATTTAAATTTTAATAAATAGTCTCAGGCCTGCTCTTTTCTGGAACTGAATGTAAAATTCAATTATATTATAGTTGGAGCTACCTAGGGCACCTTCACTATGAGCTCATTAATTAACCTCATCTCATTACACAATACTTAGGTCTACTATAGCCTGCTCTCCAGTCAGCTCCAGATATGGGGTTCTAAGAAACTTTCCTGAAACATTCTGAGAACTCTTGAAATAGGCTGCATTGACTACCTGACTTTTGCAGTCTATATATGGATTAAAATCTCTAATGATTATCTCTCTGCTTTTCTGACAAGCTCTAATTATTTCTTCCATTATGTTCCACCCAACCGTATGATTACTGATAGGAATCTTATCCATCATTTTCAACAAGTTGCTTCTCACCTTTATCATTTCTGACTTCTACTCAATCTGTTCCCACATTTTGATTTCCTGAATTTAAGATGTACAATTTAGGATGTTATGAATTAATATTTTAGTTAACACATCTTCACAGCGGTATGCTATTTGAATTTAGTTGCTAACCAATTTATTTGAATGTTGTGATGACCTAGCTGCTGTAAATACTGGACAAGTTATTTCCCAGAAAGAAACCTGGCTTGATAGACCATAAGGTTTTTTGGTTTACCATGGAGGCTTGTCACTGAACATATTCACAAGAGGCTGCCAGTATACTTTTAACAAAAGAACATAAAGGTTCATTGCTTAAAAAGCACAATAATGCACTATATCAGAACAATTGGAACAGTCTCATTACAAACATCAGAATGATTGATTCATAGCCCTTGTCTCTATAACAGACCCTCAAAGCGTCAATGAAAATTTCCACATTGAAGCTTTTTACTCTATTGGCATAGCTGTAATCAGTTCCCTTTTGGCAAATTCTTGCACATTCACTCAATGCTGTTTTCTTTAGTTAATGTCTCTCCCTTAGAACCTGAAAATAAACTGCTAACTCAACTCACTTATCCCCTTACAAGGGTTCCTAAATTCATGTGACAACAGCTTTGTTAAATGTCTTCCTCCCGAATACCTTCATAGCTTTTTGCTTTTGGAGTTATCTTTTCACTAACTCTTCAGCGACTCAAGATTTCTCCCTATCCTGGACCTCATGAAAATTGCTACCATTAGTGTAATAATTCTCTTCTCTCTATATGAATATGCTTCTGATCCATTCTCTCTCTCTCGGTGTGGATGTCATAAAAAACCCAAACCAGTAAACAACTTGGCAATTACCTCCTTGTGTGGCTTTCTGGTCACTTAGTTGAAGTCATATGAGTTCTTGCAAATTGTTGCAAGCTCTGTGTTCAAAACAATTTTCTGACCAGTCCTTTTGAAAACAAAAGTCTTCACAGAACTGAAGATTCCTTCCACCTTAAAACCAAGGTTCTCACATAATAACAATACATTTTGAACATAACAGCATTGTCAACCAATGCATTGCCAGTTTATATTAAAATGACCAGTTGTATTTATCTTGCACCTGTTTCTTTTAAACAGTTACAAGGCGAACTACAGAGGAGGCAAATTTGACAGTAAGCAACATTTTAGTGCAAATGCCCCAAAGTCTCGTTCAAAGAGTTATGTCTGAAAAAGGGTCTTAATGGAGCAGACACAGGAAGTAAGACAGAGAGGATTAAATAGGGACTCCCAGATTTTGAGGCAAAGAAAAGTTAAGGCACAACCATCTGTGGCAGAGTAATTAAAATTGGAGATGCCTCAGAGTGGTTAGAGAAATAGATGAGTACAAAGATCTCAGAGAGTCATAGGGCAGGAGGAGGACACAAAGTTTTTCAAACAATTTGCATATTTTGAACGAATGTGTAAGTCATTCAAACCTGCCATCAAAACCCTGATCACCAGGTCAAATATATTTTGGGCTATTAAAAACATTTAGATGCTGTGACACCGCTAAGTTTCTTTGCCTTGAGGATATCATTCTGTAAAGATATCGGTTAATAGAAGCTAAAAGTATTTGGTCTGTGAGGATAAAAAGTGAGAATTTGAGAAACCTCTGAGTATTTCTCAATCAATGCCATTCCATATCGCATTGTAATCAAGAATTCAAGCTCACTTATTTTCTCCTCTTCCTTCTTGGCTTAGCTGTGCTGATGAGGTCACATGGGATTTGACATGATTTGACAACCACCCAAATCCTTTCCAGCAGATGCAAGGTTACTGCCTACATTACACTGAATTGCTTGACACTAATTTTATCCTTGAAGCTGATCTCACTGAGGCTTTTATGATGTTCTGCATGATGCATGTGTGAATATGCAGGCATTTATTGTACACACATCCCTCAATCTGCTTAGATGTCTGTGTCAACTTCCACTGAATCATTTCACTACCCAAATGCTGCTCTGTTATTTTGAAGCAAAGGTGGAAATCTCTTAATTTATGAACTAATTGACAATAAATTGATCACTTATTTTAAAAACGCATGAGAATAACAATTAGATTAGATTCTCGACATTGTGGAAACAAACCCTTTGGCCCAACCAGTCCACACTGACCCTCCAAAGAGTGACCCACCCAGACCCATTTCCCTCTGACTAATGCACCTAATACTGTGGGCAATTTAGCAGAGCCAATTCACCTGACTTGCACATCTTTGGATTGTGGGAGGAAACTGGAGCACCCGGAGGAAATCTAACTAATAGTTTAATTGACTTGCAATCGTTCGCAATGACATAGACCACTTGGCTGATGCGGAATCTCTCTTACTTTTATCACCCGCCATTGAGCTGTGTTGGAAGATTTACTAGCTGATATTTAAGCTGTTTGGCCGTATTACACACATACATTTCTCAACCACCATGTACTGGTGAGATTTTTTGAAAAATTTACATTCATGAGATGTTGGCATCGTTTGCCAGGCCAGCATGTATTGACCATCCCTAAGTGCTCTGAGGACAGCTGAGACATTGATGTGGGCCCTGAGTCATATGTAAGCCAGACCATTTAAGGACAGCAAATCTCTTTCCCTAAAGGGTATTGGTTAACCAAATTATTATATTCAACAATGATTGCATGGTCATTATTCGACTCTTAATTCCAGGCTTATATTGGATTCAAATTCCACCATCTGCCATGGTGGAGTGAGAACCTGGATCCCCAGAACTAGATTAATTATCTAGTGGTAATACCATTAGGACATCGCTTCTCCTAAACTTGAACCTGGGGGTCCTGACTCAGAAGGAGGGTTACCTACTTGCTATGTCACATGACCTCTACAGTTCAAAGAACAGCAGGACTATTAAAAGGGAAGTTCTGTTGGTGTCCTGGCCAATATCTAGCCCTGAGTCATGACCTCTGAATATGCAAATTATTGGATTGGGTGTGGCCAGCAATGGTGAAAAGGAAGAACTGTGCCAGGTTCATAATTTGGCAACAAGTAGGTGTCAGAATAATAGAAGGAGGTGGGGAATTTCACAGAATGGGTTGGAGAGAACTGGATTGGAAAGAATGATAAAATGGTCAAAAAGATTGGCTTGTAATTTTCAATTTGCTTTTAGATTATTTAAGAAGAATCTAAAATGATTTTCTCTGAGTTTTAATTAACAGTGGTTACTGGGAGAAGGAGCATGATAAAGAAAAATCCATTACTTCCTTTTGGATTAAATAAAGTACGGTACTTATTACAGATTTCCAAATTATGGGGGTGCGAGATAAGAGCATTAAATATCAAATAATTCTTCAGAGGGTTTCCATTTTACCACTATCTCCTTTGCAAAATTAATTTTATTCTCCAATTCTAACATTTGGCGTATTTTATGAGTTTGAACAAAGCAACGCCATATGTCTCTGTACTTTAATTCCTGAATTTTCGCAATTAGAGAGCGCCTCTTTGTCATTAAGAGAATGGCAGTGGAATCCAGCATTCAGGAGTCCTGTCTCTAAACATAGTGCCCACCATTTTCCCAAGAATTTTGGAGGGAAGGGAGCGGTGGGGGAAGGGTATGTGGTTAGGGGTGGGGGAGGGAGGGTTTGTGGGGCCAGTTTGAAAATTGCAGATTCGAGGCTTGTGGAGGCAGCTGCCCACATAACAGAGCAGCTGGCCCTTGACATGTCTGATTTTCATTAACTAGCAGCGGGAAACAAAATGTGTATGGTTTAGATTCTGGGAAGTCTTTTGGGGAGGAGGTGAGATGTCCCTTTGGAGAGTTAAGTTACCCTTTTGGATATGGTCCAGAGCCACCTCTGGGAAAAGGCCCAGTGGGTTTTGCCAGAGTCATAAAGGTCTACAGCACAGGAAAAGGTCCCTATGAGTTTGTGGGTCGAGAGTGTGGTGCTGAAAAAGCACAGCAGGTCAGGCAGCATCCGAGGAGCAGGAGAATCGACATCAACTCTCCTACTCCTCGGATGCTGTGCTTTATCAGCACCACACTCTCAACTCTGACCTTCATCATCGTCAATCTTTATTTTCTCCCTATGAGTTTGTGGCAATCAAAAACAACAACCTAACTATTCTAATGCCGTATAGATGCCATTTGCAATTGTTAAATTTGACATAAATGTGTGTAAAATGTACAGAAACACATTGGGCTGTCAAGCTCATTGGAATTGTCAAGGCTGCTGTCAAAAGGTAGTATCAAAAGTAATTGTCAAAGAAACATGGCAGCTGTCAAGCCTTTAAAATTTCTGCTCTTTAAACATTCAAAAAGAACTCCATGCACTGTCAAGTAAAATTATCGTTCGCAATTTCATTCTGTGTTTTGATATAAACCTGAGCTTTATCATTGATGGATTTGTGCTACTGCACTGATTTCACAACCTTCTATTATCATCATTTCACAGTTTTATTGATTGATACAAGGGATTGTAGACTCTTTGAGGAGAAAGTGAGGTCTGCAGATGCTGGAGATCAGAGCTGAAAATGTGTTGCTGGAAAAGCGCAGCAGGTCAGGCAGCATCCAAGGAACAGGAAATTTGACGTTTCGGGCATAAGCCCTTCTTCAGGAATGAGGAAAGTGTGACACTTTCCTCATTCCTGAAGAAGGGCTTATGCCCGAAACATCGAATTTCCTGTTCCTTGGATGCTGCCTGACCTGCTGCGCTTTTCCAGCAACACATTTTCAGCATTGTAGACTCTTTGAACTGGAATTCCAATGTTTATTTTTATTAGGGATAAAGCATTTGAATGAAATACTTTCATAAGGGATTATGCAGCTGAAGGAATACAGAGATAATGAATGAGTTGTTATGCATTAGAGTTCTTTTTGAAACAGTGAATTCATTTGTAGACATTTAAGAACTTTATTTAAGTTCAGCTTAGGCCTTGAGGTCTGCTTCTGTTGGATACAAAGTGAAGATGTCAGGGCAAAGAGTGGTGCGTGGGGTGCATGGATTGACATGGTTTGACATTACTTTGGCACAAGGGCTATAGAGGTTCATGGGAAATGGCTAGAGGGATATGAGGTGGCACAGAAAGCATAGGGACCATGATGGCTAGGTAGGTGGATGGGAAAAAGGCGAAACAAAAGATATAAGGAGCCAAAGTATGACATATGGTGGCATGGATGCAGTATAGGGAATATGTGAGGCATGAGAGCCAGAGAAGTGTACTTTGTTTTAGAAAATACTGAGGCAGACCTTTAGTCCAGCATGTCTCTGCACCTGGCTGCCTTTGTACTTTTTCAAGGGTTACCTGCCAAGATTCTCTATAGCCTCTAAATCCACCTCTGCCTGGAAACAAAATCCAAAGTTATGGGGGATTTTCTCAGAGGTCAGATTTGTGGAGACAGGGACAATTCCAACTCTATGTTTCTGTGCTGGGGTCAAAGATTCAGGCACACATATAATGACCTGATTTCGGATGTCATAAGCTGAGAGTCAGAGCCTGTGTGGTTGAAAAGTATTGCATCTCTGCTGGATTGGCCTGATTACGCATATATTAGAATGCATTGGTCTGAAACAGCACTAACCACGCAGATGTACACTTGTTACATGTTTATTCATTGATTCCCTGAAAATAATCTGGAATTTCTTTCCTCCTTTCAGGTTTCTGACTAAGTTCTCTCATTTGCATTTTACCGATTTTGTTTGAGATGACATGATTCATGGATGATGTAACTATTCTTTTTTAGTGAAATTGAAAATATACCCGTTTCACTGGCTTGAGAATTCTAAAAATGAATAACATTGAGTCCTCATAATTCATATGAAATTGACCTTTGTATTTTTATAGATTTTGAGACATTTCCAAATTTGCCCTAGAGTTGTTCTCCTTCCGAATATTTGATTCTTTGTACGGCTTATCATCACTTTAAACTTGACCCCTGCAATAATTGGTATTCTTTCAGCTGGTGTCTGCTCTTTCTACTTTGCTCAAAAAAAAAATCACTTGATTCTTCCAGCCACTCTAGGATAAAATGATGAATCCCTATCTTTTTAATTTGTTCCTTGTTTGAAATATCTCTTATTTCATTATTCTTGACCCTTGTCTTGACTATCAGCTAACCGATTCATGCTCCCATTATTGATCTCGCTTCAAGTTGTCACAATTCAAACCTTCACCTAACTGTCCCTTTTTATGGTAATGACAGATATTAGTTTCTGCGTTCCCCTTTCTTCTGTCATATCTAAAGCCCTTTATCTCCTCTAAATACTAAGAGAGTGAAGTGAAGAAAGGTTGATGTCGGATATAGCACTCATATACTGGCTGGGACTAATGAGCCTTCTGTGATGTAAGATTCTGTGTAATGGCAAACCTTTCCTTAATCAAATTATTCCTTACTGAGTAATCAAATTGCACAACTCACACCTACTGAATTCCGTCTGCAGCTCTTAACCTATTGCTCCACCTTATCTATCAGCTCGGGTCAGACCTGAGAATTTCCTTCAATGCCTTTTAATTTAGTACCAGTTGAAGATTTCAGCACTGCTTCCTAATGATCTATTTCCAGTGTTTTCTTTAATACTCATTCATGGGATGTTGGCATCACTGACTGGGCCAGCATTTGTTCTCCATCTCAGTTAACCTTTGTAAGGTGCTGGTGAGCTGTATTCCTGAACTGCCGTAATGGTGTAAATGCACCAACAGTATTGTTAGGAAGAGCATTCCAGTGACAGTGAGGAAATGGATGATATAATTTTAAGTCAGGGTGGTGACTGGTTTGGAGAGGAACTTGCAGGTGGTGGTGTTCCCATGCAGCTGCTGCCCTCATCCTTCTAGATGGTTGTTGTGATAGGAAATACTGTCAGAGGAGCCTTTATACTGTAAATTTTGTAGGTAGTGCATATTGTTTTCATACTTTGCTTTTAAAAGAGTTCATCTTTAAGGACGCAATCTACTATGTGTATACAATGCTGCAACTCAGCCTGGTAGCTATGGGTCTGCACACTGCCTTCTCTCGCAAATCAGTTGATTTGCTGTGTTGTCTTCTCTATAACTTATAACGTGCTTTATTGTTGTGAATAGACTAACCCACATAGTTAATCAAATCCTGCTGAGGAAATGATTGCCCAAGATGGTGGATGATAGATAACTACAATGCACAGCAGCAAATACGTAACACTATCTTCTTCTAGTCGCTCTGGTAAAACTGCCTTAACTCTTTTATTTGCTCCCTTCCAACTACTTTTAAATCCTTTTTTGTTATGCTTCCCTGTGTTTCCATTCCCCATAATCTTCTCCAATGGTCTTTTGTGTGGAACCTTGTCCAGTGCTTTCAGAAAATCCATAAATGCCACATTCCCTGCCTTTCCTCTATGCTATCACTTTAAACAGAATTCTTTTGTCAAGGACAATCTTCTGAAATTTGTGATGGCCTCTTTTGTTTAATATATAAAAATACCATCTTTAGTTAAGGAATCCGAGTTCTTGTCTACCATCAATATCAATGTAACTAGCTGCCTCACTTGTTGAAAATCAACATTATAGCAGATGGTTTCTAGTCTCCTGATACACAGGCACAATCAACTTCAACCAAAAATATAATCTCTTTGGCTTCTGCCAGGATTACAGTCATTTCCTTTAGTATTATTGGATATGTGGTATTCAATCAAGCTCCAACACATTATCATCTAACTTCTCTCATGAAGTTTAACTAACTTCTCTCATACTTTCCTTCTATTTGTTATATGACTCATCACACTCTTCACCAATTCAGAATTTACAACTTCCCCTTGAACTAAACGATTTACTTGTTGGATTCAAAATCTAGGAGTTTGCAAGCAAATTCAAGCTGAATAGCACTGTTGAAGTTTTCTCCAGTACTGTTGGTCGATTGTATTATTAAGTACCTACACCAATGCTTCACTTTTGTATTAAGTTTAGATTCTTGAGTGCCTCTTCATTCTGAATCAGAACCACACACTCTATTGACGCCCACCCAGTGCTTTACAAACCTTTTCCACTGGATGGTTTCAATCGATGATTACATGGCAGAAGGTGTTGGCTCCCTGCAAATACTCTTATATTCCCGTTGGGTTGAGGATGTGCTGGAGCTGTATATTCTGGCAGAATCCTGAGTACTAGTTACAGATGTTCGCAACTTCTGGAGCAGTTGGTGTTCCTGTAAATTTTGACTTATTTTCTTCATGAGATGATAACATGGGAGAGTACCAAATATTTGTAGATTCCAGTAAACCTTCTTAAATGATTGCTACCATTTCAAAGGCCAGGTTCCCGAAAATATTGGCACACTTCTGAAAAGTTCTTGTAAAATTCTCTGCTGGAAATATTAACATACTTTCAGGCATATTTGGTAATATTGACTTGGTCATGCAGGATACTTCATGTTTCTTGACATGCACACGCACACACGCATGTGAGCACGCATGTCCACTCTTTCTGAACTAAAATCTTGAATTGTAAAACCACAAAGGATTATTCTGACACCACATGTTGGATGAATTATTGAAAATTGAATTGTAATTTACTATAATTGGGCATCTGATGATGCCTGCTGTGAGATACGTATTTTTTGTGTGGCAAGTTGACGAAATTGTGAAATTATAATCTCATTGCGTGAAGCAACTCTGTATCTCCTTTAGCAATCAAATTGAAGATTTCGAAGAGAGATGGATGAATTCAATGCCAAATCGGGTACAGCAAGAAATAGAGAAGGAAGGAAAGATTAGATTAAGAGCCTACTTAAAAAAAAACAGAAAGTTTAAAAATAGTCCATTTCAATTGTTATGTTTCTAAAATCTCCAACAGTTAAGCATGAAGGAATGAGTCCGTACACTTGCAAAAACTAACCTTCATTACTGGAAAGATTGACTAGCAGTAACTCATCCTTATCACATTGATGGAAGAGTATTAGAGGACAATGGAGATGCCTAAAGTTTGTGGTTACATTAAGTTTGTACCTTCTGCACAAACACAGCAACTTTGTTTGTCCAATGCAGTTTAGCTGTGATGCAGTTTTCTTGAAGCTAACTGACAGGCTGCACAACTTTGGAAATTGTTGGAGGTTTAACTACAACCACACATCTGCCTATTGCTTGACATCGCTGCAGCATTTTCCCATGAATAATCGGAAATGCCATTAGCCTCACCATTATTTTGTCAGGAAAATCTGCATCATCTATATGACAATAGGTGGCTAGAAAGGTGGGAGTCGGCTGTGATTTTTAGTGCTTGGACCCTTTGTCATTACCTGAGCGGCATGTTGAGATGACAATCTTGGGGAGGACTGGATGCAAGGAACATAACCCATCATGTTAAATTCCATTAATTAAAATGGAAGGAAGATCAAGTGGATTCAGCAGCAGGTGTGCTAACATGTGCTGCCCAATTTTCACCTTTGCTCCTACTTGTTAAGGTAACCTAAGTTGAGCTTGTTCCAAATGTTGAAATTTCCAGAAATCTCCTGAACATGGGAACCTCATTCCCAATTTTGTGTGCCCAGAAGATGTAAAATGAAACTTTAAACATCTTAATGTATCCAAAGCAGGGTATCAATAGGTAATGAGGAGACCGGATCAGTTTACACACCCACTGGATTGTGTACAACTGGAAGGCTGAATTCCTTCATCCTCCGGACTTTCTCATCTTGAGCATCTGAAAGAAAACTGCACTGGTGTCATAAAACACATGGAGCAACAAGATTAATCTGTCAGTCAATTGTTGGAATTAACTTGCTGCTCTCTGGGTTTACAGGTTCCACATATGTAATTTGCCAATCAATCCGTGGTTTTAACATCAGCCACAAAACCAAAAAAAAAATTGGATGAATAAATCTTGAAGCAGTGCTCACAATTCGTGCTATGTTGACTTTTGACTACTTATGGACTAGCCTTGAAAACCCATGATTTGTATTGGGATTGACAATAAATAATAATGAGGCTCACAACCCATGAATAAGTAAAATAAATAGCTAGAAACAGACATGAAAATGATGATCGAAGTGTTCCCTGAGTTTTGCCTTTGTGGACACCTGTTCCATAGACTGTGCTGAAGTCAAGTCCACTTATAATTTTTTTTAAAAATCAACCTGTTCAGAGATTGCACTCCTTAGGATCTGGTGGGGGTTAAGCCTGAATCTCCTGGCCCAGAGATAGAGATATTACCACATTGCCCTACAAGTCCACTTGTTCTTAGTACTTATCTACATGCCAATCATCTGCATTGTGGATTGTAAACCTTTAATTCACTAATCATTTCTAGTGTTCTCAGTTCTAAAATCTAATCAAAAGTTAATCTAACATCTCTCTGTCTCTAATGTTAAGAAGCAGCCGCTGATTAACTTTCTGAGCTTGTTTGTGTTTTCATGTCTTGCTGATCTATCTGTTTCACCTGCAGGATAATGGAATCGTGAATGATTATCGCATTACAATTTCTTTCTGCCTTTTATTTGCCTAAACAACATTTTATTGACCTGCCCTAATGGAAATGAATGATTACCATGAATTGCAAGCGAGACCAGTGAAATAAACCTCATACAGTGGGAACACTGGACGTGGGATAGACAGCATTGTGAGCTGCTGAGACTGAAATGTCTGTGCCTGCCTCAATGTCCCTTCTGCTCCTGAAGGAATTCACTTTCCAGGGTCTACCATGTAAGCCATGAATCCAGACGCTGAGTGGTTAGGCTGGATCTTCAACCAAGGGATGCAGCACAGCTCAGCCCCATTCTATTCTCATCTGCTTCTGGATGGGTGTTTTCTTCATTTCCTCACATTGCTCCTTCAAGGCAGTACAAACTGTGAGAAGTTGCATTCCTGGCTTAGCCCACAGTCTGCCCTGTACTGCCCTGTGTAGTACTGAGACACACAAGTTCAAAAACATCTCTGGCCTTTGTTGAAATGGTCCACCTCAGTGTGGGACAGTGCCAGATTCCCACAGCATTCTTGTGTAATGTTCAGTGGTTTATTTGAGTTGTGTTTGGTTATACTGCTCTCTTGACTGGCCTATGTTCACTGGGCTTGATTGACTTAGGCCTGAGGGCAGTCTCTGAAAGCTAAAGTAGAAAGAAAAGCTTCCAGAGGATGAGGAGCCTGAACAGTGAGCAGTATGTAGTAATCTTGTGATTGCTGAGAAGTTTTAAAACATGATGAATAAGTCTGTTACAGGCTTAGAACTAGTGTCATCTCTACAGTGTTCCGATACATATCACATATTTAAGTATACGTCAAGCTGGTGAGAACATATCACACTGGATTCAGCAGCAAGGCTTCTCCAACTATATCTTTCAAACCTGTGACCTCTTCCATGTAGGAGGGCAAGGGCATCAGGTGCATGGATACACCATCAACTGCATGTTCTCCTCGAAGTCACTCACCACCTTGCCTTTGAGATATATTGCCATTCCATCACTGTTGATGGGTCAAAATTCTGGAACTCCTTTTATATCAGGACTGTGTATAACCCTACAACCCAAGGACTGCAACAGTTCAAGGAGACAGATCACCACATGCTCCACTGTCATTGAGGATGGTCACCAAATGCTGACCCAGCCAGCTATGTCTACATCCTATGAATGAATTGAAAAAGGGCAAATAAGTAAGGCAAGTTTCTTTGGTCTGATTATTATTTCATGCTTGCTGATAGAAAGCCTGTGCATTAAGGTATTCTGGCAATCTAGTTTGAATTACCAAACATGCAGGAATTAATTAATCTTCCAGATACCGCTATGAGAAATCCCTGTGAAAAAAGTAGCATAAAGACAATAAAAGAATTGTGGTTTAAAAAAGGTTTTGAACATTATGGTTCACTATTTATGGAAGTATTCGACATGTAGATCAGAGTTTGCTTGCCTGACAGTCAAAGTTCAGCCAATCAGCCTTTCCATGTGGTGTAGGCAGACGCATAAGAACGTAAAAACCATGAGTCAGACGAGGCCTCAAGCCTGTTCCACTATTTGATATGATCATGGCTGGACTCATCTTGGCCTGAACTCTGCTTTCCTCCCAGCTCCCCTTAATCCTTCAACCTCCTCAGACTTTTCAATGTCCCAGCATCCACTGCACACTACGGTAGTGAATTCCACATTCCAGAGAAGTAATTTCTCCTCTGGTTTAAATCTGGTTCCGTTGAAACGAGGACATGCCGCAACCCAAAGGACTAGCCACACTACCATACATCAGGAACATTTCCAAACTGACAGCCAGACTACTGTGACCACTAGGACTCATAACAGCACACAAACCAACAGCCACTCTCAGACAACAACTCACCAAAACGAAGGACCCGATACCCAGCATGAGCAAAACCAACGTAGTGTACAAAATCCCATGCAAGGACTGCACAAAACACTACATAGGACAAACAGGAAGACAGCTAACGATTCACATCCATGAACACCAACTAGCCACAAAACGACATGACCAGCTCTCCTTAGTAGCCACATACGCAGATGACAAGCAACATGAATTTGACTGGGACAACACTACTATTATAGGACAAGCCAAACAGAGAACAGCCAGGGAATTCCTAGAGGCAAGGCATTCATCCACAGATTCAATCAATAAGCACATCAACCTGGACCCAATATACCGACCACTGCAACGGACAGCTGGAACTGACAACTGGAAGCGGCAGATTCAAACCACTACAAATGCTGGAGTAAGGATCACAGAAGTGTTTCACAGGAGGCTCCCAAGCACTGAGGATGTCACCTAGACAGGGGACGAAACGTCTGCAACACAAATTCCCAGCTCGGCGAACAGAACCACAACAATGAGCATAGGTTGGCTTGAAAAAAGTGAATGATCACAGGGGGTTAGCAGAGGGCATATAGAATCATAGAGTCATACAGCACAGAACAGATCCTTCAGTCTAACCAGTCCATGCCGACCATAATCCCACACTAAACTAGTCTCACCAGCCTGCTCCTGACCCATATCCCTCCAAATTGTTCCTATTCATGCACTTATCCAAGTGTCTCTTAAAAGTTGTAACTTTGTTCACATTCATCACGTCCACAGGAGGTTCATTCCACATTTTGTAAACCCCCTCTTTGTAAAACAATTGCCCCTCGTGTCATCGTTAAATCTTTCTCCTCTTCCCTTAAAATTGTGGCCCCTAGTCTTGAAATCTTCCATCCTAGAGACAAGACACCGTACCAGCAACCCTCCTGGCCCTTTCTGCAGGTGACAAAAATCCAAACGTGCAGAGCACATTTTCCTATGTTGAGAATTTCCTCAATTCTGTGTTCCTCACTTAAAAGCAAAAATTCAACCTGAAATGCATGAAGATCACCCTAAACACACAAGCATTTTCAATAGAAATCTGAAACTAGGAATGAAAATATTCAGTCAGACTGAATCTGTTCAAATACCATCATAAGGTTTTAACTTAAATTCAATGAAGCTTATCATTTTGATCTTAGAAGTTATCATAAACAGATATTCCGCTGTGGGGAGCAAGTGAGAACTACAGATGCTGGAGATCAGAGCTGAAAATGTATTGCTGGAAAAGCGCAGCAGGTCAGGCAGCATCCAAGGAACAGGAGATTCGACGTTTCAGGCATAAGCTCTTCTTCAGAGATATTCTGCTATGTCAATAAAAGCCCAACTGTTTCATTCCTTCTACCTCCTGCTGGCCTGATCTGTACATTTATTTTTCATGCTCTCTGATGTGGATAGGGAAAGTACGCTGGTGCTACCTCCAACAGTAAGCACTTTCATGAACTGACTCAAAAATTGGAATATAGGAGGCAAGTCTGAAATTCCCAGGAAATGTTCCTGATGTATGGTAGTGTGGCTAGTCCTTTGGGTTGCGGCATGTCCTCGTTTCAACGGAACGAGGACATGCCACAACCCAAAGGACTAGCCACACTACCATACATCAGGAGCATTTCTGAACTGACAGCCAGACTACTGTGACCACTAGGACTCATAACAGCACACAAACCAACAGCCACTCTCAGACAACAACTCACCAGGATGAAGGACCCGATACCCAGCAGGAGCAAAACCAATGTAGTGTACAAAATGCCATGCAAGGACTGCACAAAACACTACATAGGACAAACAGGAAGACAGCTAACAATCCGCATCCATGAACACCAACTAGCCACAAAACGACATGACCAGCTCTCCTTAGTAGCCACACATGCAGATGACAAGCAACATGAATTCGACTGGGACAACACTACTATTATAGGACAAGCCAAACAGAGAACAGCCAGGGAATTCCTAGAGGCATGACACTCATCCACAGATTCAATCAATAAGCACATCAACCTGGACCCAATATACCGACCACTGCAGCGGACAGCTGAAACTGACAACTGGAAACGGAAGATTCAAACCACTACAAATGCCGGAGGAAAGATCACAGAAACGCTTCACAGGAGGCTCCCAAGCATTGAGGATGTCATCTAGACAGGGGACGAAATGTCTGCAACACAAATTCCCAGCTCGAACCACAACAGAAAGCATCCGAGCTACAAATCTTCTCCCAAACTTTGAACAACCTATGCTCAGTTCTACACCATGGCATTGTATTACCAACTTGGTACCATCTCACACCAACCCATTCCCTTTAATCACTTCCCTTTGCCCTTGCACCATCCATTCTAACTCATCTAGTATTGCCAGTGGACAGGTTTCAGGATCCATACTAAGATCAAGTCTAATAATAAACTTAGTATTTCCAAAAAGACTATCTCTTTGATTAAAAAAAACATTAATTTTAAATTCCTTTAATCTGTTGTAATCTTAAAGGACTCTGCTCCCACAGCTCTCTCTGGCAAGGAGTTCCAAAGACTCCCAAACCTCTGAGAGAAGCAATTCTTCCTTATTTCAGTCTTAAACTGGTGCCTCTTAAATCTGAGTCTATGCCTTCGGGTCCTAGACTCTTCCATGAGAGAAGATATCTTCTCAGCATTTACCCTGTCAAGCTCCTTAAGAACTGTATATGTTTCAATAAGGCCACCTCACATTTTTCTAAATTCGAATGAGTAGAGTCCCAACCTGTTTAGCTTTTGCTCATAACACAATCCCTCCATACTGGGCATCATCCTAGTGAACCTTTTCTGAACTGCCTTCAATGAGATACTATATTTATTGAAATATGGGAGCCAAAACTGTGCAGAGTGCTCCTAGATGTAGTCTCACCATTGCCTTCTGTAGTTGTAGTGAGATATCTTTTTTCTTATACACCAGCCTGCTTGAGATAAGGGCCAACATTCCATTAGCCTTTCTAACTAGAATCTCTTGAGTGTGGAAACAGTCCATTTGGTCCATCAAGTCCAATACTGCAATTATGCATCAGCTTTCTGTGTTTCATGCTCAAGTTTCCCCAAGTATCTTTGTTTTGTAGTTTCCGGCAAAATCTTTCTCCATTTAAATAATATGTTGTCCTTTAGTTCTTCATTCCAAAATGAACAACTTCTCATTTTCCCACATTAGGCTTCATTTGCCAATGTTTCATCTACTTACTTAACCAACAACTATCTCTGTGTGCATCGTGTAACAGGGAAGTGTGGGGCTGGGCACTGCACAGCAGTGCTATGAATATCATTAGATTTCAGAGTGAATGATCCATATCTCAGAAAATAAAATCACCACCGTGCATGCAATTAAGATTGTGAAACACAAACAGGTAGTGACCAATCACCCTTCATTTTTATAACGAGTCACATAGGTTATATATATCATTGGCTCCTTGAATACAGAGTCTTAGAGATGTACAGCACGGAAACAGACCCTTCGGTCCAACTCGACTATGAAGACCAGATATTCCAACCTAATCTAGTCCCAGCTGCCAGCACCCAGCCCATATCCTGGCCCCACCCTTCCTACTAATATATCCATCCAGATGTCTTTTAAATGTTGTAATTGTACTAGTCTCCACCACTTCCTCTGGCAGGTCATTCCATGCACGTACCATCCTCTGTGTGAAAAAGTTGCTCCTTAGGTCTCTTTTATATCTTTCCCCTCTCAGCCTAAACCTATGTCCTCTAGTTCTGGACTCCCCCACCCCAGGGAAAAGACCTTGTCTATTTACCCAATCCATGTCCCTCATGATTTTATAAACCTCTGTAAGGTCACCCCTCAACCTCTGACACTCCAGGGAAAACAGCCTCAGCCTATTCAGTCTCTTCCTATAGCTCAAATCGTCCAGCCTTGCCAACATCCTTGTAAATCTTTTCTGAAGTCTTTTAGGTTTCACAACATCCTCCTGATAGGAGGAAGACTAGAATTGCACGCAATATTCCAAAAGTGGCCTAACCAATGTCCTGCACAGCTGTAACATGACCTCCCAACTCATATGCTCAATGCACTGGCCAATACCAGAAAGCATACTAAATGCCTCCTTCGCTATCCTATCAATCTGCACTTGACTTTTAAGGAGCTATGAACCTGCACTCCAAGGTCTCTTTGTTCAGCAACACTCCTCGGACATTACCATTAAGTGTATACCTTGTGGGCGGCACGGTGGCACAGTGGTTAGCACTGCTGCCTCACAGCGCCTGTCGACCCGGGTTCAATTCCCGACTCAGGCGACTGACTGTGTGGAGTTTGCACGTTCTCCCCGTGTCTGCGTGGGTTTCCTCCGGGTGCTCCGGTTTCCTCCCACAGTCACAAAGATGTGCGGGTTAGGTGAATTGGCCAAGCTAAATTGCCCGTAGTGTTAGGTAAGGGGTAAATGTAGGGGTATGGGTGGGTTGCGCTTCGGCGGGTCGGTGTGGACTTGTTGGGCCGAAGGGCCTGTTTCCACACTGTAAGTCTAATCTATAAGTCCTGCTAAAATTTGCTTTCCCAAAATGCAGCACCTCGCATTAATCTAAATTAAACTCCATCTGCCACTCCTCAGCCCATTGGCCCATCTGATCAAGATCCCATTGTAATTGGAGGTAGCCTTCCTCACTGTCCACTATACCTCCAATTTTGGTGTCATCTGCAAAGTTACTAACTATATTTCTTATGCTCACATCCAAATCATTTATATAAATGATGAAAAATAGTGGACTTAGCACTGATCCTTGTTGCACTCCACTGGTCACAGGCCTCCAGTCTGAAAAACTGCCCATCATCACCACCCTCTGTCTTCTACCTTTGAGCCTGTTCTGTATCCAAATGGCTAGCTCTCCCTGTATTCCATGGGATCTAACCTTGCTACCCAGTCTCCCATGGGAAACCTTATCGAATGCCTTACTGAAGTCCATATAGATCATGTCCACTGCTCTGCCCTCATCAATCCTCTTTGTTACTTCCTCAAAAAACTCAATCGAGTTTGTGAGACAAGATTCCCCACACACAAAGCCATGTTGACTATCCCTAATCAGTCCTTGCCTTTCCAAATACATATGCATCCTGTCCCTCAGGATTCCCTTCAACAACTTGCCTACCACCAACATCAAGTTCACTGGTCTATAGTTCCCTGGCTTGTCCTTACCACCCTTCTTAAACAGTGGCACAACATTAGCCAACCTCCAGTCTTCCGGCACTTCACCTGTGAGTACCAATGATACAAATATCTCAGTAAGAGGTCCAGCAATCACTTCTCTAGCTTCCCGCAGAGTTCGAGGGTACACCTGATCAGGTCCTGGGGATCTATCCACTTTTATGCATTTCAAGACACCCAGCACTTCCTCCTCTGTAATACGGAAATTTTGCAAAGTGGCTCCCTCTATTTCTCTACAGTCTATATCTTCCACGTTCTTTTCCACAGTAAATACTGATGCAAAACACTCATTTAGTATCTCCCCATTTCCTGCAGCTCCACACAAAGGACACCTTGCTGATCTTTGAGGGGCCCTATTCTCTCCCTAGTTACCCTTTGTCCTTACTGTATTTGTAAAAACCCTTTAGATTCTCCTTATTTCTATTTGCCAAAGCTATCTCATGTCCCCGTTTTGCCCTCTTGATTACTCTCTTAAGTTTACTCCTACTTCCTTTATACTCTTCTAAGGATTCACTCGATCAATCCTGTCTATACCTGACATTTGCTTCCTTCTTTTTCTTAACCAAACCCTCAATTTCTTTAGTCATCCAGCATTCCCTATACCTACCAGCCTTCCCTTTCACCCTGACAGGAATATACTTTCTTTGGATTCTTGTTATCTATTTCTGAAGGCTTCCATTTTCTAGCCATCCCTTTACCTGTGAACATCTGCTCCCAATCAGCTTTCGAAAGTTCTTGCCTAATACCATCAAAATTGGCCTTTCTCTAATTTAGAACTTCAACTTTTAGATCTGGTCTATCCTTTTCCATCACTATTTTAAAACTAATAGAGTTATGGTCGCTGGCTCCGAAGTGCTCCCCCACTGACACCTCAGTCACCTGCCCTGCCTTATTTCCCAAGAATGGGTCAAGTTTTGCACCTTCTCTGGTTGGTATATGTACATACTGAATCAGAAACTTTTCTTGTACATGCTTGACAAATTCCTCTCCATCTAAACACTTAACACTACGGCAGTCCCAGTCTATGTTTGGAAAGTTAAAATCCCCTACCATAACCACCCTATTATTCTTACAGATAACTGAGATCGCCATACAAATTTCTCAATTTCCTGCTGAGTATTCGGGGGTCTCTAATACAATTCCGATAAAATGATCATACCTTCCTTATTTCTGAGTTCCACCCAAATAACTTCCCTGGATGTATTTCCAGGAATATCCTCCCTCAGTACATCTGTATTGCTACCCCTTATCGAAAACGCCACTCCCCGTCCTCTCTTGCCTTCCTTTCCTGTCCTTCCAGTAACATTTGTATCCTGGAACATTAAGCTGCCAGTCTTGACCATCCCTGATCCATGTTTATATAATTGCTATGATATCCCAGTCCCATGTTCCTAACCATGCCCTGAGTTCATCTGCCTTCCCGTTAGGCGTCTTGCATTGAAATAAATGCAGTTTAATTTATCAGTCCGCCCTTGTTCTCTGCTTTGTTCCTGCCTGCCCTGACTGTTTGACTCACTTCTTTTCTCAAATGTATCAGTCTCAGATTGAAATCTTTCCTTACTTTCTCCCTGGGTCCCACCCCTCCACCTTACAAGTTTAAATCCTCCCAAGCAGCTCTAGCAAAGCTCCCTGCCAGTATATTAATCCCCTTCCAATTCAGGTGCAATCCATCCTTAATGTACAGGTCATTCTGCCCCAGAAGAGCCTCACAGCGCCAGGTTCAATTCCAGGCTTGGGCAACTGTTTGTGTGGAGTTTGCACATTCTCCCCGTGCCTGCATGGGTTTCCTCCGGGTGCTCTGGTTTCCTCCCACAATCCAAAGATGCGCAGAACAGGTGGATTGGCCACACTAAATTGCCCATAGTGTTTGGTGCATTGGTCAGAGGGAAATGGGTCTGTGTGGGTTTCTCTTTGGAGGGTCAGTGTGTACTTGTTGAGCCGAAGGCTGTAGGGATTATAATCGAATCTAATCTAATCGAATCTAAATTAAAAGAGATTTCAATTATCCAAAAATGTAAATCCAACTCCCATACACCAGCTCCTCAGCCATGCATTTATCTATTCCTCCCCTCACTAGCTTGTAGCACTGGAAGTAATCCTGAATACATTAACAAGTATGTATATATTAGGTTTTCATATAGTTGTTTATATTATAGAATTTAGCAGTATTTTGTGATTGTGTATAAAATGTATTTTAGTTTTGTGAGCAGTGAAATGTAATTGTACTGCGGCTCACTGCCCCAAGGATGCAGCCTGGTTTCAGTTTGCTGCTGAAATACTGATCGTAAAATCTATTTATATTTACACATCCGATGAGTGATGGCCATAGAATTATAGAACCCCACTGAGATAAGTCCTCACATGTACAGCTATCCAAGATTTGGCTGAGGAAGCCCTGCTGTTTGAGTTGAGGGAAATTTAATCCCAGACCACAAGCTGAATCAATCAAACAAGCCAGATACAACTGAATAACAACAATTGAATCAGTGGGTTGCGCCTCAGTCTAGAAGGATAAAAACATTCCACTTTCAGGATTGAAGCTTCAGTGGTCTCACACATATTTCCAGATCCATCCCGATCACAGTAGATAGCAATGGTTAACCCAATTCTGCTATGAGACTATCAGGGAATTATTCATATTTGTCCAGCATTAAGTGGGTGGGGAGACAGACAGATACACATAAGCCTGCCTTAGTGTGTCCCTTGATATCTGTTACATCTATGGTATTAGGTTATAGGGAATATCATTGCTTATCTAACACTGCCTGTAGCATTGACCTGCAGGCATTTCTGATATTCAAGCAATATTCTCTCAGGTGTAGGGTTATAGATAATAGCAGGAACAGTACAGTTAACCATTTTGCTTCTAATGGCGTATCTATATCCAAAAAGCAGCAAATCCATGATCCTGGGTTTAACGTTTTATCATGATGTTATTATAGGATATTTGCAGAGAGGTTGGACAGAGTCTTTCATGTAAGTTCCCTATCCAATCTTCCACTTTCATTTACTGTGGATTATGGAAAAGGCCAATTTAAAGTTGTCAGACAGATGGAAACAGTCCAAAAAGAGGGAGGGATATCATTAATCCCATATTTTTCTGAATCGGCAGCATCTCATTTACACTCAGGAGTATTTATGGAGGTCAGCTACTGAGAGTTCAAAGATCCTGGCCAATAGGTGAAAGTGAATTTAAAGGTAATGTTTAGAACCCAGCTGATGTTACTGCTGGATAAGTCAGATCTTAGAATACAATCTGCCTTGACAAATCACATTTTGTTTCTTGTTAACACAGCAGTCCTTCACTGAGATTGAAGCACACAAGTCAGCAGATTTGGTTTTAACAATAAAACAGAAGTTTATTATACAAAAACAAAATGAGAATAAAATAAACCAAACCAAGTTATCTAAATATACCATAGTTTGAAAGGTTCCAAAATACACAGCAAAACAATGAACTATCTAATCTCCAACACCAACATCTTCCCATTAATCAAAAGCTGCAGAAATGTTTTTTTTTCTTTATCAATATCTAGGTTTGACATGATTGTATCTTCTCAGCTCTGGCCCTGTGAGCTGTGAAAATGTCTTGCTTGAATCCTCATACAGCTGAGGGCTAAGACATTCACAGTCTTTATTTACTTCCTAAACCGCTCTGAACAATCTCCTTTTTTTTGAGGAGACACTTGATTGCATCTGACATCAGGCATATCCCAACATTGTATTCAATTCCCCTTGTTTCTTGGAAGATGCGGAGGAGGATAAATGGGGAAAAGTCAGGCTCCAGTCTGAAAAGAAACATTTGTCAGGGTATGCTGCAACTTATTCACCTCTTCCACCAGCTCCAACTCCGAAAATGGGATTAGAATGGTTAGGAACTTGTCTTTGACCTGCGATTTTGATGGACTGAAGGGCCTTTTTCTGTGCTGTAGACCTCTCTGGCTCCATGATTCTGTCCACAGGCTCCCTTTCTACCATCTTCATGCTTTACTCTGACTAGAACATGAGCAGTCAGAAGTTATAAATAATTGTGTGTAAAGATAAAGCAGCTCAATTGGCATCTGAAACAGAATGTTGCATAAGGTAATGGTTCGGAATGGTTCATGTTCATCTTACATTGACCCCATTCATTCAGCTAATGTCATACACAGTCTGTGGGTGGAGACAAAGAAGTCCTACTCAAGCTGTCAGACAGAGCAGATGCATATGTCCCAGCCCACCAAGGTTCTGGTAGTTATGTCTGACTAAATGTGGTTGTTTTTTTCTCAACTTGTGGAATGTGAGTGTTTCTGGCTGGCCCATCCCTAGTTGCCCTTGAGAAGGTGGTGGTGAGCTGCATTCTTGAACCACTGCAGTCCACATACTGTAGTTTGACCCACAATGCTCTTAGGGAATGAATTCCAGAATTTTGACCCAATGACGATGTACAAATTACAATGTATTTCCAAGTCAGGAAGGTGAGTGGCTTGGAAGGGAACATGCAGGTGGTGTTCCCAAGTACCTGTTGCCCTTGATCTTCGAGATGGAAGTGGTCATTAGTCTGGAAAGTGCTGTCTAAGGTTCTTTGGTGAATTTCTGCAGTGCTTCGTGTAGATTGTACACACAGCTGCTACTGGGTGTCAGTGGTAGAGGGAATGAATGTTAATGGACGTGGTGCCAATCAAGTGGGCTATTTTGTCCTGGATAGTATCAAGCTTCTTGTGTGTTGTTGGAGTCTCACTCATCCAAGGGAGTATTCCATCACACTCCTGACTTGTGCCTTGCAGATGCATTTATTGCGATCAT
Source organism: Hemiscyllium ocellatum (assembly GCF_020745735.1). NCBI lineage: Eukaryota > Metazoa > Chordata > Chondrichthyes > Orectolobiformes > Hemiscylliidae > Hemiscyllium > Hemiscyllium ocellatum. Next base: position 14,015,597 of record NC_083439.1, read on the forward strand.
GCTTCTTGCTATCTAAGAACAATGCCTCTTTTAGACTGTATTATATGCTTTACCACCAATCACTAGATAGGTTCAAGACAAAACAAAGTGAGTAAGGTAGTGAACTACCGCACCCTACCCTTTCCCAGTACCACCTACTGGTGGAGGAGACAAATACCAGCAGGTGGTAACAATGGTCATCTGGGAGGAGAGCACAGAAAAATGATGGGCTGAATATTCCCGCATGAGTCACAATCTCTGCGTTGAATTTCCAGCATGAACCCTGATCCTGACAGTGGCGATCATTCTTTCTGGAGGGTAGCTAGGCATGAAGCTATTTCTGCAAGGCCTGTGCAGTTAGGGGTGGTGATCATATCCTCATGTCAGGAGGCCTACCTAACATGACATGAGGATAGTGCCAGCAGCCACCCTCAATGTCAGGCCAATGTTAGGAGTGACAGCCACTGGAGGTGACTTCATGAGGCCAGTGGCTGGCTTTACAGTGATAACTACATCAATAAAACCATCAATCTCCAGGAGGTGGATCCAATGGTGTACTTTCTACTTGGAGGAGACTTGAGCACTGCGATTACTTCCAAGGTACCAAGATTGACAGCAAGTCAAGGACAGAGATATTATGAGGGTTGGAGAATAACTTGGACATTGACTCTTGAATTTTGTGAAGCCAACTTTGCTCAATTTCTGTACTTCTGACTGTGAGAGGCCTGGATGGCAGCAAAATATTTTGAATTAATTTCTACAACAAGGTCTAATTGCCCCATGAAGTGTCAATCCCAGCTGCCCATTGTTGCTGGACAGGTGCATCCTGCTGGGAGCCTACCTTCAGAGGCAGGAACATGACTTGGAGCTTCCTGACACAAACTGATCCCATTGGAACTAATTCAATGAGGTGGCTGCCCTTAGTAATTACATAATTAAAGCATTCAACTATCTGTCATTTGCAGTTATGATCTTTTTATTTATTTGTGAAATGTAAACAATTTATTGCCCATACCTGATACTCTTCAGGAGTAGTGATGATTGATGTGAACCATTGAATGGTCTCAAGATGTCGTTCTTAAAATCAGAGGGATCAAAGGGTCTGGGGAGAAAGGGGAAACAGAATATAGAATTGGATGATCAGCCATGATCATATTGAATGGCAGAGCAGGCTCGAAGGGCCGAATGGCTACTCCAGCTCCTGATTTCCATATTTCTATGTGGTGTAGATTCATCAACAGCGATGTTGGGTGAGGGCATTCCAGGATGATGCCTCAGTGATGATGAAGGAATGACATTAGGTTTCCAAGTGAGGGCTGTGTGTGACTTGGGTGTGGTGGCGTTTCCATTACATGTCTTTCTCGGTCATGGGCTTCTAAGGTGTTGTTGGAGGAGCCTGGCAAGTTGTTCCTGTGCAATATTGGGGATGGTACACCCTGCTGTCACTGAGCATCAATGATGGAAGGACAGAAACATTTAAGACAGTGGATGGGATGCTCAGCGATGACATTGAAGCAATGCTGGACTCGTACTGCAGTTTTACCGGCATCTTGAAAGGGATAACGGTTTAATGTTTCATGTGGAATCTTTCATTAACTGTAGCATTTATCCTACGTGCATGCACTGACACTTACATGAGTATATTCCAAGAAGTGCGACATACTCACTGTGTAGTCTCGTCATGCTGTCACTGACTTTTTTCCTAGTGAACACTCTTTTCATTCCGTTTCAATCTGATAATAGTTATTTACTGCCAGTTGTTGCCTCTTATCTCATTGGGCAGAATTTTAATTTCATTTCCTTGACCCTGTCAGGTTGGCCCCTCTGTTAGGAGCCTCACCTGATTTACAAAGCTTTCATTTCAAACATTAAAGGGTTATCATCCCTCCTGGATCCAGTCAAATGTTTTCTTTTTAGGGGCTTTTTTAATGGGTAAATTTGATTCAGTTAATAACGGAGGTGGAATACTAATTGGGCGATTAGCACAGCATCACTGACCTCTCCCACACGGTAGCTTCCGGACTTTTCTATTATCTTTCAGCCCACGGCGTGCACTCCACTCTCAGGCATTGTGTGCCCAAGTCAGAAATCTCTGAGCAGAATAGAGAAGAGAGAATTTTACATTGGATTTTACAACCTTGAATTGAAATGCCCTCCCGGGCCATCCATAATCTTTCTTCACACTGAACAAAAACCGAAAGAGCTGTGGATGCGGCAAATCAGAAACAAAAATAGAAATTGCTGGAAAATCTCAGCAAGTCTGGCAACATCTGTGGAGAGAAATCAGAGAAAAGTCTGTTCTGAGGAAAGGTCACTCAAACAGAAATGTTAACTCTGATTTCTCCCCACAGATGCTGCCAGCTTTTCCAGCAATTTCTATGGCTAGGATAAATACGCAAAGTCTTTTCCCTGGGGTTGGGCAGTCCAGAACTAGAGGGCATAGGTTTAGGGTGAGAGGAGAAAGATATAAAAGAGACCTAAGGGGCAACGTTTTCACACAGAGAGTGGTACGTGTACAGAATGAGTTGCCAGAGGAAGTGGTGGAGACTGGTACAATTGCAACATTTAAGAGGCATTTGGATGAATATATGAATAGGAAGCGTTTGGAGGGATATGGGCCAGGTGCTGGCAGGTAGGACTAGATTGGGTTGGGATATCTGGTCGACATGGACGTATTGGACTGAAGGGTCAATTTCCGTGCTGTACATCTCTATGACTCTATGACACTGATGTCGTTTTGACTTCTTGGAAATACTAGCTACAATTTCCAGGTCAGTAGGGATAGTTGGGATGACCAGAGGAAGCTTACTGACCTTATCAATGCAGTCTATCTTTCATCACAGTGTCAAATACTAGCCTGACGCATTAAACACTCTGCCAGATGTTATAGTTATTGAATTGGACTCATCACACTAATCAAGGAGGAGTGAATAATCAAACCAAGAGTGATCACAGAGCAATAACTGGACACATGCATCCTTGTCCCCAAACACTAGTTAAGGACAAAGATGAACCAAGTTTTTAACAAATGCCCTTTACAAATATAGACAATGGTACAAGTTTGAATAATACCTCTGCCAGCATGGTATCTGTTGTAATCGTATCCAGGGGAAGCTCCTGCGATACATTGGGTTAATTCACCTTCATCAATTCTTCTTGCTGGTATTCGTTTAAGTTAGTGATAACAAGTGGAGATGGATTTCCACACAAAGTATTCAGCAAAAGTGAGAGTCAGTCTTGATAAACATAGTATTTAATAGCCAGTTACTTTACATTTAAGTTACATGAGCGTCCTTTATAAGATTAGGCTACTTACTACTTAGACTACTTACAGTGTGGAAACAGGCCCTTCGGCCCAACAATTCCACATTGACCCGCCGAAGCGCAACCCACCCATTCCCCTACATCTCACATTATACTTGAAAGTAACTGCATAGAACTGTCAGCCACATAGCCCTAACACTGAACTGGAACCAAATTAAATCATGAGTTAGCTCACTCCTAGTGGATTATATCCTGTAGGTGTAGCTTATCTCATGATGTCAATTCACACTTTCAGGCACAAACTGCATTGATAACAGAAAGACTCAGGACACCCACTGTAGATAACCCCCATTGTTAACTGAAATACAGGGCACTCTATGTACCAACTTAACCTTTCCTCTTCTACCACTGAAACATCAAAAGTTGAATGCTGGTTGAATAATTCTACTCAAGACTGATCCCTGTCAAATGGTAGCTGAATAATTTCAACCACACCATGATATGCCATGAAGAGGTGAGTTTGAGCTATCTCAGGATACTGTGAAGGGACTTGGATCAAAATTCTGCCTCCAAATCTAAGTTATCCTTTCAAGGTGTTCATTGAAGTTTCAACCACCTCAGGAGATACATGCCAGTTTGGATTCTCCTTCGGAGTTGGAAACCCGACACCAGGAAAGTCTCCAAATCCTGACAGTGCATCATGTTGGAAGTAGACTCTGAAGCAGGTTTTCAGCATTAAGTCAATCAGCAGTCAGAGAGTGGGCTCCCAGGGTCAATAGTTGGCTAACCCTAGCAGTCACACATTAACATTGCCACATTTCCAGGGGAGAGGTGCTGATTTATATTGGAAAGAGAGAGGAGGTAGGAGATAGTGAGGACTGCAAGATGCTGGAGAGTCAGAGTCGATAAAGTGTGGCGTTGGAAAAAACACAGCAGGCCAGACAGCATCCAAGGAGCAAGAGAGTAGATGATTTAGACATAAGCCCTTCATCAGGAATGTGGAGGGGGAAGGGGGCTGAGAAATATATGGGGGTGATGGGACTCAGGGAAAGGTAGGTGGGATAGTGATAGGTAGGTGCAGGTAGGAGGTGATTATGATAGGAAGTTTGGAGTGGATAGGTGGGAAGGAAGTTGAACAGGATGCCTCCATCTTGCGGTTATACAAGAAATACAAAGAGGTCATAACTTTACATCTTTGGCATTGCTCTGAATTGGGATGCTCTTCAGAGGGTTGATGCAGGCTTAATGGGCCAAATGACCTCTATCTGCACAGCAGGGATTCTCATGATCCTCTCACCCATGATCCTATTGAATAGTGGACTTCGATGGACCAAATGGCCTCCTTGTCCTGATTCTTATGATCTCATTAACAAGTCCATGAATAGCAGGAACCACTGCCTCCCTGTGGTGCTGCTGAGCACTGCACAGCTGCCTCTCTTGGGCAGAATGAGACATAGTTTTGAGGTGGAAGAGGGTAAGGTTTCCTCATGCTAACCAACGATCTCTGGCCAATAGGCTGGCTCCAGGCTGCTGCATTGTTTCCTAATATCTTCAGGGGACTTGAAGACCAACTGGAAAATTCTAGATGGCCGCTGACGACAGACGTTATAGGCTTTTAATGAAATTAGAGCAGGCAGCTCTAATGCCCTAAGCCTCACCTCCGGGAGAAATGGCCTTGGGATTGCCATCCAGCAATGCCACTGCACCTGTTGCCATCAGCAACAAATGTCCTCCCTCACGGCTCCTCTAACAGACTTCAAACAAACTTTAAGCAACTTTAGATGAGATTGCATTGATACAATTCTTCTGTTGACTTTGCCTTTGTTGAGAATTTGGCAGGGGTAAGTGCAGCTCCTGAAGAGAGGAGTGCTGTGTTTTCCTGAACATCTCCATGAGAGACGGCTTTTACCAGCTTTGTGAGGCGCACTGTTCTTCCCAGTTTGCTTTCCTGTGTCAGACGTCCATACTATTTCGCCGGCACGATTCATTCATGCCTGTGTGTCACTGCACCCTAGTGATCTGTGGGGTTCTATGTTGTTTCTACATGCATCTGATTAATGACGACATTTGCAAAAAGGATGGTGTTGTGCCCACAGTAGGATTTAAGCATCACCTGCAGAGTTGAATTGAATGATGCATGGAAAAGTTAGCTTTACAGTCTGACCTTCTTACTCACCAAGAGTTAAGCATACACCACCCCCTCCCCCCGCACCCCCCCACCCCCAATTCCCACCCCATGAGCATTTGGTAGATGTTAAGTGCATTTTTGGATTTCCAGTAATTCTCTTATGACCAGGAATGTTGGAGATGAAAGCAAAAAGATTGGAATGACCCGGAAGAAGGTTGCTGTGATGTGTCGGGAATTGTGGAAGATGACATTTTGTATTCCAAACAGACTTTCTTCCCTGTAGGGTGTGATCCATGGAGCCTCGTTTTACCCCAGCACAAATGACATAAAACATTAGAGAGCTCATCAGGGAGTTGATGGCTTAATAATATTATCACTAGACCGTTAATTCAGAAATCCTGGTGAAGGGCTTTTGCCCGAAACGTCGATCTTCCTGCTCCTTGAATGCTGTCTGATCTGCTGTGCTTTTCCAGCACCACCCTAATCTTGACTGTTAATCCAGAAACCCAGATAATGTTTCAGGGACCAGTGTTCGAACCCCGCCATGGCAGATGGTTGAATTTGAATCCAATAAATATCTGGAATTAAGAATCTAAAGACTACTATAAATCCATTGCCAATTGTCAGGAAAGACCCATCTGGTTTACTAATGCTGTTTAGGGAAGGAAATCTGCCATCCTTACTTGGTGTGACCTACACGTGACTCCAGACCCAGAGCAATGTGGTTGACTCTCAACTATCCTATGGCAATGAGGGATGGGCAATAAATGTTGCCCAGTCAGTGATGCCCTCATCCCATGAATGAATAAAGTGAATGATCTGGAGTGATTCAATGGAACTCTTCTTGACATGACCATATTAACATTACATTGCAATTACATGTCTCTGATGAACTCTACTGAAACAAGTCAAAATGCTGCATGGTTTCTTCCAATCCAATTCACTGCAGAACATTGCCAGCACAATACTGGACAGGTTGTGATGGTGTAGGGATGAGTATTTTATTGTGGGACAGGGTGTGTTGATGTTGAAAATGCACCTGATTCTGAGACAGACTACCATAATATAGGAACTGGTCAGTTCGACTGAGAAGGGGTTGGTGCTGCAACATTGAGGGAGGTTTGAGTTCAAGATGGCCCATCACAGCTATTTTATAAAAATCACTTGAAAATGAAGCAAAACCACTGCTGGTTCTTATTGATAGTAACTTCTGTCAGGCATCAAACCACAAATGACAAGAAACTATGTTCACTGCCGTCAGTCCGTGATTGAATCCTCTCTGGCTTGTTTTATGGTGTCAATGTCACTTTTGTTTGTTTCAGAGTACAGTTACTGTGCTGTTGAAAATCCTTCATCAGCAGTTCTACAGTAGAAGATCTGTTTAGGAGGACTTCGGGATCTTTCAGATTGATTTAGCTCATCCACCCAAGCTATACCCCTGATGTACCATTGAACTGAATTTTTAATATGTCTGTAGTTTCTGACCCCTCTGCACACAGAGTCCACATTGCTCATTGCACTAACGTCATCTGGTAATGTTAAATGCTCTTTTCTTTTTAATCTGTGCTCTTTGGCCTTGCTTGGTGCTCTTGATGAACCTTACCTATGCTGCTTAATATTTTCCACACCTCCATATTCCCTAAGTTTAGATTAGATTACTTACAGTGTGGAAACAGACCCTTCGACCCAACAAGTCCACACCGACCCACCTAAGCGTAACCCACCCATACCCCTACCCCTACATTTACCCCTTACCTTACACTACGGGCAATTTAGCATGGCCAATTCACCTGACCCGCACATCTTTATGATTGTGGGAGGAAACCGGAGCACCCGGATGAAACCCACGCAGACATGGGGAGAACGTGCAAACTCCCCACAGTCAGTCACCTGAGGCGGGAATTGAACCTGGGTCTATGGCGTTGTGAGGCAGCAGTGCTAAGCACTGTGCCACCGTCCCACCCACCAAGTGTCGCACTGTTTGGGCAAAATAAGGTAAAGTGATATCATATCCCTGATTTTGATTGCTCCACCATTGACGACTGTGCACTTGAATCTAATGCACTGGTCTCTGGAGATCCATCTCTTGGCCTGTCTAACTCTCTTTCCACCTTGAAGACCCTCCAGTTCCTCGTTGTCCAAGCCTTTGGCCTTCTGGCTCCAATTCCTTCTTGTATGTCTCTTTTTACAGGGCTCCTGTGAAGAGCCTCTGTTCGTTTAATGTCGTTAAATATGCTAAACAAATGAAAACAGTTGTAAATGTTCAAATCACAATGGGGTTGACGAGTTGGGAGAAGTGAGTACTATTCTGCTTGGTGATCAGCGACTAGTGGTGTGCCACAGGGATCAGTGTTGGAACTGCAACTATTCACAATTTATGCAGATAATTTGGAGTTGGGGACCACTTGTGATGTGTCAAAATTTGCGGGTGACACGAAAGATGAGTGGCAGAGCAACGTGTGCAGAGGACTGTGAAACTTTACAGAGGGAGATAGATAGTTGCAGTGAGTAGGCAAAGGTCTGGTAGATGGAGTACAATGTTAGTAAATGTGAGGTCATCCATTTTGGTAGGAGTAACAGTAAAAAGGACGACTATTTGAATGGTAAAAAATTGCAGCATGCTGCTGTGCAGAGGGACCTGGGTGTCCATGTGCATGAATCACAGAAGGTTGGTTTGCAGATGCAACAGGTCATTAAGAAGGCAAATGGAATTTTGTCCTTCATTGCTAAAGGGATTGAGTTTAAAAGCAGAGAGGTTGTGTTGCAGCTGTATAGGGTGCTGGTGAGGCCATGCCTGGGGTACTGTGTGCAGTTTTGGCCTCCTTACTTGAGAAAGGATGTACTGGCGCTGGAGGGTGTGCAGAGGAGGTTCATGAGGTTGATTCCAGAAACTGTGTATATATTTATTGGAATTTAGAAAAATGAGAGGGGATCTTATAGAAATACATAACATTATGAAGGGAATAGATAAGATAGAAGTAGAGAGGATGTTTCCACTGGTGGGTTAAACTAGGACAAAAACGCACAGCCTCAAAATTAAGGAGAGGAGATTTCGGACTGAATTGAGAAGGAACTTCTTCACCCAGAGGGCTGTGAATCTGTGGAATTCCACGCTCAGGGAAGTTCTTGAGACTTCCTCATTAATTGTTTTTATAGCTAAGTTAAATAATTTTTTGAACAATAAAAAAATTAAGGGTTATGGTGAGCGGTAAATTAAGTGGAGGTGAGGCCATGAAAAGGTCAATCATCATTTTACTGAATGTTGGGGCAGGCTCGAGGGGCCAGATAGTTGACTCCTGCTCCTTGTTCTTATGTTCCTACAATGCAATGTACTGGAGCAAGGTGAACAATAGAATGTTTTTGCTGTTGATTGATGTTTTAATGGCACTTTTTTGGGTTTCTTTAGTCAACGTCTTCAATAAACCTCTGAACTGTAACTGAAGGCAAAACTCCCTAATCACATCTCGGGGCTGGACAACTGGTTTGCAATGCAGACAGATGCTAACAATACCCATACCAGCTGAGGTCTTCGCAAACTCACCCCTCGCCCGAGGTGTGGTGCCCCTCAGGTTAAGAGAGAGCAACCCTCTGGGACTATGGTGACTTTACCTTACCCTGTCTAATGGATCCTACTGCTGGGTAACAGATGTGAAGGTCTGTATCAATTGGGGCTCAACCCATCAAAACCTCTCCACCAAGGAGCAGCTTGGGTTTATTCAGGACTTTTTGTCTTTATCCTGTCCTTTTTGATTTTTCTTTGCTGTTTTAGGCAAACAATGCTTTTTTCTCCAGTTGATTCCAGTTTCATTTCCCCCTTCTTACCACATGCAGTTGCCTATTCCTATCAATTTCCCCAGATGTGATGGACAGAGGGAAATTGACACTCCGTGTTGTTGATACAAACCTGGAGGGCCTTGTGGATGGGGTGTGTGCATGGTTAATGCCCATGGAGTGCACCCTGAGATGTTGATGCCTAGTGTCCTAGGGGAGTAAGTGGTCAACTCTCATCACCAGGTGCCCAGGCTGACGTTCATGTGAGGAATTGTTGCCATCTAGTCTCTTTGTGGTGGATGGGAGAAATGGGCAACTGTGTATCAATGGGGTGAGATGACTTACACTGAGACACTAATTCATGCAAATAGGTCTCTTACTGCTCACTAGTGAGAAGCTCTTTTTGAGGTTCAACAGTTGGCTGGAAAATGGAACGTATTGTTCTTGACACCAGAAATTGCCATAATACTGATCTCAGATGATTCTTCCAACTTTCTTGCCAATGCCTGCATCATTTGGTGACCAGGGTCAAGAGTGTGGTGTTGGAAAAGCACAGCAGGTCAGGCAGCATCCGAGGAGCAGTAGAATTGACATTTCGAGCATATGCCCTTCATCAGGATTCCTGCATCTTTTCCATTTCTTCCAGCACTACACTCTCAACTCTGATATCCAGTATCTGCTGTCCTCACTGTCTCCTCATTTGGTGGCCAGGAAGATTTCACTCTTTGTGTCAGGTCTGCCAGCCGAGGAACCAAAAAGAACGTGTACATTCTGAAGTTTGGTGGATTGGGAAGTAATGTGAAATGTTATATCTGTGAAAAATGAATGAGGGCACAGTTTACAACTCTACGTTGCAGGCTTGAAGACACTTGTCCCTGATATGTGGGAACATGCGAGATGAAAAGACAAAGTTCCAACGTTGTAAGATATCTTGGACTGAGTGAGGAGGATACAGCGCTTAGTGGGGATCGATCCCTGGGTTATGAGAAACACAACACCAATAGGAACTTTTGCAAAATGTTTCCCTGCCAGAAGTGCATTGTCTTTATTTCAATCTATTCCAGGTGTTGTTGACAGTGTTGAACCTTCTTCCCTCTGCTGCATGGTAACCCTCCAGCAAACTGCCCTGAAATCACAATATGTGCTGCCATCCTCTCTTGACAAATCTACAAACCCAATTAGCAATCACGTAAAAAGGGAAACCTAACAATCACTGTACAAGTCATTCTGCTATAACATGTGTTCCGTTTTGTGTAAATTCGCTATAACCTGATTGCCAAACTGGGGATACTGTTTCTGAAGCAAGAAGTTTTAAGGCGTGTATTGGTAATAATGCGATTCTGGCCCCATTAGTTGGAATGGTGCTGCTATTATGCGATTTTCTTAAAACATGGGATTGGACTACAGCAGAACTAACTGTATCTGAGATGCTCAGGCATTCTGTCCCTGGGATTCCTTCACTTTAGGTGTGCCTGACATTTCTTTGGTTGATAAATGTTGAAATTCATTTGAAATAAATAGCTGCCCCCATACATTTGAGCATTTACCCTTTGGAGTGGAACTTGCCTATAATTTCACCAGCAAAAGTCCTTTAAAATGTGAACAGTAGCATTATTTGATGCTGCGATGATCATGACTGCAGTTTGCCTGTCAGATGGAAATTAAGCTAGGAGAGCTCTTCATCACTTTGACTCAGCCAGTTAGTCACCCAAAGGTTAAAATGGGTCCAAATCTGTTTCACATCAACTGATGCAAGCAGGTTATACTGTATCCTGTGATCAAGGACAGAGCCTGTCATTACTTAACGTGACGTTAAGTTGTCAATATCCATCTGTCTCTCTTTCATATCCCATCCTAGCACCCTGATAAGAGTGGCAGGTCATTATTATTACACTTGAGTATTTAATTTGGGATTAGACACCCATTTAACAGGAGCTGCTTGAATTTGTCTCTCTCTGTCCCTCTTGGGTTTTGGAGAAAATTCTTGTCAATTTCACGTTTGATGAGGCTTGAGGGACAATGGATTTGCAGCGTGGAAATTGAAAATAGCAATTGGTCAAATGGCAGGAAGATCAGTGTCTGCAAGGAGCTTCTTGTATGTTTTAGTCCTCTGTTAACTTTCTGTAAAGAATTCAGTCCCTGAGCTCACTGAGCAATTACTTTGTAGAAAATGTCCCCAAAAATCTAAAAGAAAGATGAGAGCTGCCGCAAACAGATAACAGATCCAACATGATTTGGAAGATAAAAGGCAAACACTTTGGGAAGTGTTCCTTCTGCTGTCCATATGAAAAGTACCGGCTTGCTTATCGCTGAGTTAATTTATGTAAATTGTAAATTATGCGGATTGCCAGAGTGGGTTGGGTCAGGGTTGCCAACTGTGATCAGGGTAGGGTCCCCAATTAGGATTGGGTTAAAAGTGTCTGTGAGCAACAGGTTACGGTTCTTGGATGTGATTGTTTATCCCTCCAGGATTATCTTGGACACTTCAGAAATTAAACTAAATTCCCTGGTCAGAGCTGTGGGTAAAAAGTTTATGGGGTCATTACAATAAGTTATTTTTTATATTTACATTTTCTTTAAACACATTGGTTTATTAGTTAGAAAAATACTTTTAAATGAATAAGGTAGATGCGTATGGGAAAAGGCAAAACCTCGAGGCATGCATATACCCAGAATTGACAAATTGAGGTTAGAGGTGACATTAAGATCTGGGTCTGAGTGCAAAGGTCTTACCCTCCCAAAATACTGTGCGCTGGTGCTTTTTGCAAAGTTGCCTTTCACTAGTGATAAGAATGTGTTGCAGATGTTCCAAGATAACTGAGGCAAAATGTAATTTGCCTGTCAAATAAATATAAAGATGTCACTCAGTCGCAGAGACTCTGGTATAAAATTGTAAAGAGGAAGTACCAATAATAAGAGGGAATGCAAGGGAGGTAGAGAATACGTGGTGCTGCAGATGTAGCTGAAATAGGACACCTTGTAAAGGACGATATTATTGTGTTGTATTTCAACAATCTCATTTTAAAAATGTAATGCACTAAATTCCAGGAGGGAGGATAAAATTGTACTCATTGTTCTTACATTGCCTGAAACAAAATCGCAAACACGACATCAAGAAGAATTATGTCAACTTCCCTAAACCTTTATATTGGGTGGGGGGAGGGGTTTTTTGCTGCCTTTCTTACACTTTACTGTTGGGCACTTAGGAGAACTCATCTTTCTTTGATGAAGAAGTCTGGGGTTAACTTATACCATTCCTTTTGAATTTTTGTCTAATTAGGAGTAACAGCATTTACCGTCTTGTTCCTTTGAGCAAATTTGTAAAAGTGAGAAAGCTTCCTGACAAAATATTGCTGTCGCAGAAAGAAGCCAAAATGCACTTTGTTGAAATGCCTCCAAGTCAGTGATTCTCAAACCTTTTTGCATTGTGGTCACTTATTGAGGCTAGTGAATTGCTCTGACCTCACTGTGAGGATGGAGTTGGATGGCTAAGGAAGCTCAGGCCAGTAGCCCAGGTACACAGCTATCTCTCAGCCATTGCAATCACTGAGCTCAGGACCCTTCAGTTTCAGTGCACCAACACCTTGGGGTTCCATCCCCCACTTTGGGAAGTTAAAGTTGTTAAAGGTGCAGAAGACAGAAGTCCAGTTTCACTGTTAAACCTGGAGGTCAGGTGCCCTGTGAGCAATACTTATCATGGTCTGTACCTTGTTGAAGACTCACAGACTGGGAAAATCTCTTTTGTTGGTGGTATTTTGTCAGGTTATTGTCAATGGGTCTGAAAAGATTTAAACTCGACTGAGTGCAGTAAGCACCGCTGCTGTGATTAGAGTAAAGAAGGAGATTGTAGGAGACAGAACTGGGACTAGTGTCCTCCTCACAGGCTATGCAGTAACGCAGGTCACATTCACATAATCTGTAAATAGTCTCAGTAATACAATGAATGTTGTATTGTTGATGCAACAAGACTCTTGTAGTTAGACCAGAAAGATGGTTCTCTCAATTTGTACTAGATCACTTCAGGTTTGAAGGATCCCACACAAAACTGACACAAGATCTGGAGGGTTCGGAAGATGTCTTCCACCTCCCTTTGAGTGGGCTTAGAATCACAGAATTATAGAATCCCTACAGTGTGGAAAGAGGCCTTTCGGCCCGTTGAGTCTGCACCGACCCTCTGAAGAGCATATGATCCAGAGCGAGACCCGTCATCTTATTCCCAATGAAATAACTCCAAAGAGGCCGGTATCCACTCACCAAGTCACCCTTTACTTACATGTGGAGAGTCCTTGACACTCATCCAGTTCCCTCAGAGCCAGCTCTCAGAGTAAACAGAACCTCCAACACTCCTGCTTATATCTGTCAGCCAGGGCTCCCTGATTGGACCGTGGGCGGCACGGTGGCTCAGTGGTTAGCATTACTGTCTCACAGCGCCAGGGACATGGGTTCGATTCCTGCCTCGGGCGACTGTCTGTGTGGATTTCCTCCGGGTGCTACGGTTTCCTCCCACAATCCAAAGATGTGCAGGTTAGATGAATTGGCTGTGCTAAATTACCCATATTGTGAGGTACGTTAGTCAGGAGTAAATGTAGGGGAATGGGTCTGGGTGGGTTATTCTTTGGAGGGTTGGTGTGGACTTGTAGGACCAAAAGGCCTGTTTCCACACTGTAACGAATCTAACATCCCCAAATTCTATGAGGTCCACCTGACTGACCTCATTGCAATCATACACCCATAATCCTGTATTTCAGAAGGCTAACCCACTTAGCCTGCACATCCCTTGATAGTACCACGGCCAATCTACCTAACCTGCATATCACAGGCTTAAAATAGTCTGTTTCAACCAAGCACTTGACAGGTCAGCAGGGGCCTTCTTCTTGTATCAAGGCTGCTTGATCTCTTGAGTTATAGCACCATTGGGAGTGTAGAGGAAGCTGCTGGTACTTCATCCACCTGAGGTCGATGATTGTCATAGAGTCATAGAGATGTACAGCACAGAACCAGTCCCTTCAGTCCAACCCGTCCATGCCAACCAGATATCCCAACCCAATCTAGTCCCACCTGCCAACACCCAGCCCTTATCCCTCCAAACCCTTCCTATTCATATACCCATCCAGATGTCAAATAAATGTTGCAATTGTACTAGTTTCCACCACATCCTCTGGCAGCTCACTCCATACACATATCACCCTCTACGTGAAAGAGTTGCCCCTTAGGTCTCTTTTAGATCCTTCCCCTCTCACCCTAAATCCATGCCCTCTAGTTCTGGAACTCCCCACCCCAGGGAAAAGACTTTATCTATTTACCCTATCTATGCCTCTCATGATTTTATAAACCTCTATAAGGTCACCCCTCAGCCTCTGACGCTCCAGGGAAAACAGCCCCAGTCTGTTTAGCCTCTCCCTTTAGTTCAAATCCTCCAAACCTGCCAACATCCTTGTAAATCTTTTCTGAACCCTTTCAAGTTTCAAAACTTCCTTCCGGTAGGAAGGAAACCAGAATTGCATGCAAACTTCCAAAGGTGGCTGAACCAATGTCCTGTACAGCCCGCAACATGACCTCCCAACTCCTGTATTCCGTACTCTGACCGATAAAGGAAAGCATACTAAATGCCTTCTTCACTATCCTCTCTACCTGCGACTCCACTTTCAAGGAGCTACCCTGCACTCCAAGGTCTCTTTGTTCAAAAACACTCCCCAGGACATTACCATTCAGTGTATAAGTCCTGCTCTGATTTGCTTTCCCAAAATGCAGCGCCTCACATTTATCTAAATTAAATCTCCATCTGCCACTCCTCAGCTCATTGGCCCATCTGGTCAAGACCCCGTTGTAATGTGAGGTAACCTTCTTCACTGTCCACTACACCTCCAATTTTGGTGTATTCTGCAAACTTACTAACTATAGCTTTTATGCGCACATCCAAATCATTCATATAAATGACAAAAAGTAGAGGGCTCAGCACCGATCTATGGTCACAGGCCTCCAGTCTGAAAAACAACCCTCCACCATCACCCTCTGTCTTCTACCTTTGAGCCAGTTCTGTATCCAAATGGCTATTTCTCACTGTATACCATGCGATCCAACCTTGCTACCAGCCTCCCTTGGGGAACTTTGTGAACGCCTCACTGAAGTCCAACTAGATCACATCCAACACTCTGCCCTCATCAATCCTCTTTGTTACTTTTTCAAAAACTCAATCAAGTTTGTGAGACATGATTTCCCACGCACAAAGCCATGTTGACTATCCTTAATCAGTCCTTGCCTTTCCAAATACATGTACATCCTGTCCCTCTGTCACTGCTCAGAAATGAGTGATGGTAGGACAATGAGTGATGCAGAGAAATTGTGAGGGAGGGATGTTATGGAAAAGGCCCGGGGGGGAATCAGTGGAAAACAATATAAATGGAGCTCACAGCAGAACCTCCTTTCTGATGTTATGTCTCTCAATCAGGCACCAATTGAATAAGGAAAGCCACACCACACCACTTGATGACCTAGAATCAGGTTTGCACATCAAGCCCATGGTTGTTACTGCCCTCGTGGAAATGGTGCCACAACGAGGCTCCTCAGTGGGCAGTAATTGCTCTGCACTCCCACCATCAGTCTCCAGGTGGAGCAGGGGCAGTGAGCAAATACAACTGTTAGATCTACAGACGACATCCAAGCTCTTTCGTTCAATGAGTTCGAATATGGTCAGCCTCCCTCACCTGTCAACCCTGTTTCTCTTCCTCCTCACCCCAGTTGGAGAGTCCTTTACCAAGCACAGAGAATACTGGAGCAACGTAGCAGGGGAGGTGATGGCTCAGTGGTATTATTGCTGCCCTGTTTATCTAGAGAGGCGAAAGTGAGGACTGCAGATTAGAGTCGAGAATGTGGTGCTGGAAAAGCACAGCAGGTCAGGCAGCATCTGAGGAACAGGAGAATTGACGTTTCGGGCAAAAGCCCTTCATTAAGAATGAGTCTGTGAGCCGAGGGAGTGGAGAGATATTTGGGAGAGAGATGGGGCTGAGGGGAACGGAGCTGAGTGTGATAGGTAGATGGAGGTGGGGCTAATGGTGATAGGTTGGAGAGGAGGGTGGCTCCATGTACATTGCATCATCCTCCACCATTTCCGCCACCTACAAACGGACCCCACCACAAGGGATATTTCCACCCCCCCCCCCCCCCCCACCCCTATTTGCTTTCCATAAAGACTGTTTCCTCTGTGACTCCCTTGTCCGGTCCACGCCCCTCACCAATCCACCCTCCCATCCTGGCACCTTCCCCTACCACTGCAGGAATTGCAAAGCCTGTGCCCAGACCTCCCCCCCCCTCACCTTTGTCCAAGGCCCCAAAGGAGTCTTCCACATCCATCAGAGTTTCTCCTGCACTTCCACACATGACATTTATTGTGTCTGTTGCTCCCGATTCTGCCTCCTCTACATTGGGGAGGCAGGACGCCTACTCGCAAAGTGCTTCCGAGAACATCTCTGGGACAACCACAGCAATCAACTCCACTACCCTGTGGCCAAATTACTCCAACTCCCACTCCTACTCCACCAAGGACATGCAAGTCCTGGGCCTCCTCCATTGCTACTCCCTAACCACCCAAATAAGAACGCCTCATCTTCTGCCTTGGGATCCTCCAACCACACAGGATCAACTTGGATTTCAGTTTCCTCATTTCCCCTCCATGCACCTTATCCCAGTTCCAACCTTCCAACTTATGACCTGTCCTACCTGTCTATCTTCCTTCCCACCTATCTGTTCCACCCTCCTCTCCGACCTCTCTCCATCCACCTATCGCATTCTCAGCTACCTTCCCCCCAGTCCCACCTTTCCCCCCCCCCCTCCCATTTACCTCTCCACCCCCTTGGCTCACGGCTTCATTCCTGATGAAGGGCTTTTGCCTGAAATGTTGATTCTCCTGCTCCTTGGATGCTGCTTGACCTGCTGTGTTTATCCAGCACCACACTCTCAACTATTTATCTAGAGACCGAGGCAATATCCTGGGGGACCTAAGTTCAACTACTACCATGGCAAGGGGTGGAATTTGAATTCAACTTTGAACAAAGAACAAAATTTAAAATTCTAATGATGATGATTGTTGGGAAAACCCCATCTGGTTCACTAATGTCCTATAGGGTTAGAAACTGCCATCTTTACCTTGTCTAGTGTAGATGTGACTCCAGTAATGTGGTTGACCCTTAACTGCTCGGGGGACAATAAATGCTGGCCTAGCTAGTGACACCCTCATCCTATGAATTAATAGATTAAGCATCTGTGGAGAGAGAAACAGAATAAACATTTTGAATCCGGTATGACTTTTCTTTAGAACTGAAAGATGTTGAAAAATAGATCCTTTTTTATACTTTTGACTGAGGCAGAGAAAGGGCAGGAGGTCAGATGGTGGAAAGGCTGAGTGTAAAAGACAAAGGGCTTGTTGAAAATGGGCAAAGAGAACAAAGAAAAGGTGTGAAAGGGAAAGAATTGGTCCTCTCAATGAAGCGCAAAGTGACCATGGCACAAACATGACATGGTTTTGGGAGAGGGCTAGGGGAGAGAACGTATGAAAAGTGGAGAACAGTATTGACATGGTCAGCTTCTGAAGCTACTGAATTTAATATTGAGACCTCGAGGCTATGGATTGCTTAAGCGGAAAATGAGGTGTAGTTGCTGAGCTTGCATTGCAAATTGTCCTCTACTTTATTTCCTCACGGTTGCTCACCCTGCCACCAGGCTTGTTAGTGGGTCATAAATGACAAACCCACTGGCCTATATTGTGACTGCTGTTATAGAGTCATCGAACTTCCTGGAGTATCTTGGAATGCCTGCAAATTAAAGGTGACACTCCTGGACACTGTTAAGAAAATTCTTAAAAACATTAATATAAGCTTTGAATGCTTTCTTCATTTGTTTAAAAAAAAGGGAACTAAGCGTTTGATTGGGTTTGTCATTGAGGGTGAAGCATCCAAGGCATGTCCAGCCAGAGGTGGGAACCTTACACCGGTCACCATGGGAATTGCTGTGTCTGTAAAAACTTACCGTTTAAGTCAGTGATCATTTTAACCCAGTCCTGCCAGCTCAGGTGAACATGAAGTTGGCAGTTCTGGATCTCTGTCCCTGTAATTAAACATTGAAATTAAAGCGAAATGCTGGGGAACTGAAACGAAAACACAACAGGCTGGGAAGTGCTCGGCAGATCAGACAGCATCCACAGTGAGAGGGAGGACAAAGTTTCAGGTGTATGACTCTTCAGCAGGATATTAAATATTGATGCATCCCTGAAGTGAATTAGCACAATGAAATCTCCTTCTTACCCACTCTCGATTATCTGATTTAATGGGTTGGTTCTTTAATCTTCTGAAGTGTTCATAAACCTTGCAGCAGGATGCAGGGATGTTTCGCACCAATCTTTTCTTCCCTTTGTTATTAAATTATTGATTAAACCATTTGTAGGCATGGAATTTATTGCAGCTGTAAATTTTTTGAACCCGTGACTCGTCATGGATAAGTGTTCTGTCAGTCATCAAGAAAAATCTTTGATCACTTGATTCCCGCAATCAGGTTCTTCTGCGCCACAAAGAGAACTATAGATCTCGAAAGAAATGTTGGATAGGCTTCTTCTTGTAATATCTTCTTGTGCCTGACTGTTGGGATAATTGTAAGGAAGAAATCGTTAGATGAATCAGATTTGAACTAAATGTTATTTTTCCTGCACTGCTGACAACTACAAATTGATTCAGTCGCCACATGGTATGGATTTTACATTGTGTATTAAAACAGTGTTGTCAACTCATTAATCAACCAGTTGAGGTGAATTCTGTGCATTTAAAGGATAATTGATAAAATGACCAGTGTTGACATTTACCAGCACTGGGTACCATGAATGCATTCAGCTTGCACATTCAGAATCTTTACCTGACTGTGGAGAGATGGAACATGATGACTGCAGGATTCCACTATTCATCAGATGCTAATTGATTTCTGATAAAGAAATCATTTGTTTGCCAAGAAATTTTGTGCTGTCAGTGATGATAGTGACTGAAGGTCTTCTGATGGGCTGGTTGAGTCTTTCCCCTTGGACCAATCGGATCTTTGGTAGTTTGTTTCCTGTACTGAATTGGAGCAATAAATCAGACCAGTTAGGCTATGAATTTCAAGTCAAAGTTTTCAAATTGTGCAAATGAACTTAAATGCAGGAAAATCATGATTCCCATTGATTTTCCTGCCAATGGAGTCAGTGATAGTAATGGTGGTGTGATGCAGAAGTTCTGGGATTTTAGGAAGAGGCATAACATTAGCCGCTTCCATCTAAATTCCTCCATTTGCACCTTTCAAGCAAAAACTCAAGGAAAAATCAGCACTATTTTTCTTGGGTCTCATCAAGAAATATTTTTTGCAGAAAATATTAAGTTTCCCCAAATGGAATGCTGTGTCGAGTCTGTGAGAGTCAAGACCATCGAAGAGACAGCAGCTCTCCATTGTGACTCCCTCAGCTATCGGAAGGCATTTAATTGCTGTTGGCTCCTCAATCCCCTGTTGAAGGCCAGCAGCGCAATCAGACTCAAGAGTCCACACTTCAGGTTGTCTTACCAAACTGAGGGTGAGCCATTCTTTCAACCACTGAGCCCTGTGAATTGAATAAATGCGGGGAACTGCACTGAGGCAACACATCAGTGAAGTGGTGCAAGTGAGAGTTGGCGGATGGCAACGTTCAGGCACATTTATCGGTTTGATGAAAATTGACAGCGAGTCAAAATTCATCAGGCTTTCTGTCGGTGGAGTTTAGATGTCTCTTTGCACCACTTCCCTGCAAAACGCCACAGAGTGGCGCTATTTCTGGGAAATTGGTACCACTGAGTTTGTGCTAAGAATCACCGACACACTCCTGTTGAGGTTAAGGTGCAGTCCCGTTTCACAATGCATGCCTAAAAGGTTAGGGATTGTCCTATAAAATTATGAGCTGAGACAGGAACCATTCTAATCACTTTGTTTATTGGCTGTTTTACAGACACATTGAAACGGAGACAGGAACCATTCTAATCTCTTTGTTTATTGGCTGTTTTACAGACACATTGAGAACCAGAAGAGTCTCCAGACATTGAACGCTTTTGATATGGAGCCTTACATTGGACTCCAGAATCTGTAAGTAAATCAAATAAACCGACATGTTTTGTCAAAAGATTGCATTGTTCAATCGATGTTCAGTGTTAAGTGGTGAGAAAGTTTTAAATTAAGGTTACAGCTCTCTGTTTTCTTCAAGATTCTTGTTGTATCGAGGAATTAAGGGCTACGGGGAGAACGCTGGTAAGTGAAGTTGAAATGCCCATCAGCCATGATTGAATGGCGGAGTGGACTCGATGGGCTGAATGGCCTTACTTCCACTCCTATGTCTTATGGTCTTAAGATTAGTTCAAGTTAATACGACTGGATGCTGAATTTAGGAGCTCCTGTCTTTAAAACTTACGATGAATTCTAATGCTGTGCCTAATCAGTCCAAACTAGCTTCAGTTTGAATCTTCTGCTTGTAATTTTAAGTTTGAAGGTAGGTTCTGAAAACCTACATGTGTCAAATTCCATAACATAACTCACAAAGATGCCACAGTCTCAAATTTTCAGGAGTCTTGGCATTTTGCTGTTGATGCTCCTCATCCTTACAGCTCTGAAGCTGACCAGAGCTTTGGGATTAGCACATAGATAGTTTACCATGGAAATTTCATTCTGTCAATCCACTGGTTCATCAGAGGTACACTGCGGATATCCCCCCCTAATCAGTGAAGAAAATTGATCCAGCAAGATCATCCATTTTTTGCTGTCACTTTGCTGTTAGGGACCACAGAAAAGTTCAGGCTTGTTTAATGATTGGGGTTCTAATGGCGATCTGAGTGAGAATAATGCAGAGCAACAATGTGGTCTTGAAAAGATAATACTTGTAATTGTGGCATATTGTTAAATGCTTTCATTAAGATTAATGATAACATTTTAATTTGTTAAAAAGCTTTTTTGTATGTTGCGGCTGTACAAAAAACTGTAAAAAAAATTATTATTAATGTGTTTCATTTCGGGATTGGCTGTCTGTGAGAATTCTTTTTTATGATTGACTATTTGGGTAACAAACTGATTTCACTGCAGTTTGCTAGGAATGCTCATCATATAAATTGGACAAGGCCAATTTTGACGGTATTAGGCAAGAACTTTCGAAAGCTGATTGGGGGTAGCTGTTCTCAGGTAAAGGGACAGGTGGAAAATGCGAAGCCTTCAGAAATGAGATAATGAGAATCCGGAAAAAGTATATTCCTGTCAGGGTGAAATGGAAGGCTGGTAGGTATAGGGAATGCTGGATGACTAAAGAAATTGAGGGTTTGGTTAAGAAAAAGAAGGAAGCATATGTAAGGTATAGAGAGGATAGATCAAGTGAATCCTTAGAAGAGGAAAAAGGAAGTAGGAGTATATTTCAGAGGGAAATCAGGAGGGCAAAAAGGGGGCATGAGATAGCTTTGGCAAATAGAATTAAGGAGAATCCAAAGGGCTTTTAACAAATATATTAAGGACAAAAGGGTAACTAGGGAGAGAATAAGGCCCCTCAAAGATCAACAAGGCAGCCTTTGTGTGGAGCCGCAGAAAATGAAAGAGATACAAAATGAATATTTTGCGTTGTGGAAGCTCAGCCTTGAGCTCCTGGGCTTCTTGTGAACGCCTGTCCAAGAACAGAGAACCACCACTTGATTAACACATTTCAACAGCACTGTTTTTATTCAAGATTGTCAGTATACATGTATACAAACAATCCTGGGAGAAAAAAGCCACCTTAGACCACGCCGGGTACTAAAGGATGGATTCTCTCCCCGTTGATAGGGAAAGTTGTTACATTTATACATAACTTTGTACGCAATACAGAGTCCCGTATCATTAAGCTATCGCACAGTGTATTAATCAAAGCATACTTTATTGGAAGCTTACACATCAAAAGTGCTCTAAATTTAACACACACACAGATACCAACAGCCATCTGGTTAAGCTCTTAACATAGCCTTCATTATTCTTACTCTGCTTTTCAAGGTAACATTCAGATATCAAAAATTGCTCTAAACTAAATATGTATTCATTAGTACAGCTCTAAAACAATGAGGCTCCAGTATTCCTCTGATGGTTGCCCTTTGATCTAGTGCTATGTACTATCTCATCCTCGGACCTGTGGGGAGGATTGTTTACCGCTAGGCTGGCTTCTTACAAATTGCTATGTTAGCAATTAGTTTCGCTTAGCCTGTCGCTTAGGATGCCGGGAAATACAGCCAATATGCCGGGGCCATTTTAGTTAACATTTCTGAGCTCCATTTTCTATATGGTCACTATATCTATTTCCAACTTATCAGCATCAGTATTTATTGTGGAAAATGATATGGAAAAATGTCCAAATTATAGAGGAGGAAGTGTTGGATGTCTTGAAATGGGTAAGGGTGGATAAATCCTCAGGACCTGATCAGGTGTACTCAAGAACTCTGTGGGAAGCTAGTGAAGTGATTGCTGGGCCTCTTGCTGAGATATTTGTATCATCGACAGTCACAGGTGAGGTGCCAGAAGACTGGGGGTTGGCAAATGTGGTGCCACTGTTTAAGAAGGGTGGTAAAGACAAGCCAGGGAACTATAGACTGGTGAGCCTGACGTCATTGGTGGGCAAGTTGTTGGAGGGAATCCTGAGGGACAGGATGTACATGTATTTGGAAAGGCAAGGACTGATTAGGGATAGTCAACATGGCTTTGTGCGTGGGGAATCATGTCTCACAAACTTGATTGAGTTTTTTGAAGAAGTAACAAGAGGATTGATGAGGGCAGAGTGGTAGATGTGATCTATATGGATTCAGTAAGGCGTTCGACAAGGTTCCCCATGGGAGACTGATTAGCAAGGTTAGATCTGACTAATTTGGATACAGAACTGGCTCAAAGATAGAAGAAGAGGGTGATGGTGGAGGGTTGTTTTTCAGACTGGAGGCCTGTGACCAGTGGAGTGCCACAAGGACCGGTGCTGATTCTCTACTTTTTGTCATTTACTTAAATGATTTAGATGCGAGCATAAGAGATACAGTTAGTAAGTTTGCAGATGACACCAAAATTGGAGGTGTAGTGGACAGCGAAGAGGGTTACCTCAGATTACAACAGGATCTTGACCAGGTGGGCCAATGGGCTGAGAGGTGGCAGATCGAGTTTAATTTAGATAAATGCGAGGTGCTGCATTTTGGGAAAGCAAATCTTAGCAGGACTTGTACACTTAATGGTAAGGTCCTAGGGAGTGTTGCTGAACAAAGAGACCTTGGAGTGCAGGTTCATAGCTCCTTGAAAGTGGAGTCGCTGGTAGATAGGATCGTGAAGAAGGCGTTTGGTATGCTTTCCTTTATTGGTCAGAGTATTGAGTACAGGAGTTGGGAGGTCATGTTGCGGCTGTACAGGACATTGGTTAGGCCACTATTGGAATATGCATGCAATTCTGGTCTGCTTCCTATTGGAAAGATGTTGTGAAACTTGAAAGGGTTCAGAAAAGATTTACAAGGATGTTGCTAGGGTTAGCGGATTTGAGCTATAGGGAGAGGCTGAACAGGCTGGGGCTGTTTTCCCTGGAGTGTCGGAGGCTGAGGGGTGACCATATAGAGGTTTACAAAATTATGTGAAGCATGGATAGGATAAATAGACAAAGTGTTTTCCCTGGAGTAGGGGAGTCCAGAACTAGAGATCATAGGTTTAGGGTGAGAGGGGAAAGATATAAGAGACCTAAGGGGCAACTTTTTCACATAGATGGTGGTACTGTATGGAATGAGCTGCCAGAGGATGTGATGGAGGCTGGTACAATTGCAATATTTAAGAGGTATTTGAATGGATATATGAATAGAAAGCTTTGGAGGGGTATGGGCCGGGTACTGGCAGGTGGGACTAGATTGGGTTGGGGTATCTGGTCGGCATGGACGGATTAGACCGAAGAGTCTGTTTCCATGCTGTACATCTCTATGACTCTATGACTCTATGTCAAAATAAATTAAATTTCTCATCAAAAAGACTGATAGATACTCAATGCAGCTTTCTTTAAGGTTAGATTCCAAGTGATTCCTTCCTTTACCATTGGCCAACAAACTCATTCATTGTGACCGCCAGAATGGTGTGAGACATAGCATGTCACCAGCAACTCAATGTGATATTGACAATATAACCAAGCAATGAGATAACTATAATTTAATTGACAACATAATGTGGTCATCTATCTGGGTCCTTACTTTTATGCATTTATATTTTTTGCCAAGATTTCCCTAGTTGGTTTTAAATGCATTATGCAGCATAACATGGATAAATATGAGGTTATACACTTCAATATTAGTTAAATGGTGATATGTTGAGAAATGCAGAGGTACAAAAGTATGTGCTTGTTTCTGTACCCTTTAATGAGGGTGACTGACTATATGGAGTTTGCACATTTTCCCCGTGTCTGCGTGGGTTTCGTTTCTCTGCACTGTAGGGATTCTATGATTTTTGTGAGGCTCTGGTTTCATCACATTTCTTAGAACTATTGAAGCCAATGAAAGAAAACAGGCAGGTGCAGCAACCAATTACAAAGACAAATGGTATGTTGGCCTTTACTGTCAGAGGATTTGAATTCAGAAGTAAGGAAGTCTTCTTATTCAGCACCTTGGTGGGACTAACCTGGAGTATTATGTTCAGTTTTAGTCTCCCAACTTATTAGAGGTCACACTTGCAATAGACTGAGTGCAGTGAAGATTCACTAGGCTGACACTGGGATTGACAGGGCTGTCCTATGAGGAGAGATTAGTTCAATGGGACTGTATTCACTTGAGTTCAGAAGGATGAGAGGGGATTTAACTTAAACATAGAAAATTCTAATGGATAGATAGACCTGGATGCAGGGAGGATGTTTGCCGTTTTTTGGGAAGTCCTGAACCAAGGGTCACATATCAACACCGTTGCTGAGTAGAGGCCTACTATAGGTTGAACACAGTTGACACTGGTTGCTGAGGCCTATTATAGGTCGAAAGTTAATGCAGTGAGTACAGGAGTTGAGATGTCATGTTGTGGCAGTACAGAACACTTGTGAAGCTACTTTTAACATACTGTGTTCAATTCTGGTCTCCCTGCTACAGGAAAGATGTTGTTAAACTTGAAAGGATTCTGAAAATATTTACAAGGATCCTGCATGGGTTGGAGAAGTTAAGCTATTGGAAGAGGCTGAGACGAAACCTTATAGAGGTTTATAAAATCAAGTGGGGCTTAGATACGGTGAATAGGTGTAGTCTTTTTCTCAGGAGAAGGGAGTCCAAACTAGAGAGCATAGGTTGGAGGTGAGAGAGGTAAGATTTAAAAAAGATCTGAGGGGTAACATTTTCACATAGAGGGTGGTGCATGTATGGAATGAGCTGCCAGAGGAAGTGATGGAAACAGGTGAAGTTGTAACATTGAAAAGGCATCTGGTTGGGTATCCAAATAGAAGGAATTTAGAGGGATATGGGATAAATGCTGGCAAATGGGACTAGATTAATTTGGGATATCTTGTTGACATGAATGAGTTGGACTGAAGAGTCTGTTTCCATGCTATATATTTATATGACTAAATGGGACTAGGTCACATTGGGATGCCTGGTTGTCATGGACATGTTGCTCCAAAGGGTCTGATTCTGTGCTGTATAATTCTGACTCTATGCTGCTTACTGGTAGCAGAGTCAATAGCTTGAAATCTAGACTCCTACATTGTAATGGATGTTGCCTGACCTGCTGAAGGTACTCAGTGTTTCTGCTTTTTATCTCTGGATTTCCAGCAATATTTAATTGTTCTATCATACCATCTGTCTTTGTAATTGCTGGCTGTACCTGATTTTGTTTTATTTATATGTAAGGGCACCCAGAAAGCCCTTTGGATGCAAATATCTCCCAGTCTTTCACCATTTAAAAAGTATTCTGTTGTCCTATTCTTCCCAAAAGAAATGAGTAACTTTGATTTCACCACATTATATTCCACCTGCCAAGTTCCTGCTCACTTGCTTAAATTGATTTGCTATTCTGAAGCATCCTCCCTCCAGCCTGCTTTTCCGATCTAACTTTATATGGTCAGCGAGCTTGGACAAATGACATTCGATCTCTCACTGAAGTCATCAATATAAAGATAAAAGGAGGGTGAGAGAATTAATGAGCGGGAGTAGCATAGTGGCATTGTTGTTAGCACTGCTGCATCAGGGACTTGGGTTCAATTCCAGCCTTGGGTGACTGACTGTGTGAAGTTTGCACATTCTCCCTGTGTCTGTGTCGGTTTCCTCTCCCTGCACTGTAGGGATTCTGTCATTTTTGTGAGGCTTTGGTTACATCATGTATATTAGAATCATTAAAGCATATTGTACAGAAGGATGACATTTGGCCCATTGGATCCATGCTACCTCTTTGAAGGACTATTTGGTCCTTGCGCACTTTTTTTGTGTTCAGTTCATAAGTAAGCCTTGAGGGAAGAAAAGGACCTGCTCGAATTCTCTGGCAAATCAATAAAGTATCTTTCAATGCATTTCAAACGTAGGGTTTATTTATAGGAATAGAAGACTTTAGTCAGATCTCTGCTACTGAATGCTGCTTTGTTTTGACAGTCCAGTCAGCCCAATGGTTTGGTTTCTCCCCTATATTTGAAATTCCCATGTGGTGAGTCTGGGGACCAACTAGGCACAAAGCAGAAAACCTGAATCTCACCCTCCTTTCATCTTTATATTGATGACTTCAGTGAGAGATCGAAGGTAGTATGTCCAAGCTTGCTGACCATATAAAGTTAGATCAGAAAAGCCAGAACTGGACCTGAGAAGTGTTTCAAGGGAGGACCGTAATAAGTTTATTATCAGTTAAATTGCATTTATTACACTGTACTGTTGCTAACAGTGTGAACAGTTCAGATCTGCGTATCTAAAGAAAGGTATACTGGCACGGGAGGCAGTCCAGAGAAGGACTCCACTCTACTGCTAGTGGGTGTAGAGGGACTGTCTTATGAGGAGTGGTTGAGTAGATTGGGCCTGTACTCATTGGAGTTTCGAAGATTGAGAGGTAACCTTATCAAACTATATCTGATTCTGAGGTACTCGACAGAGTAAATGCAGGGAGGTTGTTTCCCTTTATGGGATAGTCTAAGAAGAGAAGGCAGAATCTCAGAGTAAGGGATCACCTATTTAAAACAAAGATGAGGAGGAATATCTTCTCTGAGAGGGGACTAAATCTGTGGTGCTCTTATCTCGGAATGCTGTTGAGGCTTGGTTGTTAAGTATGTTCCAGGCCGAGATACATTTTTCATCAGTAAGGGAATTGAGGGTTATGGGAAAGAGGCAGGAAAGAGGAGTTGAGGATTATCAGAACAGCTGTGTGATCTCATTGAGTGGCAGAACCGACTCATTGGGTTGAATGTTCTACTTGTCTTACTCTGCCTTATGGTCTTATGGTAAAATTTGAACTGAGAGTTTGTTTATAAATTACTTATTTACTTGCTGGATGGTTTACAAGCTGATTGCAATAAATTAGCTCAACTACCTGTTAAGGTATGGAGGGTGACAGTCCTTTTCAGTGAGCTAGTAATGGCACAACCCTAAAATCCATGACTGGAAAACAGTTAAAGCATATTTAATTTTAATGTTGCTTTAAATCTGTAATCACCCCCCATCCGTGGATACTGAAATATTATTAAAAAGGACAAATATTTGTCCAAGCTAGCCTTTTTCTGTAAAATACTGCCTCGAGTGAACATAGAGAACATTAGATTATGAGATTGCATTATGAGATGCACCAGAAGACAATATGGTCTCATTCAGCTATGGCCTCACTTCTCTGGTTCCCCAGTTCCTGTTTGATGGCTCATTTCAGCTGTGTGTCACAATGTGCAATGTGTACTAATATTAATCGAAGATGCCAGTCAGTATAATGCATCAGGAGAAAAGCTGAACATAGAATCTAATAATCTCTTCGATCAGAACTTAGCAAATGTACTTTCCTTTTTAATAAATGTTGAGATTTTTATTTTGGATGTCTGCCTGTTCCTGTCGATGTTTAATTTGCACAGAATAAAAATGATCAGGAATAGAAGGTTTATCTAATCCACTCATCTGATTGGGTATGTGATAAATCAGACTTGGGAGTACGCAGAGTTTGTAACCTTCTGCATTTGTTCTCATTTCCAGGACAATCATAAATTCAGGACTTCGGTCGATCGCTCCACGAGCTTTTGCCAAAAATCCTCACCTTCACTACATGTAAGTCATCCTGAGCTTAGATCGGGTTTATAGAGGGTTAGGAGTTGAGTGGTTAAATTCAGATGCTGCGGTAATAAAGATTATGGTTTTTCTACAATCCATTACTCCAGAGACCTGAAACATCAATGATCCACAACTCTATTTCGTTTTCTTGTTAAATAAACATCCTTATGATGCACAGGAGTTTGAACAAGCTCAGAATGGTTTGTGAAGTAAAGACCTTGGAAGTTCTGCAGAGCTTTTCTAACAATAAAAAAAATCAGCGCAGGATAATAGGATATTGTTTATTTATGAATGACAGTGCAACTCTAACTTATAGGTATTCCACAAGCATCTACAGCTTCATGAAAAAGGTTATAGTGATGTGAACATTTCACACCTCTGCCTGAGAAATGTTCAGTCTGAATTTCAAAAGCCAAATGTTGATATATGTTATTGTGCAGAAATAGAGGACAATCAGATAGCAAAGAGGAGGAAAGATGACGTGAATTCTAACCTCAGATTGACTTGCATTGAAATATTATCATGAGATTAGAACCAATTGCCTTTGAAGGAATGTGACTGTTACTTGCTTAAATAGATGTGACACTTTATTTGGCTGATTTAATTTTCTAATATCGTGTCTACAATAAGGTGAGGACAATTCAAAGAAATGGAATTTTTTTTTTTCTCTTTTAATTGCAGCTTTCATGTCCAGAATCATGTGAGAGACTCCAGATCTTTTTGTCTCTAACTATACCAATGACTGTTGTTTCCCCTTGACAAGTCATTCTGTTCAAGCTCCTGATAATGGTGAAAATGTGCTCCGTTGGTTTCTCCTTGCGGTAGTTAGATACTGCAGCATGTGAAAGGAAAACATGTCCATCACTGTAGGATTTCACACTTTCTGTGGACATAGTGGCTATGTTAATCTGTGGTCACCTACATCACCGGAAAAGACAGGCAAGGAAGGAGAATAATTCTTTTTCATACATTCTGTACCATTGGAAAACCATCTATTTGCTGTATTAAGCACAGTTGCCATGTTATATATGGTAAGATAGGATTTGATAGTGTCCCTGAACAAGACCAGGCAAAGACAATGACAAGGCTTATTGTATTTAGGAAAATGGAGTTGAATAGGAGTACAGTGTTGGTAAATGTGATGTCATCCATTTTCCTAAGAATAACAGCAAAATGGACTGTTATTTAAATAGTAAAAAAATTGCAGCATGCTGCTATGCAGAGGAACCTGTGTGTCCTTGGGCACAAATCACAAAAAGTTGGTTTGCAGGTGCAGTGAGTAATTAAGAAGACAAATGGAACATTGTCCTTCATTGCTGTAGGGATGGAGTTTAAAAACAGGGAGGTTATGCTGCAGCTGTATAGGATGCTGGTGAGGCCGCACCTGGAGTACTGTGTACAGTATTAGTCTCCTTACTTGACAAAGGATGTTCTAGCATTGGAGGGGGTGCAGGGGAGGTTCACCAGGTTGATTCTGGAATCGAAAGGGTTGACTTATGAGAAAGATTGAATAGGCTGACTATACTCATTGGAATTTAGAAAAGTAAGGGGGGATCATACGGAAATGTACAAAATTATGAAGGGAATAGGCAAGATAGAAGAAAGGAGCTTGTTTCCAATGCGGATGAAACTAGAACTAGGGGCATAGCCTCAAAATAAGGGGGAGCAGGTTTAGGACTGAATTGAAGAGGAACTTCTTCACCCAAAAAGTTATGAATCGGTAGAATTCCCTGCCCAGTGAAGCAATTGAGATGATCTTGTTGATTATTTAAAAGGCATCTTTGAACTGTAAAGGGTTATGGTGAGCAGGTGGGTAAGTGGAGTTGGGTCCACGGAAAGATCAGCCATGATCTTATTGGATGGTGGAGCAGGCTTGATGGGCCAAATGGCCTGTACCTGCTCCTTTTTCTTATGTTTTTCTGTAATCTTGGGTACAGGATGGTATCACATTGTGACTGTGACACAGAAACCAGGTCATTGATTTACAAAATAAGTGAGAAATAAGTATTGAAAAGCAGCAGAAACACAAAATACAACAGTGGAACCACATTTTCTTGATATGCATTTCTACTAGTTCTTTAACAGCAGCATTGAAACAATATCTGATTTTCTGTGCCTTCAGCATGTCTCAGGGCAGGACAGTCCAGCTCGTGGTGATCCTTTGCCGATGCTCATGCCATTATGAACTGTTTACGGAAACAAACCATGAGCTGTTTGTCTGAGCTGTGTCGCATTACTGCTCCGTACACTCAAGTGGAAAATTATGTGTGTGTCATATTATCAGGCTGTTTTGGATTGAACAATGTACAAGAGTATTGTTCTTTTGCAATGAGGTCATGATTTATAATTAAGGCTGAACTATTCATCAGCCTGTGCAATTTCCCCTTGTTAATTTGGAACCTATCTCTGATCAGTTCTAGCAGCAAAATTAATTATCTGTCAAAATAGCAGGGCCTGAATCTGTGACACTCAGTGCGGGGTGTACAATTCTGCTCCCTGTAACCTGTCAGGCTGACAAAGCTCACTCGACGCTCCAGGAGACATTTATCCTCCAAAAACATGTCTTACAGGGCCCTTGGATCTCAGTTGCCTGTTTGGTGTTGAGGCTGAAGTGTGATATAATCGGGTCAAAAGAGGAGCAATTACAGCTAAAATGAAGATGTACAATTGTCAAAATATATCTTTCAGGACTTCATTTAAATCGGAAATAGTATTTGAACGTTCCACTTGCTAAATAGGATGCTAATGCTTTGGCCTTGGAGTGGTATGTAGGTTTTTAATCATTTCCACCAGTAAATCATACAGCTTCTACTACGCTTTAGGGTAACATTGCTCTTAGTACTGTACGATATATTTTCTTAGTACCTCTGAGCTGTGTGCATCTACATATGCATGTCGGTTAAGGAAGTTAGTACCTGAAGGGTTAACTTGCAACAAAAGGGATGGCATGGTGGCTCAATGGTTAGGACTGCTGCCTCATAGTAGCAGGGTCCCAGGTTCGATTCCAGCCTTGGGTGACTGTCTGTGTGGAGTTTGCACATTCTCCCCATGTCTGTGTGGGTTTCCTCCCGTAGTCCAAAGATGTGTAGGTCAGGTGAATTGGCCATGCTAAATTACCTGTACTGTTAGATGCATTGCCCAGAGGGAAATGGGTTGGTGTGGACTGGTTGGGCTGAAGGGCCTGTTTCCACACTGTAGGGAATCTATTCTAATTTAATCTAAAAGATAAGCTCCACCCATCAGAATATAAAGGATTGCTCCTACTGAGCTAAACTGTGTGTTTGTTACCAATACTGAAAACCACCAATGCTGCATCTGCAGTAATTTACTCCTACTGTTTGTTACCAGTGTTCAATTGTTCTAGTGCTCAGTCCCTGTAACTAACACAAATATCTACTTGAGTCTATCTTGATGTCTCACAAGAAATTAGCCTGTAAGCCAGATGTAATGCAACTAGCTGGTAAGTACTGTGTCGTAAACCCATTCGCTTAATAGGATGGAGTCTACCTTTTGGTGAAAAATTTGAGTGGACATCCTTCCCCACTTCGTATGTGTAATTTAGACTAATACCAACAAAAAGGATTTGGTGCTGACGAATCTACCCAAAGCACCTCCAATGGTTCAGGTGGTCATGACCATAACAAATGCCATGGTCACAGTTATATTGATTTGATTATACGTACTAACCCAGATGTCACTTGTCTCCCTATTCTCTTCCACTCTGTGAGTACTATAGCAAGTGATATTTACAATTATGCACTACACGTTACTGAACAGACCTCTCCAAAGAAATGCTTCAGACTGCTGTCTGCTTCCAATCTACACTAATGATGCTAGAGCAGCAACTGTAGGTATCATTGTTATTTGCATATTCCATTATACTACAGGTATCTTCATTAAAAGTAGAAACATCAGTAACTGGCTTGTTCCTACATCATCAGGTGGATTAGATGGAAGATCTGGTTTTGTGAGTCATGGTAGGATGAATACTCACACTTCCATTGCTACTGGGAAAGAAGTGATCAACATATTCTAACTGAGATTGCTATCAACTTCAAGCTATTAAGTTAACAATCAGATGCACCAAATAACCACATAGGATAAATTGCTCAGAGAGAATTAGTTTAGTCAGATATACATGATAGCTGTATATTGTTGGGGTTAGCCAGTAGTGCTGCCTTGTAGAGTTATTCAAGTATATATTGCACCTATCCTATACATGTAGATGTTCCAAGGATCTGTACAATGTACAGAGAAAAATGCACGGGTGAAAACAGGAACATTTTCCCATTGACAGCAGATTGGTGATCAGCATGTGGAGGAGATAGTGATATTGAGGTAATGTCACTACAGTGATAATCTAGAGTCCCAGACTAATGTTCTGAGGCTCTGAGTCTGAATTCCACTGTCACAGATGGTGAACTTTGAAATAAAGTAAATGGAATGAAAAAAATACTTGTCTATCGCATTGTTGATTATTGTTACAAAGAAAGCTCCATTTGCTTCAATGATGTCTCAAAATCTGTTGTTCCTATCTGGTCTGGCCCATATGGGACTCCAGACCCACAGCAATGTGGCCTCTGGGCAAATAGGGATGGGCAATAAATGCTGGGCCTATTCCGCGATGCTTACAGCATTCCAGCGTTTCCTGTGATGTTCTGTGCGTGATGATCGGTGTGCCAACACCAATCACAGCATGGTTTCTGGAAATCCTGCTCTGTACAGACCTTGAGGGTCTGTGCGGAAGAAAACATCCATTAAAGGAAAACCTACCCACATCCCATAAACAAAAAAAAGTAATTACTTAGCATAAAGGCACAAAGCTTAAAATTAATAAATAAATAAATGATTTAACAGTTTTTTTTCTATGTTTTGAAGACTGTGTTATGAGGGTGAGAGTTGAAGGTGTTCTGTTTCTTACTCTGAACTACCACCAGAAAGTTTGAGGCCTTGTGAACACTGGTTGATGCGGTGTTCTATGTATGAACCTCATTCATGACTGAGTGACGATCCTGCCAACAGACAATTCAGTTCTCACTTTAATAAATAGCAAAGAACCAATGTGAGTGCAGCAAGGTCCCATAAACAATTGTACGTCATAACAATCAGCTAATCATTTTTATTTTGGTGATGTTGATTGAGGGACAAGTATTGGTTGGGACACTGGGAAAAAAAAACTCCACTGACCTTTTTCAGAATAATGTTAGGCAGGATCTTACATGTAAGAACATAGAGGCAGATGTAGGCCGTTCAGCCCATCAAGCCACTTCTAACATTCAAGGCAGCACAGTGGCTCACTGGTTAGCACTGCTGCCTCACAGCGCCAGGGACCTGGGATCAATTCCACTTGTCTGTGTGGAGTTTGCACATTCCTTCCGTGTCTGTGTGGGTTTCCTCCTGGTGCTCTGTTTTTTTCCCACAGTCCAAGAATATGCAGATGAATTGGATTGGCCAAGAGAAATTGCCCATAATGTCCAGGGATGGCGTAGGTCTGGGCAAGATGTTGTTAGGAGAGTTAGGATGGACCAAATGGTCTGCTTCCACACTGTGGAGACTCCATAATTCTAGATCATACCTGATCGTCTACTTTAACGCCACTTTCCCAGTCTATCTCCATATACTACCATATCATTGTACTCCAGAAATCTATTAATCTCTGTTTGAGCATGCTCAATAATTGAGCTCCCACAGCCCTCCAAGTGAAGAAATTCCTTCTCATCTCAGTCTCTTATCCTGAGTTTGTGTTCATTGGTTTTAGACTCACCAGCTAATAGGAACATCTTCATTCATCCGTGAAACCCTGTCAGGATTTTGTAAGTTTCAAATAAATCACCCCTCAGTCTTTAAATACAGACCCTGTCTCCTCAACCTCACCTCATAAGACACCCTTCCATCCCAGGAATGAATCTTGTCAACCTCTATTGTACTCCTTTGATGGCAAGTGTATCTCATCTTCGATTGCAACTATATACAATCCTCCAGATGATGTCTCACCATTGCACTCAGTTACCCAAATCCTCTTGCAATGAAGGACATCATATCATATCACTTGCCTCCTAGTAGCTCACTGCATCTGCTAATTGATAAGACTCATGAATGAAGAGTCCAAGAACCCTTTGAGTGCACAGTTCCCAAAGGGTGAGCGGGGAAAGGTATAAAAGAGACCTAAGGGGCAACATTTTCACATAGAGAGTGGTACGTGTACAGAATGAGCTGCCAGAGGAAGTGGTGGAGACTGGTACAATTGCAACATTTAAAAGGCATTTGAATGGGTATATGAATAGGAAGGGTT
This sequence comes from Hemiscyllium ocellatum, assembly GCF_020745735.1. Classification (NCBI taxonomy): domain Eukaryota; kingdom Metazoa; phylum Chordata; class Chondrichthyes; order Orectolobiformes; family Hemiscylliidae; genus Hemiscyllium; species Hemiscyllium ocellatum. The sequence continues at coordinate 14,050,275 of NC_083439.1, forward strand.
TGGAGAGATATGGGCCGGGGGCTGGCAGGTGGGACTAGATTGGGTTGGGATATCTGGTCGGCATGGATGGGTTGGACTGAAGGGTCTGTCTCCATGCTGTACATCTCTATGACTCCATGACTCTATTTATGAAATATCTTTTCTTTTTCTATTCTGTTCTACCAAAATAGAAAAAGTAACTTCTCACTTATTCCCATTGTATTCTAGCTGTTGTGCTCTACTCCACTCACTTAATCTGTCCAAGTCGCTTTGAAGCCTTCTTGTATCCTCCTTACAACTTACGTCCCCATAAACATAATAAAATGAAACAAACACCTGCTGGAGATCTGAAACAAACAAAAACAGAGATTGCTGGAGAGACACAGCAGGTTTGGAAGCATCCATGGAGAAAAATACAGAGTTAAGGGGCTGAGTCCAGTGACCCTTATTCAGAACAGATAGCAGCCAGGAAAAGGTGGTACTTATGCTAATGATGGGGTGTGTGTAGTGGATAGTGTGGGCTGGGGGTGATGGTGGTGGTTAGGGAGGGCATGTTGTGGGGGGATAGTCAGAGATGGAGACCAGAGAGACAAAAAGAAAAATGGGTAGGCAGACAAAGTGATTGAAATAGTAAGCTAGGGGGAAAAAAAAAGCTAAGTAAGTGGTAATGGGAGCAATGAGTTGGTAAAAACAGGTTGGCTGCGTGAAAGCAGCGAGTGTCCTGACAGGACCTGGGGTGTATGGATAGCTCATAGGCTTGGAAAGAGGATTTCATGCTTTCCCAACTGAGGCTGAGTCTCACTGGAGCACTGCAACAGGCCTGAGACAGGGCTACAAGAGCTACAAGCTGTATGAGATGGATTTCTGGAGCAGTACATTGAGAAGTCAAGTAGGGATTGTGCGATTTTGTATTTAATAATGTGAAATGAGAAAGGACTAATTAATAGCCTTGTAAAGGAATCTTTGGAAAATAGTTATCATAATATGATAGAATTGTGCATTAGGTTCGAATATGTGATACATCATTCTGAAACTAGTCTTCAATCTGAAGAAAGGAAAATACAAAAGTATGGGGAAGAGTTGACCTTGTTGGATTGGGAGAACATTCAAAGTGAATATACAAAGAAAAATTATGTGATCTCTAACAGATATGCATTTCAATATTTACAAGCTTTCAGCAATATTCACGTTGAAAAGCTGATTACCAAGCTAGAATTTGAGGGTGGGGGGGGGGGTGGGAATTCCTGCAATACTTACCTGATTCTCCTGCACTGTCTAGTGATCACCCATTCCCTTTCTGCCTCCATGTTCCGAGCCTGGTGTGACCATCCCTGTGAAAATGCTAGCCATGGAGCTCTCATTTTTGTCGATGCACCATCGTGCCATCAGCTGGAGCTCAAGGTGCTGCAGCTGTCGGCATTTCCTGCACAAGTGCTCACCTACTTGTACCTACTACTTTCCCCTTCGCACAGAACTGACACTGCTTGTAACCAAACTGCTTTACCACGCCTTAAATGTACTTTTTCCAAAGTTACAAAACAATGCAACAATTTATAAAATAGTAATTACTGCTCTGGGAATTTGAGGAAATCAGCTTCAACACTGAAAATAGGGAGTAGTTCTTAGAGCCACAATTTTCTCCCATCGTCTACCTTGGGTTCACATACATTAACTTAATTTTACTTTGATTTACATGTATTGACCCTCATTTACTTGGTCTTAACTTAATAAACCTTAAAGTTGTTGACACATTTTACTTTCACAGTTAAATGTGACTGAGATGTAACACACTTTACTCATTGCAATTCACCTTACTTAAAGCACCTCTTTCCCCTGAGCATGAATTTCCACATGGAGATGATTCACTGTTCACTCTGAGTACCTCTTACTCAGGTATAGTCTTCTGACCTTGTGCCCTGTACTTATATCCATTTGAGAGAACTGACTCATTGTGTCTCATTGAAATGCCTGAACATTTGACAGTGCTGGACTGCCTCTTCAGTGCATTGGAGTGTCAACCTCGATTTTGAACTTGAGGCTCAAAGCCTCTGACTCAAAGATGAAAGTGTTACCCAGTGACCTACAGCTGACAAACTAACACTGACGAACTGTCTCTTTGTGGGGTTAAGCAAAGAAGTACAAATTAATGTGGAATTGTGGTTAAAAGGTGAGGACTGGGGTTCCTACAAATGTTGCCTTAGTCAAGGGAGACAGTCCCTGTTGCCAAGAGAGAATAATAGCAATGTATTTTCATGTTTATTAATAATTTAACAGAAATAAATCTGCTATCACAGTAAAAACAGTCTGATAACAAGCAAACAGAAATCTGATCACACCACAGCTCCTTAGGGACAGGGAAAGCCAGCTGAAACCTCTGATTTAGATTGCACCTAAAATTAATATTTATATCTAGCTTTATCAGTGTTAATTGATTAGTAAATGTGTAAACAACGTGGATGTAGATTTCCTCTGATCCCACAGTGCCTATGGTAATGTAAAAGGGGCACCTTCCCACCTATGAATGGCCTGTCCTTAACCCAAACCTCTCTTTGGGACAATATTCATCAAAATATTTACAGTGTAAGTGGAACTTCAGAAAAGGGAAGGGATTTACTGTCGATCTTTGCCAGAGTCATGGTGGAGAAAACAGGTAGCAAAGATTTCTAACACTGCCAGTTTGTGTAATACCTTCCATTGTCAAGTGCAGCATTTAAAAACAATACAATGTAGCTCTAGTCTGTGGCCCATATAACACATGATAACAGGATGTCAGCTCATGATCAAGCAAGAGTATATTACGTGACTAGTCTCATGAGGCCAAAGTCAAAAGTCACATGACACCAAGTTATGGTCCAACAGATGTATTTAAAATCACAAGCTTACAAACTGCTGCTCCTTTGTCAGGTGAAGTAGGGGGAGGCAATTGATTTTAAGTAAATCTGGTGAACTGTAACTTGGTGTCATGTGACTTTTGACTTTGTCCTTACTAGTCCAACATTGGCATCTCCTCATCACCAATGCCAGAAAATGCTCTTGGTGAGCATGGTACGGTGTTCAATTGTTCTGTATTTGATTATATGAATCTGCTAACTACTGATGCTCACTATGTTTGACTGGCTGTGGACTCAGAGAAAAATAAACAGACTGTAGACAAAGCTGAAAGCCAGAGACAAAGCAGACAGTAATTTTTAAAATATGTAAATAAAACTTGTACATATTTAAGTCCATGTAAAAGCAACAGCAGATTCTGAGATGTAAAATATATATCAAGGAGTTAATGGAACAGTTCCCCACTTAAAATTAATCCCCTCATTCAATAGGAAGCTAACTTGCATGATTATGATCTATGTTGCACTTCAAGTATTCATTGTATCTCATGCACCATTTGCAATCTAATGAGTTACTACATATGAGGGAAAACTAGTAACCTACACTTTGTCATTGTGAATCGTACACTCACTCCTTAGGCACTCTGACATGACATTGTCATTAATTTACTAACTAAACTTCAGTGCTGAAGCATTAATAGTGCCAAATATACTAGCGTTTTTGTTTAAACTTTGATTAGTTTTCTCAAATAGATATCTGTGATGTATTTCTCCAATATATTTTTAAGTTTCATAGGATTCAAGGAGTCAATCCATCCCCTTGAGCAGTGCTGCCATTCTATTAGATCCTGACTGATCTGTACATCAAATTCATTTACCCAGCTATGCTTCATATTCTTTAATACTTTACTGAACAAAATTCTATCAATCTCAATTTTGAAAACTTCAATTATCTCAACATCAAAATCCACCTGAGAGAAGACAGTTCCAGACTTCTACCAGGTATTTGTGACAGAAAAGTGCTTCCTGATTTCACTCATAAATGGCTTTAGTCATAATTTAAAATGATGACTCAGTGTTCTAACCTTGTTTGCCAGATAGTGGAAATGGCTTCTTTTCAAATACCCTGTCAAATTTATTTATGTTTTTCAATGGCTTGATTAAGCCACCTTCGAAACTTAAAAGAATACAAATCATGCTTCTGCCTCACTTCATAATTTAAGTTTTCTTGCCTGATATCATCCTGCAGAACCTGCTGTGCAATCTCTCCGAGGCCTATGTTCCATTCATGAAATGCAAAACTCAAAACTAAATGCAATGCTTAGATAACCAGGGCCTGTAAAATTGAAGCTTTGCTTCCACACTTTTGTATTCGAATCCCTGTGAGATATAAAACAACCTTCCATTCGCCTTTTTGATTAATTTCTGTATCCGAGGACAACTTTTATTTCAGATTCTCAAATCTAGATGCTGCACCACACTCTAATCATTTTAAAAAATCCAATTTATCTTTATTTGATCTAAAGTGAATGATTGTGCAGTTCCCCATATTAAGTGCTACATGTCTACTCACTTTACCCATACATCTGTAACTTCCATTTATACAACTTACTGCTTCCTCAAATAGCATCATATGCAAATGTATGTATAAATTTCTGTTCCTTCATCCATATATGATGAAAAGTTGTAACCCTTGTAAAGATCTTTGGACAACATTGAACTACTTCCTGGTGATAATCCAGGAGGTCAAGTGATGAAGGATAGAACTAGAACCAATACTTACAGCATTTATTTCCAGAACCCTGGGGTGGGGGGAGTCCAAAACTAGAGGGCATAGGTTTAAGGTGAGAGGTGAAAGATTTAAAAGGGACCTAAGGGGCATCTTTTTCACACAGAGGGTAGTGTGTGTATGGAATGCACTGTCAGAGGAAGTGGTGGAAGCTGGTTCAATCACAACATTTAAAAGGCATCCAGATGGATATATGAATAGGAAGAGTTTAGAGGGATTTGGGCCAAATGTTGGCAAATGGGACAAGATATCTGGTCCTTAGTTAAGGATATCTGGTCAGAATGGACAAGTTGGACCAAAGGGTCTGTTTCCATGCTCTACAGCTCTATGACTCTAAATACAAATATAAACATGAAGCTCCTGACTTCAGCAGCACAGTTTCAGTCTGTTTGTATTTATAGAGGCACAAATGAATCAACACTTAATGTTGATAATTCACACACAATTAAATACAATCCACAAGTACTAATCAGACCATATTGCCTTTATTCTTATTCCATCCCAACTTCCTAACTAATTAGTTATGAGCAGACTTTAATTTGTGTTCAAAAAACCAAGGAACTGCTGATGCTGGAAATCAGAAATTGCTGAAAAAACTCAACAAGTCAGGCAGCATCTATGGACAGAAAGCAGAATTAATGTATTAGGTCCAATGATCCTTCTTTAGAATTAATGAAGGGTCACTGTATCTGAAACATTAACTCTGCTTTCTCTCCACAGATCCTGCCTGACGTGCTGAGATTTTCCAACACGTTTTACTTTTCATTCAAATTCTCTTGTGCAGAAATGTACAAAATACATTAGGGAAGTTGATATTATCAGCACCCAAAGATACTCCACTGACAAATACGCTTGTGATCATCCTCACAATGCAAATTAGTCAAAACTTGCTTTCTTTGATGTGCTGCTTGGTTTCACTGAAGCGTTGCCATGTTAGAAAACATGCTTTAACTTTTTTTTCTGCATATTATGGATGAAGTTACATGTTAACTATATTTTCATGAAGAAATTACCTGCTGTAAGCAGAGTCTGCTCAGGGAACCTACAACTAGAACTTTGAAACAAAACTAGGAATAGCGCCAAAGAATCTGGCCCAGAACTCAACTGTGTCAATTGTTTAGCCACTCTTTATTTCCTATTGTAATCTGATTAATGCCATGCTAGTTTAGTCCCAGTGAAGGCAGATTAATGGGTGGAAGATGAATGACAATAGGAACTGCTCAATATTTAACTGAAAACAGTCTAAAAGATTCATTCTGATGCTTGAGTATGGAATTAAACTCAAAGTTAGCTTAGGTATATATTGGGTGTGATGGAAAACTAAACAGAAAATTCGAGTAAATAATCAAGGTTATATATTGTGTGACATTTTTGAGACTTTGAGTGCAGACAGATTAAAAGGTATGCTCACCTTCACTTCAGCCTGTTCCTATGTCATGCTGAGCTAGAAATGCAAAGACTCATGTCCATAAATTGCACTAACCACACAAAGCATGATTAGCCTTCGGGCTTACAGTAATGTGTTATTGTTACGTAGCTCATTCGAATCTTACTTACCTGGACTTATTACCTCTGGACCTGTGTGGAGCTATAGACAGCAAGACTCCGCCACAGACTCTGCTCTATTGCAATTTCTTTTATTGCAGCCCAGGATGCGCATTCTCTCGAAGATCCTTCTTAATTATGCTTCACCAGTTCTTCCTTAGGTGGCCGCTCCATCATCCCCATCTGATGGTGTCCATTGAATTTTGACAGGGCATACTTATGGGAGTCCTGCAAGACTCAGCAGTCATCTCATCTTACATTTCAGCCAAATGTTGATGCTGAATCTAAGCCAAGAGAGATACATTAGGATATGTGTCACCAAGTGGGTGCCAGCAGTTTGGCTGCCCAATATGCAATGGTTAAAATCTTATTTCATTAGCAGCAATGGATCAAAATATCAGGCTCTGTGTATAATGAGCAAGTGATTAGATACAATGAGTAAAAAGTGAGGTCTGCAGATACTGGAGATCAGAGCTGAAAATGTGTTGCTGGTTAAAGCGCAGCAGGTCAGGCAGCATCCAAGGAACAGGAAATTCGACGTTTCGGGCAAAAGCCCTTCATCAGGAATGAGCCTTGCGTCACTGGCAGAGATGAACATCTACCTCTTTATTTCTCTGAGCTTTAAGGTGGTGTGATGGAGTGTGCACAGTGTAAGACAAGACTATAGCTGTAGCTCCTTTAACCAGTAATTTCAATGGATTCAAGTAATCCGTCTGTGCTGTAGACAGTGAGCGCACGCACCACTTTGTGAGGAACCACGATGCTTCCTCAACTAGTCCTATAATGGTTTTATCACCCATGGCTGATTCAGGATCTGGCCCAATCTGATGAGAGAGAGACATAAGCACTGAATCTGGCACTAATAATGAAGGTGACAAGGTAAAGTCTAAAAGAAATTGGATAATGATTCAAATTTTCTGGCAGGTTTAGTGAGGAGCATTGATCGATTGTTAGATAAAAGAGCATTCAATGTGGAAATCCTTTTTTCAGATTGTTCTGTCAGATAATTCAATGCGTTCCGAAGAAATTAAGCATCTTTTCTTTGAGCTGTGTAGCAAAAGAAAAAAGAGATGAAGTTGTAATAGTTTTCAGCTAAATTCTATTGCAGCAGGTCAATTAAAGAATGCTAAAGCCATTGTATTAGATTAGGACATGAAAACCAAAGGACAGGTAGTGTAACCTGGTTAGGAAACTTCTTACTATTATTTCAAGCAGTGCTTTTTATTAGCAACAGGTAGAATAGAAGCCAGCTTTCCTTAATCCAAACTGTTCAGATGGGCTGAACAGTGGCAAATGGAATTTAATGTTGAAAAGCTTTTCACTGTGCCTCGGTACACATGACAATAAATTCAATTCAATTCAAAAGTGTGAGGTGATGCATTTTGGGAGGACGAACAAGGCAAGTGAGTACACAGTGAATGGTCAGACCCTGGGAAGTATAGAGGATCAGAGGGCTATTGGTGTGTGTACATATCCATTAATTCTTGAAGTCAGTCAGACAGACATATAAGGCAGTTAAGAAGGCAAATGCAACATTTATTTTCAACAGTCAAGGTATTAAATACAAGAACAAAAGGCAATGATGGAGCTGTATGCACCATCAGTTAGGTCACAGCTGGAGTACGATATACAGTTCTGGTTGCCACACAGTAGGAAGGGGTGCGATGGCATGAGAAAGGGTGCAGAGGCAGCTCACAAGGACACTGCTTGGATAGGAGTGTTTCAATTACGAAAGGCAGGCTCGATATGCCGAGGTTCTTCTTCTTCGAACAGGGAAAGCTGACAGGGGAATCTGATTAGATTAGATTACTAGATTACTTACAGTGTGGAAACAGGCCCTTTGGCCCAACAAGTCCACACCGACCTCCGAAGAGCAACCCATCCAGACCCATTCCCTTACATTCACCCCTTCACCTAACCTCCGGGCAATTTAACACGGCTAAATTACCTAACCTGCACATATTTGGACTGTGGGAGGAAACCGGAGCACCCGGAGGGGTACAAAGTTCTGAGGGGCATTGATAGTGCAGATAGGGAGAAATGCTTCTCTTTAGTAAAGGGCTCAATAACCAGGGTGCACAGTTTTACGTTGAGGAGCTGGAGGCTTAGAGGGGATTTGAAGAACACAGTGTTTATGAGTATCTAGAACTCACTGCCTGAAAGGGTAGTAGAGGCAGGAACCCTCAGAACATTTAAAAGCCACTTAGATGAACACTTGAAATGCCATAATATTCATGGCTATAAGATTAGATTACTTACAGTGTGGAAACAGGCCCTTCGGCCCAACGAGTCCACACCGACCCGCCGAAGCACAACCCACTCATACCCCTACATTTACCCCTTACCTAACACTACGGGCAATTTAGCATGGCCAATTCACCTAACCCGCACATCTTTGGACTGTGGAAGGAAACCGGAGCACCCGGAGGAAACCCACACAGACACAGGGAGAACGTGCAAACTCCACACAGTCAGTCACCTGAGTCAGGGAATTGAACCCGGGTCTCAGGCGCTGTGAGGCAGCAGTGCTAACCACTGTGCCACCGTGCCGCCCACAAAACCATATGCTGAAAAATAAGATCCAAATACATGGAAGTTTGATGACACAAAGGACCGAAGGGTCTCCTTCCACGCTGTTAAAAACTCTGTGACTGTACAGATCTGAGGTTCGGCTTCAGAAAGACCCAGGCCAGGTTTTTATTTATTTGCAATCCACGTGAACGTGTGTTTTTGAAGCCGCTTGTTAAATAACGGTGAGTAAGTAAGGAATACTGGTTTCCCCTGGAAACCCTTGTTGCTTACTAACCCCTGCAATGACATATACGATTACATCTTGCAGCAGGGGTGGTCAAGCAAAGAGAGTTTAGCAACATTCTGAAAGCACTGGACTTGAAACATCAGCTCTGCTTTCTCCTCACAGATGCTGGCAGACCTGCTGAGTTTCTCCAGCAATTTCTGTATCTCTTTTAGAACGTTTCAGAGAGATTTTGGCAATGAGAGAATGCTTTCATGCCTTTAGGAAGTCTAGACATCCTGGACGGAAGTTTTCATTACCTATGTAGATCAGGAGGACTTAACGAAAAATCTTTCATTCAAACTATTTACTGGGAATTGGTGTATGAAATGTGCTCTGATAAGGCTTCCTTAACTTCTTGTCGATTTCACTTCTGCTAACTCTCATTATTGTGCTATCAGTATCTTGCTGCGGTGTTCTGCTACTGCACATTAATCAACCTGCAAAGAAATCTGTGAGATTGAGTGTTTACACATTAAGCTGACTGAACACTACTTTCTGTCTCCTGAAGGAGCCAAACGCACATGTTCGCTCTACATGATCTCCAGTGCTTGATAACATGATTAGGGGGAATTGACCTGTATTATAATCATAGACTCATAGAAATTACTGCCCAGTAGGAGGCCATTCAACCTACAGTGTTTCTAACTTTCGAACTGAAGCAAATTACACTAATCTTATTTTCCTCCTTTTATATTTCTATACAAGTATTTTATAGTGTCAACTTGGTTCAGTTAGCTGCTCTGTATCTTTTGAGTCAGCATGTTGTGATTTGAGAGAGACTCTAAATTTCCAAAGAGAAAGTTTCCTTTGAATTGTTTTGACTGTCAATGAGTATTGGTGGCACCATTCACTACTTGGTGTTACCCTTGCTCAGTGGTAACACTCTCCCTTATGAGTCTGAAAGTTGTGAAACTCCCACTTCAAGCATATTAGCAAAAGTCTCGCTTGATGCTCTGGTGCTGTCCAGGAGTGCTGTTCTGTCTTCCAGTTGCCTGGATTGATTAATAGACTTCAACACACAATTTCAGAGGCGAAGAGAGTTATCCTAATGGTTTGACTGACATTTCCTTTACAACCCACACCATTTCCAACAGATTGTCGAACAATTCATTCATTTATCTAACCTCAGACATCGATAATACTCAGAATAAAAATAGAAACCTGAATCACGAGGCTCCCTCATATTTAAGTGATTCCAGGAATCTGTGCGTGTCCTGGAGGTCGAGCTGGGTTGGGTTCTGAATGCCGTAAGACATAGAAGGAGAAGGAGGCCATTCAGCCCACTGAGCCTGCACTGCCATTCAATGATCCCATGGCTGATTTGATAATCCCCAACTCAGCTTTCCTGCCTTTTCCCCATTACCCTTGATTCCTTTAATGATGAAAAATCAATCTATCTCAGCTTTGAATATATTCAATCATATAGCCTCAGTGGTCAGGAAGTGCGCAAATTTTCTGTCCTGTGAGTGAAGAAATTCCTTTTCCTTACACAGGCAACCCATTACTCTGAGAGTATACCCTCCCACTAGGGGAAACAACCTCTCCACATACACTTGAAAAGCCACCTAAGAGCCTTATCTGTTTCAATAAAGTATCTTCTGAACTCCAGTGAGTACTGGCCCAACCTACACAACTTCTCCTCATAAGACAGTCCCCTCCATACCTGTAATCAACCTCACATCACTTCTCTGCATTGCCTCTAATGCCAGTATATCTTCCCTTAGTCAAGAGGACCAAAATTGTTCACAGTATTCCTGCTGTGGTCTAACTAGTTTCAGTAAGTTTCCTTTATTTTTGAGCACCTCTTCAAAATAAAGGCCAATGTTCTTTTCACATTCCATATACCTGCTGAACTTGGACGCTGTCTTACTGTGATGCATACATTGAGAACTACGAATGCTCGCTCTGATGTAGCTTTCTGCAGTTTTTTTTCCCAATTAACTAACATGCAACGCCTCAGTTCTTCCTGTCAAAGTGCATAACTTCACATTTTCCCACATTTCATCCACCAAATGTTTACCAACTTGCTTACTCCACCCACATTCCTCTGCAGAAGCTTGATGTCATCCTTAACACCTGCTTTCCCACCTCTTTCTGTGTCGTCCACAAACTTGGAAATGGTACATTCACTTTCCTCATCCATGTCATGAATATGCATTGTAAATAACTTTGGCCTTAACACTGATTACAGGTTAAATTTCACACAACACCAGGTTATAGTCCAACCAGTTTATTCGGAAGCACTAGTTTTGGGAGTGCCGTTCCTTCATCAGGTGGTTGTGGAGTATGATGAAGGAGTAGCGCTCTGAAAACTAGTGCTTCCAAATAAACCTGTTGGACTATAACCTGGTGTTGTGTGATTTTTAATTTTGTACACCTCAGTCCAACACCGGCATCTCCAAATCATGACGACTGATTCCAGGGACAGTCAACTAGTTATAGGTTGCCAACCTGAAAATGCCCCCTTTATCTCAACTCTGTCTTCTGTTGGTTTGTCAATTCTCTATCCACGCTAATAGGTAAATTCCAGCATCCTGAGGATTCTCATTTAATGAAGTCGCCTAACATGCAGTAAATACCTTATCGAACATCTTCTGGAAATACAAACATTTGTCTTACTACCTGTGGCATATTCCCTGTTTGGTGGTGTCTGTCTCTCTGCCTGTTGACATTGAAAAGAGTTTCTAAGATGCCCTAGAGATGTGATTGATGTTGTACCTATATCAGACTTTTTCCACTCGTCTAATTGTTTTTCACAAGCTGGTGTCATTTTTTCCTTGATTACTGTTTGTGGTAAAGCATTTCATATTTCAAGAACTATCTTTGTGAGGAAAAAAGAACATTTTTCCAATCATACTTAAAAGCCAGTGATTTTGCTACTTTTAAGTCCTTTCTAATCCCTTCTTCCTTTTGAATATTTATCTCTAGCAATCTGTCTTCAACATCCTTTTCAGATTCTCCCGTAATCCCACTAAGTAAGATTTCTTCCATTGCTTCACTTTCAAGTCTATAATAGTCCTTTCAAGTCTACGGTTCTGCTTCTTATCAGCAGTTCTTTTTAATTCCATGTGTTTATCTAAAGTCTTGATATTTACTTTTCTGTTGACTGCCTGTCTTATTTATCAGTCCCTCTTCACCTTCCTGGCTTGCAATATGTTGTATTTTTATTTCTCTATTAAAGCTTTCACACTTATTAAGGAACAGAAACAGAAATTGCTGAAAAAACTTCAGCAGGTCTGGCAGCATCTGTGAAGAGAAATCAGAGTTAATGTTTTGGGTCCAATGATACACCCCTTCAGAACTGAACTATTTATTAAGTGCCTTGGCAATTTGCATTCTTTAATGGGTAACATCATGGCTTAGTGATCAGCACTGCTGCCTCATAGTACTAGGTACCTGGGTTCAATTCTACCCTCAGGTGACTGTATGGAGTTTGCATGTTTCCCCTGGGTGCTCTAGTTTTCTCCCACAGTCCAAAGATGTGTAGGTTTGGTGGACTGGTTGTAGAACAATAGAGATTGGATGGAGAGTTATTCAGGAGGTTGGTGCAGACTTGATGGGCTGAATGACCTCTATCTGCACTGTAGGGATTCAGTACTTCCATCTTGACTTGACCATTCCAAGTGTGTTCTACCATTTGACTGGTTTGCCATTCCCCAATCCCCTTAAATCCTACTGAAATTTTTATCTTGCTCACTAATTTCATTTTTCAATATTTATAAAAATCAAAATTAATTATGTCCTGATTACTACTTCCCGACTGTTCTCCCACAAGTCCCATGTACCTTCACTCCTGCACAAGTTCATGTAGATAGAGAGCCTTCTGCTATTCCCTGCTCTCCCCAACACTGACACATGACTGCAATGGCCAGCCCTTCAGGTTGATCAACTCTTTCCCATCTGGCCTGGAGGTGATGTCATTTCAGCTTGGGATGATTGAGGCTCTTCATCATTTAATGGGGTGTTTGGAGGGAGATGATGTGGAGGGGGAATGGGTGGAGTGTGGAAGGGGGTAGAGCAGGTGAAGGGTGCAGGGGGGAGGCGGTTGGAGGGCAACATGAGGAGATTGGTTGGTGAAGGGGATGGATGAGGATGTTGGGTGTTAGGCCTTCCCCATTCACTACTGAGTTCCAGTAGAGTTCAGGACACAATTGGATCAGTCATGATTGTGTCAAATGGCAAAACAAGTACAAGGGGACTGAATAGCCTACTCCTGTTATTCACGATGTGGAGGTTCCAGTGTTGGACTGGGGTAGACAAAGTCAGAAGTCACATGACACCAGGTTATAGTCCAACAGGTTAATTTGCAATCACAAGCTTTCGGAGTACTGTTCCTTCATCCAGTTCATCTAATGAAGCTCCTGTTGCACTATAAGTTGTGTGACATCTGGCCTTGTTATTCATAAGTCCAAATATAATCAACCTCTTTAATTCCTGTGGTGGCAGAAAGGTGGTGAGTAACTCCCCGGTGCCAACCCTCCAGAATACATCCTCTTCTCCCCACGTTTTCAGGAAGATTGCACCCAATGTCTGTCATCGAGGAACACACAGCACAGAGGGGAATGATACCAGAAAGGCTCAATAGTAGGCACGATGACCATGTGCCTATGACTGTGCCCCCATGTGAAGCAGGCAGTGGGTATTGTTTCATACTGCCTGTGAATTTTATAGGTAGTGGCATGCAGCAGGACACTGAGCCTTCCTGCTGAGCAGCTGCTGTCTCAGCAAAGCCTCGGCACCGTGTCAGGTTAACACCAAGAGAAACCAGCCTGCACTTCTTAAACCAGACCTATTCTAAAATTAATACGGTCCCCCTGCTATAGCAAAGATATTTGTTAAATTGGAGAGGCTCCACAAAAGATGTACCAGGATGTTGCCAGGACTGGAGGGTTTGAGTTAAAAGCACAGGTTGAATAGAGTCACAGAGTCATAGAGATGTACAGCAAACAGACCCTTCAGTCCAACCTGTCCATGCTGACCAGATATCCTAACCTAATCAAGTCCCATTTGCCAGCAGTTGGCCCATATACTTCTGAACCCTTCCTATTCATATACCCATCCAGATGCCTTTTAAATGTTGTAATTGTACCAAACTCCACCACTTCCTCTGGTAGCACGCATCACCCTCTGTATGAAAATGTGTCCCTTTGATCCCTTTTAAATCTTTACCCTCTCACCCTAAACCTATGCCCTCTAGTTCTGGACTCCTCCCTCCCAAGGGAAAAGACCTAGTTATCTAATCCATGCCCCTCATGATTTTATAAATTCCTATGATGTTGCCCCTCAGCCTCCGACACTCCAGAGAAAACAGCCACAGCCTATTCAGCCTCTCCTTAAAAGTCAAACCCTCCAACCCTGGCAACATCCTTATAAATATTTTCTGAACCCTTTCAAGTTTCACAACATCCTTCTGACAGGAGGGAGACCAGAGTTGCACCCAATATTCCAAAAGCGGCCTACGTAATGTCCTATACATTATGATCGCCAAACTCCTATACTCAATGCTCTGACCAATAAAGGAAAGCATATCAAATATCTTCTTCACTATCCCATCTACATTCAAGCAACTATGAACCTGCACTCCAAGGTCTCTCTGTTCAGCAACACTCCCCAGGACCTTACCATTAAGTGTTTAAGTTTGCTCTGATTTGCCTTTCCAAATGCAGCGCCTAACATTTATCTAAATTAAACTTGATCTGCCCATCTGAGTAATGTGCTCTGAGGTAACCTTCTTCGCTATCCACTACAACTCCAATTTTGGTTACATTTACAAAGTTACTAACCATACCTCCTATTTTCACATCCAAATCATTTATATAAATGACAAAAAGTAGTGAACCCAGCACCGATTGTTGTAGCACAACACTGGTCACAGGCCTCCTGTCTGAAGAGCAACCCTCCACCACCACCCTCTGTCTTCTACCTTTAAGCTAGTTCTGTATCCAAGTGGCTAGTTCTCCCAGAATTCCATGTGATCTCTCCTTGCTAACCAGTCTACCATGGTGAACCTTGTCAAACACTTTACTGAAGTCTGTGTAGATAACCTCCACTGCTCTGCCCTCATCAATCCTCTTTGTTATTTCTTCAAAGAACTCAATCAAGTTTGTGAGACATGATTTCCCACGCACAAAGCCATGTTGACTATCCCTAATCAGTTCTTGCTTTTCCAAATACATGTACATCCTGTCCATCAGGATTCCCTCCAACAACTTGCCCACCATTGATGTCAGGCTCACCGGTCTGTAGTTCCCTGGCTTCTCCTTACCACCCTTCTTAAATAATGGCACCACGTTAGTCAACCTCCAGTCTTCCAGCACCTCACCAGTGACTATCTCAGCAAGGGGCCCAGCAGTCATTTCCCTAGCTTCCCACAGAGTCCTAGCATACACCTGATCAGGTCCTGGTGATTTATCCACGTTATGCATTTTAAGACATCCAGCACGTCCTCCTCTGTAATATGGACATTTTTCAAGATGTCACCATCTATTTCCCTACATTCTATATCTTCCATGTCCTTCTCCACAGTAAACACTGATGCAAAATACTTGTTGAGTATCGTCTCCATCTCCTGCGGCTCTGCACACTGGCTGCCCAGGCTGGGACTTTTTTCGCTGGAGTCTCGGAGGTTGAGGGGTGACCTTATCGACATTTATAAATGCATGAAGGCATAGATAAGGTGAATAGCAAGGGTCTTTTCCCTCTGGTGAGGAAGTTCAAAACTTGGGGCATATTTTTAAGTTGAGAAGAGAAAGATTTAAAAGGAACCCTGAGGGGCAACCTTTTCACATGGATGATGGTTCATACGTGGAATGATCTGCCAGAGAAAGTGGTAGATGCAGGTACAGTTACAACATTGAAAAGAGATTTGGACAGATACATGAAGAGGAAAGATTTACAGGGATATGGGCCAAATGCAGGTAAGTGGGACAGGTTTAGCTTGGGAAATTTGTTCAGCATGGATGAGTTGGATTGAATGGTCTGCTTCCATCTTGTATAATTCTATGACCCTTCTACTCTCTGATTAGTTCACAGGATGTGGGCATCACTAACTTCTGCAACCATCTCCTCGGTAGAGCAATCACTGAACACATTGCCCCGAGAGGTATGGGAGGTATTCTCCCAGGCCCACGCTGCTCTAATCACTGATTAGGGCAGCGGTTAATGCCAGCCTAAATTGTTGCTCTGAGAAAGGGTCACTTGACTTGAAACGTTAACTCTGATTTCTGTCCACAGATGCTGCCAGATCTGCTGAGCTTTTCTGGCAATTTCTGTTTTTGTTTCTTAATTCTTCTCTGTTTTAGTTAAATATCTTGCACTTACTATTCACCATGTGTCTGCTCTCCCCTCCTGCAGATCAGACGATCAACCTCACCCATTAAAGTCCCCTTCAACTCTCCTGAAATTGGCAGGAGGCAATGCTTGGCTCATTGTCAAGGAAACGGAGGAGCATGGTGACCCTGAAGACCATCGCTCTGAAGGTGTAGATCCAAGTCAAGGAGGTTGCACTTTCTGTGACCATCTCCTCAGTAGAGCACAGCCACTGAACACACTGCCCTGAGAGGTATGGGAGGTATTCTCCCAGACACTTGGTGAGCCCACTCATGGTAAGCCCTCCTGCTCTTCTCTGTATGAGTTTCTTCTCTTCACAGCTGCTGTGCTGTATTTCTCTGTAGTGCTGTAAGGAACTGGAACTATCCCCCTGACTGGGAGCAGCAGAGGCCTTTTGAAAGCACTCAGTAGGACAGCACAGTAGCTCAGTGGTTAGTACTGCTGCCTCACAGCACCAGGGACCTGGGTTCAGTTCCTGCCTGGGGCGACTGTCTGTGTGGAGTTTACACATTCTCCCTGTGTCTGTGGATTTTTCTCCAGGTGCTCTGGTTTCCTCCCACAGTCCAAAAATGTGCTGGTTTGGTGAATTGACTATGCCACATTGCTCATAGTGTTAGGTGCGTTAGTCAGGAGTAAATATAGGGTAGGGGAATGGGTCTGGGTGTGTTACTCTTTGGAGGGTCAGTGTGGACTTGTTGGGCTGAAGGGTGTATTTCCATACTGTAGGGAATCTAAGGTACTTCCCAAAGGGAACCAGGAGAATTTAAGCCCAACTCCATAATTTGGATTTCTTTCAAATGCAGTCCAGTTCCATCTGATTGTTGTGTAAGTGAACATTTCATTGTTTTGAAAAAGCCTAATTTTAATTTATTGTGCAGCATCCACTGTTGTCCCCATGAGTTTTGTATCTGAAAGGTTACCACAAGCCAACTCCTCCAAATCATGTAATCAATTGCTTAAACTCTCCAATTTTATTTCTGTATGTTATCAATTGTCATTAGGGATTTTTAAAAATCAGATTTTTAAATATTGCTTTTCTTTCTTTCACTGCCCCCCTCATCCTAGCTTCCTTTTCCTTCTTCCTTTCATTCTTTATGTTGAATTCATTCTCCTTCTCACTTTAGCTGCAAATATGGGGCAGCATGGTGGCTCAGTGGTTAGCACTGCTACCTCACAGCACCAGGGTCCCAGGTTCAATTCCAGGTGACTGTCTGTATGGAGTTTACACATTTCCACCCACCCGTTTCCTCTCGTAATCCAAAGGTGTGCCGGTGCATTAGTCAGAGGGAAATTGGTCTGGGTGGGTCTCTTTTCAGAGGGTCAGTGTGGACTGGTTGGGCTGAAGGGCCTGTTTCCACAGTGTAAAGAATCTAATCTTAATCATTATTTCATCTCCTCATACAATGAGCAGGTTACAGTGTGATATGTTCTTGAGCAGAACGACACAGGTTAAAGGTGATAGATGTACACTGTGCCCTCTGCTACACCATCCAAGCACTCCTCTTTAATGAACTCAGGTTGGGGAAAGGCTGGTGCTGTGAAGAGAGCGATGTTTACCAACAAAACATTTGGTGCTTTTTAACAAAACAAGGGGAGCTGAAATTGAACTACAGCTTTACATTTTTTTAAGCTTTAACAGTTCAAGGCAATCATTCCAATGTTTTATTTGCTCAGAGCTACAGAGCTGAAGATTGTGAGAAAAGTAGAAGTGAGTTGACAATGCATGCTGTTATTAATGCACAAATCAGCTGGCAAGTGTTGGCAATTATAAGATAGACGCAATATGAATCTTCAGCTCTGCCTTTTGCTTCACACAAACAACATCTCGCCCTTAGCCTCCCCATTATATTTATGAACTTGTTAGATTAGCACATTAATTGCTCATTAAACTCGCTACAGTAAGTTCGGTCTACATTCTAACATTATATGTATGTTGAACAACCTGACAATTGCTAATACAATGCCAGATGGAGTATAATGTGGGAAAGTGGGAACTTGTTCGCTTCGGCAGGCAGATGAGAAAAACTGCAAATTATTTAAATGCAGAGGGTATGCAGAGGGAATTGGGTATCTGGGTGTATGAATTGCAAAATGTTGCCCTGCAGGTACCCCAAGTGATAAATGAAATGTTTATTGCAAGTGGAATGGAATACAAAAGCAGTAATGTCTTGCTTTAGAAGTAAAGGGCATGGTGAGATCACAACTTGAGTACATTGTCCAGTTTTGTTTCAGAAAGCTCTCTATTGCATCAGAAGCAGTTCGGAAAGGTTTCATTCACCTGGTTCCTGGGATGAGAAGGTTATCTCATGAGGAATTGTTGGACGGATTGGCACTGTATCCATTGGAGTTTTAAAAAATGAGAGGTGATCTTACTGAAGCAAAAAAGACCTTGAGGGAACTCAACCAGGTGAACATTGAAAGGATGTTTGCTGTTATGGGAAAAACTAGATCTATGAGACACAAGTTAAAAATAAGAGATCTCACATTTAAGGTGGAGAATAGGAGAAATATTTTCTCCCAGACAGTCATAAGTTTGTGGAACTCTCTTCAGTGGAGAACAGTGGATGCAGAGGAATAATGTTTTAAGGCAGAGTTCAATGGATTTTTAGTAACAATAGAGTCAAAAGATATTGGGGATAGGCACAACAGTGAAGTCAAGGCTGCAGTAGGCTTGATTTGATTGGATTTATTCTTGCCACTTGTACTGAGATACAGTGAAAAGTATTGTTTTGTGTGCTATCCAGACAAAACAATCCTTACATACCTGCAATGCTGGACTCTTTATTTCTTTATTTTCTAATCATCTTTTTTCCTAAGAATTGTCCTGAAGAATCTGGATCCAGGTACCTCTGTACCTAAGGTGGCAAATTGTAAACTTTTCACTGTACTCATCAGACTACATGTGACAACAAAACTAATTCAATTCAATTCATTAAGTACATCTGGATAATAGAACATAATGCAGGATGTAATGTAACAGCAACAGAGAAAATGCAGAGATAGATCAACTCGAATATTTGAGAGTTCTGTTCAGAAGTCTGATAACAGCGGGGAAGAAGCTATTCTTGAATCTGATCTACACCTCTTAATTCATACGCTCCTATGGAGTCAATGTGGTGGAACCAGAAATCTGACCTCATTTCTGTATGATGCCAAGATTAGACTGGTGCCATGATGAAGGGCTTTTGCCCAAAACGTTGATTTTCCTGCTCCTCGGATGCTGCCTGACCTGCTGTGCTATTCCAGCACCACTCTAATCTTGACTCTAATCTCCAGCATCTGCAGTACCCACTTCCATCTCATTTCTGTATGTCGTCGATTGTTAAGATTTTAAAAAAATTAGATTTTATAAAGTTTTTCTTTTCCTTTCTCTTTCTTTGGCCAATCTTACCTTCCCTCCTTTCCTTCCTTTTTTATTGCACTGAACTCATTCTCCTTCTCACTACTGCTTTAATAATCATTTCATCTCCTCATGCAATGAGCAGGTACAGTGCAATACATTTTTGAGCAGAACAGGACAGGTTAAAGTTGATTATTGGAACCTGTGCAATGTTCTACAGTAGCAAGATGTGGCCACAGCAGCATGGGAATAGGCAAAGCAGGAGTAACAATAGGCCATTCAGCCAGTGACCTCCCCACCGTTCAGCCCAGTGACTTCCCCACCATTCAGCGTAGTGACCGTCCCCTCATTCAATCATCCAGATTCAGCTGCTAGCTGGAAGTGAGAGTTCTGCAATGATGATCCTCGGAGAGAAGAAATTCCTCCTCATTTAGTCTTAACTGGGGACCCCTTATTTTGAAATTGTACCCCCTACATCTAGATTTCCCACTGGGGCAAAAACTCTTTTTCCCACCTTGTAAAACATGTCACCCCCAGAATCTTATCTGTTTAAAAAACAGTCATTCTTCACTGTGCAAAGGAACAACCTGCTTAGACTTTCCACATAAAACAAACCCTTCATCCTAGGTGTCAGCCCAGTGAACTTCCTCCGAACTGTTTTCAAGGAAAATATGTTAATTGCATGTTTTTCTGCTGCCTCAGTATAACCAAACAATATGGCTTGAATTTTTGCAAGGAGAGAGGTTATCTGGCTCAGGTAAAAGGTGCTGGAACCCTGATTCCAGACATTCTTCTTCTTAATCCCTATGTTTGTAATGATGGATTTGGGGAGAGTCATAGAGGCTTAGAGATGTAAAGCACGGTAACAGACCCTTCAGTTTAACGCGTCCATGCCAACCAGATATCCTGGCATGGTGGCACAGTGGTTAGCACTGCTGCCTCAGAGTGCCAGAGACCTGGGTTCAATTCCCGCCTCAAGCGACTCTCTGTGTGGAGTTTGCACATTCTCCCCGTGTCTGCGTGGGATTTCTCCGGGTGCTCCGGTTTCCTCCCACAGTCCAAAGATGTGCAGGTTAGGTGAATTAGCCATGCTAAATTGCCTGTAGTGTTAGGTGAAGAGGGGAATGGGTCTGGGTGGGTTGCGCTTCGGAGGGTCTGTGTGGACTTGTTGGGCCGAAGGGCCTGTTTCCACACTGTAAGTAATCTAAAAATATCCTAACCTAATCTCGACCCATTTGCCAGCACTTGGTCCATATCCTTCCAAACCCTTCCTATTCATATACCCATCCAGATGCCTTTTAAATGTTGCAATTTAAATCACTCTCTCTGGCATCTCATTCCATTCAGGTACCACCCTCTGTGTGAAAAGTTGCCCTTCAGGTCCCTTTTATATTGTCCCCCTCTCACCCTAAACCAATGCCCTCTAGTTCTGGAGTCACCCATCCCAGAGAAAAGACTTTGTCTATTTACCCTATCCATGCCCTCATGATTTTATAAACCTCTGAGGTCACCCTGAGTCTTCAGCGCTCTAGGGAAAACAGCCCCAGCCTACTCAGCCTCTCCCTATAGTTCAAATCCACCAACTCTAACGACATCCTTTTAAATCTTTTCTGAACCCTTTCAAGTTTCACAATATTTTTCTGATAATAAGGACACCAGAATTGGAAGCAGTATTCCAAAAGTGGCCTAATTAATGTTCTGCGCAGCTGCAACATGACCTCCCAACCCTGATTCTCAGTGCCCTGACCAATAAAAGAAAGCATACCAAACACCTTCTTCACTATTCAACTACCTGCAATTCTATTTTCAATGAACTATGAACCTGCACTCCAAGGTCTCTTTGTTCAGCAACACCCCCCCAGGAACTTACTATTCTGTGTGTAAGTACTGCTCTGATTTGCTTTTCCAAAATGCAGCACCTCACGTTTTTCTAAATTAAACTCCATCTGCCACTCCTCAGGTCATTGGCCCATCTGATCAAGATCCTGTTATAATCTGAGGTAACCTTCTTTGCAGTCTACTACACCTCCAATTTTGGTGTCATTTGCAAACATACTAACTATACATCCTATGTCACATCCAACTCAGTTATATAAATGACGAAAAGTAGTGGACCCAGCACCGATCCTTGTGGCACTCTACTGGTCACAGGCCTCCAGTCTGAAAAACAACCCTCCACCACCACCCTCTGTCTTCTACCTTTGAGCTAGTTCTGTATCTAAATGGCCAGTTCTTCCTGTATTCCATGAGAACTAACCTTGCTAACCAGTCTCTCATGGGGACTCTTATTGACTGCCTTATAAAGTGGATAGGTTATAATGTTCACAGAGGCAGCTGCAAATATAACAGTGCACTGACCTTCAGATTCAATTTTTGGTAGTGGGATGCCCAAAACACAACTTGTGGTCTTGACACTTTTTAATACAGCCAGAGATAGGGTGACCTTTTGGAGAGATCCAGGTACAATGCTCTCTGGTAAAAAGGAGTCATGAATATACTTAATAAGTGGATGAACCCATTGAACTCACAAGCTGTAAAGATTCTTGAAACTCCTTGGAACTGTCAAGGCATTTAAATCCCCTGCCTATTAAATTTAACCAATGTCTGAAGTTAAAGAAATCAGTGCTCTCCTTTTCACTCTGTTTGTTGATGGATTTCTGAAGGTTAGCAATATAGGATTGGTGCTGCCTGGCTGATTTCACAGCTTACAATTTTTACAGTGGATGTCTGTCAGTTGATAGTGATAAAGTGTTTGACTTCACTCTGTTTTGCTTGGTTTTGCAGAGAATTAAGTAGTTGAAGGAATTTAGCTTTAATGTAATTTTTTCAAAATAAGGAAATTATCATTAAATATTTAGAACTCTATTTTTCTCAATATGGGGCTTGAGGTCTTTCCCTAGTGGTCAAAGAGAGAATTAGCATGGAAGGTTTAAGGGCAGAGATGAGTGTGAGGACATGGCTTAACCATGAGTTGGCTCTAAATTGGTGTAGGGGCTCTAAAGGGCTATGAGTGGTAGGGTAAGATTCAGAATGAGTGAGTAAGTGAATGTGTTTGTATGTTTATGTATCTGTGATTGAGATGAACACTGAGGCTGTCCTTTGACAGAGACCGCCTCTGCATCAAGCAGCCCTGGCAATCACCTATGGGGCCCTACTTCCATTTCCAGATGACCCAACCACCACAGAATGGATATTAGAAGATCTGGGACACTTCCAAGTTTCAGGAATTTTCCCATCTCCATAACCCCAACTCTACAATAAACACTCAGACTTAGGTGTCACATGAGAGCCAAGGGTCAAACTTATACCAGGTACTTTTTTAAATGCTATTGCAAGTTTACTTCCACAGACAAACATTCAATCCCTAGAAATTGAAATACCACCAGTGTGCAGCAAATAACCTCATATAATACATGAGTAATGAACACTTGTACGTTATAAATGGCATCCCTGACTATTGGACAAATTATTAGCAAATCAGCTATCTAAGGCAAAAGACTATTAATCAAAGCTATTGGGAAGTGCAAATGACAGAAGCCAGATTAAAAGAAGTATCAGATTTTGCTATCTTACAATAAGTTGTAACTCAGAATGTCACTTTTAAAATAACAAAATCACAAAGTCTTCACTGGTTCTTCCCATTTTCTTTAAATGTGTCCATTACATTTATTATTCTGAGCTGAGAAAGATGAGGAGAGATTACTCTGCTACATACTTTTTATCTGAATGAAGCATTCACTTTCAAAGCTCACATCCAATCTTGCGAGTGCCCAGGAGAAACAAAAACAGAAAGAGAAACAGAAAGTGCAGGAAACATTTAGCAGGTCCAACTGCAGAAAGTTAAACAGTGTTGACATGTCAGATTGATGACTTTTCATTAGGAGTGGGGAAAGTTGGAAACAAAGCAGCCCAGATATTGTGATGGTCAGACCATTATTGCAGACTGGGTAGTGTGACAGGGCCATGTGAAATTCCTCACACATCTGATTCTGACGGCACACTTGTGAAGGTGAAGACTCTAATGGGCAATGCTGCCATGTCTGGAACTCAACAGAAAAGTCCCGTGGAGTTGGAGAATTGAAAGAGTTCCAATTCATTTAGGTTTATTTGTTATGCAAGAAAGCTTAGAGGTTTGAAAATATACTCACTCCTGGGTAAGTATTAAACTGAAATCCATACTCATCACCAAGTAGAAAATGAGATGTTCCGAGGAAGGTTCACTTGATCTGTAGCGTTAACTCTGATTTCCGTCCACAGATGCTGACAGAATTGCTAAGCTTCTCCAGCAATTTCTGTTTTTGTCCCTCACTCATTGCTGACTCTTCTTCCTCATTCCTGGCCGACTATTCTTCAAAACTCCTGACCAATGTTCCGTCTGATGTTCCACAGTAGTTGGTGGGGTTGGCACACTGGTCTCTGCCATGCATAGCCTTCGGAGGTCAGTACAGCCGGAAAGAACGTGAGAGACAAGAGTCAGAAATTGCTGGAGAAGCTCATCAGGTCTGGCAGCATCTGTGGAGAGAAAGCAAAGTCAACCTTTTAGGTCCAGTGACCCTTCTTCAGAACTGGTTGTAGCTGGCAGTAGGTTGTTATATGAAGCTGTGGTGGGAGGACGGGGTGGGAGGGGGAGGAGGGAAGGGTTTTTCTTATTCATTCACGGGATGAGGGCATTGCTGGCCAAATGAACATTTATTGCCCAGCGGGCAGTTCAGAGGCAACCCCATTGCTGTGGATCTGAAGTCACATATAGGCCAGACTGGGTAAAGATGGCAGATTCCTTTCCTAAAAAGACGTTGGTGAACCAGTTGGGTTTTTCCCAACAATCGTCAACAGATTCACAGTCGTCATTAGACTCTTACTTCCAGATTTTACTGAATTCAAATTACACCATCTGCTGTGGTGGGATTCAAACCTGGGACCCCAGACCATTACCTGTGTTTCTGGCAATAATTTTGCTTGGCCATTGCCTCCCCTACAGTAGGTGCTGATGAAGCCCGGAGAGAGATAACAGACAAAGGAATGGGCAAAGGTCAGCCTGGGAGAATCAGTAGCTGCTAATGAGGACCATTAGTATCTGACAATAGGTTAGTTGTAGTAACAGCCCAGGAGATGGCAAGGCATGGTGTGTGGGGGAAGGACGGGGGGGGGTGAAGGTGCTCAGGCCATAAAGCTATTGACGTTTATCGAGTCCTGAGGGCTGCAGGGTCCCCAAGTGGAATATGAGATGCTGAAAATGAGAGATAAGGTTGCCTCTAATAACCCTGACCATAAGACGATAAGATATAGGAGCAGAATTCGGCCATTCTGCCTAGTGAATCTGTACCACCATTTGCTTGAGAATGATACATTTCTCAACCCCATTCTATTGCCTAATCCCCATAATCCCCTTGATCCCCTTCTCAATCAAGAACCTATCCATCTCTATCTTAATGTCCTGGCCTCCACAGCCTTCTGCAGCAATGAGCACTACAGACCTACTGCCCTCTGGCTGAAGAAATTCTTCCTCATCTCAGTCCCTTCCCCTGCAGGCTGTACCATTGGACCCTCATCTCTCCTGTTAGAGTCATATAGCACGGAAACAGACCCTTCCAGTCCATGCTGAACATAATCCCAAATTAAACTCGTCTCACCTGCCAGCTCCTAGTCCATATCCCTCCAAACCTTTCCTATTGATACACTTATGCAAATGTATTTTAAACATTGTAACTGTCCTTGAATACATCATTAACCTCAGGAAGTTCATTTCACACTCAAACCACCCTCTATGTAAAAAATTTGCCCCTTATGTCTTTTTTTAAATCCCTCCACTCTCACCTTAAAAATATGGCCCCGAGTCTTGAATTCCCAAACCCTAGGGAAAGACACTTATCATTAACCCTATCTGTACCCTTCATGATCTTATAAACCTTTATAAGGTCACCTCTTACCTCCTACACTTGTGGAAACATCTTCTCCATATTCACTCTATCCAAGCCTGTTGGTATGCTAACTTTTGATTAGATACCCCCTCAACTTTCTAATCAAGTACAGACCAGAGTCCTCAACTGCTTCTCAGAAGACAAGCCCTTCATTCCTGGGGTCATTCTTGCAAACTGCCTCTGGACGCTCTCCAACAAAACACATCCTTCCTAAGATATGGCACCCAAAACTGTTAACAATATTGCAAATACCATCTTACCCCAGGGCTTTATCCAACTTCAGCAGTACATCTTTGCTCTTGTATTCTCACCCCTTTGACATTGCATTTGCTTTCTTAACTGCCAACTGAATCTGCATGTTAACCTTTATAGAATCCTGAATTAGGATTTTCAAATTCCTTTGACTTCCAAATCCTTTCCCCATTTAAAATATAGTCTATGCCTCTTTTCTTCCTAACAGGACGCATAACCTCACATTTCCCCATATTGTATTCCATTTGCCACTTCTTTGTCCACTCGTCCAGCCTGTCCAAGTTCTTCTGAAATATTCCCGCTTCCTCAAAACTATCAGACTCTTCACCTATCTTTGTGTCATCTGCAAACTTAGCAACAATGCCCTCAGTCCCTTTACCAGATTGTTAATGTATAGAGTGAATAGCTGTGTGACCAACACTGTCCTGAATGGAACTCCACTCATCATCACCTTGAAAAAGATACCTTTATCCCTACTCTCTGCCTTCTACCAGTCAGCCAATCCTCTATCCATGCCAGCACCTTACCCTTAACACCGTGGGCTCTTATCTTATTAGCAGCCTCCTTTGCGACACTTTGTCAAAGTCCTTCTGGAAAACCAAATAGATCACATCCACAGACTCTCCTTTGCCTAACTTGCTTGTTACCTCTTCAAAAACCTCTAACAAATTTGTCAGTCAGGACCTCCTGTTGACAAAGCCATGTTGACTCACCCCTATTTTACAATGCACTTCCAAGTACTCCATAACCTTGTCCTTAGTAATACAATCTAAAACCTTATCAATAACCGAGTTCAGGCTAAACAGCCGATAGTTTCCCGTCTTCTGCTTCCTTCCCCTTCTTAAAAATTGGTGTTACATTTTCCAGTCCTCTGGCACCCTCTCTGACTCAAGTCATTCCTGAAATATTGCCACCTCTAGAATCTCCTCAGCTATCTCCTTCTGAACTCTGGGGTGTAGTTTATATGGTCTGGATGGCTTATCCACTTTCAGACCTTTCAGTTTCCCCAGCACCTTCTCCTTAGTGATGGCCACTACACTCACCTCTGCCCCAACTCACTTGAAGTTCTGGTATGCTGAGCTGATGTTTTCCACTGTGAAAACTGATGCAAAATACCGATTCAGTTCCTCTTTCATTTCTTTGTTCCTGATGACTACTTCTTGAGTTTCATTTTCCAGAGGTCCAATGTCCACTCTTGCCTCTCTCTTTTATCTTTTAGATATCAAAAATCTCTTGCAATTTTTTTATATATTACTAGCCGGCTTATTCTCATATTTCATCTTCACCTGTCTTAGTTTTCTAATTGTCCTCTTTTGGGTTTTAAAGGCTTTCCAAACCTTTCCTCTAACTTCCCTCTCATATTCATTATATTGTCTACTTTTCCTTTTGCTGTTATGCAGTCCCTGACTTCCCTTGCCAGCCATAGTTGGCCTCTCTTTCCCTTAGTATGTTTCTTCTTCCTGGGGTTGAATTTCTGCTGTGCCTCCCAAATTACCCCAGAAACATTAGCCATTGCTGTTCCACTGTCTTTCCTGCTCGACTCTCCATCCAGTCACCTCTGGCCAGCTCCTCCATCATGTTTTTGTAGTTACCTTTCCTTAGTTGTATTACCATTACATCGGGTCCCAGCTTCTCCCACTTCACACTGGTGGAGACAGCAGCCTTATTTCCACCACTATCCCAAGCTTTGATCCCATCATGGAGCTGAGAGTCCCTCGAACCCCCTGTCTGGCTCCAACTCCCTCCCCAGGACTGACACCCCAACTCCCTCCCCAGGACTGACATCTCAACTCCCTCCCCAGGACTGACATCCCAACCTCTGCCTTTACTGATATTTCATACCACATGGACATGACTCTGCTAGAAGCTTCACCAAGGGTCTGACTGTCCCAGGCCCACCCTCATTGTCCTAAACCTGACAGAACACCCTCGACCTGAACCAGCCAAACTGACCTCCCCTCCCACTCGACCCATGCCCACTACTACTGCCTAATATCCTGGTCTGACACCCCCTCAGAGCTGATGCTAGTCTTAGCACTCCACCTCCGTTGAACAGGTTCTCCACCCTGCACTGACCAGACCCTTCACCCATCCACTACCCTGACTCTTCATTTTTACCCTGCATACATTTACCTTTCCTCACTCGCTGCTAAATTGGCTTTTGGTACCCTTAGCTGAAAATGTGTTGCTGGTTAAAGCACAGCAGGTTAGGCAGCATCCAAGGAACAGGAAATTCGACGTTTCGGGCTAGAGCCCTTCATCAGGAACTTTGGTACCCTTAAACAATTTAGCTATTGAATCACAGGCAGAAACTGGCATACAAAAGGGATGTATCCTGTCCAGCAACACCGCTCCTGAATTGAATAGATTTCTCCCTGGTTTCCTTCCAATGGATATGTTTAGGACGGTCCAAACTTGTTAATGGTGCAGGGCCTAAACGAGTGTTTCTGAGACCAGCAAAGAAACAGAAGAGATGATGTGCTATGCAGAATGCTGAAGCAAGTTCTGATGAAAGATTGTTGGCAGTGATCATTTTTCTGATTTCGTAGATGCTGCCTAACCTACTGAGTATTTTAAGACTTTTCTGTTTTCATTTCAACTTTGCATTATCCACAATAATTTGCTTTTGACAAAAATAGATGTTTGTCCCATATGTCAATAAGCCAACTAAGACCTCTTAACTATGCTCGCATTGTTAAGTTTGATATAAAGCAAGTGTTGCATATACAGGTTGTTAGTGGCCTAATGACAGACTCATAAAGGAATGGTTGGAGACAGTGGTTTGTCTATTGGAATCTTGGTGAACAAACGTGGAAGAAGCCTGAGGCCTAACTTGCACTGAACCTAAGGCTAAAGCCTTGAGGCTGTCAATCCAGGCACAATCTCTGCTCTGTTCCAGGCTTTTGTGTGGAATAAATTTCTTGGTGACTGGGTCCGTTGTTATCCTGTGGCACACAAGATTAAAATTTCAAGCACATTTTGTAGTACAGCATCATTAACCTCCCCCCAAAAAATTCAGAGATACTTGGGCCTTCTCTGAGAAAATCTGAGCCCTTAATCCATTCTGAAAAGAAAGCACAGCTGTAAGTTTGATCAGGAAACCTCATATTGAGATGATCACTACAACTGGTATCCTTTGAAAGTGTGGTACAATGGCGCAGAAATAGATTGTAAATCCTGGAAGATTGAAGTCTGGTGATCCACAGTAATTATTTCTAACAGTAGGGAGTCGAGGACCTTTCTCTTATTTGCTGAATAGAATGAAGGAACTTCTTTTCCTTCTCAATTTTTTTTTGTTCCCTCAAATATAATTGAAAGCACCAAAGAGAGGGAATTCACATTTGCATCATTTAAATTAATATGAAGCATAGATGCTGCAAGTATGAATCTACATAATATGTGCATTTTAGTTCGATTTCTTTTCGGACCATTTTTATCCATTATGTCATCTTGAAGAACAAGGGTGGCAGACACAAGAGAAATCTACCACATACACTAAAAACTGAAAAAAGCTGGAAATCAGAAATAAAAACAGAAATTACAGGAAAAGCTCAGCAGGTCTGGCAGCATCCGTGAAGTGAGAGAGAAAAAACAAGTTGAGGTTTCAGGTCCAGTGACCCTTCCTCAGGATATTCAAATCATCCTCCAACCACACTTGGAGCTGTATCACCATTCCTTCCCAGTCACTGTCTCAAAGTCCTGGAATTTCCTTGCCAGTAGGACTGTGGATGTACTGACACCAGAGGGACTGCAGCAGTTAATGAAGGCAGCTCAGTAGAACTGTTTCAAGGGTAGTTAGGGATGGGTAACAAATGCTGCCCCAGCTAATGATGCCCATATTCCCAAGAAAGAGTCATTAAACAGTGAAGTGTAGAGCTGGGACTCAATCAATCAGTCAGCTTGTAAAAGCTCCAAGACTCCTGTTATATCAGCCATGGAATTGACACAGTGCTCTGGCAGATCTTACTCCTTTGAGGAAGACATCTGAAGGAACAATTTTATGCAATTATTCATTCATTTGCTGCTTCTGGTGTTTAGCAGTGTGAGCATTGATGGCCCAATTTTACCATAATGATTGACTTTCAAAATTATTCAAAAACAAAATCCTTGAAATATCAAGGTTTTTAGAAATTGTATGATTTGCACTTGGGATGTGTCAAGGCTACTTTTGTTATCCATCCTTAGTTATTCTATGCAGGTAATTGTAAGCTTTCTCCTTAATCTGCCATCATCCTCTGGTGTTTAGTTGCATTTAGTCAGGTAGGCTAGTGTTTCAGAATTTCAAAATTTGCTTGCCCACCATTGAATTATATTCAGTTATGTTCCCAAAGGAAAGTTGCCATAGTCTCAGATGGCCACTCTCTCATTAGAGAGAGACAACTGTGGTGAGATTGACCCAACAGTCTCCATGCCTCAGGCAAGGGGCAAGGTTGAGAAGATGGGACCTTCATAGGGCGGCACAGTGGTTAGCACTGCTGCCTCACAGCACCAGGGTCACAGGTTCGATTCCAGCCTCGGTCGACAGTTGGTGTGGAGTTTACACATTCTCACCATGTCTGCGTGGGTTTCCTTCAAGTGCTCCGGTTTCCTCCCACAGTCACAAAGATATGCAGGTTAGCTGAATTGACCATGTTAAATTGCCCATCATGTTAGGTGCATTAGTCAGAGGGAAATGGGTCTGGGTGGGTTACTCTTCGGAGGGTCGGTGTGGACTGGTTGGGCTGAAGGGCCTGTTTCCACACTGTAGGAAATCTAATCTAATCATCACAGGAATTGAGCCACATTATTACTAATTGCTGTGTATCACAAACCAGCCATTGAGCTAACTGGCCCCCATGGTCCCTTGAACTTAAAGTACTCATCTTCAAATTTAAATGTCTCATTGATCTTGTCCCTCCTTACCTCTCAAAACTCCCCAAGACTTGCAGGAACTCTCTCCCTCTGGTCACTTGTGCAATCCTGTCCTATTGATGACTGTCATCGTGAGCTCTGATATTCCCAGCTTAACATTTTCTGCTTCTCCAGCTCCTTCTCCCCCAAGACCTCTCCGAAAGCTCATCATTTCAACTGAGATTTCGATCTTCCTTCCTGTTATCTTCCTCTTTGCTATTTTTTGACCGTGCCTCTGTGAATCAGTAACAGAAGTATTAATTTGTCAGAAGGGGTTCATAAATGCCAACTTTAGTAGACGTTGATCCAGAGAGGATAAGAGAACTGCAACATTAATATGATTTAATGTGAGTGATGAGGAGGAAAGGAACCAATTCATTACAATGTATTCCATCTTTGCCCTTCTCTTGTCACCATGGAGTTGCTATGCTGATTCAGGCAGGATCCAGGCAATGATAACCCTCCACAACTTGTTAACAGTGACAGGCTCAGTAGATGATGATGAAGGTCAAGAAGAAGTGACTGAGCTTTACCTTTTTTTTGAAATGGCTATTAACTGGCATGTTTTAAGGAACGTATGCAGCCTGCCACTTGTCAGGCAGAGCTTGGGCATTTATTGAGACCTCGCTGTAAGTGATTACGGTAGTTAAAAAGTTGATCAACACTGATGGTGACTACTAATTGTCTGTTAGTTTGCCTCTGCTTAAAAAGTTTTACATATTTCAATAGCAATATCGTAAAACTGGTTTCCGATCATCGTAAATCGGAATTAATCCTGTCATTGTCAGTTATCGTCAAATATGAAGTGATTTGCTGATGGTCCCTAAACTCTGATATGTCCTATTATCTATGAGTATCTATTTGCCAGTAACTATCTGATCTAGCTTCCCATCCATCTTCAGTTCCTTTCTGCACAAATCGACCTGAATTAGAATGAGGTGCATTGAATGTATATTGAAATAGGGGTAAATTGGCTTATAAATCAAGCATACAGAGCTGGAATTTAAATCGCTATTTCAGTGGCTAATTCTCCTTGTACAGATGCCTCTTTGGTCCTTAATGTGCTGCTGGAAACCAAAACTGATGGATTAATGAGAGCTGGCATAATGAGCTGTGACTGATTACTGTGTACTTTTACCTAGTTAAACATAGATTTATTGCGTCCTACCTCATGTTTAATGCCCATATATATTGCACAACCAATGTGGCCTGGTCGCTGGTGTTCTATATATGCCCCGTGAACATTGTAGGTGTACTTGGGGCACTGGCAGGTCTGTGGGAACAACCACACACTTGGAGATGTCCTCAAAGTTGCATTCTCAACACCAACACTTTGGTTGCTAACTTGCCTTGAGTAAGGGGGAATAATCTGCTCATCAGAAATTTAGCAGAACCCAGAGAATGATTGGAATTAGGAACTCATGATCGTATGGAGCTGTTGAACATAGATGGTTTGAGAAGCATGTTAGGTAAAGAGTAACATGGGACATCTTTGTGCAGTGGTAATGCCCCTAACTATAAGTCAGGATCACCAGATTCAATTCTAACTTCAGGACTTAATGATCACGGAAAGTGTATTTCTAACAAAGCCAAACAAGCTGATTATTAGCCTGGAATCCTTCTGCTGCGCTTTCAGCAAGTGTTAAGAATGAGAGAGTCCCCTCAGCTATGTTTGATGCAAAATAGCAGTCTTCAAGCTGCAGCTTCCGATGACAGGCTAGTGATCTGTTCCAGGAAAATCTAGTGGCATAAAAATATATCAGCACATTCTCATACACCACCAATCGAAAGAAAAAGAAGAGGGAGAGAAAAGGGGGAAAGGGAAAGAGATCACTGTTAGTGTGACAGGAAGCTAGGGTGCAGCACGTTGACCAGTAGAGCTGAATAACCTGTTTCTTTGTCATAAATCCTTGTAATCACCTCTTTTTTAAATTCATTCATGGGATGTGGGTATCACTGGCTGGACCAACATTTATTGCCCATTCTAATTGCCCAGGGGGCAGTTAAGAGTCAACCATATTGCTGTGGTTCTGGAGTCACATGTAGACCAGACCAGGTATGTTTGGCAGATTTCCTTCCCTGAAGGACATCAGTGAACCCAATTTTTTTTTTGCCTGACAATTGACAATGGCTTCATTCTTCTTTCCAGATTATAATCAAATACAAATTCCACCATCAGCAAGGTCCCCAGAATATTACCTGGGTCTCTGAATTAATAGTCTATCAATAATGCCATTGCCCACCCTGAATATTATTATGTTGAGCAATTTATCATGAGTCATGAGCTTTACTATAAATGAAATAATAAAATCATAATAGATATCCTGCAATAGGTATTCTGTGGCTTCTACCAACTTCCTCCCACAATTCCAGAGAGAGATCTACCCGCAGGACAGTGGTGAAAATTAATTTGCACCAGGTCTTTGCCACTTTCAAGAGTTTTGTTTCAGTATTTCCATAAGGAATGGAGTCCTTGTCTGTCCCATTGATTCCAGATGATAGAAATATTTGGAGACATCTCAATTTGGGCTGATAAGCAGCAAGTTATATTTGCGCTACACAATGAGCAGGCAGTGATCATCTCCAACAAGAGAGGAGCTAACCATCATCTTTTGACTTTCAATGACATTACCATCACTCAATCACCCACTATCAATGTTCTGGGGGTTACCATTGACCAGAAAGTGGACTGA
Organism: Hemiscyllium ocellatum; assembly: GCF_020745735.1. Classification (NCBI taxonomy): domain Eukaryota; kingdom Metazoa; phylum Chordata; class Chondrichthyes; order Orectolobiformes; family Hemiscylliidae; genus Hemiscyllium; species Hemiscyllium ocellatum. The sequence goes on from NC_083439.1 coordinate 14,083,635, forward strand.
ACTGGCCATGTAAATACCTTGGCTATCTTAGTATTTCAGAGGTTAGGAATCCTGCAACAAGTAACTCAGCTCCTGACTCCCCAGAGTCTGTCCACCATCTACAAGGCATAAGCCAGGAGTGCAATGGAATACTCCCTACTTGCCTGGATAAGTGCAGCTCCAACAACACAAGCTTTAGACCTTCTGGGAGAATGCAGCCCATTCAAAAGGCAGCACATCCACATGAATTCAGTTCTTCCATCATTGATGTACTGTAGCAGCAGTGAGTACCATGTACAAGGTGCACTGCAAGAATTCACCAAGGCTCCTTTGTCCATATCTCCAAAACTCCGGAGCAGCATAGTAGCTCACATAGTTGCCTCACAGAGTCAAGGACGGGGTTCAATTCCAGCTTTGAGTGTCTGTCTGTTTGGAGTTTGCACATTCTCCCTGTGTCTGTGGGAATTTCCTCTGGGTGTTCTGGTTTCCTCCCATAGTCCAAAGATGTGCAGGTTACGTAGATCCTAAAGTGTCCAGGGATGTGGAGGCATATTGGGTTAGCCATGGGAACTACAGGGATAGGTTGGGGATTGGTCTAGAGTATGGGACATTCTTCAGAGTTTCGATGAAGACTCAGTAGGCCAAATAACCGCTTCAATACTGTAGGGATAACCTCTTAGAAGGACAGAGCACTGGATGCCTGGGAATACCACCACTTACCAGTTCCCCTCCAAGCCACTCACCCTCCTGAATTGGAAATGTATCACTATTCCATCAGCCACCAGGTCAAAATCCTGGAACCCCTTTTCTAATGGCAACATGTGTGTGACTGGAGCAGTTCAAGGAAACAGCTCGCCACCACCTTCTCAAGGCAACCAGGTATGTGCAGTAAATATTGATTTTCTGGCCAGTGACATCCATGTCTCATGAATGAATAAAAAGAAACCAGGTTGTGTCAGGGCATGGCATCTCAGTGCTGGCTGGTCACTGGGTGGTCGATAGCATGCCAACTATGTGCAAGAGGCCTGAACAGTGTCAACTAGTCCTTTAAAAAGGAATTGTTCAAAATGAATCCAGACCAGTCAATTGATTGCAGAGATCATTGGGAAATGATTGGTCAGTGAGTTAATGAGGTCAAAGTCTTCACTTCTTGGAAAAATTAGGCAGGTAAGTGTTGATATAAACCTCTAATTGTGGTTTAACTTGCTTGATATTCCTACTTTGTTGAGATTTTGAAGTCACTAATCTCATCACCAGTAGCACAATATTTGTAGATTGTGAAAGAGTCAAGAATTAGAGAACACTAACTTATGAGGTTGACAAAAGAACTAGTTGTGGCAAGAGGCTTAACTTTTATGTAGTACGTGGTTAGGATCTGGAAAGCATTGCCTGAAAGTGTGATGCATGTGATAAATTCCAAAAGTAAATTAGATAACTAATTGAAAAGAAAGATTTGTGGAGCTAGAAGAGAAAGGTACAGGAGTGGTTACTCGCTGAGTTGTTTTTCACGGAGAGCCAGTAAGAATACAATGGGAAGAATGGCTTGCTTTTGTGCTGTACTCAGTCTCTGATTACATGACTGTATTTTTCTGTTAACACTAACAGAATCAATGTCCACTTTTTTAGAAGTTGTTAGATTTTCAGTGTTCAACATTCACATGAAATGGAATACAAAAACAAGTCAGTGTTAAGCCAATTGCTGCTATTGAGCACAATGGTGGATTCTGGCTCCCAGAAAATCCCATGAGAAATACGCTCTGTGTTCGATAAGAGTGACATTGTAGAATTGTAAAATCTAATTGTGTGATATCATTCAGATAATGGAGTTTATTGTTTGTTGCATGCACACAATGAAAATGTCAGCTATCCCTACATTTAGTATTTTCAGGTTTTTTTTGTCTTTTGTTCAATTTTGATCATCCATTTTGCAATAATGTGCAGAAGAGTTGAACTGGAGTAGGGACTAAAGAGTGTAATTGCTCAAAATTCTTATTATCTGGTTCATTAGTGAGAAACATTATGTTCCAATATAATATTGGTAAGTACCTCATTACTAGTGACTAAAGTACATCCTTGGATCAGTACTAGAGTTACAAATGTGACATTAAGTAATAATACATGGTGGATGCATAGCTCCTATCCACCATCTTTGACTATTTTTGTATTTGTTACTTTTCTTTTCCTCCATTTCTTTTCAGAGTTATCTTCAGTGAGAAATAGGTAGTCAATTTTAGTGCCATTGAAGTACTCAGCCAGTTATTGTCTTTTGCTCTGTAACAGCATGTGACATTATTGGCATGTTGTCGAAGTGATTTTTTAACACATTGAAAGCACTTCATTCAAATTTAATTGATCTTATTTGTGTCTGTTCTTTGTGCACTTAATTTGTTGTTCCCGATGAAACTTCTTTATCCACAGCCCCTTAGGATTTTCGGTGTTTAGACTTGCTCTCTCCATCTTTATTTTGTTTCAACTGACAGCTTCTTAATGATGAGCTTTTTAAAGGTGGTATTGTTGGTGGATCTCCAATAGAACCTTCCATAAGCAATGGTAGTTTTTGACATGAGGGAAGAGCGTTCTCGTTCCTGATGAAGGGCTTATGCCTGAAATGTCAATTCTCCTGCTCCTCGGATGCTGTCTGATCTGCTGTGCTTTTCCAGCACCACACTCTCGACTCTGATCTCCAGAATCTGCAGTCCTCACTTTCTCCCAAGAGCTCCATACAGTCTCAAGTACTATTGATCGTTTGACAGACATGCTTGTTGGTAGCTTTTTTGTCTAAGTTTTAAATACCTTACATTGCTGGTGGAGGTCAACATGGTTATCAAGTAAAAGAACTACAGCAACAGAACCAAAAATGTTGCAGTCGTTGGACTATGTTAGAAAATACAATGACAATGGAAGTCAAAAGTATCTCTTTGAAGAATTTGAAACTTGCTAGGTATCTAATAAATTTGTGGAACGGAAAGTTCCAGATCAGCACATTGATCTTCTATTCATACATGCACTGTTGGAATTGTACAATTAGAACAAGTAAAGGCACATTGACCAATAAAGCTTGTTCCTTCATTCTTGGCCTTTCCCCAACTTCACTTCTTGAGACAGCTGACTGACTCCAAGTCAAACTTTGAAGAAGACTTAAGGAGAAATGACATTTTGGATTATAAGATTATTTTTAAACAATGTTGATGAACAGAAAGAGATAGGAGTGTAGATTTTTAAGGTTTGAGTTTAATTAGGCAAGACCATCAGTAAAATGAAACAGTCGGAACATCATCCTTGAGTTCAACATTTACAATTCTATGCAGGACAACTGAATATAAAAATCCCTTCATTTGTCCTTTGATCAACATTTCCTCTTTTGCCTTAACTATGAATTTGGTAGTAGAATCATTTGAATCTATTATTTCAAGGATAGCACAGCCGTGGACTATTTTGCAAATATTTGAATTGATAATCAGTAACTCCTCCAAGAATGGGTAATGGAGGTACCAACTGGGTGATTTGGTGATGGGACCCAGCCTCTGTGCAGTTATGCCACTGTGTCTACAAGGCCCGGTGTTGTTCCATGTTGCCATTCTGCAATGACAATAAACAAAGTATATCCTCTGTGAGTCATTGACTGTCAAAGATCATCCTTGCTTTAAATAACCATTGCAGTATCTGATAGTGTGCTCCCTGCAACCCCCAGAACTGCAAGATCCAGGTCACTCAAAGATTCACTAGATTCCCAATTAATATGTCATCACGGCCAATTGCAGAAGTTTTGTTAAACCTGTCCAGGATTTTGTTTCGGGAGGCAAAAACTGCAATATCTATCCATGTACATTGTGGAAAAACTATTTCAAGCAAGGGTAGACATTTTGCTACTGCCCTTTGAAGTGCTACTGTTTTTAAAAGTTTTTTTTTCGATCCTAGGTCCTTCTGTCCCATTTGCTTGCATCCCATCTTCTCTGCTTTCCATCATTTCCACATATTACCATTCTTGTCATCAAAAATGATTTATTCATAATTCTAAGCTTGCAGCTCACCAGCCCTTAACCCATCACCTCAACACCAGCTCATTACCCCAGTAAATCCAGCCAAGGGATATTAATGCAGGCCATCAGCTGTTGGCATTGCTGACAGTCAGGAAATTCCAGACCTATTAATGCAGCAGCAAAATGCCTTGCAGCCATAAAGATTCCAATATCAATTCAATCTCACACACCTTCCCAACATTTCACCCATGGTTCTGCTGGCTCAGACATTTTATAGTACTCTGCTCATGAGACGTTTATTTTTTAAGAATATGAATCGATACAGACAGCTCTACTAATCAAATTGCAGCACATTCCCAAGATTCTGCCTACTAGTGGCTCTTATTGCCCTATATGTTTCAGTTAAAATAAACCAAGTGCAGTGATAATTGGCAGATTGATCTGAAAATCAATTCAACACTGACAAACAACTCACTTTTTCAATTCTGACAACTCATTGATCTCTCGTTGAATCCAAAGTTTTGAAAGGAGAATTCTTGAAGCTGTTATGCATGTGAGTTATTTTGGGGGAGGTTTATTCTGCCTGTTTCATTCAATGATACCAAAAACTGATTGGAAGGAACTAACTGCAAATGTGTTGCTGGTCAAAGCACAGCAGGTTAGGCAGCATCTCAGGAATAGAGAATTCGACGTTTCGAGCATAAGCCCTTCATCAGGAATGTTAGCTCTCATATTCTGAGCACTCCTGGCCAATCTTCCACCTTTCACCAGCCATAAACAGAAGCTCTTCCTTGCCACCCTGGTTGTAACTCTGACCAAATCCTCACACACGTCACTCCTTCCTTTGAGAGGTTACTTCGAATCTACTTTTGATCAAACTTTGTATCACTTGTCCAAGTATTTCTTTATATGTCAGAGGCAATTACTGCAGATGCTGGAATCTGTACTGAAAACAAAAGAAGCTGGAAATCACAGCAGGTCAGGTAGCATCCATGGAGAGAGAGCAAGCTAAGATATCAAGGCTAGATGAGTATCAACGTAGCTTGGAAGGAACTAAATCATTAGTGGTCACATTGTGTCAGCGATACAGTTATCAGGAGTCAGATTAGAAGCATCAGCAACATGGATTTAATTGATAAATACTCAAAAACATTTTTACTGTTCACTAATTCTGTTCATTGTTTCTCTTTCCCTTCCTGAAAACAGTCTCGGTTCAGGAAGCACACTGTTTACTGCCTCAGTATTGCACTTGACAACAGGTAGAGTTTCATCGCTAAGACAGTCAATTTCCACCATTGTAACATTGTCTAACTCTGCCCCGACCTCAGTTTGTCTGCTTTTGAAGACCTCCCTATTTGTTAGCTCTCATATTCTGAGCACTCCTGGCCAATCTTCCACCTTTCACCAGCCATAAACAGAAGCTCTTCCTTGCCACCCTGGTTGTAACTCTGACCAAATCCTCACACACGTCACTCCTTCCTTTGAGAGGTTACTTCGAATCTACTTTTGATCAAACTTTGTATCACTTGTCCAAGTATTTCTTTATATGTCAGAGGCAATTACTGCAGATGCTGGAATCTGTACTGAAAACAAAAGAAGCTGGAAATCACAGCAGGTCAGGTAGCATCCATGGAGAGAGAGCAAGCTAAGATATCAAGGCTAGATGAGTATCAACGTAGCTTGGTATTAAAATTTGCTTGATGACATTTCTGTGAAATACGTTGGTGTGTCTTATTATTTTTCAAGGTGTTATATAAATACATGTTCTTGTGCTGATTTAAGTTTAGATTTACAGAGGCATAGAGTCATAGAGATGTACAGCATGGAAATAGACCCCTCGGTCCAACCTGTCCACGCCGACCAGATATCCCAATCGAATCTAGTCCTATCTGCCAGCACCCGGCCATATCCCTCCAAACCCTTCCTATTCATATACCCATCCAAATGCTTCTTAAATGTTGCAATTGTACCAGCCTACACCACATCCTCTGGCAGCTCATTCCATACACATACCACCCTCTGCGTGAAAAAGTTGCCCCTTAGATCTCTTTTATATCTTTCCTCTCTCACCCTAAACCTATGCCCTTTAGGTCTGGACTCCCCGACTCCAGGGAAAAGACTTTGTTTATTTATCCTATCTATGCCCCTCATAATTTTGTAAACCTCTATAACGTCACCTCTTAGTCTCCGACTCTCCAGGGAAAATAGCCCCAGCCTGTTCAGCCCCTCCCGTAGCTCAGATCCTCTAACCCTGGCAACATCCTTGTAAATCCTTTCTGAACCCTTTCACGTTGCACAATATTTTTCCGATAGGAAGGAGACCAAAATTGCATGCAATATTCCAACAGTGGCCTAACCAATATCCTGTACAGCTGCAACATGACCTCCCAACTCCTGTACTCAATACTCTGACCAATAAAGGAAAGCATACCAAATGTCTTCTTCACTATCCTACCTACCTGTGACTCCACTTTCAAGGAGCTATGAACCTGCACTCCAAGGTCTCTTTGTTCAGCAACATTCCCTAGGACCTTACCATGAAGTGTATATGTCTTTCTAAGATTTGCTTTCCAAAAATGCAGCACCTCACATTTATCTGAATTAAACTCCATCTGTCACTTCTCAGCCCATTGGCCCATCTGGTCCAGATCTTGTTGTAATCTGAGGTAACCTTCTTCACTGTCCACTACACCTCCAATTTTGGTGTCATCGGCAAACTTACTAACTGTACTCTTATGCTCGCATCCAAATCATTTATGTAAATGACAAAAAGTAGAGGACCCAGCACCGATCCTTGTGGCACTCCACTGGTCACAGGCCTCCAGTCTGAAAAACAACCCTCCACCACCACCCTGTGTCTTCTATCTTTGACAATAGACAATAGGTGCAGGAGTAGGCCATTCTGCCCTTTGAGCCTGCTCCACCATTCAATATGACCATGGCTGATCATCCTTAATCAGTATCCTGTTCCTGTCTTATCTCCATAACTCTTAATTACACTATCCTTGAGAGCTCTATCCAACTCTTTCTTAAATGAATCCAGAGACTGGGCCTCCACTGCCCTCTGGGGCAGAGCATTCCACACAGCCATCACTCTCTGGGTGAAGAAGTTTCTCCTCATCCTCATACCCCGTATTTTTAAGCTGTGTCCTCTGGTTCGGCACTCACCATCAGCAGAAACATGTTTCCTGCCTCCTGAGTGTCCAATCCTTTAATAATCTTATATGTCTCAATCAGATCCCCTCTCAGTCTTCTAAACTCAAGGGTATACAAGCCCAGCTGCTCCAGTCTTTCAGCATAAGGTAGTCCTGCCATTCTAGGAATTGACCTCATGAACCTACGCTGCACTCCTTCAATAGCCAGAATGTCTTTCCTCAAATTTGGAGACCAGAACTGCACACAGTACTCGAGGTATGGTCTCACCAGGGCCCTGTACAGCTGCAGAAGAACCTCTTTGCTTCTATACTCAATCCCTCTTGTTATGCAGGCCAGCATGCTATTAGTAAAAAGTGAGGTCTGCAGATGCTGGAGATCAGAGCTGAAAATGTGTTGCTGGTTAAAGCACAGCAGGTCAGGTAGCATCCAAGGAACAGGAAATTCGACATTTCGGGCCAGAGCCCTTCATCAGCCTTCTTCACTACCTGCTGTACCTGCATGCTTGCCTTTATTGACTGGTGTACAAGAACACCCAGATCTCTTTGTACTGCCCCTTTACCTAAATTGATTCCACTTAAGTAGTAATCTGCCATCCTGTTCTTGCCACCAAAGTGGATAACCATACATTTATCCACATTAAACTGCATCTGCCATGCATCTGACCACTCACCTAATCTGTCCAGGTCACCCTGTAATTTCCTCACATTTCACCCTGCCACCCAGCTTAGTATCATCAGCAAATTTGATCATGTTATTATTAATACCATCTTCTACATCATTAACATATATTGTAAAAAGCTGCAGTCCTAGCACTGATCCCTGCGGTATCTGAATTAAACTCCATTTGTCACTTCTCAGCCCATTGGCCCATCTGGTCTAGATCCTGTTGTAATCTGAAGAAACCATCTTCACTGTCCACTACACCTCATTTTTTTTGAGCCAGTTCTGTATCAAATGGCTAGTTCTCCTTGTATTCCATGAGATCTAACCTTGCTAATCAGTCTCCCATGGGGAACCTTGTCAAACGCCTTACTGAAGTCCATATAGGTCACATCTACTGCTCTGCCCTCGTCAATCTTCTTTGTTTCTTCTTCAAAAAACTCAGTCAAGTTTGTGAGACATGATTTCCCACGCACAAAGCCATGTTGACTATCCCGAATCAGTCCTTGCCTTTCCAAATATATGTACATTTTGTCCCTCAGGATTCCCTCCAACAACTTGCCCACCACCGAGGTCAGGCTCACGGGTCTATAGTTCCCTGGCTCGTCTTCACCGCCCTTCTTAAACAGTGGCACCACGTTTGCCAACCTCCAGTCTTCCGGCACCTCACCTGTGACTATTGATGATACAAATATCTCAGCAAGAGGCCCAGCAATCACTTCTGTAGCTTCCACAGAGTTCTCGGGTACACCTGATCAGGTCCTGGGTATTTATCCACTTTTAACCATTTCAAGACATCCAGCACTTCCTCCTCTGTAATCTGGACATTTTGCAAGATGTCACCATCTATTTCCCTACAGTCTATATCTTCCATATCCTTTTCCACAGTAAACACTGATGCAAAATATTCATTTTCTGTGGCTCCACACAAAGGCCACCTTGCTGATCTTTGAGGGGCCCTATTCTCTCCCTAGTTACCCTTTTGTCCTTAATATATTTGTAAAAACCCTTTGGATTCTCCTTAATTCTATTTGCCAAAGCTATCTCATGTCCCCATTTTGCCCTCTTATTTCCCCCTTAAGTATACTTCTACTTTCTTTATACTCTACTAAGGATTCATTCGATCTTTCCTGTCTATACCTGACATATGCTTCCTTCTTTTTCTTAACCAAACCCTCAATTTCTTCAATCATCCAGCATTCCCTACACCTACCAGCCTTCCCTTTCACCCTGACAGGAATATACTTTCTCTGGATTCTTGTTATCTCAATCCTGAAAGCTTCCCATTTTCCAGCCGTCCCTTTACCTGCGAACATCTGCCTCCAATCAGCTTTCGAAAGTTCTTGCCTAATATCGTCAAAACTGGCCTTTCTCCAATTTAGAACTTCAACTTTTAGATCTGGTTTATCCTTTTCCATCACTATTTTAAAACAAATAGAATTATGGTCGCTGTCCCCAAAGTGGTCCCACTGACATCTCAGTCACCTGCCCTGCCTTATTTCCCAAGAATAGGTCAAGTTTTGCACCTCCTCTAGTAGGTACATCCACATACTGAATCAGAAAATTGTCTTGCACACACTTAACAAATTCCTCTCCATCTAAACCTTTAACCCTATGGCAGTCCCAGTCGATGTTTGGAAAGTTAAAATACCCTACCATAACTACACTACTTTTCTTACAGATAGCTGCAATCTCCTTACAAGTTTGTTTCTCAGTTTCCCTCTGACTATTGGGGTGTCTATAATACAATTCCAATAAGGTGATCATCCCTTTCTTATTTCTCAGTTCCACCCAAATAACTTCCCTGGATGTATTTCCAGGAATATCCTCCCTCAGCACAGCTGTAATGCTATCCCTTATCAAAAACGTCACTCCCCCTCCTCTCTTGCCTCCCTTTCTATCCTTCCTGTAGCATTTGTATCCTGGAACATTAAGCTGCCAGTCCTGCCCATCCCTGAGCCATGTTTCCATGATTGCTATGATATCCCAGTCCCATGTTCCTAATCATGCCCAGAATTCATCTGCCTTCCCTGTTCGGCCCCTTGCATCGAAAGAAATACAGTTTAATTTAGTAGTCCTACCTTGTCCCTGCCTGCCCTGACTGTTTGACTCACTTCTGTTCTCAGCTGTACCCGTCTCAGATCGATCTCTTTCCTCACTATCTCCCTGGGCCCTACACCTCCACCACCCCCCCCCCACCCCCCAACCTTACTAGTTTAAATCCTCCCACGCAGTTCTAGCAACTTTCCCTGCCAGGATGTTAGTCCCCTTCCAATTTAGGTGCAATCTGTCCTTCTTGTACAGGTCACTTCTACCCCAAACGAGATTCCAATGATCCAAAAATGTGAATCCTTCTCCCATACACCAGCTCCTCAACCATGCATTCATCTGCTCTATTGTCCTATTCCTGCCCTCACTAGCTTGTAGCACTGGGAGTAATCCAGATATTCATTTAAGGTTGGTGTCTCTTTAAGTATATCCACTTTCAGTTCAAACCCCTTGGAACCGATTATTAGAAAGTGTTAGGCACTACTGAATCATACTACAAAAATCAATGTGGAACTTGTTACATTGTAACATCACAACGTAGTCAAGTTTTGTGCTGAAGTAGAGCACTGATACCATTGAATACATCAACTACACCTGTCAAAATCTCTCATTGATTTAGTGCATTGTTGTAGACTGATCAGGCAGCATACCTTTAATAGAGATACATGACATCATGGCATGCAATATTCCTGCAAAAAGGACTTGGCTTGCCGTCAGTTACTCTCTGTGTCGTTGAATCAGTATAAAGTGTTCAATCAGTCAGTTATCTGTATGGAATGTACAAAATATCATTAAGCACAGTATTCAGACAATGTGGGGGTTAGTCTTTGATACTAGAGTAATGTAAATAGTTGTTAATAAACTTCAAGGTACCAGTCTCAACAAGAAACCAGTCTTGTTGCATTACTGATTAGATTAGATTAGATTACTTACAGTGTGGAAACAGGCCCTTCAGCCGAACAAGTCCACACCGACCTGCCGAAGCGCAACCCACCCATACCCCTAACCTAACACTACAGGCAATTTAGCATGGCTAATTCACCTGACCCGCACATCTTTGGACTGTGGGAGGAAACCGGAGCACCCGAAGGAAACCCACGCAGACACGGAGAGAACGTGCAAACTCCACACAGTCAGTTGCCTGAGTCGGGAATTGAACCCGGGTCTCAGGCGCTGTGAGGCAGCAGTGCTAACCACTGTGCCACCGTGCCGCCCACTGATCTCCCAAATTATAATTTTTGCAAGCTCATTGATGGATAGTTCCAGCTGCTCACAAAATGGAAGTATCTGTTGGCATAAAGGAGTAAGCATTTAAGTTAAATTTTTTTCTTAAGACATTGAGTACTTGACAGGATTTTTTTTATAAGGGCTTGGTCACTGAGAGTTTTATTTTCAATAGTAACATTGTCAATAGACATGTAACTTTATTTTACATGAGGATGCCTACTGATTAATGTCTGTGCTGGATAACAAATAGGTTGGAATGGAAAACAAAGGGCAATTGATGGCAAACAGGAATAGTAGTTGGCAGTATGGTGGCTTAGATGTTAAAAGGATCATGGGGATGTTTGGGTGCATGGCGAGGCAATGGAAGGTGAGTAGATGGCACAGAGTGACATAGTGGATAAGAAGGAACATGGGGATAACTATTGGGCACTGGTTGACTTAGAGGGTATGAGTGACCTTTTGGGTTGAGTACAGGGGCTTTAAGTTGGCATAGGAGTTATGAGCTGCCATGGGGAATACTAAAAGTGCATAGGGATTATGAGAGAACTATTTACAGGGGTGAACGTTGTCATGGATAGGGCATAGGGGATAAAGGGAGAGAGTGAGGATATATTTTCTGTTTCAATCTTTATTTTCAAACTTTGATCACGGTGCTCAAGCCCCAAGACAGTCTTTCCAACAATCCTGGCTCAGGAACCAGTCAGAATCAAATTCAGGTGTCAATTATATGATAAATGGCATTGACATACAGAGGGATCTAGGTATGTAGGTCCACAGATCCCTGAAAGTGCCAACACAGGTGGATAAGGTGGTCAGGAAGGTATACAGCACACTTGCATTCATTGGCTGGGGCATCAAATATAAAAGTTGGCAAGTTATGTTACAAATTATCAAAACTTTAGTTAGGTCATATTTGGAATATTGCATGCAATTTTTGTCACCATATTACCAGAAGGATATGGATGCTTTGAAGAGGGTGCAGAGAAAGTTTACCAGGATGTTGCTTGGTCTGGAGGGTTTTGGTTATGAGGAGAGTGTTTTCACTGGAAAGACAGAGGCTGAGGGGCAACCTGATAGAGGTCGACAAAATAATGAATGGCGTAGATAGGGTGGATCTTCAAAGGTTTTTTCCCAGACTGGAAAGGTCAACTGCAAGAGGCGCACGTTCAAGTTGAGAGAGGGAAGGTTTTGGGAAGCAGGATGGGGAAAACTTTTCACCCAGAGGGTGCCAGGAATGCAGTGCCAGTCCTGGTGGTGGAAGCAAGCATGTCAGCAATGTTTAAGATGTATCTTAATAGACACATGAATAGGAAGCCAACACAGGGATAGAAACCAGACATGGGCATAAAGTAAAAAATGAGGTCTGCAGATGCTGGAGATCACAGCTGCAAATGTGTTGCTGGTCAAAGCACAGCAGGCCAGGCAGCATCTCAGGAATAGAGAATTCGACGTTTCGAGCATAAGCCCTTCATCCTGATGAAGGGCTTATGCTCGAAACGTCGAATTCTCTATTCCTGAGATGCTGCCTGGCCTGCTGTGCTTTGACCAGCAACACATGGGCATAAAGTAGCCGGTTTAAATAAGGATTGGGAATCTGCAGAGGCTTGTTGGGCCAAATGGCCTGTTCCTGTGCTGTGTTGTATTGAATTGAGTTGAATTTTGTGTTCAAACACGCCTGACTCCCAATCTAATGCACATCCACGCCACCAACAGGAATCAGAAGTGTGGCAGAAACCCTCCTAATAATCTATTAACAAAGTGCAAGAATTCAGATTTGTAAGAGTGCAGGTACATTCAAGGGTGCAAGGGCAATGGAACTGTAGGGTGTCGTGAGGCCAGGGAGGAATTCCAAAACAAGGAAAAGAATGTTAAAGTTGAGCCACTTCTCAACCAGGAGTCAGTGCTCATCAGTCAGTTTAGGGGTAATGGGCAATTTTGCAGCAATTGCAGATGCACCCAACCAAGCATTGGATGTACTCCAGTGTCGGCAAGGTGATGGAAGGCTGCTCATATCTATAGCCAATTAGACATGAATGTGAACTTAACTCATCCTGAATATGTGACAGTTGATGCTTTCAATGCATGCATCCTTGCCACTCATGGGAGCTTGCGTGATGGAAACTTTCATGGACTTAGCCTGTTCATATGTGGACTCATTTCCTGGATTTTCTAAAGTGCTGACTTCTCCTGTTAATAGTCAGCAGTTGTTTTATTGGTGCATTCCTCAGCCTGGACCGCAACCAAATCATTATTGGATTAGCAAATATAAGTACCGTGGCTAATGTCTGTAATTCGGGCATTATATGACTAAGCAGAGAGATAATGATGAGTGTCCATTCAACCACAATAACCGTGCAATCGTTAGCAGCAGTGATTGTAGCGGCACTGATCGGACTAATGTGTGAAGAACCTGTTTGTTTTACAGCAAAACTCAATCATAGGAACAATCAAATGTCTAAAATGGTTACTGTATGTTCCACACAATCTCAGCTTTTTAACTCATTCCTGTGCAGCTCTGCTGAAGCTAAAACTCAGAACAAAGTGTGTGTTATCATTGTTAACAAACTAATATTAACAAATCAGATCGTCCACAGATTTTAGCAAGACCCCCCAACAGTGACCGCAACTTTATCTCAGGACAGAGAAGGAAGATTAACGTCTCAAAAAATATGACCTCTCATCAGAACTGGGAATAAAAAAACTAAAGATGTAATAGGGTTTCAACAAGTGAACATGGGCGAGGAAGTGTGGGGAGAGTAACAAAAGAGACATCCTGTGAAAGGGTGGAGGGGCAGGGCAGATGAAATGAAGAAAAGGTTTCGGCAATGGGGATGTAAGGGATAGGCAATGGGACAAGGAAAAAAGCAAAAGATGGAAGGAAAGGAAATGTGAGTGGTGGGAGAGGTGCCAGCTGAATGCAGGCAAAGTAAAAGTGAAACAGGAGAAGGAAGAGAAAAACAGCAAGGAGCCACAAAATGAGATGCACGTCATTGTTTGATTTTGTAGCCTTCTAGATTCAATTTTGACTATTTTAGATCATCACTTCGACTCTCATTTGGCTTTGTGTTTCTTTGCTGCTTTTTAAAATAATCTCTTGTTTCTCTCTTATTTCTTTTACACCATGTTTAGATGCGGTTTCCTGCCTTTCATTACCTCCTTACACACACCTTTTGCTTATTTACTCTTTCCATAACCACTCCCTCTGGTCTTGTACCATGAACCTTTTACCATTTCATCCTTCCTGCCCTCCACATGTCTTCCCCTTTGATGTTGTCTTTCCATCCATCCCCACTTCACCTTAACCTTTTCATTCACCCAAAATGTGCTACATTTCTTGCTTTCCTCAGTTTCAGTGAAAGGTCACAGACCTGCTACGTTACCTCTGATTCTCTCTCTCCACCAATGCTGCCTGTCTTGCTGAGTTTTTCCAGCATTTTCTGTTTTCTTTTGAACCTTTATCGTCAGCAGCAATCCGCATCTGTGTTATCGTTGAAGACTGAATAATAATCTGGCCCTTTTTTTGTTGCTTTTAGGGGGGCTGTTTACTTCTTCCATCTTGTCATTGTGCACTCAGTCCTCAAGATGCTACTATTTGTCTTGCCACACATAGTTTGAGTCAAGACAACTGACTGCCAGAGCTTGGCATATGGCCAATCACCTTGCCTCTTTCAGCTAGCAACCTTTGACACCAATACCGATTGCAGCTTTATTTCTATCACTTGGTCAAGATGAGAAACAATGGCACTTGCCCATGGAGCTGAGTTTGATTAATAGATCTTAGGCTGATTAATAGAGCCAAGTCTGATTAATTGCTGAGCCTTAATTTCAGACTTGGACCCCCTGGGGAATCTGCTCGAGCCACTGAATTACCAAACACAATTTCCTTAATTTTTCTACAAATCTCATCGAAACAAATGCTTGAATAGAAGGAGATTGTAATGCCCCAAGAGTGCACAAAATGAAGCGATGTTGCGTAGGTTGTATTTCTTACTCAAAGTCCAATTACTGCATTGAAATGGTAAGAACAGAGCTCGTCAGATCCATTTAAGGGATCCTTGTTGTCCTAAGACAAGCCAGCTGAGCACAATTGGTCATGTTTCGAGATTTGTGAAGATTTGCCTGATATTCACTTAGCTGATATTTTATCACAGCAAGAGATATTTTGTACTCATCAAGCATGCCCTGCTTTAATATGTTGCATGTTGACAATTTTGTTTATGTGAGTTCAATATTATAAAAGACAAATGAATGAAGCTGCCCAGAATTGATAAATTTGGACAAATGAAGGTCATTCAGTGCAGTCTCCATATCTGAACTGACTAGGCCACTTCCAACCCCCTTTATATTCCCTTTTGCTTACTTTTTTAACTTTTACTTGTCAAACATTTATTTAAATCCCACTTAAATCCCACCGTGGGCGGCACGGTGGCACAGTGGTTAGCACTGCTGCCTCACAGCGCCTGTAGACCCGGGTTCAATTCCCGACTCAGGCGACTGACTGTGTGGAGTTTGCACGTTCTCCCCGTGTCTGCGTGGGTTTCCTCCGGGTGCTCCGGTTTCCTCCCACAGTCCAAAGATGTGCGGGTCAGGTGAATTGGCCAAGCTAAATTGCCCGTAGTGTTAGGTAAGGGATAAATGTAAAGGTATGGGTGGGTTGCGCTTCGGCGGGTCGGTGTGGACTTGTTGGGCCGAAGGGCCTGTTTCCACACTGTAAGTCTAATCTAAACTTGAGTTAGTTTCAATATTTACTAGTCAAAATAAATTTCATATTTTCACATGGAGATAGTATTTTTAACCTGTCCTTTTATGTTGCCCACATTGTTAGGACTTGCTCCCCAGTGGAAATATTATTATTCAATTTATTTTGTGAAATTCACCAATTCTTAACATTTCTATTCGGTTCCCATATTCAGTAGCTCTTGATTTAAATAGTTCTCTGAGTAAACTGTGATTAATATTTATAAGCAGAACGGAAATAATGCAACAATTCCTTAAAAGGCTAAAATGCTAAATCCTATGTTGTCATGACAACTCGTAATAGCAAATATCTCATTGAATGGAGTTTATTTACAGGGTCTGTGAGTTAGTGCTGGCAGATCCTAAGTGCTACGTTGCATAGTAATTCAGGGACATGAGTTAGTGCAATTTGATGTAATTTTTCATAATATCTGCTAAATGTCAAGGTGTTGCAACAATTGGAACATCAATTGAAAGGTGTTAATCACTGAAGACAATGCTGTCTTCCTTCACTCATTTCCTGTCTGCTATCTCCTGTCTGGTCTCAGGGTGAAACTTTCTGATGCCTTTGTGACACTAACAGAGCATGAAATTCCATTGGAAGTCAGTGACCTCTCACCCTAACACAAATTCCCATAGATCATAGGCAGAGGCCTTTGGAAACACAGTTACAATTGGCTCAGGTACAATCCTTCCTCTATTGCCTATATACAAGCGACAATCTTCAATTTGATTTTATTCAATTTATTTTAAAACCCATTTCTTCCTGGATTTTTTTTTAGTACGTTAACTTAATTTTGCTAAAGCTTGCATTTCTGGCTTCAGTTGGATTAGCTCCAGTAGAATGCAGTTTACTTATTTTTTTGACTTGAAGGTGGGTACCTGTTGGAAAAAGCCTAACTTTGGACAGGTCTGTGCTTGTCAAACTGTTTGGGGAAGACTACTGTGAATAGTGACAAAGCACATCACCTTTTCACAAAACATCATTTGCTTTGACTTGATAAGGGTGCAATCTTTTGGCCAGGCTTGAGCCAACTGAGAGAGGGTGGGGCTTAGGCAGGGATGGAAGATTAAATTGATGAAGGAATGCAGTAGACCAGGGATGTGATGATGAAGGGACGCCAAGTTCATGCTGAAGCCTGACATTGTGAAGATGTTTACGTTAGTGGGAGAATCTTAAACTAGGGGACATTGTTACAGAATGAGGAGACACTCACTTAAAAATGACCCTGTGAAGAAACTGCTTCTTCAAGAGGCTAGTGAATGTCTAGTATTCTCCACCCCAGAGAGTTGTAGAGGCTTGATCACTGGAAGTACTTAAAAAGAATTTGAATACGTTTTTGATATGTTCAGGAGATAATAGTTATGTTGAGTTGGCCTGAAAGAGTTGAGGCCTGGGGAAGATCAGCACGATGCTGTTGAATGGTAGGACAGGCTTGAGGGGATGAGTGGCCTATTTCTGTTTCTGTTTCTTTTGTTAGTAACAGCTCCTGGTTAAAAATTTCAATCACTTTCAATGCTTGGCCTTGAGCAGAATCACAGAATAGAGGAAGGCCATTCAGCCCATTGTGAGCTGCTTCCTCTGAAGGAGCAATTCACCTAGTATCACTCGCTGCCTTCTCTCCATAAATCTGCAGCTTCATCTTTTTCAGAGAATGATCTAATTCCCCCTCAAGTGCCTCAATGGAATCTGCCCACCCCACCATCTCAGCGCATTCCAAATCACAACTCACTGACTGAAAAATGATCTTTCTCAGCTTGCCCCTGTTTCTTTTGACAGTGAACTTAAATCTGAGCCCTCAGGTTTACAATCTTTTCAGCAGTAGGAAACGTTTCTCCCTTTCTATTTGTCCAGTCCCTCATTTTTTTCACTACCGCTATGGAATCTCCTCACAATGTTCTCTCCTTCGAGGAGAACGGTCCCAACTTCTCCAAGCTGTCCATGAGACTGAAGTGCTTCACTCTTCCGAGAATCCTTCCAAAGATGAAGAACCTGAGTTACACAGAGATTGCAGAGGCTGGGACCATTTTCCTTGCAGTAGGAAAAGAAGGATTGGAAGGTGAAGGATTCTGAGTCCCTGGATCTAGGGATATAAAGTGGAGCATCTCCTTTTGTCAATGGATTTAGAGTACACATGGTGAACCATTCTGTTGAATCCCTGGATCTGTGCTGTGCATGATGGGACATTTTGCTGACTCCCCACTCCTCTGTAATTTGGAGGACTGGTGACAGACAGCAGACTGCATGACACCTCATCACCTCAAAAGACTATCCATTTCCTTTACAGTTTGGTTCACGATAGCTCAGTGGTTAACACTGCTGTCTCACACCGCCAGGGACCTGGGTTTGATTCCACTCTTGGGTGACAGTTTGTGTGGAGTTTGCACAGTCTCCCCGTGTCTGTGTGATTTTCCTCTGGGTGCTCTGGTTTCCTCCCACAGTTCAAAGATGTGCTGATTAGGGTGAATTAGCTATGGTAAATAGAGGGTCACAGGGATAGGGTGGTGGGGGGGAGGTTATTTTGGGTGGGATGCTCTTCAGAGGGTTGGTGTGGTCTTGATGGGCCGAATGGTCTGCTTCTGATAATAAATGCCCCCCATAGTGTGGTCCTGTGTGTGGAGGTTTGCAGGGACACACTGTCAGTTACTTCAGTGTGAAGCACTGCTGGGATGAGCTTTAATAGTTTGGCAAAAACTTTGATTCAGGAAATGTCCTCCCACTCAGAACATGACGATGTCTTTTAGTATAACTTGCATGGTTGTATTTTGTGATTGTACAAAAATATGATTTTTTTTTCTCTTTTCATGAAGCAATACACCTTTTCCTGTTTAAAACAAATTATATCCAAAAGACTTGGTACCTGGGGTGAAGATTGGACGTCCAACACGGGGCGGCACGGTGGTTCAGTGATTAACACTGTTGTCTCAGAGCGCCAGGGACCTGGGCTCAAATCCAGCCTTGGGCAATTGTCTGCGTGGAGTTTGTACATTCCCCGCATGTACATTCCCCCCACCATGCTAAATTGCCCATAGTGATAGGTGCATTAGTAGGGGAATGAGTCATGGGTGGGTTACTCTTCAGAGGGTCGGTGTGGACTGCCGAAGCGCCTGTTTCCACACTGTAGGGAACCTAATCTAACATGCCTAGCATTGAGGAAGTGCCCTGTTCAAACCCTCACTGCATTGTGGGTCAACCCACAGCATATGGACTGCAGCAGTTCAAGAAAGCAGCTCACCACCACCTTCTCAAGGGACAACTGGGGACGGGCAATAAATGCTTTCCAGCCAGTGACACCCACATCCCACAAATGAATACAATTTGTAAAAATTATGGAATACACCAACACAGACAGTGGGAGAATAGGCAGGTGAAAGTGTCACTGCTGAAGTCCAATGTTGAGTTGTGAAGTCTTTTTCATGAAGGTGCAGCATCTCTGGGAAGGGACTCCTCTTCACTGAGGTTCTGTGCTGGGTGGGAGGGGGGTGCACAGTGTGATGCTCCAACTTTCTCTTCATCTTGGTTTACATCCTCTTAAAAAAAAGTGTCATCGACTGCTGGCTCCTGACTGTAATTTTCTCGGCAATTTTCTGATTATGCTGCGCTGAACAAAACTGACACATTTCCATCAAAATTAAAAATGCCCACTGAATTTTTATGGTGTCAGAAATTAAACATAATCGCTCCCTTTCAGACCTCCCTGCCCTCCAAACATATTTCTCTCTTTTTGACAGTTAACAGTTGTGTCCTTCCTTAGCCTTTGATGCCTGTTCCTCTGCAGACTGTTGAAATGGTACATTCCCCTTGTACTGTCTGCCTGTAAATAAAAAAACAGGAACTTGGGGCAATACTTAATCAGTTGAACCCTTCATTTACTGCAACACATACCTCCTGTTGTCAAGAAGATGCAATATCTGTCAACTTAATAGATTTAGTTCAAACTCTAGCTCCTTATCAGTGCAGATCCAGAATAAGCAAGGAATAGTACTTTCTTGGAACATGATGCCTCTCAGTAAAGCCCTCTGTCTCGTGAATCAGAATGTGCTGAACAGCTCATGATTAAATGGATGAACAAGTCAAAGTCAAATGAGGCACTTACAGCATCTAAAAGAGTGCAGGAGAAAAAAGAAAGATTGGGCATAATGGAAACCTAAACTAAAAGCAGAAAATACACTACAAGGCAACTGATCCTTTTAATATATCAACAACTCTTCCACTAATAACATAATAATCCTTGCCTTTATCGCGCCTCTTCACAAATGTTACATTGCATTTGAAATTGCATGATTGTTGTGCAGCAAAACAGTAGAAGCCACTAGTCTTTACTTTAGTCAGATCTAAAAGGGAAAGGTCAGGCTGATATTCTGACGGGATCATTCATTAGATCTCACAGGGATCCTTGACATCTCTTGCGGCCTGTTCTGATAGTGAGTTCCCACCGGAAACATTCACCTGCCTTTTCTTTCTTTTACAAGCTGACAAGCCTATTCTGTTTCGGGAATAATTTCCTGTTCTTTATGAAGGAGAATATTAATTTGTTGGCTTCTTGTTTACAATTTTACTACAAGTGATTTGTTTTTGGAAGCTAAGGACGTACAGAATTACTACAGGCTGTGGCTATGACAATATCCTCTCCCTGCATTGTTCTGAAATGATGCAGTGATCTCCTACATGGGCAGCAGGTTGGAATTTTGAGGAGAGCCGTGGGTTCCAGATGTGTAAAAGCAGGAGTGAGTTGAGTATGAGACTGGCTGTGCCTTTGTCTCTGTAACTTTCTTCCAAGTGGGCACTTGCTGAAATGAGATAAAAGCAATGACTGCAGATGCTGGAAATCAGATTCTGGATTAGTGGTGCTGGAAGAGCACAGCAGTTCAGCTTGGTGAAATGACACCTAAATTAGCAAGGTTTAATTATGTGAAGCTGAAAGCAATTGGCAATGTCTCAGACTGTGCAGTTTATCTCGTCTATTGATTAAGGGTTGAATTTTGTCTATTGCAATATGCAATATTTTCATATTGCAATATTCTTGATTGTTAAAGACCTAAATTCACAAAATTGAAACAATTAATCCCTTTTTAAATGTAAACATATCAAAATCTTGAAAACACATCTGCTTAAACCAGGATAAATATTATATTACACATCTGTCACGTATCGCTCACGTTGTTTTGCAACAATGTACATATGCAACATTTAGCTTTTTTAATGCCATTAAAAAAGACACAGCTGGACAAATGGATGGCAGTTGTGCAAATCAGTTAAGGGTCAAAAGGGACATTATTCACAATGGATAAGTTTTGCTAAGGTCTGATTATCTGGAGTTGCAGGATTGTGCAGCAAGTCAGCATCAGTCTGAAACAGACTGGGGGGAGTGTGCAGTGAGTCAGTCTCACTGTGTAACAGGCTGGGAGGAATGTGCAGTGAGTCCTTTCACTGTGTAACAGACAGGGAGGAATGTGCAGTGAGTCATTGTCACTGTGTAACAGACTGGGAGGAATGTGCAGTGAGTCAGTGTCACTGTGTAACAGACTGGGAGGACTGTGCAGTGGGTCAGTATCACTGTGTAACAGACTGGGAGGAGTGTGCAGTGGATCAGTATCACTGTGTAACAGACTGGGAGGAGTGTGCAGTGGGTCAGTATCACTGTGTAACAGACTGGGAGGTGTGTGCAGTGAGTCAGTGTCACTGTGTAACAGACTGAAGGAGTCACTGTGTAACAGACTGGGAGGAGTGTGCAGTGGGTCAGTATCACTGTGTAACAGACTGGGAGGTGTGTGCAGTGAGTCAGTGTCACTGTGTAACAGACTGAAGGAGTCACTGTGTAACAGACTGGGAGGAGTGTGCACTGCGTCAGAGTCACTGTGTAACAGACTGGGAGGAGTGTGCACTGAGTCAGTATCGCTGTGTAACAGACTGGGAGGAGTGTGCAGTGGGTCAGCATCATTGTGAAACACATTGGGAGGAGTGTGCAGTGAGTCAGTATCACTGTGTAACAGACTGGGTGGAGTGTGTGGTGGGTCAGTGTCACTGTAACAGACTGGGAGGAGTGTGCAGTGAATCAGTATCGCTGTGTAACAGACTGGAAGGAGTGTGCAGTGAGTCAGTATCGCTGTGTAACAGACTGGGAGGAGTGTGCAGTGAGTCAATATCGCTATGTAATAGACTGGGAGGTGTGTGCAGTGAGTCAGTATCGCTATGTAATAGACTGGGAGGTGTGTGCAGTGAGTCAGTATCGCTATGTAATAGACTGGGAGGTGTGTGCAGTAGGTCAGCATCATTGTAAAACAGACTGGGAAGCATGTGCATTGAATCAGTGTCACTGTGGAGCAGACTGGGAGGAGTGTGCAGTGGGTCAGTATCACTGTAACAGACTGAGAGGAGTGTACAGTGAGTCGTTCTCACTGTGTAACATACTGGGAGGAGGGTGCACTGAGTCAGGTGGAGTATGCAATGTGTCAGCATCACTGAAACAGACTCGTAGGTGTGTGCAGTAGTACAGCATGACTGTAACAGACTGGGAGGAGTGTGCAGTGTGTCAGCATCACTGTGGAACAGACTGGGAGGAGTGTGCAGTGAGTCCTATCACTGTATAACACACTGGGAGGAGTGTGCAGTGAGTCAGTATCATTGTGTAATAGATGGGGTGGGGGTGGTGTGTGCGGTAGGTCAGCATCACTGTCTAACAGATCGGCAGGAGTGGGCGGTGAGTCATTGTCACTGTGTAACGGACTGTGAGGAGTGTGCAGTGAGTCTGTATTGCTGTGTAACAGACTGGGAGGAGTGTGCAGTGGGTCAGTATCACTGTAACAGACTGGGAGGAGTGTGCAGTGGGTTAGTATGGCTATGTAACAGACTGGGAGGAGTGTGCAGTGGGTCAGTATTGCTGTGTAACAGACTGGGAAGAATGTGCAGTGAGTCAGTATCACTGTGTAACGGACTGGGAGGAGCATGCAGTGAGTCTGTATTGCTGTGTAACAGACTGGGAAGAATGTGCAGTGAGTCAGTATCACTGTAACAGACTGGGAGGAGTGTGCAGTGGGTTAGTATGGCTATGTAACAGACTGGATGGAGTGTGCAGTGGGTCAGTATACTGTAACAGACTGGGAGGAGTGTGCAGTGTATCAGCGTCACTGTGAAACAGACTGGGAGGAGTGTGCACTGAGTCGGGTGGAGTGTGCAGTGAGTCAGCATCACTGAAACAGTGATGTATGTGTATGCAGAAGGTCAGCATCACTGTAATAGACTGGGAGGAGTGTGCGATGAGTCAGTATCGCTGTGTAACAGACTGGGAGGAGTGTACAGTTGGTCAGTACAAGTGTGTAACAGACTGGGAGGAGTGTGCTGTGAGTCAGTATCACTCTAACCAACTGAGAGGAGTGTGCAGTGAGACAGTAACGCTGTGTAACAGACTGGGAGGAGTGTGCAGTGGGTCAGTGTCACTATGAAACAGACTGGGAGGAGTGTGCACTTAGTCGGGTGGAGTGTGCAGTGAGTCAGCATCACTGAAACAGACTGGGAGGAGTGTGCAGTTGGTCAGTACCAGTGTATAACAGACTGGGTGGAATGTACAGTGAGTCAGTATCACTGTAACAGACTGAGAGGAATGTGCAGTGAGACAGTATCACTGTGTAACAGACTGGGTGGAGTGTGCAGTGAGTCAGTATCACTGTAACAGACTGAGAGGAGTGTGCAGTGAGCCAGTATCACTGTGTAACGGACTGGGAGGAGTGTGCACTGAGTCGGGTGGAGTGTGGAGTGAGTCAGCATCACTGAAACAGACTCATAGGTGTGTGCAGAAGGTCAGCATCACTGTAACAGACTGGGAGGAGTGTGCAGTTGATCAGTACCAGTATATAACAGACTGGGTGGAATGTACAGTGAGTCAGTATCACTGTAACAGACTGAGAGGAATGTGCAGTGGGTCAGTATCACTGTGTAACAGACTGGGAGATGTGTGCAGTGAGTCAGTGTCACTGTGTAACAGACTGAAGGAGTCACTGTGTAATAGACTGGGAGGAGTGTGCAGTGGGTCAGTATCACTGTGTAACAGACTGGGAGGTGTGTGCAGTGAGTCAGTGTCACTGTGTAACAGACTGGGAGGAGTGTGCAGTGGGTCAGTATCACTGTGTAACAGACTGGGAGGTGTGTGCGATGAGTCAGTATCGCTGTGTTACAGACTGGGAAAAGTGTACAGTTGGTCAGTACAAGTGTGTAACAGACTGGGAGGAGTGTGCTGTGAGTCAGTATCACTCTAACCAACTGAGAGGAGTATGCAGTGAGACAGTAACGCTGTGTAACAGACTGGGAGGAGTGTGCAGTGGGTCAGTGTCACTATGAAACAGACTGGGAGGAGCATGCAGTGGGTCAGTGTCACTATGAAACAGACTGGGAGGAGTGTGCACTGAGTCGGGTGGAGTGTGCAGTGAGTCAGCATCACTGAAACAGACTCGTAGATGTGTGCAGAAGGTCAGCATCACTGTAACAGACTGGGAGGAGTGTGCAGTTGGTCAGTACCAGTGTATAACAGACTGGGTGGAATGTACAGTGAGTCAGTATCACTGTAACAGACTGAGAGGAATGTGCAGTGAGACAGTATCACTGTGTAACAGACTGGGTGGAGTGTGCAGTGAGTCAGTATCACTGTAACAGACTGAGAGGAGTGTGCAGTGGGTCAGTATCACTGTGTAACAGACTGGGAGGAGTGTGCACTGAGTCGGGTGGAGTGTGCAGTGAGTCAGCATCACTGAAACAGACTCATAGGTGTGTGCAGAAGGTCAGCATCACTGTAACAGACTGGGAGGAGTGTGCAGTTGATCAGTATCACTGTGTAACAGACTGGGTGGAGTGTGCAGTGAGTCAGTATCACTGTAACAGACTGAGAGGAGTGTGCAGTGGGTCAGTATCACTGTGTAACAGACTGGGAGGAGTGTGCACTGAGTCGGGTGGAGTGTGCAGTGAGTCAGCATCACTGAAACAGACTCATAGGTGTGTGCAGAAGGTCAGCATCACTGTAACAGACTGGGAGGAGTGTGCAGTTGATCAGTACCAGTGTATAACAGACTGGGTGGAATGTACAGTGAGTCAGTATCACTGTAACAGACTGAGAGGAATGTGCAGTGGGTCAGTATCACTGTGTAACAGACTGGGAGGTGTGTGCAGTGAGTCAGTGTCACTGTGTAACAGACTGAAGGAGCCACTGTGTAACAGACTGGGAGGAGTGTGCAGTGGGTCAGTATCACTGTGTAACAGACTGGGAGGAGTGTGCACTGAGTCAGCATCACTGTAACAGACTGGGAGGAGTGTGCAGTTGATCAGTATCACTGTGTAACAGACTGGGTGGAGTGTGCAGTGAGTCAGTATCACTGTAACAGACTGAGAGGAGTGTGCAGTGGGTCAGTATCACTGTGTAACAGACTGGGAGGAGTGTGCACTGAGTCGGGTGGAGTGTGCAGTGAGTCAGCATCACTGAAACAGACTCATAGGTGTGTGCAGAAGGTCAGCATCACTGTAACAGACTGGGAGGAGTGTGCAGTTGATCAGTACCAGTGTATAACAGACTGGGTGGAATGTACAGTGAGTCAGTATCACTGTAACAGACTGAGAGGAATGTGCAGTGGGTCAGTATCACTGTGTAACAGACTGGGAGGTGTGTGCAGTGAGTCAGTGTCACTGTGTAACAGACTGAAGGAGTCACTGTGTAACAGACTGGGAGGAGTGTGCAGTGGGTCAGTATCACTGTGTAACAGACTGGGAGGAGTGTGCACTGAGTCAGTATCACTGTGTAACAGACTGGGAGGAGTGTGCAGTGAGTCAGTATCACTGTAACAGACTGAGAGGAGTGTGCAGTGGGTCAGCATCATTGTGTAACAGACTGGGTGGAGTGTGTGGTGGGTCAGTGTCACTGTAACAGACTGGGAGGAGTGTGCAGTGAATCAGTATCACTGTGTAACAGACTGGAAGGAGTGTGCAGTGAGCCAGTATCGCTGTGTAACAGACTGGGAGGAGTGTGCAGTGAGTCAGTATCGCTATGTAATAGACTGGGAGGTGTGTGTAGTGAGTCAGTATCGCTATGTAATAGACTGGGAGGTGTGTGCAGTGAGTCAGTATCACTATATAATAGACTGGGAGGTGTGTGCAGTAGGTCAGCATCACTGTAGAACAGACTGGGAAGCATGTGCATTGAATCAGTGTCACTGTGTGGCAGACTGGGAGGAGTGTGCAATAGGTCAGCATCATTGTGGAGCAGACTGGGAGGAGTGTGCTGTGGGTCAGTATCACTGTAACAGACTGAGAGGAGTGTACAGTGAGTCATTCTCACTGTGTAACATACTGGGAGGAGGGTGCACGGAGTCGGGTGGAGCATGCAATGTGTCAGCATCACTGAAACAGACTCGTAGGTGTGTGCAGTAGTACAGCATGACTGTAACAGACTGGGAGCAGTGTGCAGTGTGTCAGCGTGACTGTGGAACAGACTGGGAGGAGTGTGCAGTGAGTTAGTATGGCTATGTAACAGACTGGGAGGAGTGTGCAGTGGGTCAGTATCACTGTGTAATGGACTGGGAGGAGTGTGCAGTGAGTCTGTATTGCTGTGTAACAGACTGAGAAGAATGTGCAGTGAGTCAGTATCACTGTAACAGACTGGGAGGAGTGTGCAGTGGGTTAGTATGGCTATGTAACAGACTGGGTGGAGTGTGCAGTGGGTCAGTATACTGTAACAGACTGGGAGGAGTGTGCAGTGGGTTAGTATGGCTATGTAACAGACTGGGTGGAGTGTGCAGTGGGTCAGTATACTGTAACAGACTGGGAGGAGTGTGCAGTGTATCAGCGTCACTGTGAAACAGACTGGGAGGAGTGTGCACTGAGTCGGGTGGAGTGTGCAGTGAGTCAGCATCACTGAAACAGTGATGTATGTGTATGCAGAAGGTCAGCATCACTGTAATAGACTGGGAGGAGTGTGCGATGAGTCAATATTGCTGTGTAACAGACTGGGAGGAGTGTGCTGTGGTTCACAAAAGATTTACAAGGATGTTGCCAGGGTTGGAGGATTTGAGCTACAGGGAGAGGCTGAACAGGCTGGGGTTGTTTTCCCTGGAGCGTCGGAGACTGAGGGGTGTTTCCCCTGGGTTGGGGGAGTCCCGAACTAAATGGCATAGGTTTGGGATGAAAGGGGAAACATTTAAAAGGTACCTGAGGGGCAACCTTTTCACGCAGAGGGTGGTGCATGTATGGAATGAGCTGCCAGAGCAAGTGGTGGAAGCTGGTGTAATTACAACATTTAAAAGGCATCTGGATGTACATATGAATAGGAAGGGTTTGGAGGGGAATGGCAAATGGGAATAGATTAGGTTGGGATATCTGGTTGGCATGGACAAGTTGGACTGAAGGGTCTGTTTCTGTGCTGTACATCTCTCTGACTCTAAATACAGAGTAGGTATGTGGGATAGTGAAGGGGTAAATGACCGTTCAAGTGTGACAGGAAGCAGCATTAAAATACAGAGTCCTAAAGTTGCAGAATGAGTTCTGTTCTGGACTCCATTTGCACGTTGATTTATGTGTGTAAATTAGAATACCGAGCAGAACAATATAGCTGTTTCTAAGAACAGCAAAGGTTTGTATGCCGGGTGTGTCACATTACATCCCTGTATTGGATTGCATTCATAAGTCTGTGCACTCTTAAGTCAGACATTCGTGATTTGGGGAGCCAATGTATAAGCAAGCAGCAGAAATTAAAAGCAGAACAAGTGATATTGGTAGAAAATAATGATTTAAGACTCTTTAAATGGGTGCACACAACATTTGTAACAAAATGGATGAGTTGATGGCACAAATAGAAATAATTGAATATAATTTGGCAGCTATTACAGGAATGTGGCTGCAGAGCGACCAGGACTAGGAACTTAACATTCAAGCATATTTAGTGGTGCAGAAGAGTAGTCAAGAAAGAAAGACAGATGGGATAGTATTGTTGATAATGGAAGGTTTGGGTGGAGATAAGGAATAGCAAGCGAAAGACGTTGTGGGTGGGAGTCGACTATAGGATGGTGAAGAGACAACTTTGGGACAAAGCATAAATCAAGAAATAATGGAGGCGTGTAAGAAGAACACTAAACTTATCTGGGTGATTTTAATCTCTATTGACTCGACAAATCAGATTGCAAAAGATAACATGTAAGGTGAGTGCTTCAGTGATTGTTTCTTTGAGCAGTAATCATAGACCGTACCCAGGAACTATTTTCGATCTTCTGCATGAAACACAAAGTTAGCATGCAGGTGCAGCAAGCAATTAATAAGAGAGATGAAATGTTGGCCTTTATTGCTAGGGATTAGAGTTTAACACCAGGGAAGTATTTTTACAACTGCATAGGCTACTGGAAGGGATGTATCAATAGCTAAATTGAAAAGCAGAACGAAAAAGGTGATAACCTCTGGATTACTACCTGAACCATGAGCTAATTGGCACAGGGTCAATCAGATTAAACAGGTAAATGCGTGGCTCAAAGATTGGTGTGGGAGAAATGGGTTCAAATTCATGGGGCATTGGCACTGGGGAAGCAGGGACCTGCTCTGATGGAATAGTCTTTAACTGGACCGTGCAGGGACCATTGTCTGAGTGAATCGCATACCTAGGGCTGTCGACAGGGCTTTAAACTAAATAGTGGGGGTGAGGGTCATTTATAGACGAAACTAGAAAACCCAAATTAAAAGAGGAGGTAAGAGTGCAGAATTCAGGAGAGGTTATTAAATTCTCCAGCACAGACATAAATAGGACTGAGTGTATGGAAAGGGTTAGCAATCAGACCCCAAGTACACTGGACAAGCGACTGGTAATGAGAAGAGGGATGGTTAATCCAGGACTGAAGGTGTTATATCTGAATACATGTAGTGGAAGAAATAAGGGAGATGAGCTTGTGGCGCAGATCAAAATTGGCAGTGTGACATGGTGGGAATCACCGAGACATAACTGCAAGGGGATCAGGATTGGGAGCTGAATATTCAAAGATATACATCCTATTGAAAAGATAGGCATGTGGCAGAGGGGACTGGGGTTACCCTGACAGTGAGAAATGAAATTAAATCAATAGTAAGAAACCAAGTAGGGTCAGGTGATGTAGAAACTGTCTGAGTAGAATTGTGGAACTGCAAAGGTTAAAAAGCCACAGTTAAAGTCATGTACAGGCCTCCTGTACAGTACTCAGGAGCTGGAGTGCATGATACACCTGACAATAGAAAAATAACGTTGGAAAGGCAAAGTGACAATGGTCATGGGAGATTTCAATATGCAGGTGGACTGGGAAAATCAGGTTGGTAGTGGTTTGCAAAAAAGAGTTTGTAGAATGGCCATGAAATGGCTTTTTGGAGCATCTTGTGATAGAGCCCACCAGGGAACAGGCAATACAGGATTTAGTGTTGTGCAATGAGGCAGACTTGATAATGGAGCTTAAGGTGAAGGAACCCTTAGGAAGCAGTGATCATAACATGATTGAATTTACTCTGTAATTTGAGAGAGAAGAGATAGAATCAGAGGTAAAGGTATTACAGCTGAATAAAGGCAACTACAGGGCACGAGGGAGGAGCTGGGTAGAATTGACTGGTAGAGGAGCTGAGTAGGAAAGACAGTGGAATAGCAATGGCAGGAGTTTCTGGGAATAATTCAGGAGACACAGCAGAGATTCATCCTGAGGAAAAAGAAGCATGGTACAAGAAGGATAAGGCAACCATGGCTGACTAGAGAAGTCAGGGATAGCATAAAAACAAAAGAGAAAGCATGTAAAGTATCAAAGGACATTGGGAAGCCAGAAGATTGGGAAGCTTATAAAGACCAACTGAGGGCAACAAAAAAAAAGAAATAAGGAGAGAGATGATTAAATATACCAGCCAGTGATATAAAGGAAGATTGAAAGAGTTTCTTGAGATATATAAAGGGCAAACGAGAAGCAAAAATGGACATTGGGCTGCTGGAAAATGACGCAGCAGAGATAATAGTGGAGAGAAAAGAAATGGGTGAAGAACTGAATTATGACTTTGTGTCAGTCTCCACAGTGGAAGACATGAGTAATTTCCCAAAACTTCAAGAGAGTGAAGAGGTAGAGCTGAGTATGTTGGTCATCATCCAAGGAGAAGGTGTGAGCAAACCTGAATGGTCTGAAGGTGGATAAACCAGATGGATGACATGCCAGAGTTCTGAAGGAGATAGCTGAAGAGATAGTGGAGGCACTAGTGGTAATCTTTCAAGAATCACCAGAATCAAGGTGGATCCAAGAGGAGTGGAAAATTGCTGAGATAACACCCCATATTAAAAAGGATGTAAGGCAGCAGACTGAAAATTACAGACTAATTAACCTCACCTCTGTCAGGGGTAAGATCCTGGAATCCATCATAAGGATCAGATTTCTGAATACTTGGAAGTTTATGGTAAAATAGGGTAAAGTCAGCATGGTTTCATCAAGGGAAGGTCATGCCTGACAAATCTGCAAGAATTCTTTAAGTGACAAGCAGTTTAAATCAAGGAAGGTCAATGGATGTTATCTACCAGAACTTCAAGAAGGCCTTGGTCAAGTTGCCGCATAGGAGGCTACTTATTAAGATAAGGGTCCATGGTGTCAGAGGCAAGGTGCTAACATGAATAGAAGCTTGGCTGTCAGAAAGCAGAGAGTGGGGATAAAAGGGTCCTTCTCAGGGTGGCAGCTGGTGACAAGTGGTGTTTCACAATGCTCAGTGTTGGGACCACAGCTTTTCACTCTATGCATTAATGATCCAGATGAAGGAACTGAAGGCATTCTGGTTAAGTTTTCAGCTGATACACAGATAGTTAGAGAGTTAGCTAGCATTGAGGAGGTGGGGATTGGACAGGTTAGGAGTGAGGGCAAAGAATGAGCAGATGGAGTACAACGTGGGTAAGTGTGAGGTCATGCACTTTGATGGAAAGAATAGAGACATGGCCTATTTTCTAAATGGTGAGTAAATTCAGAAATCTGAAGTAGAAAGAGACTTGGGAGTTCTAGTCCAAGATTCTCTCGAGGTAAATTTGCAGGTTGAGTCAGTAGTTTGGAAGGCAAATACAATGTTGGAATTTATTCCCAAAGGACTTGAATATAAAAGCAGGGATGTACCTCTGAGGCTCTATAAGGCTGTGGTGAGACCACATTTGGAGTATTGTGCACAGTTTTGGGCCCCAAATCTCTGGAAGGATGTACTGGCCCTGGAGTGTGTTCAGAGGAGGTTCACGAGAATGGTCCCAGGAATGAACACCTGAACATATGAGGAATATTTGAGGACTCTGGAATTATATTCAACGGAGTTTAGAAGGATGATGGGGTATCTAATTGAAATATGCAGAATACTGAAAAGCCTGGATGGAGTGGATTTTGGGAAGATGTTTCCTTTGGTAGGAGAGACTCTGACCTGAGTAAAGGGAAGACCTTTTAGAACAGAGATAAGGAGAAACTGTTTTAGCCAGAGTGTGGTGAATCGATGGAATTCACTAACATAGAAGGCTGTGGACACCAGGTTATTGAGACAGAGATGGATAGGTTCTTAATTGGAAAGGGATCAAGAGTTACAGGGAGTAAGTGGGAGAATGGGGTTGAGAAACTTAGCCATGATTGCATGGCGGACAGACTCCATAGGTTGAATCGCAATGTTTGTTCCTGGGTCGTATGGTCTTATTGTCTTATGGTGAGGTTGCACTTGGAGTACTGTTTAGAATTTTGACCCTCCTGTTTAAGTAAAGGTGTATTGACATTGAATGCAGTTCAAAAGATTCACTCAGCTGGTTCCTAGAATGAAGGGTTGAAATCCCAAGAATGTTTAAACAGGCTAGGCCCTTCATTCATTAAAATTTAGAAAAATGAGGGTGATCTCATTGAAGCATATAAGATTCTGAGCAAGTTTGACAGGGTAAGAATTAAAAAGGGGTTTCCAATCATGGGGGAATCTCAAGTTGGGGGGACGTAGTTACAGAATAGAAGAACACTCATTTAAAAAAAGATACAAAGGCATTTATTCTCCCAGAGAAGAGTAAATGTCCGGAATCATCTAAACCAGAGAGTTGTGGAAGTTAGATAACTGAAGGTGTTTAAGGAGGAGGTAGATAGTTTTTAAAAAATCGAGGAGTTGAGGGTTATGAGGAGTTGGCATGTAGAGGAGTAGAGGCCGAGCGAAAATGAGCTATGATCTTACTCAAAAGGAGTCATTATTAAAAGGATTCTGGATCAGTGGTGCTGGAAGAGCACAGCAGTTCAGGCAGCATCCAAGGTGCAGCGAAATCGACGTTTCGGGCAAAAGCCCTGCATCAGGAATAAAGGCAGTGAGCCTGAAGCATGGAGAGATAAGCTAGAGGGGGTGGGGGTGGGGAGAGAGTAGCATAGAGTACAATAGGTGAGTGGGGGAGGGGATGAAGGTGATAGGTCAGGGAGGAGAGGGTTGAGTGGATAGGTGGAAAAGGAGATAGGCAGGTAGGACAAGTCTGGACAAGTCATGGGGACAAAGCTTAGCTGGAAGTTTGGAACTAGGGTGAGGTGAGGGAAGGGGAAATGAGGAAACTGTTGAAGTCCACATTGATGCCCTGAGGTTGAAGTGTTCCAAGGCAGAAGATGAGGCGTTCTTCCTCCAGGCATCTGGTGGTGAGGGAGCGGCGGTGAAGGAGGCCCAGGACCTCCATGCCCTCGGCAGAGTGGGAGGGGGAGTTGAAATGTTGGGCCACGGGGTGGTGTGGTTGATTGGTGCAGGTGTCCCGGAGATGTTTCCTAAAGCACTCTGCTAGGAGGCGCCCAATCTCCCCAATGTAGAGGAGACCGCATCGGGAGCAACGGATACAATAAATGATATTAGTGGATGTGCAGGTAAAACTTTGGTGGATGTGGAAGGCTCCTTTAGGGCCTTGGATAGAGTTGAGGGAGGAGGTGTGGGCACAGGTTTTACAGTTCCTGCGGTGGCAGGGGAAAGTGCCAGGATGGGATGGGAGGGTGGGTTGTAGGGGGGCATGGACCTGACCAGGTAGTCACTGAGGGAATGGTCTTTGCGGAAGGGGGAAAGGGGTAGGGAGGGAAATATATCCCTGGTGGTGGGGTCTTTTAGGAGGTGGCGGAAATGTCGGCGGATGATTTGGTTTATGCGAAAGTTGGTAGGTTGGAAGGTGAGCACCAGGCGCGTTCTGTCCTTGTTACGGTTGGAGGGGTGGGGTCTGAGGGCGGAAGTGCGGGATGTGGACAAGATGCGTTGGAGGGCATCTTTAACCATGTGGGAAGGGAAATTGCGGTCTCTAAAGAAGGAGGCCAGCTGGTGTGTTCTATGGTGGAACTGATCCTCCTGGGAGCAGATACGGCAGAGGAATTGGGAATACGGGATGGCATTTTTGCAAGAGGTAGGGTGGGAAGAGGTGTAATCCAGGATTACATCTGTCTTTATTCCTGATGAAGGGCTTTTGCCCGAAACGTCGATTTCGCTGCACTTTGGATGCTGCCTGAACTGCTGTGCTCTTCCAGCACCACTAATCCAGAATGTGGTTTCCAGCATCTGCAGTCATTGTTTTTACCTCAGTATTAAAAGGATGAATGGACAACTTCTGCTCCCATCTCTTAACTTCCCATATACCCCATTCTTTAAACCTCCCTATATCGTCACTTTCTGAAATGAAGTCTCATTTTGCACTAAGTTGTACAAAGTTGACAATCTCCTAAACTGCCTCAGACCCTCCTCTTCCTCCAGTTAATAAGCTCTCAAATAGACAGAGTAACTCTTCACTATTTATCTTTCATTTGTTCTATTCCCTGCAGCTGTCCCTTCACCTATATCCTGCTCTCTAAGACTTAGATATTTCCTGTTGGCATCAGATATTGGGTATACCTAGTACCTCAAATTTTAGGCCTTTTGCCAACAACATTGAATGGTACGCTGAATGAAGGCCCATCTTGGAGGTGCCCTTTGTAATGACCCTGAGCTTCCCTCGGAATGCTGGAGTAACAGATGGAAATCGGAGAGGGGTTAAGGACAGAGTGACCACCTACAGCACCTTTCAACTCCTGTTATAAATGGTTCCTTTCTCCTCTGAGCTTTTGGGTTTGGAGAGAAAATTCATCATAAATAACTCCAATAGATTATTGTCCAATGAGCTCTGTTGCAACTTTCATGTATAGCTATCAGGCAAGGGCTCATCAGGTCCACTTGTGGTTTCCTGACTTACCAGCTCTCGGTATTGCTTTCGTTAGTCACACTCGGAAAAGGTGAGTTGGGCATATCACCACATTGCAGCTGACACCAATATGCCAAATCCCCAGCAAAGACATTGAAGAAATCCCTCAAATACTTAAAAAGAGAAATGAAATGGTGAGGGGACGTGGTCGTGTGGAGTCTGCAGCTCAGATGTGACCTCTTTCGATCTGGATGAAATTTCTGTGTATGTCAATGCCAGTTCTGAAAACAGCCCATTATGCTACTTGCTTTGGGTTGACCTTCCACATAACCCAATCAAGGATGGGGAAATTAGCTTTTGCTGAACTGTCTAACTTATAGAGAGTCAGGGGAGGAAGATGGAGAAGACTAGGATTCAGCAGACCCATTGGGCATCATGATCCATTTTAAATTATTGCTGATGGGCTTCCTGGGATTATGGAGGAAGGCCCCTGCTGCATATACAGAAAGACCTTGTACTGAAATTAAAGCGTTTAGATTCTTAGCTCTTTGCCAAGTGCTTCCCAGCTAATGAACTGCTTCTGAAATGGAGGCTCGGTTCACATGTGTAAAGTGCAGCAGCCCATTTGTATACAGGGCCCGGAAATTACGAATAGAGCAGTGCCAGATGTACTGGTTTAATGATGCTGATTGAGGGATAAGTGTTAGCCAGGGCATGGCAAAGAACCCCCTTGCTCCACTTTAGAAAAGGCCACTGCATCCTAGTGCCAAAAATGAAAGGGTAGACAGTGCCTGGTCTTAACAATTCATGAAAGATGGCACCTCTGTGGGTGCTAAACCCCTTCATAACCATACCAATTGGCAGCCAACATTTCATCTTCTATTCTCTGAAGTGAAAATGGAACCCAGAGTGTTCTAATCCAGTTTTAAGCTGCCCTAAGCCATGACTGTAATAGACGGGACGTTATGCAGTGACACGGTCTTAGAGAGATACTTGACAATGAGGGAGGGGGTGATTTGCAGGAGGGCTGCACGTGTGTGCACAGATATGGACTGAGTTTTGTGAATATTATGTTCGCTCTATGTAATTTTGTTCGATTACACAACCCCAGAGGAGCAAGGAAATATCTACATCAATATTTCACATCTGCTGGAGAGACGCGTTGTGTGTTTAACTTATTAAATGTGATTATGAGGCTGACTGATTTGTAAATCGCATATTCATGGCCAAATTGGACCTGATTCCATGTGGTGTGCTGAATCCCCAATCTGAATAAATTTCAATTGGCCAACCCCCCTTTCGCCTCAGCATCATCTAACCTGAGTCCTACTGTTATATGACATTATTCTGCTTACTGTACATGAGCAGCAGTAATTATCTCTCTCAAGAGCACTTCAGTACCCACCACACACTGCAGCTACTGAAGAAGGCAGCTCACAACCGTCTTCTTAAGGGTAATTAGGCAGAGGCAATAAATGCTCATCCAGCAAGTGATGCCCAGATCCTGTGAACAAATGAGATTTAAAAATCGCATTCTCGAGTGGACAGGAACTCCCACCCGAAGCACTCAGTGGACAGAGTTACTTGTGTATGAGCATAGGGACAAAGATGCTGTGGGAGATGGAAATCTGAAATAAAACCCCAGCAGAAACTCAGCAGGTCTGACAGCATCCTTGGAAAGAAAACGAGAGTCCAAT
Source organism: Hemiscyllium ocellatum (assembly GCF_020745735.1). Taxonomy (NCBI): domain Eukaryota; kingdom Metazoa; phylum Chordata; class Chondrichthyes; order Orectolobiformes; family Hemiscylliidae; genus Hemiscyllium; species Hemiscyllium ocellatum. The sequence goes on from NC_083439.1 coordinate 14,119,248, forward strand.
ATGACTTGTTGTCAAATCTCAATTTGGAGTTCTGAAGAAGAATCATTTGGACTCTAAACATTAGCTTTGTTTTTTCTTTCCCCACCGATGCTGCCAGATCCCCTGAATGTCTCCAGCGTTTATTGTTTTTATTTAGAAACATTGGGAAAAGGAGCAACAGCAGGCTATTTGATTCCTTGAGCCTGCTGAGCCTTTCAATGAGATCATGCATCATCTGTTATCTCACTGTCTCATATATTCCCAGATTATCCCTGTGAAGACCATCCCTGCAGTTGGAATTGCTAAAGGTGAATTTGGAAGAAGTTTTATGATCTTAACAGACTTGACCCTTCAAATCTCCTAGCAATGCAGAATAGGAAAACCCGCAGAATATCAAACAATTCAATTAAAGTTATAGAATGTAAATTTGAATGAACAAGCTTAAATGGTGGCTTTGCTGACTGATGGACTGGGAGGCAGGAAGATGGAGAAATGGTGGGAGGAGGCATTGAGGGCATGTCTTACATCTTCCTGTCATTTTCCCACCTTGCTAGTATTGTGAAAAGTAGCAGATTGATGGCACATATGGAGCCCAATTGAGCAACTCAAATAGGCAACTAAAGTCCTCTTGCTGCTTGCATGGATATTTTGCCTGTACCTGGGGGGGTCTCACTGTCAAGTGGGTTAGAACAAATATTGCCTGGTCTACAGGCAAACTCCAGGAGAGGCCCTCATTGTTGGGGTCTGCATGAGGCTACACTGGATCTGAGCTCCACACAGTGGGTGCGGTCAAAAATTGGTGTGTCCTCATTGACGCTGGAAGAGCTGAGACTTCTGAGCTCCTGGCCAGGTGATTATTCAGTTCTTGGGGACAGTCCATCATCATTAATGAGGACTGCAGCCCCTGTTTGATCTTGGTTGGAACAAGCATCTGGGTCCTCTTGGTAGCCAACGAGGTAAGGGAAGCTGAATGGTCTTCCTCATGTACAATTATCGTAGTGAAATCTGAGGGATTGAAAAGGCTCAGGAAAAGTCAGTTGAGGTGTTAAGAGAAGCAGACGCAGGCAGGGTGTCAGTATGGTGCACTGAGGGAAAGAAACTTTGTACAAGTTGAGTTAGAAAAACATATCAGCTTGACCTATGTTGGAGATGGAGAAAACTGTGAAGACAAACTGGGAGTTTTAGAAAGAGAGGAAGTCTCAGTGAAAAGATGGGAGAGTCAGAGGGGGTACAGTGTCCCAGTGAATTGGGTCAGAAGGTGGAGGTACCTGGGACACTGTTTAAATAGCAGCTTTCTGAAAATTGTTGACCGGTCATTTCTTGGCTAGTTTTCTAACATGGCACTCAGAATCACAGAGATGTTACAGCACAAAAAGAGACCATTCCGCCCATCATGTTTTCACCAGCTGAATAAATGAGCCTACCCTTCTAATCTCACCCCCTTGGCACCTGTTCCATGGCCTAGCACGCAAATGCCCAAAATGTTGATTCTCCTGCCCCTTGGATGCTGCCTGACCTGCTGTGCTTTTCCAGCACTAGACTCTCGACTCTGATCTCCAGCATCTGCAGTCCTCACTTAGCAGGTTCCTGCTCTGCAGCTGCAGATCCAGGTTCCGAAATGAGTGGATTGAATTCCAGGCGCTCATCACCAACTGGGTGAGAAACCTTTTTCTAATGTCTACTTTAATTCCACTATGAAACACATTAACTCTGTGCTAATTGACACCATTACTAGGGGAAACAAAGCTTCCATGTGCACTCTATCCAAGCTCCTCATTACTTTGTACACCTGAATTAGGTCATGCCTCACCTTCCTCTGTTCAAAGGAAAGCAGTCCTAGCCTATCCACTCTTTCCTCATGGCCGCAATTTTAAAACCCTGGCAATATCGCAGTAAATCTCTTCTGTACTTTTTCTAGAGCTATCATGTACTTCCTCAATGTGGGGGATAAAACTATTACAAAACTCCAGCTGTGGCCTGACAAGCATCTTATAGAGTTCCAGAATGGGATTCCTACTATTGTATCCAGTGCCTCCACCCAATGAAAAATGTGCCCCAAGTGTCTCCATGACTACCTTGTCTAGCTGACCTGCCTTCTTTAGGAGCCTGTGGACAAGGTCTATCACTTCCTCTAAATTGAGAGCCATAGAGGTCTACAACACAGAAGAAGGCCCTTCAGCCCGTTGAATCTGCACCAGTCAGATTCAATCACCCAACTATTCAGATTCCATTTTCCAGCTCTTGGCCCATTGTCTTGTCTGCCTTGGTAACTCAAGAGTACCTTTAAATAATTCTTAAATATTATGAGGAGTTCTGCCTCTAACACCCTAACAGGCCATGAGTTCCAGATTCCCCACAACTCTCAGGCATCTCAACACCCTCTCATTTATTGTATATTCCTTTGCTGCTTTGCCCTCCTAAAAGACAAAACATTACACTTCACCGAATTGAATTCGATTTTCCACTTTTCCAACCTTTCAGCCAAACCATTGTTACCACCATGCGGGTGACAGCCATTCTCTCTCTTCACTACACCCAATTTTTGTGTCATCAGTAAATTTCCCAATCATGCTTCCCATGTTTAAGTGGATTCATTAATTTTTAACATAAACAGAAAGGGACCCATGACTGACCTCTGTGGAACACCACTGGAAACTGCTTTCTATTGACTGAAACATCCTTTAGCCCTTGCTCTGTGTTTCCTGTCATTAAGCCAATTTTGGATCCAACTCACCACATTCACCTTTAATGGTGGCATGGTGACTCTGTGGTTAGCACTGCTGCCTCACAGCACCAGGGACCCAGGTTTGATTCCCACTCTTGGTGACTGTCTCTGTGGAGTTTGCACGTTATCCCCGTGTCTGCGTGGGTTTCCTCTGGGTGCTGTAGTTTCCTCCCACAATCCCAAGATGTGCAGGTCAGGTAAATTGGCCATGCTAAATTGCCCATTGTATTAGGTGCATTAGTCAGGGGTAAATATAGAATAGGGAAATGGGTCTGGGTGGGTTATCCTTCGGAGGGTCGGTGTGGACTTGTTGGGCCAAATGGCCTGTTTCCATACTGCAGGAAATCTAATAATAAAACTGTTGGACTTTAATTCTGACCCAACTGCCAATTGGAACTTGCTAAAATTCATGTTGACACTGTATGTCACCCTGTCCTCATCAATCCTCCTTGTTACTTTCTCAAGGTATTCAATTAAGTTATTAAGACATAACCTTCCCGTAACATAGCTATGCTGACTATCCCTGATTAATCTCTACCTTTCCACATAACAGTTAATCCTATATCTAAGTATTGATTCTCACAATCTGCCCACTACTGAGGTCACACAAGCAAACTATCATTATTTCACCTGTCCTTACACTCTTTATGAACAAAAGTAAATGTTTTCAGTCATCCACTCCTCTGGAATCATGCCCATATCATGTGAGGATTGGATAATAATAATATTTCTTCCCTGGCCTTTTTTAACAGTCTAAATCACAATTCACCTGGCCATGGTGATTTATCCCTTTTCATGGAGGTCAGTCCCTCCAGTACTTTCTTTTTCATCATACTTAATATAATGTAATATTTCATACTGCTCCTCTTTAACAGGAACAGTATCATCTCTCCCCTTTGTGAAGACTGAAACAAAATACTCATTCAGAAAGCCACCCACATCTTCTGCATCCACACTCAAATTACTCAACACATCTCTGATAGGTCCAACTCTTTCCTTAGTCATTTCTCTTAATGTACTGGTAAAACATCTTTGCAGTTTCCTTAATTTTACCAGTCAACGTTTATTCATATCCTTTGTTATCCTCATTTCCTTTCTTCCCTTAACTCCACTCTATATTCCACTGAGCTTCCTAAAGTATTATATTTTGGGAATTGCCATAGCTTTGTCTTTTGTTTTACCTCATCCTGCATGCTTCTGGATTCCCCAGGGGCTTTAGAACCTGGCAGTACCACCATTTTCTTTATGGCACAAGTCTACACTGTGCCTCCAAAATCTTATTTTTGAATGCTTCCCATTGATTTACTACTCATTTTCCCTTAAGTAACTACAATCAGTCCAATTTTGCCAGACCATCTCTCAAGCTTTGTAAAGTTTTCCTCCCCTCAATTTATGACTTTAATTCCTGTTCTGTCATGATTTAATAGCTCCATTTATTTTGGTGTGACGTAGTGCACCGAAAATTTGTCCTGCCTGAATCTCAAGTTGAAAGCATAGCCTTTGCAATTTTTGTGAGGGACATGGATTATTTTCTGATGTAAAATCGTGGTGCATCTTTTCTCTTCTGATTGGTACGTGCCTATGGAAATCTGATGGGATTGTATGTTTCCAATTCCAACTTGAGATGTGTAAGGATCCTTATGTATGCTGCAAATGTGTTGCTGGTCAAAGCACAGCAGGCCAGGCAGCATCTCAGGAATAGAGAATTCGACGTTTCGAGCATAAGCCCTCCTTATGTATGCTGTCAGTTTGATGAGACATCAAAACATCATACTCCAACCAGCCCACCTTGACAGCACAGTATCAGCCAGCATCAGGGAGTCTGCATTACCAATCACTACACTAACAGCCATGTAGCAATACCTGCAAGCAAAATACTGCAGCTACTGGAGATCTGAAATAAAAATAGAAAGTGCGAGAGAAACTCAGCAAGTCTGGCAGCATCCATGGAGAAAGAAATAGAGCTAAAGTTTTGAGTTGGAGTCCAATGTCTCTTCCTCGGAACTACAGATAACATAATTCCACAGCCTAACAAATGTCTGAGAGGAAGGAATTCTCCTCATGTCCACCTTAAAAGGGAGACCTCTTATTCTTAAACTAGGTAGTTTTGTGCTTATCTACCTTACAAGAGGAAACATCCTTTCAGTATCCACCTTGTGAACTCAAAGAACAAAGAGCAAAGAACATTACCACACAGGAACAGGCCCTTCGGCCCTCCAAGCCTGTGCCGATCCAGATCCTCTGTCTAAACCTGTCCCCTAAGGTCTAAGGATCTGTATCCCTCTGCTGCATTCATGTGTCACTATTGTTCTCACCTCCACCACCTCTGCTGGCAATGTGGTCCAGGCACCCACCACCTCTGCGTAAAGAACTTTCCACGCATATCTCCCCTAAACTTTTCCCTTGAATTCATGACCTCTAGTAATTGAGTCCCCCACTCTGGGGGGAGAAAAGCTTCTAGCTATCCATTCTGTCTGTACCTGTCATGATTTTGTAAGATCTCAAACAGGTCCCCCTCAGCCTCCGTTTTTCTAATGAAAATAATCCTAATCTACTCAACCTCGCTTCATAGCTCACACCCTCCATACCAGGCAACATCCTGGTGAACCTCCTCTGCACCCTCTCCAAAGCGTCCACGTCCTTTTGGTAATGTGGTGACCAGAACTGTACACAGTATTACAAATGTGGCTGAACCAAAGTCCTATACAACTGTACCATGACCTGCCAACTCTTGTACTCAATACCCCATCCAATGAAGGAAAGCATGCCGTATGCCTTCTTGACCGCTCTATCGACCTACAATGTATCTGAACACCCAGATCTCTCTGTCCATCTATTTTCCCCAGGGCTTTTTCATTTACAGTATAGTTCGCTCTTGAATTGGATTCCAAAATGCATCATCTTGCATTTGCCCAGATTGAACACCATCTGCCATTTCTCTGCCCAACTCTCCAATCTATCTATAGTCTGTTGAATTCTTTTACTCTAGTGATGGAGATGGATAAGTGTGCACTGCAGGGCAAGAGTTATAGTTGGGGGCAGGGAAATTATGATGCGGTGAGGCATGGCCTAGGATGCGTGGCTTGGAAAAGTAGGCTTCAAGGGAAGGGCACAATCGATATGTAGAGCTTGTTCAAGGAGCAGCTATTGAGTGTCCTTGATAAGTATGTACCTGTCAGGTAGGGAGGAAAGGGTCGTGTGAGGGTGCCGTGGTTTAATAAGGAATTGGAATCCCTTGTTAAAGGGAAGAAGGCGGCCTATTTAAAGATGAGGCGTGAAGGTTCAATTGGGGCGATTGAGAGTTATAAGGTAGCCAGGAAGGATCTAAAGAGAGGGCTAAGAGCAGCAAGGAAGGGATATGAAAAGTCCTTGGTTGGTAGGATTAGGGAAAACCCAAAGGCTTTCTATAGGTATGTCAGGAATAAAAGAGTGCCTAGGGTAGGAATAGGTCCAGTCAAGGATAGTTGTGGGAAGTTGTGCGTGGAGGCTGAAGAGATTGGGGAGACACTGAATGAATACTTTTCATCAGTATTTACTCAGGAACAGGACATTGTTGCCAATGTGAATATTGAGTCACAATTAATTAGAATGGGTGGCTTTTAGGTATGTAGGGAAGAGGTGTTTGAAATTCTGGAAAGGATGAAAATAGAAAAGTCTCTTGGGCCTGATGGCATTTATCCTAGGATTCTATGGGAAGCAAGGGAGGAGATTGCAGAGCCATTAGCCTTGATTTTTATGTCTTCGTTGTCTACAGGAATAATGCCAGAAGACTGGAGGATAGCAAATGTGGTTCCCTTGTTCAAGAAGGGGAGTAGGGATAACCCTAGTAACTATAGGCCGGTGAGTCTCACTTCTGTTGTGGGCAAAGTCTTAGACAGAATTATAAGGAATAGAATTTATGAACATCTGGATAGGAATAATGTGATTAAGGATAGTCAGCATGGTTTTGTGAAGGGCAGGTCGTGTCTCACAAACCTTATTGAATTCTTTGAGAAGGTGACTAAAGAGGTGGACGAGGGTAAAGTGGTGGATGTGGTGTATACGGATTTTAGTAAGGCATTTGATAAGGTTCCCCATGGTAAGCTACTGCAAAAAATACAGAAGTTTTGCATTGAGGGTGCGTTAGAGGTTTGGATTAGGAATTGGCTGGCTGGAAGGAGACAGAGGGTAGTAGTTGATGGTAAGGGTTCATCTTGGAGTGCAGTTACTGGCGGTGTTCCGCAAGGATCTGTTTTGGGACCATTGCTGTTTGTCATTTTTATAAATGACCTGGAGGAGGGGCTAGAAGGTTGGGTGAGCAAGTTTGTGGATGATTTGAAAGTCGGTGGAGTTGTTGACAGTGAGGAAGGATGTGGCAGGTAACAGCGGGATATAGATAAGCTGCAGAGCTGGGCAGAAAGGTGGCAAATGGAGTTCAATGTAGGTAAGTGTGAAGTGATTCACTTTGGTAAGAGTAACAAGAAGATGGAGTACTGGGCTAATGGTCGGATACTTGGTAGTGTGGATGAGCAGAGGGATCTTGGTGTCCATGTACACAGATCTCTGAAAGTTGCCACCCAGGTAAATAGTGCTGTGAAGAAGGCATATGGCGTACTGGCTTTTATTGGTAGAGGAATTGAGTTCCGGAGTCCTGACCTCATGTTGCAGTTGTATAAGACTCTGGTGCAGCCGCATCTGGAGTATTGTGTGCAGTTTTGGTCACCATACTATAGGAAGGATGTGGAGACACTGGAAGGGGTGCAAAGGAGGTTTGCCAGGATGTTGCCTGGTATGGTAGGAAGATCGTATGAGGAAAGGCTGAGGCACTTGGGGCTGTATTCATTGGAGAAAAGAAGGTTTAGGGGTGACTTGATAGAGGTGTACAAGATAATTAGGGGTTTAGATAGGGTTGCCAATGAGAACCTTTTTCCACGTTTGGAGTCAGCTATTATGAGGGGGCATAGCTTTATATTAAGGGGAGGTAGGTATAGGACAGATGTTCGGGATAGATTCTTTAATCAGCGAGTCGTGAGTTCATGGAATGCCTTGCCAATAGCAGTGGTGGACTCTCCCTCTTTATGGGCATTTAAACGGGCATTGGATAGGCATAAGGAGGATAGTGGGCTAGTGTAGGTGAGGTGGGCTTGGGTCGGCGCAACATCGAGGGCCAAAGGGCCTGTACTGCGCTGTACTTTCCTATGTTCTATGTTCTCTGACAGTCCCCTTCACTATCTGCTACTCAACCAATCTTAGTGCTCATCAGATTGCTAATCAGACCACCTATACCTTCCTCCAATCATTTCTGTATATTACAAACTACGGTGGTCCCAGCACGGATCCCTGTGGAACACCACTGGTCAAAGTTCTCCATTTTGAGGAACTCCCTTCACAAAAGCTCTCTGTCTCCTGCTGCCCAGCCAATTCTCTATCAATCTAGCTAGTACATCCTGGACCCCATGTGAATTCACTTTCTCCTTCAACCTACCATGGGGAACCTTATCAAACACCTTACTGAAGTCCATGTATATGACAAGTACAATCCTTCCCTCACTAATCAACTTTGTCACTTCCTCAAAGAATTCTATTAAGTAGGTAAGACATAATTTTCCCTGCACAAAACCATATTGCCTATCACTGACAAGCCCATTTACTTCCAAATGTAAACAGATACAAAATGTAACTGTAAATATAAATAAATGTTAATAAGCTCCCTTCATGATCTTCTATGTTCCAATAAGGTCCCCTCCATTCTTCTGAACTCCAAAAGGTTGAGGCCGAACCTGTTCATCCTTTATTCATTAAGTAAGTCCTACATCCCAGGATTCAGTTGAGTGTGCATTCTCTCTAATGTTACTAATGTACTTTTATCCATTTTCAAACAGAGTGGCCAAAACTGTATCCAACACTCCAGATGTAGTCTCACCAAAAAAAAGCTCCCTACTTTTATGTTTCATTTCCTGTATAAAGAACACCAATGCTCCACTTGCTTTTCTTAATTACTTGTTGTACCTGTATACTAACCTTTGTGGTTCATGTAACAGGACACCAAGATCCCTCCGTACCTCAGCATTCTGAAATCTTATATCATTTTTAAAAATGTTTACTGTTTTTCTATTCTTCCTTCCAAAGTGGAGACATTCACATTTTATTTCATCAAACACTCCATCAATCCAATTTTTATTCACTCATTCATCAGAATAATGCAATATCAGTGACCCCACTAGGGGCAGTGCAGTACCAGCTGACATCAGGGATAGTACAATACCTGGATCTGTAATCCCACCAGGGCCAACTTGTCTCCTTTCTGTTTCAGGGGTCTTATATTTTTAAAAGCAGTAACAAGAAAATTATTCAGCTGAACAGACCTGTACCTTACACAAGCTTACACCATCACTGACTCGGTCAGATAAGCTAAATAAGCAAAGTAAATAATCAGGCAGTGTGTAGGAGAGCCTGGTTAAGAAAGGCCAGAGCAGCTTCAGGCAATAAATTGCAAAGCTGCAGCCTTTACATGCCTTATCAGTTCCTCACAATGTGTTTCATTAAACATTTCTGGAATACGCTGCCAGCAACACAATACCAAAGAAAAAGGCTATGAAATTCTACCAAAGGAGAAAGAGCGATCTTTTGCATGAAAAATGGTCATGTATCTGCTGTGCAAAAAACACTTCAGATCTCAAATGGCAATCTTGAAGTATTGAAGGGGATTTTTTTTTTGTTTAATTGTAAAATGACAGGACTTTGAGATGGCCTTCGCTCCTACAGGTCACTATCTGTGTAATTACAAGCCACAATAGAACATGTTGGGAAAATGTAGCGGTACATGTCTGCTGGTTGTGTTTTTAATTGAAAAATCAATCACTTACTTTTGTGAAACAATGCCCTTGTAATGCAATATTGGGTAGCACTGTAGCAGAGGAAGTATTAACATGTCAGAGCTAATGCAACAGTCAGAATGCGATAGATGCAGTAATGGTTTTTGGATGATTACGATATCTGAGCCACGGGATTTTCTTCCTACTACAACATGTACTGTACTACAGTCATCATTGACAGGAATGATTCCAAATGAACAGCAAGAAGCAGATCCCAAAAGCAGTGAGGCGCGATGAAACTCTGCTTATTGATAAGAGCAAGATGCATTCCAAAGAGTAACACACTTGTAAACAAGTTTCATTCGGAACCAGTCCCCTTCATTGGTAAACCCTGTAGGTTCTCCTCTTTGTTTCACCAACTCCAGCCCGTAAAAAATAATCAACTCCCCACCAGGGGCTAAATCCGACAGCCTTGTAAATCCAGCGATCATTCTGCCAAGGTGGCCACTCCTTCTCAATCAGTTCTTCCTCTTCTGAGGTATTTTCCACTGCTGTGCCTCTTAGAACTCACCCATTTCTTCAACATTGTTCATACCAAATGTCTAGCTCCAACTTGAGTGAGTGCAGAATTGTACATCATCTACCCCAAAAGTCCTGTTTTCCTATCCGTGAATAACTTTGGGCTCATTCTCCACCAATCTGATTGTCTTATCTTCAAATCACCATAAAATCATGACAACATTTTCTCAGTCTTTAATCCTTGTCTTTATCTGGCCATTGACCTCTTCAGATACATGTCTTCACCTCACCCAATGATCTTTTGCACCTTTACCTCATTGCTTCGACTGATCAAAATGATTCATTCTGAAACCATATCCCTTTCCCTCTGTTTAGCAGACCTATATCCATTTGTTGAATTAGACAACAAAAAACGTTTAGAGATTTGTGAGGGTTTTCTTGTAAGTCAATAGTTTAACACCAATACCAGTTTCCATGTTTGCCTATCCAGAAGCCAACCTCACTGGAAAAGAACCAGTGGTGAAATACAAAGTCCAATGAACATCACTGAACTCAATCAACTGGGAACCTGTTCTGATTGATCCTACATTTTTAACGCGGACAAATCTAACTCCCTCTCTCAGTAGCCTCTGAAGTCGTTTTTTTTTAACTGTGGTTTCAATCTCTCACTTGCTCCTGTTCCTCCTTGAGGCCTCATTTCTTTGTTACAATCTCCAACACATTAATTAATGTGCAAAATGTGATATGAAGATAAATTGTTACATGTGTATTAACAGATTTGCTCAGTTAGATTTACAAATCTTTGGGCTCTTGAAATAATTCCTGGAGGTATGGGTCCAAGTCTTCACTGGGGCTAAATTTCCAAGCAATGGAGATGGCTACTGTAAATGTTCCACAGTGGCCATGCTATTCTCCTCAACAATATTGTCTCTTCGAATCCAGCCTGACTGATGAACTTGATTCTGTGCTTCTGAAGTGGATGCAGTGGTGGAGCAGGGAGAAATCATGCAGTTGGGATGTAGATTGTGAGGAGTTGGGGTCTGGGGTGAACAACCTAAAGGGTTGGGTTAAGGTTGAGGAGTCAATGACAAATTGGGGCAGAGACAGACTCTGGATGGGGTGGGGGATTTGGGGAAAAAGTGGAGGGTTAGGGAAAGCGCAGGCAGTGGAGGGTTGCTCCAGTCATTAAGGGGAATTGGATCAAAGGGAAGGAAACAGATTAGATTATTTTGGGGACTGGGAGGATTTGTTAGGGACAGGGAAAATTATATTACGGACTTGGAGGATTAGATTGGGGAGGATTATTAGAATCTCTACAGTGTGGAAACAGGCCCTTCGGCCCAACAAGTCCACACCGACCCTCCGAAGAGTTACCCCACCCCGACCAATTCACCTATCCTATATTTACTCCTGACTCATGCACTTCACCTACACATCCCTGAACACTATGTGCAGTTTAGCACAGCCAATTCACCTAACCTGCACATCTTTGGATTGTGGGAGGAAACCAGAGCACCCAGAAGAAACCCACACAAACACAGGGAGAATGTGCAAACTCCATACAGACAGACAGTTGCCCAAGGCTGGAATCGAACCCAATTCCCTGGGGCTGTGAGGCAGCAGTGCTAACCACTGAGTCACCATTCCCCCCTTTTATATTAGGGACTGGGAGAGATAGATTATGGACCAGGAGGATTGTATTAGGGAATGGGAGAGTTATGTTAGGGGCCGGGAGAATGAGATCAAGGACCAGGAAGATTGTATTTGGGACCGAGAGGAAGCACGTCTCTACCTCACATTTCACTGTAGTGTTAGAAAAGCATTTGTCTTTTCCATGCAACCATCTTTGCCTGACTTTAACAGCTGGGACCTAGGAAACCTGCTGGCTAACATTTAATCCAGGAGAGAGGGAAAATTCCAGACATGTTGCACATCAAAATTTCCAACAGGTGACTCGCCTTCCTCTCCATCTTTATCAATTACAAAAATCGGGCAGGTTTAATGGAGACTGAGTCCAGGCTTGACATTTTTACATCCTCTCTGAACCAAATCCACTCATTATTAAAGGTTAAATCTCCCCCATTGTCTGTATAAAATTGAAACTTAGTCTTAATTTTGCATTGTGTTGTACTTTCTCGTTCTTTCGAAGGGTAGGGCAGTTGAGAACCTTGGACGGCATTGAGTCCCAGCTACACTTGGGCAGGTGACACCTAAGTCCATCAGCCAAACCTTCTTCTGTTCCAAAAGCAAAGTTGGTGGCCAGACCATTTTAATTTGCAGCCCCAAAAAATTTACAGACCATTCTCAAAGAGGGGCTGAGGCATTGACTGTGAAGATTGCCGACTGGACTGAGATCCATCAATGTGTAGAAAATGGGAAATTCAACTGCTCGTTTGATAAAGCTAATTATAATAATTACAAATACTGTAATTACTCATTACAGCAGCAAAAAAGAATTAATGCTAGGCCAGTGAGTGGATCCGAGCCTGGCTGCTATTAGCGACCTGTTGATGTCCTTGAATATTTTATTGCAGTGATGCTGTTTATTTAACACCATCCTGTTGTTTCAGGTGCTGGATTTGTTGATGCAGTGCAGAGTCTAATTAAAATTCAGAGTTGTCTCCCACTCTGTCCTGTGATTCTCGATCATAGTCTTTATCACTATCAATGGAGGGATTTTATTCCTTCCTGCCTTAGGTTTCTCTGCCTTAATAGTCCAATTTCAGGCTCATATTGCACCCGCATAGCATCATTAAAGCTTATATTTTTGAGTTTATGAACAATGTGAAAGGGGATTTCCCAGATTACTCAGTGGGTAAATGTAACATCCTATTTGACACTGAGCCACATCAGTTTGGAAGATCTCAGATGCAATCCTGGCTATCCCCTTCTTCCTTACAGATCAGGAAAGAGCTTTCCTCTGTATCCTTACAGGGCAAATATAGGAGCAATGGTTAATATGTTTGCAGATGGCACCAAGATAGGTAGTATCGTGAATAGTGAGCAAGATTATCTTAGAATACAACAGGACTTTGATCAGATGGAGCAATGGTCTGATGAATGGCAGGTGCAGTTTAATTTAGATATATGTGAGGTATTGCGTATTGGTGAGGCAAACCAGGGCAGGACTCATACTGTTAATGGTATGGCCCTGAGGAGTGTTGCTGAGCAAAGGGACCTAGGGGTGCAGGTGCCTCGTTCCTTGAAAGTGGAGTCCCAGGTAGACAAGGTTGTGAAGAAGGCACTTGGCACGCTTGCCTTCATTGCTCAGAGCATTGAGGATAAGCATTGGGATGTCAAGTTGCAGCTGTACAGGACATTGGTACTACATACAATTCTGATCACCCTTGTATAGGAATGCTATTGTTAAACTTGAGAGGGTGCTGAAAAGCTTTGCAAGGATGTTGCTGGAACTGGAGGATTTGAGTTATAGGGAGAGGCTTAAAAGGCTGGGGCTATATTCCCTGGAGTGTCGGAGGCTGCGGGATGACCTTGCACAAGTTTATAAAATTATGAAGAGCATAGCTTGGGTGAGTAGGCAAGGTCTTTTCCCCAGGGTGGGAGAAGTCCAAAACTAGAGAGCATATGTCTAAGGTGAGAGCAGAAAGATTTAAATAGGACCGGAGGAGTAACTTTTCCACGCAGAGGGTGGTGCATGTATGGAACGAGCTGCCAGAGGAAGTGGTGGAGGCTGGTACAATTACAACATTTAAAAGGCATCTGGATGTATACATGAATAGGAAGGGTTTAGAGGGATTATGGGCCAAGTGCTGACAAATGGTTTTGGTCAGATTGGAATTTGTGATCAGCATGGATGAGTTGGACTAAAGGGTCTGTTTCCATGTTGCATGACTCTATGACTGTGAATCTGTGACCCTATGACAAGGTAGCAGGAGCTTTCCCCGTACCCTCCAGCAGAATGGAGAAGAAGCTTGTCCCTATAACCCAGGGGAGAGGGGGCTTTCCCCTATATTTGTATTGGATAGTGCCGAGGGAGCTTTCCTTTGTACCCATGGGCAGCCCGGTGGCACAATTGTGTGGCAATGTGGCTCAGTGGTTAGCACTGCTGCCTCACAGTGACAGGGACCCAGGCTCGATCCCAGTCTTGGGTGACTATGTGAAGTTTGCACATTCTCCCCGTGTCTGCATGGATTTCCTCTGGGCGCTCTGGTTTCTTTCCACAGTCCAAAGATGTGCAAGTTAGGTGAATTGCCTATAGTGTTCAGGGATGTGTAGGTCAGGTGCATTAGTCAGGGGAAATGTAAAATAGTAGGGGAGTTGGTCTGGGTGGGATACTCTTTGGAGGGTTGGTGTGGACTTGTGGGCCTAATGGCCTCTTTCTACACTGTAGGGAATCTATGATATTGGGTAGTGAAGAGGGAGCTTTCCTCTGTATGTAATTTGTGTTGGAGCCGCTCTGAGACTATCATTCTGCTTCACACGAACACCACTCACTTTGTAAATGGACTACTGTGGCCACTTCTACGAAGCTCAGTTAGATTGGTTCTTGTAACTTTGTGTCTAAGGTCATTCTGTTATTCCTGCTTGTTTACTTTTCCTGCATCTTTTCCATCTTCCTGTTCATTCTATACTTCACTGTTTTCTGTAGTGTGTTATGGTTTTTCTGGCTGGATTTCAAGTGAATAAATTAAATAACACAGCAGAAACTTGGTCTTACTATGAGATCTGTGATGTGTGATGAAAATATTCTTCAAATGATTTGGGTTATTATTTGTTCAGAAGTATATGAATTTGTCCTGAAGTCAGGGATCCTGAGTTGACATTAAAAGCTCCCAAATCGACAGGGGTTGGATGTATTGTAATGCTCCCTCTAATCAGTTCTAGTCAAGCATTCCCAGGTGAGATACAGAAAGTAAAGCAAGACATGTAATAATGTTCCTGCTGCACTGCTTTACAAATGCTCGCAGGTCAGGCTTGGCTGAGATGTAGTGTGAAGTTTCCGCCACTTCTATCACACGCAAACCTTTGTTGAAGAAGATTCGTCTCTACAATGCCATTCAATTTCCATTTCAAAGACGAGCCATGATATTGTCTCTCAGAAATAGCCAACCAAGTACCAAACCAAGGGATTGTGCTGTGTGAAAACAGTATTCCATAGAACCCATTATTCAAGGTCATATGGAATGTGTATGGAAATTTATCTCTAATTTTCTACAACTTTCCAGGCATTCTGCATTCCTTCAATGTTTGGCTGCCTCTATGTTACCCACTTTCTTAGAGTTGCCAATGTTGGCATTTCCTTCAGATGTGTAAATCTGTGACTCTTGAATTTCTCACTCAATCATCTTGCTTTCTGCACCTCTCTCTCTATACCTCTTGCCTTAAGACCCTCCTTAAAATCAACTTCTTTGACTGAAGTTATTCATCCCTCATTCTTAAACCTATATCATTGGCTTCATGTTATTACAGGACCAGGCTAAAGACAGACTGAAACCTGACCTAATGGATTATATTTTATTTTGGTTTGGTTTTACTGAAATGGTCATTCTCTGAGGGAGAAGCATGTAAATATGCAGTTTTACTGGAAAAA
Source organism: Hemiscyllium ocellatum (assembly GCF_020745735.1). Taxonomy (NCBI): domain Eukaryota; kingdom Metazoa; phylum Chordata; class Chondrichthyes; order Orectolobiformes; family Hemiscylliidae; genus Hemiscyllium; species Hemiscyllium ocellatum. The sequence continues at coordinate 14,134,816 of NC_083439.1, forward strand.
AAAGAACTTTTGAGCAAAAGAAATGATGATAAGATGGAACAAATCAACCTAGTTAATTCTTACGCAAACTCAAAGGATATTAAGCATATAGTAGAAGTATTATCCTATAAATTCCCAAACACTCCTTACAAATTATAAAAAAAGTCACTTGTCCAGGACTCACACCAGAATTTCTAATACCTTGTGAAGTTTAAGATAACTGTAGCTTTAGCTTCTAGTCTTCAACAACTGATAGCTTCTTTCTGGATCTACTGTACACCTACCTCTTCAGGGTTTTATCCTTAACATTTCCAGAATGGGACTATCACTAACTATTTCCTGTAACGTAATCTAGTTTCATTGTACACTCCCCTTCTCAGGAGCACTGCTGCACACATGCATCTCCACTCAAGGACTCTACAGAACTGTCCAAAATCATGTAACGCTGAAAACAAAAGTCTCTTCCTCTCAGCTCTGGGTGTTTCCATAATGGTGACACAAGCCCAAGTCTAGAAATTTCTAACACACCTTAAAATACAATGAATTAGCTTTCTAAGTCATGAAACATTGTAAGAAAATCAAGAATTGTTTATGCTGTTAAAGGAATCTTCTCAGACCGTTTTAAAATAAATCACCATGGCTACAAATATCCTTGCAAGTTAGTTATTAACTTTAGACTCAGAAAATTTAAAGTTGCACAATCAAAATTCAAAATGCAAACTTAAAATAAATTATATCACACGAGTTGAAACTTCTTGAGATGTTTCTCAATGTTAAATAAACTAGAAAAATGTAATGTGTTATTGGGATGACATTGAAAACATTTCATTGGAATTCTCTTCTCTCCTCCTTTAATGACAACTTTCAAATTGAACCATTTGTTACAAGCTATAATGTGTTTAAAGTTCAACAAGCTGACATCTGTTTAAAGAGGCTTTTCTCACTAATGCCTGAACTGACTGGTTTCTGATGATATTTTCAACTGCTTTTTTATGATGATTATCCAGTTAATGAGCCTGGTGAGAAAGCTGTTCAAAAAATTGACTCTTTCTTCACAAGAACTCTTTTAGTCAAAAAATGCAACCTTCTTTCAGATAATTGAGGAGTGGAGTAATTCCATCTTCAGAATTAACTAGGAGTTGTTGAACTAGGGTGGGGTGCTCCGGTTTCCTCCCACACTCCAAAAATGTGCAGGTTAGGTGAATTGGCCATGCTAAATTGCCCGTAGTGTTAGGTGCAGGGGTAAATGTAGGGGAATGGGTGCGCTTTGTTGGGTCAGTGTGGACTTGTTGGGCCGAAGGGTCTGTTTCCACACTGTAAGTAATCTAATCCAATATCAGGAAATACTGTGGGTAAAAGCTCAGAACTCCACTTCTGGGCTTGTTTTGCTTAATGGTATATTAGAGATTCTCAGTGCTTATAGAAATGGGAAGGGAAGATGGTGAGTTTGAGTGGAAGAAAAACTCCACATTTCTCACTTACGATGGGATGAACTCTGCTATCCGTTTATTGTGATGTGCCAATGTCTCCATTTACATTGAGAAACCGTATACATATATGAATGTAGGAAATAGGAGCACGAGTAAATCATTTAGCCCTCTGAGTCTCCTCAATTATTGAATAAAATCATGGCTATTCTTTCACTTCAACTTGACTTTCCCACCTCTTTCCCTTTAAGGCTTAATTCTGAGGAAATCAAAACTCATGTCAAGCTCAGATTTGAACAAACTGAACAATAGAGACCTTTTAGCCCTGTGGGTAGAAAAGCATAAAGATCCGTAATGTTCCAAGCAGAGGTAATTCTTAGCAAGTTTTGAGAAGATCTGTAGCTCAGGTTGAGGTTCTGGATGTAGGTTTGCTCGCTGAGCTGGAAGGTTCATTTCGAGATATTTCGTCACCCTACTAGGTAACATCTTCAGTGGTCCTCCAGGCAAAGCACTGCTGATAATTTCTGCTTTCTATTATATGTTTGGGTTTCTATTAATAGAAAGCAGGAATTATCGGCAGTGTTTCGCCTGGAGATGTTACCCAGTAGGGTGACGAAACGTCCGGAGATGAACCTTCCAGCACAGTGAGTAAACCTACATCCAGAGGTAATTCTCTCATCTCAATCTGAAATGAGCCACTGCTTATTCTGAGGCTGTGCCTCCATGTTGCCAATTCACCAGCAATAATCTACCCTGCCAAGGTCAATCCGAATGTTCCAATGGGGTCATCTCCCATCCCTCAAAACTCTAGAAAGTATAGGCTCATTTTACTCTGCCTCTCATTATAAAACAACTGTGGCATATACTTCCATATATGTATGTCCTTCTTTTCATATTGAGAGTAAGCTGCACACGATATGCCAGGTGTGGTCTTACCAAAGCCCTAGAGATGTATCTAGAACTACAATACCTAATTGTTGTACTGGGTACCAAAATACCATGGCTTCAAGCTGCTAGCATGTTATGTTGGGATAACTGAGAACCTTGGGTAGATTCACCACCATCATCTCTTCTTAATGGTATTAGTCCAAGCTACTGATCCCAAGTGGAGATGAATGCCCATGCACAGTCTTCAGCAGTAAGTAAGCTCAATATTGATGGGGGATGTATGACATAGTGATAAATGTCCCAGAGTTAGTATTCCAGTGTCCCAAATTACCATGGCAAGTGGTGACATGTGAATTCAGTAAGGGTATGGAATAAAAAGCTAGTCTTTAGCAACCAGGGAACCACTGGCAATTGTCGAGAAAGCCCATCTGGTTCTCTCATGTACTTCAGGAAAGCATGTCAGATCCCCTTCCCTACTCTGGCCTGCATGTGGCACTTGAACCACACTTTTGTGCTTGTCTCTGGGGCGGTTGGGAAAGACAATAAATGCTAATCTAGCCTGCGCATCTACATTCCTGTGGATAAAAGAACTATAAATAAGTTCATTATAGATAACGTAATAGCCTGAAAGCTTATTAACATTAAAGCTTAAATACATCATGATCTCTTGCTGAACACTGGGATCAGTTAAAGAGTACATCCACATTAACATTAGTTACATTGACTGATCATTAGGACAACAACTTTGGGAGGTCCTGCTAACAATGGTAAAGACTCTTGAACATTCCTTTCGCTCTTCCCCTAAACAGTCCTTCATATCCTGATGCAGCTTAATTTCTCGTATTGGATAACACGTTCCAGTGCTATCATATCATTCCTACAGTGTGGAAGCAGGCCCTTCAGTCCATCAAGCCTACACTGAGTATGCCACCTAGACCTATTCCCCTAACCCTGCACTTCCCTTGGCTACTCCAGCTAAACTACACATCCCTAGTCACTGTGAGCAATTTAACATGGCCAATCCAGCTGACCTGCACATCTTTGGACATACTCCCACAGGGAGAATGTGAAAATGCCATGCAGATGGTTACCCAAGACAAGAATCGAACCCAGGTCCCTGACTCTGTGAGGCAACAGTGCTAACCACTGAGCCACTTACTAACTACCAACTGTGGCATGTAACAATGCGCAGTACGGATAACTGGTCTGGGGTTTTTGGCAGTGTAAACTGCTGTGTCATGGATATACAGCCTAACACCATTGGCTGTACATTTGAGTACTCATTGGCTGGTATGCTGATTTCTGTTGGATGTATATTTCAAACACTTATTTACTACCATTAGCCAGTGAAAAGCTTGTCGGAAATTGTTACTTCTTTTGTGATACCTGGTCGTAGGTTAGGCTTCTTACAGGCTGAAGGCTTGAAAAATAAATTCAGACTGCCAGTTTGCTGCAGGTTTCAGGGTGTAGAAGCACTCGCTATCTTGATAGAGACATAGTTTAACAAATCCTGAATGGTAGTGGAGCGACTCAGAGCCATGCAACACCTCATATACAAGCAACTTGTCATGTAGCTTGCGTCACTGTGTCACCCGTTTGCAAACAGATGCCAGTGAGTTTGGCAAACACTTCCTCCTGCAGAAAATATCCCTTTAATTATCCTATATTTTTAATTACACTGTTCAATCAGACTTGTTTCTCACTCGTGCAGCGTCAACCGAACATGGAACAGATGGAATTCAATAAGAACATCAGCATCTTTATAAAACAATCATCAGCCAGGGAAGTGAGACAAAAGGAGCAGCCAGGGACAGCTTGAGGCAAACAGCAGCATGACTGAGATCTGTGACTGAATGGCAGTCTGCTGCTGCAGTGAACGGTGGCTCGACACATAAATCTGTCAACTCGAAAGTCCAATATTATTTCACTCGATCCCCTGATGATTCTGTGGGTACTCAGCCATCTAAACCAAACAACCCCTCTGGTTCATTGCATAATCAAAGGGGAGAGAAGGCAGAGACTGTGTCTACAAACAAGACCAGGATTTCAGAAGGCTGCAGGCACTGCTTTCTGCTCTCGGCGTCCATGTCTTGTACATGTGCGGGTACTTGTCATTGCTCACCAGATGGCAGTGTTCCAGGAATCTAAATCAAAATGAGCCATTAGTTACTTGGCTCCATCCTCAACCTCCCCATTGGGTTCCACTTGACCTTAGTGTCTGAGAAACAAATCAGACCTTTCTCCGAGTCTGAACCACTAATCTCTGAGTATCTTCTAACTTCTAATTGGCTCGGTTTAAACCGAATCCACAAATGTTCTGTCGGAGTCGTAATGAGGTCTGAGAGAAAGGACTGCAGATGCTGGAGCCCTTCCTGATGAAGGGCTTATGCCCGAAACATCGACTCTCCTGCTCCTCAGATGCTGCTGTGCTTTTCCAGCACCACACTTTTTGACTCCGACATTGTAATGAGGTCAGCCAGGTGGACCTCATGGGATATGAGTTCCCTGATTGGGGCTGTTAATCTTGTCCAATTAGGGAACCCTGGCTGACAGGAGTGCCAGACATCCTAATATTCTGGGAGTTGATTCTGACAAGGCTGTACCAGAGTCAAGGATGTTCCACGTCTAAATAAGTATGGGATTCTGGTTTCTATGGAGTTATTTCAGTTTGGTAAATCAAATAGTAACATAGCAGCATCATCACAGATCAGGTCATTTGGCCCATCACTTCTCACTCGCCTTTTTAAAGATGTTGTGATCCTTCAGGAGTTTGGTTATGTTTAAGAAGAAACTCAAACTTCCATTAGTAGCTGAAAAAGATGACATGACAAATCTGTTCTTTGTAACATGTCGCTGGAAGTACGTCTGATTTAATGCTATGCTTTTGTAAAAATACTACACTTTAAACTTCAGAGAGGAGCATTCCCTTTTTATGAGAGAGACTTCTTCATCCAAAGAGTGGTGAGCCTGTGGAATTCTCTGTCACAGTTGAGGCCAAAACATTGATTGTTTTCAAGGAGTTAGATATAGTTCTTAGCAGCCAAAAGGATCAAAGGCTAAAAGCAGAAAGTAGGACGGCTGGAGGATCAGCGACAATCACTTTGAATAGCAGAGCAAGCTAGAAGGGCTGAATGGCCTACTCTTCATATAGTCTTTGTTTTCTAAGCCTCTATGTTTGTATTGAACATACACCTCACGCTCCAAGGAATTATAGCCCTTATAGTAAGCAGCTCGCAGACTCTTCCAGCTTTCAATGGGTTTCTGCTTCCCCAATCACTGAGTAGTCAGTTCACATGTTTCTGGATATTCCCTCAGTTTTTGGCAAGTTTCCTAAATCAGTAAAGACCACTCCAAATATTCTTCTTATCACAACCAGAGTTGCATGATGGCTCAGTGGTTAGCGCCGCTGCATCACAGCACAAAGGAACAGGGTTTGATTCCAGTCTCGGGCAACTGTCTGTGTGGAGTTTGCACATTCTCCCTGTTTCTGCTGGCTGTTCCAGCCTCCTCCCATAGTCCCAATGTCTGCAGGCTAGATGGATTGGTCATGCTAAACTGCCCTGTAGTGTGCAGGTTCGAGGGAAAGGGTATGGATCTGGGTGGGACACACTTCAAAGGATTGGTACAGTCCTGACAGGATACATTTTGCTGAATCCTTAAAAAAAATGCAGTCTGTGTTTTTTCAATTGGAGCTCATTTTGCATCCCACATCCGGCTTCAGTAACTTGCACAGAACCAGCAGCCTCTTCTTTCTGACCATACCAGCTGCTGTTCTCTTCCTCTCTTTGCTTGTTTTTATTAAAAGCTGGAAAGTCAGTTTATTGTTCGCACCTTTGTTCTCGGGTGTGAGAATTCTGCACCTTGTTCATTGATGTTACATCAGATTTCTTGTCAGATGGAATTTGGAATAGTCACATTTCACACTTCATTGTAACTGACCCTTAAAGACACATCGCAAAACATAACCTTGTAAACCTCCTAACTGTAACAATTTTTTAAAAAATCTAGTGAGTCTCACTTTCTTTCTGTAAAACAAATGTCTCCTTTTCAAATATGTATTCAATTCCATTTGGTATAAGGTGACCAGACTATCAAAAGTCAAAACCAGAACACTTTGAAAAGCCCCATAGCAATTTGGGGCTCTGATGATTAATGCACGAGACAACCAGTGAGTGTTTGGGTAGACCAGATGAAGATCAAGTGATGACGTCTCCTGAAATAATGGCTCCAGAGGCTGCACTGCTGATCTGTCGATTGTTTCAAAGGTGCCATCCACACTGGAGATGTCAGGTACCGAAAAGATACTGACCGTGGAGATCTCAGTGGGGGATGTTGGTGGTAAGGGTGTTAGGGAATACAGATCTGTTGCATGCAATGCATATGTTGCAAAAAATACACCTCTCCTGCCCCAGTTCCAGGTTAGGGAAAAGATAAAGATCTTAAAATTTGAACTTTTTCTTTCTGAAAGAGCCAGGACACCAGGACATTTACTGCAAAAGTCCCATTTACTACTGGGACATCTGGTCACTCTTAAGTTTGAAACTAAATAAAGCCTAAAATAACTGCAGCTTATGTAAATTGGAAACAAAAACATAAGTTACCAGAAAAGCTCAGCAGGTCTGGCAGCAACCGTGCAGAGAAATCAGAGTTAATGTTTCGGTTCCAGTCACTGAAGGTTAACTGTGATTTCTCTTCACAAATATTGCCAGGCCTGCTGAGCTTTTCCTGCAACTTCTGCTTTTTTTTTCACCCCTAAGTTTGAGCCGTTCACCAGAAGATTCTTGAAGATCTGATCATAACTCCCTACCACTTGTGGGACAGATAATCCGATTTCTCTCGGTTAACTTGGCACTCAAAGTTTGTGCAGTAAAGCGCTGAATATATTCTTTCAGTTGAAAATCTGCTGTTTTTATTTTTCACAGAACAGCATCAGTTGATGGCACACTATGTAACAGTTGATCAGCTGCAATCAAGGATTAACAGAATGGTCGACATCTCATTCCTCCATCTTAGTTGCATAGATTTCATAGATTCTGGAATAATCTACATAAACCCTTCTGAGTTATTATTTTTATAATAAAAGACTCTAAGCCATTTTTGTTGTTCTCCTCAGATGTGAACATTTTCTCATCATTATCTGTCTCTACCTTCTTTGCCACAATCTCAAAAATATGCCTGTCTTCAGATTGCTCTTTCCTTTCATCTTCTTTGGGATCCCTGGGTGACACTCACTCCACATCTTCTTCTCTCTTCGTTATAATCATGTATACTTTTCTCCATGGAGCTTCCATAACATTTTAGCAAACCTTTCAGTCAAAGTAAATTGCCTCTTGCAGGTAGTAGCATCTTGTTTTTTCTGTTTGATGCAACTTTACACTGAATGAACCTCTGTCCCTTGAGTAGATTTGTTCATATTTTCCAACATTGCAAAGCTAGAATCTGCTATCTTCGCTTTTACTGCTCAGAAGTTTTGTCCTTCAGACTGGTTGATTTTCATTTCTGGTGCTTTGTAGATAACCTGACAACAAAGTTTCTTGGTGAAATTTCCTTTCTGTTAAGATATAAGCTATTATGTGACAAACCGATACCCACTTTTATATCCTACCCACATTGGAGTTCTCTTTGTCGTAGAATCAATTTCACAGTAAGTTCATTTTTTATTTGTTGATATTAGATATCTCTGGCAAGGTCAGCATTCATTGCCAAATCCTAACAACCCTTAAGAAACTGGGAGGGTGCCTCAGCTTTAAACAGGTACAGTGTGGTCCACCCCAGAGTGTTATTAGTCAGGCTTCTGACCCAGTGAAAATGGGGGTGATGTACTTTCAAATCAGGATGGTGTGTGAATTAGAGGAGTCTCGCTGCTGGTGGTATTTTCTTGTTGCTCTTGTTCTTCAAGGTAGGACAAATCCTAGGTTCAGAAGTTGAAGACCAACTGGCAAGTGAATGTAATGAGTCTTTAAATTGTAATAGGGGTGTGTTGGTAGTGGAGGGAATATATTTCCAATCAAGTGTTTGCTTCATCTTGGATAGTGTTGAGTTTCTTGAGTGTCATTGCACTAATTGAAGCAAATGGTGTGCTTTCTGTATCACTCCTGATTTGTGACTTGGAGATTGTTGAAAGGCTTTGGAGAATCGGGACATGAGTTAGTCACTGCAGAATCCCAGCCTCTGCTCTTTTATTTGTAGCCACAGTATTTATTTGATTGGTTCAGTTAGGTTTCTGGTCAATGGTAATCCCAGGATGTCGATGATATGTGATGTGGTGCTGGTAAAGCCATTGAATACCATGGGTTGTGGTTAAACTCTCTTTTTAGAGATGGTCATTGCCTGGCACTTGTGTGGCTCAAAGTTAAATAGCGATTGATGGTGTTCAGGTAATAATTGCAATCATTCTAACCTTGATCTTTGGCTAAATGTGTATTTCATGGGATTTCAGTGGAACATTTTGAGGTTTTGGTTTCCAATTCTTAACAATGCACTACATCAAATCTTTCCTCAATGTAGGATGGATCTTTCCCAAAAGTGGGATGCATTATGCCCCATTTTAGTGTTTGGTTACACCACCTCATGTTGCCCCTCCCGTCAGTAAGTGAATGAGTAAAATGACTTACGGTTCTCTAGAAGTTCAACATAGTCTTGCTCAGGGCCTGAAAGCTTGAATTTCCCACAGTCTTGCAATTTAGATTAGATTAGATTCCCTACAGTGCAGAAACTGGCCCATCGACCCAACAAGTCCACACCGACCCTCCGAAGAGTTACCCACCCAGGCCCATTCCCCTACTCATTCACCTATCACAATGGGCAATTTTAAGGTGAGCCAATCCACCTAACCTGCATATCTTTGGATTGTGGGAGGAAACTGGAACACTTGGAGGAAACCCACATAGACTTTTGCCCGAGGCTGGAATTGAACCCGGGTCCCTGGTGCTGCGAGGCAGCAGTGCTAACCACTGAGCCACATGAACCAAATTGCTATCCTTCCAGCTGTTCACGCATCTTCACCTAAATGAACGGGCCCATGATAATACAAGGGCTTCTGAATATGTTACTGGTGATATAGTGTATTTTGCTGACGATACACAGGGAAAGTGTCAGTCCCGAGGATATCCATTATAAGCAGTTCTTAAAAGATCTCAGTTCTCATTAGCAAATAATGAGGGAGGGTTTTTTGTTTGTTGTTGTCCATAGTTGATGCAGTCATTGTTCGTTATAACAATTAGCTCCAGCTCTGCTGTACTTTGCTGAGGCTTTGTGATCAAGCTGCACAGTCACTGTATTAGGTGGAATTTCTTGAGCCCAGAGCTAAAATCTTTTTTTGTTCAGTCTGGGCAGACAAATCTGCAGATGCTTTGCTTGTATGTGGCATCGGTTGTCCAATGAATTTTGTAACCACGTCAATCCTTGGTCCTGAAGTGTCAATGAATAGTGGTGCTTCAGTGCTGAACGAACTCTTGAATTATTTAATTGCTTGACTGTGAATCTGCAGCAGTATCACTCTTCCGCTGTCATTCAGTGACCAATTCATGTCCGACGTTCATCAAATGACTTTGTGTGTGAGAAATCATGTCTCACAAACTTGATTACATTTTTGAATAAGTAACAAAGAGGATTGATGAGCGCAAAGCGGTGGATGTGATCTATATGGACTTCAGTAATGTATTTGACAAGGTTCCCCATAGGAGACTGGTGAGCAAGGTTAGATTTCATGGAATACAGGGAGAACTTGCCATTTGAATACAGAACTAGCTCAAAGGTAGAAGATAGAGGGTGGTATTGGAAGGTTGCTTTTCAGGCTGGAGGGCTGTGACCAGTGGAGTGCCACAAGGATCGGTGCTGGGTCCAATACTTTTCGTTATTTATATAAATGATATGGATGTCAACAAAGGAGGTTTAGTTAGTAAGTTTGCAGATGACACCAAAATTGGAGGTATAGTGGACAGCAAAGAATGTTACCTCAGAGTACAACTGGATGTTGATCAGATGGGCCAATGGGCTGAGGAATGGCAGATGGAGTTTAATTTCGATAAATGTGAGGTACTGCATTTTGGAAAAGCTAATTATAGCAGAACTTATACACTTAATGGTGAGATCCTGGGGAGTGTTGCTGAACAAAGAGATCTTGGAGTGCAGGGTAGCTCCTTGAAAGTAGAGTCACAGGTAGATAGGATAGTGAAGAAGGCATTTGGAATATTGAGTGCAAATCTGGTCTCCTTCCTATTGGAAGGATGTTGTGAAACTTGAAAGTGTTTAGAAAAGATTTACAAGGATGTTGCCAGAGTTGTAGCATTGAGTATTAGGGAGAGGCTGAATAGGCTGGGGCTGTTTTCCCTGGAGCGTTGAAGGCTGAGGGGTGACCTTATAGTGGTTTATAAAATCATGAGGGACATGGATATGATAAATACACAAAGACTTTTCTCTGGGATGGGGGAGTCCAGAACTAGAGGCAATAAGTTTAGAGTGAGAAGGGACATAAGGGGTAACATTTTCACGCAGTGGGTGGTATGTGTATGGAATGAGCTGCCAGAGGAAGTGGTGGAGGTTAGTACAATTACAGCATTTAAAAAGCATCGAGATGGGTCTATGAATAGGAAGGGTTTAGAGAGATATGGGCCAAGTGCTGGCACATGGGACTAGATTAGGTTGGGATATCTGGTCGGCATGGATGAGTTGGACCGAACGGTCTGTTTCCGTGATGTACATCTCAATGACTCTATGACTCTAAAAAAAAACAAGACGAATTACAAAGCAAATGAGCCTATGTGTTCCTAAAACTTGAGTATCAGAACTTTACCTGAATCTGATTTCAGATCTTTGCAAGAAATGGGGTTCAGCAGAAATGGAACAGCCCAGCCTTAATTTAAAGCTTCCTTTTTGTTGTGCTTTAATCTTTGTTCTTTCATGATGATTGATTTGTTCTTCAATTGTTTCAACATCGCCAGACAAACATGTGCCACCTCAAACAATGTGTGACAGGCACTTCTGTGATTATTTGATGCTCCAGAACACAGCAGACTTTCAAATGCTAGTACATTTGATGCATTTTGTAAGGTGAGGAGAATGATTGGGAGGAGAGTACATTTATGATCTGAGTAGAGCATAAAACAGGAGAAACGCCACACAGCATCTTCATTTTAAATAGAATCTGCCAATCCCTAAGACCATAGCCAATCATTATTTCAAGTTAATTCACCTGCCTTTGTTCAATGTCTCTTGATAACATTGGGGATGACACTGTGTTATAGATTGCTAAGGGAATCCAGGTTGCTGTGGCAACGTACACTTGTTCCATAATCTTGAGGGTTGAGAATACATCTTTCTCTCCAACACATAGTTGAGCAGGAATCTCATCCCCATGCCTACCGCTTGTCATCGTGTGTTGTGACGATTTAAAAGTTGATACATGATCTGATTGGTTCTGTTATGAATTTCCCTTATATTCTCCCCGGAGGGAGAATGTGCTGGAGAAACTCAGCAGGTCTGGCAGCATCTGTAAAAAGAGAAGCAGAGTTAACTTTTCTAATCCAGTATGAAGAGTCAGACCAGATTTGAAATTTTAACTCTTTTTCTCTCTTCACAGATGCTGCCAGACCTGCTGAGTTTCTCCAGCACTTTCTGATCTCATTTCAGGTTTCCAGCTTTCCCAGTACTTTGCTTTTTGCTATAGTTCCTAGAACAGGACTTGATTTCTCTGTTTCTGGTTCAGAGACAGAGATATTACCCATTGCACCACAAGATCACCACTTTGATATCCTTTTAGGGGACAAAAATCTATTGATCTCATTCTTGAAAATGTCATTCATTCACCTTCCGGAGCATATTGGATAGGATTTCTAAATTTCCATGATCTTTTAGATGGAAAATGCTGTTATGCAATTTCATTATTGAATTGACTAGCTCTAATTTAAAAAAATATTTCCCCTTAATTTGAATTTCCTCCCAGATCGAATAATTTCTCTCTGTCCACCCTACCTTAAACACCTTGATTAGCATTATTTAGCATCTAAACTCAAGCAAGTTGAACTTAAGCAAATTTAATTGTGTGCTCACAATTTAATTCTACAAGACCCCATTCGGGCCAATCTGTGCTGTACCCCATTTGAGTCCAATCCTTCCTAAGGTCTGGGGCTGAATTTTCCTAGTCAGATTATAATTCCAGTGTCGGCCTCAATTCTGAGCCAGGAACCTAGAAATGGCTAGTGTAGGATGTCGGCTATGGTCTTCTCTGAGGTGGCCAATTAAGAAGCAAGCTTCGAGAACCCCAGTCATTTAAGGATAGTGGACAGAGCAGGGACTCCAGGACCCTCATTAGGAGCACCAGCGACATCCAGTAAATAGCCTGGAAGATGCTGCTGAACAAAAGGGAGAGGTAAGCAGCTCCTCAAAATGGAGACTTCACAAAGGTTTCCATCTTCAGCTGAAAACACAGTACGGTGGGAGACTTTAGAATGGAGAATAAGTCGACTCATTAAAATGTCTGCTCCTGATTACTGGTCCCTCTCCCACCTGCCCCAGTGCAGTTCGTAAGTGCAGCCTGCGATAGTCCACCAACCTCCTGATGAGAGGACCCTCCCAGGATATAGACACACAGAGCTGAACCTAAATGGTAATTGCTCCACATAGAACCGCATTAGCACAGTTGGTCTCAATGAAACACTTCAGCAAACCCCCAAGTTGAGGGGTTAGAGCCAGCTGCAAGCATGATGAGGGCCAATCCAATGCCAGAAACTGCCTTCACCCTTAGAGAACATCCCCTCAGTAGGGCCAGAATTGTCCTAATTAAATTTAGTTGACAGCCCATTAATGAAAAGCTTGGGAAGATTCGAGAGGCTTGTCCTAGTTCCCCAATTTCCTCATCTCATGCACAGCCTCGAAACCCATCTCCACAAGATCCGGAAAACTCAACTCTTGGCATCCAAAACCAGGGTGACCAATTGTCCCAGAATTTAAGGGATTATCCCTTAATATCCTTCATTTCTAGGACACCCCACCCCACCCCAATCCCCACACAGCTCTCTCTCATGCCAACGAGTAGCAATCCCTCCCAGGCTGATGGTTGAAGTTTCCCTTATTTTATTTTGTAAGAGCCAGGAACACTACTCAATCTGAACTTGGTTTTCCTTGGGATCTGTGCAAAGCTGTATGAACTGAATCACCACATCTGCCTTGATAATTCACATCTTCACCACTTCAGACCATCTTATTTCCATTGCATGCCTTTAATGGAGTGTAATTTAATAATGTGTGTAGAAGGAAGAAAGTAGATATCTCTTGCCTCTTAACCAGGCATGTAGTCGTCCCTAACACCGTGAAATAAAATTGCAAATGAGAGCAAGTATGAAACTACAACTGTTAAAAGAACCATGTGGACAGAGGCTGGGGAGAGACATCATGATATTAGAACAACTGGAACAGTTGCCTTGGTGACAGCATTATCACCAGGAAAATCAAAATTGGATTCACAGATGGAAGTACGTTATGGTGATTATAGTAGAGATGCTTTTAAAGTATTTTAATCGTGAATATTTGTGTAAGAGTAGTAGCATGAGACGGGTGCAAAATATTTCACATTTTCTTCAAATCAATTTAACTTTTCCCATCCAATCTTGACCCAATGTGTGCAGTCTCTGTCATTGCATTTAGTCACATTGCTTTTCCTGCCATAACTATTCTATTGGCAGTGCCTTGATTGTTTGTGGGAGGGTGTGACATTGAGATCAGATGTAATAAGTGATGCTGGATATCAGGCAAAGAACAGCTAATACAATAGCATTTCCTCTAAATGCAGATTGGGGTTCGAGCCCCAAGAAGCTGGAAGTATGCAAGAATGAAGCTGTTTCCAATGTCTTGAATCAAATAGAGTGTTGCTAAACCTCCTTTGAGAGTCTGCCTCTGCTTGAACTTTACCCTTTTTGCTTTCTTATGGACACAAGGCAAGGACAGGCCAGTCAGTTCACCAACCTCTGTCCACCAACCTCTATCAAGTCCATCAATCTTGATTCCCCCCCTCAACCTGACTCTTTTATAAAAGACTTATTTTCCATTTGAACTCTATTGAAGCACCCTGAAGAAAACAGTCAGGCAGTGCAGTTAATACCACTTCAATCCTTAAACTGTATTTCATGGACACTGATTGAGCCATTACCATGTCTGCAAACACAAACCTGTTTCTTTTCCAACTCAAATTCCATAGCAGCTATCCCCCACCCTACTGTGATATTCCTTTTGCTTCTTATTTTCACATTTCCTGGTGATTTATCAGAGGAAGCGCTCAATGCCAAAGCTGGAGTTCAAGTTCACATTCACTTTTCAGCCTGAAGAGCATTGGCAATGTGGACAGCTGCAGAAAGTGTGAATTTCTAAGTTTTTGGGTCCCTGCCAGTAATTATCTCGATCAACATGACTGGAACAGCTTGTCCGATCGGAGTCGCGTTTCTCATTGGGCACTGCTCTTCCTGCATTCCAGCAGTGACCGTGCTTCAAAGGCATTTCATTGGCTGCGAAGAGTTTGGGAAATCTTGAGGATGTGAAATGCTCGCTTCTCAGCCTTCATTCCCCTGGGCCCCTCAATGTCATCGTGTCAGTAACCCAGACCCTCCATCATGAATATCTCCCTGTTTGAGATGAGATAGCCGTTTGTTCCTGTGCAGGGCTTGTAACTTTGCTCACCCCAAAGTATTCATTCAGTTAGAGATTCCATACAGCCCTGAAAGGACTGCCATTACTCACAGTTGCCATTGACATATTCTTGTAATTAATTCTAGAGTTCTATCCATGTCTGTCATTAATACAGTTTAATCACATCATTTATTTCATATTTAATTAATTCAATTTCTCCCCCAATGTGATGATGTTCTACAGTTCCATTAGCTCTAGTGAGTTGGAAACTGATTGAAATTAATTTTAGAATTTAAAGCCAAGATAAAATTCACACTTGTTGCAGTGTTATTCTTCATTGCTTTTTGAAAAGTGCAGCTGGATTCCTGTAATGCATTATCCTTTTCATGGACTGTACTCTCATTCTGCACTCAGTGCCACTTTATTCCAATGGGGCCATTTCCCCAGAGAAAGAGGCTGAAAATCGTTAGCCCTGGCTGTTAGCTGCTGCTGGCCCTCCCGTCTCCTACTGAGGACTGAAGAGGTCATTTTCATCAGCAGGTTGTTGGGTTGCATGAAAAATCTGAACTGGGGCCTCAGCTACAGGCATTCTGTATTGGATTTACCTCAAGAGTGACACAGCTACCCCCAAAATCCCATTCTTACCTAGTGTGCAGACAACAGCAAAAAACCGCTTTCCTTCCAGCCTGAGGACCAAGCAACATGGTCCACCTCCATTACCATGTCCCCTGTGCCATTTCTTCCTTGAGGTTAGCATTGAGCTCGATAACAAGTAAGGGTTTTATTGTTGAAACCGTTTTTAACCTTCGCAAATAACTGAGACTGACAAGAAGGGAAAATAGTTACTGATAGCCATGACCTCCTTGGAAGGGGGTAGGAAGCAGAAGTAAAATGCCCAGCTGGCTGAGAAAAGGGCCCAGAGAAAGCAGAGAGCAATGAAAGATACCCCAACTGAGCACACTCTTATCCTCAGCAGTACCTGTGGCAGAGACCACTAGGACCAGAGTAACACTGCTGAGCCTCACTTGGTGATGCGTAACTCAGAGTTCTCCTCCACTAACCAAACCATCATCTGACGAGATGGAAGATTCGTTTTGAGACAATGTTTTCCATCAGTAGCTTTTCTTCAATGGTTATACGGTCATAGAGTCATACAGCACGGAAATAGACCCTTCAGTCCAACCATCCATGCCAAACATAATCCCATTATGTTCATTCCATACAGGAACCACCCTCTGTGTAAAATAATTGCCTCTTATGTCTTTCTTAAATCTCTCTCCTCTCACCTTAAAAGTGTGCCCCCTAGTCTTGGAATTCCATCTTACGGAAAAGACAGCTACCATCAACTCTATGTGTACCTCTCATTATTTTATAAACTTCTATCAGATCACGTCTCAAACTCCTACACTCCAGTGAAAAAAGTCCCAGCCTTTCCTTATAACTCAAACCTTCCATACCCAGCAACATCCTGGTACACCTCTCTTGAACCCTCTCCAGCTTAATGATATCCTTCCTATAACTGGCACTTCTCAATAATTTTACTGTTGATTGTGGTCCTCCCATGGCAACCTGGCAGTTGCCTGGATACAGCTTCCCAGTAGTGGATTGGAGGACCAGTTCTCCAGAACTCCTCCCATTGGCCACCTTGTGCTGATGTTATTCTCTGACAGTGTGGCCCGGCAACTGTAGCCACTGAAGTTTTTACAAGTACTGAGAGGATATAATTTCTTCCACATTGAAGAGTTTCCTATTGGCCTATCCTGCTTTGAGCACCAACCCATTGTCCTGAATTAGATAGCATGTGAAATAGCTCCACAGAGGCCAGTATCCTGTCACCAGGTTACCCTTGATTTGCACATGTAAAGTCTTTGACACTGGTCCAGCTCCTTCAGAGCCAGTTCACAAAATAAACAGAACCTCTGACACTCCTGTTGATATCTGTCAGCTAGGGCTCTCTGATTGGACCAGGTTAACAGTCCCAATCAGGGATCTCATATTCCATGAGGTCCATTTGGCTGATCCCATTACAATTGCAACAGCAAGCTCAAGCCACTGGTGAATGAAGGCAAAATATATGTCAGGTGATTTGTCATGACATATTGTGGGGTCACTCAGTCTGGTAGTATTTTCAAAAAATACAATTAATATTTGCAAGTACACTGTGTCTCTTCTTCAGAATGGTAAGGCTTGGAAAATCTAATAATTTCATGCGGTAGAAAAAGTTGGGGGTTGTGATAAAGTACAAGATGGGGGTGGGGTGGGGCTGGAGGGGGGCCTCAAAGGAGTGTGAACAGTTTTAAACCTGTCAACAAAGGAATACTTATCACATCTCATAAACTTTGTTGAGTTTTTTGAATAAGTAACAAAGAGGATTGATGAGGCCAGAGAGGTAGACGTGACCTATGCGGACTTCAGTAAGGTGTTAGACAAGGTTCCCTGTGAGAGACTGGTTAGCAAGGTTAGATCTCATGGAATACAGGGAGAACTAGCCATTTGAATGCAGAACTCGCTCAAAGGTAGAAGACAGAGGATGCTGGTGGAAGATTGTTCTTCAGATTGGAGGCCTGTGATCAGTGGAGTGCCTCAAGGATTGGTGCTGGGTCCTCTACTTTTCATCATTTATATAAATGACTTGGATGTGAGCATAAGAGGTATAGTTAGTAAATTTGCAGATGACACCAAAATTGGAGGTGTAGTGGACAGTGAAGAAGGTTACCTCAGATTACAATGGGATCTTGATCAGATGGGTCAATGGGCTGAGGAGTGGCAGAGGGAGTTTAATTTAGATTAATGCAAGGTGCTGCATTTTGGGAAAGCAAACCTTTGCAGGACTTATATACTTAATGGTAAGGTCCGAGGGAGTGTTGCTGAACAAAGAGACCTTGGAGTGCAGGTTCATAGCTCCTTGAAAGTGGAGTCGCAGGGAGATAGGATAGTGAAGAAAGCATTTGGTATACTTTCCTTTATTGGTCAGAATATTGAGTTCAGGAGTTGGGAGATCATGTTGCGGCTGTACAGGACATTGGTTAGACCACTTTTGGAATATAGCGTGCTATTCTGGTCTCCTTCCTATCGGAAGGATGTTGTGAAATGTGAAAGGGTTCAGAAAAGATTTGCAAGGATGTTGCCAGGGTTGGAGGACTTGAGCTGTGGGGAGAAGTTGAATAGGCTGGGGCTGTTTTCCCTGGAGCGTTGGAGGCTGAGGGGTGACCTTTATAGAGGTTTATAAGATCATGAGGGGCATGGATAGGATAAATAGACAAAGTCTTTACCCTGGGGTGGGGGAGCCCAGAACTAGAGGGCATAGGTTTAGGGTGAGAGGGGAAAGATATAAAAGAGATCTAAGGGGCAACTTTTTCACACAGAGGGTGTTATATGTGTGGAATGAGCTGCTAGAAGAAGTGGTGGAGGCTGGTACAATTAGAACATCTAACAGGCATCTGGATGGGTGTATGAATAGGAAGGGTTTGGAGGGATATGGGCTGGGTGCTGGCAAGTGGGACTAGATTAGGATATCTAGTCAGCATGGATGAGTTGGACCGAAGGGTCTGTTTCCGTACTGTACATCGTTATGACTCCGTGATTCTATGACTCTAAGTGGGAACAAGGAAAACTTTAAATCATTGAGGCAGTGAATTCCCTGCAAATACACTGGAAGTTCTCACTTCAGCCTGCATGTGTTCAGGAGCTCCTATATGTGGAAAATGTTTGTGGATGATGTTATCATGAACACTTTTTCATATTTAAATCTGAGATTAAAATTTGAGATCCATTGAAAGGGGTAGTCACTGTTGAGTTCAAATCTTCCAACTTTTGCTAGGCATTGGAAATGCATGAGCTAAGGTAGCACCGATTAATGGAAGGCATGTATAGAGAGATAGTTTGTTGTATGTAGATATGTGTGTTTTGGACATTTTGTAAAACAAGTGCTAACTTACGCCTCTTGAGTCCATTTAAATACTGCATTGTCTAAGAAATTAATGGTTTCCTTGTGTGTTATTCTTTTACTCTTAATTGTGTGAGTCCAAATACTGCATATGACAACACAAAATACAGAAGGTATTGCTACAGTATGACTGCAGCAGCTAATAAATTAATGGGGATGAAAAAGGAGCCCTTAAAACCTAAAAGTGCCCTCTGAAAATCAAAAAGTAACCCTCAAGGAAAATCTCAAGCGGAGCCCCCAAAATCAATTATTTTGTGTACTGCTCCCACCCTTGATTCAAATCTGTCTAATATTTGATTAATGCTTTTCATTCTCAGTAACCAAAATAGTTCAATTTACCCTCTGTTGACGTTGGAAATTTGATTTCTGGAACTCAATTTTGGCTGACATTTATTTTTCTTGTTACTAAAGTGACCTTTCTGAAATATTGGTGTCAGCCAAAGTCTAAGATTTAGTTCTCATATTTGTTTGTTCTTGTAATGGTCACCATCCCATTTTATATCCTTAACAGTTGAGGAGCCATCAAGGTATGATTTAAACAAAATGCCTCAAAATTAGTATCTTCACAGTCAGGTCCGTCTGTGTACCTGTATTTAATGTCGATCAATCATGTGAACCTCTGAGCTGCTTGCTGGTCATAGACAATCACTGAAAGATTTGCTTAAAAGTGCCTAGTACTTATAAAAGCTTGATTGCAATTTCTTCACAGGTAAAGAGAGGTTTGTTACTGTGCAGTACTGGGGTGGAGTAGAAATAGACAGACTCAGTGAACCCTGAACTACACAATTTTGATAAATCTCAAGCGTGATTCCAGGTTCGGAATAAAATATTGCTCCATCCACAAAGCAATGGACCAGAATCCAGCCATACTGAATCGATTCTTTTTTCAAAGAAAGGAGTTTATTAGCATTGGCTCCTGCGAACACCAGTACAAGGTGATGCCAGTACATGGTGATGCCAGTACATGGTGATGCCAGTACATGGAGATGCAGTACATGGTGATGCAGCAGCTTCCAAACTCATGACCTCTCCCAGCAAAACATACAAGGGCAGCAGATACATTGGGACACCATCACCTGCAAATTCCCATCCAAGCCACACATCATCCGGCCTTAGAACTGTGTCGCTATCCCTTCACTGTCACCTGGTCAAAATCATAGGATGACCTTCATAACAGTGTTGTGGGTATATTAGCAATCACTGCAGTGTTGTTCATTCATGGGACGTGGGTTTTGCTGGCTGACCCAGTATTGATTGTCCATTTGTGGTTGTCCTTCAGAAGACAATCTTGCCTTTTTGAAACCACTGGAGTCCATTTGATGAAGATGTCCACATTGTGCTGTTAGGGAAGGATTCCTAGGATTCTGACCCAATGATGCTAAAAGAACGGTGGTATAATTCCAAGTCAGGGTGATGTCAAAGTTGGAAAGAAACTTGCTGATACTGGTGTTCCCATGCATTAGTCTTCATTGTCCTTCTAGATGGCACTGATTATGGATCTGCAAGGTGTTGTCTAAGGGCAGTTAGGGATGGACAACAAATGTGGCCACACCAGTAAAGCTCACAATGGGGATAAGCAATAAAAGGAATCAGATGAGGACAGGGATTGAGGGAGCAAAATGAACAAGTACTCACACACATAGTCCTAGCATCATCAAGATGTTGGCTTTGGAAATGTTGCAGCCACTGTCCCCTATTGGAGATAGGAAGCACATGGAGATGTTTCAGGATGCCTTATGATCAGCTGCAGGATGTGGGATTATTTATGTCTGATTTTCTTTCAGGTTAAATGATGAGTCGAGGTTGTGCAAAACGTAGCATATACTTGGCCTTGTGGAAGAGGATTGAATTAGTGAGTGAAGTTCTTGCCATGAATCATGGAAGGAGATTACAAGGAGAGCTGAAGTTACTGATGGCATGAGCTATATACAATCCAAAGGAGGAGAATGAGTGAGTGGATAGAGACCCTGATAGGTTGGACTTTACATAAAGTGTACAGGACATTGGTGTCAACACACTTAGAGTACGCCATACACTGTAGATCTCCTTATTTATGGAGGGATATAATTGACTTGAGGATAGTTCACTTGGGATGAACGTAGTGGGACTAGGAGTGGTGTGGCAGATGCGAATACCCTCAAAAGCAATTTCGACAAGTTCAGTAAGAGAGCAAATACATGGCAGATGAAGTATAACATGAATAAGTATGAAGTTGACTACTTCAACATATAAAGCAATAAACTAAACCAAATAGTGAGAGAAAGAAATGTCAATGTATGAAGGGACTTGGGTGTCCTTGAACGCTAGTCACCGAAAGCAAGCATGAAGATGCAGCAAGTCACTAGGAAGGCAAATGATGCATTGGCCTTCATTTGAATACAGGAGCAAGGAAATCTTACCGCAGCTGATTTGGAGAAAACGAGGATTGCAGATCCTGGAGTTCAGAGTCGAGAGTGTGGGGCTGGGAAAACACAGCCGGTCAGGCAGCACCTGAGGAGCAGGAGAGTCGATGTTTTGGGTATATGCCTTTCATCAGGAATGTGGCTTATGGGCCAAGGGAGCTGAGAGATAATTGGGAGGCAGGGTGAGGCTGGAGGCAAGGTGGCTGCGAATGTGATAGGTTGCGGTAGCGAGTCTGCTTCAGGACACGGCTGAAGAGCATTCCCAGTTGCCTTCCTTGCCCCTCCCCAATCTCACCTTCATCCCCTTCCCATTTATCTCTCAACATTGTCGGCCCACAAGGCTCATTCCTGAGGCTTATCCGAAACGTCGACTTTCCTGCTCACCCCATGCTGTGTGATCAGCTGTGCTTTTCCAGCACGATACTCTCGACTCTGCAGCTGCATTGAGCCTTGTTAAGACCACACCCAGAGTATTGAGAGCAGTTTCGGTCCCCTTCCCAAAGGTAAGGTACATTGCCATAGCAGGAGTTCAGCCAAGGTTCAACGCACTGCTTCTTGGGATGGGAGGTTTGTTGTATGAGGAGAGATTGAGTTGACTAACATTGTATACACTAGAGTTTAGGAAAATGGTGGTGGGGGAGGGGAGGGGAGGGATCTCATTGAAACGTACAAAATTCTAACAGAACTGGACAGACCGGAGACAGGGATGTACTTTCCCTTGGCTGGGGGTGGAGGGGGGTGGGGGGGGGGGGCGGTGGTGGTTGTTGGTTGATGCTTGGAGGTGCAGGGTGATGGGTTCAGAATAAGTAATCGTGGTCTCAGGATGCACAACTTTGTTTTTGGACTGAGATAAACAGAATTATATTCACTTAAAGTGTACGAACCAATGAAAGTCTCTACCTGGAAGGCTGTGGAGTCCAAGTCACTAAATATATAACATGTTTACGAAATAAATAGATGGCATTCTAAAAGAGTCAAGGGGTGCGCGGAAGGAGCAGCAGCCATAGTCATGCTGAAGGATAGAGTGGGTTTGATGGGCCAAATGACCTACCTTTGAACTATTTTTTGTTTCAGTAAAGTGATTGCCTCATAAAGAAAGGTTGAGTAGGTTGAATTTCTGTCGTTGATTCAAGATTTTATCATCGGATTCAAGAACAGCTTCTTCTCCAGATTTCTGAAATGACCTTGCAAATATTTATTTTGATTTCTCTCTCTCTCCACCTTCTCTGTGACTGTTACATTTCATTCTACACTCTCTTTATGGATTAGATTACTTACAGTGTGGAAACAGGCCATTCGGCCCAACCAGTCCACACCGACCCGCCGAAGCGCATACCCACCCATACCCTTACCCCTACATTTATCCCTTAACTAACACTATGGGGAATTTAGCATGGCCAATTCACCTGACCTGCACATCTTTGGACTGTGGGAGGAAACCGGAGTACCCGGAAGAAATGTATAATACACAAAATAATACTTTTCACTGTATCCCAGTACAATAAATCAAAATCAAGCTGGTTGACATCCTGAAAAATGAAAGGTGATCTTATTGAAACATATGAGATACTGCGAAGCCTTGACAGGATCGATGCTGAGAGGACTTTTTTCTGTTCTGGGCAGATTTGGATCTGGGAGCACAGTTTCAAAATAAAGAATTAATCCATTTAAGATCAAGACAAAGAAGAATTTCTTCTCCAGGAGGGTCATTTTTATTTAGAATTCTCTCCCCCAGGAGCGTGGAGGCAAGGTCATTGAATACATTCAAGGCAGGTTTTTGATCTCTGAGGGAATTGAGGCTTATGGAAGGGAGAGAAGGAAGTTGTATTGAGGCACGATTGTATTGAATGGTGGTGCAGACTGGATGGGCTGAATAGCCGACTTCTCCTACTCCTTAAGTTGGAGCCCAGTTAGTTTTGATGTTTAGTGTATGAATCAGAATGACAACAACAGCAACAGTTCCGTTCTGGTTCCAATTGAGGTGAACTCAGACCTGCCTCTTTGCCCTTCCCTCGAGAATGGACGGCAATACCAAATCTCTACTGACTAAAAGCTGAGGAAACAGGCTTAGCATGTCATCAGTTTTCATGAATGAACAGGTTAAAAAAGTTATACATATTAAAAAAATTCATCCCAAATTTCTCCCTGTCTCCTGAGGATGTACCCCCACTGTCACCAGCAATTGTGCTGTACTTCATCCAATCAGCTGCTTTCAGTGGCTCTCTCAGCACTGTTGGTGTTGTTAGGTTCTATGTCCATGAAGGAGACTGCTGTGGAGATTGGGCCCCTACTCTCTGATGCAGCAATTCCAGGTCATACATTGGAAACTCTTGGTTGGTTTCAATATCTCCCTAACACAGGGTCACCGAAGTCACCTGATGAAGGGCTTTTGCCCGAAACATCGATTTTCCTGGATGCTGCTTGAGCTGCCTGCTTTTCCAGCACCACTCTAATATTCGCCTGTACAGTGTCCCAATATAGACCGGATAACTCCTCACAAAACAGGGACTCAGCACAATATCTTCTGACCTGCAGATCTCAAGTGCAACAACAATATAATCTTGCTTTCACATAGCACCTGTAGTGGAGTGAAAAATCTCAAGCGAACCATGAGAACAATGTACACAGTTAGATACTGGGCCACGGTGCAGAATATTACAGCAGACTGATAGATTTTAGGGAGTGTCATAAAGGGATAAAGAGAATAACAAAGGTTTCGAGACTGAAATTGTAGCAATCTCATTGAAGATGAGGCTGCCAATTGTGGAGTGATTAAAACCAGATATAATGGAGCCAACATTTTGAATCTGTATTGTACTGATAGTCAAACAACATTAAAACTTCTCCCAGTTTTTAGGACTGGTATCAGTGTGTGAAGGGTTAAAATGACAATGCATCTCCCATTTCTCACAAGAAATACGTTGCTTCAGATCCATAAATTAGCTCAGGCATTCTTCACAAGTACAGCTGATAAACTGGTCATATTTCAGTGTCAAGCAGTCAGTGTTGCTGCTTTCCATAACAAACATCTCAGGCCATTACTAGAGTTCACTTTCATTCAATGTTGATGAATGGCCACTTCATTTAATTAAATCATGAGAGGTGTATCATCAGCTGTCTTTGTTTCTGGATTGAAGAGAAGTGTTGCAAACTTGGATTCACAGCTCAAAGGTTAGGCCATAACTTGGGAAAGTGATTAAGTTGTTGTTAAGACATTAAGAAGAGGGCAGTGCCCCAACACCACCTGAGATTGGCATCCTGCTAGGCAGAGAGTTTGTCTCACAGAATTATATTGACAGCCCACAGGAGGTTTGAAGTCAGCCAGAAAGAGCAATCAGAACGTGTTTCAAACTCCTAACGACCAACGGTAAGGTAAAGTGTCTAAAGTTAGTGTCAACTTAACCAGAGGAAGGAAGGTTACAGTGAGTTCAAATTGTTTATGTCTTCTGTTTAAATGGTCCCATTTAGAGGAAAAGAGAGAAAAACATTCCTTTGTGGCTTTTTATTACATAGGCCAACCTTAGATTATCAATTAAAGACACATGCTTTGAAGCACTAAGAGTATTTATGTAGTCTGCCTTTTGTCTGATATATGTATATATATAAATTCAATGATCACTTTTACAGTTGCTGGGTCATACCATTATTTGCGTGGATATTGGATCGAAAAGAGTGCTTTCCAAATTGTAGGGGCCACAAGGTCCACAGACTGAGATTGATGATGACCGCAGAATATCTGATGTAATGAAGCAAAGTATTGACATAACCTCTGGAGATGTAATGTTCTAATCACCTGACAATAATAAATTGGATAAAAACTGCTTGGTGAGTGAGGTGCCTGGAATCAATTTGCATATACTGCAGTATAAAACAATTTTTAAATTGTCTGAAGGAGGTCGACTCTGGGTAATGCAGTGGATCAGACACTCACCTCCAGTGATTATGTATTAAGGTAGCTCTGAGTGATGTAACGAATATCTTTTCCTTCTACGGGCTTTATATTCTCTGTAACACGAGTCTTGGGACGGTTCCTCATGAATTGATTGGACAAAGACCATCGCCATTCAGTGTTAAGTTGATATTAAGTTGATTGCAAGATATAGAAAGGGAGTTAAAGAATGTAAGCTGTTTATCTGCTATTGCAGGATAGGTCACAGTAACCTTTGAGAGCCGTGAAGATTGCAGATTATGCCTATTTTTGAATAAAATGTTTGTTCCAACTCCTACATGGTGAAACACAAGAGCAACAATCAGCTGTGAAGTGAAACTGTGATTAGAAGACAATTAGATTATTACTCATTTATATCTTTCTTCTCATGCCAACATTTCTGTCTTAGATTTGCTGCAGTGTTCCAGCGAAGCCAATTGGAAACTGGAGGAACAGCACCTTATATCCTACTCTACCCCTTCAGGGTCAATACTGAGTCCATAAAACTTCAGAACATGATCACTGCCCTTCAACAAGCCCCAACCTGTGTCACTGTCAACCAAATTGAGCTATTTCTATGATTCGTACCATCATTGGTAACTATTCAGCATCTATTTCACTCCTCAATGACTATGAGCACTCCTGTTGTCTTTTGCTCTGAGCACCCTCACTATCTGTTTCTTCTGCTGCTTTGTCAGCAGCATAGGAACTATCATTTTCAAGGTCAGATTAGATTCCGTACAGTGTGGAAACAGGCCCTTTGGCCCAACAAGTCCACACCGACCCTCCGAAGAGTAACCCACCCAGGCCCATTTCCCTCTGACAAATGCACCTTGCACTCCGGGCAATTTAGCAAGGCCAATTCACCTGACCTGCGCATCTTTGAACAGTGGGAGGAAACTGGAGCACTCGGATGAAACCCACACAAACATGGGGAGAATGTGCAAACTCCATACAGGCAGTTGCTGGAGGCTGGAATCAAACCTGGAATCAATCCCTGGCGCTGTGAGGCAACAGTGCTAACCACTGAGCCACCTTGCCACCCCAAATTTACAACCTCTTCCAGTTCCAGAGAAGAATCAGATTGGAATTGAAACATGAACCCTGTTTCTTTGTCCACAGATGCTGCCAGATCTACTGAGTTTCTCCAGCACTTTCTGTTTCTCCTACATCTGCAAAACTTCATTTTATTACACCTTTTTTTTGTGCCCTTTCAAGTTCATCACAATTAACAAGCAACAAAAAGCAACTGCATCCTTTCCTTCAGAACGATCTGCCCTTCTCTATCAATCACTTATACTTCCAAACATGGTCCCAGGAGCAGTCACCTGAGAGGAGTACTCAGTAAGTCTGAAAACAGTACACAGGTACATGCATACATGGGGTTGTTTTCCTTCTGAATAGAATGCTCAGGGATCCACAACTCTTCCATTGAAAAGAAGGATGATTTTCGAGCAATAGAGATGATGTCTGAGCAGTGCTGTCAATGGTGCTGTGATTGAAAAAGACCATTACTCACATTTGGCGCACTAAATTCGCCATGTGTTGTAAGTCATCAGTTCATAAGAGATAGGGTCAGAATTAGGCCATTCGGCCCATCAAGTCTGCTCCACCATTTGGTCATGGCTGATATGCTCCTCACTCCTACTTTCCTGCCAGAAACTACCTGCAGAGGAAGACAAGAACAATGATACCATCTCCTATGGAAGGTGAATGCTACTGCAGACATCTTTTAGGGGGTGAGGGGCACAGCAGAGAGGATTCCTTCCGGTATCTAAGTAAGTTGGGTTCGAATCCAAGTAACTTCCAGAACACTCACAATCTGAGACTGGGGCAGCACAGGGTACCAATCACTGATATTGAGAGGACTCTGCTTATGGAAGCAGAGGATAAATTGGTTTCGCTCTGACCGCTGGACAGATGTTGCTTGCAGCTTTAAGCTGTGGAAGATCTTCAATGGCATCTTTTGTCAATGTCTGGCATTCCACTCGCTCTTTGGTTCCAATTCAGCTTTGACATTTCTTTTAAAATTCTTTATTGGTAATTTGACCCTTTTCTAGTCTCCTGTGGTTTCCATTTCCTGGTCATGTCTGGACTGTGAATCTTTTCTGCAGACTGAAGACTTTAAAGAATAGAGTGGAAGATGAATATCCTTGAAAGATGGTGGAGAGAGGGGGGCAGGGTCCAATGCATTTGGATAGTCAGGTGCCTACTGTTAGGTAAGACATGCGAAACGCTGGGATCAGTTTTCAATTTGGAGTTCAGGATGCCAGGATCTGAGGGGATGCACTCATCATCTAATGAAGGTCAGTGGTAGAAAGGGCCCTGGTAATGGATGAACCAGAGAAGTCTTCCAGCAATTATACATTGGCAGTCCCATTGTCCAGTAGGGGCGATATTGGGAATGGCTCGGTGGTTAGCACTGCTGCCTCACAGCACCAGGGACCCGGATTCGATTCCAGCCTTGGGTAACTGTCTATTTGGAGTTTATACATTCCGCCCGTGTCTGCTTGAGTTTCCTCCGGGTGCTTCAGCTTCATCCTGCATTCCAAAGGTGTGCAGGAATGTAGGCGGATGGGCCATGTTAAATTGTCTGTAGTGTCCAGGCATGTGCAGGCTGGGTGGATTAACCATGGGACATGTAGGGTTACAGGGATAGGGTGGGTGGGGTGTTGTTCAGAGGTTTGATATGGACTCAAATGGCCAAATGGCTGCTTCCATGCCATTGGGATTTTGTGATTCTACATGACAATGGCTGATGTCCACAGAGAGAGAGAAGGCAGTGCCATCTGAAGACTGTGTGAAATAAAATGTCAGTAGAAAACAGTTGCAATTGCCAGGCATAATATTGGAAGGGCAACAGCTTCAGTGGGCTGGCCTGTTTCTGGGTATTGGCCCAGTATTCTGGTATCAAGTCTTGAGAAGACTGAGAGGTACTCTCAAAAAACATACAAATTCCTGACAGGACTAGACAGGATCAATGCAGGAAGGATATTCCTGATGACTAGAGCATCCATAAACAGGGGTCACAGTTTAAGGATATGTGGTAAGCCTTTTCGGACTGAGCTGAGGAGACATTTCTTCACCCAGAGAGTGGTGAGCCTGTGGAATTCTCTGCCACAGTTAGCGGTTGAGGCCAAACCATTGAAATTCTTCAAGAAGGATTTAGATATAGTTCTTAGGGCGAAAGGAATCAAAGGGTATGGGGAGGAACAGGGAACAGGGGACTCAGTTGGATGATCAGCCGTGGTCATAGTGAATAGCAGAGCAAGTTCGAAGGGCTGAATGCGTCGAAATGTATGGCGCTGGAAAAGCACAGCAGGTCAAGCAGCATCCGAGGAACAGGAGCGTTGATGTTACGGGCATAAGCCCTTCATCAGGAGTATACTAATGAAGGGCTAGTGTCGACTCTTCTGCTGCTCTGATGCTGCTGATCAGCTTTGTTTATCCAGCGTCACAGTCTTCGACTCTGACTCTCCAACATCTGCAGATCTCACTGTCTTCTCCTCAAAGAGCTGAATGGCCTATTGCTGCCTTCCTATTTCCTATGTCTCTATGTTTTGAAGTGTCACACTCTATCCTACAATCCCAAAGCTGTGGGAACTGCCTGGGAACTGAAAACTTCCAGTCGCTGTAAAGGTGAACAGCCTTAACAGACCCCTCAGTTATTTCAGTTGGCTATTTGCTTCTTGTGAGCTTTTCCATTTCTCAGCCAGCCTTCTTGAAAACAGAGCAGCAGTAGAATGGGGTTTCTTCACACATGGGATGTGGGCTTCATTGTCAAAGCTATCACTTATTGGACATCCCTAGTTGTACTTGAGAAGGTGGAGTTGAGCCATCTTCTCAAGCCACTGCATTGATGTACAAAAGGTGTTGTACCTGCCCCATGACATGGAGGTACACCCACAGAACTGAAGAGAGTGTGAGAATTTTCATCCAGTGTCTGGAGTGGGAACAGACACAGAAAACGCTGCAGAAACTCAATAGGTTTGGCAGCATATGTAGAGTGAGAAACAGAGTTAACCTTCCAAGTTTAACGTAATCATCTTGAAGAGGAGTCATTTTGGACTCAAAACATTAACTGTGTTTTCTGTGCACAGGGGCTGCCAGATCTGATGAGTTTCTCCAGCACCTTGTGTTTGTTTCAGATTTGTAGTGTTCTTTGGTGGATTTGCACTGTAATTCCATGTCAGGCTGGTTTGTGACTTGAAGAGGAACTTGCAGGTATGTGATGTTCCCATGCATCTGCTGCTTTTTCCCATTGTAGTAAAAGGGGTTATGAGTTTGGAGGGCACCAGCAGAAGTGGAAAGCCAGTTTATAACAGGGGTTTCCAATTTCCGTTTACTACCTTTGTGGTAATGTCCCTTTATGAGCTCAATGTGTAAATGAGCCAAGTATGTTGATGTTATCACCTGAGCCAAAGGCTCTTAGCACTGTGTCATTCAAGACAAACGTGATAACACAACAGACCAATTTGCCTCTGATCCTAATCCCCTTGTCTTTTAAAAGTCCCATTTGACAGTTAGTTTCTTCAATGGTTGTGAGGGGTGAGTCCCAGTCACAGACCCTGTCTAACTCTATTCATCTAATCTCTGACTGAGGGTGAAATATCAATGAGAATAGAGAGTGGTGGAAGATATTAGGATAATGAGGGAATGATCAAACACAGGGATGTGGGAAACTCAGGTTGTGAAAGGGACAAGAAACATTGGAAGACCAAAAAAAAAGGGGTCAATCGCTCTTCAACATCTTTTTTAAAATAACCTTCACATAATGGAAAATACCAGAGTAAAGGCCGACCCATCATGTGTCCATCAAATCCCCATCAGTTTAAGTTAAGTTGCTTCTGTATTAAAACAGGAATCTTAAAACTTTAAGATTCGGGTGGCTTCTGTAAGATTGAATTTAATACAAGTTAATTTGATGGTGCTGCTCCACTGCAATGTGTCAATGGAATACTTTATTTCTTTATTCCTTTTCATGGAACCTCAATGCTGTGGCTGGAAAGCCATTTTTGAACAGTGAGCTCAAACAACATTTCCAAAAACAAAAACAGAAATTGCTTGTAAAGCTTAGCAGGTCTGGCAGCATCTGTGGAGAGAAATCAGAGTTAAAATTTCAGGTCCAATGACCCTTCTAGCTGCATCCATCAAGGTTTTACCTGCACATCCACCAATATCATTTATTGTATCCATTGCTCCCGATGCGGTCTCCTTTACACTGGGGAGACTGGATGCCTCCTAGCAGAGCGCTTTAGGGAACATCGCTGGGACACCCGCACCAATCAACCACACTGCCCCGTGGCCCAACATTTCAATTTCCCCTCTCACTCAGCCGAGGACATGGAGGTCCTGGGCCTCCTTCACCGCCGCTCCCTCACCTCCCGACGCCTGGAGGAAGAATGCCTCATCTTCCACCTCAGAACACTTCAACCCTAGGGAATCAATGTGGACTTCAACAGTTTCCTCATTTCCCCTTCCCCCACCTCACCTCAGTTTCAAACTTCCAGCTCAGCACTATCCCCATGACTTGTCCTACCTGCCTATCTTCTTTTCCAGCCATCCACTTCACCCTCCTCCCTGACCTATCACTTTCATCCCCTCCCTCACTCACCTATTGTACTCTATGCTACTTTCTCCCCACCCCCACCCTCCTCTCATTTATCTCTCCACGCTTCGGGCACTCTGCCTGTATTCCTGATGAAGGGCTTTTGCCCGAAACGTCGATTTTCCTGCTCCTCAGATACTGTCTGAACTGCTGTGCTTTTCCAGCACCACTAATCCACAATTTGGTTTCCAGTATCTTCTGTTTTTGTTTCTGATTTACAACATGCACAATTCTTTGGGTTTTATTTCCAAAACAATGTGATTTAAGTGAGATGACGAGTCAGCTACCTGGGGAGTTCATTGAAGAAGTGTTTGCAACATTGAAATTCTGTGATGACGGAAAATAAACAGATGTCCAATGACCACGAGCATGTTCCAGTTGAGACAAAAATACTCATTCCAGCAGAAAGGACTTTAAGTTGTGGCAGTATCCAGCCTATTAGAGATGGAAGGAAGTCTAAACTGTTCGAGCTGCTCAAGTAGAGCTTTACTTGAATTTTAATTTGAAAAGGTTAGCAAGTTAGTCTGTGTATCTCAAAAGAAACACAGATAGGAAGGATCACATCTGGTGAATGAGCAAAATATCAAAAAGGAGACATTTGAAACTTCAAATAACAAAATTAAAGAATTAAGATAGGAATGGTACTTCACTTGGATTGAATGTCTGTGAAAGAATTCCGGTGGATAAAGGGTTGAAATTTTCTTTTTGCTGTTTAAGCAATTTATAAATTGTCACATCAACTTTGTTTATTTCTGTTTTGTGTAACCTTACGTTCTTTGGTTAAGTGTATATTGGCAGCCCTGTGTGCAAAGGTTACATGATTGACCACCATGGGAATCATGTTGCAAAAACAAAGCTTAACATCTATGAGGCCACACTTCCCTTTAGATCTGACTTGTGCAGAATTACCATTAGCTAGGATCATTGCAATATACAGCACAGAAGTTGACCATTCAACGCAGCCCATCCATGCAGGTGTTTTTACTGCAGTTGAGTTGCCCTCCTACCTTTTTTCTCATTGAAATCCGCCAGAGTAACCTGCTATTCCTTCCTCCCTCAAATGCTTGTCTTGATTATCCTTCAGTGGATGGTCACCATTCGCTTCAACAAGGTTCTGTAGTTGAGCGATCCCTTTCTCACTACTCCAACCACTCCTGAATTCCCTGTAGGATATTTTTTGGATTGTATTATATCAATGGGCTTCTAGTTATCCACCTAATGTTTCTGTCCTTTGGGGCTCTGTGCCAAGTGTGACAAGATAGCCAATCCTAACAGCTACCATGGATGTCTGAGGTGAGGCATAGGGCTAGATGTGGTAAAGAGTCAGTCCTTAATCTTCTCCCTGTATATCACACACATTCCAACACTGTTGGTGTCCAAGATCAGAAAGCTTTCTTACTCTGTCCGACGTGAATGACCCAGTATCCCATTGCAATGTCTAAATGTTCAGTAATCCTAGGGTTTCCACCTATTCTGCTTGAGCTGAAGATCTTTCACATCTCAATGGATCCTTGTGTGACAAAGAAGTTCTTTATCCATCCTGACTATATCTTTGATGATTTTGAAACTGTAGTAGGTTTGTTGCAGGTGTGTCAGTTTTACATTGTTACCTTGGTAATCATAATTTGGAGGAGCCAGTGTTGGACTTGGGTGGACAAAGTTAAAAATCCCACAACACCAGGTTATAGTCCAACACGTTTATTTGGAACTACTAGCTTTCGGAGCTCTGCCCCTTCACAACCACCTGATGAAGGAGCAGCACTTTCAAAAGCTAATGCTTCCAAATCAACCTGTTGGACTATAACCTGGTGTTGTATGATTTTTAACTCTTTATCTCGGTAAGACTAACTCCTTGATTCCTTCTTTCTTACTTTCAAATCTCTCCAGTTCTTTTCGACTAAGAATTTCTCTAATGCTGGGGATCAGTTTTCTGACTTGATTGTAAGGAGGAAGTGGCATCAGTATGGTAGAAAATAGACAGCTTGGAATGAATAATTTTTTGCTGCACCTACAGCTAGTTGTATGAATAACTGGGTCTCAATGCACATGAGATTCATAACACCTTGGTTTGCAATGCAATTATTTGTCATTTGTATAGCCTTCCCGGGTGCAATCTGTTGATCTTGCATCATAACATGGGGTTCAATAGGGAGCTGAAAGAAAGAAACTGTCTGTCTCTCTCATACATTTTGTCCTGATACCGATGAATCATTTTAAAGTGAAGATTAACTTATATCTACACACTTTCATAAATCTTGCCTTCACTCCCTGAGGACTTTTCACCTGGTCTTCACTTGGCTTTATGATTGAACTCAGGTTTCACATCCTAGGTCCCCTCTGATACCTGTGGTCATTAAGGTTGCTCCCGATGCGGTCTCCTCTACATTGGGGAGACTGGACGCCTCCTAGCAGAGCGCTTTAGGGAACATCTCCGAGACACCCACACCAATCAACCACACCGCCCCGTGGCCCAACATTTCAACACCCACTCCCACTCTGCCGAGGACATGGAGGTCCTGGGCCTCCTTCACCGCCGCTCCCTCACCACCAGATGCCTGGAGGAAGAACGCATCATCTTCCGCCTCGGAACACTTCAACCCCAGGGCATCAATGTGGACTTCAACAGTTTCCTCATTTCCCCTTCCCCCACCTCATCCTAGTTTCAAACTTCCAGCTCAGCACTGTCACCATGACTTGTCTAGACTTGTCCGACCTGCCTAGCTCCTTTTCCACCTATCCACTCCACCCTTTCCTCCCTCACCTATCACCTTCATCTCCTCCCCCACTCACCCATTGTACACTATGCTACTCTTTCCCCACCCCCACCTTTCCCTAGCTTATCTCTCCACGCTTCAGTCTCTCTGCCTTTATTCCTGATGAAGGGCTTTTGCCCGAAACGTCGTTTTCGCTGCTCATTGGATGCTGCCTGAACTGCTGTGCTCTTCCAGCACCACTGATCCAGAATTAACGAAGTGCAGTCAGTGGTTAAGAGAAAGTTGGTTGTACAGCAATATTTTACAAGGGCAGGCTATGCAGGTGAGGCCCAAGCATTAAATTTCCCCAGCTCCTCACTGTTAAGGCCAGGACTAAGTACTTGCTAGTGAACCTGTTCAAACATGTTGTGAAACTCATCTGGGACAGTGACAAGCTCAGAGATAGGGACACTAACATTTTGACACAAAGCTCCTTCAAGACTAGGACTATCACTTTTTAAAATCAACTATTTTCAATCCCCCTTTGCTGGTTTCAACGATATTTCCTAATCAAAGACGTTATTATGTACTTCTGGAGCAGATGGAACTTGAACCCAGGTCTCCTGGCTCCCAAATCGGGCCACCACCTCTGTACCACAAGATTCCCTCAAGACCAAGACTGAATATTTTCTAGTCAATCTGGTGCAGGTGGGACTTAACCTGGGCTTCCTGGCTCAGAGGTAAGGATAGTACCATTTTGCCACAAAAGTCCCTCAAGACCAGGACTCATCTCCTGCCGCTGCCCCTCCCCCTGTAACTCCAATTCTGGGCTAAAATCAACCCTTCTGGTCCAGTCCCACAACAATTAATCCATTTGAGCATTAACCATAAGGCATTATCTGAAGCTTATCTAAGGTTAGCTGAGTTTATTAAAATTATTATTGAAGTTAATATCACCACCAAAGATTTCTGCTCTTAATTTCTAACTTTGTAGCTTTGCCAATATAAAATTTGAAATAATGTATTCCCTGCACCAGTAATTATCTGAATTCAGTACAAATGCTTAAATCACTTCAGAGTGTAGTTAAAAGGTGGTAGGGCTAATGGACTGGAATCTTCCATTTGTTTTAGCTGAATGCAAATATTTCCGAGCTGCTCAACGCACCGAATATTAAATTAATATTGAAAATGTAACTGATAGTTTCCTGAGGTTTGGTGGAATATTGCATGCTCTGCAATTAATTTGACCACAGTCCACCTGATCACCGACAAAGTGACTCGGAAACTAATTCCCATTCTGATTGGAGGTGAGACCTGGGACTGGACAATTCCCTCGAGATAGTAGCAGGAAACTCAAGTGAGTTCTGTCGTCTTAGAATCAGGAGTTCAGACTCTCTGCCTAGCTAAACCAAGCAATGATGAAGGAGAGCAAATTACATGGAGGGCTGAGATAATGATTGAGATGCAATTGTACTCGGGCAGTGCTGTTGTTAATGGCCCTGAGGGCCTCATTACTATCGCAGCCTGGTTTAGTAATGGTCCGAATGCGTGAGCAGAATTATACTGTCACTGTATTAATCTCCTAATTATTAATAAAAGCATAATAATAGACACTTACATTTAACATGAGCTATTAGGCAATAGGCCTGTGTTAATTGTGACTAGATGACAGAGGAAAGGTTTGCTACTACAATTGTATTTTTTTATTGCCTTATTTTTGGTAAGTAAAGTTGTTTTCCTTCTTTTGCTTAAGCTCCAAATACCACAAATGAAAGGTCCTTTCTGAAGAAGGGTCCTAGACTTGACGCATTAACTTTGTTTGTCTTTCCCCAGATGCTGCTGGGTTTCTTCAGCAATTCCTCTTTCAGTTTGTACCACCTCCTGAGCAACTTGGCCCCTCCTGCTTCCTTGCTGCATCTCAGGTTCATTGTGCTCTCTCTTCCTCTAATTTCTTTGTTCGGTTAGTTCATTGTTTGGAAGGCTGGTTTGATGCCAGCAGTGTGGCAATTGAATTCCCATACCAGCTGTGGCCATCTCAAATTAGCTCCTTGTCAGTGGTGTAGTGATCTCAGGTTAAACTCACCATTAGTCACGTCTCTAATGAGAAATCACCATGTGGTCCCCAACGACGATGGTGACTTTCACTTTCTTTCTCGAATCTCAAAGCTATGTCACTCCCGACCTGCTTTGGCCTTCCCTCCCTTCTATAAGGATACAGGCTGATAAAACCTAATCTCAACATTGCCAACATACAATCAGAGCTGGCCTTCTTTCCTTACTTAACCTGCATGAAACCCAATTATGGGTTTTTCATAAATCAAAATGGGTTCTGAACATGGGAGCATTTTTTTTAAATAGAGGCTGATGAGGTAATATCTGTAGAATGTCCACTTAGCTTAAGAAGTATAAGATCTGTAGAACACAGCCACCAGGGAAGATGTGCATTCAGCTAACACTCTGAGCAAGAGAGTGTTTGATCCTTGAATCTCCAGAATAGTCTCTTATTTTCCATTTATGTTGCATCCCTATTTATCGACAACTGGAATAGTTTGATCAGGGTCCCTGACAGTTACCCATGTGTGTATCACTCCAGGTTCCTCCTGTTCTTCCTTAGCACTTTATGGCTCTACGTGAAAAAGGACTCTGAAGATAAAACTTTGCAACATGAAACATAACCTTTAAAATGACAGTCACCTTTTAAGTGTTGGGTAATAAGATGAGATGGGCACTAAAAGGTGGAACCTTGACAAGTTTGCAACTTCTAAAATCCACAGCTACAGCAACCGCCCGCACTCAGATCAGGCAAGTCTTTGAAAGATGATTTAGTTTGTCAGCCCCTAATGACTCAACCTCCTGCTCCCAGCAGAGGTTTAGAAATGTTCATTCTGTTTTTGATTCCTGACTTGTTCGGCTTGTCTGCAGTGGCACTTATGTCCTGAACATCATTAAAAGTGAAGGTTTATTTGTACTTTCCTAAGTGACTCACTCAAGTGAGCTCAATAGAAAAAAGTCACAAATTTCTGCAGCGTTTTGTAACTGTCATATTTTAAATTTTTTTTGTGTGTGGTTATCAATTTCTATTAGGCTGGATTTTGTGGTTAATAGCAAACAATCGCCCAAACCACTGATTTTGGAAACACTGTCAAGAAAGATCAAATAATTTCTAGAGCATGGTTTATCTGTTGTGTTATCCTTTGTGTTATTTAGAGATATAAAGTCATAGCAATGTACAACATGGAAACAGACCATTTGGTCCAACTCATTCATGCCAACCAGATATCCTAAATGATTCTAGCCCCCTTTTCTAGCATTTGGCCCTGTAAAACTTTCCTATTTGTGTACTCATCCAGATGCTTCTGAAATATTGTAATTATACCAGCCTCCACCTCTTCATCTGGCAGCTTATTCCATACACACACCACCCTATACATCTTAAAACATAAGAACAAGATGTGGGTCATGGAGTACTGAAGAATTCATTGAACTTTTATGACAGCTCCTGGCACTTAATTGTGCAAACTACAAGCACAAGCACTTGTATGTCTGGGCTTCAGGTGAATGTACACCTCCTTCAGTGTTTCATGCTGCAAGAGGACAGACGATGGAACTCAGTAAGATGGAGACTGACAGCCTTATACCACTTGGTCACATGCTCTGATACAGTGATCATGAGCATGTCCCTGAAAGGTACATCACTTGTTTGCTGTGGGATTTAGAATCATAGAATCCCTGCAGTGTGGAAACAGGCCCTTCGGCCCAACAAGTCCTCACCGACCCTCCAAAGAGTCACCCACCCAGACCTATTATCCGATATTTAGACCTGACTAAGCACCTAAGCTACACATCCCTGAACACTATGAGCAATTTAGCAAGGCCAATCCACCTAACCTGCACATCTTTGGATTGTGGGAGGAAACCAGTGAAAATCCCGAGGAATCCACACAGACAAGAGGAGCTTGTGCAAACTCCATGCAGACAGTTGCCCGAGGAAAGAATCAAACCTGGGTCCCTGGTGCTGTGAGGCAGCAGTGAGCCACCGTGCTGCCCCAATGGATTCCCAGCCATCGTGGTGCTGGTTGACTCCCTATATGCCATGAAGAGTGAATGGGGCTGGTTCATGACTAGAGGACAGATGGGACCATCCAGAAATTAAGTTTGCAGATAACACATGATCTGTGTGATCGCCCACCCAAGGAGGTTAGGGAGAAATTTTCCAGGCTATTTATTTTCCCCTGAGTTGGACCTTGAATTTTAGTCTTACCTAGGATATAACGTGGCTGTGGGATGGATACGGTACGTGTCTGGTCAAATTGAAACATCAAGAATGGGCATGGGATAGATTCGATGAAGCAATTGGTCTTTTCTCTGTCATTTTAATTTGGATATTTCGGGGATACATCTTGACTTTTTATCAATGATTAAATTAAGTTGAACAATTGTAAATTTTTAAGAATTTCTTCTGAATTTAGTAAATGTAGAAAAGCATTAATTAAATCTTCGCTAATTTTGCGCTCCATTTCATTAATTCTACGTTGATGGCAGTTACCTTTATTTTTGGACTAACACTTGCACTCAAACCTCCATTTTATTCTTCTTTTTCTTCATTCTGCCCATTCTAGTCTCTCCTCCTTCTGCATATATTGTCTTGTAACTAGTATGGGACTGTCTATACTGGTGTCGAGGCATTAACATGGATATATCAATGGGAACTAGTAACTTAGGGCAGAACAATTCATGCAAGGCTGTCTTGAGTCAGTCTGTTCTCTGGTCCCTGCTGTGTTGCAAGCAGAGGAATGTGACTCTTGATTAAACAGTAAATGTGATGAAACCTCCTTAGCAATAAAGTAAATTAATTTGATTTCTGATTTAAAAGGAGCTGAAATTTCTGCCAGAAGTCAGCAGCAGACAGGACATGATCTTCAAAGATATAGCTACACATCAGGAGGAATGGAAGGATATTTGAGACAATGCTTGAATTTGGAAGGCAGAAAAAAATAATGTAAAAGTTGATATTCCATTCAATTTCTTGCAGTAGTTAAACCTTCCCACTACTTTCCAAATGCTTCCCTCCCACCCCCGTGACTGGTTACCCCTTCACAACTGTGCCATGTTCTGACACTTGCTGTTGCATTGTTTTGGAACTTTGGATAAAAAAGTCAAAACAACAGCAGTTTTAAAAGGGAGAAGAGCAGACAAAGGAAGCACTTGGTGAGGTCAGTGCAGGAGAGAAAGAGAGAGAGAAACTGACACTGCCTTTGCTGTTTGGATTCATGTATCGCTGACATCGCAGTGCGTCTGGGAAAATTAACAAACAGTGAAATATACAACTGATCTTGGAGGAACTGTTGGCTGAAATTCACAGCACAGAAGCAGATAAGTATATTGTTATTTTAAGTGTGATCTACAGAAAGTCTGCAGTAGTGAGTAGAGTGGGTTCTTTCTTGATTACATGTTTTTTGGAGATATGTCTCTTGATTAAACTTAAAATAAAGGGCCATAACTATTAATCTAACCTGGGGCAGTGTTTGTAGAGGAATATGACTATGTTATGTCTGAGTCTGTAGATTGAGAAGGAGCAAAAATGACCTTTAGTAGAGTGAAATGAGCTTCTTGTCAGATGTGGGCAATGAGGAATTTGCAACAATAAAAGTATGTGATGGATGGCAGTTATAGGAAGGGGGGAAGTCTCAGATACAGTCACATAGATGGGTTAACTCCAGGAAAGGTAAGAGAGGTAGGCAGGTAGTGCAGGAGTCTTTTGTGGTTATACCCATTTCAAACAAGTATGCTGTTTTGGAAAATGTAGAGGGGGGGGGGAATGGATTCTCAGAGGAACGTAGCATGAACAGCCAAGTTTCTGGTATTGAGACTGGCTCTAATGCAATGAGGGGTACATCAGATTCCAAGAGATCAATTGTATTAGGGATTCTCTAGTCCAAGGTACAGACAGACATTTCTGTGCCCAGCAGTGAAAAATCAGTATGGTGTGTTGCTTCTCTGGTGCCAGGATCATGGATGTCTCCGAGAGGATGCAGAATGTTCTCACGGGAGAGAGGGGCCAGCAGGAGGTCATTGTCCACATTGGAACCAATGACATAGTAAGGGAAAAGGTTGAGAGTCTGAAGGGAGATTACGGAGAGTTAGGCAGAAATTTAAAAAGGAGGTCCTTGAGAGTAGTAATATCTGGATTACTCCTGGTGCTAAGAGCTAGTGAAGGTCGGATTGGAAGATAGAGCAGATGAATGCATGGCTGAGGAGCTGGTGTATGGGAGAAGGATTCACATTTTTGGTTCATTGGAATCTCTTTTGGGGTGAAGTGACCTGCACAAGAAGGACGGATTGCATTAAATTGGAAAGGGACTAATATACTGGCAGGGAAATTTGCAGAGCTGCTTGGAAGGATTTAAACTAGTAAGGTGGGGGGGTGGGACCCAGGGAGATAGTGAGGAAAGAGGTCTATCTGAGACTGATATAGTTGAGAACAGAAGAGAGTCAAACAGTCAGGGCAGGCAGGGACAAGGTAGGACTAATAAATTAAAATGCATTTATTTCAATGCAAGGGGCCTAACAGGGAAGGCAGGTGAACTCAGGGCATGATTAGGAACATGGGACTGGGATATCATAGCAATTCAAAGTCTGTGAGAAGATTTGTAGCTCGGGTGCTCATTGTTATGGTTCTGTTCGCCGAGCTGGGAATTTGTGTTGCAGACGTTACGTCCCCTGTCTAGGTGACATCCTCAGTGCTTGGGAACCTCCTGTGAAGCACTTCTGTGATCTTTCCTCCGGCATTTGTAGTGGTTTGAATCTGCTGCTTCCGGTTGTCAGTTCCAGCTGTCTGTTGCAGTGGTCGGTATATTGGGTCCAGGTCGATGTGCTTATTGATTGAATCTGTGGATGAATGCCATGCCTCTAGGAATTCCCTGGCTGTTCTCTGTTTGGCTTGTCCTATAATAATAGTGTTGTCCCAGTCGAATTCATGTTGCTTGTCATCTGCATGTGTGGCTACTAAGGATAGCTGGTCAACCAAGGAGGCTCCCAAGCACTGAGGATGTCACCTAGACAGGGGACGAAACGTCTGCAACACAAATTCCCAGCTCGGCGAACAGAACCACAACAATATCATAGCAATTACAGAAAGATGGCTCAGGGATGGGAAGGACTGGCAGCTTAATGTTCCAGGATACAAATGCTACAGGAAGGATAGAAAGTGAGGCAAGAGAGGAGGGAGAGTGATGTTTTTGATCAGGGATAACATTACAGCTGTGCTGAGGGAGGATATTCCTGGAAATACATCCAGGGAAACTCTTTGGGTGGAACTGAGAAATAAGAAAGGGATGATCACCTTATTGGGATTGTATTATAGACTTCCTAATAGTCAGAGGGAAATTGAGAAACAAACTTGTAAGGAGATCTCAGCTATCTGTAAGGATAATAGGGTGATTATGGTAGGAGATTTTAACTTTCCAAACATTGACTAGGACTGCCATAGTGTTAAGGGTTTAGATGGAAAGGAATTTGTTAAGTGTGTCCAAGAACATTTTCTGATTCAGTATGTGGATGTACCTACTAGAGAAGGTGCAAAACTTGACCTACTCTTGGGAAATAAGGCAGGGCAGGTGACTGAGGTGTCAGTGGGGGAGCACTTTGAGGCCAGCGACTATAATTCTATTAG
Source organism: Hemiscyllium ocellatum (assembly GCF_020745735.1). NCBI lineage: Eukaryota > Metazoa > Chordata > Chondrichthyes > Orectolobiformes > Hemiscylliidae > Hemiscyllium > Hemiscyllium ocellatum. The sequence goes on from NC_083439.1 coordinate 14,175,977, forward strand.
ATTTAAAATAGTGATGGAAAAGAATAGACTAGATCTAAAAGTTGAAGTTCTAAATTGGAGAAAGGTCAAATTTGATCACCTTAGGCAAGAAAGCTGATTGGAGGCAGATGTTCACAGGTAAAGGTATGGCCAGGAAATGGGAAGCCTTCAGAAATGAGATAACAAGAATCCAGAGAAAGTATATTCCTGTTCGGGTGAAAGGGAAGGCTGGTAGGTAGAGGGAATGCTGAATGATGAAAGAAATTGAGGGTTTGGTTAAGAAAAAGAAGGAAGCAGATGTCAGGTATAGACAGGATAGATCAAGTGAATCCTGAGAAGAGTATAAAGGCAGTAGGAGTATACTTAAGAGGGAAATCAGGAGGGTGAAAAGGGGACATGAAAAGGGGTGAAAATAGGGCACCTCAAAGATCAGAGTCTGCAGATGCTGGAGATCAGAGATGAAAATGTGTTGCTGGTTAAAGCGCAGCAGGTCAGGCAGCATCCAAGGAACAGGAAATTCGACGTTTCAGGCAAAAGAAGGGCTTTTGCCCGAAACGTCAAATTTCCTGTTCCTTGGATGCTGCCTGACCTGCTGCGCTTTAATCAGCAACACATTTTCAGCTCTTTCACCTCAAAGGTCAGCAAGGCAGCCTTTGTGTGGAGCCGCAGAAAATGGGGAGCGTACTAAATGAATGTTTTGCATTAGTATTTACTGTGGAAAAGAACATGGAAGATATAGACTGTAGGGAAATAGATGGTGACATCTTGCAAAATGTCCAAATTACAGAGGAGTAAGTGCTGGAGGTCTTGAAACACATGGAAGGTGGATAAATCCCCAGAACCTGATCAGGTGTATCCAAGAAATCTGTGGGAAGCTAGAGAAGTGATTGTTGGGCCTCTTGCTGAGATATTTGTATCATCGATAGTCACAGGTGAGGTGCCAGAAGATTGGAGGTTGGCTAACATGGTGCCACTGTTTAAGAAGGGTGGTAAGGACAAGCCAGGGAACTATAGACCAGTGAGCCTGAAGTCGGTGGTGGGCAAGTTGTTGGAGGGAATCCTGAGGGACAAGATGTACATGTATTTGGAAAGGCAAGGACTGATCAAGGATAGTCAACATGACTTTTTGTGTGGGAAATCATGTCTTACAAAATTGATTGAGTTTCTTGAAGAAGGAACAAAGAGGATTGATGAGGGCAGAGCAGTAGATGTGATCTATATGGACTTCGGCAAGGCGTTCAACAAGGTTCCCCATGGGAGACTGATTAGCAAGGTTAGATCTCACAGAATACAAGGAGAACTAGCCATTTGGATAGAGAACTGGCTCAAAGGTGGTGGTGGAGGGTTGTTTTCCAGACTGGAGGCCTGTGACCAGTGGAATGCCACAAGGATCAGTGCTGCGTCCTCTACTTTTTGTCATTTACATAGATGATTTGGATGCGAGCATAAGAGGTACAGTTAGTAAGTTTGCAGATGACACCAAAATTGGAGGTGTAGTGGACAGCGAAGAGGGTTACCTCAGATTACAACAGGATCTTGATCGAATGGGCCAATGGGCTGAGAAGTGGCAGATGGAGTTTTATTTAGATAAATGCGAGGTGCTGCATTTTGGGAAAGCAAATCTTAGCCGGACTTATATACTTAATGGTAAAGTCCAAGGGAATGTTGCTGAACAAAGAGACCTTGGAGTGCAGGTTCATAGCTCCTTGAAAGTGGAGTTGTAGGTAGATAGAATAGTGAAGAAGGCATTTGGTATGCTTTCCTTTATTGGTCAGAGTATTGAGCACAGGAGTTTAGAGGTCATGTTGCGGCTGTACAGAACATTGGTTAGGCCACTGTTGCAATATTGCGTGCAATTCTGGTCTCCTTCCTATCAGAAAGATGTTGTGAAACTTGAAAGGGCCCAGAAAAGAGTTACAAGGATGTTGCCAGGGTTGGAGGATTTGAGCTACAGGGAGAGGCTGAACAGGCTGGGGCTGTTTTCTCTGGAGAGTTGGAGGCTGAGGGATTACCTTATAGAGGTTTACAAAATTATGAGGGGCATGGATAGGCTCAAAAGGCAAAGTCTTTTCTCTGGGCTCAGGGAGTCCAGAAAGAGAGGGCATAGGTTTAGTGTGAGAGGGGAAAGATATAAAAGATACCTAAGGGATTACTCTTTCACACAGAGGGTGATACGTATATGGAATGAGCTGCCAAAGGAAATGGTGGAGGCTGGTACAATTGCAACATTTTAAGAGGCGTTTGGATGGGTATATGAATAGAAAGCGTTTAGAGGGATATGGGCCGGGTGCTGGCAGGTGGGACTAGATTGGGTAGGGATATCTGGTTGGCATGGACGGGTTTGACCGAAGGATCTGTTTCCATGCCATACATCTTTATGAGTCTATGACTCCATGACTCTAAGACCATCTGAGGATCCTGAGTCCCATATGTGGATGACCAAAGCATCCAAGTTTAATGGACATTTTCTCTCCGAGACCAGCCGTGCTGCCCAGACTTTAGCTGTAGTAGTGTCTAAGGGGAAGTACAGGTCAGGACAGCTTTGTTATACTTTGTGAGACCTCTCCTTGGGAGAGGACAGAGAGGATTTGCTTCACTCTGGTTATTAATCATAGATAGATTTGGAAATGTTCTGAAGTTGTAGACGGTCATAAATTTGCTTCGAAGTGAAGTGTCACATCTCCTGCTTCTGTTAATCTCGTTTTCCTATTAAGCGGTTTCAGCTCAGTACATTTGGATTAAGTGAGTGAACAATATCCTGTCCAGGATCTTCCCGTACTCCCTACCTCCTGTCCTCAAGAAGGGTCTGTGCACTGTTGCTGAGCCTACCTGCACCCCCTAACACCACCACCACCACCACCACCCCCCCCCCAACCAAATACACATATGTTTTATCCACTCCCCCTGCTGATGGTTGAGAAGATTGGATCTCAGTTTTAGTGCAAAGGAGATACAACCGGGGTCACATCTAATCAAAGGAGCATACCGGACAGAACAGGAAGCATGAGTACTGACCAGCCTCCAGTTAACTAGAGATACGTGGTACAGAGACTAATGAGAAGCAATAAAAGGCGAATGAAAGGGATTGATTTAAATGTCACTCAGCTCACTATTGCTTCTATGACATGGAAGAGTTATTACAGAATTAAACTATGCCTTTAATAATTGACAAGCCTGCTTCATTATTCATTCTGAAGCAGATTAAATCTTTCGTTTTTGCACCATTTATGAACAGAAGAGTTTTTAGTAACAAGAAAAAGCAATTAGGCAATCTTGCCCCATTTCCACAGATTGCCCACCACTCATCAACTACCCTCCCAAAAGCCCCACCCCAAGTCTCTTCTCCCCTCAGTTCCCAGGAACATGTCCCATTGCCAATTTGAACTGATCAACACTTCTACAACTTTTATTGATTACTAATTCCACACGGCGAACAAGTTTTGCTTACTTCCCTGTTATTCCCAACTTCCTTATTTTCATCTTATGGCTCCTAAGGTTTGAAACCTTCACCTTACTGATTAATTTACCCAAATCACTTTGGTTCTGTCTTTTCATAATTGTGAAAACTTGAATCAGACCAATTTGAAATTGCTTTCCTAAAAAGAAAAAAAAATTCTTCTTTGTATTTCTCATGTTTGAATTAATTTGATTCAGGTTGTCCAATTCCCAGCATGCCCCATTCTTTGTCAAGGCATTAGTGAGACTGCACCTGGAGTATTACATACAATTTTTGTCCCCTTATCTGAAGAAGGATCTAATTGCATTGGAGGTAGGTCAGAGGAGTTTAAGCAGATTGATTGCAGAGATGAGGGGAAGAGAGAGATTGAGCAGTTTAGGCTTATCTCCTTTGGAGTTCAGAAGAATGAGAGGCAATCTAATTGAGGTGCATAAAATGCTCCAGGTGATTGACCAATTAGATGTAGAAAGAATGTTTCCTTATATGGAGCATTCCAGAATGCAAGGTCCTACTTTAGGATAAGGGATAGCAGATTTTAAACAGAGATGAGGAGAAATTGCTTAGACCATAAGACATAGGAGCAGAAATTAGGCCATTTGGTTCATCAAGTCTGCTGCGCCATTCAATCATGGCTGATACGTTTCTCAACCTCATTCTCCTGCCTTCTCCCCGTAACCTTTGATCCCCTTACCAATTGAGAACCTATCTATCTCTGTCATAAATATACTCAATGACCTGGCCTCCACAGCTTTCTGTGATAATAAATTCTAAAGATTCTCTGGCTGAAGAAGTTTCTCCTTATCTCTGTTCTAAAGGGTTTCCCTTTAATTGAAGCCTGTGCTCTTACGTCCTAGTCTCTCCTGCTAATGGAAACATCTTCCCAATGTCCATTCCATCCAAGACTTTCAGTGCTCTGTATGCTTCAATTACATCCCCCCCCCACCCCATCCTCATAAACTCCAATGAGTATAGACCTAGAGTGTTCTTCATATGTTAAGCCTTTTATTCCTGGGGTCATTATCATGAACCTCCACTGGACCACTCCAGGGCCAATACATGTGAGATATGGGGCCCAAATTGCTCACAATATTCAAAATATTCTCAGTGTGCCAGCAGATTGGCAAGTTGTCTGCACAACATTTTGTTCAGAGAGCCAGGTAACTGAAGACCAATCCAGCTTACTTTTTCAGTGAACATCATTGGAGGCCAGAATATGCCATTAAATGCAAATGTACCTCATTAACTAACTATTGTTAACTGTACTAAATTTCCATAGGAATTTCTACACTTTAAAAGGCACGATATAAATGCAAGTTCTGAATGTTTCACAGGATAGGTGAAATGGACCGAATTACACCATCTTAAATTTGATCAGTTGCAAGGCAAAGGTTTCTTATGCTCAAGGCAATAAGGGGGTCCATATATTCCAATGGCTGATCTTACTTTGGTTGCAATTAGATAAGTCAAGGCTTCATCTTTGTGATCCACTTCACTCAAGTGATTTGTTTTGTCAGGTTCAAAATAGGTTAGGTAGGGGTTTTGATGTGATTGGGAGAGGTGCAGGGTACTTTTAAAATAATGGAGTGATCCTGAAGTCCTGCCAAAAGTAATGGGATGATATTGTTTGAATCTTTCTGCCCAGCAGTTGGCCAGAATGATAGGTTGCCTGGTCGTTTGGAGGGAAGACCCATGTTGAAAGGTATTGGTCAGGAAAGAGCAAGAGATCATGCGTCAATGCTGTAGTATGGGTTGGGCTGTTTGTTCATCACAGGGAGGGAGAGATTACAGTATGTGACCTTGGTGAAGATAGGGGAAGCCTCTTGGCAGAAGCACTATGGTTCCTCTTGGCCCACAAGCAGTGCTGGAAAAGCATCCAACCTCTGAATCAAGCAGTTATCTCATATCAATTTCCAGCAGCTGAGTATTTGCGTTGGGAGCGGGAGACTGGAAACAGGATGACTTCTGGGTCTGAAACCCACCCTTTTGGGAAGAAATAATTTATTGGGATTTCCACACGGTGATCCCATTAATGAGAATGAAGACAGGTTTCTTGTCCAATTATTTGTGGCAGATGGGATCTTGAAACTAGAGGGCAATCAGAGACCATTCAATTTATGAAGGTCTCTGATAACGGTGCGTAACTGCCTCAGTGAAGGTTATGTAATTGAGAGGGCAACTTAATGTGAATGTGTCCTCTCAAAGTGACAGAATATAGGCCACCACTTCATAGAATCCCGACAGTGCAGAGGATAGCCATTTGGCCCATCAAGTTGACACCAATCCTTCAAAGAGCATTCCATCCAGACTCACCTTCTACCCCAACCCTGCATTTCCCATGACCAATCCACCTAGCTTGCACAATGTTTTGTGGGAGGAAACCAGAATCTCCAGAAGAAACCCACACAGATATGGGGGGATGGTGCAAACTCCACATAGACAGTTGCCTGAGGGTGGAACTGAACCTGGAAGCATGGCGCTGTGTGATCCATTGTGTCACTGTACCACCCATGAGGCAACGTGCTGCCCCACTGTTGGGGGATATCTTTCTACAGGATGGTCTTCAGTATTGCCCACATCCAGGTAGGGAGAGAGAGCCAGTGAGCCAACTAGGAGGTGCACAAAAAATGCTGTGGAAATTAAACTTCTGTCAGACTTGCACAGGGAAACTCGAGACTGACTGGAACGTTTTAGTCGGATTCTTTGAATTACTCATAAAAAGACTCCTGCTGTGTCAAACTTGCCTCTCTGTGAAACGGCGAGTCCTGCCATCCTGAGTCTATTTGGTAAACATGGCTGACACTAGGGTTGGAAATGGGAAACCAGCATGCTGTTGTTTTTTGAGCTCCATGAGTCCCCGATCTTGACTTCAGTGGAAAATTTCACCCCTGAGTTTCTGCGGTCCTGGGAAATCTGACTCGCAGACTCATTAAAGTGAGTTTGAATTCATTGGATCATTAGAGATGTGCTGGTTTTGCAATGATTGTAAAAGTAATGAGTACTGCTGATACGTGGTTCTGGATAACTGCACAGTCCTGAAGAAGGGTTATACCTGAAACGTTGACTTGTACTGAAACGTTGACTTCTCCACATCCTGATGCTGTAGTGGTTGCTGTATTCTTCCAGCCACCTGCCTGTCTATGTTGTTTGGATGGCTGGTTTGCAATGCAGAGTGCATGGTTCAAGGTTACCGTGAAAAACTTCCCTTCTCAATCTCTCCTCTTGCCTGAAGCATGGTGACCCTCAGATTAAACCACCATCAGTCATCTCTCTCTCTCTCTCTCTCTCTATCTCTCTCTCTCGTGAGAGAGCAGTCCTATGGTCTGGTATGTCTATGGCAACCTTCACCTTTGTTTTAACATAGAGCATACTGGGTGAAGGATATTTGGGAAACTGGGTTTAGGGTGGGTACTGTTGTCCAAATTGAAGTGACAGGGTAATATGGAGTGACAACAGGGGATTGTGAGAGGCAAGACTAATGTTATTTTGCTAAATGATGTTCAGGGCTTTGTTATTGTCTTCGCAAGCCAAGTTAGACTGTCGAACTGGTTCATCTCTGTACCTAAACTCCCTTCACAATCCATCATGGCCCATGGAATACAGTGTGAGCCCAAAGCCCTGTGTGGGAAAATGAAAATGACATCACATGTGGGTTGTCTGCATTTTACCGGGTATAAAGTGTACAGGTAGGACTTTCCTGAACTTGGATGAAATTTTAACATAGAGAATGAGAAAGAAATGAAGTTTTATGGAGAGTGAGCTCTAGAGAATGAATTTTAGAGGCAGACCTATTCTACATGGTCCCTATTCCTGATGAAGGGCTTTTGTCTGAAATGTCGATTTTCCTGCTCCTCGGATGCTGCCAGACTTGTTGCGCTTTTCCAGTACCACTCTGATCTATTCTAGGAGAGGGCAACTGAAAGACTTGGAGAATATGAGAGGGATAATGAGCTAAGGTCAGATTTAGTAAGTGCTATACATAGAGACAGGCACAGAGCAGATATTGAGAAATGACAAACAGGAAGTTTTGGAGAAGGGAGATGGAGAAAGAATAGGAAAGAAGAAGAGATGGAGAGAGAGAGACAATGATTTACACAGAATGGAAAATACTAATTGCTGGTGTTCTTTGTTTTGTTTTATCATCACAATACTTCGATCGAAAACTTTCGAGATGGTGACAGCCACAGACTCAGGTTCACCAAGTTTTAAGATGGACGGTGAAGAGCAGAACCGACAGAGAGCAGCTATCAGCCTTCTGAAAGTGACATGTGATGTGTATGTGCTGTCAAGAGTTTGTGGTTCATGAACATTTGATATGAATGTATCACAACTGTGCCGCTTTCTGTGGATTTGAAAGTGCTAAATGTCATCATATGCCCGACAGGATGGCAACTCCCCTCCCACAGAGGATCCCTGCTAATGTCAATGAGGACGTTTAGAGTGAAATGTTTGATTTTCCTTCACTAGGCTTTAGCACATAGAGTCCTGAGCCTCTACTCCATTCTGTCTTGCTGCCCCAGGGGAGTCAGTGAGAGTTGACGGCAGTCAGTATACATTCTATGCCAGATGTTGGCAGGAGAGAGCTGGCCAAAACAGAGAAGAAAGCTGTATTTATATTGTCTCTTTTAAAGTTGGAAATCTCAACTTAATTACAGGAACATAATCAGACAAAATTAACACAAGTTAAGGAGAAAGGCATTCTAGGGAATTTTCTTCCCTGGAAAGTAGTGGAGGTTTAAATTTAGTCAAGGTAGAGTTAGATAATGCTTACTTTTATAGACAAGAGAATCTGGCACTGTTGCTCTGTAAACGCGGAACTCTCTCCAGCACTATGTGGTTGAGGCTAACTGCAAAGATACATTTAAGATGAAACTTTGTAAAAATATGATGGAGAACACATAGAAGTTTTTCTTGAAAAGGTGAATTGGAAGTAGACTGGGGAAAGACTACCGCAGAGGAGATCTTAGACTGGTGGCCTGTTTTTGTGCTGGAAACTCTGTTCAACTGCAGTTCTCCAGGGCTCATCCTATTCTTCAACTACAAGTCTAGACAGCAAGTGCCAATTTATTCAACTGTGAGAACTGTCATTTATATACAAATCCAGTCTTTCACTATCTCTCCCTGTAGTATCTGCACACACAATTTCCATGAGGGGTGAGACAGAAGAAGGATCAAATGCAGAAGCCCTGACAGAGTCTGTTGAGAGTGTGGTGCTGGAACAGCACAGCAGATCAGGCAGCATCCGAGGAGCAGGAGAATAGATGTTTTGCGCAAAAGCCCTTCATCAGGAATCATTCCTGATGAAGGGCTTATGCCTGAAACATGGATTCTCCTGCTCCTCGGATGCTGCCTGACCTGCTGTGCTTTTCCAGCACCACTTTCTTGACTCTGATCTCCAGCATCTGCAGTCCTCACTTTCTCCTGGCAGACTCTGTACCCCATTGTACATAAACCAATTTCAAATCCTCTACCAGCACTCCCTCTGAGACTAGCAACTTATCACTAACTGATTATGAACTCTGGGATGTCTGTGTTATACATGACTCTGCACGATACCTTAAAGTTTTAGTAGCACAGAACTCTGGTGTAGTGTTAGCTGCATATAATTAATTCTGATTGCATCAGATACCTTGTTCCCATGAAAGCTGTATAACGGCTGCTTATAAACAAGATTTCAGACCTTCATAAACAATGCTTCAGTAAAATGAACAGCAGCAACATGTGCATTGAAGAATTTTTAATCTCACTGTCTACTCTCTACTCACTAACAATGGAGGGATACTGCAGTCTTAGGACTGGAGTTACATCTATTCAGTGAAGATGTAACTCTAATGCACATAATACTAGGATATTCCATGAGCAATGTGGAGTTGCATTAATGCAGGAATGGACGATTAATAATCAGACGATTATTCACCACGAGTTGGTTTACTTCACTGATAGTATGGTGCTGTAATGCATTTAGTAACAAATTGTACATAATCAGTGGAGACTTCTATGACCACAACCTCCACATCACTGCTTTGTCCATTGATATAGATTTTCTGAGGGCCATCTTTACTGTAAAAAGATTCAGAACTCAAGGGGTAATTAGCCTCCTGTGAATCTCTGTCTGCTGGAGTGACTCAGGAGGGTTATGCTGAAAGTAAACACGTGAAGAATCCAGTTAGTTCAGCCTTGTTTTATCTGCTCACAAAAAGGGGTCAAGAATATACAAGCTTGACTTTACACTCTGCACAAAGTACAGCAGGCACTGGGGAGGCCGAGGTCAGCGTGTTGATGCAGAGGTTAGTATCAGATTGGTACTTTCTGTGAAAGGCAAGTGAGCAAAGGGAGTGATTGCAAAGTAAGATCTAAATGTGAGTAATTTATATTCTTATTTAAAGGAAATGCTCAAGTCATTCGAAACCAGCAATTACCCCTTGGAATGTTTAAATTCTCCTCCCAGCAGGTGAGGACTCTTTAACAAAGAATCTCTGACTGCACATGGCTGGCTTAAGTTCCATCATTAGTGTGTGTGTGTGTGTGTGTGTGTGTGTGTGTGTGTGTGTGTGTGTGTGTGTGTGTGTGTGTGTGTGTGTGTGTGTGGGTCTGTCTGTCTGTATGTGTGTGTGTGTGTGTGTGTGTGTGTGTCTGTGTCTGTGTCGGTCTGTCTGTCTGTATGTGTGTGTGTGTGTGTGTGTGTATCTGTCTGTCTGTGTGTGTATGTTTCTGTGTGTGTGTGTGTATGTACACACTTCTGGATCTTTATCTCTTTCTCTCTGTGCATATGTGTGTCTTTGTAAATCATGCAATCCCTGCACAGAATCTCTACAGTGTGGAAACAGGCCCTTTGGTCCAACAAGTCCACACCGAACCTCCTAACAGTAACCCACCCAGACCCATTCCCCTATCATATGACTTGACATTTACCCCTGACTAATGCATCTAACTTACACATCCCTGAACACTATGGGCAGTTTAGCATGGCTAATTTACCTAACCTGCACATCTTTGGATTGTGGGTGGATACCGGAGCACCTGGAGGAAACCCATACAGACACAGGGAGAATATACAACCTCCACATGGGCAGTCGCCAAGGTTGGAATTGAACACAGGTCCCTGGCGTTGTGAGGCAGCAGTGCTCACTGTGCCATTGTAAGGATGTTTATCTGTCAGTCTGTGTCTTTGTGTTGGTGTGTGTACGTTTCTGATACTTTATTTGAGCTCATTGCAGTTCTCTGCCTGAATCACTTTCCTCCTATTCTAATTATCTTCAAAAATCTCCTAGAAAGCCTGATCTTTCAGTTCTATTCTTCCTCCTTGTTCTTGTGTGCAGACTGCCATTCCGATTTGTACAGCTCACGAATATTGAATTGATGCAACTTATTGTGTGTGTATCTAGCTGAGTGTATCTATCTCTGTCTGCCTTTCAATCAATGTGACCTTGTGTGTGTGCAGCTGTTTATTTTTGTGCTGCATGTGGGAATGCGTGTATGTGTGTCTGAGTGCATACATGTGGATATTTCTGTTTGGGTGTGTAAGTGTGGGCATGTGTATGCACGTGTGTGTGGATGCATATGTGTGTGTGTGTGTGTGTGTTTATATGTGTAGGTGTGACCGAATGTGTGGCCATGTGTGTGTGTAGATATGTGTATGAGTGTGACCATGCGTGGTTAGCTCGGTGTGTGAGAGTATGGCCATGTGTGTTTGTATGTGTGTGTGTGTGTGTGTGTGTGTGTGTGTGTGTGTGTGTGTGTGTGTGTGTGTGTGTGTGTGTGTGTCTATTATTACTCACCCAGCCCATGCTGCCTCCATCGGGATATGTAGACCACATTGAGGCAGTGAGCAAATAAATATCTGCTAACTAACACAAAATCTTCACCAGGACATTTCCATTCAGATGCTGGCTCTCTTGTCTAACCGATTGCTCAATTAATACAGGATGATTGTTCTATTAGGGTTAGTTTTCGGCAATGCATCTGTCCTCAGGACCTCACCTGAGGCATCCTGAACTCACTTTCCCTGGCAGCTCTCCAAGTGTCAGAGAGAAGAGTGTTTCATCCTGTGTATGTGCTGGATTGCAGCCAAGATCCCCAAGGCCAGTTACATCCCTCCACGGAGAGAGGAGACTTTCACTGCATCTGTCTCAGTTGGCCAGAAGCCGAGGTGTTGTCGTTGAAAGGATAGAGGGACTGTACCAGTCATTTACATCACACAGAGAGAGGAGGCAGCTCGCATCCATCTGTCTGAGGAACTGAGCCAGATTGATGAATGGGCAGTCTTGAAAGCCAGTGTCCCGCCTCGATCTGTGTCTGACCTCCGCCTTCATTCCTGTCACCTTGTGTTTGCACAGTCAATCACATTTCACACCTGTCTGGGACTGCAACATCAACTGAAATCATTAAGAACATTTTCAATTAGAAAATTTAGTTAACAGAACCTGGATTCTGTACTGCATCTGTACTGGCACGCTGTCTGATACAGGAAATATCAGGCATCAGCGCTGACTTTATATCTGAATCTGTTAGGGATATAAGGGAAACATTGGCAGCGATTGTAGGGATTGCTGTGAATTCTGGAATTCTGAGCTGGATTGTTCAGGGGGAGCTGTGCATTGTGTGTGAGCTCCATTTTGGGAAGTATCAGGCAACACATTGTAGTGATGTAACAGAGAAAGTCCTTGGTTTGGGGCAGAAACAATACAGAAATCACTTTTGTCTTTCCTTTGTGGCTCAGAACGTTTTGTGAAGGCTGTCTCTTGTTTGTAAAATTGATCATAGACTGTGGTAAGACAGAATGGAAGTGACTGCCAGTATGTTCAGCTTCAACCTCCACCAGTCTATCTCTGAGTCAACACCAGAGCTGTATTGGATTGAGGAGCTAAATTATAGCATACCATAACCTTCTCAAGGACAATGAAATCTGGGCAATAAATGTTGACCTTGTCAGCAGTGCCCATATCTCGTGAACAAAAGAAAATGATAATTAAGCTGAATGCCCAGTGCAGGATTTGGACATTTAAATAATAATGTGCCTGGGAGAATCAACAAACAGCTGTATATAGGCTGCTGCAACATGATGAGGGCAGATATTAACTGCAAAACAGGTGAACTCTGAGACCAGGGATCACTGTTGTCAAGAGGTTAAGTGAGAGAACAAGTGCTCGTATATCCAACCCTGCTGCCTACGTAATGGTGCTGTTGTATCTGTAGCCCTCTACTCCCCGCCAGTGTGTCACTGTTAACTGGGATATGTTGTCTATGTGCAATAATGTGGAGGTTGGTTGTGATAAACTGTCACATTTTAACGGGCTTGTTATTTTTACTTACTGTGTTAAACATAAGTATATCCTGGTACATCCTGTACATATGTCAAATGCACAAACCTTTGGTTGTCAGTTAATCAGTTAGAGTTGATGATGATGATGATGATGATGCTGTGTGGTGAGATGATTAATGGATCCGATTGGGCACTGTGGCTCAAACATGATATATACCTCGAATTGACATTTGGCACCAAGTAAGCAGACTATGGCAGATTGGTGATCCTGTATCTTTTCCAAGTTTCTCTGTGTTTGGGACATATTGAGTTCTATTCCAGATAAACATGTGGGTTAGTAGCACACGCAGGTCACTGAGCCAATCTGATATTCCGGAAGATCATTATTACTCCATAATCCCAGCTACCTCCAATAATGTTGCACCACGTTTTCACCAAGAACCCATCAACTGTGCCTTAAGAATGGTCAAAGAATCCGTGTCCACCTGCCTTTTGGGGAAGAATGTTCCAAAACCACTCAACCCTGTGAGAGCAAAGGTTTCTTCTCATCTGTCTTCAATGGGCGAACTCTTCTTTTCAAAGACAGAGCCCTTGTCTTTGATTCTCCATCAAGAGAAAGCATCTTTTCAATATCCATACTTTGAAGACACCTCAGAATCCTTCTTGTTTCAATCAATTAGCCCATTACTCTTCTAAATCCCAAAAGAGGATTCTGGATTAGAGTGGTGCTGGAAAAGCACAGCAGTTCAGGCAATATCCTGCTCCTCGGAAGCTGCTTGAACTGCTATGCTTTTCCGGCATCACTCTAATCCAGAATCTGGTTTTCAACATCTGCAGTCATTATTTTTACCCCACCAAATCCCAGAAGATACAAACGTAGCCTGTCTTATCTTTCCTCATTAAACAACATACCTGTTCCAGGTATTTTTCTGGGAAACATTTTCTGATCTGCTTCCATCATTTACATTCTTCCTTAAATAAAGAGACCAACACTGAAGGTGATATTCTAGATGTGGTCTAACCAATGCCCTGTATAACTGAAGCATAACCTTCCAACTTTTGTATTCAATCCCTTTGCATTGATCAATAACACTCAAATAACTTTCCAAAATACTTACTGTACCTGCATTCTGTACTAAGCTCCAGTGATTCAAGCACCATGGTGCTCAGACCACTCTTCCCACACACCCTGCATCTCAGAGAGCTACAATTTCTTATTATTCCTACCACCAAAGTTGACAGCTTCACACTTTCCCATATCCTACTTGCCAGATCTTTGCCCACTTAACCCATCTGTATCCACCTTATTTACTCATCACAACTTTTTTTCCGACCAAATTGTGTCATCAGCTAATTTAGCAACCATACCTCTATCCTTTCATCCAAGTCATTTAGATAGATAGTAAAAGGTTGTGCCCTAATCCCTGTAGCACCTGTTATGTCACCTGCCAATCTGAAAAATAGACAAATTTATGCCTAGTCTGTGGCCTTTGGTAGCTAAAAAATGCTGTATCCATGCCAATATGTTATCCTTCAACTACATCATGAGCTTTTAATTTATTTTAAATGAGATGCACTCTATGCCATATATTGGTGTACATCTCATAGAGTCATAGAGATGTACAGCACGGAAACAGATCCTTCGGTCCAACTTGTCCATGCCGACCAGATATCCTACCTAATCTAGTCCCATTTGCCAGCACTTGGCCCATATCCCTGTAAACCCTTCCTATTCATATACCCATCCAGATGCCTTTTAAATGTTGCAATTGTACCAGCCTCCATCACTTCCTCTAGCAACTCATTCCCATACACGTACCACCCTCTGCATGAAAAAGTTTCCCCTTAAGTCCCTTTTATATCTTTCCCCTCACACCCTAAACCAATTCCCTCTAGTTCTGGACTCCCCAACCCAGAGAAAAAAACCTTGCCTATTTATCCTATTCATGCCCCTCATGATTTTATAAACCTCTATAAGGTCACCCCTCGGCCTCCGACGCTCCAGGGAACTTCCCCGCTCTATTTAATTGTTTCCTAAAAGTTGACACATAGTCCAAATATGTGATCCCTGAATTCTGACTTACCACTTTCTCCTTAATCAATCTTAGTAGTCCTCTCACTTCATGCCTCAAAACTAATTCAAATTGACTGAATTTGGTCAATTAATGTGGTGCATCTCTAATCGCAAAAAAGTACAAATGTAATTCCCTTATCATCTGGATAGTCTTGACTATAAGGCCCTCAATGTGGTCTTTAATGTCTAATGCCAACTTTCTCGCATTCCATGTGACTCAGGGTGGTATGGAGTAGTCCAGGCTAGTAAAAATGTTTTTGTCGTTTTAGTTTGGGTTTATTTTACCCCTAAATGACTCCCTACTGGTAGTTCATGCGCCACTCGCAACACCTTCTTTCTGTAACCCACTGGCAATACAATTTGATGAACTTCTGCCAATTTTTCAATTGCCTGAATATGCGATGTTCTCCATTTCCTTAGTAAGACATCATTTCAAAGGTAGTAGCATTCAGGGATACATTCAGATTCTTTTTTCCATGTATGCCCTTTGATACAATTGTTTTAAACTTTCATCTTTCTGCTGTAACTCAGTTCATTTATCATCTGTGTCTGCTTTATCATCTATCTGCTCCTGTTTTGTGCTAACCATCTGATCGAACAGGGTTTCTGCTAATTCCACTTTAACTTTCTTATCTGTTCTCTTTGATCTCTTATGTTTCAACTGGTTATTTTGTGACCTTGTTACCACACAGTGGGGAAAAATCCCAGGATATGTGTCCTGCAACAGTTCAGTTGCCTGGGTTTCCACTAGCTTTTCCACTAGCACTCCTAATGGTGAATCAGCTATATGGTTAGCAAGGACACATTGTATTCCTGGAGCTGAGAGTTTGTCCAGTATTCCTACCAAGACCTCTCCACTCTTCACTGATCACTCCAACCTCACTCTACATCATTGAACACTTCTTGTCTCACCATGAATTCCCATTACTAATACTGGCAATAAGCCTTCAGAGGTACATATTTCCTCAACTTTCACCATCAAAGATCCTGTATCTCTTAATATTGTAACCTCTATACCTGCTGCTCCTGGAATAAAATTTACTTTGGCAGGTATATGGTTTAAGAGTATCTGGCACTTCCTCCTTAACCAACCTCTGACCAGCTTGTTCATTTTGGTAAAGCTTTCTAGCCTCCACAATGCTTTCTGTTACCACTCCAACAAAACTCACTGGTTTATCCTTTTTTCCTACATCTTGCTTCCCATTACTTTTCTTAACCCACCAACACTGTGATTTATTGCAGTGAAAACACCAGAACTTTTTAACTTCTCTTTCCCCCTCAAGGGTTTCCTTTTTACCCTGTGGTGTTATTCTTGTGATCTTCACCGAGATCTACCTTTTGCTTTCCATGTGAGGATTTCTCTTTTCCCCAATTTCTATCCCTCACGGATTGAAATTAATTTTGGAAACCAAACTTTGACTTATGGACCAACTCAGAACCATCAGCCACTTCAGCTGCTAATCTGGCTGTTTTAACTCTTTGCTCTTCCACATGCATTTGCACTTCAAAGTGAATTTTTGAACTCCTCCAAAATAATCGTCTCTCTAAGAGCTTCATAGATTTGCTCTATTTTTAATCCCCTTATCCACCTACCAAAATTATTTTGTTTGATCCTTTCAAACTCAATGTAGGTTTGACCAAGGTCCCTCTTTAGATTCCTGAAACATTGCCTGCAGGTTTCTTGCACAAGCTCAGATACACTTAAAATGGCTTTCTTTATCTCCTCATACACCCAGATACCTCCTCTGATAATGATGCAAATACCTCACTAACTCAACCTACAAGTTTTGTTTAGATCAACAAATCCCACATGGTCACTGGCACTGCATTTGTTTAGCCACCTTTTCAAATGAAATGAAAAAGGCTTCCACATCCATCTCATCAAATTGAGGCAATGCTTGAATTATTTAAACAGTTTCTCACCAGGCTTTTGGCTCCCATGGGTTTGCTGATCCTCACTTTGTTGCTCACTGAGCTTACCTTCAGCCTTCATCTGCACCCCTTTAAGCTGATTTTTCTGTCCAAATGCCAATTTCTGAAGTTCAAACTCCCTCTCGTTCTTCCTTTCCTCTCTCTCATTTTCTCACTTCTCTCTCTTCTTTCTTCCTCTCTCTTTTTCTTGTCGTTTTGCTAAAACAATACATTTTTTTCTCTCTCCTCTGCTTGTAATCATAATTCAAACCACTTCATTTCTGTTGCCCTTTCCTTGTCTTTTGCCTCTTTCTGCTTCATTTTCAATTGAATTTTAGCCATCTTTAAAGATTCGGGTGGTGTTTCCAGCAAATGTAAATGTTGAGCTATTGCTGGAATTATCTCTCCTTTCCTCACGGAAGGAGGCAGCTCCAACCCCCAGCTTGTCTGCTAATTCCAGCAGCTTAGCTTTAATCACCTTTTGTAAAACCCCCAAGGTCACTTCTTCCACCCCCAGAAAACTCTAGGTGACTGAAAGAGCCATTGCTATCCCAAGCACAGCTTAAACCCAACTGAATTCAACACGTGAAACAAAAGATACTATCACTCACAGCCTTCGAGTCCAGCACTCCTAGGCCCAATCCCGCAAAGAGGCCCAATCTGATACGGGCCAGACATTTCAAGAAAGTAGCCCAAACCCTAACTTTGCTTGTTTTATTCAGCAAGTTTAGATGGATATTCCAGGACTGGTGCAGCTGGCCCAACCAATTAGTTTTAAACAAAACCGAATGCATTTGCATGTTTACTGAATGAAACAGAAACAGATGAGAACAGAGTACCGAGTAACTTAAACTCGCAGAAAACCCAACAGATTGTTCCCAACTTAGTGATGCTTTTCCAAATACTTGCAATAATTTCCATGAACACCCCTTGGCAAAAAAGGAAAAATCAAACCTAGCCTCCAACAGGAGAGAGGTCAGAGAGAGAGAGAGATAGGGTCAGCATGGACCTGCTTCTTTGGGTCCAGCAGGTTCACAACTGGCTGCTTGCTAAAACCAAACCAAAAAACCCAAATCAGAGAAAAGCTGAGCTAGGAGAACTGGCCAGTCCCCTTTCATTGTAGGAGTATTTTTTTGAAAACTTAAAAGCTTCTCCAAATCGATCAACTCCAGACATTTTAGAAAATGTGTCTTTACGACTTCTTGAAAAAGAACAAGGACAACATAACCTTGTTAAAGGAGCAGCATCATCATAATATTTTCTATGACCTCTGGCACGTGTTCTTCTGTAATATGAACTGTTGTCAAAACATCAATATTTATTTCCCTGAGTTTTCTAGCCTCTGTGGTACATGCTTCACTCTAGAGGTTTCAGTGCATATTTAACAACTCTTTTCTTCTAGCTAAATCTCTTCTACCTCATCTTATATTGATGGCCCTTCAACCTAGGATACTAAAAATAGCAAGTTTTCATCCACTGTGTTCCATCCCTTCAGAATTTTAATGCCTTTATGAATGGCATTGGAACCCAACAAATGCTGGTCCAGTTTTCTCAAGTCTGTCTGCATTTGCCTTTCATCATACCAATTAGTGTTTTGTGAATCTGTATGTTAAATTCTCGCTATTACTTGAACATTAATCCTCTAAAGTGTGTTCAAATCTGGTTGTACTGAAGGTTTGTATAGATTCACCATTGCATCTGAACTTTTATATTCTGTCGTTTGCCACAAACCAGTATTCCATTAGCTTTTATTTATGTCCTTTCTCTGCTTAAGTGCATTAAGCATTTTAAATGTCTTGTGAATCTGAACCACAAATCCTTCTGCTTTTCCATATCATACAGGCTTCAATAGTTTCACATGTATTTATGACTTTTCTCTTAACCAAAGTGTACTATTTCACACATTTTGACATTGAATTCCATCTGCCACTTTAGGCAAATTATTATTATGCTCTAGCAGCTTTTGTTGATCCCCTAAATGATTTAGTGTGCCTCTTACTTCAGTATCAGCTGCATGCTTCAGACATCGAACAGAAGTAAGCAACCCATTGAGACATTGCTGCCCTCACTCCAGCCACTGTCAGATTGCCCTACATCCTACTGTATATATCCTTCTTTCTGGCCAGTATGAGCTCTTCCCACATTCTGGACCCGTTCATTTTTTCAGAGACTTTGCGTGGCACCTTTTCAAAAGTTTTCTGAGCGTCCATGTGAATGTGTACGGCATGTCCCCACCTTCTTTCCCCTCCCCCCCCCACTCCCCAATCTACTATAATTGTCAGTCTTCAGATAACCTGAATAGGCTTCTAATTAGTTCTTTTCATTGAGATGATTTAGTGAGTTCAACTTTAATTGAGAATTCCATACTTTGCACTTTTACAAATATTAAACTGTTGACCTCTAATTACTTGAACTTGCTTCACCTTAATTAAAAGTGGCCATTCACCAGTTCTCCAGGACAATTCCATTTTCAACAAGGGCCTGAAAAATAATGTGATATATTTCTTTGCACATTTTTCTCAATATATCTTGGCTATATTGTTTCAGAGTCAGGCACATTGTCCTCCATTACCTTAACGACTACTTTCCTTCAGACTTATTAAAAATGTACTGACAGCATGCATACACAAGCTGGACTGCAGCAGCTCAAGTTGGGAAATTAGGAATGAACAAAACATCCTGACCTTGTCAATGTCACTCACATCTCATCAACAAATAGGGGGACAAAAAACCTCATTCTGCTTTAAACCACTTTAAGATTTCTTCCCTAATATCTTTACTTTTTGTAAAAATTGAAGCAAAGTACAAGTGAAGCATTTCATTTATCTTCTGTTAACTTACTATCCTCTCCTCTCCAGGGCTCCACCACGCATTTAACAACTCTTCTTACTGATCTCATATTGTTCTGTTTATGATGCTGTCCTCGTCCTCCCCCTTGCTTCTCTTATCTTTCAACTCCTTACCTCATTTTCTTGTATTCTCGCTTATATTTATTATTTTTATCTTATCTATGCACCACATATGCCCTTTTCATCAATTTTCGTTGGATTCTAGCATTATTATTTATCCACGTCATGAAGAATAAAGGCATTTTAAGGTACTCATTTCACAACTTTGTAATCTCCTTTTTGATAATATCTCAATGTTGATCTATAGTCCTTGTGCCAATTTCTCTTCCCACTTCACTTTAGCTGACTCACTACTGACTTCCTAAAGTCTTCTCACTTCCAGTTTGGTTATCTTGCTATGATTAACTTTAACCCTTTTTACTTTAACCTTCTGATCTTCGTTATTGTGCCCATTTTTTAAAAAATATATTTTTATTGAAAAAATAAATTTGTTAATATTACAGCAAATACAAAATAATATATCACCAATTGGGAGATGCCCCCTCAGATGAGTTCAATTGACTCTGCAGGGTGTGGGAGAGAGAGTTGGTGTTGAAGTTTCCTCAGAGACATGGGGAGATATTTGGGAAAACGCAAGAAAGATACCAATTTGTAAGAGGACCCATGCCTTACAGTTGAAGATTCTCCAGAGTCCACTTGGCCCCGGACCATTTGTCAAAATTTAAATCAGGGATATCTTCAACGTGTAATGTCTGTATGAGCACTCTTACCCATTGTGGCCACTGTTAATTTGTCTCTGTGATCTAATTCATTCCTGGATGTAGGTTTGCTCACTGAGCTGGAAGATTCATTTCCAATGTAGTGTTTGTTACAGTCCTTGCACAGTGTTTTGTAAATGACATTAGTTGTGCTAACACTACATTGGACAAACAGGCAGAAAACTAGCCACCAGGATACATGAACGCCAACTAACCACAAAAAGACGTGATCCTCTGTCACTAATATCCTTACATACAGATAAGGAACGATGCCTCTTCGACTGGGACAATACATTCACCCTCGGACAAGCCAAACCAAGACACACACGAGAGTTCCTAGAAGCATGGCATTCCAACCGGAACTCTATCAACAAACACATCAAGTTAGACCCCATCTACCACCACCAGAGAAAAGGAACAGGAAGTGACTTCACCACAAGAAATAACATCACCAATGCAAAGAAACCCAAATATATAAATAGAAAGCAGGAATTTTCTGCATTGTTTCGCCTGAAGCCCACTGAAGATGTTACCTAATAGGGCAACGAAACATCTGGAAATGAACCTTACAGCTCAGCGAGCAAACCTACATCCAAAACCCCAACCTGAGCTAAAATCTTATCAAAACTAATTCATCCCTCTTTACTAAGTCTGAAGGAACATTTCTCCCAATGTCAGTGTGAGAACAATCTGTTGTCTTGCTCATCACAAGAGTCATTCTAAGAGTGAACCTGGGTTTTTTTTCGTGGAAGGATAAATCAGGATGCAATTTTTAAAAATATCTGTTTTTCTAATCAACCTGTTCAGATATGTTATTTACTCAAAGCAGGAGTCCCTCTGTCTACCATCACTGGTTATCTGTAATTCATAATTCAATACAAACTCCAAACTGCTCTCTCCCCTCCTCAGTAAAAACCAGCCCTTTTATTTTTGAAAATTCCATCACTAATCACAAATTACAAGAACTGCCTACCAGGATCTGTATAACAATGATAAAAATAAAACAAAATGGTGGGGAAAATAAGGGTGGGACTAGATCAAAATGGTATTGATTTGCATGATTGATGGGCAACTTTATAAAAGGAAAGCCCTTTTTCCATATCCAGAAATGCTCTCCCTATTTTTTTTTTCCCTATCATCTGTGGTATTTTTTCAGCTATTAACCACCACCAGTAAATTACCCATATTTTCCAATGGGTTAATTTATATCCGAGGCCTGTTAAGTGCAATGCAACCTATTAAAGGTAGGGAGGGGGTGAGGTGGCTTCAAACAAAGTGGAGTTGCAAGGGGAGATAAAGCATTCAAACTCCCCCAAAACAAACCTTTTCTTAGTTTTTCTCTTTTTTTTATATTCAGAAGCTCTTACACATAACTCAATGTTTCTTCTAATTCCCCCATCACGAAATTACCATGACTTTTCTTTGATTTTGGCTATTAACCTCCATCAGTAAATCACCTGTGTAGCCAATTAGATAATTACATGCAAGGCCTGTTAAGGGCAAAGCCATCCAAACTAAGTGAGGGAGAGGGAGAGAAATTAAATTAAATTGGAGCTGGGAGGGGTAAATAAAGCCCTCTATCCTATAAAAACAGCCTTTATCTAAATGCTCTAATGAGCATCAGCTAATTTTAAAAAAATCATCTTTGATACGTTCCTTCTTAACTCTCTTTTGGCACAGTGGTAGTGTTTCATTCACTGGTCATGATTCAAGTCGCACCAGTTCCAGACTTGTGTAATAACATCTCTAAATGGGTTGATTAGAAAAATAGGTTAAATTAAAGCAAACACTTCAGTTGAGGGTCCTCTTGTGAGGCAGCAGTAGTGTCTCTACTCCTGAACCAGGAAGCCTGGGTTCAAGTCCCACCTGCTGCAGGGGTGTGTAATAAAATCCCTGAACAGGTTGATTAGAAAAATAGATCTTTTTAAAAAATTGCATCCTGGTTCATCCTTCCATAAAACAAATTCAGCTTCATTTTTAGAAGTGGTAGCGTCCTCACCTCTGAGCCAGGAGGCCTAGATTCAAGTTCCACCTGGTCAAGAGTGCTGTTATAACACATCTGAACAGGTTGATGCAAAATATCTGTCCTGGTTCATTTTAGGAGGGCTCATGTGGTGCAGGGGTCGTGCCCTTATCCCTGGACCAGGAGGAAGGGTCCAAGCCATGTCTACTCCAGAGGAGTGCAATAACATCACTGAGCTGGTTGACTAGAAAACATTCAAGATTCGTTCATAAAGGGATCATTATGTACAATATTGTCAGAAACTTCACGGAAGATTCAGGCCTTCTTTTTGACTTCTTTTATGAACTCACATTCATTCTCAAACAATGAACGAATCATTTAAAATCTCAGTGAACAGAGGTTCTGTTATTCTACTAAAGAGGCAATCCATTTTTAATTCTGATGGTATAGCATTCTCTCTTTCAACAAGATTGACAGCTTCCACCTTTCTTCATTATTCTGACCAACCAGAAGATATTATCACCTGCCTAGTTTGTCTAGTTCTATGTGTTTATGGTAGAGGAACTATTCTGTTGATGGAGGAAGTGAGGGATGGACAATAGAGAGGTCTTCAGTTGTACTGTAGATGGGTGGGGCAGTTATGTGCATTGTTCAGTGAGTTTGCTCTAGAGGGCAGTATCTAGCAATGCAGCAGAGAAGAGGCACTGGTTTGAGATTTGCCAGTGGAGGATACTGTTCTGCTGTGAGAGAAAACACAGAGAATTTTAATTCTGTTTGAATGTAAATCCTTGTCAGTGATGATTGAGGCACAGGCATGGATGAATGTCTGCTGGTTTCTGTAGAAACTCAGAGCTGCAATGCAGATGGTAATGGGAACATCAGTCACATGGACAGGAATTGTGACCTGACAATAGAAACAACAGAATGTCTTGAAAGAACCAAGAACGTGTTGCTTCTGAGGAGAGCTGTGCTCAAAGTGCCTCCCTCTACTTGAGCTTCAATTGTTTTCGATCAGTCCCAACGGGATGTCTGTGAAGTGATGATTCCCCAAACACTTCATCATAAAGTGCAGATTCCCTTAAAGCTATCAAGAAAATGACTTCTCGTGTAGATTTGGCAAGGACAATACAACAAAATCTTGGTGCCCTTGTGGTGCAGTGATAGTGTCCCTATAGGACACCCAGATTCAAATCCCACCTGCTCCAGAGGTGTGTAATAACATCTCTGAAAACTTGATTAGGAAAATATCGACAACAAAATCTTGCCTGGAATGGAAAATACTGGAAATATTTGACAGAACTTGGCAGCATTGTACGAAAAATAGTCACTAGGGAACCTTCAATTTGATTCAATCTATTCTGATGATGGACCCAAATTGAAAAGTCATCCATTTGGTCTCTTGGTCAGTTTTGATTGAGCTGCTATCTATTTGGTTTCATTCCCATTGCGGGCGCTGCAGAGTGGTGGACTTGAGATACATTGGCAGACTGAGCTCTGAATGCAGCTGCTCCGGCACCTCATCACATGCTGTGGAGCCAAAGCGTAGAAGTGGTGGTGGTTGGTGGTCATGTAATAATTGCATAAAGGTGGTGACCTTTCCTGTAGAGCTTGCTGCGCGCCCATATAAGAGAGCTCCCTACTCCCAATAAATGTTACCTGCTCATGAGCCACTCCCCAAACAATATAATTGTTAGGTACAGGGAGAAGGGCTTTCTCCCCCTCAAGCCAAATCTGCCCTTCAGTAGGGTCATGGTGAGCAGATTATGGCCCTAATTACACTTTACTGCTTCTGCCCCCGCATCCCCCCAACCAATAATCTTAAGGTTTCTTTGTTGTTCCAAAATCTAAGTCAGCCGCCATGCTCTGAGATTAACAGAACTCTTCTGAGAGAAAAACAACATGTTCACCCAAACTCAGTCTTAAATAGACGGCCCCTACTTTTTAAACAGCATGCCTAGTATCTCTGTGGCATGCAGATTATCCTTTGTAGCTCAATCATTGGTTGATGGGATAGATTCATCAATCCACGCTTCACCAAGTTGAACCACTATTACTTTAATGTTGGATATTTAATCTCAACAATCAGAGCAGAGTCTTCTATTTGATTCTCAGTCACTAATTGACACACTTCAATCAGAGGCTGCATTTAAACATGTCAAGCCTAGTTTATTCCACTGCTCCCAATACTTATTTGGCCTGTGATATAAAAACCAGAATTAACTGGAAGAAAGTGAACACAGATTTCAGCATCCTCTGACACTGGGCAGATTAGGCGCAATTTCATTTGGGGGGATAGGGGAGGGCAGTGGGGGGGGGGGGGGGGGTGGAAACGGGACACTGCTTCAGATGATGTGTACACTCTCCAAATGAGGTAATTGAGTTGGTTGAATGCAGCAATTCGCATTCACTAGTCTCAGGGTTAGAATAAGGGCATGTGTTTGATCTTCATGTAGCTCTGAATACAATGCAGTTTCTCCTCTGGACCAGAAAGTTTGGGTTCAAGTCTTACCTCCTCCAAAGATGTGTCCTATCAATCCCTAAACAGGTTGAATTAGACAATATCTGCAGTGCAGTTTCTGACATTAAAGCATCAAGCAAATACCTCTGAAAGTAATTAATAATGCATTTCCTTTCCTCTTGATTTTGCAGCAATCTCTCGGGTAATCATCTCACCAGCCTTTCTTGGCAGCCCTTTCGGACTCTGCACCTCGCCCAGCTGTAAGTACAATGCCACCAGTATCTTACAATCTCAGTTAAATATTCTGTTTCTCTCCTCCTAAGGCTGATATGCAGTTTTCTAATGAGACGTTACCAATTCCAGTGTTTTCACATCTCATCAGCTCACTCCTACCGACTCTTCCAGAGCAGAGTTTTGGGCTTATGCCCGAAACGTCGAATCTCCTGCTCCTTGGATGCTGCCTCACCTGCTGCGCTTTTCCAGCAACACATTTTCAGCTCTGATCTCCAGCATCTGCAGACCTCACTTCTCCTCGAAGAGTTTTATACCTGTGTGGTAGCTGAGAGGCACAGGAGTTCTGGCCTGTGCTGGCCATCACTACTCTTTCAGCATTTCCCTCTTACTTCCTCCAAATCCTGGCATGTGTTGGAGTTTAATTGCAGGGTAGAGGAAACCTCTGGTGGTTTAGTTACATAGCCATCCGTAAGTGTGAGCCCAGCCAGACCATATGTCTTCTACTGAGATGATATGAAGTACTGATTACCTTAACCTTGCTCTCAAGAGTCCCCAGTCAGACACCTTCCTATGGGAGTCACTGGAGGCATAGACACCTGGCCTGTTTTCAAGCCTAGGCTTATTCAAACCAAGCATGTCATCTCAACTGCTGCCCTTCCTAAAGCAGGCAACTCCACACAGAGAATGGCCAAAATGGGACTGGATTTATTGACAGGGTATTGACTCTGATCCACATCAAGCAAGAAATGCATTGTGTCTCCAATTGTGTCTTCATTGGGGCCTGTGAGAGGTCATTTGTAACCATCCTTTTTAAAGGGTTAAATACTCCACTAACCAATGACAGTGATACTACTGAGCCATACGATGATGGACAATGAAGTTACCTCACCCTGAGTTCATTCTGTGCCTCTGTCTGCCTCAGTGCTTCCTCCAAGCGTCGTTCAACATGGAGGAATATTGATTCACTTGCTGAAGGTAGGGTGGCCTGTGATAACCAGCAGGTTGTTTTCTTGCCCATGATTGACCTGTTGGGCTGCAGAGCCAATGGTGAGAACTCCCAGAGCAACTCCCTTCTAACTGTGTACCATTGTGTTGCCACCTCTGCTGGGACTCTGCTGCTGGTGGGACTGGACATATCCAGGAGTGGTGGTGGTGCTGCCTGGTACATTTTCACTAAGATATGGTTTTGTGAGTATGACCACCTCAGTCTGTTGCTCTCCCAACTTTGACAATAGCTCCCAGAAGTTAGTGAGAAGGAGGTTATGGGATCAGTGTGTACCATTGTTGCTTTTGGTGACTTGGTTACTACAAGGTGGTCCATCTAGTTTCATTCTTTTAATCAGAATTTATAACAGTTATACACAACAGAATGGGTTTCATAGACCATTAGGACAAACCAGGTAAAGATGGCAGCTCTTCCTTTCCGATAGGGCATTGCATTGACTTTTATGAAAAGGAAGTAACTGGCACACCCCTGATATTGTGGCTTTCAATTGTTTAGCCACCCTCTGCTTCCTGTGTCAGCATCTTTACTGTATCACGGTGTCCATTTATTTAATGGGATACAACAGCAGTGCCAGTCTGTGAGCTGGAACCAGTCTGATTCCAATAACTCAGTGTCTCCATTTATCCAGTCCACATTTCCAGGATGGAGGTCATTATATCGGAATGATGTCATCTTCATGTCAAGTGGCTGCTTGTGCTATCACCAAGGTCTCCTGGGCCCCTGTCCAATGCAGGGGCTCTTGGTGGCTGCTGTTGATCCCATTTGTCTGTGGTACATTGCCCACTAGACCCAACTCATGGTGATTAATCAAATTGAAAGCCGATACATTTTAGACCTCAGTAATCAGTTGGGTAATCAGGTGAAGTTACAATTCCAGTACAGCAAGGTTGGTACCTGTGCATTGTATAGGCTCACCAGTCATGCATACAAGACTTCATAAGAGTCTGCATTTCTATCTATCTGTGGGCTTTTTCATTGGTGTTTAGGGAATGGACATGACGACTGATGTTTGTTCCATCTCCCTAACTACCCTTGAACTGAGAAACTTGCAGCCCATTTCAAAGAGCAGTTGAAAGTAACCACATTGCTGTGGGTCTGGAGTCACATGTAGACCCAGCCAGGGTAAGGACAGCAGATGCCGTTCCATAAAGTGCATTCATGAACCAGATGGGTTTTAATGACAAGCATGGGGTGGGACAGCGGCCCAGTGGTCAGCACCGCTGCCTCACAGCACCAAGGACCTAATTCCACCCTTTGG
Organism: Hemiscyllium ocellatum; assembly: GCF_020745735.1. Lineage (NCBI taxonomy): Eukaryota > Metazoa > Chordata > Chondrichthyes > Orectolobiformes > Hemiscylliidae > Hemiscyllium > Hemiscyllium ocellatum. The sequence goes on from NC_083439.1 coordinate 14,203,183, forward strand.
CGACTGACTGAGTGGAGTTTGCACATTCTCCTTGTGCTTCTGTGGGTTTCAACCAGGTGTTCTGATTTCCTCCCAAAGTCCAAAGGTGTGTTGGTTAGGTGGATTGGCCATGATAAATTTGCCCATGGTATCCAAGAATATGCAGGCTAAGTGGATTATCAATGGGAAATGCAGGGTTACTGGATGTTGATCTGGGTGGGATGCTTGTCAGAGGGTCGGTGTAGTCTCGATAGGCCGAATGGCCTGCTTCCCCACTGCAGAGATTCTATGAATCATAGTCTTAAGGCATTATTACTGAAACCTGTTTTCAATTGTAAACAAAAAGCAGACCAATGAATTAATTGGATTCAAATTGCATTAGTTGCCTTTGTGGGATTCAAAGCCATGCACACAGGATAGAGTCAGGGGGCCTCTGCATTATGAGTTCAGATGACCTTATAACTGCACCACCACCTCTCCAGCTCCTATGATGCAGGTTAGTGGAATGACCAAAATCACAGCCTGACATGAGGTAGACTCAGCTTATAGATCCTCCTGTACAAGCCCTCACTACCGAGTCACTCATTTTAGCTGTGCCTGTGGGGAGTCTGACTTCAAGGGTCCATTCCATTGCCCTGAGCCCTGTTGGAATGAATCAGATTGACAGTCAGCTTGTGCTGGGTATGGAAATGATGGGAAATTCTGATCTAACCTTCTTGACTCTCCTTGAAGAATAATTTCTCTAACCGTCTCTAACTCTGCCACTTTTTTCCCAGGATTCTGGTTGGAAACCTATTCAATTGTAGCTGTGAAATCCGCTGGATCCAGCTGTGGCAGGAGGCTGGTGAGGCCCAGTTGGAGCGGCAGCAGCTGTACTGTAAAACTGAAAGCTCCAGCATTCTCCTTTCCCACATGAACATCCCACAGTGCGGTAAGTAACATTCAGAGTTGGCAGGGAAGGTGGAAAATGCTTCAAGAAACTTTAACGCAGCATTACCTTTTGAGAAATCCCATTCTAGCTCTCTATTGCATTTTGGGTACAAAGAAACAGGGCAGAAGTGTATGGAGATTGGCTCATCGTTCCTTTTATATTAGCCTGGGTAGAGGTGGGAATGGCGTATCACAATCTGACCACTGTGTACGAAGCCCAAGTTAGGAGTGTGATGGAATACTCTTCACTTGTCTGAATGGGTTTAGCTCCACCAAGCTTGACACCATCCAGGTCAGTGCAACCTTTCTTGACAAGCACCACTCCCTCCACCACCGATGCTCAGTAGTAGCAATGTGTGTACTATCCACAAGATGCACTGCTGAAATTTACTAAAGATACTTAGACAGCATCCACCTTGGGGCAGCACGGTGGTCAGTGGTTAGCACTGCTGCCTTACAGTGCCAGAGACCCAGGTTTGATTTCACCCTCTGGCGACCGTGTGGAGTTTGCACATTCTCCCCATGTCTGTGTGGATTTCCTCCGGGTGCTCCAGTTTCAGCCCACAGTGCAACGTTGCGCAGGTCAGGTAGATTGGCTGTGCTAAGTTGCCCCATAGTGTCCAGGGATGTGCAAGTTAGGTGGATCATCAATGGGAAATGCAGGGTTACAGGTGTAGGGTCGCAGGGTGTGTCTGGGTGGGATGCTGTTTGGAGGTCAGTGTGGACTTGATTGACCAAATGACCTCTTTCCACACTGTAAGGAGTCTATGATCCCAGAACCACTTCCATTTCAAAAGAAATGGGCAGCAGATACATGACAACACAACCATCTGCACATTCCTCTCCAAGCCGCTCACCATCCTGACTTGGAAATATATTGCCATTCTTTGACTGTTGTACATCAATTATAGGTCTACCTATCACACATGGGCTGCAGCGGTTCAAGGAGGGAGATCATCACCATCAAGGGCAAGAGTCAGACAATAAAATGCTGGTCCAGCCAGCGACACCAACAAGTAAATCAAAAAAGAAAATCAGCGCCCATCACCAAGTAGTTTCATGACATTAAAACACCCCAAACTGCTTCATGGCCTTGCAGTCCTTTCAAAATGCGATCTGCTGCTACATGAGAAATACAGCAACCAATCTGCTAACAGTAAACTCCCATAAACCACAAAGTAGTAATGACCGGCTAATCTTTTGTTTCAGTGATTGGGCCATGACCGTGACAGCAGAAGTAATTTCACTCCTCTTCATTGTTTAATTCCATGGCTTTTTTACATTTGGTAGCTCGGAACTCGGCTTAACATCTAAATGGAAAGAGGGTACACCGAGCAGTGCAGAAGTCCCTCTGTTTTACACTGGCGTGTTTGTGCTTAAGTCTCTGGAGCAAGACTTGAATCCGCAAGTTCCTGGCTGAGTGCTAAGATTAAGCCACCATTGACATTGTAGCAATTCTCCCTTCTCTATCTTTCTCTCAGAAGAGCAGTTAGGTTCCCACTGTAAGGACTTATAAATAAGCCATCCTCAATCACCCAACCATCTCCAACTCAGATCTTGAGAACATCCAAGATGATAAGTGGCCTCCTCCTCCTCCAAAACAGTGGCTCAGTGGTTAGCACTGCTGCCTCACAGCACCACGGACCTGGGTTCGATTCCAGCCTTGGGTGACTGTTCTGTGTGGAGTTTGCACATCCTCCCCGTGTCTGCGTGGGCTTCCTCCTGCCGCTCCGGTTTCCTCCCACAATCTAATGCTGTGCAGGTTAGGTGAACTGGCCATGCTAAATTGCTCATAGTGTTCCGGGATGTGTAGGCAAGGTGCATTAAGTAGGAGTAAATATGGGGTCGGGGAATGGGTCTGGGTGGGTTGCTCTTCGGAGGGTCAGTGTGGACTTGCTGGGCTGAAGGGCCTGTTTCCACACTGTTCGGGATTCTAAATCTAATAATTCTAATTCTAACCAAGGAACCATTTCTTTCACTCTGGAGATCTTCTGCTGACTTGTTCTTAGCTGCTTTCTGCCCACTATTAAGGGAAAGGCCAATATTTGTTGCTAAGCTGTAATTGCCCCCAGGCTGAGTAGCTTATATTTCAGAAGTCTGTTAAGAGTTCAATATATTATTGTGGATCTGGAGTCGCAAGCAGGCCAGACTAGTTATTGATGACAGATTTCCCTCCTGAAAGGACGTTGGTGAACCAGACAAAGTTATTTACAGCTTTAGTTTTAATTCCAGATTTTGATTAATTGCCCATGAGCCTCTGGATTATTAGTCCAGTGATACTACCAACACATTGTATCGTCTTTAGGTGTAGTGCATTTTGGGTGCCCTACATTTGACTGACACCCATGTACAGCGTGATGAGGAAGAATATCAGAGCCTCTGCATTTTTAATTGCCTGAGTAGAGCCAAGTCACTGAGAAAGATGTAGAACATTCAAGAAGCTCCAAGATGAAGGAACGGTTATTGGGCCCATGCTGCTAAAATAACTGACCTAAATTGAAATCCACTCATTTTTCACTCGAGAAAGAATTAAATTATCCACAAATTCAAATTAAACTCTTTTAAGAAAACAGCACAGGGGACTTTTTTCCCACAGTTTTCAATTTGAATAATTCAAATTAAGTTACTTCGAATTAACAAGTGTATGCAGACAGTATCTGCGCAAATGATTTACATAACTGATCAAAATTCTCCTGCAGGTCTGAAACAGCAGACATCATCCCCACTGTTCTCTATTTGTGTTTATGTTGTTTGTAGGTTAAACAGGTTGACATTACATGTACATTGACTGTTGCTAAGGGTCCAAGTACTGAGTGTATGATATTACACTCAACACCTTCCCTTAGTCTTGCGGGAGAACTGAGGAGCGGGAATAGGCCATTCAGCCCGGGGCCCTTTCTGACATTCTAGATCATGGTCAATCATCCACCTCAAAGTAATTTTCCTGCACTATCCTTTCATCCTTTGACCTGGTATCTAGAAGTCTCTGTCTTGAACATACTCAATGATTAAGCTTCCACAACCCTGTGGGGTAGAGAACGTCTGAATGAAGAAGATTCCTAATCTGAATCCTAAATGGCTTGGTCAGAGGTGGTATGCCCTGATCTCAGACCCTCAAGACAGGGGAACTATTCATTCTGCACCCACCTTGTCAAGCACCTGTAAGAATTTTGAAAGTTTCAAAGAGGTCACCTCTCTTTCCTCTAAGCTTTACAGAATATAATTCAATAGGAACATCGAAAACAGAACTGTGTACAGACTCAAGAAAGAAATGCTTGTTTGAGGAGATAGTTCTTCGGGAAAGAAATTAATTTATAGCTCTTTTGGGGAAGCTGTAGAAGAACAGGAGCAATGGGCCGAATGGTGGCCTGTGCTGCATGTTGTAAAGAAATAAATGATGTCCTGTAGAAATGAGCTTTGTGGTTTAGGCTAGGTGATAACATTTTCAATTCAATTCAATTCAATTTTCAAAGGCTGAGGGGGGACCTGATTGAGGTCCACAAATTATGAGGGGACACAGATTGAATCCATCTGTAAGAATTAACTTTTGCTCTCAGTGGGGGGTTGGATGTCACTTACTAGACAGCACAGATTTAAGATTAGGGACAGATGGTTTAGAAAGGTTTTATGGAGAATTTGATTTGTCAGTCAGTCAAATTCTCTTCCTGAAATTGTACCAGAAGTGGAAAACATTGTAACATTGAAGACATATTTAGATGAACACTTGAAATGGCATACTTCGCAAGGCTTTGAGCTAAATGTTGGGGAATAGGATGAGAGAAGTTAGATACTTGATGACTAGTACGGCTACAAAGGTCTGTAAGACCTTTCTCCATGTTATATGCTGTGACTCTATCATTCCAAGAGTAGAAGATCAAAGAATTGATAGTTCAGATAAACATATTTTTGAAAGTAGAAGAGATTGATAAAACTATTCTGAAGCAAAATAGTATATAAATTCTAGGCATTATATTTAAATTAAAAAACACATTATACTGAAGAAAAGAGGTAAACATGTGTAATTATGCTTAGACCATTGGCAGAACATTGCATGCAGTTTTGCATGGCTTACTTTTGGAAAGTTGTCAAGGTAATGGAAAGGGTGAAGAATCAATCTATTAAGATGACCTCATGGCTGAGAAGATCTAATAGAGATAGGGAAAATTTAAGGCACCTTGATAAAGTGAGTCAGGAAGAGTTGTTTCCACTTATTGCTATTGGAAGAACACAAAATTCACCAAGACAATGACTGGAAAGACTGGAAGAACTGTTAGTTGTTTATCTCTTAGTTTCTTCTAACTTTGGTGGTTGGGAATCTTCTAAAACCAATTTGGGGGAAAACTAATAGTCGTGCAGAAAAAATGTGAGTTAATTAGGAAGAGCAACCATGAATTTATTGTGGGATAAATCTTTTTTAACTAACCTCTTGAAGTTTTTACATGAGCTAATTGAGAGGTTTGGTCAGTGCAATGCTGTTAATGGGTGTTATGGGCGAGGTCAGACCACTCAAAACATTCTTAAGTAGGTAGCCCAGACCATAACTTTGCAATTTGTTTTGGTAAGTGTACAGTGAAAATTACCCAGAGTAAGTTAGCTAGGTTGACTATCAGGTTTTAAAACAGACAAAAATGTATTTACAAAATTAAACAATGAAATACAAAGAACAGAAGAAAGAACCCATAGAGAACTCAGTCTATCCAAACTAGACTTATTTATGCTGTTTCAAATATACACAACAGTCCCAACAAGCAAATCCCCTTTAAAAACATTAAAAATGGAACATATGCTTACAGTTAGAAGTACAGGAGGAGAGAGAGTTTAGCAACCTGTTTCCACACAGCTGAACCCCTTACTAGTTCTGGACTGAGCTACTCAGCTAGAGAGCCGACCACTCCCCTTTCATTATACAGGTCACTTCTAAAACTTGACCACTTTGGCCTGAAGTGTCCTCTGTTTACATATAAACAAAGGGCCTCTCAAAATCCATTTTCATTTCTGCACCAAAGTAGCCACTTAGGAGCCAGGAGCATTTTATGACCCCTCTGAAAAAAATCAAGGACACAGTATCCTTGAGAAAAAGAACAGCTTTTTAAAAAAGGGACCAGCTTTGTGACATGTGTTATACATGAACTTCCAGAAGGCATTCAATACAGAGCCATAGAACAGACGTGTGAATAATGTTAGAACTCATGGAATTCAAGGATCTGAAGCAAGATGGATACAAAACTGACCAGAAAAAGTAACAGCTAATGGCTATATTTTTTGGACTAGGGAAAAGTTTTTGATTTGATTATTTATTATTGTCACATGTGTCTAAGCACAGTGAAAAGTTTTGATTTATGTGCAGTACAGGCAGCTCATAACATACAAAGAGATAAAGATCATTAGGTGACTGAACAGAGCAAAGAATATAAATTACAGCTGCAACAGAGTGAGGAATTCTTCAAGATTCAGCATTGGGACCTTTGCTTTTCATGCTATGTATTAATGATCTGGATTTTAGTGCACAGGGTACAATTTTTTAAAAATTGCCAATAATGTGAATCTTGGAAGCGTTGTAAGCTAATTAGAACCTCAGCAGGAGATGGACAATTTGGTGAAGTGGGTGAATAGGTAAGAGATGAAGTTCACTTTGCAGAAATGTGAGGATTAACATTTGGTGGGAAGAACATGGAAATGTTACAAATTAAAGGATATCACATTAAATAAAAATTGTACTGAAGCATAGTGTTAACCATGTACAATTATTCTTAGATTATTGGTAGCAGAGAGATTTGGGAGCATTTCTACTAAAAGGTGACAGAACACAAATAAATGGAGAAAGCAAATAATAAAATGCATGGCATCCTAGGCTTTCTCAATACGGTGTAGATGCAGAGCACACAAGAGCAAGAAGATTATATCAATCTTAAATAAGATACTAAGTTGGTCAGCAGGAAAGTTACATCCAGTTATGGGCAGCAAACTTTCAGAAGGATATGAAAGCTTTGAAGAGTTTTGTGAAAAAGGCTTCGGAGAATGGTTCTAGGGTTGAGAAATTTCAGCGTTGAAGTTAGATTGGAGAAGCTGGAACTCTTCACCTTAGAAGGATAAAAGGAGATTCTGATTTGGAACATGTAAAATGTTGAGAACTTTGGAGAGAGTAAACTGGGAGAAATTTTTCCCACTCACAAACCAACGATGGGGCATGAGTAAAAAAAGGAAAATTGATGTGAGGTAACTGTTTTCAATGCAGCGAGTGGTTAAGAGTTGGAATGCATTGGGTTCTGGAAGAAGGCAGGCGAATAGCAAAGTTTGAGAACCAATGTAGACACCGTGGACTGAGTGGCCTCCATCTGAATTGCAACAGTTCTGTAATTCTCATTTTTAGAGAACAGTCAGGAAAGTGGCATTGAGGTCTAGATCTGATTAGCCATAATCCTCAATGGGAGATCAAGCTCTTGTGACTTACCAATACTCCTCTTGTATTTGGATTAATTAGGCACAGAATAGTCTGGCTCGCCACTGTCATCTGCAGGTCAGTTAGGACGAGCAGTAAGTGTTGGCCCTGCCTGTGATGCCCACATCCTATGAACAAAGAAAAAGGAACAGTGAGAGAAACAAAATGCAGCATTGCTTTAAATGGAAACAGACAAGCAGATGAAAAATGAAGAAATAGTCTACGGAAATAGCAAGGACTGGGGCTAATTAAGGGTTCTTTCAAAGAGGTGGTGTGAGTGTGACAGGTCAAATGGCCTCCCTCTGTGCTGTAAATTTCTGTCATTAGAGGGCAGGATCTGCCCCTTCTCACACAATGCTGAATGTTCTTTTTGAAGTATTTATTGTACTGCTTCTTCTGCAATGTACTCCTATTCTTTGACCTGTCAGAGATAATGGACTGGTAGGTATCTGCCTTATGTTTGATATATTTCTCAAAGTAGACACTACATTTGAGATATCAAGTCTTTTAGAATCTGAATCATCTCTTTCGTGATTGGCATTCTGGACTATGTGCCAACTAACCAATATATTGTGTTGGTGTTCAGTCCCTTTATTCTGATAATGATCACACCCTGGTGACTCGTAGGTTTTAGTTCAGTGTATTACAAGGGAGTGACAATACTGTATGGCTTCCAGCAGCTTCTGACCTACGCACAAGATTCTGACACGGTTAAAGCAGTTTTTTAAAAATATTACCTCCTGCTTTAATCTTTGTTCCCTGCCCCTTCCACTGCTGTCGAGATAAGTGCGTTGAACCTGGAAGATTCAGATGTGAACCTCATGTCTTTCTTCTCTTCGCTCTACTGTTTAGAATTGCCAGAGATCAGTGTGAGTCACAGCGATTTGTCAGTGAAGGCAGGAGACGATGCGGTGGTGACCTGCAACGGATCAGGCTCTCCACTTCCTGATGTGGACTGGAACGTCACTCACTTACACTCCATTGGCATCCACCAGGTGAGATAAAAGGAAACAAAGTTCATTTATATAGTATATTTCATGGGTTTGGGATGTTCCAAAGTGCGGTGAGGCATTTTGAAGTGTAGTGGTTGCAGGAATTGTAATGTACAACAGCCAAACACAATTCATAATTATCGCCAATCTCCCGTAAGCTGGATAATGGCTGGATATTCTGTTATTGAAATGTTGGCTGAAGGTTACAAGGCTAGCCCTCCTGCTCTTCAGAAGTCAATCACAACGCTTCAGGGATTTGTTAGGCAAAGTGAAGGTCTCAAGCATTTTATTCCTCTGTAAACTACCTGCTGCATCATTTGTGCTGTCCTGCAGCATTGGTGATAGTGAGGCACTGTAATTTTGTTGAAATGGAATGGTGTTTGTGATTGCTGATGAGGACTGTTGTTAACTGAGCCAGCAGTTGTTCTCAGTTGCTCTGTCCGTGGATTGTGTGTGGGAGGATGATAGTGGTGGTTGCTGACGTTGCCAGGGGTTGCAGTCGTTGCCAAGGTTTGTGGTTGTCAAGGGATGCTGCCATTCTCAAGGTTATTGTTGCTGAGGTGAATGGGCATTGTTACTGTTCGATGTTATCATAGGCCATTGTGGCATGATGCTGTGGCCAAAGGTAACTATTGTCGAAGATTACGATTGTTGATTTTTTGATTGTCAAGATCACTGTATTTAAGGTTTGCTGTTGCTGCCTATAGCTGAAATCAAGGAATGCTGTCAATGTCAATACAGTAAGATTCTTTGACAGAGAATTATTACTCTACTGAATATTAGTATTTATGCACCAACACTGCCCTATTTAATAATGCTGATGAATGCACAATTTTGACACCTTTTACCTGTTGTCCCTAGAGCTGTAGCAGAGTCAACACCAGCGTGTAAATTAAAATCACTGATAAAGTGAAGTGAAGCTGTGGTGAAATGGGAAAATACAAGAATTCTCAGACATGAGCAGCACATAGATGAGACACATCTTTGATGAAAGCTGTCAGGCTGTGAAATGACTGACAGTCATTTGTTGGCTGAATATAACAGGCAGGGAACCAGGTAACCTTGCTGTTTGGATTGTTGTTTGCACAAGTTGTATGTTTAGAAAAATGCAAAGAATGTTTTTCCAATCTGTAACATTCATATATTACAAGCGTTCATATAAACAGCATTCACATATCTTTCGCGAGATGTAACTCAACAAAAAACCTTAGCCCTTCGCAATTCCATCTATTCTGAAAAGATAACAGGTTGGTTTTAAAACATACTCTGAATATCGAACTGAATCAAAGGCTGATTGTCAACAATTGAGGTCCCAGAGTCTCAATTTATATCTCACATTGTAGAAACAAATCATCACTCAATAGGTTTGACTGAGTGCTTGCTGAATTTCAATCCGATTTTTCAAAATAATAACAGCTCTGAAAAGGTGATTTTGTTTCTCTTTTTCAGCTGATTTCATTCCATGCCCAATCATACTGTATGGTGAAGCTACAACCTACACAGCTATCTCTAGCAGGCAATAGTAGCATCTTTTGGAGAGAAAGGAGTCATTTTATAGCAGACGCAGAAAGAACGGGACAAATGGCCTTCTGTGTTGATGTATCATTTCAGGAAGCATATTTAACCTATCCCTTTCTTAGAGATCATTTCCACTTTCTGTGTTCTCCTTAGATACCTCACTCCCTCCTCTGTGTGACAAACCTAACTGCTCCTTAAATTCATTTCAACCAGTCCACTCCCATGGCAACTTAGTTCACAACTTCAGTGTGTGAAAATGTCACTGTCTTACCCCTAACCTCCTCATGTTTAAACTCTGCCCTCTGACCTTTGATCCTGTCACTACATTGGAACAAGGGGAATATTAATCTATGAAGGCATTGAGTAGAAGGATTGCTTTCTAAGTCAAGGCTTCAGGGGAGCAAAATATTCGCACAGTTCAGGTGGGTTTAATGGTCCTTAACTGTATTGACATATTTTACTGATTCCAACTTTGGCTGATGCTAGGTTAGCAAGACACTCATCTTGCTGCTCTTTGTGGGATCTTAATGATGTGCAAAATACCTCTGCAATGTTTGTCACAAAAACCTGGAACAATTCACTGAGAAGACGATAAATTAAAGAAAGCGCTTTGGAAAACTCTACTCGCTTTGCCCAGTGCTCCTTTGCAGTCTCAATTGTAAAAATAATTCCAGTGTATATTTGGGGAAGGGCACAGGAGAGGGGAAGCATTGACTCTCAGCAGCTGGGAGACCAAAGGTATTGTAACCAACCCGGTATTTCCAAGCAATAAACTGAAGCAACCATCAGTGATTACCCCGAGGTGGGAGGGGGAGGGAGAGGGGGGAAGGAGGGAGCTGCAGGAAAGCAGAAAGGAGGATTAAGATGAATACTGTTGTCGTCACTAATCACTCTTGCTCTCTTTCTCTTTAGAATCACACTGTGATTGTAATCCTCATTCCCTGACCTTTAAAACAAGAATGAATTAAATTGAGGCAATTTTATGATTTGCGACGTGATGGTATATTAATTTACAGATGCCAGCCTCTTGCTTTGATTATTGGTGCTGCCTGGAGGGTGGTGTGTTAGGATATTAATGAGCTTGATGCTTAGCAATTTCACAAGCTGTGTTGCTAACTATTCAGTATTTGGGCTTCTTTCACATTCCGGACTGGAATTCTGATGTGTGCGATATTAACAGGAACTCTCAGGGCTCCTGATGCTGCAGTGTCCAATCAAATATCTCACCAGGTTACTTTGCTATCCAAAGCATTGGGGCACAGATAGAGTCATAGAAGCAGATAGTCTCGCTGATCAGGATCCCAAACTAAACTAGTCCCACCTGCACTCAGCTCATATTCCTCCCAATATTTCTTATTCATAGACTTTAGAGTGGCATGGTGGCTCAGTGGCTAGCACTGCTGCCTTACAGTGCCAGGGACGCGGGTTCAATTCCTACCTTGGGTGACTGTCTGTGTGGAGTTTGCATATTCATTCCTTGTCTGTGTGGGTTTCCTCCCACAGTCCAAAAGATGTGCAGGTTGGGTGAATTTCCCATAGTGTTAGGTGCATTAGTCAGGGGTAAATATAGGGTAGGGGTCTGTGTGGGTAACTTTTCAGAATTGTTTGCCTGAAGGTAATCTAATCTTATCCAACTGCTTTTTAAATGTTGTAACTGAACCCACATCCACCACTTCTTCTGGAAATTCATTCCACACATAAACCACGCTCTGTGTAAAAAAGTTGCCCCTCATGTACTTCTTAAATCTTTCTCCTCTTATTCAAAGAGATGCCCCCTAGCCTTGAACTCCACCACCCTAGGGGACAAAACACTGCCATTGTTATGCACCTTATCAATGCTCCTCATGATTTTAGAAACATCAATAAGGTCACCCCTTCAACCTCCTATGCACCACTGAAAAATATCCCAGTCTATTTTTATATTTTAAATGCCCCATTCCTGGCTACATTCTGGCAAATTCAGATCCTTCCAGTCAATTTGAATTAACCAACACCAACTCAACAGTGACTTGGTGGTTAGCACTGCTGCCTCACAGTACCAGGGTCCCAGGTTCGATTCCAGCCTCAGGTGATTGTCTGTGTGGAGTTCGCACATTCTCCCTGTGTCAGCGTGGGTTTCCTCTGAGTGCTCTGGTTTCCTCCCACATTCCAAACATGTGCAGGTCAGGTGAATTGTCCATGGTTGTTAGGTACTTTAGTCAGAGGGGGGTGGGTTACTCTTCGGAGGGTCGGTGTGGACTTGTTGGGCCGAAGGGCCTGTTTCCACACTGTAGGGAATCTAATCTAAAAAAAAACTCGGTTCTCTATAATTGTTTGGAGTGCTTGGGGGATAGTGGGTAGAGATTAATTAGGTCAATTTACCTGATTGCTGGCAAGTAGTTATACACAGATATAGGGGAGGCAGGCTTAACTCTGGCTATAGTCAATTGATGGATCCAGCACAGTAAGAAACAATTTCCATTTATATAGCACTTGCCTCATCCTCAGGATACCCCAAAGTATTTCAAAGCCAATGTGTGATTTTCTTTTAGAGTATAGCACCTATATCCTGAATTTTATATAATACAGAACTATTTCCCTGTTGCTTTTGTGGGCACGCTTTCATTTGTGCACAGCAAACAGCAAATAACTGAATGTTTTAGCTGGTTGAGAAATGAATAGTCCCTCAGGACACATTGCAAGAATGCCCCTGCTCACATTCCTAAATATGTGTAGGGATCTCGTGCATTCACTGGAGGAGACTGATGCGGGACATTTCACCTGCAACGCAGCACTCGAGAGAAGCCACTCTCATCGATGCGATGGTCTGGATTATACGTCCCTGTTTTGCAGTAGAGTTTGAAAATATCACCACTGAGTCCAAGATTGTTACTGCTGTGCAAGATGTAATGGAGTACAGAGCACTAACTGTTCTTTAAAGTATCTCAGCTGGAGACAGTGCCTTTGAATACTTATTCTTGCAAGTGTTATTGTCTATGTTACTAGACTTCAGTGATAGGCAGCATCATAAACACTAATGCTTGAAATGCATTCATTCTACACAATGACAGCAGTGTCTACCATCTACGCAGCCTGTCAAGGCTTCCTCATCAATATCTTCCAACCACATGGTGTCTCCGACTTAAAAGAATAGGGAAAGTAGCAGGAAGATTTCCTTCCAGGTTATATATCATCCAGACTTGAAATATAACCCAGTTCCTTGATTGTAACCGGGGAGGATTCCTGGAACTACCTTCTTGACAGCACTATGGGTTTACCCACTTCATGTGGACTGCAACAGTTCAGGAAGATGACTCACCACCATCTCATGGGCAAGTAGAGAATGGGAATAAACACTGACCTGGTCAGAGATGCCCACACCACACTTATTAAAGATCAAAGAGAAAGGTCTGGTCTGTGCTAGAGGGTGGAATGATTGCCCTTTCCTGTGTTGAATATGGAGGTGGTGGGAACATTTCATAACGTAGGAAGATGCCAGGAGGGACCCCACCATTTTTTTGCCTCTATCTCAATAAAGTTTGGACAGGAAGGCTTCCCATCCCACCGCCTAATCAGGCCCCCAAATAGGTAGTTAATGCCCAGTAAGGGCCTCATCTGCCAATGTTGGTATTCACTAAGTGGCTGTACAGATCAAATACCATCTCCTCACAAAGAGTGTATGGGTTAGTTTCTTTTATACTGTGCTTTAAGAAAGTACAAAGGGAGGTAATTGGACTATTTATGCCATTGGATGAAATTTATGCCCTCCATTATTCAAAATGGTACATAACTCCTCGTGCTTTAGAGGATATTGCTATTGCCTCTCAACTAAAAACTCAAGATTCAAACCACACCCCAGGATTTATTAGCCACAGAAAGGGTATTTGGAGAATTACAATCATATTTAGTGTGCTGATTGGCTAGCCATGGTTGGTCATGTGATATCTAACTCTGCTGCAGTCTGTGGGAGTCATGAAATATCTCTCACAGTGCCAGTGTGGTACTGCAGGAAATGTGTGGATTTTACACTTTGAGAGAGGCAGCGACTGAAAGAAACAGCAAGACAGAAGGATAAATCAACAACAACTTTGAATTTCTGGGTGAGTCAAAATGGCTAAGAATTGTACATTCCCTCATGCTATGGAAATGAAAGGCAATATGAGACAGAATTAGAATTTTTTCCACTTCATGGCAAAACTATAAAATGCCCACAGGATTAATTTAGAAACTTAAATGAAATAACTGCACAGAGGCCAATATCCTGTCACCAAGTCACCCTTTATTTACACGAACACAGTAAATTCAGTCTGACAACACTCAGTCCCTAGAGAATCATAGAACCACTACAATATGGAAGCAGGCCATTCAGCCCACCACACTGTCCCTCTGAACACCATTCCAACCAGACCTGCCCCAGCCCCATCTCACCCTACCCACTACCATATCCACATAACTCTGGATTTTTTCATCCCACCTGACCTGCACACCTTTGGACAGTGGGAGGAAACCCACACAGACACAGGGAGAATATACAAACGCCACACAGATCGAGGCTGGAATCAAATCCAGGTCCTTGGCATTGTGAGACAGCAGTGCTAACCACTGAGCCACCTCAAGAGTGAGGAGACACTCTGAGACTCTTGTTTGTATCTGTCACAGCTAAAGCTCTCTGATTAGCCCAGGTTAACAGGGATCTCATACTCCACAAGGAGATCCACCTGGCCAACTTGTTCCAATCACGACACTAAGCAAGTAAGAATAAAACCTTACTATCTACATTGGGGACAGAGTACTCCAAGCTCAGATCTCACGAACGAGCAGAAAAGCCAAACAGGAGAGACTTTAGAAGCTTTGAAGACATACTATAAACCCCCATAGTGAACAATATATGCTCAACACCAGAACTCAGGGGGAGAGGGAGACTATTGGTTAGTAAAAGACTTGGTGAGCTGAGGCCAGTAATTTTCCTTCATGCAGGCAAAGTTCCACCTCCTACAACTCATCGGCAGAGCTGCAAGTTCTGAGGCAGTGTGTCAGCTCAACCTAAATAGCTGCTGTCCCTCTGGTCAGTACATGTCTCTGGACCCGCAGAATGTCGTTGATTATTAATTACCTCACAATGCCTTAAGTAGTTGAAGTATTGTGAGCAGTTGTATCAATTCGCTACAAAGTCTGAAAGAAATGAGGCTACGTAGACCACTTAGCATTGACCGAACCTTCAACATCGCTGTGTCAAAATCGTGTGGGTGAACCTGCAGTGGTTCAAGGGGGAAGTAAGCTTCTCAAGGGCAATTAGGGATAGACATTTACATTTGAAATAAAAAGACATCTTTAGGATTTTCTTGCAGGGTTGAGATGACAAATTCCTCTCACTGTCTCCCCTCTTTCCCCAAATTCCCAAACCCCTTCATCTCCAACCTTGCCCCCCAACCTCACCCCTCAACCTCCTCCACAACCCCAAAGCAGCACCCCCCTTCTATTCCCCCCAATCCCCAATGCTCCCACCTCTCCCCCAGTCACCATCCCTTTACCACTCACCTCACCCCCAAACCTTCCCACCAACCCACATTCTCCCCATCCGCCATCTTCCCTCACGCCCATCTCCACCCCGATCTCCTGCAACATCTACCCCCCCAATTCCCCTCACCCACCTACCTCCGTCTCAACATCTTCTTCCACTCCCCCAGCCTCACCATTATCCTTGGGCTGTGTACAATTCCTGTACTTGAACATAGAACTTCCTCAGGAAATGTGTTCAATGCAAACTGCCTGTCTTCATGTTCTCGATTTAATGAGTGATCAACTTGTGAGCGGCCCAGGTGTACGCTTGTGATACAATATTGAGAGTATCCCATGGAGTGTGTCTACGATCAACCACTGTTTTGAAGTAATTTATAGAGTTGGGAATCAGGGTTTTATTTTTAAATCACTCAATAATGAGTTTGCATTTGAATTATAGGACAGCCGGTGTTTTAATTAGAGCTGAAAATGTGTTGCCTGAAAAGCGCAGCAGGTCAGGCAGCATCCAAGGAGCAGGAGAATCGACGTTTCGGGCATGAGCCCTTCTTTAGGAAGAAGGGCTCATGCCCGAAACGTCGATTCTCCTGTTCCTTGGATGCTGCCTGAAATGCTGCGCTTTTCCAGGCAACATTTTCAGCGCTGATCTCCAGCATCTGCAGTCCTCACTTCCTCCTGTGTTTTGATTAGCCCACTTTGCATGTATAAATTGCTTTCCATTAACATACTTAATACACTTTCCATTACAGATTCTCCATGTATTTTTTCTAGTCTGGATTTTGTCATTTACTGAAAATTTACAAATATTTACAAGCATAATGTTACAAAAACTACTGCTCCCTTCCTGCTCTCCACTGACTACAAACTGAACAGTGTAGTATCTTAATTATTCTGTTCCTCTTGGCTCCCTCCATTTGTAGAGCAAGGTTTCCTTCTTGTGTACTTTCAAGCAGTTTGATTTTCCTCTAGTAAAAAGTGAGGTCTGCAGATGCTGGAGATCACAGTTGAAAATGTGTTGCTGGTTAAAGCACAGCAGGTTAGGCAGCATCCAAGGAATAGGAAATTCGACGTTTCGGGCATAAGCCCTTCATCAGTGATTTTCCTCTAGTGTCCATTTTGTAGCACCACACAGTAGTTACATAGGGCAAATGATTTATTTCCTTAGCCCCAGGTAAAGAAACTTCCTCGCCAGTGCGAGTAGAGCCAGAACATAAGTGAATAGTCCAAAAAGAATTGAGCTCAGAAAATGGGAGTGAGGGCACTGGAGTTTGTGTATTTGTACACAAGTGTTTGCATGCATGCTTAAATCATAGAATCAGAGTCATACAGCACGGAAACAGACACTCCAGTCCAACTCCTCCATACCAACTGTGTTTCCCAGATATCCTAAATAAATCTAGTCCCATTTGCTAGCACTTGGCCCATATTCCCCTAAGCCCTTGCTGTTCATATGCTCATCCAGATGCTTTTTAACCATTGCAATTGTGCCAGCCTGCATCACTTCCCGTGGCAGCTCATTCCAAATACTCACCACTCTTTGCATGAAAACGTTGCTCCTTAGATCCATTCTAAATCTTTCTGCTTTCACCTTAAACCTATGCCCTCTAGTTTTGGATTGTCTCACCCCAAGGAAAACTGCCCTCATGATTTTATAAACCTCACCCCTCAGCCTCCGACACTCCAGGGAAAACAGCCCCAGCCTATTCAGCCTCTCCCTATGGCTGAAACCCTCCAACCCTGGCAACATCCTTGTAAATGTTTTCTCAATCCTTTCAAGTTTCACAATATCCTTCCCAGGGCAGGGAGACCAGAATTGCACGCAGTATTCCAATAATGGCCTAACTAATGTCCTGTACAGCCGCAACATGACCTCCCAATTCATATACTCAATGTACAGATCAACAAAGGTAAGTGTACCAAATCTTCGAGGAGAAAGTGAGGTCTGCAGATGCTGGAGATCAGAGCTGAAAATGTGTTGCTGGAAAAGCACAGCAGGTCAGGCAGCATCCAAGGAGCAGGAGATTCTCCTGCTCCTTGGATGCTGCCTGACCTGCTGCGCTTTTCCAGCAACACATTTTCAGCTAAGTGTACCAAATACCATTTTAACTATCCTACTTACGTGCAACTCCACTTTCAAGGAATTCACAAAGCAAGAGCCTTGCCTAACTCAAAAACAGTAAATTCTAGTTTCTTGAGTCCTCCTCCTTTAATAGCTGTCATACTGATTTTGTCATTCTGACAGACTCATGCTTAAAAAAGAAGCAGCAGGAGTCCAGACAAAGACAAGCTTAAGATTTCACTATTCCCTTGAAGTTGGGTCTGCCAATCAGAATTGCTAAGTGTAATGTCAAAGTTATAACAGCATTTAGACATATGACAATAGTACATTTATTGTTCTTTGAAAGGCAGAAACACTGTAGAAATACAGAATTACATCAGACAAATGAAGATCATTCATGTCCACATTTGTTCTCAACGCAAGTAATGCAAAGCTAATTTTGCTGTCTCTCTGAATAAGGTTCTGAGGGTGTTAATATTCATGTCACAGTAGTTCCACCCATCCTACGATGTCTTCTAGTCTGTGGGTGAAAACAAGGTATTCTACTCTAGCTTTTGGAGGGAGTGGATGTATCCAAACCAGCTTCCTAGGTTTTGAATAATTATGATTGACCAAATATAATTGTACCTGTTACTATCAGGCAATAAAACTTGTTACCCAAGAACAGTACCTCCTCCACAACTATTCAACTGTGGTGTGTTCTCTATCACTAATCACTTGATAGACCAATGGAACAGAGGAGGATTGGAGACAGTGAGTGACGTATAATCTCGCAGTGGTAAAGGGGGAAAATATCGTAAGGTCCTGGCAGTGGTCATCTGGAAAGTTATCACACTCTCTGCACTTTCCTGTATCTTCCTCTGAATTATCAAATATTTAAACTTTCCCCAAAATGTTAGTCCAGAATTTCTTCTAAAGATGCATCAACCACTTTGTGGGTAAAGATTTCACAACCCAGTAACTCTCTGCACAAAGACATTGCTGCCTCGTGCTCTCAGCAACAAGTTCAACGTGAATGTGTCACAAGTGCCACCTCTCAGTAGCTAAGTGCATAACCTCCCTGACTGAGAGGTTATGAGTCATGGAGAAGTCATGTGTCCAAACCAACACTGCATACTAAGAGTTAGCTGCTCACAACTATTTAAAATACACCAAAATAATTTGATCAGAAAGACTGGTCATTTTTGAGCTAAAGGACTGCTATGTTTTGTATTGTTTATTCCCCAGTTTTTTTTTCCTACTGTGCTGTCACATGGAGAATGACTTGTCTATGATACTGAGAGAGCTGGAGTTGCACGTGTCTGTTGTCAGTTGGCTCTTATCAAAGAGGCCAGATGATGGCTTAGCTGTGACTGCATTAATGACAGCGATGAGTAATGGCATTAACACCAGAAGTGTATACAGTGATGAAGATCCCAGAGTCATGTGCTTTAGAACTGGAAAGGAAGCTCTCACTTAGTGTGAAGATAATGAGTGCATGGATCAAGCTGTAAATAAAGAGTTCTTTTAGTTTCAATGGAGCCAAGCAGCATTACTTCAGGTCAAGCACTGTTTAGTCTCCCAAAGTACACAATAGGGCTTTTCGATCGGTTGAGTTACAGTTTAGGATTCATAATAATCGGAACAGGAGTAGGCTTTTCAGTCAGTCATCCCTTTTCATCTTTCAGGAAGGTCATGGTTGATCTATTGTGGTCTCAACTCCACTTTTATGTCTGTCTCCTGGAACCCTTGCATTCATTGCAAATCAAAAATGTTTCTGACCCGGACTTCCTGCAGCAGAGAATTCCACAAACTAGAGACCTATGAGAGAAAAATTTGCCTTAATTTGTGTCTGAAATGTTGGACCCTTCTTTTTAAACAGTGTTGACTAGTATGCATCTCCTTCACTAGAGAAAACATGCCTCCCAACTCCCCACCTCCCCCAATACCTTCTCATTCCCCTCCCCACCCCCTACTCCCCGCCCCCACCAACCAGTTCCATGATCAACCCCACTCAGAATCTTGCCTTCATTAAAGAGATTACCTCTCATTTGTTCTAAGCTCCATTGTGCGTGGTTTCAACCTGCCCCACTTTCTTTGTAAGGTAAGCAGTTCATCCCAGGAATGAGTGAAGTGCACCTTTGATAAACTGCTTCTAAAGTACTTTTTCAAATAAGGAGACCAAAACTGTACACTGTACTCCGGCTACGGTTTCACTACACTTCTGTGCAGCTGTGGTAAAACATCTCTTTTATTTTCCCATTCTCTTAGACACAAGTCTGACATTCCATTTGCCATGTCATTGTCAGACCCTCCCTGACATTTGATTTTATCGTAAAAGCAATGCCCTGGTTTCATCTATAATGGAGTGTAACTCCATTTCCTGAGCTCCTGCAGTCTCTCGGTGCAATGGTCTAATCAATCTGACTGCACTGCCCTCATACCCATACGTAACCATCTCAAAAGACTGCTTCCCTTTTCTGAAGAGCATGTGATAGGCACACACAGACTGAGTATCTCTCTGTCACTTGCAAAGTCAGGGAAGTGGATTTGTAGGGTTTTGGTGGATTCCACGTTATTACATTTTCTGAATAAACCGGATGCATAGACAAATGCTCAAACTAATAATCGAAATTTGTCTGACATGTTGGAGAGTCTGGAATCGCATCAAATCTTCAGAAAGTTTTATCCTTGAGACAGAGGAAACAGCATCCTGGTGCTCAGAAATGATTTTCAAACAGTGATATGACCCTGGAAGTATCAACTCAGTTCTTTGGCTCCTGTGTCAAGGTTCCTAAGTACAATGTCCACGTCACAGTATTATATAGCACTCAATTGACACAATTGTACTTGTATCCACTTGGACAACAGGGGCCATGTGCTTGTCAAAAATATAGCCAAACTATTGGGTTGCTCAGAGATTCTACATTGACCAATTAGCTCTGATATAATATACATATTTTATATAAATATATATACATATATACACACACACGTATATATATAAAACTGTGCAGCAGTCTGACTGACTGAAACTATGTCTTAAATATTGCAGCGTTCTGATTTTCATGATCCAAGATCAGATTTGATTAAATTTCCAGAATTAGGAATGTACATATCCTTTACACAGAGTGAGTGGGCAATTCAGAGTTTACTAAGCGTAGGAGACAGAAACCAAGTGGGAACGTGATGAGACTGGCACTTATTGGATTCCAGACAAATGGCACCAGTGAGGGGCTGACTCTCTAGGCAGGCAGACCTAGTTGAAGAGTAATGCATAGTCAAGGAGACCAGTGACCAGTGTGGTTGCAACATGCATCATCCAGTTCATCCTCAAGTGTTTGGTAAAACACCTTGGGCTCAGGTCAAGAGGCTGATTTTTCTAAACTGCGTCTGAATGTTAGATGCAGAAAAAAAAGACAAATGACTTCTCTGATACAGACATCAGTTGAATTTTTAATTTGTATCAGAGGCATGCCCCTTGGGGAACGTGAGAACTAACCTAAAGCATGTATTCCTGCAATTCTTGGCCCTCATTAATTATTGCCGCCAGCTGCCTGGATTTTCTATATTTCCTGTGGCTCTCAGGGCGGGAATTCTTCATTTTCTTTATTCTTTGTCTCCCTGCCAGACCAACAATAATCTGACGATGGTCTCCGCTGTAAACCTGACCCTATTTAACGTTGATCAGAAGGACAATGGAAAACTGCTGACCTGCATCGCAGAAAATGTGGTGGGGATGACGAATGCATCAGTGGTGTTACATGTTTACTGTAAGTATGGATTAAATGGCAGCTTACTGCTGTAAGCAGACAAGGGGGAGTTCCAACATTCAGTTATTTATGGTTAAGGTGGACCAAATGGCCGTCTCCTGTTCGGTATGATTAAAAGCTATCCTTTAGCAAGTATTGGGTCTCAGCTTGCTCTTACAGACAAATGACCAGACAGCGCAGTTATGATTAGGGGACTGTGCATATTCAGGAATATGTACATTGCATCAGTCCCTAGCTAAAGTGTCTCTTATGGTGGTAAAATTTTGTTTTCATGTTTGTTTTATTATCCTAGTCTGATCACTGATCCTTATACATCGCTTGATTTCCTAAGTCTGTGTTTGGAACTCAAGAGTCCATTGACAGGCTGTCTGCAAAAGCTGCTGGTGAAAAGACCTGGAGCTCCCTGTAAAGAGTCCCTGTATATTGAAAATTCTGAGTCATTTAAAATGATAAAATACAACTGTTTGGTTCAGGACTATAGTCAAAAATGTGTTGCACTGAAATAAATAAGATATACAGTTGAATTCAAATTTAACATGTCAAACTGTAATGAGCTCAAATGCTATTTTCTCTTTTCAAATTTGCAGTTCCTCCTCATATCAGTGAGCTATCAGAGCCTGAACAGCGACACATGCACTGCATTGAGTTCACCGTCTTTGGCAACCCTCTGCCCACCATTCATTGGTTGCACCGGGGCCACCGGTTGAATGAGACCGAATATATCAAAACCAAGGTCTACGATGAGTCCACGGACTGGCTCCATGGGTGCTTGCTCTTTGACAAACCGACCCACTACAACAATGGGAACTATACACTTGTGGCTGAAAATGACTTAGGAGTGGAGACAGAGACGGTCTATGCTCATTTCCTGGGAATCCCATTTCCTGGTACGTATCCCAACTGTTTTTATTATGCATCCTGGAACATTGGCAAAAGTTTAACTCCATATGGGCTTGAAGTCTGACCAAGGTATTATTTCTCAACCCCAGAGTCAAGACTGGTGTGTGGTCACAATGGGATGAGTGAAGGAAACTAGGGACCTTTCTTTAATGGCTGTTTTCAAAACAGAAACATGCTCTATGTTTATTTTCCTTTTAGTAGGGTTCATTTTTAAGGATTCTATGGACTGTTTGCATACTCTGCCTACTACTTCGTCTGGTCTGAGTTTGTAAGCTGCACAAACTCAAATGAGTTGATCAGCTGCTTCATAACCTATTATGTGTTTTACCATTTTAGATGGTAGATACTAATCCACAGAATTAATCAGTTTCTGATGAGTGGTTGATCATTACACCATTGTCAATAATATGAAAGAAATAGTTCAGGCCAAACAAGGTCACAAAGGTGATTCCTCTGCCATCTAGCCAGAGTCAGCTGAAAAGACTACAGAATTTCGCAAGTATCATTTTGATGGGTTAAACATAAATCTCTGAATTTGCAAATTCAGTACTCTAGTGCTGATTCCATAATAATTTAAGCGTGAAAATCCTTTCTTTTCTAGTGGAAGAATAATTAAGATCAATTTTCTGTACATCAAGAACAATTATTTAATTGAATGCTCCAACCTTCATGAGATTATTGAAATAATATGGGGTTATTAAGGGAATTTCTTAGTATTTGCTGGATTCAGGGTTGTGCTGATTGCCTTGGATATCACTGCTCACTGCTACTGAACTAAATTCCTGCAAACTGACAAGCTGGAGTGTAACAAAGCAAAGCTTTCTGATCACGTCTTAGGCTGTGTACCATCGAATTCTACAATCTCTCTCGACCGAAATATTTATACTGTTTTTTTTACTTTTCCTGCCAAAATGAACAAGTTCACACTTAGTCATATGATACATCATCTACCCAGTGTTTTTGTGCACTTATTTGACCTGGTCCATATCTATGTGGATGTACCTACTAGAGAAGGTGCAAAGCTTGACCTACTCTTGGGAAATAAGGCAGGGCAGGTGACTGAGGTGTCAGTGGGGGAGCACTTTGAGGCCAGCGACCATAATTCTATTCATTTTAAAACAGTGATGGAAAAGGATAGACCAGATCTAAAAGTTGAAGTTCTAAATTGGAGAAAGGCCAATTTTGACGGTATTAGGCAAGAACTTTCGAAAGCTGATTGGAGGCAGATGTTCGCAGGTAAAGGGACGGCTGGAAAATGGAAAGCCTTCAGAAATGAGATAACAAGAATCCAGAGAAAGTATATTCCTGTCAGGGTGAAAGGGAATGCTGAATGACTGAAGAAATTGAGGGTTTGGTTAAGAAAAAGAAGGAAGCATATGTCAGGTATAGACAGGATAGATCGAGTGAATCCTTAGAGTATAAAGAAAGTAGGAGTATACTTAAGAGGGAAATCAGGAGGGCAAAACATGAGATAGCTTTGGCAAATAGAATTAAGGAGAATCCAAAGGGTTTTTACAAATATATTAAGGACAAAAGGGTAATTAGGGAGAGAATAGGGCCCCTCAAAGATCAGCAAGGTGGCCTTTGTGTGGAGCCACAGAAAATGGGGGAGATACTAAATAAATATTTTGCATCAGTATTTACTGTGGAAAAGAACACGGAAGATATAGACTGTCGGGAAATAGATGGTGACATCTTGCAAAATGTCCAGATTACAGAGGAGGAAGTGCTGGATATCTTGAAATGGTTAAAAGTGGATAAATCCTCAGGGCCTGATCAGGTGTACCCGAGAAATCTGTGGGAAGCTAGAGAAGTGATTGCTGGGCCTCTTGCTGAGATATTTGTATCATCGGTAGTCACAGGTGAGATGCCAGAAGACTGGAGGTTGGCAAACGTGGTGCCACTGTTTAAGAAGAGCGGTGAAGACAAGCCAGGGAACTATAGACTGGTGAGCCTGACCTCAGTGGTGGGCACAGTGTTGGAGGGAATCCTGAGGGACAGGATGTACATGTATTTGGAAAGGCAAGGACTGATTCGGGATAGTCAACATGTCTTTGTGCGTGGGAAATCATATCTCTCAAACTTGATTGAGTTTTTTAAAGAAGTAACAAAGATTGATGAGGGCAGAGCAGTAGATGTGATCTATATGGACTTCAGTAAGGCGTTTGACAAGGTTCCCCATGGAAGACTGATCAGCAAGGTTAGATCTCATGGAATACAGGGAGAACTAGGCATTTGGATAGAGAACTGGCTCAAAGGTAGAAGACAGAGGGTGGTGGTGGTGGAGGGTTGTTTTTCAGACTGGAGGCCTGTGACCAGTGGAGTGCCACAAGGATCGGTACTGGGCCCTCTACTTTTTGTCATTTATGATTTGGATGTGAGCATAAGAGGTACAGTTAGTAAGTTTGCAGATGACACCAAAATTGGAGGTGTAGTGGACAGCGAAAAGGATTCCCTCAGATTACAACAAGATCTGGACCAGATGGGCCAATGGGCTGAGAAGTGGCAGAGTTATTAGATTAGATTAGATTACTTACAGTGTGGAAACAGGCCCTTCGGCCCAACAAGTCCACACCGACCCGCCGAAGCGCAACCCACCCATACCCCTACACTTACCCCTTACCTAACACTACGGGCAATTTAGCATGGCCAATTCACCTGACCCGCACATCTTTGGACTGTGGGAGGAAACCGGAGCACCCGGAGGAAACCCACGCAGACACGGGGAGAACGTGCAAACTCCACACAGTCAGTCGCCTAAGTCGGGAATTGAACCCGGGTCTCTGGTGCTGTGAGGCAGCAGTGCTAACCACTGTGCCACCGTGCCGCCCCAGATGGAGTTTAATTCAGATAAATGCGAAGTGCTGCTTTTTGGGAATGCAAATCTTAGCAGGACTTATACACGTAATGGTAAAGTCCTAGGGAGTGTTGCTGAACAAAGAGACCTTGGAGTGCAGGTTCATAGCTCCTTGAAAGTGGAGTCGCAGGTAGGTAGATAGAATAGTGAAGAAGGCGTTTGGTATGTTTCCTTTATTGGTCAGAGTATTGAGTACAGGAGTTGGGAGGTCATGTTGTGGCTGTACAGGACATTGGTTAGGCCACTGTTGGAATATTGTGTGCAATTCTGGTCTCCTTCCTATCGGAAAGATGTTGTGAAACCTGAAAGGGTTCAGAAGAGATTTACAAGGATGTTACCAGGATTGGAGGACCTGAGCTACAGGGAGAGGCTGAATAGGCTGGGGCTGTTTTCCCTGAGCGTCGGAGGCTGAGGGGTGACCTTATAGATGTTTACAAAATCATGAGGGACATGGGTAGGATAAATAGGCAAAGTCTTTTCCCTGGGGTCGGGGAGTCCAGAACTAGAAGGCATAGGTTTAGGGTGAGAGGGGAAAGATATAAAAGAGACCTAAGAGGCAACTTTTTCACACAGAGGGTGTTACGTGTACGGAATAAGCTGCCAGAGGATGTGGTGGAGGCTGGTACAATTGCAACATTTAAGAGGCATTTGGATAGGTATATGAATAAGAAGGGTTTGGAGGGATATGGGCTGGGTGCTGGCAGGTGGGACTAGTTTGGATTGGGATATCTGGTCGGCATGGACAGGTTGGACCGAAGGGTCTGTTTCCATGCTGTACATCTCTATGACTCTATATCTCTATGTGGAATATCAAACTCCTCCGGACAAATTACTTGCATTACAATGCACATTTTAAGTTAGTATGGACTTTGTTGGAGAATCAAGTTCACTTTTCTCATATCACTCACCAACCAAAACCACCCAAAACACATTTTTCTCATGACTTTATGAAGATCTTTAAAATTCTTTTTCATTTGAGTAGTGCAATTTCTTAAACATAAACTATGCATGTTCTCTGTACTGTGTTTTTTCACCAAATCTTGCTTGGAGGTAGTTGGGGTATTGCAGTACCCATATTGCGCAATTGTACAATGCATACATAGAGTATACAGATGCCCTAGATGTCGATGGGTTTCTAGCCATTTGTTTCGTGGACAGATTCACAGTGTGCAGGGCAGAGGAAGGCTTCGAGAGTTTGGCTTGCGTTAAACAAAGCATAAACAGCTGGACTTACTTGAAAGCAAATTCAGAAATTGGGGAGTACTGAGTGCTTGTGTAGTTACTTCATGATGAGGTTTGTCTGATTTTGATCTTGTTAGATGCCTGCAGTAATGAACTTTCTGAGTTCCTTTAGTGTTGTATTCCCATATTACCAATCTTTTGTACGTAATAACATGTGTCATCTCGACCTGTCTGTGTTCCTGGGAGAGGGTTGTTTGAGCTAGCTCGTTGCTTCCAGTCCTCCTTTGTCTTAGGCTGAACTAAAGATTAATGGTAAAGGATATGCCACTGTACCTGTAGAAGAGGTACTGTTAATAGGTAACAAGGTTTATTTCCTCCTAGCATTAAGGACAACTAGATTTGGTCAGGCGTAATTGCTCAGATCTTAGGGAGGTGGAGTAGATACATCTGCTGACTCCAAGAGCTAGAGTAAAACTCTTGATCTCCACTCAGAGATTGCATGTATGATCAGTGGAGTGGGGCATGAATATTAATACCTTTGGAACCATTGCCTTATACAGCACATTTTGCCTTTCTTTCAGACAGATACAGTGTAATTGCAAAGAGGAAACATGCAGTGGGCTTTGTTTCCTGGATGCGAAACTTTCATCAATGCTTCTCAAGTTTGAATACAAGCTGCAGAAATATTTCCTAAGACAGTCTCAGTGGGTCTGCCTCTAACTAGTTCAAGACAGCTTGCTTCACATTGTTACTGAATCATTAACCTACCCTTCACCTCAACAGTAAGGCATCATTACTTCCTCTCAGAGTGGTGATATTGAAAATTCATTTGCATCTGCAGCACCTCATTAAACTGTCTGGCTCTGAGTCATGTGTCATGGCTGGGAGACAGCACCTTGCATCCACAATTGCCCATTAGAGTAGAGCTACTCTCCGAGAGCAGATTCGAGAGCGTTGAGAGTGTAGGTGGACAGTGCCCCCGCACTCAGTATGCAGAAACCGACCCTTTTCATTACTAGAGTGAGTCGGAAACCCAGATCGCCAACCCAGAGCACATGTGAAGAGGATGTGACACTGCTTTGGGGTTACACTCTGTGCAGTACCGAAACAACGCAGGGTGATCATCTCCTCCTGGAATATCACCTCTGGAGTCAGGCTGTCACCTGCCCTAAGGTGATGCTGTCATGTTTGTAATCTCCTTCAGGCAAAACCTGTAACTGCAGCCTGCTGTCTACAAAGATCTCAGGAGCCTGAAGAAGGAAATAGGCCAGCAGCCATCTTAGGAAATGCCTCACATGAGGCTGATCTTTTCTTCAGTACATCAGATTACAAGATATACTTCACCCAGTTGAGAGTTTTAAATGAGACATCCTCCTTTAAATGAACTTTGTAGTTACTAGGATACCAACCTCTGTGGACTTTCATTTCCTACTCATCAGTTTTGTTTTTACTTATGAACATGAGAAATAAGAACCATTTGGCTCCTTGAGCCTGATTTGCCATTCACTACAATTGAGGGTGATCAGTCTCAACTGTACTTTCCCCATTACCCTCGATTCCCGAGAGTCCATGAATCTGTCTCTCTCAGCCGTAACTGTGTTCGATGATGTAGCATCGGCAACCATTTCGGGCAGAGAATCATAGAATCCCTACAGTGCGGAAACAGACCCTTCAGCCCATCAAGTCCACACAGAGCCTGTGAAGAGCATTCCACTCAGACCTTCCCACTCTCAGTAACCCTGCATTTCCCATGGCTAACCCATCCAGCCTGTACATCACTGGACACTATGGGCAATTTAGCATGGCCGATCCACCTAACCTGCATTTCTTTGAACAGTGGGAGGGAACCAGAGCACCTGGAGGAAACTCACAAAGACACAGGGAGAATGTGTAAACTCCTCACAGACAGTTGCTCGAGGGTGGAATTAAACTCAGGTCCCTGGTGCTATGAGACTATAGTGCTAACCACTGAGCCACCGTGCTGCCCAAGACGTTCTGAAGAGGGGTCCTGGACCCGAAACATTAACTCTGCTTTCTTTCCACAAATGCTGCCAGATCAGCTGAGTTTCACCAGCAATATCTGTTGTTTCCAAAATCGATCTCTTTACGTAAGATAGCGAGCCCATGTTTTAGATTCTCTAACCAGTGGAAACATTTCCAAGTTTATATCCTGTCAAGCCCTTTCAATGTGTTTTCAGATATAAGCTTTAGCACAGAATATGTTTCTATAGATTATCACAAGACCATAAGGTTTGGCGTTTGTTTATGTTGGGATTCCTCCAGTATTCTTTGCTTTCTTCCTCCTCTGAAGGGACAGGCTAACTTATTTGGTTGATACCACCATATATATATACACATATATATATTTATGTATAGCATAATCATGTTGCTTCTTATAGGCACATTTACTTCTATGTTTCCCAATCTACTACTATCTGTATATCTTGGAATATACCTCCTACAGGGAGCACAGGATTGACTAACTTTCATATATGCGCCATTTGCACTTTATATGTACAGTATATTATGTCTGATTTTATACTTGATACATTTGTATTCTGGAGTATATTTACTTTATGTGTTATGCTTGTTTTGTGCATGTACAGTATTTGCACTACAAGTACATCAGATTTGATTTAGATATCTGCTGCATCTGCAATTTCCAAGCTTGTCCTCATTTCAGGCACCTTTCAAGTAGCTGTTAACACCAGAGAGAGTTGAAAGCTTTTCTTAAAAGAACTGAAACATTAGTCACTAATTATCACTAATGTTACAAATTGCTGTTTGATTTCTTTATTCTCTGCCCAGTAATTTTCAAATGATAATTTAGAAACGAAACTGAGTGCTGCAGACAAATCCTCATTAAACTTAGATTCAGGTAGGACTGACTTATTTACAAGTTAATGGTGTCAATTCCGTGACTTACCTGATTAAATAATTTAGCAGAAGGCAGTTTGAGGGCAGTGTTGTATGGGCATGCCAGCACACTACGCTGTATGCATTACTGCTCATGATTACTGCCACTGTCCTGTCTAAGAGTAGGAGACTCCAGAGTTTGCTTGGTCCAATGTAGATCCTGGTCTAACCAGAAGAGTCTTTTTTTAATGGTTAACAAGATATAGTTCATTTCATGTCAGCAACTTTACAGGTTACATTGGTCCCATAAAGAACCTTAGAATCCTTACAGTGCAGAATGAGGCCATTTCACCCATCAGGTATGTACCTATCCTATAAAGAGCATCCCAGCCTGGTCCTGCAACTCCACATTTGCCATGGCTAACTCCCACGTCCCTGGACACTATGGGCAGTTTAGGATGGTCAGTCCACCTAACCTGCACATCTTTGGACTGTGGGAGGAAACTGGAGCATCCGTTGGAAAAACACACACACACACAGGGGAGAATGTGCAAACTCTATACAGACAGTCACCCAAGGCTGGAGTCGAACTCATATTTCTGGATCTGACCATTGAGCTGCCGTAGTGCCCGGATTAGAGCTGAAAGAGACTATTACTGAGACTTTGTGGAGGACCAGATATTACATCTCACTTCTTCAACATTGTAAGCCTCTATGCCCACCAGTCCATATGATATCCCCATAGCAGGTTGTACAAATGGCAATTCGTAATATTTACCCTTTTAGACCCATATGTAACAGGCAGTTGTTCGAAGAGATTTTGAAATTTCCACTATTGTGATCTTCCATGGGTTGAAAAGGATCACCACATTTCCTCTTTTTGATCTAGTTCTGAAGAAGAAGACTCATATTTGTCTCAAAACATTTACATTGTTTCTTTCTGCACAGATGCTGCCAGAACTACTGAGTATTTCCAGCACATGCAGCTTTTAGTCCAGCTTAAACTTGGGCCTTCCATGAAACTGGAAACATAAATAGGATTTCATTTTACAAAATGGAAGCTAATGTCTCTCTTGTGAAGTGGCAGAATTGATCGAGTGAAATTCCAATTAATTTTCATGAGAAACAAAACTAAAATCAGGTCTCAAACCTCAATTCACCTCTTGCGCTGCCTGAACTCTCTAATTCTGAACACACTGCTATCTCACTCCCAATCTTTCTCTAACCTGTCCTATCTTCTAACCTCTGTCTCTTTTCTAAAATCTGCTTGCATTCAATGCTATCCCTCCAATCCTTCTCTGATCCCGTTTCGACCTCACCCTGAGCAGTCCTCTTAACACAGCATGTCCCCTCCCTTCCATCTCACTCACTCCCTTCCCTCATTCATTTGCTGTTTTGAAGGCTTTTTTGATTCCCTTCCACACCCTTTTCCATTCACCGTCTTCAGCTTCATCAGTCGGATTGTTGGTTTGTGACGCAGAGTAACACCAACAGCTCAGGTTCAATTCCTGTACTGACTGAGATTGTCATAAGGGTCCCCTTCTCAAACTTGCTCTTCGCCTAAGGTGAGGCGTTAAATCCTCAAGTTAAATCCACCACCATTTTCGTTCTCTAATGAGAGAACAACCCTATTGTTCTCTGGGACTATAACAAGTTTTTCTTTTAACTTTCCTAGACACCCTCCCCTCCTATTTTTCCATCTCTCCATTCAAAGCCTCCCTCTATACATTTTAACTTCCCTCCTTATTTTTCCTCCCAATTCCTCTGCATCAATCCCTTTATCTTCCCTCAGCTTCTTCCACCAATATTCAGCTGCCATTTCTGCCTTCCTTCCCCATTTGAATCGAAGCCTAGAAGTGAAAAATAGCTAAAGACAAACATATGTTGCAGGGAAATAAGAGAAGAGAAGGCTACTTTGTTTTTCATTCACAGTGATAGCTTTCAATTGTATTTTGTCGTGATGCAGCATCATCTAAGCTGACCAAAGTTAATTAGGGTGTAAATTCAGATGAGCCAGATACAGGATTCTGTAGCCAGCCTTCAATCATGTTTTTTCAACCTGACAATATTTTAGCTCCCCACATGCCGAGGTCTGTAGCAGTAGTGACTGGATCACCTTGTTTTAAACTATTGTGATAGGTCTCTGCAGTGGATTACAGGGCAGCATTGAAAGTGGACTCGGACCCATTTATCATTTGACCTCCTGATTGGAAAAGGAAACTTGGGAATTTCTAGACTGAAGAAAAATGCCAAGGTCCATTGCATTTGCCTTCTACCTGGAAGATGCTTGATACGACAGCAGTAGAATTGACAGCTAATTTTGGCAATTAATAAATTCCTCTGGAGTAGATTTGGACTTTGAGATTTTACGTTCCATACCTAGTGGGGAAAAGCTTTGAGAGTCACAGGTCCAAGTCAGCGGTTCGTTCTCACCTTGCTGCACTTATGGCTTGGATTCTTCATCATTTATATTCCAAAATACAAGGATAGAAAGAAATCAATCTAAATTCAATTTGAATGGATGAATATTGTATTCTCGGCTCCAACATCTCCTCAGCTAATCTTTTCCATAAATCTGCCACTGATTCCTTGAGAACGAATCCATAGATTAGCCTTACATTATGCCTCTATTTGCAATCCTTCTCTTCATTTCAAATACAAACCATATCTCATTGTTCTGCTCTGGACAAGGTGAAGCAGCTTCTCAAGATCTAAAGTATCCAGTCACTTTGGAATCTTAAAAATAGTAGCCCTTTGACACTTTACTGGTGAGAGCATGCCCAATTTGCATTATGTCCTCATAATCCATTCATCCTCAGACTCCCACCGACTTCAATATTCACATACTACCTGAAACATCATTCTTAAATAGCAGCTACCAACATTATTTTCAATATGCAGTTACATCAGTGATTTATAAACTGCTAGGGCACCACCTGACTTGAATCTAATCCAATCTGAGGGGCTGAATCACTTTTCTGCACTAGTTGTACAAATCTGAAGCAAGATGCATTTAGGGCAATCTGAACACTCAAACTTAGCCGAAATCTGGCACTTGGAGCAGGTATTACTTAAAAAGGATGGCTGGTTTGGGAAGTAGAAATGTTTCACAGTTATAACATTGGGGTTAAAGCCCAAGCTGAGGAATTTTGTATCAAATCCAGTGAGTATTGATCAATATTGCTCTGTACCTAAAGTGTGTCAATCTGGAAGTCTTCAATGGGATTGTGCACAGCCATGTTTGGAATTTCATCCAGTCTGGATTTGTATGTATGTCTGGTGTAGATTGTGCATTCCAAATCTCAGTGAGTTGAAGAATTAACAGGAAAATATTGGGTTGAAAATAAGTAAAAAAGATTAGGATAATTGGGATTTTTTGGATTATTCTTTGATGTTCTTTTAAATTCTGGGGTGATACATGAACTTTGATTTTTACTGCTTATGGTTGATGGATCATTCACAATACAGAGCGGCAGCTATTCGGGTCTGCATCCAAGTGGGTAAAGACACAGCACTGGGTTATGTTTCTGGCCATAGCCTTGGATGCATTGAATAAATATGCTGCCTGGTTTACACAAGGTAGAATTGTAACATAATTCCAGAGTCTGTAGGAATGGAATACAGGCAGAATAATGTCGAGCTTTCTCAAGGTCGATCATTTTATGGTGATAGTGATGGAGGAATTTCATTAGAAACTTGTTAATTGTTTAGTAATGAATATGTAGCCAGATGTCTTGCAGCTGTATCCTCGTGAGGGTTATCCATATCCTACACCCTGCACCATTTCCCCAGCTTTTTGGTTTAAAATCCAAAGACTGTCCTCTAGATATTCATTATACGGCTATTTTGAAGTATCATTTTGAACTCATGTAGACTGTTAGCCAGCTGGTGTCATTGTTCAGAATCTAAAGCAAATTATGAAAGAGTTGATTTGGGAATATTTATTAAAAGGTGTGGGATCAATCAACATATTCAGCAGTTGTTGTTTTCCAGAAGGGGAGATGTTTTAAATGCTTTTAAATATAAACCATTGTAAATAATTAAGGAAGAAGTTGTGTTGAAATTGCTAAATGAATGCTTTGTTTTTCTTTTTTCAATGCCGAAAGCAAATATAATTTCAGTAAGAAAGCCAGAGGGAACTAGAGTAAAATGCCAGAAGGATGGGGCTGGCTAGTGTTATGATCCCAGCAGATGCAACTACAGAACAACTCCGATCTTAGACTGAAACCTAGCTTGATAGATCATATTTTGATTGATTTTTGTTTTAACAAGCTTGTCTCTTGCTGAAACATAAACATACAATGCTGCAGAGTTTGCTTCAATCATAAAACAGAAGATTATAAACAAAAGAAATTAATATAAAATAGAGTCAAACAATTTAGCAACCTATAATGCAAATTTTAAAATACACAGTGAAAGTATAATCCCATTAAAACACTCCTTTATAAATTGAAAAGAAAGTCAACAGCTTTTGTATAGAACCCAATACATACCATTGGGGTAGTATCATTCTCAAAAATACTGCTGATACAGTACTCATGCTAGATTCTCTGTCTCTAACAACTTAATAAGTTGTTACTTTAACTTAAAGAAAGGAAATGCAGATAGCTTCTTCCTGGAACTATTATTCGGCTTCAAGTAAACTCTTCAGGGTTTTATCTGAACACTTCTCATCTGGAACTAACAGTAACTCTTTAATCTAAGATCATTTAATTTCACTATATCCTTCTGAGCACCTCCACTCTGTACAGCCATTATTACTGAATTACTTGATTTTTGTTCACACATTGACATCACTGGCTGGCCAGTATTTGTTTCCTGCCCCTATTTGCTCTCGAGAAGGTGGTGGTGAGCTCCCTTCATGAACTGCTGCAGTCCATGCATTGTAGGTAGACCCAAAGTGTTGTTAGGGAGGGAGTTCCAGTCTTTTGACCCAGCTGTTATATTTTCAAACCAGGATGGTGAGGCTTGGAGGGGAACTTGCAGATGGTGATGTTCCCATGTATCTGCTGCCCTTGTCCTTCTAGATGGAAGTGATTGTGAGTTTGGAAGCTGCTGTTCAAGGATTGTTGGTGAATTTCTGCAAATTCACACTGCTGCTACCGAGTGTTTGTGGTAGGCAAAGTGGATCCTTGTAGATGTGCTAGGACAAAGTGAGGACTGCAGATGCTAGAGATCAGAGTCAAGAGTGTGGTGCTGGAAAGACACAGCAGGTCAGGCAGCATCTGAGGAGCAGGAGAATCGACATTTAGGGCATAAGCCCTTCATCAGGAATGAGACTTGTGGGCCAAGAGAACTGAGGTATAAATGGAAGGCGGAGTTCAAAACCTGCACCCATACCACTCCCCTCATCTCCGTCCAAGTATCCAAAAGATCCTTCCACATCCAACAGAAATTTACCTGTACCTCCACCGATGTCATCTACTGTCTCTGTTGTGCCCGATGTAGTCTCCTCTACATCGGGAGACAGGACGCCAACTTGCGGATCATTTCAGAGAACATCTCTGGGACACCTGCACCAAACAAACCCACCACCCTGTGGCCAAACACTTCAACTCCCCCTCCCACTCCACCGAGGACATGCAGGTCCTGGGCCTCCTCCATCGCCAAACCCTTACCACCCCACACCTGGAAGAAAAATGCCTCACCTTCCACCTTCAATCCTCATTTCCTGTCCCCCCCAATTTATCCCAGTCCCAAGCCTCCGACTCAGCACCACCATCTTGACTTGTCCATTGCCTTCGCCATCTATCCACTCCACTCTCCTCTCTGACCTATCACCTTCTTCCCCCACCTTCATCTACCTATCACATTCTCAGTTACCTTTCCCCCAACCCCACCTCCCTCCTCCCATTTATCTCTCAGCCCCCTCATTCCTGGGTGCCTGTTAGATTGTCTCTTATTGGTGATGGTCATTGGCTGGCTTTTATCTGGTGCAAGTGTTATTTGCCACATGTCAGCCCAAGCCTGGAAATTGCCCAGATGTTGTTGCATTTGAACACAGACTGCTTCAGTATCTGAGGTGTCATGAATGGTGCTGAACTTTATGTAGTCATTGGCAAACATCCCCACTTCCGTCCTTATGATGGAGGAAAGGTCATTGATAATGGTTGGACCTCAGACACCACTCTGATGAACTCCAGAAGTGATGTCCTAGAACTGAGATGACTGAGTACTAACAACCACCACCATCTTCCTATGTGCCAGGTATGAATCGAACCAGTGGAGAGTTTGTCTCTTGATGGAACCCAAACTGAGCACCAGTGAGTGGGTAATTGCTGGGCAAGTGCTGCTTGATAGCACTGTGAATGACACCTTCCATCACTTTACTGATGATCAAGAGTAGACAAATGAGGTGGTTACTGACTGGGTTGGATTTGTGCTGCTCTTTATGTACAGGACATGGCCAGGCAATTTTCCACATCATCAGATAGATGACAGTGTTGTAACTGTACTAGAATAACTTGACTAGGGGCGCAACAAGTTCTAGTGCACAAGTCTTCAGTACTATTGTCAGGGCCCTTAGCCTCTGCAGAATCCAATGCCCCCAACTGTTTGTTAATACCACCTGAAGTGATTGGCATCTATGATGCTGGGGATCTATGATGCTGTGCATCACTG
Source organism: Hemiscyllium ocellatum (assembly GCF_020745735.1). Taxonomy (NCBI): domain Eukaryota; kingdom Metazoa; phylum Chordata; class Chondrichthyes; order Orectolobiformes; family Hemiscylliidae; genus Hemiscyllium; species Hemiscyllium ocellatum. The sequence goes on from NC_083439.1 coordinate 14,238,764, forward strand.
GAAGGGCCAGATGGATCATTAACTTCTGCTGAGGATTGTTGTGAATACTTTAGCCTTCAGATGTGTTGGCCTCTTCGGTCATTGAGGATGGGGATATTTGTGGAGCCTCCTCCTCCAGTAAGTTGCCTAATTATCCAGAACCATTCATGACTACATTTGCGAGGACTGCAGAGCTTAGATGTGAGCTGTTGGTTTTGGGATTGCTTAGTCCTGTCTATCACTTGCTGCTTGGCATGCAAGTAGTTCTGTTTGGTAGCTGCACCAAGTTGACACATCATTTTTAGGTCTGAGTGGTTCTTCTCCTGGCTTGCCCTCCTGCATTCTCCAATGAACCTGGATTGATGGTAATGGCTAAGTGAGGGATGTGCTGGGTCATGATGTTACAGATTGTGCTGGAATACAATTCTGCTGCTGCCGATGCCCCCCAGCCCCTCATGAGTTGTTGCTAGATCCATTCAAGGTCTATCCCATTTATCACGGTGACAGTGCCACACAACATGATGATGTTCACAGGGGAATATTCAACAGGTCTTCACAAGGCCTGTGCAGCAATCGCTCTTACTGACACTGTTATGAACAAATGCATTTGCAGCTGAAGGAGTGGTAAGGGTGAAGGCCAAGTGTGTATTTTTCTCTTGTTGGAACTCTCACTACCTGCCGCCCTGTGCAGGCCTGGAGCAATAATGTCACAGAGTCATAGAGTCGTATCGCATGGAAACAGACTCGTCAGTCCAATCCATCCATACCGACCAGATTTCCCAAACTAAACTAGTCCCCACCTGCCTGCATTTGGTCCATATTCCCCTAAACCCTTCTTATTCACGTACCTGAATTTGGCAGCTCCTCTGGCAGTTCATTCCACACACAAACCACCTTCCAACGCAAAGCGTTTCCCCTCAGCTCCCTCTTAAGTCTTTCTCCTCTAACTTTAAAATTATGCTGTCTAGTTTTGAACTCCCCCACCCTGAGGAAAAACATCATTTGCTATTTATCTTATCTATACTCCTCATGACTTTATAAACTTTAAGTCATAGAGATTTATAGCATAGAACATAGAAAGATACAGTGCAGTACAGGCCCTTCGGCCCTCGATGTTGCACCGACCGAATCCTACCTAACCTACACTAGCCCAATAACTTCCACCGCATCTCCTCCACTTCCCGCTCCTCCGCCCTTGAGCACCGCTCCTCCAACTGCCACCAAGACAGAACCCCACTGGTTCTCACCTACCACCCCACCAACCTCCGCATACAACGTATCATCCGCCGCCATTTCCGCCACCTCCAAACGGACCCCACCACCAAGGATATATTTCCCTCCCCTCCCCTATCAGCGTTCCGCAAGGACCACTCCCTTTGTGACTCCCTCGTCAGATCCACACCCCCCACCAACCCAACCTCCACCCCCGGCACCTTCCCCTGCAACCGCAGGAAATGTAAAACTTGCGCCCACACCTCCACACTCACTTCCCTCCAAGGCCCCAAGGGATCCTTCCATATCCGCCACAAGTTCACCTGTACCTCCACACACATCATCTATTGCATCCGCTGCACCCGATGTGGCCTCCTCTATATTGGTGAGACAGGCCGCTTACTTGCGGAACGCTTCAGAGAACACCTCCGGGCCGCCCGAACCAACCAACCCAATCACCCCGTGGCTCAACACTTTAACTCTCCCTCCCACTCCACCGAGGACATGCAGGTCCTTGGACTCCTCCACCGGCAGAACACAACTACACGACGGCTGGAGGAGGAGCGCCTCATCTTCCGCCTGGGAACCCTCCAACCACAAGGTATGAATTCAGATTTCTCCAGTTTCCTCATTTCCCCTCCCCCCACCTTGTCTCAGTTGGTTCCCTCAACTCAGCACCGCCCTCCTAACCTGCAATCCTCTTCCTGACCTCTCCGCCCCCACCCCACTCTGACCTATCACCCTCACCTTGACCTCCTTCCACCTATCCCACCTCTATCGCCCCTCCCCCTAGTCCCTCCTCCCTACCTTTTATCTTAGCCTGCTTGGCTCTCTCTCTCTTATTCCTGATGAAGGGCTTATGCTCGAAACGTCGAATTCTCTATTCCTGAGATGCTGCCTGGCCTGCTGTGCTTTGACCAGCAACACATTTGCAGCAATAACTTCCAAATGCCTATCCAATGCCCGCTTAAATGACCATAAAGAAGGAGAGTTCACCACTGCTACTGGCAGGGCATTCCATGAACTCACAACCCGCTGTGTAAAGAATCTACCCCTAACATCTGTCCTATACCTACCACCCCTTAATTTAAAGCTGTGTCCCCTAGTAACACCTGACTCCATTAGCGGTAAAAGGTTCTCAGTGTCGACCCTATCTAAACCCCTAATCATCTTATACACCTCTATCAAATCTCCCCTAAACCTTCTCTTCTCCAATGAGAACAGCCCCAAGTGCCTCAGCCTTTCCTCATAAGATTTTCCTACCATTCCAGGCAACATCCTGGTAAACCTCCTCTGCACTCGTTCCAATGCCTCCACATCCTTCCTATAGTATGGCGACCAAAACTGCACACAATACTCCAGATGAGGCCGCACCAGAGTCTTATACAGTTGCAGCATGACCTCAGGACTCTGGAACTCAATTCCTCTACCAATAAAGCCCAGTACACCATATGCCTTCCTCACAGCACTATTTACCTGGGTGGCAACTTTCAGAGATCTGTGTACATGGACACCAAGATCCCTCTGCTCATCCACACTACCAAGTAGCCTACCATTAGCCCAGTAATCCATCCTCTTGTTACTCCTACCAAAGTGAATGACTTCACACTTAGCTACATTGAATTCCATTTGCCACCTTTCTGCCCAGCTCTGCAACTTATCTATATCCCGCTGTAACCTACCACTTCCTTCCTCACTCCACCGACTTTTGTGTCATCCGCAAACTTGCTTACCCAGCTTTCAAGCCCTTCCTCTAGATCATTTATAAAGATAACAAAAAGCAATGGTCCCAAAACAGATCCTTGTGGTACACCACTAGTAACTGCACTCCAAGATGAACATAGTCCATCAACTACTACTCTCTGTCTCCTTCCAGCCAGCCAATTCCTAATCCAAACCTCTAATGTATCCTCAATGCCATACATCCGTAGTTTTAGCATTAGCCTAACATGGGGAACCTTATCGAACGCCTTACTAAAATCCATATACACAACATCTACTGCTTTACCCTCGTCCACTTCCTTGGTCACCTTCTCAAAGAACTCAATAAGGTTTGTGAGGCACGACCTGCCCTTCACAAAACCATGCTGGCTATCCTTGATCACGTTATTCCTATCCAGATGTTCATAAATCTTATCCCTTACCATTCTCTCTAAGACTTTGCCCACCACTGAAGTCAGACTCACTGGCCTATAGTTACTAGGGCTATCCCTACTCCCTTTCTTGAACAAGGGGACCACATTCGCTATCCTCCAGTCCTCTGGTACTATTCCCGTTGACAATGACGACATAAAAATCCAGGCCAATGGCTCTACTATCTCCTCCCTAGCTTCCCATAGGATCCTAGGGTAAATGCCATCAGGCCCAGGAGACTTATCTATTTTCATCCTCTCCAATATTCCCAGAACCTCTTCCCTGCATATTTCCAGGCCATCCATTCTAATCATTTGTGACTCCATATTCACATCAGCAACAGTGTCCTGTTCCTGAGTGAATACTGATGAAAAGTATTGATTTAGTGTCTCTCCAATCTCCTCCGCCTCCACATACAACTTCCCACTACTATCCTTGACTGGACCGATACCTACCCTAGTCATCCTTTTATTCCTGACATACCTATAGAAAGCCTTCGGGTTTTCCCTAATCCTACCAGCTAAAGACTTTTCATGTCCCCTTCTCGCTGCTCTTAGCTCTCTCTTTAGATCCTTCCTGGCTACCTTATAACTCTCTATCGCCCCAACTGAACCTTCACGCTTCATCTTTACATATGCCGCCTTCTTCCCTTTCACAAGGGATTCCAATTCCTTACTAAACCACGGCTGCCTCACAAGGCCCTTTACACCATGCCTGACCGGTACATACTTATCGAGGACACGTAGTAGCTGCTCCTTGAACAATCCCCACATCTCATTAGTGTTCTTCTCTTGAAGCCTGTTTTTCCAATCCACACATCCTAAGTCATGCCTCACTGCATCATAATTTCCCTGCCCCCAGCTATAACTCTTGCCCTGCTGCGCACACTTATCCCTCTCCATCACTAAAGTAAAAGTCACCGAGTTGTGGTCACTGTCCCCGAAGTGCTCACCTACCTCCAAGTCTAACACCTGGCCTGGTTCATTACCTAGAACCAAATCCAGTATAGCCTCACCTCTTGTTGGCCTGTCTACATATTGTGTCAGGAAACCCTCCTGCACACATTGGACAAACACCGACCCATCTAATGAACTCGAGCTATAGCTCTCCCAGTCAATATCTGGGAAGTTAAAGTCCCCCATAACAACCACCCTGCTACCTTCACTCTTTTCCTGAATCATCCTCGCAATATTATCCTCTACTTCTCTAGGACTATTAGGAGGCCTGTAGAAAACACCTAACAGGGTGACCTCACCTTTCCTATTTCTAACCTCAGCCCAAACTACCTCAGATGGCAAGTCCTCTTCCATCGTCCATTCCACTGCTGTAATACTATCTTTGACAAGTAATGCCACACCTCCTCCTTTTTTACCCCCATGTCTGATCCTACTAAAACATTTAAACCCTGGAACCTGCAACAGCCATTCTTGTCCCTGTTCTACCCACGTCTCTGTAATGGCCACAACATCGAAGTCCCAGGTACCAACCCACGCTGCAAGTTCACCTACCTTATTTCTTATACTTCTGGCATTGAAGTATACACACTTCAATCCACCCTTCTGTTTACAGGCACCCTCCTTCGAGATCGCTGCATTATTCATAACCTCCCTACACTCAAGGTCCTGTACCCTAAAGCTACAGTCCAGGTTCCCATGCCCCGGCGGAGTTAGTTTAAACCCTCCCAAAGAGCACTAGCAAACCTCCCCCCAAGGATACTGGTGCCCCTCAGGTTCAGGTGTAGACCATCCTTTTTATAGAGGTCCCACCTTCCCCAGAAAGAACCCCAGTTGTCCAGAAACTGGAATCCCTCCCTCCTGCACCATCCCTGTAGCCACGCATTTAACTGCTCTCTCTCCCTATTCCTCGACTCTCTATCACGTGGCACGGGTAACAAACCAGAGACTACAACTCTGTTTGTTCTAACTCTGAGCTTCCAACCTAGCTCCCTGAAAGCCTGTCTGACATCCTCACCCCTCTTCCTACCTATATTGTTGGTGCCAACGTGGACCACGATCTGGGGCTGCTCCCCCTCCCCCTTAAGGACCCGGAAAACACGATCAGCGACATCACGTACCCTTGCACCTGGGAGGCAACATACCAAACGTGAGTCACTGTCGCCCCCACAAAACCGTCTGTCTGTACCCCTCACTATCGAGTCCCCAAGAACTATCGCTCTACCTTTCTCCACCCTTCCCTTCTGAGCAACGGGGCCAGGCTCTGTGCCAGAGGCCTGAACCTCGTTGCTTGCCCCTGGTAAGTCATCCCCCCCACAAGTATCCAAAACGGTATACTTGTTCTTGAGGGGAATGACCGCAGGGGGTCCCTGCACTGGCTTCCTCCTCCCACTCCCCCTCACTGTCACCCATCTATCTTGAACTTTCGGAGTAACTACTTCCCTAAAGCTCTGATCTATGACCCTCTCTGCCTCCCGAATGATCCGCAGTTCATCCAAATCCAGCTCCAGTTCCCTAACACGGGCTTGGAGGAGCTGGAGATGGGTGCACTTCTTGCAAGTGTACTCAGCAGGGACGCCAATGGCTTCCCTCACCTCATACATGTTGCAAGAGGAACATTGCACTGCCTGCACTGCCATCCCTCTAAAAAGCTAGCTTTCTTTAAGAAAAAAACTAAATGTAAAGAAACCAAACAAGCAAAACGCAGCACTTACCTGCTTGCCGCAACGGGTCTTATTATTTAGGTTAGATAGAGAAAAAACCCTACCCAGGTAACCTAGCAACACAAGCCTCCGGGTCTACCCGGCGTTTTTTTTAAAAAAAACTTTTTAAATTTTTAGTGTAAAAAAGTTTAAAAAAAGTTAAGTACTGGAACTTACAACTTAATTTTTTAGTTTTTAAAACAAAATAAGAAAAACTAAGAACTGGAACTCACCCTGGACTTCGAACCGGACAAACAGCCGTCACGTGATCCTCCGAGAAACTGAGGCCTACAGCATGAAAACAGACCCTTCAGTCCAACTTGTCCATGCCAACCAGATATTCTAAATGAATATAGTCCCATTTGACAGTATTTAGCCTACATCCCTCTAGACCCCTCCTATTCATGTGCCCTTTTAAATGTTGCAATTGTACCAGCCTCTGCCACCTCCTCCGATAGCTCATTCATATACGCGTCACCCTCTATGTGAAAAAGTTGCCCCTTAGGTCCCTGTTAAATCTTTCCCCTCTCACCTTAAACCCACGACCCTCTAGTTTTGGACTCCCTTACACTGGGGAAAAGGCCTTGACTATTTACCCTATCCGTGCCCCTCATGATTTTATAAACTTCTGTAAGGTCACCCTCATTTTAAGAATTTATTTCATTCATCGCATGTTTCCGAACTCACGAGAAGACTTGCTCCACCCATTACCCCTTTGTTCACTGACCTGCACGGGAAGCAACACCCCGATTTTAAGATTTTCATCCTGGGCTTTCAAAGGTTTCCATGGCCTTCTGCCCCTTGCCCATCTCTGTAATCTCCTCCAGTCTCAGAACCTTGCAATTAACCAGCTCCAGTGAGTCCTATTTATACAAATACAAACTTTATACTTGCCGGATTCCAATCTTGAGCAACTCTCCAAGGCCTAATGAATTTGTCATTATTATAGCCTGTGCCCTGCAGATTTGCTCTGGCTCCTTCAGCGCCCCAGGAAATATGGCACCTGGCCCAAAATTATTGTTCGACTTCAGTCCTTCTGAAGTGTGAAAATTCCGAGTGACAGTTCAGGGTATCCGAAAACACCCTGGCTACACTTCAAAAGCAATTTACTGGCCAAGGGAACTGAAACAAATGCCACAGCCAATCTGTACACAAAAAATAAATGAAACAAATGATCAGGTTACCTGCAGGTTGAGGGGGAATATTTGCTATTTTCCTTGTAAGGCCTCACGTGCTGCATGCCGAAATGAGAGGGGCAGTGTTTAGTTTTGCGTTTACCTCTGTATTTTCAATCCAGTTTATCTTTTTGTGTCTCTTCCAATGTCCACCCCCAACCCACCAACATTATTCCTGTTGGAAATGTACAGAAACTCATCAAACAAAAATCCCTGGTCTCCATTCGATTGATACTTGTTTCTCTTTGTAATTCCTCTCATGCATTTTCTTTTAGTTACAAGACATTAAAGGCAACATAAAAATAATTTGCTACATGAAGTTTGTTAATAGGTTCTCAGCCTGTTCAAGTTGAAAAGTTTCCCTGTTGGTCCAATGCCAACCACTCTTGGCGGTAGACATTGAAATCACCCACCCGGAGTACATTTTATGCCCTTGCCACCTTCAGCACTTCCTCCATGTGTTATTCAACATGGAGGAGCACTAATTCATCAGCCAAAGGAGGACGGTTCATGGTAATCGGCAGAGGTTTCCATGCCTATGTTTAATCTGTAGTAGACAAGCAAGAACACAGCAAACCAGGCAGCATCAGAAGGTGGAGAAGTCAACATTTCGGGTGTAACACTTTTCCCAGACATACTCAATCTGAAGCCATGAGACTTCATGGGATCCGAGATCAATCCAAGGACAGGTGTCCCCCCCGCCCCGACTGTATACCACTGTGTTGGGTCTGTACAGCTGGTGGGACAGGACATATCAGGGTCAATGATGGTCATGTCTGTAAGGGATGATTCTGTGAGTATGACAGTGTCAGGCTGTCGCTTTATTAATCTGTGAGACAGCTCTCCCAATTTTGGCACTAGCCCCCAGATGTTAATAAGGAGAAGTTTGCAGAATTGACCGGGTTGTTCCTGCCGTTGTCTTTTCCAGTGCCTTGCTCAACATCTGGTGATCTGTCTGTTTTTTTTTATTGAAACTTTGTAGCAACTGATACAACTGAATAGTTTGCTAGGCCATTGCAGAGGGTAGTTGAGAATCAACCACATTGCTGTGGGTCTGGAGTCACATGGAGGACAGACCAGGTGGCAGATTTCCTTCCCTGAAGGACATTTTGTGAGCCAGATGAGTTTTTCCCTAACAATGGCCAGGACCTGATCAGGTGCACCCTAGAACTCTGTGGGAAGCTAGAGAAGTGATTGCTGGGCCCTTTGCTGAGACATTTGTATCATCGATAGTAACAGGTGAGGTGCTGGGAAGACTGGAGGTTGGCTAACATGGTGCCACTGTTTAAGAAAGGTGATAAGGACAAGCCAGGGAACTACAAAGCAGTGAGCCACCAGTGGTGGGCACGTTGTTGGAGGGAATCCTGAGGAACATGGTTTACATGTATTTGGAAATGCAAAGACTGATTAGGAATAGTCAACATGGCTTTGTGTGTGGGAAATCATGTCTCACAAATTTGATTGAGTTTTTTGAAGAAGTAACAAAGAGGATTGATGAGGACAGACGGTAGATGTGATCTATCTGGACCTCAGTAATGCGTTTGACAAGGTTCCCCATGGGAGACTGGTTAGCAAGGTTAGTCTCATGAACTACAGGGAGAACTAGCCATTTGGATACAGACCTGGCTCAAAGGTAGAAGACAGAGGGTGGTGGTGGAGGGTTGTTTTTCAGACTGGAGGCTTGTGACCAGTGGAGTGCCACAAGGATCAGTGCTGGGCCTTCTACTTTTCATCATTAATATGAATGATTTGGATGTGAGCATAAGAGGTATAATTAGTAAGTTTGCAGATTACACCAAAGTTGGAGGTGCAGTGGACAGCGAAGAAGGTTACCTCAAATTACAATGGAATCTTGATCAGATGGGCCAATGGCTGAGAAATGGCACATGGAGTTTAATTTAGATAAATGTGAGGTGCTGCATTTTGGGAAAGCAAATCTTAGCAGGACTTATACATTTAAGGGTAAGGTCCTAGGGAGTGTTGCTGAACAAAGAGACCTTCGAGAGCAGGTTCAGAGCTCCTTGAAAGCGGTGTTGCAGGTGGATTGGATTGTGAAGAAGGCGTTTGGTATGCTTTCCTTTTTTGGTCAGAGTACTGAGTACAAGAGTTGGGAGGTCATGATGCAGCTGTACAGGATATTGGTTAGGCCACTGTTGGAATATTGCATGCAATTCTGGTCTCCTTCCTATCAGAAGTATGTTGTGAAACTTAAAAGGGTTCAGAAAAGATTTACAAGGATGTTGCGAGAGTTGGAGGATTTGAGCTATAGTGAAAGGCTGAATAGGCTGTGTCTGATTTCCCTGGAGCGTCGGAGGCTGAGGGGTGACCTTATAGAGGTTATGAAATCATTAGGGGCATGGATATGAAAATAGACAAAGTCTTTTCCCGGGGAGTTCAGAACTAGAGGGCATAGGTTTAGAGTGAGGGGGGAAAGCTATAAAAGAGACCTAAGGGGCAACATTTTCATACAGAGGGTGGTATGTGTATGGAATGAGCTGCCAGAGGAAATGGTGGAGGCTAGTACAATTGCAACATTTAAAAGGCATCTGGATGGGTATATGAATAAGAAGGGTTTGAAGGGATATAGGCCAGGTGCTGGCAGGTGGAACTAGATTGGGTTGGGATATCTGGTCGGCATGGATGGGTTGGACCGAAGAGTCTGTTTCCATGTTGTACATCTCTATGGCTCTAAGACTCTAATTGACAATGGCTTTATGGTCTTTAGTAGATTTTAAATGCCAGACTTCTTTAAAAAAAATTACATTCAAATTCCCCCATTTGTTGTGGTAGGATTCAAAGCTGGGTCCCCAGAATATGAGCTGAGTTTCAGTATTAATAGTCTAGTAATAATACACTAGACCTTCACTTGACAGGACCAATCAAAGCTCAAAGTAAAGCTAAAACAAAACCTTAATATCTTGTTCCGTTGTGAAACTCTGCAAATGTGCAGAAAAACCCATTAATTTTCAATCTAAACCTCAAAATATGTTTTAAAATAAATCACCATGTCTACAGAAATACTTCCAAACATTAATTTAAACACACAGAAAACACCATGTCACTCACTAACCCAAGCATCCAAGAACCCAAACTTGTAATAATTGAAAATATATATGTATAAACACACAACATACACACATACAAATAAATCACCTCATTTACACTAAACTTAGTAATTAGTGAAGTCAGCTCCTGACATTAACTTAAACGATGTTAGCTGAATGTTGTATCCATTGCACCATTAATGTTTACACAAGACAACATTGAGATGACAGTCTCCTAGTATGGATTTTTAAAAAAGCTAGTTAGGAAGTGATTTGTGAACAGAAGCATTCCAAGAATTGGTGTTCTTCACTTCAATTCTAAATTACGCTGATTGGGAACAGAATAGGGTAACATGGTTTTTGTATATGATACTAAAGTAGGGTGCTTTGTCAAAGAAAATTGGAGTTAAAAGTATTGTGAAGGGTGAATATTGTTATGTGGATGGCCTGTTCTTGAATCTGGACATCTGAATGTTTTGTCATCCATTTATCTTCATTTATAGCTGAATGAACTTTGAGACCAAAAGGCTGGTTAAGTTCAGATTTCACCTTGCAAGAATCAAAGAAGCAAGTGCAGGCAGGAGTTGGAAATCTGCAAAATGGAAGATATAACCAAAAGGAAGAAATGGTTTAATTTATATTTAGGAATTTTACACAGGATTCAGTGGCAGAGCTAATTGCATCATCCAGGTAGCCATGTAATAAGGCTGAATGTAAAGTGTAGCCCTTTTGTCTTGTTGTTCTTAGACATCAATGAATTCAAGTTTTAATTATGCTTTTTGTTGTGCCATCTGTACGTCTGAGATGATCTCACCTCAGTCAATCCGAAGATGTTTTTAAAGCTTCCATTGAGAATTTTGATTTTCTTTTAGCACTATGTGAAAGAAACAGAGTGGAATGATAACAGAGTGGTTGTAAATCATTTCTCGGGACTGTGACATGTTTTGCGAACATATATATAACATGAGATTCAAACTCTCAGGAGTCCCAAAGATCCTGAAGCAGGGATTCTTCATTCCACTGGCATCAGGTCATTACAAATAGAAAGAGAAATTAAGGATAAACAGGAGGTTATTTACAGTGTGCGCATGGAATGACTACATGCAACATTTGGCTGTGTAGTTTCATTGTTTGTACAATCAACCTTCTCTCCATCAGAGACACTCTTGCTTTGCAATGAGAGTCCTTTCAAGCAGTCCAGTGGTCCTCCCTCAGCATTGGCACCTGCTGGTGGCGATCCTGGAGACTTGTTCAACTCCCTTACTCACTATCATCTTTCACCATTGATACCTGCTGCTGATGGTCCCATTACATGTCATTGGCCAGTGATTAATATGATCTACTGTTTTAGCTACAACTGTGATGAAAAGGATAATTTTCATTTTATGCAGCATTCCACTGACAACCAAAATCACTTCATCATAAACAAAGTTAGAAGCTTTTGCAAAGCGAGGGTTGGGGAGAAGATCAGGGTCTCACTGTAGGCCTGGAGGAGTTCAAAAAGTTAGGAATGGGGTGAGAAACAGGTCACTTAACAGTAATTAAAACTTTAAATGCCTTTAAAAAGGCACACAGAAATGGACAATTCATTATAGTTACAGATGAGTTTGATACTATTTACCAGGAAGTGCAACAATACACTTTTCAATATGTTTGAATGGTCAGTCTGTGATAATACTGTGGCTTTAAGAGATGTATTTTGTCCTTTTTTTGAAGAGTGCTTTTAAGGCAGAGGTGTAAGCAGTCTACAGGAACAACTAGTGTAAACAGTTTGTGAGGCTTTTTTTTTTAAAAGATGGAACAATAGAAGCAGCCTGAATGGGTGTGATCAAGCTCCCATAGGACCAGGAGTTTTAGTTTAAGCTTTCAGAAGTTGCTGTTGGGTTCTTGAAGAAGTGGAAGCAATTTTTTCCCTTTCTCAGTTATAGCCAGAAACTGGGGATTCTCTTCCCAAAAGCTGAAGTTGAATGTGAGACAATCTGTTTTCTGAATTTGCCTTTTTCCAAAGATGTGTTTTAGGATGTTACTATACTGGAACAATTAATTAGTTGTAGTTACTGTATCTATTAATCTGTTAAGTTTACGAATAGAGTTAAATTATTCCAATTCCTGTTTCTTTTGTTGTACGCTAACAATAGTGGATGAATAAAGTGTGTTTGGGTTTAAATCTGGCAGTTTAATCAATCAAATTGCATCTGGAACACTACACCTTGCATTTACCTTTGAAATGAGAAAAAGTGGGGGTTTAGACTATCTTCTGAATATTGTGAGCGAGTTTGGTTTGGTCCATAACAGGTTTCTCATATAGATACATTTATCACAGAACTTTCGATGTTTATTTGCACACGTGCAGCTCCTGGGAGCTGGAGTATTTAATTTCCATGTAAATAACAGGAGGTACTGTAAGTGACATCATTATTTTAATGGTGGAGTGCGACCCACAATTTTCATCCATGATAATAGTTTTCATTTTATGAGTAGTCCCACGGTGGCACAGTGGTTAGCACTGCTGCCTCACAGCGCCAGGGACCTGGGTTCAATTCCCGCCTCAGGCGACTGACTGTGTGGAGTTTGCACATTCTCCCCGTGTCTGCGTGGGTTTCCTCCGGGTGCTCCGGTTTCCTCCCACAGTCCAAAGATGTGCGGGTCAGGTGAATTGGCCATGCTAAATTGCCTGTAGTGTTAAGTAAGGGGTATATGTAGGGGTATGGGTGGGTTGCGCTTCGGCGGGTCGGTGTGGACTTGTTGGGCCGAAGGGCCTGTTTCCACACTGTAAGTCTAATCTAAAGCAGTGCTGGGGAGGGTAGACTGATAATATACCACTTGCCTTATGGGCACAAGGTTCCTACGTTTCCAGCCAGAGTTATCAATGGGAGTGCTCAGCTTTGCTGTCTTGGCGCAGTGAGGGACCCTATGAAATGAGTACAATCATAGGGTGCTTAGTGTCTCATATAGCAAGGCAGGTTTTGTGATCAAAGGTTGCCTTTGTTGTACTAACATCATTCAGCAACCCTGAATTGCGAAGGGGATAAGATGTGACTGCAACATTGCCTGCACCTTCACTCTGACTGAGCGAATAGAAATTATCAGTAGACAATGACAAATATCTCACATCTGGAGAAAGTACGAGATTGTCTGCAGGGAATACAGACACCTGGTGAGGCTGAGTGGAACACCGTGATCCAGAAGGTTAGCAATTTCAATGATTGCTGAACTGCATAAGAATGAGGCGAAAGTGCAGAGCTTCGGTGCTAAGCAGAATGATTAAATTGTGCGGGAGGAGAGAAAAGGCCCATGGCCTTTTATTCCCTTGGCATCATATGAGGTCAGTGCTACATGGCTGTTTGTTTACTCTTGTTTTGTTCACAAAAAAGCTGCAGCACCAAAATCTGTTTTATATTCACTCTGTGGTTCAAAGAAAGGGCTTCAGAATTTCTTCAGTGCTGGCATGAGTCTGAATATTCTTCTTCACCTGTGACCAGCAGTGCTCAAAGGAAGCTCAATCCTTTTGATGGCTGATGTAAAGCTTCCAACTGCTTTCTTTAAAGAATCAGGAAGTGAGTATCAGGTTCAAGCTGTTTGCAGTCCCTGTCCGTGAGGAATGACTGCTGGAAGTACCATTTCTGTCCTACCGTTATTCCAAAATTAAGCTGTTCTGATGTAAAGAACTAATGCCTTAGGAAGAATCATCAACTCCAGTTAGATGGATTCTGGGATGTTTCTTGGAGTTATCTCCTCCTCCAATCACCCCCTTCCACTATTGGCTATGCAACACAGCTCTCTTCATTGCCAATTGGACACAAAGCAGATTGCTTATTTTCTGATTAGGTGGTTTGTGACCAGCAGGCAAATGTCTTTATTTACCTGTTTCCAGTACTAATAAATTTGAAGGAAAACATTTCCATTTTGTGCACCAATAATTTTCACTGCTTGCAGTGGTGTCAAGGAAATTCACTTGAATTGAGACATAGAGCCATTACAGCACAGAAGGAGGCTGTTTGGTCCATCGAGTTTATGCCAGCTCTCTGTCGACCCCAGTCAATGCCAGTCCCCCACTCTATCCCCGTAGCTCCATATTTGTAATTCCCTCAAGCATCCGATTTCCTTTCAAAATCATTGTCTCCATTTCCATCAGCCTCATGGGAAATAAGTTCCTGGTCATTCTTACTTCATTTAAAAAAAATATATCCTTGATGCCTGCCCAATATTTCTTGTCAAAACCTGAAATCTGTGCTAACACCATCAACTAATGACAACAGCTTTGCTTTAGTCTCTGAAGAATAAGGATGTTTCAGGAAGGTTGGTGACCTGCGTGTTTGGTGAGAGTAGCTGTTTATTTCCGATTTAAAGTCAGTCTCCCCCATGTTTGGAATATTTAAGAACTCTCAACCTAGCAAAGAGGCCTGGGTGGCAGCTTGTTCCTGTTTTCGGACCGATAATTGACAATTAGATAATTGTTCTCCTATCTAATGCCCAAAGCATCCCAGGACTATGTGTGGAATCGTAGGTTCATCGGTGAGATAAGGGAGATGAACCCTAGACCAAAAAGATCAGTTTGGAGAGGACAGGTAAGAAGCAGATGATCTTAATGAAGGAGTTCCTGTGAACAGATGGAGGCTCCATCATCAAATGTGAGACTAAGTTGAAGAGAGGATTGTTTAAGCAATGGCATGGCTGATGAGGACAAGATCAGAAGAGAGGATGGTGTGGAAGCAGGGAAAATTCAGGACATTAAGATTTGAACAGGAAGACAACATGTTGAGATGGACATTTGTGTGTTTGGGGAAACTGTATGGATCAATAAAGGCAGGGGTCGAATGGGGTGGAGAGATCTACTGTGCAGAAAGACAGAAATGGCAGAACTTTAGTTGAGATTTATGGAGTATGTAAGAGTCACTGAGGAGAACATTGAAGTAATCAATTTTGGTTATGATAAATGCGAGGATAAGAAAAATGCAATCCAGTGCTTACTACATCATGTCTGCTGCTTGTTTTGAGTTTTAATGAAAACAAAAGCTCTGATCTGATATTTGAACAAAGCTCCTGCCTCAAAGAGACAATTGAAGTGCAATGTCTCAACAAATATAATCCATCTGATGCAGCTCATATTAATTCATCTGAGCTGAATTGTTTTAACGTTCACAGCTGCACAGATTGTAATTGTAGCTTGTGACTGCCTTCAGTTATCATTTATGACAGAATCCTATCCTTTATCATTCAGAATGCTACTGCTAAATTTTTCTTCTATGAATGATTTCATCCTCTGTTTCACCTCTGATAAAGCTGGGACACTTGGTTGATCTTCTATTTTTCTGGCGTAGACCGACCAACCTAAACGCAGGAGCATTGGGAATCTTAATCAAATCCACAAAATGCTGCAAATCCACTGCAGGTCAATTGAAAATGTAGAATCTTACTGCACAGCCAACCTTCGGCCCATTATTCCCATGCTAGCACTTGTCAAGCTGTCCATTTTACTCCCACGGTCCAGCCTTTTTACCACAAACTTGCAATTTCTTCAATGGCATGTCAAGTCTGGTTCCACCACTGCTTCAGATGGTGCACTCCAGATCTTAAATACCCTCTTGTGTGAATCAATTTCTCCTCATTTCTCCTTTCTTTTGCTGATATTTTAAATCTTGTATTAGAAGCCTGATAAGGCTGTGAATCAATTGTTGGAAAAGCCCATCTGGTTCACTGTTACTATTTAGGAAAGGAAGCTGCCATCCTTACCTGGTCTGGCCTACATGTGACTCCAGACCCACAGCAATGTGGTTGACTCTTAACTACCCTCTGGGAAATTAGGGCTGGGCAATAATTGCTGGCCTCGTCAGTGATGCGGTTGTTTTGTGAATTAATAAAAAAAAGAGTGTGGTGCCCAGAACTGAACATATGACTCAAGCTGAAGCCTTAAACAGACGATCTGGTGTGTGTTATTTACTTTGCCTCCAGTGGGGTTCTGTATCTAATGAGAAATTGTTTATGTTAACTCCTGTCTCATAAGAACAATAGGTGATCTCGAATTGTATGGTTTGAGTGATGTTCATATATGACAGGGCAGTATGGTGTCTCAGTGGTTAGCAATGCTGCTTCACAGCACCAAGGACTTGAGTTTGATTCCAGCCTCGGGCGACTGTCTGTGTGGAGTTTGTACATTCCCCCTGTGTCTGCGTGGGTTTCCTCCAGGTGCTCTGGTTTCCGCCCACAATCCAAAGATATGCAGGTTAGGTGAATTGACAATGCTAAATTACCCGTGGTATTCAGGGATCTATAGGTTAGGTGCATTAGTCAGGGGTAAATGTAGGATAATAAGGTAGAGGAATGGGCCTGGGTGGGTTACTCTTCAGAGGGTCAATGTAGATTTGTTGGGCTGAGGGCCTGTTTCCACTCTGTAGGAATTCTATGAATTTCAGTGCTGAGATGTGTGTGGCTTACAGTAATGGACACTTCAGCATCTAGGCTAATACTAAGCTCTTTGGTTATATGGGGTAGCACACTTCCGTTGGTTTGATATGTTTCAAGTGTCCCTGGCTAAGATAGAGTTTGAGACCGTTATGCAATAGTGTTGCATTTCATATCATGTGTATATCTCTTAAAGATATACTGCATGCTAGCTGTGAGACATAACCAATGATTTATGTCTGACGTGGTGACCTTGTTCATTGCACCTACTAGCAAAATCAAATATCGCAGGCACTTTCTTAACTACCTTATCAACTAGCCGTATTCTTCAAGGGCCTGTACGTACCTGTTAGTGTACCCCATGTGTGGTAAATAAAATTGGTGATTTATAGATGGCAATTGCCAAATGGAAATATGATATTGTGACTCTGGTGGAGATCTAGCTAAAAGAAGCTACAAGCTGGGCGTTAAATATTCCTGATACAAGGTGTTCGGGAAAGATAGTTAGGAGTCATTTAGTAGCACAAAACTTGAATATTGATGAAAAAGAGACATTTTACTTCTTGTATTCATTGTAAGAATGAAAATTCAAAAGGAGAACCAATTTTTATACGGCTTGATATGGAGACGCAGTTGAGTGATTGGCAATTAGTTCTGATTGTCAGAGGAGTTGCCATGGAGAATGCATGCATTAATACTGATTAACAGCCATGTTTTGTTTTTTTCATCAAATGTAGAAAAATGGAAGATAGGAGCAGAAGGAGTCCATTCAATCCCCACCCCCGAGCCTGTTCTGCTATTCAATATGATCACTCGAGCTCAATATCCCAATGCCGTCCTCCCCTCATATCCTTTGATCCCTTGAGCTACAAGCACTATATTGACCTTCTTCTTTAAAAAGGGTAGATGTAGTTTCGGTACATATAGTGTGGCTTCTTTGTTGCCTGTTGCACCTGCACGCACACTGTGGTGCACACAGGTCAAAAAGAACAGCCCTCTCTCTCAAGTTACAACCATTCCTTCCTCTTTTTCATCTACATTGAATGCTGTGCTTTTGCCCATACACTCGGCCTGTCCAAGTTGCACTGCAATATTTCTGTAACCTCCTCACAGCTCACTCTTCCACTCAGCTTTGTTCCATTTGCAGATTTTGAGATCTTACATTTTGTTCTCTCATTGAAATCACTCACAAATATTGTGAACAGCTGGGGTCCTGGTATCAATCTCTGTGATGCCCCATTCATCACTGCTAGCCATTCAGAAAGAGACCCATTCATCCCTGCTATTTGTTTCCTGTCTACTAACCAACTTTCTACCCAGCACAATACAGTACCCCAATCCCATGTGCTTTAATTTTTGCACATTCTTTTTGGTGGGACTTTGTCAAAATCCTTCTGAAAGTCCATTGGCAGTCAGTACTTTTATAAAGCGATGGTTGCGTTCTTGTGCAACCCCATGTTATAGAAAAGTCATGCTTTACAAACAGTGGTTAAAAGAGTTGGTGCTGCAATTATGTTACAGCCAACACACGTTTTGAAAGTTCGCACTTTGGAAACAACGTCAATCGCGTTACAGCGAATTAGTATTGATGAAATGTACCTTAGAGCGGAATGACCTGTAAAGTACATCCACTCACTCTCCTGATCAACCGCACTGGTTTCAAGTGTTGTGGGGAAAATCACCAGCCTCGGAGTCAGAGTCGGGGTACAACGACAGAGTTTATTTTACAAGGAAATACAGGAGCTCCCGGGAGAGAAAGACCCCAACAGCACAGTGGTCACCTGAGAGTCTTCTCTCAACCCAGTGCACATGTAATGAAAGTTTAATACATTTTGTGTTATAATAGGTCAGTGATGAGATTATTGTCTCTGTAACATGGTTTGTTTATTGTAAACATTGCAGGATTGTTAATAGTTTCGGTGCAGTCATTGTCAGTTCCAGAGCAGCCTTTGTTAATTTCAGCACAGTCGTTGCCAATTTCATTGTAGACATTGTCAGTTTCAATGTCTGTGCGAAAGTCCATTGCTGTAGTATTAGGCGCTAATTGCTTTTCCTGAGGACAATTATTGCAGCCCTGGCTATTATCACTCGGTATCAGACTGTTAGCATTTTTATCAAAGGTGTTGGCTGGACCCAGATACAGCGGGCTGTATACACTACCCATGTGTATTCTCTCCCCCAACCACCTTAAACTAGTCAATTAGGTTGTGAGTGCATTGTGCTGGCATTCTGGTGACTCAAGGCAGTGCCTGTGTTTGCTCTGCTGTCTCTCTCTCTATATATTATGGCTTGGCGGCCATCTTGTGTGTCCGTGTGCCTAGTGTCATACTGCCCCGTGCCATCTCCCACTTCACAAGGAAGAAAATGGGTTGGGACAGACAATGATCATTGTATCAATAAGTTTTAGGCTGACTATAGAAAAGGACAAAAAATAATCCAGTGTAAGTTTGATTAACAGTGGGGGGGAAGCCAACTTCAGTGGGGTGAGAATAGATCAGGGCTCAATGCTTTGCCAAAGGTTATAAGGACAAACAGCAACTAAGCATTGTTTACCTTTTATAGGTGAGGTGCAGTAAAAATATATTCCCTCAAAAGGAAAAAGGAAGAGAAAACAAAACCAGAGCTCCAAATTCAAAACAAAAGACATAATCATTAAGATAAAAGAAGGAAAAATGGATATCATGTCAAAAATACAATTGCAAAACCAGTCTGAATATAAAAGATTCAGAGAAGTGAAAAAGCAAATAAGTGAAGCAATGAGAGAGTACGAAAAGAGACTGGCAGTCAACATTGAAGTGAATCCCAAGGAGTTCTACCCACCTTTAAGAAGCAAAAGTATGGTAAAAGAGGGAAATGTACCAAATGGGACTAAAAAGGGGATTTAAACATGGAGGGAGGCAAAAAGGCATAGCTTAGGTATTAGATTAATACTTTGCATCTAGGCTTACCAAGAAAGATAATGTTCTGCAGGCCAAGATAAAAGATGAGTTAATTCAGACACTAGCTAGATTTAACTTGACATGACAGAATAAAAAATGAGGTCTGCAGATGCTGGAGATCACAGCTGCAAATGTGTTGCTGGTCAAAGCACAGCAGGCCAGGCAGCATCTCAGGAATAGAGAATTCGACGTTTCGAGCATAAGCCCTTCATCAGGAATAAGAGAGAGAGAGCCAAGCCGGCTGAGATAAAAGGTAGGGAGGAGGGACTAGGGGGAGGGGCGATGGAGGTGGGATAGGTGGAAGGAGGTCAAGGTGAGGGTGATCGGCCGGTGTGGGGTGGGGGCGGAGAGGTCAGGAAGAGGATTGCAGGTTAGGAGGGCGGTGCTGAGTTGAGGGAACCGACTGAGACAAGGTGGGGGGAGGGGAAATGAGGAAGCTGGAGAAATCTGAATTCATACCTTGTGGTTGGAGGGTTCCCAGGCGGAAGATGAGGCGCTCCTCCTCCAGCCGTCGTGTAGTTGTGTTCTGCCGGTGGAGGAGTCCAAGGACCTGCATGTCCTCGGTGGAGTGGGAGGGGGAGTTAAAGTGTTGAGCCACGGGGTGATTGGGTTGGTTGGTTCGGGCGGCCCAGAGGTGTTCTCTGAAGCGTTCCGCAAGTAAGCGGCCTGTCTCACCAATATAGAGGAGGCCACATCGGGTGCAGCGGATGCAATAGATGATGTGTGTGGAGGTACAGGTGAACTTGTGGCGGATATGGAAGGATCCCTTGGGGCCTTGGAGGGAAGTGAGTGTGGAGGTGTGGGCGCAAGTTTTACATTTCCTGCGGTTGCAGGGGAAGGTGCCGGGGGTGGAGGTTGGGTTGGTGGGGGGTGTGGATCTGACAAGGGAGTCACGAAGGGAGTGGTCCTTGCGGAACGCTGATAGGGGAGGGGAGGGAAATATATCCTTGGTGGTGGGGTCCGTTTGGAGGTGGCGGAAATGGCGGCGGATAATGTGACAGAAGCATTGGTTAGACTGTTTGTACTTAATCATTGACCAATTCTCTTCTATCCAACCTCCAATTCAGCAGCAGCCTCTTGAACTGCCCTCTCTGTCCATCTTCCTTCCCACCTATCTGTTCCACTCTCCTCCCTGACCTATCACTATCACCATCCACCTGCACCTAGCTATTGCCTTCCCAGCTACCTTACCCCCACCCTCCTATTTATCTATCAATCCCCATCCCCTCACTCCCAACACATTCCTAATGGAGGGTTTATGTCCAAAACCTCGATTCTCCTGCTCCTCTGGCCTGCTGTGCTTTTCTAGCACCACAATGTTTGACTTCACTTATGACGGCAAACGAGGAAAGTTAGGCCTGTTCTCCCTGGAAAAGAGAAGGCTGAGAAGAGATTTGGTCAGGGACTCAAATCATGAGGGGTTCTGGAAAGAGTAAATCAGGAAAAATTGTTCCCCTCTGTGAAAGGATCAAATCCAAGTAGCTGTAGATTTAAAGTAATTGGTAAAAGGAATGAGGGCAACAGGAAAAAGCTTAATCACGCAATGTGTGATTTGTGGTCATATATCACTGCCTGAGGGTGTAGATTCAGTTGAAACACTCAAGGGGGAATTAGACAATTGTCTGAAAAGAAAATGTGCAAGGCTGCAGTGAGAAGGTAGGAAGTTAAAAAAAATCACACAACACCAGGTTATAGTCCAACAGGTTTATTTGGAAGCACTAGCTTTCAGAGCGCTACTCTGTCATTGGGTGGTTGTGGAGTATCGTAAGACACAGTATACTATAAATTCTATGTCTTACGATCTTATACTCCACAATCACCTGATGAAGGAGCAGTGCTCCACAAGCAAGTGCTTCCAAATAAACCTGTTGGACTATAACCTGGTGTTGTGTGATTCTTAATTTTGCCCACCACAGTCCAACACCAGCATCTCCAAATCGGGAGCAGGTAGGAAAGTGGCTTAGGCGAATTGCTCATTCAGAGAGCCAGTACAGAGATGATGGCGTGAATGGTCTCCTTCTGCACTGATAACAATTCAGTGGTTAACCTTTACAAGCAGAAGCTTTCCTCAGAATTGGTGGAAGGACACAGCTGCAATGATACCTTCCCTTAAATCTCCAAATATTGACTGACCTGTTGTGCATTCGAAATGAGGACAGTGTACATTAACTGTAGTTTCCTACATAAGGATTTTTTGTCTGTTTCACATGTATTTTGCGAGGAGTTCAGACTTTGTGTGAGTAGTTATGGTCATTTTGGGCCTTGCTAACACACATTAATGTTAGGGATGCAGGATAAACTTCAACATCAGCAGGGTGAAAAATCGATAGTGCTGGTTTCCATGTCGCTGCATTATCCTTGGTTAGAGACAAACAAAAACTGCAGATGCTGGAATCCAAAGTAGGCAGGCAGGAAGCTGGAAGAACACAGCAAGCCAGGTAACATCGGTAGGTGGAAAAGTCGACATTTCAGGTGTAACTCTTCTTCAAGTCCTGAAGAAAGGTTACACCCAAAACATCAACTTCACCTTCTAATGCTCCCTGGTCTGCTATGTTCTTCCAGCCTCCTGCCTGTCTATACTACATTATCCTTGGTAGACAGCCTTTGTTGAAGTTGAATTAACTAAAAAAAAAGAAAATAGGTGCAGGAATAGATCATTCAACCCTTCAAGGAGGATGACGAGGGGCTTATGCCTGACAAGTTGATTTTCCTGCTCCTTGGATGCTGCCTGACCTGCTGTGCTTTTCCAGCACCACATTCTCGACCCACATTTGACCCTTCAAGTCTGCTCCACTATGTAATGTGATCGTGGCTGACCATCCAACTCATGACTCTGTTTCTGTATTCTTCCCATACCCTTTAATCCCTTTAGCTCGAAGAACTTTATCTTGAAAACATTCAATGTTTTGGCCTCAACCACTTCCAATGGCAGGGAATTCCACAAGTTCATCATTCTCTGGACGAAGATATTTTTCCATTCTAAATGGCCTATCCTGTACCTACAGACTGTAATCCCTAGTTTTGGACTCCCTGGTCATTTGGTCCTTCATCCTGTGTTTACCCAGTCTAGCCCTGATGGAATTTTGTAGTTTTCTCCCCATTCTTCTAGTTTTTTTTTCTTTTTCTAATTTTTCTACTCACTTCATCCTTACTTTTTGTTTGCGAATCACTTTAAATCCATGCCTCTTAGTTTTTATTTCCTTTACAGGCAGGAACAGTTTCTCCCTATACACTCTATCCACACATTCATGATTTTGAAAACCTCCATCAGATCATCTCTTTGCCCTCTTCTCTCTCGAAGAGCTTCCTCAGTTCTTCAATCAATTGGAGTCAGGCAGTTCTCTCATCCTCAGTCATCATAAACATTCCTGATTCTGCTTTTAGGCTTGAATGGTTGCCGCATTAATTTTGGAATTCTTTTCCCATTTCACTAGAGGCCACCAGAAGAACTTGGTGGCTGCTGACAGTCTGATATTGTCCACTAAAACGTGAATACTGGTGAGGTTGGAAGACACTGGGAGGAAGTTTCAGGTCTACTTTCACGTTCTGGAGTGGCACTATTCTGAGAGACGTGCCAACAATGAG
Source organism: Hemiscyllium ocellatum (assembly GCF_020745735.1). Classification (NCBI taxonomy): domain Eukaryota; kingdom Metazoa; phylum Chordata; class Chondrichthyes; order Orectolobiformes; family Hemiscylliidae; genus Hemiscyllium; species Hemiscyllium ocellatum. The sequence goes on from NC_083439.1 coordinate 14,261,889, forward strand.
GCATCTCAGTAGGAAAGCAACATTTCAGAATTCAAAGTTCCTCAACAAGTTAGAAATGGATTAAAACATGAGGTCGAACATGTCTTTAGGAAGCAGTGTCATTTCTCATGCTGACAGATTTAGTTTCGAATTCACTGCAGCTTCGTATAGCAGTCTCTCAGCTTGACCTCAAAAGCTAAGTTGTGTTGTGGGATCAGAAATTGGAATTTCACACTGATGGATTGTAAAATCCAAACAGAATTTTTAAAATTCTGGAATAAAACTTTACGTCTAATGGTGACCATGTAAGCGTTGTTGTAAAAGCCCATCAGGTTCACTAATAAATGGTAATCAGCCATTCTTATCTGGGTGACATCTGACCAACAGCAATGTATTTGACTCATAACTGACCTCTGGGCAATTAGTGAAAAGTAATGAATGCTGGCACAGACAGCAACATTCATAGCACATGAATAAATAAAGAAAAAAAAACAAGCTGTCCTTTTCAAACTAATTTTCCTCCTGTCTTCCTTCCCTGCAGAAATCCTGGAGAACCCTTTTTACAGTAAGTATCTTTTCATTACTAAGCTTAGATTATACCCACTTTGTCCTTTGAAGAAAATTGACATTAGTGAGCAGCATGCTCCAGAGAGGCTATTTGCTTTTTGTTCCAAAGCACAGCACTCATAATAAGGCAAAAGAATTATTGAAAAAATATGAATGACTAAATTAATACCATTTCAATCAAGTGCCATCAAGTAGCCACTGCAGGATGATTTGTTGATGTGCAGGATTATTTAGGAATGATTGTCCACCATTTGCTTAGATTGACAGTACCTTCTGAATAAGCAAAGGCAAAGAATATTATGTTTCAGAAAATGACAGTGGCAGATGGTGCAGAAGATCGGGGATGTAAGAGAATCAGTCGATGATGATGCAGTTCCCAACTTATTATTTTCTTGGCCTCACTCATTTGCAGGCCAGCATGGTGGCTCAGTGGTTAGCACTGCTGCCTCACAGGGACCCGGGTTCAATTCCACCCTCAGGTGTCTGTCTGTGTAGAGTTTGCACATTCTCTCTGTGTCTGCATGGATTTCCTCTAGGTGCTCCAGTTTTCTCCCACAATCCAAAGATGTACAGGTCACGTGGATTTTCTGTGCTAAATTGCCCATAGTGTTAGGTGCATTAGTCAGAACGGGACGGGTGTGAGTGGGTTGCTCTTGTAGGGTTGATGTGAACTTGTTGGGCCAAAGGGCCTATTTCCACACTGTAGGGAATCTAACCTAATCACTCACTACTCAAGAACCCTGCCTGTGACTTGGTATTAGGCTCCTACCTTTAGCTCTTGCTGCGGTTTGTCTTAAGTCCGTTTCCAATAAGCTCCTATTTACAAATGGCTCCACCCTCTGGAGAAGGACAGCCTGTTTATACCTTCCTTCTTGGTCACTCTGACACACTCCTGTTGATTCACACAGGGAGGGTTATTGTTGGAATGAGGCAGCTGCCAGTGAGTGAAGAATGAGGTGGGGGGATGCAAAATTAGCAAAAGAAAACAGATTAAAATAGACAGTGTTCACCTGGGTGTTCAGGCAGGAGGACAGTGGTATAAAAGGTACCTTATGTTGAGGACAGCTTCTAGCCTGGGCTATACCTAACTTGGGAGAATTTCACGAGGCAATGCAAGATAAACTTTCAAAGGTTTCTAACTCCTGTTGCACCTGATCTGTTTGATAGGACAGTGCAGAAGGAGCTTAACTCTGCATCTGATCCAAATGGGCCTGACCTATACATGTAGCACGGGACAATAACTGAAGGCCGAATCCGCTCAAAAACTCCGGAATATCTTTTCGAGAATAATCTAATTGCTGTGAAGGCTTACATCTTGAATGTTCCACCCACTGTAGTTTAACAAAATAGCAGGCTACCTGGGGAGAGGCACTCAGGATGTGTATGCGTCAGCTGCTGTCAGGTCTATTTATCAACACTTCCAATTAAGATCGGTAGCACTGCAGACCTGTGTGCAAATTACACACTTGAATCAGCCCAATTCCTGGATTTGAAGAGAATCCACTTTGGTTCAGACCAGCTGTGAGCTTCTGCTACCACTCCAGTGCCCTGCCTTGTCCTCTCTGTGTTCCTACAGTCCTTTAAATGGCAAATGAGAGAAGAGTCAGAGGTGGGGGTCCGTTTGGGATTATTTGTTGGCTTTCGTTTGATTAGCTGGCTCTTCCAGTAACCATGTGCTTTCTTTCTCCAGTTCCATCATTCGAAGTGACAACAGGCCCTCCTGTCAGTGTAACACACAAGCCCGAGGGAGACACTTTTGGCGTGAGTACCAATTTAAGCAGAATTATTGCGCCGTCACTTAGCTGGAAGGTGTCAAACCATTGATTCTCCTTTGAACTCAAGGCAGCAAAGACTGAATGGGATCTGTTCTGGTACATCGTTGCTTTCGGACACCAAGGACAAAGCGTTTAAAGTAATTCCTTTTCATCTTACCAGTCACTCTTTGAATTTGAAATGTCAGGTTGGATCTTCCTGATGATGTTTGTTGGTGAAACAGTTCTGATATTGAATCATCTTAACTTCCCCCAGGAGTTTCCCAATCGTCCAGTTAATGGGTTGAATAGAGTACTTTGTCAATAAGCCTGAGGATCACAGGCTGCAGTGTGCACAATAATGGCAAACAGGCTCTGTGTACGAGAAATGTATCACTACACTTTTGTTTTCACTTTGTTTTCTGTTGATCTCTTTTCAATGTTATTTTTTCAACATTTTAGTTCCGTCACCAGCCGTGTCTATCAACCTGTATTCCTTTTTGTATTATATGGGAAGCTCATGGTAAAACACATATCCATGAGGACTGTTTGCTGCCAGTCCAGAGCAGAATATAGATTATCTCAGGTAAGAGTTACACCACAGAAGAGAATGCTACAAAAATAGAGAATGTGGGAGGTGTGACGTTTCCAAATTACCACAGATTTAAGAACAGTCTCAGTAGAATTGAGGTTGGCAAATATAATGCCAATTTTCATAGTAATTAGGAATAGAAAAAAAAAGCAAAAAAGAGCAAAGGCTAATTGATTTAACAACTATCATTGAAAAAATAATGGAATTTATTTTGAAGGAGGTCTTAACAATGGACATTATTGTGAATATCTAGTCCATGCTTCAAGCATTGCAGTTGTGAAGTAATTGTAGTTTTAAGATTTAGGTTATAAGTGTATAAGAAAATGGAATTAATAGAGCTGAAGCAGATAGAAGTTTTTCACACTCAATTTGTTGTGATTATGTGGCTAACCGATAGAAATGTGGGATCGAGTGGGTTTGCTGAGTTGGGACACTTTGTCTACACTCTTGTAGTAATGAAATTCCAGTTTAGTTATGGAATTTACCCCTGAATAATAGTAAAAGCATTCTGTGAACTCTGAAAGGCGATAAAACGCATTTAATTTATTAGCTCAAAGAAGAAATTGAAAGATGGACATTTAACCAAAAATTCCAGTTCAGGATAGCTCAGGGTAGGCCACACGTTCATGGAGATAGGGGGAGCTGAAGAGGTTCTCCAGTTTCAGTTTATCTGTACACTTGCTGAGAGAGAAATGGCTGCAGTTTGAAGTTGGGATAGTGCCAAAGGAGAGGAAGTGACCAGACAGTACAAATAATTTTGTTAGCTGACTCCAGCCAGTTAGTGCTCAGGAAAATTCCAGGGAATAATGTTTCCTTGCTGTGAAGAAAATGTTAGGATGGATTGGAACAAGTCACTATGGTTTGCTGAAGGATGTGGCCAGTAGGGTGGATAATGGGGAACCAGTAGATTTAGCATATGTTGACTTCCAAAAAGGCATTTGATAAAATGCCAGAGACAATGTTAATTGTCAAGTTAAGAGCACAAGGAATTGGGAGTAATGTATGAGATTGAATAGAGACTTGGTAAATAGACACAAAGCAGAGAGTGAGTGTAATGGGTTATTTTCAAATTTGTAGGTTGCATTTGGTAGGGTGTCTCACTATTTAAAAATCTATATTAATAATTCAGACAAAAAGATCAAGTGTAACCTATTTAGGTTTGTTGACGATGCAAAGTTAGGTTGGAAAGGTAATCTGTGGGGACGACTCAGAGGGGTTACAACAAATTAGAGATGGGTTAAGTGAATTGGCAACAAGACAAAAGATGGAATATAATGTAGGGAAGTATTTAATTAGTCACTTTGAGAGAAAGAAAACAGAATTCTTGTTGAAAGCTGTGAAACTTGTAAATTTTACTTTCAGAGACTTGGGTGTGCTTATGCAGCAAATGCTGGGGTATACAGTGAACAATTGGGAGTCACAGTGATATGTTGGCCTCTGTTGCAGGGAGAAAGCGAGGACTGCGATGCTGGAGATCAGAGCTTAAAAATGTGTTGCTGGAAAAGCGCAGCAGGTCAGGCAGCATCCAAGGAGCAGAAGAATCAACGTTTCGGGCATGAGCCCTTCTTCAGGAATGAGGAAGGTGTGCCAAGCAGGCTAAGATAAAAGGAAGGGAGGAGGGACTTGGGGGAGGGGCGTTGGGAATGCGATAGGTGGAAGGAGGTTAAGGTGAGGGTGATAGGCCAGAGAGGGGGTGGGGGCAGAGAGGTCAGGAAGAAGATTGCAGGTCAAGAAGGCGGTGCTGAGTCCAAGGATTGGGACTGAGATAAGGTGGGGGGAGGGGAAATGAGGAAGCTGGAGAAATCTGCATTCATCACTTGTGGTTGGAGGGTTCCTAAGCGGAAGATGAGGTGCTCTTCCTCCAGGCATCGTGTTGCCATGGTCTGGCAATGGAGGAGGCTAAGGACCTGCATGTCCTTGGCAGAGTGGGAAGGGGAGTTAAAGTGTTCAGCCACGGGGTGGCTCCCACCTCACTTCCCTCCTAGGCCCCAAGGGATCCTTCCATATCCATCACAAATTCACCTGCACCTCCACACACATCATTTACTGCATCCGCTGCACCTGATGTGGTCTCCTCTACATTGGGGAGACAGGCCGCCTACTTGCGGAACGTTTCAGAGAACACCTCTGGGAAACCCGTACTAACCAACCCAACCATTCCGTGGCTCAACACTTCAAATCCCCCTCCCACTCGACCAAGGACATGCAGGTCCTTGGCCTCCTCCATCGCCAGACCATGCAACATGACGCCTGGAGGAAGAGCGCCTCATCTTCCGCCTAGGAACCCTCCAACCACAAGGGATGAATGCAGATTTCTCCAGCTTCCTCATTTCCCCTCCCCCCACCTTATCTCAGTCCCAACCCTCGGACTCAGCACCGTCTTCTTGACCTGCAATCTTCTTCCTGACCTCTCCGCCCCCACCCCCTCTCCGGCCTATCACCCTCACCTTAACCTCCTTCCATCTATCGCATTCCCAATGCCCCTCCTCCAAGTCCCTCCTCCCTACCTTTTATCTTAGCCTGCTTGGCACACCTTCCTCATTCCTGAAGAAGGGCTTATGCCTGAAACGTCGATTCTCCTGCTCCTCTGTTGTAGGGAGCCCAGGAGTAAAGATGTCTTGCTGTACTTGTACAGCATGTTGGTGAGACCAAATCTGGAATACTGTATACACTTTTGGCTTCCTTAATACTTACATAGGAGGAGATGTAATGAAGGTTTGTGGCGTTAGTCTCTGGAATGAGAGTGTTGTCCTCTGATGAAAAGATGTGTAAATTGAATCTCTGTTTCCTGAGGTTTAGATGAAAGAGAGGTGATCTCATTGAACTATAAATGTTTCTGAAGGTGCAAACAATGAGAAATGGTTTCTGCTGGTCGTGGAAATTAAAACATGGGACATGGCCTCAGGAAAAGTGGCTGATCATTTAGAACTGAAATGAAGAGAATTCTTTCACCCAAAGGTGTGAATCTGTGGAATTGTCTATGTCAAAGTGTTGGCGCATTCTGTTGTTGAATATATTTAAGGCTGGGATAGTCAGATTGTTGGTGTCTAAAGGGAACTGGGGAGCATTTGAGGAAGTAAAATGAAGCCTGAGATCAGTCATAATTGTATTGAATGCTGACGCAAGCTGGACAGGCCAAATGATCGTTTTCTACTCCTGAAACAGGCCATTCAACTGAACTAAATCTCTTCTGGTATTTAGGCTCACTTGAACGTTCTCCTGTCTTTCTTCATCTATATCGAGCAGCTTTACCATCTAGTCCCTCCTTCCTCATATGGTTGTGTCGTTTCATCTTAACTGTGTCGATACTATTCACTTCAATCACTCTCTATGGCAGTCTCGCATTCCCCCACTGTGAATAATGATTGTTCTGTTTTCTAATGTAATGGTTCTGAAAGAGTTAACACATTAAGCTCTACCTGATCTGATAATACAATAAGGACTTTGGTCAGAAAATACAGAATATCTTAGGGACTCTGTTATCTTAGTTCTTCTCATAGGTTTTGTAATCCTCTCTATTTTACTTCTGTAGCTTGTACCAGATTACTGTCAGGCAGTAGATTACATCTTGTTTAAGACTGGAGCTGCTTCTTTTTCAGAGAACCATTGGTGGTTTTCCTCTATTGCTGTAAACTGAGTAGGTCCTTAGATCCAGTCAAGGAAAGAGGGTGGCAGCAGCAAATTATCCCAACCTCACATTGGTACCATAGTCCATATGATGACTATGGCTTCTAGTTATGCTCATCCCCACAAAAGGAAACATTCTTCCTCTATCCACTCACCAAAACCTTTCATAATTTATGTCTCTATTAAGTCACCTTCATTTGCTTTTTCAACGGTCCCTCAGCCTTTTTCAGATATAAGCATCTAGATATTTATGTATTGGATATAATCTTTGTGAATCTTCAAACTCTTGGCAGTGTCTTTATATCCTTCCTATAATATGATGACCAGACTTGCATACAGTACTCCGAGTCTTCTCTAAACAAGGTGCGATACAGTGTGAGCATAATTTCTCTATTTTTCAATCCTATCCTTCCAGAAATAAAGCCCAGTGTTTGGTTTGATTTTTTTTTTAATTGGCCTTTGTTAAACTATGGCATAAACTTTAGGGTTTTTTTAATACACATATTCATGGAATATTCATCCCTAATTGTTCAGATGGCAGTTTGAAGTCAACCACATCGCTGTGGGTTTGGAGTCTCATGTAGGTAAGGATGGCAATTTCCTCCCCTAAAGGACATTAGTCCAGCTGTTTTTTTTCCGACAATCGATTCATGGTCATCATTAGGCTCTTTAATTCCTGATATTTATTGAATTTGAATCCCACCACCTACTGTGAGGGGTGGGCGTTTGAACCCAGCTCGACATTACTGGAGTCTCTGGATTCATAGTCTAGCGATAATGCCACTAGACCATAATGGGGGGGGGAGAGAGATTTGGAAAATGGTGACATTGATGTTGATGCCATGTGGTTGTACGGATCCGAGGTGAAAGGTGAGGCGTTCTTCCTCCAGTTGGCAGGTGGCTTTGATTTGGGGGTGGAGAAGGCTGAGGATTTGCATGTCCTTGGTGGAGTGGGAGGGGGAGTTGAAGTGATCAGCCACATGGCGGTGAGGTTGTTTGGTGTGTGTAGACCAGCGATATTCCATGAACCGCTCTGCGAGTTGGTGTCCTTTCTCCCCGATGTAGATGTCTTTTTATCAGTGCAGATATCCACTCTGTCTTCTCCTGGCCCCTTGCATCTCCAGTTTTGCTCCTCTGTCCCATTCGTTTCTCCAGTATCTGTCCCTCGTCATTGTGGTATCCAATATCTATTCCCAGCACAGATTCCACTTAACCTTCTCATCTCTTTTTGCCGTCATTGTACTTAATTGTTTCATGCTTCTTTTTAGGATCCTTAGCCATGTAATTCTTACATTCCTCTTGGCAATTACAGTATGTAGAGGAGGTATTTACATCGTTGCTGTAGTAACATCAGCAAAATAATGACATAATCTGATGATCTGAGGTGATTTTTTTTCTAGCAAATCCAGTTTTAATGAGTGCTGAACAGTACGATCCCTTTGCTGAACAGATTGGCATCCTTTGATATTATCATTCTGTGCCCTGAGGTTCTGCTTGCTATTGAGTTTTCATCTGTTTGCCAGAAGGAGCCAGTGCAGATGGAAAGATTTGCTGTTATATTATCAAACTGCTGTAATTTCACAGAAATGACCTGCAGTGAGAAGCATATTTTGAATCTGATGCTCACTCTATCTGTCCTTGGGGACATTGGCACAGTTGACTGCCCATTTTCAATTTCTCCATGACTCTTCCCGCTTTGTCCTCTCACTTTCCTGATGCCACAAGTTGGCCGATGGCGAGGTGCAAGCATAACCTAACGCAGCGTATTGCTGAGTAATCGAGTTTGAGGTGAGGTCCTAATTGTACTATATGGTCTGCATCCCATTTATTACCATTATCTTAGAGCTCTCCTGTGCTGTGAATCTGACTCTGTGATGATCATTTAATTTGATGCATCTTTTAGACCTGTATTTTTGTGCATTGCACCTAGTTGTTCCGTTTTGTTCACTCCCACCAACCACCTCCGCAAGTTCTCCATTGCTAATCCTCATTTACCAGGAATCCCATCTGTTCGTTATTTAAATCTCTGCAATAAACAGCTGTTAGCTAATACTCATGTCATTACCTTAACCTAAAACTCTTCAATTGAATGTTGCATATCGAGACAGCTTAGCTGAGTGTAGGTCGAAGCTATCTGTGCTATGTAGGGTATGGCAAATGGTCTACAACTGCTGTATTTATGGAATCTCTGTGAATGTGGAGTGAGTGTGACATACTTGATGATATCAGTACAGTAAGGTCAGGGCAATGAATAGCAGCACGAAATGGCCATTTAGCCCCTGGATCTCACTTCATTTTGCAATTAAATTGTGGTTGATCATCTTGTTCAAAACCATTTCGTCGAATCAAAGAATCCCTCCGGTGTGGATAGAGGCCATTCAGCCCATTGAGTCTGCACCAACGCTCCTTTGTAGACCTAGCCCCCAATCCTATCCCCCTGACCCTGCATTCACCATGGCTAATCCAACTATCCTGCACATCCCTGGACTTTATGGGGCGATCTACCATGGCCAATCCACCTGACCTGCACATATTTGGACTGTGGGATGAAATTGGAGCACCCAGAGAAAACCCATGCAGATATGGGGAGAACGTGCAAACTGCACACCAACAATCTGGAATCAAACCTGGGTCGCTGGAGCTGTGAAACCACAGTGTTAACTACTGAGCCATCATTCTGCCCCACACTTTGTCTCACACTATCCCTGTATCCCTTGTAATCCTCAGTATTTAAAAATCTGTCAATCTCTGTTGTGGACTGACTCAATGTCTGAACACCCGCAGCCACTTTAGGATTGAGAATTTCAAAGATTCACCACACTCCAGGTTAAAAAAAAGGTCCTTTTATTTTTGTACTTATCAGCTTACCATTTTATTGGAATATTGTGCACAGTTTTGGGTCCCATGTCTCTGGAATGATGTATTGGTCATGGAAACAGGCCCTTCAGCCCGACAAGTCCACACTGACCCTCCAAAGAGTAACCCACCCAGACCCATTCCTGAACCTATTACTCAACATTTACCCCTAACTAATGCACCTAACCTGCACATCCCTGGGCACTATGGGACAGTTTAGCATGACCAATCCGCCCTAACCTGCACATCCCTGGGCACTATGGGACAATTTAGCATGGCCAATTCATCTAAATTGCACTTCTTTAGATGGTAGGAAGAAACCCACACAGACACGGGGAGAACGTGCAAACTCTACACAGACAGTTGCCCGAGTCCCTCGCACTGTGAAGCAGCATTACTAATCACTGAGCCACCGTACTGCCCCTGAGGTTCATAAGGATGGTCCCAGGAATGAAAACCTTGACATATGAGGAACATTTGAGGACTCTTGGGCTATACTTGAGTTTTGAAGGATGAGGGAGATCTAATCGAAACATAGAGAATACTGAATAGTCTGGACAGAGTCGATGTTGGGATGATGTTTGCATTTGTAGGAGAGACAAGGACTTGACAGCACAGACATAGAATAAAGGGAAGACCTTTTAGAATGGAGATAAGGAAAAAGTCTACAGCCAGAGAGTGGTGGATCTATGGAATTCATTGCCACAGAAAGCTGTGAAGGCCAGGTCATTGAGAATATTTAAGACTAAGATAGAAAGGTTCTTGAGTATCAAAGGGATCAAGAGTTAGGGGGAGAAGGCTGGAGAATGTTGGTTTGGAGGGGTATGGGCAGGGTGCAGGCAGGTGGGACTAGATTGGGTTGGGATATCTGGTTGGCATGGACAGGTTGAACCGAAGGGTCTGTTTCCATGCTGTACATCTCTATGACTCTATAAGTAACTTATCAGCCATGATTAAATAGTGGAGCAGCCTCAATGGGCTGAAAGGCCTAATTTCTGCCCCCATGTCTTATGGTCTTATTCTGAGATATCTCCCTGTTTGTAGGGTCCCCTCAGCTAATTAATCAGTCACATTCTTTCTGCATCTACCCTGTCAAACCCTGTAAGAATTTTATATGTTTCAAAGAGACCAGCTCTCATTCATTTTAAACTCTCCAAAGAATATAGGTCTCCTTAATGGACAATCCCACCATATCTGATGAGTGGACCTCTCATATATCAGAGTTGATCTTTCTCTGCACCGTCTTTGAAGCTATAACACTGTATTCTACATTCTGTTCTATTACCCTGAAGTACTTAATGTTGGTATGATTTGCCTGATTAGCATGCAAAACAATACTCTTCACTGTATTTCGGTACAGAAGACCATAAAACATAGGAGCAGAAACTAGGTCAATCGACCCATCAAGTCTGCTCTGCCATTCAATCATTGCTGATAAGTTTCTCAATCCCATTCTCCCATAACCATTCATCTCCTTAACAAACAAGAACGTTACCTGTCTCTGTCTTAAATTGCCTTCTGTGGCAATGAATTCCAAAGATTCACTACTCTCCAGCTGAAATCTTTTCACCTTATCTCCATTCTAAAGGGTCTTCCCTTTACTCATAGAGTCTCTCCTACCAATGGAAATATCTTCCCAACATCCTTTTTGTCCAGGCCATTCTGCGTTCTGTATGTTTCAATTAGATCCCCCTCTCATCCCTCTAAACTCCATCGAGAGTAGACCCAGTGTCCTCAAACGTCCCTCATGTGTTCGGCCTTTCATTCCTGGGATCATTCTTGTGAACTTCCTCCGGACCCACTCCAGGGCCAATATATCTTTCCCGAGGTATGGAGCCCAAAATTGTTCACAATATTCTAAATGTGGTCTGACTAGAACCTTATAAAGCCTCAGAAGTACATCCCTGCTTATTTTACTCTAGTCCTCTCAAAATAAATTCGCATCTGCAGACCTCACTTTTTACTCAAAGATTTTAACCTACTGCGAATCCTCTTGCAAGGATGCCTTCCTTGAAGAAGCTCTCTTCCTCCCTCCACAAGGATTTCAGTGAGTCTCTCTCTCACTGCACCCCTCAGGTCATCTCCTTTGCACAGAAGCTCTTACTCAGATTTCTCCAGTTTCCTCATTCCCCCCCCCCACCTTGTCTCAGTCGATTCCCTCGAACTCAACACCACCCTCCTAACCTGCAATCATCTTCCTGACCTCTCAGTCCTCACCCCACTCCAGCCTATCACCCTCACCTTGACCTCCTTTCACCTATCACATCTGCATCACCCCTCCCCCAAGTCCCTCCTCCCTACCTTTTATCTTAGCCTGCAGGACACACTTTCCTCATTCCTGATGAAGGGCTTATACCCAAAACGTTGAATTTCCTGTTCCTTGGATGCTGCCTGACCTGCTGCGCTTTAACCAGCAACACATTTTCAGCTCTCAAAATAAATGCCAACATTGTAGTTGCCTTCCTAACTACTGACCCCACCTGCAAGTTTACCTTAAGAGAATCCTGGACTAGGACTTTCAAGTCTCTTTGCACTCAGATTTATGAATTTTCTCCCCATTTAGAAAATGCTCAATGCCTCTATCCTTCCTCCCAAAGTGCATGACCTCACATTTTCCCACTTTGAATTCTATCTGCCACTTCTCTGTCCATTCTCCTAATCTGTCTAAATCCTTCTGCAGCCTCCCTTGATGTGACAATAATAAATCAAATCAAAGCTTTGCAATATTCCCTGTGTAAAAGGTTTATCCTTCTTTAGGTAAAAAGAGTGTCATGCTGAAATAAATAATTTGTGGACTGGCATTAGAGAAAAAAAAATCAAAATTTGTCTGATGATTACAAGTTCAAAGGTGGTTTACCAATGTCCTCCAGGTTTGTTGGACAAACTTAGATTGTTTTTCACCAGATCATCAAAGATTGACCTGATAAAAGTATATAAAATTATGAGAGGCATGGATAGGGTGGATAGTGAATTTTTTCAAGTGAAATCCTTAAAAATTTAAAAATGCCACTGTTGGAGAATGAATCATCAGGGCTCTTTGGGAAGGGCACAAAGTGATTTTAATTTTGACAATGAGTATAATATAATTCTAAAAGGCACCACTGAGATCGTGGGAGGGGACGAGAAAATACTGGGAAGTGGCTTTTTTTTTAACAATCCTTTCAATACCATTTTCTTTGAATGGAAGTCACAATGGACTCTGCCAAAAGTGATAGTTGTTTAGACAAGGGAGCAGGAAATTTTAAAGGCAAAATTATTATAATTCACAATGATGGGAATTTTGAAGGTGTTGAGAAAAATAATAAATTTCCTCTCCAAGTACTTCATAGCATCTAATCCTAAGAATTCACTAAATGAACCTTCCAAAATGTGGCCATCTTCTGAACCACCCAATGTGACCACTGCCCTTATATTTAGCTCCATAGTGCGGAATTAGAGTTGTTCATAGCCCTGACATAATAAAGGTGGTTGGCCCCTGTCCTACATCGAATATAGATCAGTACAGAGTGGGAATTATAGTAATTTTGCTTTTAAAATTTTCTGTTCTATTGTCTAAACAATTAACTATCACTTTTGGCAGAGTCCATTATGATTTTCAATCACAGAGAATGGTATTAAAAGAATTGTTTTAAAAAAAAGCCATTTCCCAGTATTTTCTTGACCCCCCCCCACGATTTTGGTGGTGCCTTTTAAAATTATATTATACTCATTGTCAAAATTAAAATCACTTTGTGCCCTTCCCAAAGAGCTCTGATGATTCATTCTCCAACATTGGCATTTTTAAATTTTCAAGGATTTCACATTTGGTCCCTCTAGAACCAGATTTGATTTTGAAGAAACAAAATTCTGATTATAAAAACAAATAATGCTTGAACTACTCTGCAGGTCCTACAGCCTCTCGGGAGATAGAAACAGAGTTAACAGTTCAGGTCCATTACCCAAATTCAAAAAGCTTTTTGGCAAGGATTAATGGCAAACAAACCAAGGATTTCCTCGATTCCAAGAGTATTCCAATCTTCTCTTCTGTGTCAAAAATCTTTATGATCTGCAGTAGAACTGGGGACTGATGAGGGGGAGACTTTATCGGAGCACTCATCACTTAATTGCATTTTGACTGTGAGATTAACACCTCAACCTGCCAAAGCAAAGTATATATTCACTCCTTGCAGCAGGGGTACCATCTCACAATGGGAAACCTGCGTAGCTCCATGTTCCAACTGGCAGGCATTTTTGGCTGAGATAATGGTCCAGAACATTCTGAGGTAATCATACTCAACAGTGTTGACAACAAAGTTCTTGGCTTGCTCAGATTTTAAATCACAGCTTCACTTGCAGTAGGGGAGCATTTTAATTATCATAAAACTACTGCTGGCGGAGAGCAATGCAAACGTATCAAGACCAACAAGTCGGCTGTACCTACACATTATGTTGCTTTTGCACGTGCTATTGAATATGCAGCAATGTGTACTATTCAATATGTACCTGACAATTATCGATGTGTCCCAGTGAGTAAATCTGTGAGTATGATTCATTGGTATTCCTGTACCAACTGAAGGTCCTTAAGTCTTGCCTTGACACTCTGTGTCAAGTTGAATTCAAGGATTTGTGGACTGGCATCAGAGAAAAAAAAACTCTCCATTTGCCAATCTTACCTCTCACATGGGCCATGGTGATCCTCTGGTTAAACCAACATCAATTGTCTCTCTCTCTCTCCAATGAGAAATCAGCTCTATGATCCAGTAGTTTTATGGCAGCTTTATCTTTTTATTAATGGACATTTACCTCTTTGCACCTTTGAATGTGAATGCAATTAAGCACATATCTGTGCACACTATTGAATGTATGGTGCATTTTCTATCCACAGGTAGACACCAGCAGAGACTTTGGCTCATGGTGTGGCATTGCCTTATTTTATAGCTTGCTGTCAGTCAGAACTGGATTTTGACTTTTATATTTAATATTTAATAATAGCAGTAAAATAGAAGTTCAAAGTTTGTGTAAAGATTTGTAGCCAGGTGTTGGTTGCCATGTTCATGGGTATGTTCTCTGAGCTGGTAAGTTGATTTGCAGACATTTTGTCTTCTGTCTCGGTGACATCTTCAGTGCTTTGGAGCCTCCTATGAAGTGCTGCTGTACTGTGTCTCCTGGAATTTATTTGGTTCCGCTCCTGCTGCTTCCGGTTGCTGGTGCTGGTTCTTCATTGTAGTGACCAATCTGTTGGGTCTAGGTTTATGTGCTTGTTGATGGAGTTGGTGGATGAGTGCCATGCTTCTAGAAATTCTCTGGCTGTCCTCTGTTTGACTTGTCTTATGATCATTGTGTTGTCTCAGTTGAATTTGTGGTCCTTGTCATCTAAGTGTGTGACTATTAGGGATAGCTGGTCATGGCATTCAGTGGCTAGTTGGTGTTCGTGGTTGTGGATTGCTAGTTGTCTGCCTGTTTGGCATATATAGTGTTTTATGCAGTCTTTGCATGGAATCTTATAAATTACATTAGTCTTACACATGTTGGGTATAGGGCCATTGTCCTGGTGAGTTGTTGTCTGAGCGTGCCTGTCGGTTTAGGGACTGTCATAGATCCTAGTGGTTGGAGAAGGCTTGCTATCAGTTCTGAGATGTTTTTATGTCAAGCTAGCATGGCTATTGAGTTAGGTCGTCCTTGTCAATGTATCATTAAAAGTTAGTGTGCTGTAGCAGCAAGCAATTAGGAAGGTACATCATTTATGGCCTGTATTGCCAGAAGATTTGAGTACAGCAGTAAAGATGTCTTCCTGCAATTGCATAGACATTTAGTGAGATCACACTTGGAATATCCTGTACAGTTTTGGTCTCCTTATCTAAAGAAAGATGGGTTTATCATGAATGGAGGTTCATCAGTCTATTTTCTGGGATAGAGACTGTCAAATGCGGTAAGATTGAGGAACTTGGATTCCCCAGAGTTTCGAAGAAAGAAAGGTGATCTCATTGAAACTTACAAAGCTCTTAAAGAGCATACATGACAAGGAGCATGTTGGTAAGATGTTTCTCCTGGTTGCTGAGTTTAAAATCAAGGGACAGAATATCAGAATAAGATATCGCTACTCTATCAGAAGGATATTAGATTACTTACAGTGTGGAAACAGGCCCTTCAGCCCAACAAGTCCACACCGACCCGCTGAAGCGCAATCCACCCATTCCCCTACATTTACCCCTTTTACCTAACACTATGGGCAATTTAGCATGGCCAATTCACCTGACCCGCACATCTTTGGATTGTGGGAGGAAACCGGAGCACCCGGAGGAAACCCACGCAGACACGGGGAGAATGTGCAAACTCCACAGAGTCAGTTGCCTGAGTCGGGAATTGAACCCAGGTCTCTGGCGCTGTGAGGCAGCAGTGCTAACCACTGTGCCACCGTGCCGAGGAGAGGGTGCAGAGGAAATTCACTAGGTTGTGCCTGGGATGAAAAGTCTCAGTTATAAGGGATTGTTTCTTTGGAGAAGAGGAGAGTGAAGGGGGTATCTGATTGAAGTGTACAAAATGATGACCTGCACAGACAAGGACAACCTGGTCCCTATGGACCTCCCACCATTTAAGAAACATTCTGTCATTCACTTTACCAGTTAGCTCAGTTGGCTGGCTGGCTGGTTTGCAATTCTGAATGATGTTGACAGTTTGAATTCAATTCCTGCACCACCTCCTTCTCAACCTCATCCGTCGCCTGAAACTTGGTGACTCTCTGGTTAAAACCACCACCAGTTGTCTCTCGCTAATCAGAGAGCAGCGACGCCGTCTAGTAGACCCATGGTGACATAACTTTTATTTTGATACAAAATTAACTCTGATCAGGTCAACACCTCTCATGGATTTGACCACTATCCTTTATCTCCTGAAGAGATGAAAGAACATTCCCAAAAATCAATGGAAAATCACAATTCATTGGATGTTTCACAAGTGTAAGTAGAAGCCATTGACTTTGGTGATCTTCCTCCAAGTACTAAATGCATTCACTGTTAAAAACCATTGAAGTGTGAAAAGTCACGACAGATGATGGGAGAAGGACTCAGACAGTAATTAAAATTATCCTTATTTGGAGGATGGTTCAACATTTCCTCTGGGTTACATTGTAATGTGGTCATATTTACATCCTTGAAAAAACATAACAAGGAGCAGTAAACTGCGATTAGCAAACAGTCTGCTTTTTTTTCCCAGAGGCAGACTTCTTTCCATCAGAGAGAGAAAGGAGTTTAGCTGAAAGCTGTTGGACTGCTGAAGTCTCTGGGGCATGAATATGCTTCCCTATAACCTTTTGAGAAGGAAACAAGGAGCCCCTCTCTCATGCCTCACTCCGTCTTCAGACCTACCTCTGACAGATGGAGTCATCAAAGCCGCAGAATAATCTGCGCAATTTCAAAGCTTTCACTTCAGACAATATAACTAGGCTACGAAATAGTAACAGACAAGCACCGAAACAGCAACTGAAGATGATTCCATTTCTCTAATTGTTGCTTTTATCTTTATCTGTACCTAGGTTTGCTATGTGTGTTTGACACAGTTGGAGAGTATGAGTGGGATGTAGTTTCAGTAGTTACATCGAGAGCAAGCGTCTGGAAAATAAACTCACCTTACATCAATTTGTAACCAAAAAAAAGCTTGCTGTTAGGCTAGTTAAACTCCAAAGGTAACAAATGCATCCAGATTCAAATACATTGATCATAGTCAACTGGGGGGAAAGACCTTAAAACTGCCTTTGCCATATATAAAGTGGGGTACTCTCTTATGAAGGCTGCACATGGCCTGTATTTTGATCGAGAAGTTTTCTGTTCATTCATGGGCTCTTAACTTGATTGGGAATGAAGAACAGCATTGTGGTAATTTTCCAGATGAACACTGCTGGCACATTGAGGATATTTGTCAGCTCTCCCAGTGTGTGGGAACTGCTCAGCGTGGTTTGAGTTAGTTCACTGCCACCTCTATTGTTTTTGCTTTTCCTTTGGTCTATCTGTACACCATCATAGCATCGCTATGAAGAGAAACCTTTCTTAGATAACAAGAAGATTTATTGCATGTTGCAATAAGTACACCTACATTTCACTGGGTGAAATTTCTAGGAGCTGGTGCAGGTTCATCTAATCCCTCTGAAAACTACAATAGAACTCATTGTTTCCATCCACTGCATGTGTAACGTCAGCATGGAAGCAGTCAATATAACATTAACATTAACTCCATCATGATCATTACCTTGTGCATCAAGTGTGTTTTGTAAGGTGGCTTGCTGGAATTGTACACTAACTGACGCTGAAAAGGTCACACTGTTTGGAGTTACATTTGGAGGCTTTTCTATCACTTCTGGACTAGATTATTTCAGACCTTGTATCTTAAAATATTGTAATCTATTCGTTCCAACCTCCCTCACTTTGAAGAGTCTCTATTCTTACATTGAGATCTAGATAAACAATCAATTATGTGCCCAGGAATTGAAATACAGCTTTGTGTAGAAAATGCATTTGTGTAGAAAAGGCTATGACTCCAGCTCTCTAATGCAATAAAACAATCTAAGATCTACAATATTAATAAATTCATATGACTCAATAAGTGAGTCATACAAATGGTTTTGTATTCATGTAGCATTATTTAGTCTTCCCAGCCCATAACTAGTCCTTGTTCTGCATATGAACCTCCTCCTACTCTATCTGATTCTGTCTGCTTCTCCTTCTATTTCCTTCTCCCACATACATTTATCCAGTTTTCCCATTGATGCTATCCACTTCCGCTACTTCATGTGGTTGGAATCTTTCCACATTCCAACCATCCTTTAAGGACCTGAGTTTCACCCGTTATTGAATTTATTCTTGACTCTCTATTGTATGACCTCTAGATTTGAACACTTCCCCTTTCCCCTGCTGTTACCATATCAACATTGTCAATAATTTTAAGGACTTCTATTAAGCCACCACCAACCATTTTCTAGGGCAGAGTGTGGACTTGAAATGCTTCTAAACTGATATTCCAGCTAACTGTTGTGCTGAATAAAATAGTACAGGTTATCATACTCTAAATAAAGCTCAACACATTTTTAAATGCATTTGCATGCCCATTGGATGATGCACTGTGAAATGGAACTTTTCTACACTTTCTCTACCCTTCCCAAGGCAAGAAGCCCCTCTTACTATGTTATGCTTACTGTTAGAGGGTAAGAAAATTGTAATGTGTACATGCCCCATTTTGAGGCACAGTTTAAGTATATTCACTGTGTCAAGGGACAGATTAGTGGTATTCCCTACGTTGAGGTACAGAATGTGTGTTTTTATTATGTTAGAGTACAAGGTACAGAGTGTATGTGAGGTACAGAACTTGTATATTCACTGCTGTGGGAGCAAACAATGTGAGTAATGGCCCGATTTTATTTATATATATATGCTCCAATGTTGCAGATTGTGCCATCTGGGAGGATTCAATCTGAATCTCAAAGCACACATGTGATGTGAGTGAGATTGCTAGTTAACTTAATTAAAAATGTCCCTTTAGTTCGGACTTTGATTCATGAATATTTGATGGGTTGATACTTCAAAGGAAAAGAAGAAAAGCCAGGCTGCTGCTCATTAAAGACACGTTAAAGAGAGCCTGGTGGTACTGAGGCTCGAGCACTTTGAATTCTAGAGACACCATACTTAATGCTCTGCTTTGTCACCCCCCTAGGTCTCCATCGCTGTTGGACTTGCCGCGTTTGCCTGTGTCCTCCTGCTCGTCTTGTTCATAATGATTAACAAATATGGACGTCGTTCCAAATTTGGAATGAAGGGTGAGTAATGGCATGGAAGTGCCCACCTAGACCACTCCCCTGATTTTATTTGACTGTGTGATAGGGTGGGGTGGGGAGGGGTTTTAGTGTTGAAGAAGAAGAGCAAAGGTAGTATGGCAACTTTATCATTGCATATCAGAGGATATGTGAACTCTTGGGATTGATGACAATTTCTCTGCTTAGAACTTTCTCTGTTGACCTATTGATCAGAGGATATGTGAACTGCTGAGAATGATAACAATTGCTCTGATTTGAACTTTCTCTGTTGATCTGTAGATCAGAGGATACGCGATCTATTGGGATTGATGACAATTACTGTGATTAGAACTTTCTCTCTTGATCTGTTGATCAGAGGATATGTGAACTGTTGGGATTGATGGCAATTTCTCTGATTAGAACTTTCTCTTTTGATCTGTTGTTCTGTTGAGCAGAGGATGAATGAACTGTTGCAATTGATGGACAATTGTTTGATCAGAAATGTCTGTTGATTTGTTGACCTCCAAAAGGTTGTTGAATACATTCAATGAATAGCCAGAATTGGTGAAGCAATGTGGACACTTCCTTCAGGTTGAGCCTGAATCGGGATTAAGACAAAGCTGTCCATATGGAGATCTCAGTCACCCAGCACAAAATCACTCTTTAATGAATGAGTAGAAGCTGGGTCCATTGGAATCGATCATGAGTGGGTTCATCCTTTTGTTCTTTGGATTGGTCATGAATCTGGAATAGATTGGTTTTATTTTCCTACTGCTGTTGCAGTTTATCCATTTATATCCATAAGACCACCATTAATTAAAAGACAAGAGATTATTAAAGAAGCAGTCTGGAATTGTTCCTAGCACAGCAGTGTCTTTGCATATTTTAGTGGAAAATGAGCCACTGGTAATTCTTTCCACACTTTAGTGATTGTTCAGTAACTTTGTATTCCTACCAGATCCTCATGTTAGAAGAATACAATGATTGAACTCTATCATTAACTAGAACATCTTTTTGCAGCAAGATTCCATGCTGGAATTATGGGTTTGCTCAATTTGCCCTTTGACGTAAACCAAGCGAAATGTGTATTGAATCATTTGTGCGAAAGCAGTATTTTTGATGTTTTTTTAAGTCTTCAATCTGTAATAAGGTCAGTATATCCATGCTTCAAAATATGTCACTGTTGGCCCTGATTAACTAGTTGTCAAGTGGACATTGAGATAACCGTTCAATTGGTTTGATGCCGGTTAGTCACTCAAGCTGCTATCAGTTGGCCAGTTGAATTGTTCCTGTTGACCAGTTGAGTTGTTCCCATTGACCAGTTGAGTTGTCCCTTTTGACCCAATGAATTGTTCCCATTTGATCAGTTGATTTGTCCCTTTTGACCAGTTGAGTTGTTCCCATTGACCAGTTGGGTTGTTTCCATTGACCTGTTGAGTTTTCCCTTTTGACTAGTTGAGTTGTTTCTGTTGACCAGCTGAGTTGTCCTTGTTGACCAGTTGAGTTGTTTCCTTTGACCAGTTGAGTAGCCAATGTGGCTGATGTATTAGAGTTAGCAACCTCAGGTCAAACATTAATAAAATCCCAAAATCAGTCTCCACAAATTAAATGACATTATTAACCAATCAGATAGATGGAACAATAGTTTGATTTGCTTACAGCTGCACATTTCTTGGTTCAGCCTCCATCAATATTTTGCTTTGGGCGTTTTACCTGCCCCACTAATCATCAGGCTTGGCCTTACCTTCAGTTCACAGTAAGTGTTTCAGCTTTTCTCCATACTTCACTGTGCTTTGGCATTGATTCTGTGGTCTCCAGCTAATGCACTTGTTTTAGGGATTCAGTAATTCTCTTTCCTCCAGTCTCTGCTCCATCACTCTGCCAGCAGCCTGCATCCATTCTCCTCTGCCTCAATTACCACCTCAGTATCTGACTCAAGGAGCCTCTGTTCTTCCATTTTTTAACCATGCTTTCCTCACAACAAGTCATTCTGGCAGTGCAAACTCTTCCCTCGCTCACCTCCCCCCTCCCCCCCCCCCTCACCCCTCTGAGATATGTGCCTAATCAACCCATTCAGATATATTAATACAAATTTCTGGAGCAGGTGGGACTTCAACCTGGCTCTCTTGGCTGAGAAATAGGGACATATCCCTACATCACATGAGACCCCAACTTGCCCTATAGCTTCCCTACATTGAGCATCATAATAGGGGATTAACTAATGAGCTTGCGACTAGTTAATTACCTCGCACTGCCTTTGATCTGAGTGTTACTTCATTATGTTAACACCTGAAAAATTTCAAATTGTCTCTCCTTTTTCTCTGTAAATTACTAAGGCTACTTTGTGCATCGTTGAACCTGGTAATAATGTCTACCTCAGATTCCATGGTTAATGGGTGATGAATATGTCGATGATGATGAAATTGGTTTGACAAATCAGCAGAATAGAGAGATGTGATGGAGACTTGTAGAGGTGCCGAAGAGAAACACAGCCCTCAAAATCTGCATTCATTGTGTCCTTTAAGTGTTTACAGGACTTGCTGAGAGAGGGAAAATCATAACTCTAAGGACAAATGAGAGATGCATGCAACTCGAAGAAAAGGTAGTCTATCAGGAAAGCGCAACCTCTAACTATTGTACATGTACCCAATGCCCAGCAGAACCCAGAGTTGGAAGAATGCATGAAGGGACAACTATGCAGCTTAAGTCCATGGAGAGTCACAATCCAAGGATACAACTGCAGCAGCATGGTGGGCGGCATGGTGGCTTAGTGGTTACCACTAATGCCTCATAGTTCCAGGGACCCTGGTTCGACTCTAACCTTGGGTGACTGTCTATGTGGAGTTTGCACATTCTCCTCGTGTCTGCGTGGGTTTCCTTCGGGTGATCAAGTTTCCTCCACAGTCCAAAAATGTGCAGATTAGGTGGATTGGCCATGCTAACTTGCCCATAGTGTTAGGTGCATTAGTCAGAGTGAAATTGGCCTGGGCCAGTTACTCTTTGGAGGGTCGGTGTGGATTTGTTGGGCCGAAGGGCCTGTTTCCACACTGTGAGGAATCTAATCTAAAGATTCAAGTTCAAGAGATGGTCACAGCCATGTTCTAACAAAGCAGTCTCCATTCCTACTGATTTGTTTTGAGCATGTTGCATTATTTATTGAATATTTACATGTGCAAAAGAGATGATATTTGTTGAACTTTGACATGAGACAAGTAGATCTTAATGGTTTCTTTGGATCCTGTAAATGTTTATGTGCTTATACTATTAAAAAATAGCAGTAAATGTTGCCTGAAGAGCTAATTCCTAATTGGTTGGCATGGCTATTGGCTCATGATTACTTAATAGATTAAATATTAATTTCCTGTTATGTGCTATAATCTTTCAGTTATCTCATACCTTTCAAATTTCTGTAGCCTCCTCCAGCCAAGCAATTGCTACACCTCACATCCTCTCAGTTCTCTTCATCTAACCTCTTGCACACTTTCACTTGATTTTAAGTGTGTGGGTAAAGTAAGGGAATCTGTGCTCCAGAAACTCCAGGCATAAAGGAAAGTAGGAACCCTGTCACACGTAGTGGCTCATTGATCCAAGATTGACAGAACTGAGTTTTCGACAACTTGCTTCACAAATTATTGTTGTGCACCACCCTACCCACTGTAAGGCAAACTTCAAGAAATAATTGTTAGCTCCTGAAGGGAAAGCTTCATGAATGTGTATTACTTTAATCACAGGAATGAATAAATGTCTGCCAAAGACCTTCCTTTCAACGTTACTGAAATAAGGTGACGTACTGATATTATGCTGGATTTAAGTCCTCTTACAGCTCCCAATATCGCATTTGACATTTAAGCAGCGCTCACACTTGACTATGCATAATATAAGAATAGTTGAATGGTTGATATAATGGGCCACGCTAATTGACAATATTTGACTACTGATATTTGGATTTAATTGCCATCATTGAATCAAAGTGCATCTTGTCTTATCTGTAATGTGATGGTTTGTTGCTCTTCTGCCTCCTCGATGATAATCTTCAAACATGAATATGACTTATTGGAGAGATGTGATGCTGCAGTAACACAGTAATGACCTAAAATTCAGCTTGTCCCATGCATAAAACTCGGAAAACCGACACACAAGTCTTCAGAAGTAACATATTTCATTAATACTCAACTCGGAATAAGGAACTAAGTGCAGGAATAGTGGGGGCGTTGGGATTTCTGGCAGAAAAGAAAATATTTATTTTCCCGATAGACCAACAAATGTGATGCCTACCAGTTTAATAACATGACTGGTGGAGTAGGTAGAGATGGTCAGCTACTTCACACAACAGTGACAGAGGTGATCCTGGGAATACTGCCTGTGGAAAAGCATCAACTCTTGTAAATACAGTCTGAAACATGTGTTATACGGTTTTGATCAAGTAGATTTGAAATAATAGAAATACATTGCCACAAATGTCTGTTTGGGTTCAAACGCGCTGGTTGTGAAAAGAGGTTGCATGTTTGTGCTGAATGTGGAACGAGCTCTGAGCAGAAGGGTGGAACTGAAATCTTTCGCAATTGTTTCATAAAATAACAAAATTGTTCCTCCAGATTTGATTGTACAGAGTTGCTAACATGATTGTGAACCTCTCCCAACCCATTTGATCAGTGTAAACACTGACTTTGTGAATCACAGACTAAATTGTTCCAAGAGTAAGGCATACCCACTGTCTGCTGGGGCTTGGGCTGGGTCAGTGCAGTGTACCCACTCTCTGCTGGGGCTGGGGCTGGGGCTGGGGCTGGGTCAATGCAATGTACCCACTCTCTGCTGGGGCTGGGGCTGGGTCAATGCAATGTACCCACTCTCTGCTGGGTCTGGGTCAGTGCTGTGTACCCACTCTCTGCTGGGGCTGGGTCAACGTAATGTACCCACTCTCTGCTGGGTCTGGGTCAGTGCTGTGTACCCACTCTCTGCTGGGGCTAAGTCGGTGCAGTGTACCCACTGTCTGCTGGGGGTGGGGCTGGGTCAATGCAATGTACCCACTCTCTGCTGGGTCTGGGTCAGTGCTGTGTACCCACTGTCTGCTGGGGCTGGGGCTGGGTCAGTGCAATGTACCCACTGTCTGCTGGGGCTGGGGCTGGGTCAGTGCTGTGTACCCACTGTCTGCTGGGGCTGGGGCTGGGGCTGGGTCAGTGCAGTGTACCCACTCTCACCTGGGTCTGGGTCAGTGCTGTGTACCCACTGTCTGCTGGGGCTGGGGCTGGGGCTGGGTCAGTGCAGTGTACCCACTCTCTGCTGGGGCTGGGGGTGGGGCTGGGCTGGGTCAGTGTAGTGTACCCACTCTCGGCTGGGTCTGGGTCAGTGCCGAGTACCCACTCTCTACCGGGTCTGGGTCAGTGCAGTGTACCCACTCTCTGCTGAGGCTGGGTCTGGGTCAGTGCTGTGTACCCACTCTCTGCTGTGGCTGGGGCTGGGACTGGGGCTGGGACAGTGCAGTGTACCCACTCTCTGCTGGGGCTGGGGCTGGGACAGTGCAGTGTACCCACTCTCTGCTGGGGCTGGGGCTGGGTTGGTGCTGTATACCAACTCTCTGCTGGGTCTGGGTCAGTCCTTAGATTAGAGTGGTGCTGGAAAAGCACAGCAGTTCAGACAGCATCCGATGAGCAGGAAAATCGACATTTCAGGCAAAAGCCCTTCATCAGGAATACAGGTAAAGCGCCTGAAGGGTGGAGAGATAAATGAGAGGCGGGGGGGTGGGGGGGGAGTGGGTGGGAAGAAAGTAGCATAGAGTACAATAGGTGAGTAGGGGAGGGGTGAAGGTGATAGGTCAGGGAGGAGGGTGGAGTGGATAGGCGGACAGCTTCTAACCTCATAGTCCAGGAGCCCCGCACTGCCCAGGTCTACCTTCTTTCCAAGATCCACAAGCCTGACCACCCTGGCTGACCCATTGTCTCAGCATGCTCCTGCCCCACTGAACTCATTTCTACCTACCTCGACACTGTCCTATCCCTCTCTAGTACAGGAACTCCCCACGTACGTTTGAGACACCACCCACGCCCTCCACCACCTCCAAAACTTCCGTTTCCCCGGCCCCCAATGCCTCATCTTCACCATGGATATCCAATCCCTCTACACCTCCATCCGCCATGTCCAGGGCCTCCAAGCCCTCCATTTCTTCCTCTCCCAACATCCCCAACAGTACCCTTCTTACACTCTCATTCGTTTGGCCAAACTGGTCCTCACCCTGAACAATTTCTCCTTCGAATCCTCCCACTTCCTCCAGACCAAAGGGGTAGCCATGGGCACCAGTATGGGCCCCAACTATGCCTGTCTCTTTGCTGGCTATATAGGACAGTCCATCTTCTGTAGTTACACAGGCACCACTCCCCACCTCTTCCTCCGCTACATTGATGACTGCATTGGCGCCACCTCGTGCTCCCGCGAGGAGGTTGAGCAATTCATCACCTTCACCAATACATTCCACCCTGACCTTAAATTTACCTGGACCATCTCTGACACCTCCGTCCCCTTCCTGGACCTCTCCATTTCCATTAATGACGACCGACTAGACACTGACATTTTTTACAAACCCACCAACTCCCACAGCTACCTGGATTACACCTCTTCCCACCCTACCTCTTGCAAAATTGCCATCCCGTATTCCCAATTCCTCCGCCTCCACCGTATCTGCTCCCAGGAGATCCAGTTGCACCACAGGACACACCAGATGGCCTCCTTCTTTAGAGACCGCAATTTCCTTCCCACATGGTCAAAGATGCCCTCCAATGCATCTCGTCCACATCCCGCACCTCCGCCCTCAGACCCCACCCCTCCAATCGTAACAAGGACAGAACCCCCCTTGTGCTCACCTTCCAACCTACCAAATCCACCCTTCCACTTCACACAAACCAAATCATCCTCTGACATTTCCGCTGCCTCCAAACGGACCCCATCACCAGGGATATATTTCCCTCCCCACCCCTTTCCACCTTCTGCAAAGACCGTTCCCTCCATGACTACCTGGCCAGGTCCACGCCCCCCTTCAACCCACCCTCCCATCCTGGCACCTTCCCCTGCCACTGCAGGAATTGCAAAACCTGTGCCCACACCTCCTCCCTCACCTCTATCCAAGGCCCTAAAGGAGCCTTCCACATCCATCAAAGTTTTACCTACACATCCACTAATATCATTTATTGTATCCGTTGCTCCCAATGCAGTCTCCTCTACATTGGGGAGACTGGACCCCTCCTAGCAGAGCGCTTTAGGGAACATCTCCGGGACACCCGCACTAATCAACCCCACCTCCCCATGGCCCAACATTTCAACTCCCCCTCCCACTCTGCCGAGGACATGGAGGTCCTGGGCCTCCTTCACCACCGCTCCCTCACCACCAGACGCCTGGAGGAAGAACGTCTCATCTTCCGCCTCGGAACACTTCAACCCCAGGGTATCAATGTGGACTTCACCAGTTTCCTCATTTCCCCTTCCCCCACCTCACCCTAGTTCCAAACTTCCAGCTCAGCACTGTCCCCATGACTTGTCCGGACTTGCCCTATCTGCCTGTCTCCTTTTCCACCTATCCACTCCACCCTCTCCTCCCTGACCTATCACTTTCATCCCCTCCCCCACTCACCTATTGTACTCTATGCTCCTTTATTCCCACCCCTACCCTCCTCTCATTTATCTCTCCACCCTTCAGGTACTCTGCCTGTATTCCTGATGAAGGGCTTTTGCCCGAAACATCGATTTTCCTGCTCCTCGGATGCTGCCTGAACTGCTGTGCTTTTCCAGCACTATTCTAATCTAAACTCTGGTTTCCAGCATCTGCAGTCATTACCTATCTGGGTCAGTGCTGTATACCCACTCTCTGCTGGGGCTGGAGCTGGGGCTGGGGCTGGGGTTGGGTCAGTGCAGTGTACCCACTCTCTGCTGGGGCTGGGGCTGGGTCAATGCTCTGTACGTACTCTCTGCTGGGGCTGGGTCAGTCTGTGTACCAACGTCTGCTACTGCTGGGTCAGTGTTGTGCACCCATTGTCAGTTGGGGCTGGGTCAGTGTTGTGTACCCACTGTCTGCTGGGCCTGGGTCAGTGCTGTATACCCACTGTCTGTTGGGGCTGGGTCAGTGTTGTGCACCCACTGTCTGCTGGGGCTGGGTCAGTGCTGTATATCCACTCTCTGCTGGGCCTGGGTCAGTGCTGGTAATATTCATTGAGTATAGTTGCCCCATCTTTGCTCAATTATCTTTGCAATGCTGTGTCAGTGATGCGAGTTATTCATTTCTTTCTCAACAGCCTTGTTAATTCAGAATGAGCCACTTATTTACATCACAGGAGGATGTGATATGAAACAGTGTCACCCTTGCTAAATAGATAGTCAGAATAATGGCAGATCTTTCAAAAAAACATCCACGAAATTCAGATAAGTGTCATTTAGATATACAGTTTCTCACATTACAGCTTCAACTGCTAGTCGACTCAGCTTTGAGTTAGGGCTCTGGTATTTAGATACTTTGCGTCTTGTTTTATGGTGGAGGCACATAGAGTCATACAGTCATAGAGACACAGAGATGTACAGCATGGAAACAGACCCTTCAGTCCAACCTGTCCATGCCGACCAGATATCCCAACCCAATCTAGTTCCATCTGCCAGCACCCGGCCCATATCCCTCCAAACCCTTCCTATTCAGTACATCTTAATTTTGAAAACAACTTTATTTGTGTTACACATCCCTTTTTAAAGGGTATTGGAGAGTAATGATATCTGGTTCCTCACTGCCACTTCTCTACATGGTTACCATGGGGCCAACCGACACTTAAATTAACATTGGGGCCATGATTTCAGAGAAATGATCTGGCTGGAATTGGGGATCTTTCTGATGGGCAGCAAAAGGGACATGGTTTTTAAAAAAAATTTCTTTGGAATATAGCAGGGAGGAATGTCTAAGCTTCTAAATTGCTGTGCTGTATACTGGCCATTGGGCCTGTTATTGTGGCCCATTCCATCCTGATTTCATGATTTCCTCTTGGTCAACAGTGGGTTGTATATTCTGCAGAATAATCGACCACCAGCTAATGGCTGGGATAGAGTGCTCCCAATCCTTCTTTCTCATCTGGAAATGATAAACTTTAACAGGTTAAACAGCCCCTGGTAAGGCACTGCAACAAAAACATATCCATACAGTTAATGGATATCTACAGAAATAGAATGGATACTTAACAAATTAAAATAATATTGTCCTTGGTGGTGATCAATGTTCCTTTTCAAGCACTATGGCAGATTGTAGTATTTGAATTCAAGAATAAGCTGGAATTAAGAGTCTAATGATGACCATGAATCCATTGTCGATTGTCAGGAAAAACCCATCTGGTTCACTAACATCCTTTAGGTCTGGAATACATGTGGTTGACTCTCCCTGGGATGAGCAACAAATGTTAGACTAGCTAAAGCTGCTCTCATCCCGTGAATGAATAAAAATATCTTTCTAGCGGTAGTTTCCTTACTGATTAAAATTCTGTCTGTCTCAGCCTTCACACAGCCTCGATCCAGCCTGAACATATCTCTGCTTGTAAAGATTTCCACAGATTCACTGCCTTCTCATAGAAAAAAGTCCTCCCCTTTGTAGTGATTGTCACAGGGTCAGCCAGGTGGTCCTCATGGAATAGAGTTCCCTGATTGAGGCTGTTCATCTGGTCCAGTCAGGGAGTCCTGGTTGACAGATATAAACAGGAGAGTCAGAGGTTCTGTTCACTCTGAGACTCTGAGGGAGCTGGACCACTGGCAAGTACTATGCCCATGTAAATAAAGGGTGATTTGGTGACAGGATGTCAGCCTCTGTGGAGTTATTTCACTGGGCGGCACGGTGGCACAGTGGTTAGCACTGCTGCCTCACAGCGCCTGTAGACCCGGGTTCAATTCCCGACTCAGGCGACTGACTGTGTGGAGTTTGCACGTTCTCCCCGTGTCTGCGTGGGTTTCCTCCGGGTGCTCCGGTTTCCTCCCACAGTCACAAAGATGTGCGGGGTAGGTGAATTGGCCAAGCTAAATTGCCCGTAGTGTTAGGTAAGGGGTAAATGTAGGGGTATGGGTGGGTTGCGCTTCGGCGGGTCGGTGTGGACTTGTTGGGCCGAAGGGCCTGTTTCCACACTGTAAGTCTAATCTAATCTAATCTCTGTCCTAAATTGGCAACCACCCCTTACTCTGAGAAAATGTCTTCTGATTCTAGACATTCCAACAAGGGGAAGTAACCCCTCCAAATCTGCCAAGTCAAATCTCTTAAGAATCTTGTATGTTTCACTAAGATTTCCTCTTGTTCTTCCATACTCTAATGACTACCAGCCCCAGCTTACTCGCATGTTAATACCCAGGTTCAAACTGTATAAACTCCTCTAAACTGCTAGCATAGCCTTCTAAAAGCACAGTTATACAATTAGCACAAGATTAAATAATACATTAGTTTATACGGTTTTTGAGTTTGTGTGAGCATTGGCTCACTTGTTCAGTGATTTTTTTTCGTTTGAATTTGAGAGATACGATGAACACAGAATTTCACGTGATAGACATTACACATTGACACAGAGCTAAACAATTTTTAAAACTCCTTATATCTGATTTTGATTTGCATTTGATAAAAAAAATTGAATAACAATGACTTGGCAGGACAATCTGACAGTAGTAAGCAATTAGAGGTTGAATGGGCTGGAAAATGGCTGATTGAAGTGATTTTTGTGAACGGACATTATAAATCCCAGGCATCCTTTCCCAGCCCAGACTGTGTCTTTTAGACTACTCTCAGGGTGTGAGGGGGTATGGTGTTTTGACTTTGAGAACTCAGACTCGAAAGATCTCTGGCTCCAATCGCCTCAGTCCTACACTAATAAGGCTGACCTTGGATTCTTCCTAAAACCTCACTGTTTTCCCTTTGCTTTGCCAATGCCATCAACTCCGTTCCACAGGTCATTGCACAGCTTCCGCATCTCTCTCAGGAGCCTGTTCTTCCTGTTGGAAGCTGATTGTAAATACAGGGACATATTCAACTCTGTGTGGCAGCACAGCTGACTCCCAATCTAATGTTTCCAACATTTCAGGAGCTGATTTTTAATTTTTGTTTTTACTGACTTCATCCAGAAGACATTGTGTCCAAATCTAATGGCCTTGCTATGACTTCAGCGCTGCAAGTATCCCATTGGAAGTGTGGTAAATATTTTTGGCCTTTATCTGCCTACTATGTCATTTTCTATACAAGCAGACCAGCTTTCGACTGTCAGGGTGGTTGATATGGGCATATCTTGTACTCCACTGAAAATTCACGCCATAAATCTGCCACCATCATACATAAAAAATGTGGTGTGTACTATAACAAATGTATAATAAAAAAAAAAGTTCTTTGTAGGATGCTGTCAGGGTTCTGAAGTGATGTGCTTTAAAACATTGTTATGTGTGACAACCTTTGATCATTTAACAAGATGTGAAACAATGCAGAACGTGATTATTGCTCCAAGCCTGCAAGCTCACCTTCCCAGCTGCTGGCAGGAGGCACGGAAATGAATGGTGATTGAGAAGGAAAATTGCAGGTTTATTACAGCACGGGGCTGACATTGAAATATAAATGCTCAAGGTGTTTTTCATTTAAGTAATGGACTTGAAAATGGTTTGTACACAATTTAAATGTTACCTGGCACTGGGACAGCCACCTAAAAGTTACGTGTAACACAATGATAATCAGTCAACCGTGACTTCAGAGCATAGACCAAACTATTTCTTTTGACGATGTGACGTGGCACCATTCCAATGGCAGCAGATGCCAGTTGCTTGGGAGTATGGGATGGGGGTGTAGGGGGAGTCATGCGCTTTCTCTCTCTTTCTCTCTCTCTCTCTCGTTTGAGGGTCGCCACCAATTTTTGCTCTCCTTTGCAAATTGGTTGTGCAGTTGCTGTTTTACAAAGTAATTCTGATCCAGAAGCCTGTCTCAAATCCAATCCCCATTCATTTGCATTTCAAAGTCCAGCCAATGCCCACTATCTCCATTTGTTAGGTATCCCTGGAGAAATATTCTGCGAGTCAGTGAGTCAGGTTGGGGAAGGAGGCGAACAGGCATGGTGACAATCTATTGTCAACTTTACATTCTGTGTACCAGGTCTTTGTGTAGAATTTAAAAATTGGCTTTTTTTTCATATTCTGTATTGTTTCAAGGGATGCCTTTTAAATGCTTATTTGTACCCACATTCCCGTGACTACCTGGTCAGGTCCACACCCCCCAACAAACCACCCTCCCGTCCTGGCATTCTCCCCTGCCACCGCAGAAATTGCATAACCTGTGCCCACACCACCTCCCTCACCTCCATCCAAGGCCCTAAAGGAGCCTGCCACATCCATCAAAGTTTCACCCGCACATCCACCACGGTCATTTATTGTATCCGTTGCTCCCGATGTGGTCTCCTCTATATTGGGGAGACTGGACACTTCCTTGCAGAGCGCTTCAGGGGACATCTCCAGGACACCTGCACTAATCAACCCCACCTCTCCATGGCCCAACATTTCAACTCCCCCTCCCACTCCGCCAAGGACATGCAGGTTCTGGGCTTCCTCCACCGCCACTCCCTCACCACCTGATGCCTGGAGGAAGAACGCTTCATTTTCTGCCTCAGAACACTTCAACCCCAGAGGATCAATGTGGACTTCACCAGTTTCCTCATTTCCGCCCCCCCCCCCCACCTTACCTCAGTTGAAACCTTCCAGCTCAGCACTGTCCTCATGACCTGTCCTACTTGCCAATCTCCCTTCCCACCTATCCACTCCACCCTCCTCTCTGACCTATCACCTCCATCCCCACCCCCATTCACCTATTGTACTCTTTGCTACCTTCTCCCCAGCTCCCCCCCCCCCATCCCCCATTTATCTTTCCACCCTGCCTCTATTCCTGATGAAGGGCTTTTGCCCGAAACATCGATTTTCCTACTCCTCGGATGCTGCCTGATCTGCTGTGCTTTTCCAGCACCACTCTGATCTAAACCCTGTACCCACATTCACCACTTCCTCTGGAAGTTCATTCCACACATGAACCACTGTGTCTTTGAAAAAAAAACGTTCTCCTCTCATCTTAAAAATATGCCCCCTAGATTTGAAATCCCCCACTGTAGGGGAAGGACTATAGATACTGCCATTCACCGTATCTATACCCTCATCATTTTATAAACTTCTGTAAGGTGTATAGGTCAGGTGAATTGGCCATGCTAAATTGCCCATAGTGTAGAAGATCGTATGAGGAAAGGCTGAGGCACTTGGAGCTGTTTTCATTGGAGAAAAGAAGGTTTAGGGGTGACTTGATAGAGGTGTACATGATGATTAGGGGTTTAGATAGGGTTGACCATGAAAACCTTTTTCCATGTATGGATTCAGCTATTACAAGGGGGCATAGCTTTAAATTAAGGGGTGGTAGGTATAGGACAGATGTTAGGGGTAGATTCTTTACTCAGCAAGTCATGAATTCATGGAATGCCCTACCAGTAGCAGTGGTGGACTCTCCTTCTTTATGGGCATTTAAACGGGCATTGGATAGGCATATGGAAGATAGTGGGTTAGTGTAGGTTAGGTGGGCTTGGATCGGCGCAACATCAAGGGCCAAAGGACCTGTACTGCGCTGTATTTTTCTATGTTCTATGTTCTATGTAGGTCACCTCTCCACCTCCTATACTCCAGTGAAAAAAGTCCCAGCCTATGCAGCCTCTTCTTATAATTCAGACCTTCCATTCCCAACAATATCCTGGTAAATCTTTTCTGACCCCTATCCAGTTTAATAACATCCTTCCTATAAAAGGAAAACCAGAACTGGACATATGACTCAAGTAGAGATCTCATCAATGTCTTGTAAAACTTCAATATAATTTCTCAACTCCTGTACTCAAAGGCAAGTATGCTAAATGCCTTCTTAACCACCTCTCTGTATGTGATGCAAACTTCAAAGAATTATATATCTGAACCTTTGGGTCTCTCTGTTCTACAACACTGCCCCAGATCCTACCTTTAATTGTATAATTCTTGCCTTCATTTGTTTTACCAAAATGCTACGTCCATATTTATCCAAAAGTGTGGTAGCACGACTGAATGGTCTAAGGCACTTGATTCAAGTTCCAGTCTCTCAGGAGACATGGGCTCGAATCCCCACATGGTTACTTGCGGGGGTTGGCTTGTTTGGGATGTGCTGTGTTTAAATTCAAGTTAGCAGAAGGAAATTGCTTTCATGGGTAGTACAGTGGCTCAGTGGTTAGCACTGCTGCCTCACAGCACCAGGGACCCAGGTTCCATTCCAACTTTAGGCGACACTCTGTGTGAAGCTTACATATTCTCCCTGTG
The DNA here is from genome assembly GCF_020745735.1 of Hemiscyllium ocellatum. Classification (NCBI taxonomy): domain Eukaryota; kingdom Metazoa; phylum Chordata; class Chondrichthyes; order Orectolobiformes; family Hemiscylliidae; genus Hemiscyllium; species Hemiscyllium ocellatum. Next base: position 14,295,352 of record NC_083439.1, read on the forward strand.
TCTGCACGGGTTTCCTCCGGGTGCTTCAGTTTCCTCCCACTGTCCAAAGATGTGCAGGTTAGGTGAATTGGCGATGCTGAATTACCCATAGTGTTCAGGGATGTGTAGATTAAGTGCATTAGTCAGGAATGAATGTAGAGTAATAAGGTACGGGTCTGCGTGGGTTACTTCTCGGAGGGTCAGTATGGACTTGGGCTAACTGGGAGAAAGTGAGGACTGCAGAGGCTGGAGACCAGAGTTGAAAAATGTGGTGCTGGAAAAACACAGCAGGAGAGGAGCAGGAGAATCGACGTTTCGGGCATAAGCCCTTCTTCAGGAAACATCGATTCTCCTTGTTGGGCTAAATGGCCTGTTTCCACACTGTAGGAATTCTATGAAGGTAAACTCCATCTCCCACTCTTCAACCATTGATCAAGATCTGTTTGTAATCTTAGATAACATCCTTCACTGTCCACACTGCCAACAATTTTGATGGCATCTCCAAACTTACTCACCACACCTTTATTATCATCATCTAAATCAACTAAAACAAAAGTGGACCCAGCACCGATCCCCGTGGAACAATGCTAATTACAAGCCTCCAGTCTGAAAAACAACCCTCCACCATCACTCTCTGTCTCCTGCGGTTAAGCCAATTTTAATTCCAAACAGCAAGCTCACCCTGAATTGCATGTCATCTACCTTTATTAATTAGAGGAGAAAGTGAGGTCTGCAGATGCTGGAGATCAGAGCTGAAAATGTGTTGCTGGAAAAGCACAGCAGGTCAGGCAGCATCCAAGGAACAGGAAATTCGACGTTTCTGTCATAAGCCTGATGAAAGGCTTATGCCCAAAACGTCGAATTTCCTGTTCCTTGGATGCCGCCTGACCTGCTGCGCTTTTCCAGCAACACATTTTCACCTTTACTAATTAGTCTACTATACAGAACCTTGTTGAAAGCTTTACTGAAGTCCGAGTAAACTGATGTCTACCGCTCTTCCGTCATCAATTTTCTTGGTTTCTTCCCCAAAAAACTCAATCTGCTATTATGAGACACAATTTCCTTCAAAGAATATCATACTGATTGTCCCTTAGTATTCCTTGTCTCTCCAAATGCATATAAATCCTATCTTTCAGATTCACTTCCAACAACTTAACCACCACCAAAATCATACTCACAAATCTGTAGTTCCATGGTTTCTCCTTCTTAAACAAAGGCACAGCATTAGCCACTCTCCAGTCATTTGGCACCTCACCTGTGGTTATAGATGGCACAAATATTTCCACAAGGAACCCTTCATCAGTTTTCTTGGTTTCTTCTTCAAAAAAACTCAATTAAGTTTATGAGACACGATTTCCCTCACAGAAAGCCATGCTGTACCTCCCTAATCATTGCTTGCCTCTCCAAATGCACGTAAATCTTATCTTATCCACCATCCAGCCATTTGGCACCTCACCCCCACAGTGATAGATGATACAAGTATTTCTGCAAAGGGCCCCACAATTTCCTCTCTAACTTCCCAACATGGGCCTAGGATACACTAAGTCTGGTCCCGGAAAATTATCCACCTATGTATTTTCTAAGACATCCAGCAGTTCCTCTTCTGTAATGTGAACTGTTTTCAAAACATCAATATTTATTTCCCTGAGCTTTCTTGCCTCCATTTCTTTCTCCACGATAAAAACTGATGCAAAATATTCATTAATATCTCTCCTATCCCTTGAGGTTCAACATAAAGATGACCCTTTTGATCATTAAGGGTCCTGCGCCCTCTCTAGTTGCTCTCTTGTTCTTAATGTACTTTAGATTCCTGTAATTGTGTCCTTGAAGATGTGGGTCTGGAGTCACATATAGGCTGGACAGTGTAAGGATTGCAGAGAACCTCCCCTGTCGGGCATTTATGAGCCAGATGGATTTTTCAATAATTATTAATGAAATTCAAATTCCACCAGCTGCTGTGGTGTAATTTGAACCTGTGATCCAGAGAATTAGCCTGGGACTTTAGATTATTAGTCTAGTAGTATTATCATGATACCAACATCTCTATTTTTCACGGGCTTAGGGTCAAATAGATGATCGAGCGATTCGTTGAAATTTGATGCAAAGAGTGGGCAGGACTTTATGATTCTCTGTAATAGATTCTGGCTGTTGGAGAAGCAGTGGTAGTCAGCTAATGAAACCTTGCCTCCATATGATTAATGTTTTGAGATGAACCTCAGAAAGATATGATTTGGAGATGCCGGTGTTGAACTGGGGTGGACAAAGTTAAAAATCACACAACACCAGGTTATAGTCCAACAGGTTTATTTGGAAGCACTCGGTTTCAGAGCACCCCTCCTTCATCAGGTGGTTGTGGAGTATGTGTGTATGCGGAATATGTAGGACACAGAATTCTGTGTCCTAAGATCTTATACTCTACAGTGAAGGAGCAGTGCTCCGAAAGCTAGTGCTTCCAAATAAACCTGTTGGACAATAACCTGGTGTTGTGTGACTTTAACTCAGAAAGGGAGAGATCAAGGAATGAGACCTAAAATCACAGAGCCCCTACAGTGCAGGAGCAGGCCATTCAGCCCAACAAGTCCACACCAATTGTTTGAAGGGCATCCCACAAATACATATCCTATCCCTGCATTTTCCATGGCTAATCCTTCTAGCTTGCACATCCCTGGATATAGTGGCCAAACCACCTAACCTACACATCTTTGGATTGTCAGAGGAAATCAGAGCACCCAAAGGAATCTCATGCAGACACAAGGAGAATGCCACACAGTTCTGAGGTTGGAATTGAACCTGGCTCCCTGGCACTGTGAGACACCAGTGCTAACTACTGAGCTATCTGGATCAATAATCCTGCTTTGCATTCTAGTACTACAACCTTATTGGTCACAACACTTATATCATTCGCGCTCACACTTTCTGCTCCAGCTCAGATACTCTGACTTGGATGAATTAGGTATTGCCAATGGCATTGGGTGATCTAATGAGCCTGAGGGAAATGGATGAGGGTGGTGTGGGTAAAGATGAGACATCTTCTGAGCAAGGAGAAGGGGGCTTATGGTGCTGGACCTGTTGGGTTCAAAATGTGCCTGAAATGATGGATGTAATGAGGAAAATTACACCGACGTGTAGATTCTGAGGTGAATCTATGAAGGAGCACAGCAGCAGACAGAGTAACTCTAGAATTTATCACAGACAACAGCAAGGCAGATAACCTCCTCATTATAATCATGAGCAAATGCTATCACCTGGCCAACCCTCACCACCTTAAACTAAGAAATTGGCAGGGATCAAAAACATTATTCACTGGAGAAATTCAGTGAGTCTGGCAGTATCTATGGAGAGAAAGCAGAATTAACGTTTCTGGTCCAGTGACCCTCGTTCAGAACTTGCAGCACCTCATTTTCCCCTTGGGGACCCTGTAGCCCTGAGGACTCCATATTGATGTCATTACCTTTTGAGCCTGAGCACCTTTTCCCATGTCCTTACTCCAATCCCCACACACTAGTCCCTGTTACTACATGGGCTGCTGAAACAAACAAATCATTGTCAGCTACTCATGGTCTCCATTATGATTTGGAGATGCTGGTGTTGGTCTGGGATGGACAAAGTTAAAAATCACACAACACAAGGTTATAACCAACAGGTTTAATTGGAAGCACTAGTTTTCGAAGCGACACTCCTTCATCAGGAACCACCTGATGAAGGAGCGTCGCTCCGAAAGCTAGTGTGCTTCCAATTAAACCTGTTGGGCTATAACCTGGTGTTGTATGGTTTTTAACATGGTCTCCATTGGTAACTCTTGATTCTTCCAGGCTGACCTTTACCCATTCCTTTGTCTGCCCCACTGTTCTTCTCTCTATCTGCACTCCACCTCCACCTATTGGTGACTTTTCCGTTTACCCCTGCATTCAGCTTCAGCATATATAACCTTACCCCAGCTACAATTAGCTCTGAAGAAGGGTTACTGGACCCAAAACGTTAACTCTGTTTCTCTCACAGAGGCTGCCACACCTGCTGGGTTTCTCCAGGAATTGCTGCTATTGTTTCTGATTTCCAGCATCTTTGGTTCTTTGTTAAGTTAACAGGGATCAATTGGTGCGCCCTCTGCCACAGAAACATGGACAGCAGAAAACAGATCAGATTGAGCCCTTTATACCAGCCTCGAGACGATGAGAGAAACAGCATTGCAGGCTGCCCTCTCTAGGGATCTCATGGCTGCCTTTCAGCTGACAATTCAAGCAGTGAAGATACAGACCCATGTCCCATTGAGTTGGCAACTCCTGGCAACAACCTTCCTGATGCTGCTTGAAAGGCACAACATCAGGTACCCAGAGATAAATCCCAGATGCTGCCCAAATGCCAGCTTTTCAGAGATGAAGGTCACCTAAACCATAACAGGCAGCTATGGTACAGGAGCAATAAGCTCCATCCCATGCTGTGAAACCATAGGATGCAGCTTCGACAATAAAAGGACCATTAAAAAACAATGGTGAGACTGTAGATGTTAAAATGCAGTTTTACAGCATAAGTCCTCACGTTGACATGAAGTATATTTCCACCTCAGTTACCAAAACAACAATCTGTGAAAGTTCATGATAACTCGGACTAGGCGACTGACTGTGTGGGGTTTGCACCTTCTCCCCGTGTCTGCGTGGGTTTCCTCCGGGTGCTCCGGTTTCCTTCCACAGTCGAAAGATGTGCGGGTCAGGTGAATTGGCCATGCTAAATTGCCCGTAGTGTTAGGTAAGGGGTAAATGTAGGGGTATGGGTGGGTTGCGCTTCGGCGGGTCGGTGTGGACTTGTTGGGCCGAAGGGCCTGTTTCCACACTGTAAGTAATCTAATCTAAAAAAAAACTACCATGTGACAGATGGTAGATCCACTGATAGGCAATACAATAGATTGATGGACATGTGACTGATAGAATCACTCCGATTTGGTACAGTTACACAGTTTAGTTCCATTCATACATCACCCTGAATTCACTGACCTAGTCTGAGTTCAATATTACATTGACGCTAACGTTCTTATCAGTGTCTTCAGATCTGTCCATAGTCTCCCCCCTTCCTACCTCTGTAATCCCTCCTAGCACTACACAACATCTCATTTCTTCCAAGCTTAGCCCCTTGCACATTCCTCATTTTAATTGGTCCACCATCGACAGCCATACTTTCACCTGCCTACGCCTTAATCTCTGGAATACCTTCCTTAAACCTTTCTGTTGCTGTACGGCTCGGTGCTCCTTTGAGACACACGGTAAAAATGAGTACTTTGACTAGGCCTTTGGAATCTGAAGTGATATTTGACCCCGGCATAAAATGTTGTTCGTGATTTTTAAGACTCTCACTGATGATGTAACCTAGTATGGTGACGAAACATCAGAAAACAAATCTTCCAGCTCAGCGAGCTAACTTACATACTTATAAAACATTGTTTGATAACTCTCCTGTGAAATTCCTTGGGATGGTTTACTGCTGTAAATACGTTATATAAATGCAAATTGCTGTTGTGTGAAATGAGCAAGAGAGAATCATCAGCCTGTTTTATATCTCTCCTGATCTTTCTCTTGAAGTTCCACATAAACCCTGCATCGAAACCAAAAACGATAGACTCTCGTTGGAAGTACATTTCAAGGACATAATTACAGCAGCCCCATTCACTGGTGGAACACTATAACTAAATAACCCGAGCTGCTTTCAGTGAGAGGAAAGCCCCTTTCTCTGGTTGATATTTCTAGCATTTTGCCTTTTGTATTTCAGATTGCTAGCACTTGCCTCTTGGCTGTTTCTCCCTATTCATTATTCGTTTTTCTAATTTGCTTTCCACTCACTCCTGCTTATAAAGAGTGACCATGTATCACATTCCCCATTCATTCTGACTGCAGCTGAGATCCCTTTTCTCTGCGGATTTCTCAACGAGCCCTTAATTGTGCTTGTGATTCTCCTCACTATGACACTTCAAGTATTTTACCTGCCAGGCGTCAATCAACCACCTCATTTTGTTGAAAGGCAGTAGTGTATGCTTGCAAATCTTATCGTTCACTAAGTGATCTGTCTTGTAAAAGAGCAGGTTTTTTTTATTACACGTCTAACATACTCGCTGTTAATTGGGTTTCAGATGCAGCCAGGGGATCTGTTGAAAATGGTGATATAAATGAGTTGTTGGGGATGCCTTGGATTAGTGTCGGACTCATTGACAATTCACCCATCCCACCGATTCATCACCTCTCGTTTGACTTTCTTCCACACATGGAGGAAGCAGAATGTCTCATCTAACATTTTCATTTCAATAAACAAAGTTAATTTAAAAAAGATTAAGTGGATTGCAAGGTCTCTGAAATGGAGGGGAGAGAAATGAGATTGCTGTTTGGAAAACTGGTTCATTAAAGTGAAATTATTAGTCTCATTTTGCGTGGTGACTGTTGCACCCATGCAAATGGGTCGTCATATATCGCCGCACCCTTTCAGCATCTAGCTTTCATTGATCATCAGCAGAATCCCACTGGGAATTATAAACACATCAAATGTTAGTGTGCCGCAGTATGTTTTTTTTTGACCCTGGCACAGACAGTGCATTTGGACTGTGATTTAGAATTGCACCCATTGGCTTTTCCAGGCTGTTAGAGACTCAGCTCATTCGTGAGCAATAAATGTCTCTTTCTGATTGAAATGGGTTGGAAGATCCAATGAGGAGACATGAGGGAGATGCTCGCAACATTATGTTCACAGATGTGTCATTTATGTTTGAAGGAAACATGTACAGATGAAAAAAAAATGTTCTTTGCAAAACAGCATCTACCACTGTGATATCCCTCAGCTACGCTCACTCTATGGTGTCCAGTCAATGTTGCCCTTCTACATTACCTCTACTTAAACTCAATTTGTAACAGTACTAAGCTTAAAAGCTTGACAAATTATCCAAACCTGAAATTTTTTTTAGATTCCCTATAGTGTGGACACAGGTCCTTCGGCCCAACCAGTCCACACCGACCCTCCAAAGAGTAACCTACACAAACCCATTCCTCCTCTGACTAATGTACCTAACACTACGGGCAATTTGGCATGGCCAATTCACCTGACTTGCACATCTTTGGACTGTGGGAGGAAACCGGAACACCTGGAGGAAACCCACACAGACACAGGGAGAATGTGCAACTCCACACAGACAGTCGCCAGAGACTGGAATCGAACCAATTCAACATGAATTTGAAGAGTTTCTATGCTGCTAGAAAACATTTGTTACTTTTCCGTAATAACAACAGGAAAAGCTGGAAACACAGGCCAGGTCAGGCAGTATCTGTGGAGAGAGAAGCAGAGATCTTTTGAAGTGGATTTTTGATGAAAACACAAGCTCTCTTTCTTTCTGTCTGGCTTTCTTTCTCTGTAGATCATATCCTGATGAGTGTTTCCAGCACGTCATGTTTTTATTTCTGTTTTCCAATATCCACGGTATTTTGATTTCATTACTTGACGTTGTAATGGAAAGTATCATCGCAGCATTTTGTAGCATTCCAGCTTCATTGCAAACTCTTTGTTAAGATTGTTTATTATGTGGATTCCCATGAACATGTGGAAAATAGAGAAGTGTTTTATTCAATAGAGTTGTCTATGCTACTGTGATGTAGTTACAATAACTCGGAAATTGACTCCTTACGGGACTTGATCTAACATTCTCCATTAAACAATAATTTCCACCTTTGTGATTTTGAGTGTTGGAGTTGGTAAAATAGCAAATGTTCCTGAACCTTTAACAAATGCCCAAACACCAATGATGATCATACCTCTAAATGATCATGGTTATGTGTATGGAGGCCTGTATATTTTGTGTGACAAGTGGAGAAGTTTCTGGAACTGCTGATCACTCCAGGATGTTCTATATCGTACAGAAAACCTCCCTGTATTGCCACAAAGACTGGCATCGTGTTGTCTTGCAGTTCCACCCATCTGCTGCACAAGTTTGAAGATGCTTTGTAGTACCTTGATTGATTCTGTTATTTTAATATCTTCAAAGCAGGATCTGGGGGATCATTATTGCAAATGCTCACCCAAGCATTTTCCAATAACCAGTCAGATATATTCTTTTTATTCAATCACAAGGTTGTGGGTGTCACTGGTCAGGCCAGCATTTAGTGTTCATCCCTAATTATCCAACAGGCAGTTGAGAGTCAACGTCAATGTTGTGAATCTGGAGTCACATATAGGCTGACCTGAGTAAGGATGGCTGTTTCCTTCCTTAAAGGATGTTAGTGAACCAGATGAGTTTGTCCTGACAAGGACAATGGTGACTGAAATTAGACTAGATTAGATTACTTACAGTGTGGAAACAGGCCCTTCGACCCAACAAGTCCACACCGACCCGCCGAAGCGCAACCCACCCATACCCCTACATTTACCCCTTACCTACGGGCAATTTAGTGTGGCCAATTCACCTGACCCGCAGGTCTTTGGACTGTGGGAGGAAACCGGAGTACCCGGAGGAAACCCACGCAGACACGGGGAGAACGTGCAAACTCCACACAGTCAGTCGCCTGAGTCGGGAAATGAACCCGGGTCTCAGGCGCTGTGAGGCAGCAGTGCTAACCACTGTGCCACTGTGCCGCCCATGAAATCTACTTATTCCAGATATTTCTTAAATTCAAGTTCCAACATCTGTAGAGATGGGATTTGAACTTGGATCCCCAGGACGTTACCTGGATCTCTGGATTAAGAATGTAGCAATAATGCCTCAAGGCCATTGCTTCCTGTTGGTGAACCCAAATTATCTGTGAGCCTGGGTAATGAGAAGAGTCTTGTAGGATAAACAAGATATAACTTATTGCATTCCCACAACTGTTTACAAGTTCTAAGAATAGACTCAGCATTATTTCAAAGAGAATTGGGGTCCTAGCCTTTGGTCTGTCTCTCACAAGATCCTTCTTGACTCCACCAAATCCTCATGTCATCAAAGTGGATGATCTTCACTGCACTTAATCAAGTATAAATGTATTCATACCCTTCGAGACCTGGATAAAATAGTATTCACTATTTAAAAAATGTGGGTGAATTGGAATAATGGAAACTTTCAATTTGACAGTGAATAGAATGTTTAAAAATATTGTCTCTTTTGTGATTTATTTCTTCAAAAAAGTATCTGAAAAGCAAAATGTGATTAGATAAGATTAACACATGACCATATCCCAAACTTAGAATTCATTGAGGAATAATGTCTCTTCACAATATAGCTGTCCCTCAATTGCCTTCCAAATGTATTCCTTCAGAAAAACATGCTAAACAAAACTAATTTGCACATAAAATGTAATGTGTAGACCTGACCTATGATTAGATTAGATTCCCTACAGTATGGAAACAGGCCCTTCGGCCCAACAAATTATAACTTTTTATGATTTGAACATTAAAATCTTATTTCTCTGGTTTGAACCTAACTGGAAAAATAAATCCTCTTACTTATTCTTCAGTATTTACTAATTGTTTCTATTTTCTCTTATTCCCCACTTCCTGCTACCTATTCACCATCGCCCTCAATGTGCCACTTCCCTTCCCTTCCCTCATGCTCCCACTAACTCAGGCTTCTAACACCAACACCCCTGTTCACTCTTGAATTGCTCTGAATAAGGGTTAGGAAGATGTGTGGTGAGGCATCAGGAAGTGAGTGTGTGTGTGAGAGAGAGAGAGAGGGTCAGGGAGAGAAATGGTGAGCAGGAGAGCGGTGGTCAATGGTTTACAGGAAACACAAGTAGCCCGGAGGTTACTCAGCAAATACCGCTCAAGAGTTAAACTCGAGGCAATCAAAGAATGCTGCTCATTACTGGCAGATCTCTTAACATTAAACCAGGTTGTTGTCACAGATCATGTTAGATGTTGTAGTTATGTATAAGTATCACATTGTAAACGTTCCTTAAGGATCTGGATTTATCTCCACAATAATCATTCCTGCCTCCATGGCTTATGCCCTTTATTTCAGTTCCTGTGACCCCCACTGCGAGTCATTACCTCTGGTTTGGGAACCCTATTATAACCTTGAAAATGTTTTCCGCAGTCCATTGATGTTTTAATTGACTAGCCCCACAATAAGCGAGAGAAAGTCTCATCCCATCACAACTGCAGCAGCAAATTACAGTACACACAATTTCAGTTCCAAATGTTGAGTGGATGACATGAGATTTGCCATTCAGATAAAACTCTTAGAGGACAGGATGTACATGTATTTGGAAAGGCAAGGACTGATTAGGGATAGTCAACATGGCTTTGTGCATGGAAAATCATGTCTCACAAACTTGATTTTTAAAGAAGTAACAAAGAGGATTGATGAGGGCAGAACAGTGGGTGTGATCTATATGGACTTCAGTAAGATGTTCGACAAGGTTCCTCATGGTACACTGGTTAGCAAGGTTAGATTACATGGAAAACAGGGAGAACTAGCCATTTGGATGCAGAACTGGCTCAAAGATAGAAGACAGAGGGTGGTGGTGGAGGGTTGTTTTTCAGACTGGAGCCCTGTGACCAGTGTTGTGACACAAGGATCGGTGCTGGGTCCACAGATTATCATCTTTAAATAAGTGATGTAGATATGAACATAGGAGGTATAGTTAGTAAGTTTGCAGATGACATTAAAATTGGAGGTGTAGTGGACAGCAAAGAACATTATCTTAGATTACAACAGGATCTTGATCAGATGGGCCAATAGGCTGAGGAGTGGCAAATGGAGTTTAATTTAGATAAATATGAGGTGCTGCATTTTGGAAAAGCACATCTTAGCAGGACTTATACACAGCTGAAAATGTGTTGCTGGTTAAAGCGCAGCAGGTCAGGCAGCATCCAAGGGACAGGAAATTCGACGTTGTGGGCAAAAGCCCTTCATCAGGAAACTTATACACATAAAGGTAAGGTCCTAGGGAGTGTTTCTGAGCAAAGAGACCTTGGAGTAAAGGTTCATAGTTCCTTGAAAGTAGAGTCGCAGATAGATATGATAGTTAAGAAGGCATATGGTGTCCTTTTCTTTATTGGTCAGAGCATTGAGTACAGGAGTTGGGAGGTCATATTGCAGCTGTACAGGACATTGGTTAGGCCACTTTTGGAATATTGCGTGCAATTCTGGTCTCCTTCCTATCGAAAGGATGTTGTGAAACTTGAAAAGGTTCAGAAAAGATTTACAAGTATGTTGGTGGGATTGGAGGGTTTGAACTAAAGGGAGAGGCTGCGTAGGCTGGGGTTGTTTTCCCTGGAGCGTCGGAGGCTGAGGGGTGACCTTACAGAGGTTAATAAAATCATGAGCACCATGATTAGGGTAAATGGACAAAACTACAGGACATAGGTTTAAAGTGAGAGGGGAAAGATTTAAAAGGGATCGAAGGGGCAACTTTTTCATGCAAGGGGTGCTTGTATGGAATGAGCTGTCAGAGGAAGTGCTGGAGGCTGGTACAATTTAAAAAAACATTTGGATGGGTATGTGAATGGGAAGGATTTGGAGGGATATGGGCCAAGTGCTGGCCAGTGGGACTAGATTTATTCAGGATATCTGGTCGGCATGGACGAGTTGGACTGAAGGGTTTGTTTCCGTGCTGTACATCTCTATGACTCTGTGACTGTATGACTGTATGACTCTATGACTGTAATTGCAGAAAAGCCAGATTTCAGAACTCCCGGACCAGGTACAACAGTCTAACCTGACACAGTGCAATACTGTGGGGTGCATCACTGTTGAAGTTGCCAACTTTTGGATTAAACATTAAATCTATGTTCTCTTCTGCCTTTTGGCACTATTTCTGCGAGTGGAGTTATTCCTGATGTCTTGGCCAAATATCCTGCAATCATCCACACAAAAACAGATCATTATCACATTGCTATTTATGGGACCTTGCCGTGTACAAATTATCTACCACTTTTTCTGCGGTGTAGCAGTGACCATACATTGGCTGCAGAGTACTTTGTGATATCCAAGTGTCCTGAAAGGCACTATGTAAATGTAAGCATTGCTCATTTGGACTTGGGTTCATTATTGATTAAATGGCAATCAGTGCATGAATCATGAATGATTAACTAGGAATGTTAATTTTGATTCAGACCATCTTTGGAAATGAGTTGAAGTGACTTGCAACATTTCCTGAGTTGAAGAAATAAAACTTGTGAGGCCCGTGATAACAGGCAGCTAATCTTTGAGCTTCTGAAAAACTAAGCACTAGTTTGAGCCTGTACTATCCAAAGTAAAATAGATCCAGAGTTAAATGATCGAATAGGATAAGTTGCCATTTGTAGAATATATGATCTGAACCTGAACAAAGATGTCTGAAGTATCTTCAAATTTCCTTTTTCTTTCTATCCTCTCCTTGACTCCTCGATGAAAGAATCTCTTTGGAGTTTAGATTGATGTTGATATCCCCTGTGAATGTAGTGAAACACCATTCACAAAACCTACATCTGCTGCTACTCACTGAATATTTAATAATGTAGAGAAAGCAATTGAACAACATTTTCAAACTCCTAAGATTTCTCAGTCCCCGCGGAGACTGAAGAGAAGAAATTATGGCTGCATGAACAAACTGAAGAAAGATTCATTTATTTCAGGAGAGACATGAAAATGGAACTCAACCCTGAGAGGTTTTTACACCCTTTTGTTTCAGCCTTTCTCTGCTAAGGTGAGAAGGAGATCACTTTGTCAGAGTAAAAGATTAAACTTGTCATTTACATTAGCACTATTACCAAAGCGTGGCAAAAGAGCTCTTCAGCTATTGATGTGCAGAAGTATATTTTACCTTGTGGTTTTCCAGTGATTGATCTTTAAAGGAGTAACAGTTCTGTAGTGATTGTAATGAGGTCAGCTAGGTGAACATCATAGAATATGAGTTCCCTGATTGGGGCTGTTAATCTGTTCCAGTCAGGGAGCCCTGGCTGACAGATATAAACAGGAGAGTCTGAGGTTTTGCTCACTTGGCTCTAAGGGAGCTGGATCCGCATCAAGAACTTTCCCTGTGTAAATTAAGGGTGACTAGGTAATGTGACACTGGCCTCTGTGAAGTTATTTCAGATACTGTAATAAGTATAATTCATGCACATACAACATCAAAATGCCTGAACAGGCTGTTCCTAGTTGGGCAAACTGCATGTTGTACATGATTTCAATTCTGCCCTGACTGTGGAATCAGTTTGATACATCAGCAAACTTCACTGCCATGATTTATATGGCTATTGCAGAAGCTCCTTTCTGCAATTGTTGGCTGTCCATCATTTATGCTCTTCCAATTATTGATCAGTCACAGACTAGTGGGAGAAAGTGAGGACTGCAGATGCTGGAGATAAGTCAAAGAGTGTGGTTCTTGAAAAGCACAATCTGGTAGGCAGCATCTGAGGAACAGGAGAGTCAATGTTTTGAGCATTCCTGATGAAGAGCCTATGGTGAAACGTCGACTCTCCTGTGTCTTGGATGCTGCCTGACCAGTTGTGCTTTTCCAGTCGCAGACTATATACTCTATATTCAGTGACCAATCAGATGCTATATGCTGTATATGAGGTGATTAATCAGAGACTGTGTGTGTAACCAGTGACCAATCAGAGATTATATGCTCCACAACCAGTGACCAATCAGACATTATGTGCTCTGTATTCAGTGACCAAACAGAGACTATATGCTCTATAACTAGTGACCAATCAGAGCCTATATGCTCTATATTCAGTGAGCACTCAGAGACTATATTCTCCATATTCAATAGCATGTTCCTTTCTTTTTTTTAATTCTACACTGATGGCCTCATTTGACAATAAGTAATGTATTGGATTCTGCGTCAGCAGCCACCTGTGTAAATGAGAGTCATGTCACCAGTAAATTTTAGTGTACCATCTTTGTCCAATGTCAAGTTGAATGTTGAGAAGCAAAACATGTTGGTCTTTCCAAGCTAATAAATATACATTCAGGGATATTTCTTTGACTGAATTGCAGAAACTGCAATAAGCTCTTGAACAGAGTCTGGATCAGACAACCTGGATCAGAATTTCTTGTTGTCCTTCATTGTAAGCTTTGTAGTGGGGCATTTAATTTGGTGAGAGTCAAAAAGCGTGGCGCTGGAAAAGCATAGCAGGTCAGGCAGTATCCGAGGAGCAGGAGAGTCCATGTTTCAGGCATAAGCCCTTCATCAGGAGTGTGGGTGGGGGGAAGAGGGCTGAGAGTTAATTGGGAGTGGGTGGGGCTGGGGTTGGGAGGAAGGTACCTGGGAAGGCAATCGGTAGATGCAGATGGGAGGTGATTGTGATAGGTCGTTGGTTGGGATGGACTGGATAGGTGGGAAGGAAGTTGGACAGGTTGGACAAGTTGAACAGGTCAAGAGGGCAGTGCCGAATAGGAGGGTTGGATTTGGGATCAGGTTGCAGGGAGGGGAGATTTGGAAGCTAGTGAAGTCAATGTTGATGCCATGTGTAATTGGGTGGCAGGGTAATTGGGTGGAGATCTTACTGTCTATGTTCTCCATTCCTGCCCTGATTCAGGCCAGGAAACTCATGGATGGTCATCCTACCCGACCATTGAAAGAAGCTCAAAAATGAGTAAACAGTGGTCACTGAATGGCCTCATTATCCCACCCAATGACAGACAAGGTACTTGGTGTGTAGGAAAGCAGGAAAGCAAACTCTCTGTCAGGTATTCGGCACGAGTGGTGGGGAGGTGGACTCTCCAAAGGCACTCAGTGTGTGTGACTGACAGACAGAGCATCAGAAGGGGAGTGACCCGCTGAAAGACAGCCTCTCGGATTTACTGCTACTCTACTCCTGCCCTCACTTACAGACAACACCCCACTAACAACCTCCCGTCCCCTGCCATCAGCACCGCACCGCAAAGCCTACCTCAGGATCCCTTCCAGTCACCTCTATCCTATGATCTGAGGCCCTTGGAAATCCTGGGCTTCAGCTGGTTGTATTACTATAGGAGCCATCAGCTCCCTGGTGGCAAAGCCAAGCAATTATAGGTTGTGTGTGTGTGTGTGTGTGTGTGTGTGTGTGTGTGTATGTGTGTGTGTGAGATTTCCATGACTGGCATCTGTAAACCTGGGGAAGCCTTTCCCTATCCTGTTGAATGTCTTGCTGACACTTGGAGCAGTAGTCCTTCCAAGAAGTTAAAAATCACACAACACCAGGTTATAGTCCAACAGGTGTAATTGGAAGCACACTAGCTTTTGGAGCAACGCTCCTTCATCAGGTGATTGTCTGATCACCTGATTGACAATCACCTGATGAAGGAGCGTTGCTCCGAAAGCTAGTGTGCTTCCAATTAAACCTGTTGGATTATAACCTGGTGTTGTGTGATTTTTAACTTTGTACACACCAGTCCAACACCAGCATCTCCAAATCGTCCTTCCAGGAAAAAGGGGACACATGGCTGTCAAGTCAGCAGAGATCCCTTTCCGAAACATTAATTCACATCCATCAATATAACACTGTTATGACCTTTTGATCAAGAGAAAGGGGTGAATTTACTTTGTTGCATCACATTCAATGCCTCCACTCTGTCTGGTTTTTAATTATTTTAGATAAAATTTTGTCTGTGCTACTCCAAAATGGCGCCTGAAAATGCATTCGTTGCAAAGGGAAAATGTGTGGTCATTGTTTTACTTCGAATATGTACTCCAATACACTTCTTTTTGTCTCTTCAGACCCTCCATAAGACCCACTTCTTTGAACAAACCTTTGATCATCCTTCAAAATTTTGATTTTGGGTAATAAATATAAAATTTTGAAATTGGGCGAAATGTGTAACAGGCAAATCTGTTGTTATCTAAAGTCAAAATGACTTCAGTAGTTCTTACTTGATTTTATTTTTGTCTGATTACCTTTCTATGCAGTCTCTTGGGATGTTTTTCTCTATTAAAGTCCTCAAACAAATACAGGTTCTTGTTTGATCAAATAGCAGTGTACCTGAATTTCTTTTAAATATCGTCCTGTTAGTTATACCTGAGGTTTGTCCTCAGGGACTGTGGCAGTGTAAATAGCATTGTCCATGAAAATGAGAAAGCTTCACTTTTCAATTTACTTCATAACATTTCAGGTGCAGTTTGAGGTAAACTGCTCACACAGGAATTCAGTGGGTAAGAACTTCGAGTCTAGATGCCCTGAAGCTTCAAGTGCAAGTTAGTATCGTTGAATTAATTGGCCTTGGTTTGTAATGTTCTGAAAAATAAGTCATTCTGCTGCTTCACACTTATTGTTAATGTTGTAAACGATGCTCCACTCAATTACCTCCCCTGCCCTTTTGAAAACATTGAAAGGTTGGCACAGGTCTTTGTCAAATTCTGAAGACATTCACCTTTTGAGCTTTATATGCTTGATACAGTGAATAAATTCTGTATCATCTCCCCCCACATGGTTTGTAACCCCCCTCCACTATCTTCTCATACTTTACACTTTTTCCACGCCCAGCAGAGAGAGAACCTCTTCATCCAGAGAGTGGTGAGCCTGTGGAATTCTCTGCCACAGATACTGGTCAAGGCCACAACATTGTATGTTTTCAAGGAGGTAGATAAAGTTCTTAGGGATAAGGGGATTTAAGGTTTATGCAAATACAAAAGGAGAAAACAGGAATAGAGTACAGAGTTGGATAATCAGCGACAGTCACATTGAATGATGGAGTAGGCATTAGGGCTGAACAACCATCTCTATCTTTGATGTTTGATGTTTCTAAAAAGCATAGAGCTTCACAGTCAAGCCAACACCTACCACCTCTTCCCATATTACCATTTTTCATATCCATACCTTGATCTTCTCTTCCTCTAGCTACACCTTGCCAGTTCTGGTCAATGTTGCCAGTTCCTTACGAGGTAAGGCCAAAATTAATGCAGAACAAAGACATGCAAATTTTAACATCTTGATGGAAGAAGTGCAAATGATCAGTTCAAAATCCAAAATTGTGATTGGCTGATGATTGCATTACTGCATTTCCTGTATTTCCTGCATTTCCTACAACCCATTTCCCCTCCAAGAAAGTCATCACTTTGCGAACTAACCGATGCCCGTAACTTCTGCAGTTTTATTTTATCCCATCAGCTCTTTCAAAATCACAATGCTCTTGCTAATGTACCATCAACATTCAGTATTATCTTATAAACCTTAGAAAACTGTGCCACACAGGGATCGTGAAGACCCGAGGACTGGCTGATTTTCTTTTGCATTTCAGTTAACGCCCTATTCCCACATTGGACAGCATGTGTCTGCCTCACACTTTGTATTAGAATTGAGAAGACCAAGGCTGCAAATTTCCAATGGCGCCCCTGCTATGATGACGTCTTCACCAAACATACCAGAACTCTGCTAACCCAGGTCCCCAGGCTAACATCAAAGTAATATCACTGTGGAGTAATGAATCAGAGAATCATATTGAATTTGCCACGTTAGAACGGCTGTAGGGCTGCAAAAACAAATGAATTGGTTCTTGTTACTTTGCATTGGAACAAGAATGCATTCTGCTAACAGCTTGTTCCTGGACCTGGTTCCTCTCGCACAACTCCATCTGTTGAGCCTGAGGCTGGCCTCATTCACACTTAACTATTTAGCAAACAATTCATTTAACGAAGAACAAGTGAGTACAGTGACAGTGTAAAAGTGGATTTGTTCTGCTGCCTCATTACAGGATTCCCCAAGAGATCATTGGCAATGCCCAGGCACCAGGCAAATGCCACTCGTACCAATATTTGACAGGTAGCATGGTGATTCTGGTTAACACTGTCACCTCACAGTGCCAGGGACCCGGGTTTGATTCCAGCCTCGGTGTTTATTTTGCACATTCTCCCTGTGTCTGTATGGCTTTCCTCCGGGTGCTCCGATTTCTTCCCACAATCCAAATTTGTGAAAGTTAGTGGACTTGCAATGCTAAATTACCCATAGTGTTCAGGGATGTGTAGGTTAGGTGCATCAGCCATGGGAAATGTAGAATTATAGGGATAGCATAGGGGGATAGATCTGGGTGGGATGCTCTTCAGAGGGCCAGTGTGGACGTGTTGGACCGAATGGTCTGTTTCCACACTGTAGGGACCCTGTGAATTAATTCAAAAGAAATCAGAGTCAAAACTTCAGGACATAATTTTCTACTAAATTTTGGAGGTAGTTTCTACTCCAATCTATTCTTTTCAGGCCCTCAAAACTCTGCAGCCTATTGTACGATGACATTATTTCCAAACTGTACAGCCCTGTACCTTTGAGACAGTTATATGACAAATATGGCAAGTATTAGTTAATCTCCATGTGTAACAGAGTCAGTGGCATCAGGCAGATACATGTAAGTATCAATACAAGTACAAATACTGAACCTAGACTATGCATAGCAATTTCAAATATTGTGACATTGTCAATGGTGTGGTAACTAAAGACGTGATTGAACATGCACCCAATCTTCACATATAGACACCTGCCAAACATATCATTGTTACAGTACTTGGGCACTAAAAGCCAGTCATGACAGCTAGATACTGGCTGTGAGCAAATGCTAAAGGCTGAAAAGATAACAGCAGTGTGGCATTTATGCAAAGTTAACCAGCAACCATCAATCTATTTAAATTCGGGGCTGAAGTTACAACTACAACCAAAACTAAAGTGTGACAAAACAAATACCAAAACCTTGTACTGAAGCACCGTTAATACTATATATCTCTCTTTTAAAGTTTGACTGATCCAATTTTTAAAATTGCTAATAGGACTATCCCAATCTAAGAAAGCAATCCTGGAACAAAAAAGCAAACACAGATAACACATTGTATATTTTAAAGAAACCTTACCTGGATGTTGTTTGACTTTGCCAATTTATTTTTCTAAAATAGTACCAAATAATAAAACATACATGGCATCATGACAGTTCTTGCTTTTCTATTAAAACAACCCCAAAAAAATGGAGGCAGATGGCTAAGCCTAATCAGCCTTTCTACCCCATAAGCTGATTAATGTCAAAGACCCAATATTTACTCCAATGGTCTCTAACCAGGCTTACAAATAACCAATCCCAGACTTTGTGAAAAATTCCAGATGCCAGTTTTGCACCTTAAACAAAAGGCTTAACTATTTATTAAAAACACATTAACTTTAGCAGGGGAAAAAAATTAAACAGTAAGGTAAGTTTTCATTCTTCAAGGGGAAAGAGGGTTCTGAAGAAGAGACACTGGACCCGAAATATTTAATCTGCTTTCTCTCCATAAATGCTGCCGTACCTGCTGAGATTTTCAAGCAATTTCTGTTTTTGATTTGGAAAAGGAGGGATGTTGTATTAAATTGCTGATTCCAGCCGAGACGAGACATGCCTGTACCTGTTAGACGACATTACAACATGTGACATTCCAGTATCTCATCTTTAGTCACTAACTATTGCAAATATTACAAGGTCACTGACCAATGTCACAGGCACGTATACTCCATGTTCTGTGCTTACTGATGTGACTATACACTATATAGCTGGCTGACCACACTAACTCCATTGCATTGAGAAAGTGTTATAAATAAACTTCAAGACATCTGACTCAACCAAAAATCCATTTTTCATGGTCCATGTTACACAGAATAACAAACGTAAACTCACATCAGAGCTTCTTATTTCCCTTAATATGTACCTACTTTAAATAAATCTTTTATAAATATATATGTATGTATGAGAAGTGAGTTTGCGCTCACCCATTCACTGTAATGTGGCTTTATCTTTTTTTTACTTTTTTTAAACCTTGGTGGTACATATCATTTCAGATTTTGGCTTCACACAGAAAAAGTGTATTCTGGTCTTCCTTTCATGGCTAGGAGTTAAAGTTGCAGTTCTGTAACGATAGGCAATGATATCCGCATGAACCAATTTGAAGTTAAATAATTACATATACTTTAAAAAAGGGAAATGCAAATAAACCAAAAAACACACCAACCACTCTTTGGCACTACTACACAACAAATGTCATATAGATTAAATATTAGATAACCTACAATGTGGAAACAGGCCCTTTGGCCCAACAATTCAACACCAACCCACAGCCCACCCATACCCCTACAACTAACACTATGGGCAATTTAGCATGGCAAATTCACCTGACCTGCACATCTTTGGACTGTGGGAGGAAACCGGAGCACCTGGAGGAAACCCACGCAGACACTGGGAGCATGTGCAAACTCCACACAATCAGTCACCTGAGGCAGGAATTGAACCCAGGTCTCTGGCGCTAACCACTGTGCCACCGTGCCACCCACAAATGGTATATCTCAAATCCAGCTACCTGAAAACTGAAATTATCCAAAAAGCAGACACTTTTCTTAGACATTTTAATTGAGTTTTACAATGTTTTAATTTGAGATTTTGTAAAAATGAAATTACCTTACTTTGGCTGTATGACATGGTGTGGCTACATGTTAGTTCCTGCTTCAAGCTATGCTCTGTTGTGTGCTCCAAGAATCCCTGACGCCATCCGACCTGACCCACGGTCTATACCTCCTGACCTGAAATTCAGAAATATCAGAAAACACGGCATGATCTTATTTCCCAAGGATCTGATGGGATTCGGAAAACTGTAGTTATATTGTCAAACAATTGGAAAAGTTAAAGAACTGGCTAAATTAGTTCACAGACAATGACCAAGAGGTCAAAATTAACCAGTCACATCTGGGATCCTGGTACATCTAGGACTTTAAATCTAGTCCTGTGTCCTCTCTCTGTCAAGTGTTCTTCGTACCATGAATTTTACTCACCACAATGCTGTTCTTCTCACAACTGCCTACAAATTAGCATACCTTGAACGGAATAAAAGCACTTTGAATTATTGAAATAAGTCCAAACCTATAATTGACTTAACTGGTTATTTCAATCAACCGATGCAATTGCGCCAAAGCCTAATTTAGAGTTTATTTGAAGTGCAGTGCTACTTGAAGCTCTAGATTATTGCCAATGGAGGTTCACTGTGATACGGCATCAGTCTTACGTTTCACTCTCATTGAGATTAAATGCTCAGAAACAAATCGAGAAATGGTTGGGAGGGCTGTTTGTTAGATTATGGCATTGTTTCCAGACCAGATTGGCCTGTGCCTTTTAAGCTATGACATCAGAACACATAACATTCCATCGTAAAGGTCACTCCATGTAATGGAGTCAGTACCATCAGTCAGTTGTGTGTCTGTGTAATACATCAATAAGCACAGATTTCAGACAATGCATTTATATCTTAAATCATTAGCATTGTAAATAAACTTCCAGATATTTGACTCACCAGGAACTTCGCAGTCTTCATGGCATATGTTAAATTGTCTAACATGTAGAAAACCACAAAGACTAACAGGGAGTTCCATTCCAAAATTAAGGGATCAAGAGAGAGAAAGGATTTGTGTTTAATCTGCGAGGTTCATCATTATAATTCTCCATCACAGAAAGCAGAGGCAACAAAGGCTCTGGATATATTTAAAGTTGATTTAGACTGACTTCTGAACTATAGAATTAGCAAGGATATGAGGGGCCAGCAGGAAAGCAGAGTTGAGGCCAAGATCAGATCTTGTTAATTGTTGGGAAAGGTTTACAGGGTTATGTTGACTATTCCTACTCTTATTTGTTTAGTTATTGGAACTTGGATCACACATCTTTTTTAATTGGAATCAGTGGTGCTGTCCTGAGGGGGTCACCTGTTGGTGATTGTTTAATTTTGTGATTGTTTAGACAAAATAACCATTGGTGCCACAAGGAGAAGCCTCAGACTACACTGACTGAAATTGTTTCTCTAATTCTAAAGGCTCGTTTGAGTCAGGAGATGAGGCTATCAGAACATACAAATTGGGAACAGGAGTAGGCCATTCAGCCAGCTCTGCTGTTCAGTAAAATCATGGCTAATCTGATGATTCCACATTTCCACCTGTGAGAAACGAAGCTCACGCACTTCAATAATTTCTGTCGGAGACAAGATCTGAATCAGTAATATTGTTTATTCCACTCTTGCAAGTAGAGTGTGGTGTCCATTTACAAAATAGTCACACACACACCATGTTTAACGAGTACACAATATTTATATAATTCATTCCTATTCCCTTCTCCCATTGCTCCTCCCCTGTTTACATCTCCCACTTCTCTAAGACCGGCGTCCATTACTGTTGTTTATCTCTTGCCTTATCCGGCCTTGTCTGTGACAAAATGCTTATTTCTGGCCTCACAAGGCCATTTGAGCACATCCTGCTGTGATCCATTGTTAGGTATATCCTCCTTCACTACCATCTGTTTCCCTTACTTGTTATGGCCTTATAACCTCATGACTTCATGATTGTGGTTTGTTCTTGTTTTTGCAGAAGCAGGAAATAGATGCTTATAACTACTGTTTGTACAGGCGTATCTAGCTTAACCACCTCCCCTCACAGCACCTTATCTATTTGTCTGTAACCTCTACCATTGTTTGCAGGCACATTTCATTCTTATATGCACATTTCAGCTAGTACAAAAACAATTATATATTTCCTTCACATAGTTTTCATTCTTGTTGACTCAGTTCTTGGCTGAAACAATTATACACTGATGTGAGTTCATTTACCATGCATAAGTAATTATGATTGCAGAAGTAACACTACTTTACCTATATCCCACACACCTAACCTCAATAACCGTTCACCCCCTTGCTTATTAAGAATCGATCTACCTCTGCCATAAAAATATTCAAAACTTTCCACCATCTTTTGAGGAAGAGAGTTTGAAAGACTCACCATCTGTGCACAAATATTTATTGTCATCTTTGTCTTAAATGGGCTACCTTTATTTGTAAACAGTGCGTCCGAGTACTTGACTTTCCCACAAGGGGCTACGTCCTCTCCACATCCACCCTGTCAAAACTCCTCAGGATCTTCTATGTTCTAAACAAGTTGACTCTTGCCCTTCTAACTCTCAGTGGATACAAGCCTACCCTGTACAACTTTTCAGATGTTACAATGTCTGACACAACTGAATTTTATGGCTGGAAATGATTGTCCAGTCTGGTTTTATATATTTATGTGTGTGTATTTTGTGTATATATATTTTATATATATATATATATAATATATATATATTTACAGGCCTGGAGAAAAATAAAGTGTAATTGGCTTCAACTTATGTTCTGGTAAGAACTCATTTACAGTACCACACTGCCCTTAATTCAGCACAAATTAGCAGATCGCTGCATTAATTGACAGCCTCACTCAGGGAGGCCATGCAGATGGCTGGTGAAGGCAATTGGAAATGTCATGTTTGACACAGCAGGGAGCTGTTTATCTGAAGTTGTATTTCTGGAATATATTTCCGAAACCATCTGTGGGAAGCTCTCCTTGTGTATCCGACACACTGCACGTCATTGCTAGGAATGTGTGCAATGTATGCAACATTTCAGGAAGGAAAAATTTAAGCTAGGGCCACAGCTGACCCCAAACATCTCTGACCCCTTGTATAGAAGGAAGATAGGATGGAGACTGAGAGGTGCCTTTCAGTCTGCTGTCTGGAGGAGCATTGCAACTGTCTGAATCGACACATGTGAGACTGGCCATCAGCGTCTGCTGACTGTTGCTGTCACCTTTTGAGGGGTACATCGCCATGTTCACACACAGATTGGTGTTTGTGTGTAGAATGAGCTGTCAGAGGAAGTGGTGGAGGCTGGTACAATTATAGCATTTAAAAGGCATCTGGATAGGTATATGAATAGGAAGAGTTTAGAGGGGTATGGGCCAAATTAACTTAGGATATCTGGTCTGCATGGATGAGTTGGACTGAAAGATCTGTTTGGGTGTTCACATCTTTATGACTCTATGATAAAATTTACATTGGGGAAAGATAAAGGAGATGGATTTTCACCTCAGGATTCTGTTTTGAAACTCTTCATAGATTCGACACAAAACCACACTGAGTTCATCTGGAAGGCTGACTTTAACCAGTGTTTTATTCCAATTCAAATAGCAAAGGTGATGGATTTAGAAAACTAGAAGGTGAAACTTGGATAGTTGAAAAATCTCCAGTGGATGTGACATGGATTTCTGCAATCACTTTACAGGAAGCTGTCTGGAGGACCTCATTGTGGCCAACACAGAATCACAGAATTTTGCAACACAGAGGGGGCCATTCAGCCCCTTGTGCCTGCACCAGTTCTATCATGTCAATCTCCTGCCTTTTTTCCACATCTCTGGGCACCATTTCTATCCAAATAACCATCTATTGCCCTCTTGAATGCCTCAGTTGAACCTACCTCCAAACCATACAGTCCAGACTCTAACCGCGGGTTGTGTGAAGAAGATTTTTTTTCCCATATAACCCTGCTTCGTTTGCACATCACTTTAAATCTATATCCTTTTGTTCGCTTTGCTCTTACAAGCGGGAACAGCTTCTCCCTATCTACTCTATCCAACCCACTCATGACTTTGAAAGCCTCCATCAAATCTCCTCTCAGCCTTACCTCCATGAGAACAGTCCTAACCTCTTCAATCTATCTTCATCATTGAAGTTTCTCATTCCTAGAACCACTCTTGTAAATCGCTTCTGCCCTCTGTCCGGTGCATTCACATCGTTCTGACAATGTGATGCCCACAATTGTACACAAAACTCCAGTTGTGGTCTAATGAATGTCTATATGATGTCGCGCATTTAAATTTATGAGTGATCACTAAAAGTACTTTATTTTTCTCACGTGAACTAACTCAAGTGGCTTTTTTTGGCAGCCATTTGCTGTCTTGTGGATCAATACACAAGTGGCAAATCCTTTCTTGGAGTACAGTCTATTGCCAATATTTTTAAGAAGCAGAATGTTCTAACTACAAAAATAATATTGTTCATATGTCACGAATTACATCTGTCAGATACTCATCATTAGCTGATCCCAAAATTCCGCCAAAGTAATTCCATGAAACACAAAGGATCTATTAGAGTAAGTGGTAGAATTCACTTTCAAAGTAAACTCATTAAATGTGTGCAGTTGACAGTAGACTTTGTGAAAAAAAGCATTTAGTTTGGTGTCGTGGAAGGTGAATGTCATATTTGCTTCTCACCCTTTCTGAGCAGTTTGGTAACACCTTTTGTTTTATTCACCCATGGGATGTGAGCGATGCTGCCTGGCCAGCATTTATTACCCATCCCTAGTTACCCTAGAAACAGTGGTGATGAGCTATCTCTTGAAATACTGCAGTCCATGGGCTGTAGGTTGACCCACTATGCCCTCAAGAAAGGAATTCCAGGATTTTGACCCAGCGACAGTGAAGGAACAGTGACTTATTTCCAAGTCAAGATGGTGAGTGGCTTGGAGGGGAACTTGAAGGCACTGGTGTCCCTGTGTATCTGCTCCCCTCATTCTAGATGGAAGTGGTCATGGGTGATGGAAGGTACTGTCCAATGATCTTTGGCATATTTCTGCAGTGAGTCTTGTAGGTAGTACACACTGTGGTTATTGAGTGTCAGTGGTGGAGGGAGTGGATACTTGTGGATGTAATATCAATCAAGTGGGCTGCTTTATCCTGCATGATGTCAAGCTTGTAGAATATTATTAGAGCTGCAGTCATTCAGGCAAGTGGGAAGTATTCCATCACACTCCCAACTTGTGCATTGTAAATAGTAGACAGGCTTTGGGAAGTCAGGAAGTGAGTTATTCACTTCAGAATTCCTAGCCTATGACTGGCTCTTAGAGTCACTGTATTCATATGGCAAATCCAGTTGAGTTTCTGATCAATGGTAACCCACTGAATGTTAATAGTAGGGGGTTTCAATTATGATAGTACCACTGAATACCAAGGGGTGGTAGATTATCTCTCATTTCAGTTGGTCATTGCCTTGCATTTCTGTGGCATGAATGTTATTTGCTATATGCCATCCCAAGCCTGTTACTGCCCATGAACTGCTTCAAAATATGAGGAGTTATGAATGGTGCTGAACATTGTGCAATCATCAGCGAACATCCCTACCTCTGACCTTATGATGGAGAAAAGGTCATTGATGAAGCAGCTGAAGATGGTTGGGTCCAGGACACTACCCTGAGGAACTCCTGCAGAGATGTCCTGGAGCTGAGATGGCTAATCTCCAATCCAACTACAACCATCTATCAATGTGTCAAATTCTCCACCCAGGTGAGAGTTTGTCCCTATTTCCCATTGATTCCAGTTTTCCTAGGACTCCTTGATGCCACACTCGGTTGAATGTGGCCTTGACGTGAAAGGCTGTCACTCTCACCTCACCTCTGGAATTCAGCTCTTTTGTCCATGCTTGATCCAAGGCTGTAATGAGATCAGGAGCTGAGTGGGACTGGCAGAACCCAAACTGGGTGTCACTGAGCAGGTTATTGCTGAGCAAGGTGATGCTTGATGACACTGTTGGTGACACCTTCTATCACTTTACTGATGGTCAAGAGTTGACTGATGGGGTGGTAATGGTCAGGTTGGATTTGTCCTGATTTTTGTGTATGGGAAATAGCTGGCAATTTTCCATATTGCTGGGTTGATGTCAATGTTGTAACCACACTAGAAGAGCTTGGCTAAGGGAGCCACAATTTCTGGAGCAACAGGCTACAGTATCATTGCCGGAATGCTGTCAGGGCACATAGCTTTTGCAGCATCCATTGTTTCTAAATATGTCTTAGTATGATGTGGAGTGAGTTGAATTGGCTGAAGACTGATATTTGTAATGCTGGGGATGACTGGGGGACAGAGCTCCACAGTATGGAGCATTAAGTGGTAATGAGCACACCATGCGGCAAACAAAAGATGAATTTACAGCAAAAGAAAAGTCTAGGCTGAAGGAATGGAAGGAACCAACCTGCACATGAATTATTCCTTTCCTGCAGATTTTTCCTGAACTGAACACAAGAAGTAGGAACAAACATAAGGCTTACTTTGCTTACAAACGTACCCTGCTATTCAGTAGACTCATGACTGATCTGATATTGCCCTCCATCTGACATTCCCACTTCTCCCTCATATCCCTAGACTCCCCTTATAGTTGTAGAACAAATCTCAGCCTTGAATATTACCATAACTCGAATCTGGAGCTTTGCCGAGTTCCAGTGTGGTTCACAGATTTCCTGGAAGAAGGAATTTGTCCTCATCTCAATCTAAAACAGGGAATTCTGAAACCATGTCCCCGAGTGTTCTACATCCAACAAACTTCAGCTGCTTCACAATTGATGTTCAGTCCATCTTCAGATTTGACATGGGGATGGTCACTGCTGATTGCTCAACATTTAAATGAACCGGAAATCTATCTGTTCTTGGGAATGTCATTCCTCCTGGGCGGCACGGTGGCACAGTGGTTAGCACTGCTGCCTCACAGCGCCGGAGACCCGGGTTCAATTCCCAACTCAGGCGACTGATTGTGTGGAGTTTGCACATTCTCCCCGTGGGTTTCCTCCGGGTGCTCCAGTTTCCTCTCACAGTCCAAAGATGTGTAGGTTAGGTGAATTGGCCATGCTAAATTGCTCGTAGTGTTAGGTAAAGGGATAAATATAGGGGAATGGGTGGGTTGCGCTTCAGCGGGTCGGTGTGGACTTGTTGGGCCGAAGGGCCTGTTTACGCACTGTAAGTAATGTAATGTAAGAAGCTCGGGCCAAAATGTCAGTGCAGGCCAGAGGATGAGATCAGAACAGTTCAGGAGTTGCACAATACGTTGAAGTGATTCAGAGGAAGTAAAGTTATGGCAAATTAAAGTAAACTGAAGGTCTGACAGGGCAGCACAGCCAAGTGAAAGGCCCTAGTAGTGGTACTGGTAGTGTTAATGTTAGAGAGAGGCAAATGTTCTTGGATTCTGTTCAAAAAAACTACCTATTACAATGTCTGTGTCCATTCCAGTGCTGCCAGACTTGGTTCTGGGGAATGAGCTGAGCCAAATAGATGCAGTGGCAGTGGGGGGAGCATTTGGGGGACAGTGAACATTTCATTCTAAGGTTTAGGATGACAGTGGAAATTGATTTTGGCTAATCCAGAGTAAGCACAGTCATGTTGCTGAGAACTAATTTCAATGAGGTTAGAACAACTTAGCTGGCTAGACTGCAACCACAGGTTAGTGAAAAAATGCTGCAGCTGAACAAAAGATTGCCTACAAGGCAGTGTTAAGGAGACTGTCAAAATATATTCTCATAAAAGAGAAATTGAAGACAAACAAATCCAGAGCCCCCAGGATGACAAAGAAGATATAAGACAAGGGAAGGAAGTGTGCATATGATTGGTGTCAGATAGTGAACTAACCTGAATACAGATGGTTTTAAAGGTAGGTGAGAAAACAAATCAAAGAGGCAAGGAGAGGGATTATGAGAAAAGATTGGTGGCCATCATAAAGGGAAATCCCAAAGTCTTTTATTGGCACATAAACAGTAAAAGGGATTGAGCCAATTCAGGACCCAAAAGGGGATTTGCAATTAGAGCCAAGAGGCAGGGCTGAGGTTTTAAATGAATATTTTGAATCTGTCTTCACGTATGAGGTAGATGCAGCCTAGGCCATGGTGTCAGAATGAGAAATTTAGTCACTCGCAGGGTTGGAAATTGCTCAGGAAGAGGTATTGACCCAGCTGTTGGTACTTAAAGTTGATAGGTCACTGGGGCTGGATGGGACACATCCAAGAATATGGAAGGACATGAGAGTAGAAATTGTAGAGATACTGGTCATTTCATTCAATCTTCCCCAGACTGAGAACTGCTTCCAGACCACTGGAGATTTGCAAACATTGCACCCTTGTTCAAAAAGATTGAAAAGATAAGCCCAGCAATTACAGACCTATTAGTTTAGCTTCAGTGGTGGGGAAACTGTTCAAAAACAATGAGTTGAATGGAATTATTCATCACGTGGAAAAATGTAGGTTACCTGGACAGAATCAGCATGGACCTGTGAAAGGAAATTCATATCTGATGAATTTGCTGGAGTTCTTTGAAAAGGTAACCGAGAGGGTTGATGAGATAAAGGCAGTCTATGTGATGCCCATGAACTTACAAAAGGCATTCAATATGGTGCCACACAATAGCCTCATGATAAACATTGTATCTCGAGGAGTAAAAAGATCAGGAAAAACCTGGGTATAAAATTTGCTTCAAATAAAGGTGAGCAACGGGTAATGGGTATGTTTTAAGTTAAAAATCACACAATACATGCTTATAGTCCAACAGGTTTATTTGGAAGTATATTTGGATTATAACGTCGTATTATGTGATTTTTTTAAAACTTTGTCCACCCCAGTCCAACACCAGCACTTCCACATCATGGGTATGTTTTAGGCTGGAGCAAGGTCTGTAAGCCTCCCAGTGATAGTTACTAGGACCTCTACTTTTCTTAGTGTATATAAATGGTGTGGGTCTTGTGTACGCAGGGAACAATTTCAAAGCTTGCAGACGACACTAACCTTGGGAGCTTTGGAAACCGTGAGGAGGAGACCAATGGGCCACAAGAGGGCCATTCATGGGAGGCCCTCAAGT
Source organism: Hemiscyllium ocellatum (assembly GCF_020745735.1). Taxonomy (NCBI): domain Eukaryota; kingdom Metazoa; phylum Chordata; class Chondrichthyes; order Orectolobiformes; family Hemiscylliidae; genus Hemiscyllium; species Hemiscyllium ocellatum. Next base: position 14,324,686 of record NC_083439.1, read on the forward strand.
TGTTGGGAAAATTCAGAGCAGCCTCTGGATAATGCTCTGAATTGGTTTTTCGATGATGTTAGTAGGTTATCCACTCACTGCCCGCCCTGATTCGGCCTCTACCAAAATGCCACGGAGGTGACAACTTGCTCCGATAAGAATTTCTCAGTCCTTTTGCTTCATGGAACCCAAGATTCTGCCCTTAAAGACATTAAAACAATATTTGTTTGTTATAATACGCAACTTGTAATAATATGGAATACAGAAATGGAATATAAGAGAAGGAGTGGGCCTTTCAGCCCATCGAGCTTACTTTGTTATCAATATGTTCGTCCAACTTGATGACCTGTTCCACTTTCCCCCCCTATCCTTTCTTCCCTTTAACCCTCGGTGCAATATCCAACTCCTTCTTGAAATCATTAAATATTTTGGCTTCTACTGCTTACTGTGATTGCCACAGGCTCACCACCCACTGGGTGAAGAAATTTCTAAATGGTTTACCCTGCATAATACCTTGGATCTCTACACAAACATAACCAAAATGTGAAGCTTTGAGTCACTTTGGGATTGATTGCACTGCTTTGCTTTCCATGTAACCAAGATGTGAAAGATTGCTTTTGGCTTGAGTTTTCAAATAAATAATCACATCAAACGTAAACACGACAGATTTGCAAAAATATGAACTTCTGATTTCCTGGAGAATTCATGAGAGTGTCTCAAGGGAAGATCGGGTTATTTTAGTGTGAATTGACACAGAGTTTATGAAATAGCATGAAAGCCTTTGGGCTTTTGAGTGCCTGTGAACTCAATTCGCACAGTTTGACATGAGCTATCTACAAATGTGAGAACTTGATTTGGGCATTAGATGTGCTAGAGGGTCAGATTTACTCTTCCTTGTCCAGTGATCCATGAAGCCGGTAGTCGATGAGGCTGATTGATGGACTTGAAGGTGTAACAAGGAACCAGCAAATAGCAACATCCTGCTTCCCGACCTAAAGCACATGTAGGGAAAATGGCACATTAAACCATTAAAAGAAAAGTAGCAAGAAGAGACCATGCATCCCCGAAATGCCTTTCCCACCACTCACCACCATCATGCCTGGTCTTCTGGTCAATTATGCATTCTGCTCATTCCCCACACACTCCAATTCCCGGTGTAACTGAAAATCTGCTTGACTCAGCTTTAAATGTATTCAATGATCAAGCATCCACAACTCTCTGAAGTAGAGAATTCTAAAGCCTTTGAGTGAAGACATTGCTCCACTTCTCAGTAGAAAATGATCAGCCTTGCCTTTGAGAGATGACAACTTGATCTAGATTTCCCAGCCTGGCAGTAACAGTTCTTACCGCAATCTACTGTGACAAACAGGGAGTACAGAGATGAGGGGGATTGATATACAGAAACCAGCATCATGGATGAGGCCAGCGTCTATTGCTCATCCCAAAGTTTGTCCTCGAGAAAGTGGTGAACCACATTCTAGACTTGCTGCTTGTCTGAATTAGGGGTGGGTGTGAATTAAGGGGGTGTGTGAATTGGGAGAAGGGTGCGTGAATTAGGGGTGTGTGAATTGGGAGAGGGGTGTGTGAATTAGGGGTGTGTGTGAATTGGGAGAGGGGTGTGTGAATTAGGGGTGTGTGTGAATTGGGAGGGGGATGTGTGAATGAGGGATGTGTGAATTGGGATAGAGGTGTGTGAATTAGGGGTGTGTGTGAATTGGGAGAGGGGTGTGTGAATTAGGGGTGTGTGAATTGGGAGAGGGGTGTGTGAATTAGGGGTGTGTGAATTAGGGGTGTGTGAATTGGGAGAGGGGTGTGTGAATTAGGGGTGTGTGAATTAGGGGTGTGTGAATTGGGAGAGGGGTGTGTGAATTAGGGGTGTGTGAATTGGGAGAGGGGTGTGTGAATTAGGGGTGTGTGTGAATTGGGAGAGGGGTGTGTGAATTAGGGGTATGTGTGAATTGGGAGAGGGGTGTGTGAATTAGGGGTATGTGTGAATTGGGAGGGGATGTGTGAATTGGGAGGGGGATGTGTGAATGAGGGATGTGTGAATTGGGATAGAGGTGTGTGAATTAGGGGTGTGTGTGAATTGGGAGAGGGTGTGTGAATTAGGGGTGGGTGTGAATTAAGGGGCTATGTGAATTGTTTATAGAGATTCTCATAATACGTGGGCTTAGATCTTTCTAGAGAGTAGTTTGGACTCAACCACTTTTACTGTGGGTCTATAGTCACATTTAGGCCAAACCAGAAAAGGTTTTGTAAGGATGTTATTAAACTGGAAAGGGGTAAAGAAAGATTTACAGAAGTGTTACCGAAACTAGAAGGATTAACTTGTAGAGGAAGGCTGGATACGCTGAGATTTCTTTTCTCTGGAGCACACGAGGCTGAGGACAGACCTCACAGAGGTTTATAAAATCATTACGGGCAATAGCTGAGGTCTATTCCTCATGATAGGGGAGTTCAAAACTGGAGCGCATAAGTTTAGGGTGAGAGGGGCAAGATTTAAAACGGGTCTGAGGGACAACATTTTCACGCAGAGGATGGTACGTGTATGGAATGAGCCGCCAGAGGAAGTGGTGGAGGTTTGTACAATTGCAACATTTAAAAGACATTTAGGCAGGTCCATGGAAAGGAAAGGTTTCAAGAGATATGGGCCAAATGCTCTCAAATGGAATTACTTCAGTTCAGGGAACCTGGTTGGCCTGGGCCAGTTGGGCCAAAGGGCCTGTTTTCATGTTGTATGACTCTGTGAACCTATGATCTTTTCCGTAAAAGGTTTTGTACCTTTCCATCTTGTGAAAGACTTAGAAGAGGACATTAACGAAAAGGTGTTTGGTATGCTTTCCTTTATTGGTCAGAGCATTGAGTATAGGAGTTGGGAGGTCATGTTGCGGCTGTACAGGACATTGGTTAGGTCACATTTGGAATATTGCATGCAATACTGATCTCTCTCCTTTCAGAAGATGTTGTGAAACTTGAGATGATTCAGAAAAGATTTACAAGGATGTAGCCAGGGTTGGAGGATTTGAGCTATAGGGAGAGGGTGGAATTTTTTTTTCCTGGAGTGGCGGATGCTGAGGGATGATCTTATAGAGGTTTATAAAACCATGAGGGGCGTGGGATAGGGTAAATAGATAAGATCATTTCCCTGGTGTGCGGGAGTCCAGTACTACAGGGCATAGGTTTAGAGTAAGAAGGGGTAAATTTAAAAGGGACCTAAGGGGCAACTTTTTCATGCAGAGGGTGATGCCTTTATGGAATGAGCTGCCCTGCCAGAGGAAGTGGTGGAGACTCGTATAATCCCAACATTTAAAAGGCATCTGTGTTGGTATCTGAATAGGAAGGTTTAGAGGGATATGGGCCAAGTGCTGGCAAATGGAACTAGATTAGGTTACAGTATCTGGTCAACATGGACAAGTTGGACTGAAGGGTCTGTTGCTGTATATCTGGATGACTCTCTGACATTGATGAACCAGAAGGGTTTCTATGACTTGGAGATGCCGGTGTTGGGCTGGGGTGTACAAAGTTAAAAATCGCACAACACCAGGTTATAGTCCAACAGGTTTAATTGGAAGCACACTAGCTTTTGAATTCTATGACAGGTTTCTATGAAAGTCTGATTATTTCATGGTTACTGATCGCAGTTTTCAAAAAACGTTTCCAGATTTATTTCATTCATAAATATTAAATTTAAAACATCTGACTTTAAGTTCCCCAACTGCTATGGTAGGATTTGAATTCAAGTTTATAAATAATTACCCTGGCATCAGGATTACAATCCAGTAGCATCGGCAGATGCTGCTGTACTTGTCAGTAAACAGGATTTTCTGGCTGTGTCTGAGTGTCTGTTCTCCATTTATGAAGCAGCTCTTCAGATAGCAAGAATTCTGGAGTAAAAGCTGGATAGCTGAACTCTCTGAACTCTTCCCCTCCTCACCATGGAACCGGAGCTCCTGGGGCTAGTCCTGGACTTCAGCTGTGGAGAATCAATACTCACCAATCAAATGGGCACTCTCTGATTTAAATTACTTCCGACAGGACCGCTGTAAGAGTTCAGCTCCAAGGGAGAGACACTGTGCTGTCTGGAGAGGAGATGGAGTGTTGCAGTAAAATGCTCAACATCAGGACCCTCATTAAAAATTCAATCATTCTCACAGCTGTTTTTTAAGCTGCAGTTTGATTATGGAGTCACTCAACCATTTCCGTTTTAACAGCAGTATCACAGATAGCAGAATTAACGCTTTATGAATTACCATTGAACTATGGCTACACATCCATCAGCTCCTGTGACTGAAAATCTTTTAGAAAATGAATTGTACATTGGTAAGCCACCAAATACAAGTCTGTCCTGATAATGATTCCCCAATTTCTGCTGCTGTATTCTTTCTGTATTCCTCTCCCACATCTTGCTGCTTTGCTATTTATTTGCATATTTTGCCCCCATTCCTATTATTGTATGCTGTCTTTGTGCTGTCAGAACATTCTACTCCTTCTATTGTGTTGATCTGATCATTAGATACTTTCCCTGGCTTCAATATGCTGTCCTGCTACCATAATTCTGTATTCTCTTCACCTCTCTCTCCTCCTCAGAGAGGTTCTTCAACCGAGCTTTTGACTATATTAATGAATAATCCTCATTGTGAAATATTGATTGAGAACACTCACGTGAAGCACCTTGGAAAATTTGATTATCTTAAAGATGCTTTATCAGTGAAGGTTGTACACTCCTTGCCTGGATATCATAGCCAATCTGATTCATGCCTAAATCTCACACTCAACTACCCCATTCACACTTCGGACGGTCACTGGTTAGCAAGTCAATCACAGAAGCCTTGGCTAGTTTTCTCCTTCATAAACCAGAGGTCTGTCAGTGTTAGAAATGTAGGGTCATTTTAAGGTCAACCAGAGCAGCTCCAGAATAGATTCAGTGCAAGTTATGCTCTTTCGTTCTTGTGGCACTGTGATAGTGTCCCTTACTCTGAGCCAGGAGCCTTTGGTTCAAGTCCCACTTGCTCCAGAGTAATATCTCTGAATAGGTTGGCTACAAAATGTCAGTAATGTTCACATGCAGTGCAGAGGAGTGAAGGCAAATAGGAGGACATCCTCTTAGGTCTGCTCCCCAGCCTGGCTAAGCCAGCCATCAACAGCACCCACGCCCTCCACCTCCTCTATGACTTTCGGTTCCCTGGCCCCCAATGCCTCATCTTCTCAATGGACCTGCAGTCCCTGTACATGTTCATCTGCTTCCTCCATCCATTAACCGACCCACACAGTGGGCTGTAGAGGGAGTTGTAATTCCCGATTGCCTGCCTCTCTTCCACAGCTATGTTTGTGTCAGGTGTCTGTGGAGAGGAAATGCAGAGTGTCCACCTTTACCCTCAAAGCTTTTTGAGAGTTTCTGGGAACCACAAAAGCTTTGGGGCATTATTTCCCTCACTTGGCATCCTCTCTTTTTGCTTTAGTTGTTGTGGAATTGCCCCTAGTGGGCAGCTTTTATGGTCTGGTTAATTGGGTGATTTGGTGGAGAGGTTTGTCAAAATAAAAATAAAGAGCAGGGTTCTTTCTTCAGTTGGTGATGAGATATCTTGTTGTTGGATTTTGGAGCAGAAAGAGCTGGATCCTCACTGTCTTTGAGGGACAGCTTTTGCCATTTGTTATTTGGGTATTTTATAGATTTGGTGATGGGTTTATTTTATGTTTTTAAAAACAAGTTAGTTAGGTTCTTGCCCATTGGTGTTTGACTTCTGAACAGAAAGAGGTCCAAAAAAGAATGGTGTTGGTACTAAACTATAGATTTATAATAAAATCTCTTAGTCTTTTGCGGCATAATTGAAGATATGACATCGGTCTGTGAGACAAGGTGCGTTTGACAATGAGATTTATTTGTTTTTTGCTTTGAAGTTAGTTCTGAACATCCGCATCTAACCTCACAGTCACACGACATCAGGTTATAGTCCAACAGGTTTGTTTGAAGTCACAAGCTTTCGGAACACTGCTGCTTCATCAGGTGTAGACTTCTGACTTTGTCCATCCCAGCCAAACTCTGACACCTCCACATCATGTCAGGCAGCATCCAAGGAACAGGAAATTCGACGTTTCGGGCATAAGCCCTTCAAGGGCTTATGCCCGAAACGTCGAATTTCCTGTTTCTTGGATGCTGCCTGACCTGCTGCGCTTTTCCAGCAACACATTTTCAGCTCTGACCACCTGCACCTGCAGACCTCAGTTTCTCCTCACCTCCACATCATGGCAACCTCTTTCTGTGCAGCTCTGTAACCCAGACTGTTGTCAATTTAATGTACAGGGATACAAAATTTAGTAATAGCTACAAGAGCATTTCAAAATCAAATTTCAAGTGTTTGGATTTTTGAGACAAGCAAAGGAAGAGAGAGTAAATTTGCATTTATTTCTCCTTTTAATTCATTACACTTCTCATGTCCACAGACAACAAATTACTTTTGAAATGCAGTCTGTCATGCTGACAAATGTAACAATCCATTTTTGTACAATAATCTCACAAAGAGAAATCAGATAAATGTGCATTCGTCTGTATTGATAATATTGGGTCCAGGGATGAATGTTGGCCAGGACAATGTAAGAATTCCCTGGCTTTTCTCTGAAGAATGCAAAGAAGCCTTTGCATCATCCAAACAAAAGGACTGGGTTTCTGTTGAATGGTTGAACAAAATGTTGGCATCTCCAGCAATGTAACCCTCCCTCCGTAGTGTACTGAACTGTCATCCTGGATAAAATGTTCCTCTGATCCCTAGTCCACTGAAGCAAACTCAAGTGTGACCACTGAACCAAGTTGGCACTGCAAATAAGTGAAGGTACATCCATTTTCATCATCCGACATTGGTATAGGAATGCAAAACAAAACCGGGAGTCATCCTTTACAAAGTGAGACGTGATTTTGAATTATGGAATTCGATGCAACTTATTCACTTAAGTTTTACACTTTGACTTTGTGTTTGTACTGAAGGAGTGAGCCTGGTCTGACCGGCACAGTGGCTCAGTGGTCAGCACAGCTGCCTCACAGTGCCAGAGACCCGGCTTCAATCCCAGCATCGGGCAACTGTCTGTGTGGAGTTTGCCCATTCTCCCCATGTCTGTGTGGGTTTCCTCCACTTGCTCTGGTTTCCTTCCACAGTCCAAAGACGTGCAGGCTAGGGTGAGTTGTCATGCTAAATTGCCCAGAGTGTCCTGGGATACGTAGATGAGGTGGATTAGTCATGCGAACAATGCAGGATAGGGTGGGAAGGGTGGGGTGGGGTGGGGGGGGGAGGTGTGGGTGGTTGAGTCTAAATGGGATGCTCTTCAGAGAGTCAATTTGGAATTGTTGGGCTGAATGGCCTGTTTCCACACTGTAGGGATTCGACAAAAGTATGTTGTAAGCTTCAGTTGCTGGGGTTGGGGTGGGGGGAGGAAGTGTGGGTGCAGCATTCAAAATAAAAACTGGCATTACCCCCAATGATGAGGTGCCACAGGCGAGATCCTCAAAGTCAGTTGTTCCATAATCATGAGGTAGAACATTTCGATCAATCTCCCAAACAAATGGCTGAGGTCTCAACAAGATCTCCAGAGTGTTGCAGAAGTGGAAGACTGAGCAATCCACCTCAACTCACCTGGGCTCAAAGGCTCCATTAGACAATACCTTGCTCCTTTGATTCTCCTCGCCTTCACTGTTTTAGCATCTATCATTCTCATTGATGTTAAAATGATTCTCCAATAATTCTAGATTTCCCCTCCAGTACATTGCCTGCAGATCTCTTGCATAAATGGTTCATTTCTCAGGTGAAGAGATTTTGGGTTCTCTGTCCTGAAATTCTCTTTTCGTTGATGGAGGCTGTATCCTTTGTCCAATTCCTGCAACTTAATATCTGTATAATTTTTGCTGGGTTTATGTTTTTCACAACACTTACTAGCTTGTATACTCCTGTAAGGTCAACCCTCAGACACCCACTTAACTAGACAGCAAATGTCCAAGTTTCTTCAATCTTATTTGATGAGAATTAACTTGCATGGCCATGGGAACAGAATAAAGGAATGTAACAGAAATTGCTGGAAAAGCTCAGCAAGACTGGAAGCAAATGTGGAGAGAAATCAGAGTTAACGTTTCGGCCCAAGCTACCAGATCTGCTGAGCTTCGCCAGCAATTTCTGTTATTGTTTTCTGATTTCCAGAATTTGCAGGTTTTTTTTAAAGGAATGAGCCATATTAATTGTTCTTTAAGAGACCAAGCCAAATTGACCACTGTGGTCCAATATTATTTGATAGTTGTCTAGCTCAGACCTTTTTGCAAACTGTTGTTATCAGATTTTTAACTCGTTCATGGGATATGGGGGTTACCAGCTGGGCCAGCATTTGCTGTCCATCTCTAATAGGCCTGGAAAAGTGTGGCGCTGGAAAAACACAGCAGGTCAGGCAGCACCCGAGGAGCAGGAGAGTCGATGTTTTGAGCATGAGCCCTTCATCCGGATGAAAGGCTTGTGCCCAAAACATCAACTCTCCTGCTCTGCGGATGTAGCCTGACCTACTGTGCTCTTTCCTGCACCACACTATCGACTCTGACTCTCCAGCATCTGCAATCCTCCCTTCCTCTCTGGAAAAGGTGGTGGTGAGCTGCCTTCTTGAACCGTTGCTGTCCCACAGTCTAGAGCCTTAGAATTCAGTTGCTACACCTTAGAGTGGGAGACAAATGCTATTAGAACTGAATCATTTCATTTATGCAAGAAAAATATCACTGCAGGTGGGTATATTTCATGCCAATCCCACTGAGAGCAAATGCCAGATTAAATCATACTTGAAGCTTTGAGCGCAGTCTGTTCAACAGCTACCCTTATTCCTCAGAGACCTCACTTTAAGTATTATCTAGACCAACAGAATGAGAGTCTCTGTTCACACTGTAGGATGAAAAGGTTTGTCTTGATTCCACCATTCCAAATTGTGGATGTACTGTGTGAAAAAGAAGCTGCCCTTGTGCTCACCTTAGTTAAACAGCCACCTGTATTAAACAGCTGATTGTAGACAGGACGGCGATTGAATTCTGTAATTGAATTCAATTGCAGCCGCTTCTGGGACCAGCAGCCATCTGCCGGTGTAGCCAGGTCTTACTTACAAAGTGGCAGGTTAGCACCATATACAAATGAGACCAGCATTCTCACTCCAATTAATGTTTGCTTAAAATGTGCTGCTGGAAAAGCGCAGCAGGTCAGGCAGCATCCAAGGAACAGGAGATTCGACATTTCGGGCATAAGCCCTTTTCCAATTAATGTTTGCTCAAGACTCACTAAATTGGGATTAGGGCAGAAAGCATCATTAGTTTCCTGGATTCAGAGGCTGTGCACATGAACGATTAAGCCTCAAGTCCAGTGAAATTTCTATGGTGCTCACTGAGCCCAAAAGAAGTCATTCCTTTTCTGCTAATTGACAAATTATCTGAGAAAGAAGGTGCTTTCTCAGCAGTACAGTGGTTAGCACTGCTACCTCACAGCACCAAGGACCTGGGTTCAATCCCAATCCCAGGTGTCTGTGTGAAGTTTGCACATTCTCCCCGTATTTCAAAGATATGCAGGTTAGGTGAATTGGCCATGCTAAATTGCCCATAGTGTCCAGGGATGTGTAGGTCGGGTGGATTAGCCATGGAAAATGCAGGGTTACAGGGGTAGCATAAGGTGATGGGTCTGGTTGGGATGCTCTTTGTCGGGTTAGTGTGGACTTGTTGGGCCAAAGGGCCTGTTTCCACACTTTAGGGCCAGGGTCCAAGGTTCGATTCTAGCCTTGCGACTGTCTGGGTGGAGTTTGCACATTCTCCCTGTATCTGCATGGGTTTCCTCCTACAGTCCAAAGATGTGTAAGCCAGGTGAATTGGCCATGCTAAATTGCCCATTGTGTTAGGTGCATTAGTCAGAGAGAAGTGGGACTGGGTGAGTTATTCTTCGGAGGGTCGGTGTGGACTTGTTGGACCAAAGGGCCTGTTTCCACACTGTATGGAATCGAATCTAATCTAATCTTTCTGCATCTTAGATTCAATTTGGAGCAGCATTTTATCTCCAGTTGGTGTCACATTATGGCTTTTGTAAAAAAAGACATTGTTTTGTCCCTTTAAAGAGTGTAGTGTTGAGCATTTATTTACAGAAAGCTGCTGCCTACCAATATGTGGGATGAATTTCAAGACTGTGAAATAAATTGACAGAACTGATCCGGATAATGCGTTGACAAGTTTTTGGGTTAAGATCCCTTTGTATAAATGAGGAAATTGGCATTAAGAAAGAAAGTCACAGGAGGATACATGGTTTTGAAAACATTACCTATGATAAATGTTGAAGTAAACAACAAAATTGGGGTCAAGAAGGGTTTGAGTATGTGGCTGTGAGAAGTTGTGCAGATTCCGAAGGGAAGGCGGTGGTGTTCTAGGAAAGATTTTCAGGTTTGTTGAGCCCAGTAGTCTTTTCCTGTTCTGAAGCGTCCTCTGTCTTAATGTAACACCATGGTAACAGGCATTGGTTGCACCAGGATTACGTTATAATCAGGCTAATCTATATATGCAGATTAGATAAAATTAACATACTCTTATTGGATTCCAATCCCTAATGGTGTTTGCAGTTATAGCAAAAAGGCAATTTACTGATTAAGCTCATTTAAATATAAAAACGATGTCCAATTAGCATATTCCAGTAATGTGGTTTTGCTTCCAAGACTTTCAGAAGGATCATCAAGATAACTGAAACTCGTTCAGGCCAGAATGAATTTGTATCACTTGTGCGATTCTGACCCTTTCCCCTGTTGCTGTGCCTTTGTTTTTTTTTAATGGGCTGTAATCCAGCCTAGCTCTGTCTTACAAAAAAATTGCTTCCATTATGTAGCTGTGCTTTTGAGGTAACTGGCACAAGCCTCCCAGTGTGGCAGAGCACTACCGACAGATCTCTGGATTTAATAATGCTTTCAATCATCCATTACAAATGGGTTTGAATTACCTGTGAATGGCCAATCCACACAACACATGCATGAAAATAAGCAAGGAAAGCAGTGATAGTAACATCAAGTGTCAATGGAGACGATCCATTGCTTGCTCACTTGCTGTACAAACAAAAGTAAGTGGCAGCTGGCTGACAGATAGAAATAGGCAAAGTGCAAGGAAAGCACACAGGGAAATGAGTGCTGCCTGAGGAAAGTGAGAGATAAAGAATGCCTGGCATTTTGACCACCTCTCTCTGGCCTACTTGTGGAACTTGGTGGGCGGCACGGTGGCACAGTGGTTAGCACTGCTGCCTCACAGCGCCAGAGACCCGGGTTCAATTCCCGACTCAGGCGACTGACTGTGTGGAGTTTGCACATTCTCCTCGTGTCTGCGTGGGTTTCCTCCGGGTGCTCCGGTTTCCTCCCACAGTCCAAAGATGTGCAGGTCAGGTGAATTGGCCAGGCTAAATTGCCCGTAGTGTTAGGTAAGGGGTAAATGTAGGGGTATGGGTGGGTTGCGCTTCGGTGGGTCGGTGTGGACTTGTTGGGCCGAAGGGCCTGTTTCCACACTGTAAGTAATCTAATCTAATCTAATCAAGTGAGTACATTGGAAATGTGTCCAGTAAGTCAAATAGATAGGACACAATGATTATAGATCAATTGTTCAGAGTTTGAGAGCGAGCGCCAGAAGCTATTTCAAAGGGCACTCAGTGATTAGCACTGCTACCTCATAGCACCCGGGTTCAATTCCACCTTCGGGCGATGGTCCGAATGGAGTTTGCACATTCTCCCTGTGTCTGTGTGAGTCTCCTCCGGATGCTCTGGCTTCCACCCATAGTCCAAAGATGCACAGGTTAAGTGGATTGGCGATGCTAAATTGCCCATTGTGTTCAGGGATGTGCAGGCAAGGTGGAGTTGCCATGGGGAAGTGCAAGTTTACAGTGATGGGGTGGAATGCTCTTTAGAGGGGCAATATGGACTTGATGGGCCAAATGGCCTGTTTCCACGCTGTATGGATTCCATGATTCAAATGAGCACAGTCTGGTGTCTATGTGCATATCGATAATGGTGCTGTCCAAGGTGAGGGATATAACTGCCGGAAGTGTTGCAGGTCCTGGGGTCTGTTTGAACTGGATTGTTGTTTCAGATATTCCACAGGCCAAATCAATTATTTCAGTCTGGGTGACAGGTGGTCTCGGGGTAAAAAGAAAATGAGGACTGCAGATGCTGGAGATCAGAGCTGGAAATGTGTCGCTGGAAATGCGCAGGTCAGGCAGCATCCAAGGAGCAGGAGAATCAACGTTTCGGGCATAAGCCCTTCTTCAGGATCTCGGGGTAATATGGTCTGTGCAAAAACAAGACAGGAACATTCATTGAGAATAATTTTCTTTTCTTTTAAAAGAATTTTTGAGAATGCCAATTGGGTAAATTGTTCACTGAAGTAGACTGCAGTGCTTGGAGCCTGGGTAGCATCCTTAGGAATAAAAGATTATGTATCATATTGCACAAGCACATGATAGCAACCCACTTTACAGCTAATGCAATACTTTAGAATGCAGATACTGTTAGAATGCAAGGAAACGTAATAACCAGTTTGCATACAGGAAACCCCAAAAACAGTAATGTGATACTGACCACATTTTTTGTTGTGATATTGAGTGAGGAATAACTGTTGAAAATGTGTTGCTGGAAAAGTGCAGCAGGCCAGGCAGCATCCAAAGAACAGGAGATTCGACATTTCGGACATAAGCCCTTCTTCAGGAATATTCCTGAAGAAGGGCTTATGCCCGAAACGTCGATTCTCCTGCTCCTTGGATGCTGCCTGACCTGCTTCGCTTTTCCAGCAACAGATTTTCAGCTCTGATCTCCAGCATCTGCAGTCCTCACTTTCTCCTTGAGGAATAACTGTTGGTTCACAACTGTGAGCATTCCCCTGCTCCTCTTCAGGGTAGTGCCATGAGGTAATTTAGGTTCACCTGAAAGACTAGATTGAGCTAACACTTCTTTCCAAAAAAAGGCACCACCAACAGCACAGCATTTCCCTCAACTGGATTATTGTGCTCATCTCTCTGGAGTGAAATTTGATCTCAGCACTTTCTGACACAGAAGGGAGAATGCCACCAATTTTGAGTTACCTGTTGACACTCCAATACGTTTAAGATTGAAACCATGTGACTGCCTCACGCTTGCACATTTCTTAAAATTCATCAAGGGATAGTAAATTACCTTATAGTTAACGACTTAAATAGGATGGTAAAAGAAATGTCAGGGACAATGTTTGTGTGATGCATTAGGATCTTGAGTAGGTGAGACCAAATAAGGTTGGCAGGTTTCGTTTGCTTTTCTGTCTTACCACCCCCACCTCCAATCAGACCCCTGAGGTAGATCTGCTTTGTAGGTTTGCTGGTTCCTGTACATCTCACTGTCACAAATGGATCGAGAATATGGCCCAGGGAACCCGAGGAAGCAAATGTTTCCCAGGGATCAAATCAATGAAGTCTCAACTATGAGACATCCCAGAAAGAGGTGTTGGTGATATGATCAGTATCTGTGTTTTGTAATTCAGTCAGTTGAAACGAAATGAAAAGTTAATACCACAGAGAGACTGGAAACCTGATGCAGCAAACTGAAATCCCTCAGAATCTAGAGTGCAGTAACATGTCATTTGAACAAATCCAGTGCTCTGACAAAGCAGGAGCATCAGACTCTGGATAATTTCTGCTCAGTTCACCAAACATTTGCTTCAGTACTTAGTAGCATCATCAATCCAACCTTCTTTAAATACACTATGAACATCTTCAAAGGGAATTTACTTTTATACCTACTTACCACTGTTAGCCACTCCAGAGAGTCTTCTATTACTAGATGACAATTTGGAATTTCTTTTAGGGGTGGCACATTGGCTCGGCACCAGGGATCCGGGTTCAAATCCAGCCTCAGCTGACTGTGTGGAGTTTGCACTTTCTCCCTGTGTCTGCCTGGGTTTCCTCTGGGTGCCCTGGTTTCCTCCCACAATCCAAAGATATAAAAGTTAGGTGAATTGGCCATGCTAAATTGCCCATTGTATTCAGGGATCTCAAGGTTAGGTGCATTAGTCAGGGGTAAATGTAGAATAATAGGGTAGGGGAATGGGTCTGGGTGGGATACTCTTTGGAGGGTCGGTGTGGATGTGTTGAGCTGAAGGGCCTGTTTCCACACTGCAGGGATTCTATGATTCTAGTTGTGGCTGTGGATTAGAAGGCCCTGTCCTGTGTCTCTTAGATGCTTATGTTGTCTGTAAAGAGTATGTCTTTCCTGGTGTCCCATACTGTGGAACAACTCCCTCCTGCCCATCAGTGTATACACAACTTGGTTCCACTTCACCTTCTTTCTCACTGCATTGAAAATAGTTCTTTATGTCATGAATCAGGAGAATATTTCTGAAAACACATTTCTTTAGGAATCACCACATCAAGTAACTGCGTAAAGTTATAAGAGAGGACAGCAAGATGTTAGATGTGCACTTCAGATGGTAAGGCATGCAAGACAATGAACTGAGTGCTGGAAAATGGGATTAGAATGGTTAGGTGCTTGTTTCTAACTGGCATACACTAAATGGACCAAAGGACTTTTTTCTGAGCTGTGTATCTGTATAATTCTATGACAGCGGATGTCATATTTCATCATTCCTGGTTATCTTAAACAGTGGGACATTGGATTTGGGTGGGAAGTGAAAAATCTGTATTATATGTTGTATTCAGTGCTTCTAAAATGCTAACTTGGTCTTCCTCTACAATGAACAGTTTAACCTAATATACCTCTCCAACACTTTCCATGGTATGACAACCACTCATGTATTCCTAGTCATCTTATTTCAAATTTTGCAGTTTGGTTTAATGGTAAAAACTTTTGCCACTGTGTCAGCAAATCTTTTAAACCCTAAATCATGACTTGAGCACATAACCTGGCCTAACGCAGTCTTTCTGATCAAATATTAAAATAAGACTCCATGTGTCTGTTCAGTTGGATAAATAACCCTATTCATAGAACTCACCTCAAACGAGTTCCCTGTATCCTGGTCAATCAGGGGAGGTGGTAACATAATGGTATTCTCAATGAACCCTCAGTCCAGAAGCCAAGACTAAAACTGAATTCAATTCATAAATCTGGTATTAAAAGTCAGTTCAATGGTGACCACCATTGTTGATTGTGACAAAATCTCATTCAGTTCACTAATACTCTTTTCAAGAAGGAAGTATGCTGTGCTTATCCAGTCTGGTGAGCATGCGACTCCAGACCTTCAGTAATTTGGTTGCCTCATAATTGCCATCAGTTAAAGGGTGATCAAGAATTAGATTAGCTTCCCTGCAGTATGGAAACAGGCCCTTTGGCCCAACAAGTCCATACCGACCCTCCAATGAGTAACCCACCCAGACCCATTCCTCTACAATTACCCCTGATTAATGCACCTAACACTATGGGTAATTGAGCATGGCCAATTCACATGACCTACACAACTTTGGATTGTGGGAGGAAACCCACACAGACACAGGGGAAGTATATGAACTCCATACAGACAGTCGCCCAAGGTGGGAATCCAATCCAGGTCCCTGCCACTTATGGGCATGGACAACAAATGCTGGCTGAGCAAGTGGTCCCAACACCCTGTCAATTAATACAATGAAAATGAACTCCTCAAACAACACTAAAATAAATAAGGTAGATCGTCATTTATTTCATTGCAGTTTATGGGACCCAACAGAGAGCAGATTGGCTGCCGAATTTGCTAATTTAATAACACTGACTGCATTCCAACCCTTCATTGTGAAAGGATTTTGGATTTTCTCAGGATATGAACAGTGCTGTATGCATGCACAAACTTCCTTTCCAGGATGGTGCATGTTAAGCAAGATATAGGACTAACCTTGAAGACTTCTGACAGGGTAACTCGATTGCTTTCTGAACACAAACTGAGGCCAGTTTCCATTTGAGAGATAAAATTCAAGCATCTTGTACAAAATAGGAATTTATATTTTACTAGCTTTCATATGCGAGAGATATTCTTTGTAATCTTCACATTTATGCATTTTGTTTAATAGCAATTAAATATCATGGGTGGCACGGTAGCTCCATGGTTGGCACTCCCTCACAGTGCCAGGGACTCAGGTTTGATTCCAGCCTCAGGCTGTGTGTGGAGTTTGCACGTTCTCCCTGCATCTGCGTACCCCACACTCAAAGGATGTATAAGTTAGGTGGATTGGCCATGTAAATTGCCCATAGAGTTCAGGGATGTGCTGGCTATGTGGATTAGCCATGGAGAATACGATGTTATGGGGATGGTGTAGGTCTGGGATGATGCTTTTTGGAGGAGTGGTGTGTATTCAATGGGTCGAATGGCCAATTTCCACATTGTAGGAATGCCATGAATCGGATTTTATTTTAGCAAATCAACTTGTTTGAACACCTCTGGGACGGATGAAAATTGAAATTCTGGTCTATTCATCAAGGGCCTACTTTTATAGCAATTGGACTGTAAAGAGTCAGAAAATAAACTTGAATTTCTGACTATTTGGATTTTGCCCATTCTGAAATTAGCCTTTTATCCATTTTGTTGCTTTGTGCCCGATATTTTAACTAAAATGTGTATTAATTCGAGAAGAAAAAAAAAGATTGCTGTTGGTTGGACTTGACAGATTTGGCATAAAAATGGTGTTCTTGTTGTCAGCCATTTTGACTTCCAGTATAGAGCTCTGCAGAACCCCCACTGCGGCTCTCTGATCTGATAGGTGATCTGTTAAACAAAAACAAACGAGGCAGAAGTAGGACAAAACATATACCTTAACTGAAAGAGAGAATGGATCAGGATGGGTATTAATCAACAAAAGTGTATTTATCAATGTGATGCATGCTGCATAACGGATCGAGGTTATTGGCAAAGTTCAGTCAGACGTAGATGCTGCCAAATACGTCCTGGTGGGTGAACAATGTAAAAAAATAGTTCTTCTGAACAGAATGCATTAAGAAGCTAAGTATCCAACTGCTTTAAGAGCCTGATCAGAGGTGTTAAATGACAGATTAGACAAAGCAAGTGGTGAAATGCAGAGATTAGTAGGCCAGAGCTGCCAATCATTATGAGCAGCTTCTGTTTTCTTTCTCATTCTCCTTTATTCAGGTGTCATTTTTGACTTTATTGTACAGTGCGTAATATGATGGATCAAAGATCACCTGCTGGAACCTTTTCTGTTTGTGATTTTCTTTTGATTTGATGGATGGGATTTTAAAAAGAACAATGAAGTTCAGCACTGAACTGCAGACAGTATGCGTGGGCCACTGGAGCGTTACTCCGGGCAACCGACAACTTTGTGCTGAAAATGTGCTGAACACAGTTTCTGAAGGGAAATCATATTAAATACAATGATCAGACTGACCTTTGCCTCCCTAGAGGGAAGCTTCACACAGGATGATCAACATGACCTCTGTTCTACTTCCAAGGTAAAATACCTGACTAAAGTAATTCACCAGCAATCATTTCAAAGCATAAATGTTATATTAATTCAGATGAGGATCTATGCCGAACCTATTCTACTGTGAGCACAGATGATGCACAGCTCCAATGTTCATCAAATTTTCACCAAGGCTTTGATGAGGTAGACCTTAGTCTACACCGTTCCATCAAACACCCTCAATCAGGCTCAATATGGGTTAAATACAGAGTGAAGCCCATTCTCCATTGTCAAATCAAGTTACCCCCAAGGTCAGGTACAGAAAGAGTTAACTATCGAGTCCAGCTCCCATGACACAATCTTATTGAATGCTACTAGACCAGAAAACAATCATTTTCAAGTTCTGCTTTTTATACACTTGTAAAGAAGAGTGCTGCCTGACTTACAATCACAACAAATGTAGAAATCTGTCATGTACATATTGTGTGATTAATTGGGGAAAAAACTGCCTTCAGATGAAAACAGGCACAAAAGTTTGACACCAGAACAATTTGAAAACTATTGAACCCTAAAGTTTCTGATTGATGAGTTCGTGGAATCGTTTTTAGGGTAGTCAGCAACTAGCAGTGTGTTTGCTGCTGTCACCATTTCGTGAGTGTGGCACAATGCCCATCAGCAGTCACAGTTCTGTATTTGTTCCTTCATTCTTGGGATGTGGTCTTTGTTCCAGCATGGGTTCTTCGAACCTTCATTCAAATTCAGGCCAGAACATCTGGGTTACTTCAAAACAATATTTATTCACAGACTGTACATGACGGTAAGGCTACAGAGCTAAATATTCTGAGCTGCACAGGTTCTAAACTTGGAGCGGAATGTGAGCACATGATAACTGTGGTCACAGTTACATCACAGCTTACGAGGGAGGTACATCTACAGACTCGGAAAACCTTATGACGACCACCGTAACTGGCAATTTATTGCCCATCTTTAAATGTCCTTGAGAAAGTGGCAATGGGCCTTCTAGATCTCAATGGCAAACCATCCCCATTTAGCTGCAATTGTAAGGTGGCTGTAGTTTGTAGTTTGATGACTTATATCACTTATCCTTGCTGTGATCTGGAGTATCTTTGTGGTTTGAGTAAATCTGAGGTGAATATTTCACCAGCTGTCTGCTCGCGTTTCTGGCAGTGTGTGGTTACTTGATGATCTCTCAGTGCGCCAACGTTTACAAATCACGATCGTCTGTCTCTCTGTACATGATAATTAGTGACAAAAACCACCCTCGGTTACAAAAGCAAAGGACTGTGTTCTGACAGCGTTCAAAATTTGAACCCATTTAGGAACAGGTGGGAGAAAGAAACAAAATGTTGAGGGAAATGTATGCCACAATAATCAAAAATCCAATTTGTTTTCTCCAGTGTTTCTGCTCTGGAACTGGCAGAGTTCCCAACGTGAGAAAGATGGATTTGTTGAGTTTAGCAACTTCTCGCAGTTTAATCACAAGCTTGCCTCTAGTGACGGGAAAAAAAATCAATCGCCAGCATTGCTCAGTTTCCTGGGGGCTCACTGCAGTTTCTATAAATAATGTTGGGTGGAAAACAAGCTGTTGCTGATGACTAGCTATTTTGGGGTTTGACTATTCCAAGCCTGTATTATTGTTTGCAATAATACAGACGGAGAACCCTGCAGGGTCAATGGAATTCTGTTTATTTCGAGAAAGCCAGCTCAGATTGCTTTGTGAGTTGAGTGATCTGAATCCATTTACATTGAGCCTTATCCATAAACTGGGAAAGCGAAGCTCAATAAGAGAATTGTGTGCATCACAGTCATGGAGACTGGAATCAGAAGTCCAGTAGGAAGTCTTGGAACCTGTGTGCAAATGGTGTTGAATTGGGTTCAATTTTGCAAATCACTGGCCATTTAGTATAGGGAGTGGGAAGAACCCTTCTCAACCAGTACAATGCCCCATTTGGGAATGGAGAATGGGGTGAGTCAACCTCAGTTTGTAAAGTTACCAGTTTGCATGGTTCTGTTAAGGAGTGAACAGTGAATTGTCTAATTCCAGGTAGTGTATCATGTTATTTACAATTCCACAATATCAGATTTCTCATCGTTCCAGTTTGACTGTATTGGTGAACTTCAAATTGCGAATGAAGATGGATTTGAATAGCAGCCCATAGCACTTTAGGTCAGACGTAACATAGCATATGGGAGGAAGAGGTTGGATAGCCCACTAAAAAAAAACAAAAAAACTGTGAAAGATGGAAATCAGAAACAAAATCAGAAATGGCTGGAGTCCAGTGACTCTTCCTCCAAATGTCAACTCTGCTTTCTCTCCACGGATGCAGGCTGACCTGTTGAATTTTTACAGCAATTTCTAATTTTGTTTTGGATAGCCCAATGATGTCTGTCAAGAACTACACAAGAAAGAAACCCTGTGAAATAACTTCACAGAGGACAGCATCCCACTACCAAGTCATCCTTTATTTATACATGGAGAGCCCTTGAGACTGATCCAGCTCCCTCAGATCCAACTTTCAGAGTGAACAGGATGTCTGACATGCCTGTTTATTTTTTTTCTTTTGTTTTTCCTTTCTTTCTTTTTTTTAAAAAAACCCCACACTACCACCTAACTGCAGTAGTGCTTATTTTTCCCCAGCACCCATGGTGTGTGTGTGTAGTTGTGAGACACAGTGAGAGACACGAAGTGCACAAATCTTTATTTAATTTCCACCACCAGGAAGATAGAAAAACACCCGAGTGGCCAGTGACAAGCAGTGCCCCTCACAAAGGGCACTGCTGTGTGATCAAACAGTGAAGGGGAGGGCAGGGGACGCCTGTTTATATCTGACAGCCAGGGTTCCCTGATTGGATCAGGTTAACAGTCCCAATCAGGCTGGCAAACTTGATTACAATCACTATGCCTTTGAAGATTGGAAGAGCAAAGAATTACATCAAGCATCCTTTTTCTACAGTGCAGTCAATATCACTTTTCCGAATTGATGCTGATTTTCCATTTTCATTACTTTAAAACTGGTTAAAAAAACTTACAACGTGTTTTCGACAGGGACTAAACATGAGGCAGTGCTAGTCTGCTGTCTTCCACCTTGATCCTGGCATCAGCTTTCCCCCCACCTACCCACCTCCGTTTTTAAATAAGTAACTAATGGGCAATTGACCTTTCATCAAGCCAATTGACCGATACTCCAGGCCGCCCATGCCATAATAGAGTTGGCACAGGTGGGCAGATGGGCATGGGCAGGTCAGTTTCGAAAAAGGTTTTTTTGAAGCAGGAAGGGAGAGGGAGCTTGCACACCATTTGATGGATGCCCTTTGTGCATCATGGGCACTCCACCTCTGTTTTTTGTTTCACCCTCCCCTCAACCTCCAGGCCTCGGAAACCTTCATCAACCTCCCCGATTCTTCTGAACCCAAACAGGCCTGACTGACCTGTATCGATCTTCTGCACTTCCTGGGGCCTGCTCACAATCCCAACAACACCAGCTACTGGTTTCTTGTAGTGCAGTGATTGCTAAGGCTATCATCAAGAGGTGGAACTCTCACACCTGGTGTGTGCAGATCACTAGCACATTGTGGCTGCAGGGCAGGTTTCTTTCAGCTATGTTATTGCCAGGTGTTGCCACAATTGCTAGTTGATCATTCTTCTCTATCTCCTCCAGTCAATGCATGATTTATACCCTCTTCCCTCTTTCCATCCTTTATGTTTCTAGCCACTAACACTTTCCATTCAGTCTGGAGCCTTCCCTTCCTGACAATCCCATTTCCTTGGAGGAGAAAGTGAGGACTGCAGACGCTGGAGATCAGAGCTGAAAATGTGTTGCTGGAAAAGCACAGCAGGTCAGGCAGCATCCAAGGAACAGGAGATTCGACGTTTCAGGCATAAGCCCTTCTTCAGGAATGAGGAAAGTGTGTCCAGCAGGCTAAGATGAAAGGTAGGGAGGAGGGACTTGGGGGAGGGGCGATGGAGATGCAATAGGTGGAAGGAGGTCAAGGTGAGAGTGATAGGCCGGAGTGGGGTGGGGGCGGAGAGGTCAGGAAGAAGATTGCAGGTTAGGAAGGCGGTGCTGAGTTCGAGGGATTCAACTGAGACAAGGTGGGGGGAGGGGAAATGAGGAAACTGGAGAAATCTGAGTTCATCCCTTGTGGTTGGAGGGTTCCCAGGCGGAGGAAGAGGCGCTCTTCCTCCAACCGTCATGTTGTTATGGTCTGGCATGCAGGTGCTTGGACTCCTCCATCCATGCAGGTCCTTGGACTCCTCCATCACCAGACCATAACAACACTTTCTTCATTCCTGAAGAAGGGCTTATGCCCGAAACGTCAAATTTCCTGTTCCTTGGATGCTGCCTGACCTGCTGCGCTTTTCCAGCAACACATTTTCAATCCCATTTCCTTTCCCACCTCACTACATTTCCTCTCTCCACATTGACCAACCCATTTCAGCATCTTCTCATCAACATTCTTCAATATTTCCAACATCTTCACCAACAATCTGACATTCTAACTTTGTCCTTTCTCATTACTCCATAGAACTATCTCAGCAACTGTATCTCACGAGTATCCAGTCCCCCTCTTATGGATGTTGCCCAAGTTTCAGCACAACTCAACAAGGCTGGGCTCTCAAGTATCTCGTGGATTCATCCCTTGTGTTCTAAAACTCACAATTATTCAAATTAATTACCCTGTAACATAAATACTGTTCTTGTTACTATCCTGAAATGTCGAATAGCTTATAGAGTCATCGAGTTGTACAGCACTGACAAAAAAAATCCTTCAGTACACCTCGCCCATGCTGATCAGATATCCTAAATTAATCTAGTACCATTTGCCGGCACTTGGCTCATATCCATCTAAATCCTTCCTAATCATGTACCCTTATTTATGTACCCATCCAAATGTCTTTTAAATGTTGTAATTGTATCCATCCACACCACTTTCTCATTCCATACACACATTCCTGCATGAAAACATTACTCCTTAGGTCATTTTTAAATCTTTTTCCTCTAATCTTAAACCTATACACTCCAGTTCTGGACTCTCCTACCATGGAGGAAAGACCTTGTCTCTTTACCCTATCCATGCCCCTCATGATTTTATAAACCTCTATAAGGTCACCCCTCAGCCTCTGATGCTCCAACCTATTCAGCCTCACCCTGCAGCTCAAACTCTTCAACTTTGGCAACATCCATGTAAATCTTTTCTGAACCCTTTCAGGTTTCACAACATACTTCCTATAGCAAGGAGACCAGAATTGAACACAGTATTCCAAAAGTAGCCTCATTATGCTGCATAATGAACAGATTTTTAAAAAATTTGTTTAGTTACTATTTCTGGTTTGTGCCTCTACAGGATGCTCTTCCTTTCTAGAAGCGACAGTTTTATATTACACTTAACTTAGTTTTATGCTATAACTACCAACATGTACATGCAGTAAATGAACAAGTGAATAAATGATAATATACTTGACATATAATTTCAAGTTGTTAAATTGTGTTAAGTCACTATAAACTTTGAAGGTAGTGAATATTTTGGACCACGGTTCTAAATTAATTGCAATCAATCTCTATTTTTATCCTCTTCTCATCATCTGCAGTTGTTAACCTTAACTAATACACTTTAAAAGGTTTTAGTTAGACTGTCTTTGAATTTTTCATATGTTCATTGATTTGAGCTGTGAAGGCTTATAAATACTCAGAGAAACTACTGTCAGGTCTTTATTAAATTGACATTTTGGGAAAAATAAGTCATTTAATCTCACAGCATCTTTTTGTTTGCACTCTGTGCTTTAGTTTTTGCCCTCACTAATGAGGTCAGATGATGGTGAAGTTGTATTGTCACTGGACAAATCATCCACTGATCTAAATAATATTCTGGGAACCTAGGTTCAAATCACACCACAGCAGAATTTGAATCCAATTCAATGAGGACCATTGTTGATTGTCCTAAATAACCTTTCAGGAAAGATATGTGTCATCTCTTTTGGTCATAATTTTATTCAGTCAGCCATTATTGGCCAGGCCAACATTTACTACCATCTTGAACTGCCAGAGAGTAGATAAGTGTCACCCACATTGCTGTAGGTTTGGAGTCATGTGAAGGCCCAAACAGGTAACAACAGTAGTGTCCTTCCTTGAAGGGCACTAGTGAAGCTGTTGGCCAAAATGTGACGCTTAACTGCCCTGTGAAATGGCCTGTCAAGTTGCTCAGTCATACCAATCTCAAAATAGGAACGAAATGTAAATCAAACTGGACAATGGCAAGCTCAACCCTTTCAATCTTGCAAAGTCCTCCCTTCCATCATCTGGGGATTAGTGCCATAACTGGGAGAGCTGCCTCACAGACTATTCGACAACAGATTGACTTAGTAATACTCATGGAATCATACCTTACTAACAATGATCCAGACAAAACCATCACTATCCCTAGGGTGTGTCCTATCCCACAGAAAGATTGACCAAGACTGACCCAACAGAGATGGTGGCACAGTGATATATAGATGTGAATATTGATTCTGTGAATATTTGAATATTTGACCCTATGAAATCTCACAATGTCAGGTCAAATGTGGATAAGGTAACCTCCTGCAAATTACATAGCCTACCTCCCTCCAGAAACACCAGGTAATGGATCAGTACTCCTCCATGTTGAATACCATTTGGGGGATTACCAAGGCTGGCCAATACTTTGGCTGGGGGTTGTCAATCGTCACCATTAAGTGTGGCTCAGGAACACTTGTATTTACCAAGCTTGCTGATTCCCAAAGGACATGGCAGCTCACCTGGGCAGCTCACTCTTAATCTGCTGCAGATGAAACTGTCTGTGACAGTACTGGTAAGAGTGACTACCACATAGTCCTTGTGGTTACAAAGTCCCGTCAATCCATTATTTTTGTTTGGCCTTATTACTGTGTGAAATGAAGTAACATAGAACAATGTGGATCAGTTCTAGCAACTCATGACTGGGTGTCGACCAATCACTGTGGTACACCAGCACCAGCAGAGTCATACTCCAGCATAATCTGCAGCTCCTGACCTGACATAAGCCCCACTCAGATGTTACCATCAAACCAGGGGATCAATCTTGGTTCAATGAAGAGTGCAGGAGGGCATACCCAGTCAAAATAGAGGACATATTCACCCCAGCCAATTGTTACCTCATCAGTCTGCACTTGACATCAGTAAATTGATGGAATGTGTCACTGACAGTGCTGGCAGACAGCACTTGGTTAGCAATAACCTTCCCCCAAAGCTTAGTTTGTGTTCCTCCACAAATATCTCCTGACCTCATCGCAACTCTTCAGCTATCACCACTGAAACTTCATTGGTTGATCATAGCTGGTAACCCTGGTTTTGAGTCCCTTCCCTGTGCTTAGGGCGACTCACAGAAAGGCCCTGGGTGACCATTCACTGAATTCTCAAATGATCCTGCCACCCTAATGTAATAACTTAAAGAACCTACTAATGGGTTAGATATTGAACAAAACTGCTTTGTGATTTGTTGCTACTAGTGTAACATGAAGCCTAGACCTGCTTTGTTCACTCAAGTGGACATTATGTGGCGGAGAGCAGGAAATAGTCCTAATGTCCTGGCCAATGATTCTCCCCCTCAACCATCAGAGAAAGATTAATTGATCTTCAATCATCCTTTTTTGGTCTTTGGGGGATATTGCTGTGTGCAAAATAGCTGGAAGGTTTCTCTGATGAGCAGCTATGACACTTCAGGGTAATCCATTACTTGTGAAAAGCTTTGTGACATTTCTGAGAGAAGTGATAAGGCATTGTAAATGTGCAAATTTTCTCTTTATCACTGAATTGAAAAGCAAAGGATTGAACAGGATCATAATCTTTACAATCAGGCGATCATTGGGGAACATTTACCAAGCTGACAACTTTTGACCAAATGTTCTGAGTGCAATCGCAGAAATAAAATTGATCTCAAACACCTGGACCTTACTTTTGAGATTGAAATGTGTCCCAATTAGAGACATGTTTAAACCAAAATGAATGGCTCAGCTCCAAGTGAGACAGACTTGATGGGGCCTATGGCAAACTGATTCCTACCAGGCAGCCAGTTAGTCAGCACGGATAGACTGTGTAACCTGTAACTAAGTTAAGGTCTTAAAATAACTCAAATCACTGAGAGATGATCATTCTTACACAACTGATGTTTTGACTTCAGTTGAGGAGCAGGAACTTGATATTTTCCATCACACAGGCGAGCTGTTTCCACACTTTGATCTTCCATTATTACCCAATTGCCTGCCTGACATTTCCACATCAGAAAAGATAATGAGATATCACAGGGATGCCTATTAACTGGGGTCCTGGAGCTCGCACCTACTGGCACTGAGTTTATTTGGTGTGAACTTTTTAACCACATTTTTAATGTAGCATAGGAGAGGAGAGAAATCAGGCAATTAGGATAGTCAGGAGCAGGCATCTTGAAGAATATGAGGTGTTGAGGTGTTGGATGATAAGGTGAATAGCACTGACAGCTGTGAGTTGGAGATTAATGTGAGAAGTTAAGATCCCTATTGACAGTCACATTACATAAAGCCTGATCTTTGAAAATTGTGTTCAGTAGTTAAATGAACAAACATTTGTGACATCTCATCAAGCTTCTCCATTTACCTTTTCCCATTGAGGGACTTTTTCCAATCCAGTGTCATTAGTGCCCCTAATTTACAGTGAGCCAAGTGTCTTGCCACATTACTGTTGAGCAAGGCAGGAACAACTCCCACAATGTTTAATTTTAATAAGCAATAACAGAGCTGGACCTAACTCCTGCGTCACCTGTGGTGACATGCATCTGATTATAAAACTGAATCAATGATGGAATCTGTTATTGCAGCCACGACTGCCCTCTTCAGAATCTTTATCATGGCCATCTTCAATGTTTTGAACTGGGAATAGAATTGTTCCATTTTCATTAGCTTTTAATTTTGCAGTAGCAGTGAGGCCTGGGAGGGATTGCAATTTCTGTGATGTAGATTTTTGAGTGGCCGCTTTGTCTCATCTTCTCCAGATCACCATTCAGTAACTTTAACACAAGGCCCAATATCAACCAGTTCCCTGAGGGGGATATAACTGGACACAACTGATCCTAAAGCAGGAGTAACACTTACAAGTGTCTGCAGACCCTCTGATGATTTTCCTGGCTGTGCAAAGCCAGGGAGTCACAGGGGTTTAACCTGATCTAGACCTTATCGTTTCTGATGAGCTTTGGTCAGTTGGCCATTTTCATTAAAGCCACGGAGCTGGATTTCCATCAGACCAATGGCCTGGAATTTCCCAACAGGGATTTGAAAGCCAGTTTACCAGCAGATTTCTGATCTAGGGCCACTATCCAATGGATCGAACCCTTGGCAAGATAACTTGCCGGCAGGAGGCTAAAAAAGATCATTAAACGCCATCTCCCGCATCAACTAGAAGCTTCCAGTCGACAAGTGGGTGCTGCTTGATGGCTGAGAACGTGGTCACTGAGAAGAGATGGTCACAGCTCAAGGGCACAGAAGAGGACAGCACTCAAAGGGCCTTTTGAAATGCCAGCCTGCACCCACAGCCACCACACTGTGAGAGCCCCTAGCTGCAATGACAGGTCTGCCCTGTAGAGGAGAGTGCCCTCCAGGAGGGCAGACTGGCAAAAATTGTTCCAAGGGCACTTCAAAATGGTGGTGCCCTGTCTCTCTCTCTCTGTCTCCTGCAAACCCCCTCCCAACATGCAGCGACAGCCCTCCAGCCTCAAAAGCCCACCCACCAATTTTAGTTGAATGCCAAGCATTGGTGCAGGACATAAATGAGTGATGCAGACACAAAAAACACACCAGCTCAGGACTTTCCTGTCGAAACCCACAAGCTCTGTGGACATCACATTCCTGACCCCAGAAGTAAAGCCCAGCTCATGACATCTGGGGTAATTGCTTGCAACACATGGGTAGCACAGTGGCTCAGTGGTTAGCCATTGTCACCTCACAGCACCAGGCACCAGGGTTCGATTCCAGCATCAGGTGACTGTCTGTGTGGAGTTTGCATGTTCCCCCCAATGTCTGTTTGGGTTCCCTCCAGGTGCTCCTGTTTCCTCCCACAGTCCAAAGATGACCATGCTACTTTGGCCATCGTGTCCAGGGATAGTATCATAGAATCCAACAATGCAGAGACAGACACTTAGATCCATGCCAACCAAAATATCCGTCCACACTAACCCCATTTCCCTGCACTTGTCCTATATCTTTCCTATCCATGTATTTATCCAAATGCCTTTTAAATGTTGTTACTCCATTCGCTTCAACCACTTCTGCTGGCAGCTCATTCCATATGTTACCACCCTCTATATAAAAAAGTTGCACTTCAGGTTCCCTTTTATTCTTTCCCTTCTAACCTGAAACTGATGCCCTCTAGTCCTTGATTCCCCAACCCAGGGAAAAAGACTGAGTGTATTCACCCTATGCATGCCTCTCATGATCTTATACACCTCTATCAGATTCCCCCTCAGTCTCCAATGCCCGAAAGAAAGAAGTCCTAGCTTGTCCAACCTGTCCCTGTAACTCAGACCCTTGAGTTTGGGCAGCATCTTAATGAATTTCTTCTGCACTTTTTCCAGTTTAATAACATCCTTCCTGTAGTAAGGTGACCAAAACTGAACACAATAATGTGCAGGCTGGGTGGATTAGCCATGAGAAATACAGGGATAGCATAGGGGGTGGGTTTGATGGGATGCTCTTTTGGCAGGGGGGGGGGGGTTGGTGTGGACTTGATGGGCTGAATGGCCTGCTTCCACATTGTAGGGATTCTGTGATTCTTCAGTACAGATAGACCTCACCTTCAAGCTCTTTATCTCCGCTAGAACAGGACAGTGGTACATCTGGCATCTCCCTGCTGCCCTTTGCTTGCCCCATGTTCTCTCTTTGCCCTGTTCGCTTCCCACTCTTTACCCACCTCATTGCCCCACTCATTGCTTTGCTTGCTTTTTCTTTCAGTACCCCCTCACTGTCTCGTCCCTGCCCACTTGCTGCCCCTTCACCTCCCCCTCACTGCCACTTGTTGCCTCTCACTCATTGTCACCATCATTGACCCCTCACTGGCCCTCTCACTGTTTCACTTCCACTCTGTGTTCCTGGTCTCACACTTCTGCTCACTGCGCCACTCACCAGTTGCCCAGGGGGCAGCTTGGAAAGTGCCCTACGGGGTGGGGGAGGCGGGAGATAGTGGGCAGTCAAACAGAGCAGTGAATGGGGTAACGGGGAGGGGGCAGTGGGTGCGTGAGGAAGTAGGAGGCTGGGAATGAGACCGACAGACTGACAGGCATCGGGAGCAGGGTTCCTCGATGCAGGAAGCCACCTGCATCTGCAGTCAGTGCAGTGTCTGCAGTTACAGGCAACAAACATGGTGAGATATTTAGAGGCCTGGTGCAGCACTGCAGGCAGGTATGAGGTACAACTGAAGAAATAAGTTTATGTGCTGAGCGCTGGGCTGGATTGTCTGTCGTTGCTGGACAAATAGAATGGGTCCTAAAGGAATAAGGAACTGAACACAGCATTGCAAAATTCAGCTCAAAACATTGGATTGGAATTGTTAGATTTGATGGAGTCATTTGCTGTATTTATCAATCACCTGCTACCATCAATTGACCGAGTAGGAGATCCCTTGAATGAGGAAACTAATGTCTAATACTTTCCCTCACCATCTCAATGCACCATGAGGTTATCTCTAATATCTCCTGACAGTTGGGTGAGTTGAAAAGTTTACCTAGTCCATTAATGAGGCAGCAAAGCTTGTGTGCTACAAGGTCAGTCAGGGACGTCCTCAAGGAAATTGCTGGCAGCCTGACTTTCATAAACACAGATTTGTTTCATTTCCAGTCACTGTCGAAAGATCAAGTGATTGAGTTACGAGTAATAACCATTTCCTCCTGGTGTTCCACACAAGAGGCTGATGGTATTTTTCTATTGGCTGAGCAATGCCTTGATTAATGTTAGCCGTGGCTGACTACTACCTACTCCCTCGCCTTTCAAAATAACAACAGCCGGGAAACTCAAAGGGTTAAATCATTGAACAAATGCATGTCACAAGGTGCTACCCTCTAAAGAGGGGCCATAGTCTGTCAGAAAAAAACAGCCAAATTGCAGATACTGGAATTTACATACGGAGCTTTCACAGAGTGTGCACCAATCGAATGTCATTGAGATATGACACATTCTCTCCACTGCCTCATAACTGATAACAGTTAACATGATATCTGCATTGCTCTAACCAAGTAATAATGGCACTAGCAACATAAAAATGACCTTTGGCTCCTGTTATGTAGCTGAACCCACTCTTCTTTGTCGATCACACCCTGGCTAGGATTGTGAAGTTTCTATACATGGTCATGTCATGTGTAGGAAAGGACTGGAGAAAGTGAGGTCTGCAGATGTTGGAGATCAGAGCTGAAAATGTGTTGCTGGAAAAGCGCAGCAGGTCAGGCAGCATCCAAGGAACAGGAAATTCGACGTTTTGGGCATAAGCCCTTCTTCAAGAATTCCTGAAGAAGGGCTTCTGCCCAAAATGTAGGAAAGGACTACCTAGGACACAATGAGTAGTGTCTCAATGTCTGGGCTAGATGCTCTGGGGTTCAAGCTCAATGCAAGGACCTATTGGCCTTAGCAGTTCAGCCTGATAGTTTGATTATCAGCCTATAAGTCTTTCTAATTTTAGACAGGTTGGGATAGAATCATAAAAGCCCCATAATGTGGAAAGAGGCAATTCAGCCCATTGAGCTTACAGTGACTGTCCAGAGAGCATCCCTGACCCTATCCCCATAACTCCATATTTCACATGGCCAATCGACCTTACCTACATTTTTTCAGACTGTGGGAGGAAACTAGAGCACCCAGAGGAAACCAACGCAGATGCAGGGAGAACATTCAAACTCCACAGAGACAGTCACCCAAGGTTGGAATCAAACCCAGGTTCCTGGCACTGTAGGTAGATAGGCAGGACGCTGGAAAAACACAGCAAGCCAGACAGCATCAGGAGGTGGAGAAGGTGACATTTCAGGTGTAACCCGTCTTCAGGACTGGGGGTGGGTATAGGGAGCATTACACATAAAGGGGGTCGTGGGGGCAGGGTGGTGAAGTGGGGACAGGTGAAGCCAGGCAGAGGGTATGACCTGGTTGATCAGTGGGAAGAATGAATCTGGTTGGTGGAAGGGAGGAGTGGAAGGGAGGGGGAGGGGCTGGGAAGGGAGTCAGGGGATGGGAGGGGAGGTTATTTGCAATTGGAGAACTCAGTGTTGAATCCTCTGAGCTGTAGGCTGCTTAGGTGGCAGATGAGGTGTTGTGGGCAGCAGTGCTAACCACTGCATCACCACACATCACACCCGAATCACATCATCCATTATGGTTTTTATTGGGCGAAAGAATTGGCTGCATTAATATGGGACGGAGACAGAAAGTATAATTTCACACAGCGGTCTAAAACATGAATGAGGAAAAAGTGAGGTCTGCAGATGCTGGAGATCAGAGCTGAAAATGTGTTGCTGAAAAAGTGCAGCAGGTCAGGCAGCATCCAAGGAGCAGGAGATTCGACGTTTCGGGCATAAGCCATTCCTGAAGAAGGGCTTATGCCCGAAACATCGAATTTCCTGTTCCCTGGATGCTGCCTGACCTGCTGCACTTTTTCAGCAACACATTTTCAGCTAAAACATGAATGAAACAAGCAACTGATGTCATTTGGTACAATGGGAAAGAAGGAGGTGGGACTAAGCTCAGAGCTTTTTCATTGACAAAGTAGGATCTTGTCCAGTCAATTCCAGCCGTGAATAGACCCTGAGTTATCTGTTACATAAGCAAAGGTATGGTGTCCCACAGGCGGTATCTACAGGCGGTGAGTCTGATGGATTATCAATGGTTCAGGCTGATTGGCAAGCATGATCTCCCTGTAATCTATGCCATTGTGTTACCCTGACTCAACTGTTCTCATGCTGTCTCGACCCACTGTTCACCTGCCACCTTTCATATTCTTAAGCTCATTCAAACCTCTGCAGCCCACACCTTCAGTTGTACCAAGTTCCATATGTGCTTCTCATTCTTGCCTGCCAATATGGCTCTGGATTTCACAACATGTCCATTTTAATATTTGCATTCTAGATATGAGGATGAATTTCGTTTCTCGATAGTGAATCTGTGGAATACTTTGCTATGGAGGACTATTGAGACTGGGATGTTAAGTATATTCCAGGCTGAGATAGATGGATTTCTGATCAGTAAGGGTGGTAAGCGTTATGAAGAAAAGACAAGCGTGGAGTTGAGCCTTATCAGATCGGTCATGACCTCATTGACTGGCAGAGCAGGCTCAATGGGCTGAATGGCCTACATCTGCTCCTAAGTCTTATGGCCTTATTGGGCGGCATGGTGGCACAGTGGTTAGCACTGCTGCCTCACAGCGCCAGAGACCCGGGTTCAATTCCCGCCTCAGGCGACTGAATGTGTGGAGTTTGCACGTTGTCTGCGTGGGTTTCCTCTGGGTGCTCCGGTCTCCTCCCACAGTCCAAAGATGTGTGGGTCAGGTGAATTGGCCATGCTAGATAAGGGCTTAATGTAGGGGTATGGGCAGGTGGTGGGTCGGTGTGGACTTGTTGGGCCGAAGGGCCTGTTTCCACACTGTAAGTAATCAAATATAGTAACCATGAGAACTTGCCTGAAACATGTGTGAAAAGGTAATTGGCCTGTGGACAGGAATGGAATTCCAAGGACAGGAAGCCAGAACCTTGGTCTGAACGAGTGCGGCTCGATATCCAGGGAAACTGCTCTGAGGGATTCAGAAATCCCTGCATTTGGAAGCTGGGAACGTTGTATAGAAGCAGTGTATTTGTGGGCAGGCTACAAAGCTTGCATTCTTCAACCAAGAAGCAACATCACAAAAAGGTTTGCTTTTGACTCTGATGCCCTTCCTTTTACAATGACCCAACTAGGAAGTCAGCCACAGCAACTTCCTTTTGCAGGCCTCTGGTTAAGCAAGAAATTGGGCCCAAGTTGGATATTTAAAGCCTGATTTGCATTTTCAAAGAAGGACCTTGCTGGTCTTTAGTCTGTATCCCTCTGGCATACTGAGAGGAGAATGGAAACCTGCAGGATCATTGGTATGAGAGCAATGACAGGCAAGTCACAGGCACAGATTGAGCAGCCAGTCTGTCAAACTGCCTGGATTCAAATTGTCCTTTTCAGCTCTGACCTGCAGTGTACTGATTGTAAAGAGGTCACCCCTGATTGGGGCTGTTAGTCTGGTACATGGGTAAGAGGCATAGTCGATGCGAGGTCAGGTCCAGTGATGTATGAAGTTCAGGAAGGTACGACAGCCCTGACCAAGTACAGGGACCCTATGAAAAGTGCAAACTTGCAAACAGTGTGGGGGGTAAAACATGCCCTGCTCCTCGACTGTCTTTCCAATTGTTCTCCTTCTCCATCAAGTCTGAATCTGAGATGGACATGGTGGATGTCAGTGCCTCGATGCCTTTGCTGCCTGAAGAGGAGAATGAATTCCTCCTGAGATACTCTGGGCACAAGAGGTGAGATACTCTGTGTTGCACTCCACCCGTATCAGAGGCAGAGTTAGAAGAACCTGACCCAGTGCTAAACTGCCCAAGGAGGAGCTACAAACAAAAAAAAAGGCCTCGGTTCTTGGACTCAGAGAGGGAGGGATGTAGCGATTGTAACAGGGTCAGCCAGGTGGACCTCACATAACATGAGATCCCTGACTGGGGCTGTTAACCTGGTCCAATCAGGGAGCCCTTAAACAGGAGCGGTTCACTCTGAGAGCTGGTTCTCAGAAAGCTAGATCAGTGTCAAGAACTCTCCACATGAAAATAAAGGGTGACTTGGTAATGGGATACTGGCTTTGTGGAGTTATTTTATGCAGGACAGGTGATTTTGTCTCTTGTTTCATTGCTTCCTGAGCTGGCTGCAGATTTCAGAAATAAATCCATACAGGACAAAGTCACCTCTTAAAAGAAACTCTGACCTCTGACAGAAAGAAACAGTTAGCTCTGTCATTGTTGCTTTGACATCAAAAAAACACATTGATGCAATTTGTAGCCCAGCAATCAAAAAATTCTGCTCAATGATGCTTTCTACCGAGTGCTTCCCTTTTAGAATATAAAGCTTGTCCCAGACTTCCTCATTTGGTGAAATGCAGCTCATCTGCAGAAGTTTGCTGTGATTGCCAAACTTCTATGTCTTGCAGGTAAGTAGGTGACCACACTTTATTCACCAGCTTATTCAGAAAGCTTGGTGAGTGTATCTCGTCGTCATTTCTGAGTCTTTGGCAATGGTGGTGGGCATAAGGCTTCCTCTGAGTCTCTGTAGATACTGCTGCACATACAGCTGTTAAGAGGCATGCCCTGAATCTTCTGAAATATAGTCGGTCCTGCTACAATGCATGTTTCTTCAGCTCAAATTGGCTTTAATGGGATTGAAGAATTTAGACCGTTATTTGTAGAATGCGAACTTTCCTTACCTGTATTGGCTATGATGTGATTCAGGCCCCACTAGTTTAAAGGGTGTGGCTACTGGGCAATTTTCTTATAAGGTGAGATCACACGAGAATGGAACTATTGGGTTATATGAGAAGGAACTGTATCCTCCCTTTGGGAAAACATCTGACATTAGTTCAGAAAATCCAATCTGGGATTGCAAATCTCAGTGCAGAAAACACATTGAGTCTTTTATGTAATCGAATGTGGTAGTGCGTTGTCCAAGTACAATTGCCGACTTCGATGATGAGTCTTATATTTAACCTTCCTAAACTTGGCTAGCTTTCAGGTATACAACGCGAATAGCATTTTGAAAAATCTCTGCTCATAATATGAATGACATAAATGGCTTGCACATATGCGGGCCATATCATTACACCACATTTTACACTGGGGTCAGGTACCCTCTCAAAGATATTAATACTGTTACAACATTTGGAAGCAATGTAAAGCAAAGCTTTGATAGCTGCCTCTTTTAAAGACTCGATCCTTTGTGTCCATGTTTTGCCAAAGTCAGTTCACAGTGCCCTCTGAGGATGGGAGTGCCTCTTAATCTCAACATCATTGTGAAGCCACTGCTATCAGTTTTGGTATCACCACCACTCTCAGAATGCACGACAGACACTGAACTGAGCATCGTTAAAACTGTTCGTTTTGTTTTCTTTGGCTTCCAGCAAATGGTTTGAACTGTTCCGACCCCTTAACTAAAGACACCATTTGGCATCTTTCCCACTGCAATCTCTGTTCCCAGGGACTTGAGATAGCAGATGGTGTCATTATAGCAACTGGGCAGAGAGTCTGTGGGCTCTTGTGATTGATCTTAGAAATGCAGCGTTCAAAAATATATCAGCTCTTGCCCTTAGCCTAGAAACATTGAATTAGACAAATGAGAAAGAGGCCATTCAGTCATCGTGCATGTGCAAGTTGTATGGTAC
Source organism: Hemiscyllium ocellatum (assembly GCF_020745735.1). Taxonomy (NCBI): domain Eukaryota; kingdom Metazoa; phylum Chordata; class Chondrichthyes; order Orectolobiformes; family Hemiscylliidae; genus Hemiscyllium; species Hemiscyllium ocellatum. The sequence goes on from NC_083439.1 coordinate 14,359,502, forward strand.
AGCTGTCAAATTAAACCTATTCCTGACCATCTTGCCCTCTTTTGTAGGAGTCTCTTCTGTTATGTAGTCCATTGGTTTTAAGTCACAACCTAATTCATTTCACCTGAAAGTTTATCATGAGGTTACCATGAAGCTCCTGTATTCTTAACCTCTCCCTTTGCCTGGAGGCTTGGTGACCTTCAAGTTAAACTCACCATCATGGTGGCACAGTGGTTAGCACTGCTGCCTCACAGCACCAGAGACACTGGCTCAAGTCCCGCCTCAGGCAACTGTTTGTGTGGAGTTTACACATTCTCCCCGTGTCTGCGTGGGTTTCCTCCAGTTGCTCCGATAAACTCCCACAGTCCAAAAATGTGCAGGTTAGGTGAATTGGACATGCTAAATTGCCCATAGTGTTAGGTGTAGGGGAATGGGTCTGGGTGGGTTGCTCTTTGGAGGGTCGGTTTGGACTTGTTGGGCTGAAGGGCCTGGTTCCACAATGTAAGTAATCTAAAAAAAGTAATCTAATCGAATAAATCACTCATGTCTGCCTAAAGAGAGAACAGCCCCATGGTCCTCTCGGGCTATGGCCATTTTACCTTACTCTACCATGACAGAAACATCCTTTAGAAACATGAAGACAGTTGAATGACCCCAGTGGATTGTTTGTTTCCTTTTTGGTGGGTTATAAGCACCTTACTGCATTGAATGAGTCATCACTGAAACTGAGAAGGAGTCTTTTGTTATGACCCAAGTGGTGAGAAGGCGCTGATACTCAAATCCATTATTTCCCAGGCAACTGCAAAAGTTAATGATCTAAACAAAGCACATAAGGTCCCCAATTTGCCTGTCTGTAGGAATCAAGTTATAGGAAAACACTGACCAGATTTCTGTAGTTAACAACAATGATTCTCTATTAGAAATAAATAAATAAGTTCTCATTACAACTAAACAGCTATGAACTACCAACATACGGTTCCAGTAGTTAAAAAGCTAAGCCTGGCACAACCATTCAGAGAGACACAAACAGAACAAACATTGGATTTCTGGGCTGAAGCAGAAAGAAAGTTGCAAATGCATCGCTGGATAGCACCGGTCCACAGGGTTCGCTGAGACGATCCTTTTGTTTCAAAGGCTTTCTAGTCTTCAATCTTCTCTCTTCACTTACTTTTTCACAGGAGGTACACCAACTACAAAGTCTCTTAGTTATGAGTTAAAGGCAACAGTTAACTTGAACTGGTGGCTTCCTTCAGGCTTCAGGCTTCAGAGAGACACACAACCTGCCCTTCCAGCAGTCCAAAGGCTTCTCGCTGGATTGTTCACATGTGCAAGCTGTTCAGCTCCACAGCAGCCAATCAGAGAGTTGGTATCAGGCATTCGTGATTCGTCACCATTGCACAAACCAATCAGTTACATGTTACTGGCCAAATCTCACTCTGCACAACTACCTTAGCCCCATGCTATCCACAAGCAGCTTCACCCTCTGCTTGAAGCAACAGTATAACACCACCCAGAATGAGTTTCAGTAACTTGTTTTTCTTTGTGCAACAATTCCTTCCTCATTCCTTTACTTTTAAAACAGTTAATTTTTTTCCATTTTCTTCCACAATCAAACATGCAGTAAATAAAATTATGCAATCTTTCCACATGACAAAGGTATACTCTCTTCAGTGCCGATTATCACCTCCTGTTTCTCAGAGGAAACCCACTGCCTTTCCCATTAGCTAACCATAGTGGGTAGTTAAACCTTGAGTGTTTTTGAGACTCTGCAGCCAGGCATATTCTCGATACAGCTCCCTCCATTTCTAACCAGATAATCTGTTACTTTTCTATGTAATGAGTCCACAATCATCGCATTTCCTGAGGCTATTCTGTCTGTCTACAACAACATAATGGGAAAGAAATATGTTTTTCTAATCCCCTTTCTTCTACCTGAAGCTTTTTAAGGCTGTTAACTGGTGTCCTCTAGAGCTTACCTCTCCTTTATCTGGTCCTCCAAACATGAGAGAGGCCTAAATCATTTCACTCCTTCATCTTTATTTTGCAGTGAATGCCATTAAGAATCTGTGAGACTTTCTCCATAACCGGAGGGTTCTTAATCCCCAAATCATTTCTTTCCTCTCCTCTGAAGTTTCTGCAATTATTAATTGACATTCAAAATCCGAACCAGCAGCCTGAATCTAAGTGATGCTAGGGGCATGTCTTTGCTTTGTTTCCTCTCTTGTAATAATCTACCACCTTAACATCTACAGTAATTCACTATTCCACCCACAAATCTGCAGCATCGTGCTAAATTTCTGCTTTTTGGATGCAAAAACAAATCTCTCGATGGATGCATTTTTGGTCATAAATTAAAAGATGGTTTCGTCCCATTAAACACGATGCAATCTTATGCACGCACACACGACCTTGAGGAAAGCCTGTCAAATGGTGACAAGTGTTTTTTTGTGTGTGGGATATAAATCTATGACCCTGTTACCGGGAATAATCTGCAAACTGCCAGAAGTGAGCCACTTAATTTGCTACAGAGCAAGGTGATGAATGATGCTGCAATGGGTTAATCAATGGAATAGTTTGCTCAAAAGTATTTTTCTATGTACCTTGTGCCCAATGCACCAGACAAAATTTGTCATCTGATTTTGGTCTGATATGAAGCAAATTTTCAAACACTGCTTTGTTTGCACAGATTTCAATCTGCAGAATTCACTCTGTTTGCTCAGTTTGGAATTTATCATTCTTTGATTCTTATAAAAAAGCCACATTCTGTAAGAAAGCAAGATTTGCATTTATGTAGTGCCTTTCACAACCTCCAAACATTCTAAAGTGCTTCACAGGGTAAATACTTGGCACGTTTAGTCACCGTTGTCATGAGGAAATGCAGCAGACAATTTGCACATCGTGAAAACCCATAAAGAACAATAGAATGATCAGATCATCTGTTTTAGTGATTTAGCTGAGGCTTCCATTTGGTCCAGGATACTGGAGATAAGTTCATTTTCTGTTCTTGAAGTCGTGTCACAGGATCTTTTGCATCCATTGACAAGGCTAATGAGGCCTCCATTTAATAGCGTATCGATAAGACAGCACACCCAACAGTGCTGCTCTCCCTCTGTATTGCATTAAGATTTCAGCCTCAGTTACTTCTATGAAGATCTTATTTGAATCTATCATCTTTGACTTAAGAATATTTGGAATACTCTTTTAGAATATTGTGTGTAATTCTGGTCTCCTTCCTATCAGAAGGATGATGTGAAACTTGAAAGGGTTCAGAAAAGATTTACAACAATGTTGCCACTGTTGGAGGATTTGAGCTATTGGAAGAGACTGAATAGGCCGGGGCTGTTTTCCCTGGAGTGTTGGAGGCTGAGGAGTGACCTCATAGAGATTTATAAAATCATGAGGGGCATGGATAGGATAAATAGACAATGTCTTTTTCCTGGGGTGGAGGAGTCCAGAATGAGACGGCATAGGTTTAGGATGTGAGGGGAAAGATACAAAAGAGACTTAAGAGTCAACTTTTTCACACAGTGGGTTGTATGTGTATAGAGTGACCTGCCAGAGGAAGTAGTGGAGGCTGGTACAATTATAACGTTTAAAAGGCATCTGGATGGTACATGAATAGAAAGGGTATAGAGAGGTATGGGCCAAGTACTGGCAAATGGGACTAGATTAGGTTAGGATATCTGGTCAGCATGTACAAATTGGACCGAAGAGTCTGTTTTTGTGCTGCACATCTTTATGACTATATGACTCTAAGAGGCAAGCATGGTATAATTGACCCATAGCTTACATTTGTTGATAATGAAACAAATGGAGCACATAAGTAAATTAGATTCAATTATTGTGACCATTGGTTTGAAGAGGGCAGTCATTCATTTCATAATATAATGTTACGTTATGTCTCACAATCATTATCTAAGTACATCCTTAAGAAATATGCTCATCCTGTATCATAGCATCTGATCCGAGAGTAGAAAGGCCTCAGTTGCCAACTTAAGATGGATCACTTGAAGCATGACCCACTGATGGACACATGGGTGGCACGGTGGCTCAGTGGTTAACACTGCTGCCTCACAGCGCCAGGGACCCAGGTTCAATTCCAGCCTCAAGCGACTGCTTGTTTGGAGTTTGCAAGTTCTCCCTGGGTCTGCATGGAGCTGATTAGGTGGATTAGCCATGGGAGATGCAGTGTTACAAGAATTGGCGGGGGGGGGCGCACGGGGTTGCATCTGGGTGAGATGCATTTCAGAGGGTTGGTGTGGACTCATTGGGCTGAATGGCCTGCTCCCACCATGTAGGGATTCTATGCTACTCTTTGTATCTGAATAGTTTAATGGTAGCCCAAGCACTGATGTCCATAAGGTTAAATTAATATGTATTGGCGAACTGTTATAAATGTCGGTTGGCTCTATCAATACCACATTACCCATGTCCTAGTAACATTAGCACAGTTGAATCAGATAAAGGTACCCTGCTGGAAGCAAAATATATATTAAAGGGTTCTTTGATAGCGGTAAGGCAGGTTCCTGTACAAAGCACCTGGCTGCGAAGATCGAAGTCTACATTGTCCTCATGGTGCTCAGGACACATGGTGAAGTTACTGAGCACACCCATTGTTCCAGGTATCTTTAGCTCCCAGGTTCTACCAAAATGCAGTGGCTGCCCTTTGATGGGGCTGGCAGACCATACCAACAGCATCTCCAGTGTACTAACAGTGCTAGTGGCATTACAACAGAGCTTGGCGCAGGTTATACTCAGAAGGCGTGGAAATGGACCTCCGCTTTGGGGGAGAAGGAGGGAATGAATGCAGAAGGTTCAATCATCAGGATACAGGAAGGTGATTTGTGTAACAAGTGCCAAGTGGGTGTTGGCGGTGGGGGGAGGCTGGAGTGTAAGCAGGAGGAGCATTTTAAGCTCAAAAGAAAACCAAGCCCTGTGACATTGTTTTGCAGAGAAGATATAAGGATCACAACAGAAAAGATTTGTTGATCCCTTAAATGGGATTTGACAGGGTGACCCAGGAATCTGCTGCCATAATAAATTCCAGAATTAGCTCCAGTCCATCAAACTTCAACTATGATAGGCTCAGTTGAATTATAATAGATACAGAAACATATACACTCGTGCTACATTGAAAGGAGTCAATTACCTCAGCCTTTAGTGCCCTATCATCTTTGGGAAGCTTCAGTACCTTGCAGGGTATTTTTCCCTGTGCCAAAATTCACAAAACCAGTAAGTAAGAAATAATCGGCTATAAAGCTGCATGTTTACATGAGCTGAAGTCCTCAAAGACGGCCAGTGGCAATGGTACATTGGAAAACAATACCAAAGCAAAACAAACCTTGTCCCTGGAGACAGCGATTGGAACCCAGCCCAGGCAAAGGAATCAAAACTCTGCAGCTGCAGAATTCTGAACTGTGATTCTTCCGAACGGGAGTGAGGCCTTGGCACAGCTGACAGTGGGTTCAGTTTTTAATCTTTGGGATATTGGTAGGAGAGAATGGATCATCGGTTCCATCGTGAAGGGTAATTCAGAGAGAGAGAGAGAAGTTATCCAATGCAGAGCAAAGCCCTTGACTTGCACTCATTCAGCAGTCAGTCTGAAGCAACAGCGTGTGCCATCTATCTCTCTGTTAGTGTAGATTGATATACCTTTGCAGACTGTTGGCTGGGATTCAGTGAGTTACAGGATGCATTAAGACCACAGAACTAACCACACTATTAGCCCAACAACATTTCAATTCTTATTTAAAAGAGCTTACATTAATTAAAAGGGAAGGGCTTTGCTCTTACATTGCTGAATGATCTTAAATCAGTCTTTGTCTCATATATCTCCTCCTTTGCTATAAGGCTCCACCCATCATTTACTATTGCACCATAATTGCATTCAGTTTGGAAAACTCTGACAGTGATGGAAAGTGGAATTAGCAAACAGCAGGAAGACTATTCATCCACAGTATTGTACAGTACAACATATTACTCTGGATTAGTGATGCTGGAAGAGCACAGCAGTTCAGGCAGCATCCAAGGAGCAGCAAAATCGACGTTTCGGGCAAAAGCCCTTCATCAGGAATAAAGGCAGTGAGCCTGAAGCATGGAGAGATAAGCTAGAGGAGGATGGGGGTGGGGAGAAAGTGGCATAGAGTACAATAGGTGAGTGGGGGAGGGGATGAAGGTGATAGGTCAGGGAGGAGAGGGTGGAGTGGATAGATGGAAAAGGAGATAGGCAGGTAGGACAAGTCTGGACAAGTCATGGGGACTGTCCATCCATAGTACTAAAGAGAAGCTTGTATTTTATTGCAGTGGTCCCCAGTTTTTGATTTGATTTATTGTCGTCACATGTACCTGGGTACAGTGGAAAAGTTTTGTTTCCATGCATTACAGACAGATCATGACATGCAAGGACAGGCAGATCATAGGGTGTTCAGTCAGATCAAGCCATACAAGGTTACAGCTGCACACGTCAACATTCAACTGAAATTAGAGAGGTCCGTTCACAATTTAGGGAAGTCCAACTTATGAATGCTCATATTTACAAACAAAATCTCTCATAGAGGGCTACATTAATGTTAATTTTAAAGATCTGACATGTGAACATTTCCCTGAGCTTATGAATGGCTTTTTATATTGTCCTGCACTGTGTTCTGCCTTGTGAACGCATAGACCTATAAGTGTCATCAAGAATGAACACTTTCACAACCGTGGTGACTGCCCATGTGCACCAATATAATGATCTTGGAATCCATATTGGAATAGTGTGCATAGATCTGAGTACTCCATTATAAAATGGAAAGAGTACAATGAAAACTGGCTATGATAATAGAGGAATTAAAGAATATGATTATAAAGGATGGCTCGAAAATTGTTTTTCTTTAACTGCAATAGAAAGGTTTTAAGGCAACTTGATTGTAGTTCTCAAGATTATGAAAGGATTTCAGAAGATGAAGAGTAAAAATGTCATCCCTCATTGGTAATTTAGTAACAAAGGGATAAGAACTAATTACAACAAGAAGAACAAAGGGGGAAAGTTTGAAGAATACTTTCACATAGAGTGTTACAAAAACGTGGGATGCATTACACATTGGCCATCAAGCCAGAAGCTATGACATCATGTCAAAGAAAACTGGATGTGTTTAAAAAGGAACAACAAAGAGAATATCGAGAAAGGAAGGAAATAATGGATAGCTCCAGTTAAGGAAAACTTTTTAAGGTGAGAGGAGAACAGTTTAAAAAAAAAAGGGGCTTTTTTTTATACAGAGATGGTTCATGTATGGAATGAATGTTCAGAGAAAGTGGTGGATGCGGCTGCAGTTACAATGCTTAAAAAAAACCTAGATAAGGAATAAAAAAATAGGATACAGGCCAAGAGCAGGCTGGTGGGACCAGTTTAGTTTGGGATTATAGTCAACATGGACTGGTGGACCGAAAGGTCTGTTTCCATGCTGTGTGACTTTATAACTATGAATCTAAAACTTCTGGGAATTTGTCAAATGGCTTCTTTCTGTGCTTGGCTCTCTATGATTCTTTGATTTGAAGATAAGAATAGTACAAAGTAAAAGGCCATCTGTCATATTTATGAACTCATCACATAATATATGTACAATCTGTGCCATAAGAAAATGCTATGCATGGAACATCCGTGGAGAAACATTACTCTGTCTCTCCAGAACTGTTCCCCAGGGCAGGATTGACTGCCCCGAAGGGTCATAGTTTTAAGGTGTTAAGAGGAAGGTAGAGAGGAGACATCAGAGGAAGGTTCTTTATACAGAGTTGGGAATGCATGGAATGTGCTGCCAGTGGTGGTGGAAGCAGAGTCATTAGGGACATTTAAGCGACTGCTGGACATGCCTATGGACAGCAGTGAATTGAAGTGTGCGTAGGTTAGGTTATTTTATTTTAGATTATGAATAATTTTCGGCACAACATCGTGTGCTGTACATATCTCTGTTCTAACTCTTCCCAACACTCGCTTTCTACGTTTGTATCTGTGACAGATTGCCTTCCTTGGCCTTATAACCACAGGATTTTACACAGCATTCCATAGCTTAACCTATCATTACAGCACAATCCTATTTCTGACCAGGTGCTGAAGCAGCATGTTTTTAAGTCTTGATTCATACATTAACTGTCTTCTCAAGGAGTCTATGTGGCGGTAGTCTCTGTCTGATTGTGATCTCCTTTGTTACAAATGAAATACTAGATTTCTGCTCATCTATCTCAAATTAAGTTGCAGAATCGTACTTCCTGTGTTTTTATATCCACCAACGTCTACCCATACTCTTTTGAAATGATTTATTTCTGTGTCTTAAGCCAACACTGAGTCTACATCGAACCATTGTAACTGAGGGAGTTGAGTCTTCAGCTGTAAGTGAGGGATGTTGATTTTCGCGGGTTGTGACCTTATCTCTCTAATAATCAAGTTTGGTCACGATTTCTTGCAACAGAAATTTGTAATCATTTCTCCTCTGCCTGGCAAATAAAGAGGAAAAATAAGGAGGAATTCATTTGGAATGAGAAGGACTGTCTCAAGAGTCAGAGTTGGCATGAGATTGATTACCCTCTTGTTTGGCGCAATGAATCCTTTCATTTCCCTTTCACCAGTAATAATGGTAAATGTTTAATGGGTTGGGTTCAATGCTTTCCCCACATTTACCTTTAACTCGAATGATGCAGTGTTATCAATTTCTCTTTGCCCTGCTGAAAAGAAGAATTATTATCCTCGCTCATTTCCCTCTCATAGCTCGCTGTTATTTTGTTCACCACTTCTGGCTGAATGTTTTTGTTGTCACGGTGCTTCAGCTATGAGCTGATTGGTTATGTTTGCTGAAGAAGACTTTCAGAGCTGCTCGTTTTTGATGAGGATACAGCGCAGATTTAAACCACCCACCTCACCCCGACCTGACTGCCATAAGAGGGAGAAGAAGAAGTAGGTCATTCAGCCCATTGACTCAGTTCTTCTGTTCAATAAGATCACGACTGCTGTAATAACCCTCCACTCCACTTTTCTGCCCTTGATGATGTTTCTGACTAGGAATCACTACCTTGAATATGCTTAATGACCAAGCCTCAGTAACGCTCTGAGGTAAGGAATTTCATAGATTCATTATCCTTTGGCAGGAGAAATTCATTTTCATCTCTACTTTAAATAGGTGACCCACCCTCACTCTGAAATTATGCTGTCTGGTCCTAGACTCTCCCATCAGGGAAAATAACTTTTCTGCATCTACCCTGTCCAGTCTCGTAAGACACTTGTGTGTTTTAATCATGTTTCCTCTCATTCTTCTAGACTCCAATGAGTAAAAGCCCAACTTATTCAACTTCTCTTCATAAGACATTCCCTCTACACCTGCAATGCTCCTTCCCCAGATTGCCTCCAATATATCCTCTTCTGACATAAGGGGACCAAGCCTGTTCACAGTATTCCAGTAGTAGTCTAACTAATGTCTTGCATTGTTTTAGCAAGACCTCCCTTTTTTTTTTATACTCCACCCCCTTTGAAACAAATGCCAACATTCCATTTTCATAATACCTGCTGACCTTGGATGCTCGCTTTTCTTTAACAAGAACGAGCAGGCAAGGACAGATGTCACTGTTTGTGAAAAAAACACAGAAGGCACAAGGAAAATAGTAAAATGGAGAAAAGGCTGGTGACAAGGTGGTGAGTTAGGGTACAAAGCTCAAATAGTTTTTTCTGGTATATTCATGGGCTGTGGCTAACATTGATTGGAGGAGAAAGTGAGGTCTGCAGATGCTGGAGATCAGAGCTGAAAATGTGTTGCTGGAAAAGTGCAGCAAGTCAGGCAGCATCCAAGGAACAGGAGATTCGACGTTTCAGGCATAAGCTCTTGATAGGGCCAGCATTTATTGTGCATCCCTAGTTCCCTGAAGAGGGTGTAATGAGCTGCCTTCCTGAACCTCTGCAGTCCATTTGTTGTAGGTGGACCCACAATGTCTATTAAAGGGAGTTACACAATTTCAACCCAGTGACACTGAAGGAATGGTGATAGCTTTCCAAGAGAGGATGGTGAATGACTTGGAGGGGAATGTGTAGGTGATGGTGGTTCCATGTATCTGCTTCCCTTCAAGGTGATAGTGGTAGTGTTTTTGGAACGTGCTTCCTAGGAGCTTTGGAAAATTTCTGCAGTGCATCTTTTAGGTAGCACACACTGCTAGTCCTGAGTGTCAGCGGTGGAAGGTGTGAACGTTTGTGGATGTGGGGCCAATCAAGCAGGCTGCTTTGCCCTGGATGGTGTCAAGCTTCCTGAGCATTGTTCAAGCTGACTCATCCAGGCAAGTAGGGATTAGTATTTTTCACTCCGGCCTTCTGCTTTGGAAATGGCCTAGAGGCTCTGGGAAGTCAGGAAGTGAGTTACTAGCTGCAACATTTCTAGCCTCTGACTTGTTCTTGTAGTTACAGAACTTATAAGGTTAGTCCAGGATTAATTGTATGAGGGGGAATGGAACACATGGATGGGACATTCAGAGAGGGAGAATTGAATACATTGTTGAGAAATTAAGGCATATTGTGGAATGGGATATAATGGAAGGAAATGGAATATTGAGGATAAACCTCATTTGGAGATTTAGGGTAGAGAGCCATGAGCTTAGATGGGATGGTTAGAGTAATTGAGAGAGGGTTTTGATGGGAAAATTGGGAAAAAAGGAAAACAAAGCCAGATGAGACATTTAATGTATAGAGGAATGGCCTTTGATTAAAAAGGTTAGAGTATTAGAGGAATAGGCTTTGTTAGTAGGGTTTAGGTATTGACAGAATGAACCTTATTTTCAGATTACAATATAAAGGGATGGGTTCGCATGTGGAAGTGTCATGACCATGGGTCATAATCCTGGATCACCTTTGCATAGAGTGAACTTTTAATTCCAGCGTATGTTTTATATTTTAAAAGAGGCTTACTAGAACCAAACATAAGCCTTTGGATAACGTGAGGACTGCAGATGTTGGAGATTAGAGTCAAAAAGTGTGGCGCTGGAAAAGCACAGCAGATCAGCAGCTCTCCTGCTTCTCAGATGCTGCCTGACCAGCTGTGCTTTTTCAGCACCACACTTTTTCACATAAGACTTTGGATATAAGTTTAGTTGTTGTCTGAGGAGAAATATCCTGGAATGTTATACCTGAGGAAGTATCAAAAAAGCTTCAAAGGGATCGACTTAAAGGGAGACATTGACTACAAACTGGAATGAAATCATGTTAATTAAGAGTTAGTTAGCATAGTTAAGAGTCAATCACATTGCTGTGGATCTGGAGTCACATGTACGCCACACCAGATAAGGGTAGCAGCTTCATTCCCTAAAGGGCATTAGTGAATCCGATGGATTTTTCTGACAGTCAACAATCACAGTCTTTGTTTGATTCTTGAATTCAAACTTCACTATGGTGGGCTTCAAAGTAGGGTCTCAACAACATTACTCGATTCTCTGGATTAATAGTCTAGCAATAATAACTCTAGGCCAACACCTCACTTAACATTTAAAAGGCATTTGGATGGGTATATGAATAGGAAGGGTTTGGAGGGATATGGGCTGGGTGCTGGCAGGTGGGACTAGATTGGTTGGGATATCTGGTTAGCATGGACGGATTGGGCCGAAGGGTCTGTTTCCGTGCTGTACATCTCTATGACTCGATGACTCTATAACCTCCTCGAAAAACGCAAGTTTTGTTTTGGTCATCTGTACATAGCAACTTCTGCCAAATTGTGAGGATTCCTTTTCAAATATGTTGCTTGGACTTTGTTTTACAGTTTTCCACTTGTTAATTTTTTTTAGCATTCAGGCAATTGGGCATTGATCTGGAAAAATTGGCCCTTGAAATTCTAGCAGCCGCATTGGAAAACGTGGCTCATAAATCACTCCGGTTAAATCAACACACTGTGGCTTTTTACCTTGAGATTGTAAAGCAGAATCCACAGAAAGTGCATTCAACTTGACCCACCCTGCCAACCTCATCTCCAAACCTTCCCCATCACCAATACACAAGCTGGGAAGCCAGAAGTTGGGCTCATTTGGTCATAAATTAACAGAGCCTCAGCTGTTGTCATGGTGATGACAGTGACGCAGTTCTATAAAGTAAACCACAAAAATGTGAGTCACAATGAAGATTTCTCTTTTGAAGTGATGCCATATTTGTTCCTCATCGAAAGCTTTGTCCAATTCATGGAAAACTGTGCTACAGTCTGTGCAGGGAGCCTTTCTGCCTCCATTTTTGATAATCCCAATTGGCAGCTTTGTGTATAAACACAATTTTCTATTTGGCAAAACAGTAGGTCCTTGGAGAACATCATTCCTCATTATCCTCTCTTCCCCGTGGAAGGTGAGATCCACCGGTGTTCCTAGCCATCCATCTGCCCATCTGCCTTTGCCAAAGCAACCACAAAATAACTGGAGAATTTTTTTTTCAGATTGTGCGGGCAACTCCCCTCAGAGTACGGCTCTTTCCCTTTCAAATTTAGATTGGGTCTCATAATGTGCAGTCTAATGAATAATATATTAACACATGTATTTACACTTTGACTGCAAATAAGATACATTGTGGAAGCCTTGTGCACAAATGCTACCACGCAGTGATGAATAGGAATGCTGAAAGCAGATTTTAATAGATCAGAGCATTTATCTATGGGAAAATTGATAGTGGTGGCTGTCATTTATCTGTGAAGGTGAGAATGACTGTCTCCTGTCTGTGAAATCGGGAGATTATCTTATATTTTATGGGAAGATGTTCTCAATCTACTGCCCATGTTTCATATCCAGATGTGAGTGTTTCATGTCTAACAGAGTGATGCTTACATGGAAGGTGATCGTGTCGTGTAGTAAAAGGTACACTGTTAAGCGTGGAAGCAATATCTGTCTCATACCTATAGGCATGCAGAAGGGCAAGAATTGTTTAAAATCACTTGGCTGTAGAATCTTGGAAGTGTTTGAAGTTGAATGTAGCAGCTTCTATCTTTTTAACATTGGCGGGAGAGAGAGGGTTGATTTAAATCTGTATAGTTGTATATCATTATCTATGATATGGAGATGCCGGTGTTAGACTAGGGTGTACAAAGTCAAATGTCACACAACACCAGGTTATAGTCCAACAGGTTTAATTGGAAGCACTAGCGTTCAGAGCGTCGCTCCTTCATCAGGTGGTTGCGGAGAACACAATTGTAAGACACAGAATTTATAGCAAAAATTTACAGTGTGATGTAACTGAAAGTATACATTGAAAAATACCTTGATTGTTTATTGAGTCTTTCATCTGTTGGAATACCATGATAGTTTCACTTCTTTCATGTGTAAATCACAAAACTGTTTTTTAAAAAATACATTCTCATGTTAACTGTAACAATTAGTGCCAGTCAGACAATATGTTGAAGGTGTTAGCCCCCATGTTCTCTGTCTGTGTCCATAATGTTTAGACTGATTCTAATCTAAAAAGTGAGATCAGTGTTTTACATGAATTCATCTAGTTTTTGAGCAAAGTACAATGTAGCTCTGCAAGTACAAATTCACTCCACAAACGTATATATGTGTGTGTGTGTGTGTGTGTGTGTGTGTCTGGGGTGGGGGGTTGTGAGTGTGAGAGAGAGTGTATATGTGTGTGTATGTGAGTGTAGAGTGTCTATGTCTGTGAGGGGGTGCGTGTGGGAGTGTATGTGTCTGTAAGAGTATGTGTGTGAGTGAGTGTGTGTCTGGGGTGGGGGGGTTGAGAGTGTCTGTGAGAGAAAGTGAATATATGTGTGTGCATGAGAGTAGAGTGGTCTAAATTTGTGAGAGGATGCGTGTGGGAGTGTGTGTGTGGGTGCGTGTGAGTGTGGGAGAGTGTGTGTGAGTGTCTGTGTGCGTGTCTGTGTATACGTGTGTCCGTGTGTATGTTTGTGTATAGGAGTGCCTGTGTGTGTGTGTGTCTGTCTGTCTGTCTCAGAAGAGGGGTTGTGAGTGTGGGAGAGTGAATATGTGTGTGTGTGTGTGTGTGTGTGTGAGTGTAGAGAGTCAAGTCTGTGAGGGGGTGCACGTGTGTGTGTGTGTGTGTGTCTGGGGTGAGGGGGGTTGTGAGTGTCTGTGAGAGAGCGTATATGTGTGCATGAGTGTAGAGTGGTCTAAGTCTGTGAGAGGGTGCATGTGTGGGTGTGGGTGTGGGAGTGTGTGTGTCTGTGAGGGTATGTTGAGTGTCTGTGTGTGTGTCTGTGTATACGTATGTCAGTGTGTATGTGTGTGTGTGTATAGGAGTGCGTCCGTGTAGGAGTGTGTGTGTGTGAGTATGTGTGTGTGTGTGTGTGTGTGTGTGTATAGTGCAATTGTGGTCACCTGTAATGTGACATGAATCCAAGGTCCCGGTCGAGGCCCTCCCTATGGGTACCGAACTTAGCTATCAGGCTCTGCTCAGTCACTTTTTGCTGTATAAGATAGACAACGTTAGCTGAGTCACAGGGGGTGAATTTGTACTTACACATGAAAGAAGTGAAACTATCATGGTATTCGAGCAGATGAACGACTCAACAGACAATCAAGGTATTTTTCAATGTATAATTTCAGTTACATCACACTGTAAATTTTTGCTATAAATTCTGTGTCTTACAATTGTGTCCTCCACTATCACCTGGTGAAGGAGTGGCGCTTCGAAAGTTAGTGCTTCCAATTAAACTTGTTGGACTATAACCTGGTGTTGTGTGATTTTTATCTTTATATACAATGTTGATAGAGTGTGATCTCAAAGGTCCACAGTGTCGGGGATGAGAGACGATATCTTATATCTATATAGTGTGGAGAAAGGGTGAGATCTGTGTTATATTTGAGAGGAATAGGAGAAATTTGAGAGCTGTCTTGTATTGAGGGTGTATCGGAGAAAGATGCAGATAGTGATGTTGTCCTGCCATGGTTATTTTTCACAAAATGACTATCACCTGATGAAGGAGCGTCGCTCCGAAAGCTAGTGTGCTTCCAATTCAACCTGTTGGACTATAACCTGGTGTTGTGTGATTTTTAACTAACTTCCAGTAAGGCATTGCTCTGGGGTGGAGGGTGTGTGAGCTCTGTGAAAGCACCGCAGCTTTGTTGGGAACACTGCTGCTCTCAGTTATGACCCAATTAAACTTTAAACAAAAATACGCTACATTGAGAAAATCTTGTAAAATCAAATAGTCTTCTGCCAGAAGGTTCATGCTAGGTTTCTCTGAGACTGTTCAGATAGAGACTAAGTTAGAGACAAAAAAAAACCCCGCAGATGCTGGAATCCAAAGTAGACAGGCAGGAAGCTGAAAGAACACAGCAAGCCAGGCATCATCAGGAGGTGGAGAGGTCAACATTTCGGGTATAACCCTTAAAGTTCGCCAATTGAACTTGGGACTGTGAAATGAATGATTTTAAGATTTGGTTATCTTAATGTACTCATTTGATAAAACAGTTATAATGATTCATCATAACCCATCAATGTTCAGATCTGTTTTTATCATTTTCTTCCTACATTTACATTTTGTTCTGATCTTTGTGGTATCTCTCTGGTATCTGAGTGTAGGGACGAGAGTTGTAGGCATTTTCAGATTATTGCACACCTCTGGAGTAGGTCGGACTCAAAGTCAGGCCTCTTAGCTTCATTATTAGTCACCATTCATAACAAGGATACGCTAGCATTAGATTGACAGCGTAGAAATTCAGTGTTTAGATCAGGGTGGTGCTGGAAAAGCACAGCAGGTCTGGCAGCAGGAGCAGGAAAATCTTTTGTGAAGAGAGAAGGAGAACTTCTTCAAGGTAGGCATCCTTGCAAGAGGATTCGCAGGAAGGTTAAAATCAACTAGGCAAAAGTGAGGACTGCAGATGCTAGAAACCAGAGTTTAGACCAGAATGGTGCTGGAAAAGCACAGCAGGTCAGGCAGCATCTGAGGAGCGTAGAAATTCAGACCGGCAAAGCTCCATTAGATTCCTCTGATTTCATATTCCTGTCTGATATTTTTTTAATGGCTGTTGCGTCTCTGTACCTGCAATGCAGCAATTGGAATTTTAAGTTGTTTAAGTGTTCCATAAAGTTAATGAAAGCTGGATTATCATATCTTTTGGAAGGACGCTAAACTGGCAGCCATTCTGTTAGCCCAGCCCAAGTTTCAT
This sequence comes from Hemiscyllium ocellatum, assembly GCF_020745735.1. Lineage (NCBI taxonomy): Eukaryota > Metazoa > Chordata > Chondrichthyes > Orectolobiformes > Hemiscylliidae > Hemiscyllium > Hemiscyllium ocellatum. Next base: position 14,375,579 of record NC_083439.1, read on the forward strand.
ACAGACGAAGTCATAAAATCATAGAACTGTACAGCAGAACATAGCTTTAACGCCACTCTGAAGCACTATGCCCCTGATATTGGAGCACTTCCTCGCTACTGCACATCTTTTGCTGCAATTGACTTTGACTTATGCCTGAGATTGATCTAGCAATGGAAGAGCATTAAATAACACATAACACTTTTTAAAAAATCAATACAGGTATAAGCCTTTTAAAAACAAAAACAGAAATTGCTGGAAAAACTCAGCAGGTCTGGCAGCATCTGTGGAGAGAAAGCAGAGTCAATATTTCAGGTCCAGTAACCCTTCAGAACTGATTGTTGCTGGGAAAAGGTCGCTATCAATGCAGAAGATAGGTATAAATTATAGGTAGCAATGGAGCCCACCTATTGTTTACCTCTCCCTTGTTGCCCTCATCCCATCTTCAGCATATGTACCAAACGTTTCCTAGCTACAAGAAGGGTCACTGGAACCAAAACATTTAACCCTGATTTCTCTCCACAGATGCTACCAGACCTGCTGAGTTTTCCTTGGAATTTCTGATTTTGCTTCTGATTTCCACCATCCACGGTTTACTTTTTCTTTCAGTTAAACCTTCTAAATATGGATTTCACAATCACATGTGCTTTACTTTTTAATTCCTTTTTCTAAAGCCTCCAGTAATACAGACCAGTGTCTCCCACCTTCACACCTCTTTGGGTGATACTGTCATTCTGCCTGTTGAGGCAGTCTCTTGCATTACATTCAGTGACTGGGAGGCATGTGAGTCTCGTTGTGCTGGCTTGCGCCTCTGAATAATTTTCCACACTTCCTTCAAACAATCCTGTTGGGCCCAAGAGGTATGGAGGTACAGAGACCTCTATGTGATCAGCTTAAAGGTAGGAGTAAAGTCACCATAGTCATATTAGACCATAGGATAGCTCTCTCACTGCAGAGATGATTGGTGGTGGTTTAATCTGAAGGTCACCACATCTCAGATAAGGGGAGAAGTTGAGAAGGAGAATCTTTCATGGTAACCTCAGCCGATGCAAGAACTGACCCCACGCTGACCTGATAAACTGTTGCAATGGTGAATTAGTGATCTTCTGAGGCTTCAACGCCATTACATTTCTATCTGATATGAGAGCCGCCAGTTTCCTAGTCCGGTTACAGGACATTGTTCTGTGTAACGTGGCTGGTCTTACGGAGTTGAGAGCTGAAATGAAAGCACAACGGGCAGGCAGTTTCTCAGCTGTGACCTGCCCCTCCGTGATGTTTTGTTCTCAACTTGCTGCCGCGAAAGGTTTTGTTTGGTGAAGCTTGAAAGAACTAACCAGTTCCCTCCAATTCTGAATAGTTACCGCGGTGCTGGCCCCTGAGGCTACATTCTCTGAAAATGTGCCTGAAATACACATTTGCCCTCCGCAACCCTTTCACCCGGTCTGTCCTACATTTAAACATTAGCACTACAGTTGCCAGTATTTTGTAAAAGGCTGGATGCAGTACAAATGGGAATACAATTGAACTTCATGATTCTAGCTAATTAACTTCACCATCAACTGAACTTTGTTCCCCCAGTGAGACCTTCTCTGTGACAAGTACTGTCCAGTGATAGACCCAATAATTACACCCTCCACTCAAAACAGGCAAACATTCTTTTCCCAATTGAGTTTATTCTCATGCTGATAGCTCAAGTGTCATATTGTCGCTTTGTATCCAATTAAATTACTGTGCAGTCTAACCTTTGGCTATGCACTCTCTCCTTCCTTCCAACCAACCTACAAATCTAAGCATTCTCTAAATGTGAAAAGATTTTTTCATTAAAAAACTGTGGCCTTAGGAGTGTTCATTATCTTTTCAATTTGTGCAGGTGCTGTGTAAGCTGAAGGAACATTTTTTTTTTAATCTGTCTTTCCATATACTTTGGGTAAGTATGCACGAGGGCCTGCAGGGGATTGGAAAATTATCAAGCAAAAAGATGCTTTCACAATAGGGATATTCTCAGTTCCAGGATTTGTTAGCACAATATTTACAACAATTCTGCACCAACTTGCCAAACACTTGAGGTGTTATCATTCAGCAATTACAGGTGACAGTATGGCATTTGGATATAACCAGTATATTCTCAAATATTATAATCAAAAATCTCATACACATTATCACCAATGTCCCTACATACCCTACACCAAGTACTGTACAGTTTTTTTAATAGATAGTATATCATTGCTAGTGCTCTCCTGTATACTATAATCCGCACCTTCCCATATATCAAACCAGTGCTCTCCAGTGTGCTAATTGTTCAGTTGTGAGCAAACCACCACGCAGTCAGATTGATGCATTATCCCAGTTTAAAACTACATTCAATTCTCATGGTGAGGTTCAAGCAGCTCCAGTTCAGAACCACTAAATGCAGACACCCCAGATTTGCTTGAAATAGTCAACAAAAGCTGCAAAACGTGACAATTGTTTGGTTGAGGGAGTTTGAGAGCTTCATCGAGTTGCAGATTATGAGCAAAATTAAAAAGGATGTGATTCTTTTTAAGACCTTTATGGGAATGGTCAACCAATTATTCACGCTTCCATCTCCTTTCATCACTGCCCAATGCTTAACTGGAAATCCAGTAAGTGGAAACAGAATCTTCTGAGTTTGTCGGATGTTTTGCAAAATGCTGAGAAAGGACCAAGACACCTGTGCTTACATTTAAAAAGGAAGACCTGAGCTTTGTGACTTGCTGGATAGAAGCTTGGATTCCAACAGCAGTCAGTGTTCCTGGAAGATGGCAGCCCATCTCTTGCAAAGATTAGATGGGAGTTGGGTAAAACCAATTTCACGTACGTGATGGGCATTTATTGTCTACGTTCTTTGCGTTTTGTTTGTTAACGTTGGATGTTCCAAGCTCAGGTTCCAGCCTATGCTTTATGGAGTGTAAAATATATTTTTAAAAAAACAAAATAACAAAAGTAAAATTGAAAATATGGAAAGCTGAAGTTAATAAGAAAAATCTCCCTTTCCCAACTAATCAGGCTGCAAATAATTAATAATCTACAGCTACACAGTTAATGGTTAATAAGTTGCTCCCTTCATGCATAAGAATGCCTCATAGATCTCAGACACAGAATAAAGTTAAATGAAGCTGACAGTGATGTTTCTAAAGTGCAGCCTCTGCTGCTCTAGCTTTTGTTGTTGTGGCATGATACTGAGCACTTGAAATACTTGCATGAATATTTGGTGCATGTGCATTTTCTGTCCAGTAATTTGAGAGGGCACTGAGTGGCTATTTTAAGCATGTTAGGACGTGCATTACAAAAAAAAGACAAGCAATTTCATGCAACATTATTACAACCCTCAAATGGTCAAGTTTTGCATCCAGAATCGGTTCCATCAAATTTACTGCATTTTAATGAGACAACTAGCTTTTTACAGTTTTGGTTGGTACTTATTAAACAGGGGAAACGTTGTTTTCTTGTGGAAAGGAGATTGAAGGCAATCTTGGCCAGAGTAAAAGTACAACCTACAAACCATAGAAACAAAATGGTATCGTTAGCAGATACTGTATTGAAAACAACTACAGAATAATATTGAATCAGACTGGAAGTTTCACTAAGGTCAACTGCTGCTGATGTAAACAAATGGTTTTGCGATGTTCCAGGGCCAAAATGATCTCTCATTCATCAAAACAGTTCAAGGTTATTATGTGAGCACACAAACCATTTTTTTGTTGATGTGGGCATAACCAAGAGAAAGTGACACCATCCCTGGATATCAATTGCAAAATAAGAGCCATTCAAGCCCTGTATAATCCTAGTTTTTATGTGCATACAAGTGACCACATTCCTCATGGGGCCAAGCAGTTCTGTTATTGTGTCTGCTGTGTATCCATAGCGTCTGGAGTTTGATAACACACTAAGATTGTCTTTGAGTTGGAAGTGTCCATCTGGCTATGATAATTAACTTATGATTGACCAAATGTTGCCCCAAGCTAATAGGAGATGTCCAAGTCCCAGGCCGATTTGATAATATTCAGCTATTGATTTCGACACATCATCTGGTAATCATGTCCCTTCAAATGAATCAAGATTATAGATTTTGTTTAGTTTGTATCAGGTCAAACCTGGCCTTCAGACCACTCAATATTCTTCACACTGGATATCTTTTCTAACCCTTATTAAACAAACATTGACTTGAAAAGCAAAATACCACATTAAAATCCAATAAATCCAGTGGGACCAATGTTGGACAGACCTTAATGTTAAGCTTGATTATTTGAAAATCAAGTCAGTGCACCCTGGAGGTTTGAGTCTGTCACTGCTTCAGCTCATCTGCTGCTGACTCATTCAACCATTCTTTTAACTTTAGACTTGACAATTCCAATGTACACTTGACTAGCCTTCCCATTACATCCTCTGTCAATTTAAATTTATCCAAAATTCTGTTACCATCGCCCTAACAAATGCCAAGTTCCATGCATCATTCCTATTTTCACTGGCACATATAGTCCCTTTGTTAAACAATCGAGGAGAAAGTGAGGACTGCAGATGCTGGAGATCAGAGCTAAAAATGTGTTGCTGGAAAAGCGCAGCAGGTCAGGCAGCATCCAAGGAACAGGAGATTCGACGTTTCGGGCATAAGCCCTTCTTCAGGAATGAGGAAAGTGTGTCCAGCAGGCTAAGATAAAAGGTAGGGAGGAGGGACTTGGGGGAGGGGCGTTGGAGATGTGATAGGTGGAAGGAGGTCAAGGTGAGGGTGATAGGCCGGAGTGGGGTAGAGGCGGAGAGGTCAGGAAGAAGATTGCAGGTTAGGAGGGCGGTGCTGAGTTCGAGGGATTTGACTGAGACAAGGTGGGGGGAGGGGAAATGAGGAAACTGGAGAAATCTGAGTTCATCCCTTGTGGTTGGCGGGTTCCTAGGCTGAAGATGAGGGGCTCTTCCTCCAACCGACGTGTTGTTATGGTCTGGCGATGGAGGAGTCTAAGGACCTGCATGTCCTTGGTGGAGTGGGAGGGGGATTTGAAGTGTTGAACCACGGAATGGTTGGGTTGGTTGGTTGATTGCCTTTGTTAAACAACAGCTCAATGTTGGAATTCTCATCCTTGCTTCAAATCCCTCCCTGGCCTCCTGCCTCCCAATCTTGATAACCTCCTCCAGCCTGACAACCAGGTGAGGTAGTCTCTGGTTGTGCATCCTGAATTTTAATGATCCCACCCCTTTAGCTGCTGCAGCCCTGAGTTCTGGATTCCTTTTCTTAATTTCTGCAGTTCATCACTCCTCCCATTCTTTGTAACATACATTAAAACTGACCTCTTTGACAGAGGTTTTGACCATTTGTCCGAAAGTATTCTCATAAAATTGATGCCACATTTTGTTGGTGTTTGTTCCTGTTGAACCACCTTGGAAAGATTTACTGTGTCAAAAAAGCAACTCGTTGTTGGCTGGAAGACCTTCTCTGTCAATTAATTGGCATGAAAAGTAAAAGGATGAAGACCATTACCCAACTAATACACGACAGATTAGTTTGATTTCGGGAGTTATTTTTCTCTGTTGGAGAGATCTTAATGAAAATTGGATTTTAATAGCTCTGAATGGCACTCAATTCTAGTTTCTTTTTAAATTTTAAAGTGAAATTGAAGGAGCATGGAATGGCATGGGGCAGCTTTTCCCACGTGTGCAGATGCAAGAAAAACTGTCTGCCCACACATACCACCTTTGTACACATCAAAGCATGAATGGGTTTTCCTTTGTCAGTATTCCTATTATCAATGCCAATGTATCTCTATTATCGAGGTAACTACACTGCCTGTGGATCCCTCTGAGCAATTTCCAATTGACAGGGGTTCTGATTTAGGTATATTCCTTGTCAGTAGGATTTGTTGTTAGTGGTTTCCCTTCGGTGGAACACCATTGGAAGGATGACCTCATTATCAGTGGATCTCACTGTCAGTAGATTCTCATTCCTGTTGTCAACACATTTCCATTGTCAACATAACTATATCTTGAGTGACTGTCATTATCTGTGTGTTCCTATTGTCAATGCCACCCTCTTGTCAGTGCAATTTCAATGTCAGTATGTTTCCATTAAAAGATTTTTCTTCTTTGTTCATACATTTCATATTACAGCTCTCACTCTTTCAGGCATGTTGGATTATTATTGAGAAATTCCCTGATTAAGCGTAAGGCCAGCTCATTCCTACCTTAACCTGAATGACCAGTATACAATTCTTGGTTGATTCAGTCACCCTGGAACACATGCATAAATTAAACATCTTCCCTTTATGAATAAAACTGTTGCCTGCTGTAAATCATATTTGTATCTCCAATTACAGATCCTCATTGCTCTAATTTTGTTACCAGTGAACTCTTTCTACCCATGAGGTAAAAACAATGACTGCAGATGCTGGAAACCAGATGCTGGAAACCAGATTCTGGATCAGTGGTGCTGGAAGAGCACAGCAGTTCAGGCAGCATCCAAAGTGCAGCGAAATTAACATTTCGGGCCCGAAACGTTGATTTCGCTGCCCTTTGGATGCTACCTGAACTGCTGTGCTCTTCCAGCACCACTGATCCAGAATCTTTCTACCCATGGTTTATGTTGTATAACCAAATTCAGCCTGTGATCTTTCATTGGGAAATTCCATTATTACCCTCAATGTGTGGGCACCAGTCTGCAGCAATGTGCTGCACTCTGTAAGTTATTGATTTTTCGTACATTTTCAGAAGTACAAGTGAGTCATGAACTGTCAATATCCCAACAGACTGTTGAGAATGTTGTGGAGATCATTAAAGTAGCAATCTTATGTGCCATTTTGCTAATTTATTGGTGTTTCTTGTTCCCCGGTTATAAATTTTGAAAGAAACTTTAATTGTGCAATAAAATGGTTTAATAGTTTCATCCTCCCATTGCTTGTATACGGATTTTATAAATAGCACTGCATTACAAGTTATTAATGTACTTTCAAATCGCATGATTTGTTATGAACAACACTTCATTGGGCCAAACATTGAAGGGAAAGTTTCATGGAGATGATCTAGATCATCTGTAGTTATCAGGATATTTCAATAGATATGTCTCTCAAAAACCATAGAGATCATTAATTACATGACTCAATGAGATACAGAACATTACACAGCATTGTCTGCAATATTTTATATATTACAGATGAAAAGGTCTCATGTTTTATCTTTTATCTGCTCTAGGACATGGCCAAAGAGATGTAATAGTTGCACTTTATTGATATTCCTTGCCCAGTTACCTTAAAAGAGCAATCTGGATAAGAGAGATTAGATGGTATCATATAATATTTACAGCATTGAAACATGCTGTTCACAGAACTGCTCTATGGTCGTTTAAATGCTCCTCACAAACTCCTCCCTAACTTTATCTAAAACTATGAACACATCCTTCGATCCTTTCGTCCACAGCTGCACAGGAGCTCCTTTTTTTAAATGAATACAGGCTCATAAACCTGGGATCTCTCATAAATTTAAAGTGATGTGCTAAAGAAGCAACAGGGATGTGAAGAAAGAACATTTTCACACGGCAAATACAGTCGTTAGTGCGTGGAGGGCACTGTCTGGAAGTGTAGTGGAGGCAGGTTTAATGGAGGCATTCAAGAGAGTATGGCATGATTATTTAAATAAAAATAATGTGATGAGAATGAGGAAAAATCAGGCGATTGGCACTAAGGTCATTTCATGATCTGATCCAGGTACAACAGCTCGACTAGCCTCCTTCCGTGCTGTAACACTTTACAATTCTGGAACCGGAACCAGAAAAGACTAAGGAGGATCTTGTGGAGCGTTTCTAACTTATGAAAGGCTTTGGAAAGGAAGTGGGACAATCTTATTTCCCTACTCAATGAACTAGTAATAAGGCACTAGAAAAATGAAGGAAAACAGCAATGACTTCTACTTCAGAGACTGTATTGTTGGACCACCACATGAGCTGCTACCATACACAACCCATCGTTAGCAATAATAGCCCCCATTAGCAGCTGTTCATTCCCCAAACTGAATTTTAATCACTCCTGTGTTGGTCAAATTATATTTCTCTCTCTTTGGGCTCTATCTCCTCCTGTACTTTACTGTCTCCCCACCCCATCTTCTATATAAATATCAACCTTTTCCTTGCTACTGTCAGTTCTGAAGAAGAATCACTGGACCCAGAATGTCAGCCCTGATCTTTTTTCACAGGTCCTACCAAGCCTGCTGAGCTTTTCCAGCAATTTTTGTTTTTGTTTTCGAATTCCAGCATTCTCTCAGATTTCTGTTAGACTCTGTGCTTTACTACAACCTTTAAGGCACACTCTACCCCCATCATTTTAAAGAGAACTGAGCTTATATTTGAGAATGAAGAATTGCAAAAAGGCAGAGAAATGGGCTCAGAATAGCATGTGCTGAAGAACCAGCGTGGGACAGATTTGACAGATTAAACATCTTTGTGAGACGTGATCTGTATGTGCCTTAAGTCTCATTGGCTGAGGTGAGACTGATTTCTGCAATGTGCTGTGTTGAGTTGTCCTGCCACTTTCTGGTGGATGTGGGATTCTGCCTACAACCAGAACACACACTCCCTCTTTTCTCATCTCAATGGCCTTGACTGGGTTGTCTGGCAATCCAAACTTTATGCCTCAAAGGATCTCAGCCAAACTCCCCCCCCCCGTGCTGGGAATTGAGTTGCAGTTTAATGAGGAATGTCTCTAAACCCTTGATGAGGAGGGTGCTTAATTTCAGAAGATATTGACCATCTCTATGTAGTGTCAGGGTGGCTTAATTTGAAAGTAATTACTTTTGGCAAGCATTTTTCTATTAGCCTGATGTTACAACTATGTAATTGATATATATATTGTAAATAAAGCCAATACATCTTTAGAATAAGCAATAAATCCTACAAAATGGCTTCCTGCTGTCACATGAGGCACTTGCCCTTGAAATGGGATCAGTGGATGGATGCACACATTTAGTTTCTGCTGCTGGTTACATTTGCCTGTGTTGGCCCATTGAGATTTTGACATCTATAATGTAATGAGTAGCCTGCAGTCATTGCAGTCTATGAGGTGTTGCTGTCTCTGGTTGCTTGGTCAAACTTTCAGTTACTAGCTGTAGACCATTCACATTCTCTGCCATGTGAATTTCAACGCCCACTTGGTCCAACAAATGACTGCTGCCAAATTTCTTTGGTGAGCTAGTCTATTGTTTGACTGCATCCCACAAAATGGCACATGCTGCAAACCCCATTTGCTTCAGGTTTTGAGTTCAAACATCTGTTTCTGACTGAGGTGTAAAACATTTGGAACACAAACATCTGCCAAAATGAGGGAATGTTAAAGAAAATGACATTGTAACGAATTTGAGGCAGAACACCTTCAGGTCAATTGACAATTCATCTTCCTGACAAGATTATCATGGCATATTTCCAGGTTTAGCTAAATGCTGTGATGTTAAATATATGAAAAATAGCTGAAATGAACAGTTGAAATTAGCTTCAAAATCACTACAGAATTTAAAAGAAGCAATCCAAAGGACAGGATCAATCAAGAGAAAATGTCACAAAAGGAGATGCAAATAATCATCAACTTGACAAAATTGGAGGACTCTCACACTGGAGTTGGTGGTAATTGTGTATGAACCTGGATGAGCTGTGAGTACTTACAGATTTTAGGTGAATCTTGCTGGTAATTATGAGCAATCTAATTGTATTAACAGTGGTGATATGGTATGAATTGGGTAGAAACCCATAGAACAGAATGGTGTGGGCTTTAGGTGACTGCTGATTAAAGTGAGGGATGAGAGCAATTGTGTGCACACAGTTCAGGTGCTTAAGAATGATTCTAATGATTAGAATGGTGGCAACTGATGGTAAGAGTGACTGTAATGAGCCAAGTGGTTCTGCCAAAAGTGATTATATACAGTTAGACATTCATTAGAGGATTACACCTTGTAGTTGCACCACAAAGTCACTTTTCATCAGTTTCAGAACGTTGTCCCATGATTGAATAATAACTAGTCACCATTTATCTATCATAGCTATTGGGAAGGCGAATGCCATGTTGGCCTTTATTATAGGGTGACTGGGGTACAACGGTAGAGATATGTTATGACAGTACAGGGCTGGGGTGAGAACATATCTGGAGGACAGATTTGTTTTATACCTGATTTATGAAGAAACGCATGCTTGTGTTATTTCCAGTAAAAGGTAATGCGTTATGTGTGAGAGAGAGAGACAGGGTATGAATCAGCAATGCTTTCCTGATGGAGTTTGAATATTGCTGATATCCTGACATTGCTGCCAAGTGTTAGGAACCTTTTCTGCTCCAATCCATGAAAGAAGTTTTAGTTTATCTTCCAGTTGCTCGAGAAGGTCAGCCTTCCAATTTGTATTTCATTTGGGCAATAATAATTAAATATACAGTCAACAAGACCCTCCCAGAATAGGAGAAGGAGGGGTAGCATTTAGCCGAATGACCCTAGCAATTAATCTGTGTTAGTGTTATAGATAATTAATGACCTTTGCAATGGATTTAATTTCACATGGGTGTAACCTGCTAATGAATGCCTGAATGTAGCTGAAAATGGTGTTTATTAAAGAAATTTCTTTTTGGTGAACTCTGTTCTCATTAAGGTGATGCACATCACTGCTGGAAAATGACATACATTTGCACCTTTGAACCTCGTGTGTTCATCACTTCCTGTTGAGGTACAGTTGTAGGTTATGCACAGTGTAACATTCTCTCTAAAGTTACCCATCTGGTACTTTAATCCCAAACTATAAGCACATGACATTTGCATTTCTTCATTAATTTGTAAAGTTTCTAACTTATTCCAATTCCGGCAGTTTTTGATTCATGTCCACCATTTGGAATATGATTAACTATTTTAAGCTCATCTACCTTTTGTTTTACATCCTATGATATTTTGACCAGTGCTCTGTTTTCCTCAATTTTTAATGGGTTAAGATGGTACCACTGACTTCCCTTCTATTTCTTTGTATTCAATAAAATTTCAATAAAAGTCAGTGGTGTTTGTGATAAAATTCTGTGACAACAATAGGACTGCTTTTCGGCTTTTTCAACATTGAACAGCTCCATAGGTGGGTGAATTTAAGTTACTTTCCACCCACTGCACTCTAATTGCTTTTCTCAATAGCCACTTTTGAAGTAGGTCACTTGCTGAGTTTAATACTAATTGGTAAATTGGTGAGCAAATTATTTTTCCTTGGGTCTTAGACTCTTTCATTTTTTTATGTTTAATTGGAATCAGATCAGATAGTTATCACAAATACAAGATTGATAGATGAGAACTAAATAGAAAGTGTGTAGCCAGATGAACAAGGGATTTATACAGATGAGGGTTAGATACATGTGTATAGATTACATAAAATACATAGTATATATACTTGTGTATTAAAGTGAAAATATATATAGAGGAAAGAAGTAGGGAATTTGTACATGGTAATTAAATACAAGAGAGGATATATGGATAAGAAACTAAAGAGCAGATGCATAGATAGTGATTGCATACAAGTTGTATAAACAGATTTATTCTGACACACAACAGTCATTAAATATTAAGAGATTAACAAAGAACTTCATACCATCTAAACAATAGAAGCAGCATGGCCAATGCAACAGGTTAACATGTGAAATATGTGAATAGGAGATTACATCAGTAGCTCACATTCTGATCAAGACACTCTGAATAGACATGACACAAAAATTGGTGGATAGTGGACAGTGACGAAAGTTATCTTAGAGTACAATGGGGTCTTGATTAGCTGGGCCAATGATCCAGGAATGGCAGATGGAGTTTAATTCAGACAACTGTGAGGTGTTTTGGGTAAGACAAACCAAGGCATGACTCACACAGTTAATGGTAGAGCCCTTGGCAGTGTTGAGGAACACAGACCCCATGATGCAGGTACATAGCTCATTGAAAGTGATGTCACAGATAGACAGGGTGTGAAAAAAGTAGTGGCATGTTTCTCTTCATCAATCATAGTACAGGAGTTGAGATGTCATGTTACAGGGGGCCTGAAGGACACATTGGTAAGACCACATTTGAAACACTGCATACAATTCTGGTCACCCTGCTATAGGAAAAATGTTATTAAACTGGAAAGGGTACAGAAAAGATTTGCAGGGATGTTACTGAGACCGAAAAGTTTGAGTTATAAGAATAGGCTGGGACTTCTTCCCTGGAGCTGAGGGGTGGCCTATTAGAGGTTTATAAAATCATGAGGGCATAGATGAGATGAATTACCAAGGTATTTTCCTTAGAGTAGGGAGAGTTCAAATTTAGAGGACATAGGTTTAAGGTGAGAGGAGAAAGATTTAAAAGGGATCTGACCGGCAACTTCTTTCACACAGAGGGTGATGCATATACAGAATGAATTGCCAGATGAAGTGATAAATGTAGGTACAGTTGCAACATTGAGAAGACATTTGGACAGTACATGAATAGGAAAGGTTTAGAGGGATATGGGTGAAACACAAGCAAATGGGACTAGTTTAGTTTGGGAAACCTAGTCGACATAGACAAGTTGGGCAGTGCATGTCAATATGCAACAATGATTTGGAGATGTTGGTGTTGGACTGGGGTGTACAAAGTTAAACATCACACAACACCAGGTTATCGTCCAACAGGTTGTGTAATTTTTAAATGTGCAACAAGGTCTGGATGATATTCAGGTTTAGGCTTTTAAATAGCAAATAACATTCAGAAAATACAAGTGACCATCTCTAAAAGTAGAGAATCTAACAAGAAGAATGTCCTTGGACATTAAATGATATCGACATCCTCGGGGTCACCTTTGTCCAGAACCCGATCAAAACTATGATTACAAGAGCAAGTTAGAGAGTGGGAATTCCATCATACATATCTCACCTCCTCAGTCCTCAAAGCCTTTCCCACCATCTAAAAGACACAAGTCAGAAGTATGATACATAACTCCCCAATTACCTGAGTGAAAACAACTCTAACAACATTCAAAAAGCTCAGTACATCCAGGACAATGCAGCCTGTTTGTATGATGTCCAATCCACCACCTTAAACACTGATACACCATGGCTGAGTGTTCCATACACAAAATACACTACAGTAATTCATCAACGTTCCAGTAGCAGTAATATGCATACCCAGGATCTCTACTAACTTGAAGAATAAAGACAACAAACGCATGGAAACTGAACCAACTTCAAGTCTGCTTCCAATTTCCACTCTACCCTCATTTGAAAATAGATGACTATTCTTTCACTGTCACTGGACCCATTTCTTGGAACTCTCTTCGTGACAACTTTGAAGGTTTACCTACATTACAAGGATGGCAGCAAATCAAGATATCTCATCACTATCTTCTCAAGAACAATCTGGAACAAGCAATGCCAGTGATACATATGTCCTGTGTCCAATCTTTGTCAATGTGCAGACAGGCATTCATGTCTCTCCAGAGGAATAAAATGTAGGGGTGTTTGGTATGTCATGCGCACTTTTATCCTTGAATCGTAAAGAAGTGTTGGAAGATTAGTAGACTGACTATGAACAAAGAGACCTTGGAGTGCAGGTTCATAGCTCCTTGAAAGTGGAGTCGCAGGTAGATAGGATAGTGAAGAAGGCATTTGGTATGCTTTCCTTTATTGGTTAGAGTATTGAGTACAGGAGTTGGGAGTCATGTTGCAGCTGTTTAGGACATTGGTTAGGCCACTGTTGGAATATTGCATGCAATTCTGGTCTCCTTCCTATTGGAAAGATGTTGTAAAACTTGAAAGGATTCAGAAAAGATTTACAAGGATGTTGCGAGGATTGGAGGATTTGAGCTATAGTGAGAGGCTGAACAGGCTGGGGCTGTTTTCCCTGGAGTGTCGGAGGCCGAGGGGTGACCTTATAGAGGGTTATAAAATCATGAGGGGCATGGATAGAGTAAATAAGCAAAGTCTTTTCCCTGGGGTCAGGGAGTCCAGAACTAGAGGGCATAGGTTTAAGGTGAGAGGGGAAAGATATAAAAGAGACCTACGGGGCAACTTTTTTCCACAGAGGGTGGTACGTGTATGGAATGAGCTGCCAGAGGAAGTGGTGGAGGCTGGTACAATTGCAACATTTTAGAAGTATTTGGATGGGTATATAGGAATAGGAAGGGTTTGGAGGGATATGTGCCAGGTGCTGGCAGGTGGGACTAGATTGGGTTGGGATATCTGGTTGGCATGGATGGGTTGGACCGAAGGGTCTGTTTCCATACTGTACATCTCTATGACTCTATGACTATCAACCTGATGAAATGCATCTATAAAGCATCTATGTTACCATAACTTCTGAAGTGGTACTTTAAACCTGTAACTTCAGGCTCAAAGGCTACCACAGAGTCAAAAGACCCTCTCTGTAAGGTACACAAGTGTAAGATTTTGGGGGACCCTTTAACTTTAATTTTAAACCTAAGTCAATCATAATTAGAGAATGGGTTTGAGAGAGCCAATCTAAAACTTTACTCAACCTGATTAGTTACAATTATATACCCATTCTAGGTATAAATATGTTGCCATATATTTTACAGAATTTATCAAGGTTATCATCAGTACAAAAGTCATGTTCCTTAATAAAAACCATGGGTTTCGATTCATCCACTTTAGGACACTGGATCACAACCCTGGTTGATTGTGCATGGGTCTTTTGTTTTTTTTGTGTTACGTGAGGTTTGCCTGCTCTCTTCAGTATATTGACCCAACATGAATCCCCACTTGTTAACCCTTGTTATCTAGTACCCTCTGTATGATCAGAAACATCTTGAATGCTAATTGGATTATCAATGCCTGAACACTGTATGAGCAATTCATTGTTAATCCTGGGTTGGATTGGTCATGTCTGTCCAATTCCTCATTGGCTTCTTTAAAAATAATGGTCACCTTTATAACATCGCACCCTGGTCTCCTGATTCATTCTTTGACAAGCCATTTATTTTGTAAGATCGTCACTTTTGCAAACTTATCCAACCAAGCCTTCAAAGGAGGAGTGGTTCATTTGAAGTACGTAAATTTCATTTCAGTTGGATCCAGTTAAATCACATTATTCCCCACCATACTCTCTACTTTAACAATGCGATGGCCTTTCAGTTATGGAAGTTTCCAGTACAAAGTCTTTGGTACACAGGCTGGCCTTGTGAGTTCATATTTCAATTTCCAATTTGTGTAAAACTATGAACAGTCCTAGATGTATGTCACTAGGACAAGTTCAGACTGACTGAGCTAATCAGAATGAAGACATTTCCCTTATGGTGTTGTCACCTTAATATTGCAGGAGCACTAATTGGTTTACTTAATTAAGAACAGCACACATTTAATATGAGAATTGGCAATGCAGTCTTTTGATTAGCAATCACATGCCACAGCTGAGTTTTAAAATGACTTTAGCTGCAGACTTTTATATCTCCACTCATGCTGTCACCTCTTTAAGAGATGCCTCCTTTTGAGATGTAATGGCTTAAAAGTTTCACTGAAAGCATGCAGCAATATAACTCTCTCATTGGAGAGGTTCCCTTCAGCTATTATCAGCCAGGAACTGCTGTCTCAACCTCAAAGTTTGGCAAAAATATTTGGAAAGATACCAACTTTTAAGAGAAGAACTCCAGTTCCTCCACCAACTGCTGCTTTACCACTTCTTACAAGCAGTTGTCATGTTGTAGATTGGTAAAGTTCACACGTGACCTTTGTCCCCATGTCCCTGTTATTGTTTGGAGATGACAACAATACTGGTTGCTCAAAGATTAAAATTTTCTGAATGCAAGTGGCTATGTATTTGACACTCTAATATTGGTCAAATTGTATTTCTGATCCACCCTGATGGTCCTTTTGGTGGGTCTTTATCCTTTTTTAAGGTTGAAGTCCTTATGATATTTACTTAACTAAATTTATCAACTGTTGTTTCAGAAATGAATGTAGTAATTTCCCAACTCTTCTCAAATAAAAAATACTTCGTTGTGGTTGTGTTCGCCGAGCTGGAAGTTTTTGCTGCAAACGTTTCGCTCCCTGGCTAGGGAACATCATCAGTGCTGTTGGAGCCTCGTGTGAAGCGCTGCTTTGATGTTTCTTCCGGTATTTATATTGCTTTGTTCTTGCCGCTTCCGGGTGTCAGTTTCAGCTGCAGTGATTTGTATATGGTCCAGTCGATGTGTCTGTTGATGGATGTTCTTGCCGCTTCCGGGTGTCAGTTTCAGCTGTAGTGGTTTGTATATGGGGTCCAGGTCAATGTGTCTGTTGATGGAGTTTGGGGATGAATGCCATGCTTCCAGGAATTCTCTGGCTGTTCTCTGTCCGGCTTGTCCTACGATGGTGGTGTTTTCCCAGTCAAATTCATGTTGATGGTTGTCTGAGTGTATGGCTACTAGTGATAACTGGTCGTGTCGTTTTGTGGCTAGCTGGTGTTCGTGCACCAGCTAGCCACAAAACGACACGACCAGTTATCACTAGTAGCCATACACTCAGACAACCATCAACATGAATTTGACTGGGAAAACACCACCATCGTAGGACAAGCCGGACAGAGAACAGCCAGAGAATTCCTGGAAGCATGGCATTCATCCCCAAACTCCATCAACAGACACATTGACCTGGACCCCATATACAAACCACTACAGCTGAAACTGACACCCGGAAGCGGCAAGAACATCCATCAACAGACACATCGACTGGACCATATACAAATCACTGCAGCTGAAACTGACACCCGGAAGCGGCAAGAACAAAGCAATATAAATACCGGAAGAAACATCAAAGCAGCGCTTCACACGAGGCTCCAACAGCACTGATGATGTTCCCTAGCCAGGGAACGAAACGTTTGCAGCAAAAACTTCCAGCTCGGCGAACACAACCACAACAACGGATACCCGAGCTGCAAATCTTCAATCAAACTTTAAAAAATTCTTCATCCACAAAGGTTGTACACATTTACTTCCATAACTCTCTATTTTTCCTAAAAAGCAGTTAGTGAACAGTTGACAACAGAGGATTGGCTGGCTAGCAGAAAACAGAGAGTATCCATAAATGTTTGCTTGTCTGAATGACAGGATGTGTCAAGTGGGGTCCCACAGTGGTATGTGGTGGGCCTCAGAAGATATCGATTTATATTAATGACTTAGAGGAGACATGGTCACTAAATTTGTAGACAGCATAAAGATAAGTGAGAAAGTTGTAAAGAGGAGACAAAGAGATTGCAGGTAGATCAAATGGGTGGGCAAAACATCTGACAGATGAAGTATAACATGAAGTTGTTGACTTTAGCAGGAAGAATTTTTAAAAAAACAGAATATTACCAAAACACAGAGTAACTGCAGAATTGTAATGAAAGAGGGTCATTGGACTCCAAGCGTTAACTCTGCTCTCTCTCCACAGACCTGCTGAGTTTCTCCAGGAATTTCTGTTTACATTTCACATTTCAGCATCCATTACTCTGTGTTTTAGAAAAATAAGATGTTATATTTCAGTAATGCAGGCCTTGGTGATCCCACATCTTGAAGACTGTGTGCGGTTTCAATCTCCTTAGTTTAGGGTGCAGGTAAATGCATTGAGGCAGTTCAAAGAAATTTTACAAAATTTATACTTGGAATGAGAAGATTGTTCCAATAGAAGAGTTTGGACAGACTGGGTTTGTTTCCAATGGAGATTAGAGGAGTGAGGTGTGGCTGGTTTGAAGTGCGCAAGGTCCTGAGTGATCTTCATAACATGAACATGGAAAGAATGTTTCCTGTTATGGGTCAAGACAGACAAAGCACCATTGTTCTAAAAGTAGGGATCACCCATTTAGCACAAAGATAAAAAGATTTTGTTTCCCTCTCAGAGGGTTGTGTGACTTTGGAACGCTTTGCCTCAAAAGACAGTGGAGTCAAGGCCATTGTATATTTTTAATACAGAGATGGCTAGATCCTTGTTAACCAAGGGAATCAAAAGTTATTGTAGCTAACTAGGAATGTGGAGTTTGAAACAGAAACAGATCAGTCATGGGGAGGCAATGGCCGAGTGGTATTATTGCTGTTAATCCAGAGATCCAGATAACATTCTGGGGACTTGGGTTCAGTTCCTGCCACAGCGGTTGGTGGAATTTGAATTCAGTGAATGTCTGGAATTAAGAATCTAATGACATTCATGAAACTGATTGTCAGAAAACCCATCTGGTTCACTGATGTCCTTTAGAGAAGGAAGTGTCTTCCTTATCTGACCTGGCCTACATGTGACTCCTGACCCACAGCAATGTGATGGACTCTTAACTGCCCTCTGGGCAATTAGGGATGTGTAATAAATGCTACCTTGCCAGCGATGCCCTCATTCCGTGAATGAATAAAGAAAAAAAACTTAGAGTGGTGGAATAGGCTTCAGAGACTGAACTGAAAATGTGTTGCTGGAAAAGCGCAGCAGGTCAGGCAGCATCCAAGGAGCAGTAGAATCGACGTTTCGGGCATGAGTCCTTCTTCCTGCTCCTTGGATGCTGCCTGACCTGCTGTGCTTTTCCAGCAACACATTTTCAGCTCTGATCTCCAGCATCTGCAGTCCTCACTTTCTCCTCAGAGACTGAGCCACCATTTTCTTCTCCTAATTCATGTGCAATGCTGAACACAACTTGTAACAGCCATACACACCTAAAGGTCCCAGATACAATCTTCCGATTCCAATTTCAGTACAGGGGGAGGTAGGAGTAGAATTAGATTAGACTCCCCACAGTATGTAAACAGGCCGTTCTGCCCAATAAGTCCACATCAACCCTCCAAAAAGTCTCCCACCCAGACCCATTCCCCTACATTTACTTCTGCCTAATGCACCTAACACTATGGGCAATGTAGCAAGGCCAATTCACCTGACCTGCATATCTTTGGATTGTGGGAGGAAACCAGAGCACCCAGAGGAAACCCATACAGACACGGGGAGAATGTGCAAACTCCTGAGGTTGGAATCGAACCCAGGTTCCTGGTGCTGTAAGGCAGCAGTGCTAACCACTGAGCAACTGTGTTGCCCTAGAATTAGAATTCCATTTTATTGTCATGTGTACTCAAGTAGAGGGGTACAGGAGCACAGTGAAAAGTGTGCAAAGTCAGCATTTCCGGCGCCATCTTCGGTACAAAGGTATCTAGGAGCAAAGCCAAGCAGGCTTCCTGCTGCCAATTATTCACTGATACACACTGAGAGATGCTTTAATACTGTGTGAGGAAAGATTGGGCTTGAATTTGCAGGCATTCGCAAATTTTAGTTCTCTGCCAACACTTAATGTCAAGGTTCATGCATGACAGGCATTCAGTTGGGCAAGGTGCCATTGACAGTTTTTTAATGTGATAGAGAGGAAAGTGGACAAAGGAATTGGTTGTGAATTCGCTTGCTATCACAACCCCGGACAATTGAATGGCTAAACTGCTCCGGATCTGAGTGAAGATTCCATTTTAGCATTGGAACTTTAAAAATGTTTCCATGACATCCACAAGGCCATAAAAATGTTCTCATTCACAAGCTTTGCAAGATCTTTTTGACACTTTTTAACCTGATTACACTTTTTTTTCAGTCTCAATCTCTGAACATCACTGTGTAAAACTAATGTCTGCTAATGGCAACTCATGCAAGTTAAATGGTGTTATGCTATAGAAAAGTGGGATATAGTGTTACTGTTCACAGGGCACTGAGGTTGGAGGAAGTGAGGACTGCAGATGCTGTAGATCAGAGTGGAGAGTGTGGTGCTGGAAAAGCACAATAGGTCAGGCAGCATCCAAAGAACAGGAGAATCGCTGTTTTGGGCATATGCCCTCATTCCTGATGAAAGGCTTATGCCCAAAACGTTGATTCCCTTGCTCCTTGGATGCTGCTTGACTTGCTGTGCTTTTCCAGCACCTTACTCAGGTCACTGAAGATGTCAAGTTTATGTTTGGCAGTAGATAGAATCTTGAACTGCACAGACAGAGTAATAAGGAATGAATTTTGAGGCTATTTGATATTTGAACAACAGCAATTATCCATGTGCAGTTTTGCAAGAACACTCGAAACCTATTTGACTCTTGTTTTCATATTTAGTTATTAAACAGAATTCTGATTTACAAACCTTTGTTTGCTGAATCTCTTCAAACTGTGCAAATGTAGAAAACAGGTGTTTTTTTAAAAACAGGAAATATTGGCTGAAAGAACAATAGTCCTTACCTCAGAGAATCCCAAAAGCTCTTTTAGTTCCTCAATCTCTTTGCCCTTCAGATCCAACTGCCCCTTTAACCCACTTGTACTTGCTGCTACAATGTTTTCTCTGGTGATTTGTTCCTTGGACTGAAATTGAAGAAAGTGTCTCATTCAGATAAACCTACAGGATTGATGAATCTCTGATTTACAATCACCTGTATTTACAGACATGATCTCATACAGGAGTGTAATTTTAAGATCCAAAATTCAAACATTTCCTGCATTTATGAATGGCTCTTTTATATTGTCCCTCATTATATTCCAACTTGCGGACAGGACGACTTGCAAATGAACTCCAGAATGGAACCCATTCGCAATGTGGGGACTGCCAGTATAGCAAAAGTAACAGAGGTGTCACTAAGGATAGGGGAGCCCAGAATGAAAAGGAATTCATGTGGAGGGGGCATAGAGATGCAAATAATTCCTCTGTGTAAAGGAGCACTCAGAGTGAAAGAAGTGTCTTTTGCGAAGGGGTTTCAGTGTGAGGAGTGTATTTGTGTATAAAGAAATCAGTGACATAAAGGACTCCCTATGGAGTGTTGGTCATGGACCAGTCTTTCTCAGGGAATAATATGAAGGGTATCAATATAGAAGAAATCAATTTAATATTTATTGGGAGGGATGTTTGTTTTCGGAAGGGAGCTGGTACAGACCATTGAAATGTTCCTAACTTTGTCCCTGAGGAGTGAACATGCTGTTCTATGCCAGGCCAGAACATTTTGCTTCAGTTAATAGATTCTACCACATGTAGTTCACTCCTGTAATTAGTGGGTTTGGAAAAAACAATGAAATATTTGTTAAATTAGAATTTTAAAAATACATTCTGATCATTCGATATGGTAGGAAGCTGCAATAAAACTGGGAAACATTCGGAATGCAGAGACAGGAGGTTGCTTGGTGATGGAGTGGCCATTTATTTCTAGTAAATCCCAATTTGTAAATGGGAATTTTATTAAAGGCTCTATGATTTAGGAGAAGGGTCAACTGTAGGTAGGACCTGTACCAAGTTGGGGAGAAGTAATTATATAAAGTATGGAGATGAGAGATGTGACAGGAGCATTGGGAAAGGGTACCTATGTGAAGTTAGAGGTGGGGAACGTGAAGATCTTTAGGAGAGAGTTGCGTACACATCTTTGCCAGTTGGGTGTTTCTTGTTGTAATTTTCAGTATTTCTGGATCTGTTTCATACCTGTTAGACCAATTCTTTAGAACTTGCCATTTTTGGGCATATCATATCAGCCTCCAATACACCACATTATCTCTTCCACATGCAAGTGACTTATCAGTCCATACACAGTAGAGACAGTGCATGCTACATTACAAGTTTAGTCCATCAGGCCTTCAGTCTCAAACCAGACAACAACACGCTAGAAACATTGGCAAGCACTCCTGAGCTTAGCTCCAGAAATTAAAATGAACTTTATTTGGAGCACACTTGAAGTACTCTGCACAGCTGCAGCTTCCATATTGCAATGAAGAACATTTAAAATGATTGATAAGTATGAGACCAAAGCAAAAGATTATAAGTATCGGGAAAGACTTTACCCCAGAACAATCTGGGATGCACCTTGAGAGAAAAGAATGCCAAGGGGTAACCTGACATTGGTCTTCATGAATTCAATAAGCTAGTAGTGGAATGAGTATTTCCACTTGTGGGGAGACCATAATTAGGAACTATGAATATAAAGTAGTCACTAATAAATCCAATAGAGAGTTCAAGAGAAAACTCTATATCTATAGGGTGGTAATTGTATTACCATAATGAGTGATTGAGGAAAATAGGATTCATTTGAAGAAAAGCTAAATAAGGACATGGGGGAATAGTAATAGAAGGATTTGTTGAATCTGTTACATGAGGGTGCTTCTAAGAAGGCTCACTTGAAGCATCAATAACAGCATTGAGTAGGTGCTGAATGGCTGATGTCTGTGCCAGAGCCTTGATGTAATCAAGTGAAGGACAACTTTACTGGTGAAGGGCTTATTTATCACCAGGGGAATGGTGAAACAGTAATTTCAGCAGCTGACCAAGTGCAAACTTCAAATTAATCTACAAAACTCACAATTGGGATTTTTTTTTCTCTCTCGCACAATATTTGTTTTGAATGAATATGGAGGTGTAACACAGTGTTTCATGGGAGTTTGCACAAATGATTGATAAAGTTTTGTCTGTCAAAGTGAAATCTTAGATATGGGCCTGGATTTTTGTTTTTGTGGAGCCAAATGACTGTATGGAGCCTTTAAAAATGTGAACAAAACACGAATATGGAAGTCCTGCCACAGATTCACTTTGTGTCAGGAGAGGAAAAGGGGCTTTGAGCAATTCACATAAGATGGCAATCTGAACCATCAGAGCCATTTGAATTAAGTAATGAGTTCTGGTTGACCACATTCAGTCTATTGTACGGTTTTTAAAAAAATTCTAAGGTCCTTAATCTGCACAAGAGTGGCACAGCGGTTAGCACTGCTGCCTCACAGTGCCAGGGACCTGAGTTCAGTTTCAGCCTCAGGCAACTGTTGCCCATTCTCCCCATGACTACATGGGTTTCCTCCGGGTGCTCCGGTTTCCTCCCGCAATCCAAAGATGTGCAGGTTAGGGTGGATTGGCCATGCTAAATTGCACATAGTGTAGGATGTGTAGGTTAGGTGCATTAGTTAGGGTAAAAATTCTGGATCAGTGGTGCTGGGAGAGCACAGCAGTTCAGGCAGCATCCAAGGGGGAAAGGGTCTGGGTGGGTGGGTTACTCTTCGGAGGGTCGGTGTAAACTTGACCTGTTTCCACACTGTAGGGGTTCCATGAATTGCTTGTCTTGAAGGGTGTTTTATTATAATTTCAAATTTTTCAAAATTCCCAACTGTTTAGATAAAATCAAGCTTAAATCAAGTGTTTTTTTAAAGGAATGACCTATTTTAATTGACAGGGCAAATACTATAGAATAGAAAGAATGTCAATTCTCTGTAATTTAATTAGAGTCCTTCGATGACATTTTGTCAATTATTACGTCATTATGAATATTTGGCTGTATTTCAAAAGCCATAATTATCTCAGTGAGGGTTTTAAGATCATAGTTCTGTTAACAATGTAAAGTGGCAGTTAACAAATTAGTTATTTTTGATGTAGAGTCTGAATAGAAGTTTATTTTTATGAGACTGAACACGAGGAACAATATGATTTTGTTTCATGAATGGGAGTTCGTTTCACTATCAAGCTTGTACATGAGAAAACTGCATTCGTTGTTGGATGTTTTATTCCCATCTTCACATGATTCCCAGGGACTGTCAAGTCTGTCTTGTGTATATGGCTATGTGTGGGCACGGGACTTGAGGCACCTCATATGCTACCTGGGTGTTTGAGTTGGCACAGAGGGCCAATGGAGAGTGTTAGTTGGCCTTGACCCTGAGTGGTGGAGTTAGGTGTGAGAGATGAGGACTAAAGACCTTAACCATTTCTAAAAAAAGAGTAGGGACACAGTCACAGAGAACCAAAATAAAACAAAGATGATGGATGCTGCAAATCTGAAGCAAAAACAGAAATTGCTTCTTCGGAACAGTTCTGAAGTGGGATCACTAGAATCAAAACATTAACTCTCTTTTCTCTCCACAAACACTCCCAGTTTCTCCAGCAAATTTCCTTTTGGTCCCAGAGAACCAAAATAGGCCTTTGCACAGTTAATATCAACACTTGCCCATCCCAATCGCATCTAGAATCTATTTCCAAGGCCAACATACCAGAATCTATCCCAATACACCTTCCTGACTTTAATTGGGTCTCACAGAGTGTTCTAAACTGAGGCAAGGAAGACTACTAACTTCAGAAACTTCCCATATTTAGCTACCCACCTTGATGGTAAATATCCGTTTCATAATGTCCAATCAGTGAATGAGATCTTCATAAAGTGTTACTCAAGTCAGAATCTAAATCTCTCTGATTTTCGCATCAGAGAGCGGCGGGAGCTGGGCGGAAGTGAAGGCAGAGCGCAAAGCCGGTCGGGAAGGTAAGTGATTGTTATTTGAGTGGGTGTGTTCTAGACCCCAGGTTCTACAAAGTAGGGCCTTCGTCCCTCCTCCTCTAACCTAAATTAAAAGTCCACAGACTTGCCCCAAAAAAAGGGTCCAAGGAAGTTCCTGTGGATTGAAGAGTGAGGCTTTAGCTCAGGAGTCTTTGACAAGGAGGTTGAGTGAAGTGATTACGCCACAGTTGAAGAGGGTGAAGACATGACTGCCAAGCTGGTTCAGTGTGCTACGTGCTTGATGCGGGAGGTCAACGACTCTGGTGTGTCTGGCTCATATAAATGTGGAAAGTGTGTACAAGTTCAGCTACTGACAGAGCATATTGCAGCACTGATGAAAGAACTCGAGGGGCCTTAGGCTCGTCCGAGAGAACGAGATTTTTCTGGATAAGACCTTCAGCGAGGTTATTACACCAATCATGCTAGAAGAGAGCAGACGATGAGGAAGGCAGAGAGGAGACAGGTGCAAGAGACCCCAGGGAAAGTACCTGTCAGGAACAAGTTGAATCTTTTGGAAACAGTAGAGACAGATGACACTGCCAGTCTGCGAGGCGGCCAGGTCTGTCAATCAAAAGTTGGCATGGAGACAGAGCGGAAGAGTCGGACATCGCACAGAGCCGTGGTAATAGGGGACTCCATCCTGAGAGGAACTGACCGGGGTTTTTGTGGCAGCAGGCGGGACTTAAGGATGGTGTGTTGTCTTCCTGGTGCCAGAGTTAAAGACATCACTGACAGAGTGCAGGAAATCCTCAAGGACGAGGGTGAAGAGCCAGAAGTGGTGGTATATGTCGGCACAAATGATGTCAGGAAGAAGAGGAGGAACATACTACAGCGGGACTTCGGAGAACTAGGAAGAAGGCTGAAAAGCAGGACGTCTAAGGTGGTTATCTCTGGTTTGCTTCCAGTTCCTCGGGCTGGTGAGGCCAGAAACAGGGAGATAATGGACTTGAACATGTGGCTGGGGAACTGGTGCAGGAAGCAAGGATTTAAATTCTTGGATCACTGGGGTATGTTTTGTGGTAAGCATAAATTCTACAAGAGAGACAGTTTGCACCTTAATAGGTTAGGGACCAGCATTCTGGCAGGCAGCTTTGCTACTGCAACACAGCTACGTTTAAACTAAGTAGCGGGGAGAGGGGACAAACTGGATGTTTAAGAAGGAAATTGGAGGGAAAGTTACAACAAGGGAAGTCAAACAAGACAACTGTGTCAATGAGGCAGAAAACTCAGAAAGGGATCATGCTGTAAGGTTGAGTGAAATAGGAGTTGATGGGAAGGGTGAAGGCAGTAACAAATTAAAAGTACTATACATGAATGCATGAAGCATTAGAAATAAGATGGATGTGTGCAGTTCTATTCTCCAAATTTGAGGAAAGACATTCTGGCTATTGAGGGAGTGCAGCGTAGGTTCACGAGGTCAATTCCTAGATTGGCGAGATTACCTTACTCTGAAAGACTGGAGCGACTGGGCTTGTATAGCCTTGAGTTTAGAAGACTGAGAGGGGATCTCATTGAGACATATAAGATTATTAAAGGATTGGACACTCTGGCAGCAGGAAACATGTTTCCGCTGATGGGTGAGTGCTGAACCAGAGGACACAGCTTAAAAATACGGGGTAGGCCATTTAGGGCAGAGATGAGGAGAAACTTCTTCACCCAGAGAGTGGTGGCTGTGTGGAATGCTCTGCCCCAGAGGGCAGTGGAGGCCCCGTCTCTGGATTCATTTAAGAAAGAGTTGGATAGAGCTCTCAAGGATTGTGGAATCAAGGGTTAGGGAGATAAGGCAGGAACAGGATACTGATTATGGATGATCAGCCATGGTCATATTGAATGGTTCTGCAAGCTCGAAGGGCAGAATGGCCTACTCCTGCACCTACTGTCTATAAAGAGAAAAGACATTCTCAATTATTTTGGCAACTATCCAGTTTTCAAGAGTTTGCATTTGACATGAGTTACATCCAGAAAACTGCATTTCAATGTGAGTAATTGTACAAAGCACTTACCTTTAAAGAAAATATTTCACTTGAACACAATAAAACAGTATAATCAGTCCTATCTTTGCCAGTAAATAAATATCTGAATAACACCATTTAATTCCAAGAGAAGTGATAATGAGTTTATTTCATCTCAGCAAAACCCTTGTCATGCTGCTTTCATGCATAAGATAAATAACAAGAGAAGCAACGACACCAGCTATAGATCATAGCGTCCAATTATTAAGTTTTCATTTTGCCTTTTGTGCTGTTGCATTGCAGTCAGCAAGGATCTTTCTTCAGCAGTTTGGAGACCGATGTTGATCATCACTGGATTGAACTGTTTGGCTTTTGAGTCAAAAAGAGTAAATGTGAGAGGGACTTAATATTGTGCCACAAAGTGACATGGTCATATTTCTCAAGCACCATCATTGACAAATATTTATAAAGGAGAGGAAATGTGTTATCTTATAACGAAAGCATCCTATCCCAATGCATCACAGCTTGGTATGGCAAATGTTCTGCCCAAGACTGCAAGAAATTACAGAGAGGAGTGAATGCAGCCCAATCCATCACACAGACCAGCCTTCAATTCCATTGACTCCCTTTATACCTCCTGCTGCCTCAGGAAAACAGCCAACATAATTAAAGACTTCTCCCATTCCAGTTCTACTCTCTTCCACCCTCTTCTGTTGGGCAGAAGATATAAAAGTTTGAAAACACATATCAACAGATTCAAGAACAGGTTATTCCCTACTGTCACTGGACTTTTGAATGGAACTCTCATATATTAGACTTGATCTTTCTCTTCACCTTCTCTGTCACTGTAAACTATATTCTACAGTCTCTTCTATTACCCTGATGTACTTACGTAGGGTATAACTTATCTGGTTAGCACGCAAAACTATACTTTTCACAGGAACAGTAATAAATCAAATCAAATTGTAATGTTATATATTGCATTAAAAAGTGCAAGAATATATTCTTCAGTAACAACAAACAACTTTATTCCAAAAGCTATGTTTGTTAAAATAAATTTTTATCATTTGATAGAGATTAAACTATATGTTGTCCATTATTTTCTGACACCATTTGATCATTTTCTTTCATTGGCAATCATTTCACATTAATTCTTTATTCTAGTCTCAGGTAAACATTAACTTCTGCCATCAGAATAAGAGAAATTTGACACTTTTGACATTGCGCATGTTGGAGGGGGAGGTGAGGCGTTACCCTGGGATATTTAGAATGAAACTATCAGGTGAGCTTATTGCATTGTCTATCTGCCAGGACTCACCTGCACTCAGACACCTTTGTTTTCTTTGAAGAAGTAGGTTATTTCACCCGTCCCTGAGAGGGAATAAACCCTGTTTTATATGTTGAAATTGTACTTAAATCTGCTTAACTCGGTCTGAGATCAAATCTCATTCTGAACAAAGATGTGACATGAGAGTGCTCAGACAATGGAAGGCCGGTATGCCTGTGGAATTTTAAATATTATGTCGGGCAACTGCTTGGAGTTTTTAGAAGACAAATTACTTTAAGGAAATGAATCCTAGATTAAAGAAATGGCGGAAATCAGTTCCAGTAGTGAGTAAATAAGTACAGGTTGTACTGCTATAACACATATTTTGTCAGCGCGAATTGGCTGTAACATAATTGGCGAATTGTGAACATTGCTTGGATAACATGAACTTTCTACTGAATGGGTATAGCAATTTTCTATAGTGATCTTGTACAGTACGATTTTCTATCGCGGTTTTCCATAGCGTGATTTTCTATAGCGCGAGTTTGCAGAGGAACACAACCATCACGTTGGAGCAGAATGACCTGTATATCTGCCCCAGTGTATGTGTGTCCAATCCATGTGTAAGCCTCAGTGCATGAGGCTCAATTGCATGTCAATCGAATAGGATGCAACATTCAAAAGAATAAAATGGTTAGAGGAGTAAAATTAATTCGCAAATCACTCAATCCCCTGTCTCTGTATTTACCTGCCAGCAGCATTGTGTAAAAGTTATTGCAGTCAAAATATGGAGGAATCGAATCTCAGACACAGTACAGGGGAATGCCATCTCATTTTTTTAATATACTATTAAAAGTGCACAGTTAGGTTTGGCATGTTAAGGTGAAGGTAGATTCGGCAGTGTAATGTCTTATGGCACAGAGTGGTCTAAAGTGATTAATCCTGGTGTAGTTTGCATGAGCAAACTTGATGTGTGTTTCCTTTTCTCTGTTACAGGGCCAGTAGCTGTGATCAGTGGTGAGGAAGATTCTGGAAGCCCACTCCACCACATCAACCATGGGATTATTACACCCTCATCCATGGATGTTGGACCAGACGCTGTTGTTATTGGGATGACCCGGATCCCAGTGATTGAAAATCCTCAGTATTTCCGTCAGGCTCACAGCCTCGGGAAATATCCAGAGACATGTAAGTACAATTGTATTTGAGTCATTAAAACAATGTGCATCATCTGCCATAATTACCTTTGCTGTGCAACACTCAATAATAAATAGTAGGCGCACATGTGAACACCAAAACACTGTAAAAAACGATTTGGCAGTCAGTAGCAGTACCAAACCCTGTAAGGCACCGCCTTTGGATTGGAGAGTTTGGAATGGAGATTGTAATCTGTCTCAGAAAGTGTTGATCAAGACTGATCTGAAGTCTAGTGAGTCTCAACTTTGGAGAACAGCAGCAGGTTGTTTCTTTGTCATGTTTTATTATAAGCCAAGAAAACTGAACCACAACTTTCCAGAAAGTAACTGGGTGCATTCATGTGACTGCTGTTTGACTAAATTTTTGTTAATTATGTGACAGTTTCTTTAGAGGGGGCCTTCCAATTGCCAGAGAAATAATGCCAGTATAGATTGCCATCTTTCACAGCTTTGCTGTTAAAGGCCAGATAAGGAGGCACTGACTTCCTGGAGAGGGAACGGGAAAGGAGATAAGATTTGGAAGTCCCACTATATTTCTAACTGATTTATGAAAAGACCCTTGTAAACATATGTGCCTGTTAACAGCGCTCAGTAAGCTGGCAAGTCAATAAAAACGTGCACCTGAGAAAACAGTCCTGAATAGGGGCCAAAGCCACTGCTTCATACCAAATGTTGAATCCTTTTGTTACATCTGGAATTTCCAATTTCTAATAGCTTTTCAGGTGACATTTAGCAATGAAGATTTTGTTTCTCTGTAAATATTGAGATACTCTGTTTGACATACAATAGATAGTGACACCGAGTGTGAAGTGGGACATGAACCTGCCTATATCGAATATTCCATCAATTATGAAGGAATAAGCTGAAATTCACTAAAGTGGATTTGTAGTGTTGGAGTTTTTTGTTAAAATACAAAATTGAGCTCTGCTTGTGTAAAATGTATAGGTAAATGTTTCTTCTTCCAAGATTTTGAAACTTTCCAGTATTTTGATGTGCACTATGATTGACTAGCCAAAGGAGCCAGATAGCAAGCCACAACAAATTAACCATATACCATGTTTTCGACACAAATTTCTATATAAAACGATTATTCCAATAGGCATTTTTTTCGTAAGAAAGCAACACACAGAATCAGAAAATGTCAACAAAGCAGCAAGGGGCGTGCCTGCTAAGCATTCACCCCACTGTGATCTCCATCACTTGCACAGTGCACAAGGTTCGATCATTTCCAATGTTATCATCATCATTGGAGCTACTTTTCCTTTGAAGACTGCATCCGATAGTATCTATTTAGATGCCACATATAAGCGACCAATCTCAGTAATAGCACAAATTCTCACAAGCAATGGGCAAATAGTAAGCTAGCCACAACTTCTAAAAGCCATAACCTCTTCACATTAAAATGTTCTGAGCTAAGGATTGTAGCTGCAACATTAAGCGAGTACAGATTGAATCCTATGTAAGGGTCTACAAGAGCCTGACATTACACTTAAGCATCTGAATAACTATTTCCAACTGAAACCAGCCTGCAATAACATCAATATACAAATCCTTGGTACTTTCTAGGAGAAGTTATTGGGTCTTGCTGCTTTCCTATTCAGGTGGTGGACTGACATGTAGTTGTAGACGCACAGCCCCAGAGTTGCACTTTCAATGATGAGGAATGATTGTTCTGCACACTTGTGAACTTCAGAAAACATGGAGGAATCATTCAATAAACCCTGACTTTCATGATCATATCTGTCATCATGTGCGAGTGTAAATATGGAATTGATTCAATGGCTTCTCCTTCGAAACGCCAACAGTAAGCAACTAAGAACATAGGAAGGGGAGTAGGCTATTTAGCCCTTTAACCTGTTCCACCATTCAATGAGATCACGACCGATCTGTAGCCAAACTCCCTAATACCTACCTTTGGCTGACAGCCTTTAAAACCTTGGCTTAACAAAAACAATCTATTTCAGATTCAAAATTAATAACTGATCCAGCATCCACTAATATTTGTGGAAGAGAGTTCAATCACCCATTGTGTATGGAAGTTCTTCCTAACATCTTCCTTAAGTGTGAATGGTCTGGCAATAATTCTCAAACTGTGCTCTCTCATCCTAAATCCCCAGCCAGTGAAAATAATTTATCTTTATCCACCATGATTTTTCCTGTTAATATCTTGAAGACTTTGATCAGATCACTTTTAACCTTCTAAATTCTAGAGAAAACAGGTCTAATTTGTATAATCTCTCCTCATGGTTAACCCCTGAAGTCCAGGTATTATTTTTTTAAACCTACATTGTACTCCTTCAAAAGTCAATGTGTCCTTCCTAAGGTGTGGTGCCCAGGTCTTGCCCACAGTACTCCAAGTGAGGTCTAACCAGGGTTTTGTGTAACTGCAGCATTACTTCTGCATCCCTTGTACTCTAGTCCTCTTGATATAAAAGCCAGCATTTCATTAGCTTTCTTGATTATTTTCTGCACCTATTTATAACATTTTAAAGATCTATGTACCTGAACCCCAAGACTATTTGGACAGCTACCTTATTTAACTTTGTGCCATCTTGATAGTACCCTAATCTATCCTTTTTCAGTCCAAAATGAATAACCTCATACTTGCTCACATTGAACTCCATCTGCCACTGTCTTGCCTATTCTCTTAGTCTGTCACTATCCCTTTGTAATTTCATACTACCATCTACACTGTCTATAATGCTGCTTAACTTGCTATCACCCATAAATTTGGAGATATAAATTTCTATGCCATTATTCAAGAAGTGAATGAATAAATGAATAACTGAGGCTCCAAAACAGATCCACGTGGGAAACCATCATCACAATTTTGAATGCTGCAGCTGTGGATAACTCACTATCCTTAGCTGATGCAGTAATAAAACTTAGAACATAGAACATAGTACATTACAGCGCAGTACAGGCTCTTCAGCCCTCGATGTTGCGCCGACCAGTGGAACCAATCTGAAGCCTATCTAACCTACACTTTTCGTCCATATGCCCATCCAATGACCATTTAACTGCCCTTACAGTTGGCAAGTCTACTACTGTTGCAGGCAGTATGTTCTACGCCCCTACTACTCTCTGAGTATAGAAATTACCTCTGTCATCTGTCCGATATCTATCACCCCTCAATTTAAAGCTATATCCCCTCATGCTAGCCATCGCCTATCCAAGGAAAAAGGCTCTCACTGTCCGATCTAGTTAACCCTCTAATTATCTTATATGTCTCAATTAAGTCACCTCTCAACCTTCTTCTCTCTAACGAAAACACCCTCCAGTCCCTCAGCCTTTCCTCATAAGACCTTCCCTCCATACCAGGCAATGTCCTAGTAAATCTCCTCTCAACCCTTTCTAAAGCTTCCACATTCTTCCTATAATGTGGTGACCAGAACTGTACACAATACTCCAAATGTGGCCACACGAGAGTTTTGTACAGCTGCAGCGTGACCTCATGGTCTCGAAACTCAATCCCTCTACCACTAAAAGCTAACACACTGTATGCCTTCTTAACAACTCTGTCAACCTGGTTGGCAACTTCCAAGGATCTATACACCTGGACACCAAAATCTCTATGCACATCTACGTTACTAAGAATCTTACCATTAGCCCAGTACCCTGCATTCCTGTTACTCCTTCCAAAGTGAATCACCTCACACTTTTCCGCATTAAACTCCATTTGCCACATCTCAACCCAGCTCTTCAGCTTATCAATGTCTGTCTGTAACCTACAACATCCTTCATCACTATCTACAAGTCTACTGACCATAGTGTCATCCGCAAATTTACTAATCCATCCTTCTATGCCCTCATCCAGGTCATTTATAAAAATGACAACAAACAGTGGATCCAAAACAGATCTTTGTGGTAACCCACAAGTCACTGAATTCCAGGATGATTATTTCCCATCAACCATCATCCTCTGTCTTCTTTCAGCTGGCCAATTTCTGATCCAAACCACTAAATCACCCTCATACCCATGTTTCCGTATTATGTACAACAGCCTACTGGGGGGATCCTTATCAAATGCCTTATTGAAATCCATATATACCACATCCACTGCTTTATCCTCATCTATCTGTTTGGTCACCTTCTCAAAAAACTCAATAAGGCATCACCTACCCTTCACAAAACTGCGTTGACTATCCCTAATCAACTTTTTCCTTTCTAGATGATTATAAATCCTGTTCTTATAACATTTTTCCTATACTTTATGAACAGCCAAAGTAAAGCTCACAGGTCTATAATTTCCAGGGTTGTCTGTCCTCCCCTTCTCGAACAAGGGAACAAGGGAACAACATTTATTATCCTCCAGTCTTCTGGCACTATTCCTGCTTACAATAATGATATGAAGATGAAAGCCATAGGCTTGACAATCTCCTCTCTGACTTCCCAGAGAATCTGAGGATAAATCCCATCTGGCCCAGGAGACTTATCTATTTTTACACTTTCCAGAATTGTTAATACCGCCTCCTTATGCATCTCAATCCCATCTAGTCTAGTAGCCTGTATCTCAGTATTCTCCACAACCACATTGTCTTTTTCTAGTGTGAATACTGTCTAAAAGTATTCATTTAGTGCTTCCCCTATCTCCAATGACTCCAAACACAACTTCGCACTGCTGTGTTTGGCTGGCCCTAATCTTACTCAAGTTATTCTTTTATTCCCAATATACCTGTAGAAAGCCTTTGGGTTTTCCTTGATCCTATCCGCCAACAACTTCCTATGTCCCCTCCTGGCTCTTCTTAGTCTCTCTTTTGGTCTTTCCTGGCTAACTTGTAACTCTCAAGCACCCTAAATGAGGCATCGCATCTCATCGTAACATAAGCCTTCTCCTTCCTCTTTACAAGAGATTCAACTTCCTTAGTAAACTATGGCTCCCGCACTCAACAATGTCCTCCCTGCCTGACCGGTACATACTTATCAAGGACCCGCAGTAGCTGTTCCTTGAATAAGGTCCAATTTTCAACTGTGTCCATCCCCTGCAGTTTCCTTCCCCATGCATCCTTAATCTTGCCTAATCACATCATAATTGCCTTTCCCCCAGTTATGAATTTTACACTGCGGTAACTTGCAGAAGTAAGCTATTCACCCATTATGCTCATGTTAGTACTATCTCTTCACTTGGGACTGTCTATCTTTATCCGAATTCCTAACCCATTCCAGGTAAGCTTCACATTATTCATTTTAAAATGCTTAACCAATCCCCTTTTAAATACTTTTATTGCCTTTCTCTTAAAATATTCCATGTACTACTAATCCACAATGTGATATAATTCTTAAAGTGATTGTCCTCAGTTTGGGCCACATTTCCAAAACAGTGAAAACAGCATTTCTCTACTCCCACAAATCTATTCAGAATATTAGACATCTCGTTTTGATTTCTGCTGCATGTTTTTGCATTTGAATAAAAAAAGTTCCAATTCTTGAAACTTTCCCTCAATAGCTGCATTTCCTCTTTTTAGCCGTCACTGTGGTCAATCTATCTGTTACTCCATTTTGTCCATGATAATGAGCTACTGCAATTTTCCAAAATGGGTTTCAACAGTACCTTGCTCACTTTTTTTCTTCAATTTTGTCCTGTGTAATGTCCAAAATCTAAATTTATTCCAATTTTTAATTGCACTTCTAAAGATCTGTGTTTTTTTTCATTCTATATCTCTGTCACTTTGCTTTAACTCTCACTATTTATCGCACATACCCCTTCTGTCATTCCAGAATTTATTACTTCACTGCTGCCCTAAATTAGGGATGTTTACAACATAGACAGAAACCATTCAGTCCACCATGACTTTCCTGTGTCTGACCATTCATCTGATCACATTCCTCTATGCTTTCCTGACGTTTTTTTTGCTCAGGCATTTTCCACTTCTTGTTTAAACATATTCATCAATTCTTCTTTATCTACTATTTCCACTCAGATATTCCATGTCGGAATGGTTTTCTCCCCTTACCATGTCAAAACATCACACACGGTTGAATACCTATCTATGCTTTCTTGCAACCTTCTGCATTATCCTTCACAATTTGATATCAGCAAGCATGCATATTCTTCCATTGGTGCCTACATCAAAAGTATTACTTGGAACGGAAAGCAAAAGCAATGCCAGAACTGATCCTGGAGCACAGGATGAGCAATGCGCATCCATTTACCTGATCTCATTGTTTTTCATCTTTCTATCCATGCAGTGCGTTCTTTTTGTTATTATGTCCTTGAAGTTCCAGAGCACATCTCTTCTTTGGAACGCTTTCAATTACTTTCCAAAAACCATCTGTTGGATATTCTTTGTTTATATGTCCTGTAATTTCCACAAAGCAAACAAATTAATTAGTTAAATGTGACCCTTGTTCTACAAATTAATGTTGACAGTCCTCAATTAGTCCATTTCTCTCCACAACATATTGAAAACACATGACAAAGACTGCAAAGAATCTTTAGATAGATGAGACATGTAGATGTCTGGCGTTAGTTGGCAGGGTAAGGAAATTTCACCCCGACTAGCCGTAAAATAGAAAAGTTACTTCAAAGCAATGAGAGGATTGATCTGGTCACTGGATCAATCTGTCTGAAAATAATACAATGAATGGAATTCCCCGATAATGGCTTGATCAGGAGAAACTAAAAGATGCTTTTTGTATTCTTGATTGCCTTGAGGAATTTGAGCATTGAGGTTGGTAACAAGATCCAACCCCTGACTCTAGCAACATTGCATTGCTGGAAATGTGACATCCTCCAAATTAATCAGGTGATCAACATTCTGTATCTTGAGAGACTTGGTAGAAAGTCTCCTAAACTCTTGGTGGTGAACCAGCCAGTGTCAGTAGTTCTCTGTGTCAGCTGATCAATGTAACAAGGTCCCAGAGTATGAGAGTGATTGGGTCATGTTTGAAAGGTGACTATAATGTCTTGCTTTAAGTAGATTGTGCTGAATTCCTGGGGGGATGGTTAATATATGAGCTACCTAATGTCTGGAACACGTTCCTCAGTAGTTAGAATTATGCAGAAAATTATTTGAATGGGTGCATCAGCCATTGACTGCAATCAAGTTTCACAAGTCACTTGGACTGTTAATTAACAATGTAAAGATGTCATCTTTCAGACATTATGAAGCCTCCGTGCTCTCTGCACACCAAGACTGATCACTTGTGTCACAGGTGCAAAGAGGCTAAACACCTGAAAATTATCAAAGCTGCATGAAGCACATTCAGACCTTGCTTTGTCCTTCATCCTTGACTGATTAATTAGTAAGAACAGTGGCTTGCTGTTAACAGGAATCACAGTATTGAGCATGTATTCTCCAGGCATCGAGATTCAGTGATGATTTGGTATGTAAAGAAAACAATAAACGCTTTCAAATCTGCAGCCTCAACACCATGCTGGATGATAGAGTTCTGTGGATGTTGAGTTATCCTTTACCTGACACCTGCAAACCTACAACAGATTTTTGGCCTCTACTTAAATCATTCATTTTCAGTGAAAGGTCCATGCACCATTCCAAAAATACTTTGGATCATGAAAAGCACAGCTGAAAAATGTGTTGCTGGAAAAGTGCAGCAGGTCAGGCAGCATCCAAGGAGCAGGAGAATTGACGTTTCGGGCATAAGCCCTTCTTCAGGAAAAGATCTGCAGTCCTCACTTTCTTCTCATGAAAAGCACAGGTCCAGGCCAGCTACTCAGTGCAAAATTAAACACAAGCAAACAGGGTAAATCATATCATGGAATCACAGAAGCATTACCATGCAAAAAGAAGCCATTCAATCCATCATAACTGCATGTGCGTTTTGAATAATTATCATTACCCATCATCAATTTCCTGCTTTTACCTCATGACATTGCACATTATGTCAAAACATGCTGTAGATGTTAAGCAGAGGCCAGAGAGAGACAAATGTCTGATTTTTGCTCAGTTCCGGTTTCCAGACTGCTAGATTTCCAGGTGTGGATACTGTACCTGTATACGTGGAACTTCTGAATTTAACCTTAGACTGGAAGGATTATTAGGGGAAACCATTATTAAACCATCTCTCATTTGATAAGTTGGGGTTAGTAATTTTCTGTCAAGAGAAATATATCCCAAGTGTACTTTAATTTTCTAGGTGTTGATTTTAAGCTCTGATTACTGATCACTCAGCAAAAAAAATTAGATTATTATGGATCAATTTGTTAAAGTGTTATTGTTGGCTTGGAGCCAGTACAAAGCTGACAATAACCCCAGAGTCCTTCTTAATATTCGAGATGAGATTGTAAGTTGGGAAACCGCTGTCAGCAGAAAGGATATGGTCACCATTCTGCTACTTAGAAAGAACTGCACTATGTCTATAAGTTAGCTCGCTGAGTTTGAAGATTTTGTTTTCAGACTTTTCATCAGCAAACTAGGTATCAGTGAGAGTCTCTAAGAAAAAGAACTGGATATGACATCACCCACTTTAAGAAACCAAGGCCTATAAACAGACAGGCGGGACATACCACCAGTGCTTCACGAGAGACTCTCAGTGATGATGGTACCTAGTATGGTGATGAAACATCTGAAAACAAACCTTCCAGCTCAATGAGCTAACTTACATACTTATCATCAACCTGAGCTACAAAACTTTTCAAAAATTACGAACTGCAATAAGAATAAAAATAACAGTATAGGCACTGCAATGGACAGACCAACTAACCACAGTACTGCTGTGGCAGAAATAAACTGGGTAACGATGGCAGCACAGCAACTGCAATGCTTAGAAGGACAGCAGGCCACCACAGGAACTGTAAAACCTGCGCCCACACCTCCTCCCTCACCTCTATCCAGGGCCCTAAAGGAGCCTTCCACATCCATCAAAGTTTTACCTGCACATCCACTAATATCATTTATTGTATCCGTTGCTCCCGATGCGGTCTCCTCTACTTTGGGGAGACTGGGTGCCTCCTAGCAGAGCACTTTAGGGAGTATCTCCGGGACACCTGCACCAATCGACCACATCGCCCCGTGGCCCAACATTTCAACTTCCCCTCCCACTCTGCCGAGGACATGGAGGTCCTAGGCCTACTTCTCCACCGCTCCCTCACCACCCGACGCCTGGAGGAAGAACGCCTCATCTTCCGCCTCGGAACACTTCAACCCCAGGGCATCAATGTGGTTTTCAACAGTTTCCTCATTTCCCCTTCCCCCACCTCACCTTCGTTCCAAACTTCCAGCTCAGCTCATGACATGTCCGAACCTGTCCTACCTGCCTACCTCCTTTTCCATCTATCCACTCCACCCGCTCCTCCCTGACCTATCACCTTCATCCCCTCCCCCACTCACCTATTGTACTCTATGCTACTTTCTCCCCACCCCCACCCTCCTCTAGCTTATCTCTCCACGCTTCAGGCTCACTGCCTTTATTCCTGATGAAGGGCTTTTGCCCGAAACGTCGATTTTGCTGCTCCTTGGATGCTGCCTGAACTGCTGTGCTCTTCCAGCACCACTGATCCAGAAGTAGTATTGTAATAGACAGGAATAACTATACAATAACAAGAGGAAGTATATGGGCATGCAACGTTAGAGCTTACAGTCAGGGAATGAGTGGAAGTATTAGGCCTTGATAGTATATGGGGAATACTGAAGATATAGATTAATAGACATTTAGTAGACATCAGTGATAGTGGAGTAGTGTAGACTATTTAAAATTATTTTATGGGACATGAGTGTCACTGGCACACATTTGTTGTCCACCCCTAATTGCCCTCAAATTGCGTGGCCCTCTAGATCATTTTGGGGGCAGTTAAGAGTCAACCACAGTGTTGTGGATCTGGAGTAATACATAGGCCAGCTAAGGACAACACATTCCCTTCCCTGAATGGCATTCCCTGGGATTTTTACAGCAATCAGAATCAGTGAGATGCGCTTTCAATTTCAAATGTATTAATAGGATTGAAATGCCACCAACAGCTGGGGTGAGATTTGAACCTGTGTCCCAGACCTCTGGTTTAGTAGTCCCAGAGGATTATCAATTTAGATCGAAGTTCAGTCATTCAGTGGAAGAACAGTAGTGAAAAATGAGTGGCCCAGTCCTGTTTGAATTGTTGATATTCCTTTATTGTAATTTTAAATAAGATATTGCTGCAATGTTAGCTTTTGATCTCAAGTGCCATTTATGTGGAATGAACTGTGTTCATACAAGTACAGGTAGAGAGTTTGCACACAATTATGGATGCAAGTGAATAATTATGAGCTTGGTGTGCAGCACGCTGACAGACTGAAGATAACCTGGAAGATCGATGAGGTCCCAGCTTCACTCTCTCTGACCATGCTCTGATAACCTTTTATGTGAGTGACACTGAAGTCTCTCAGTCCGTGACTGTTCAACCTGGAAATGAGTACTGTCTTCATCCCCATTTTAATTTAGAGTTCAGCACAGCTCTGTGATTAGAAGTGAACCTGACCTCCAATGAGGTCATGCCCTTTCATTTGTGTATCAAAAGAATTGCAAACAAAAACACAAAGTGATTTTAGTTCATGCAAATTTTGTATTGTGCTGGCAGCCCCATTGTAAGCAGGAAGAAGTAATATGGCACCTTTTCTATTTGACTGTATGTGAAGTAAACACTTTATCTTTAATAGACAGAGACAATATCAAGATCCACATGATCAGTGAGGGGGAAGTGTAGAGGCAGGAATGTCCTCAGAACTGCAGGGGTTTCAGCATCGCTTCTGCCAACAATGTGGGAACATCTCTCAGGGATTTCCTGACCTATATAACCAACAGGCAATTCCTTTTAAGTCTGTGAGATTTAATTGCTACAACTAAGCATGCTCTGAGCACAATCTGAGGCTTCTTTCACTGTGATTGCTGAACTTTGTCATTTTTTATTGTTTTCCTTACCATCAAAGCATAGTTTCTGAAGCATGGCAAACATACACTTTGTATTTTGATGTAAGTGGATTTCCTGTGGCAATGCTCATGTTGAGTTAGAAAAATATTGCTCACCTGTTTTTCTGTGCCCCGATTCCTCTCTCTGTGCCATCTTTTGAGGCAACATGGTGGATCAGTGGTTAGCACTACTGCCTCACAACACCAGGGACCCAGGTTTGATTTCACCCTCGGGCGACCATCTGTGTGGAGTTTGGATATCACCCTGTGTCCCCGTGGGTTTCCTTTGGGTGATCTGGTTTCCTCCCACAGTCCCCAGTGCAGCTTGGGTAGAATGGCCATGCTAAATTGCCCATAGCATCCAGGGATGTGTTGGCTAGGTGGATTAGCCATGGGAAGGGTGTGGGTCTGAATATGATGTGTTTTGGAGGGGCAGTGTGGACTCAATGGGCCAAATGGCCCATTCCCCTGCCTGTAGCGATTCAGTGATTTAAAATGCTGATACTGCATCCCAAAGATGCATAGGTTACTATCTTTGTACTACGAAACAAATGCCAAGAGAGCCAATGTTTGATGTAGGGATCAGTTCACTATAAACACTGATTAAAGAGCAACATTAAATCTCCATGATAGGAACGTGAGAGATAAGGTAGCTCATTTACTTTTGCTGAGATGACCCAATTATTATCTATCAGAATAATCCCAGTTCCTGTCAAAGCTAATTGCAGAAAGATTCATCAAATCTCAACCCGGGGAATTCTGAACTTTTACATTGACTGGTAGCTTTGATTCTGGGTGACAAAAGCTGTTATCAAAAACTAGGTTAAAGAATTCACTCGGTCATTGTTTTAA
The DNA here is from genome assembly GCF_020745735.1 of Hemiscyllium ocellatum. Taxonomy (NCBI): domain Eukaryota; kingdom Metazoa; phylum Chordata; class Chondrichthyes; order Orectolobiformes; family Hemiscylliidae; genus Hemiscyllium; species Hemiscyllium ocellatum. The sequence goes on from NC_083439.1 coordinate 14,415,848, forward strand.
ATGAAGACGTACAGAAACAGAAAAATGTCCTCTGATTCATGTTGGCTTTAATATTACAGTGTAACCTAAATAGATAATTAAATTGTGAGTTTGGTTTGCACAAACCTTTAATTCTGATTACATTTGTAAGGTAGAAAGTTGCAATTCATTTCTGTCCAAATATGTTTGATTTTTGATTTCTTCTCTGCAAAAGTAATTGTAGCGCCATTTGGTAAATTAATGCTGAGATACTGCTGAGAGTCAACAAGTGTGGCACTGGAATTCCTGATGAAGAGCTTATGCCTGAAACGTCAACTGTCCTGATCCTTAGGTGGTGCCTGACCTGCTGTGCTTTTCCAGCGCCACCCTTTTCAACTCTGATCTCAAGCATCTGCAGCCCTCACTTTCTCTCAGATATTGTTGAGACCCAATATTGCAGCAATATCTGGTGAGACCCAAAATCCTGACATCCCAAGTGATTCTACATCAGGTAGGAGAAAGTGAGGTCTGCAGATGCTGGAGATCAGAGCTGAAAATGTGTTGCTGGAAAAGCACAGCAGGTCAGGCAGCATCCAAGGAGCAGGAGAATCGACGTTTCAGGCATGAGCCCTTCTTCAGGAATTCCATTGCCACACTTGTCAACTCTCAGCAGTATCTCAGCATTAATTTACCAAATGCACTCCATTACTTTTGCAGAGAAGAAATCAAAAATCAAACATATTTGGACAGAAATGAATTGCAACTTTCTACCTTACAAATGTAATCAGAATTAGAATCTTCCTGAAGAAGGGCTCATGCCCGAAACGTCGATTCTCCTGCTCCTTGGATGCTGCCTGACCTGCTGCGCTTTTCCAGCAACATACATTTTCAGCTTCGACTCCACATCAGATCCCAATATTTCATGAGATCCTACATCAGGCCCTGTGATATGGGAATAGGTTTAGCCTCAGTTGGCTGGATCATTGGTTTAAAGAGCAATGTGATGCCAATAGTGTTGAAGGAACTTTCCTTCTCAACCTCTTCCCTCGTGTGAGGACTGGTGGCCCTCAGCTTAAATCACTACCAGTCGCTTCACTTCTCTCTATAATCAGGGAGAAGCCTCTATGGTCTGGTTAAACGATGGTGCCAACAACAACCCTGTGATATCAGGGATCCTGTCTTTACTTGAAGATCAGGCCCCAGTATCCCATTAATGTGCTCATTATCTCCCCATACCCCATGAGCTCACCGTCCAATACCATGTGAAATTCTGTACCCTGTGCTGATGGCCTGCAAGGTTCTACATTTTGACCCAGAATGTATGAAGATGTTAGGAGAAAATGAAGACTGCAATGCTGAGGATAGGAGTCGAGAGTGTGGTGCTGGAAAAGCACAGCAGGTCAGGCAGCATCCAAGGAGCACCAGAGTCGACATTTCTGGCATCATTCCTGATGAAGGGCTTATGCCTGAAAAGTCGATTCTCCTGCTCCTGGGATGCTGCCTGACCTGCTGTGCTTTTCCAGCACTACACTCTCGACTCTGTATGAAGACGTTGCCAAAATTAGCCAATATTAAACCTTTGATGACCTCACTTCTCGAAATGTTTCTCCTTGATACCATCCAAGTCCATGGCATGTAGCAATCTTAGCAATGTCACAGTTCGATGCAATTGGACGTTTCAACTTGCAAGCTAAGGTCCTGCAGGTGACACCCCTTTAAATTTAATCCAGTGGGTAGCTAACCCTCACAGATGAGATAAGCCCAGGCCTCTGTTGCCTTAATGGCTGATTTACCTAATCTGAGGTACGATGTCACAGCTAACTCCATTAGCTCTGAAGTGGGTGGTCAAGATCAAAATAGCGTCACTAAGATCGCTGGCCAGAATGAAGATGATTTGGTATTTCAGATGCCAGTTACCACCAGGAGGACAGGCCAGTATAAATGGCTGGATTTAGGGCTGTTGTGGTGTAGTGGTATTGTCCTTCCTTCTAAGCCAAGAGGTCTGGGGTCCTGAGGTGTATACCGACATCTCTGCACAGTTGAGTAGAAATATCTGCCAAATAGTAATGCAATTATTGTAAAAATGTCTAAGGCTCCTGTATCCCTACCTCAGAACCAGAAGTCCCACCTGCTCCAGAGGTATATCTCAGCATCCAAACTGACTGGAATTGACTGCAAATTGTGTAACTACCCTTACTCACATCAGTTCCTGGGGAAAAAAAATCTTACTTTTATTGAGAGATCTCGCTGAAGTTTCAGTCCTGAGTCCTATTTGCTTTTGGAGAGTCCTCCTAAATAGACGCTGTAGATTGTTGGGGTGGACTATTTAATTCGATGTTACTTGCTTTACATGTAGCCATCAGTGCCAATCCATTTCAACACAGTACAACTCCTTATGCAACTCAAAACAAAAGTAAAAATGTCAGCTGGGTTTGTTTACCAATTGGTGATTCCTATCAGAGGAGCTAATGACTGTGAGGACAGGACCAGGCTCCCACAGTTAAATAACTCACCATCTAGAGATACATAGATCACTTGATTGACGTAATGAAATGTCGTGTGGGCCTCTCACAGTAGACCTTCTCAAGGATGGAAAGATGAAAATTAGCTCGGCCAAAAAATTAAGGTAGGAGAAAGTGAGGACAGCAGATGCTGGAGATCAGAGTCAAGAATGTGTTGCTGGAAAAGCACAGCAGGTCAGGCACCATCCGAATGAGCTTATTCCTGATGAAGAGCTTATGCTCGAAACCTCAGTTCTCCTGCTACTTGGATGCTGCCTGACTGGCTGTGCTTTTCCAGCAACACACTCAGTGAGTTTTACAATTCTCCGCCGCAAACAGTGCAATATTGTGTCAATCACAGTCAATCTTTTATGATCCCCTCCGTCACAATCTAATATCCTCGAACAGTGTGAGTGAAATATCAGCATATCATTGGACAGCATCAGGGAAAATGGTGTAATTATAATTCTATTTCAAGCCTGTGATATAATTTCCGGTCTCCGTTGGCTTTATTAATTTTCACTGGGCCTCAGTGCCCTAGGCCAGAAAGCAGAGAAGTCGACCGGGCTGCTGAAGCACATGCACGTAACCATCAGCTACTGGCATGATTCGGTTCCATCGCAAAGTCCCACAGTTAAGCATCTATTGCTGAACCTGTCTCCGTCACAAACTTAAATTAGTACAAATCTAAAAATTCGGTTTCATCATTGATAAATAAGTGACTGAACTTATACATTATAAATCATATAAATTTTTAATGCCTGAGGATGCAGATGATTTATAATACATAACTCCTTGTCAAGATTCACGGGTTAATAAATAAGTTACAGGAACCATGTATTAAACATACCATTCATGTCTGCCTACCTGTGTTATGAATGATTTATGATACATAACTCAAGGCACTTGCTTATTGAGGTAAAATTGCTGTATGTGTGAAGTTTAATGGTGGTAATATATTAGTGTGGATAGGTGTGGAGTGGTTGCCAGTCCTCATGTGGAATGGCATTTTGTCATCTTTTAGTTAAAAGAAAGCTCTTCCCTGAGAAATCAGTCCAGAGATAGAGTGCATTTGCAGAGTTATAAATCTGTTTGTTTACTTAACAATAATGTGACCAGGGCATGCTTCATCTCAACGCTTATTCCCTGAACACTCTTATCTGATGTTGGGCATTGATCCTAAGTTGCAAAGGTTACTAAGTCCCTGGAATGCCGGATTGTCCCATAAAGTGCAAACACCACTTTGCTCAGATTAGATGTCACCCAGTGTATTGTGAAGTTATGTGCAGCAGGGGGGAGGTCAATTAGATCAATTGATGGAGATAGAAAGAGTGTGGTGCAGAGTAAAGCCAACAGCCCAGGTTCCATCCCTGTACTGACTGTGGTCCCTCTTGAAGATGCTGCTTCCTCACCTTTCCCCATGCTTGTGGACTGATTAACCTCAAGCTATACATGACCAGTTAGTCTCTCTCTAAAAGAGAGAGGAGCTCTATAATCTGCTGCGTAGAGCAGAGGGGTTTTCTCTCCACAGAGTTAGCCCATTTCATTCAGGGCAGCAGGAGAGGCCACACATTTGGCCTCAGCATCCTTGGGCCGAGGGACTTCTCATTGCTCCTGATAGACGGTGAACGGGAGGTTGGTGAGGATGTGATCAAGCTGACCTGTATCACCCCCTTGTGTTCCAACATCCCACTGACCATCACTGCCTGTCATCACACACGAGGAATGGCGGCTTTAGGGAGAAGCTACAAGGCAGTCAGAAGCCAGGGGATGGAGCCCAGCCACCCATAGCACTTTCGAAGGGAAGGAAAGGCCATTAAATATAACCCAATCTTAAAGTAACATTTTACCAGATTACGTTGCTGAGTTAATTATGTCGTAATTTCCATTCCCTGTGGCTGATTCAATTATATTGAAACAGGCTGCTATGTGCGGTTCAGATAATTGCATCTTAACACCTCTCTCATTAAATTTGCTTTGGCAGTCAGTAATAATGATGGGGAACAGAATAAGTAAATTATTCAGATTTTAAGTTTTTATTTTGACTATTCCCCAAGTCAGATTTATCTAAAATTCTGATCTGAATTTTTATTCGTATTCATATACAAATGATTGCTGCATAGATAAAGATTTTTAGCTTGTATCAGGCTCATTATGGAATCAATTACAGTGATTAGCTTTTACCAATTTCACTAAAGGTGAACCTTTGATTTGATCATTCATTTGATGATTGATTAAAAACAATCACTCATCTAAAGTATTAATCCAGTATAAAATGTGCAGTGATTTTTGGTCTCTCCCCACATTCTATCTGCTGGGTTTGTGTGCCCAATCTCAGAGAGTGTCCCCTGTACCACAGGTAAAATCAGCAACTTCCATCAAGTAGGTGAAGGTGCAGTAGTTTCCATTCACATACTTCATCTTCCAGTCAAACAAGTGGTGATAAAATTCAGGGCACAGAGGTGATTGATTTTGATAAGGTGAGCACAGAGTGGAAAAACCACTTCACTCTCAGGAGCCAAACAGCCTTCCCCCGCCTCTAGACCTGACCCGCCCCTTCCCACCCCCACTTTCCCTGTTCTCAACCCAGTTTTTCCCACCCACCCCAACCTACTCTCAATTTGCACCACTATCCTGGCCCCTTACCACCTTGAGCACTGGCACCTTATCTACCTGGCACCCTACACCCCCAGTTCCCCTGACCCAATGGTATCAGACACCCCAGGCCCCCTACTCCCTACCCACTTGGCACCTTACCCAACTGGCACTCTATTAATATGATAACCTACCATCCCTCTCTCCCCCCTTTTGCCAACCTAACCTCACACTTACTTTATGCTTTTCAAATTTATTCATGGGATGTGGGCATCGCTGACTGGGCCCAGCATTTATTGCCCATCCCTAGTTGCCCCTTGAGAAGGTGGTGGTGAGCTGCGTTGTTGAACTGCTGCAATCCATCTGCTGTGGGTTGACCCACAATGCAATTAAGGAGGGGAATTCTAGAATTCTGACCCAGTGGCAGTGAGGCAGTTCCTATTACTTACCATTTGACAGCATCCATGAAAGCAGCTGCCTGTGGTTCTGGGTCTTTTCAATTCCAGAATATGGCAGCAGACTGCTCTGAACTTGGGACATGTTATGCCTTACCCAACCACTCTGCATTACGAGGGAACCATCAGTGTGGAAGGACAGCTCCACATTTCTAAAGAAACCCTGATCAGAATCTCGTGTCAGAAATCCAGAGATTTCTGCCTTGTGCCATTCTTAGGAAAATCCAGCCCATTTATCCACCCTTAACGGAACTATTGCATCCACTTCTGGCTGCCTCACTTTCAGAAAGATTAGGAAAGATCTGCAGGAACAGTCTGGGGGTGAGGAACGTCCCGTCCAGCGAGAGATTGGAAGTGTTGAGACTGTTTTTCCTGGCAAAGAGAAGGTTAAGAGGAGTTTTGATAAACATTTTCAAAATCATGAAAGGTCACCTGGACAGCATTGACTGGGAAAAGCCACTCCCAACCGTGCCGGATCAGGAATGAGAGGCCAGTGGTTTGCAATCATTGGCCAAAGCAGCAATGGAGGCCTGAGGGAAACCTTCCTCACAAAGCATGCGTAGAAAGTGAGGACTGCAGATGCTGGAGATCAGAGTCGAGAGTGTGGTGCTGGAAAAGCACAGCAAGTCAGGCAGCATCCAAGGAGCAGGAGAATCGACGTTTCAGGCATAATTCCTTCATCAGGAGAAGGGTTTATGCCTGAAATGTCGATTCTCCTGCTCCTCGGATGCGGCCTGACCTGCTGTGCTTTTCCAGCATCTGCAGTGCACTGCCTGAGAGTGCATTGGAGATGGGATCAATCAAGGCTTTGTTGATTTTGGAAGGGTACACCTCATATGGACAGTCGACAACTTGCAGCAATTTTTGAATAGTGTGTTGAAAGCACCAGTAATAGAATCAAAGAATCCCGACAAGCAGACCATTCGGCCCATCGAATCCACATCAAACCGTCAAAGAACATCCCACCCAGACCCAACATGTCCTACCCTAACCCTGCATTTTCCATGGCTAATCCACCTAGCCAGTGCATCTCCAGATGCTACAGAGCAACTTAACACAGCCAATCTACCTAACCTGCACATCTTTGGACTGTGGGACCAAACCGGAGCACCCAAAGGAAACCCACACAGACTTGGGGAGAATGTGCAAACTTCACACAGACATTCACCCGTGGGTGGAATCAAACCAAGATCCCTGGTGCTGTGATGTAGCAGCGCTAACCACTGAGCCACTCAAGGTATGATACATCTGTAAATTAGGCAAAGGAAAGAAATATATGACCCATGGCAGATGAGAATATTTATCAATCACAAAGCCATTCTACAGAAGGGATAAGTAGAGGCAGGAGACCTCTACAGCTGTAAAATGACTTGTAGTCTTTGGGAGTGATCTTTAATAGTCTTTCTTATTCCCACGGATTGACATAGCAGAAGTCCTGGTCTTCTCCCAAGAGGATGGCGGCTTGTTCCTCTGGATCCTCTCACTTTTAACTGTCTCTCTCCACCATCCCTATTTATACCTTATTTAGGGTTAGCCATTTATTGTTGTCTAAATCCTCTCAGTCAATAATAGCAAGATAACCTTTGTCCACCTACCTGTCTCCATCTATAAGCTTGTTCTTGTTCCTTTCAAGAACAAAACATCTTATTTTTCAAAACCGTGTATTAATACTCGAGTTACGTGGTGCCCAATAAATCTTTGACATAAGTGATGGCCTTGGTGATTCTTCTAACCTTTCCTTTGTTTTCATATACTCCAGATCTGTTTCTATTTGGGGAAGGCTAGTTAATGCTGTAACACTCAGGTCACACAGAAAATACTAAATGTGAAAGGCTGAAAGAATCTCAGTTTTAAAGAGCACCCCAATTTCCAACAGCATTCACGTCGGAATCAGATTATTTTCTGAAGAATGGGCGGGTGTTATAGGAAGAGGATAGAGGAATAGTTGTAGACACCCTCCTCGTATGGAGAGTCGGGGAAGATATGACGGGCTGAATGGCCTCCTCCTTTGCTGAAACCATTTTATGATTCATAAGATTACTGCAACTTCAAGCCTCACCAAAACTCCCATTTCGTTCTCCTCAACTTCCATCCAAGGTCTGAGATTGCTTCAAGACTCCCTATCTCATCTGATTCAGTTTTGTTGCAGTGTCTTCTCTTTCACTCCTAGTGATTGTGATTAAAAGTGGACGATTCCACCCAAGAAATACCATGTGCAGCTAGAGGCAGTATCCTTGTGAAAGAACTTCCCATTGAAGATTAATAAATTGTCTCCTGGGGTGACAGGTTAACTTGTTCAAGGTTTATGGAAAGAGTAAGTTTGATCACTGAGCCATAATTAACAGGAGTGGATTGAACACAATTGACCCTAGTAAGTTGAGTTAGAGCAATGAGCAAAAACATGGATGTCACAGAAACAAAGAAGAAGTCAGGCAATCATTACAGTAGGACTGGGTGACATTACAGAAGTTTTTTTTTCTGAATTTGAAGTGTTTTAATAATAAGCTGAATTCTATCAGCATCTCTGTTTCTGAAGAAGATTGTATTTCATAAATATTAAACAAACATCAGCTCCCATTATCTCCAGTGCAGCTTTTAACATGATATTATGAGATTCATTCGTGAACTGCTATTAGCCCAGAAATATCTTCATCTCTACTTCTTATTAAATTCCTGCTTCACTGTCTTGAATAATCAGAATGTGTGGGATATCGCCTCCATAGCAGTGGCTGCTGTGCTAATTACATCATTGTGAAAGCTTCATAATTCACAAGCCATTGCAGACATCTGTAAGCAGGAGCTTTCTCCCCTCCAGTGAAATAAAAGGAGTTACTGTTCTAACCTCCAAATTAAAGGGAATGACTATCATCAAAATGTGCAAAACCAATAGAAATCTATTTTTCAGCTTTTTCAAATTAAACGTGGAACTTCATTCACTTATTCTGCAGATGAGGTCTTACAATGTGACTGTTTGTGGCATCCAGTTGCTTTTTAGTAAGCTCATGGGGTGTTCGGTATGGCTCCTGAAATTCAGATCTTGTACAACATAGCACTGCAAGGAAGAATCAATTTTTTAGATAATGTCCCCATTCTAACAAAAAGCGTTTGACTAGATTAGATTCCCTACAGTGTGGAAACAAACCCTTCGGCCCAACAAGTCCACACTGACCCTCCGAAGAGCAACCCACCCAGACCCATTCCACCCCTGCACCGAACACTACGGGCAATTTAGTCAATTCACCAAATCTGCACATTTTTGTGACTGTGGGAGGAAACCAGAGCACCTGGAGGGAACCCACACAGACACAGAGAGAATGTGCAAACTCCACACAGATAGTTGCCTGAGGCAGGAATTGAACCCAGATGCCTGGCGCTGTGAGGCAACAGTGCTAACCACTGAGCCACCGTGCCACCTGATCTTAACTCTGTATTCTTTCAGCCTGATTTGCTGAGCATTCACACAGTTTCTTGTTTTCACTTTTTTAAAAAAATTTCAAAAATATGCTTTATTCCTAAAAGATATCTTATGTATATACATAGCCACAAACACAGATCAGTTCTGTACAATAGCATATCAAGGAAACATATTTAATTCTATCCAAACAAGCCAAAGACCGTGCTTACATGCACTATACTATATTTACATGCATTTGAGGCACTAGAAGGGTTCAATAACTGAACAGACCCCTATCTAACTTCAACAGAAAAACCTCAGACTGTGACCTTTCCCAACTGTTTATGTTAGCCTGTGTCCTATCAACTCCATGAGATGAGCTTTAGTTTTGAATCTTGAGAATCTTCTAGTCTTTCTCCAGGGTCAGAGCAGTATTCCACCACTAAACACATCTTCCCCTCACTCCACCATCTGATCATTCCCTTTGGGACACCCTACTCCATTCTACGACCACCACCATCCTCCAGCCCCATGGCACCTTCCCAGGTAACCACAGAAAGTGCAACACCTGCACCTTCACCTCGTTCCTGCTTACCATCCAAGGGCCAAAACAATCTTCTCAGGTGAAGCAGCATTTTACCTGTACCTCCTCCAATCTTGTATATTGTATTCGCTGCACCCAGTGTGGCCTACTCTACATTGGAGAAACCAAATGCGGACTTGATGGCTGCTTTGTGGAACTCCTCTGGTCTATGCACAAGCAGGACCCCGAATTTCCCATTACCAGTCATCTTTATGCAACGTCCTGCTCACATGCCCACTTTTCTGTCCTCGGCATGCTGCAATGTTCCAATGAGTCCCAGCGTAAACTAGAGGAACAACATCCCATCTTCAGACGAGGCACTTTATGACCTTCTAGACTTATTATCGAGTTCAACACCTTCAGATTGTGAACCAACTCCTACTTCTTCCCTTTATTTTAGCTTTACTTGCTACGTTCTCTGTCACCATGTCCTCTCTACCAGGGAGAAGGCAATTCTGGATCTGGTATTGTGCAACAAACCAGAATTGATAGGGACCTCAAAGTGAAGGAGCCATTGGGAAGTAGTGACCATAATACAATAAGCTTCAATCTGCAATTTGAGAGGGAGAGGGTACAATCGGAAGTGACACTATATCTGTTGAATAAAGGGAACTGTGGAGCTATGAGGGAGGAGCTGGCCAAAGTTCAATGGTGCAATACCTTAGCAGGGATGACAGTGGAGAAACAATGGCAGATATTTGGCGGCACGGTGGCACAGTGGTTAGCACTGCTGCCTCACAGCGCCAGAGACCCGGGTTCAATTCCCACCTCAGGCGACTGACTGTGTGGAGTTTGCACGTTGTCTGCGTGGGTTTCCGCCGGGTGCTCCGGTTTCCTCCCACAGTCCAAAAATGTGCGGGGTCAGGTGAATTGGCCATGCTAAATTGTCCGTAGTGTTAGGCAGGGGGTAAATGTAGAGGTATGGGTGGGTTGCGGGTCGGTGTGGACTTGTTGGGCCGAAGGGCCTGTTTCCACACTGTAAGTAATCTAATCTAATATTTCTGTGTATAATGCAGAAGATGCAGGATCATTTCATTCCAAAAAGGAAGAAAGATCCTAGGAGGAGGCATGGGTGGGAAAAGTATAACATAGCAAAAATAAGTGGGAAAATGGAGGACTAGGAAGCTTTTAAAGAACAACAGAGGATTACTAATAAGGAAATACGCAGAGAAAAAAATGAGGTACGAAGGTAAACTGGCCAAAAATATAAAGGAGGATAGTAAAAGTTTTTTTAGGTATGTGAAAGGCAAAAAAATTGTTAAGACTAAATTGGGCCCTTGAAGACAGAAACAGGGGAATATAATACGGGGAACAAAGAAATGGCAGAAGAATTGAATTGGTACTTCAGATCTGTATTCACTGGGGAAGACACAAGCAATCTCCCTGAGGTAACAGTGGCTGAAGGAACTGAACTTAAAGGAATTTATATTTGCCAGGAATTGGTGTTGGAGAGACTGTTAGGTCTGAAGGTTGATAAGTCCCCGGGGCCTGATGGTCTACATCCCAGGGTACTGAAGGAGGTGGCTCGAGAAATTGTGGATGCGTTGGTAATTATTTTCCAGATTTCGATAGATTCAGGATCAGTTCCTGCAGATTGGAGGGTGGCTAATGTTGTACCACTTTTTAAGAAAGGTGGGAGAGAGAAAGCAGGAAATTGTAGACCAGTTAGTCTGACCTCAGTGGTGGGAAAGATGCTGGAGTCTATTATAAAGGATGAAATTATGACACATCTGGATAGCAGTAACAGGATAGGTCAGAGTCAGCATGGATTTATGAGGGGGAAATCGTGCATGACTAATTTTCTGGAATATTTTGAGGATGTAACTCAGAAGATGGACGAGGGAGATCCAATAGATGTAGTGTATCTGGACTTTCAGAAAGCTTTTGATAAAGTCCCACATAGGAGGTTAGTGAGCAAAATTAGGGCGCATGGTATTGGGGGCAAAGTACTAACTTGGATTGAAAGTTGGTTGGCTGACAGGAAACAAAGAGTAGTGATAAACCGCTCCATTTCAGAATGGCAGGCAGTGATCAGTGGGGTACCGCAGGGATCAATGCTGGGACCGCAGCTTTTTACAATACATATTAATGATATAGAAGATGGTATTAGTAATAACATTAGCAAATTTGCTGATGATACTAAGTTGGGTTGCAAGGTGAAATGTGAGGAGGACATAAGGAGATTACAGGGTGACCTGGACAGATTAGGTGAGTGGTCAGATGCATGGCAGATGCAGTTTAATGTGATAAATGTATGGTTATCCACTTTGGTGGCAAGAACAGGAAGGCAGATTACTACCTAAATGGAGGTAGGTAAAGGGGCAGTACAGAGAGATCTAGGTGCTCTTGTACATCAGTCAATGAAGGTAAGCATGCAGGTACAGCAGGTAGTGAAAAAGGCTAATAGCATGCTGGCCTTCATAACAAGAGGGATTGAGTATAGGAGCAAAGAGGTTCTTCTGCAGCTGTACAGGGGCCCTGGTGAGACCACACCTGGAGTATTGTGTGCAGTTCTGGTCTCCAAATTTGAGGAAAGACATTCTGGCTGTTGATGGAGTGCAGCGTAGATTCACAAGGTCATTTCCTGGAATGGAGGGACTACTTTACGCTAATAGACTGAAGCAACTGGGTTTGTATACCCTTGAGTTTAGAAGACCGAGAGGGGATCTGATTGAGATGTATAAGATTATTAAAGGATTGGACACTCTGGAGGCAGGAAACATGTTTCTGCTGATGGGTGAGTGCCGAACCAGAGGACACAGCTTAAAAATAAGGGGTAGACCATTTAGGACAGAGATGAGGAGAAACTTCTTCACCCAGAGAGTGGTGGCTGTGTGGAATGCTCTGCCCCAGAGTGCAGTGGAGGCCCAGTCTCTGGATTCATTTAAGAAAGGGTTGGATAGAGCTCTCAAGGATAGTGGAATCAAGGGTTATGGAGATAAGGCAGGAACAGGATACTGATTATGGATGATCAGCCATGATCATATTGAATGGTGGTGCAGGCTCGAAGGGCAGAATGGCCTACTCCTGCGCCTATTGTCTATTGTCTATTGCCAAATGGCCTGTTTCCACACTGCAGGGTTTCTATGATTCTAGACTTGAAACATTAGCTTGCCCTCTCTCCATGGATTCTGCCTGACCCACGGCGATCTGCAGCATTTGTTATTTACAGTTCAGATTCCATTACCTGTGGTAATTTGCTCCTTCTTCAGAACAGCCTCTGCAGGGTATCCATTCATTCTACAGCATTGTGTTCCTCCTGATGAGATTAGCCACTGTGCGGCGGATCACAGCACTCCCTCGAATCTTGTACTAGCTGTGCCAGGCCTGCGCATTCTGATGGGTTTGAATTCTGCTTGAAGGATCAAATTGCTCTGGCCTCTAGTTATTTCAACTATTTGTTTGTCCACACACAGGCTTAATTAATCCAACCAGTGAGCCTTACTTGTAAATAAACTGACATAATCAAACAGAAAACAACTAAATGAAGCAGACTGCTTTTTCCTTTCGGCAGATAATAGCAGGTCTACAGTGTGATATGGAATCCTGTCTTTACTGTTGAGGTGGTTCCAATAATAAAATGAAGGATGAGTGAGGAATCAGGAACGATATTTTCACAGCAGTTGCTCATTTAATGCATCATCTGAGAGTTACAGATGCCAAACACAATAAATGATACATAATAAATGAAAACATTCAACAAAATGCATCTTCCCATGGGTCTTGGTGTTGGCTCCATGATGCCATTCATTGATGAAGTGTTTGATAACCCAAACAGTACAGGAACATCCTAGTTGCAATCCATGCCTGTGTGTTGGACTCAATGCTTCTGGTTAAATGCTCCTACTCCTGGATTAATTCAGCCTGTGTGTGGACAAATAGTTGAAATAACTAGAGGCCAGAGCAATTTGATCCTTCAAGCAGAATTCAAACCCAACAGAATGCGCAGGACTGGCACATCTAGTACAAGATTCGAGGGAGTGCTGTGATCTGCCGCACAGTGGCTAATCTCATCAGGAGGAACACAAGACTGTAGAATGAATGGATACCCTGCAGAGGCTGTTCTGAAGGGGGAGTGAGGACACCATCAGGCACAATGGTGATGTTCCTCACTCCTGTCAAAGTTCACCATTGGGACATGCACCTGTGGAATGGAACAGCACACTGCCATGGATAATCACAGAGAAAACTGACATAAAGATTTGTAAAAACATATAATGCTGTCAAACAAAAAATGTGGGAGGTCTACAACAGGTCATTCAGCATCTGCAAAAGGTGAAAAGAAAACAGCAGGCATAACCCAAACTATTAACTGACCATCGAAACCAGCACACCCGACTGATTGCTGTGCTCTGATGCAGGATTTAAATCAGTCCATAATCTCGGCTGCAAAAACTGAAAGCTGAATCTTTCCATATCCAATGCCAGTGTCTTAAATACTTATTCCTAATATCTGGTTAATTGACTTTAAAATAAATAAGAGTTGAAAAGTGTGGTGCTGGAAAAGCACAACATGTCAGGCAGCATCCGAGGAGCAGGAGAGTTGATGTTTTAGGCATAAACCCTTCATTAGGGATATAAAAAAGTAACCATAGCAACCTCCACATATGCTGCCATTTCTTCTGATAAGTTGGCAGTGGGGTAAAGCTTCTGAGCCTTTGCTTTTTGTTTCTTTTTTTTCTCTCTTGTTTTTTCATTCTTTTATTTTAATTACCTCTTGTCAAAGAGCTTGGTCATGACAACGGTATCAGCAGTGGCAAGTAGTCCAGCAAAGTGGACTGCAGTAGGCCCAGCAACATGGTTTCAAGGACATCAGCATGGTCTTCAGTGGACCCAGCACGCCAACTCGAGTGGGCTCAGCAACATGGACTCAAGCAGGCTGAGCAGTGTAGTCTTGAGTGGGCCCAGCAGCGCAGACTGGAGTAGGCTCAGCAGGGTGGTTCTGAGTGGGACCAGCAGAATGGTCTTGAGTGGACTTGAATGGGCCCAGCAGTATGGACTGGAGTGGGCCCAGCAGCATGGACTGGAGTGGACCCGGCAACATGGTCTCGGGTGGGTCCAGCAGTGTGGTCTCATGGTGGTGGGGTCGGAGGCGAATTTTAGTTCCAGCAGCTTCTGCATCTTCGAGCCATCCTAGCGCTGACCCATGGCTGCTGCAGTGGTGGTGAGTTCGGGTTCCTGAGGGCATCCAACACAGACTCATGGAGGCAGCAGGAGAAGCTGGATTTGGGCCCAGTATGGGATGCTGAGCCATCAGCAGCAGCTGCAGGGGTGAGGTGGACCTGAAGCGGACTCATGGCGGGTGGTGGTGTCGGGTTCTGGCCAATGTGGCAGTAGTATCAATGGCATAGTGGCGAGAGCGTCAGTGGATGGCATCAAAAATGGTGTTGAAGAGTGAGTGACTTCTGTTGCCGGGGGCAGCGTGGCGAAGGGAGTCATGCCTTGCCACCAGGCCCATAGCGGAGCACTCAACAAGAGGGACTGTAAAGTTGGACACATTTTCTTTGTTTCTTCATTTTCCTGCCTTCCACTTCTCTGTTTTCTTTTTCTGTGTTTTAAGATGGCGCCGGAGACTGGCAACACCATGCGACACCTTTCACTGTATTTTGTAACAAACTGCATGTGACAATAAATAAAATCAGCAGTGTCCATAAAGCCTTTAGTATCATGAAACATCCCACGGTGCCTCTCAGCAATATTACTGGGTAAACTATGACATGGAGGGACAAAAGCAATGCTATGTCGGATGACTAAAATCTTGTCAAGGAGACAGGTTTGAAAGAGCATCTTGAGGGAAGAAAACCAGTTGGAGAGGTGGGGACGCTTATTGCAGAGTTCAGAGGGGCTGAGACACACTCACTGGTGATGCAGTAATGAAAATGGGAGTTGCTAAGAGTGGAGGCTTGAGTTTCACTGGCTTGTAGGTATACTACAGTTTGTGATAAAGTTGGCAGCATCCCAATACAATGGTGATAGATCAAGAGTCGAGACTAGCTCAATCCTGAGACTGGTTTACTTATTTATGTAGCCTTCATTAAGTCATTTAATGTCAGCCATCACCTTTGAGAAGTGGCTTTTCAGTCACTGGCCTCAGTAGTCTGAATCTTTTCTAACCAGTTGTCAGGTTAATCAATTGTTAAACCGAAGCCCTTTCTTTTCAGTCGTGGCGTGATATTTCGATCATTTCTGAGCGCATCATTCATTGAATCCAATTCTCATGCAGCCTTGCTGAGAGAGACATTCAGTGCAGGGATTTGTTTAACCTGTGCTACCCTCTGCATTATTTAACAGCCGGGCAACAAAAAGGAAACACCATTCAAATTCATTTTGTTCCCGTCTGTGAAATTAAATAAACATGAGTGCCTGAGGAAGAGGGTAGCGGCAAAGCACTTCCAGCCCTGACATGAGAGAGAGAGAGAGAGAAAATAAGCAGCCAACAAAATCACCTCAACACTCGTCAGGTTTTAAATGGAATCAGTCGCTAGTACCTACATCACGTTCTGTCTTACAACAGAAGAAATTTATGCCAAAACACCGCATATGAATGCACTGCATTTGATGAATTGGTAGCATAAGAAACTCTATTACACCCCATTGTATTTATAACTCAGACTACAATACAATGCAGAATATGCTAAATTTGCAGAATAAATACTACACCAGAGTAAATTTTATTACAGAATAAATTATCATAATGCAATGTGTTGCAGAGTATATTATGTAGCTGAATGTGGTACAAAGTGCTATATTACAAAATATAAATTGGTTTAACACATAACTAATTATATTATAAACTACCGTTAATTACTTAAAATTATATTAAATTAAAAGATTCAATAGACTGTGGTATAGTATGGCTCCCATTGAAACATCTTCCCTTGATATTCAATGGTATTATAGTGGCTGAATCCCTCAGCATCATGGTGATTACGATTGACCAGGTAAATACTACAAAAGCAGATCAGACACAGGAAATTCTAAGGTGAGTTACTTGCCTCCTGAGTCCCCATCATTGACAAGGCTCAAGTCAGGTGTGTAAGGGAATATTCTTGCTTGAATGGTTGTAGTTCTAACAGCATTCAAGATGCTTGACACCATTCAATACAAAGTAAATAGCTTGATCATCATCCCAGTCACCAGCATAAATGTTCACTATCTCCACGACCAGCACACCATGGTAAGCGGGGTGTATCATATACAAGAAACACTGCAGCAACTCACCAAGATTCCTTTGACAGCAACTTCCAGTCTATGTTCTCTGCCATCTGGAAGGACAAGATCAGTAGCAACATGGGAACACCAGTACCAGCAAGTTCTCCAAGTTTCACATGATCCTGCTGGTTGTTCACTGTCACTGGATCCAAACCCAGGCATGTTCTCCCGGACATCACTGAGGGTGTACCTGCACTAAAGTGACTGCAGTTCTTCAACTCAGCGCAGCCTTCCAAAGGGCAATTGAGGATGGGCAAGAAGTATTGGCCAAAGCCAATGACGCCTCCATATCCATAAAAGATCAAAAGGTTCAAGCTATAGCCAATTGTACAGGTTGTTCATGTGATTCCTTTGGGAAGTGATCGAAAACAAGACATTTTGATGTAAATTAGAGGTTATCTGTTATCTTGAAAATTTAAGTGGAATGGATTTTGTAAATTAGCACCTTTTAGGATAAGGGATAGCAAATTTAAAACATAAATAAGGAGAAAATACTTCTCTGTATCTGTGCAATTCACGTTTCCAGAGAGTGGTGGATGAATTGAATTGAATTGAATTGAAGTTATTGTCACGTGTACTGAGGTATAGTGAAAAGCTTTGTCTTGTGAGCAATACAGGTAGATCGCAGTGAAGTAATATAGATAGTAAATAATAGGTAAACAGCAGCAAAAACAAATGCACAGATACAAGCGAATGTTAGGCAGTTGTGAGTCCATTCAGAATTCTAACAACAGTAGGGTAGAAACTGTTTCAAAACTGGCTGATGCATGTCTTCAGGCTTCTGTACCTTCTCCCTGATGGTAGAGCGTGTAGAAAAACATTGGTGGGAGGATGGATCTTTGAGATGCCCGGACATTGAGTAAGTTTAAGTAGAAAATGGATCTTTAAGGAGTAATAGGGTGAAGGGATATGATTGACAAGCAGGAAAGAGGGGTTGAAGCTAAGATAAGATTGACCATGATCGTATTAAATGGCAGTGCAGGCTCGATAGGCTGAATGGCCTACTTCTGCTCCCAGTTCTTTCTTTCACAATCACTGAGGCACTTTGCAACCCTTTTAATATTTTATTTTGAGGCGTAGTCACTGTTAGAGGAATTGTGTTTGTAGGAATCATGGCAGCAATTAGTGAATGTTCAAAACTTCTACAAAACAGCAAAGAGACCATTGTTTCATGTTGCTGTACCACTGGCTTGTGGTTGGGCAGAGTGCTGCTACAGGTTTTCCTTTCTAGTTACTGTAGATCAACCTGCTCAAACACCTCAGTGCCAGGTGGGGCTTGAACCCAGATCTTCTGACCCGCACTACCACTGTGCCACCAGGCTCCCCCCATCCTCCTTTCTATACTATGTCTGAGGACCCATTGACTAGTTAGGCAAAGATGATCAGGAGCCAAAGATGACATAAGAGTCTCCACCAGGAACTCATGCTAAACTGCCTCTTCGCTGTCTAAAAGAGCGAACCTAACCTATTATTAGATTAGGTGGAACTTAGCCCAAGAGAGTGTTGCTAAGCAAAGAGACCAAGGGTGCAGGTGCATTGTTCCTTGAAAGTGGAGTTGCAGACAGACAGGGCAGTGAAGTAGGTGTTGGGCACACTTGCTTTCATTGGTCATTGAGTATAGGAGTTGGGAGGTCATGTTGGGGCTGTACTGGACATTGGTGAGGCCACTTTTAGAATACTACATACAATTCTGGTCTTCCTGCTATAGGAAAGGTGTTGTTAAACTTGAAAAGGTTCAGAAAAGGTTTCAAAGGAAGTTGCCAGGGTTGGAGGGTTTGAGCTATAGGGAGAAGCTGAATAGGCTGTGGCTGTTTTCTCTGGAGATCGGATGCTGAGGGGTGACCTTATAGAGGTTTATAAAATCATGAGGGGCATGGATAGGATGGTTAACTGATGTCTTTTTCATAGGGTCCAAAACTAAAGGGCATAGGTTTAGGGCGAGAGCAAAAAGAATTAAAAGGGACCTAAGGGGCAACATTTTCACACAGTGGGTTGTGCGCGTATGGAACGAATTGCCAGAGGAAGTGGTGGAGGCTGGTACATTTACAACAGTTAGAAGACTTCTAGATGGGTATATGAATAGGATTAGTTTAAGAGGGATATGGGCCAAATGCTGACAAATGAGACTAGTTCAGTTTGGGATGTGTGGTCAGTACAGGCAAGTTGCATCTATATGACTCTATTATTCAGTTTCAACATTACATCTTCAAGAACCTTATACAGTAATAATGGTGAGGTTCCCTGTTTCTTGTGATGTGGGTTGAAAGATATAGATTGGCTGGAATACAGGGAATAAATCTCTGCTCTTCTTCAGAATAGTGCCATATGATCTTTTCCACTCACTTGAGAGAGCAGGTGGGACATTGATCTCATCCAGATGACTGCACCTCTGACTGTGCTCCATTAGGTAGTCTTTGGCTGGTCTTTGAATCTTGGAGTGCCAAACTTGGAATCTTGTAACTCAGAAATGAGGCGTAGACCACAAAACCACAACTGACAAAACCATAAGTCAAGTCATTTGGGCGGCACGGTGGCACAGTGGTTAGCACTGCTGCCTCACAGCGCCTGTAGACCTGGGTTCAATTCCCGACTCAGGCGACTGACTGTGTGGAGTTTGCACGTTCTCCCCGTGTCTGCGTGGGTTTCCTCCGGGTGCTCCGGTTTCCTCCCACAGTCCAAAAGATGTGCGGGTCAGGTGAATTGGCCAAGCTAATTGCCCGTAGTGATAGGTAAGGGGTAAATGTAGGGGCATGGGTGGGTTGCGCTTCGGCGGGTCGGTGTGGACTTGTTGGGCCGAAGGGCCTGTTTCCACACTGTAAGTCTAAGTCTAAGTCATTCAGTTCAAACCCAGGATGCCCCATTTACAAGGGAATGGCTCGTGCCTTGCGTCTGACACAGAGCACTGGGCAATGGGAATACATATTGCAGAATCAAGTGTCTTATTAGGTTTCTGGAGGAACTGACTTTAGTTACTATAGCCTACCCCCTCTACTGGGAAGCATGCCACCCATTTTAGACCAGGCCTGATTTTGCTTTCACGCTATCATTGGTTATATCCCGATTGGGCGATTGATGTTGAGGTGAATGTCGAGGTTCAACATTGCGGACCACTGATGGAAAACCTATTCAGACAATGGTGCAGAATCAAAGTTTGATGCAACACAGAAGGCACATCGCGCCTGTCATTGGCTCTTCAAAAGAATTATCCAATTCATCCCACTCCCCTGCACTTTCCACATGGCCCTGCTAATGGTTTCCTTTATTTCTCCAATCCACTTTTGCAAGTTAACTATTCTTCCACCTTCTGACACTTTCCAGAAGGTTTGCATTCTAAACAACTCCATAGAATAGAATCTGGGTATGTTTGCAGCAAAAAACAAGGCCATTCTGCCCCTCCATATGCATGCTATATCTTTGGAAGACCATTTACCTAATGCTGCTCCCTAATCTTTCCCCATCGCCCTGTATATACATTCACCCTATCAAATTCTATTTTAAAGTGAACAGTTAAATCTGCCTCCACCACACTCTCAAACAATGCATTCCAGATCCTAATCAAAGGCTGCACAAAAGGTTTTTTTTTCTCTCATATTGTCAAACCAGGGTTTGATCCAGGTTAATCATGACTTCCTTATTTGATTTTACAGTTTAGAAAGCTCAGGACCCTGACTACTTTATTAACCCCCTTTCCAACCTGCCCTGCCAACTTAAATGATTTGTCAGATTATACACTCAGTTATAGAGTCAGAGAGTCATAGAGATGTACAGCTCAAGGGAAACAAACCCTTTGGTCTAATTTGTCCGTGTTGGCCAGATGTCCGAACGTAATCCAGTCCCATTTGCAGGCATTTGCACCACATTCCTCTAAACCCTTCCTATTTATATATTTATCTAGATGTCTTTTAAATGTTGCAATTGAACCCTCTACTGCTTCCTCTAGCGCCTTATTCCATTTTATAAACCTCTATAAGGTCACCACATTTCAAGAAAAATAGCCCCAACCTATTCAGCCTCTCCCTTTTGTTCAAAATTTCCAACATCAGCAACATCCTTGTAGCTCTTTTTTGAACCCTTTCCACTTTTCACAACACCTTTTCTATAGCAGGGCAACCAGAATTGCACGCAGTTTTCCAAAAGTGGCCTCACCAATATCCTGTACAGCCGCAACATCCCAACTCTTATACTCAATCCACTGACCAATGAAGGCAAGCATACCAAATGCCTTCTTCACCACCCTGTCTACTTGTGACTCCACTTTCAAGGAACTATGAGCCTGCACCCTTAGGTCTCTTTGTTTGGCAACACTCCCATTAACTTCCATTGTCCCTACTATTAATGGTATAAACCTTACCGTGGTTTGCCTTACAAAAATACAACACCTCACATTTACCTAAATTAAACTCCGTCTGCCTCTCCTTGGCCCATTGGCCTGTATCCCTAATTCACTTTTCGTAGTTAACATAAAGTAATGTCCTCTGTCAAGACAGAAATCATGGGCTCCAGTGGTGCTCCAAGCCTGGACCTCAGGGCCATCCCCACACCAATGACAGGGGGTCCCTCGGGCCACATCCCCCAGATATTGGGCTTTGATGTACTTCTTGTCCCAAATTTTATCTCTGGTCACCAACACCTTGGCCATTGAAAACAGTTTCTCCTTTCTTACTTCAATAAAACTCTCATGATCTTGAACATTGTATTACATTTTCTCTTAACCTCATCCATTTTAAGTAAACTTGAAAGGAATGGTACCAAACCTGAGCCACAAAAGCACAAAACTAATATCAGTGACAGGAAATATCTGTGGGAAGTGTGACACTTATATGAAATTTCTTATGCATAAGCCATTTTAATATATTAAAGATTGTCAGATAAAACATAAATAATGTATTATATGTAATTCCTACATGACAACAGTGACAACACTACCAATGTATTTTCTTGGTTTTAAAGCACTGTGGGGTGTCCTGGGGTCATCATCGTTGTAATTGTAATTGAAATGATCAAAAAGACAAATACATTAATTTGTATCAGTCGTGTTCCACAATTGGAGGAATATTTAAATTTAAAGTAGCCAGCTGGTTGCCCATCACCTCCACTATTCATCTGCTTAAGGATGTGCAATGTCATTGCGAATGCCAAGAAATATCTTTAAAAGATTAATTTTAATGTTCATCTTTCCTTCTTCACAAAGTATCTTTGCAAGCTGTGCTCTCAGTTGAGTAAAAGGTTTCTGCTTAACTGCATGGCCCAGAAATTGTGCTCAGGTTAACAGTGAGGTAAGGAGGGCTTGCTCCTTAGCAAACGCCATAGCAAATTTGGGCACAGGTAGACGTTGAAGTCAATGTGAGATTCAAAGGGTTGCTCGCGAAGCAGGAAAGTCGACATTTTGAGCATAAGTCCTGATAGCTTATGCACGAAACTTCAGCTCTCCTACTCCTTGATGCTGCCTGACCAGCTGAGCTTTTCCAGCACCACACTTTTAGAATTAGATTAGCCTTGTTTATCATGTGCACTCAAATGAGTGCAGTGTAAAGTTTGTAATGTTGCCTCTCGGCACCATCTTAGGTACAGAGACACTTCAAGGGTTGTTGCAGAATTCAAGTAATGGAGAAAAAATAGACTAGCACAGGACTACAGAGTTTAAAAGTCCAGAATGAGAATAAAAAGTGTTTTTGAAGTACTCAAGTTATAGTCCTTTTCTATTGAGTCTGTGCCCGTCTGGCCTCAGAACACAAGGCCTCCCCTCTGTCCCAGACTCGGACACCCCCGGCCAGCCCATATTCGCTGTGCTCCTGCTCTGGCTGAAACTCGCTTTGCTTCCCACTCCAGGACTCGGCCCACACTCCTTCTGCTCCTTACTCTGGGCTCTGGTGCGACTCGCTGTGCTCCCCGCTCTGGGACTCAGCTCATGCTCCCTCCGCTTCCTGCTCCAGGACTCATCTCCCTTCATCTTGCCTCCAAGATGTGTGTATTTTCTGCCAGACTGGCCCTGCATTGGGAAAATTAAATACCACCCAAGTATTTTCTGTTATAATTTGCACTTGCGTGTTCAGCCCTTTTGCTATTCATTCCGTACTCCTTCAATCCGAATTGTTTCAGGGACACAGTTGTTTGCCCTATTCACTAGGGTCCCAGGCATCCTGTCAAGGATATTCCTTCATTTGCACCTCCCATGTGCTTCAACTTATAGCATGTAATGACATGGAGATTAAACAGGGAAGGGCAAGTTTAACTAATAATAAGTCATGTTGGTTGAACAGTTACAGGATATTTTGAACCAGTATGCTTAAAACTTGAAACTTTTATTCAAAGCCTCCCACAAATCTGGAATATTAGAAGAGTGCCTGCTGTCATTATTTTGTGATTTACTTTTTGGATTGTCGGGTTCTGTGGTGAGCATAAATAGACAAATAATATACTGAACCACATAAAAATTGCAAGCTTCAATACCAAAAATATTTTTGTCACATATATAAAATTTTGTCTTTAATAATTAAGCAAGCCCCTAAATAGAAGAACCAACATTATGTTACCAAAAGAAAATATTTGACAGGAGATTTTCTTTTGCACAGTGATCTGGAACTCACTGTCAGAAAGGATGATAGAAGCATTTTCAGCAGTAAGTTTCAAAGAGGAATTCGTCGAATATTAGAGAAGAATTAATTCAAAGGGCAGTAATGAAAGAGGGTAACATCGGTGGAAAGGTGCTGGTTTGGGTGTGATAGGCTAAAGGGCTTCTTTCTATGCAATCTCATTCAATGTTGTCATAGTTTATCACATCTCTATGTTACTTTAATTGTTTATAAAAATAGTCCCTTCGGTCTTGTCTACGATAATCCATTGCTATACAGGAATACAGGTCTCTTTCTTCAAGTACTGATGTGATTATGGTTTCTATATGTTAGACTACATAATGTGTACCATTAAGGCAGCGTCCTTGTTGAGTCAGATATCTGAAAGTTTACTATGAACATTATTGTGGCTTCTCAGGCTTATATATACAACCTGGTTATATTCTTAACTCACATTACTACTATGTTACATAGGTACTCACTGAGCAGTAACAATATGAAGGTGACCTCTTATTTGATATCTCACACGTCATGTTGTCATGATGACATCCAGTTGGTTTATAAGTACAGTGTCTTCCTGATGCATATGCAATGAATTATAGATACCATGCTCTTAATGGTGTTGGTTATCATGGACTTCCATTGGATTTATCATGGTCCATGGTTGTCCTCGGAAAGTGGCTTGCCATTGCCTTCTGCGATATGACTGACCACGAACCTCACACACTGCTACCACTTGGCATCAGGCATATTGGAAGGTTTTTCAGGCTGATATAACCTGTTTGGCCATATTATGAACACAGTTCCCAAAACAATCAAGTCCTGGAGTGTTCTTGAATCCAGAATGCTACCCACTGTGCCACAAGACATCTCAAAAAGTGGCTGATAATTGGTAAGTGCTGGCATGCTTAACAAAGAGTCTCAGAGTGCCTGACAAAATCATTCTGCAATTAATAGGTGTAAATGCATGTGGGAAGAGTCTCTCAGGTGATTCATTGAAATCTAGCTCTTAGCTTCTCAGGTAGGCCAAATTAAGACTATTTGTTCGAAGCAAGAAAAATGACTTTACATAAGCGATTAATTTCGCAACATTTCAACTTTTCATGCTTGTGTTATGCGACAAATCTTATTTTTATTGAAGTGAGGACGAATTCAAATCATAAACATCTCCAGCATTTTCAATGCAGATTCTTGATTTTGTCTTAAATTGTTATGAGGAGCCTTTTTACCACCTATTCATCAACGCTATGTTGTTTTTATGTGTAGTCTTTCTGGAGGAGTCTAAACACTGCTTTTGAGTGGTACATACCTGACAGTTCAGTTGGGATCTATCACAGATTTGTAAATGTAATTTTCAAATCATTAACTGCAAGTATGCCATGATATCTGCACACTAGTAATGGTACTTGAGATGTGGCGACACATGCCAGATGCAAGCTTTTGTGTGCATTCCGTGAATATAATGATGTAAATTGTTTCACAGGAATGGCTCCGACAAATTCATCCCATTTAGGTCTACTTAAGTTCGACCATCCAGAATCCCAGGCTTGTTGTATTCCAATTGCAATAATTCACTGATCCATATCCTTTCCACTGTGTTGAAGAAAGCGGTATTCCTGGCAGATTTCAGTGAACTTATGGAGCCGTGAATTGCTTGTTCCAAGTTCTACAGCAATATCTATATAAAAGTAGAGCATCCAGCATCTTCTGGAATAGCTTTCATCAAGTCAAATGACCTACCTGTGTGAGACATGGCCATTTGTATTTTTTTCCCTCTGCAGTAAAATCATTGACAGGAAGGCGTTCACTGCTTCCCGAACAGCTTTGCTGACTTTAACTGTTGACACAACTTTGGACCGAATCTGGGTCCAAATTTAGCATGGCCAATCCACCTAACCTGCACATCTTTGGACTTTGGGAGGAAACTGGAGCTCCCAGAGGAATCCCCTTGCAGACACAAGAATGTGCAAAGTCCACACAGACAGTCCCCGAGGCTAAAATCAAACCTGGGTCCCTGCGGCTAGGATGCAGCCATGCAAACCACTGAGCCACTGTGTCCCAGAAATAAATTAAACCAGTTCTGGATGTAGGTTTGCTCGCTGAGCTGGAAGGTTCGTTTTCAGATGTTTCGTCACCATACTAAGTAACTTCTTCAGTGAGCCTCTGAATGAAGCACCGGTGGTGTAGCCCACTTTCTATTTATATGTCTGAGTTTCCTAGGGTTGGTAATTTCATTTCCTGTGGTGATATCATTTGCTATTGGTGATGTAATTTCCTGTTCTTTTTCTTGTGAGTGGTAAATGGGATCCAAGTAATGTGTTTGCTGATAGAGTTCCAGTTGGAATGCCATGCTTCTAGGAATTCTGGCGTATGTCTCTGTTTGGCTTGTCCTAGGATGGATGTGGTGTCCCAGTCAAGGTGGCGTCCTTCCTCATCCATATGTAAGGTTACTAGTGAGAGTGGGTCATGTCGTTTTGTGGCTAATTGATGTTCGTGTATCCTGGTGGCTTGTTTGTCCAATGTAGTGTTTGTTGCAGTTCTGGCAAGATATTTTGTAAATGACATTAGTTTTGCTTTTTGTCTGTATAGGGTCTTTCACGTTCGTTAGGTGCTGTTTTAGTATGTTGGTGGGTTTGTGGGCTACCATGATGCCAAGGGATCTGGGTAGTCTGGCAGTCATTTCCGAGATGCCTTTGATGTGGGGGAAAGTGACTAGGGTTTCTGGAGATGTTTTTTTCCACTTGTTTGGGTTTGTTGCTCAGAGATTGGTGGACTGTGTTCATTGGGTACCCGTGTTTTTGAGAATACTGTATAGGTGATTTTCCTCTGCTCTGCGTACCTTCTCAGTGCGGCAGTATGTGGTGACTCAGTGAAATAATGTTCTAATGCAGCTTCGTTTGTGGATTTTGGGATAATTGCTTCTGTAGTTCAATATTCTCTCATTAGTATCCTTACATAAGGATGAGGAAGGACATCACTTCGACAGGGACAACATATCCATCCTAGGACAAGCAAAATGAGAATTTCTAGAATAATGGCCTTCCAACCAGAACTCTATCTACAAACACATTGACTTAGATCCCATTTCACATCCCAGAGAAAAAGAACAGGAAATGACATCACCATAGGAAATGACATCACCACAGAAAATGACACCACCAACCCTAGGAAACTCAACCACATAAATAGAAAGTGGGCTACACCACCAGTGCTTCATTCGAAGGCTCACTGAAGATACTACACGCTGGTGACGAAACGTCTGAAAACAAACCTTCTAGCTCAGTTAGCAAACCTACTTCCAGAACCTCAACCTGAGCTACAAATCTTCTCAAGACTTACTAAATTGAGCCAGCGATAATCGACAGAGTAAAAATAACTGACAAAATGAGCTGCTGATCATCTGTGCATTCAGATGTTGGTTGTCATCTCTTCATGATTATAATGTCATTTGAAACCATCATTTGAGGCCAAAGCCCATTCACAAGACCTTTTATGGGGTTAGAGTCAGCAGAATCTCTCACATTGCAACCCGACATGCAAGGTCAATGTTTTACACATTACACCACTCCATCACCTCCAGCTTTCGTGATTTAAATCACAGATCAGCCATGGTTGAACTAAACGATGGAACAGACTGGAGGGGCTAAATAATCTCCTGATCTTCTAATATTTTCATGAACTGAGGTTAATTGGTTTGATATCAGGAGAGGGTTTCACTGAGGTAGTTGGATTGGATTATACTCCCCTCAAGCATTTTTATAACTCTCATTTTCTCTTTGCCAGCACCTTTTTTTTTGTCTACTATTTTTGTTGAATGATTATCTGTAACATTTAATGTGCCACTACACGTTGGTGACCTGCCTTTTCATCTCTAAACAGTATGCATGAACTGAAGGCTGGAGAAAGTCTCTGACAATGAGAAACTGCCCTTGATGCATATTTGTTTTAATTACTTCAATTTTACAGTTAGTTCAGGGAACATATTCTCATGAATATTACTGCTTCCTTATAGTCTCTGTTCAATTTCTGACCTTGCCAACTTCAGAAAACACTAAGGATGAACACAACAGGATAACAATCTAATCCGAGATGTCTGAATATGTCACCTAAGGGAGACAAACAAATTGATTCCATGAAGATAAGAAAACACATTCCTGCCTTGTTTGGTGAAATATCTTAATGGAATCTGCTTATTGTAAAATTTTAGATGTGTCCATGAGATTTCTGTATCTGCTGTGTTTACTGGCTCAGTCTGTATCCACTGTCTCACTCACTCCCAGCCTGTCTCTGCTAAATCACACACCCCAGTCTGTGTATGCTGAATCACTCACTCCCAGTCTATCTCTGCTAAATCACTCACCCCAATCTGTGTATGCTGAATCACTCACTCCCAGTCTATCCCTGCTGAATCACTCACTCCCAGTCTGTGTATGCTGAATCACTCACTCCCAGTCTATCTCTGCTGAATCACTCACTCCAGTCTGTGTATGCTGAATCACTCACTCCCAGTCTGTATCTGCTGAATCACTCACTCCCAGTCTGTATTTGCTGAATCATTCATTCCCTGTCCATATCTGCTGAATCATTCACTCCCTATCCGTATTTGCTGAATCACTCACTCCCAGTCTGTATCTGCTGAATCACTCACTCCCTGTCGAGCTAGCTGGGCCATTCACTCCCTGTCTCTATCTACTGGGTCATTCTCTCAGGGTCCATTTTTGCTGAATCTCTCACTCCCTATCTGTATTATTTTGGACTCATTCCCTGTCTATAACAAAAACAGAATCTTTGGAAAAGCTCAGCAGACATGGCAACATCTGTGAAGAGAAATCAAAGTGACCTTTCCTCAGATCTACCTATATCTACTGGGTCAGGATGCTGCCTGAACTGCTGTGCTTTTCCAGCACCACTCTAATCCCCCCTACTGAGTCACTCATGCCCAGTCTTTATCAACTAGTCACTCACTCTCAGTCTGTATCTGCTGAGTTATTCATTCCCTTTCTGTACCTATTGGGTCCTTTACTCTCTCTATATATCTACTGTGTCATTTACTCCCAGTCTACTTCTGCTGAATCACTCACTTTCAGTCTCTAGCTGCTCAATCACTTTCTTCCAGAATGTATCTGCTTGATCATTAGCTCCTATTCTCTATCTGCTTGGTTTTTCTTGTGGTATTTCTCCAGATGACCATGACTGGCACCTTATAGAATTTGCCACCTCACCTATTTTGCCCTACTAGGTAAGGGCTGGTTGAGGTAGCTATCTGCCATTGATCTTACTTGGTTTATGCTTTATATTGGGCTGATCTAGTGATTAGTGATGGAGGATATGCCCCACAAAAGAGGTTCCATTTTAGATTACAAGAGGACTTCTTGCCTGTTCACAATACATGCATTTGGTTAGGCATAAATATTAGAACATTTGGGAATTGCTAGAGATATATCTTCTTCCTCTGAAGGCTACAGTAGAACTCTTTGTCACAGGACACAGACTGTGTGACATCAGTAGAATGGGTGGAACCAATGTAACATGAACTTTGACCTGTTCAGAACCACTACCTTCCATAACACTCTCTAGTCTGTATCTGCTGGTCCCTCCCGTTAGTCTGCACAGTCGATAACACCAAGTCTGTATCTGCTCAGGCCACTCTCCACTAATCTGTAATTTAGGATTCCGGGTAATCCAAAATGGAGGATGGGAAAAATTTCTGGCTGAAACAGGCTGCTCCTTTTTTGAGGTATTTTAGGTGTTGGATGTGATTTCCTTGAATTCCAGGAGCAGCAATTGCTATTTTATATGCTGTTGCATTGTTTTGGAACTTTGGACAAAAAAAAAGTCAAAACAACAACAGTTTTAAAAAGGGAGAGGGACAGACAAAGGCAGCACATGGTCAACGCAGGAGAGAGAGAGAGAAAGAAATCCACACTGCTAACTGACACAGCAGTGAAACTGCACAATTACTGCCTTTGCTGTTTGAATTCATGTATCATTGGACATTGGAGTGTGTCTGGGAAAACTTTATGAACAGCGAAATTCTCAACTGATCTTGGAGGAACCTGTTTGGGAGAGGTCACAGCACAGAAACAGATAAGTGAATAGTTTTAAGTATAGCTTTGTTGTAAATCTACAATAATAAGCAGTGTGGGTTCTTTCTTGATCATATGTTTTATTCAGATATGTCTGTTAAGTCATAAGTATTAAGCTAGCCTGGAGTAGTGTTTTGTAGAGGAATAAGACAGTGCTATTTTCTGGTCGTGTTGATTGGAAGAAGCAAATATGGCCTTTAGTAGAGTGATATGCTCTTCTTGTTGGATATGTGAGTTTAGGGAGAGTTAATGTGTTACTGAGGATTATATCCGTAATAAAGGTTATTGGTTGTGAATCCTATCAGATTGAATAGGTCGGTTGGAGAGACAGTTAGAAGCAATGAGGAATTTACAAGAGCAAGGGGGTGAGATGGATGGCAGTTATAGGAAGGGAGAAAAGCTGCAGATACAGTCACATAGTTGGGTTAACTCCAGGAAAGGTAAGAGAGGTAGGCAGCTAGTGCAGGAGTTTTCTGTGGCTATCCCCATTTCAAACAAGTATGCTGTTTTTGAAAATATAGGGGGTGATGGAATCTCAGGGGAATAAGCACAAACAGCCAAGTTTCTGGTACCGAGAAAGGTCTAATGAAATGAGGGGTACATCGGGTTCTAGGAGATCATTTGTGTTAGGGGACTCTCTAGGCCAAGTTATAGAAGGACATTTCTGTCCAGTAGTGAAAAATCAGAATGGTGTGTTGCTTCCCTGGTGCCAGGATCAAGGATGACTCAGAGAGGGTGCAGAATGTTCTCAGTGGGGAGAGAGGCCATTGTTCATGTTAGAACCAATTACATAAGAAGGGAAAAAGTTGAGATTCTGAAGGGAGAATATAGAAACTAAGGCAGGATTTTAAAAAGGAGGTCCTCAAGGGTAGTGATATCTGGATTTCTCCAGGACCTATGAGCTAATGAGGGTAGGAATAGGAGAACAGAGTAGATGAAAGTGTCGCTGAGGAGCTGATGTATGGGAGAAGGATTCACATTTTTGGATCATTAGAATCTCTTCTGGAGTAGACGTGAACTATACAAGAAGGACAGATTGGACATGAATTGGAAGGGGACTAATATATTGGCAGGGAGATTTGCTAGAGCTGGTTGGGAGGAGTTAAACTAGTAGGGTGGGATGGGTGTGGTGGGACCTAAGGAAATAGTAAGGAAAGAGATCAATCTGAGACTGGTACAGTTGAGAACAAAGGCGAGCCAAACAGTCAGGGCAGGCAGGGACAAAGCAGAGAACAAGGTAGGACTGATAAATTAAACTTCATTTATTTCAAGAGGCATAACAGAGAAAGCAGGTGAACTCAGGGCATGGTTGTGAACATTGGTCTGGGATATCATAGCAATTTCAGAAACATGGCTCAGGGATGGACAGGACTTAATGTTCCAGGATACAAATGCTACAGGAAGAACAGAAAGGGAGGCAAGAGAGGAGGGGGAGCAGGGTTTTGATAAGGCATAGCATTACAGCTGTACTGAGGGAGGATATTCCTGGGAATATGTCCAGGGAAGTTATTTGGGTGAAACTGAGAAATAGGAAAGGGATGATCCCCTTATTGGGATTGTATTATAGACCTCCTAATAGTCTGCGGGAATTTGAGAAACAAATTTGTTAGGGGATCTCAGCTATCTGTAAGAATAATACCGTAGTTATGGTACAGGATTTAAACTTTCCAAACATAGACCGGGACTGCCATAGTGTTAAGGGTTTAGATGGAGAGGAATTTGTTAAGAGTGTACAAGAAAATGTTCTAATTCAGTATGTGGGTGCACCTGCCAGAGAAGGTGCAAAACTTGACCAACTCTTGGGAAATAAGGCAGGGCAGGTGACTGAGGTGTCAGTGGGGAGCACTTTGGGGTCAGCGACCATTATTCTATTTGTTTTAAAGCAGTGATTGTAAGAGATATAACAGAACTAAGAGTCAAAGTTGTAAATTGGAGAAAGGCTGATTTTAAT
This sequence comes from Hemiscyllium ocellatum, assembly GCF_020745735.1. NCBI lineage: Eukaryota > Metazoa > Chordata > Chondrichthyes > Orectolobiformes > Hemiscylliidae > Hemiscyllium > Hemiscyllium ocellatum. Next base: position 14,447,155 of record NC_083439.1, read on the forward strand.
GGTTTTAGGCAAGAACGTTCAAAAGCTGATTAGGAGCAGATGTTTGCAGGTAAAGGTACGGCTGGACAATGGGAAGCCTTCAGAAATGAGATAAACAGTATATTCCTGTCAGGGTGAAAGGAAGGCTGGTAGATGTAGGGAATGTTGGATGACTGGAGAAATTGAAGGTTTGATGAATAAAAAGAAGGAAACATATGTAAGGTATTGCCAGGCTGGATCAAGTGAATCCTTAGAAGAGTATAGAGGCAGTAGGAGTATACTTAAGCGAGAAATCAGGAGGGCAAAAAGAGGACATGAGATAGCTTTGGCAAATGGGGTTAAGGAGAATCCAGAGGGTTTTTACAAATGCATTAATGTCAAAAGGGTAACTAGAGAGAGAATAGGGCCACTCAAAGATCAGCAAGGCAGCATTTGTGTGGAGCCGCAGGAGGTGGGGGAGATACTAAATGAATATTTTGCATCAATGTTTACTGTGGAGAAAGGTATGGAAGACATAGAATGTAGGGGAATTGATGGTGACATCTTGAAAAATGTCCATATTGCAGAGGAGGAAGTGTTGGATGTCTTGAAATGCATAACGGTCGATAAGTCCCCATGATCTGATCAGGTGTATCATAGAACTTTGTGGGAAGCTAGGGAAGTGATTGCTGGGCCCCTTGCTGAGATATTTGTATCATCGATAGTCACAGGTGAGATGCCAGAAGACTGGAGGTTGGCTAACGTGGTGCCACTGTTTAAGAAGGGTGGTAAGGACAAGCCAGGCAACTATAGACCGGTGAGCCAGTCTTCAGTGATAGGCAAGTTGTTGGAGGGAATCCTGAGGGACAGCATGTACATGTATTTGGAAAGGCAAAGACCGATTAAGGATAGTCAACATGGTTTTGTGTCTGGGAAATCATGTCTCACAAACTTGATTGAGTTTTTTGAAGAAGTAACAAAGAGGATTGATGAGAGCAGAGCAGTGGATGTGATCTACATGGACGTTCAACATGGTTCCCCATGGGAGACCGGTTAGTAAGGTTGGATCTCATGGAATATAGGAAGAACTAGTATACAGAATTTGCTCAAAGGTAGAGGACTGAGAGTGGTGGTGGACGGTTGCTTTTCAGACTGGAGGCCTGTGATCAGTGGAGTGCCACAATGATCGGTGCTGGGTCCACTACTTTTCATCTTAAATGTTTTGAATCTGAAAATCAGAGGTATACTTAGTAAGTTTGCAGAACAAACCAAAATTGAAGGTGTAGTGGACAGTGAAGAAGATTATCTCAGATTACAACGGGATCTTGATCAGATGGGCAATGGGCTGAGAAGTGGCAGATGGAGTTTAATTTAGATAAATGCGACATGTTGCATTTTGGGAAAGCAAATCTTAGTAGGACTTATACACTTAATGGTAAGGTCCTAGGGAGTGTTGCTGAACAAAGAGACCTTGGAGTGCAGGTTCATAGCTCCTTGAAAGTAGTGGCACAGGTAGATAGGATAGTGAAGAAGGCATTTGATATACTTTATCAATATTCTGACTTTACTGGTCAGAGTATTGAGTACAGGAGTTGGGAGGTCATGTTACGGCTAGGCCACTGTTGGAATATTGTGCGCAATTCTGGTCTCCTTCCTATCGGAAGGATCTTGTGAAACTTGAAAGGCTTCAGAAAAGATTTACAAGGATGTTGCCAGGGTTGGAGGATTTGAGCTATAGGGAGAGGTTGAATAGGCTGGGGCTGTTTTTCCTGGACTATCGAAGGCTGAGGGGTGACCTTATAGAGGTTTATAAAATTATGAGGGGCTTGGATAGGATAAATAGACAAAGTCTTTTCCATGGGTTGGGGGAGTCCAGAACTAGAGGGCATAGTTTTGGGTCGAGAGTGGAAAGATATAAAAGAGACCTAAGGGGTAATGAGTGGTGCGTGTATGGAATGAGCTGCCAGAGGAAGTGGTGGAGGCTGGTAGAATAGCAACATTTAAAAGGCATCTGGATGAATATAAGAATAGCAAGGGTTTAGAGGAATATGGGCCAAGTGCTGGCAAGTGGGACTAGATTGGGTTGGGATATCTGGTCAGCATGGACGAGTTGGACCGAAGGGTCTGATTCCATGCTGTACATCTCTATGATCTGTGCTCTGTCACTCACTGCTGCTCTGTATCTCCTCAGTCACTCATTCCCAGTTTCTATCAGCTGGATCATTCTCCCCAATCTCTAAATCCCAGTCTGTATCTGCTCAGTCACTCAACCCCAGTCTGTAACTGCTGTCTCATGCTTTCCTAATCTTTGTCATTCTCCTCTGGTCTGTATCTACTGGGCCACTCTTCCCCAGTCTATAACTACTTAATTACTTAGTCCTGCTCTGTATCTGCTCAGTAGCTTGTTCCTACTTTGTATCTGCACTTATTTGCTCCCAGTCTGTACCTAGGTGAAAGTGAGGACTGCAGATGCTGGAGATCAGAATTGAGAGCGTGGTACTGGAAAAGCACAGCAGGTCAGGCAGCATCTGAGGAGCAGGAGAATCGACATTTAAGGCAAGAGCCCTTCATCAGGAATGAGGAACCAGTCTATACCTGCTCAGTCACCTACTCCTAGTCTATATCTGCTCAGTCACTCACTCTTTCTCTATATCTACTCAGTAACGTAGCCCTGATCTGTATCTGCTCAGTAACTTGTCCCTGATCTGTATCTGCTCAGAAACCTGGCCCTGGCTTATGCCCAAAGCGTCAATTCTCCTGCTCCTTGGAAACTGCCTCACCTGCTGTGCTTTTCCAGCACTAAACTCTTGGCCCTTAGTCACTCACTCCTATATCTACTCAGTCACTCTCTCTCAAACTTCACCAGGTAAGATACTTATTTCCAATCTACACCTCCTTAATGGGAGAGACTTTGTGTGTGGCTCTGATGTGTCATCTGGGCTATAAGCAGGAGCATTTTTGACAACTTTTTAATGAATCCAATTCAGATAGTATGCCTTGGACCCGACCACCAAATTCTGCTCCAGCTCTCTGTATGGCTGGAACATTACTCCAGTTACAGAGGTGTGCTCCCTGTCCCTTTCAAATCACATTTTTCCTGAACTAAAGTGCTCAAAGTTACATTTTCTTCAGGATTGTACCTTCTCAGGTTTCAGCTGAGGTTTGCTGCAAACTTTAAAAGGTTTTGCATATATGAGATAGAATTGATTGGTTTGTCAGAACTTCACTTTGTTAACTGAGCATGTAATTTTGGCTAATTCTCTGCTGCAGTGTTGCTTTGTTGAAGATGTTTCCAATCAAAATACATTAACATGAAGTTCCTATATACCTGACTGAGCTATTGGGACCTTGAGGGACTGTTTGAGAACTGGGCATTTTCCTGGTAACTGGCTGACATTCCTCCCTTAACCATCACCAAAAGCAGATTAACTGGCCCCTCATCTCATTTGTACTTTATGAAGTTGTGCACTCCACAAAATAACTGTCAGCGGTGCACTTTTTAAAAAATTCATTCATGGGATGTGCGAACTGTTGGCTTGGCCAACAGGGGCCAGTTCAGATTAGACCACATTGCTGTGGGTCTGGAGTCATGTGTAGACCAGACCAGGTAAGAATGGCAGTCTCCTGCCCGAAACAATGTTAGTGAACCAGATGGGGTTTTGCCCAACAATTGACTGTGACTATCATTCGACTTTTAATCCCAGATATACACAGAATTCAAATTCCACCAGCTGTTGTGACAGGATTTGAACCCAACTTGCCAGAACATAATCTGGGTCCCTTGGTTAATAATTTAGTGATAATACCACTAGGCCATCACCTCCCATAAAGCTGGTCAACTGTACATGGCATACTTGAAATAGTTTCTGAGAAAGGGCTAAGTCTCCAGGCAGCCAAAGATTCTTTTGTGTTTTTCAGTTCAGTTTCACCTTGTTTAATTTGAGTTACATTTTTATTTGCATGGTTTTAATTTGATGTTTTTTTGTTTTATTTTGTTTGTGTGTTTTTTTTCTTTTGTAGGTTTTAAAGAGCCGAGGGCCACAATACCTAACCCACCCTGGGACCTGATCTACTGAACCGCGAGTGTTAGATTCAAGATGCCAAAGATTCGAGTGTGTTTCACCAGTTGCTCAGTTCTTAAAACCTTTGTCTCTGGTCGTGGCTATCCTCGTGTCCTTGCTAATTTCCTTTCTCTGTAAGCCGCTATTCACTGTTCTCTTGGTGTAGTGAGTGCAGGATAGAAAGCCCCAAGTCCAATTGCTAAGCTACGTTTGACATGGCAATCCAATGACTGGGGAGGGTGAAGATCGACCCAAGTACTGACTTCTGGCCGCTATCCTGTGAGTGGATGCACGCATGATACTAGGTGAGAATGGACTCTGACCTGAATATGATGCCCATCGCAGTTAAACAGCTGGCCAGCCTCTCCCATCCAAGCAGTCGTTCTGGGTCAGATGGTGTAGGGCATGGAAGCTGGACTGCAGCAAGGATCAGAGAGGGGAGCCATTGTGAGTTCATATCCTCTACTGTGTCATGGTTAAATGGCATTGGGTGAGAATTTCACATTCTGCTGCGGTCCATTCACACAATGTGGCCAAGGGATTCACCCACCCCTTAGATCCAAGAAACGCTACTGTCCACCAACACCATGGAAGAGGGCCTCAAGTTCTCCCAATAAAGAACAAAGGTGCCCGAGCATAAACGAGTTTGAAAATCTCTTCTGTTTTCTGCACCGATGCCCAAATTATTTCATGATGGTAATTGTTATATTGCCAGCCTTTACAATCTGTGCCCTTCAGAATCTTAAAAGTGATTACCACCTTCTCTATGATAATCTAGTGTTCCTGCACTCTGAAATCCTTCTACGGGTTGTTGAACTCTACAATAACCCTCCTTTTTTGCGTTGCTGTCCCTTACCCTTTTCGCAATTATCTTCCCCGTTGTTCCATATTCCCTTCCGAGCTGGAGTCACTGGTTAGCAAGCAGGAGCAGGGAACCTCGCTGGTTTTCCTTTTGCCTCTCGCTAATGCGGAGGTGCAGTGGTTAATCGCAGCTCCTAATGACTGCCTTCAGATGAGACCGGCTCCTTCAGGACCCAATGGGGATGGAACGTGGGATCGCCAAGCTCTCTAAGACTTTTCAGAAGACAGTTGTGGCATTGTGGTAGCAATATTGTGCTATTTGATAAGAAATGTGCAGTTCTATCATTTTGTTTATGATTCAGTGGTGGTTCCGGCAGAGTGGTGCCTTTGCTACTGGTTTATGGAGTAACTGCTATCTGAATTTTTTGATGCCACCGAGTGTCAGAGCCAAGAGTTGAAGCAACCAGAACCTCTAATGACATCTGCTAAACAACGTGTTAGACTAGATACTCCCAACTGGTGACATTGGTGGCAGTACAATGATGTTGATTGAAAAGCCTTGGCTCATGTTTTGTCATTGCTAAGGCTTGAGCTTGCTTCCCTCCAAGGAGCACTTCCCTCCGAACTTGCCATCTGTTCAAACGCTGCATGTGATGTATAAACAATGTCCTTCCTCCCAGGCTCTTGGCTCCAGAACATTGAGAAATTAGTGATCTCCTTGTTAGAGCCGAAAATAGTTCAAAGGGAATGGCCCAATTGAGGAATTCCAGATTACAAATAGGCTGTCAAAGGGTTAAAGCGATGGACTGTTTCTATAGTAACGAGGGGGTGGGGCTGGGGCGGTATTATCCAGTGAAAAGGGGTTAAAAAGGAAGATTGATAAAGAATGTTTTAGCCTGAGACTGTTAGCCTGTTAGAATGTGGTGTTGGCTGACCCAAAATGTTGCTGAAGTAGGAACCAGAATTTGAAGATGGAATTTCTTAATAATGAGGCATGCTTGAAGGGTGTCCGAGGAGGGAGCGGGACAGTGGGGTTAGAAGAGATGTGCCACAACAGATCTGATGGGTCAGTCGGCTTACTCCATTGCTGGAACACGCATGTGATTGAGGCATTTTAAGTATGTAAACTAATATTTTTCTTCTTTGACAAGGGTGTAATGATTAATTTCCCTGTAACCAGAAGAAACCCTTGGCCTGAACCTGCCTGTGGCCCACACCCCAACCCCTCCTCTGCCACCACCAACTCCCCCCACTCAGGTCCCAGGGTCAGATCTACACATTGCTGTGGGTATTTTGATGTCAAGATCTGACAACACCATTTCTAAAGGAAAGAAGATGTCTCATCACATAATATTTACAGAAATAAAACTGTGTCACTCTCCTTTCCCGCGTCTCTCCCCCAACCTCCTCCCCCCCCCACCCCGACCTTTTCCCTAGAGTCCTCCTTTCCATTATAAGAAACCACTTGGCGTTTGTCTGTAAAGTGAAATGGTGGATGAGTGTCTGAGAATTACAGGTCAAGTTTCAGCACCCAAATATAAATCAGTTGCGGGCCAGACAAATTTGATTGTTGCATCCTGATCTCCGGAGTCCCCAGTGCACAGCCCAAACGAAAATGTCCAGCGGATTCGTCAGTTCACACTGTCGTGGAGAAGCCACGAGGAAAGAAAGTTTATTTTCTTCCCACCCCCCGCCCCACCTCACCAACAATCAGGCTTTAATCTGCCTTTTTCACTTCAGGTTATTTTGATCAATTTTTCATGTTCTCAAAGTCATAAGTGAAATTGTAATGACTTCAGAAGATTTATTCAATGAAATTAAAGATCTATTGTTTATTATAAATGTGGTTGTCTGATTATTGAGTAAGGTTTTAAAATGGTGGAGGTAAACATGACAAGGAAGCAGTACAGGTACCCTTCATATATGTTCCACTGTATATTTACACAGCACAGATACTGTATACGACCCTGTTGGGTAAACAGTACTGTACATAATCGATCTTGTCAGTAACATGCAGATTTACAATGCAGCAAAGACATGTGGTACAATTATCCAACTCTACACAATTACACAGTGTAGTGCAGACAAATAATAGTTTCTCAGTGCCCATAGAAAGCTGAAGCTGATGAAACTCACAATCGAGCTGTCTGAAGTTCACAGATAATTTTCACTGCTGGGTGAAAACTTCATTCCGCATTGCAATTTTTATTTACATAGCAGTTTAATGTAGAAAACATCACAAAGTACTTCAGGAGAATATTGGTGGCCAATATTTGACACCAGATTGCCCAAAGATTTATTCAGACACGTGAGCAGAAGAGGTAGGTTTTAAGGATTAAATTAAAAGAGAAAAGCTAGCTGGAATGGAGAGATTTAGAGATTTGGATTGCTGGATTTAGCTTACAGGCTGCTGTAAATGCAGCTCCCAATGGTGGAATGAGGGAAATTCAAAACTTGCAGAACAGGCAATTTTGGTTCATATTTTCCTGATGTTCAAAATTTAAAATCAGGCAGTCTGAATCAGAAAGTTTTGTGGGGGAGCTCAGTCCAACCATTCACCAACGAGCATCAGAGTAGAAGGAGGAGGGAGAAAATTCCACTGATAGTGTTCGATGAATGAAGTAGCAATTTCTCCAAAACTGCAGCTTGTCGCTGCTCCATGTCTAAATTGCCCATCTGCTTGTGGTGCCTCTGACAAGTGTTACCTCCAATAAATGTTCAATAAGTCTTCTTGACAAGAGTCGGATAAATTACAGGAGCTTAAACCTGAAGAAGATGAGGGGTTTTTTTGCTCAGCCTTGAAATAGATTAAGGCAACGATAGGTAGGGTTTCTTGAAATGTGCCATCCTTGTCTGCGAATGAGTGCTTTATTGGTTACTAACAGTGTTCTGTAACATGCCATAAACCCAATGGGATGAATGTTTATTTGTACAAGTTAAATTTAGGTTGAAAGTGTTGTAAAGTTATCAACAGATAGATATTGTTTCTTTGCTTGCCGTTTGCCATTTCATGTTTGATATCAATGAAGTAATAAAGTTTATTTAAAATGGTTGGCAGTCCTTTTGCAATGTTGCTGGGTTATAAACAGTTATGAGAGAATACTGACCTATGAGAGAATTGCAGACAGTTTGTAAACTGTCAGCCTGTTTAGAAATGGGAGCAAAGTGGGCACCAGCTACAGAACTTTGTGAGTTTTCAGGATATCCAAAAAGTTTTATTTTGGATTCTTTAGACTTTCACCAGATGGATACGGGAATCTGGTTGTGTGTGTGTGTGTGTGTGTGTGTGTGTGTGTGTGTGTGTGTGTGTGTGTGTGTGTGTGTGTGTGTGTGTGTGTGTGTGTGTGTGTGTGTGAGATGTGGGACTTGGCGCCTACCCCAGGCACTGCTCTCCAGATGGCAAAATGCATCAGATTGTTTTCCTGTAACAGTGTCAGTTCTGACACAGTACCTCACTGTGCCAGTTTTCTGACACAAATGTGTTGCGCTCAAGGAGAATGGGTGAGAATGTTAATTTTGACAAAACATTATTTCCACCTTAGAGATTTTGTGACATACAATACTTGGCATAAATGGTGAATGAGTGCCAACAGTTGAACTGATGGGCCCACATTAATGAAGTTCTTATAGCAACTTCCATGCAACCTTCCCAGAAGTCAACTGTTTGCTCTTTTTTTTGTCTAAACTGGCTATTTGCAAGAATTAATTTTGCTGCCTCTTTTCACAACCCTGCAAATTAGTCCTTTTTCAAGAATATATCCAGTTTCCTTTTGAAAGTTACTGTTGTACCTGCTTCTTTCAGCCTGTATTTTCCATATCACAACAGCCTGCTGTGTTAACTTCCTCCTCATTCCTCACTGGTTCTTTTGCCAATTATATGGAATCACCGGGGTTCTAAACTGATGCTCATTGCTGTATTGTACATTTATATTTGGTGACTGTTGGGAACTTGTCGCCAACTGCTCAAGTAATAAATTCTCAGCTTGCTGTTGCTTCTGGTGAGCCTTCTGAACAATGGGGAGATTAATATTGTGCAGTCATTTCAACAGTATGCACTAACCACACTTGTATCATCATACCGACTACAGAAGAGAACAAGGTAGTTTCTGAGATTCCCCTTACTCCTGAATTCTATCCCCTACAGGTACTATAATTGACCCAAATACTGTTGTGCACAGTCAGACATTCAGTCTGTAACCAACTGCTAGCTTTCCATCATTCTCTTCAATACCTAGGTGTGAGTGTGGGACTTAGCACCATTACTGTGTTAACTGAGTATCTGCAGACTCATTTTAGTTCTCATTGTCAGTCTCTTCAATGCAGCATACGTGCTCTGTCACAGCCCCTCCTGCTATCAGCTCAGTAATGGACAGAATATACTTCCTGTGGAACAGAATGCAAGGTCAGCAGCTAAAGAAAAGACTATTTTCAAGTAGCCTTTGGAAATAAAAATATCCTGGTATGAGCAGCAAACTATGAACTGAGTATTTCTGCTGATTTGATTAAGCAGTCTTTGTGATTTCTATCGGAGGAGCCGGTGAATTTTGAATGAGATCCCATTAGATTTCTGTGAGAGAGAATTTGTCTGATTCAGTATCTCCACATTACGTACGAGGGAGGAGGTGTCTGTCTCAATGTAACAAAGCTCATGTGCAAAAGAAAAAAAGAGTCAACATATTAAACCCACCAGTGTGTGGTTGCACTGGTAATTACAACAGTAATTACAGTAATCAAAACAGAAAATGCTCAAATTACCCAACAACTCTTGGCAGCACCTATGGACAGAAAAAGCGATAGCATCTCTATTCAATTGCCCTTTGTCAGGTGTTTCTGAGATAAGGGCATCAACTTGGAACCTGAACATTCAACTTCCCTCCATTGTTTCTGCCTAACCTGAGTATTTTTAGTAATTTCTGTCTTCATCTGAGATTTCCAGCTTCTTTGCTACTTGGCTTTGGTATTGTGCTGTAGACAAGATATATGTTGCAGATATGCAGGAACATGTGTAACAGTGTTGAGTGCACAATGCAATGCAGAGGGATGAAAAACGGGTTGTAACTGAGCAGGTGCTATGTTTGCTATATAATAGGGAAGTATGAGATGTTCATTTGTTTCTGTCCTGTGTATTAGGACCAGTTTATTGTGTTTTAAATCTGTTTTAGAGAAAGGGAAGGGAGTGTTGTTTTGTTATAAAAGGATGACATTTTCCCCAATAAATGTAATAGAACAGAATGGAGGAATAATTGCATCGCAAAATTGAATGCAACTGCTGATATCAGTCGAGGCACTCAAGAATGTATCCAAAGGGAATTCTCAGCAGGCCAGTTGGGAAATGCATGAGGTGACAAATCTAAACTTGCAACAGAAGGCTGCTTACTGTTAGGGACACCTGTAGGCTCAGGCTTCCCTTTACTCTTTTGTTGCTGCTGTCAAAATTGGCGGCAGATAGTGACGCTACTGTTCCCAGTCACAGTAAAGATGACTGAATTGTTTCCTTTATCAATCACACCTGGAAAACTTGAAATGACTGGATTGATTTTACACCCACAATTTGTACGTAATTATTCTCCATTCATGTTTGATCACCGTGTTTTTTTTACGAGGTGATGTTACTGTAGTTTTGGGCATTCATTCTGCCTGTTGCGTTTCATTGATAATTTGACTTGGTAGCTCGTTTGCTACTGGGTACTACGAAAATAAACTCTGTTTGTTGTAAAATAAATCACTTATTGTAAGTCCTGCCTTGACCCAATCTTGTGAGATAATTGCTAATTGATACAGCGCTGTTGATGGACACTCTGAACAAAGACGTGTTTGCAGCAAGTTTCTGTTTGCAAGTTATGTATGTTCCAGTCCCTGCAACTTCACTTGTGGCTCATTCACAGTTTTGTTTTTGATAAGAAAACAAAGAAATATCAAGGCTAAGTATGCTGTGAACCAGAAACAAAAACAGTAATTGCTGGAAAAGCTCAACAGGTCTGGCAGCATCTGTGGAGAGAAGTCAGAGTTAATGTTTCATTTCAAGTGACCCTTCCTCAGAACAGTTTTGAGGAACGGTCACTCAACCCGCAACATTAACTCTGATTTCTCTCCATGGATGCTGCCAGACCTGCCGAGATATCATAGACGTTCATAGAATCCTTACAGTGTGGTAACAGGCCCTTTGACCCAACAAGTTCATACCGCCCCTCCAAAGAGTAACCCACCCAATCCCATTCCCCTACCTTGCTATCCTATATTTACCCTTAACTAATGTACCTAACTGACACCTCCTTGAACATGATGGGCAATTTAGTATGACCAGTTCATCTAACCTGCACATCTTTGGATTGTGAGAGGAAACCCATGCAGACATGGGGAGAATGTGCACAGGCAGTCGCCCGAGTTTGGAGTTGAACCCAGGTCCCTGGTGCTGTAAGGAAGCAGTGCTTACCACTGAGCCACCGCACCATCCTCACTGAGCCATTGTGGCCCTTGTGAGCTTTTCCAGCAATTTCTGCTTTTGCTTCTGAAATGTCAAGCCTCGTGTTTGTCTCACCAGCAACTTCCTCTTCTGGAAATTTCTCATTGCACTCATTCTCTTTTCTCCCAGCTGTCAACAATCCAATGCCTCTGCTGGAATGTTTTCGCATTGACTGTGTTTTATGAACTGTGCTAAGAAATAGATGGAAATCCTTTCAAATGTTAGACAGATGCCAATGACTAGAGGGTTTCATCCCATTGCTCCAAGCCAAATAAAAATCCAAACTGAGTAAGAGAAAGGAAAACTGTTTCTCCACGGCATCAACTAATCTCATGTTTTTTTATCTCGTAGTTCAGAAAAAGTTCTTTCCAATTTTCTGTTTGTTTAAGACTTTATTTTAAGTATGTCAATGACTCAGTTGAATTGCATAGAATAATAACATACAGTCTTCACATAATCATTTAATTTTTAATTATACAACATTGGTTTCAGTCACAGAGGCTGCTGGAAAAGCTCAGCAGGTCTGGCAGCATCAATGGAGACAAATCAGGGTTAATGTTTCAGGTCCAGTGACCCTTCCTCAGAACAATAACAACAATAACAACACGGTCTGACCCACAACGAGGAATTTTGGCATCAGTTCTTGGTCTGCATAGTGTGGTAAACTGATGAGAATGTTCCAAGAAAAAGCAAAGATCCTTAAAGAGTTTGAAACAGATTATTTTTAAATTTAAGAGTGCTTAGGTTCAAGGGCAAGATACTTGACCAAACGTTAGACGATTATACAATCAAGCCCCACTCAGAGACTGAGACTATAATCAAGGCCTGTGCTCCAGTTCACCTCACAGAAGAGATATTAGACTGAAGCTCTGTAAAGCTGATTAGTTTAAAGATGCCAGGCACCCTTTGAAGATGTCCTGGCCAACATTTATCCTTCAACCAACATCACTAAATCAAATTAGCTGTTCATTTATAAACGCAGGTTCCTCCTTCAACAGCCACAAGCAGAGTGCTCCACATCCTATTTCACACAATACATGCTTCTTAAATGCTAGCCAGTGGAAAAAAAAACACAGCCTGATGTTTCTTTATCTGCAATTAATTGCACAGGACATGCTAATGTCGGAGATACAGATTTTGCTTAGAAATTCAGATGAGGGCAGAAGGGGTAGTCAGTGTCCAAAGTCAGAAGAAATTCATCCCATCTGTGAAATCTGTGAAACACAGTGACAGTCAAAGGTTATTCTTAACGGGCTAGGGTGTGTACTGCTGATGGAGTATCTGGTATTTGCAATAGAGACCAGCTGGGTACCAACATAGTAAAAACTGGTTTCTGACATTTAGCCTTGCTTTGGGATAAACGTGTTATTTGAGAAGGATACAGGCGATATTGTCAACATTGGAAAATTTGCTGACTGAGAATGGGATGGTTTGGTGCTGGAGATGAAGATGCAGTTCTTTGAGTATGACACAAACCATGATAAGTGTAGGAATAGGTATTTCTGTGTGGGTCAGACCGTGGCACGATATGGATGCTGGATATCAGAAACAGAACAGAAATTGCTGGAAAAACTCAACAGGTCTGACAGCATCTGTGAAGAGAAATCAGAGTTAATGTTTTGGGTCCAGTGACTGTTCTGAGGAAGGGTCACTGAACCTGAAACATTAACCCTGATTTGTCTCCATTGATGCTGCCAGACCTGCTGAGTTTTTCCAGCAATTTCTGTTCTGTTTCTGATATCCAACTAGATAGGAATATGCATGTGAGAAACAGGCAGGTTGTGATTGCACTGAATGAAGTATTTGATTGTTGGGTAGAAATATGTATTTGTGTGTTGGACAGGCTGCGATGGTGTGGGAATGAGTATTTTATTGTGGGACGGGTGTGTTGATGTTGAAAATGCACCTGATTCTGAGACAGACTACGATAATATAGGAACTGGTCGATTAGAGTGAGAAGGGGTTGGTGCTGCAACATTGAGGGAGGTTGAGGTGGAGAGGTGATATTCGAGAGTGAAACGGGCAGTATTAGTGGTAGGTCCTCTTATGTTTCATATCTTTGATGGGTATAGGACCAGAAGGAAATGCATTTCAATCATTGAGCTGTCTCATTCAGAGATATCAAAATTAAGCAGGGAACATTGAAGAAAACAGCGAGTTTGTATTTAATACCACATTAGAGTGGGTAGTTCTCCCTGTAGTTACCTAAATAATTAATTTTCATTGAATTGAATTAGAACGAGGGATATGGTGAAATAATGGAGCCAAAAGAAGTGAACATCAAATTGATTAGTGGTTCAGAAAAAGGCCTGTGACTCATCAATATCAGTATTCAAAATCATCTCTTTAAATTACCTTCAACAGTTCTTAATGAAGCACCAAAGTATTAAATTTACACACACATTCATCAGCATTTGTAACCCAGTCCTCAAGCTGATCACAAGTATTCTCAGTTGCCTACATGTATTGGTCCTGGGAGCTTTATTTTTATTCAGAGTCCCCACATTGCACATTCTTTGTATTCCTTCAACTGCCTTGCACTCAGAATTCCACAGTCATGCTCAGTCTGATTCATTGGATTGAAAAAGATTAGATTAGATTCCCTACAGAATGGAAATAGGCCATTCAGCCCAACAAGTCCACACAACCCTCTGAAGAATAACCCACCTAGACCTACTCCTCTACATTTACCCAGCCTAATGCACCTAACCTACACATCGCTAAACACTGTGGGCAATCTAGCATGGCCAATCTACCCTCACTAGCATCTAACCTAACCTGCACATCTTTGGACTGTGAGAAGAAATCCGGGCACCTGGAGGACACCCACGCAGACATGGGAAGTTTGTGCAAACTCTATGCAGACAGCTTACCCGAGGCAAGAATCGAACCCAGGTCCCTGTTACTGTGAGGCAGCAGTGCTAACCATTGAGCCACTGTGCCACCCAAAAAGACTTGCATTTCAGTCAGAACCTTCACGACCTCAAGGAATCCCAAAGTGTTTTTCTAGATGATGAATTTCACAGCTAAAATGGAAACATGGCAGCCGATGTGTGTACAGCATACTCCTGCTGACAGGAATGGACCTATGACTTGGGGGATAATCTGCTTTACTGATGTTGATTGAGGGACAGATATTGACCGGTACACCAAAGAGAAATCATCTGCTCTTTGAATTAACATTGTGTTATCTTTTACCCTTCCTAAGAGAGAAACAGAGCTAGTATTTAGTATCTTACCTAAAAGATGGTATCTCTGACAGTGCAACAATCCCTCAGTACTGCACTGGAGATCGATATGAATTCTTATACTTGAGTCTCTGAAGTGTGACTTGAACAAAACCTTCCTGAATCAGAGTGCCGAGTACTACCACCTGAATGGTGGTTGAAGGATCAATGATCAGGCAGATTAGAATTAAGATCAAACCTCTCAAAATATATGAAAAAGATAGCCTAGACCCTAACTTGTTGTAACTTTAAAGGCAAGTAGTAAACATTGTGTTCCAGATGCAATTCGGTTGCTTTAACTATCGGTCTTGAAGCAAAACACACTTTATTCATAAACTATAGTGAAAATGCAACAAAGAATAAATTGTAATAACTTAAACTTTATTATACAACTTAACAGAATAATAGATTGCTAAACAGTAATATAATGTCTCATAAACCCACCCTTGGCAAAGGCAAATTCAGTAAAATAGATCGTCTCACATGCAATTCTCCAGTCCAAGAGGAAAGAATTTACAAGAGAAAGCTATGAGATAGGGAGAGAGTAGCAGGGATAGATGTCCAAACCCAGCTTCAAGACCCCAGCAACTACTGCTGAAACACTAAAATTAAAAACTGGTTCTGTGGGAGCTTGACCCCACTTCTTCAAGCTGTTTGTATTGTTCCAACTTTTACAGAAAAGCCCCAAGGCCCAAAGCCACAAGATGTTTACTTTATTGGATTCAAATCAACAGCTCAATCCCTCCATCCTAAAGTCTCTCTTCAAAATCAATAGGACAAAATAAACCTCTTCAAGCCACTGTGTCGTCATGTAAGATCAGGGGCAGGAGGTTTCGAGGTGGTTGAGAAGAAAACTGTTTTCACCCAGATGGTGTTAGGAATCTGAAATGTACTGTCTGCAGGGTGGAAGAGGGAGAAACCCTCATACTATTTGAGATGTAGTTAGATGTATTCTTGCAATGCCAAGGCATGGTAGTGCTGGAAAATAGAATTAGAATTGTGAGGGGCTTGCTTTACAGCAGCACAGACTTGATGGGCCATAGGACCTTTTCCACTGATATAGACCTTTGATTTGATTTGATTTCGTTGATTTATTGTCGTGTGTACCTAAGTACAGTGAAAAGCTTCGTACGCGAGCAGTGCAGGCAGATCATGGTAAGCAAAGACATACAGATCATAGGGTAAAAAAACAACTTAGACAGAGGCATGCAAATTACACAGGGCGTGCGCTAGACAAGGTCAACATTAGCAAGATCTGCATTATTTGAGGCTAGAGAGTCCATTCATCAGTCTAATAGCAGGTGGGAAGAGGCTGTTTCTGAACTTGCTGGTGCGTGTGTTCAAGCTTCTGTATCTTCTGCCTGATGGAAGAGGTTGTAGAGGGGGTGAGGGGTCTTTGATGACATTGGCAATCTTTCCGTGGCAATGAGAAGTGTAAATGGAGTCCATGGATGACAGGTTGGTTTCCACGGTGACCTCAGCTGGGCACACAACGTTCTGTAGCTTTGTACAGTCCTGGGCAGAGTAGTTGCCATACCCAGACAGTATGCTTTCTGTGGTGCATCTGTAAACGTTGGTGGGGATCCTTATGGACATGCCAAATTTCCTGAACTGCTGAGGAAGAAGAAACATTGTTGTGCCTCTATAACTCCGTGGCACTCACACAGAAATAAAAGATTTGAGGAAACATTTGAACTGAGATGAGAAAAAATAATCTTTTCTGATGTGTTCTCCTTTCTTACAATCTAAAGGATTCCTTTCTTAGTGCCTCCCACGATAATGTTCTTGCCATGAAATTTGTGTTTCCTTGATGCCATTGTGTGGCTCAGAATGTGCAGTTGGATCTGTCCCACAGAGTTAAGGACCTTAGCTACTAGCATGCATCATACCTGTGGTAGAGCCAATGGCAGATTATTCCCCAGCTAGCCCAGCTGAAGTCAAATAACTTAGTACAGCATCTGAAGTCCTGCTGGTTTATCTGGCTCAATATCACACACTAGATGTTGAACTTACTCACTGAAGCATTTGAGAAGTCTATCAGAAAGTTCTAAACGGATAGATTTTCCATTTGATAAGTTTTGCGATGCGTCCACTGTGGCCAATGTGATTTCCTTGTATCTGAGGATTTTCAGAAATGTGAACAAGTCTCTCATGGTTTGACATTTCCATATTTAAAAAGAAAACAGCGAAATGCCAATAACTGCGTAATATTAAAATGCTGACTCATCTTCGTGTAATCAGGTATGCCATGTATACCGATTGACCTTGATTCATCTCAAAGTCAGTTTCCCGATGTCTCATCAGTGAGTTTGTAAATTACTCATGGTCACTAATGGTTGATCTTGATAGCTAACAACGCCCACGGTAGAAATTATTCTCCCCGTGCTGTGAAAATGCTACTGGATGACTTGATGGACTAGCTTGTTCATGGAGCACTATTAGTTTATTTAACTCAAAAGTGTCTGGAGTTCTAATTTTAGGCTTGATGAAGTTTAGATCTGTTGTTGGAACTTCTGCAATGTCCAGAGCAGTCCAGGTATCTGGCACGATCTCAGCCAGTGAATTGCTCTTTTCTGTGTATGTCTTCAGCAGGAAGAATCAGTGTGCTTATTTTGTAGGCACATAGACATGTATTTTCATTTAAAAATTACCCATTTTTAGGTGGTCTGCTAAAATAAGAGTAGAGAGGTCCTTCAGCATAATTTCTCCCTCAATAGATTCCTTGAATTCCTTCTCCTGCACCCTGGAAATAGGGCATATTGCACGTTCATGGAATGGGCTGGCACGAGGATGGTGTGACTATCCAAGTACAGCCCATCTCTGTGCGTTACACCAACTCGACATTAATGATAACTGTCAAAACTAGTGAAATGGTGATAGTGGGATTTTTAACTGGATCCCATGGGTGAGAATAGGTAAAGAAGGTGAGGGGGATGGGGGAAGGCAATTTCACAACATTCTTTTGGCCATTTCTTGCTGTTTGAAGTTGTAGTTTGTGAGCATTTAATGGTACTTTGAAATTTAAGAGAAGAGAAATCTTGTAGATTCCATTAAATCAGTTCTTTGAGGAAATGGAAGTTGGAAGAATTGAGCTCACCAGAGGTTAGCGTATCCATGTAGGCATGAGGGGAAGTGATGGTCTCGCGGTTGTTTTGCTGGACTGTTAATGCAGTGCTGGGCTGTTAGTAGTGTTCTGACGGACCTGGGTTCAAATCCCACCATGATGAAATGTGCATTCAATAAAAATCTAGAAATAAGAGCCTAATGATGACCAAGAAACCATTGTCAAGTCTTGGAAAAAGAACCCATCCAGTCCACTAATGCCCTTTGGGGAAGGGAACTGCCATTCTTACATGGTCTGGCCCACATGGGACTCCAGACCCACAGCAATGTGGTTGACTTTTAACTGCCCTTTGGGCAACTAGGGATGGGCAATAAATGCTGGCCTAGCCATCAACGCTCTTCCTGTGAATGAGGCAAAAAAAGACACCTCCTGGGCCCACAGGAACCTTAGCCATAGACATCACAGGCCAGAGAGATTATATCCCTCTATTTTATCCCTCATTCCTTCATGTATCACAAATCTTCTACGGTCTTTCAAGCAGGAGCACTGTATTGTCTGTGGCTGTGAAGGTGACAACTGTGCTTAACCTTATGCGGACCAGTAGCATCTGGTGATATTAGTCACAGTCAGTTAGCAGTACATTCCTCGATGCTCGATCAATGCACCCCTTGGAGTTTGTTCAGCTCCATGCTGACCTAATGAATTTCAAAGGGAAAGTGAGAACCATCAACTTCTTCCGAGTGACTGGATGCCCATCAGTGAAAGGTGCATTGACACCAACCTCTTGTTTATAACAGCCCCATTTGAAAAGCCCATCAAAATTATGAGCAGAAAATGACAATTCAGGTGTAGGCCATTCGGGCTGTCAAGCCTGCTTGATCATTTCATAAGACTTTAGCTGATCTGGCTGATGCAGCTTAAAGACTGATGCACCGGTGTTTGCTGTCAGATTGCATACACATTTAATTCCCACTGGAAGCAGTCTAGAAACTCACAAACGGACTGGTGGGGAGATGTATGCTGATAATGATGCATTGACCTTCAAGTCGATCATTAGCTCTGGACCTAAGCTCCTTGAAGCTAATGGGCTGTGTGAAAGCAGGGCACATCGTCCCAATCAGCTTGGGAAACCTTGTCACACTTATGGAAGTGGTCAGTGCAGCCTCTTCAAAACTGACACACTCTCTTCAAGCCAAGTGAAATCTTCAAATTGCCTGTGGAATTGCATAGCTGGATTGCAGAGCCATAGACTGGAATATTCTGCTGTCCTCGGAGTGGGTAAATAGTCAGGGGGTGAAGTGGGTGGCATGCAGGGACTGTTGTTAAATTGGGTGGTTTGTTTGGTTGAGCTGTGCCCACCTGCACTGATGTTTTCCCATCAGGAGGGCTGGGTCTGGTCTCCTGACCTTCTTTGAGTCAAAAAAGCTCAAACGTAGCTGTTGGTTTCTCACTCGGCATCAGTTCCACCACAGCATGTGAGAATGCTGGCCTTTCAGATATCACCTGCTCCCGCTGCCGTCCTGCTCTGCTCACCCATATCCTCCCCACCCCACCATCATTTTGGGGCAATCTTCTATTCCAGCCAATTGTACTATGGCAACCTTTTCCCTTCCATTGTCTCCCATTCCCTCTACCTCTTCCTAACCACTGAAGACCCATTCATGAGCAAGACTCTCACTGATGTTCCACCCACATTTTAAATTAGCTCCTCTCATGGACCAGACAGGCTAATGATGCATCACATTCATCATGTGGGCAATGTAAGTACACAAGTAGACTCGAGGAGATGGGGCAAATGAGGGAACAGGACAGGGAGAGGGCATGTGGAAGGGATGCACTGTCATTAGGACAGCAGGAAGCAAGGATAACCTTTCATGTGTCTTATAATAACAGCTAGAGATGTTGTGATCCAGCTGCAAATGTGTTGCTGGTCAAAGCACAGCAGGCCAGGCAGCATCTCAGGAATAGAGAATTCGACGTTTCGAGCATAAGCCCTTCATCAGGATGCTCGAAAGGTCGAATTCTCTATTCCTGAGATGCTGCCTGGCCTGCTGTGCTTTGACCAGCAACACATTTGCAGCTGTGATCTCCAGCATCTGCAGACCTCATTTTTTACATGTTGTGATCCAGTACTGGAACGAATTCCTGGTGAAAAGGCTTTGATATATTGAGACATATCAGATGCACTACATGACCCTTACTGATGATATCTGACAGTCGGTTTGGGAGCCAATTATTTGCAGAGTCTCCGTATATTCTAGTGCTATGATATTGGATCCCAGTCCCTTTGTTGAGACATTGGATAAGTTAAACATCACACAACACCAACCTACCAGCTAGCTACCTGATGAAGGAGCAGCGCTCCAAAAGCTTGTACTTCCAAATAAACCTGTTGGACTATAACCTGGTGTTGTGTGGTTTTTAAACTTTATCCACCCCAGTCCAACACTGACACCTCCATATCAAGGAGACATGGGTTGTCAGGTTTGGAATCCTCTTTTCTCTCCAGCTAGAGTCATACAGCACAGAAACAGACCCTTCAGTCCAACTTGTCCGTGCTGACCAATTTTTCCAAACTAAACTAGTCTCATTTGCCAACATTTGGCCCATATCCCTCTCAACCTTTCCTATTCATGTACCAATCCAAATGTCTTTTAAATGTTGTAACTGTTCCTGCTCTATCACTTCCTCTGGCAATTCATTCCACATAGAAACCACCCTCAGTGCAAAAATGTTTCTTCTTATGTCCCTTTTAAATCTTTCTCCTGTCTCCTTAAAATGTATCCTGAAGTTTTGCCCTCCTCCACCCCAGGGAGAAGCCTTGTGCCATTCACCTCATCTATGCCCCTCATGATTTTATCAACATCTGTAAGGTCAAACTTCAACCTCTTACATTTTAGTGAACAAAGTCCCGGCTTCTCCAGCCTCTCTCTATAACTCAAACTCTCCATCCTCAGTAACATCCTGGTAAATCTTTTCTGAATCCTCTCCAATTTAGTAATAACCTTCCTATAGCTGGGCAGCCAGAATTGCAGAGTACTCCACATGAGATATCACTAATGTCCTGGACAACCTCAACATAATGTGCCAACTCCTATACTCAAAAGGCCTAAGCAATGAAGGCAGGTACAATCTAGTTCTATCTGTAAGCAGCAGATGGCAAGGATCAAGTTTTCAAGAGCACTGTAGAGTGAACCTTGCATCTGTACAAAATAAGCCTGAAATGGCACTGACCACTAACAATATTTTAAACCACTGTGCTTTATTAACATCCTAAATTAAAATAAATGGATTATTTTTGACATACAAATTAAGAAAAGTATTTGAAGGAATCTGGTAGGCTGAAGCAAATGTGAATTATTCACAAGTGTTGGAACAGATTTGATATGCTTCCTGAACTCCCCTTTCTTCGGAATCCTTATTTTCCACATCATCGTGGGTGGTCAGTCATTTCAACAACTCAAGAAGTAGGAGTATTCATGCAGTCAAGAATTGAGACCACATCAAAAATCTGCAACTGGAACAGCTAACATTCTGGCATCTTCAGTTCACTCCACATCACCAAGAACTGACCTCTGACGAGCAGACCTTCATAGTTATGGTCATTAATGAACCTGCTACAGTGAGCCCACTTTCAGCTGAGTCTAACTACAATCCCTCCTTACATGAAAAAGCCAATGTCATCCTGTTCAGTTCCTGTCATCCATTCCCGAAGCCAAAGCAATCCATTCCAACCTCTTGCATCTTCCGGTGCCTGCTGTTCAATCTGACTGAACATGGTGCTGTGCACTCCCAGCAACAGTTCATCCTTGGAACTCAACTTGAAGCTGCGTAACTAAATCATCCTCAGTGCCTTTTATTTTCCACCTCCTAACCGCTTTCCTTTTCATGCCCAAGTCAGCCCTCATGGTCAATGAAATCCATAGGGATTCTCTTCTCTAATCTTGACTTCTCCAATTTTCCACTTTTCCGAGATGTACACCACAAATTCAAACTTTAACTAAAATGGCACCTAGCTAAGCCCTAATTAAGACCTAGTTAAGCCCTGCTCACATTTGCTCTTGTTAATACCTATTTCCACCCAAACAATGTTCTCTTCAGATAGAAAGCCCCTCGAGAGCCATTCCTGTGCCATTCAACAAACACAACCTTGAGATCAGCATCAAGACATTCAGCAACGTAGCTCAGAAAAATGTGTTCATTTAAAAAGTGGTAGATTTTTAAGACACTTGCCCACAGAAAGCAGTAGTTGATAGTCTCATCAATAATATTTATTCTGAATGTTTTTACTAAATAGGAAGGTAAAAGTTCATGAAGCCAAGTTCATGGGCGAATACAAACTGGATACAATCATCGGCTCGGCAAACGAATCCATGACATCAATCATCTTAATTGCAGAATAAATTCAGGGAGCTGAATAAGCTGATGGTGTTCTGCAATTCAATTGTTACCAAAACCCAGCATATAGTGCTCTTCCTTGTCACTGCAGCCTCATATGCATTCTCCCTTCTCCCATATCATTTGATGACCCCAGATTTATTGACCCTCCGTTCTGGACCAAAACTATGATTAATTTGTTAGCGCTTTCCAGCTTTGAAACCTTTTCAAAAGCTGTTGCTTGAGGCCGTCTTTTCACTTGCTACTGTTTGACATCCATTTCTCCACCTTTAAGGGTCTTTACTGCATTGGAGGCATTATATCAAGTCACGTTGTTGCATTGATATTAGACAAGGCCACATGGATAGGAATATCGATTTTGTGATGAATAATTACACCACCCCACTCCTTTGTTTAATGAGGTCATAGAGATGGCCAGCAAGGAAACAGACCCTTCAGTCCAACTCGTCTAAGCTGACCAGATATCCCAACCCAATCTAGTCCCATCTGCCAGCACCCGGCCCATATCCCTCCAAACCCTTCCTATTCATATACCCATCCAGATGCCTTTTAAATGTTGCAATTGTACCAGCCTCCACCACTTCCTCTGGTAGCCCATTCCTTACACATACAACCCACTGCATGAAAGGGTTGCTCCTTAGGTCCTGTTTATATCTTTCCCCTCTCACCCTAAACCTATGTCCTCTAGTTTTGGACTCCTCCACCCCAGGGAAGAGACTTTGTCTATTTACCCTATCCATGCCCCACAGTTTTATAAACCTCTGTAAGGTCACCCCTCATCCTCTGATGCTCCAGGAAAAACAGCCCCAACCTAGTCAACCTCGCTCTATTGCTCATATCCTCCAACCCTGGCAACATCCTTGTAAATCTTTTCTGAACCCTTTCAAGTTTCGCAACATCCTTCCGCTAGGAAGGAGACCAGAATTGCACGCAATATTCCAACAGTGGCCTAACCAAAGTCCTGTACAGCTGCAAATATGACCTCCCAAATCCTGTACTCAATACTCTGACCAATAAAGGAAAGCATACCAAACACCTTCTTCACTATCCTATCTACCTGTGCCTCTACTTTCAAGGAGCTATGAACCTGTACTCCAAGATCTCTTTGTTCAGCAACATGCCCTTGGACCATACCATTAAGTCTATAAATCCTGCTAATATGTGCTTTCCCAAAATGCAGCACTTCACATTTATCTAAATTAAACTCCATCTGCCACCTCTCAGCCCATTTGTTGTATAGTTTTGGAGCCATGAATGAAAAGCCATAGCAATGCCATCAATTTCTTGAATATGCATGACAGGCCATTGACAGATGTGTGGCACTCAACATTCCAAATCAGTTATAACATTATAGTAGCAGGTGGCACCTGTTTCATGTTTGGTCCTGATGCTGCATTCATTAGTCGATCTTCCCTTGTGTCCTTCTAAATTATAATTTGTGAGGAAGATCTCAATCTGTCGTCATTACTGAAAGAGATGGTGATGGTAAGATGGTGGTGTGGTATCATTAGTGAGAGAGATCACAGGTTATTGTAATTAGTAGAAGATCACAGTTTGCTAATTACAACAAGAGATGGGGGTTTGTTTTAATTAATGAGATATCGTGGTTTGTTATAATCAATGAGACATTGTGATTTTCTTTAATTGAGATGGTGGTCTGTTGTAATTAGTGAGGGAAGTCTGTGGCCAAAAGGACCTGGAGCAAAATTGCCAAATCCAGAAAAATTGTCTCCTCAGATGTATTATGCTGTTAACTGGATCAAATCTGGATGTTGGTGCAAGCACAGACTTTCCTAAAGCCCTTTTAACATTTAATCATTAATTACCATTTTTAATAAGAGGTCTCCAACCCTGGTTAAGATGGCTGCATTATTCCAATATAACACAATGTTAAATAATATTTTAAACATGAAAAAAAATAGTCTTGACTGTTGGGATTCAGAAAATAGTTTCAAGTGTTGGGGTGAATGGTATTGGTCAGTGTCTCTGCCAGGTTTGAGGTTTTGGCTCATGCACTGCAATCCCACTTATTAAACATCTACATTTGTATCAGCACAGCCACTACTGAAACATTAAAAAAAACACTTTCCGGTAGAAATCAGACTGGCAGTATAACAAATACTCTTCAAGAAATGACTTCAGATGATGTGCCAATAGATACAAAGAATGCAAAAGGCTTTTTTTAAAACTCTAATGTGAAGAACAGAAATTCCAGTGAGGAATGTGCGTATATTTTTTGCAAAGATTGTTTGTTGTAAAGTGAGGCTTTACTCAATCATATGCCACAGAGGAGCAGAAACTCACAGTGGAGTAAGTGTCAGTCAGAGTAATTGCTGGGCTACATATCTTATGCAGATTAAACAGAAACTGTTCACAGACTATACATCGATTGTCTTTCAGTTTTGTGATGGTTCAGGCTTCAGTGCCTGAGGCCATGGCTATCAATGTTTCAATCCTTGGCTATCAGGAATGCATCGATGTTCCTTTCAAGGTTGCTGTGCTTTCATAATGTATCTTCACCAACAATGTACATATACGCACATATGAAAAAAAGCTAATGCTGGTAACATGAAAGACCCAAGAAAAAGAATCTTTCGGTCCAGTGGCCTTAATAAATCTTTCAGAGGCATACAGGTATGGCCTTGGACTGTGCAAACTTTGCACATGCTAGCAGGCCATGAGATCAACATGAAAGCACATTAAAGGATGATTTTTTTTAAATTACAAAATGTCCTTTATTCACACAAAAAAAGAACTTTATGTACATACGTGCCAAAGCAGTTCTGCATAGTCTTTATATATCACGAGAAAAAAAATTGAAAATTGATATTTCCAGTTTTGGGAAAACCAGACATTTTCTATGCATGCAGCACACTATTTGCCTCAATGTAAAGAGACGGCCTGATGACTGAACAGACCCTCATTGTATTTTGGCAAAAATACAACTTTATTTTGAAGTATAACTAAGTCCAATAATGATTGGGAATGAGAGAATGTTGGTGATATTAAAGTCCTGGCTTATAGTGAGACACTAAATATTCCTGTTCTTGAAACATTTAACAAAGGAAAAGATGGGCTATGTTAAGATGAATATTACAGCACTCGAAAGAAAGGATCCCCTGGAAGGGTCAGTGACAGAATAGATTTAGTCGGTGATTTAAAAAAAAGAAAGAAATCCTTTTACATGAAATTCTAGTCTTCTTTCTATCAGAAGGATGTTGTGAAACTTGAAAGAGTTCAGCAAAGATTTACAAGCATGTTGCCAGGGTTGCAAGATTTGAGCTACAGGGACAGGCTGAACAGACTGGGGCTGTTTTCCCTGGAGCATTGAAGACTGAGGGGTGACCTCAGAGGTTTATAAAATCATGAGGGACATGGATAGGATAAATAGACAAAGTCTTTTCCCTGGGATGGGGGAGTCCACAATTAGACATCATATGTTTAGGGTGAGAGGGGAAAGATATAAAAAAGACCTAAGGGGCAATTTTTTCATACAGAGGGTGGTAGGTGTATGGAAGGAGCTGCCAGAGGAAGAGGTGGAGGCTGGTACAATTGCAACATTTAAAAGGCACCTGGATGGGTCTATGAATAGGAAGGGTTTGGAGGGATATGGGCCAAGTGCTGGCAAATGGGACTAGATTGGGTTGTGATATCTGGTCAGCATAGACGAGTTGGACTGAAGGGTCCGTTTCCATGCTGTACATCTCTATGACTATGATTGGGTGTATTCTTCAGACTGACTGGTGGGAAAACCTAAGAGGAATTTAAAAGGAAATTACAGAAGTGTACAAAAATTATAGAATGACTCCAACATTATCAGCATGCAGATGTTTGCAGCACATAGTGCAACCTGTTGACTTGAAACTATCATCAGAATGTGGACACACTGAAGGAGTCTGTCAGCATAACCACAATAAAAAAAAAGTTGTGCTTTTCAACTCATGCAGTTCAAAATTGAAACCTCTCCGACTGAATATAACTGTTTCTGCCCCAAGAATTTCATAATGTTTTAAAGGGGCTGTGATTGTGGGATCTCATGCAGTAAAGTGCTCATTTCAGAGCACAGCAGGGCACAGAGTAGGGGGTCCAACCTTTTGCACTGGGGGCCACATTTCAATCTCTCTCTTACTTTGGGGGGTCAGTGAGCAAGTTTCAGTGAGATCACGTTTGGCACAACAGTAAACATGAATTTCGGAAAACAATCCAAAGCCACATTTTAAAATGAGTAATTCATTAAAATGGCCAAGGAGCAGAGTTGATTCGTTAAACCTTTCTCTTCCTTTTTTGGTTAGAAGCAGAGCAAAAGAGAAAGTGAATTAGGTCGCAAATAGTGATCACGAGGAAATGGAGCGCGAGTGTGATAGCTATGGAGTTGGGTTTTACTGACAGTGACCTTAGTTGATCTCTGGCAGGCACTTTCTGAGCAAGTCTTGATGGAATTCACAGGAATGTCAGTTGTCTTTCAGCCTAGCTTTCCTCATCTCATTCCTTGCTTTGTGGAGGATGGAGGAGAAGGGGAAAGGGTGGTGTGTGCCCAGCTCAGTCTCACTAACATCCACCCCCTCACTCAATCATTCACTCACCTGCACAGGCCCTGGTGCTTTGGTGACATGTCATGAGTACAGGGTGGCTGTCATGGTACCAACACATACCTCCATCCATTCAGTCTAACACTCCAGCCGCTCCAGGCTGCTGCCACAAGGTCCCATAGCCTCCTTTCCCCACCCGTCCCCAATAGGTCACTTCTCTTTTCTTATTCTAATTCTAAAGCCCCCTGTCCAGGCAGTGGCCCAAATCTCCAAGCATCAGCCTAACTTGGATTCTCCCTCCAGCCCAGGCTGTGGTCTGGCTCTCAATCTGTCCCAACAACTCCACGCCTTTGATGCCCATCTAACCAAAGCCAATGTCTCCCATAACCCTTCCTGGTTCCAGTCCCTCAGACTCACTACTACAGTTCCTGTCCTTGGGGTCATTGAAACTGCCCCCTGCTCCTCCAATTGCCTTCTGTTGGTAGGATGGTGATGCAGAATGCCAACAGCAAGAGTTTAGTCCACATGCCATTTAGAAATGGGGTTCCACAGGGGTCAGTGTTGAATACCATGTAAGTCCCACCATTTCAGCCACCTCCCCCTCACCCTGAGATGTGGGTTAAACTCACTGCCACTTGGCCCTCTGTAATGAGAGCACAGCCCTAAGATGTTCTGGAACTGTGGCAACTTCACAGCTTCTCATCTCTCCAGTCTTGGCTGAAAGACTTCAACAGTTCTTACTTCATTAATTCAGTCATTCTAAAAAAATTCTTTCAAAGTATCATATTTTCAATCTTGTTTTTGCTATTCCTTGCCATATATATGGAAAACAGCAACATCAGGGAGCAATGCCTTGAATATTACTAAGTCAGCTTGCAGTCTGGTTCATGAAAGCAAGGTGAGTGAAAGCACATTGACTCAAGGGTCAGCATTGCTACCTCAGTGCCAGGGACCCAGGTTCAATTCCAGCTTTGGGCGACCGTCTGTGTGAAGTTTGTGCATTCTCCCCGTGTCTGTGTGGGTCCTCTCCAGGTGCTCTGGTTTCCTCCCACAGTCCAAAGATGTGCATGTTAGCTGGATTGGTCATGCTAAATTGTTCAGGCTGGGCAGATTAGCCATGGAGAATGTGAGGTTATAGGGTAGGTGGGCAGATCTGCGTGGGATGCTTCTTGGAGAGTTGATGTGGACTTGACGGGCCAAATGGCCTGCTTTCACTTGTAGGGATTCTATATTTTTTTCATTGGTGTTACAAAAGCAGAAACTGCTGGAGCGGCTTGGCATCTGTGGAGAAAAGTCATTAACATATTGGATCCAGTGACCCTTCCTTGAACGTTTCTAGTAATTTCTGTTTTTGTTCTAGCATCTGCAGTTCTTTGAGTTTGTGTTATGGTAGTGTTGTCACAGATGGCTCAGCATTGGGCAGTGCTGTTAAAGGACAGTTTTCACAGAAAGACAACAGCAGGAAACCAAAACACGAAGGGAATCGGGTCAGAGTTGAGTGTGGGGACCATCACAATGGAGAAGGTGCTGGAGAAGGTCTGAAGGTGGATAAATCACACCCCAGAGTTCTGAAGGAGATGGCAGAGGAGATTGTGGAATCATTGGTGGTGATCTTTCAGAAATTACTAAAATCAGGGAGGATGCAAGGGAACTGGAAAATGGCTAATGTAACAACCCTGTTTTAAGAAGAGAGGGAGGCAGAATACAGAAAACCAAAAGGTTGGTTAGCCTGACCTCAGTCATTGATGAGATGTTGAGTCCATTTTTAAAGGATGTAATTGCACAATACTTAGAAATGCATGGTAAAATAGGGCTGAGTCAGCATGGCTTTCAGGGAGTAATGACCACATTAGACAAAGTACAGCCTGTGCACTTAATCTAT
The DNA here is from genome assembly GCF_020745735.1 of Hemiscyllium ocellatum. Taxonomy (NCBI): domain Eukaryota; kingdom Metazoa; phylum Chordata; class Chondrichthyes; order Orectolobiformes; family Hemiscylliidae; genus Hemiscyllium; species Hemiscyllium ocellatum. Next base: position 14,475,538 of record NC_083439.1, read on the forward strand.
TTGGATTTTGATAAGGCCTTTGACAACGTTGCTAAAGAAGCCAGCTAAATAAGGTAGGGATGCTGTTAGGGACAATGTACTGGCATGGATAGAAGATTGGCTGACTGGCAGAAAGCAGAGAGTGGGGAGAATGGGGTCTTTTTCAGAAAGGCAGCCAGTGACTACTGGAGTTCCATAAGGTCAGTGTTGGGACCACAACTATGCACATAACGATCTGAATAAAAGGGACTGAGGGCATTGTTGCTAAGTTTGCAGATGACACAAAGATAGGTGGAGGAACAGGTAATTTTGAGGAAGCAGGTAAACTACAGAAGGAATTGCATAGGTGCAGAGAGTGGGCAAAGTAGTGGCAGATGGAATATAACTGTGGGAATGTGTGAGGTTATACACTATAGTAGGAGGAATAGAGGTGTAGAATATTTTCTAAATGGGGAAAGGCTTTGGAAATCTGAACACAGACTTGAGAATCCTAATTCAGGATTCTCAAAGTTAACATACAGGTTCAGTTGGCAGTTAGGAAAGCAAACGCAATGTTGACATTCATTTCAAAAGGGTTAGAATATAAGGGCAAGATGTACCGGTGAGGCTGCAAAGGGATTTGTCAGACCATATTTGGAATACTGTGAGCAGTTTTGGGCTGCATCTTTCAGGAAATGCGTGTTGGCCTTGGAGGAGTCCAGAGAAGGTTGACAAGAATGATCCCGGGATGAAGGGTTTGCCATGAGGGGTGGTTGTAGACTCTGGGTCCGTATTCGATGGGGTTTAGCTGGATGACAGGGAGATCGGATTGAAACTTTTAAAATCCTGTGGGATTCAGGATGGAATGGATATGGAGAAGATGTTTCCATTAGCAGGAGAGCCCAAGACCTGAGGGCACTAACTCAGTGAAGGAACAACTCCTTAGATCAGAGACGAGCGTAAATTTCTTCTGCCAGAGTGTGGTACATTTGTGGAACTCATTCCACAAAGGGCTGTAGAGGCTGAGTGTATTTAAGACAGATAGATATCTTCTTGATTGCCAAGGGTGTTAAGGATTAGAGGGAGAAGGCTGGCTGTGTTTTGTTTCTAATCATAGGTACCTCCTAACATATTAATAAAGGGGGAAGTGGGGTGAGTCATGATAATGCTACTCAATGTCAAGGGGCAATGGTTAGATTCTCCCTTCTTGGAGATGGTCATTGCCTGATGTTTGTGTGGCACAAATGTCACTTGCCACTTATCAGCTGAAGCCTGAACTTTGGATACGCTTCGGTTTCCGAGGAGTCAGAAATGTGCTGAATGTGTACCTACAACAGTACAGCATGGGTACAGGCTCTTCTCCCCATGTCTGTGCAGACCATGATGCCATTCCATCTGCCTGCACATGGCCCATATTCCTCTATCCTCTGCCTGTTCGTGTATCTGTCTAAATGTCTCTTGAATGTTGCTATTGTAGTTGCTTGTCCCACCTCCCCTGGGAGTGCGTTCCAGGCACTTATCACCGTGTAAAAAAACTTTCCCCTCTCACTTTAAGTATTTAACATTTCCAACCTAGGGAAAGGACTCTTACTATTCACTTTATAAATTTTATTTATTTCTATCACTCAGCTTCTGATGCCCTTGCAAAAATAGTCCAAATTTGTCCAACCTTTCCTTTCTAGCTAATACACTTTAATCCAGACAACATCCTGGTCAACCTCTTTTGCACCCTTTCCATAACATCTACATCCTTCTTGTAGTGTGGCCACCAGAACTGCAGACAATACTTCACACAATGGCCTAACCAAAGGTTTTATTTCTACATCTGCAACATTTGTACTCAGTGCATGAACAGATGAAGACAAGCATGCTATATACTTCCTTTACCGTCTTATCCTAGTGTTGCCACTTCCAGGGAGCTGCTGACTTGTAACCCAAATTCCCTTGATATCAATGCCACCAAGGGTCCTGCCATTTATAGTATACTTTACCTTGCACTTGTCATCCCAAAATGCATCCCTTCAAACTTGATCTGCCATTTCTCTGCCAAAAACTTTCCAACTCATCCATATCCTACTGTAGCCTTTGACAACCTTCCTCACTATCCACAAATTGAGGTTCTGAGGAAGGGTCACCTGACCCAAAATGTTGACTGATTTCTCTCCACACAGATGCTGCCAGACATGCTGAGCTTTTCCAGCAATTTCTGTTATTGCTCCACAAATTTGTGACATCTGCAACCTTACTAAATCAGACCATCTGCATTTTCATCCAAATCATTTAATATTTATTAAAAATGATCCTTGGGGGAACACCACTGGTGACCGGCGTTCAGTCAGAAAAACATTCCTCCGCAAAAAGGTATGCCTATGACCAAGCCAGTTTTGTATCCAATCTAGCAACTCACCATGAATCCCATGTGATTTACTCTTCTGAAATAGCCTACCATGAGGAATCTTATCAAATGCTCAAGTAAAAACAACATCCACTGCCCTGCCTCAATCGTCATCATCACTCCTTATAAAATTCAAACAAATTTATGACACTGGACTTCCCTTGCAGAAAGCCACACTGACAATCCCTACTAAGTTTTTTCTCTTTCAAAAGAGTGTAAAGCCTGTTCCTAAGAATCTTCTCCAATTATTTCCTAACAATGAAGTAAGGCTCACCAGCCAGTAAATTTCCTGGACTATCCCTGCTGTCCTTCTTGAACAGAGGAACAACATTGGCTATTCTCCAATTTACTGGGATAAAATGGATTCAAAGATCTCTGCCAAGGCCTGGCAATCTCTTCCCTGGTCTACCTCAGTATCCTGGGATTGATCCCATCAGGCCCTGGGAACCTATCTACCTTAATGTTTTCAAGGTACCAAATACCTCTTCCTTCTTAATATCGACATGTCCTGGAATATCAATGTACCCTTCTCTAATATTGCCATTATCCATGTCCTTCTCCTTGGTGAATGCCAATACATTCAGGACCTCATCCACTTCCTCTGGCTCAGTGTGTAAATTCCTTGAATGGTTTTACTCTTTCCCTAGCTATCCTCTTTCTTCTAAAGTAGGTACAAAATATTTTAGGATTATCCTTAATCCTACTTGGAAGGCCATTTCACAGTGCAATCAACCCTCACTAATTTCTTGTCTTTCAAAAACCTACCTTTAGAGCTCTCACAAAAGCTGTTCAGTGATGGACTGCTTAAATGACAGCTCTCATTCTGATAAATCACTCTCACAATCAGTCATATACTCCCCTGGAATGTGGAGGCTGCATTCCAGTATCTTCTCGTGGACATAATTGCAGCTTTTCACAGACACCTAGCTTCACCAAGCTGGTACTGCATATATATTTTGTAGAATCATAGAATCCCTACAGTGTGGAAACAGGCCCTTCAGCCCAACAAGTACACAAGTAACCTCCAAAGAGTAACCCACCCAGACCCATTCCCCTATCCTATTACTCTACATGTACCCCTGACTAATCCACGTAACATACACACCCCTGAACACTATGAGCAACTTAGCATGGTCAATTCACCTAACCGGCACATCTTTGGATTGTGAAAGGAAACTGGAACACCCGGAGGAAACCCACGCAGACACAGGGAGATTGTGCAAACTCTGAATTTCTCCAAACCTGAATCTTATTCAGCTGCATGAAACAAGGTCTGCTGGTGGACCCCATTCACTTTTGTTTTTGGCTGAATTATTCAAGACGTATGCCTTCTTCTGAGCTCCATCCCAGTTCCCAATGCATTTCCTGCACCTTGACGCCAATGTTTAGTTTCACCTTCAGGATCCCCAATTTCTCCTGAATCCTGACAGTTCAGCACCAGCTCCAAGGCCATCATTTCAGTGTGGACCCCTTTCTGTCTGCCTATGTTTACCTCTGTCCAATTGCCTACAATCAACTGTTCTGTGACCCTTGAACTATTGTGACTGGCCTATTGAAAATTCACAATAAAGACCCAAAACGATTACTCAGCAGCACTGAATGCAAGTGATATTTTGGAATAACCACATTAGCAGTTATGTAAACCCAAGTGTTCCAATTTTGATGAATTTCTGGTTTGCACATAGATACAAAAGGAGGATTTCATCATGAGGAGATATGTAACCTTAGCAGGGCCCAATATGAACAGCAGGCTATCACTAAGTAAGTGCCACTTGATATGTACTCCAGCAGACTGTTGAGGTTTCCTTTTGAAATTTTGACATTGTGGATTCCTGCATCAGATGCACATGAAAATAAATCAGTCAATAGTAAGAATGTCCTTTCCGTAACCAGCACCAACCTCGGTGAAAGAACACACATTGAATAGGGAGTGCTCAGAACCACACTATGTATCTGCTCTTCCCTTACAGAGATAGGAGCACTGTAACATTACACATTGCCTGCTCAGTTACTTGGGTCCACACTGAAATGACAGACCTGGAGCAGGTGCTGAACTCAGGACTCAGTAGAAATTGGGAACACAGAAGGTGAAGCTAATCAAATTAGTTTAACTTGGACTGTATTAAAAATAGGTTGCAAGATCACAGGGAAGAACCTCTACTAAAATCTCATCCTAGTTGCAATACTGTCCCTTACCCACAGCCAGAGGGAATGGTTTCATAACTGGCAAAAATCAAGCTCAACAGAGGAACACCAGCATTAAAGCTAATAGTAAAGAGGCCATTATCTCCAATAGAGAAGCCCCAGCACTAAGATTTAGCAGTGAGAGGGGGAGGTCTCCAATAGAGGAACCTAACCTCTAAAGAAATTGCAGAAAATGTAAAAGAGTGAACTTGGCCTCTTCAGGAATGTCCACTTCCTGCCAACAAGTTTTGTTTTGAGCTTAAGTTAAAGTAGCAGTATGGTGCTGTGATATAATCCATCCTCTTTTTTTTTGAAATCAGAAGTAGATCACGGTTTTCCTCCAGGGGCTGGGCCTATGTGCCTGTCTTGAGGAGCTAGCATGATAGAAGGGACAAGAACATTATATTCCCTGTCACCTTAACCCACCTTCTGCACCCATTGTGCAGGTGAGAAGGGTTAAAGTCAATGCTTGGGGAGCTCAAAATCACCAGTTATTAATATATAAATTATGTTTGGAAGGTATTGACCACATCAGTCCTTCCCTCATCACGTATCATTGTTTTGCCTCTTCTGTCTGGTGTTTTCTTTCCTGTACTTGGTCTACAAGAGATAGCAAATGCAGAAAGTATGTCAAAATAAACTTTTCAGAACTAGAGACATTTATTGCATTGAAGTTACATGGACCACAATAGATGGACACCCTCTCTCCCAGCACCATTCAAATATTGTAACGATACCACACTTTCTCTCCAGGGTCCTGCATTATAAAGTGGTTTATATATTTGTACCTCAAGAAATATGCAGATTGGAATCTCATTGCTGGGTTGAAGTAGTTTATGTGACATAACATGAGTAAGTTATACATGGAATCTAATCAAGGGGTGAATCAAATATACAATAACTGTAATAAATCAGGACCGAGTGACTGGATGAATGGAGCAAATTTTTATTAAAATGCCATTTGGATGGATTAAAATAAAGTTTGGGTGTGTCATAAGTCTTAAGTGATGCGAGGGAATTTAACAATTGAGGGGAAAATGGATAAAATAAAGCAACAGCTGGTGTACAGCCCAGCTGGTACTCAGGAAATGGTGCTGGCTTGGTCATGAGAGGTACAGCTGGCTTTATGATGCTCAGCTAAATGAAGCTTTAAAAGAGGTGCTGAAATCTCTATGTGACAACCATTTCCAACAAGGGGGATTAGTCACTCAGTTCTCCAGAGAATCTCAGCTTCCAGACAGCGCCAGTAGAGCTGGCATAGGAATAAAGGGAGTCCAAGTCTGGGTTTTGCTTTCATACCAGTAAGATGCTCCTTAGAATATCATTGCCAGAGTTATAAATTCTGGCATTGCAGAAATGAAGTACATCCCTGGAGAGCTTTCTGGACACCTACACTAACCACTCAACCAATGTGTGGGCCTCAATAAGGAGAGAGGTTCCAATTATTATCCATGTAGCACTTAGTCATATCCAAAATGTTACATGGCAGAGAATTAAACTCAGAAACATTAACTGCTACTGATGTTTGATAATCACAGCAAGGATAACTAAAACTTACTTTTCTATTGGCTGTCAGCTTTTGGGAACTCAGTCAACTCCCTTACCTCATCTCTGCTCAATTGAATTACAATCTTGGGCATATTTTGTGTGAAATCAGAGTCAGAAAATTAAATGGGCAATGGGATACTTCTTCCAGGTTCTCAAGCACAAGGCTGTCATCTATGAATGAAATCGGCAATGAGTACGGGCTAGATATTTACCATTTTCCATCTCTCAAACAAGAAATACATTGCTTACAATTTCAAAGTCCTTCATTGATTGGGAGGTACCAGGCCCGAAGTGATGAAGGGAGCATTATAAATGCCAGTCTTTCTTTATGGAGGCACAACAGACATAAATAACAGTACCTCATTTTGGAATACTGCACCAAATTGTGGTCTCCCAGCTATAAGAAAGATGTTGTAAAACTTGAAAGAATTTACAAGCATGTTGCCAAGGTTGGAGGGCTTATGCAATGGAAGAGGCTGAATAAGCTGGGGCCGTTTTCCTTGGGGTGTTGGAGGCTGAGGGGTGACCTTATGGAGGTTTATAAAATCATGAGTACAGATAGAGTAAATAGACAAGGTCTTTTCCCCAAGGTAGGAGAGTCCAAAAACTAGATAGCATGCATTAAGGGGAGAGGGAGAAAGATATAAAAAGGGACCAAAAGGGGAAACTTTTTCACACAGAGGGTGGTGCGTGCATGGAATGAGCTGCTAGGGGAAGTGGAGGAGGCTGGTACAATTACAACATTTAAAAGGCATCTGGATGGGTATATAAGTAGGAAGGGTTTAGAGGGATACAGGCCAAGTGCTGGCAAATGGGACTAGATTAATTTAGCATACCTGGTCAGCATAGGCACGTTAGACTGAAGGGTCTGTTTCCGTGCTGTAGATTCTGACTCTGACTCTTTTAGGAATGAGAAACACCTATCACAAACACATCAGGTAAACATAACTGCTCAAAAGTAAACAGATTTTCTGACTAAAAACAGCACCAAATCTATTCCAAAACATGGACCATTGCACCACAGGCTTTGCTTACGTTCTGATGAACAGTCACTGGACTCAAAGCATCAACTCTGTTTTTCTCTCTACAGATGCTGCCAGACCTGCTGAATTGTTCCAGAACTCAGTTTTTGATTTGGATTTCCAGCCCATCTATTTTTACACCTGTTACTGACGATGCCTGTGGTGCTGAGGTCCATGTTTCAGAATAGATTTGGCACTAAGTGTTTTTAGTCAGAAATTCTGTTTACTCCTGAGCAGTTATCATTGCTGTATGTGTTTGCCATATTTGTGGAAGGTGTTTCTCTTTCCTACATACTGAGGTAAATTGTTAATACTTTGTTTTTGTGTCAGAAACAGGTGGTTGAATCATAGAATCACAGTGGTGCAGAGAGAGGCCATTTGGCCTATTGAGTCTACACTGATCTTGGGGGGAGCATCTCCCCCAGGTCTATCCCAGTCCTATAACCCCACATTTCCCATGACTAATCCACCTAGCCTACCTTTACCTGGACACCATGAACTGGGCCACCCCTTCCAGTCACTCACCAGCTGACTTGGAATATATCACCATTCCTTCAGTATCACTGGGTCAACATCCTGGAAGTCACTTTCTGAGGGTGGATCTGCCTTGCAATGGATAGTGGTGGTTCAGGAAGGCAATTCAGCATCACTTTCTTCAGGGTAATTAGGGGTGGACAAATGTTAGCCCAACCAGAGAAACCTGCATTACTGCATTGTAATAATCAGAATGCTCAAATCAATTGTTCAATTAGCAATGATTTGTGAAGACTGAGCATACCAGTGAGGTTTGGGATGTTTAAGAAAGTACTTGCATTCATCTACTCACCTATTCAATGCACATTCAAAGACAACTTCTTAAACTTACCATACTGCAGTGGGTGCTGTACATTAGTCTGTTTTCTCTCTCTGCCCTACTCTGATCATAGGTTACAGGGAGAAGGTAGGAGAATGGGGTTGAAAAACATATCAGCCCACCCTGAAGAAAGGTAACAGCTGAAACATTGATTTCTCTACATCCTGATGCTGTCTGGCTTGCTGTATTCTTCCTATCTACTTTGAATTACATTTTGATAAAATGGCAGAGCTAACCTGATGGGGCTGAATGGCCTAATTATCTAATGGTCTTAACAGGATAAATAACCAATTAATATATTCCTGGTGATTTTGACTGAAGGATGCCTGTTGGCCAGAATACCAGAAGAACTCCCACCTTATGCTTTGAATAATTAGTTAATTGATTGATCTGGAAGAGTAGAGAGAATCTTGGTTTCATGCCAATTCGAAATGACACACCCTTCAATAATACAGCAGTCCCACAGGTGTTGGAATGAAATGCTGCCTGTATTTTGCCTGTAGATCTCTGGAGTGAAATTTGAAGCCACAGCCATAACTTTCTGCAACTGATCCAAGCTGTTCCCATGTTAGCTTTCATTTTACAAAGTTTCCTAGCTTCTGGAAAGGTCCTACCAGACTGGAAAATAGTGAATGTGGTTCCTCTATTCAAGAGAGGAGGGGGATAGAAGGAAGGAAGCAACATGGGAAATTGCTGCAAACTATTCTGAAGGAGATTATATCTTAGGAAATGTTATTGCAGTTGAGCAGACACAACATGGTTTCATGAAAGGGAGATCAAGTTTAATTAGTTTATTACAGTTCTTTGAGGAGGTAACAAGCAGCATAGAGAAAGGGTCACTTAGATGTGCAATATATATTTTGATAAAGCATTTGACAAGGTGTGGCATCATAGGTTACAAAGCAAAATAAGAGTTCATAGTATCAGGAATGGCATTTAAGAATGGATAGATGAGTGATTGGCTAATAGAAAGCAGAGGGTTGACATAAATGGGTTGTTTTCAGTTTGGCAGGGTGTGACAAATTATGTGCCACAGGGATCAATATTGGAATCTCAATTATTAAAATCTGTACAAATGCCTTGAATGAAGGAATCAATTTTTTTAATACTCAGTTTACACACGTATTGACATCCCCTCTAGTGTAAGTGGGACTTGAAGTCAGACACCTTGGCCCAGAGCTAGGGATATGACTACTGTGACAGAAAAGCCCTTTAGGAATGAAATGTACAGTAGCTAAATTTACTGATGACACAAAGATATGCAGGAAATCCAGTTGTGAAGAGGACATAAAGAGTCTGCAAACGGATCTAGATATAAAAGCAAAATACTGTGGATATGGAAATCTGAAACAAACACAGAGAAAGCTGAAGATCTACAGCAATTCTGGGATGTAAGTAAGTTAATTGAGTTGGCAAAAGAAAGGGCAAATAAAGTATAATGTGGAAAAATATAAACTTGAAGGAAACATAGCAAAGCAGCATATTATTTAAATATGTTCAGATGAAGATCTCAAAAGTGCAGAGGAATTTGAGTACATGATTTGGGGAAAGTTAGAGTGCAGGTATAACAAGTGATGAGGAAGGCAAATGGGATGCTGTTGTGTATTATGAAAGGCCATGTTTTGAGTACGGCATTACTATTTTGGCCTCCTTATTTAAGAAAGAATGCAAATGCATTCGAAGCACTTGAGAGAAGGTTCATTCAATTGAAAGCTGGTATGGCTGCATTATCTGATGAGGAAAGGTTGGACAGGTTGAGCCTGATTCCATTGGCATTTAGAAGAATAAGAGATGGTCTGACATTATAGAATCCCTACACTGTGGAAAACCGCCCTTTGATCCAACAAGTCAACAGCGACCCTCCAAAGAGTATCCCACCCAAACCCATTCCGCATTACTCTACATATACCCCTGACTAATGCACCTAACCTACACTCCCCTGAACACTATTGACAATTTACCACAGCCAATTCACCTAACCTGCATATCTTTTGATTGTGGGAGGGAACTCTTATAGACACAGGGAGAACATGCAAACCCCACACAGACAATTGCCCAAGGCTGGAATCGAACCCAGGTCCCTGGTGCTATGAGGCAGCAGTACTAACCACTGTGCCACCTGATAGAAGAATGCAAGGTCCTGAGGGGAGTTGATAGGTGCTGAAAGGAAGTTTCGTCTTGTGGGAGAGACCACGCTCAGGGAACATAAAATATAATTAAGGGGTCCTGCCTTTAGAATAGAAATTAGGAGAATGTTCTTTTCCTCTAAACATTATCTGCTGTCTCAACGACAATTGATTATTGATCAGCGTCTAGCAAACGTTTGGGGGCAGTTTGTTTACTGCTCAGAGTGAAGCACCAGCAATTCATTGGTTCCAGTTCACAACTGTTTTTATACACTCTCTGACGTGGCTGTCTTGCCAAGGATAGCAGTTACTGCCTATCCCTTGTTGTCTTTGAGAAAGTGCTGGTCGGTCATCTTCTTGAACAGTTGAAGTTCAAGTGAATGAAAGTGTTGTTCTTCGGTTTTGTTTGAGTTTGGTAGCCCTGACAGAGTCATGTGATTTCTTCGATTTATTTCCGTGTTGGCATCATGAGCGAGACTAGGATTGTTGCCCATCACTAATTGCCATTAAGTTTCTGGCTCACTAGATCATTTTCCAGGACAGTTAAGTGTCAACTATGTGTGGGTCAGACCAGATGAGAGCATCAGTGCACCAGGTGGGTTTTTACAACAATGAATAATAGTTGTCATGATCACCATTACTGATATCAGTTTTGTAGTCCAAATGTATAAATTGAATTCAAATTTTATCAGCTGGTCTGGTGAGATTGAAACCCTTAACACATAGGCTTCTGGATTATTAGTCACATGACATTACTATTTCCCAATGTGTAATTGAAATATTCAATATGGGGCAATTAGAATCATTGAGTCATAGAGATGTACATCCTGGAAACAGACCTTTTGCTCCAATTTGTCCATGCTGACCAGATATCCCAACCCAATCTAGTCCCACCTGCCAGCACCCAGCCCATATCCCTCCAAACCCTTCCTATTCATATACCCATCCAGATGCTTTTTAAATGTTGCAATTATCCTAGCTTCCACCACTTCTTTTGGCAGCTCATTCTATACATGTACCACCCTCTGCGTGAAAACATTGCCCCTTAGGTCCTGTTTATATCTTTCCCCTCTCACCCTAAACCCTTTAGTTTTGGACTTCCCAACCTTAGGGAAAATACTTTGCTTATTCATCCTATTCATGCCCCTCATGATTTTGTAAACCTCTATAAGATCACCCCTCAGCCTTCGATGCTCCAGGGAAAACAGCCCCACCCTATTCAACCTCTCCCTACAGCTTAAATCCTCCAACCCTGGCAACATCCTTGTAAATCTTTTCTGAACCCTTTCAAATTTCACAACATCTTTCCAATAGAAAGGAGACCAGAATTACACGCAATATTCCAACAGTGGCCTAACCAATGTCTAGTACAGCCACAACATGACCTCCCAACTCCTGTACTCAATATTCTGACCAATAAAGGAAAGCATACAAAACGCCTTCTTCACTAACCTATCCTATCCTATTATCCTGCGACTCCAGCATAAAGGAGCACTCCAAAGTCTATTTGTTCAGTGACACTCCCTAGGACATTACCATTAAGTGTGCAAGTCCTGCTTTCCCAAAATGCAGCACCTCTCATTTATCTAAATTAAACTCCATCTGCCACTTCTCAGCCCATTGGCCCATCTGGTCAAGATCCCATTGTAATCTGAGGTAATCTTCTTCACTGTCCACTACATCTCCAATTTTGGTGACACCTGCAAACTTACTAACTGTACCTCTTATGCTCACATCCAAATCATTTATGTAAATTATGAAAAGTAGTGAATGCAGCACCAATCCTGTGGCACTCCACTGGTCACAGGCCTCCAGTCTGAAAAACAACTCTCCACCACCACCCTCGGTCTTCTACTTTTGAGCCAGTTTTGTGTCCAAATGGCTAGTTTTCCCTGCATTCCATGAGATCTAACCTTGCTAACCAGTCTCCCATGAGTCGCCCTCATCAACCTTCTTTGTTACTTCCTCAAAAGACTCAATCAAGTTTGTGAGACATGATTTCCCACACACAAAGTCATGTTGACTATCCCGAATCAGTCCTTGCCTTTCCAAATACATGTACATCCTGTGCCTCAGGATTCCCTCCAACAACTTGCCCACCCCTGATGTCAGGCTTATTAGTCTACAGTTCCCTGGCTTGTCCTTTCCACCTTTCTTAAACAGTGGCACCATGTTAGCCAACCTCCAGTCTTCCGGCACCTCACCTGTGATTATTGTTGATACAAATATCTCAGTAAGAGGCCCAGCAATCACTTCCCTAGCTTCCTGCAGAGTTTGAGGGTACAACTGATCAGGTCCTGGGGATTTATCCAATTTTATGCATTTCAAGACATCCAGCACTTCCTCCTCTGTAATATGGACACTTTGCAAGGTGTCACCATTTATTTCCCTACAGTCTATAATTTCCGTGGCCTTTTGCACAGTAAATACTGATGCAAAGTACTCATTTAGTATCTCCCTCATCTCCTGCAGCTCCATACAAAGGCTGCCTTGCTGATCTTTGAAGAGCCCTATTCTCTCCCTCATTAGCCTTTTGTCCTTAATGTATATGTATAAGCCCTTTGTGCTATTCGCCAAAGCTATCTCATGTCCCCTTTTTGCCCTCCTGATTTTCCTCTTAAGTATACTCCTACTGCCTTTATATTCTTCTCAGGATTCACTTGATCTATCCTGTCTATACCTGACATATGCTTCCTTCTTTTTCTTAACCAAGCCCCCAATTTCTTTAGTCACCCAGCATTCCTATACCTACCAACCTTTTCTTTTACCCCAACAGGAATATACTTTCTTTGGATTCTCGTTATCTCATTTCCTAGTTTCCTAGTTTCCTAGTTTCCACCTATCCCTTTACCTGCAAACATCTGCCCCCAATCAGCTTTTGTAAGTTCTTGCCTAATACCATCAAAATTGGCCTTCCTCTAATTTAGAACTTCAACTTTTAGATCTGGTCTATCTTTTTCCATCATTATTTTAAAACTAATAAAATTATGGTCGCTGGCCCCAAAGTGCTCCCCCACTGACACCTCAGTCACCTGCCCTGCCTTATTTCCCAAGAGTAGGTCCAGTTTTGCACCTTCTCTTGTAGGTACATCCACATACTGAATCAGAAAATTTTCTTGTACACACTTAATAAATTCATCTCCAGCTAAACCCTTATGGAGGTAAACTATGGCAGTCCCAGTCTATGTTTGGATAGTTAAAATCCCCTTCCATAACTTCCCTATTATTCTTACAGATAACTGAGATCTCCTGACAAATTTGTTTCTCAATTTCCCTCTGACTATCAGGGTTGTCTGAGAATATATTGCCATTCAGAACTCTAAGAGTTTTATCTTATAAAATTAGGGGGCCACTGCCCCTGTTATTATATGGACTTGGAAAGTTCATCCTTTTTCGTAAAATGCGAGGAAGACAACAAATGCGGGAAACTATGAAGACAAAAAGCTCTAGAGAAATCCATGGAGAGAGAAACACTTAGCGCTTACTGAGTCCAATATGACTCTGCTTTGGAACTTCTGGGTTCTGAAGGGAAGTGATCACAGACTTGAAATGTTCACTCCATATCTTTCTTCCAAGGTACTGCCAGGTCTGCTGAGATTCTCCAGCAATTTCAGTTTGCAGATCGGATCTCCAGCATCCACTTATTTGTGCTTTTATCAGCTTCAGGGTGATATTCAGAGTTTGAAATTTGAAAAGCCAGTTAGCAAAAGACTGCACACAACAGCATACTATGGAGATTATGTACATGATGTGTGGGCGTCGGATGCCTGCAGGTGGATGGGGGTGTAACTGAAACAAACTCTTTTTTTGACATTACAATCATCCCTTGATATACGGGGGAAGGTAACATTTTGTTTTCTATTTAATTAAATTATTTGTCATTAATATTGCTGTCACATACTCTTCATTCCTAGCACACTGTGTCAGCTGAAAGGTTTTAATTAATCCAACAGGTTTATGTGACATGTGGCATTTTACTTGATTTGTCTGACAGTGCTGAAGACTCCTATTGTGGGGAACATCAGCATTATAGAGAATGAATTCTGTGGTGTGAGCAGATGCTAGTGTATTAGAAATAGCAGCTAATAGGAGTACCTGCTGCAGTTCAACAAGGGGAAAATGTTTGAATACTTCCAAAAGATTCAGGAATGACATTTAATGTCTGGTGTGCTGTTCCAATATGCTAAAGCTGTATTGATCTAGCTACTTATCGCATTCACCAGAGAGAGTCAAAACAGAGCTGAACACAGAACAAAGGTATGTTTGATGGCAGAATTCTGCTGAGTTAGATTTCCATATGCTCCTCACCAGTCTCCTTAAACTTCAGGACATCTAAAACTCTGCTACCCATATCTAACTTCTATCAAGAACCATTCAGGCAATGCCCTTGTACATGTTGTCCCATACTGACTCCCCACCTTGCAATAACTCAAACATTCTCATCTGTGAGATCAATTCTCTTCCCAGCCTCATGCCTCCCCTATGTCTGCAGCCTTCCTTAACTCTATGACCTTCTAAGGTTTCCATTTCCATCAATTCAGGCTACTTTTGCATTCCCGTTTTCAGATTGTCTCCATAGGCGATCATTTTGTCAACTGTCTAACGCCTAAACATCACAATTTTGTGTGTGTGTGTGTGTGTGTGTACACGTGCATGTGTGCATCTGTGTGTATGTATGTGTGTGTATGTGTTTGTGTGTCTGTGTCTGTGTATATCTGTGTGTGTGTCTGTATTTGTGTATGTCTATGTATGTGCATGTGTGTGTGTCTGTGTGTATGTCTGTGTATGTATGTGCATGTGTGTGTGTGTGTCTGTGTATGTGTGTGCATGTGTGTGTCTGTGTATGTGTGTGCATGTGTGTGTGTCTGTGTCTGTGTGTGTGTGTGTGTGTGTGTGTGTATGTCTCAGTCAGTGAAAAGCCCTCTGCAAACCGTAAATATTAAGCCATTCAGAACATCTGACATTTTAGTCAAATATTTATTATATAGCACTGAAGGGGGCGATTCAGTCTATCAAGTCCATGTTCTTTTTTTGAAATACAAACCCATGAGTTTCCGGCTTCTTTCCAATTTGCGACAAATCTTTCTCCTTCAAGTAATTTCTTTTTGAAAGCTTATTTCATTTGGTATCCTTGTAACTACTTTGTTGTTTATAAGATTGGAAACTTTCTCTTGCTGGGCAAACAGAGGTGCAAAGTGCTTTGTTACATTTCAGCAATGCTTTGTGCCTTTAACTATAGATCATCATTTTGGGTTTTCATTGGTCTCAGCAATCATCTGACAATCCTATTACTGTTAAAGTGCTGATGGAAGACTTTTGATTTGCTTTTGATGTTAGCTGAACTCAGGAGAGTTTCCTCATTTTGCTAATTCTCTTGTCATTCTCACTGTCCTCTGGGTTAATAACAGGAGAGAATCCTTCAGTGTACATTGCAAGGCCAATGCCTCATCACTGATCTCCTTTCACACTATAGAGAAACAGAAAGGATTTTTTTTTAATGAAACCTGAGAGAGAATATCCTTACACACAACCAAGGGCTGTAGAGTTAGAGGAGGCTACAGACCTAGGAAGACATGAGGCTGCAAAGGATGTTAATATGTGAATAAGTGGGTAGTTGTGTGCATGGTGGTCAGGTGAATAGTGGGAGTGATGGAGACTGAGTGGACATTGTACGTGTTTCACAGTGCTGAGCAAAGGTGATGTGTGTCTGCATATGTGTGTGTAATTGATTGCGTGGGCTTCAGTGTATATTTTTAAATCTCTTCTCTGTAACCAACTACTCCACAAATATGGTGCCATCTGGATCTTCCCATTGATCTTAACATTCCTCTGACCAAGCTCCCATCCAATGTCTTATCCCTTAACTTAGTGAAACTTTCCTCTCAGGAAACTGCCTGCAAAATTGATCTATATTAAAGCTCCATGCTCTGTCTGGCCTATTGAGCTGTTCAGTTGTCTGATTTGTTCAGAATGTCATTGTTATTGTGTTTGTGCGATTGCTATGTGTATGAAAATGCATGCTTACCTGTGATGCTTGTGTGTGTGTTTACTTGAATCTCGCTGAATTTATTCCACTCAATTTCATGTTCTTCGGCATCACAAATGAAAAAAAAGGAAGAAGAGCAACCATGTAATGAATTTTCTGTTACTAGAACCAGTTTTGAGTTTGCACAGACCCCATGAGGTATCCACAACATTGGCGTGTAGGTATTGGGTGAAGTAAATTCTGTTCCTATTTGTTTAAGTTTCCAGCAGTAGATATGTTTGAGTTTCTCATTTCATTTCAGACATACGTGAGTGTCTTTGAAACGTTGAAAGTTGTAAATTCCCAGGATATAACAGTGTGCAGAAACACACCCACAGACAACTGTGGCTCAGTGGTTAGCATTGCTGCCTCACAGCACCAGGGACCTAGGTTCAATTCCACCTTGGGTGACTCTCTGTGTTGAGTTTGCATTTTCTCCCCATGTCTGTGTAGGTATGCTCTGGTTTCCTCTAACAATTTAAAGATCTGCAGCTTAAGTAGATTGGCCATGCTAAATTGTTCAGGCCAGGTGAGTCGGCCATGAGAAATGCAGAGTTACAGGGAAAGGGTAGGTCTGGATGGGATGCTTTTTAAAGGGACAGTGCGGGCTGAATGGCCTGCTTTCACACTGTAAGGATTCTAACATCTGAACCTCAAGTCAGGGCAGTAACGGTAATGGGGTTAATTATGTAAGTCTGTTTGCTATTGATGCTCAATTTATCTGATTATTTAAGCCTGAACTCAGAGTGAAAAGTAACCAAGCTGTAGAAAGAACCTGAAGCCAGAACAATGGAGTGGATAAAACATGCTGCATAAAATTGATATACACATAAGAACTATTGTCCTTTCTACATACCTCTAACAAAAAAATCCATATCGCTTTTGTTAGTCAAAAAGCATAGAACATCGAACATAGAACATTACAGTGCAGTACAGGCCCTTCAGCCCTCGGTTTTGCACCCACCTGTGAAACCAATCTGAAGCCTATCTAACCTACACCAATCCCTTGTCATTCATATGCCAATCCAATGACTATTTAAATGCCCTTAATTTTAGCAAGTCTCCTACTATTGCATTTAGCCATTTACAACAAAGTTGAGTTCAGAGGTCAGGACCTCGAAATAGATTCATTCTTTTCATGTCCTACCTATAATGATTGCAATGAGGTCAGCCAGGTGGAACTCAAAGAATGTGTGTTCCCCGACTGGGGCTGTTAACCCGGTCCAATAAGGGATCCCTGGCTGACAGATATAAACAGGAGCGTCACCCTTCGATGTGAAAGGCATTGCTCATCACTGGCCACTCAGGTGTTTCCTTTCTTCCTGGTGGTGGAAACTGAATAAATATTCATGCACCTTGTGTCCTTCACTGTGTCTCACACCTGCACACATGCAACATGGGTGCTGGGGAAAAAAAATAAGCACTACCGCAGTTCGACGACAGTGTGGGGATTAAGCACTACCACAGTTCGGCGACAGTGTGGGGCTTAAAATAAATAAATAAATAAATAAACAGGAGCGTCAAAGGTTCTGTTCATTCTGAGAGCCGGCTCTGAGGGAGCTGGATCAGTGTCAAAGACTCTCCACAGTAAATAAAGGGTGACTTGGTGACAGGATACCGGCCTCAGTGGAGTTAATTCACGACTGACCATCATCTTACACAACTTGCTCTGCTTCTTGTCTTCAAGTTAGAAATAAATTAACTGTATTCGTGAAGCACCTTCCACATGCTCAGTCGTCCCAAAGCAAATAGGTGCTTTTTGAAACGAAGCAATGCAAGGCCCTAACTTCTGTGTTTTATCCAGGCCATGTGCTGGCTGAGAAATCATTTCATTACCATTCTGCTGTTATGAAATCAATTGATACTTAATATTGCTTTGAAGCGATGTGTTTTGAAAGAGTTGTGATAAACTGGTCTATTACAAGTTCTATGTGGATCTGAACCTTTTTGGAAAAAAAAAGTTGCTGAACTGCATGTGGGCATTGACATCCTTACTTTACATAATTTCTTGGAAATCAGGTTACTTGTGATGATTGCTTGCTTCGTTAAAGTAAAAAATGAGGTCTGCAGATGCTGGAGATCACAGCTGCAAATGTGTTGCTGGTCAAAGCACAGCAGGTTAGGCAGCATCTCAGGAATAGAGAATTCGACGTTTCGAGCATAAGCCCTTCATCAGGAATAAGAGAGAGAGCCAAGCAGGCTGAGATAAAAGGTAGGGAGGAGGGACTAGGGGGAGGGGCGATGGAGGTGGGATAGGTGGAAGGAGGTCAAGGTGAGGGTGATAGGCCGGAGTGGGGTGGGGGCGGAGAGGTCAGGAAGAGGATTGCAGGTTAGGAGGGCGGTGCTGAGTTGAGGGAACCGACTGAGACAAGGTGGGGGGAGGGGAAATGAGGAAGCTGGAGAAATCTGAATTCATACCTTGTGGTTGGAGGGTTCCCAGGTGGAAGATGAGGCGCTCCTCCTCCAGCCGTCGTGTAGTTGTGTTCTGCCGGTGGAGGAGTCCAAGGACCTGCATGTCCTCGGTGGAGTGGGAGGGGGAGTTAAAGTGTTGAGCCACGGGGTGATTGGGTTGGTTGGTTTGGGCGGCCCAGAGGTGTTCTCTGAAGCGTTCCGCAAGTAAGCGGCCTGTCTCACCAATATAGAGGAGGCCACATCAGGTGCAGCGGATGCAATAGATGATGTGTGTGGAGGTACAGGTGAACTTGTGGCGGATATGGAAGGATCCCTTGGGGCCTTGGAGGGAAGTGAGTGTGGAGGTGTGGGCGCAAGTTTTACATTTCCTGCGGTTGCAGGGGAAGGTGCCGGGGGTGGAGGTTGGATTGGTGGGGGGTGTGGATCTGACAAGGGAGTCACGAAGGGAGTGGTCCTTGCGGAACGCTGATAGGGAAGGGGAGGGAAATATATCCTTGGTGGTGGGGTCCGTTTGGAGGTGGCGGAAATGGCAGCGGATAATACGTTGTATGCGCAGGTTGGTGGGGTGGTAGGTGAGAACCAGTGGGGTTCTGTCTTGGTGGCGGTTGGAGGAGCGGGGCTCAAGGGCGGAGGAGCGGGAAGTGGAGGAGATGCGGTGGAGGGCATCGTCGATCACGTCTGGGGGGAATCTGCGGTCCTTGAAGAAGGAGGCCATCTGGGCTGTGCGGTGTTGGAATTGGTCCTCCTGGGAGCAGATGCGGCGGAGACGAAGGAATTGGGAATATGGGATGGCGTTTTTACAGGGGGCAGGGTGGGAGGAGGTGTAGTCCAGGTAGCTGTGGGAGTCAGTCGGTTTATAATAGATGTCTGTGTTGAGTCGGTCGCCCGAGATAGAAATGGAAAGGTCTAGGAAGGGGAGGGAGGAGTCTGAGACAGTCCAGGTGAATTTCAGGTCGGGATGGAAGGTGTTAGTAAAGTTGATGAACTGTTCAACCTCCTCGTGGGAGCACGAGGCAGCGCCGATACAGCCATCGATGTAGCGGAGGAAAAGGTGGGGGGTGGTGCCAGTGTAGTTGCGGAAGATGGACTGTTCCACATATCCTACGAAGAGGCAGGCATAGCTGGGGCCCATGCGGGTGCCCATGGCAACTCCTTTAGTTTGGAGGAAGTGGGAGGATTGAAAAGAGAAGTTATTCAGGGTGAGGACCAGTTCAGTCAGTCGAAGGAGGGTGTCAGTGGAAGGGTACTGGTTGGTGCGGCGGGAAAGGAAGAAGCGGAGGGCTTTGAGTCCTTCGTGATGGGGGATGGAGGTGTACAGGGACTGGATGTCCATAGTGAAAATAAGGCGTTGGGGACCGGGGAAGCGAAAATCCTGGAGGAGGTGGAGGGCGTGGGTGGTGTCCCGAACGTAGGTGGGGAGTTCTTGGACTAAAGGGGACAGGACCGTGTCGAGGTATTGGGAGATGAGTTCGGTGAGGCAGGAGCAGGCTGAGACAATGGGTCGGCCGGGGCAGGCAGGTTTGTGGATTTTGGGCAGGAGGTAGAAACGGGCGGTGCGGGGTTGTGGGACTATGAGGTTGGAGGCGGTGGATGGGAGATCCCCTGAGGTGATGAGGTTATGGATGGTCTGGGAGATGATGGTTTGGTGGTGGGAGGTGGGGTCGTGGTCAAGGGGGCGATAAGAGGAGGCGTCCGCGAGCTGGCGTTTGGCTTCAGCGGTGTACAGGTCAGTGCGCCAAACTACCACCGCGCCTCCCTTGTCTGCGGGTTTGATGGTGAGGTTGGGATTGGAGCGGAGGGAGTGGATTGGGATTGGCTAAGGCCCCAAGGGATCCTTCCATATCCGCCACAAGTTCACCTGTACCTCCACACACATCATCTATTGCATCCGCTGCACCCGATGTGGCCTCCTCTATATTGGTGAGACAGGCCGCTTACTTGCGGAACGCTTCAGAGAACACCTCTGGGCCGCCCGAACCAACCAACCCAATCACCCCGTGGCTCAACACTTTAACTCCCCCTCCCACTCCACCGAGGACATGCAGGTCCTTGGACTCCTCCACCGGCAGAACACAACTACACGACGGCTGGAGGAGGAGCGCCTCATCTTCCACCTGGGAACCCTCCAACCACAAGGTATGAATTCAGATTTCTCCAGCTTCCTCATTTCCCCTCCCCCCACCTTGTCTCAGTCGGTTCCCTCAACTCAGCACCGCCCTCCTAACCTGCAATCCTCTTCCTGACCTCTCCGCCCCCACCCCACTCCGGCCTATCACCCTCACCTTGACCTCCTTCCACCTATCCCACCTCCATCGCCCCTCCCCCTAGTCCCTCCTCCCTACCTTTTATCTCAGCCTGCTTGGCTCTCTCTCTTATTCCTGATGAAGGGCTTATGCTCGAAACGTCGAATTCTCTATTCCTGAGGTGCTTCGTTAAAGATCAAGGCTTGTTTGGATAGTGTAGGCATGGAGAGTATTTGATTTTTGTTTTGGAATTAGTTGGAACGCAGCCAGCTGAAGAGGAAGCAACTTCCCATTCGGTTCTCCTGTTTCTGAACCACGTTTTGCTGTGAAATCAGTTTGGAACCCAACTGCTCTTCACGAAGAATAACTGAAAGAACATCTCAACATTATCCTTCCTCAGTAAGATATGTCTGCAAAGACCCTAGAGACAACTATATGTGATTAGTGACTTGCCTATACAGATCAAAAAGCTTTGTAACATTGTGTACCTTATCCTTTTAACTGCAAAAATAATCACCATTAGCCACAAAGGTTTTTTTTAATGAAGGATCAACAGAGACTTTTTTTTACCGTTTCCTGAAGAGGTAAAAGAGATTTAGATGATCTGGAGAGATAGAAATTCAATTCCATATTCAGAATTGTTTGTGGTAATCAGGTCTGTATCTTGATTGAATGGCTTTCTTTCCAAATATTGGTCATTTTGTGTTCATTAAAGAAATCCCGGGAGACAAATCTTTGCATTCTGAGCCCATTCCAAAGCACATTTTTAATTGTCCCTACTGGGAACTGGATCAAACAATTAAACTTATGTTCTGACCCGTTGAATGGTGGGATTAGGAAAATAGCTTTGTACTCGCATCTCTGACCTAACACTGGTCACATGGGTGTTCAGGTCTTGTGTAAGTTGTAGAAGGAGGGGAATAAGAGAGTAATTGGGTAACAAGGTACTATTGTAATACAGTGGAAGAACTCTCAACATCCTGGGACACCGCCCACTCTGTCAATCTTCTCTTCACATTTTGTTTGTCTTCTGACCACATGCCGCGTCTCCCCCGAAACATTCTTATTATGACTAATACCCAAAATTGAACACAAAGACATCCAATTGGGCCAAAACTCAGACATTGGCCTCCATTCCATGTTGGCAATCTAGAAGTGGCTTTGTAAGTGGTCGCTATTGTTGCTGCATGAATCTCCACCACAGCTCATCTTGGTGTAAGCACCATCTGAGTTGTCATCACCAGCGTCTTTCCTACTCGCATCTGCAGTCTGAAGCCAGACTTCCATGAGGATGGCAGGCAATTCCGGCCTCTAAACCACCTGAGACAATCCACTCACTGGAGCAACCAAGCAGGGAAAGGTCATTCCCATAAGTAGAATGAAAGAAAATGAAGAGGACCTGTTCCTCAATCACAGGCCAGTACTTTCCATTGCTTGTTACTGATAGGGTCAATGATGACATCTGGGTTCAAGACCCAACAGCTCCAGATGTGTGTTATAAAATCTCTAAACAGGTTGATTTAAGTACCTTCGCCCAGTCTGAGACCAGGAGGCCTTTTGCTGGATCTGGGAGTTCTGTCTACATAGTCTAGAATTGCATTGTCATTGGGCATGAATAGGTCTGAGGAGAGGATTGGAGGCACCTACAACAAAATGCTTTGTGATTGTCTACAGCATTATCCCTTTGGTTCACAATATTTCCTTGGTTTGGTTATGTTGCCTATAGTTTGAATAGATGCTTCCTGCCCTTTACCATGGTCGAATTAATGAAGGTCTTGCTTTCTCTGTGGCCTCAATAGTCTCTGAATGTTGCAATTCTATCAGAAGTTGTCTTCTTAAGCTTCTAATTTGCCCTGTTCTCACTTTTTACTTCTGTCGTTGTGGCATTCCTTATACTCATGGTTCACACCCATAGCTATGCTTAATCTGAGCTGCAAGTACTTACTTCTAGCATTCTCAGCCAGTAAACTGTACCCTTTTATTGCTCCTTAAGAGCTTTTAACTTTACCTAACAAGTCTCCAGTGTCTAATCACTTTGGCTGAACCTTGATAAGAATCACTCCAACAGTCCAACGTCACCATGTATTCCATCTGCATGGAGTTTCTAACTCACACTCACTGCTGCACATCTCTTACCGGGTCTGAAACTTTTTCTATTGTTGATTGTAGATTCTGCCTTTTGTTGAATCTTACCTCAAGGTTTGCTTCTACAGGGCTCTTGAATATTCAGCTCTCACTGCTGCTGGTGCTGCTAGAGCAGCCTTTTTTTAACTCTGTAGATGAAAATCTTAAGATCTCCGTGGGGTAGGGACAGTGGGGCTACCGAAAGTATGGTTCCTCACCTTGAGCCAATCTGCAGTGGGGAGAGGGGAGGCTTCAGTATAATCCACATTAAATGTGCCACATCATCCTGGTGCACTGTAACCTGCAACAAGTAATAAGGCAAGGTGCTGAATGCTGAGGATGGGTTGGCAAGGCAGGTGGGGGGGGGGGGGGGGGGGTGGTAGGGAAATAAGATTAGTCTTCAGAGAAGGAGGAGGACACTGGGGAAGAAGAAGCTCTCCTTCTTCATGAGAGAGCTCAGCTGCATGCACATTACGAGCCAGACAGGAGCTGACTGGTCTCCATTTCCACTCATGAGAGCTGGCTGTAGTAGACCATCATGGAGTGTTAGATCATCACTGACCATGATGCTTTGTGTCTGCTTCTGTCTGCTTTGTGTCTGGCTGTAAATAAAAGCCCATGTTGGAATTTTCTGATTGTGGGTGTGATGCTGGACAATGACAAACTCCGGCTCTTTTGTGGTGATTTAGAGAGGGTGCTTAGACAGGATGTAGCTAAGGACAGATAATCTGCGTGGCCCAGTGATTACACAGTGACTGAGGTGACAGTGTGGGTGATAGCAAATCAGCCACGAGGGCCCTGTGCTGTGATCGGCCTGGTTTTATGGCTTTGTCCCCAGACACTGCCGGTGAGAGGCAACACCAGATTGCTGACACTTGTCTGTGTGAACAGCAATCTGTTAAAGAGTACACCAGGGATGGGGCTAGAATCAGATGAGAGGAAAGAGAGTGGGCCAGGATAGGTAGTTAATGAGGCAGGTTTGATAAACTACAACAAAAGAATCTTGCAAGGCCTCATGACAAAACTACTCTTCAAAAATCTCAACGCAACTGGTACTAACCGAAAAACTGTCAGATTTATCCTTATGTGGAACATCTTGAAGTTATTCCTTCTGCATCCAAAGTTGCCTCCCCCTGACCCAATTCCATGATTATATCGGAAAGTGCTTAATGCGTATCTCAGCATTAACCCTTTCACACCGAACATCCTTATTTTCCTGGAAGTAACCAATTAGGAAGATGTTTCCAAGGGACCTGTCCAATTAACATAGAACATAGGACAAAGAACATTACGGCCCAGTGCAAGCCCTTTGACCCTCGACATTGCACCAACCTGTGAAACCAAACTGAAGCCCACCTAACCTGTAATATTCCATTATCATTCTTATGCCCATCCAATGACTGTTTAAATGCCCTTAAAGTTGGTGACTCTACTACAGTTGCCGGCAGGGCATTCCATGCCTCTACCACTCTCTGAGTAAAGACACTACCTCCGACATTTGTTCTGTATCTATCTTCCCTCAATTTAAAGCTATGTCAAGTTGTGCTCACCATCCCATCTGAGGAAAAAGGCTCCCACTGTCCACCCTATCAAATCTCTGATTATCTTATGTATCTCAATTAAGTCACCTCTCAACCTTCTTTTCTATAACAAAAAAACAGCTTTACATCCCTCAGGCTTTCCTTATAAAACCTTCCCTCCATACCAGGTAACATCCTAGTAAATCTCCTCTGAACCCTTCCAAAGCTTCCACATCCTTCCGATAATGCGGTCACCAGAACTGTGGGCAATGCTCCAAGTGCGGCCAGCTTTGTACAGCTGCAGCATGACCTCATGGCTTCGAAACACAATCCCTCTACCAATTAAGGATAGAAAACAACAGGAAGGCCCATAGCCATGACTGGGATTCCCACTGGAAGAAGGAGATGCTGCACAGAAAGGCGGGTGACCGTGAGAGCGCCTGAAGATGGTGGTGTCCCTGAACGAATTTTCAAGCTGTACAAGAGAAGGGAGGATGAATGTCAGACCAGATCAGGGAGAAGGATATCCCCTGTACAGCTTCTGTCTCCCACAGCTTCAGGCTGGGTGAGTGGGGAGGTGGTGGTGGTGGGGGGGCATCTGGCATCAGGAAGATCCCAGCAGCATTTACCTACGTTACCCACTATTTCAGCCTAAAGTGACTCAAATCCAATAGTAGCAAATTGCAGATGCTGGAACCCCAAAATAAAAACAGAAAATGCTCGAAGTGCTCAGCAGGTTTTGAGGGACAGCAGAGTGAGACAAGGACAGAAGGAAGGTCTGTGATTGGGTGGAAGACAAGAGACATTTCAGGCTGTCATACCTGCTCCATTTCAATAATCACGGGAATGTTGCAGCACAGAAGGAGACCATTTGGCCAATTGTGTTTTGTCACCTTTTCATGGCTTTTCCCCGTTTGCAACCCTAGGTGCATCATCTATTTCTTAATTTCCTTTCTTGCCTGATTCCCATTGATCTTAGAACCTACTCTCCTGTCATTTATTCTTTCCTAACTTACACCGTAACTCCTTTCCTGAAATACTTAATCTGTGAAGAGTGTTCAGAAGTGGGTACATACTGGGGAGTCACCCCGACATGAGAATCTGTAATTGTCCTTGTGATCCTGTCCTGTTTAATGGTAATTCATCAATATTTGTTGTCTTTGTTCACCGATCTCTGTAATGGTGCTGGATTGCTTATGTCTGTGGCTGGAGCCAGAAAGTCAAATGACTAACTGCACACTCAGAGGCCTCCAAAAGATGTGAGTTCTTTGTAGACGCAGCACAAAAAATATAAGTTCTGTAAGTAAAATGTTTAAATTTTGAACTGCATCGCTCTGCGATGTGAACATAAAGCAGCTTCATCCAAACATACGAGTTCTCAATTCTGCAGAACTGGGAAGATTCAGCTTATCATCTTCAACAACACACTGTAGATTATAGTCTATAAATGAGACAGTAGGTCCCTAATCTGAGATAAGGGGCCCCATCACTCCTTCCATCTCATGCCCCCACTCCCAATCTCCACTCCGCAGACTCCTACTCTTTGTGTATACAGGTCATCCTGCTATAACATATGTTTTGTCAGCGCAAATTGGCTATAACACAATTGACAAATTGTGGATGTTGTTTGGATAATGCAAACTTTCTGCTGAAAGGGAATATTTTCTATTAGCGATCTTCTAAGCAGGATTGTCGATAGTGGCTTTCCATAGACTGATTTACTATATCGTGAGGTCACAGAGGAGCATAATTGTCACGTTATAGCACTCCAAACTGACTGTACTGTGTGAGAAATCAGCAGGTTTTACAATATTGGCAGGAAGGAGACATCTTTGGTATGGAGCTAAACTGCAGAGAAAAGAAAATTGATTCAGTTGGACGTCATCAGTTAAATAACTCTGAGCTGGTGTGGGAAAAGTCCTTTTGTATTAGTGTGGAATTGAAAGAGCTAATCCAAGCAGGAACCAGTAATCAAGATCAGAGCGGCTGTTTCTCCCTGGCTGTCGGATACAGATCCATTGCCAATGATCAAGTGGCTGTGCATGTAAAGTATGGCTTGACAATAGCAGAGACCGTCTCAGGATTCCCAGCCCATTGCTCTTCATATCCTTGCACTTGTGTCAGGTCAATCCCCGCTTAACTCTCTGGCTGCCCATGTAGCTTCCCAGCTTTCACAAGGTGTGCTTGCTAGCAGACTGTCTGCGTGATTGAGTCTCTATGGAGTTGTTGTCCTTACACACATATGTTGTCTGGAACCTTGCATCCACGTGACTGCTCTGAGAGGCTCTGCTGTGTTTATTACTTTATATTTAACAAAGCATTTTACAGCCCGGGAGGTCACGGCGCTTTGTATCTGTGTTTCATGTAGCATTAACATTCTTGCAGATTGTCACACCAGAATTGGCAGGAACCTTTCAGTTTGTTGAACTCCAGCATCATACATTTGTCAAACCAAAGAGAGTTGAGTCTCCGTTGTTTCTGTTGGTTTTTCTGTTATCGCCCAACTTATTTAATATTTCCAGCACTGCAATTGCTTCTGTTGTCTCTTTTGGGGTATGTTTCCCCTTCCCATACACATACACAGCATGGAATCTGTCCATAAAATAGCAGCATTATCCCTTGCTGTCAGGTTTAGTGGATTGATACTCTCTTCCAACTTCGTCTGTCAGGGAGAAGGTACAGAAGGTTGAACACACATATCAACAAATTCAAGAACAGCTTCTTCCCTGTTGTTATTAGACCACTGAGTGGACCTGTCTAATTTCAAATCTAATGTTGACCTTGCTTTTATGCATCTACTGTGCAGTCATCATCTTGTATGCCTCACTCTGTCCAAGCACCCTATGATCTGTATGTCTTTGTTTGTTAGGATCTACCTTTACTGCACACAACACAAAACTTTTCACTGTACTTATATACATATGACAACAATAAATCAAATCAAATGACAGATCTTGATATTCAGCTAATACAAACCTGAGATTAAATTTAGCAACTCGCTCCATTTGGTCCCAGGAAAGATGTGGCAAATGTATTTCTTCCAAAGGCCAAACTTAGCACAAGTACATTTGAGGATTTAAAAAGTAATATTCTACTGTAACTCAATCTGCAAGGATTGCATTTGGAGTGTAGTCTTTCTTGCAACTAGGTATCCTCACTTTTCTCTTCACAGATGGCTCTTGTGTATTTCTAATATATCCTGCCCTTAATTCCGACTTTCCACGACTTACAGTTCCCAATTCTTTAAGCTTTCTATGATAGTATCATTGGTGACCTGCCTCTCAGGGGCTGACACACACTGCCAATCCTATGTTTGAGTTCATCGAGAGTAGAAGGAATGCCTCTGGTTTGTTCCATTTGCCTTTCTCACTATTATAACATGATGATACGTTGCAGATTTAATCTTGCCCCTTCACTGATTCATACATGTGCCATCTGCCTGCCAGCCTGAGTGCCTAATCTTTGTTAGTGAGCCCATCACAGCCAAGTCCAATTCTGCTTCTTGTTTGATAACCACACACTTTCTGTCAGAGATCAGACAGTGATCAGGAAAAGGAACCTTTCTAACAGACGGTAGGGATCAGGGGGAGAAATCACAGTCTCCCAAACTCAGGCAAATAATGCTGGAAGTGCTCAGCAGGTCTATTATGTAGAGAGGAATAGAGTTACACTTCAGAGACAAAGACCTTCCTCAGAATTCGGATTTATTTTATTGGTGGGTTGATCTGCTTAACCAGGCAGGTTTGCCCTGGGGTAACTAGTTGCTGGATGAGACAGTTTCCCTAGTAATTGGCAGCAGCGTACACCCACCACACCCCCCCCACCCAACTCCTCACTTCCACACCATCCCCCAACCCTCCCACTTCCACACCACTCCCAACCCTTATTCTTTTCAACTTCATTTATAAGAAGCTTTTGCCAGGATTCATTTCATACTGTATAAGGCCTACAGGTGCTGAATGGGGCCCATCTGAATCTGTATCTAACCTGATGTGTTGGCTGAATCTCACACATTCACTGATTTGGTCATTTTGCTCTCACAGACGTCCAGCACATCAAGAGGAGGGACATCGTTTTGAAACGAGAGCTGGGTGAAGGAGCTTTCGGGAAAGTTTTCTTGGCCGAATGTTACAATTTGAGCCCAACCAAGGACAAGATGCTGGTGGCAGTTAAGGTGAGTGCATCGTCTGTGCTGAAGATGACATTGAATTCTCCTGCTCATTGTAAAATCCTGTCATTGTTTGTTGCAGAATAGCTTTTAATCCTCATTGTACTTAGTGCTGAATATGAACTGGTTAGCTTGATGACTTAAGCTAAGATCTAATATCGAACTCTAGTCAAATCTCCAGAGCAGAATGGGGGGGCCAGAGTCTGGGGCAATTCGAACTCTGCAGTGATGGGAGGTTGACGGTCTATGGACTGCAAACAGCTTTGGCTGTAGGTCCTGGTCTCGCCTTGTTTCACCAGAGTTGGATAACTTACCTCAGCCGCTTGAAGTCAGAGAGATTCACCCAGAAGGACCCAATACTAGCACGGTCTGTGTCACCTCACATAGCACTAGTGTCCATTGAACGCACTGTCTATTCATCCGATAAGATGGGATCCTCTGCTAGCTCCTTGGTGTGACTTTTTGAAAGATGCACCTACCACTTTGAAGGACTCGGCTTTTGTCATGCTTGCATTGAGGATAGGAGTTGGGATGTCTTGTTATGGTAAGGCCACATTTGGAGTACTGCATGCTATCCTGGTTGCCCTACTATAGAAAAGATATTACTAAGCTATAAAAAGTGCATAAAAATTTACAAGGATGCTACTTGGACTGAAAGTTTGAATTATAAGGAGAGGCATGATCGGCTAGGACTCTTTCCCTGGAGAGTAAGAGACCAAGGGGAGGACATTTAGTCATTTACAAATTCATGAGAAATATAGATAGCCAAAGGCTTTCCCCACGGTAGCTGAAGTCTAAAACTAGAAGGCACAGGTTTAAAGTGAGAAGGGAAAGATACAAAAGGGTCCAGAGGGCAATTCTTTCACACAAAGTGAGTGTCTGGAGTGAGCTGCCAGAAGTACTGGTGGAGGGGAGTACAATTTTGTCATTTAACAATTTGGAATGGTACATGGATGGGATAGGTCTGGAGGGATATGGACCAAACGCAGGTAAATGGGACTAGATTAATTGTGAAAACTGAGTGGCATGCACAAGTTCAGCCAAAGGGCCTGTTTCCATGCTGTATACCTCTGTGACTCTATAACATGTGGACTGACATTGGGAGAAGTTTATTCATGGCATTTATAACCTCCTACCTTTCACTTTAAGCAAGCATGTCCTGAAATTCCTTTGTGTAAGGCTGTTTAAATTATACCATTGCATTTTGAGAACTTCGCCAAAACCTGTTTAGAGCACCACCCAATAAAGAAGGTGGCCATTTTGTCTGTACTGCTTTTGCTTGCTCCTTGGAGAAGCTATGCAATTAAACCCACTCCTGTGATTTTTTTTTGGCCCTACAATTGATTCCTTTTCAAACAAATATCTGGTGCAATTTTGAAAAATAGTATTGAATCTGCCACTAACATCATTCCATGCAGTGCACCCAGTACACATTGCATCAAAAGAAAAATTATTTATCCCATCTTGAGTGATTTTGCAAACTGTCTTTAATCAGTGTCCTGACTATTCTATCAAGCATCAATATTAAATCTCCTCTTTCCTTTCTGCATTTTAATGTGAACAATCCCAATTTCCACAATCTCTTCATAGCTCAAGGTCCTCAATGTCAGTTTCATTCTAAAAAAAACGTCTGTTACTCCCTTTCCAAAGCCTCGATATCCTTTCTGAAGTGTGCAGCTCAGATTGGACACGGTACTCCCGCTGAGGCCCACACACTGGTCACAATGGTTTACATAGCATCCTTGCTCAAGGATGATCATGCCAGTGTAACTGTGACCCTCCTCACTCTGCAGACTCTGAAAGACGCCACCGTCTCAGCACGGAAAGACTTCCAACGAGAAGCCGAGCTCCTGACCAATCTTCGGCATGAGCACATTGTGAAATTCTATGGTGTCTGTGTTGATGGCGATCCCCTCATCATGGTTTTTGAATACATGAAGAATGGAGACTTGAACAAGTTCCTGAGGTGAGTGCATTATCCACAAGTTGTTAGAGCTACAATGATGCATGACAAATAAAAGATAGGAAAGTATAGCTTCAGGCAATTTTGAGAGTCGCTAATTTAAGTCTTGTGTTTCGTTTAAATTCTTAATTGTAAGATTCAAGATTAGATAATGGGTTTTAATTTAATTGCAAAATATACAGATGGAACTAGGTACCATAATAATTGCATTGATGTAAGTGTAATTTGGGTGTCTCTGACCAGAGATGTAACTGTTTTTCCATGACTAATTTACTGAGCATTTTCGTTGCATGTATGAGACTCTTACATATGAATGGAGAATGGTTTTATTCCAAGTGTCTGACTGACATGTTTCCCACAATGAGGGATAATTGAGTGATGTAAACTAGATAAAAGTCTTAACATTCATCCAACACATGCTTTGTCCAACAGGCTAATAGTACAGTCAGATTATAATCTCTGTCTAGTTATATTGTGGTCAGTTTACAGTCACTGCCTAGTTATCTTTGTTGATCCTCTTTAGTTATTCAAGGGATGAGGGTGTCGCTGAATAGGCAGCATTTATTACCCATCCCTATTTGCCCAGAGAGTAGTTAAGAGTCAACCACATTGCTGAGAGTCTGAAGTGACATGGAAGCTGACCAAATAAGGATGGCAGTTTCCTTCCCTAAAGAACATGAGTGAATCAGATGGGTTTTTCTGACAATCAGCAATGCATTCATGGTCATCATTAGACTCTCAGTTCCAGATATTTATTGAATTCAAATTCTACTATCTGCTGCAGCAGGATTCAAACACTCCCAAATAATATCTGGGTCTTTGGGTTAGTAGTCAAGCAATAATACCACGAGACATTGCCTCCCAGTTTTGAGTCAGTTTGCAGTCACTGTTGTTGTTGTGGTCAGTCTACGGTCACTGTCCAGTCATCTTGTGGTCAGTTTAGGGTCAGTTCACACTTACTGTCCAGTCAGTTTATGATCAGTAAAAAAGTATGAGAACTGTGACAGAAGTTGTCATTCTGCTAGGGATTTGAATCAGCAGACGTCGCTGGCTAGCACAAAGTGTCAAAGATTTGAGTTTAAATCGATAAAAATCAACATTTGTGTGGCAATGTGTTTGTTCAAAATCCTCCTGTTCCTGCAAAGAGGAAGAGTGACATCTCAGTGCCTTCATTTTGTGCCCACCTCCCCAGCTTCGCTCAGTACGTTAGCTTCCACATGCACTGCTTGTTGAGACCATGGTAATTATATTGGAACCTAATCAAAGTGATAGGGCCCCATCAATCCACATACCTAATATGCACCATTTGAAATTGTGTTTTATTCATTCATGGCATGAGGGCATTACTGGATTTATTGCCCATCCCTCATTGCCCAGAGGGCAGTTGAGAGTCAACCATATTGCTGTGGGTCTGGAGTCACATGCAGTTTCCTTCCCTAAAGGGCATTAGTGAACCAGATGGGCTTTTCTGAACAATCAATTCATGGTCATCTTTAGATGATTGATTCCAGATATTTATTGAACAAATTCCACCACCTGCTGTGGTAGGATTTGAACCCAGGTCCCTAGAATATTACCTGGGTCTCTGATTAACAGTCAGCGACAATGCCACTAGGCCATTGCCTCCTCTGTGGGCTGTCTCAGCTGCACAAAGGGTAATAACACTAAATCTTCAACCAGCAGAGGAGGCGTGTGCTAACTGTGGTGCTACCCTTTTTATTTAAATTTCATTGTACGTAAGGAATTAAAAATCCTCTAACCTCTGCCTGTGAATGTATCAGGAACACCACGCACGTACATCTCGGAATTGATTTTGAACACCCAATGTAAGCAACTGAGGAAATTGGTTTAAAAATAGGGGCAAAATTGGAACATTGTACATTTTGCATAAAGCAGCAGAGCCGAGTAATTTAATTTCTGCTTGCATTGAATGTTAAATTTGTTTGCGGTGCAGCTAAGCATAAATATCAACTAAATTTTCCCTAACACTTATTATGTCTTTACTGTGGGTTTGATGAAGTTTGACAGCAACTACAGAGTGTCTCAGCACCAACATCTGCTCAGCAAGGAAATGTACCAGGAGTACGTTCCTTCATTTTATGTTTAAATTTATTTTCACTTTATAATGGCGTGGGGTGGTTTTCATCTGCTGTATTGGAATGCACAGGAGGTGATTTACTGGAGGTGCTGCATTGTGAATGTATTCAGCTGCGTATTATAGAGTCATAGAGATGTACAGCACGGAAACAGACCCTTCGGTCCAACCCGTCCATGCCGACCCAGATATCCCAACCCAATCTAGTCCAACTGCCAGCACCCGGCCCATATCCCTCCAAACCCTTCCTATTCATATACCCATCCAAATGCCTCTTAAATGTTGCAATTGTACCAGCCTCCACCACATCCTCTGGCAGCTCATTCCATACACATACCACCCTCTGTGTGAAAAAGTTGCCCCTTAGGTCTCTTTTATATCTTTCCCATCTCACCCTAAACCTATGCCCTCTAGAACTGGACTCCCCCACCCCAGGGAAAAGACTTTGTCTATTTATTCTATCCGTACCCCTCATGATTTTATAAACATCTATAAAGTCACCCCTCAGCCTCTGACACTCCAGGGAAAACAGCCCCAGCCTGTTCAGCGTCACCTTATAGCTCAAATTCTCCAACCCTGGCAACATCCTTGTAAACCTTTACTGAACACTTTCAAGTTTCACACGATCCTCCCGATGGGGAAAAGCTGTTGGCTATCTACCTTATCTGTGCTTCTGATAATTTTATAGATCTCTATAAGGTCATCTCTCAGTTTCTCACACTCCCGGGAAAAAAGTCCCAGCCTATCCAGCCTCTTCTTACAACACGAACCTTCCAGTCCAGGTAGCATCCTGGTAAATCTCTTTTGCATTCCTTCTAGTTTAACAATGTCCTTTCTATACTCAGGTGACCAGAACTGCATGCAGTACTTCAAATGTGGCCTGTTGTTTCCAATGCTCAGGAATTGTCAGGAAAAGAATTTTTGCCATAGAATATAATTTGCAGTGCTCTCCACCTATCGGGCCAGATGATCAGTATCATGAAAATTAATGGCATTCAGGGGAACAATTAAGTAATTTCATTTAATTTCTAAGAAATGCAAATAAATTAAGGAACTAAACATGGATGGCAGATGGATTTTAATATTGATAAATGTGAGATAATCAACACTGAAATAGCTAAATTCTTCTTAGACTGATAAACAGTGGACCTGAGATCATACCCACTAGCCAGTGTACCCTAAAGTGGGTCAAGACAAGCATCAGAGTAGTAAATGCTAATTAACTCAATGTCACCGGATCCACGCTGAACATAAAGTGGATCTTTTACATAACAACAACTCATTCTTTATGGTGTCATTCATGGAATAAAATATACTAGGACACTTCACCAGGAGTTCTTTGGACAAGATTTGACACCAGGCCACATTTGGTTTATTAGTTCAGATGACCAAGAGTTTGGTAAAAGAGGTAGATGTTAAGATGTGTCTTAAAGGAGGAAAAGGATGTAGAGATGTGGGGTGAGAATTTCCGAGCTTCAGGATTTCAGCTCACAGGCACCTGCAGCATTCGGACTGCTTCTGAATCCAGATTGAAAGGAACAAAGAAGGTTCTGAGAGTTGCAAAGCTGAAAGAGGTTGCAGAGCTAGGGAGAGGTGAGAACAGGGAGGGATTTGAAAACAGGTATGAAAGTTTTAAAGTTAGTGTCACTTAATCAGACGCTAATGCAGATCAGTGAGTGGGGACTCAGGGGTGAACTGGATGTGGTGCAGCTTAGGAGATAGGTAGCAGTCTCTTGAAGGATACTAAGCCTATGGAAAGCGCAACGATTATCCAGGGAACTTCCTTATGTCAAGTATATTTTTCAGCAGTCTCAGGTTCAGCAGCTCATCTCTCCATTAGATAATCTATGTGGTTGACCCTTGGGGGACAGGGATACACTCTCATGATCTGGCCAATGACTTCAGTGAGGAATCTCCCAACAGAGGCACTAGTGAGGCACAGTTGGAGTCAGTTGGAGCCTGGACTGCTAGCTCAGACCAACCATCAGCGGAGTCAGCGGGAGGTTCAATTGCCTTGGTCTGCAGCCACCCTCAGTAAGTCCCAGCAAGGCTCCACTGGGCTGTCAATGGTGGTCTGTGCTCGGCAAAACATGGTGCTGCAGGGAGGACTGAAGCTGATGGCACCAATGGAAGACGAGAAGGTGCAGCCAAGTGCAACTGCTGGCACCTGGTTGACAATACAATGATGTCTCAATCCCAGTATACTTCACCCGAGAGGTCTGCTCACAGCATTGAATCCTTCTCACGGCAATCCCTGTGAGTGCTGCTGGGATCTCTGTGGTTCGAAAAGCCTCAGTGATGAATTGGTCACATCTACTGGCCCACTCTCCAGCATTCACATTTTGGTGAAGAATCCAAAGTGGGCTGTCGGAATGAGAAACCATAAAGTGCACAAATTAGACAGTCAAGTTCATCAGGGGAAGGTGGATACTGCACATGCTGAAATCAGGCTGGGAGCGAGGGGGAGTTGAATGTTGGGGTTGATTGGTGCGGGTGTCCTGGAGATGTTCTCTGAAGCGCTCTGCGAGAAGATGTCCAGTCTCCCCAATGTAGAGGAGATCAGTTTGGGAGCAACGGATACAATAAATGACACATGTGGAGGTGCAGATGAAACCTTGATGGATGTGGAAGGCTTCATCGGGGACTTGGATGGAGGTGAGGAGGGAGGTATGCGCATGGATTTTGCAATTCCTGCGGTGGCAGGGGAAGGTGCTGGGAGGGGAGGATGGATTGTTGGGGGCATGGACCTGACCAGGTAATCACGGAGGGAACAGTCTTTGTGGAAAGCGGGTGGGGTGGGGTGGGAAATATATCTCTGGTGATGGTGTTCGTTTGAAGGTGGAGGAAATGTCGTCAATGATGCGATTTATTTGGAGGTTGGTGCGGTGGAAGGTGAGGACCGGGGGTTCTGTCTTTGTTGCAGTTGGAGAGCAGAGGTGTGGGACGTGGATGAGATGCATTGGAGGGCATCTTCAACCAAGTGGGAGGGAAAATTGCGGTCTTTAAAGAAGGAGGTCGTCAGGTGTGTTCCGTGGTGGAGCTAGTCCTGGAAGCAGATGCAGCAGAGGCAGAGGAATTGGGAATACGGGATAGCATTTTTGCAGGAGGTAGGGTGGGAGAAGGTGTAATCCAGGTAGCTGTGAGAGTCAGTGGGTTTGTTAAAGGAAGGTCTGCAGCTGTGCTACATCTGGCATTCCTCGAGGCATAACAGATGTTGAGAACTTGGCACGGGTGGTTCTTAAAACAAGCGGATCCAAATTTGTAAAAAATGTCAGTGTTGAGTCGGTCAGGTGAATCTAGGTTCAGGGTGGAATGTGTTCAACCTCCTCATGGGAGCACAAGGTGGCACCAATGCAGTCATCATTTGTGGGCGGCACGGTGGCACAGTGGTTAGCACTGCTGCCTCACAGCGCCTGAGACCCAGGTTCAATTCCCGACTCAGGCGACTGACTGTGTGGAGTTTGCACGTTCTCCCTGTGTCTGCGTGGGTTTCCTCCAGGTGCTCCGGTTTCCTCCCACAGTCCAAAGATGTGCGGGTGAGGTGAATTGGCCATGATAAATTGCCCGTAGTGTTAGGTAAGGGGTAAATGTAGGGGTATGGGTGGGTTGCGCTTCGGCGGGTCGGTGTGGACTTGTTGGGCCGAAGGGGCCTGTTTCCACACTGTAAGTAATCTAATCCATGTAGCAGAGAAAAAGGCGGGGAGTGGTATCAGTGTAACTGTGGAAGATGGACTGTTCTGCTTAGCCCAATATGAATGCTCTAATGCTGAAACCTACCTATCCGCCACAAAGACCGTTCCGTCCTTGACTACCTGGTCAGGTCCACACCACCTAACAACCCACCCTGCCCTCCCGGCACCTTCTCCTGCCACTGCAGGAATTGCAAAATCCGTGCCCACACCTCCCCCCCGGCCCCCCCCCCCCTCACCTCTATCAAAGTTTCACTTGCACTTCCACAAATGTAATTTCTTGTATCCATTGCTCCTGATGTGGTCTCCTCTACATTAGAGAGACTGACGCCTTCTTGCAGAGCACTTCAGAGAACATCTCTGGGACACCTGCACCAATCAGCCCCACTGCCCCGTGGCCCAAACATTTCAATTCCCCCTTCTGCTCTGCCGAGGACATGCAGGTCCTGGGCCTCTTCCATCATCATTCCCTCACCACCTGACGCCTGAAGGAAGAACGCCTCATCTTCCGCCTCAGGACTCTCCAACCCCAGCACATCAATGTGGACTTCACCAATTTCCTGATTTCCCCTCCCCCCACCTTACCGCAGTTCCAACATTCCAGCTTAGTACCACCGTCATGACCTGTCCTACCTGTCAATCTTCCTTCCCATCTATCCGCTCCACACTCCCCTCTGGCCTATCACCTTTGCCCCCATTTCCATCCACCTATTGCACTCTCAGCTACCTTCTCCCCAGCCCCACCCCCCCCTTCCCATTTATCTCTCTATCCCCACGGCTCCCAGCCTCATTCCCAGTGAAGGGCTTGTGCCCAAAACATCGATTTTCCTGCTCCTCGGATGCTGCCTGACCTGCTGTGCTTTTCCAGCACCACTCTAATTTGGAGTCAGGTTCACTAATCAGCATTGCCCCAGAATTGCAGCAAGAATATAGATAAGACGCCACCTTTGTAACTTTGATATCAATCTTTTCTCTCCCAATGTCAGTCCTTAGTTTCTGGATGTAAATCTTTTGTCCTCCTGATGCTGGTCCTCTATTTTCTAATAACAAGCCTCAGTGTCACAGCTGTCAATCTCCTGTTTCCCTGATGTCTCTGACTCCAGATATTGATATCACATCCTTCATAATTCATGAAAGTGACTTAGAGATCATCGGTAGAAAGAATTTAGAGTTTTGCAAAGATGAAGCTTTGAAATAGGAACACCAAGGACTCAAGAAGTTGTAAAATCAGCTGATTCAATATTAATGCTCTTGTGCTGAAACCCTCAAGCAATGTTTACAAGTGCAGATGCTGCATGCATGTTTCCTGTGTTGTACAGGGATGCTCAGTCTGACTGACAGGGTTGGGAAGGGGGACTATTCAGAATGGGACAAAAAAAATGATGAATACAGCAAGTAGCAAATCAGCTTCCAGTGCCCCAGGCAAACCCAGTTCATCTTGATTGGTGAGCAACTTTGAACGACATTTTAACAATGATCTCAGAAATATTGAAGGGCTGCAGCATGAAAGCTATGAAGAAGTGAAATAACTTCTGATATCATGATTACTTTCATTGAAAAGGACAAGGGCAGCAGATACATGGGAACACCACCATTTGCAAATTCCTCTCCAAGCCACTCACCACCCGAACTTGGAAATATATCGTCGCTCCTTCAATGTCACTTGGTCGGATTTCTGAAATTCTCTCCTGAAGGGCATTGTGGGTCTATCTCCAGCAGGTGGATTGCAGCAGTTCAACAACGCAGCTCACCACCACCTTCTCAGGGGCAACTAGGGATCGGCAATAAATACTGGCCCAGCCTGTGATGTCCATTTTCCATAGAGGGAGTATGAAAAAAATTGGTCCAGTTCACTCAAAGAATTGTTAGTGAATTCTTTCCTGTGCAGTTTTATCTAATAAAGCTATGCTTTCTGTTCATGGTATACTTTTGCACACATATATAATAACTTAACTACCTATAAGCTTTGTAATTGCTTATATACATATGTGGCACCTGAGAATGTTTTAATTTACTCAGGCTTGCATAGAATTACATACAGGCAATCCAGAAACACGGGGAGACACATGCTCCCTACTGTTTGTGTATGATAGAGAGCTGTGAACACAGTCCAGTCCATCACACAAACCAGCCTCCCATCCATTGATTCCATCTATATTTCCCACTGCGTCAGAAAAGAACCAACATAATGAAACACTGTGGAAGAAAGTGAGGATTGCAGATGCTGGAGATCAGAGTTGAGAGTGTAGTGCTGGAAAAGCACAGCAGATCAGGCAGCATCCGAGGAGCAGGAGAATCAAAGTTTTAGGCATAAGTCCTTCATCAGCAAAAACTCTTCCCACCCTGGTTATACTCTCTTCCATCCTCCTCCATCAGGCAGAAGATATAGAAGTTTGAATACATATAAAGAGATTCAAGATTCAAGAACAACTTCTCCATTGTTATCAGACTTCTAAATGGACCTTTCAAATCTTAATTCTGATTTCTCTCTCTCTCTCTCTGTCTCTCTCTCTGTCTCTGTCTCTGCACCTTCTCTGTGGCTGTAACACTGTATTTTGCACGTTGTTCTGCTACTCCGATGC
The DNA here is from genome assembly GCF_020745735.1 of Hemiscyllium ocellatum. Lineage (NCBI taxonomy): Eukaryota > Metazoa > Chordata > Chondrichthyes > Orectolobiformes > Hemiscylliidae > Hemiscyllium > Hemiscyllium ocellatum. The sequence goes on from NC_083439.1 coordinate 14,514,445, forward strand.
ACTTTGTATGGTATGATCTGCCTGTTTAAACAACACTTGTCACTGTATCTCAGTATATGTGGCAATAATCAATCAATCAGTGAAGACGTTTTATGTAATTTTGTCCCCTCTCATGATGAAGGATTCTTGGATTCAGATTGGCACAGATGACCATGGAACTGGCACTCAAGTTGCTGGTGTTCGGAAGAAGGTCTGCAGCTGTGCTACGTCTGGCATTCCTCGAGGCATGACAGATGTTGAGAGCTTGGCACAGGTGGTTCTTAAACCAAGCTGATCCAAATTTCAATACTGGGTTCTACGGTGGGCCAGTTGGCTGCAGTATTCTCACAAGAGATGTGTGGGCAAGGTTTGTGAGGCTCTCTTTCAGGGTGGCCTTCTATCATTTGTACTCTCAGTCCTGATACCCCTTGTTCTGGGGTAACAGTTCCACAAAGAAAATCTACTCAGCTATTCTATCGTCATTAATGTGGGAGCCATGGCTTGGCAATTTAAATTGAATTTTCTGGAGGACCGTCTCCACACTGTTGAGCCCAGTGTAATAGACATTTTTAATTTTGTCTTGTCACCCAATTCTCTTAATGGACAGCAGGTGCCTTTGGTGGAAAAACAGACCCAGGATGCATGCACTGATGGGCTAGTGTGTGTACTTAAATAGACATCCATGTGCTCATTCAGTCACACAATCACACTTATAAACACTCACACCCACAGGAATAGACATGCACTTTCACATATAAACACCTGCATACAGGTACACAACAACAGGTTCACACTCACACTCTCTCACACTCAGACACACACACTCACGCACATTCTAACACTCATGAACACTCAAACACGCTCACACACATACTTTCTCACACACACATGCACACTCTCACATACACACTCTCTCACATGCATACACACACACTCACTCACGCACATACACATATACAAATGTGCATGCACACATACAAGTACACACATGTGCCCTTGCAAACACACAAGCATATGCGCGCACACACACACACACATGCACGCACACAAGCATACACACACACACACACAGTCACATATGCTTGAGGAGGTAAAAACAATGACTGCAGATGCTGGAAACCAGATTCTGGATTAGTGGTGCTGGAAGAGCACAACAGTTCAGGCAGCATCCAAGGAGCAGCGAAATCGACGTTTCGGGTAAAAGCCCTTCATCAGGATTCCAACACCACGTACACTTAAGCACGACTCTGGGAGAATTTTCTGGAGGGATCAGGGATCTTGTTTGCCTCCTGCTGAGTGACACTTATTGCTTCCCCTGGCCATGCTGGTTAGGATCAGGTACTCCTTAGACATTTAAGTGACCACCAGAAAGCCTTCTTTCTGACCAATGACCCCAGGAGTAGAAATGCCTCCCACTGGTCTTTTGCTCACCTGCTGGTCTAGGGAGTTAGTGAATGCTATCAGAGTGAAATGTAGTGGAGGCCCAGAATCAAGCAATGAGGCAGGCCAGAAGTGAGTGGTGGTGAAAGGGGCTCTGCTGAGTGAGGATAGTGGAGGAGGGAAGGTGGTAGCAAGGGCTCTCAACTGAAGCCTCCTTTCTTCTTCCCAAAGCTGGGCCACTGGATCTGGTACTGAGTGCCTTTGAATGGGAGAAGTCTATATTCCCCCACCACAAGGAACCCCTATAGGGTCATTAATTGCTCATTTAAGAGTTTTAATTAATGGTGCAGCAGGAGACCCGACCACAGACCTTCATGCCCCAACTCCTTGTTGGAGAGGGAAAGATGGCAGAGTGCCTCCTGCCTGATTAATTGCCCTCCTTATTTCCCAACATTCCATCAGAGTATATACAAGTCCACCCACATTGTCTCTTTTCTATTTCCACGTTTACAAATACATTTATACCCACAGAATGTGTCACTTATGCCTCAACAAACCTCTGGAGCCACTCCAGGGCCAGTACATCTTTCCTAAGACATGGGACCCGGAATTGCTCACAATACTCTAAATGTGGTCTGACCAGAGCCTTGTAAATCCTCAGAAGTATTTTCCTGCTTTTATATTCTAGTCCTTTTGAAATAAACATTATATTTGCCTTCCTAACTACCAATTCAACCTGCAAGTAAAGCTTCAGAAAATCCTGGATTAGGACACCTAAGAACTTTTGCACTTCATATTTCTGAATTTTCTCCCTATTTAGAAAATAGCCCATGCCTCTATTCTTCCCACCAAAATACATGACCTCACACTTTCCCATATTGTATTCCATGTGCCACTTCCTTGCACCCTCCAACCCCAAACCTCTCTAAATCCTTCTGCAGCCTCCCCATCTCCTCCATACTCCCTGTCCCACACTGATCTTCATACCATCTGCAAACTTAGCCAGAATGCCCTCAGTTCCTTCATCTAGATCATGAATGTTTAAAGTGAAAATTTGTGGTCCCAACACTGAGCCTTGTGGAACACCACTAGTTACTGGCTGCCATCCTGGGAAGGACCTTTTTATCCCCACTCTCTGCTTTCTGCCAAACAGCCAATCTTCTGTCCATGCTAGTACCTTGATTCTGACACCATGAGCCCTTATCTTATGCAGCAGCCTCCTATGTGGCATCTTATCAAAGGCCTTCTGTAAGTCCAAATAGATAATATCCATTGGCTCTCCTTGGTCTAACCTGCTCATTACCACCTCAAAGAATTCCAACAGATTTGTGAGGCATAATCTCCCCTTGATGAAACCATACTGGCTTTGCCCTACTTTACCATGCACTTCCAAGTATTCAGAAACGTCATCCTTCAAAATAGATTTTAGGATCCTATCCACAACCGGGGTCAGGCTAATCAGCCTGTAATTTCATGTCTATTGCTTTACTTCCTTCGTGAACAGAGGGTCACGTTAGTGATTTTCCAATCTTCTGGGACCCTTCCTGACTCCAGTGATTCCTAAATGATCACCAAGAACACCTCCACTAACTCTTCAACTATTTCCTTCAGAACTCTGGGGTGTAGTCCATCTGATCCAAGTGATTTATCCACTTTCAGACTTTTCAGTTTTTCTAGCACCTTCTCCTTGGTGGTGGCTACCATACTTGCCTCTGCCCCCCAAACTGTCTTGAATTTCTGGGATGCTACTCATGTCTTCCACCATGCAGATTGACGCAAAGTACCTGTTCAGTTTCTCTGCCATTTCCCCCGTTACAACTTCTCCAGCATCATTTTCTATGGCCCGATGTCCATGTTTTGCTTTCCTTTTGCCCTTTATATATCTAAACCTTTATAATCTTGTTTTATATTACTGGCTAGACTACCCTCATTTTTAATCTCCCCCCTCCTTATTTCTTTCTTCATTGTCTTCTGTTGATCTTTGTAATCTTCCTCCAGCATCATTTTCCATGGCCCAATTTCCATGTTTTGCCTCTCTTTTGCCCTTTATATATCTAAACCCATATAATCTTGCTCTATATTACTGGCTAGACTACCTCATATTTAATCTTCTTCCTCCTTATTTCTTTCTTCATTGTCTTCTGTTGATCTTTGTAATGTTCCTGATCCTCTGGCCTCCCACTGCCTTTCACGACATTATGTGCTTTCTCTTTTGCTTTTATGCTGTTCCTGACTTCTCTGGTCAGCCATGGTTGCCTCATCCTCCATATGCCATGTTTCTTTCTCCTTGAGATGAATTTTTGCTGTGTTGCCTGAATTATTCCCAGAAACTCCTGCCATCACTGTTCCACTATCTTTCCTGCTCAGCTCCTCTCCCAGTCAATTTTGGTCAGCTCTTCACTCATGCCTCTATAGTTGCCTTTATTCAATTGTAATACTGTTACATCTGATTCCACCTTGTCCCTGTCAAATTTCAGAGTAAATTCTACCATGCTATCATCATTTCCTCCCAAGTGTTCCTTTACTTTATGCTTCCTTATTAAGTCTGCCTCATTGCACAACACTAAATCCAGTATTGCCTGTTCCTTAGTGGGCTCCACCACAAGCTGCTCCAAAAAACTATTTCACAGACATTCCACAAGTGGATCCCTTTCTTGCAATCCACTACCAACCTGATTATCCCAGTCCACCTGCATATTGAAATCCCCCATGATCACTAAAAACTTGCATTTCTTACACACTTTTTCTATCTCCTGGTGTATCTTGTGCCCCAGCTCCTGACTATTGTTGGGAGGCCTGTATATAACTCCCATTATGGCTTGTTGACCTTTGCGATTCCTCAACTCTCCCTATAGTCCTGCATTTCCCATGGCTAATCCACATTAACTGCACATCCCTGGACATATTGGCAATTTAGCATGGCCAATCCATCTAACCTGCACATCTTTGGACTGTGTGAAGAAACCAGAGCACCCGGTGATACAAAGAGAATGTGTAAACTCCACCCAAGGCTGGAATCAAATCTGGGTCCATGGCATTGTAAGGTAGCAGTGCTAGCCACTGAACCACCATGTTGTTTGAGTTCTTTACTTTCCTAGTTCCTTGACCAAGCTTCTAGTCATCCTTTCTGACATCTCTTTGTGGGATCGATTTCAATCTTTATTTAATAACAATCCCATGAAATCCCTTGGAATATTTTGCTATATTAAAACCACAATATAACTATCAGCCTTTGTGATTGTAAGGGAACACTGGTTTGCTGAATTCTTTCAAGAAAGAGTTGGACTTCTCTGTAGATGCAGCAGAGATCACTTTTTGGAAGAGTTATAAGGGTCATGTCTGACTAATGAGGGTCAGAATGTTAGACAACATTTGATTGCCTAAGTGACAAGGTGGGGCGGGATGCAGAATTTTCCAGATTTATCCCCTCAGTTGAGTGGGTTGAGAGGGTTTTCAGTCCTTCCCAGGGGATTCCATGGGGTGGGTGGGCTGAGGAGTGGTTATATTTATAACTGTGAATGCAGGGTTCGTGCAGCCAATGGGTCTTACTCGGTTTGTCATTTTTCATATGTTTGTGTGCTCCTCAGTTTGAAGCAGCTACCAGCTGCTTTTCAGTGAAGCACTCCACTCTTTGTTACTGTCAGGAGTATCTTCTGTCACTGCTACTGGAGAATAGATTGTTAGCATTTCAGAAAAGGGGTTAGAATTAATTAGTCATGTCTGCCCTGTGTCTTAACTACAGTCTCCAGTCTTCATTCTGAAATCCTTAAAAACCTTGCCTAACAAAAATCTATTGATCTCATTTTTGATCTCCTTTTTCAATGACTGGATTCCTGATTTCCATTCCCTTTGGTTGTGAAGACATTGCCTTTGACCCCACCCCCCACTCCCCAAACAGCCTCACTCTAACTCCAAGGTTCTGCTTTTTTGCTCTGAACTCTTCAGCAAAAGAGAGTTTCTCTCTGCCTACTCCGTCAAATTTTCTAATCTTGGTAGACACCTCAACGACATCGCACATTCTGTATTCAAAAGAAATGCAAGCCTAGTTAATGCAGCCTGTCCTTAGAATTTAACTGCATGAGCCATGGTATCATTCTGCTGAATCCGTGTTGAAATCCTCCAAAGTCTTTCTGAGCTATAGTGCCCTCCAAGTGGGATTGTGGTGTGCCCTTTATATGATCTAACTTCCACATTGTATTCATTGAAATAAACAGCAACCTTCCATGGGCCTTTTAAGTTAAATTTTGGTCCTGTCCTCAAGTTTTTAGTTATTATTAGGAAAATTGTACAAAAAAGTGGCTCCCAGTGTAAAATGACTGAAAAGTGTGTGTCAGAATTCACATTAACACCTATTCTCACGGTCACTGAAGAATAAGGTAATGATTATATTTAAAATTTAACCAGAGACTCAAGGCTGGAATTAATTAGTGTGCGGAGGCAGTTTGAGCTATTACAGAGAGGCATGTAAACAGTTGGTGATTTTACAACAAAGATGCAGTTCCATACTGTCTATTTATTGCAATTGTCATAAAAATTATGATAGATCAACAGAAAAGAGATTAAGAAAGGAACCATAACATGGATTTTCAATTACAGAATGTTTAATTGCCACAAAAAGTGCTGGAATTAATGATGCGTTATGCTATTTCAATTCTTGTAGTACAATTGAAGTCCCTTAATGCTCATTCCCTGATTATCACAGTGATCACAACTGGCATTGACTTGGAGATGCCGGTGTTGGACTGGGGTGTACAAAGTTAAAAATTGGCATTGGTTTGTCTAATCAGGGGGTTAATTTGGTGCGGGGGTGTGTGTGGGGAACAAAGTTTCCGAGTAACTTATTGACTGAAAGGAGCTTGCAGCAGTATGGGGATAGAGTGGGGATAAAGGATTATTTGGATTGTTATTTGGAGACCTGACATGGACCTTATCAACTAAATGGTCTCCTTCTATGTCATTATGACTTTGTGAGTCTAAACATCACTCAAACTGACTTCAGGGTTGGACCTTCCAAATAAAAATTAACTTTAAACTAAGAACCACAGAACTTTGCTAATAAGTATCTTGTGATAGAGTTGTGTGGGATGTTTGGGCCGAGAAGTTAGGTCAAATGGCACCCGTTATTTTGATCCAGTCCTCAAGCTTTTTGTTATTATTAGGACAGTTGTCCAAGAAATTGGCTCCCAGTGTAAAATGTTGCTGGCATATTGCTTACTAAGTGACAGCTGCAATAAAAATAGCATCTGCTTCCAAATCTGTTGCAACAGTCAGTCTTGTTGGAAACAGCGTTTTGAAGTTTGTGAGTGTGTGTCTGTTTGTGTGAGTGAGTCAGATTCAAGTTTGTATGTCTATATGTACATGCATGAAGTTTAGGTATCTGAGATTTTAACCATTTGTCCCTTAGGTTTATACATTTGTAGTTGCATGTCTGAAGTTTGCATATATTTGTCTGAGATTGCATAGGTTTTTCTGTGGTTTGCTTACTAGTGAGAGGGTTATTTGCATGTGCGCAGTTTGTATGTGTGAAGTCTTTGCCTCTGTGACGTAGGCACAGCATTTTCTTTCAGTTACTAAGTGCACAAACTGTGAGATAGAACAAACCACTCTGATTTGATCTTTAATTCTACTCTTCCACAAGTGGATTATAACTGCAGTGAAGCATTTTACACTGTCTAACATCAAGCTGGCATTCTGACCTAGTGTCTGAAATTAGTGTACAATGTTCACATGTAATTGTTCAAAAAGATCCCACCTGAAACATTCATCAGCCTTTGATTCTTCCAATCTGTACATTTCTCAGGAAGTTTGTGCTTAATTCAGCTTTTCAAATTTTTTTTTTCCCTTAATCAATTCACTTTGTAGTAATTTCAACAGCAATAGATACCAGGCATCTTGTTTATTACTGTTTCTACTGTCCCAATTCTTCTAAATAAAATTATATTTATTTTTGTCAGGCAGACAGTAGAAGTTCTCCACTAGTTTAATAAAAGTGTTGTCAATTACCAATCTATTGTCAATTTCATACATCTTTTCAGTTCTTTTACATCTCATTACCACTTAGTTCTTGCTCAGTCAGTAGCAAATGTAAACAGAATCATAATCTCCATCAAATGACAGAAGAGTAATTGACTTATTTCATTGTGATTTTCTTACCAAATGCTTTTAGCTGTTTGTTTGAAGGCAATTATATGAAATTGTGTGACTGTAATTGTGTGTTCATTGCCACTTTCACTTCTGATAGATCTGCAACACTTCTCAAAAATTCCCAGGTAAACGTGTGGAGAGCCAGAATTTAAAATGATCCTGTTTAATAGTCTCCACTCAGTCCTATATTGATTGGAATATTGTGACAGCAGTCTATGATAGAAAAAAGATTGGGAAACTGTTGACATTTCTGAACTGAAATTTTTACATTCACCAGCACAACCAATGTGATGGTAAGAAAACTGCCACATATTTGGCATAGTTCAGTCTATGTTCTGTTCCTTATTTTCTCTGTTCTGTTCCTTATTTTCTCTGTCTCGTCATTGCTTTTGCAGAATCGACCCCCATTCACAGCACAGGCATTCAGAAACAGTACGCAAATTCCCATTTGTCGCATTCTAAATGAAAATCCAAAAAATGCTGTAAACGTTCAGCAGGTCAAGTCACATCTATATAGAAAGGAGCAGAAATAACCCTTAAGGTTAATGTCTGGTGTATAAGTTATGTTGGCGTCTGCTCTGCATTTTCCCCCTTAAGTTCAGAGTTCCAGCGTCTGCAACGTTTTATTTTTCTCTTTATTCCTATTTCTGGTTTTTAGCTATAAGCACCAGCTCCTTCATCAAGGAGAGGAAGCTATTTAGGCTGACTCAATAATTTCATGTGATTTACTCCATCAGCCAATTTCATCAGAAAACAGTGCAATATTTTCTTTAAAATGCAGTCGGTTGATTTATTCTCTTGTAAAAGTCTTGAATTAATTAAGTCTGTATTGCCTACCTGCAGCTTTTATCACTCCACACTGCTCGAACAACAACTCTTGAGCTCTTCAGATTGCTTTTCTTATGTTTTATGATGCAGAATGTACAGAATTCAGAACTGAAAAGCAAATAATCATGCACTTGGAGACAAGGCACTATGCTCCTTATTAGATCATTCTTTTTTCAACATATTCTTCCATGGGATGTGGGTGTCACTAGCAAGACCGGTATTGATAGCCCCAACCTGAATTGCCCTCGAGCAGAGTGGTTTTCTTGGATGCTTGGATGAATATTACATATTTAGTTGAGGGGGAACTGGTCCTAAATGTCAGCCACGGATTTCGGAAAGCTGGAGTTAGAGATTACCGGAAGCCATTGTTAACCATTGGGTTCATAGCAAATCTGGGTCATATTGTCTGATCTTCTCCAATGTTTTGGGTTAAATATTTAATGGTATTGGATAGTGTGAGTGTCCTTCCATCCATGAAAGAGAATGTATAGTTAGTGAAAAATTCCATTTCAGGTGCGGAGTCTTTATATGGTGAATCATTTGCTGAAAATACCACTGCTTGAAAGAGAGCTTCTGACACAAGTATCACACATAGAGTCATAGAGATCTGCAGCACAGAAACACACACTTCGGTCCAACTTATCCATGCCGATATCCTAAATAAATCCAGTCCCATTTGCCAGCACATATCCCTCTAAACCCTTCCTATTAATATATCCATCCAAATGCCTTTAAATGTCATAATTGTACCAGCCTCCACCACTTCTTCTGGCAGCTCATTCCATACACACACCACCCTTTGAATGAAAAAGTTGCCCTTTAGGTCTGTTTTATATCTTTCCCCTCTCACCCTAAACTTATGCCTTCTAGTTTTGGCTTCCCTCAACCCAGGGAAAAGACCACGTCTATTTACCCAATTAAGCTATCAGCTGTCTTTGTTTATTGATATATCTCATATCTGTTGCCAGGTTGCTGTCAGCCTTGTGGCTGTATGTGCCAGCCATAGGAGGTATTATCATTTTCCTCTATCATCAACCAGTGACTCAGATGCAACAATTAATGTTTAGTGCCTCCATTGCCAACAGTTGGGAAATCATGTTGAGATCACATAGGACATTAGTTAGGCCTCTTCTCTGTCCAGTTCTGGTCATCCAGTCATGGGAAGGATATTATTAAGCTGGAGAGGGTTCAGAAGAAATTTACCAGGATGTTGCTGGGAATGGAAGTTTTGAGTTACAAAGAAAGGCTGGATAGATTGGACTTTTTTCACTGGAGCACAGGAGGTTGAGAAGTGACCTTATAGAAGTTTATAAAATCATGAGGGGACTAGATGGGGTTAATGGAGGGTGTCTTTTTCCCTAGGATGGGGGATTTCAAGACCAGGATTACATTTTTAAGGTAAGAAAAGAGAGATATTAAAAATACATGAGGAGCAAAACGTTTACACAGAGCTTGGTTTGTGTGCGGAATGAACTTCCTGAGGAATGTTGGATGTGGTTGCACTCGGATACCTATATAAATTGAAGCGTTTGGAGGGATATGGGCCAGGTGCAGGTAGGTGGGACTAGTTTAATTTGGGATTATGTTCAGCATGGACTAGTTGGACTGAAAGGTTTATTCCTGTGCTGTGTGACTCTATGACGCGATGACATTAGCACTGAGTTGTGCTTGTCTTACTGTACTGAAAATGTGTTGCTGGAAAAGCGCAGCAGGTCAGGCAACATCCAAGGAACAGGAGATTCGACGTTTCGGGCATAAGCCCTTCTTCAGGCTTATGCCCGAAATGTCGAATCTCCTGTTCCTTGGTTGCTGCTGACCTGCTGCGCTTTTCCAGCAACACATTTTCAGCTCTGATCTCCAGCATCTGCAGACCTTACTTTCTCCTTGGCCTACTGTAGTTTGGTGCTGCTACGTTATCACACCAATGATGATTAATACAATTGGGATCTACAGTTGGATGAATTGGGTTTCCAAGAAGGAAAAACCAGTAAAGTTGGTGAATGAGACACACAGGTCCAACTCATCTTTTATAAATCAAACCAGTACGATGAATGCATTCATTTCCAACTATCAAAATTTTTCACTAGCTTTTTGCTCTGGGTTGAATACGACTGGGATTAGATGCAGTTGAAATTTGAAGCACAAAAATAAAAGAGTTAGGAGCAGGAATAAACCAAATTGCTGAAAGTTGAAAATTATTCAAATTGTTTCTTTGAAGATTAAAATAATGAATATAGCAACGAAAAGGAGCCAATCCTTAACTTAAGATAATTAGTGTTAAAGCTGACAGGTGACTCATTTAGTTAAACCTGAGTCTCAGGAAGAGGTAGCAAGGGAAATGTTATTAACTTGATGATCACTAAAGAAGAGAGACAGGGGAGTCATGTTTAGAAACAAACATTATTTCCATAAAGAAGATTTTTCAGAACAGATAAATTATGACTTCAAAATAACTAAATAGCCACACTATAAACATTAGAGACATGTTGGAAAATAGACAGCTCACTCACTTTCCAGGAGGGAAGCAGAAACGTCCTAAGCTTCCTCTGCTGTTTGGTGCAGTGAATCCCAAAGGTTCATGACTCTCTGAGAGAAGAAATACTTGTTCTACATAGAAAACCCATGCTTCACAGAGGCACAATCTAAAACACTGGGGAGTTCTGAAGAAGACCCACTGGACTCAAAATATTAAGTCTGCTTTCTCTCTCTCTACACATGCTGCCAGACCTGATGAGTTTTTCTCTCAATTTTTGTTTCCATTTCAAATTTCCAGCAGTTTTTTTTTGGTTTTATATTAGGATATGAGGAGGTACAGATGAAAAGCTGAGTGAGTTTTAAAGAGAGTCCTAAAAGAAGTAAAGGTGGTAAAGAACTAGAGGAATGGAAGCAAGGAATTCCAGAGGCGAGGTCTTAGAGATTATTCTTGAAATGTTTGTCAATTGAAAATAAGTGCAGCACTAGCGTGTCTGCTGGCAGCAAATCAATGTTCTGATTCCAATGCAAAAAGTAAGAGTGTGAATCCCATGAGGGCTGCTATCTGTTCTTTAAATAAGTAGGAATTTATTTACACTCAGCATGTCAATCAGTTCTAAACTCCCAGAGCTGTCACAGCAATCATTTGCATTTCTGTACTTCTCCACAGGCACTGAAAGATTTTTCAAAGTGTTTAACATTCCGAGTAAGACAAAAGCGAAATAGATTTATCTGGACAAGGCTCTGTTACTGTGATGCCGACTTTCTAAGATGAGTGCATTTTTTTCATCCCCCAAAGTATATGTTATTCATAAACTTTATAAAAGTACACAGCAAAACCTTTCAAATTAAAGCGTGATAGAAATTGTTTTCGTACAACGTGTTCCATTTTGAGGTGCAACAATATATTTCAATGGTCTTTATGTTTATATTCTATATGGCATGCAGCACAGGGGTTCCACACAGTTTCCAAATGTCCAGTGTGCAATGACTTGAAAGACCTTTGTTTATTGCACCCCATCAGCAGCTTCACCTGGCTCCTTATAAAGTCAGATAATATGGCAGCTTTCTAAACAAAACAACATGGAATGCCCTGCCAGTAGCAGTGGTGGACTCTCCCTCTTTATGGGCATTTAAACAGGCATTGGATAGGCATATGGAGGATAGTGGGCTAGTGTAGGTTAGGTGAGTCGACGCAACATTGAGGGCCAAAGGGCCTGTACTGCACTGTATTTGTCTATGTTCTATGTTCTATGTGACTAATTTCTTTTGAAGAGACAACATGCCAACTTATAGCAATTGCCAACTTTCAGTTGAGACAGTCAAGATCTCATTGCACTGTTTTGAAGTGGAGCTGAGACGTTATCTCTCATGCCCTGGCCAACTTGATCAACATTGCAGAAATAGATTATCTGGTCATTATCACGTTTCACTTCAAGGGAGCTTACTGTGAATAAATTGGCTACAACCATTTCCCACATTATATTCCTACATTTCAAACATATTTCACTGGCTGTACAGCAGTTAACAATCCCCAAGATTGTGAAAGGTGCTATATAAATGTAATTCCATAAAAATGTTATATATTTTAATAAATAGAAAAGAATCTAACCTCCCTGTCATTAATCCAATGCTTGTATTCTCTTGTGTACTGATCAGTCAAAATGTAGAAACAGTTTAACATGACATGACGTCTGAAATAATTTCATAATTAGAGAAAGTTTTGGTAAATGTTTATTTTAAATCGCTCCAATAGTTGTGCCTTTTCCTTACCCTTTCTCTCTGGCATGCTCCAAGTACATGCTCACTGCACGGTTTCCATGAACCAAGTATATTTCTGACAATTAGATTGTCCGTAAATACTCCAGCTGTGTTCATATAATTACCCGCACATACTCACTTCCTCGCGTTTATAGTCAAGGCCCCATGATACAAGCTCAGAGACACATTCTCATTTTGTGATTTTTTTGGAACAGCTTGTCATGATATCCATGTCTTTTCCCCCTAGACGTTATGTTTGCTTCCGAAAAGAGGTAGCATCACTGGAAGTTTGAACCATGTTGTGTACATGTAAACCATTCACAGGAATAAATAAGAATAATAAGCTGCAACTCTAGAGCTCTGTGTTTACTAGATTACAGATCTCTGTCCCTCTACACTGTTGTACTTTCATACACTTTGCTGTTACCAAAATGAATACCTTCATTATGCTCTGCTATGTGGTTTCCCACTGCTAACCTGTGCCGTCCTACACTTTTCTAAACACTCCTTCGCAGAGTTTTATATGTTCCCTAATTATCATCAAGCTTCTATGTAATACCTGTTGTGCAAATATTACTTGAGTAAATGGAAAACAAAAGGGGATCCTAATACATGTGAAAGACCATGCCATTGACAGTGCAACACTCCCTCAGTACTGTTTTAATTTAACACATACTGGGTGAGTTATTCTTCGGAGGGTCAGTGTGGACTTGTTGGGCTGAAGGGCCTGTTTCCACACTGTAAGTAAATCTTCATATTCAGAGTCCAACCATAGCCTGGTCAGTAGCTTGATGGAGTTTAAGCCCGGTTTTAATTTATTCAGTGTCAGTCCTTGGGTCAAACTGCTCCACAGCTATGACCTGGATGTTCTTTGTGACTGTCCTGATGAGGCTGGGGTGGGGGGAGATGGAGCTGCACAGAGGCCTTAGCCCATCCAGGTTCCATTTAAAAGGGCCCACTGTGGCCATGGGAGATCTCACTGGGTGCATGGGCAGCGACATTGAAGGAATGAACTCTGGTAGCTGTTTTCTCCTCAGAGAAAGTGAGGACTGCAGATGCTGGAGATCAGAGCCAAGAGTTTGGCGCTGGAAAAGCACAGCGGGTCAGGCAAAATCCTAGGAGCAAAAGAGTCGCCGTTTCAAGCTCAAGCTCTTTATCAGGAATCCTCGAATGCTGCCTGACTGGCTGTGCTTTTCCAGCGCCACACTTTTCCAGCTTTCTCCTGATGAGGAACAGGCAACTTGTATCTGTAGCTTGAAGACAAAAGAGGCCCCAGAACAAATGGAAGACAATGCTTCTGACAATGAACTCCCTCAATACTGCAACAAAGGTGTCTGTTTTTTTTGGTGTGTTTGTTCAAACTCTTAACGTGGGATTTGAGTGCAGAAACGTCAGGCTCAGATACTGCCTGCTGAGCCAATGCTACAGGCTGTTGTGAACCGAAGCAATGGGGTGCAAGCACCTCCACTTTGAGGCTTTTGTTTTAAGGTTTAGGATTTGAAGAGTCTGTACAGCTGGCTATGAACAGCAGTCCCACACTGTCCAATTGTTTTAGTACAGGACCAGCCCCGCACAAACCACCGTTCCCACATCGCCGCAGGTTCTGCAGTTGGGTACATGCCCTGCCAGAAACCTGGCTGGGATGATCAGAAGTTGTCTGTCCAGCTCTGGGAATCCCATGCTTGGAAGGCTGTAAATAAAATTTCACTTCATTAAAGTTGCAAGCGTGCTGCTTGTTTTGAGATGCTTTTAGCCTTGAGGCATTTTCCAGGGAAGGAGAGTCACAGCTTGAAGCATTCACTGAACAAATGCTGCACTGCATCTCTCCCTTGAAGAAATTGATGTATGCTTGGTTTCTGACTCCCAGAGATGTCAAGCACCCCGCTGGATCATACTGTTCCTATCCATTATTTTACAAAATTGATAAAGCAGAGGCTTTGAGTGCTACAGAGGCATTCAGCACGGAAACTGACCCTTCAGGCTGACCTTCCATGCCAACCATGTTCCCACACCAAACTAGCCCCACCTACCTGGGCTAGGCCCATGTCCCTCCAACTTTTTCCTATTCATGTACTTATCCAAATGTCTTTTAACTGTTGTAACTGCATCTGCATCCACCACTTCCTCTGGAAGTTCATTCCATGCACAAACCACTCTGTGTAAAAACGTTGCCCCTCATGTCCTTTTTAAATTCAAATATATGCCCCCTAATTTGAACTGCCCCACTCTGGGGAAAGGACGCTTGCTCTTCACCTTATCTATGCCCCTCATGATTTTATAAACCTCTATAAGGTCAGCCCTCAATGTCCTCTGCTCCAATGAAAAATGTCCCAGTCTATTTTTATAACTCAAGCTCTCCATTCTGGCAATATCCTGGTAAATCTTTTCTAAACTCTCTCCAGTTTAATAATATCCTTTCTATAATAGGGTGACCAGAACTGCACACTATACCCAGAAGTGGCCTCACCAATATCCTATACAATCTCAACATAATGCCTGACTTCCTATACCTGACCTCCTATACTCAAAGGTCTGAGCAATGAAGGCAAGTGTGGTAAATGCCTTCTTAACTACCCTGCGTAAATGTGAGAGGAGAAAGTGAGGTCTGCAGATGCTGGAGTATCAGAGCTGAAAATGTGTTGCTGGAAAAGCGCAGCAGGTCAGGCAGCATCCAAGGAACAGGAAATTCGACGTTTCGGGCATAAGCCCTTCATCAGGAATTCCTGATGAAGGGCTTATGCCCGAAAC
This sequence comes from Hemiscyllium ocellatum, assembly GCF_020745735.1. NCBI lineage: Eukaryota > Metazoa > Chordata > Chondrichthyes > Orectolobiformes > Hemiscylliidae > Hemiscyllium > Hemiscyllium ocellatum. The sequence goes on from NC_083439.1 coordinate 14,529,757, forward strand.
GTCGAATTTCCTGTTCCTTGGATGCTGCCTGACCTGCTGCGCTTTTCCAGCAACACATTTTCAGCTGTGTAAATGTGATGCAAATTTCAAAAAAAGCTATGTACCTTAACTCTGAGGTCTCTCTCTTCTACGACACTACCCAGGATCCTGCCACTAACTGAGTAAATGCTGCCCTTGTTTGTTTTAATAAAATGTAATTCCTCGCATTAACCAAATTAAACACCATTTGTCACTCCTCAGCCCATTGACTCAATAATCAAGATCACTTTGTAATCTTAGATAAGCTTCTGACTAGTGGTAGTTGTTCGCAAGAGTGCAGGAAACTAACCTTTCACTATCAGGGCAGTGACATACGGCACACTGTGGATTTCTGACTCATATTTTGCTATCTATTTCAGCATTGCTTTCCACACTCTTGTGTTAAATGCCGACCTTTGGTGTCCAAAAGCATAGTGTCCCTTCCAAACTCTGTAATAATGCTTTTGACCCAGGATTGCCAAATCTTTCAGATTAGTCCAGAATCACCCGACTTTGAAGATTCATCCTCAGGTTACCACTGAGAGCAATTACAGAGCCGTTGAAACAAACTGTGAATTTTCCATGTTAGCTCTTGTCAGCTGTAGCTCACGGGGGCAGCATTTTTGCCTCTGAGTCCGAGGTTTTGAGTTCAAGGCTCCCCCAAGCACAAAACCCCAGGTTAACTCTTGGGTGCAAAACTGAGGGTGTGCTACAGTGTCAGAGGTGCAAATGTTTGGATGAGATGCTTAGCCAAGGCCACATCTGTACTGTCAGATGGACATCAGGAAACCCTGCGGTATTGTGGAAGAGAGATTAAGTTCTGAATCCTAGACATTACTCATCCCTCAATATAACATCATTTAAAAATCAGATTAGTTGGTCATTGTCTCTGTTCTGTTTTATGGGATCTTTTTTAGGCACAAATTTTCCTATATTTCAACAGTGACTGCACATGGAAAGAACTGCATGAGACATGCTGAATGGAAAGCATTGTATAAACAATAGTTTTCCATGATAAAAGAATAAGAGCGATGTTTGACACTCAAGAATCCTCCATTTCATAATGAAGAGCTTGTACACTTTATGGTTGATGTAGGAATGCTGTGCACCACAGTGATGGATGTGGTGGACATCCACAAATTGAACTATGGGATCACGACTATTAGAAGGGAATGTCCTTTTTTATTAAACCTTTTTTAGGGTGTGAGTGGTTCTGGTTGGGTCAGTTATTATTGCCCATCCCTACTTGTCGTGGGTCTGAGTGGCTTGCGAGGCCATTTCAGTTAAGAGTCAACCGTGTTGCTGTGGGTCTGGAGTCATGTATAGACCAGACTAGGAAGATGTGACAGATTCCCTTCACTAAAGGACATTAGTGAACCAAATAGGTTTTTCCAACAAACACCATTTTGCTTTTTTTTTATTCCAGATTTTTATTGAATTCCAATTTTGCCATGTACTGTCGTGGGAATTGAACCAGTGTCCCCAAAGCAATAGTCTCGCATTCTGATGAAATGACCCAAAATGGTTTCAACGGTGGTTGGCGACCCTATTTGACCCAATGATTTTCAAGAGTCATAGAGTCCTCCAACACAGATACGGGCCCTTTGACCCAAACTGGTCCATGTCAACCAAAATGTCCATCCGCACTAACTCCATTTCCCTGCACTTCGCCCATATCCGTCAAAACCTTTCCTTCCTGTGTATTTGTCCAAATGCCTTTTAAATGTTGTTAAGGTTTTATTCACTTTCGTGAATTATGAAATGAACTGTCAACTTTGGGCAAACTGTACCTCCAGCAAAGAGGCATCAAGATGCCATTTCATTATTTATGGACAAATCCAAGGAAAGTTGAAATTGGGAAATTGCCAGAATGAAGCTCTGGATAACGCCACCTACTTGTATTTATATAGAGACTCTACTGTCATCAGATATCCCAACACCCCTCACAGAGGTGTTATCACACAATCTTTGGCACAAAATCACACACTGAGGTCTTTGGGAATAGAAGACCAAAGGCTTTCTTAAGCATGTAAGTAGGTTACTTTTAATTTGTGAGGAAGGGTCGCTCGACCTGAAACGTTAACTCTGATTTCTGTCCACAAATGCTGCGAGACCTGTTGAACTTTTCCAGAAATTTCTGCTTTTGTTTCACTTTTCAGAAGTGTCTTAAAGTAAGGAGAAAACCTGAAGGGAGGTTTAGGGACCAAATTCGAGAATTTGAGATATCTGGAGCTGAATTCACAACTTCTCATTGTGCAGCAATTAAAGTCAGGAGGCCAGAGGTAGAGGAACACAAAGGCTTGTTAATATGTATGAGGTCACAGAGATTTGGAAGGGCAAGACTACAGAGGGAGTTGAAAGCAAGGATGAAAACTTAAAACTGAGATTTGGCTGAAACAGGAGTCAATAAAAAGAACTTACACTTATATAGCATCTTTCATGGATAACATTGAGCAAAGGGGTGACTGGAATTTGAAATAAATTAGGAATGACCTCAAATTTCCAGAAGTTCTGTCAGGATTGCATTAGAATAGTCATGTCTATAAGATGACAGAGGCATGGACAAGGAATTCAGCAGCAGTAGAGGTGAAGCTGAGACTGAGCCAGGTATTGCTGTAGAGTAAGAACCAGCTGATCTTACTAATGGCTCAGACAGGTCAACTTGGGTCAACTTGTCCTGGTGGAATATGGCGCCAAGGTTGTGAAAAGTCTGATTCAGTCTCAGCTGACTGCCAGGGAGAGGGATGAAGTCCACACTAAGGGAGTTGAGTTTATGCTCACGACTATATCTTTTGGAGCAAATCTCTGCTGAACCTGCCATGGTGGACATTTTAGAGATGGTGGAGGGAGCGGGTTGTGAGGGTGTTGTCCACACACTGTCGGAACCTTAGCAATCATACTTCCAAATAATGTGGTCAAAGGGCAGCACCTAAATGAGAATGATGGGGAGGGGGAGGGATGGGGAGGGAAAAGGTAGATCTTTGGGGGGACACCAGAGATAATGACACTAATCCAGGAAGACAAGGCAGTGCAGTTGTTTAGACAATATTTGGTATCACCAGGAGAGAGTGGGAGAGAGTTAAAATGTTTCTGTGCTGAGTAGGCAGAAGGTATGTAGCATTCTTGCATGCAGTCTTATCAACCTAATCCATTCAGAGGCAACAGCAGAGGTTGTCAGTGCAAAAGGTCGGTGTTTTATTGCTTATTGTGTTTAGAGGAAATATTCAACCATAAAGGTGACCGATGCGCAGAAACAGCCTCTTTAATTTAAAAAAGGCCTTCCTTCAGGGATTTAAATTGCACCGAATGCCTCGTGTTTCTGCCGTACTTCAGTGATTCAATCACTCAGAAGCTACTAGATCACTAGCCCAGCAGGCCATGGAAATGTCACTGAGAGGCAATGGCCACAAATTATATTGTCACCGTTAATGAAAGGAAGGAGGCAGCAAGTGGCTTCCTGTTGGAATTGTCCATCAAAGGAGAAATGCAGAAGCAAACAGTTTTCAGATGTGGTCAAGAAGAAAGGAAATGGAAGGTCAAAAGTGAGAATCAGATAGGAGGCAAGGCGTCACTGTCACTGTGATGGCCTGGAGTTCCTCCTGTGCTGTGATTGTCAAGTTTAACACAACATGATCAAGAATTTCCTTTATTGGTCAGAGCATCAAGTATAAGAGATGGGAGGTCATGCTGCGGCTGTGCAGGACATTGATTTGGCTACCTTTGGAATACTGTGTGTAATTCTGCTCTCCCTCCTATCGGAAAGATGTTGTGAAACTTGAAAGGGTTCGGAAAAGATCTACAAGGATGCTGCTACGTTTGGTGGGTTTGAGCTATAAGGAGAGGCTGAATAGGCTAGGGCTATTTTCCCTGGAGGCTGAGGGGTGACCTTATAAATGTTTATAAAATCATGAGGGACATAGATAGGGTAAATAAACAAGGTCTTTTTCCTGGGATGGGGAGTCTAGAACTAGAGGGCATAGGTTTAGGATGGGAGAGAAAAGATATAAAAGTGAGCTAAAGGGCAACCTTTTCATGCAGAGAGTGGTACATGTATGGAATGAGCTACCAGAAAAAGTGGTGGAGGCTGGTACAATTACAACATTTAAAAGGCATTTGGATGGGTCTATGAATGGGAAGGGTTTAGAGCGATATGGACCAAGTGCTGGAAAAAAGGACTAAATTTATTTAAGATATCTGGTCAGCATGGATGAGTTGGACGAAGGGTCTGTTTCCATGTTGTACATCTCTATGACTCTATGACTGTAACTCTGAGACATGTGATAAGGAGCTGTACAAGTGCACCATTCAGCTGGAACAACACTGCTCAGCTCCAGTTGGCTGGATTTGTTACATTTTACCATAATGTTCTCACCAGGCAAATATCTAATAATCTCACAGTTGGAAATTTCCATTGGTTCAATGTCTGCAACCATCCTGGAAGCAGTAAGCTTCAGAATTCATTTGCACTTTGTGTGGAAGTATCCTTTTTGACTTAATCCTGAGTGTCTGAGCTGTACTTTCAACAATATGCCCTTTAGTTCTGGATTCCCTCACCCAGGGGACTTGTTTCTATGTATGTACCTTATTGAATCCTTTAATCATTTTAAATACCTCAGACAGTCACTCTGTCTCTGTTCCCCCATTCAAATTCACAATCAATGCATTGCTGAGCAATTGCCTACTTGCTAGACATAATCTGTTTTACTTTCTCTGTAATCTTTGTAAATGCTGTCACAAATATTATCAACAGCAGGAAGTGAGGAATAAAGCTAATTGTTCAGATTGATGCCACAACTTGTTACTCATTGAGTTTGATCAGAGGGAGACACAGTTGGCTGTCAGAGGCAGTTACCAGGATTCATGTAAATCATGTTCTGAATTGCTTTTGAGAAAACCTTTTAAAATGGTGTTTCTTTCACCAAAGAATCATGGCTGCAGCTTTCAGATCCGAGTTCTGTCAGCACAGCAAGACTGATGTCGGCTCGAATGTGGCATCCTCAGTGCACATTTCTGGAGCTGTTCCAGATGTTAGATCGAAAGTAATGTAACATTCCAGCCAACATCATCGCTTAAATGCAGTCAAGTGAATATGTTATCAGCAGCAGGATTGATGCCTGCACGAGTGGTTTGGTAAGCTCAGTTGGTTAGATGGCTGATTTACAATGTTGAGTAATGCCAACGGTGTGAATTCAATTTCTGCACAGGCTGAGGTTCCTTCTCAACCTCTCCCTCACCTGAGGTGCAGTAACCCACAGTTTAACGCATTACCAGTTGTTTCCCTTTAATGGGAGAGTAATGCTATAATCTGGTAAAACAGGCTATTTAAAATGATCATCAGCAGCTTCCATGTTAGTTACTTAATCATGATTACCAACTGTTACTGTGCTTGCACAAGCATATGTGTGTGTTTTTTGGGAGGGGGATTTTAAAGGTAACTTAATTTGATCAAGTCTGCAGGCTGTGCTTTGGCACATGCTGAAGGATGTTATCCTTGTTTTAAGGATTCTCAACCACTCACTTTCAGATTTGCATTCTACTGCAGTATGGTAGAGGTGCCATAGAGCAGGACAAGCTGCAGAAAGAGGGAGGAGGAGGAGAGATGGAGAAGGGATTGCAGAAGGAAGTCAGACTGAGTTGGAGCCAAGGGTGAAAGTGAAGACTGCACATGCTGGAGATTTGAGTTAAGAGTGTGGTGCTGGAAAAGCACAGCTGGACAGGCAGTATCCGAGGAGCAGGAAAATCAATGTTGGCGCCAAATTGAGTTGAAGCTGTTTGGGGAAGAATTTTTCCACACGAATTTCAGTGAGAAAGAGGAGCTCTGCACTTCATAAGGATCAGTGTCATTGAAATCTTCAACTTGCAACAGCTATAACCATAGCCTCTGAGCGGGGTGAGAATAGCATTGCCAGTGGCTCTGAAAAGAATTGAGCTGATGAAGCTATGCACCTGTTTCAGGCGTGAACAGCTATATGTAGAACATTTCCACTTTCCCAACCATTGTTGGATAAGGGAGTTCATTGATACTCATTCTGTCTTGCCAGAGAGAAGCAGTCACAGTGAAAGTACAGTTCCACCATAATAACAAACTCCCCAGTGGTGCAGGATACCATAGACTGTCTTGTGGATGCTGCATGTCGATACTGAAACGTAAGAAAACCAAAAGGAATTCTGCATTTCCATTGTCTAGCTGGTGTATGACCATTGGCATTGAGTCATCCAGTTTAATACTAAGTGTCCTGATAGTGACCATAAAGTGCTCAGTACACAGTGCAGCCCATTATGCCTTGTGTACTTGAACCATCACAGCTAACCTGAAGACACTGGGCAAAAACAGCTATCAGCCATCCACTGTGTTCATCATCATATAGTGCATAACGCGCATGGATACTGTGACTTTGATGAAACTCTTGCTCCCGACTGAATACAATTGAACAGGCAATTCAACCAATGCCTGAGCCATTGTGAGGCACATTGTAGTGATCGACAGAATGTATGTCATCAGTGATGGTATGTGGACTTCATGCAGATACAGCTCGCTGAGGAGTATGAGGAAGAGGAAAGGGAGAAGGGTTCAACACAGTCCCTTTCTGGCTATCCTTGATCATCTCATCCAACTACAATGCCTGTGAACGCATCCCCGTTCTCCATTCCCCACTCACCAATAGTCAGGCATCTTGCCTTCCTCTTACTGATCAGCACAGCCTCTGTTTGGGTCATAATGTAAAAAATAAAAGCCACAACAAAGTAAACATTGTAACTAAAATCTATAATCAACATATACATGCAGATATTCAGCATCACTTTTGTGTATTCCTTTGCTCCCTATCTTCCAGAAGCCTTATTCTGTTCTTGTGATCCTACACCAGTCACGATGGGATGGCTGTTGCAAGCTTGTAACTTTTCAGGTATAAGCGTTACAGATAGCCCTGGGGGAAACCTCAAGCAACTGCACCACCTTGGTATGGGGCTCAGCAGTCTGGGCTTCCTGGTTGACATGCAACGGTGGCATCACCGGGCAGAGTGCAGGAGTACGAGGACCAATGGTAACATCTTGAGAGAGACAGCAAGGTCGTACAATACGGAGCTACTGCCAACTTCCCAGGGTGGCACCTCAGCAACTCTGGTAATCCATTGGAGGACAGACTGCTGTGGCACCCTTCAGGTTCCCTCGAACAACTATGACGACAACAGTGAGAGCTTGTATTTTATCCAGCTCTTCCTGCAAGACAGTGGACTGGGCTTGTGTGGCAGAAAACTGACAGTTTATTACAGATATTTGAGCTCCACTGCAGCACATCCACATCATACGACCTCTGTTTGTGCTGCAGTAGGAGCTGAGACATTGTATGTATGTTGGCTCTGCAAGGATGCTAATTGAGTGGCCACATCAGAAAAGTTGGTTTTGTGTGCCAAGTTAGTGTTGGATGATTTCCTGCTTTTCCAGCAATGCCTCACAGTTGTTGGTTGTCTGAAATGAGAAAGGCATTGGGGTGAGTTTATGTTGAGGGGATGGGGCATGTCTCATTGAAACACATCTGACAGGGCTGGGGTAAACTGGATGCAGGGATGATATTTCCTATGGCAGGAGGGGTCCAAGACAAGGGGAATACAGCCTCAGGAGATGGGGTAGGCCATTTCACACTGAGATGAGGAGAATCTTTGTCACCCAAAGTGTGGTGAACCTTCGGAATTCTCTCACGCAGAAAGTTGTGGAGGCTAAGTCACAATATGTTCAAGAAGAAAATAGATTTCGAGAGACTGTGGGTGCTCAGGAGTAGGGGGAAAGACTGGGAAGAGGGAGTAGGCTGTGAGATGAAAGATCAATCAAGATCATGATGAATGGCAAAGTAAGGTGGATGGGCCAAAGGATAGACTCCTGCACCTGTTTTCTGTTTCTGTGATGGGAAAAGGACGACAATGAATGAGGCTAACATCATTTTGAATGTTTTCAGGCCTCAGATAGCTGCTTGAATGATAGCAACCACTTTCTCTTCAATCACTTAAAGGTCATGAACTCCATCCCCCGCTGTTGCTGCCTTCAGTTATGTCCAACTTATCCTGTAGCAGGGAGGGAAATATGTTAATTGGAATGTTTGGGCAATGTGATTGTTATGGTTGAATAACTGGAAGGGTAAAGGGGGTTGATGGCTTGGTGACACTGTGAACTTTTAATCCAGAGACCTCAGTAATGTTCTGGGGACCTGAGTTCAAATTCTGCCTTGGCAGATGGTGGAATTTTAATTCAATTTAAAAAGCTGTTATTGACAGTCGAATGATGACCTTCTATCGCCAATTGTCACACAAAAAAAATCTGGTTCACCAATGCCCTTTAGGGAAGGAAGCTGCCATCCTTACCTGGCCTGGCCTACATGTGATTCCAGACTAATAGCAATTGGTTGACTCTAAACTCTAAATTAGGTAAGGCCAGTAAATGCTGGCCTAGCCAGTGATGCCTTCATCCCATGAATGAATTGAAAACGTGTGAGATATTGGTGTGTGGTTTGCACTCAGTGTCTGCGTGTCCTGGGGAACATTCATTGAAAGGCCGCCAGAACCAAATTAAATGGCGATTGAGATCATTACTTTACAGAAATAAACTGCCACATTATCACAAAGAGCAATCACTACCCTTCAAAATAATTGAGACTGTGTAAGAAACACTTCACAACATGCACAAAAGATTTGCAAGGATGTTGCCAGGGTTGGAAGGTTTGGGCTACAGGGAGAGGCTGGATAGGCTAGCGTTGTCTTCCTCGGAGGTTTGGAGGTTGAGGGGTGACCTTATTGAGGTTTATAAAACCATGAGGGGCATGGATAGGGTAAATAGACCACGTATTTGCCTGAGGTTGGAGGAGTCCAGATCAAGAGGGCATAGGTTTAGGATGAGAGGAGAAAGATATAAAAGGGACCTAAAGGGCAACTTTTTCACGCAAAGAGTGGTGCGTGTATGGAATGAGCTACCAGAGGAAGTGGTGGAGGTTGGTACAATCGAGTAAAAAATGAGGTCTGCAGCATCTCCAGCATCATCTCCAGCATCTGCAGACCTCATTTTTTACTCGAGGTTGGTACAATTACAACATTTAAAAGGCATCTGGATGGGTACATGAATAGCAAGGGTTTAGATGGATATGGGCCAAGTGCTGGCAAATGAGACTAGATTAGGTTGGGGTATCTGGTGGGTATAGACAAATTGGACTGAAGGGCCTGGTTTTGTGCTGTACATCTCTATGACTCTATGGCTGCTAGATGTGATAAGGATCTGTACAAGTGCAAGTCTCTCCTTGAGGATAAATGTTTTCATTTGATTTGATTTATTTATTGCCACGTTTATCTTGTTACAAAATACAGTGGTTGCACAGTGTTGCCATTCTCTGGCGCCATCTTTAAACACAGAAAATTAAACCAAAGCATAGAATACAAAAGCAGAAAAAATGAAGAAATAAAGGAAGTGGCCAACTTCCTAGTCCTTCCTGTTAAGAGCTCTGCTACGATGTGGCACCACTGGGCGAACGTTGGCCACTCTTCATTGCCACCTCGCCACTACAGTTCCTCACTGGACCTCGCCAATGCAGGGACCACCGATGCTGCCGGGTACCACACCAGCTCAACCTCCACTCCATCGCTGCCATGAATCCACCTGACCAATACAGCTTTCTGCTGGGTCTCAGTCTGCACCCAAATGCGCCTCCACAGCAGCAGCTGTGAGCCAGCACTAGGACCACCTTGGTGGTGCAGAAGTCACTAGAACCCAAACTTGCTTCCAACCCATGCTGATGTCATCCCCAAGCAACCGGACACTTCACCAAGAGGGACGGAAATGAAAATAGAAGAGAAAGGAAAGGGGGAAGAGAGAGAGAGAAAAAAAGAAGCAAACAGAAAAGCAGACAAGGCAGATCTTGCAAAAAGCTTTCAGAATTTTGCTTTCAACAAACAAAAGACCCACGGCATTTGAAAAAGAGCAGGAGTGAGAGATTGAACTTCTCTGTTGGTTGAACTGATTGGTTTTATTGAGACAATGATTACTCTGCGGTTATAAAAAGCAACTGGAAAGGTCTATCTGCCTCCTGCTCGAGAGCATTCAGGGACACGGCAGCCTTTCTGTCACACAACAGAGTTAACAAAGAGGAACGTGCAAATCAATGTAGATAGGGCATGGAATTATGTTTTCAAAGTTTCTATTACCCAGTGTTAGAAACCAACAGGGAAATCTGAAATATCTGTCTTGTTTTATTCCCAATATGCATCAACATATTCCGAATAAATATAATATCAGGCCATTTAGAGTCTGTTTGGGTTTCAGAGAAAACAACTCGTTTGGTAAAAGCTTGAAGAGTTCTTCAGCATAAATATTCGATTTAAACCCTGCACCTGACAAATTTGAATTAGAGAATCGAGAATAGATAGTGGTGAACATTTCACCTACAGGGAAAATTCAAGGGAGTCCTACTTTAACAGATGGTTTCATCTGCTTGTGGGACCTTTCTGTGCACAACTGGGCTGTTGTGTTCCCTCCATTACATGGGAACAACACTTCATTTGCTTGGGTTATAAGGAGAGACTGGATAGACTGGGCCTTTTTTCACTGGAGCGTAGGAGGCTGAGAGGTAACCTTATGGAGGTTTATAAAATCATGAGGGGAATAGATAAAGTGAATAGCAAAGATCTTCTCCCCAGGATGGGGTGGGGTTGGATTTCAAGACGAGGGGCATATTTTTAAGATGAGAGGAGAAAGATTTAAAAAGATGTGAGGGGCAACTTCTTTTACAGAGAGTGGTGGATGCAGGTGCATTTAGAAGACATTTGGATAAGTTCATGAATAAGAAATGTATGGAGGGATATGGCTGAAAATGTGTTGCTGGAAAAGCGCAGCAGGTCAGGCATAAGCCTTTCTTCAGGAAGAATTTCCTGCTCCTTGGATGCTGCCTGACCTGCTGCGCTTTTCCAGCAACACATTTTCAGCTCTGATCTCCAGCATCTGCAGTCCTCACTATCTCCATGGAGGGATATGGGCCAAGCACAGGCAGATAGGCCTACTTTATGGTCAAAATGGACTGGTTGGACTGAAGGGTCTGTCTCCATGCTGTGTAACTCGATGGCTGTAAAGTGCCCAGGGATATTCTGAGGATGTGAAATAGGGAGCTATAAACACCAATTGATTAAATTATTTATTTTTGTTTTCAAATCCTCTATAGCCTTACCCCTCTGTATCTTTATAATTTTATCCAGCCCAACAGCCCTTGGGGCTTAGCTATGCTGGCCGCTAGAGTATCTCCAATTTTAATCACTCTAAAATTAGTGGCCGTGCCCACGATTAATTATGGATTGTGCTGGAAGAGCACAGCAGTTCAGGCAGCATCCAAAGTGCAGCGAAATCGACGTTTCGGGCAAAAGCCCTTCATCAGGAATAAAGGCAGTGAGCCTGAAGTGTGGAAAGATAAGCTAGAGGAGGGTGGGGGTGGGGAGAAAGTGGCATAGAGTACAATGGGTGAGTGGGGAGGGGATGAAGGTGATAGGTCAGAGAGGACAGGGTGGAGTGGATAGGTGGAAAAGGAGATTGGCAGGTAGGACAAGTCCGGACAAGTCATGGGGACAGTGCTGAGCTGGAAGTTTGGAACTAGGTGGGGGAAGGGGAAATGAGGAAACTGTTGAAGTCCACGTTAATGCCCTGGGGTTGAAGTGTTCCGAGGCGGAAGATGAGGCGTTCTTCCTCCAGGCGTCTGGTGGTGAGGGAAGGGCTTTTGCCCGAAATGTCGATTTCGCTGCACTTTGGATGCTGCCTGAACTGCTGTGCTCTTCCAGCACCACTAATCCAGAATCAGGTTTCCAGCATCTGCAGTCATTGTTTTTACCTCCATGATTAATTGTGCTCACCTGTATCGTCACAAGTCTTCCTGAGCACCTTTACTTTCCTCTATTACAACACTCTTTAAAAATTATTTGACCGAGCCTTTGGTCATCTGGACTAGTATTTTCAGAAGTATCATGTTTTGTTTTATAGCACTCAGCTGGAGTGTTGTGGGGTGTTTAATTATTTTAAAGAGGCTATATAAATGTAAGTTGTTATTTTTCTGTTGCATCTCTACTTATGCAAGTAATCTCAGTCCTTATTTCAGTGATCAGACATCCTGTGATGAATTGTTAAGAAGGATATAGGTTCAGCATTCATAATGAAAAAAGTTGTTGTTTGGAGGCGGATTCAACTTGAGGTCACAATGAAGATCTACAGGAAAGTTCAATGAGATAGCAAGCAGGAAGAGTTGTTGCAGCTCATGTCTAGACGACTAAATAGCTGCATTATTTTACCAATGCTTCTTCCAATGTTGAACTATTGATTTGAATTAACTGCCTCTGCTTATTTGTAATGCATTGGGCACGCTACAGGCATTTACATAGCCATTCAGCGTACATAGCATTAGCCGCTCAGTTAAAAATGTGAATATTCAGCAACAGCCTGATTGCAAGCCTCACTGCACCACCATGCTTCAGGAAGAACACGCTGTCACGAAGCACAGGTTGCCTAGAGGAGTCAAGCTTCTAGTTCCAGATGTGGCTTGGTTTGTATGGACTATTTAGTATGTGTCCTACAATCAATAAACCATGGAATGCACCCCCTTCGGGTTGAATCAGTATGGCTGGCATGGTGGCTCAGCAATTAGCACTGCTGCCTCACAGCACCAGGGACCTGGGTTCGATTCCAGCCTCGCGTGACTGTCTGTATGGAGTTTGCATATTCTCCCCGTGTCTGCGTGGGATTCCTCCGGGTGCTGCAGTTTCCTCCCAAAGTCCAAAGACATGCAGGTCAGGTGAATTGGCCATGCTAAATTGCCCGTAGGTTTGGTGCTAGATTAGAGGTTGGCATGAAGTAATAGGATAGTGTAGGTATGATGGACTGAATGGCCTCCTTCTGTGCCTTTACAATTCCAGGATTCTGTGAAATAATTGAAAGAAGGAATTGGATGAGAAAAGAAAATAAGAGAACCATTGACACAAAACAGATTTTTTAATTGTCTGACATCTCTCGCCTCCAAAAAGGCTTCACTTTATTAGATTCCCTACAGTATGGGAACAGGCCCTTCGGCCCGACAAGTCCACACCAACCCTCCGAAGAGTAACCCACCCAGACCCATTTCCCTCTGACTAACACACCTAAGCTATGTAAAAACAAGGACTGCAGATGCTGTAAACCAGAGTCTAGATCAGAGTGGTGCTGGAAAAACACAGCAGGTCAGGCAGCATCCAAAGAGATTTTCCTGCTCCTCGGTGGTGCATTCCAGTCCCTTGCAATGTGCTGTGTGTGAAAAAAAACAATATTTCCCACATCACTCTTCCTTCATTTGCGCATCACTTTTAATATATGCCCTCTTGTTCTCTCCCCTTTTATGAGCGACTTTTATGAGCGACCGGAGAGACTTGTGTTTTCGGGAGAAGTACACTGAATTATTTTATTTTCCTCTTTCCTATCCACCAGCAGAGGTGTTTTAATTTTTCTTGTTTCTTTTCCTTTTTGCAATTGGCTGTAGAATGCACAACACCCCAAACCCTTTATTTGTACAGCTCATTCCTTAAATGATCACCAACAAACTGTCTTTAGGGTTGATGAAGGCACAATGAGGTAAAGTTAGTGCCTAGCAAATACAAGTTTTGTTTTCTATCTGAACTATGATTTTAAAGAGATTTAAATCAAATGGAGGCTTAGCTAAGCCTGAAGTCTTGCTTTGTTATCACTACAGATAGAATCCATAGAATCCTACAATGTGGAAGCAGGCCATTCAGCCCGTTGAGTCTGCACCAATCCACTGAAGAGCATCCCTCTCAGACCCACTCCCTGCTTGGTTTCTGTACCCCTGCATTTCCCATGGCTAATCCACCTAGCCTGCATACCTTTGAACTGTGGGAGGATGCTGGAGCACCCAGAGGAAACCCATGCAGACACGGGGAGAATGTGCAAACTCCACACAAACAGTTGCCCGAGGCTGGGATTGAACCTGGGTCCCTGAGTCTGTGAGGCGACAGTGCTAACCAGACATAGCAGATATACTCAATATTAACAGCAGACTGCTTCTTCTAAGACTGAAGCAAAATACTCAGATTCCAGAGGTACTATTTTGAGAAGCTGCAGGAGCTTCGGCTATGTGACATGCCTATTAAGGAGTCAGTTTCAACTCAACAATCAGTTTCTATTTCTCTGGCCAGCACTATTGTTCATTTGTTTGAGATCAAAGGTGAACCTGTTAATGCCACTTAATGCATAATGATTTTCAATAACAACACCATACACACACACACACACACACACACACACACACACACACACACACACACACACACACACACACACACACACACACACACACACACACACACTTCATCTGCTAGTCTTTTGGACTTGTGGATTGCAAGACTCACACAATGCAAACATTTAACATTGAAAGAGAATGATATCTGAGTTCTCTCTTAGTAAATGTTGATTGGACTCCCTGAGATTGTGGTCAGTTTGCTGCTTGCAAGTTGCAATGACCAAGTTTTAGACCAGCAAATATCATTTTAAGGATAAAGTATTCCTTCTTAAACAAATTATGATCATTCTTTATGTCTCATCGATACAGCAATTGGGAACTGAAGAATGAGATTGTTTGGGGCCACAATTCTGACAGAATGTTTGAAGCCAGTCACAGTACAATCTGTCATAGAATGGGCAGAATAGTTCTATCTGCATTAATATCTGAATTTAATCATTCTTTGCAACTTGTTAAAAATGTTTTTCTTGATCAGGTTTTTCGGGTATGAGACATCAATTGCACTAAAACAATTATCAAAGGGAATTGATCTACAGACAATTCCTCATTCCTGTGAGCCCATTCCTGAGATTGGGAAACGTCATTGAAAGGATTCCAAATGCCCAGGATGACTCTAAAACCTGCCCAGAATTTCATTATAATAAATTCCTGGATTCAGATTGAAATGCATTGTATTTATTCAGAACTTCCTACAAAGTGAAATACTTCCTTTCTTCCTATTTATCTTTTCTGTTCAGAGAGAAAAAGAAGAATTTGCATTTCTATAGTGTCTTTCATGGATTTAAGATGTTCCAGGAATTTTAATGAAATGTTATTGAAAAATAGTTACTGTTGTAATGTAGGCAGCTGAAGAAACCAAATGGTGGACACCAAATTCCTCAAACAGTGATGAGACATTCTCTTTTAGTGGTGGAATTGTGTGGGGAAAAAATGTTGGCCTGGATGCCTCTCCTGCTGCTTTGCAAAAAAAAATACTGAAAATCTTTATATCTCTCAGTGAGGACAGATGGACCTTAGTTTGCTGTGCTATCTGAGAGACAAGGCTTAGACAGTAAAACACTCTCAGTTTGTCATGTGTTCTAGTCTCCAGAGTGGGATTTAGAAGCAATACGTGTCTCGCTGAACCAAGGCTTACAGTAACAGTTAAGATAATAAATGTATGGAAAAGGTTCATCTGGAATGCTACCTTAAAACAGGCAACAGGACAAGAGGATGCTGGGTTCAAACTATTAAAGATAATGACAAGGATGATAAATGAGGTTTCTCTTCATGCACAGACTGATCAACACTTGGAACGAATCTACAGACAAAGTGGTGCAGGGAAGATGCCTCAAATCATTTAATGAACAAACAAAGGCAGCGATGGGGAAACACTGGGCTATGGTGAATTAAGATGGATGGATTCCTTTGACAAGGTGTTGCACAGGAGGCTGCTGAGTAAGATGAGGACCTGTGGTGTTCGGGGCAAGGTGCCAGCATGGATAGAAGATTGGCTGTCTGGCAGAAAAAGCACAGCAGGTCAGGCAGCATCTGAGAAACAAGAGAATCGATGTTTCGGGCAAAAGCCCTTCCTGCTCCTCAGATGCTGCCTGACCTGCTGTGCTTGCCAGCAAAACACTCTTGACTCTGCTCTCCAGCATCTGCAGTTCTCACTTTCTCCTGTCTGGCAGAGAGTGAGGAATAAAAGGGTCCTTCTCGAGATCAGAGCTGGTGACAAACGGTGTTCCACAAAGGTCAGTCTTGGGATCACAACTTTTCACTTTATACATTAATGATCTAGATGAAGGAACTGAGGGCATCCTGGCTAAATTTCCAGATAATACAAAGTAGCATTGAGGTAACAGGATGGCTACTGAAGGATTTTGACAGGTTAGGAGAGTTGGCAAAGAAGTGGCAGATGGAGTGGGAAAGTGTGAGGTCATGCACTTTGGAAGAATAGAAGCGTGGACAATTTTATAATTGGAGAGAAAATTTAGAAGTCTGAAATGTAAAGGCACTTGAGAATTCTAGTCCAGGATTCTCTCAAGGTAAACTTGTAGGTTGAGTCAGTAATTAGAAAGGCAAATGCAATGTTGACATTTATTTTGAGAGGACTTCAATATAAACAACAGGGATGTACTTCTGAAGCTCTTATAAAGCTCTGGACAAAACTCATTTGGGGTATTGTGTATAGTTTTGGGCCCCATATCTGATATCCCCATATGCACTGATCCTGGAGTGTGTTCAAAGGAGGTTTATGAGAATGGTCCCAGGAATGAAACGCTCAACATATGAGGAATGCTTGAGGATTCTAGGATTACACTCAATGGAATTTAGAAGGATGAGGGGGATCTAATTGAAATTTACAGAATACTGAATGACCAGGACAGAGTGGCTGTTGGGAAGGTGTTTCCATTGGTAGGAGAGACTAGGACCCGAGGACACAGGCTTAGAATAAAGAGAAGACCTTTTAAAACAGAGGTAAGGAGAAACTTCTTCAGCCAGAGAGTGGGGAATCTATGGAATTCATTGCCACAGAAGGCTGTGGGGGCCAGGTTATTGAGTATATTGAAGGTTTGTGCAAAGATTTGTAGCTCGGGTGCTCGTTGTTGTGGTTCTGTTCGCCAAGCTGGAAGTTTTTGTTGCAAACGTTTCGTCCCCTGGCTAGGCAACATCATCAGTGCTCTAGAGCCTCCTGCGAAGCACTTCTTTGATGTTTCTTCCGGCATTTAGTGGTCTGTCCTTGCTGCTTCCGGGTGTCAGTTTCAGCTGTCCGCTGTAGTGGTTGATATATTGGGTCCACGTCGATGTGTTTGTTGATGGAGTTTGTGGATGAATGCCGTGCCTCTAGGAATTCCCTAGCTGTTCTCTGTCTGGCTTGTCCTATGATAGTAGTGTTTTCCCAGTCAAATTCATGTTGCTTGTTGTCTGCGTGTGTGGCTACTAGGGATAGCTGGTCGTGTCGTTTTGTGGCTAGTTGATGTTCATGTATGCGGATTGTTAGCTGTCTTCCTGTTTGTCCTATATAGTGTTTTGTGCAGTCCTTGCATGGTATTTTGTAAACTACATTAGTTTTGCTCATGTTGGGTATCGGGTCCTTTGTTCTAGTGAGTTGTTGTCTGAGCGTAGCTGTTGGTTTGTGTGCCGTTATGAGTCCTAAGGGTCGCAGTAGTTTGGCTGTCAGTTCTGAAACGCTCCTGATGTGTGGTAATGTGGCTAGTCCTTTTGGTTGTGGCATGTCCTCGTTCCGTGGTCTGTCTCTTAGGCATCTGTTGATAAAGTTGTGCGGGTATCCGTTTTTGGCGAATACCTTGTATAGGTGTTCCTCTTCCTCTTTTTGCAGTTCTGGTGTACTGCAGTGTGTTGTGGCTCTTTTGAATAGTGTCCTGATGCAGCTTCGTTTGTGTGTGTTGGGGTGGTTACTTTCATAGTTTAGGACTTGGTCTGTGTGTGTTGTTTTCCTGTGTACCCTTGTGGTGAATTCTCCGTTCGGTGTTCTCTGTACTATCACGTCTAGGAATGGGAGTTGGCTATCCTTTTCTTCTTCTCTCGTGAATCGGATTCCTGTGAGTGTGGCGTTGATGATCCGGTGTGTTTTTTCTATTTCCGTGTTTTTCATGATTACAAACGTGTCATCGACATATCTGACCCAGAGTTTGGGTTGAATTTGTGGTAGGGCTGTTTGTTCTAACCTTTGCATAACTGCCTCTGCTATGAGTCCCGAGATTGGTGATCCCATGGGTGTTCCGTTGATTTGTTCGTATATCTGATTGTTGAATGTAAAGTGTGTAGTGAGACACGTTTGTAATCATCAAAAACACGGAAATAGAAAAAACACACCGGATCATCAACGCCACACTCACAGGAATCCGATTCACGAGAGAAGAAGAAAAGGATAGCCAACTCCCATTCCTAGATGTGATAGTACAGAGAACACCAACATAGAATTCACCACAAGGGTACACAGGAAAACAACACACACAGACCAAGTCCAAAACAATGAAAGTAACCACCCCAACACACACAAACAAAGCTGCATCAGGACACTATTCAAAAGAGCCACAACACACTGCAGTACACCAGAACTGCAAAAAGAGAAAGAGGAACACCTATACAAGGTATTCGCCAAAAACGGATACCCGCGCAACTTTATCAACAGATGCCTAAGAGACAGATCACGGAACGAGGACATGCCACAACCAAAAGGACTAGCCACACTCCCATACATCAGGAGCATTTCAGGACTGACAGCCAGGCTACTGAGACCCTTAGGACTCATAACGGCACACAAACCAACAGCCACGCTCAGACAACAACTCACTAGAACAAAGGACCCGATACCCAACATGAGCAAAACTAATGTAGTTTACAAAATACCATGCAAGGACTGCACAAAACACTATATAGGACAAACAGGAAGACAGCTAACAATCCGCATACATGAACATCAACTAGCCACGAAACGACACGACCAGCTATCCCTAGTAGCCACACACGCAGACAACAAGCAACATGAATTCGACTGGGAAAACACTACTATCATAGGGCAAGCCAGACAGAGAACAGCCAGGGAATTCCTAGAGGCACGGCATTCATCCACAAACTCCATCAACAAACACATCGACGTGGACCCAATATACCAACCACTACAGCGGACAGCTGAAACTGACACCCGGAAGCGGCAAGGACAGACCACTATAAATACCGGAAGAAACATCAAAGAAGCGCTTCGCAGGAGGCTCCAGAGCACTGATGATGTCGCCTAGCCAGAGGACGAAACATTTGCAACAAAAACTTCCAGCTCAGCGTACAGAACCACAACAGTATATTGAAGACGAAGATAGATAGGTTCTTGATTCTCAGGGAATCAAGGGTTACGAGGAGAAAGTGGGAGAATGGGGTTGAGGAGCTTATCACCCATGATTGAATGATAGAGCAGATTCGATGGCTGAATGGCCTAATTTCTGCTCCTATGTCTTATGATCTTATGGACTCTTTTAGTATCTTCTGATTTCTGAAGAAGGAGACCATCAGGTGTGTTTATAGGGAGAAGTTTGAGAGGTACAGTGTGAAGGTCAGATTCACATCTCAAAACAGAGAAGGCGAGTGGAAAAATAGTAACATCCTATTCATAATAATTCGCAGATGCAACTTGTCTACTAAATGAATTAGAGTCATAGAGATGTACAACATTGAAACAGACCCTTCGGTCCAACCCGTCCATGCCGACCAGATATCCCAACCCAATCTAGTCCCACATGCCAGCACCCAGCCCATATCCCTCCAAACCCTTCCTATTCATATACCCAGTAAAAAGTGAGGTCTGCAGATGCTGGAGATCAGAGCTGAAAATGTGTTGCTGGTTAAAGCGCAGCAGGTTAGGCAGCATCCAAGGAAAAGGAAATTTGACGTTTCGGGCCAGAGCCCTTCATCAGGAATGAGGAGAGGGTGCCAGGCAGGCTAAGATGAAAGGTAGGGAGGAGGGACTTGGGGGAGGGGCGATGGAGATGTGATAGGTGGAAGGAGGTCAAGGTGAGGGTGATAGGCCGGAGTGGGGTGGGGGCGAAGAGGTCAGGAAGAGGATTGCAGGTTAGGAGGGCGGTGCTGAGTTCAAGGGAATCGACTGAGACAAGGTGGGGGGTGGGGAAATGAGGAAACTTGAGAAATCCGAGTTCATCCCTTGTGGCTGGAGGGTTCTCAGGCGGAAGATGAGGCGCTCTTCCTCCAACCGTCGTGTTGTTATGTTCTGGCGATGGAGGAGTCCAAGGACCTGCATGTTTTGGTGGAGTGGGAGGGAGAGTTAAAGTGTTGAGCCACGGGGTGGTTGGGTTGGTTGGTTCAGGCGTCCCAGAGGTGTTCCCTGAAGCATTCTGCAAGTAGGCGGCCTGTCTCCCCAATATAGAGGAGGCCACATCGGGTGCAGCGGATGCAATAGATGATGTGTGTGGAGGTGCAGGTGAATTTGTGGCGGATATGGAAGGATCCCTTGGGGCCTTGGAGAGAAGTAAGGGAGGAGGTGTGGGCGCAAGTTTTGCATTTCCTGCGGTTGCAGGGGAAGGTGCCGGGAGTGGAGGTTGGGTTGGTGGGGGGGTGTGGACCTGACGAGGGAGTCACGAAGGGAGTGGTCTTTGCGGAACGCTGATAGGGGAGGGGAGGGAAATATATCCCTGGTGGTGGGGTCCGTTTGGAGTTGGCGGAAATGACGGTGGATAATACACTGTATACGGAGGTTGGTGGGGTGGTAGGTGAGAACCAATGGGGTTCTGTCTTGGTGGCGGTTGGAGGGGCGGGGCTCAAGGGCGGAGGAGCGGGAAGTGGAGGAGATGCGGTGGAGGGCATCGTCGATCACGTCTGGGGGGAATCTGCGGTCCTTGAAGAAGGAGACTGGGGGCCTCCTTCTTCAAGGACCGCAGATTCCCCCCAGACGTGATCGACGATGCCCTCCACCGCATCTCCTCCACTTCCCGCTCCTCCGCCCTTGAGCCCCGCCCCTCCAACCGCCACCAAGACAGAACCCCACTGGTTCTCACCTACCACCCCACCAACCTCCGCTGTCCACTACACCTCCAATTTTGGTGTCATCTGCAAACTTACTAACCTTACGCTCACGTCCAAACCATTTATGTAAATGACAAGAAGTAGAGGGCCCAGTACCGATCCTTGTGGCACTCCACTGGTCATAGGCCTCCAGTCTGAAAAACAATCCTCCATCACCACTCTCTGACTTCTACCTTTGAGCCAGTTCTGTATCCAAATGGCTAGTTCTCCCTGTATTCCATGAGATGTAACCTTGCTAATCAGTCTCCCATGGGGAACCTTGTCGAACGTCTTACTGAAGTCCATATAGATCACATCTACCGCTCTGCCTTTAATAATCCTCTTTGTTACTTCTTCAGAAAACTCAATCAAGTTTGTGAGACATGATTTCCCATGCACAAAGCCAATGTGACTATCCCTAATCAGTCCTTGCCATTCCAAATACATGTACATCCTGTCCCTCAGGATTCCCTCCAACAACCTGCCCACCTCCGAGGTCAGGCTCACTGATCTGTAGTACCCTGGCTTTTGAAACAGTGGCACCATGTTTGCCAACATCCTGTCTTCTGGCACCTCACCTGTGACTATCGATGATATAAATATCTCAGCAAAAGGCCCAGCAATCACTTTTCTAGGTTCCCACAGAGTTCTTGGGTACACCTGATCAGGCCCTGGGGATTTGTTCACTTTGTGGGCGGCACGGTGGCACAATGGTTAGCACTACTGCCTCACAGCGCCTGAGACCCGGGTTCAATTCCCGACTCAGGCGACTGTGTGGAGTTTGCACGTTCTCCCCGTGTCTGCGTGGGTTTCCTCCGGGTGCTCCGGTTTCCTCCCACAGTCCAAAGATGTGCGGGTCAGGTGAATTGGCCATGCTAAATTGCCCACAGTGTTTAGGTAGGGGTAAATGTAGGGGTATGGGTGGGTTGCACTTCGGCGGGTCGGTGTGGACTTGTTGGGCCGAAGGGCCTGTTTCCACACTGTAAGTAATCTAATCTAATCTTTAACCATTTCAAGACATCCAGCACTTCCTCCTCTGTAATCTGGACATTTTGCAAGATGTCACCATCTATTTCCCTACAGTCTATATCTTCCATATCCGATTGAAGATTTGTAGCTCGGGTATCCGTTGTTGTGGTTCTGCTCGCCGAGCTGGAAGTTTTTGCTGCAAACGTTTCGTTCCCTGGCTAGGGAACATCATCAGTGCTGTTGGAGCCTCGTGTGAAGCGCTGCTTTGATGTTTCTTCCGGTATTTATATTGGTTTGTTCTTGCCGTTTCCGGGTGTCAGTTTCAGCTGTAGTGGTTTGTATATGGTGTCCAGGTCAATGTGTCTGTTGATGGAGTTTGGGGATGAATGCCACGAGAAGAGGAAAAGGATAGCCAACTCCCATTCCTAGACGTGTTAGTAGAGAGAACACCCAACGGAGAATTCACCACAAGGGTACACAGGAAACCAACACACACAGACCAAGTCTTAAACTATGAAAGTAACAACCCCAACACACACAAACGAAGCTGCATCAGGACACTATTCAAAAGGGCCACAACACACTGCAGTACACCAGAACTGCGAAAAGAGGAAGAGGAACATCTATACAAGGTATTCGCCAAAAACGGATACCCACGCAACTTTATCACCAGATGCCTAAGAGATAGACCGAGGAACGAGGACATGCCACAACCAAAAGGACTAGCCACTCTACCATACGTCAGGAGCGTCTCAGAACTGACAGCCAGACTACTGTGACCCTTAGGACTCATAACAGCACACAAGCCAACATCCACGCTCAGACAACAACTCACTAGAACAAAGGACCCAATACCAGCATGAGCCAAACTAACGTAGTTTACAAAATACCATGCAAGGACTGCACAAAACACTATATAGGACAAACAGGAAGACAGCTAACAATCCGCATCCATGAACATCAGCTAGCCACAAAACGACACGACCAGCTATCTCTAGTAGCCATACACTCAGACAACCAGCAACATGAATTTGACTGGGAAAACACCACTATCATAGGACAAGCCAGACAGAGAACAGCTAGGGAATTCCTAGAAGCATGGCATTCATCCCCAAACTCCATCAACAGACACATTGACCTGGACACCATATACAAACCACTACAGCTGAAACTGACACCCGGAAACGGCAAGAACATCCATCAACAGACACATCGACCTGGACCCCACATACAAATCACTGCAGCTGAAACTGACACCCGGAAGCGGCAAGAACAAACCAATATAAATACCGGAAGAAACATCAAAGCAGCGCTTCACACGAGGCTCCAACAGCACTGATGATGTTCCCTAGCCAGGGAACGAAACGTTTGCAGCAAAAACTTCCAGCTCGGTGAGCAGAACCACAACTTCCATATCCTTTCCCACAGTAAATTGTCATAGAATAATAGAAATCATGACAAAATGGGGTGTTTATCCCACAGGTATTCCTGTAGGAGGATATTGTTCTCCTAGTTAGGTCCATCAAGGATTTTATTTCCCAAATGCCTAACTTCTAGATTTGTTTCCCTTGCATATTCTGTGTGGGATTCTCCTCCAGCAGGGTTGACACCAGGTGGGTTGTCCTCTTGGCTGTTGATATACTCATGGCAGGGCTTTGACTATTTAATTCCATGTTGGTGGTTTTAATCCTTGGAGTGTCCTCACTTGCATTTATAACTATGCTCCTTGCAAGGAATGGGTAAATGCTGCAAGCCAATTATTGAGGAAATTGCCAGCTTCATCTCTGCATGCATTCTGGAGTTCTTACAGTTCCACACTTCCCACTGTTAGTTACATTGCTCGTCACGTCTGAAACAAAATCCTGACATTCATTCCCAAATTGCTCTCTGTATTTACCACAGATCAAGGGCCATGTTTGTTGTGTATTTGTACTGTTGAAACGTAACTGATTTTTGAATCATCAATCTAATATTACACAGAAGTTTACAAATAGGCAGTCGGGTATCAGTGTGCTGCTACTGACAGGAGAGTTCCAATAGCCTGAGGGACAGTGTCAACAGAGAGAACAGAGAAACTGGAGAAATTTTATTTTATTTGTGATTTTCTATTGAAAAAGGTCAAAAAGCGGTGAGGGTTGAAGCAGAAGTATGTTACAGGGAAAGAAAATGGAACATGAGGCTCTTCTGAATTTTGTGATAAGGCAGATTAGCTGGGAGGAGAGGGTGAATGAAACTTTACTCTGCATGTAACTTGTGTTGTACCTGAGCTGGGAGTGCTTGGCTGGACAGTGTTTGGGGAGTTTTACCTTCTATCTCATTCCAACTACAGTATTCCACCACCAACTTCTAAACTCATGACCTTTACCATCACCAAAGTCAAGGGCAGTAGATACATGGAAACATCATCTGCCAAGTCATACACCATCCTGACATGCAACTGTATCATTGTTCCTTCTTTGTCACTGATTTAAAGTACTGGAATTACTCTTCTAACACATGGTAATGACTAATTCCCTTCTTAACTCCTTTCCTAAAAGGTGGTAATGAGCTATCTTCCAGAACAGCTCAACTCCTTAGATATACTTACACCCCAAGGCATGGAGCCATTCCAGAAGTTAGCTTATTACCACCTTTTCTAGGTTAAAAATCACACAACACCAGGTTATAGTCAACAGATTTATTTGGAAGTATAAGCTCCTTCTAAATAAACCTGTTGGATTATAATCTGGTGTTGTGTGAGTTTTAACTTTGTCCACCCCAGTCCAATACTGGCTCCACACCATTTCCAGGGTAAATAGAGATGGGCAATAAACACTGGCCCAGGCCAATGATGCCCACAATCTATGAATGAATAAAAAAGACTGGGAATACTTAAACCGGGAATACCTTTACTGGAATTTGGTGCCTGAAATGGAACTGCACACTTTCGTAATGTTTGACCCTGAACAGCTTGATGAAGCTAAGGTTCAAAAAGGTGAGTTAAGTGTATGTTTGGGCAATGGGAGAAAGATAGGATAGGGATTCTCCTCATCCCCGAGGAGTAATCCAGCACCACATTCTGAATAAGTGGGATTATCTTGTCCAACTCTACATTTTTTAAAACAAAATCCAGTCTGTTCAGGACAGTCAGATTTCAGTTGATCTTCAGGAAGAACCTGTCGCACTGATTGCTATCTCCTTGCTTCTCAGGGCTCGCGGGCCAGATGCGATGATTCTAGTGGATGGGCAGCCACGACTGAAAGGGGAAATGAGCATCTCTCAGATGTTAAACATCGCCACGCAGATCGCATCCGGTATGGTGTACCTGGCCTCACAACACTTTGTTCACAGGGATCTGGCCACTCGCAACTGCCTGGTTGGAGGAAACGTGCAGGTTAAAATTGGAGATTTTGGAATGTCAAGAGATGTCTACAGTACAGATTATTACAGGGTAGGTTCCTCATTGACAATGGGTTAACACTGTGGACACATTGTTTATAAGAATTAAAGACAAGTGCATCATTCACTCTTATTCGATAAGTTATTTCTATTTTTTTATAGGACAGATCACCACAGCTTTGGCTTTCCATTGTGCCACAGCCTCTAGACTTCCCCATCCTGTTCAGCACAAATGTCACTACAGTTATACGTTCCTGTTTCAACATGAGTTATGATAAACAACACCATCCGGTTTCTCACCCATTGTCACTGATGCTCTCTGTGAAGAGCCACCCAGCTCCTGTTCCCTGACTCCATTCCCACTAAAGCACTGACTGGCTAACATTCCTAAACTGACATTGCAAGTACTTTTGTCTCTCCATATGCCACCTGCTTCCATTTCAAAACCACGAAGCCCTTCCCAAAGAATACTGATGGCCGGCCTGCTGTTGTTGCCAATTACTACCACATCTTTCAAATTTGCATCCTGTTCAAAGTCCTTAAACATGCTATGACATCCCAAACTCATTCCCACTTCTCCCAAAACTCACTGCTTGCATCTCTCCATCGTGATTTGACCACACTGCCAAATAGTCAATATCAAAGCGATGGGTACATTTCTCAATGACTGTGAGCAAGCAATGTTTCTTTTCATGACAAAGCTAACAACTGTATTGTCACCTATTGTCCAGCTCAATGCCACTGTAACTGTCGTCTCTTAATCAGCAACAGCTTCCCTTTCCACCTTTTCACCATAGTGCCTGCTGTTCAGCATAGATCTATCCATGACAGGGTAATTTTCCTCAACTACAGGCAGTCCCTCATTAACATCATTCACAGGCTTTTGATCCATTTCTACACATGCATTGGTGACACCTAAATCTATCTTATCACCAATTTGGTACAGCCTCTGTGTTGTCAGACTATTTGTTTGATCCATTCTTGGCAGAAGTATAATTTCTGCAGATCAAATATTGGAAAGAGCTAAGTCATTGCCTCAGGCTCCACAAGCAAACTAATTCTCTTTTCCTGACCACTTTATCAGGCTGAATCAGTCTGTTTCTAGTTTCAACACTGAGCTGAGATTCTGATTCCACTTTCTCTCCATCACCAAAACAGTCAACTGCCGCCTTCATAATAATCCACATCATTCTATAATAATCCACATCACTGCATAATAATCCACATCATTCTATAATAATCCACATCACTGCATAATAATCCACATTATTCTATAATAATCCACATCACTGCATAATAATCCACATACTCTATAATAATACATATCACTGCATAATAATCCACACCATTCCATAATAATCCACACCACTCCATAATAATCCACATCATTCTATAATAATCCACATCACTGCATAATAATTCACATTATTCTATAATAATCCACATCACTGCATAATAATCTACATACTCTATAATAATACATATCACTGCATAATAATCCACACCATTCCATAATAATCCACATCATTCTATAATAATCCACATCAC
Source organism: Hemiscyllium ocellatum (assembly GCF_020745735.1). Taxonomy (NCBI): domain Eukaryota; kingdom Metazoa; phylum Chordata; class Chondrichthyes; order Orectolobiformes; family Hemiscylliidae; genus Hemiscyllium; species Hemiscyllium ocellatum. Next base: position 14,556,483 of record NC_083439.1, read on the forward strand.
TGCATAATAATCCACATCATTCTATAATAATCCATATCACTCTATATTAATCCACACCACTCTATAATAATCCACATTACTCCATAATAATCCACATCATTTTATAATAATCCACATCAATGCATCATAATCCACATACTCTATAATAATCCACATTACTCCATAATAATCCACACCAGTCTATAATAATCCACATCATTCTATAATAATCCACATCACTCTATGATAATCCACATTACTCCATAATAATCCACATCATTCTATAATAATCCACATCACTCTATGATAATCCACAGCACCTTATAATAATCCACATCATTCTGTAATAATCCATATCACTCTATAATAATCCACACCACCCCATAATGATCCACATCACTCTATAATAATCCATGACACTCCATAATAATCCACATACTCTATAATAATCTACATCACTCTGTAAGAATCCACATTACTCCATAATAATTCATACCACTCTATAATAATCCACAACACTCTATACTAATCCTCATCACTCCATAACGATCCACATCATTCCATAATAATCACATCAGGCCATAATAATCTATGTCATAACAGAATAATCCAAGTCATTCTACAATAATCCGCATCATTTTTGTAATAATCCACATCACTCTAAAATAATCCATATCACTGCATGTGAATTCACAACATTCAATAGTAATCCACATCATTCCATAATAATCCACATCATTCAAAAATCATCCACGCCATTCTATAATAAACCACATCAGTCTATATTAGCCCATGTAACTCCATAATAATCCACGTCATTCTATAGTAATCCACATCACTCTATAAGATCCACATCACTCCATAATAATCCACATTGCTTGATAATAATTCATATCATCCCATAATGATCCACATCACTCTAAAGTAATCCACATCACTCTATAATAATCCATATCACCCCATAATAAACCACAGCACTCTATAATGATCCACATCATTGTATAATAATTCACATCACCCCATAATGATCCACATTACTCTATAATGATCCACATCACCCCATAATAATCCACATTACTCTGTAATATTCCACATAACTCTATAATAATCCACATCATGCTATAATTATCCACATTACTCCATAATGATCGACATCACCCTATAAAATCCACTTCGTGCTATAATAATCCACATCACTCTATAATAATACACATCATTTCATAATTAAGCACGTCACTCTATAATAATCCACATCACTCTATAATAATCCACATCACTCTATAAAAATCCACATAACTCCATAATGATCCACATTACTCTATAACAATTCACATCACTCTATAAAAATCCACATCCCTCCACAATAATCCACTAATTCCATAATTAACCATATCAGTCTATAATAATCCATATCAGTCTATAACAATCCACATCACTCGATAATGATTCACATCACTCTATAATAATCTATATCACTCCATAATAATTCACATCACTATATAATAATCCACATCACTCCATAATGATCAACATTACTCTATAATGATGCACATCATTCTATAATAATCCACGTCACTCCATAATAATCCACATCACTCTAAAATAATACATATCACTCCATAATGATCTACATCACTCAATACTGATTCACATCACTCCATAATGATCCACATCACTCTATAATAGTGCACATCACTCCATAATGATCCATGTCACTCTATAATACTCTACATCATTCCATAATAATCCACATCACTGTATAATAATCAACATCACTCTATAATAATCCACATCACTCTATAATACTCTACATCGCTCCATAATAATCCACATCACTCTGTAAAGATCTACATCATTGTATAATAATCCACAGCACTCCATATACCCCCACTTCATTCACTGACAATGCCAGAGCTCATGTGAGCAGTCTATTATTCTCCAACATCTGTCAACTTCAGGCCACCCAAACTCTGAATGAATATACAATCTCTAACACCAAGTTCATCACTCTCATGCTGATCCACACACTGGCTTCCAGTTTCCAAAAGACCTCTGATTTGAAATTCTTATTCTTGTAATTTCACAAAAATACGCTTCTTTGTAACTGCCTGCATCCTTATAATCAGCCTTATGCTCTCTGATTCTGGCCTCTTGTAAATCCACTATCTCATTCCCCCACAATTGACAAGTATGCCTTCGGACATTGAGGCTATGCTCTTGGATTCACTGGTTAAACTGTTGTACCATTCTACCTTTAATTCCTTCTTTGCCTCGTACCTTTGGCCACCGTTCATAATAACTGCTTCTTTGGCCAGGCGTTTCATTTTTTAAAGTCTTTTTTTTATCTCTATGAGGTGTCCAGTGATATTTGCCTTATACTAAAGGCCCAATATAAATCTAAATATTGGCCATGTGTTGTTACAGGTTAGCTCCCACAGCTAGCATAGATTGCTATAGGGTAGATGTCTCATCAATATTAATTTCAACCTCTCTATTTCCCTTTAAAAGGTTCTGATTATGCTTTTGCACCCAGCAGTTCATTCAGATTTCACCAAAAACATTCACCGCTGCAGGATCTGTCGTAATGCATTAGCATAGATTGCCAAGGCGGTTGTGCTCCAGTACTTGTGGGATACTGGCAAATGAGATCGGGGCAATTGGAATGGGTGCATGCTGAATTGCTAAACGGCAAGTTCCAATAGGTCCCTGTAAGAACACGATGCCAGGGAGCATGTCAATATCTTATTTTGTGTCACCAGATCTGGGGAAGAAAATTCTGAAACCGTTCGAATGAAGGAATTTCTCCTCCTCATTCTGAAGTGATCAGCTCCTTATCCGAAGACTGTATAGTCACTTTGTGGTTTCCCAGCCAAGGAATACATTTGGGATTTAAGGTTGCATCATTGTTTTTCAGTGGCTGAGAATACCAGAGTTGAAGACTCTCAGGTCTGGCATGGGAGTTCATCCTGAAGAAGAATTTAACTGTTTATCTGACTCTCCAAATGCTTCTGGCCGACCTGCTGGGCTTCTCCAGTATTTTCTACTTGTATTTCAAGCCCAGCATGCCACTGATGAAATAGATTTCTCAGAATAGAATGAAGACACTGAATCGAAAGGAATAACTGCTTCAAGTGATCATCAGTCTAAGGGCATTTTATTTAGTTTCATGTTGAAATCATTGCATCAACTGTTGCTGCCCAGTCTACTTACCAGTCTTAACAGGAACCTAGATAACTCTGAATCACATATCACTAGGGTATCCCTTAACAACTGTCTCCCTAAAATTAAATGATAGCTCATGATTGAAGCTCATAAATATTAGTTTCACTGGCGCATGAAAGATGTATTCATTGAAACAAATCAACGATAGTGAATCTTTGGCTTCGCATTGTGCTTTTTTGCTGTAAAATCAATTACAGGGTATTTGACACTAACTGGGACCCAGATCATTTCACAATTGTAAGTTACCACGGGAAGATTTAATTATTCCAGGATTTATTAGATACTGCAGCCCACGCTATCACAAAACAAAGACCTGTTGCTACCGTCATGCACAAAATTCCGCAGAAAGAATCATGTTTGAAGCCAGTGGGTGCCTTGGGTTCCCAAGTGCTCATTTCTTCAGAGTTTTATCTTGTTTATTCTTTAAATAATTTTAAATTCTGTGATATATCTTAAGAACCCTGCGGTGCCTGTGGTCAGGAAGAGATGGACACTTTGAAACCGAAGTAATGCATCTTCTCACCAGTTATGAACAGCACTTTTGTATTCTCTCTTGAGATGTGGGTATTGATGGACCCACATTTATTGCCCATCTCCAGTTGCCCTTCATAAGGTGGCAATGAGCTGCCTTCTTCAACCGCTGCAGGCCACATACTGTAGGTTCTTGCACAATGCTTTTAGGGAGGGAATTCGAGGATTTTAACCCAACAAAAGTGAAGGAATGGAGGTGAGAGACTTGGAGGGCGTCTTTCAGATGGTGGTGTTCCTATGTGTGTGTTGTCCTTATTCTTCTAGATGGAAGCGATTGTAGGTTTGGAAGGTGCTGTCTAAGGAGCCTGAGTGAATTCTGCAATGCATCTTGTAGATAGTACACAGTGTTGCTAATGAGTGTTGGTGGTGGAGGGAGTGAATGGCTTGGTAAATCTTAGGCTGAAGTGTCTACTTAATTCAGTTCCGACAAAGTCCGTGGGGAATTGTTACAACATTGTTGTGCAGTAAAGGCAAAGTCACCATTCTCTCAGAGGACCATGGGGCTTCCCTTGAGAGAGAGAGAGAGAGAGAGAGAGAGAGAGAGAGAGAGAGAGAGAGAGAGAGAGAGAGAGAGAGAGAGCGAGAGAGAGACTGGTAAGTATTGAACCTGAAGATCGGCATGCCACGGGTGAAGTTGAGAAGTTGGGATTTTCATGAAACCTGAACTGTATAACCCCATTCAAAACCTTTTTCTGGTCCTCCTCAGTCCGATGATCCATGAGGATAAAATTATTGTTAATACCATTGGCTCACACTTTGTCATAATGTACCTTCATGCAGTTTTTCTCTCTCCTCTGATGAATAGCAGGGAAGTGACATCAAAACTAATTAACAAGCCTAATGAAGACTTGAACCCAGAGCTTCTGGCCTAGAGAAAGGGACACTGCCACTGAGTCACAATGCTAAAAAAGTCAGATACACATGAATTTGATTTGGGCACTGTACTTTCCCCTTGCAACTCAGAAGTCAGCCCAGGCCTGCCCAAAAGGGAATCAAACTATGCTGCCCATGGGACACTGAGCCACCATATAAAAATCCCCCTATGGGGGAGTAATTTGTACGGTCCCTTCGGGAAGCCCAAGGGTTTAAGAAAAGAAAGTGGGGCCCTCTTGAGGGAGGAACTGTGCTTGTTGTTGAAGGTAAGCACCACTATTGGGACATAATTTTTTTTCTCAATCTCATCAATGTCTAATTTGTATTTTATTAAACTTCGGCCAATAATCCTGCTTGCCAGGCTGATTGAGAGGTTTATAAGACCCCTCAGTTTGAAGAGATTAATGAAAGACTCAGACAAACTCAGAGATTCTTGCTCTGTCGATTACCAATTCAGAGACACAAATCCCATCAATATCACTATCTCTTCCCATGCTGAAGCTGTTAAGTCTGCTTCCCATGCAACTGATGTAAATGTTGCAAGCATCGAGAATAAGAGAAAGGAGGCAGCTTTTCACTAAACTGTGTACATTGGGATTTGTGAAACACCACTTTGGGTTACTGCATCACTCGAACCTCTATTCCATTCTGATTTATAGTAACCTTGATTAAACATCACCCATTACATGCAACCCAATTTTCTCATATTTAACAATGTTTCTCTATAAACAGTTGTGTTTGCACATCCTGTGAACTGATTAATGACACTGATGTTAGAAGCAAAAACATTACTTGCAATTTATCACCTGTCACTTGGTCAACAATTGCAGCTGGGATTCTTTTCCACGTCCTCAAGTCAACTCTGTTTTCATCTCTCTCCATTACCCAGGAAGACCATAAGTTTCTCACACGTTGCTAAGATTTTTGCTTTACTTACTAGCTCCAGTAGTAAATTCTATAGCCTCATACACAGTGGAGATGTGCATGGCATGTTTCTTTTACACACAGGGTGGTGGGTGCCTGGAATATGTTGTCAGTGGAGGTGATCAAAGCGCGTACAATAGCAACATTTAAGAGGCATTTAGACCGGCATATGAACAGGCAGGGATATCGCCCACCTGCAGGGAGATTCCCTCCTTCAGGGCATTGTGAGTCAATCTATAGCACATGAACTGTGGCTGTTCATAGGTTCGTAAGATGTAGGAGCAGGTTTAGGCCATTCGACCCATCGAGTCTGCTCTGCAATTCAATCATGGCTGATGTGTTCCTCACCCCCAATTTCCTGTTTTCTCTCTATGTCCCTTCAACCCATTACCAATTAAAAACCTGTCTAACTCCTCCCTAAATTTACTCACTGTCCCAGCATCCACCGCACTTTGGGGTAGCAAATTCCACAGATTCACAACCCTTTGGGAGAAGTAGTGTCTCCTCAGCTCTGTTTGAAATTTGCTACCCGATCTCCTAAGACTATGAACTCTCATCCTAGAATGCCCAACAAGAGGAAGCATCTGCTCCACATCGAGCTTATCCACACCTTTTATCATCTTGAATACCTGAATTTGATCTCCCCTCATTCTTCTAAATTTCAGAGAGTATAGGCCCTTAAACTATTCAATCTCTCTTCATACGACAAAACCCCTCATTTTTTTAGATTAGATTACTTACAGTGTGGAAACAGGCCCTTCGGCCCAACAAGTCCACACCGACCCGCCGAAGCGCAACCCACCCAGACCCCCTATATTTACCACTTACCTAACACTACGGGCAATTTAGCATGGCCAATTCACCTGACCAGCACATCTTTGGACTGTGGGAGGAAACCGGAGCACCCGGAGGAAACCCACGCAGACACGGGGAGAACGTGCAAATTCCACACAGTCAGCCGCCTGAGTCGGGAATTGAACCCAGGTCCCTGGCTCTGTGAGGCAGCAGTGCTAACCACTGTGCCACCGTGCCAATTAATATCTCTGGTATTAATCTAGTGAACCTCCTGTGAACTGCCTCCAATGCCACTACATCTTGCCTCCAATAAGAGGACCAAAACTGTGCACAATACTCCAGGTGCAGTCTCACCCATACCTTGTATAGATGGAACTATACTTCCTTACCTTTATATTCTATTATCTGCTGTACCTGGATGCTAGCTTTCTATGACTCATGAATAAGTACACCTTGATTCCTCTGCACTGGAGCACCCCTAAGTCTCTCCCCATTAAGATAATAGGTGGCCTTTCCACTTCTTCAATCCAAATACATGACCTTACACTGATCCACATTAAACTCCATCTGCCACATTTTGGCCCACTCTCTTTCCCAATCTATATCCAATTGTAACATTCTTATTTCCTCATTGCAATTTACTGTGTCGCATTGTCCACAAATGTGGTGATAGAGCCTTCGATCCCTGTACCCAAGTCATTAATGGAGATTGTAAATGGCTGGGGTCCAAAGACTGAACCCTGTGGCACCACACTAGTTACATCTTGCCACCCAGAAAAAAAATTATCCTGACTTTGTCTTCTGTCCAGCGTCTGTTGAAGAAGGTACCATCTTCTCAAGCAGCACCTAGGGAGGGGAAAAACATGTGAGCCAGCAAGTGACATCCATGACCCATGAGTGAATAGGGAAAAAAACGAGTGGGATTAGTTTAGAATGGCATCATGTTGAGCCAAAGAACCTGTTCCTACTTAATGTAAAATCTTACATTCATGCCTCTGTCCAGTTGATAACGAGAAACTGTCTCTTTCTATTGGTATTTTTCTCTGTGCCTTCAAAGGTTTAAGCAAATTTTCCGATAATTTTCCTATTTCCTCCTTCTTTTGGGTCCCAGAACATGCGGTTGCCTCCAAGCTCTCGATCAATTTCTCCTAAAATTCCTTGCCTGTCCAGCCTCTGCCAACATGGCTCTGCTAAGCTGCTCATTGCACAGAATCTGCTTTGAACTAATCATGAGTTACGTGCTGAGCAGTTATGGTGCTTTGTCAGACAGTCGATAAAGAGAACTTTGTTCGACCAGGCGGGTGGTCATTAGAATTTGGAAGAATGAGAGGAGATGTGGTTGAAATGTGTAACAGGACTGGGCAGACTACACACAGGGAGAATATTTCCCCTGGACTGGGTCACGGTCTCAGGATAAGAGGTGGGCCACTTAGGGCTGAGATGAGGAATCATTTCTCTACTCAGAAGATGGGTAACCTATGGAATTCGCTACCACACAACGCTGTGGAGGCTGAGTCACCGTGTATAATGAAGAAAGAGATTGATCATTTTTAAGTTAAAAATCACACACCAGGTTATAGTCCAACAGGTTTAATTGGAAGCACACTAGCTTTCAGAGTGACGCTCCTTCATCAGGTCACCTGATGAAGGAGCATCGCTCCGAAAGCTAGTGTGCTTCCAATTAAACCTGTTGGACTATAACTTGGTGCTGTGTGATTTTTAACTTTGTACACCCCAGTCCAACACCGGCATCTCCAAATTATGATAATTTTTTAGATATTGTTATGGACCAGGCCAAACCCACACAAAACATATTGAGGAGATGGCCTTGACCCTAATTTTTATTTTATTTCAAAGCAATGTGTAAGGCACTGCATTCTAGATGTGATTCGATTGACCAAACTATGATGCTTTAAGCAAGATGCACTTTATTCTTACACCACGGATAAAACACAAACAAAAAAAAAATTGGCTTTAACTAAAGGTAAAAAATTACCTTTAACTCGATTGAAATATTTAATAAAATAATATATTATTTAACTACAACTCATCAACTGTTCCAATATAGCAGCATCCCATAAACACACCCCTGACAAAAGCAAATTTAACAAAACAGGTTTTCTGCACTTGTAGTCGCCTCCAGTCCTGGAGAAAGAACCCCAATTGAATGAACCCAGCAGCAGACGGAGAATGCAAGCTTTTTGCAGCAGCAGAGAACAGGACAGAAAAACGTCTCTCTTAAAGGCACAACTTCTCACAATATTAAAGGATATAGAGAGAAAGCAGGACTGTGACATTAAGATAGAGGATCAGCCATGATTATATTAAGTATTCTGGGTAATCCAAGTTGGAGGACGGGAAATATTTCTGGCTGTAACAGCTGCTACTTTACGGAGGTATTTTAGGTGTGGAGGTGATTTCCTCGAATTGCAGGAGCAGCAATTACTGCTGTTGCATTGTTTTGGAACTTTGGAAAAAAAAGTCAAACAACAGCAGCTTTAAAAGGGAGAAGAGCAGACAAAGGAAGCACATGGTGATGTCAGTGCAGGAGAGAGAGAGAGAGAGAGAACTGGCACAGTTACTGCCTTTGTTGTTTTTGAGTTCATGTATCACTGGACATTAGAGTGCATCTGGGAAAATTAACAAACAGTGAATGTCACAACTAATCTTGAAGGAACCGGTTCACAGCACAGAGACAGATAAGTTAATCATTGTTTTAAATCTGTCCAATAGAAAGGCTGCAATAGAGAGTACAGTGGGTTCTGTCTTGATTATATGTTTTGGGAGATAAGTCTCTTGATTAAAATTAAAACATAAGCCATAACTATTAATTTAACCTGGTTTGTAGAGGAATAGGACGGTGTTATTTTCTGGGTCTGTAGATTGTGAAGGAGCAAAAATGGCCTTTGCAGTGAGGTGTACTTCTTATCAGATATGGGAGTTTAAAGAGAGTTTAAGGGTTACTGCGGATTATATCTGCCATAAATGCTGTTGGATGTGAATCTTATCAGATCTTTAGAATCTGATTGAAGATCTTATCAGATCGAGTGGATCGGTCGGAGAGACAGATAGAAGCAATGAGGAATTTGCAACAGCAACAGTATGTGGTGGACGGCAGTTATAGGAAGGGGGAAAGTCTCAAATACAGTCACATAGATGGGTTAACTCCAGGAAGGGTGAGAGAGGTCAGCACCTAGGGCTGTTTTGTGGATATACCCATTTCAAAAAGGTATGTTGTTTTGGAAAATATCGGGGGTGATGGATTCTCAAGGGAATATAGCATGAACAGCCAAGTTTCTGGTATTGAGACTGGCTCTAATGTAACGAGGGAAACGTCGGCTTCCAAGAGATCAATTGTGTTAGGGGATTCTGTAGTCCAAGGTACAGACAGACATTTCTGTGGCCAGCAGAGAAAAAGCAGAATGGTGTGTTGTTTCCCTGGTGCCAGGATCAAAGATGTCTCAGAGAGGGTGCAGAATGTTCTCACGGGAGAGAGGGGTCAGCAAGAGGTCATTGTCCACATTGGAACCAATGATATAGGAAGGGAAAATGTTGAGATTCTGAAGGGAGATTACAGAGAGTTAGGCAGAAATTTAAAAAGGAGGTCCTCAAGGGAAGTGATATCTGGAGGTGGTGAGGAAAGAGATCGATCTGAGGCGGGTACAGTTGAGAACAGAAATGAGTCAAACAGTCAGGGCAGGCAGGGACAAGGTAGGACTAATAAATTAAACTGCATTTATTTCAATGCAAGGGGCCTAACAGAGAAGGCAGATGAACTCAGGGCATGGCTAGGAACATGGGACTGGGATATCATAGCAATTACAGAAACATGGCTCAGGGATGGGCAGGACTGGCAGCTTAATGTTCCAGGACGCAAATGCTACAGGAAGGATAGAAAGGGAGGCAAGAGAGGAAGGGGAGTGGCATTTTTGATAAGGCATAGCATTGCAGCTGTGCTGAGGGAGGATATTCCCGGAAATACATCCAGGGAAGTTATTTGGATGGAACTGAGAAATAAGAAAGGGATGATAACCTTATTGGGATTGTATTACAGACCCCCTAATAATCAGAGGGATATTGAGAAACAAACTTGTAAGGAGATCTCAGCTATCTGTAAGAATAACAGGGTAGATATGGTAGGGGATTTTAACTTTCCAAACATCGACTGGGTCTGCCATAGTGTTAAAGGTTTACATGGAGAGGAATTTCTTTAGTGCGTACAAGACAATTTTCTGATTCAGTATGTGGATGTACCTACTAGAGAAGGTGCAAAACTTGACCTACTCTTGGGAAATAAGGCAGGGCAGGTGAATGAGGTGTCAGTGGGGGAGCACTTTGGGGCCAGTGATCATAATTCTATTCGTTTTAAAAAAGTGATGGAAAAGGATAGACCAGATCTAAAAGTTGAAGTTCTAATTTGGAGAAAGGCCAATTTTGACGGTATTAGGCAAGAATTTTCGAAAGCTGATTGGAGGCAGATGTTCACAGGTAAAGGGACGGCTGGAAAATAGGAAGCCTTCAGAAATGAGATAACAAGAATCCAGAGAAAGTATATTCCTGTCAGGGTGAAAGGGAAGGCTGGTAGGTATAAGGAATGCTGGATGACTAAAGAAATTGAGGGTTTGGTTGAGAAAACGAAGGAAGCATATGTCAGGTATAGACAAGATAGATCGAGTGCATCCTTAGAAGAGTATAAAGAAAGTAGGAATATACTTAAGAGGGAAATCAGGAGGGCAAAATGGGGACATGAGATAGCTTTGGCAAATAGAATTAAGGAGAATCCAAAGGGTTTTTACAAATATATTAAGGACAAAAGTGTAACTAGGAAGAGAATAGGGCCCCTCAAAGATCAGCAAGGCAGCCTTTGTGTGGAGCCACAGAAAATGGGGGAGATACTAAATGAGTATTTTGCATCAGTATTTACTGTGGAAAAGGATATGAAAGATATAGACTGTAGAGAAATAGATAGTGACATCTTGCAAAATGTCCAGATTACAGAGGAGGAAGTGCTGGATGTCCTGAAATGGTTAAAAGTGGACAAATTCCCAGGACCTGATCAGGTGTACCCAAGAACTCTGTGGGAAGCTAGAGAAGTGATTGCTGGGCCTCTTGCTGAGATATTTGTATCATCAATAGTCACAGGTGAGGCGCTGGAAGACTGGAGATTGGCTAACATGGTGCCACTGTTTAAGAAGGGCGGTAAAGACAAGCCAAGGAACTATAGACCAGTGAGCCTGACCTCAGTGGTAGGCAAGTTGTTGGAGGGATTCCTGAGGCACAGGATGTACATGTATTTGGAAAAGCAAGGACTGATTAGAGATAGTCAACATGGCTTTGTGCGTGGGAAATCATGTCTCACAAACTTGATTGAGTTTTTTGAAGAAGTAACAAAGAAGATTAATGAAGGCAGATCAGTAGATGTGATCTATATGGACTTCAGTAAGGCGTTCGACAAGGTTCTCCATGGGAGACTGTTTAGCAATATTAGATCTCATGGAATACAGGGAGAACTAGCCATTTGGATACAGAACTGGCTCAAAGGTAGAAGACAGAGGATGGTGGTGGAGGGTTGTTTTTCAGACTGGAAGCCTGTGACCAGTGGAATGCCACAAGGTTCGGTGCTGGGTTCTCTACTTTTTGTCATTTACATAAATGATTTGGATGTGAGTGTATGGGGTACAGTTAGTAAGTTTGCAGATGACACCAAAATTGGAGGTGTAGTGGACAGTGAAGAACGTTACCTCAGATTACAACAGGATCTGGACCAGATAGGCCAATGGGCTGAGAAGTGGCAGGTGGAGTTTAATTCAGATAAATGTGAGATGCTGCATTTTGGGAAAGCAAATCTTAGCAGGACTTGTACACTTAATGGTAAGGTCCTCAGGAGTGTTGCTGAACAAAGAGACCTTGGAGAGCAGGTTCATAGCTCCTTGAAAGTGGAGTCGCAGGTAGATAGGATAATGAAGAAGGCATTTGGTATGCTTGTCTTTATTGGTCAGAGTATTGAATACAGGAGTTGGGAGATCATGTTGCGGCTGTACAGCACATTGGTTAAGCCACTGTGGGAGTATTGCATGCAGTTCTGGTGTCCTTCTTATCAGAAAGATGTTGTGAAACTTGAAAGGGTTCAGAAAGGATTTACAAGGATGTTGCCAGGGTTGAAGGATTTGAGCTATAGGGAGAGGCTGAACAGGCTGGGGCTGTTTTCCCTGGAGCATCGGAAGCTGAGGGGTGACTTTATAGAGGTTTACAAAAATTATGAGGGGCATGGATAAGATAAATAGGCAAAGTCTTTCCCCTGGGGTTGGGGAGTCCAGAACTAGAGGGCATAGGTTTAGGGTGAGAGGGGAAAGATATAAAAGAGACCTAAGGGGCAACTTTTTCATGCAGAGGGTGGTACGTGTATGGAATGAGCTGCCAGAGGATGTGGTGGAGGCTGGTACAATTGCAACATTTAAGAGGCATTTGGATGGGTATATGAACAGGAAGGGTTTGGAGGGATTTGGGCCGGGTGCTGGCAGGTGGGACTAGATTGGGTTGGGATATCTGGTCGGCATAGACAGGTTGGACCGAAGGGTCTGTTTCCATGCTGTACATCTCTATGACTCAATGACTGTATGAATGGTGGAGCAGGCTCATCAGATTAATTGCGCACCTCTTGCTCCCAGTTCCTCTGTTTCTATGTTACATCCTTGGCAATGCTTGGTTTGAGTGACTTTACCATGCACCAATGTCAGAGCCATCAACCTCCAAAACATTCCTCGAGATGGTGACACTGGACTAATACCCTGGTGGCATGGCTGCAAATTGTAACCAGGACAACCGTGTCATTTACATTTAATTAATAAATCTGAAACATAATGACAGAGTGACTAATGGAGGCCATGTTAATTTTAATTGACTACTGTAAAACAAAATATAAAAACTGAAATTGCTGGGGAAACTCAGCAGATCTAGTCAGCTTCTGTGGATAGAGAAACAGGAGTAATGTTTCAGGCTCCAGTCACCCTTTTTCAGAACTGTTAGTAGCTAGGAAAATGTAGTATATTTGCTGAAGACTGAGAGTGGTTGGGGTTGTGAAGGAGTAAGTGAAGAAGTGAAGATGGAGCCCAGGAAGAAAGGAGTTTGGCCGACAAAGGGATGGGATAATGGTAAGCCAGCGACACAGTAAAGCTGATACTGGTGATCTTAAGTAGGTGGAAATGGAAGCCTTTTGACTCCCATAGCTGTTCATGGTGTTTCTCTTCATATGTGTTCATGCCCAGAATTGGTGCCTGATACACTATCCCATCCAGACACTACTTGAATTTGAATTGAACTTATTGTCACATGTACCAAGGCACAGTGAAAAGCTTAGTCTTGCGAGCAATAGATCACGTAGTTAAATAGTGGTTAAAAACAAAACCACAGGTACAGGCAAATGTTAATAGTTTGAGAGCCCATTCAGTATTCTAACAACAGTTGAGTAGAAACTGTTTCAAAACCGGCTGATGCGTGTGTTCAAGCTTCTGTACCTTCTCCCTGATGGTAGAGGTTGTAGAAAAACATTGCCAGGGTGGGATGGATCTTTGAGAATGCTGGAGGCCTTTCCTTGACAGCGGGCCTGGTAGATGGATTCTACAGATGGTGCTGTTCTAGGAGGTGCTGTTTTAAGACAGTCACTTGCCAGTGGGATTCACCCATTACTGGACAATTTCTCAGTCATGCCAAAGGAGTTGGTCATTTTCTGAACGAGTGTCATCTTCACAAAAAATGCATTGCTGGCAACAGACTTCAAAATACAGTGAGTGCTGGCGCGTGTGTATTGGAAAGAAGTTATTATTAATACTAATAGTGAGCAATACAAGCTAACTGTAGTCAGACAACGTTTAGCATGAGTGACAGGTGAAACCTACATCCAGCTGAATAAACCTTAAATCAACTGAATGTGCTATTTGAACAAATGCTGAGTTACCTAAACAGTAACATCTGCAAGTGGCTTAATAACAGTCGTTGCACTCATTAGAATGACACATCAGCACATTCAGAGATGGAGAGTGATAGGCACATAGGTGAAGAGAGACATAGAGAAAAGTCAGAGAAAGATTAAAGATCTTTATCTTTCAAATTGACTCAGATTTCTATCAGACACTGCGCACACGGTATTTCACCATGTACCATCAGCCTACTCTCTCTAGTGAGGCACTAAGGGCAGGACAACAAGGAGAGGAGAGGCAGTGAAAGGAGACACACTGAAATGAGGGAGGTCAGGAAAAAGGGAAGGGTGGAAAAATGAGAAGTAAATTGCATTTGGAATTACATGAACTCATTTCTTTCGGCTGGAACAGATACACAATTAGAGTTGTAGAGGTGTACAGCACAGAAACAACGCATCCATACTGACCAAATATCCCAACCTAATCTAGTCCCATTTGCCAGCACTTTGCCCCTATCCCTCCAAACCCTTCCTATTCATATACTCATCCAGAGGTCTTTTAAATTCTGTAATTGTACCAGCCTCCACCACTTCCTCTGACAGCTCATTTCATATGCACACCACCCTCTGTGTGAAAAAGTTGCCCCCTAGATCCCTTTTATATCTTTGCCCTCTCACCCTAAACCTATGCCCTCTAGTTCTGGACTCCCCCACCCCAGGGAAAATACTTTGTCTATTTATCCTATCCATATCCCTTACGATTTTATAAACCTCTACAAGGTCACCCCTCAGCGTCCGATGCTCAAGGGAAAATAGCCCCAGCCTATTCAAGCTCTCCCTATAGCTCAACCTTGGTTACATTCTTGTAAATATTTTCTGAACCCTTTTAAATTTCGCAACATCCTTCCAATAGGAGGGAGACCAGAAGTGTAAACAACATTCCAAAAGTGGTCTAACCAACGTAAATGAAGGAGCAATTCTTTCTTTGACTTTGCAATGGAATATCATTTCTAACCCAAGAATTAGTTCAATTCTTTGAGCAGGAAAACAGTACAAGTTGCTAAAGCTGTCCAACTGATCTGTATTACTGACTGAGGTGAAGAGAGCCTGCTGAAGCAAAGGTCACTCACTTAATCTGTCTCTGTCTCTTTGCAGCCTTTGTGTCACATTCACAGTTAATAAGGTGAGAGATGGGTTATAATCTGAGCAGGGAAGAAATGATTCTCCTGGGTAATAACAATAGAAAAACAGAACATTTTTCAAAAGGCCTGAAATTTGCAAAGGAGATCCAGTAGATGTAGTGTACCTGGACTTTCAGAAAGCTTTTGATAAAGTCCCACCAGGAGGTTAGTGAGTAAAATTAGGGGGCATGGTATTGGGGGCAAAGTACTAGATTGGATTGAAAATTGGTTGGCTGATAGGAAACAAAGGATAGTGATAAACGGCTCCATTTTGGAATGGCAGGCAGTGACCAGTGGGGTACCGCAGGGATCCGTGCTGGGACCGCAGCTTTTTACAATATATGTTAATGATATAGAAGATGGTATCAGCAATAACATTAGCAAATTTGCTGATGATACAAAGCTGGGTGGCAGGGTGAAATGTGATGAGGATGTTAGGAGATTACAGGGTGACCTGGACAAGTTAGGTGAATGGGCAGATGCATGGCAGATGCAGTTTAATGTGTATAAATGTATGGTTATCCACTTTGGTGGCAAGAACAGGAAGGCAGATTACTACCTCAATGGAATCAATTTAGGTAAAGGGGTAGTACAGAGAGATCTGGCTGTGTGGAATGCTCTGCCCCAGAGGGCAGTGGAGGCCCAGTCTCTGGATTCAGTTAAGAGTTGGATAGAGCTCTCAAAGATAGTGGAATCAAGGGATATGGAGATAAGGCAGGAAGAGGATACTAATTAGGAATGATCAGCCATGATCATATTGAATGGTGGTGCAGGTTCGAAGGGCTCAATGGCCTACTCCTGCATCTATTGTCTATTGTCAATTGTTTATTGTCTATTGTCTATTGATTTGGGCGTATTCATAGAAGGACAACAGAGTTAGTGTGCAGGTACAGCAAGCAACTATAAAGATGAATAGCAATTGTCCTTTAATGCAATGAGATTGGAGAACAAAAATAAACAAGTTTTGCCAGATTTGTTAAAGGGTTTTGATGAGACCACGTCTGGAATACTGTGTGCAGATTTTGGCCCCCTGAGAGGTTGAACAGGCTGGGGCTGTTTTCCCTGGAGAGTCAGAGACTGAGGGGTGACCTTATAGAAGTTTATAAAATCATGAGGGGCATGGATAGGGTAAATAGACAAAGTCTTTTCCCTAGGGTGGGGGAGTCCAGAACTAGTGGGCATAGCTTTAGGGTGAGAGGGCGGAGATATAAAAGAGACCTATGAGGCAATATTTTTCATGCAGAGTGTGGTATGTGTATGGAATGAGCTGCCAGAGGAAGTGGTGGAGGCTGGTGCAGTTACAACATTGAAAAGGCATCTGGATGAGTGTATGAATAAGAAGAGTTTGGAGGGATGTGGGCCGGGTGCTTGCAAGTGGGATATGAGTAGGTTGGGATGTCTGGTTGGCATGGATGAGTTGGACTGAAGGGTCAGTTTCTGTGCTGTACATCTCTATGACTCTGTGACTCTATATTATGAACACCTCCAAAACAGGTTGGGATTCAAACCTGAGCCTTCTGCTTCCAAGGTAGAGACACTACCACTATGCCACAAGGCCCTCACCAAGGGACAGCACATGTGACTTAGAGGCAACTCAGCAAACATCAGCAGACCAGTCCCTGGGGGTGGCAGGTTTGTCCTGTGATGTCCTGATTTGAGCCTGTACTCACTGGCGCCAAGAAGGATGAGAAGTGATCTCATTGTCACAGAGAAGATCTGAATGGGCTTGACTGGCTGAAAACTGAGAGATTGTTTCCCCTCGGGGCAAATCAGGATTGCAGATGCCGGAAACATCGATTTTCCTGCTCCTCGAATACTGCCTGACCGGCTGCGCTTTTCCAGCATCACACTCTCGAGACTGTTTCCCCCTGTCTGGGAGTGTTGTGCACTCAAAGTGGAATGTTTGAACTGAGCCCAAGCATATGCTTTCAAGTTAAAGTTTTTTTTAAACAACACACAATAAAAAAAATCTATTTTGTTCATATAACCTACCTGTTTCTCCTCACCCCCACCCTGCTCGAGCTTATCTCTCCACGCTTCAGGCTCACTGCCTTTATTCCTGATGAAGGGCTTTTGCCCAAAATGTCAATTTCACTGCTCCTCGGATGCTGCCTGAACTGCTGTGCTCTTCCAGCACCACTAATCCAGAATCTGGTTTCCAGCATCTGCAGTCATTGTTATAATATATGTCTAGGCAGATGGGACTTGAACCCGGACCTTCTTACCCAGAGGTAGGGACACTATAAACTGACAGACTCCCACAGCTACCTAGATTACACTTCCTCCCACCCTGCCCCCTGTAAAAACGCCATCCCATATTCCCAATTTCTTCGCCTTCGCCGCATCTGCTCCCAGGAGGACTAATTCCAGTACTGAACAACCCAAATGGCCTCCTTCTTCAAAGACCGCAATTTCCCCTCAGACATGGTTGATGATGCTCTCCACCGCATCTCCCCCACTTTCTGTTTCTCCGCCCTTTAACCCCGCCCCTCTAATCTCCACCAGGACAGAACCCCACTGGTCCTCACCTACCACCCCACCAACCTCCAGTTACATTGTATCATCCTTCGTCATTTCCGCCACCTCCAAACAGACCCCACCACCAAGGGTATATTTCTGACCCACCCCTATCAGAGTTCCAGAAAGACTGCTCCCTCCACGACTCCCTCGTCAGATCCATACCCCCCACCAACCAAACCTCCACTCCCAGCACCTTCCCCTGCAACCGCAGGAAATGCAAAGCTTGCACCCGCACCTCCCCCCTCACTTCCCTCCAAGGCCCCAAGGGATCCTTACATGTCTGTCACAAATTCATCTGCGCGGAACATTTCAGAGAACACCTCTGGGACACCCGGACCAACCAACCCATCCGCCCTGTGGCTGAACACTTTAACTCTCCCTCCCACTCCGCCAAGGACATGCACGTCCTTGGCCTCCTCCATCGTCAGACCATGGCAACACTACGCCTGGAGGAAGACCGCATCATCTTCTGACTAGGAACCCTCCAACCACAAGGGATGAGTGCAGATTTCTCCAGCTTTCTCATTTCCCCTCACCCCACCTTTTCTCAGTCCCAACCCTCTGACTCAGCACTGCCTTCTTGACGTGCAATCTTCTTCCCGACTTCTCCGCCCCCACCCACTCTCCGGCTATCACCCTCACCTTAACCTCCTTCCACCTATCGTATTCCAAGCGCCCCTCCCCCAAGTCCCTCCTCCCTACCTTTTACCTTAGCCTGCTTGGCACACCCTTCTCATTCCTGAAGAAGGGCTTATGCCCGAAACGTCGATTCTCCTGTTCCTTTGATGCTGCCTGACCTGCTGCGTTTTGTCAGCAACATATTTTTAAGCACTACCAATGTGCTACAAGAACTCAACTCTTCTCTGAATGTATTTTAATACAAATAACCAATCAGTTCCCAACATTTGTTTGCCTTCCTTCATTGAACTCTTTGAGTTTTTTTGAGCTTTATTGTCATGTGTACTCAAATACAGGAGTACAGTGAAAACTCTGAGGAATGTGGGTATCATTGCCTGGTTGAACATTTATTGCTTATCCCTAATTGCCCAGATGGAAGTTAAAAGTCAGGAGGTGAATCATTGCTGTGGGTCTGGAGTAACATGTAGGCCAAACCAGGAAAGGGTGGCAGATTTCCTACCCAAAATGACATTCGTGAACCATGTAGGTTTTGACAACAATCGACAGTCATTAGGCCCACTTTTGTTCAGATGTTATTTTTACATTTAGCTATCTGCCTTGGTAGGATTCAAATCCATGTCCCCAGAACATTGCCTGCAGTTCTGGGTTTCCCATCCACTAACACTACCATCGGAAGACTGCCTCCCTAGCATCTTATTAACAAGAAAAGACTGATGGGGAGGCTAACATATTAGGGGCATAGTTTTCAATGAAGAGTCCAATCATTTAGGAGGAGAAATGTCTAGACTCCAAAGGTTGTGAATCCTTGGAATTCTCTACCACAGAAAGTCATGGATTTTGTGGAGCAATTACTCAGTGGATATAGGGAGTGAGCAGAAAAGTAGAGTTACATATACAGAGAGTCCCTACAATGTGGACACAGAAGTCCACACCAACCCTCCAAAGAGTAACCCACCCAGACCCATTCTTCTATCCTATATTTACCCCTGCCTAATGCATCTAACATCCCTGAACACCATGGACAATTTAGCATGGCCAATTCACCTGTCCTACACATCTTTGGACTTGGGAGGATACCAGAGCACCCGGAGGAAACCCCGCAGACACGGGGAGAATATGCAAACTCCACACAGACAGTCGCCTAATGCTGCAATTGAACCCGGATCCCTGGTGCTCTGAGGCAGCAGTGCTAACCACTGAGCCTGAGGTAGAAGATCGGTTGCGATCATGTAAAATGGTGGAGAAGGGTTAAATATCAAATGGTCTTGCCCTGCTCCTGATCCTTATGATTGTATAATGTTACTTGGCATGTTTTGGCTTTGTATTTCTGGGAGTCTATACTTGTGTGTTTTAATTTCATAGTAATGCTCCCAATGTTTTCAAGTCTGTACCAATTGGGAAAATCTATGTGTATCACATAAAATTACATTCCACCAAGTTTTGATGTTTCACAGTTTTCCATCCATCTGTTAGTTTATACTGCGCCATATTTTTACAATCGTGTTACATTGTGACGAGGTACATCATAATGTAGCTAGTCATTCACTGAGTTCAATGATTGACTGTGTTCCAGGTGGGCGGTCACACCATGCTTCCAATTCGCTGGATGCCTCCTGAGAGTATAATGTATCGCAAGTTCACCACCGAGAGTGACGTCTGGAGCTTTGGAGTGATCCTGTGGGAGATCTTCACCTACGGCAAACAGCCCTGGTTCCAGCTCTCTAACAACGAGGTAAGAGGCTGGAAGCATCATCCTGGATATCTGCTGCGGACTTGGGACGAGTTGGGGGGAGAGAAAGACTAACATTGCGACAAAGAATGTAGGGGCTTAGAGAGACAGAGCCACGTGAGCAGAAGACTGTCAGACTCACCCTTCAGTCTCTCAGGCTGTTCATACCACAACTGGTCAGTCAGCTTTCCTGAAATGATGAAGTGATGCATTAGTTTGAATGGCCAAGCACAGATTACATTGAATAACCAATATTCTCAGAACAATGATTAACACCAGATTCTGCCTTTTTATAATGTTACAACAATTCATGGATGACATGCACCGTTCCATTTCAATTAAGTAATTTTTCAGTAGAACTGCTACTGTAGAACCTCCATACATTTCTTTGGACTAAAATGAATCTGTAATTCATCCTTTCAATTTTCTAATCCTCTGTTGAATCTCTCTCATTGAGCGTAACTTGCTACAATCCAATCATTCCATGCTGAACAGCAACTGTGATTCACCATTGTTAGCTGCCATCATTTTCAACTGCTTTCCCAATTAAATTTCCATCCTTATTTTTCCTAACACTTTACAGTTTAGCATAATATATCTCTTTTTAGTCTTTCACTTGATCTGTTTTTATTCTTTCATCACTAACTCAGCCTGGATTTAGTGCCCATCCTTAATTGCCCTTGTCAAGGTATGAGTGACCCTCATTCTTTGAACTGCTGCAGTCCATGTGGTTGAGATACCACCCACAGTGCTGTTCGAGAAGGAGTCCCTGGATTTTGACTCCTTGACCATAAAGGAGCAGTGATATATTTCCAAATCAGGATGGTGTTTAGCTAGGAGATGAACATGCTGGTAATAGTATCTCCAATATTTCTGCTGCCCATGTCCTTCTCGATAGTAGAGATCGAGAGTTTGGGAGGTGTCCTGTGAGTAACCTTTTTTTGGAAAATTGGGAATAGTTGTGCACTGAAGGGCACAAAAATCATGCAAAGTGCCTCATGCCATTTAATTTCCAGGAATGCCATCGAAATTTTCCCTTACTCCTGTTTTTGACTCTATAACAAGGTACATTTGAGCCCAGCTGGTGTACCAATGTTGTGACTATCCATCACCCAATCTGCCTGACCTAGACATTATGGACTATTGGCATCAATTTCTCCAATCAATTTCTTTCTGTCAAAACCAACAACTTCTTCAATTATCCTTAAAAGCAAAGATGTTTTATCTTTCCTTCATTATTCAAAGCTTCCACCAGTGGGGGAAGTGGCTCATCCTTGAAGATCCATTCATCCATCTTTAAAGTGAGAGGAGAAAGATTTTAAAAAGTCATGAAGGGCAATTTTATTTTACACAGTGAGTGGTTCATGTACGGAATGGACTTCCAGAGGAAGTGATGGATAAGGGTACAGTTACAACATTTAAATGATATTTAGAAAGAACAGAATAAAAAGTGTTTGAAGTGATATGGGCCAAACACAAGCAGGTGGCTCTAGTTTAGTTGGGATTATGGTCGGCATGGACCAATTAGACCGAAGTGCCCTTTTCTGTGCTGTATGACTTTTCTGACTTTATAACTATCTGATTCTATGTCTGTATGACTCAATGACTGTATGATTCTATGACTATATGATCTATGACTGTATAACTCTATGACTGTATGAGTCATAGCCAGGCAGCATCCGAGGAGCCGCGCTTTTCCAGCACCACACTTTTCAACTCTGGTCTCTAGCATCTGCAGTCCTCACTTTCTCCTCGTTGATCTTAACCTACTGCAAATCCTCTTGTAAGGATGCCTACCTTGAAGAAGCTCTCCTCCTCCTTCTACAAGGATCTCGGTGAGTCCCTCTCTCAATGCACCCCTCAGGTCATCTCCTCTGCCCTGAAGCTCTTCAGCCATGTCCTGAAACAGACTCGCTACCACAGTCACATCTCCTTCCTCAGCATCTGCCTTCGGAACCGACTGATCCCACATGGACTCCGGACTACATTCAGACCAACACAATTTGGACCCAACCAGGACAACCAGTACCTGCAACAAATCCAAAGCCTCCAGTAACAGACCTCCCTCCAGATCCTCGCTCGTAGCCAGGCACTGCAACCTACACTCCCTGCATTCAGCCCTGTCCCAGCTCAGGACAACACTCTCCTGCTCCTCAGATGCTGCTTGGTCTGCTGTGCTTTTCCAGCACCACACTTTTCAACTCTGGTCTCCAGCATCTGCAGTCCTCACTTTCTCGTAGTTGACTCTATGACTATATGACTGCATGACTGGATAATTCTATGACTGTATGATTCTATGACTGTATGACTCTATGACTATATGACTGTATAACTCTATAACTCTATGACTGTATGATTCTATTCTTCCCACCTGTCCCAGCAAGGCTCTGCTTGTCACCAACTCCATCATCCTCCTTTTACACATATCACACTGAACCAGTCTTTGCGTAATTTTCTCATCCTCTGTAACTATAAACTGATTTTCCAAACTTATATTCTTGCTGTCCCCAAAGGAGATAACTTTCATCCCCCTAATGTTGCTTATTCACACACCTACTTCAACGCACCTTAATTTGTGCCTTTGTTACCTCCAAACTCAATTATCCCAGTGTTCGCCTGACCAATCTCCCATGCTTTCCCCACATTATCCTCTGCTACTGCCCTTCCCTCCTGCACAAAGTCTCACTTAGGCATCACATCTGACTTTGCGGCAACTCCTAAAATCTTCTGTCTTCAAGCCAGCTCACATTTCATTTTTGTCTCAAGAGTCCATTCCTACGTTGCAGACACTCTGTAAATGCAGGTTGTTGTTGGTTTTCCACTTGAACCTGTTTTGAACCAGGCACAGACCCTGATCTTTTCCCAACAGTCACTGTGCCACATTCCCCTGGGGCACAGGTGCCAACCTGGGACTCATTCTTTTGCCAGTTAGTTGTACTCAGGATCATGTGATCACAAATGAATGCCACCATGGTTGCCATGTAATTAATTAAACTAATTAACTCCATGTATAATATGAGAGGAAGGGATTATCCACTTTGTTCGTAAAGCTAGGGAGATTTCATTTACTTTATTGTCGCTTAATTTTTTTCTGTTTTAATGTTCACTCAGTTCCTGACACATCCACATGCACACATCCTGCCTGGTAATTAAATGCACTCCTCAGGCTGTGGAACAAGTGGTATATTAGAGCCTGTGATGAGCCAGATGAGTTTTTCTATTTGTTTGCATAATACTGTTCAGCAAAACAGTGTTGTCACATTGTGGAGAGATGTAACTGCCCTCCGCCATGGAGCTGTTTCAATGGGAGATTTTATCTGTGTCATTCTCTCATAATTACCAAACCATGATGGGAACTCAACTTTAGTCAATTAGACACACAGTGACTAACAATATCACATCCAGGCAGGAAATTCAAGTAAAAATTCACTTCCTGAAATATACAGATTAGGTAGTTGTGAAGAAAAAGATGATTCATTCTCTGAATGATTTAAACCTGTTGAGCACTCAGTATTCCATTGTTAGTCATTATAGGCTGGTCACTTGTTGGTGATATTAACCCCTGAAACACACATCATTTCCCCACTCTGTGATGTTAACCCCTGAATCAGACATCATTTTCCCACTCTGTATATTAACCCCTGAAATATACATCATTTTCCCACTCTGTATATTAACCCCTGAAACATACATCATTTCCCCACTCTGTGATATTAATCCGTGAAGCACAATCATTTCCTCACTCTGTATATTAACCCCGAAACACAAATCATTTCCCCACTCTGTATATTAACCCCTGAAACACGCATCATTTCCCCCTCTGTATATTAACCCCTGAAATACATATTTCCTCACTCTGTGATATTAACCCCTGAAACACACATCATTTCACCACTCTGTATATTAACCCCTGAAACAATCATCATTTCCCCACTCTGTGATATTAACCCCTGAAACACACATCATTTCACCACTCTGTATATTAACCCCTGAAACAATCATCATTTCCAAACTCTGTGACATTAACCCCTGAAACACACATCATTTCCCCATTCTGTAATATTAACCCCTGAAATAGACATAATTTCCTCACTCTGTGATATTAACCCCTGAAATACACATCATTGCCTCACTCTGTGATATTAACCCCTAAAACACTCATTTCCCCACTCTGTGATAGTAACCCCTTAAATGCACATCTTCTCCCCACTCTGGAAATTTACCCCTGAAACATACATCATTTCCTCAGTCTGTGATATTAACCCCTGAAACATACATAATTTCCCCACTCTGTATATTAACCCCTGAAATACACATCATTTCCACACTCTGTATATTAACCCTTGAAATGCACATTTCCTCACTCAGTGATATTAACCCCTGAAACACACATCATTTCACCACTCTGTGATATTAATCCTTGAAACACACATCATTTCCCCACTCTGTATATTAACCCCAGAAATACACATTTCCTCACTCAGTGATATTAACCCCTGAAACACACATCATTTCCCCACTCTGTGATATTAACCCCTGAAACACACATCATTTCCTCACTCTGTGATATTAATCCCTGAAAATTACATAATTTCCCCACTCTGTATATTAACCCCTGAAATATACATCATTTCCCCACTCTGGATATTAACTCCTGAAACATGCATCATTTCCCCACTCTGTATATTAACCCTTGAAATGCACATTTCCTCACTCAGTGATATTAACCCCTGAAACACAAATCATTTCACCACTCTTTATATTAACCCCTGAAACACACATCATTTCCCCACTCTGTATATTAACCCCTGAAACACACATCATTTCCTCACTCTGTATATTAACCCCAGAAATACACATTTCCTCACTCAGTGATATTAACCCCTGAAACACACATCATTTCCCCACTCTGTATATTAACCCCTGAAACACACATCATTTCCCCACTCTGTGATATTAACCCCTGAAACACACATCATTCCCTCACTCTGTGATATCAACCCCTGAAACACACATCATTTCCCCACTCTGTATATTAACCCCTGAAACACACATCATTTCCTCACTCTGTATATTAACCCCTGAAATACACATCATTTCCTCACTCTGTGACATTAGTCCCTGAAACACACATAATTTCCCCACACTGCATATTACCCCCGAAAATACACAAAATTTCCCCACTCTGTGATATTAACCCCTGAAACACACATCATTTCACCACTCTGTATATTAACCCCTGAAATACACATTTCCCAACTCTGTATATTAACCCCTGAAACACGCATCATTTCCCCGCTCTGTGATATTAACCCCTGAAATACACATCATTGCCTCACACTGTGATATTAACCCCTAAAACACTCATTTCCCCACTCTGTGATATTAACCCCTTAAATGCACATCTTTTCCCCACTCTGGAAATTAACCCCTGAAACATACATCATTTCCTCAGTCTGTGATATTAACCCCTGAAACATACATCATTTCCTCACTCTGTGATCTTAGTCCCTGAAACACACATCATTTCCCCACTCTGTATATTAACCCCTGAAACACACATCATTTCCTCACTCTGTATATTAACCCCTGAAACACACATCATTTCCCCACTATGTATATTAACCCCTGAAATACACATTTCCCAATTCTGTATATTAACCCCTGAAACACGCATCATTTCCCCGCTCTGTGATATTAACCTCTGAAATACACATAATTTCCTTACTCTGTGATATTAACCCCTGAAATACACATCATTGCCTCACTCTGTGATATTAACCTCTAAAACACTCATTTCCCCACTCTGTGATATTAACCCCTTAAATGCACATCTTTTCCCCACTCTGGAAATTTACCCCTGAAACATACATCATTTCCTCAGTCTGTGATATTAACCCCTGAAACATACATCATTTCCTCACTCTGTGATCTTAGTCCCTGAAACACACATCATTTCCTCGTTCTGTGTATTAACCCCTGAAATACACATCATTTCCTCACTCTGTATATTAACTCCTGAAACACACATCATTTCCCCACTCTGTACATTAACCCCAGAAACACACATCATTTCCTCACTCTGTGATATTAACCCCTGAAACAACCATCATTTCCCCACTCTGTATGTTAACCCCTAAATACACATTTCCTCACACAGTCATATTAACACCTGAAACACACATCATTTCCCCACTCTTTATATTAACCACTGAAAAACGCATCATTTCCAAACTCTGTGATATTAACCCCTGAAACACACATTTCCTCACTCAGTGATATTATTAACCCCTGAAACACACATCATTTCCTCACTCTGTGATATTACCCCCTGAAATACACATCATTTCCTCCATCTGTGATATTAATTCCTAAAATACACATCAGTCCCTCACTCTGTGATGTTAACCCCTAAAACACTCATCATTTCCCCAATCAGTGATATTAACCCCTGAAATACACATCATTTCCCCACTCTGTGATATTAACCCCTGAAACACACATAATTTCCCCACTCTGTGATATTAACCCCTGAAACAGACATCATTTCACCACTCTGTATATTAACCCCTGAAACACACATCATTTCCCCACTCTGTGATATTAACCCCTGAAACACACATCATTTCCCCACTCTGTATATTAACCCCTGAAACAGACATCATTTCCCCACTCTGTGATATTAACCCATGAAACACACATCATTTCCCCACTCTGTATATTAACCCCTGAAACACGCATCATTTCCCCACTCTGTATATTAACCCCTGAAATACACATCATTTCCCCACTCTGTATATTAACCCATGAAACACACATCATTTCCCCACTCTGTATATTAACCCCTGAAATACACATCATTTCCCCACTCTGTATATTAACCCCTGAAACACGCATCATTTCCCCACTCTATATATTAACCCCTGAAATACACATCATTTCCAAACTCTGTATATTAACCCCTGAAACACACACCATTTCCTCAGTCTGTGATATTAATCCCTGAAACACACATCATTTCCCTGCTCTGTATATTAACCCCTGAAACACACATCATTTTCTCACTCTGTGATATTAACCTCTGAAATACACATCATTCCCTCACTCTGTGATATTAACCCCTAAAACACACATTTCCCCACTCTGTATATTAACCTCTGAAACACACATCATTCCCCCATTCTGCGATATTAACCTCTGAAATACACATCATTCCCTCACTCTGTGATATTAACCCCTGAAACACACATAATTTCCCCACTGTGTGATATTAACCCCTGAAACACACATCATTTCACCACTCTGTATATTAACCCCTGAAACACACATCATTTCCCCACTCTGTGATATTAACCCCTGAAACACACATCATTTCCCCACTCTGTATATTAACCCCTGAAACACACATCATTTCCCCACTCTGTGATATTAACCCATGAAACACACATCATTTCCCCACTCTGTATATTAACCCCTGAAACATGCATCATTTCCCCACTCTGTATATTAACCCCTGAAATACACATCATTTCCCCACTCTGTATATTAACCCATGAAACACACATCATTTCCCCACTCTGTATATTAACCCCTGAAATACACATCATTTCCCCACTCTGTATATTAACCCCTGAAACACGCATCATTTCCCCACTCTATATATTAACCCCTGAAATACACATCATTTCCAAACTCTGTATATTAACCCCTGAAACACACACCATTTCCTCAGTCTGTGATATTAATCCCTGAAACACACATCATTTCCCTGCTCTGTATATTAACCCCTGAAACACACATCATTTCCAAACTCTGTGATATTAACCCCTGAAACACACATCATTTCCCCACTCTGTATATTAACCCCTGAAACACAACATAATTTCCTCACTCTGTGATATTACCCCCTGAAATACACATCATTTTCTCCATCTGTGATATTAACTCCTGAAATTCACATCATTCCCTCACTCTGTGATATTAACCCCTAAAACACTCATCATTTCCTCATTCTGTGATATTAACCCCAAAACACACATCATTTCCCCACTCTGTGATATTAACCCCTGAAACACACTTCATTCCCCATTCTGCGATATTAACCTCTGAAATACACATCATTCCCTCACTCTGTGATATTAACCCCTAAAACACACATTTCCCCACTCTGTATATTAACCTCTGAAACACACATCATTCCCCCATTCTGCGATATTAACCTCTGAAATACACATCATTCCCTCACTCTGTGATATTAACCCCTAAAACACACATTTCCCCACTCTGTGATATTAACCCCTGAAACACACATCATTTCCCCACTCTGTATATTAACCCCTGAAACACACATCATTCCCCCATTCTGTATATTAACCCCTGAAATGCACATCATTTCCTCACTCTGTGATATTAACCCCTGAAATACACATCATTCCCTCACTCTGTGATATTAACCCCTGAAATACACTTCATTCCCTCAGTCTGCGATGTTAACCCCTAAAATACACATCATTTCCCCACTCTGTGATATTAACTCCTGAAACACACGTCATTTTGCCACTCTGTATACTAACCCCTGAAATACGCATCATTTCCTCAATCTATGATATTAACCCCTGAAATACACATCATTTCCTCAATCGATGATATTAACCCCTGAAATACACATCATTTCCTCACTCTGTGATGTTAATCCTGAAACACACACCATTTCCTCAACCTGTGATATTAACCACTTAAACTCTCATCATTTGGGGCAGAGTTACAGAATAATGGGACACTTATTTAAAACTGACATGCAATTAAATTTTGTCTCCGACAGGATAGTGCATGCCCGGAATTGTAGGGCATCATGGAGGTTGGATCACTGAACATTTTTGAGCCCAAAAGAATAGTTGTAGCATGGGGCGTATGATCTTATCAAATGGGAGGGAAGAATGAGGGGCTGAATGGCCTATTCCTTTTTTTGTGTTCTGTATTTTAGTTCAAATAGATTGGGGATAATTATAAAAGGGACCTAATGGACAACTTTCTCATACAGAGGGTAGTGCGTGTATGGAATGAGCTGCCAGAGGAAGTGGTGGAGGCTGGTACAATTGCAACATTTAAAAGGCATCTGGATGGGTATATGAATAGGAAGGGTTTGAAGGGATATGGGCCAGGTGCTGGCAGGTGGGACTAGATTGCGTTGGGGTATCAGGTCGGCATTGATGAGTTGGACTGAAGGGTCTGTTTCCGTGCTGTATATCTCTATGACTCTATTTCCTCACTCTGAGATATTAACCCCTGAAATACACATAATTTCCTCACTCTGTGATATTAACCCCTGAAACACTCATCATTTCCTCACTGGATAACATTAACCTCTAAAATATTGGCCATTTCCTCCCTCAGAGATATTAATTTTCTAAGTGTTGGTATTTCACTTGCTAACTAACACTAACCTCAGACTGCTGTAATTTTTGCACTGACTCATGACATACAATGCACTAGAGACAGGATTAAGCCATTCACAGAAACAGGAGGAGACTGTTTAACCTCCTTGAGACTACTCTGCTATTCAATTCAATCATCGCTGATCTGCAACCAAGCTCCATAAACCCATTTACTCCTTATATTTCTTAATAACTTGGATAACACAAAACTATCAATCTCAGATTTAAGATTTACAAATGGTTCCTGCTTGTGAAAGAAGGTTCAATATTTCCAACACCTCGCTCATTGAAGTATTTCTCCATTTCACTCCTAACAACTTCACTCAGGCCTGCTATTCACCTCGGACTGACAACAACCAGAAATAATTTCTCTCTACCTC
Organism: Hemiscyllium ocellatum; assembly: GCF_020745735.1. Classification (NCBI taxonomy): domain Eukaryota; kingdom Metazoa; phylum Chordata; class Chondrichthyes; order Orectolobiformes; family Hemiscylliidae; genus Hemiscyllium; species Hemiscyllium ocellatum. The sequence goes on from NC_083439.1 coordinate 14,586,605, forward strand.
GTCAAATCTAAAAATCTTTGATCAAGCCATCTCTTGACCTTCTAAATGTTTCAGAATCCAATCATAGTTTACTTTCTCTCTCCTTGGGATTTGAGCCTTGGAGTCCAAGTGTCATTGTGTGAATCTACTCTGCATTCCTTCTGAGGCCTTCCTCAGGCATGATCCTCAGAACTCATCACCAACTGCTTCAGTGTGGCTGAAACCAGAGGGATGGCTTCTATCCACTTGTACTTCAATCCTGTATGTAAAAAGACCCAGTATTTAATTAATTTCTGTAATTATTTTCTGTAGTAGAATTTTTGTGGATCTCCACTCTTTTGGACCTCCATCCAGAACTTCAAACATGTCTCTGCCTTTCAATTACATCATGCCTCACAACAACACTGTTTTCCTTGACTTTGCTCCATGCCTTTTGCCTCATTGATGAATGTTAGGCTTTTCTTACCACAGTGTACTGAGCTATCACATGACTGAAAATACAGAACAGATGCCAACTGAGTTAAGAGGTGCAGCTTAATATGTATTCTGCACCTTTTTGCCATTTTTTATTTATATTCTTCCATTTTCTTTTTGTCAGCTACCTTCCTCGTTAGAATTCTCTGTTATAACTGATTTTCACATTCAAGAGTTCTATAGTGCTTTCATTTCAGTGCCTGTATTTAATTGCCGAACTCGTCAGTTGGGCACTAGGATTACTAAGGAGATGTAAACTCCTACATGATTAAGCCTCTTCTGCTTCCTGATGTGCATGAGCAGTGGTTAATTTCCTTCTCTCTATTACAGATTTGGCACAGTGGCTCTTGACAGAGGGAAAGTATCTCAAAGAGGTTAACAAGAAGGAAAGGTAGAGTCAAAGAGGGGGGAGATTGGAGACGGAAAGAACAAAAAAAGCACTGTTGTAGAGGGAGGGAGGTAGGGCCAAATTGAAAAAATTTCAGAGGCTTTCAAATAGAAAGAGGAACAGCACAACACAAAGAGGATGGTCTTTAGAACCATTTAGGATGAAGGGAGAATAATGTAGTGATTATAACGAGGTCAGCCAGCTGGACCCCATAGAATATGAGTCCCCTGATTGAACCAATCAGGGAGCCCTGGGCTAACAGGTAAGAAGAGGAGATTCCACAAGGTGGCGCAACATCAAGGGCTGAAGGGCCTGTACTGCGCTGTAATGTTCTATGAGTGTCAGAGATTCTGAGAATTGATTCTGAAGAGCCAGTACTAACGTCAAGGGCTGTCCATGTGTAAATAAAGGGTGACAGGATACTGGCCCCTGTGGAGTTATTTCAAATAATTAAAGAGAAGAGCTTTCAGAGGCTTGTTACAACTCTGGGTTGAGAAGATGTAACTATCTCTTCTTCTTTCTCCAGTGTTTGCTTGACCACAACAGATTGTTGAAGTTAAAAATAGTTGCAGTATCGACAATTCAGTCTGTGTTTTGCTCTGTACGATCATAAGGATTTAGAAAAACAGGTATTCTTGAGTAAAACACAATAAAAGTTAGATTTTTCTGCTAAAATCCACTCGGGTAGAAAATATTATGAACCAGAAAGTGCTTCTCAGTAATGTGAACAAACACACTCCAGAGCATGCAGAAACATGCAACTTTAGAATATCAGAGATAACTTGGCCAATTTAAAATGCAGATTTTAAAAATAAAACAAATCAGTAAAGATTCACAGATTGTATATCTGCAGGCTCTGCTAAGATGTGATCGTGTCAGTGTTGGACTGGGGTGGACAAAGTTAAAAATCACACAACACCAGGTTATAGTCCAACAGGTCTGTTTGAAAGTGCTTCTGCTAAAGCAGTTCCTTTGAAGTTGTCCGTTTTTCCCCTGGAAACTGCTGTTATAGGACTCCATTGGTTTTCAGGAGGGGCGTTGTCTGCTGCAAGGCTGGTTTCTCAGTGAGATCGAGGTTGAAGCTTAGTCCGTGTGTTGTGAAGAGAGCTGCTCATGTGGCGGCGTGCGTGTTTGCTGCTCAAATTTAAATTAGAACATTCACACAAAAGCTTGTATCACCTAAGTTATTTCCATGTTGTTTGCATATTCCAGTGAATATGGACGACAACTTATGTCGCGCAGGGCTTTCCTTTAGCCATTGCTCAGAGTCAAAGTGATATTTTTCATGGCCTAGCCATGAACGATTCAGCTTCCATTTTGAGATAGGAAGGCACTTCACAGAATCAGGGGAAATGTTACAGCATGCAAGGAAGCCATTCAGCCCATTGTGTCTGCTCTGGCTCTTCAAACAAACATCATTACTTTGAGCACTATTTCTATCCAAATTTCTAGCCCAATTTTTAAAAAATAAAAGTTCTATAAATAAGCAGCCAATGAAATTACAATTTATTATTCAAATACTCATTTACTAGTGCAGAACTTTATTACTGCTGATTAAAGCACATTGTGTCAAAGCTACTTGAATTTAGTGGGACACTTTGCAAGAATACCTATTCAAAGGGAAAAGCAACATTGGTACTGTATGAGAGGAGAGTGCTGATTAGTGGTCATATGGTCTCTCATTGATAGAGGTGTTACCACAGAGAATGCACCCATTAATGCTGACTTGCAGTTAGCTACAGCTTTGTTTTTCACATTTTAAATCAAGCACATTGACAGTGTTTGGTCAGGCCAGTGCTCTGAGACACGATCCAGCAACTAGCTCTCACCTATTTTGTTGAGTTGAAACAGGTGCAGTGCATGTATCTCATCTCAACAAAGTGGATGATGGCTATTTGCTGCTTCATGTCTCAAAGCACTGATCTGACCAAACACGGTCAATGTGTTTGCTTTAAAACTACACAATTTCTCAAACATGCCTCTGAAATTTAATGCTAAATCATGAATCTTTACCACAAGCAGCAAGGGACCCAAAACTGAGTCATGTGAAACACCACTACAAGTCACTTTCCATCTGCAAAATTATCCATCGACTATGACTCTTTGTTTCCTTTCAACTTCTCCAATCTTCTGTCCCCATACTGACATCTTCCCGATAACTCTGAATTAATGCTTCCCTCGAGCTTCTTCCACTCTACTCCGGAGGGATTTTCCGCTCATGAAAAGCTCTCTGTCTCCTTGAAATCTTTGCTGCTGTCTGCCTGTCCAAAACTGTGTCATGGAGATCTGATACATGGAATACTAAATTTGAACATTGCTGAAAAAGAGGCACGTTTTGTCAAACCTTGTCAACTTGCACTCATCAGGTCTTTTCACAGGAATTGGACAGCTTTTGCTGAATAATCGTGAATATGCAAGGAATTATGTTGACAGCCCAATTCGGATTGGGTCTGAGGAGCGCTGAAGAAGGGTTGCTCAACCTGAAATGTTAACTCTGATTTATCTCTACAGATGCTACCAGATCTGCTGAGCTTTTCCAGCAATTTCTGTTTATTATTGTTGATTAAGTTTGTCCGTCAGGCATGGGGTGCACTGTGCAGTTAATACATATTATACACGGGGTCCTGTTCTTAGAAGATGCAAAGTGCACACACTGTACCTGTTTCACCTCAACAAAATAGCTGAGAGCTATTTGCTGGATCATGTCTCAGAGCGCTGGCCTGACTAATGTGCTTGATTATAAATGTGAAAAGAAGCCTGTAGCTGACCGTCAGTCAGCAGTGCTTACACCTCTATCAGCAAGTGTCCATTTACCCACCAATCAAGTGCTCTCCTCTTATGCTGTATCAATGTTGCTTTTCCTCTTGCGTAGGTATTCTTGCAATGTATGTGTATTATAGAATCCCTACAGTGTGGAAACAATCCATTTGGCCCATAAAGTCCACACTGCCCCTCCAGAGAGCATCCCAATCCCCCTACCCTATCCCTACAACCCTACATTGTCCATCTAATCACCTAGCCTGCATATCCTTGGACATTTTGGGCAATTTAGCATGGCCAATCCACCTGATCTGTGCATCCTTGGAATGTGAGAGGAAACTGGAGCACTTGGAGGAAACCTACGTCAACACATGCAAACTCTACACAGACAGTTACCCAAGGGTAGAATGCAACCAAGGTCCCAGCCGATGTGAGCCAGCAGAGCTGAGCACTGAGCCTCTGTGTCATACATGTATAAGTTGCACATGTACCCCCACTGCATTCCCGACTGGCAATCCTAAGTGGTTGATGGTAAATAAGATGGCTATCTACCAGAGGAAGATAAATGGTTTGGTTGAGTGATCAGTAACAGGGCAAATGGAATTCGATTCAGGGAAGTATGGAGTAATTCAACTGGGGACAGAAAACAAAACCAAGGGAACATCCAGAAAGTGGGAGGATATACAAAAGGAGAGAGCAAGTGAGAGACCTTGGAGTGCATGTCGACAACTCTCTGAAGATGGCAGAGCAGGTAGATAAGGTGGCAAACAGAGCATAAGGGATGCATTCCGTCATAGAGCAAGGTGTTGAACACAACAGCCAAGCTGTAATGATGGACATGTATAAGACACTGGCTGAAAGTGAGGACTGCAGATGCTGGAGATTAGAGTCAAGAGTGTGGTGCTGGAAAAGTACGGCAGGTCAGGCAGCATCTAAGAAGCAGGAAAATGTTTTGGACAAGAGTCCTTCATCAGTAATGTGGCTGGGAGTTGAGGGGAGTGGAGAGATAATTGGGAGGGGGGTGGGGCTGGGGGAAAGGGAACTGAGAGTGCGATAGGTGGATGAAAGTGGGGGTAAAGGTGATAGGTCGGAGAGGAGGGTAGAGCGGACAGGTGGGAAGGAAGATGGACAGGAAGGACAGGTCATGAGGGCGGTGCCGAGTTGGAAGGTTGGAACATATTGCGCGGCATCAATGTGGACTTCACCAGTTTCTTCATTTCCCCTCCCCCCACCTTATCCCAGTTTCAACCTTCCAACTCGGCACCGCCCTCATGACCTGTCCTTCCTGTCCATCTTCCTTCATACCCGTCCGCTCCACCCTCGTCTCTGACCTATCACCTTTACCCCCACCTCCATCCACCTATCTCACTCTCAGCTCCATTCACCCCAGCCCCACTACCCTCCCATTTATCTCTCCAACACGTAAGCCCACAAGCCTAATTTCTGATGAAGGGCTTTTGCCCGAACCGTCGATTCTCCTGCTCCTCGGATGCTGCCTGACCGGCTGTGCTTTTCCAGCACCACACTCTCAACTATATAAGACACTAGAGTTTTGTTCTGTAAATTTTGTGGCCACATTACAGATAGAACGTAATTGCTTGAGTTAGTACAGAGGGGATTTACAAGAATATTGCCAAAGATTTCACAAAGAGAAGGCTGAAGGATGACCTGAAAGAGGTGTACAAAATAACAAAGGGTTTGGATAGAATAGACAAAAGTGACCTATTTCACCTAGAAGAGAAGTCACAGATTTAAGGTGATTCATAAAAAGCTACAAAGACACTTCAGGAAAATGGTCCTCACCCACAGGGCGGTGGCTATCTGGAATCATTGCCCTGCTTGGTGGTTGAGGTGGAAACCATCGACTCATTGTATCTGCATCTGGAGTTCTCAAGCTGCAGGTTACAGACTGGGTGCTGTTAGAGGGCATTAGAAAGGGAGGCTAGTTTATTCAGCCATGATGGACTGAGTGGCCTCTTTGTTTGCTGAAACCTTTCTATAGTTCCAAGATAATTGAAAAGGGTGAAGTTTGCAAATGAGAGCAATCAACACACTAGGGGATATGGACCTATAGAAACTGGCAAGGCTGCCTTGCCTGGTGGGACTGATCTTAGAGTGTGCAGTTCTGGATTGGCTGAAGCATGTAGGTGGGATTGGAATGGTCAATCCGCAAGACGATTATGTTGTTCCATGAGTTTCATTTATGATGATAAAATTTGGCGAAGATCTACAGAGGTATCGAGGGAATCCATTTGGTTTAATACACTGACCAGCCAAATGAAAGCACAAACATAGTGTCTTTGAAACTTGATCAGTTTCTTGGTGAACTGGCAGTGCAGTAGATGGACAGGACAGCATATGGCTGGTCAGTTACTGAAGGGCTGTGATTGAGAATAGTCAGAATGTAGATACTTACAGCAGAAATGACAGTAAAATCACATTCGCCAGCAACTGTCCTAATTAGAACATTCTTCTGGGACAATTTTCATCGTTCAGTGTCTAATGTGGCGCTCAGATTCTTGACAGTGAGTGGAGGAGCAGCCAGTGATTATCAATGGCTCCTGTGCAATCTGTAAATGCACTCTTACTTTATTGCAGAAGCCATCTTCATTTAGTACATAACAAGAAAGCAGTTGGAGTTGATTACCGACACTCACTGAGAGCATTTGTGTCTTGTTGCAGGTGATTGAATGCATCACACAGGGTCGTGTGCTGGAGAGGCCGAGAGTGTGTCCTAAGGAGGTCTACGACATCATGCTGGGATGTTGGCAGCGAGAACCACAGCAGAGGCTGAGTATCAAAGACATTCATCGGATCCTCCAGGCTCTGGGCAAGACCTCCCCCATCTACCTGGATATTCTCGGCTAGTGGTCAAAGTGCACCAGCCCCCTCCTGAATGTACTCTATCCCAACAGTAAACTTCGGCTTCATTTGGGAAATCAACAAAACAAAAGTGAAGTGCCTGCTGTATATAAAATGTACAGTTGTTTCTGAGGCAGTTTTCCTGGTACCTGCACGCAGAAAGCTCCTGTGAAGAAATCGCAAAGGAAGTTTGATTCCAAACAACATCCCTCCAAAGTGGAAACCCCCAGTCACCGTATCCCAACCCCATTGTAATGAGGACGGACGCCTCTGCCCTGGCGGGTGTGGAGAGGGGGGAGGGGGGGTGCAGAGGGGAAAATCCGCAAAGTCATTAGGATTGTGCAGCCGTCCGGCCCCTTCGGATGATCGGTTCCGACCAATTTCTTCGCCGTGAAGCCACCTTGCGACAAGGAAGCTTCACCTATTCTTGCGTTATGGAAAATTTCATCTGGTGAGCTGGCCCTGGCACGAAGCTGCCCTGCCCTCAGTGAGGGCAGTGAATTCAGGTCGGATCGGCAGCTGAAAGGAACCTGTGTCAAAAAGCATTTGGGCGACCTTTCCGAGTTCACTTATAAGGGATCGACAATGTTTGGAATGTTGTAAATCTTTTGCGGGCAATTGCCTGATGATTACAGGTTGCCCGTCTAAAATGAGGGAAGTGTGGCGGGGACACGACTCCAGGGTTGGTTTGGCTACTGAGCTGCAATACACAGTGGTCAAAGGCAGGTGCCATGATGGTTCTTATTGTCCAACCAAGCGCTTGCTGTAGATCAAATCTATACTTGGCCAGTTCTATACTTTTATTTTGTCAACCGACCGTTACTTCAAAGTTGTTGTCAGCTACCTTGTGTGCTGCAGTTATAATGCTTTAAATAGACGCCTGTATTATCCATCTGTATATTTATACGCAAAAGTCTTTTCATATTTACATTCACTTTTATTTCAAGGCTACAACACTCAGCAAAGTTTGAAGGGAAAATAAACTCCATGTTAATTATGTGGAGGCAGGAAGCGCTCTGACCCATTTCCTAAAGGTCAAAGAGTGATGAGTCTCAGACACATACACTGAGATCTATCACAGGAGGACAAGGCTAAGTGAAATCTAATCACTGTTTCCTGGTAAAATGTTTGTAGACCCTATGTCCATTTGAAATATATTGGATATTCTGCCAGTGGTAGTGACTGTTCATATGAAACTGGCAATTCCAAGTAGATGGGAGCTCATCGGTCAATGCCACTTTCCACAGTTGGCATTAATCTTGTCTCTGCAGTCAATCTCCTCCGCAGGGGAGAAAAGGTATTGTAATTCACTTGAAAGGAGTGTTGTCAGGTCAAGGGGAGGGCCTTGTGTTAAGAGGCTCAAATCCCTTAGTGAAATTTAAACAAATGCTCCCCTTGACATTAAAATGACACCAAGTGCAACTGGGCATGGCTACTGAGTTTTATAGAGCCACCAGCCTAGTCAATTGGTCTGATGTTTGTGTGAGCTGAGGGAATCGTATATTGCACTGACACCTCTCCTGCCTCTTCCTGTTGATTGACTGGCAACCTGGGTTTTGTCTGTGGACTGCCTGCCATCCAGAATGGCGCCAAATGCAGACCTGCTCCTTAGCGAAAGGATGTAAAAGACATAAAGATGGGCATTTGTGGGATATCCGAATGTGAGAATGAACTTTAAACTTGCTGAGTGTCACCACTCCTCAGCCACATTGTCGAGTTTTCTGTTAGTAGTTTTGTTCCTCAAATACTGTGCTCCCAGAGACTGACTGAATTAGCAAAGAACTAATGTTTGTGTTGTAGATGGTATTCTCCAGAAAACTAAAGGGACCTTGGGGTTGCACGGTGGTTCAGTGGTTAGCATGGCTGCCTCACAGTACTAGGAACCCCGGTTTGAATCCAGCCTCAGGTGATTGTCTGTGTAGGTTTCCTCCTGCAATCCAAAAATATGCAGGTTAGATGAATTGACCGTGCTAAATTGCACGTAGTATTCAGGGATGTGTAGGTTAGGTGCATTAGTCAGGGGTAAATATAGGGGAATGGGTCTGGGTGGGTAACTCTTCGGAGGGTTGGTGTGGACTTGTTGGGCCAATGGGCCTGTTTCCACACTGTAGGGATTCTGTGATAGTCTATGAACCTGCATTGTATCAAAGAAACCGGTGAGCTGAGTAGGCCAGTCCTCTGCCTCATCAATCTCAAGCTTCCTTTTTGCATTGAGAAAGCTTTTAACTCCCTTGTCTACAGTTCAGATTCGTACTGAAATGGAGAGAAGGTGAGGAACAGGTTGCCAATCATGCCTTGCTCTGCTATTCTCTCCCATACTTGGACGCTTACAAGGTGGGTGTATCGACAGTTCAACAAAAGATGGAAGTACTTCTGATGACAGTAATGTTTTGGAAGTCCAGGAGGACATGGTACTGTGTACAAGTAATAGCAGGCACCTCTGAAGGCTTGGCATTATAAACCTCTGAACAAGAACTCAAGGACATAAACTGTGGGGGAGATATGAGTAGCTCTGAATCACTGTGTTTACGCTGCATATTATGGGACCTACTCAACCACAAAGGCTACAGACAGTGCACTCCCTGTTTTCTGCCAATTAATCATTTTGTTTGATGGGGGTGCTCCTGTTTCAACATTACTCCAAAAGGAGCTGAGGTGTTGAAACCCGACAGAATATACTTTGTTTTGCTGTTAACTCACTATGTTTTTAATCTACAGCCAGCTTTGTCATGTTGTTTTTGGCGACAGAGAATTAAGCAACACTGTAAGGTTTTGCTGCTATGTATGACCATTCTCCTCATTGCTTCGCCGTGAACTTCCAAATCTGGATGTTCCTGAAAATCAGCTGGTTATTATTTACCCAGTTCCAGCACTTCACCCAATGAACAAAATTATTATCCTGGGAGTTACGGTTAAATGGCACTAGGATCACGGATGGGACTGACACTGACTCCAATGAACTTAATTAACAAGAGGGGGAAAAGTTACTCTGGGCAGTTAATTTGTGTGTGGCATAATCATCAAAGGGTTATTAGAATATTTCTCTTGTATCTCTTGCTATTTTATAAACACATTTCCAATTTTATTGCAAATGCTGAGCAGAGGAAGTCTTCATCAATACATTTATGACGCAACAAATGAATGTACCCCAAGAATTCTGGCACAGCCTCGGGTATGTTCTGCGATATCACAGCTAAAGGACGGTGATCTGAGAATGGGAGAGTGTTGCCAAGCTCCAGCATTTATCTGGTTCAAATCTTCATCAACAGGGAGCAGAATACAATCATTGCCCCTCTTCCAACCTCTCCACTATGTCTCCTGTTCAGAAGTACAGATGAATGGGGTATTTTTATGTGACTGTGCAACTCTAGCATTTTTTTGCCTTGGAAGTGCAGTCAGCTGGAATGCTCATTAAAGACTCATTAATTAAGGGCCCTGATATTCCATGTAGACTGGAATATGACAGTCTTTGCAGTTTGCAATATATTCATCATCTGATATCTGAGTGATTCTCTGTAAATCTTAAGCTGATTAAAAGCAGAAAAGTCTAAAAGTGTTTTGTAAAATTCTGAGTAAAAACCTTAACAGAACTTTTTTTTAACACAGACATGCCGCAGTGAACAAAACTGCAGATAAACTATCTGTTCAGACTTCATAATTGTGCTGATCAGGTAGAGCAATCATCTCAATGGATAGAAGGTAAAAGCTTAACACGGTATTATAAATCCACAGCCCCGTGACACTCAGTTAGTCAGTACGTAGCAGCCGAACTCAAAGGATTGAGTGACTGTTCTGTAACTCACTTGTAATCATCCCTCGTGTTTTAAACAAATCTCAGTCTCTCGTGTGACAAAGCAGTTTGCCCGGGGTATTCCATGTCATGTCAGCCAATGTGAGAAGAAATTTTGTGACAGAAGAAATTAATGCTTCTCTTCATCAAATGATTAATGGGAGGTGTATTGCCAGAATACTTCAATAACAAATGCAACATACAGTTAGCATAGTAGAGTCCATCAAACCTATGAGCACTCATAGCATTTGTGCTTATTGGTTTGGTCGAGAGCTCGACCTCTCCACCACACTACTCTTTCACAAGGAGATGTTACAAAGGGAGCAGTAGTTTATACTCGCTCACCCTACATATCAGGACCTCGCACTCCATCAGGACCTGACTTCAGCCTACTCTGTGTTCCCTTGCCCCTGCCTGCAGCCCTACCATTGGCAGGCGTGCCTTTAGCCTTCTCATCTTTGAGCTCTGGAATTCCTTTCTTAATTCCCTCCTACGTTTCACCACACCATCCCCCTTTAACACCCTCTGTAAAACCAACCCCTTGACCCAGCTTTCGGATCCACCTAACAGCTCTTACTTTTTTAGTCCATTTTTATCTGATTACACCTCTGTAAAGCAACTCGGAACATTTTTCTACATTAAAGGCGCTATATAACTGCAACTTGTTGTTGATATTGGTTTATGTGAGTGAAATGTAAAGTCATATGTGGGCATGAGACCATGACAGTTTTTACTAGTTCTATTATCAGCCACATAATGACTGTGTCAAATAAAGGCCTTCTGCTCCTCACTTTCACACAAACCTCTTAGGCTGTCTGTCTTTTTGTGTGTGCTTCTCTTTTTAGCTGTCTCTCCATCTCTCTTTGCAAATTGGTTTGAAAATGAGGATACAGTTGAAGTTAGACATAAGACCAAAGGGTTGCAGGTTACACTCTTGATCAGAAAGATACTGGGAAAGTGTAGGATCCCCTCACAGAGCCATGCATGCCAACAGAGAGTCTGAAACAAACCAACGATGTTGCTCATCCCTCAGCCGCTCAGTCAGCAAGCACAGACAGAAGGGAGAAGCTAATATTTTAAGATTGCACCTTTCCTAACATAAGCCAAAGTGGGAATGGGAGGGTAGTTAACCTGACACTTGTATTTTCTTCAATTTTACAAATCTACAGTTTATAATCTCCACTACCCTCACGCAGTCTAGACTCACATTGGCCAGATAGCCCTGATCTGTCTTCAGGTGTCAGCTCTGAGTTACCTGCAACTCATTTTCAAACCTGCTTGGATTTCATAGCTGTCCCCTTCACTTCCCAACTCTCCCCTTTCCTCAGACTCCACCCCCTCTTGGCTATTAACAGATGCTTTGTCTCTTTAATGTCTCAATATTTGTTTTTGTCACTAGACTGATGTGATCACCCTATATCTTTCTATGTACCGTATATATGTGTATGGCTTCCATTCCCTCTCTGTTTTTGTCCCTATGCCTGCCCATTTACCTTGTATCATTCGATTTTAGGGATGGGTTATCACTTGAAAGTTTAACTCTGATGTTCTCCCCATTGATGTTGATTGGCCTGCCAGGGGGCTTCTAGTCTTTTCTCTTGTAGCTTTGCAAAGTAGACAGTGTGTGGACGGCAGACATTCAACTGGCCAGCTCGCAACCATCTTCTGAAGGGACAACTAGGGATGGGCGATGAATGCCGATCCAGCCAGTGATGCCAACATCCCACAAATGAATAAAGAAAAAAGATGGGAGAGAAAGAATTGTAAACTAATTCGTGGAAGCCAAGCCTTCATTGTGAAAAGCATTACAAACACACTAGAGGTCATTCAGCTGTAACACATGTTTCATCAATTGCAAATTTGCTGTAGTGCAGTTGACAATTTGCAGATGCTATTTGTGAAGCACAGATTTTTAAAACGTATGCTGGTTGTAACGCAATTGCATCACCAATACTTTGAACGCTGTTTCTAAAACGCGATTTTTCTATAATGCGGGGTTGCACAAGAATACAACCCCAAGGCGTTATAGAAGAACCACCTGTATTGGGTCTGGTATGTTGGGCATCGGTGATATACTTAACTTGGGAATTCCCTTTGGCATTTCTGGTTTGGATTTCTCCTTCCAAAATTGGAGACAGATTTTGTCTGGCAGCACGGGAACATTGCAGTTTTACTTTCTGAATAGTTAACCCCAAACTGATTAGAGCAGTACCTTGATTCAGAGGGGCCATTAAGAGTTAATCACATTGCTAGTTCACACTTAGACCAGATCAAGATAAGGTTTGCGGACATTTTGTTGCCTAGAGGTGTTTTAGTGAACCAGATAGACTTTTACAACGATCAGTAATCGTTGACCTGGTTCTCATTTCTGAAACTAGCTTTTGAATTCAGATTTATTCATTGAATTTAACCACCACCAGATTCTGGTGTGGCATTTATGGGCGGCACGGTGGCACAGTGGTTAGCACTGCTGCCTCACAGCGCCTGAGACCCGGGTTCATTTCCCGACTCAGGCGACTGACTGTGTGGAGTTTGTACGTTCTCCCCGTGTCTGCGTGGGTTTCCTCCGGGTGCTCCGGTTTCCTCCTACAGTCCAAAGATGTGCGGGTCAGGTGAATTGGCCATGCTAAATTGCCCATAGTGTTAGGTAAGGGGTAAACGTAGGGGTATGGGTGGATTGCGCTTCGGCGTGGACTTGTTGGGCCGAAGGGCCTGTTTCCACACTGTAAGTAATCTAATCTAATTTGTATTCACATCCACAGAGCATTAACTTGGTCCTGTGAATTCTTTTTATTACGCCAGAGTGTCCCCCTTTGGAGAAAACATACCTACTACTCACACAGCGACGCTGACAATAACCATAAAGTTTCATGTTCCAGGCCTTCAGCTCTCAAACCTCCCTCCCTCCTGCTTATCAGGAAGGTGCTGTGCCTATTACAACCAATGGAAGGAGAGAGGCAGGAAATCTGCACTTATTTAATCAACAAAGGAATACATAATCATAAGTGATATCACAAGGACCATCAGACTCCAACTGCTGCATTCATTGGCACTGTTCTAAATTACATCTCATCTTTCACACAATAAAGTTTTATTGTTATAAAATAAATATGATTTACAACCTATTGGAGGTGGCAGATGGGCTCTGGCAATATCACTCTCAGAACTGATGAGTTTTTATTGGCAAATCCAGGAAAGCTGACGTAACAGTGTGTGTTGTGCAGATAGATCAATGTCTCGTGATGCAGCCCGACTCTGATGGTCAAGGTTACTGGACAGCAAGGGCTTCAGCAGCTCCACAATGTAAAGGTGCTCCATCACCCCGAGTCCCCCTCGAGAGTAAAGTGTACATTGTGAGGGAGCAGAATCAGAGAGTTTTCTATTATAAATTACTTCAAACATGAAGTTTATGCTTTGGAATTAAACGTCTCCTAGTTGCACCACATATTTAGAAACATTTTGGTCTATTAGATTTAATGTCTCTATTGCTGATGCCCTTTAAATGTAATCACATTTATGACCTTCCTAAAGCTTTCAGTGACTAAGTGTCCTTGGACTGTGTGTTTTAAATGTGCTACATGCATGGACACATTAGCTCATCGTGACAGGAGACGTTGCGACTGTATGACTGCTAGGGTATGGCTTGGAGAACAATCTATAGGTAGATTACACCTCCAAATACATTGGGGTGTCTTTGCTGCCATCACTTTGACTGCAATGGGGTTATAAAGGATGCAGTTGGTAGCTGTCTGGCACAACAAGCACTGGGAGGCATCATCATTTTGTGGTGTTGAAAGAGCCAGCTTAATATGAACTCCTTCTTTGCATAGAAACCGGGGTTCTGTAATGTTATTTCTTTTTCAGTTAAGGGATATGGATGTAGTTAACCATGCCAGCATCTATTGCCCATCTTTAGGTGTCCTTTAGAATGTGTTGGTGAGCAGGAATCCATGTGGAATGGGTGGTGCTGTGCAGAAGGAAGCTCCTGAATGAATAAAGTTCTAGATTGCCATTTTTGGCCACAGGCTCCACTGTACAGGTTGCCCTGATAAGGAACCCACAGAATCTGAGTCCACAAAATAATCTAGGTGTTGTTTCCCCATTTTAAAAGAGCCCACCAACATTTATATTGTAACACTTGCTCTTCAGTACCCGACCACCTCATCAGCACTCTTTGCCATTTGCTCTGGGGCGCCTTCCCGTCAGTTCCCCTTGCTACCCCTCCCCATCTTTTCTCCATCATAGAATCCAATTCCTTCTCCAGCCCTCTTCAGTTCTGAGGAAGATTCACATTGGATTGGAAATGTTAATTCTGTTTCTCCCTCTGCAGATGCTGCCAGATCTGCTGGGGTTCCCCAATACTTTCTGTTTTCATTCATATTATTCCGCCATGACCTTATGACAACCAATTAAAACTCTTTTAAAATGAATTCACTGTCGCAGAATGGAAATCGCAGCAAGCAATTTGTGCATTTCAGGATCCCAGGAACAGCAATGCAGTGATGATCCACTTTAGCATTGTTAGCAAAGAAATAATCATTGGCCAAGCCACCAGGGAGAACTCTTTTGCAAAGTGGTCCGGGGATTCATTTTTACATTAACCTGAGCAGGCAGATGTTTCATCCAAATGACAGCACCTCTGAGGGTGCAGATATCCCTTAGTAATACGCTGCTGTTTCAGCCTAGATTGTCTTGTCAAGGCTTTAGGTGGGATTTAACATGTGACTCAGAGTCAAGAGTGCTAACATTGAGCTACAGCTGACATCATGTTCTATAATGAACACCAAAAAGCAACGGGGAGTCAAAGCAAAATTTCACACACAAAGCACAGCTTCCGAGCAGAGAAGACTTTATGCTAATGTAGACCTATGCCAAAAGTCATTCCTCCATTGTATAATATTATAAATTAGTAAATTAGCAGCTTGTTCTACTGGAGCCAGATCTTTAAAGTTACTTTTTTGTTCTGAAAGTGCGTTTAAATGCTCTGTATTAGTGTAAGCAGGGATATTCAGTTACGTTGTACTCTGCAATGTGGAAGCTGCCATCTTTGAAAAGCTCTGGAATTATTTTCGCCATTCTTTCTCAGAGAATTCCCGGGATCATGTTAGGAGCAGTAGGACATTCCAGTGCCGCATTTTTTGACATGGCCCTTTCTCCACCTTTCCAGCTGATAACAGCTGCCAATAACACTATGAATTCAAGAGTATGACAGCCACTTTGTGTGCTGGAACCATTCTGTTCAGTACATCCATGATTAGATTACTTACAGTGTGGAAACAGGCCCTTCGGTCCAACAAGTCCACACCGACCCGCTGAAGTGCAACTAACCCATACCCCTACATTTACCCCTTACCTAACACTACGGGCAATTTAGTATGGCCAATTCACCTGACCCGCACATCTTTGGACTGTGGGAGGAAACCGGAGCACCCGGAGGAAACCCACGCAGACACGGGGAGAACGTGCAAACTCCACACAGTCAGTCGCCTGAGGCGGGAATTGAACCCGGGTCTCAGGTGCTGTGAGGCAGCAGTGCTAACCACTGTGCCACCGTGCTGCCCAAAATAGGGGATGGTGATGACTCTCTGCAAGAGCAGGTTAGCTAATCCCACTCCTCCACTCTATTCCATTGGCCCTGAAAAATAGTCCCTCTTCAGGTACATTCCAGATCCTATCGACTCACTGTGTGTGCAATTAAAAGATCTCCTCATCTCTCTATTGTGTCTTTTCCTAGTCACCTTCAACTGATGTCCCCTTGTCCTGATGTAATGGAAATATTTTCTCCCCTATTCACTCTGTATGGATGCCTTGTGAATTTTGAACAGCTCGAGCAGATCTCTTCACAGCCCCTCTATCTGTAATGACATCCTGAAAACAAACAGCAGTTACAGGCAGCCACTGTCAGCAAAGAGCATATGTTCCTATTGTATCTTTCACAATCTTATAATGTGCTCTGCGATATTTCTAGAGTCAAAAAAACTGCAGATGGTGGAATCCAAGGTAGACAAGCAGGAGGCTGGAGGAACACAGCAGGCCAGGCAGCAGGAGGAGGTGGGGAAGTTGACCTTGCAGGTGTATCTCTTCTTCAGGATTGGGGATAGATGTAAGGAGGGCTGTAGATAAAGGGGATTGGGTTGGGGGTGGGGAAGGGGGGAAGCAGGGTGGTAAAGTAGGGATAAATGAACACAGGTAGAGGGCACAACCCAGTATCCTGCAACAACTCCATCCTAGTCTCCCAATTCTCCCAACTTCACTGCATCCGCTCAGACGAGGAGACATTCCCGGGTGTCCACCTATTGTGAACAACGTGCTTTCCCCCCCTCTGTATCCAGAGAGCCCTCCACTGCACCACTTCCATTCCCAGATCCACTGCTCTAAACGTCTCCCCCACAAACGCAATAAAGTCAGGGTTCCCCTAGTCTTCACCAACCACCCTACCAGTCTCCACACCTAACACATCATCTTTAAATATTTCTGTCAACTCCAACTAGACACCACCACCAAGAACATCTTCCCTGCCCCACCCCTCTTTGCCTTCCACAAGGACCGTTCCCTTTGCCAAACCTTGGTTGGCACCACTCTTCCCACCAAACTCCTTGGCTCCTGGTACCTTCCCCTGCAACCATAAAAGATGCAAAACCTGTCAGTACACCAGGCCCCTCACCTCCACCCAGGGCCCCAAACAGTCCTTCCAGGTGAGACACAGGTTCACCTGCCTCTCCTCCAACCTAATTTACTGTTTCAGGTGCTCTCAATATGGTCTTCTCTACATCAGGGAGTCTAAATGTAAACTTAGGGCATGCTTCGCTAAACATCTTAGCCAGGCCCACAAGGGCTGACTGGACCTCCCAGTTAATGCCCATTTTAATTCACCTTCTCACTCCCTTTCTGATATGATCATCCTTGGCCTCCTCCACTGCCACAGCAAATTGGAAGAACATCACCTCTTCTTCCAACTGGGCAGCCTTCAGCACGGAGGAATCAACATTGAGTTCTCCAATTTAAATTAACCTCCCTTCCCTTTCCCTGACTCCCTTCCCAGCCTCTCCCCTTCCCTTCCATTCCTCTAACTGATCCTTCCTTCGAGTTACCAATTGGATTCATTCCTCCCATCGATTGACCAAGTCATACCCTATACCCATCGTCACCCATCGCCACTTCACCACCCTGCCCCCACCACCCCCTTTATCTGCAGCTCCCCCTTACACCCAACCCCAGTTCTGAAGAAGGGTGCACCCAAAATGTTGACTTCTCCACCTCCTGATACTGCCTGGCTTGCTGTGTCCTTCCAGCCTCCTGCTTGTCTCCCTGGGACATTTCTAAGCTATGAGGTACTTAGGAAGCGAAGTCACTGGAGAAAAATAACAGTTGAAAGTCAGGATGATCCCACAAGCAACAATAAACTAAATGAACAGATGATCTACTCTAGTTATTCATTGAGGAATAGTATAGAACGAGACACCATGAAAACTCCATTGCTCCACTTTGAAGAGACATGTGACATTGTTTACATTGACCTGAGAGCAGACAGACTTAGGCTTACTGTCTCAACAAAAGGAATATAATACAACAGTGAGAAACAAATAGAAGACAATAGTGGTGTGGTTATGTGAAGATGGATAGGAGTAGTGTGTGGACTGTAAGCCCTGACAAAGACCTGACAGACTGAATGGCCTGGATCTGTGGCTGGCTCAAGAATAATCTCATAAATGCAGTAACTAACAAATGCTTAAGCAGCCTGCTCCTTCACTGAAATCCTAAATCTTCAACTGTGACCCAATCTCAGAAAAGAAGCGTTCTCATTAATGGCAGATAACCTAATGATGGCCTAGTTATTGATCATTCATCTTTGAATGAATAGTTTTTAAAGGATCCTTCAGCACATGAAAAGAAACTCTCAAATTCCCATTTCGCAGTCCTATCTAAGTTCAATATTGACCGTACAGTCTAATTGTCATTAAGCAAATGCTAAATTAATACAGAACTCAATTAAGATGATCAATTAAGTAAACATAAGGTGTGTTTTTCCAGATACCAGTAAAGCGGTTGCAAACATACTGACTCTGATAGTCAATGCTACTGGACGGTTCCTTTCTTTGTTTTTATTTTATATCAAGTGTGACACAAGGTTGATTGTAATGCATGCAGAATGGCAGAAAGGAACTACACACTGAGTATACTACCTGATTATATGGTTGGTGTACTGTGAAACATTGTTGTAGAAACTTCTGCAGTACTTTGGAGGTCTAGCGCATGTATCTGCAATGTTTACTGAATCGCACTTGAGAATGCTTATTCAGTTAGTGATGTTTGGAGTTTTCTATAGGTGCTTTGATATATAAGAAAAAAAAAGCTCTGCACTCATACAGTCATAGAGTCATAGAGATGTACAACATGGAAACAGACCCTTTGGTCCAAGTTGTCCATGCTGACCAGATATCCCAACCCAATCTAATCCCTCCTGCCAGCACCCGGCCCATATCCCTCCAAACCCTTTCTATTCATATACCCATCCAAATGCCTCTTAAAATGCTCCAGCCCTGGCAACATCTTTGCAAATCTTTTCTGAACCCTTTCAAGTTTTACGTCTTTCCAGTAGGAAGGAGACCAGAATTGCACGCAATATTTCAACAGTGGCCTAACTAATGACCTGTACAGCCGCAACGTGACCCCCAACCCCTGTACTCAATACTCTGACCAAAACAAAAAGTATACCAATATTCTGACCGATAAAAGAAAGCATATCAAACGCCTTCTTAATTGTCCTATCTACCTGCAACTCCTCTTTCAAGCACTTTTTATGTTCACCAACAACGCAATGTTAAAAATCACACAACACCAGGTTATAGTCCAACAGGTTTAATTAGAAGCACACTCACTGATGAAGGAGCGCCGCTCCGAAAGCTAGTGTGCTTCCAATTAAACCTGTTGCTCTATAACCTGGTGTTGTGTGATTTTTTAACTTTGTCCACCCCAGTCTAACACTGGCATCTCCAAATAATAACAACACAATGCTCTTTATTGACAAGGAGTACTTTTGAAGTGTAGCCATTGATGTAGAAAACAAACTCCTCCAAGCAGAAATACAATAGTGAATGGAAAATCTGTTTATTGAGATACTGGTTTGGGGGATTGCTGCTCTGGGTGTCCTGGAAATAATGCAGAAGAATTTTTCACATCTACAAACAAGAGCCTTTGTTTAATATTCCTCCAGTCAACGACATCTACATTCAGCACTAGTGTGTTGTCTGAATTTCAATGCCCAAACCTGGAGGCAGGATTGAACAATGAAACCTTCATACACCAAGGTGAACGTGCTACCAACCAAGCTGCTGATCACATTTTTCATCTTTTTGTAACCCAGTTTGAATTTTTGCTTTTGTTTTGATGTGTTAATGGATGTCAATTTCACTGGCTGAGGTATCTTCCTTGATGTGGTTGGATTGCAATACCTGGCTGGAATTTTGTTGGATTGCCAAGGAGCCCCTTCCCCATTGGTTGTGGAAAGAGGGGAGGAGAGAGTGATCTCATATTGTTAGGTTAAAAATCATACAACACCAGGTTATAGTCCAACAGGTTTAATTGGAAGCACTAGCTTTCGGAGCGACGCTCCTTCACTACCACCTGATGAAGAAGCATCACTCTGAAAGCTAGTGCTTCCAATTAAACCTGTTGGATTATAACCTGGTGTTGTGTGATTTTTAACTTTGTACACCCCAGTCCAACACCGGCATCTCCAAATCATGACTCATATTGCTAGGTTGAGAGTAGTGAACAAGTTCCTTCAGGTCTGATCAAAATGAATATAAGAAGACACATGAACTTTAATGTGAATCAAATTTAATCACTTACACTACTTAATATATGTCAGTGAATCTATTAGTTTAAACTACACATATATACATATATATCCAAACAAGTTGCCTGAGTTGAAGGATTTGGGCTACAGGAAGAGGCTGAATAGGCTGAGGCTGTTTTCCCTGGAGCATTGAAGGCTGAGGGATGACTTATCCTGGTTTATAAAATCATGAGGGGCATGGATAGAATAAATTGACAAGGTCTTTTTCCTGGGATGGGGGAGTCCAGAACTTGAGGGCATAGGTTTAGGGTGAGAGAGGAAAGATATAAAAGAGACCTAAGAGGCAACTTTTTCACGCAGAGGGTGGTGCGTGTATGGAATGAGCTGCCAGAGGAAGTGGTGGAGGCTGGTATAATTGCAACATTTAAAAGGCATCTAGATAGATATATGAATAGGAAGGGTTTAGAGGGATCTGAGCCAAGTGCTGACAAATGGGACTAGATTAGGTTGGGATATCTGATCGGCGTGGACGAGTTGGACTGAAGGGTCTGTTTCCATGCTGTACATCTTCTATGATCTATGACTGTAAGTGAGTCTCACATTACCTTCTATTTCCTGGGGACTTTGGTGACAGTGGCACTGGAAGTTTTATGACAGATTCCATGACACCTGTCTTGTGAATCCTGATGGTGAACAGTCCAATGAGCAGGGCAAAGTCTCTGATATTAATACTATTCTGAATCTAGATTAGATGGGGATACCTGGTCAGCACAGTGGCTCAGTGGTTAGCACTGCTGCCTCACAGCACCAGGGTCCCAGGTTCGATTCCAGCCTCGGTCAACTGGCTATGTGGAGTTTTCACATTCTCCTCTGTCTGCGTGGGTACCCTCTGGGTGCTCCAGTTTCCTCCCATAGTCCAAAGATGTGCAGGTCAGGTGAATTGGCCATGCCAAATTGTCCACAGTCAGAGGGAAATGGGTCTATGTGGGTTACTCTTCAGAGGGCCAGTGTGGACTTGTTGGGCCAAATGGCCTGTTTCCACACTATAGGGAATCTAATCTAATCCAAAGTTATGTGCTGAATCTCCATTTTATAATAACTATAGTACCTTACCAGGTGGCCCCA
This sequence comes from Hemiscyllium ocellatum, assembly GCF_020745735.1. Taxonomy (NCBI): domain Eukaryota; kingdom Metazoa; phylum Chordata; class Chondrichthyes; order Orectolobiformes; family Hemiscylliidae; genus Hemiscyllium; species Hemiscyllium ocellatum. Next base: position 14,607,782 of record NC_083439.1, read on the forward strand.
TTCGACTGCATAAGCAAACAGTTTACACTGTTCCTCAAGGTCAGGCAGCACCCCCCTGTCAAAGCAGGCTGGTCTTGTGTTAGATAAAATGCTGGAAATCAGAATCAAAAACAGAAATTGCTGGATAGCTCAGCAGATCTGGCCGAATCAGCAGAGAGAAATCAGAGTTAATGTTTCAAGTCGACTAGCTCGTCTTCAGAATTGAGGGTAGCAAGTAAAATGTTGCTCTATATGCAGAAGATAGGTTGGGGGGGCGGGGCTACGTGGTAGGAAGTAAAAAGTAAGTGGATTAGAGCCTAAAGAGAGAGAAAAACAGTTGGACAGACAAAGGAGTGGATAACAATCAGTCTGGGAGAATGAAGGGCCGCTAAGGGTAACTATTAGTGGCTAACAATGGGTTGTGTGTGATAGCAGACCATGTGATAACAAGGACTGGTGTGTGAGGGCTGGTTAGCTCAGTTGGTTGTACAGCTGGTTCACATTGTGGTGTGATGTTAGCAGTGTGGGTTCAATTCTTGTTCCAGCTGAAGTTACAATGAAGGACTCTCTTTCTCATACCTCCCCCCTGACCTGAGGCAAGGCGATCTTCAGGTGAAGCCATTAGAGCTAGTGAGAGAGTAGCTCTATAGTCTAGCAAGACTAAGGTAATTTTGCCTGTATGTTTGTATTTAATCTAGCTTCCCTTTGACTTTCTTTTAAAAAAAAGGAAATGTGATTACTTGGCAGGATTGGTTCTCTGCTCCAACCAATCTAACCTTGGGATACCTGTGTTGGAATGAGAAAGGTTGAAGGTGAGATAACAGCTGGTTGTGGGCCAAGGTTAAAAATCACACAACACCAGGTTATAGTCCAATAGGTTTAATTGGAAGCACTAGCTTTCGGAGCGCTGCTCCTTCATCAGGTGATAGTGGAGGACACAATTGTAAGACACAGAATTTATAGCAAAAAGTTTACAGTGTGATATAACTGAAATTATACATTGAAAAATACCTTGATTGTCTGTAGAGTCTTTCATCTGTTCGAATACATGATAGTTTCATTTCTTTCATGTGTAAATCACAAAACCTTTTTTTTTAAAAGTTGCATTCTCAAGTTAGCTGTAACACTTGGTGTTAGCCAGACAATATGTTGATATATGTTGTGGGCCAGTGTGAGATGATTATTTAAGTGAATGTGGTTCAAGCAGCACCATAAGCTGAGAGCGCAAAATCTCATCTACTTATGAACGGTGATTCATTCCTCTCAGCGTCTTTTATTTTAAACCCAGAGATGCTTCTATGCAGCATTGAATGTTCTTTTTATCCACCACCACATCACAGGCCTTGCTTTGTTAACTTTATCCTCCATCACGACATCACCTGTTTTCCTGATTATGTTCCCAATTTACATGCCCCATTAAGGGCAGCTCAATAACAAAACAAAGGAGGGAAAGATAGAGAGAGAGGATGGGGAGGGACTAAATCACAATGGAGTTGGAGGGGAAATAAGGCATTCGATTCCCCCTCCCCCACTTCTCCATCTCTGAATTGGTGGAGCCCCTCAGTATTAGATTATAGGCTGGGAATCATTTTTGAGAAACATCTCTGCTTTAACTTTGTGTCTTACGTGGTTGTTTGTTATGACTTTGCTTTTCCCTTACTGATGGTGAGTGCTCTGCAAGGCCAAGAGGAGAAGTCAGCATTGATGTCAGTGTTACTGAGGGCTTAATAAGGATGTGTGTACAGTTCATAAACAACATGCCAAGATCTTTCATCCCAAGTGTTAATTCGGGCTCAGGCGAGCTCCTGTGTAAAACACACATGTGTTGTTTTTTTTTCTCTGAAGTCTTTCTGAGGCTGCTTCACCTAATCCCTTTAGTATTCCTCTCATGCTGTGTGTGTCTGTGTGTTTGTCCCCCCCCTCTCTCTCTTTCCCTTGCTCGTTCTCTCTCTCTGAATTGACTGACGCAGCTGCCGCAGAGTTGTGGCGGAAATGTAGACATTGCTCAGATCACACTTGCACTGAAAAGGTCTCTTGTTGCGAGACAAGCCAACAAGTGGCCTGCAGTACACCCTGCATCTCAATGAGGTCAGAAGCTGCGAATGAAGAGCGAGTGAGCGAGCGGCTGAGTGAACACACTTCCCTTAATGACATGGTTGATGCGTGTTGTCACAGACTGGAGAATAATTTCCCGGTCATTGCTCAACGCCTCATGACACTGGAATGCGGTGTAATTAGAATGGAATGGATAGCGTTGCCATGTTAAAAATGATATTCTTCTGCAGTTTGAACAGCTGGGGTGCAAAAAAATGAAAATCATTATGTATGTCCCCACTGCTGAATAAAACCTAAGGATGGGTTGACAGGGCAAGTGCCCTTCAACTGACAGGGAGTGTTGCCCCCTGAAGTGCCCAGTGCTTTGCACTGACATCTAATTTATCTTGCGAGTTGGCACAGTGACAGGAGAATGATATCATTTGCTAAAGACAGGGATCACGTGGCAGTGGTCTGACTATTTTCTTTCCAAAACTTCACTGATAGGCAAACCATTTAATAAGAACAAGTATGAACGGCTTCACTTTCAACAGAGCAGACATTGTTAGAAGCAATCAGAGCCTGAATAAAACATGACTTTTTTTTTAAAAACGTTGGCGGTTTCTTGATTGCCTACATAACTGAGGAAAGGCAAATCTGGGGACAGCACACTCTGAGATGGGCATTAAATAACATGAGTGAGACACACACGCACGCAGAGCTGAGACATGGTATCAAGCACTGCGAGAGTTGTGACATGGATTCGGTAGAAACAAAACAACACAGTGAAAAAAAATCTTTCATTTCCGAAAGGCAGGGTAAGATTGAGTGGTGTGTTAAGACTTCAGATGGAACGCTGCCCTGAAGCAATTTCAGAGCTGTCAGGAAATCCAACATCTTGATTAACCTTTGTGCAGTGAGTCTTAGAGAGTGACTCATTGTGATGCATATGCTATCTCTTGCCTAAACTCTCACTGTAACCCCCAGTGTCCCTTGTCGGTTGGTCTGTCAGTCTCTTGCTGTCTGAGGGGACCCACGGCGAAGACAGTCCCAGTTTTCTATGTGCCTGACCTGGAGGACAGGCTTTGTCAGTGAGAGGCTGAAAGAGAGCTGTTAACTTTGGCCTTCAGTCACCATGACCCAAAGTTCAATTCTTCCTCAGCAACATACTCTTAAAGGGATTGTAATAATCCATTCCACTAGATTTATCTGGCAGCAATTTGTGTTAAATCATCTGATCCCTTCTTTAAATAATATAAACCTTTCCACTCTAATCTTTAACATCAATAATTTCTGATTTACTCTGACACCAAATCCTTCTAGCCCTGAAGTGTGTTTTTTACTGAAACAGTATGCAGAAGGGAGGCACGGTGACTCAGTGGTTAGCACTGCTGCCTCACAGCACCGGGGACCTGGGTTCATATCCAGCCTTGAGCAACAGTCTGTGTGGAGTTTGCACATTCTCTCTGTGGCTGTGTGGGTTTCCTCCCACAGTTCAAAGATGTGCAGGTGAGGTAGGTTGGCCAATGTTAAATTGCCCATAGTGTTAGGTGCATTAGTTCAGGGGAATGGGTTTGGGTGGTTGCTCTTCGGTGGGTCGGTGTGGACTTGTTGGGCTGAATGGCCTGTTTCCGCACTGTAGGCAATCTTATTAGAATTGGATTGTATTGTCACATGTACAGAACAAGCACAATTATCCAAACAAGATGGACGGGAGTAATTTGCTCGATTCCAATTTACACTCTGTATATCTTCAAACCATAGTGTGATCAGTGCACAGAAGGATTATTCACCAAACATATTTATGGAGTAACAGAGACAGGTAACCCATCGAATCATTGGGACCCTTTAATGAGTAAAGCATGAGATGGGTCATTCAGTGAACATTCAAAACTTTTCAGGGAAGAAAAGGTATGAATTACTCTCCAAACAAGCAGCGAGTACACATAGAGATGGATGATCTCACAGGCATCTATTGTCGCTTTTTGATTCAACTTATAGCAACTGAAAAAAGAACTCTAAGAGGAAATAAGCATTTTGCAGAGCTCCCTTGCACATACCATTAAACACTTCCAAGCCGTTTCTTTTCAGGAATGCCAATGGGTTGTTCTGGAACATAGTCACAGCCCATATGCTGAGTGAACATTCAGTACATTGGGTTCTGTAGTTGTTAAATCACTTTTTTTTACCGTGGAGTGCTTGTCACATTCATTGCTAGCTTTTTCCTTTTCTAGATCACTGATTACTCATGTCCTACCTCAGAGTGGGGCTTGGGGAAAGAACTGAGCAGGTCATTTGGTGCTAGAGATTGCTTCCTGAACCTTTGGCAGTGAGTAACTACAGTGGTCCAAACTACTTCAATGGTTCCTTCTCCACCAGAGGTATCCCATTGCAGGTGCTGCTCTATTTTGCTCCCTCGCAGAACATTGATGCAGTGAATTAAACAGACACGTGTGCACAATTGACATGCTAGGGCTGAGGGAAGGGTAAGAGAGCTGTGCAGTTATAATTAATCAAAGCAGGCTTTACTAAGGTCAGAGTCTGGTATGTAATAGTAAACATTGTCAATTGCTAAACAGCGTAGGGCTGAAAACACAGCTTATCTGGGGATTTCATTAAACATTTGGTGAACTGGCTAAGAAGACATTTGCTGTAGAGTTAACGTTATTCCAAGTTTCTGTCTATTGCTTACTGTATGGCTTGTTCATGGCTTCGAACAGCAATAGGTGCCATTTTTTGAAGGGTACACCTTATTTGCCAACTGCTTCATTGCAGGACCCCTAACAGGGGTCAGCATCATTTTTTTGAGGTCTCCTTTTGAGATTTTCTTAAAGGCTGTTTTTTTAACTTTGTGAGTTGACTTTTGTTTTGATTTTCAGGCCTTATGTTTTCATCCTTACTACAGTTTATCAGCTGAACCGGTTTTCTTGCAACATTACCTTTTCTATTTGTATTGGCAGAGTATTTGGAATCATGGAGAAACAGAAAAAGAAAAATTCATCGATATCCTTATAATAATCTCCCCATTTAACCTCATGCCACAGCACATAAGGGAATCATTAATTTCCTAGATCAATAGAATTTAAATTACTTTAAGACAACAGGTATTAATCAGCAACAAAAGTTTCTTCACAAAATAGATGATGCATTTCCACATACAAAAAGCCATCACCATAAACACACCATTCATATATTTATGAGGTTGAAGCTAATGCATTTCCATCACATATGCACAAAATGGGAATATATTAATCAAACAGTTAAAACTCCTGCATTTAAGATCACAATCTCAGATTTAAATTTAATTTGATGTGATTTGTTCTTGTTACATGTACCTAGGTACAGTGAAAATTTTTGTTTTGTGTGTGGTATGGGCAGATCATACCATACAAAGTGCATTAGGGTAGTAGAACAGAGTGAAGATTAAAATATTAGAGCTGCAGAAAAGGTGCACAGAGAGTGAGACTAACATTAAATTTAAAATTCAAGTGGTCTGTTCAGAAGTCTAATAACAGAGGGGAAGGAGGTGTTCTTAAATCTATTCATACATGTATACAAACTTTTATATCTTCTAATATCTTTTATGTTATCAATTGAACAATTAAAACACTGTTCATGATGACATGGACCATTGTATTATTTCCTGAGCTAACATAGCCTTAAACAAGAGATTCCACATACATAGAGTCATAGTGATGTACAGCACAGAAACAGCCTTTTCGGTCCAACCTGTCCATGCTGAGCAGATATCTTAAATTATTCTATTCCCATTTGACAGCACTTGGTGCACATTATTCTAAACCTTTCCTATTCATATACCCAAATAGCTGCCTTTTAAATGTTGTAATTGTACCTGACTCCCCATTTGGAAGGAATTCATTCCTCAGTGTTTTGAAGTTTTCTTGTACCCTTTATTAGATGAGTAAACCTTTGTTGACAGGTTTTAAACTGTTCTCCACTGCAGCCTCCCTTTTCTACCTCTAGAGGCTCCAGTTACTCCCTACTCATCTTGTAGCACCCTTCTTTCCAAAAACCAGCCTATTGGTTATCCTATGACCAAAAGTGTGTGTACATACTTCTCTGCTATGAATTCCTCTGTCCACATTTTCTTCATTTTTTTTGTTTATTTATTTGCACATTTATATGGTGTGGGTTAAGAAGGGCCGTGGTGCTGGACAATGTGCTTGCACAGATATCACTGTAATTTGCTAATCTAAAATTCTAGCCTTGATTTAAGAAGGGACACATTGTTTTCATTATTCTGAGACTAAGGATTTGACAGTGTTCCTTTGGACCTTGAAGGGTTGTTGAGAAGGGTGGGGGAGAAAAATCAGAGATTTGATCTACTGCCAAAAGCCAAGCCATTAAAAATGTAGGAGGTAATTGATTGATTGAAGAGACTGGTCATATGCGCTATGATTTCAGTGGTGATTGACATGGTCTATTCCGCATTTCTGAACTTACCCATCGTTTTTATCCATTATGTGAAACATGTGTATGAATTTGTTCAATGGCTATTGTGTATTAGAGTGATGGAGTGCGAGTACTGATTTTAGTAAGCTGACATAATCAATAGTCAGCTATTCTTAGATGCAGAGCAATTCAGACTTTTCAGTCTTATCCTTAGAGTTTTAGTGTTTAATCTTTCAAAGTGCTGAGGATGGAATTGCTCAGCTTGCATTGTATGGTGGTTGTAAACGTGTTAATTTGGATGCAGCTACAATATGGTTATGTAATGCAGGGTTAATTTGCCTCCAGCCCTTGCTCTATTAAAATATATTCAGTTTCTCTCACTTTGATCAGCTGTGGTTGTCTAGAATGTATTGTGTGCATTGCATGACTGTTCAGGGTCTCTGCTGCATCTTTCAAACACTGTCCACAAGAAAGCAATAGCTGTTAGTAATCTCAGTCAGGTTGCAACAGTCTCAACATTCATGGCGTGGGGTTTACTGGCAACAGGGGACAAGAATATGCCGACCCTCACATACCCCCCGCTCCCTAAGAAATTAACCATGAGAATATGCCTACTCTGCTTGACCCTTAATTGGGTCCCATTCTCCCTCACTGTTTCATAATCCATATGTCCGTACCTGGCCTGATCAATGTTGTATCTACTTTGTTCACAAAAACCCGCACTTAACTGGGTACCATTTCCCACTTTAGTTCAGAATCTCAAATATTGCTGCTGTAACACTTATAGATCTTGTGGCTCACTTCCCCTTGCAGTTACACATGGGAATATGATTAATCCTTCCACCCAATGCCTTTCCAGCAAGAAAGTTTGGGTCTTTCCACTTGGAAATGATCAATCCTCTAATTCATCAGATAATTCTTTTCGAAGGTATGCTCCATTGGAAAAATGTCTGAGAACTTTGTTTTCGAGGCAAAGGTCAGGTGGACCTGTGAGCAATGTATCTGAAGATTCAGCTTAACTACATGTTCCAAAATATGTTTCCATGGAATGAAATTGACAGATTTTCAATAGAAAGTTAAATTATCTGAACAATAGGATTAATTTAGTATAAATAACCTAAGGGATTTGGTAAAACAGGAAAGATCCATCTTGATTGACTTAATTCCCTCAATCTCTTCCGCTTCACATACCACTTGCAACATGCATAGTATTCATACTGCTGTTTCCAGACTGCCTGAGCAACGACTTCAAAGGTGACAAGGCGGAAATTATGGATGTGGATCTGATATCGAGCCACTATTTTCATGACATTAGTTGGAAAATGGTGATGTTGTGGTAATGGGAATTTCATGAAGGAAGATTAGTGATTGAAGCAATGTCTGCAATGGTGTCATCTGCACCCGTTTCCTGGAATAACGTTCTGCTGTCTGTTTTGCGTACTGCATGAAATTCACACTATATTACATTTAAAACCACTTGCTTGTATCATGTGTTATCAGACCAGATCCCTTGGATGCAAGGGAAGTGCCAGTTTTTAATCCCCACTCTCGAAATAGCCACGAAATAACAGCAGGTCATTTCTCCCTGACAGAAAGTGCAAACAAAATAGCAAAACAAGAAGGGCAGCCTGATCAAGAACCAATCCCAACACAAGCTATTTTCATTCTTCCAATTTCTGTCAGGAATTAACATGGAGAGCAATCAGCACTAGTGCAGCAATCTTCTTTCAAATGCAGACACAAGATGCCACATTAATACAGGGTCAGAAACACGTTGGAATGATGAGAAGTGGTACAATGCTGATACACAGTCATGTATTGTATTATCAGACTGTCATAAGCTCACTTGAATCTCATTTTGAAAACTTTGTCATGACAGTTTTCCTTCCAGCTGATGTGATAACAGCTGGAGGTTGAATTATTTCGCAAAACACATCAGCCCGAGTGGTTCAGATCCAGTTCACTATGTCTCTGGCATCTCTTCCTCTTCAGTCAGGCCCCCATCTGCACTGTTGACATCCTCCATCCCATTAGACAATGTGAAAGTTGGTCCACTGACTTAGTCAGTAATAGAGTTTACCTTGGCTGAGCAGCCACAGATATGCATTGAGCCCCAGGAACTGGATATAAACATGTTTCTTCCTTCAGGAAGTGGTACTACTATATATGTTTTAACATCATTTAGAGGAATGCGAATAATGTAGAATGGGTCACAGGTGATGGGCTGGATTTTTAATAGTCTCCATGTAGTTACTTATCAAGATGCATCAGTTGCCAATCCATGCTTACTTCAATTGCTGCTGCTTATCAATTAACAATGAAACGATATATAATTCTTCTTGAGGAGAGCACTTGTCAGTTTTAGGAACATTAAAAGGTAAAAGTAAATTCAATCTCTCAGGGTTAAGTGGTCAGAACATATGACCAGGCATTGGCAAAGATGTTAACCTAAAAGGGATAGATCATTGTTTGTGATTTGGTTCGTTGTTGAATAACACTTGCTTCTTTCCTAGGGTAACTTGTAATCTGTTCTTGATCAGGAAGGTTCCTCTATGTATGAGTGACCTAGATCTAAACCTGGTTTCTTCAATACTCCTTATCTACACTGTGATACATTCAAAACCATTGGACAAGTGCACCCCGTCTCATGCAGGCTGCCCCATCTCTCATAAACATGGCTGTGGATTCTGCTATTGTGTCATCATGCACATCGCTATCTCATTCTTCAATAGCTCAGAAACCATAGGAGCACAAGCCGTATAACAAATATTGTGCATTGCCAGAGATGTTAAAGTTGGGTGTAATCTTCAATCAATAAGAAACAAGACAAATAAAGAAATTTCAATTAATCTAATCAGTATAATGATACCGTTTTGTCTTTATTTATTCCCAGACAGTGGACAGTCTTGGCAAGATTTATTATCCATTCCTAGTTGTCTTAACAACAGTGAGTCAACTAGAATGTGTGGACCAAAGATGACTTAGCAAAGGCTGAGACAATGATTTAATGATGGCAGATAGAGAGACAGATGGTGGAAACTTCTGCTCTTGTTGGTGCTTGGAAGAAGGAAAATAAATGACTTAATCATATCCTTAACTTGTGGTTTGGGTTCTGCGATCCTAGGACTCTGATAGATGTTTATCCTATAGCCTCCCCATGATCACAGCCTCTGACTGGTCAATAATTCGCTGTCTATAGGACGTCATCCCCCAGCCTTTTGAGGCCAGGGTATGATATGCTGGTGACCTTTCTTCCACCCTAGTTGGAGCCCTGGCAGGCCTACCTAATGAAAGACAGCGCAGGTTCTTTGTCAATTCTCGAGCCAGTGGGTAGGAGCTCTCACACCTCAAAGAGCTTCCAAACACAGCATATGACAAAGATAGAGTGGAATTTTTTTTTTCCCAGCCCATGATTGACCAGAGAAGGCTGAGAAATTTAGAAGAATAGACGGAAAATATGTGATGCTGAAAGAAGTTTGATTTCCCCTTAAAATTGAAAGGGTTAAATGAGAATCCCGTGAGCAAGTGGTGAGCACCTTGCTTCCACACATTTTCATGTCATGATTAGCTGAATTCATCTCATCTTGATGCAGTGTGCGGTTCTCCCTTATGCAGGTGTTAAACTAGATGGTGGAAATTCCTGATGTGAAAGTCAAGGTGGATTCCTGGCAGATACAGCTTGTCACTTGCTGTGCTTGGTCCTCCAATGTAAGGTCCATTCATCACCTTCTCATTGCACACTGCATAAGCAGCAATCACCTCCACCCTTCACCCATGGAAGTTGGCATTGGCTCAACACCATGTATCCATAAATGATGGATCTGAGAACTCTTAGCTTGCTTTCTTAGCACCCACTTATTTTGCAGTTCCTTGAACACTCCGAGCATGTTTGGCTTGCCTTGCCTGTTGGCACATTGCCAATTCAATGAGGGAGAACCTGCAAGCTCACAGCCCCTCAGACTTGACTTGCTTTTCAATGTAGACAGAAAAACCAGGTAGCCTGTTCTGGTTGCCAGCACTGAACAGTGAAGGGGCTGGGATTGTTGCTTCACCATATTACATCAATGTCACACCTCCAGGACATGGCAACAGCTTATTCAGCAGACATGTGACATGTGCGTCAACCAAGTGGCCACGTTTAAATAACAAAGGAGAATAATTTTTAGCGAAATGAGGGTGGACAATAATCATTTGGGGGTCCTGCAGCATTCAGCCAAGGATATCATATGACCCCAATCCAGGATGTTGATCATGATGGGACCTGAGTCCAGCCATGGTCAGTCCTGGGGTTCGGCCAGATACAGTCAAGAGGCAATACCGGGGAGCAATAGAATGGAAAGTGGAATGGAATGTGTTGTGTTGGGACTCTGAAGGGGTAATCACAATGAAGTTGGGCAACTTTGTTCAGCATTGCCATGTGAGATTATTATAACATGTTCAAACAGGTCATTGGAACAGTCGGGCAGATCCTCCATCTGGGTAGTCAGTGGGAAGTTTGATGCCATTAAAAAGGTGGCAAGTTTACTGATGCTCGTTTTGAAACTGTTATCATTCATGTTAAACTCCGTTCTGGCAACTTAGAATAAAGCTCAGGGAGAATGTTGCACCAGTTCCCAAGCCGTGGTTGTAACATTATCTGTTTCCACAGCTTGAGGTATGGAAAATGAGAATGAGACTTTGGTAAACACTCCACAGCAATGTGAATTAAAGAATTTCTTCTTCTCATGAAAGGCAATAGCAACAACATTTATTATACAGTTGCCCTGCAGTTATAGGGCAAGATGACCACAGCTGAACTCAGAGTGTAACTGTGCTTATTGTGTATAAAACTGAATGGAGCTGAATTCCACGGAATCTCTGCAGGGTCTGAACTGTCTTTTTAAATGTCTGTGATCGTATCATATGGCGATCCATGTGGTGCAGTCTGAAGTGTACCTGCCTCGGAATCAGAAACTCTGGGTCCAAGTCCAATTACAGGATTTGCTGGTCATAACTCATTTATAAACGGTGAGGCAGTCTGACTAGCAACTTGTAAATCTTTCCCCCACACACTGATGGCAGGTGCTAACAGTGACAGAGATTCCTGGTTATCATTACCCATAGCTTCGAACTGCAACTGGTATCAGTTAATAGGTGTTGCCATGGTAACTTGGACTCTCAGAATGGAATCTCAGAAGAAGGGGTGACATATTTCAGACAAAGATGTGGAGGAACATCATGTCAGAGGAATACTTAACCACAAAGGAGCTGCCAAGGCTGTGTATATATATATATATTCAAGGTGGAGATAGATTTTTAATCCGAAAGAGAAAGTGAATTAGAAGGTTTTCAGATCAGCCAGGATCTTGTTGAATGGCAGATCAGACTCGACGGTCTAAAAGATCTCCTTCTACCCCTGCATCTGGTCTTACAGTCAGTCAGCTGGATAGCTCGTGTCGATCTGATTGATGCCAATGCATCAGTGCAAAAGATAAGGCTGAAGCATTCACAGCAATCATCAGCCAGATTGGATGATCCATCTCAGCCTCCTCTAGTGGTCCCTAACATCACAGATACCAGTCTTTGGCCAATTCAATTCACTCCACGTGATATCAAGAAATTGTTGGAGGGACTGGATGCAGAACAGGCTATGGGACCTGATAATCTTCCGGCAATAGTACTGAAGACCTGTAGTCCAAAACTTGCTGCTCCCCTATCCAAGCTTTTCCAGTCCAACTACAGTGTAGGCATCTACCCAACAATGTTGAAAATTGCCCAAGTATATCTGGTACACAAAAAGCATGCTAAATCTAACAGGCCAAATGACCACTCCATCAGTCTACTCTCAATTATCAGTAAAGTGATGGAAGGTGTCATCAACAGACCTATCAAGCAGCACCTGGTCAGCAATAACCTACTCCCTGACTCCTAGTTTGGATTACACCAGGGCCACTCAGCTCCAGAGCTCATTACAGCCTTGGTTCTAACATGGACAAAAGAGCTGAAATCCAGAGGGGAGGTGAGAGTGACAGTCCTTGACATCAAGGCTACATTCGACCAAGTGCTGCATCAAAGAGTTCTAGAAACTCTGAAATCAATAGGTAGCAGAAGGCAAACTTTCCAGTGGTTGGAGTCATACCTTGCACATAGGAAGATGGATGTGGTAGTGGGGGAATCAGTCATGATGGTCCAGGATATCTCTGCAGGAGTTTCTCAACCTAGGCTCAACCATCTTCAGCTGCTTCATCAATGCCGTTCCCTCCATTAAAAGATCAGAATTGGGGATGTTCACTGGTGATTGCACAATTTTCAGCCTCATTTGCAACTCCTCAGATACTGAAGCTGTCTATGTTCAAACGCAATAAGATCTAGCTTGGGCTGACAAGTAGCAAAAAATGAGGTCTGCAGATGCTGGAGATCACAGCTGCAAATGTGTTGCTGGTCAAAGCACAGCAGGTTAGGCAGCATCTCAGGAATAGAGAATTCGACGTTTCGAGCATAAGCCCTTCATATGCTCGAAACGTCGAATTCTCTATTCCTGAGATGCTGCCTAACCTGCTGTGCTTTGACCAGCAACACATTTGCAGCTGACAAGTAGCAAGTAATATTTGTCCCACGCAAATGTCAGGTAATGACCATCTCCAATAAAAGACAATCAAATCACCTCCCCCCTCCCCTTGACATTCAATAGTATTACATCACTCAATCAATCGCTATCAACATTGTGGGCATTGCCATTGACCAGAAACTCAACTGGATATAAATACAGTAGCTACAAAAGCAGGTCAGAGGCTTCGAATATTTTGTCAGGTAACTCACTTCCTGACTCCCCAGACCCTGTCCACCATCTACAAGGCACAAATCAGGAGTGTGATGGAATACTCCCCACTTGTCTTAATAGGTGCACCTCCAACAACACTAAAGAAGCTTGATACCATCCAGGACAAGCCAGCCTGCTTGGTTGACATCACATTCTCTAGCACCAACTTCCTTCACCATTGATGGTCAGTTGCAGTGGTGTGTACTATCTACAAAATGCACTGCAGAAATTCCCTAAAGATCCACCGACACCACCTTCCAAACCCATGCTTGCTTCCAGCTAGAAGGACAAGGGTAGCAGGTACATGGGAACATCTACTACCTGTAAATTCCCCTCCATCCTGACTTGGAATTATATCATTGTTCTTTCAATGTTGCTGGATCTAAATTCTGGAATTCCTCCTCTAAGGGCATTGTGGGTCCATGTAGGGCACATGGGCTTCAGTGATTCAGCTCACCACCACCTTCTCAAGGGTAACTGGGAACTAGCAATAAATGCTGACCAGGCAGCGATGGCCATGTCCCTTGAGTGAATAAATAAAAACTGTTTGGTTCACAACCAGTCATAAGAGAGAGAAATCTTTTGTCTTTATCCAATCTAACCCATATGTTGACCCAGACACAAAGTAATGTGGGCAACTCATAGCAGCCCTCTGAAATGATGAATCAAACCACAGAGGAAATGTTCAATAAGACTAAAGCTGGTCCCACACCATCCTGATTTGGCACAATATCACTTTTCTATCATTGCAGCTTGGTGTATTTCACTGCATTAACAATCATGAAGGTACCTAAACATTACCTTCTCGTGTGCGATTGTGAAGGGCAATATTGTGTTGTCAACATAATATCATGAACAAATAATAAATAAAATTAGCTTAAAAGCTTTTTTTTTGTTGGGTAGATTCCTTTTCTTATTGGTTGTGCCTTTTCTTAAAAAAAAAGCCGAATATTACTTATTTTGTTATTGGTCATAACACGGAACAATCCCGTTTAATCTTTGTAGATTTGTTCGAAAAAGCTCCATCTCTAATTGATGCTTGCAGCACACAACCTATACACAGTTATCCAATTCAGTTTTTATTTAAATATTTATTGTAGCTCAATGTGAAACAGCCCAGTTTAATAGAACATTAAGTTTTACTGTGGTTTAACACATTGCAGGGTTATATCCCCTTTGTAAAACATTATACCTTATTGGTTATAACTTCAAAGCCATAAGGAGTGACTCCCAAGTACCACCACTTTCTCATTAATGCATGAAAGTTGCTCAGTCAGTCACCATTTTGTACATTTACTACATCAGTATGCACACCTATAGTTCTACATTAAAATTTAATATAAAAAGAAACCTAAACACAGGCACTATTACAAAATGCAATGACAAAAGGTAGATATTAGGAATGTCAGCCACTGGCTTTATGATAAAGGCTTCAGTCTTCCAATTGCTGTAACTACATCATATCCAAGACTGAGCAAGCAATCTGACTGGACAGAAACAATGAAGATTTGAGTGATGTCATGAACAGATCAGAGCTGGATATTGCAGAAAACATATGGAAACTGGTTGTCTATCTGTGAATAATAACAGCTGGAAACAACATCATAGAGGTGAGGAAAGGAAAGGGATGTGAGGCTAGATCCTTGGGGGACCCCAGAGGTAATAGTGCTGAGTTAAGAGGCAAGGCCACTGTTGGAGATGCTCTGATTACAACTGGACAGGAAAGGATGGGACAAGCGTTGTGACAAGAATTATCCCACTTAGATAAATGATTGAGAAGAAGTGTTTGCAGTCTATAACTCTGCCAGAAGAAGGTGGAAGAGGTGAACAGAGATTGTGTCAAGCTCTCAGTCAGAGAGAATGGCACTGGTGAGGTTTATTCCAGTGTACACTTACAGAACTGAAACCAAGAACTCTTGGCAAGAACTCTGGTCAAACACCTGAAAGGAAACAATTGAAGGTTTTGAAGAGGACAGAGTGCCTGGGCTAATATTCTTCAAGGTCAGTATGACTGAGTTTTGTTTGAAAAGTTAGACTTTGAAAGAGAAGAAGAATGTACCGAAGAAGAGGAAAATAATGTTAGCTTGTGTAAAGGCCAGCAAGGGATTTTGGGTGGCCACCAGACAAGGAGTAAGAGGTGGACCTTAAGATCAAGAGAAAGAACAAAAGGATTCAGATCCAGAAAATATGCTTAATTAGGAAAGGAAAATGGATATATGGGCCGTTGAAGGGATAAATTGGAATTAAAGTCTTCATATTTGATGCTGAAGGTAATGATGCAGGGAGCAGGTGAAAGAGTTTACAGGAATAAATGGGAGTGCAGACAAAAAAAAACTGAAAGATGCCTTTATTGTTCAGAATGATCTTGGGCAGTAGACAATGTTAGCATAGAATCATGAGGTCAACAACACTTGACAGCGTGTCTACCTGACCCAGATTTTACTGCTTGGACTGGAAGAATCAATAATAGGACCAAACCATGAGGAATGAACAGAATGACAAAAGCCAGGATTTTGTAAAGGGTGAGGGGATCAAATGGACAAATGAGAAAATCAATGAGCAAATCAAAGGCTACAGTAGACCACATGGTGAATGGAATCTCAACTGTAGTCGTTTAAGAGATTGTTAGTCCTGTTCCATACAAAGGTAAGTACAACTGAAATGGTTTTGAAGGAGGTAGAAGGATAAAGGTGGAGTAGTAAGAAATGATCAGAGATAAACTTATCAATGTTCAGCACCTTAGGAGCAAAGAAACCGTGCAAAATGGAAAGCTCAAAGATGGTAACTATGAATTTGAGTAAGAGAGGTTTTCTGGAGGAAGAGTTTTGAGGAGGAGAGGAGGGCATTCAGGTTGAGAGGAGAAAGGTCAAGGGAAGGGGAGAAATTGGAATTCAAATGAAGATGGATGAGGAGTCATTTAGTGCAGGAAGGGAGGGAATCTAAGGGAGCAGCTCAGAATGGGGCTTGAGGATATAGACAATAAGAATTTTATGTGAAATTTGAGAGGGTTGGAAAATTAAGATGAATGAGGAAGAAGGAAGTGCCAGAGGAGTGGAGGAAAGACAAAGACTCAACTTTGATGATAAGGCCTACACTGTAGTAGTTTGAGAGGAATAAGTATTTGTCAGTGTAGTCAAGGCTCCTTTGTAAGAGTCAGTAACAATTAACCAATTTTCAGGTAAAGCTATGTGTGTGCAATCATATACAATAGGGTTGCAGATGAAAAGGTCATTGTCTACAAGTGAATGGAAGGAAACTAATTTTGGAGGGAAGTTAACAATAATCCATAATAGAAATATCCTCTGTTCTTGGAGACCTGGTCACTGTATTTATTCATGAAAGGTAGCTTTGTTTTAGATTTCAAAGACATCAAATATTACAGAGAGATGATGAGAACATGGCATTCAGACTGAGGATCAACCATGGCCATATTGAATGGCAGAGCAGACTCATAGGGCTGAATGGCTGCTCCTACTCCCAGTTTCTATGGCTTCTATAAAATGTTGAATTTTTATAATCAGTGAAACCAAAGTGATTAACAAGGAAGGAGACATTACTGGATAGCTATAGACATACAAAATATTTTGTCAGAATATATATTTTATGGATGACGTAAGGGCTGGAGTGAATTATTTTCCTCGATAAGCCTGTTTTGTTTTGTCCTACCCCGTATTCAGCCCACCGCAACCCTTTTGCTATGGTTCTGTTGCTGTTACACTATTCCTAGAGAGTAATGCTTTTTATTTGTTTATTGGCTTTTTTATATAGTGGAAAAAACAGAGCTGGGTTTTTGCTCCTAGTGGTGAGTATTGATTCTCTTTGTAATTTAGTTCATTTACGTATTTTATATAACAAGCAAAAAAATGAGTTGGATTCTTCCCCAGTGGAATGTTGGTTTCTGGAAAAGGGTGCAAATGGAACATTGGTATTTGTGCCAAACTATAAATTTGCAATGAAAGCTTTGTTAATCTCTAAAAGTCTTTTGCTGCCTATTTCAACATATGGACATTGACCTGTGGAACAAAAGGGTGAGGGAAGAAGAGCAACAGAGCATTGGACGCACAGAGAAAGTAAGGAGAGAGAAGAAGGAGTAAAACAGGGGTGGGGATGAGGAAGGGGCAGGAGAGAGAACAGAAGAGGAAGGTGAGGATTATAATAATGTAAGCTAATAAACAGGGGGATAGGAACGGTCTCCTAAAGACAAGGAACCTGAGTATGGGATATCCATAGAACACTATCTCAGCAGCTCCTGTGAGTTTCATCTAGTGTTAACCTGGCCGTATTAGCAGGTGCAGTGGGAGAGATTTAACCCGGCCATATTAGCAGGTACAGTGGGGGAGATTTAACCAGCCATATTAGCAAGTACAGTTGGGGAGATTTAACCCGGCCATATTAGCAGGTACAGTGGGGGAGATTTAACTCGGCCATGTTAGCAGGTACAGTGGGGGAGATTTAACCCAGCCATATTAGCAGGTACAGTGGGGGAGATTTAACCCGGCCATATTAGCAGGTACAGTGGGGGAGATTTAACCCAGCCATATTAGCAGGTACAGTGGGGGAGATTTAACCCGGCCATATTAGCAGGTACAGTGGGGGAGATTTAACCCGGCCATATTAGCAGGTACAGTGGGGGAGATTTAACCCGGCCATGTTAGCAGGTACAGTGGGGGAGATTTAACCCGGCCATATTAGCAGGTACAGTGGGGGAGATACCTCACTTGCATGTGGTTGGTTTGCAACTGGGTCACCCACATGTGACCTCAGGTACCTGTCTAGCCTATGCTGCTACAAATTTCAGCACCCAGTCTCTCTTGATATATCCATTAGCTGCTTAAACCCATTGGCTGCCTCCTATGCTTCAGAAGGTTAAAATTGAACTACTCAATTGTGATTCAGCCATGACAGCCTGCATTTATCTGCATTTCCATTGTGACCCACTTGCTCTCTTTTGGAGTCTGGAATGCCACATCTAACTCTGTCCATCAACATCAACATCTTCTATCCCATATGGATCTGCCAGACATTTTTTCTAAGCAACTTGTTCAGAGATGATGTCACACACTTCTGGAGAAGGTGGGACTTGAACTTGGATCTCCTAGCTCAGAGATAGGGATATGACCACCGCACCAGAAGAAGCTCCTAGATATTTTCTCATCAACCTGTTCGCTGATTTTACTACACACCTCTGCAGCAGGTGGGACTTGAACCCAGGCTTTCTGGTTCAGAGGTAGGGTTTGATGGGAATTTCCATCAAGGCTAGGGCACACCTGATTATTGTTATAGGACTTTTAAAAGTTCTTTCCTGGGATGTGAGCAATGCTAGCTAAACCTGTGTTTATTTATTGCTAAAGTATTATTGCCCTTGAGAATGTGTGATGCACTCCAATGTAGGTACACCAATAGTTTTGCTACAGAGAGAGTTCCAGGATTTTGACCCAGGGCTAGTAACGCTAGTCAGACTGATATGGTTGTGCTTATGGGTCAATTGGTCTTATCCTGTTGGGTGGTAAAATTCATAGCTTTGAAGGATACTGCCAATAGAACCTTGGTACGTTACTACAGGGAAAGGTAGTAGAAAGGAGGCTCTATCCTTTCCAAATGTTTTTCTAAGCTGTTCAGCCACTGAAGTTGACTCAAGTACCAAACTAAATTCCAAATTTAGTATGAAATTCTTGCAGGGGATCACTAACCTAAAAGGAACAGTCTCATCAAATAGAATCAGTTAGTGCAGTTACTACCCCCAAGGTCACTTCCTTTTATTATTTATATCAGTATTGGCTTATTCGTTTTGCAGGTAACATGTCTGATTATTCATGAGCCTACAATATTGGAAGTCTAAAATATCCACAATATCGATAGCAACTGTTGTCCAACACAAGGATTCCTGGTCTCATCAATAACCCTTAGTACTTCATAATAAACACATAAAAGAATAAATAAGGAACTGCTGTTGAACTGATGTGGAAATACTTGCCACTGATAAAGGACCGTCAGCATCAGAACCACGTAACCTCTTGCAATCTGATTTTGTACAGTCCAGGTTTGTAGCAGAGATCAATTAGTTATTGCTCAATACTTGCCTATTTAGCAATCTCTCAGGGTTCACATGTAATTATGCTATGTTTGCTTTATGCGGGCACCATTTGGTTGATGAGAATAAACTTTTCAGGAAATGATTTCCCAGATGATTTCACTGACCCTATTTCCTCATCTCCATTCCATTGTCTGAGATGACACAGCACTGGGATGCCTGGCTATAATATGCCTGATATGGATTCATCGATCACTGTCACTTATTTCAGGAGAACATTGAACTCAGAGTTCCGTGGACTGTAAGCAATCAGATTGTCACAGAGAAAAGTATTTTCTTCTAGATATATAATACATTAAATTCATCGTCGTGCATCACGATGACACCCACAAAGAACCCAGATTTGAACAGGTACTAGGATAACAAACCAAAGTGAGTTCATTGAGGATAAAAGTTAGTCATTCTTCTAATCTGAATTTGACTGATTAACACATAATCTAAGCAAGTGCCCCTGTGCAGTATAGGGGTGTCCAGTGCTGTCATCTTTCAAATGTCTGATCACCACACTACCAGAAATGTGTAATTTGAAAAGGGTACAGGAAAGGTTTACCAGGATGTTGGCCTGGTATGGGGGATTTTAGCTATGAAGAAAGGTTGGACAGACTGGGTTGATTTTCACCAGAATGCAGGAGATTGAGGGGCGACCTGATAGAATTTTATATGATTGTGAATGGCATGGATAGAGTGGAAAAGAGTGAGGCTAATTCCCAGAGTGGAACGGACAATTATTAGGGGACACAGGTTCAAGGTGTTGGGGGGGGGGGGTGGAGTTTAAAAGAGATGTTCGAGGCACGTTTTCCATACAAAGGTTGGGAGTGCCTGGAATGCACTGCCAGAGGAGGTGGTGGAAACAGACAGACTAGCAACATTCAAGAAGCATCTGGATGAAATCATGAATAAAGAGGAAGTAGAGGGATATGGATTCTGTAATTGAGGACAGTTTAAGTATGGAAGGGCAATATGTGTTGATGCAGGCTTGGAGGGCCGAAGGGTCTGTTCCTTTACTATTTTGTTTTTAGCTATTCTTTGTTCTAACCTCTTACTCAGACTACCATGGCACTATTGAATAAGGAGCAGAATAATTCTTCTCAATGTCCTGGCCATGTCTTATTATTCTAAAGACACCTAAACGCAGCAATGAATAGTGCAGATTCTGGGGAGCAGATTAGTCAATCCTATATGGTGACTGCCACAAATTCTAATAGCTCAACTGAGTATATTGCAACAGTGATTCCAGTGTTATTATTGGTCTGCTCTCCCGACATGGCCAATACTCAGGTCACCTGAGGACACGGTCAAACAGGAGCTAAAAGTTTGATGTCATCTTTTGGTCCCCAGGTATAACTCTCATAGGAGACAGACAAAATGCTTGTCAAACTGAAGCTTTAGATAAGAGCGAAAACTCCTTGGGACAGTTATTCTGTAGCTGTCAGTGTCATCCAGCAATTGATATGTTAGGGGCAAGCATCTAATTAATCAATAAGTATCAATTTGGCCTCTTTCACAAAATAAGTAATGCCTTGTGACAGAGCCTCAGTTAGGGGATACTTATTTGTGGAAATCTGCTCTAGTGTTTGATGTGTAAACTGGCATATTCAAGTATACCAGCTTCCATCCGGGTAATGGAGAGCCCTATTGATAATATTTAGGCCAGGGAAGGAACTTAGATCCCAAAAACATGAGTTGCTTGACTTTGATAGGGACTGGCACCTATGCCTGTCTGATACTACTCAGACAAATTCACTGCTATGAGACACTGATGGGTATAATCGTAAGGTAAGTTGTCTCCCAAGGAATTTCACTCTGTGCTCAACTTTTAATGCAAGTACTGAGGGATTGTTGCATCATTAGACATGACATTCTTTGGTTTCCATTTTTCCAGGGAGACGGTAGCAAAATGGTAATGTCAAATGGTAATTCAGAGGGCTAGGCTGATACCCTGGAAATATTGGCTCAAACCTCACTGTAACATGGACAAAATCTGAACTCAGGTAAGACATTTGGTATTGAAAACTCATCGTTATGGTAATGATTAGACTATCATCAATTGTCATCAAAGACTCATCTGGTCTAGTAATGTTATTCAGGGAAGGATATCTGCCAGCCATACTTGGTCTGGCCTACATGTGACTCCAGACCCATAGCGATATGGCTGGGTTTTTCACTGCCCTCTCAAACAGCCTAGCAAGCCTCTCAGTTGAAGGGCAGTCACTAATGAGCAAGAAATGCCCATGTCCTATAATAAGGAATCAATAACAAAACCAACACCCTCACTACCTGTTTCAATGACTCATGTGGCAATTAAAAACCTCATTACATTATTCCAAAATGATTAGAAAACACTTACATACATCTAGTCAAAATTTTCCTTTCAACCAATGCTACCAACTCTTCAATTTATTGTTTGTGATGTGTTACGGTTTGTCAACGTAACTATCACAGCATTGCAAATGAATTAATTGAAGTGCCCAAAGAGATTTCAACATGATAAGGTATTTTATAATGCATATTTCCCAAATCACATGCCTTCATCATTTAATTTACCAACAGTCTTCTGAAGAGCTATGAATTGAACCAGAATAACACCAGGGAAGCAAGGTGGCTCAGTGGTTAGCAGTGCTGCCTCACATCACAACCATCCTATTTACTATCAATCACTTAGGATTTTCAGTGGGGTGCATGTGCAAATCCTAGACATTATGCACATAAGGGACAGTGGCTCAGTGGTTAGCTCTGCTGCCTCATATCATCAGGGACCTAAGTTCGATCCTACCTTAGGCAACTGCCTCTGTGGAGTTTGCACATTCTCCCTGTGCTTCAGTTTCCTCCAACAGTCCAAAGATGTGCAGGTTGGGTGGATTGGCCATGGTAAATTGCCCACAGTGTCCAAAGATATATAGGTTAGGTGTGTTAGCCATGGCAAAAGCAGGGCTACAGAGATAGTCTGGATGGGAAGCCCTTCGGAGGATTGGTGTAGACCTGTTGGCCCAGTGGCCTGATTCCCCGCTGTATGTATTCCATGGTAATCCTATAATACTCAACCCATGACTAGACCAGGAAAAGTACATTACAATATGTGAACACATTATCACAGACACCAACGCACTACGTATCATATCTCTCCCACCAAAATATTCCAGTATCTGTCCTAAATTACATTATAGCCTAGACACAGGGTTAACTTTAAATATTGCAGCCTCAATTACTGATAATCGTGTGGTGTTCGCCACATCAAGACTGTCTTCATGAATAATGAGATATCAAAAGAATGTAAAAATCTGATGTCAGTGCCCTGTGATTATTAGAAAGATGGGATGGGAGCATAAACAGGGAGTCTTGAAAGACCATGTGCATCGATGATGTTCTAAATATAGAGATGCTGTGGATACACTGAGGGCTCAAGAGACGGTATTTGGAAGATTAATGGCAGTTAGACTCCATGCACACAATAAAATGTCTCTCTCTGTTCCACAGACTCACACAACATCAAATTTACTTTCCAGAATCCCCAGTTTTTCAAGGGGCCACAGAAAGGTTTTGGATTCATTTATTATCGTTTGCATGGAAATCCAAAAGTTTGTTCCAATATGTCCAAATAAATCAACTGAGAAATCAGAACAGCAGTTTTGTGATAATAAATTGCCCAACAGTAACAAACCAATCCAGTCCCATGTTAGGGATCTGGAGAGCAGACACTGACAGCCGTCCTTATGATGTCATCCAAACATCCCTGATGACATCAAAGTGACTATGATCGATTACAATAGACAGCCTTATCTTTGCCTCACGTCTTAATTGAGAGAGATGGCTTCTGATGCTATGCAACATTAAAATCATTTTGAATTAGAGTATTATGCCCTAGATCGAATTCAAGAATCAATTAATTACTACCAGAAACTTCCATCTAGGTCTTCAGGGCTACACAAGTCAGATACTGAAACGCTTTATGAATATTAGCCACAGCAATAGTTAGACCGTAAGACCTCGGGGCAGAAATTAGGCCATTTGGCCCATCAAGTCTGCTCTGCCATTCAATCTTGGCTGGTAAATATTTTGATCCCATTCTTCCGCTTTCTCCCTGTAACCTTTGATCCCCTTGACAATCAAGAATCTATCTATCTTTCTTTTAAAAATACTCAATGATTTGCCTTCCACAGCTTTCTGTGGCAATCAATTCCACAGTTCTCCTTCGTGATCTCTTCTACAAGACACAGCCTGCATTTCATGTGTTTTTTTAATGAAAATTAAATCAAGCCTTATAGTTTAGCACTGATACATCAGATATCAAAAATCCCAAAGAGCATCATTAAGAGTGGTCAGCATTAATCCAGAGCAGTTGGCCATCTCATTAGAGTTGGGCTTCCTCTAGATAGAAATCCCAGGTGACCTCTGGAACTTTGTGAGGGTGAAATCTTCAAATAGCCCCTTGATTCCTAATCTGGACTCCAATGCTGTTCCTTTCCTATGTTCTTTACCTGAAGAAGCGTTTACAAACTGGGTAAATCATCAACATTAGCTGCTCGATTGTTAGTCTATTGAAAGCAGTATGGAATCCACTGCCTGGTGGCATGGCTCATTAAACCTTTCCATCAAACCACACCTGCTTTTCATGCCCTCACACAAATGAATCTGTATTGTGGCTGACTGGGTCAGGGAGCAGCTCAGTGTAATATTCTCTCTTGACATTAAGAAAGCCTTTAAATGTTTATTGAAGAGCGTCAGTCAATCAATCATTGACAATAACCTGGTAGAATTCTATTGACCGTGACTGGACAATAGACTTCAGTCAACGTCAAAATGATTGTGTATCAGTCTCATTTAATTGCTCACCTTTGAAGATAAACACACCTCACTAATCCTGATAAATCTCCACAAGGAACGACTTAAACCATCACTGTGCTACATTGTCATTTATATTTATTTGCAGAAGCAATCAGTTGCTTCAAAAAGACTTCACATAATTGTATTGCGAGCTGCTGATTGATCCTACACTTTTCCTTGCCTTTACAGCCACCTTTGGAAAGATATGAAGGAAGCAGTTTGTGTTTATCAGAATAACATTTGGACTCCAAGGGTTAAACAATGAGGAGAAATTACGAATGCTGTGTTCATTGGAGTTTCGAACATTAAGGAGTGATTTGATCAAAGTTTTCAAGATATTAAAAGGAGCAGACGCTGTTGTATTATTGCATATATTCCAGACCAAACAAGCAATGTATCTTTAAGACAGATAGATGCCATTACAGCTTGTGACTTTACAATATAAAGCTACCCGCCTCACCATCATTCAGTCTCTCAGTGCAAAGGAGTAAGTATAGAATGTTCAGTCAGTTATGTGCATGCAATGTACAATAACATCAATAAGAACCAAAGCCAGTTTATGTATAAATCTGTGATATGGTAATGTAAGCAATTAGTGATGTCAATTCAATTCAAGGTATCAGTCTTAACAAGGACACAATCTTTGTGGTATATGTCACAAATATAAACATATAAGGTAGTACTTAGACTATAAGATGCTGGCAGTAGTTCTTAACCCTAATCCGACACAGAAGAGAGAGTTGTGGGTTTGTTAGACTGTGGGAAGTATTCGAATTAAGACTAAGAATAGTCTTAAAATTGGAACCACATCTTTCTGGACTGAAAGTAGGAAACACCTTTACACAAAAAAAAGTCAAAATTAGGAATTCTCGTCTGCAAATGACCATTGATGATAACTAAATTGTTTACTTTAAATCAGGGAGTGATCGGTGTTTTGTTAAAAATATTTATGAAGGTGGTGCAAAGATGTTAGGTTGTAGTTTTGCCATGATCTCATTGAACAGCAGAACAGGCTGAAGGGACAAAGCAGCACTCATCTCTTCCAGTATTCCTCAGTAGTATACTTAAGTGCAAAAGGAATGGCTTGAATTTGTTTAGTACTTTAACCAAGCAGATACAAGAACCACAGTCTACACTTTCTGCTATAATGTAGCCACAATCCAAGGCTTTTGTGGTTATAGTTACAATAAACATGTATGGTCAAACAAGCCACAATGATTTCCTTTCTTTTAATCAATGTTGATTATCATTTTCTTGCCATATGATTGTAATCCTTCCCTAAAAGCTTAATTACTCCCTTTGACAAGCCGTTTATGGTGTAGTGTTCAACTGTTCCATGTTTTATGTATGTCTATTGGCCACTCATATGTACAATTAATTAAACGTGAGTATGGTGACTGACAAAGAGAAACTATAATGAAACAAAAAGCTGAATGCATGAGAGAAGATATTTAAAGCATAGTTTAAAACGAACATTGAGTCACATAACCTGGAGTGTATCATCTCTGCATATCTCCAAGACATTAAATACAACATGACTTATTGCACCTGTCCGAATATCCTAAAAATCTGAAACCTTTTCTATCATAGTATCTTTCCAAAAATAGAACCACACAAAATTTGCAGCATGGAAAGAAGCCATTCAGCCCATTTTGTTTACATCAGCTTTAATGAATTATCTGCTCATTTTAATACTACCTACCAGCCCCTGATCTATACCCTTGTAGGTTACATGTGTTGACATGTTTAATCTCTCTGGTGAAATTCTGAGATTATTCTCCTCGATGTCTTGCACTTCAGTCTAAAAACCATCAAATCAGAATCCTCTTTCAAGACCTCTGACCTCCTTACATAGAGATTTCAGAAATTTACCCTATTTGTTGGAAATAGTGTCAGAGTCAAAAATCTTCTCCTTGGATGTTATTGTACATCAACTAGGAACATAGGGACTAGCAATCAATTCAACATGCCACTCATTTAGACCAATGATGTAGCATTTGGGCCAAGGTTCTTCACCATGGAAGTAACTGGGAATGGCTCCTAAAACTGTTATTCTTCAACACAACCAGAAATCACGCCAAGCTACTAACCTACAGCAACACGAGAGCATCATTACCACATGGACTCTTGCAGTTCAAAGGGTAAGCCCAGCTCCCCAAAAAATGCAGCCATGTCCATGTGCTCATATCCTAAGAGTAATGTGTTTTATAATGATGTCATGTCTCATTATGAAATGCTGGCCCATTCAAAGGAAACAACCACAGTTCGCTGTAGATGTTTGCAAGAAATGAGCCACGGCTTTGGTGATGACAATAGAGTCAGTGCCCCAGATTGAAATTGGTCTTTTCCAACCAAAATAAAATTTTCTACGTCTGAGTTAGAGGTAATTGCAGCCTGTGGAGAATTCCATTTATGTCTCTGCTCCCCTCTGTTTCTCATTCAGTGTCTGTGCAGGATCTGTCAATGAAAAAAACAAATCTTTGCAAGAGAGTGCACCTGACCTTTCCAGTGCAGCTGAAATTTCTGCAACTGTTGTTATTAAAAGATACACTGAATTTTGCAAGAGATTAAAAGAACATGCAGATTTGATGATTCTGAAACACAGCATACAAACAAAAGAGAACAGCAAGGGATTACAGTGGCTCAGTATTTTGTGCTTATGAAGTGCCAGTTATCAAATCAAAAATGTTTCAGCATTTTATACTTAAAATCCTCCACTGAACACTCATGTCAGATGCAGTATAAGACAGATGCTGTGTAAAACTTCCAATACACAATGGCACTAAGCAATCCCAAGTGAAGAATGTCAACTACAGAAAGATCATATGCTGGAAAACTCCACAGAGAAGGGAATAAGTGATCCCGTGAATTTCCAATTTGCACAGACCAAAGTCTGTAGTTTGGGAGAATATGGCCAGACTGCAGCTGGTAGTCCACATTGAGTGGGTCACTTAGGCACAAAATACATGACCAAGTCCTGAAAACGGTACAGGAAAAGATCAGCATGTCGTTCCTGATGTCGGAACACTGGAATATCAGGGAAACATAGGAATAATCGATTTTCAACCTTGACACGAGATGATGAAACATGACATTAGTGAGGAATGTACAGGTAGAGGCAGTGACATCACTGAATTAGTAATCTGGGATCCCAGCTAATGTTGCAGGGACATGAGTTCAAATCCTACCATGACAGATGGTGAAATTTGAGTTGAATCAAAAAAAAATCTGGCATTATAAAAAGGTAATCGAACAGCACCATTGAGCACTGCTAATTTTTTTTAATCTCTGTCACTAATGTTTTTAAAGTAAAGAAATCTTACTCGTATGTGACTCCAGACCCACAACAATGTGGTTAATTGTTAACTGTCTTCTGGGCAATAAATGCTGGCCCAATCAGCAAAGTACACATCCTAACAACAAATTAAACACAGACAAGGAGCATTAAACCATGGCTTCAGGTCAAGAGAATATGAATGCAAACTGCGAAAAGGAAGATTCAGGATTAATGGTAGGAAGGACTTCTCAACAGAGCAGTCAACATTTGAACTGGGGATTTAAATTGAGCAGTGGAGTTAGAAAATAATACAGCAGTCTGTCAAGTGGGCAGACAGACGGAAATACCGTACATTTCCATGGAATGATGATTTCACTTGGTTTCACTTTCTTGAATTTAGATACGTGATATCTAACAACACAGAAAGGCCTTTCAGCCCATCAGCTCAGCCCTGGTATTTCTCTCCACCGAACATATCTGTACTCTCCTGCTCAGTCCAACCACAATTTCATATGCCTCATGTCAAGCAGTGGTCTGCTTCTTTAAAAAGGAACGTACCTACTTGCCTTGACAACTGGTTCTGGTAATGTTGCCTCTCCCAAGCAAAAACACAGTGCCAAAACAGATTAGTGAATGCAAACGTTGTGATTCCACATTTGTCAGCGGAGAGATAAAACAGAGCTCTTTTAAAACAAAATATCTGGCAAAGGTTTTAAACCAGCTGTGCTGCAGATTATGGCATGATTTCCAAGAAGTGTGGAAGGTAGCAAATCCTTGGTGGAGGCAATAGCCTAGTGGTACTACCACTGGACCGTTAATCCAGAAACCCAGGCACTGTTCTGGGCACTCTGGTTCAAATCCTCCAACAGCAGATTGTGGAGTTTGATTTCAATAAAAATTTGGAATTCACAGTCTAATGATGAATCTGTTGGTGATTGTCAGGAAAAATCCATCAGGTTCACTCATGTCCTTTCAAGGGAAAGGAATCTGCCATCCTTACACAGTCTGGCCTATATGTAATTCCAGAGATTGACTCTTAAGTGTCCTCTAGGTAATTAGAGATGGGCTATAAATGCTGGCGCAACCAGCAACACCCTCATTCCTTGAATGAATTAACAAAAACTAGCACAAGGTGACAGCCTTGGTGCAGTAAAGCACTTCCATTTAAGTTAGAATATTGTGGGACCAAGCAACACTGCACAGACTTGAGTGGATAAGTTATGTTGTCACCCCAAAGAAGTACAGAGAGGGTCCAACACTCTAGATGTATCGTTTGGATGAAATGTCAAATCAAGATCCTGTATGTCCTTTGAGCTGGGCATAAAGATCCAGCAGCACTGTTCAAGATGTGTTCCCCTGTGTTCTGGCAAGTAGCAGATGGTCTGGTCATGGATCTCATTGCTGGTTTTGAGAGCTTGCAGGACGCAATACGGCAATCACACAATGGCACAATTTCAAAAAGGAATTTATTGATTGTTATGACACTGGGACATCCTAAGGTCACAAAAGTCACTTTACAAATGCATGTCCTTTCCTTTTCTATATGGACCATTGACCTCACCATCTCTTGGATACCATACATGTACTTTGCAACAATTCAACAGTGAGGGATCTTATAAATGTATTATACTGGTAGTCAATTCCAAGCAGTGAAAGAGTCAGAATAACAATTGGAAACATGAAGAAAATCTAAAATAATTTCAAAAGCTATGAAATGTACAGTTTCCTTCCTCTCTTACTTTGTGGATGCTCAGACAACTTGCTGTAGGCCAATGTTTCTCCATGTCAACAGCATCATCTTGGTGTTTTCACCACTTCAGGTTGAGTACAGGTCTGTATTTAATAGAACCAGGTTAAAGAAGTACTGTACAACGCCTGCCACTTCTATGTACAGGAAGGCACCAATGACATAAAGATTTAATACACATGAAGAAAAACAATAACATTTTGGAATGTGGCCCTAAAACTGCAATAAAAGGTTGAAATTCAGAGTAGTTGAAAACAAAATCTAATCTGTATCTCTGCCTTGAAGCAGTGAACTCTTGGTTCTCATCATTTTGCAGTTTTTACAATTTGGATATTGGCAACATTCACAAGATGGGTACATATCGCCCAGCCCGAACTACCCTCACAGTTCATGTGATGCGATGCACACTCAATGCCGTTAGGTAGTACTTTCTTTGACCATGATTTGTAATAATAGTAAATATAATAGTAAATTATATACAAATTAAGATAATGTGTCACATGGACAGATATTTGAAAGGTGCTGTCTCCAAGCAACTGCTGTCCTTGTCCTTCAAACTTGTGAATATTGCACATTTGGGAAGTGCTGCCAAGGAAAGTTTGGCACATCGCTGTGCTGTGTCTTACACAGAGTTATCAAAGGGACTCTGTTAGACTCTTAAACAGAGGGGTGCATTACCCTCCTTAGTCCATACTTTCAGTATCAATGGTATGAAACAAACTTTGGGTACAGTTTCCACTTCATGAGGTAATCCTTTATTATCTCCCTAAACAATAACATGTACTAAGGATGTTCAGTGAGATCCTGTGGACTAGAGTTTGCTAGTGAGCGGTTCCCCTGCCAACCAGTTTTCCATACGCCTTTCCATACCCAAACGCAACATGCTTTGTGTCATTGTTGTGGTTCTGTTCGCCGAGCTGGGAGTTTTTGTTGCAAATGTTTCGTCCCCTTTCTAGGTGACATCCTCAGTGCTTGGGAGCCTCTTGTGAAGTGCTTCTGTCATGTTTCCTTCGGCATTTATAGTGGCTTGTGTCTGCGGCTTCTGGTTATCCGTTGCTGTCCACTGCAATGGCCGGTATATTGGGTCCAGGTCAATGTGTTTGTTGATGGAATCAGTGGATGAGTGCCATGCCTCTAGGAATTCCCTGGCTGTTCTCTGTTTGGCTTGCACTGTAATAGTAGTGTTGTCCGAGTCGAATTCATGTTGGTTGTTGTCTGTGTGTGTGGCTACTAAGGATAGCTGGTCATGTCGTTTCGTGGCTAGTTGGTGTTCGTGGATGCGGGTTGTTAGCTGTCTTCCTGTTTGTCCTATGCAGTGTTTTGTGCAGTCCTTGCATGGGATTTTGTACACCACATTGGTCTTGCTGCACAAGGACTGCACAAAACACTGCATAGGACAAACAGGAAGACAGCTAACAACCCGCATCCACGAACACCAACTAGCCACGAAACGACACGACCAGCTATCCTTAGTAGCCACAAACACAGACGACAAACAACATGAATTCGACTGGGACAACACTAATATTACAGCACAAGCCAAACAGAGGATAGCCAGGGCACTCATCCACTGATTCCATCAACAAACACATCGTGCTGGACCCAATATACCGGCCACTGCAGCGGACAGCAATGGACAACCGGAAGCGGCAGAGACAAGCCACTATAAATGCCGAAGGAAACATGACAGAAGCGCTTCACAGAAGGCTTCACAGAAGGCTCCCAAGCACTGAGGATGTCACCTAGACAGGGGACGAAACGTTTGCAACAAAAACTCCAAGCTCGGCGAACAGAACCACAACAACAAGCACCCGAGCTACAAATCTTCTCCCAAACTTTGAATGCTTTGTGTCAGCAGCCACAATATCATTGAAGACTTTATCGAGTCAAAGTATAATGCTGCGCAGAAAGAGTCCCTTCATCCAATCCTGTCCATGCCAGTCATTGAGCACCTATCTGATCTAATCCCATTTCCAGCATTGCCCCACAGCCTTGTATGCTGTGGTGTTTCAAGAGCTCATCTGAATACATCTTAACTTTTATATTGGTTCAATGTCTTAACAAATTTCAGGCAATGAATTCCAGATACACACTATCCTCTCGATGAAAAATATACTAAATTCCTCTGTAAATCTCCTGCCCTTACTTTAAATCTATGTCCTTTATTAAAGGGAAAATTGTCTTCTTATCTCCCCTATCCATGCCCCTCATAATTGTGTGCACCTCAACCAGACTCTCTCACAGGGCTAAAGTGAGGACTGCAGATGCTGGAAATCAGAGTCTAGATTAGAGTGGAGCTGGGAAAGCACAGTAGGTCAGGCAGCATCCAAGGAGCAGGAAAATCGACGTTCTAGGCAAAAGCCCTTCATCAGGAATTTGTTAAAGGGATTTTGCCTGAAACATCAATTTTCCTGCTCCTCAGATGCTGTCTGACCTGCTGCTGTGCTTTTTCAGCACCACTCTAATCTAGACTCTCTCACAGCCTTCTCTACTCTAATGATAATAACCTTAGCCTGTATGGTCTTTCTTTCTCCCTAGTGCAATCACCTCCTTCCTAAAGTGTGGCTGTCAGAGCTACAGACAGTACTCTAATTGCGGCCTAACTAACATGATATACAACTCCATCATAACTTCCTTGCTGTCCTATCCAATACCTTGACTAATGAGGGTAAACATCCCATCATCCCATTGCCTTCGAGGATCTGTGGACAGGCACACCAAGGTTTGTCTTGTCCTCTGTACTTCTGAGAATGCTACCATTCATTGTGTACTCCTTGTTCTTCTTAATCCTCCCAGAACACATCACCTCGTACTTATCAGATAAACTTCCATCTGCCATTGTTCTGCCTATAACCAGTCTGTCTATGTTGTCCTGTTGTCTAAGGCTTTCTGCATCATTGTTTATCACCAATCAATTTCACGTCACCTATGAACTTACTGATCAAACCTCCTGCATTCATGACTAGATCATTAATGTACACTACAAACAGCAAGGAACCCAGCACTGAACCCTGTCATACACCACGGGGTATAGGCTTCAAATGACCTTCAGCCAGCATCCGCTATCTTTGATCTCTAAGCCAATTTTTGATCCAATTTGTTACTTGCCCTGGATCCAATGTGTTTTTACCTTCTTGAATATTCTCCAATGTGACACCTTGTCAAAAACTTTACTGATGCCATTGCCGATTCCATCAACTGCACTACCCTCATCTACACAACTTGTCACCTCCTCAAATCATTTAGTCAAGTTTGTTAAACATGATCTCCCCCAACAAAGCCATGCTCGCTATGCTTAATTAATCCTTGTCTCTCCAACTGGAATTTAAGTTGTGTTCCTCAGAATCTTTTCCAAACATTTCCCTCCCTCTAATATTAGATTTATTGGCCTATAGTTCTCTGGTATATCCTACCGTTATGAAGAACGGTACCACATTGGCTGAGCTTCAGTCACCTGGCACCTCTCCCTGTGGCCATAGAGGAATTGAAAATTAATGTTAGGGCTCTGCCTTGCCTTCCACAGTAGACCAGGATGCATCTCATCTGAGCCAGGGGGTTTATCCAATTTTAAGCCTGCTAAAACAACTTCCACCTCTTCTTGCTCCATACTAATTAGTTCAAGTTTATCATAGTCCTCCTCCCTGATTTCTATTCCTTCGTTATTCTTCTCTGTGGTGAATACAGATGCAAATTACTTACTAAAACTTCACCTTTGTCTTCAAGCTCTATACATAGATTGACACTTCAGTCATTAATTAGCTATACTGTTTCCTGGTTATCCTCTTGTCCTTGAAATGCTTATAAAACACATTTGAATTTTCCTCTAATTTATCTGCCAGTGTTTTTTCATGACCCTCTCCTTTCTCTGAATTTCTTTTTTTAATTAACCATCTGCACTTTCCTCTGTCTATTCCACCAGGGTTTCAATTGTATTAATCCTTAGTAATTGCCATGAGCGTTCCTTTTTCTCCTTAGCCAATTCTGTACATTCCTCAACATCCTGGGTTCCCTGTACCTGTTGCCCCCACTTCACCTTTACAAGAACATCTTGCCCTTGCATTTTCACCCCTTTCTGATCTGAATGCCTTGGCATACAAGTTAATGCCTTCAGTCAGATCATTCAAATGGGTTATCAGTCTTACTCCAACAAGATCATCTGTACATGATCATATCTTGCACTCAACAGAGGTTGTTTTGACGTGAATACCAGCAATGAATGTGACACATATCTTGATAAGGCAGGGACAACAGCCATTCGAATATATCCAGAGACTACTGTCCAGAAAAATATTTGCTGATAGAGTATCTGGTGGTAAGCCACTGGCTCACAATGTCCTGCAATGGGTAGATTTTTAATCAGGGAAAAGACAAGAAATTTAAGGATTATCATATTATCCATGCTCTAGGAGTCATAGAGTTATACAGCAGGGGAAACAAACTTTTCAGTCCAAATTCTGGATTAGTGGTGCTGGAAGAGCACAGCAGTTCAGGCATCCAACGAGCAGCGAAATCGACATTTCGGGCAAAAGCCTGAAGCGTGGAGAGATTCACTGCCTTTATTCCTGATGAAGGGCTTTTGCCCGAAACGTCGATTTCGCCGCTCGTTGGATGCTGCCTGAACTGTTGTGCTCTTCCAGCATCACTGATCCAGAATCTGGTTTCCAGCATCCGCAGGTCATTGTTTTTACCTTTTCAGTCCAAATTGTCCATCCTAAACAGATATCCTGAATTAATTGAGTCCCAATTGCCAGCCCTTGGCCCATATCCCTCCAAACCCTTCCCATTCATATACCCATCCAGACGTTTTTTAAATGTTGTCATTGTACCAGCTTCCATGAGATTGATAAGATTCACAATCAAACATACGCCCTGCACTCATAATCTCCAGGACCATTGAAATTCTCCCTAAACTCCAACAGGAACTCTACGAAAAGCCATCTCTGCATCTTAACCAATCTACAGAATATACCCAAACAAACAATCACAGCATACTTTCTCAAATACTCACCATTGTTGTGGTGCAGTGGTAATGTCCCTACCTCTAGGCCATGCAGAGTTGGTTTCAAGACCTGAACAGGTTGGTTTAAAAATAACTTACAGCCTCTTTGTTCCTGTACAGGGTAACATATTGAAACGCTGTTGACGATATCATGCAAGCCACTGGACAACCTTTGTTATTCACTGTATATTTCACATAGGCATAAAGGTTAGTCACTTCATTTGTGATGTTTTCTTTTTATTTACTCATTCTTGGGATGTGAGTATTGCTGACAAGGCCAGCGTTTATCATCCACCTGTATCTGCCTCTGAACTGAGTGATTTGCTTGTCAGTCACAGTGCTGTGGAGCTGGAGTTATCGAGAGTCCAGTAAGAACAGCAGCTTTTGACCCTGAAGGGCATCTGTGAATTCGATGGATTTTTCTATGACAATCCCATATTATCATTATTAATGAAGCTTGCATTTTATTTTAAATTGTAGTAATTCATTGAATTGAAATGCTCAAATGTGGTGTTATTTGAACTCATGTCTCTGCAGCATTGGCCAAAGCCTTTGGATTCCTAAGTCAGAAATATTGTCATAATGCCACACAATCCCCCAAAGACACCTCATGTAGAATGCGTGAATCCTCGTTTTGGGAAGTTTAGTAACAGCCACAAAGGGTTTAACAGCTCCAGGAACAGATCTGTCTACTATTTAATGACTAACTGTGAAATTGTAAAGGGAAATGCAATTGCTTTAAACCCCAAAAATGAATGAAGGAAAACTGGGCATTGTTAAGATAAATCCACACATGTTTCTGTGTAATGCAAGTCAAGGATATTAAACTGCTTGGTGTCACCCACCATGGCCTGCTAGGGAAACCTAAGATTTCTGTCTTTAATTTAAACTTGGATTTATTAGTAGTGTTTAAACACAGTTGATTAGATTGGATCACCTACAGTGTGGAAACAGGCCCTTCAGCCTAACCAGTCCACACTGACCCTCTGAAGAGTAGCCCACCCAGACCATCTCCCTCTGACTGATTCACCTTACATCATGTGCAATTTAACATGACCAATTCACCTGATCTGCACATCTTTGGACTGTGGGAGGAAACCAGAGCACCCAGAAGATACCCATACAGACTCAGGGAGAATGTGCAAACTCCACACAGACAGTCGCCTGAGGCTGGAATCAAAGCTGGGATCCTGGTGCTGTGAGGCAGCAGTTCTAACCACTGAGCCACCTTGTTTCCAACTAATTTGGTAACTAATTTTATTAATAATAACCAGAATTACAGTCAGATTACCTGACTGAAGGAAGAAGCCTCCTTTTCTCCTGAGGCTGTGATGTCAGTATACGTTCACAGAATGGCATGTAGGTCAGAAGAATTTCAGCCACCACATGTCCAGAGATCAAGGATCAGACACCCACCTTGGTTCTGACCACAGGGCCTCTCTTTCATAAAGAGAAATGACTGTTGACGAGTTTAACCTGAGGGCTACCATGCATTAGGAAGGAGACCAATTGAGAAGGAAAGGCTTCAGCTGGTGTGGGAATTGAACCCGTGATGTTGGCATCATCCCATATCACAAACCAGCCATCCAAGCTAAACCAACCCTGATCATCAGTAAACCATGTGTCAAACAAGCCAATGACAGTTTTTTTAACACATTGAATAAATTCTGTAATAGCTTCATGGGAATGGGATTGAGAAGCCAATTTTTTTTTCCCATTTCTACTCTAATTCAATGAACTAAAATTGACTAATAAGGTGCAGATCAGATAATACTCTGTGGTGGAAGAGAGTGGTGCCATTTGACTATATCCAGAGCTTTTGTGTAATGTCTGGAGATATGGGTTCAAATCCCACTATGATAGCTAGATGAATTAATAAGTAATCAGTTTATAAACCTGGAATTAAGAAGCTAATCGCAATAATAGTGATCATGAAATAAATGCCAGTCCTTGTTAAAAGCCACCTGGGTCACTAATGTCCCCTTAGGAAAGGAAATGTGCCATCCTTACATCATCTGCCCAACATGTGACTCCAGACCCTCAGTAAAGTGATCAGCTCCAAAATGGCCCAGCAGACCCTGCAGTTCAAGGGCAATTAGGGATGGGCAATTAATGTTAGCCTTGCCAGTGACACTCACATCCCATGAAATACAAAAAAAACGTCATGGAGGATATGTATCCCCAACCAATAAAAGGACATTACACTGGTCCTGAAACATGGGGTTAACCATTAACACCCAAACACAGGTGGATTAGAGTTAGTTCAGGCTATAAAACATTTTTAGACATCTCAAACTCAGCGGCAAACCTGTGGCTTGAACTTGGGAGAAGAAGTGTGCAATCATCCCAGCCATACATTGACAATTTCCAAATTTGAATAAGATTGAAGCCTCTAAGATTATTTGCTCTGCAGTTTATATAGCAAGCTTAAGGATACACATTAGCTGAAGATTTGAGGAAAAGGTAAGCACCAACACAGAATGGCCTGTAGGCCAGGAGCAATACAAGTATTTCAGCCACCACACGTCCTGGGATGGAGGATCAGACTTGCATCTCGGTTCTGAATTGGGCTGTATTGGTCCTTGACCCTTTCCCTCACGTGCTCCCTGCAGATTGTCAATCAGTTTGAATTCCAGAAGGGAAACTTGTCAAGTACAAACAATGTACGCTGTGCAGTTCAAGTCCAGGGCCTCTCTTTCATAAAGAGAAATGACTGATGATGAGTTTAACCTGAGGGCTACCATGCTCCATGCACCTGACTACAGAGCCCACCTTTGTTAATACCTAGGACACAGCTGCCACACTGTGTGAAGTTTGCACATTCTCCCCGTGTCTGCGTGGGTTTCCCCCGGTGCGCTGGTATCCTCCCACAGTCCAAAGATGTGCAGGTCAGGTGAATTGCCCGTGCTAAATTGCCCGTAATGTTAGGTGCATCAGTCAAAGGGAAATGGGTCTGGGTGGGTTACTCTTCGGAGGGTCGGTGTGGACTGGTTGAGCCGAAGGGCATGTTTCCACACTGTAGGGAATCTAATCTAATTTAATCTAATAATCTATTAATTGAAATTATAAAGGATAAACAGCAATGCTATTGATCTTTGTGTTGTCTCTCAGTCTGCTTCACCATGATTTTGGGTGATTGGGTCAAAGTCCTGGATCTTCCTTCCGATTGTGGCTTTCCCTATCCCCCAAAGGTGGCAGCAATTTAGGAAGGAAACTCCCCACCATCTCCTTCGCCAGGGATTTAGGGATGAGCAATAAATGCTGACACAGCCAGAGGCAGCCACATCCCACGAACTACAAAAAGCAAAAACAGCTCAGTTGTTTGCCCTGGCCTTTGTCCTTTTGCATATTCTATTCTAGTCAATGGGTCATAAATCCCACGTGTGATGTGCAAAAGATCTTAAGGAAGAAAATTAAGTTGCAACCATCTGCGAAACAGCCATTAAACGAGTACCAGGTCTCCAAATATCTCCCCATAATCTGCCTGGGCCCATCTGTACTGGAAGGGATTATCCAGAGAGGGATGCAGAACATGGAGTTACAAGCCGATGTCACCAACCTTTGACTTCCCTCTGCCATTGAGAGATAGTTAGAGGGGTTTGTAGAGGTTTGCAGGAGAATCACCAAAGAAACTGGTTTCTGAGCTTTGCAAACTGGTGAACATTGAGGAGCTTTCATCGATACACACTTTGACTTGGAAAGAAAATGCGTTTTTGTCTCCATGGCTGTTTTTTCATGGAACAATGTGCATTGCTTGGAGGCATTGGAGGTCAGGGGTAAGGTAAGCGAGGGAGGGAGGTGGGCACCATAACTTCGGTCTGACTGGCCAGGGAACTCTACTGCTCATTGAAAGGGCTTGCAGGCTGATAATCAATCTGTCCAGCCATAATGTGAATACATCTCCTGTGAACGTCAAGCCCTGGAGAGGGTCCTTCCCCAGAGCTTCCAGCTCAAAGATTGCTCACTACGCCACAAGATCTCCCACTGATACCTCAGATAAGTGGAAAGATGAAATATAAATCCTGAGTTAGTATTTCAGGTCATATACCAAGTAACAAGCTAGGGGACTTAAGCAAGCAAACCGGTTAAAGGCAAAATTGGGACTGATATCCAAAAGCAGAAAATATTATGAAGATATGGAAGATTTGTGTGTCAGGAGTGAAGGAAAAATGTGTCGAGCCTTTTAGAGGCAGTCAGAATCTATTGTGGGGTAGTTTAGAGACAGACAAAGGATGGGAAGATTAGCTTCTTTTATCTACACTCATCTTTGTTATGTTGTTGAATTTAAACATCAAATAATCCAGTTTCATGAATAATGCAGAAATAGCACTGATCCCTTAGGTCACTTCAGTCAAATCGCTTCACAGGAGATGGATTTTCTACTTTAAAGTATCTGAGAATAGTGCTTTTCTCAGCAAAACTGGTTCCAACTAAAGTCCTGCTGAAGTCGTTCCTGTGGGTGCTGGGTTCCCATTATGGCTGATGCAGTCATCTTAAAAAGCAAAATAAAGGCCATTTTTTATTTATATTGTGCCCTCTCAAAATTGAGAAACATTTTGCAGTATTTGACACACAACAGGCAACTAAGAAGTATGGTCAATGTTGTTGTACCTCTAAAGGTTCAATGCAAATATACCCCGTACAGCAATGAGACATATTATCTGATTTTTCCAGCGCTCTTTCACAGAACATTGAGTTAGACATCAAGACAACTCTCAATACTTCTTCTAACGGTGATTTAGCATCTTCAATATCCAAATGAACCATCAAAGTAAAAGATAATGTCACTATAGTCTTACCAGACCAATAGGGCTGCTCTCTCATTAGACAGGGATGACTGGTGTTGGTTTAACCTGAGGGCCACCATACCTCACGTGAGGGGAGAGGTTGTAAAGGAGAGTACACCTCGGCCAGTGTGGGAATTGAACCCATGCTATTGGCAGTACGCTGCACACAGCCAACTGAGCTAATCAACCACCCATTAGTATGAAGAAAGAGGTCAACATCTCACCCAAAAATCAATGCTTCCAACTTTGCAGCACTCCATCAGCACTGTACTTCAAAGTTCAGCCAGAGTTACTGCTTTCTTCTAAAACTTCAGACTCTAGCACACTGTCTACTGACCCAGGGACAGGCATACTATAAATTAACATGAAATAAAAACACAACGTACTGGAAAAAATCTCAACTTGTCAGGAAGTATCTGTGGAGAGAGAAACAGAGTTAACATTCCAGACCAATGACATATATCAAAGCTTGTGCAGCTTCTAAATTCATTCACAGGGTCTGGGTGAATGGGGAGACAGTGACTTAGTGATATTATTGTTAGACTATTATTCCTGGGATCCAGGTGATGGTGTGGGTGCCTGGGTTCAAATCCTGCCATGGTAGATGGTGAAACTTGAATTAATTAAAAATGCTAAACTCAGCATTTGATTAACTGATGGTTGGTTAAAAACGCATCAGGTTCACTAATGTCCTTTTGGGAAGGAAATCTACCTCACTTACTTGGTCTGGCCTACATGTGAATCTAGACCCAAGGCAATATGATTACCATCTCGGCAATTAGGGATGGTTGATAATTGTTGGAGTAACCAATGATGCCTACAACCTATGAACAAAGTCAAAAAGTGTGGTGCTGGAAAAGTACAGCAGGCCTGGCATCATCAAAGGAGCAGGAGACTTGATATTTTGGACATAAGCCCTTCATTATGACTTTGACATTTCTGAGGAGAGCATGAAATAGACTGTTATGCTCAAACAAATTGACATTAAGAAGGAGAATGTGCTGAAAATTTTGAAAATCATGAGGAAAATCATAAGTTCCTTGGGTCAGACAGGATGTCACCATAGTTACTACAGGAAGTGAAGAAAAAGATTGCTGCACCTTTGGTAATGATCTTTGTGTCCTCACTGTCCATTGGAGAAGTGTAGATGATTGGAGGGTGGCAAATGTTATTCCCTTTTTCAAGAAAGAGATTATGAATACTTTTGGGAATTACAGACCAATCAATCCCATGTCTGTGGTGGATAAAGTATTGGAGAGGATGCTGAGAGACAAGATTTATGATTACTTGGAAAACCATAGTTTTATTAGAGATAGCCAGCATGACTATGTGAGGGACAGGTCATGCCTTACTAACTTTATTGAATTCTTTGAGGTTGTGACAAAACACATTGATGAAGGTAGAGCAGTGGAAATAGTGTACATGGATTTTAGCAGGGCGTTAGATAAGGTTCCCCATGGTAGGCTCATTCAGAAAGTAAGGAGGCATGGGATACAGGGAAATCTGGCTGTCTGGATACAGAAACGGCTAACCATAGAAGACAGAGGGCAGTGGTAGATAGCAAATATTCAGCCTGGAGCTCAGTGACCAGTGGTGTTCCACAGGGATCAATTCTGGGACCTCTGCTCTTTGTGATTTTATAAATGTCTTGGATGAGGAAGTGGAAGGGTGGGTTAGTAAGTTTGCTGATGACACAAAGGTTGGTGGAGTTGTGGGTAGTGTGGAGGGCTGTTGTAGATTGCAACGTGACATTGACAGGATGCAGAACTGGGCTGTTAAGTGGCAAATGGAGTCCAACCTGGAAAAGTGTGAAGATCGAATTTGAATGCTGAATACAGGGTTAAAAACAGGATTCTTGGCAGTGTGGAGTTAAAGATGGATCTTGGGGTCCATGTCCATAGCTCCCTCAAAGTTGCCACTCAAGTTGATAGGGTTGTCAAGAAGGCGTTTGGTGTGTTGGCTTTCATTAGCAGGGGGATTGAGTCTAAGAGCTGCAAGGTTATGCTCCAGCTCTATAGAGTCCTGGTTAGACCATATTTGGAATATCAGTTCTGGTTGCCTCATTATAGGAAAGATGCAGGGATTTACCAGATGCTGCCTGGACTGAAGGGCATGTCTTATGAAGAAAGGTTGAGGGAGCTAGAACTTTTCCCATTAGAGCGAAGAAGGATGAGAGGTGACTT
Source organism: Hemiscyllium ocellatum (assembly GCF_020745735.1). Lineage (NCBI taxonomy): Eukaryota > Metazoa > Chordata > Chondrichthyes > Orectolobiformes > Hemiscylliidae > Hemiscyllium > Hemiscyllium ocellatum. The sequence goes on from NC_083439.1 coordinate 14,648,912, forward strand.
GATGGAGGGGTACAAGGTGATGAGAGGCACAGATAGAATGCATAGCTGGAGACATTTTCCCAGGGTGGAAATGGTTGCCATGAGGAAGCATGATTTTAAGGTGATTAAAGGAAGGTTTAGGGGAGATGTCAGAGGTAGGTTCTTTTCACAGAGTGTGGTGGGTGTGTGGAATGCACTGCCAGCGGTGGTAGTAGAGTCAGATACATTAGGGATATTTAAGTGACTCTTGAATAGGCCCATGGAAGATAGTACAATGAAGGGGATGTTGGTTAGTCTGATCTTAGAGTAGGATAAAAGGCTGGTACAACAAGGAGAGCCGAAGGGCCTGTACTGTGCAGTAATGTTCTATGTTCTATGTTCATATCACCTAGATATGGTGATCACCAGGTACTCTGTCTTTAGGAATGTATTTAAAATGCACGTTTAGGGTTCTTCCAAATATTTTGCTTGAAATTTCAAAGCCAAAGGAGCTGATATCAAGTTGTAGTTTAATTGTACTGAGTTTATCAACAAAACAACAGGGACCAGTTTTTTAAACTGAAATCATATCAGCTGAGTACAGACTTGGATTGGATACCTTGAACACTCAGTGTTAATCAAAGAATACTAACTATTCTTTTTTGTTTAAAATGTGAAACCAAATTCCAAATCTCTAAACTCTCCAGTCGATATCACCATTAATGATGAGAGGTTTCAGAGTCACAAGCAGACAGCTTAGTTGATCAGCTCAATGTAACTACACTGGATTTCAACAGGACCCAAGTGCCTTTAATTCTTCTGCAATCCGTCAGTCAGGGTAACTGTGGTGCACTGGTAATGTCCTTACTTCTAGATGAAGAGACACCTCAGTTCAGATTCCAGCCTGTTCCTCAAGTATTCAAAAACAAATCAATCAGAAAATATCTAGATGAGGGTAGAAGCAACAAAAACAAAAGCAGGAACAAGCAGAAGAGCCTTTTGGGCAATTTACTTCAAAAAAATCGCCATAGATGCTCATTATGTTGGATCACTTTAGTTCGAGGATTGGAAAATCTTCCTAATGGATTCTAGTTACCTACCATGACGTGTGGATGTAACCATGTATTTGGAGAACTGTTGGTCTCATCATAGCCAGACAATCATGACAGAAGGAATGATCATTCCTGATGAAGGACTTTTGCCCGAAACATCAATTCTCCTTCTCCTCCGAGGCTGCCTGACCTGCTGCGCTTTTCCAGCACCACATTCTCGACTCTCACCTCCAGCATCTGCAGTCCTCACTTTCGCCTGGAATGGCCACATACTCCACTCCTAGATTAGTCATTAAATATTCCATTTATCACAAGACCACAAACCAAACATACATTGTTTCTTCTTCACTGAGCTGTTTTGCTTGGCCACAATCGAACACATTAATGTTGCTGTGACTCGAACTGTCAGCAGAATGGCAAAATCTTGGAGTCGGCGTTCATTCCGAACCTTGTTTGTTGCAGCTGGGTTTAATTTCATCTGCAAAATGTGAATTCACAGCAACTGTTTCATACAAGAAGAAATCAATCTCCAAGCTCATGAGATTCCAAACCAAACTGCTTAAAGGTACATGCTGTTTGCTCGATAAGGATAAAGTATGTGCATTCCATTACAACACATTTTTATTCTCACTTATCCAGGCCCAGATCAGGGGGGGCGTTTGCAAAAGGACAAATCAACAGGCCCCATGCAAGCACATCTAAGGCTCACTTAAATACAGAACTAGATTGGCTACAAGAGCGGGTCAAAGGCCAGGAATACTGCAGTGAGGAGCTCACTTCCTGACTCTCAAAGCCTGACAAGGCACAAGTCAGGAGTGTGATGGAATACTCCCGACTTGCCCCACGGCAGTTCCAACAGCACACAAAGAAACTTCAGGATAAATTAGCTCCTTCAGTATAACTGAGTCAAAATGCTAGAATACCTTCCCTAAGGGCATTGTGGGTCTTCCTACAACACGTAGACTGCAGCAGTTCAAGAGACAGCTTACCTTCTCAAGGTCAGCTCAGTATGGGCACCAAATATTGGCCAGCCAGCATCATCCCTGTCCAACAACAGATTACAGCAACATCTCCCAGAGTTTAAACAATTAAAAGTACACAATTTATCATTGTACAACATGAATAAAGCTTTCTACTGTCTTTAAAACTACAACTATACCACATGTTACAGCATTAGTTTGCAGAGTTCAAGAACACAGAGCGACAAAGTATTAAGTTTCTAGACTTATCCACAGTCTGCTCAAATAAAAGAAAAATCATAAACTCAGTAGATCTGGCAGCTTCAGTGCAGAGAGCGAAATAGAATTCATATTTCAAGTGTGAGATAGTGCAAGGCCTGCTAAGTTTCTCCTGCACTTTCTGTTTTAATATCATCTCTGTGGCTCAAATTCTCCAACCCTGACAACATCCTTGTAAGTCTTTTCTGAACCCTTTCAAGTTTCACAACATCTTTCTAATAGGAAAGAGACCAGAATTGCATGCAATATTCCAACAGTGGCCTAACCAATGTCCTGTACGGCCGCAACATGACCCCCCAACTCCTGTACTCAATACTCCAACCAATAAAGCATACCAAACGCCTTCTTCACTGTCCCATCTACCTACGACTCCACTTTCAAGAAGCTCTGAACCTGCTCTCCAGGGTCTCTTTGTTCAGCAACACTCCCTCGGACCTTACCATTAAGTGTATAAGTCCTGCTAAGATTTGCTTTCCCAAAATGCAGCACCTCGCATTTATCTGAATTAAACTCCATCTGCCACTTCTCAGCCCATTGGCCCATCTGGTCCAGACCCTGTTGTAATCTGAGGTAACCCTCTTTGCTGTCCATTACACCTCCAATTTTGGCGTCATCTGTAAACTTACTAACTGTACCTCTTATGCTCACATCCAAATCATTTATGTAAATGACAAAAAGTAGAGGACACAGCACCAATCCTTGCGGCACCCCACTGGTCACAGGTCTCCAGTCTGAAAAACAACCCTCCACACCACCCTCTGTCTTCTACCTTTGAGCCAGTTCTATAACCAAATGGCTAGTTCTCCCTGTATTCCGTGAGATCTAACCTTGCTAATCAGTCTTCCATGGGGAACTTGTCGAACACCTTACTGAAGTCCATATAGATCACATCGACTGCTCTGCCCTCATCAATCCTCTTCGTTACTTCTTCAAAAAATTCAATCAAGTTTGTGTGACATGATTTCCCACACACAAAGCCATGTTGACTATCCCTAATCAGTCCTTGCCTTTCCAAATATATGTACATCTTGTCCCTCAGGATTCTCTCCAACAACTTGCCCATCACCGATGTCAGGCTCACGGGTCTATAGTTCCCTGGCTTGTCCTTACCACCCTTCTTAAACAGTGGCACCACGTTAGCCAACCTCCAGTCATCTGGCACCTCATCTGTGACTAGCGATGATCTCAGCAAGAAGTCGAACAATCACTTCTCTAGCTTCCCACAGAGTTCTAGGGTACACCTGATCAGCTCCTGGAGATTTATCCAACTTTTTGCATTTCAAGACATCCAGCACCTCCTTCTCTGTAAAGTGGACATTTTGCAACTCATCTGAGCTTTGAACTTGTTTAAGCAATTTATCAATTTTATTTTTAAGAGGGCCGTCCCTGTAAAGAGATCTTAATGCAGTTGCGCAGAATCCTTCTTCTCCGACACTGTCTGGTGTAAGATTGAATGGTGGTATAGCGAGCAACTTAAATTATCTAAATATAGACTGGGATTTTCAGAAAACAAATGGCTGAGAGAGGTTACACTTCCATGGTTCAGGACAATTTCTTCCAGCAGTATGTTTCCAGTCCAGTGTGAAAAGAGACATTGTTGTACTTGGTTTGTGAGTATAAGGTGACCAAATGGATCAAATGTCAATATGGTAACATTTCAGAAGCAGTGAGTGCAAGTAGTGCATTGTGAAAACCATGAGGAAGATGGTGTAAATGCTCCAGAGGACACAGGTGGACAGACAAATGGCAGATGACATTTAATGCAGAAAAGAAGCATGAACTGAGGTAATTCATTTGGAGAAGCAACATAACATAAAGGGCACAATTCTAAGAGTTTGAATGTTCTCTTCGTCAAGCATTTAAGTAATATAGTTGGAGCAGAATGCTTCACAATTGAAGGTAAACAGTCAATTTCTAAAGCATCAAACTTCAGACCTTTTCTAGATTAATATAAACAGCAAAAGGACCTTTCATGCACTTTACCCCCAGCACTTAAGATTTGGAGAACTGATGATTGAAACTTGAGTTGTCATTGAGCGTCTTTACGTGAAAACCTTAGTGAGACACAAATGCAAGGTTGGGGAAAGGGGACAATGTGTCACAGCATGTCATGATCGCCATGTTTGCGTTTAAAAGTTCACGGACTGCATAATGAAAGGAAGACAGAGTGAGTATGTGAACTTATGCAAAAAAATGATAATGGTGCAGAATGACTTTTTTTTATTCAACGCACTCAGAGTACAGGGCCAGGTGGAACAGTATCTCTGGAAGAAGAGGAGAAAGATAGGAGCACTAACCCAAGTAAAATTTGGAGAAATATCCAAAAAATTGAAGGAAAGAGAGAGATTTTGAACCATAGGCAATGAAAATATCCATAACAGATAACGCACTTGAATTGAGGCCAGGAAATAAGAAAGATGGGCTGTGGTGAAGGGCAGTGAACGAAGGTGGAAGCAAAGATCCATGCTCTCTTTCTTGTCACGGGGAATTGACTACCTCTGAATTACTGTCACCCGTCGTTACAGTGTTGTCTGTGCTATTTTCTTCAGGAAGCTTTGAATAGCTTTTAAGTCTGACATGGTTAAAGTAACTCATGACTGGTCTTTGTGTAAAATATTTAATTACATTCCTCTATAAATTAAATATTGCTCGCAGTGCTGAGTTGCTGTCTGTGCTTTACTGATCAGGGTCAAAAAGCTGCCACAGTCCTATTCTGGAGGAGCTTTAGTAGCTGTCCTTTCATAGATTTTGAATAATTCTGAATTTTTTTTCTGATTAATAACGCTGGGGACTAAATAAAGGTGAGATAGGACAAAACATCTAAAGATGCTGTTCAGAATTAAGCATTTCCAATCTCAGTATCATGGAACTGTAGAAGCTTAGAGCACAAATGAAAGCCATTTGGCCCATTGTGTTGATGCAAGCTCTTTGCTACAGTATCAAGACTGAAATGATTGCTTCCATAAGGTTCTTTCTCATTTATTATTTTTCATTGCTAAAGAGACTGAGGTTCCTCAACTTTTCCGAGCTTTTGACTTTAGCAGTCAGCGTTATGTTCCTCCTCCTGCTCTCAGGGTTTTGATGTTTTGTACATGAATCATTTGGTCAGACTACAGAATTCACACAGTGATCAGAACAAAGCAACATTTCACTTCAGTGTGACAGTGTCAGACTATTAATTGATTTGGTAATACAGTGTGGCATTCTGTTTATTGTTCATCCGAACTGTTTGACATGGGTCAATGTCAAGTGAGCAATTTTTCCCACATTTCCTTCAACCTTTCTGTAGTCAGTTTATTACAGTTCAATGAAGCATATCCCCATTTTTTCCTCCAGCATATAAAATGTTATATTTACTGATATTGAACATCACCTATGTTCCCTGTGTCCGTCTGTCTATTCGTTGACAATGTTATTAGACTGTGTTTCCCCTCTCTGTAGTATAAGGTATTAAGTCTGACAATGAGATATGCTAATGAGACACAATGTATATCATCACAGGAAGTGATGCAATGTCACATGATCTTTCCATCTCTTGCAGCCTCATGGCAAGAGGAAACTATAGTGTGATGTTCATAAATGAAGGTGGTGCTTTTCTTGCCTCAGCAGACTGAAAAAATTCTTTGGGTGGCACGGTGGCTCAGTGGTTAGCACTGCTGCCTCACAGTGCCAGGGACCTGGCTTCAATTCCAGCCTTGAGTGACTGTCTGTGTGGAGTTTGCACATTCTCCCCATGTCTGTGTGGGTTTCCTCCGGGTGCTCTGGTTTTCTCCCACAGTCCAAAGATGTGCAGGTTAGGTGAATTGGCCATGCTAAATTGCCCGTAGTGTTCAGGGATGTGTAGGTTAGGTGCATTAATCAGGGGAAGTGTTGGGTAATGAGTCTGGGTGTGTTACTCTTTGGAGAGTCGGTGTGGACCTGTTGGGCCCAAGGGCCTGTTTCCACACTGTAGGGATCCTAATTCTAAATTAAAAGACAAAAGATGTATTATACTATTTACTTTGTCACCTGTGATTAGAACCAACTGATTTGGCTAAATTTTTCCACCTTACTTTTTAAAATGAGGGATCATCAATTCTGAGTCCATGATCCAGAAACAAGATTGGTGCTCTGCACTGATCAATCTTCAAGTCGAATTACCAACTTTCCTCTGGGATGACCGTTTACTCAGGGATAGCAGGTAACATTAGTGGGCTAATCTGACTCAGCTCCTGAAGAAGGGTTACACATGAAAAGTTGACCTCTCCCTCTCCTGCTGCTGCCTGGCTTGCTGTGTTCTTCCAGCCTCCTGCTTTGTCTACTCTGGATTCCAGTATCTGCGGGGTTTTCTTTTGTTTCACACCTACGAGTGACCGGCAACCTTCAGCCTGGCTGCAGTGAACATAACTGGAGCACAGGATGGTGAGGCAAAACAAATGTGAGAGGAGGCTAACAGACATTTATTTATCCTCAGCACCAGCATTTTATGCAGCTCAGCAAGATCACGTATAACTTGCTTCCAGTTCAGTTTGACAGGTTCCAAGTAGGTTAGTGCACCATCTGCAGACTTTGTCAGATGGAAGTTGAGTGGTCAGGGGGATGATGTGGTTTGCACTCTTTCCATTGCCACAAGCTCTCCTCTGCACCTTCGTGGCCATCTCTCAGTGCCTTCCTGAATAAATCTTCTCCATTTTGGGTTAGTCACAAGCCAGGGACCCCAATGAGGTGACCACTTCAGAGACATTGAGGACTTTGTTGAAGTATTTATGTTGTCCTGATGAGAGTCTCCTGTCCTGACTGAGATCCCAGTTGAGATGTTGCCTGCTGAAATTTGAACTCTCAGCCTCAGGAAAGCAGTCAACATAATCAAAGACCCCTTCCACTCCAGTTATACTCCCCTCCATCAGTAAGAAGATATAAAGGTTTGAATATGCATACAAACAGATTCAAGAACTGCTTCTTCCTTGTTGTTATCAGACTTTTGAACAGATCTCTCGACTGTTATTGGTGATCTCTCTCTCTCTCTCTCACTCTCTCTCTCTCTCCATGCAGCTTCTCTGCGGCTGTAACACTGGATTCCACACGTCTGCTCTGCTACCCTGATGTACTTTGTTTGGCACAATCTCCCTCTCTAGCACTCAAAACAACACTTTTCACTGTATCTCAGCACATATGACAACAATAAATCAAACTCAAAAACTTATGGCTCCAAAGAATTAGACTGGGCTTCTAGATTTCTAGTGCAGTGGTATTACCTCTGTATCACCACCATTTTTATTCATCTCAACTTCCCTTTCATCCAATTGTCAATGTGACTGAAAGTTCACTGCTCAACTGGCGCAGGTAAATGTGGTGGAACTGGGCCTGAGCACGAGGAGGCAAAAGCAATCAGAGGAACTGATGAAGGGATGGGGGAGTACAAGAATTCTTTGTGATGTGGAGAGAGAGCACCCCTGCTCCTCCAACTCCACTGCAAGGAGGCCTAACACTGCAAATTGTCCTGCCTGGCCCAAGGTGCAGTTGCAGTTGGGTTTGACCAATCAGAGAAACCAATCCTGCTCTTGTGCTCAGGCTTCCAATTAAAATAACAGACTGTCTGAAGTACATCGCTAGGACCAAACCTTTATCGTTCACCAGGATCCTGCTGCTGGTGCCCAGATGGTCTTTATGGGGAAGGTAGTGGGATTTTCAGTTTAAGTCCTTCCCTTCATTTTAACTCTGACTCTCCACAATCAGCATTCCATCAGAAGGAGGTTGGGTGAGGGGTTGTGTTACAGACAGGGACAGTGGATCTAAAACGGTATGGGCCTTTAGCTCTGAGGCAGTCCAACCTGAATTCATGATTTAGAGATGCCAGTGTTGGATTGGGGTATACAAATTTAAAAATCACACAACACCAGGTTTAATTGGAAGCCCTAGCTCTTGAAGCGCTGCTCCTTCAACCACCTGATGAAGGAATAGCACTTCAAGAGCTAGTGCTTCCAATCTGAACTCACTTTCTGAACCAGCTGCTTTATTCCTGCAGTCAAACTGAGGAGAGAATTCCACAGCCATAAGCCTCAGGTTAAAACTACCACGTCATCTCTCTCTCTCTCTACTTGGAGAGCAGCCTATGGTCCTCTCGAGTCAGGGCGACGTTAGTAACTTTTAAACAGACTTAGTCAAAAGATTTTCTGGACATCTGGACAGAAAATATGTTTGGACTTCTGAACTTTACCTAGTATGATACGTCCTTCAAATAGTTCATGATTTTCACCTTCTGAAATAACCTTCACTGTCACATATTGAGTTATTTCCACCAAACAAAATTTTGATCTTATTTTTCAATCATTTTTACAGAAATAAGTTTTAAGCTTATGTCCTTGCGAGTAAATGCACTTTGCTAAAACTGCCTTGATAGCTTGTAATTTTGAAAGTGACAGGCAGGTGGATATGTCATGTACAATCTCTCAGCAGACTCAAGTCCGTAGTGTTGAGAATAATGACCTTCTCACAAATGCAAGTTGCAGCTGTGGTGTTTATTTGGTCAGTTTCTGCAGTGATTTGGGGTGGCACGGTGGCTCAGTGGTTAGCACTGCTGCCTCACAGCACCAGGGATCAGGGTTCAATTCCCACCTTGGGCTACTGTCTGTGTGGAGTTTGCACTTTCTCCCCATGTCTGCATGGGTTTCCTCCCACAATCCAAAAGACGTGTAGCTTAGGTGAATTGATCATTCTAAATTGCCAAATCGGGGTAAATATAGGGTAGGGGAAATGAGCCTGGGTGGGCTACTCTTCTGAGGGTCAGTGTGGGCTTGTTGGGCCAAAGGGCCTGTTTCTGTACTGTAGGGAATCTAATCTAATTCTATAATAAAGAGTTATCATGGAATTACCCAAATAAATAACTGAGAACCCAATGCACAAAGATTAGATGCTGAGTACAAGGCAGTTCTTGTCCCATTTATTAAAATGTATGCATCTAGAATTATAGATCATTTATGACATAGGAGGAGGCCATCCAGTCCATTGCATAAATGACAGGAAATAAGCTATCCAACCAGTTCCTACTTTCCAGTTGGTCCATAGTTCTGTAGGCAAAAACATTTGAACTGCACGTCCCAGTGATTATTAATTTTGAAAAGCATTTTCTCCTCTAGTGTTCTTTCAGGCAGTGAGTTCCTGAATTCATCCCTAACATCTGGATGGGGACATTTCTCCTCAACTCACTTTTCAACTTTCTGCCAATTATTTTAAATCTATACCCTCCGGTGTTGATTGCTATGCTTAAAAGCTGTTAACTTAACTCAAGCATTAAGCATAAAGAAGCATTTGAAGAAGTGTGGTCACTGGTGTGATTTGGGGAAACATGGAAGACAGACAAACACACAGCCAAATTTCACGAAAAAAAGAACAATAATAATAATTTTAAAATAATCAAACATAAATAAGCAGATGATTTTCTTGGTATGATTGGCTGAGGGACAAATGTTGTCTTTAACACCAGGAAAAATCCACAACTCAGCTTCAATATGGGCTGCAGGATGCTTTGCATCAAACTGACAGGACGAGCCAAGTGTCAGTTTAACATACCACCCGAAAGGTGAAACCTCTGAGAATGCAGCCACCTCCTGAGTACTGCATTGAGGTCTCAGCCTTGGTTACATGTCAGGAGACACACAACACCAGGTTATAGTCCAACAGCTTTATTTTAAATCAAAAGCATTCAGAGCGATGCTCCTTTGTCAAGTGAAGAGAGGGGGGCTGGGGTTTACCCTGATGTTCTGACCTGTATTTATCCAACCAGCATCACCACAGATTATCTGGCCTAATCCTATTGTTGTTGAATGAGCAGTGCTGAGATAGATTGTGACATCAAGTAAACCTGTTGGACTATAACCTGGTTCCGTGTGACTTCTGACTTTGTCCACCCCAGTCCAACACTTGAACCCCCACATCATGTGGTTATATGTAAGAGTCCCAATTCAAAAATAAGATGCACACTTTGTTAAGATTAGAAACTGTGTCACTGCAGACTCTTTATCTTACAGAGTTGGACAGGGACCAGCCAGACGTTTTCTTTCACTGATTTCTGTCCTTCAGCTGATTAGGTCCATCACAAGTGAAGGGATGAGATCTCTGATGTCGAGAATCATATGTGCCTGGATGGGGCAAGCTAATTGATTATTCCCATCATTTATGCATCTGAGCTCCAGACTGGGACTGCATTCAAAATCCATCTTGGCACACATGTCTGCAAATCACATCTTTGTGCATTTTAATTAATGATTTCAGTATTAATGACTTCCAGAGCCAGAAAGTAATCTTTTGTGATTGAATCAGGAGGGCAGCTACAATTTGGAAACTCCTGCTGCAAATGCAGATGAATGTTTAATGTGCGTGAAGCGTGGAGCCGCTAGCCACCATTTTGCTGTAGGCACTAACCCATCCATTAAAAGTACTTATCCACAATTATCACCAGCCTAAGCATGGCCCTGCTTAAAACAAAAAACACACAAGTTGTCTAAAGGCATAACATCATTTGAATATAACGCCTCATCCAAATCCTGGAACTTAGTAGATGCACCTTTCCTCTTTCTGACCTGACATAAAAATGATGAGTGGAAATAATTAAATCAAGAGACCCTCACTTTAGTTCACCTTTGCCTCCCTCTGCAGCAAGTCCCTCCACATTGCAATCAGAGGGGTGATAGTGAACCAGTTTTCAGCAGAGCAGTTGCAAAAGGGATCACAGATAAATGATAATGAGGGTCTGTAATGGGATACCTAATTAAAGGAAGTGAAATGAGAGAGCAGTCCCACCCATCCCCTAGCTGCAGATGTGCTGCTATCTAAATGTTTGGTCTCTGGCTCTCAACGTCTCCTGCATCGATGTAATGTGTTCAATATGGAAACCATTCCCATAGTGCAATGTACAAGCACAATCAAGACATTAACAGCAAGCTACAGGGGGAGGTATTCCACAGGGTGTTCGAAACTTTGTGCACACAAGGTGATTTCCTTTGTAAATCAGACCCTTTGGACAACTACAAAAACGGGCACCACAAAAATAAAGCACCAACCGATTATTTGATTTTCGAAGAATTGTTGTATGAACAGATTGGGTGGTGATCTTACGGTATTGACTATGATTATCTCTCACAGTAAACTGGTCCAAGCAGTATGATCAATGTGCAACCGTCAGCAGGGAGACTCATTGAAGCAAAGAAATTGTTGGAAAGTAACTTCGCAGATAATAGATGGGATGATATTGGCCACACATGACTATAAATACCACAGTAAATTTTCAGAAAGTCTGAATAATTTGTTTCTTATCCCTTTTTTTCAAACAGACTCAAAACACCAGACAATTTTGTTAATAAATTCATTGAATTCACATGAGTCTCACTAACTGTACTGATATTTAAAGTCCATTTTTATTTGCCCTTAAGTAGGTGATATTGAGCTGCCTTCTTAAACTGCTACAGTTCAATTAATCTGTTATTGTTCAAAACATCCATCTTAAGACAGCATTTGGAGTAGTACTGAAAACAACAAATGCTGGAGATCGCAACGGGTCAGACAGCATCCATAGAGAGAAAGCACGCTAATGTTTCACGTCTAGATGACTCTTCATCAGAGCTGAAGTGAACTGTAGAGGAAACAGCAAAAGTGTGGGGGAGGGGGTTCAGGGTCTAGGGAGTAGTGGATGTCGAGCGTTGGCTGAGAAAAGACATTGATAGTTCAGATTAAGTGATCAGAATGTGAGAATGGCAGAACAATGGTGTGTCTAACTGCCAGACTGGAAAGAACAGACAGTCCCACAGGGATGGGGAGAGGGGAGATAGGACATGATAGCAAGCTATAAGAAAGGGAGGAAATGGGTGAATGTAACAACTAAAGCTAAAAGAAAGGGAAGGAATAAGAGTTGGTTCACAATCTGAAGGTGTTGAACTCAATATTAAGTCCAGAAGGCTATAAGTACCTAGTCTGAAGATGGGATGTTGTCCCTCCAGTCTGCGTTGGGACTCACTGGAACACTGCAGCATGCCGATGACAGACAAGTGGGCATGTGAGCAGGACGCTGTGTTAAAATGACCAGCTACGAGAAGGCTGGGGTCCTGCTTGTGGACAGACCAGAGGTGTTCCACAAAATGGTCACTCAGTATGCGTTTACTTTCTCCAAAGCAGAGTAGTTCACATTGGGAATGGCGGTGAATACAATACACAAGATTGGAAGAGGTACAGCTGAAATGCTGCTTCACCTGGAAAGCCTGTTTAGGCGCTTGGATGGTGAGTAGGGAGGAGGCGACGGGGGGCAGGTTTTGCACTTCCTGTGGTTACGTGGCAAGGTGTCGTGGGGAGGGGAACAGTACATTTGCAATTCCAGCATCTAAAATTTCAAGGGTTAAAAACCATCATGGAAATTGTAAGAGTCACTTGGATGCATTTCTACTCTTACAGAGTACAGTGACCCCGATCTCCAGCACCATTAAAATCTGAAATGTGACAAGAATCATAAAAAAGGGACATGATTTCAAAGCTGCTCCACAATACTGTTGTCTGTGTAGGTTTCTGCTTCAGATGACCTGATCTGGAAATTTGCACAGCAAAGCCCGCTAAAAGTGAGTGTATGTTTCTTTTTGTCCATTCAGAATCAGTAATAGGGTGCTCAATCCTGAATGGAAGATCTGGGTTTGTGTCTTGAGCCCTGAAATGTAACCATTTCCAATGTTGTCTCTCTCTTTACTGGTGAAAGACACTCACGTGGACAATGGCTAATTATTTTCTTAGGTTATGATCAAGGGAAATTTAAAATCACGCAACATCAGATTACAGTCCAACAGGTTTATTTGGAAGCAGTAGCTTTCAGAGCGCTGCTCCTTCATCAGGTGGTTACCTGGCGAAGGAAAGCTAGTGTGCTTCCAAATAAACCTGCTGGACTATAACCTGGTGTTGTGTGATTTTTAACTTTGTACACCCAAACACCAACACCTCCAAATCAACAAGGGAAAGGATTTGCAAACATATATTCCAACCTAATTCAGCTTTCAATGGCACTGTGTATTAGAATAATGTTGGAATGTATCCATATCCTTAGGAGCAAATATCACAAAGACATCACTCTCAACAGCTCCAGTAGTTTAACTGGTGACTAAATGGGCCCTTCAGCATGGGAAGGCATAGAATTCAATTGGTCTTCCCTGATGATGAGACCTTACGAAGGCTAATGAGCAGTGATGGTATTATAGGCTTCAACACTCCTCTGTTCCTGACTTCCTGCTCCTCGGATGCTGCCTGAATTGCCGTGCTTTTCCAGCACCACTCTACTCCATTGTTTCATGACCCTTTTCAAGACTTGAGTGTGTAGGCATTGAGTTCAGCCTTTTGTGCTCTAACAGCTTGTTTTAATGTTCACTGTTCACGCTCACACACAAAGAATGGCCATTGGAACGTGCTCTCCAGAGAAAATCAATGCCTCAGGGAAACAAAGCAAGTCAATGAGAAGCTGCTGGAGACATTGTCAGAGATTACATGTGTATCACTCACAATATCAAAGAAAAAGCAAAGTGCACGGCGGAATCTCTATCAAATGAAAGCAAAACAATGTGGATGCTGGAAAACTGAAATAAAAGCAGAGATTGCTGGAGAAACTCAGCAGGTCTGGCAGCATCTGTGAAGAAGAAACAGAGTTAACGTTTCAAGTCTGATGTAACTCACCTTCAGAATTCTATCAAAATACATAGCATACACCATTGCATACAGTGGTCAATAATTATAATTAAAAACAGAGTTAACCCTCTTGTGAAAAGAAAATCAGTGTGTAAGTTCCAGATGGAGTATTGAAATTCAGTATCCCAAGGGAACTTAGTGGATGGAATGATCACATCCCTTTAAAATCCAGGGAAATCAACTGAATAATTAATGAGACTGAAAATGTGCAACAATTAGAATGAGGGCCAGATGGATCTCATTGGCTATGAGAATCTTGATTGGGATTGTTAACCTGGGAGCCCTGGCTGACAGATATAACCAGGGGTCTCAGGGATTCTCCTCAAACTAGGGACTGGCTTTGATCTGGCTGGTCAGAGCCCATGCACTGTGCACATGTCAATAAAGGGGGACTTGGTGACAAGATGCGGCCCTTTGTGCAGTTATTTCAAAATAAAATGCAATTTAACTTTTTATGGTTTTGACAAAATGAGCTGTAAATGAATTAAAAATCCAATCCCCCCTTCTTCTACCTTACTCTGTTTTACTCTCTCCCTCAATGTATTAATATCTCTGTACTCACGGATAGATTCATTGTTAGATTCACGTTGAGTTCTATCCCCCTTCAGCACAGTTCATTGGTTTCTATATTAACTACACTGCTCATGTCACCATTAAACTCTCATCAACGTGTGACAAATTCTGCTTTCGCCGGTCTCGTCAATTAACCAATTGTGTTTAATAATAATCTTCTCCACAGTCAGAAGTGAAACAGGAAAGTGAGTGATCCATTAATTGTGAAGGTCTGCCGTGGAATTGTGCTCTGCCTTTCCTACTCGAGCTTTCTCTGAATACATTGATTGTGGCAGGCTCCCTCTTTGTCTTACTAAATGTTCCTGTTTCGATTTGTTTTTATTGCTCTGTGTTAAGCTGCAGAATTGCATTCTTGTTTAAGATCAGTGTAATGCTCCAAAATGGTTTTTTTTCTTGAAAACATATAACCGCATTAAGAATAACAGCCAAACGATGTGTGAGGCTCTGATGTGAGGTTATCCCACAACTGTCATCACAAAAATCTCAGCCACCTCAGAAGATATTTCATCATCAAAACTGTCTTTATTTATTCAAGGGGCAGCATGGTGGCTCAGTCGTTAGCACTGCTGGCTCACGGAGCCAGGGATCCAGATTCGATTCCAACCTTGGGTGATTGTCTGTGTGGAGTTTGCACATTCTCCCCGTGTCTGCATGGATCTCCTCCAGGTGCTCTGGTTTCCTCCCACAATCCAAAGATGTGCAGGTCAGGTTAATTGGCCATACTAAATTGTCCATTGTGTTAGTTAGGGATAAATATAGGGTAGGGGAATGGGTCTGGGAGGGTTACTCATTGGAGGGTCGGTGTGGACTGGTTGGGCTGAAGGGCCTGTTTCCACACTGTAGGGAATCTAATCTAATCATAAGGTGAGGGCATTGCTGTCTAGGCCAGCAATTGTTGCCCAGCCCTAATTGTCCAGAGGGTAGTTAAGAGTCAACCACATTGCTCTGGATTTGGTGTCACATGTGCGCCAGACCAGGTAAGGTTGGCAGTTACCTTTCCTAAAAGATATTAGTGAACCAGACGCGTTTTTCCCAATGAATTCATGGTCGTCATTAGACTCTTAGCTACAGATTTTTTTTTATTGAGTTCAAATTCCACCATCTGCTGTGGCAGGATTCAAACCCTAGTGCCCAAAACGTTACCTGAGTCTCTGGATTAACAGGTCAGCGATAATAGCGCTATGGTATCACCCCACACCACATTCAATTTCTCATCTGGTAGTTCTAAAACTGTTAACTGGGTCAGAATGGGACTCACTGTGGCCTCTCCCCCATTTACTTGGTTGGGGCTTATTAAAGTTACTGTTCAGGCTCTCAGTGATACTGTTAGCGTATACAGTCAGGCAATATGCAGCAATCATACAGAATAGGAGACAGGCAGACAGGAGCTGTTGTCAAAGCAGTCGAAGTCCCTGACTTAATGGATGGAATCAGGGGATAATGGTTCATCAGCATTTGGGGTGGCATGGTGGCTAGCACTGCTTTCACAAAGTGCTCGGGATCCGGGTTTGATTCTGGCCTTGGGGAGCTGCCTTTGAGGAGTTTGCACATTCTCCCTGTGTCTGCATGGGCTTCCACCCAAATTCAAAGATGTGCAGATTATGTGGATTGGCCATGATAAATTGCCCTGTGGTGTCCAGGGATGTGCACAATAAGTGGATTGGCTATGCCACATTGCATTGTGGTGTCCAGGGATGTGCAGGCTGGGTGGATTGGCCATGCTAAATTGCACCGTGGTGTCCAGGGATATGTAGGCTGGGTGGATTGGCCATGCTAAATTGCACCGTGGTGTCCAGGGATATGCAGGCTGGGTGGATTGGCCATGCTAAATTGTCCCGTGGTGTCCAGGGATGTGCAGGTGGGTTAGCCATGGGAAAGGTGGGTCCAGGTAAGATGCTCTTCAGGGAGTTGGTGTGGACTCGATGGGTTGAATGATCTGCTCTCCTGCTATAGGAGTTCTCAGCATTTGTTGTTTTGCCCAACTATGCAAATTCCAAAATGATCATGAGCGTGTCTTTCTCAGCGGTGAAAGGTTTTGACCAGCTGTAAAGGGAGAGATTATGTCAGTAGGGAAGTGATCAAGACACCTGTTGCCTCCATCCTGATTCTATGCTAATGAGATTCCACCCTTGCCTATTTTCTTTTCCAGTCTTTTCTGCTTTTATTTTGATCTTCTTCGACACATCAAAGAATCATGTGACAGAGGGTGACCATTCAGTCCATCATGACCGAGTTAACCAATCAGTTCCCATTCCTGCACATTTACTGCAACGTGATTATTTTTCCCTTCCTACTTAAGCTTATCACAAATTCCTTTTAAGAGTTAGTTGTTTTTGCAATTGCTCCCAAAACCTTGTTCAATCCTTTCACCATTTCCGCCTCATGCCTCCTCTTCTGATTACATTTTCGAAAGAATTTTTATCATTTTCTTTGTGAGAAGAAAGCTGAGCAATGAAATGCTGCACTTGGAATATGGCACTGATCCTGTAATTTTATTGTCATTGGAGTAGGGGGAGAACATTCATTCCTGAGTATCTAACAGCAAAATCACAAGGATAATAATTTAGAGAAAGGGTTAAGTTAAAATAGGAAATCCTAGCAGGAGTCTCCCATCATTCAAGTAAGGTGGAAGCATTGGTATTAAAAGCCTTATGTTTTCGAAATGGCACATAAACAAGAACTCTTAATGCAATAAGACCTATGGCAGAAATATTGAAGAAAGTTAGTTGCCAGTTAGTTTCATATTTCCTTGAGATAAGGGTTATTGATTTTTCTTACTTGAAAACCCATCTTTCAGTCTGATGGATGTCCTTTTGTTCAATTTATATAAGTAGGTTTATATTTGATCATTCTCTTTCTGCAACGTAATATATAACCTCAATTGATTTTCTTGGAATATTGTATTTTCTTCCTCTGAAGTTATAATATCAGTAACTTTGGCTGATTGAGGAGCTGGCTCGTTAGATTTTTGTAGTGTGTCCAACTCGACAAAATCACTTTAATTGCAAGTCAAAGTTGTTATTGCACCACCATTACTGCTCATTCTTGTAGCTATCTGAGAGTGACCATAAAGGAAGACAAAGTAATACATGCCGGAACAGCATAGAGAAGCTATCTAATAGAATTCCTACGGTGTGGAAACAGGCCCTTCAGCCCAGCAAACCCACACCGGCCCTCCGAAGAGTAATCCACCCAGACCCATTCCCCTACTCTATATTTAGCCCAGATTAACACACCTAACCAAGGCATCCCTGAACAATATGGGTGATTTAGCATGGCCAATTCACCTAAGCTGCACACCTTTGGACTGTGGGAGAAAGCCAGAGCACCCAGAGGAAACCCATGCAGATACAGAGACAATGTACAAACTCCACACAGTTGCCCAAAGCTGGAATCAAACCTGGGTCCCTGGCTCTGTGCGGCAGCAATGCTAACCACTGAGCCACTGTGCTGCCCTATTGGCTGAATAATATCATTAAAGTAATGTGTCTGAAGCTTCTAATCTTAATGTTTGTAATGATGAATCCATGGGTGATGTCCCCTAATATGTCCAGACAGAATACCTCAAATAATTAAGTTTCCAGGTGCAGAGGGGTGAACTGGGTCCCCTTAGTTATTCACCAACCCTCCTTGGTTAGTCATATCTAGGTTAACTTTAAAATGATACCTTCCCTGGACCTACATTTATCCCAGGCTCAAATGAACTTGTAAAATGACACTATTTTAAAAGACTATCTTAAATTAACAAAAGGAATGAATTTATTAATTACTAAATGTGAGAATAAAAATTAAAGCCCTCACCCCTCCAGATTAGAAATAAGAGGTGAGCCCTGTATGTGGTGACATATTTTCTATTTTGTTACAAACTGGAAAATGGAAGTCGGTCAGTGCAACCAAAATGGACGAGGAGAGGGTGTATTTCTGCAACTTGAAGGCCAAGTGGCATTTTGGGCTGTAATTTAGCTTTACAAGACAATGTTACATTTTTGAAGCAGTGAGATGGATAAACAATGAGACCCATTGGCATCAGGAGTCTTTCAGCTAAGGAAAAGCAACTCAGTCATGCTCTTTGGCTTGGTCTGGCTGTTATGAATTAGCTCCTGTAAATTCAGTGCATCCAGAGACATTGAGATGCCTGGAAACAGTCTCTCTCTCTCTCTCTCTCTTTGTCTCTCTCCCTTATCTCTGTATGAGTGAAAAGACTAAAAGCACCTGGACACTAAAAAGAAAGAAATCTCTTACAGGAAAAGACCTCAACCCACCTGATGAGCCATTGAATCAAAAATCAACTATTTCTCCACAGATGACATTGTGTTAAAAGTAAGACTATGAGAGAGGGGAGAAAACGCTCTCCATCCTAAAGGGTGGACTTACAGAAATTGTTTTCCTGACTATATTTTTCTAACTATATTATTTGTGTCAACTTGTCTGTTTTTGTCAGTCTTATTCATGAATAATTATTAATTACTCAGCGTGTGGGGGTGAGGGCATGACTATGTTATAGTTTAATTTGCACAGTAGTGAAGCAGTAATTTTTTTTTAACCACTTGTTAAAAATTAAGTTTGTTTACAACTGAATCATTTTCCTGCAAACAACAAAACCTAGTGTGAGTTATTTTTGTTCAGAGTAGCAATTAACCAGGGAGATTGATCATCTATGTGATTTAATTGGGTGGATGCACATTTGTGATGGCTTGTGGAATAGTGGGGCTCAGTCATCAAAGCTCTCTCCCAACACTGATAAAAAGCTCCAAAAACCTGCAAGTCAATGGAGGGTACAGCATTCAGTCTTTGAGTTGCATGTGAAGTACAAACAATTCGATATTGCAGCTGTTGCAGTCGATGTTGCTAGAATGTTACTGTTGATGTTGAGCTTTGATTTTGGGATTCTTGGCTTTTGTGGATTGATCAAAACTGATTTGTCTTGATTCCTTTTGACAGTTGCTGACTGGCAGTACTCAGAGTGAATATTTTTCCTATTATTTACCTGCAGTGCAGGCATGTTTAAATGACTGTTTTCAATAGCACATTAGTCCACACACTAGAACATCAGGCTACTAGGTTCCACAAACTATTGTTGAACCTTGCTTTAGTCTCATGTCCCTACGTATTCTTGAAAGGGGCAAAATGCAATTATGTCCCTTGCCTAGACCACTAATTTTTAGTAACATTGTGTTCACAGTCTGAGATACGCTCAGAAGATTACAAATTCAGTCTTTTTAACACCTTATAGGAATGGTATTCCAGAGTATCTCTGTCTCTCCAGATAGCCACTGAACATACATGCCAGCCAACCTTTCACTTTATGACGTTTTAAAATAAAATCACGTCATAATTGAAGTTCAATTGTGCAAAAATGATGTAAGGTTATGTTCTGTGCTCATGGCATGTTACATTAGCTCAAGCACTCAACTCTAGCTTTTGGAGGGAACAGATATATCTGCACCAGCTCCATAAAATCCTAGTAATTATGCCTGACCAAATGTAATTGGACTTATTTTGGTAAGGTGAGCATGGGCAGGACTTACACAGTAAAGAGTGTGGTACTGGAAAAGCACAACAGGTCAGGCAGCATCCGAGGAGTAGGAGACTCGAAGTTTCGGGCATAAGCTTTTCATCAGGAATCCTGTTCCTTGGATGCTGCCTGACCTGCTGTGTTTTCCAGCACCACACTCTTGACTCTGCTCTCCAGCATCTGCAATCCTCCCATTCTCCCAGGACTTACACTGTTAAAGGTTGGGCTATGGGGAGAGTTGTCGAACAGAAAGACCTTGGGGTTCAGGTAAATAGTTCCTTGAAAATGGTATCACAGGTAGTCAGGTTGGTGAAGAAGGTGTTTGACATGCTTGCCTCCATTGGTCAGACTATTGAGTAAAGGAATTGCAACATTTTGTTGAAGCTGTACAGGACTTTAGTGAGGCCACTTTTGGAGTACTGTGTACAATTCTGCTTGTCCTGCTACATGGAGAATATTATCAGATTGAAGGGGGTTCAGAAAAGATTAACTGGGATATTGCTGGGACTAGAGGGTTTGAGTTAAAAGTGTAGGCTGAGACATTTTCTCACTGCAGCGTAGGAGGTTAAGGGTTGACCTTATAGAGGTTTATAAAATCCTGAGGGGCAAAGATATACAGCAAAACGCTTTCCCTAAAGTAGGGGAGTTCAAAACCAGAGGGCATAATTTTAAGGTAAGAAGAGAAAGATTTAAAAGAGACCTGAGGGTCACCTTTATCACACAGAGGGTAGTTTACATGTAGAATGAGCTGCCAGAGGGAATGGTAGATGCAGGTACAGTTACAACATTTAAAAGACATTACGCCAGGTACATGAATAATAAAAGGGATGGGGAACAAATGTAGGCAAATGGGGTTAGTTTAGCTTGGGAAACATGAGTTGGAGCCAGGGCTCTGTTTCCATGCTGTATGACTCCAATGACTCTATGATTCTATGGAGAAGGAGAGCACAAGAGTTTTTTTCTGAGAAGATACTAGGAATGCTCTTGGTTTAAGTTGTGATGCCAGTTAGGAACACCCCAAGTTACAAAGAAAGTTGAGTAGATTGGGTCTGTATTCATTGGAATTTGGGAGAATGAGAGGTAACCTTATTGAAACATATAAGATTCTTAGAGGGTCGGCTTGGACGAGTTGGACCCTTGTAGAGGGTCTGTTTCCATGCTGTACATCGCTATGACTCTTTGACTCTTGACTGGGTAGGTTATTTTCCCCTCTGGGAGAGGCTAGGAACAGAGAACATAATCTCTGGGTAAGGAGTCACCCACTTAAGAGGAACTTCATCTCTGAGGGTTGTAAATTTGTGAACTTCATTCCCATGAGCAGCTGTACGGGCTGGATTACTGAATATATTCCAGACTGAGACAGAATTTCCTTTGTGATCAATGAGAGAATTAAGGGTTATGGAGGAAAGGCAAGAAGGTGGAGTTGAGAATTATCAGATCAGCCATGACCTCATTGAATGGCAGAGCATGCAATGGACTGAAAGACCTTCTTCTGCTTGTATCTATTATGATCTCATTGTGCAATTAACCTTGTTGTGATCTAAGTACAGTGCCTAACCTGTAAGTATTCTGTGGCAGGGTATCCTGTGCAACTAATCACTAGGTAAAGAAAAGCAGATTGGTGGCAGGAAACATCCTCAAACAACCCTCCTTGGGTATTGCATAATGGTAAGAGCTGATAGATGTCACATGATGACAAAGATAGTGTTTCAGGAAAATGCCAGATATCAAAGTGTTGAAGCTTCCTTGCAATAGATCATTGAAGTTTAGGTTACAAAGGCCTTGAGGATTTATGCCTCAGCACAATCTATGTGCAAAAACCAAGAGTCTCCCTCAATCAAATATGTCAAAATGGATTGGGCACAATCTTAGTGAATGGTGGGCCAGGCTCGATGGGCTGAACAGTCTATACCTGCTCCTCCTTATGATGCATGAATTTATTTAACTAACGATCCCTTTGATCTTTATCTAAGCCTTTCTGGAGTATTGCCTCTGTTCCTGAGTGAGGGGACCATCAATCTATACAGCATCTCTCTCTCTCTCTGGAGCTTAATTGAAATACAAAGCTACAGCTCAAGATTCTATCTCTCACTCTTGAATTTGTACAGAGCCTATGAGATAGCTGAGGCCTCCTGAGAGATCTGCCCTGTCTGATCCGTGACTCAGTTCACTGGGCAACGACAGCAGCAAGTTGGAGCTTTCCCGTGTACAGACAGAGGTGACACCTGTTCAGCTCCATTCATGGACATTCCTTTAAAATGGCTTGACAATAGGAAATACTGACAGGAACATAGTAACAAAGTTTGAAATGACATGGAAATAGATAGAATCACTGAATCATAGAATTATACAACACAGGCGGAGTCCATTTCACCCTTTGTGCCAGTACTAGCTCTTTGAACGAGCCCTTCGATTTGACCCGCTCCATGCTCCCTTTCCCTGTAGCCCTGCAATTCTTTTCGTTTTCACGTTCTCTCTCTGTCCGGTGTCCATTTGAAAATTAAAATTGAATCTACTTCCATTACACTTTGAGGCAATGTATTCCAGATCATAACAGCTCACAGCATAAAAAATTCTCATCTCTTGACTGGTTCTTTTGCCAATTATCGTAAATTGGATGAAGTGTTCAATAATGGTAATAAAAACAGAAAATCTAAGCAATACTGAACACATCTACTCAGCTCAAAAGGCCATTGATCAAAAACCTTGCTTCCTTTTTATCACTGGCCTGCTTAGCATTTTCTGCATCTATCTTTCCTTTCTTGCAGCATTATTTGTTTTCCTATCTGTTATTGTAACACTGTCAGTAACTTATTAAGTAACAAGTATCATAACTAAGTCAGTAATAGACTCTGCAGTGGCTCAGGAACTAACACTGCCAACCAGACAATTAATACAATGTAATCACAATTCACTCAGAAGTACAAGTAACTTAGGATTCTTGTGGTGTGGTGGTCATGCCCCTACCTCTCAGCCAGGTTCAAGTCTTACATGCTCCACAGGTGTATATCCAAGCATATCCAAATCAGGGCTCCTGTGATACAGTGGTAGTGTCCATATCTCTGGGATAGATGGTGCTGGGCTCAAGTCCCACCTGTCCAGACCTCGTCACATCAATGTATAATTTAATTTTAAAAATCTACAAGTAGTCTGTTAACCAGTTCAGTGACCAGGTTTGCCAATAGACTGGAATTCAATAATGTAGCTAGTCAGTGTATTCATTCATTGCCACATAAGCAAATCCAAGATCTATTCAAACTTCCAGCTCATCTATATGGCTCTGAAACTTGGAGTGCATACAGATACCACCTCAAAGCCCCAGGGAAGGACTATCAATGTGTTTTTGAGACTGAATCTCCACATTAGCTGGAAGATTAGACATAATAACATCAGTCTTCCTGAAGCAACCAATAGCACCAGCATCGAGGCCATGATCATCTGAAACCAACTTCACTGGGCCGACCACGTGCTTCAGGTGCCTTAATTCAAACCACCAAAGCAAATATTTTTCTCTTAGCTCAAGGAGAGGAGGACAGAGGAAGTGTTTCAAAGGTTCCTTGAGAGCTTCCTTCAAGAAAAGCAACATAGATGTCAATGCATGGGAGACCCTCGTTCTGAAGAAACCGACTTGGACTAAGCTCCTGTATGAGTACACCCGGAGGTGAGAGGCAATACAGGGCGATCTCAGGGCTCAGGACACTTCCACCTCCCAGAAACACCTGCCAAATGCACAGTCAGAGTTGCAGCTCTGGGATTGGACTCATCAGCCACACATCGGACCCACAGATCCTATGACCAGTGACACGGAATTTCCTGGGTGGACAATCATATTTGTTGGTGAACAATTGTTGATGACAATGATAGGCAAATCAGTATTTATCACCCAGTTGAGAAGGTTTGCCACCTAGTTAAAACACTGTGGAATGGAACTTACTCAAGGAATTTGATTCAGCAACAGAGAGGGAGCAGCAATCTATTTTAGGATGGTGTGTATCTTGGAAGAGAATTTGGAACTTAGGGTGTTCACAACTTAAGCCAAGAGCAAATACTACTCCAAACACTGCCAACCTCCTCAGGAACTGGTACCAAAACTAATCTGACAAACCATGTTGTAACCAATATTGTACAGCACAACTGCAGCCCATTCTGCAACCAGAATTAGTACATCCGACACGTCAAGATAGTAATCATCTCCATGGAGAAGGAGAGCACAAGAGGTTTTTCTGAGAAGATACCAGGGATACGAGCCATGAATTATTAGGAGTCACTAGAGAAATTCAGGCTTTTTCATTAAAACAAATCAGCTTTCAAATGGGGATTTGGTCAAAATATTCATATTATGAGTGTTATGGACTTGGCTAGATCACTCAAAGCAATCTTAAGCAGGCAGCCCAGAGCATAATTTTGCAATTTATTTCGGTAAGTTTGCAGTGAAAATTACCCAGAGTAAGTTAGCTAGGTTGACCACAGGTTTTAAAAGATACAAAACTTTATTCACAAAATTACAGAACGAAATGCAAAGAGCAGGATAAAGAATACCCACAGAACTCAGATTATGCCAAACTAGACTTAATTATGCTGTTCTGAATATACACAACAATCCTAGGAAACAAACCCCTTAAACACAGTAAAAATGAAACAAAGGCTTACAGGTTGAAGTTAGAAGGGCAGTAGGAGATAGAATCTTGCAGCCTGTTTCCACATAGCTCACTGCTGAACTGACTCAAACAAGGCTTCAGTTTCTAGGACTGAGCACTTCCCTTTCATAATATAGGTCACTTCTAAAACACAAGTTTTGACCTAAAGTCTCATCTGTTTATGTATAAGTACAAAGGCTTTTCACCTCTACACCAAACCAGTCAATTCAGAGCCTGATGAGTTTACAACCCCTCTGAACAAAACCAAGGACACAGTATCCTTGAAAAGAAGTACAGCTTTTAGAAAAATGATCAGCTTTGTGACATGAGGGTTTTATAAAATAAATTGGGGAAAAAAAGATGGTTGCAGAGGTGGGAAAGTCAGTCTGAGTAAGGCATAAATTTACAATCATCACAAGGATTGAAGATGATTACAATCTGTTTTTGTGTACATAGAAAAATACAGACAGAGCATTGATAGAAGCAGATTCCACACTAATTTATTTTTAAATAGGAATTCATATATATTTGTAAAGCATTGTTACAGTAAAATTTAAATTGGGCAGAGTAGAAAGAATGATTTTCTTTTCCTTTCAGAAAGCAGTCACATGTACAATGAACTGCATTCACCCCTCCTGTGCTAAATGAATTCTGTGATTCTGCAATCCAGAATTCTCCTTAAATTCAACAGGTCAGGCAGCATCCAAGGAGCAGGAGAGTCGACATTTCGGGCATGAGCCCTTCTTCAGGAAACGTCGATTCTCCTACTCCTTGGATGCTACCTGACCTGCTGCACTTTTCCAGCAACACATTTTCAGCTCTGATCTCCAGCATCTGCAGTCCTCACTATCTCCTTTTGGTTACATAGGCCACACAACTGAACCTGATACGGCTCTCATTCAATGTGTAAAAATCACTGGCTAGTGACTGAGAACAGAAACCTTGACAGATCCTGTCCTTCTTTACCCAGTAGATAGCAGGCTAATTGTAGCACTGACCAACACTGAATTTGGAGATTGAACCTGGGACTTTCCTGGTTTCTATGGATGGTATTTAATCCAAATGAAACAGGCTCACATGCTGGCTGAAACCTCATGAGAGCTCACGTCACCTGTTTTGAGGATTAAGTTCCAATCAGGCACTCTTGGATTCAGGAGACTGGTGTTTGAAATCTTGCTTGCTGAGAGATCCAGTGAAGGCTGTACCAGAGAGAGTGGTGACTGTATTTGGCAATGCAGCCCCAGGAGAGGCCCATCATCACTGAGAAATGCAGGCTGTAGCTAACTGAGGATAAGTGTCATAGGCAAGAGGATAATGGCCAGCAGCAAAGGCAGTGAAGTGGTTTATGTGAAGGTTTGTAGGGTGGAAGGTGAGCACCAGGGGCGTTCTGTCCTTGTTACAGTTGGAGGGGTGAGGTCTGAGGGCGGAGGTGCAGGATGTGGACGAGATGCATTGGAGGGCATCTTTAACCACGTGGGAAGGGAAATTGTGGTCTCTAAAGAAGGAGGCCATCTGGTGTGTTCTATGGTGGAACTGGTCCTCCTGGGAGCAGATACGGCGGAGGCGGAGGAATTGGGAATACGGGATGGCATTTTTGCAACAGATAGGGTGGGAGGAGGTGTAATCCAGGTAGCTGTGGGAGTCGGTGAGTTTGTACAAAATGTCAGTGTCAAGTCGGTCATCATTAATGGAGATGGAGAGGTCCAGGAAGGGGAGGGAGGTGTCAGAGATGGTCCAGGTAAATTTAAGGTCAGGGTGGAATGTGTTGGTGAAGTTGATGAATTGCTCAACCTCCTCTACGGGAGCACGAGGTGGCGCCAATGCAGTCATCAATGTAGCGGAGGAAGAGGTGGGGAGTGGTGCCGGTATAATTACGAAAGATCAACTGTTCTACGTAGCCAACAAAGAGACAGGCATAGTTAGGGCCCATACTTGTGCCCATGGCTACCCCTTTGGTCTGGAGGAAGTGAGAGGATTCAAAAGAGAAATTGTTAAGGGTGAGGACCAGTTGGGCCAAACGAATGAGAGTGTCGGTGGAAGGGTACTGTTGGGGACGTCTGGAGAGAAAAAAACGGAGGGCTTGGAGGCCCTGCTCATGGCGGATCGAGGTGTAGAGGGATTAGATATCCAGGGTGAAGATGAGGCGTTGGGGGCCGGGGAAACGGAAGTCTTGGAGGTGGTGGAGGGCGTGGGTGGTGTCTCAAACATATGTGGGGAGTTCCTGGACTAGGGGGTATAGGACACTGTCAAGGTAGAGATGAGTTCAGTGAGGCAGGAGCATGCTGAGACAATGGGTCGGCCAGGGTGGTCAGGCTTGTGGATCTTGGGAAGGAGGTAGAACCGGGCAGTGTGGGGTTCCCGGACTATGAGGTTGGAAGCTGTGGGTGGGAGATCTCCTGAGGTGATGAGGTTCTGTATGGTCTGGGAGATGATGGTTTGGTGATGGGGGGTTGGGGTCATGGTCGAGGGGAGAGGTAGGAAGAGGTGTCCTCGAGTTAGCTTTTGGCTTCAGCGGTGTAGAGGTCAGTGCGCCAGACTACCACTGCACCCCCTTTATCCGCTGGCTTAATGGTGAGGTTGGGATTGGAGCAGAGGGATTGGAGGGCTGCGCATTGTGAGGGTGAGAGGTTGGAGTGGGAGAGGGGGGTTGACAGGTTGAGGCGGTTAATGTCCCGGCGGCAGTTGGAAATGAAGAGGTTGAGGGCAGGTAATAGGCCAGCGCAAGGTGTCCAGGTGGATGCAGTGTGTTGGAGGTGAGTGAAGGGGCCCTCAGAAGGTGGGCAGGAATCCTGATTATGAAAGTAAGCTCGGAGGCGGAGGCGACGGAAGAATTGTTCGACGTCACGGCGTGTATTAAATTCATTGATGCGTGGACAGAGGGGGGTGAAGGTCCTACCTGTCCGAGAGGCACACCATTACATTTCTAATCAGGTTGATTAAAGATATCTGTAATGCATGCTGGGAAGACAGGCATGTGAAAGACATTGTAATCAGCTTCAATGACAATAATAACCAAAAAAAACTGCAGATGCTGTAAATCAGAAACAAAACAGAAACTGTTGGAAAAGCTCAGCAGGTCGGAGGGCATCTATTTCAACCCGAAACGTTAACTCGGATTTCTTTCCTCAGATGCTGCCAGACCTGTTGAGCTTTTCCAGCAATTTTTGTTTTGTTGTCGATGAGAGTAAATGAGGAACACTACAACAGTTTGTGCCAGTTTCGTTTCCTTTATGATGTACCATCAAAGTCTGTCTTCACCACTTCCTGTGTTTGTTGGCATCTTGCCAGGTAATGCTATCACACTGTATAGGTGTAAACAGGTAGCAGCTTGAGTTCCTTATAGCCTTTTCACATCCGCCGTGTAATCCAAAAACCCGCATTGAATTTTCAAAGTATCGGTAACAATGTTTTGATTATGCAGCCAAACAGTGTGAAGGGCTTCTTCCACCCCCCCCCAACAAAACACCTCGAAAAAGGTATCAAACAAGCAGACTGTTTGATTCCTTCGCACAGAGGGGTAACTCTGAGATGCTTATCACAATTGTACAGAAATTTCCTCAGGCTGCCACCAACTGTTCTTTACAGGGTAAAAAAGCGTTAAACCACTACTTTGTCAATTAGCCGACAGTTCCACTTTAATATTTAACAAACTCTTTCCAATCTTGAAGGGAATCATTGCTTTCTTTCCTGGTAACTCCTCCTGGATTTGTCTCAGTATCCTGGCATTAGTATTATCTAAGCAAAGTCTCAGACTCACATGAGTTATGTTTTAGACAGTGCTGTGATAATTGGCATATTGAACTGTGATAATTGGTAGACGAAGCTGCAGTGATTGGCGCATTAAACTATGATAATTGGTACAGGGAACTGCAATAATTAGTACAAGGGTCTATACTAATGGCACACAGAAATGTGATAGTTGGCACACAGATTTCAGAAGATGCATGCACAGGATGTACTAAAAAACAGTGATTATTGATACTCCAAACCACAATGACTGATACACATAAATATACCAGGGTGCTCTGTATACAAACTGCCCACATCATTCTTGGCACCAAGCAGCACATTGGCAAAAACAGAGGAGTGTTCTGCTGGAAATTCAAGAGGTGACCCAGAGAGAGTGGGAGGAGAAGCCACCACTAAAGGTGTTACTTTGAGATTAATAAGAAACAATCCCAAAGACTTGCAATATAGAGGCAGAGAAGACAAATTAGACAATGGCATTAATGCCCATGTTTAGAGTGACAGAGATGGAGGGCTAAGAAGAAGGGAGAATGTATCTTAGTTGTAGCCACACAAGATACTGTTTGTGATTGGGTGATTTGCTGTTGCAGGAAACTGATGTGGACATAATGAGTCAAACAGACCACCTCCATCTGTGCTGTACACAGTCATTTGTGCTATTTGTGGCTACTATCAGAGACAGACAGAGTGAGGACATCCAAAGGAGGAAACGTGGCCATCAGCAATCAGATAGGAAGCCTAATATTTTTTCTATGAGTTCCCACTCAGCATTGCCACAATACTCTGTCCCATGTGTGCATGCTGCTCCAGGGGAGATTGAAATTGCTGCTTGTTACATTGACAAACACCTGCTTTCTATTCCTGTCAGTTCGGCGGTGTCTGAATGTGTGAAGTGAGCCCGTGTGAAAACTTGTTTAAAATTCCATCAAATAGTTTGCATTCAATAGGCTTTCACACACAATGATTCATGCGATCCTCTAATACGTTTAATGGATGAATTCTGTCTAAAGATGTCGGGGATTTTAATGAGATGGGTTCCAACTCGTATTCCTGTACGAGTGGTTTACATCAGTGCTGGTCTTTCCTTTATGGTGAGATGTTTCTTGCAGGCAGCAAACTTTAACTGCTCCTGTGTGCAATTTATTCTGTTCATTGTGAGCTGTAAATTCCTGCATTCTAGAGAAAAAAAAATCAGCATGTTTGAGAAACATAAAGCGAAATGAAGCAATCAGAATTGGCTCTTTCATGCAGCTTTAAAAGCATTAATATTTCTCCAAATCATGTAAGTAGAAGATTTAATTGTTGATTTTTTAAAAAAAAATCTTTCTCATTTAATTACACATTTGGCTAGGTTCACTTTGTGATTGCACTGGGACTTCAGCTCCAGTTTTAAGGACAGGTCTGAGCAGAAGGGTCTGTAACAGGTTTCCTGACACACTGAACCTACAGAAGGGTGACTTGATGGCCAAAAATATCCGGGCATGTAAGGCTTAAATTTCTTTCCAAATTCCCCCTTCTCTTCCCCCCAATGATAGCATATAACAGTGGGCAGTTAGATTATTAGGTTGGTAATTCGTTGCATTAATGGTGAGCATGAGCAATGATACACATGGAGTTGCACTGGAGGGACTTAGGAGGAGATGGTGTTGCAAAGTAATGTCATTTGATCAGTAATTTGGAGGCCTTACGTCTCTGGGAAAACAGCTTAAATCTCACCTTTGAAAACAAAAAATGCTGGAGATCACAGCAGGTCAGGTAACATCCGTGGAGAGAGAGCAAGCTAACACTTTGAGACCTGATGGTCTTCATCAGAGTCATCCAGACTCAAAACGCTACCTTGGTCTCTCTCCACGGATGCTGCCTGACCTGCTGTGATTTCCAGCACCTTTCTGTTTCCAGTACAGATTCCAGCATCTGCAGTAATTTGCTCCAACATTATGCCAAACCTCACCATAGCAGCTGATGGAATTTAAATCCAATTAAATTGAAATGTAATGGTAATAATGAAACTATTGACAATTGCTGTAAAACTGTGTCTGGTTCACAAAGGTCCTTCAGGGAAAGCAGTCTGCTATCCGTAGTCTATATTTGACTCCAGATCCACAATAATGTGGTCTTAACTGCTCTGTGAAAAAGCCTCTGTCAAAAACAAAATGGCCTTTTTTGGGAGGGGTCTGGAAGTTCTGGCTCAGATATCAATCGCACACAACAACTTGTATACAATTCCCCTTAATGTATACACCTTTGTTACATAACTTAACAGTAGCTAATACTCATAATGATACTGTTAACTGCGAAGTCCCATGAATCAAGGTCTGTCTCAGGTGGCCAGTCTGTCAACAAATCTCCTTTCAGAACCAAATTTCTTTACCCAGCTACAGCAGCCAGTTGGTTATGATGATTTAGAAAGATGTTTCAGTCAGATAGGTGGGTGATTGTCAGGAGAGATAGGAAGGTCATTCAGGAGTCTCCTGTAACTATTCCTGTCTGAAGCAGATATATGCTTTTGGGTCTGATGAGGAGTCATCTAGACTCATAACGTTAGCTTCCTCTCTTCCCTCAGATGCTGCTTGACCAGCATTTTCATTTTCCGTAGAGATTCCAACATCTGCAGTAATTTGGTCCTACCCTTTGGGTACTATTCGAGAAGATAGCCTCTCAGTAGAAAATAGAAGCAGCAGCCAAATTGTGGGTACCAAGAATGAACCTCAGGTTGAGCAGGGTTTGTCGTGACTCAAGAGTAATTGTTGTAGGGGACTGTCCAGTAAGGGGCACAGACAGGAGATTCTGTGGCCTTGAGCAATAATTCAGGAAGGTATTTTGCTTCCCTGGTTCCAGCATCAAGGACATCTCAAAATATTTGCAGCACATTATTAAAGGGGAGAGTTGCTGTCCACATTGGTAAGAAGCACATAATTAGGGAAAGGGATGAGGCTTTGTAAGCAAGTTAGGTAGAAGGTTAAAAACCAATACCTCAAAGGTAGTAATCTCTGGATTTTTCCCAGTGCCACGTGCTAGTGAGAGTAGGAGTAAGAAGATAAGGTAGATAAATCAATGGCTGGGGGGCTGAGGAGATGGGGCAAGGACAAGGGTTCAGCTATTTGGAATCTTTGGGATGTCAGTCTAGGGCAGAAAAGACCTGTTCAAAAGGGACAGTTTTCATCTGAACTGGAAGGGGACCCCATAATCTGGTGGGGAGATTTGCTCGCGTTATCAGGAGCCTTTGAACTAGTATGGTGGGGGAGGTGGGGGGATCCTAAGTAGTAATGAGAATAGAAACACAGATAAGGATGGTTCTGAATTTTAAAAAAAGAGCAAGTTAATTAGAAAAGGCAAGCAAGAGCAAGTCAGAGAATGAGATAACTCTGATGAATTAAACTGCATTTATCTCAATGCAAGGAATCTTACATGTAACGCAGATGAACTCAGGCAGGAACATGGGACTGGGATATCATAGCTATTACAGAAACATGGTTGAGGAAGAGACAGGACTGGCAGTTCAATGTTCTGGTATTTAGGTGCTATGGGTAAGGTTGAAATGGAGGCAAGAAAGAAGGGGGAGTGAAGTTTTTGGTTAAGAAAAATATTACTGCTATACTTAGAGATGATATTTCTGTGGGATCGTCCAGTGATGCTACATGGGTGGGACTCAGAAATACGAAATGGACGATCACCTTGATGTAATTGTACTATCACTCCCCCCAATAGACAGAGGGAAGTTGAGGAACAAATATGTAGAGAGAACTCAGTTACATGTAAGGAATAATCGGGTTGTAATAGTGGCGGAATTTAACTTTCCCAACATAAACTGGGACTACCATAGTGTTAAGGACTTGGATGGTGAGGGATTTGCTAAATGAGTTCTCAAAAAAATTTTCTCAATTATGGAAAAGGATAAGCCTCGTATAAAAATTAAAGTTCTAAATTGGAGTAAGGCAAATTTTGTTGGCATGAGACAAGAACTTTCAAAAGTTGATTGGAATACTCTGTTCAAGTTAAAGGAATGACTGGCGAGTGAGAGGCTTTCAAAAGAGAGATTATAAGGGTTCAGAGGCAGTTAGAGTGAGAGGTAAGGCTAGTAGTAAGAGATGGGCACAATGGATGAATAAAGGTATTGAGCCAGGTAAAGGTATGGATAATCCAAAAAAGATTCTATGTTCATTGAGAGCAAAAGAACAATCGGGGAAAGAATATCAGTGATGTTGTCTATGTTTGGAACCACAGGAGGTGGGAGAGATACTGAATGCATATTTTGTGTCAGTTTTTATTGTGGAGAAAGAAATAAAGACTAGGGAACATGGGGAAATGTTCTGAAAACAGTCCACATTACAGAGGAGGAAGTGCTGAAGATCTTAAAAAAATGAAGGTGGATGAATCTCCAGGACCTCTTCAATTGGATCCTGGGATGTTGTGGGAAGTTAGGGAAGGAATTGTGGGATCTGGGCAGAGACATTTGTATCATCCACAACAACAGGTGAGATGCCGGAAAACGGAAGGTGGCTAATGTTGTGGCTTTATTTAAGAAAGGCTATAAGGAGAATCCTGGGAACTGTAGAAATGTGAATTTGACATCAGTGGTGGGCAAGTTGTTGGAGGGGATTCTGAGAGATAAGATTTATGTGCATTTGAAGAAAGAAGGACTGCTTAGGGACAGACAGCATGGCTTTGTATGTGGGAAATCATGTTTCACAAACTTGATTGAGTTTTTTGAGGACATAATCAAAAAGATTGATGAGGACAGAGCAGTAGATGTTGTCTACATGGACTTTAGTAAAGTCTTTGACAAGGTTCCACATGGTAGACTAATTAGTAAAGTTAGGTCACATGGGATTCAGGGCGAGCTTGTCAATTGGATACATGATTGGCTTGACAGTAGGGGACAGAGGGTGGTGGTGGAAAGTTATTTTTCAGACTGAAGGCCTGTGACCAGCATTGCTTCTCAGGTATCAGAGCTGGGTCCACTTTTGTTTGTCATTTATATAAATGCTTTGGATGAGAATTTAGGAGGCATGGTTAGTACTTTGCGGATGACACCAAAATTGATGGTATAGTTGACGGTAAAGAGGGTTATCTAAGATTACAAAGAGATCTTGATCAATTGGACCAATGAGTAGGGGTGTGGCAGATGGAGTTTTGCATTTTGATAAAACAAACAAGTGCATAACTTATGCAATCAGTGGTAAGGCCCTGGGGTTCAGGTACTTCGTTCTTTGGCAGTTGAATCTCAGGTTAACAGGGATGGTTAAGAAGGTGTTTGGCACGCTTGCCTTCATTGCTCAGACTACAGAATGTTGGAGTTGAGACATCATATTGAGGTTGTACAATATGTTTGTGAGACCTCTTTCTGGTCACTCTCCTATATGAAGGATATTATTAAATTAGAGAGGATTCAGAAAAGATTTACCAGGATGTTGCAGAGAATGGACTGTTTGAGTTATAAAGATAGGCTGGGACCTTTTTGCTGGAGGTTGAGGGGTGACCTTGCAGAGATTTATAAAATTGTGACAGACTTAAATAAGTTAATTAACAAAGTATTTTCCCTAGGGTGAGGGAGTTCAAAACTAGGTGCATATTTTTTAGGCAAGCGAGAAAGATTTAACAGGGACCTGAGCAGCAACTTTTTTCATACAGAGGGTGGTTCGAGTGTGGAATGAATTGCCAGAGGAAGTGGTAGATGCAGGTACAGTTATAACATTTAAAAGACATTTGGACAGGTACATGAATAGTGTGGTACTGAAAAAGTACGGCAGGTCAGGCAGCATCCGAGGAGCAGGAGAGTCGCTGTTTCAGGCATAAGCCCTATGGGCAGCACAGTGATACAATGGTTATGGGTGGCACAGTGGCACAGTGGTTAGCAATGCTGCCTCACAGCGCCAGAGACCCGGGTTCAATTCCCGCCTGTTTCTGCATGGGTTTCCTCCGGGCGCTCTGGTTTCCTCCCACATTCCAAAAATGTGCAGGTCAGGTGAATTGGCCATGCTAAATTGACCGTAGTGTTAGGTGAAGGGGTAAATGCAGGGGAATGGGTCTGGGTGGGTTGCGCTTCGGCAGGTCGGTGTGGACTTGTTGGGCCGAAGGGCCTGTTTCCAAGGGGTAAGTAATCTAATCTAATCAGGAATGTGGAGAGGGAAGGGGGCTGAGTGATAAATAGAGGGGTGGGGGATCGGGGTTGGGAAAGGTATAGTGTTGGCAATAGGTAGGAGGTGATTGTGATAGGTCGGTGGGGAAGTTGGAGCGGATAGGTGGGAAGTAAAATGGACAGGACCTACCTGTCCATCTTCCTTCCCACCAATCTATCACAATCACCTCCTACCTGCATCTACCTATCAACATCACATCTACCTTCCCCCCAGCCTCACCCCCACTTCTCTTTTTATCACTCAGCCCCCTTCCCCCTTCACATTCCTGATGAAGGGCTTATGCCTGAAACATTGACTCTCCTGCGCCTTGGATGCTGCCTGACCTGTTGTGCTTTTTCTAGCAACACACTTTTCAATTCTGACTCTCCAGCATCTGCAGTCCTCACTTTCTCCAAAGTACATGATGTGGGCCAAATGCAGGCAGCTACAACTGGTTTAATTTGGGAAACTTAGTCAGCATAGACGAGTTGGACTGAAGTGTCTGTTTCAGTACTGTATGAATCCATAGCTGTATGTCCTTCTTATAACTCTTCTTTCCTTTGAGTGTGCCATATGATCTGTACTTTGCCCTATTTATCTAGTTTCCTCTTATCACACTGTTCTGTTTGAAGCCATCACTAGATGCATTTTCTCAGGACACCTTTTTCGAGGCCATGCTTGAATAACCACAGGCAGCTGTCTGCATTGTTCTTTTCAACACCCTGATCGCTTTCAATACTGGAGAGAAGAAGGTCACAGGAACAAAGGGGCATAGTTCTTCAATGCTTCTTTTTCACTTTGCAGATTTTCAATAAAAATCCATGGTTTGGCCAAAATCTACCCTGATCCTCTTGCCCATAATGTAGCTCATCAGTCAGGGTAACAATTTCATCATTGATGTTCATTATGAGACACAGGACCTCACCACAACCAGTTTATATTCAGTAATAGGACAGAAAAAAAAGTAAGGTCACATGATTCAAAGTGATTAAAGAATACAATAAATAATGCATTGTGTTTTGTGTGTGCGCGTGCAAGTCTATTGGTGCATATGTTCGTGTGTGTGTGTGTGTGTGTGTGTGTCTGTACACGCAAGTCTATTGGAGCACATCTCCATTGGGTGTGTATGTGTGTGTCTGTGTGACTGTGTATGTGTCTGTGTGCGTATGTCTCTGTGTCTGTGTGTGTACACGCAAGTCTATTGGTGCATATCTTCATTGGGGTGTGTGTTTGGGATTGTGTCTGTGTATGTGTGTGTGTGTGTATGTGTGTGTATGTGTGCGTCTGTGTGTCTGCGTGTGTACACGCAAGTCTATGGGTGCATGTCTTCATTGGGGTGTGTGTGTGTGTGTGTGTGTGTGTGTGTGTGTGTGTGTGTGTGTGTGTGTATACATGCAAGTCTATTGGTTCATATCTCCATTGGGGTGTGTGTGTGTCTGTGTGTGTACACGCAAATCTATTGGTGCATATCTCCATTGGGTGCGTATGTGTGTCTCTGTGTGACTGTGTGTGTGTGTCTGTGTGCGTATGGCTCTGTGTCTGTGTGTGTACACGCAAGTCTATTGGTGCATATTCCCATTGGGATGTGCTTGTGTGTGTGTGTGTGTATGTGTGTGTGTCTGTGTGTGTGTGAGTGTGTGTATACACGCAAGTCTATTGGTGCATATCTCCATTGGAGTGTGTGTTTGGGTGTGTGTCTGTGTATGTATATGTGTGCATGTATGTGTGCGTTTGTGTGTCTGTGTGTGTACATTCAAGTCTATGGGTACATGTCTCCATTGGGGTGTGTGTGTGTGTGTCTGTGTGAGTGTGTGTGTGTCTGTGTGAGTGTCTGTGTGATTGTGTCTCTGTGTCTGTGTGTGTGTCTCTCTGTCTGTGTACATGGAAGTCTATTGGTACATATCCCCATTGGGATGTGCATGTGAGAGAGAAAGAGAGAGAGAGTGTGTGTGTGTGTGTGTGTGTGTGTGTGTGTCTGTCTGTCTGTCTGTACTATTAGGAATGGTCGATAATTGCTGCCCTGGTTGGTAATGTCTGCATTCCATGAAGAAGGTAAATTTGGTTCCCCATGTTGCCTCTGGATCTTATAACAAACATCTTAAGTTTGTTATGTTTAGTTAATAACTATTGGAGCACTATTAAGAGTTTGGCCTTATTTACTGTATCAAAATTGTTTGTGATTTTCAATATCTCCAATCTCCTAACCTTTCCTACTCTAGGCAGAAAGAGCCCAGTTTCTCCAGTCCATCCACATCCCTTCAGTTCAAGTACCATTCCAATAAAACATTTCTGCATCTTTCTTGACAAGTAGCTGGGGGTATAAAAATGGAGAAGCTGGACTGAGAAATGGCAAGTGAAATTCAAATTGACAAGTTGGCAGTTTTCACAATGTGAAATAGTGGTCATGATGGTGGCTCATATCTAAAGTTGGACGGTACAGAGGAAAAGGATATAATCTCAGCCAGTGATGCTGAGCCATGACAATACCAATCTGTCCTATGTGTCACATTCTACACGGATCAAGTGTTAGCATTGGATGGAAGGCTACCTGCATTAGGACTGATCCACTGATGCAGGGTTTTTCCCGAAACGTTGATTTTCCTGCTCCTTGGATACTGCCTGACCTGCTGTGCTTTTCCAGCACCACTCTACTCTTGACTCTATCTGCATTAGGAGTCAGAGCAACAAAGAGATAACACAAAAGCCAATTTTATTTACATGAAGGAAGGCTGGAAGGGAATTCTCTTGAATTATTCAGAATGTTTAATGACATTAGTGGTTGAGACCTCTTGTCCTGAGAAGAAGCAAGGAGACTGAATTGGAAAGGGTGGAAAAGGAATAGCCAACAAGAGAGGAGATTGTTGGATGTTCAAATGGACTGCTCACTGAGGGGAGCAATCCTGATATAAACAGCCCATTTAAGGTGGATTTGCGACAGCAAGAAAGTCAGTTGCGAGATAACTGATAGCAAAATGTGTTTTTTATTTTGTGATCTCTCCAGCTGGTCTTTCCTGCTGATGAGCATTCCCATATTCCTGGTACTTCATATGAACACAATTCCTTATGCCTTTTATAATTGGCTGAAATTTATTTCTAAGTTATAATTAAATATAATAAATGTGAAATGAAGGAACAGAGCAGCTGAGTAACATAAACGGTGCTTGAGTCCAGCTAACTGGCCCTTGATGGGAAAAATTAAATATGATAAATTTATTTCACTGGGATAATATTTAGTAAACTTTAGTCACCTCTCCTCAGTGCCAACTCTCACCATCTCCACTGGTGATACTCAGTGTCCATAGTATCTCCAATGGTAATCCATCCTCTGAGTTACTAATCAAAGTGCATGCTCTGCAGGAGGACTGATCCAGTAATATCAATGCGTTAAACGTGGAAACAGAATGAGAGACTGGAATTTACAAATGTCATTTCATGGAATCCCTGCATTGTGGAAACATGCCATTCAGCCCATCATGTCCACAGACCCTCCAAAGAGCATCCCACCCAGTCCCACCCCTATCACTGCAGTACTACATTTCCCATGGCTAATTCACCTCACCTGCACATCCCTGGACACCATGGACAATTTAGTATGGCTAATCCACCCTCTTTGAACTGTGGGAGGAAACCAGAGCAGCTGGAAGAAACCCACGCAGACACAGGGAGAATGTACAAACTCTACACAAACAGTTGCCCGAGGCTGGAATCGAGCTGGGTGCCTGTGAGGCAGCAGTGCTAGCCACTGAGACACTGTACCCTCCATCAGTAGATGAAACCTAGCAGTTCAGGAGGAATGGGAAGTAAAGGATGGGCTGAAGAGAAGCAGCTCAAATTAACAAAGCAATTCAATCAAAAATATCTGAACATTGAAATGATTTTTTAATAGGAATTTCAGTGTGGGTCCCAGAAGCAGGTAAAGTGCCTGATATTTTAATAATTGCTTGTCTCTTTTGTGCACTGCGGATATTGTGAAATATGATGTATTTATATTAGTGAGGCACGCTAGGTTGAAGCAGGTGGGATGGTAATCCGTAAGTGTTTATACAAGATGAAATAGTGAATAGCTGGGCAAAGAATTGACTAACTTAGCAGCTACCCACTGGGAGGCCTTCAATGATCAATTTTGAAAAGGAAGGTCACAAACTGTCCTTTGCACAACCTTTAATTCAGGAAATTGAAAGTTGCCAGAGATTTATTAGGTCAGATTGTATTTCCTGTTTATTTGAACATATTGAGGAATAGAGAGTGGTTTATCAGGTTGCAGCAGAGACAGTGGTTTAGTGACACAAGAGAGACCAAGTGATAAAACCACTACTAGAATGAGAGAGAGAGAAAGTAAGAGGACGATGGAGAACAAAAAAAAACCTGGGAGAGTGCAAGAAGGCTGCTGTATTGATCTTAATCATCTTCATTCTGGAGGGATTAGCTTTGTACATTGTCCAAACAACTGCTGTGCATGGAATAATAATTGGAGCATTGTACTCCCTTGTGGGATTTACAAATGCATCTAAACAACCGCAACACAGCAGAGTGATAAGGAAAAAAAAATCCTCTTTAAACACTGTGTCCTCCTGTGATGGGCAAGGAATGCTAATGCTGTAAATTGTTGAAGACTTGTTATACAGGGAGAGCCACAACCCTAATCACAGATATACCATCTACAAAACAAACTGGCCTGCAAATAAGGTTACTTAATGTCCTAGCGATAGCAGAACACCCAAGGTTGAGGCTGATTTTCTGAGCAGAACATGAAGAAATAGTAACCTCCGGAACCATATCTACCTCTGTGTGAGAAGATATCTGAACTCTTCACTTATCCAGTAGGACATGTGTTTTGACAGTGTTTTTGGATGTTTTCCTAAGTAAATGTGAGTATTTGTTATTAGAACATAGAACATAGAACATAGAACAATACAGCACAGAACAGGCCCTTCGGCCCACGATGTTGTGCCGAACATCTATCCTAGATTAAGCACCCATCCATGTACCTATCCAATTGCTGCTTAAAGGTCGCCAATGATTCTGACTCTACCACTCCCAAAGGCAGCGCATTCCATGCCCCCACCATTCTCTGGGTAAAGAACCCACCCCTGACATCTCCCCTATACCTTCCACCCTTCACCTTAAATTTATGTCCCCTTGTAACCCTCTGTTGTACTCGGGGAAAAAGTTTCTGACTGTCTACTCTATCTATTCCTCTGATCATCTTATAAACCTCTATCAAGTCACCCCTCATCCTTCGCCGTTCCAACGAGAAAAGGCCGAGAACTCTCAACCTATCCTCGTACGACCTATTCTCCATTCCAGGCAACATCCTGGTAAATCTTCTCTGCACCCTCTCCAAAGCTTCCACATCTTTCCTAAAGTGAGGCGACCAGAACTGCACACAGTACTCCAAATGTGGCCTAACCAAAGTCCTGTACAGCTGCAACATCACTTCACGACTCTTGAATTCAATTCCTCTGCTAATGAACGCTAATACACCATAGGCCTTCTTACGAGCTCTATCCACCTGAATGGCAACTTTCAAAGATCTATGTACATAGACCCCAAGATCCCTCTGTTCCTCCACCTGACTAAGAATCCTACCGTTAACCCTGTATTCCGCATTCTTATTTGTTCTTCCAAAATGGACAACCTCACACTTGACAGGGTTGAACTCCATCTGCCACTCCTCAGCCCAGCTCTGCATCATATCTAAGTCCCTTTGCAGCCGACAACAGCCCTCCTCACTATCCACAACTCCACCAATCTTCGTATCATCTGCAAATTTACTGACCCACCCTTCGACTCCCTCATCCAAGTCATTAATAAAAATTACAAACAGCAGAGGACCCAGAACTGATCCCTGCAGAACTCCACTTGTAACTGGGCTCCAGGCTGAATATTTACCATCTACCACCACTCTCTGACTTCGACCGGTTAGCCAGTTTTCTATCCAATTGGCCAAATTTCCCTCTATCCCATGCCTCCTGACTTTCCGCATAAGCCTACCATGGGGAACCTTATCAAATGCCTTACTAAAATCCATGTACACTACATCCACTGCTCTACCCTCATCCACATGCTTGGTCACCTCCTCAAAGAATTCAATAAGACTTGTAAGGCAAGACCTACCCTTCACAAATCCGTGCTGGCTGTCCCTAATCAAGCAGTGTCTTTCCAGATACTCATAAATCCTATCCCTCAGTACCCTTTCCATTATTTTGCCTACCACAGAAGTAAGACTAACTGGCCTGTAATTCCCGGGGTTATCTCTATTCCCTTTTTTGAACAGGGGCACAACATTCGCTACTCTCCAGTCCCCTGGTACCACCCCCGTTGACAGTGAAGACGAAAAGATCATTGCCAACGGTACTGCAATTTCCTCTCTTGCCTCCCACATAATCCTAGGATATATCCCGTCAGGCCCGGGGGACTTGTCTATCCTCAAGTTGTTCAAAATGTCCAGCACATCTTCCTTCCTAACAAGTATCTCTTCTAGCTTACCAGTCCGTTTCACGCTCTCCTCTTCAACAATACGGTCCCTCTCGTTCGTAAATACTGAAGAAAAGTACTCATTCAAGACCTCTCCTATCTCTTCCGACTCAATACACAATCTCCCACTACTGTCCTTGATCAGACCTACCCTCGTTCTCGTCATTCTCATGTTTCTCACATACGCATAAAATGCCTTGGGGTTATCCTTGATCCTATCTGCCAAGGATTTTTCATGCCCTCTCTTAGCTCTCCTAATCCCTTTCTGTGGCTTCTGCACCTTTCCAAAATCTGTTTCCCAATCTGTTTCTCCACATCTCTGCTGCTATTGGGGGGCCTATAGTAAACACCCAACAAGGTGACTGCACCTTTCCTATTCCTGACTTCAGCCCATACTACCTCCAAAGGCAGATCCCCCTCAAACTTCCTTTCTGCAGCCGTTATACCATTTCTAATTAGCAATGCCACCCCACCTCCTTTTTTACCACCCTCCCTAATCTTACTGAAACATCTGTAACCAGGA
This sequence comes from Hemiscyllium ocellatum, assembly GCF_020745735.1. Lineage (NCBI taxonomy): Eukaryota > Metazoa > Chordata > Chondrichthyes > Orectolobiformes > Hemiscylliidae > Hemiscyllium > Hemiscyllium ocellatum. The sequence continues at coordinate 14,690,439 of NC_083439.1, forward strand.
GCCTCCAACAACCATTCCTGTCCCTCATCTATCCACATTCCCGTGATGGCCACAAAATCGTAGTCCCAGGTACCAATCCACACCTTAAGTTCACCCACCTTATTTCTGATACTCCTTGCGTTGAAGTATACGCACTTGAGCCCATCTCTGTGTCCGCAAGTATTCCCTGTCAGTGCTACCTTCTCCACAGCCTCCCTACATTCTTGGACATCCTGACAAACAGCTAGCTTACTTGCTGGACTACAAGTCCAGATCCCATCCCCCTGCCAAATTAGTTTAAACCCCCCCGAAGAGTGCTAGCAAACCTACCCCCCAGGATATTGGTGCCCTTCTGGTTCAGGTGCAACCCGTTGTTTGTACAGGTCCCACCTTCCCCAGAATGCAGTCCAATTGTCCAAATACCTGAAGCCCTCCCTCCTACACCATCCTTGCAGCCACGTGTTCAACTGCACTCTCTCCCTATTCCTTGCCTCACTGTCACGTGGCACCGGCAACAACCCAGAGATGACGACTCTGTCTGTCCTAGCTTTTAGCTTCCAGCCTAACTCCCTGAGCTCTTGAATGACCTCCCCATGCCTCTTCCTACCTATGTCGTTGGTGCCAATGTGTACCACGACTTCTGGCTGCACACCCTCCCCCTTAAGGATTCTGAAGACACGGTCCGAGAGTCTCGCCCATGTCCACAGAACCACCTGTCCGTCCCTCTAACTAGAGAGTCTCCTATAACTAGCGCTCTCCTCCTCTCCCCCTTTCCCTTCTGAGTCTCAGAGCCAGACCTCACGCCACAGACTCCGTCACTGCAGCTTACACCTGCAAGGCTGTCCCCCCCAACAGTTTCCAAAGCTGTATACTTATTGTTTAGGGGAACGACCACAGGGGAACCCTGCACTGCCTGCTTCTTCCCCTTCCCACCTCTAACTGTTACCCAGCTACCTCTGTTCTCCGGCGTAACTATGTCCCTGTAGCTTCTATCAATCACCCTCTCAGCCTCTTGAATAATCCTCAGTTCATCCAACTCCAGTTCCAGTTCCCTAACTCGTTCGGTGAGGAGCAGGATCTGACTGCATTTCCTGCAGACGAAGTCGGCAGGAGTATCGGTGGTCACCCCTACCTCAAACATCCTGCAGGAGGAACATTCCACTGCCTGCGCTGCCATGACTGTACACTTTGTCTCCAAAACAAGAACACTGAGTCAATAACACTGAATCGCTTACCTATGGACTTTAAAGTTAGGTTAGAGGAGGAGGATGGGAGGGAGGCCCTAAGAAGTAGGGCCTGGGGTCTAGAACACACCCACTCAAATACCAATCACTTACCTTCCCGACCAGCTCTGCGCTACAACCTCACTTCCACCCAGCTCGCGCCGCTCTCTGTGGCTTACTATTGAGTTAGACAGAGTTGGTCCTTATGTACACTGCTCTGTCAGCTTTTTCACCATGGACTGGCTGGGCCTAGTTTAAGAAATGACCCTGCCAGGCCTGGATTGAAACTGAGCTAGATATGGCAGAGGGTGACCAGATGTTATGTTTGAGCAATCACAGATTTTTATCAAACATCCTGGCATTCTGACCACTTCCTCAAAAGGGTTCAAATTTCCCAATTTCAGCTTCCCAGTTATTCTCTCAGAAGGCAAAAACAGTTCAATTTGCGAACGATGCATACTGGTCCAACTTGTCATGAATACTACAAAATGGAAGTATTACTGTTTTTTATGTGAGTGCTTACTCCTATGGGCTGCAGGAATGGTTGAATTGAACTGAGGTTTGCTCTCGCATTCTAGATCGGCAACTTTGCACCCACAATGTGGTTTAACATTCCCAGCTCATGGGTGGAAGTCACTTCTGTGTGAGGAATCAAAAATATGGGAGAGGGAAGGGGCTTGACTTAGTTGTTGACATCCACAGAGCATGGCTCCTCAAGACTTGGCTGGGAATCGACTTTGAAAAGAAGGAAGCATATCAGTTCCCAGCTACTTCAATAATGCGATAATAAAACCTGAGAAATTGCTGCCCCGAAACAGCTTCAAACAGGGACTTGTTGCCGTTGTAAGGGAGCATTGCCTCAGGCCATCTTAGTTTGTGTTTTTGAAAATCTGATCCCACTCACCAGGGGCTGTTCTTTGTAGATTCAACAATTGCTCTAAAGTGATTCTGGCCAGATGGGGTTCTTAAGGCCATTCCTAACCTTTCAATGTGTTGTTCTCGCAATGGCGCTTATTCCTATATTATCTATTGTTCAAAGAAGTTGATTTAACATGTCTGAAATATATGAATTTGCCAGGTGATTAAACGTCTACTGTACTTGTTACATTTGGAAATGATACTACCTACAGTTTTCAATGCTGAAGATTTCTTGGCTGTCCATTATCCCTATCTTGCTATCTTATAATGAGAGTATATCATCCTGATTTGACAATCTGCATACCATGTTCCCAGCAATCATTCAACATATTTTCTAAAAGTTGTTTTTCATCTTGCTTTTAGTTTCTCAACAACTAAAATACTGCATTCAAAATAAAGCAATCTCACAGTAAAATGATTTAACTAAGGTCAGCCAAGTTACATTCTAATCTTGTGGTGTGGTTAGGGGCAGCTAATTTTTGCCTCCTGCATAATTATTGTGAATAATTTGAACTTTCCAAAAAGTCTAAAAGGTAGAGTCATAGAGATCTGCAGTATGGAAACAAACCCTTCTGTATAATTCATCTATGCCCACCAGGTATCCCAACACAATCTAGTCCCATTTGCCAGCACTGGCCCATATCCCTCTAAACCCTTCCAATTTATAAAACCATCCAGATGCCTTTTAAATGCTGCAATTGTAACAGAGTCCACCACTTCCTCTGGCAGCTCATTCCATATACGCACCACCCTCTGTGTGAAAAAGTTGCCCCTTGGGTCTCTTTTATATCTTTCCCCTCTTACCCTAAACCTATGCCTTCTAGTTCTGGACTCCCCCACCCCAGGGAAAAGACCTTGTCTATTTATCCCATCCATATCCCTCACAATTTTATAAACCTCTATAAGGTCACCCTTCAGCCTCCGACGCACCAGGAAAAACAGCCCCAGCCTGTTCAGCCTCTCTCTGTAGCTCAAATCCTCCAACCCTGGCAACATCCTTGTAAATCTTTTCTGAACAGTTTTAAGTTTCACAACATCTTTCCAATAGGAAGGAGACCAAATAAACTGTTTGGTGTTTATGTTTTCTGCTGTTCTCATTTTAACTTTGAGTGACTTTTGCACAAGTCTTGTGTTCTGTGTTTCCAAACAAAGGCAATACAGTACTTTGTAACACAAGTTTTCAATCCAGCATGAATTTGCCATATCACATATCATTTGTGTGGTGTTTTGATCCGATTCATCCTTGGCTAGAGATTGGATGTGTTTATTGAACTTCTATAATGTTATAGTTACCCTGCCCAACATCTTTCCTGATGAAGGGCTTTTGCCTGAAACGTCGAATTTCCTGTTCCTTGGATGCTGCCTGACCTGCTGTGCTTTAACCAGCAACACATTTCTGCCCAACACCAACCCATTCCTTCAACCAATTACTGACATTTTCTCACGCTGCTGGAAGTATTTGAGAAACACATTTGTCCGCAGTGTCCATTTACATTTGGTATTGCTTGAAATCCTAATTCTCTGTTGTCTGGCTAAAAATCACACAACACCAGGTTATAGTCCAACAGGTTTATTTGGAAGCACTAGCTTTTGGAGTGCTGCTCCTTTACCAGGTAGCTGTGAGAGCAATTGTACTATATTGCTAACAGCAATCTAAGTTTGTTCAATTATTTCAGATGATGGCACTGTAATCTTTTGCTGTAAATTCTGTGTCTAATGACCCTGCTCCACAACCACCTGATGAAGGAGCAGCGCTCCAAAAGCTAGTGCTTCCAAATAAGCCTGTTGGACTATAACTATAGAGTTATAGAGATGTACAGCATGGAAACAGACTCTTCGGTCCAACCCGTCCATGCCGATCAGTTATCCCAACCCAATCTAATCCCACATACCAGCACCCGGCACATATCCCTCCAAACCCTTCCTATTCATATAACTACCAAAATTCCTTTTAAATGTTGCTCTACGGCCTGTTCCCCGGGATGCACACCGAGACAAACATCAGCTGTGCCTGGAGGATCATCAACTCAATGAAGGGCGCTCTCAGGGCGGTCCAAAACCTGTTGATCTTCCACCTGAAGGGTTGACCCCACCTGAGTGTTGTAGACTGGCACATTCCAAGATGCAGGACTATCTGTTAAGGGACATGCTGAAGCTCAGGGCAACTGCCGCCAAGGCGCAGTGGGGAAAGACCACCGTGTAATGTCTGTCTGCCTAAACACAGGGGTCCAACACAGTAAGGGGGCTCCGCTGACCCCCCAGCTAAATATGTGGATAGTAATCGTATAGACCTGTATATAAGAATGATTACTCTGTCTCTGTATGCAAAAAATGGAACGTTTACGTATGTATGGCATGACCAACTGTACTGATCATCAAAATATTTTATGAATAAAGTAAATTTGTGAAATTTTTAAAAATGCAGCAGTTTAAGGAGGGAGCTCACCACCACTTTCTCAAGGGCAACTAGGAACAGGCAGTAAATGCTGGCCTAGCTAGCAAAACCCAAACCTCATGCATGTTTTTTTTTGAAAGCTATCAGGCTGGAACTGGACAATGTGCCTGGAGGGGAAATAAATTGGCATCTAGTGTTTTGAAGGATCTCTTTCATTTCTGGAATGTTGTCTCTTCCTGTTTGATCTATGGGTCAGTCCAAATTCTGAAGGACTGGCCCTAATATACCTTCCAGGATCACTGTAATGAATGAACTCCTGGCATGGAATACACGTGTATTCCATTACAAGTAGAAGTGGCCTTTTACAGCTGGTCCCCTCCTGTTGCAGACAGGATTCACCCGACCGTCCCTCAGTTCAGGCTGAATCCTGGGCAGAGTTTGCTGATCCCACAAGTATTTGAATAAGTTTGACTTTGATTTATTGTTGTCAGATGTACCAAGACACAGTGAAAAGCGTTGTTTTGCGTGTTATAGAGGGAGATTGTACCATATAAAGTGCATCAGGGTAGCAGAGCAGAGTAGGGAATACAGTGTTACAGCCACAGAGAAGCTACAGGGAGAGTTAGAGAGATCAACATTAGCATTTGAGAGATCTGTTCAAATGTCTGATAACAGCGCATTAATGCTGAGACCAGTGAAATTGGCTAATGCCTGGGAGAATGTTTTAAAACCCAATATCTTTATGACTTTATTTCAAGGCTTTATCGCATCTGGTGATGCAGGAGGCAGTCTTAAACACATGTTTATGTAAGATTCATGCTTAAAACAGGTTGCAGTCTGTTGCCAGAGGCTATATAGCTTCAGGGTAATACTCCTCATCAAGCAAGACTGACCAGGGCACTCTCTTGTAACTAACATCTGTCATCGGTATTTTGGAAAGATTTAAATATTGGCAACCATGCTGTTTAGCTGTTTTATGAAGGCACCTTCCATGGTCATTAAGTTCTGGAGGAGGATATTAAACCAGAGCCCTTGACTCTAAAGGGGTCTACACACTGTAGATTTCACTCCACTTAAATTTTAAAAATGAAAATAAAAATCTTATAACCCACGCTGTTCCCATGCCAAATCCAAAATGAGCTACATACTACCCAAACTACGCAGACAAGGGATCTTCTTAGGCAAGAAGCAAGATCATTGAATGAAGACATTTTAATTCCCTCACTTTTTATTGGTCTGCCATTAGCCTTCTAGATTAAAAAGGAGATCTCCATTCTTTGAATACCCACAATAAACAAAACCAACCAGCATAGCCATGCTGGGTTCACTATGGGCTACAAAAACAGAAATTGCTGGAAAAGCTCTTCAGTCTGGCAGCATCTGTAGAGAGAAATCAGAGTTAACATTTTGGGTCAAATGACCCTTCCTCCAAACTGATGGTAGCTAAGAAAATATTGGTTTATATGCAGGAGATAGGATGGCGGGAGGGGGTAAGGAAAATGATAGGTAGAAATGGAGCCAAAGAGAGAGAACAGTTGAGTAGACAATGGGGTGGATAACGATCCAACCAGGAGAGTTAATGGGGACTGTTAGTGGCTAACAATGGACTGTGTGTAATAGCAGATTAAGTGATAACAAGGCCTGGTTTGTGGTGGTGGAGATAAGGACATGGAGAGCCCTAAAGTTGTTGAACTCAATATTGAGTGCAGAAGGCTGCAAGGTCCCCAAGTGGAAAATGAGGTGCTGTTCTTCCAGCTTGTGCTAAGCTTCAGTGAAGCACTTTAGCAGGCCTGAGACAGAGATGTTGGCCAGGCAACAGGGTGGGGTGTTAATGAGGCAGGTTACTGGAAGCTCAGGGTCTCATTCTGGGCTAACTGATTCTTCAAATTATGGAGACTTCTCTCCTAATTTTCATGTCTGAATCATGCAAACAAGATGATCCCATCTGCCAAGATGATTCCTCAGAATGCTGAAAGAGAAACAGAATTCCTTTTCAATGCAAGAAGGAGGAAAGATCTACATTCCTCCAGGTAGCAGACGACGAGTAAGTGCACCCTGGTCCCAGAGGTATTAGAAATGCCTCTATCTATCACTCAAGCTGTTTAGTTGTTCATGTTTTCCTCTACAGGGGTGAGAGTTAATGAAATAAAGCAGTGTTTGTGACACTGTTGTGCATGGCAAACATCTCTTTTGGGAGCCAAAGTTATTCTGCATGAAGTGCGAATATTAATAACTTACCACAGTCACAAAAATTTACTAGGATTGAGAGCAATCTAATTCATTTTTACGGAAAGCTGAATTCCCTTTGAAGGATGCTTCAATTAGATTTGCATTATATCGGCTGATTTAGATACTGCTTGTAAATGAAATCAGCTGTAAAAGTTGTCAGTGTTATTTCATTTATATTGCCCCTGCAGCTCAGCTCAAAACTCTGGGGGAGTTTCAAACTGCCTCCATTGGCACAACCGAAAAGTGAGCCTCCAGCTGTGCCTATTCACTGCTGCCAAGTTGTGCAGATTAGTCCTCAAGAAACTCATTCAAACAGGTCTAAAGGTAAATTACTCTGTCAGTCCAGGTAGTGCCTGACCACGGCTCAAATGTGTTTGGGACAGTGCCGACGTGATTTAAAGGTGTGATGGTAGAGGGTTATAATCATCAAAGGAAAGTAATATCTTTCTTTAGCCCACAATTTGGGAGTGCAAACTGAACAGCGCATCACAGGTTTGTTTAAAGTTTATTCATGTTGCTCTGCAGAGAGTCTCCATCATTTCCAATTCTTCCTTCCTGACAGATGACCACCACTGAGTCGTTGTAGAAGACTGCTAGGCAGAGGGATTTTTCACAATGCTAACAATCTGGACTTTCGGAAGCTGTTGCCATGTTTCATTTTTGATTCTGTTAGGCAACAATGTACGCAATGTTTCTTCAAGGTTCCCAAACACGAGCTTGACTGAGTGGATTGCAGTAGAAGTATCGTGAGAAACACCTACGTGAAGAACATGCAGAAGGACCTCTCAGTACTGTCAGAGTTTAACCACTCACTGGTAGATGAGCTGGTATTCAGGTACTCAAGTCCCTAGTACCCCCATCCTCACAGGAAGGGCAAAGGAGACACAGAAACAGAGCTCCATATCCATTGTAAAAACTAAAACAACTGCAGATGCTGGAAATCAGAAAAAAATGGAAATTGATGTAAAAGCTCATTTGTGGAGAGAAATCTGAGTTGACATTTCGAATTCAGTGACCTTTCCTCAGAACTGGGGTGGTTCTGATTTTTTTCTGCAGATGCTGCCAGAGGAAGTGGTGGAGGCTGGCACAATTACAACATTTAAGAGATATCTGGATGGGTATATGAATAAGAAGAGTTTAGATGGATATGGGCCAAGTGCTGACAAGTGGGACTAGATCTATTTAAAGTACCTGGTCAGCATGGATGAGTTGAATCGAAGGGTCAATTTCTGTGCTGTACGTCTCTATGACTGTACGTCTCCATATCCATCGTGCCTGCAGAATTCCAAAGCAGTACAAAAGGTAGTTCAATATCTTGACCAGAACAAGGTTTGCTAGAAATTGGCAATGCCTCGAGATTCTCCAAAATCCACACTCAGACAGAACAAGCCAATTTGAGAACTATTGTTAAGGCTTCACCCAACGCCCTACCCCAACCCACTGCCAGATGAAGACCATTAGCTTGTTTAGTTATCCCGATACAACCTCCATCCTTTTCTATTTTTATCTCTATAGAACAAGATCATGCACAATGTAGCAAGCGGATCCACATCCTAATATATTACTTTTGAAAGGATAGAACTTGAGCAATGCTGAAAAAGTATACATCTTGTTGAAGTTTTTTCATCCCAAACCCATGAGGGCAATTCATAAGAAATGCAAGTGTAAAGGGAAAACAACATTTATAATGTATGCAAGGCCAATGCTGATTGATTGACAGTTGGTCTGTGACTGATTGTTTGAAATGTTGACATGAAGAATGAACCAGCTAGTGTTGACTGACAGTTAACTGCCAAGCTCTGTTCCAATTTTAAACAAAGCAATTTAACTATGATTGGTCAAGGCATTACCTGAAGAGACAAACCCAAACAATGGCTGTCACCTATTTTGTTGCTTTGAAACAAACATGGTGTGTGCACGTATTCTTTCTGTCTGCAAGGAACATGGCCAATTGTATCAATGTGTGAAGCCTTCGGTACACAGATGAGCCTGACTGACAATCCTGAATTGGTTTTCAGCAAGATTCTTCACATAATCAGCATTATGTCATAAATATTGTTCAAGTGCGTAATGACAAGTTGAGGGTGTTGTGCTGTGAGCTCTGTGGGCGCGGATTGATTGGATACAGTTAGTACCTTGTTTGTTGTGAACAGACAAAAGGACGTACAGTTTAATACAATCTGCTAGTCCTTAGAATGTATGGTTTACATACTGGGCATCACTCAGGCACTGGTGTATTCTACATGGCAATGCTATACCAATCATACAATATAAATGTCACTTTAATTGTATTTTTACAAGTTCTCCTGATGGGAGGTCATGTTGCAGCTGTACAGGATATTGGTTAGGCCACTTTTGGAATATTGTGTGCAATTCTGCCTCCCTCCTACAGAAAGGATGCTGTGAAACTTGAAAGGGTTCAGCAAAGATTTACAAGGATGTTGCCAGGGTTGGAGGGTTTGAGATAATAGGGAGAAGTTGAATAGGCTCAGTCTATTTATTTAGGTCCAAACTACCTATCGCTCTGTATATGAGTGCGGACGAGGTCCCTGATAAGAGTCAGAGTGAAAAAAAGCACCCATTTATCAATCTTATACAGGTGGAGCATTTGTAAAATTGTCTACACACCTAGTTCAGCTGCATTGTATTTATACAATGATAGTAAAGTGAAATGTAGTCCTGACTTTCTGTTAACTTTGACATCTGGTCATCATATCTAAGCATTACACAACATTGCCAGTGAGCTCAACACCCAGCATTTTTCTGACTCTATTGATTGGAACTCTTTTTGTTCAATTGCAGGATGTGTGAATTGTTGTCTGGACTAGCAGTTACCACCCATTCCTAAATGGCCTGTTGGAGGTCGCGATGAGTTGCTTTCTTGAGTGGTTTGTGTCCTTGAATTATAGTACACCTACAATACAGTTAAGAGGTGAGGTCCGAAACTTTGACCCAGCGATGGTGAAGGAACAGTGCTGTCAGGATGATGTGCTTTGTGGGGAAATTTGCACATGGTGGTATTCCCATACATCTTCTATTTTGTCCTTTGAGATGTAAAAATTTGAAGGTCTGGAAGGTGAAGCCAAACAAAGATACAATACTAATTGTCTGCCTGAAACCAGAGAGGAAAAGGAGACAGAAAAAATATTCAGCAAGCATCTTTGGCTCATGCGATGAATCATTCTTTACCTTTATTTAATGTTGTGTAAGCCAACAGTCTGTGAATGCGACAGCATTTAACCAACAACGTTACACAAACCATGCTTATCAAAAGCATGATTAAATACAGAGGCAAATGCTAGGTACCCAGAACTGGTTTCCTGACTTGGCTCATACTGGGGTATGGTAAGGTTTGGTATGCCACAATCCATAAGGAATCATAGACATCTCTCTCTGGGAGAGAGAGATCCACGTCAAGCACAGGATAAGGCAAAGACGAAGCCCTCTATGAACGAGCACAAACAGTATCCGTGTTGTTGACATTCTTCTGCACCACATTCCAGCCAACTGAGCTAACCAACCTTAGATTAGAGCATTTCACCAAGATTACAGTAGGATGTGCTATGAGCCACTAGCAATGCAGCTTTCCTGTTAAACTACAATGGGTACTGTCTGTACAAAGACAGGAAGGAGAGAATGGATGGGTAGTGATGTATTTGGACACAACATTACACATTCATCATCAGCCTCCATGTTATATAGAGTAATAGAGTCAGACAGCACAGAAACAGACCCTTTGGTTCAACTCATCCATGTTGACCAGCCATCCTAATGTGACCTAGCCCCATTTGGCCTATACCCCTATCAATTCATGTACACATCCTTTTAAATGTTGTAATTGTACCTGCCTCTACCACTCTTACACCATCCTCTACATAAGAAAGTTGCCCGACAGGTCCTTTTAAAATCAATTCCTTCTCACCTTAAACCTATACTCTGTAGTTTTGGGTTCACCAACCATAGAAAAAGACTATGGCCATTCGCCCTATCCATGCCCCTCATGATTTTATAAACCTCTATAACATCACACCTCAGCCTCCAACACTCTAGGGTAAATAGCCTTAGCCTATTCAGCCTCTTCATCTAACTTAAACCCTTCAGTCCCCGCAACATTCTTGTGAAATCTTTCCTGCACTCTCTCAAGTTTAACAACATCCTTCCTGGAGAAGAGTGATCAGATTTGTACACAATAATCTAAAAGTGGCCCCCACTAATGTCATGTATAGCTGCAGCAAGGAATCCCAACTCCTCTACTGTAAATGCATCACCTCACACTTGTCCAAATTAAACAACATCTGCCATTTCTCCACCTAGCTTTCCAGCTAATCTGTATCCTGCTGCATCCTTTCACAATTTTAAAATAATGAACGTTGGGATCTGTGGTTTGAGAGAGAAAACAAAGGACAGAATCATTGTGGTAATGTACTTTCAGATAATTGCCTTTAAAGTTCTTGTATACAGTATATGTTCATATAATGCACATTATAGATTTTTACATGAGGTATTCAGTGTACCTTCTCCTCACATAGTGATAAAATCATAGAACTTTAAATTCTGGAATAGTCCATTATGATTCTGATAACCTGAAGGGAGATTACAGAGAGTTAGACAAAAGTTTAAAAAGGAGGTCCTCAAGGGTAGTAATATCTGGATTACTCCCAGTGCTACAAGCTAGTGAGGCAGGAATAGGAGGATAGAGCAGATGAATGCATGGCTGAGGAGCTGGTGTATGGGAGAAGGATTCACATCTTTGGATCATTGGAATCTCTTCTGGGGTAGAAGTGACCTGTACAAGAAGGACGTTTTGCACCTAAATTGGAAGGGGACTAATATACTAGCAGGGAAAGTTGCTAGAACTGCTTGGGAGGATTTAAACTAGTAAGGTGGGGGAGGGGGGATCGAGGGAGATAGTGAGGATAGAGATCGATCCGAGACAGGTACAGCTGTAAACAGAAGTGATTCAAACAGTCAGGGCAGGCAGGGACAAGGTAGGACTAATAAATTAAACTGCATTCAATGCAAGGGGCCTAACAGAGAAGGCAGATTAACTCAGGGCATGGTTAGGAACATGGGACTGGAATATCATAGCAATTACAGAAACATGGCTCAGGGATGGGCAGGACTGGCAGCTTAATGTTCCAGGATACAAATGCTACAGGAAGGATAGAAAGGGAGGCAAGAGAGGAGGGGGAGTGGCATTTTTGATAAGGGATAGCATTACAGCTGTGCTGAGGGAGGGTATTCCTGGAAATACATCCAGGGAAGTTATTCGGGTGGAACTGAGAAATAAGAAAGAGATGATTACCTTATTGGGATTGTATTATAGACCCCCTCAATAGTCAGAGGGAAATTGAGAAATAAATTTGTAAGGAGATCTCAGCTATCTGTAAGAATAATAGGGTAGTTATGGTAGGGGATTTTAACTTTCCAAACATTGACTGGGACTGCCATAGTGTTAAAGATTTAAATGGAGAAGAATTTCTTAAGTGTGTACAAGACAATTTTCTGATTCAGTATGTGGATGTACCTACTAGAGAAGGTGCAAAACTTGACCTACTCTTGGGAAATAAGGCAGGGCAGGTGACTGAGGTGTCAGTGGGGGAGCACTTTGGGGCTAGCGACCATAATTCTATTCGTTTTAAAATAGTAATGGAAAAGGATAGACCAGATCTAAAAGTTGAAGTTCTAAGTTGGAGAAAGGCCAATTTTGACAGGATTAGGCAAGAACTTTCGAAAGTTGATTGGAGGCAGATGTTCGCAGGTAAAGGGACGGCTGGAAAATGGGAAGCCTTTAAAAATGAGATAACAAGAATCCAGAGATAGTATATTCCTGTCAGGGTGAAAGGGAAGGCTGGTGGGTATAGGGAATGCTGTATGACTAAAGAAATTGATTAAGAAAAGGAAGGAAGCATATGTCAGGTATAGACAGGATAGATCGAGTGAATCCTTAGAAGAGTATAAAGAAAGTAGGAGTATACTTAAGAGGGAAATTAGGAGGGCAAAACACGGACGTGAGATTGCTGTGGCAAATAGAATTAAGGAGAATCCAAAGGGTTTTTATAAATACATTAAGGACAAAAGGGTAACTAGGGAGAGAACAGGACCCCTCAAAGATCAGCAAGGCGGCCTTTGTGTGGAGCCACAGAAAATGAATATTTTGCATCTGTATTTACTGTGGAAAAGGATATGGAAGATACAGACTGTAGGGAAATAGATGTGACATCTTGCAAAATGTCCAGATTACAGAGGAGGAAGTGCTGGAGGTCTTGAAATGGTTAAAAGTGGATAAATCCCCAGGACCTGATCGGGCATACCCGAGAACTCTGTGGGAAGCTAGAGAAGTGATTGCTGGGCCTCTTGCTGAGATATTTGTATCATCGATAGTCACAGGTGAGGTGCCGGAAGACTGGAGGCTGGCAAACGTGGTGCCACTGTTTAAGAAGGGCGGTAAAGGCAAGCCAGGGAACTATAGACCAGTGAGCCTGAAGTCGGTGGTGGGCAAGTTGTGGGAGGGAATCCTGAGGGATAGGATGTACATGTACTTGGAAAGGCATGGACTGATTTGGGATAGTCAACATAGCTTTGTGCGTGGGAAATCATGTCTCACAAACTTGATTGAGTGTTTTGAAGAAGTAACAAAGTCAGAGCAGTAGATGTGATCTATATGGACTTCAGTAAGGTGTTCGACAAGGTTCCCCATGGGAGACTGATTAGCAAGTTTAGATCTCATGGAATACAGGGAGAACTAGCCATTTGGATACAGAACTAGCTCAAAGGTAGAAGACAGAGGGTGGTGGTGGAGGGTTATTTTTCAGACTGGAGGCCTGTGACCAGTGGAGTGCCACAAGGATCGGTGTTGGGCCCTCTACTTTTTGTCATTTACATAAATAATTTGGCTGTGAGCATAAGAGGTACAGTTAGTAAGTTTGCAAATGACACCAAAATTGGAGGTGTAGTTGACAGCGAAGAGGGTTACCTCAGATTACAACAGGATCTGGACCAGATGGGCCAATGGGCTGAGAAGTGGCAGATGGAGTTTAATTCAGATAAATGCGAGGTGCTGCATTTTGGGAAAGCAAATCTTAGCAGGACTTATACACTTAATGGTAAGGTCCGAGGGAGTGTTGCTGAACAAAGAGACCTTGGAGTGCAGGTTCATAGCTCCTTGAAAGTGGAGTCACAGGTAGATAGGATAGTGAAGAAGGCGTTTGGTATGCTTTCCTTTATTGGTCAGAGTATTGAGTACAGGAGTGGGAGGTCATGCTGCGGCTGTACAGGACATTGGTTAGGCCACTGTTGGAATATTGCATGCACTTCTGGTCTCCTTCCTATCGGAAAGATGTTGTGAAACTTGAAAGGATTCAGAAAAGATTTACAATGATGTTGCCAGGGTTGGATGATCTGAGCTACAGGGAGCAGCTGAACAGGCTGGGGCTGTTTTCCCTGGAGCATCGGAGGCTGAGGGGTGACCTTACAGAGGTTTACAAAGTTATGGGGGACATGGATAAGATAAATAGGCCAAATCTTTTCCCTGGCGTGTGGGAGTCCAGAACTAGAGGGCATAGGTTTAGGGTGAGAGGGAAAAGATATAAAAGGGACCTAAGGAGCAACTTTTTCACACAGAGGGTGGTATGTGTATGGAATGAGCTGCCAGAGGAAGCAGTGGAGGCTGGTACAATTGCAACATTTAAAAGGCATTTGGATGGGTATATGAACGGGAAGGGATTGGAGGGATATGGGCCGGGTACTGGCAGGTGGGACTAGATTGGGTTGGGATATCTGGGTCAGCATGGACAGGTTGGACCGAAGGGTCTGTTATTGTGATGTACATCTCTATGACTTTAAGACGCTAACTTTGTTGTGTCTGAAGAAAGCAATCGCTTATAACCCTGATGCAAGGGTTTTTGATGCAGTGAATTTGAGACTTTCCTATGTATCTCATCCAAGTTGTGCCTGATCAAAAGTGTTTGGTGGGACAACTGGATGGAGTTTTACTTTGCATGTTTGATGAGACATTAGTCTTGATAGTTAAAGGACAGTCTTTGCATGATTTTCAGAAAAATCAAAGTGTAGATCTGCATGCTATTTAATCTTACATTAAGTCTATAACAAAGTCCAGCATATCTTTTAATAAAATCAATCACAAGAGTTTGCACCAGTACTGGGAAGGTCAAGTGCACTCTCTTCTACAGATTTGATTTTTTATTGGCAGCTCCTGCTTTGATAGTGAATGAGACACAGAGGGGAGGAGAGGCATCAATACAATTCTAACCAGGTGCAATGATATCAAACTCAGTCTTACAAAATGTAAGAAAAGGCCACTTTCAATATAGTGTACTGATTCTGTTGTCATCGGTGGAATGGCAGCTCATTCATAGCTAACAAAATCCATCACATTGCATTGAATAAGGACCAAGAACCTTTAACTGACTAAAAGGTCACATGAACTGTTTACTCACACACAAATGTTAATGTTAAATAAGGCCCGTTGATGTCGAGGGATCTATTATGATTATCAATTTTTAATGTATATAGGGAATAAATACTTCATCAGTTATTATGTTCCAGCTTGGCTGCATATTCTTGGATTAATTGTGGAGCTGCATCTATGCATCGTTGACATAGCACCAGGAATTAGAGGCACAGTGCCAGCCAACTAAGAAACATCCGACAGCATCTTTTCTATAAAGCTAGACCTCCAGAATACACAGATAAAATCTTTATGACTATTTATAGCAGAATTGGGTGGATTATAGCTTGCAATTTTTGGAACGCAAAGGCATTCAGGAATGAACAAAGTAGGTATTCTTTCTCTTTCTAAACTGAGGGCAGAGAATAGGATGTACAATCTTGCATCGGGGAGGACATCAATTACAGCACTGGTGAGGTTACAAAGGGATCAGTCATAAGATTGAAGGAATAACTTGCAATTATTTAGTGACAAATCACATGCTCCAACGATCTCAAAACACTCTATGGCTAATGATTTGCATTTGAAGAGCGGTAACTGGTACATAGTAAGACTCAGGTAAACAGACAGAGAATCAATCAAAGTCAGTGGGCAATCCTAAGTGCAATGATGCTGTTTATTCACAATTGACCAAAATTGCAAATCAACATAGAAGGTTTCCACTGTGAATATTGATGTGAAAAACCATTCTAAGAAGTAATGCTGGTGTGGGTCCCACATACATTTTGTAACACTACGCTATAATTAGCCAGAAATAAGAGGTTTTGTTGAAGGAAGAAAAAAAATTATTTCTTAAGCATCTTGGGCAAAATTGACAAATTTGTTCAGTATTATTGGTGCAAATGTCATATATGAGAAATACATTACCTTTCAGTCTCAGAAAGGTGGAAAAAAAATCTCCATTCCACACTCAGTCATTTAACATTGATGTTTTACAATATAACAAGACATTAATTTTTACTGAACATAAGCTGCAAATATCAGGAACTATGCTCAACGTCCTCCGACTACCTCTCAGAGGAGATCTAACAGTTTAAATAAATATGATAATTGGGAAATAATCAGTCAAAGACCCTATTGCTACCTGAATGTCAAAACATTTATAAGTGATAATTATGTAATTCAGAAAAATTACGATTTGTAATGATGTTATGGACAAACTGTTCAACCAAACTAATTTGCATTACAAATACTTCACCAAGAAAATCTCTTTAGAATTAAGCATTTGTAAATGTCCTCTGAGGTAAGTTTATTTAGGAGTGTGTGAATTGTGCTTTTCCAGATAAACGAGATTTAGATTGATCTCTATCTGGTTTATCTTAGCTAATGTCTTAAGTACTTTGTTTCTCTGCAGGAAGCAGAATCTGTTTTATGACCTGTACCATGAGAAAGGAAAGAATTTGATTTCTCATCCATCTGAGCTGTAAATACTCAGTATTGATCTTTCAACCTTGGATTGGTTTCAGCACATGAGGCCATTTCAGCCCATACCTCAAACTAACACAAGCATCTTCCCATGTCCCGTGAAACCTTATCAATGGCAAACAAATGTGTCAACCATGGCTCACTTCATCATTTCATATCTTTGGACACTAATTTCTGGGTTCATATCCCAATCAAGGACTTCAAAGCAGTAATTTAACTTAACTTTTCTATCTAGGAGTGAAGAAGGTGACTGACTGCCCTCAGAGGGAGACAAATTAGCCAAATTAGGGAGATTTAAACAATCCTTAGATACGCACATGGATGATGATGGGATAGTGTAGGGGGACGAGCTGAGAATAGTCCACAGGTCGGCGCAACATCAAGGGCCGAAGGGCCTGTTCTGCGCTGTATTGTTCTATGTTCTATGTTCTAAAGTTAAAAATCACACAACACCAGGTTATAGTCCAACAGGTTCAATTGGAAGCACACTAGCTTTTGGAGCGCCGCTCCTTCATCAGGTGATTGTGGAGAACACAATTGTAAGGCACAGAATTTATAGCAAAAACTTCCAGTGTGATGTAACTGAAGGTTCAACATATTGTTTGGCTGACACCAATTGTTACAGTTAACATGAGAATGCAACTTTTAAAAAAACGTTTTGTGATTTACACATGAAAGAAGTGAAACTATCATGGTATTCGAACAGATGAAAGACTCGACAGACAATCAAGGTATTTTTCAATGTACAATTTCAGTTACATCACACTGTAAACTTTTGCTATAAATTCTGTATCTTACAACTGTGTCCTTCACTATCACCTGATGAAGGAGTGGCGCTCCAAAAGCTAGTGCTTCCAATTAAACCTCTTGGACTATAACCTGGTGTTGTGTGATTTTTAACTTTGTACACCACAGTCCAACACCGGCATCTCCAAATCATTCTCAAGATAGCTCAGGTTTTTAACAATAGGTGTGAAGTCTGTCTGTGTCCCAATGCTATGTCAGACTGACAAACCCTCTGCAGAGTTTTACAGAGTTGTACATGGATTCATGCAGTTTTTGAGCAAAATAATATGTAATTCTGCAAGAGCAAATTCACCCATAAGCTTATATGTGTGTGCACGTAGGAGAGGCAGATTGAGTGTCCATGTGAGTTTGTGCTTGTGGTGTGAGTGCACCTGATAGAGAGTGTGTGTATATATGTGTGTTTAAGCTTGGTTAAGTGTGTGTGTGAGTGTGATGGGGTATGTGTGAGAGGGTGCGTGGCTGGCATACATGGTGGGAGGTGTCCCCATGTGTAATGGTGTTATCCGTGTCGATTCTCTGACATGTCTTGCAGCGGTAGCTGTGGCAGGGTTGTATGGTGTTGTTGTCCCGAAGGCTGGGCAGTTTGCAATGAATCATGATCTGTTTAAGGTTTGGTGGTTGTTTAAAGGCGAGATGTGGAGGTGCAGGGAAGGTCTTGGTGAGGTGCTCATCCTGAACGATAATGTGTTGCAGGCTGCGAAGAACGTGGTGTAGTAATTCGGCTCCCGGAATGCACTGGACAATGAAGGGTACCCTGTCTTTTGCAGCCTGTGTCTGTCTCCTGAGGAGGTCATTTTGGTTTCTCACTGTGGCACATGAGAACTGGCGGTCGATGAGTTTGCACTCATCAACCGCCATGTGACTCTCCAAGCAGATCACACTTATCAAAACAAACATCAAGTTTCTGCAGAATTTCAGGAAAGATCCCAAAAGGATTAGGGATCACAAACACATTCAAGTCAACCTACAACAGTCTACGCTGAGGGACTTGCTGCTGCACCTCTCGCAAACTCCTCAGTCATCTTGATGTCACAAGGAGTTAAGGGCTAAGGGGAGAATGCGGGTAAGTGGAGTTGAAATGCCCATCAGCCATGATTGAATGGCGGAGTGGGCTCGATGGGCCAAATGGCCTTACTTCCACTCCTATGTCTTATGGTCTTATGGCCTTATGGGCAGGTTAGGTGAATTGGCCGTGCTAAATTGCCCATAGTCAGGGCTAAATATAGGGTAGGGAAATGAGTCTGGGTGGGTTACTCTTCGGAGGGTCAGTGTGGACTTGTTGGGCCGAAGGGCCTGTTTCCATATTGCAGGGAATCCTAATCAAATCTCACCAACTCTACAACAGGTGCCATACCCTTGAAATCAAGATAGACTCCATACTCTCAGCTTGCACTTAAGATACTGCAGTACAATTATGTGATATTGCCAAACAGACAAGGTGACAAAACTATACCATGTAGATGCACACCAAGAACAAGAAACTGGTAAAACTTGGCAACAGAATCAACAGTAGCCAAGCCCCCCGGCACCACAGTTGGAAACGTTATCACCACGGGGAAATTCGTTGTCAATTTATTGGACAACACCCTTCAACCAGAAGAAATTGAAGTTCACAGCCGAGGGCTCAATTTCTGCCCCATCACCAAAATGGACCCCATGGGTCTTCCAGCAGACACAGAGAAATTCATCAGATGAATGAGACTCTGGGAATTCTTCCAACATGTCAGCAGTGTTCCCAATGAGGCAACCGACGAACTGGAACAGTCATCAGAGAGATCCGAAGATGAGCGACCAAAGAAGGAGTCAACTTGGACCCCACTGCAGAGCCACTACCCTGGGCTTGACATGTATGCTCAAACCCTCAGGAAATATATAAATGCCAGATTCATCAGCCGTAGCCACAAGGTAGAGCAAAATATCACCCGATCACAACACAGCGCCATCCATGCTCTCAAAAACAATTGCAACATTATCATCAAACCAGCAGATAAAGAAGGAGCCATCATCATTCAGAATAGAACAGATTGCTGCAAGGAAGTGTACCAAGAACTGAACAACCAGGAACACTACAGGCAACTTCTGGCCGATCCGGCCAAAGAACACACCCATGAACTAAACTCGTTGATCAGGACTTTTGAACCAGTCCTTCAGGGTTCCCTATGCGCTCTCATCCCTCATACATCTTGCGCAACAGACTTCTACTGCCTTCTGAAGATACATAAAGCCAACACATCAGGATGCCCCATCATATCAGGCAATGGGATTCTGTGTGAGAACCTCTCTGGCTATGTCAAAGGCATCTTGGAACCCATTGTACAGGGGACCTCCAGCTTCTGTCAAGACACTACAGATTTCCTACAGAAACTCAGCACCCACAGACCTGTCGAATCAGGAATATTCCTCGTCAAAATGGACGTGTCAGCACTCTACACCAACATCCCCCATGATGGCGGCATCGCTGCAAAAGCCTCAGTACTCAATATCAACAACTGCCAATCTCCAAGCACCATCCTACAACTCATCCCCTTCATCCTGGACCACAACGTTTTCACCTTTGACAACCAGGTCTTCATCCAGACACACAGAACAGCCATGGGCACCAAATTTGCACCCCAATATGCCAACATTTTTATGCACAGGTTCAAACAAGACGTATTTTCTCCACAGGCCCTCAGCAACCAACATTATACATCTGGTACATTGACGACATTTTCTTCCTCTGGACCCATGGTGAGGAGTCACTGAAACAACTACACATGATATCAACGAGTTTCATCCCACCATCAGACTTACCATGGACTCCTCTCTAGTATCTAACTCATTCTTGTACACATACATCTCTATCAAGGATGGGCACCTCAACATTTCACTCTACTGCAAATCCACAGATAACCTCATGATGCTGCACACTACTAGTTTCCACCCGAAACATATTAAAACAGTCATTCCCCACAGACAAGCCCTACGCATACACAGGATCTGTTCAGATGAGGGGGAACATTACTGGCACCTGAAGGTGCTCAAGAACTCACTCATAAGAAGAGACTACAATGCTCAACTCATCGATCGCCAGTTCTGACATGCCACACTGAGAAACCAAATGACCTCCTCAGGAGACAGACACGGCTGCAATCATTGGGTACCCTTCAATGTACAGTACTTCCTGGGAGCTGAAAGACTACACCATGTTCTTCGCGGCCTGAAACACATTATCGATGAGGATGACCACCTCACCAAAACCTTCCCTACACCTCCACTTCTTGCTTTTAAACAACCACCAAACCTCAAACAGATTATTGTTTGCAGCAAAACTGCCCAGCCTTCAGGACAACCTCAACCACAAAACCATCCAACTATATCAGCAAGACGAGTCAAGGTGTCAACATGGATACTACCATTACACGTGGGGACACCACCCACCATATATGTGGCTCGGCTAATGTTGTCTATCTCATACGCTGCAAGCAAGGATGCCCCGAGGTATGGTACATTGGTGAGACTGAGCAGACGCTATGACAATGGATGAATGGACACCATGCAACAATCACCAGACAGAGGTGCTCCCTCCCAGTCGGGGAACACTTCGGCATTCAGCACTCTGGGACATTCAGCCTTGGAGGATGGTCACCTTCAGGACAAGCAACAATGCAAAGTGGCCAAGCAGAGGCTGATAGACAAGTTTGATCTCCATGGGAATGGCCTCAACCGGGACCTTGGGTTCATGTCACACTACAGTTCACCCCACTGCACTATACACTCTCTATCTCACACACACACACACACACACACACTCACACAGACCTGCTCTCATACACAAGCTCTCTCCTGGGCGCACACACATGCATCCCCTGCACTCACCCCCACGCACGCATCCTCTCACAGGCTTATACCCTACCACACTCACAAATATACTTGACCAAGCTTATACACACTCTTTCACATGCATTCACACCCACATGCACACACTCACATACACACAACCTCTCTCTCTCCCGTATGCGCACATATAAATTTATGGGGTGGATATATATTTGCAGAATTACATTTTATTTCATTTATTTTGCTCAAAAACTGCATAGATCCATGTAATATTCTGTAAAGCCCACTTTAGAAATAAAACTGACTCAACATTGGGATAGACTTTAAGTTCACACCTTCACACCTTCATTGTCTGAGCTAAGATAACAGTTAAAATAATGAACAAAATAAACTTTACTCTTGAAATGCAGAAAAGTAAATTATTGTTAAATAAACTGAAGCCATCTTGAGAATGTAACTTGAAAGGGCCTGTGCCCGAAACGTCGAATTTCTTGTTCCTTGGATGCTGCCTGACCTGCTGCGCTTTAACCAGCAACACATTTTCAGCTCTGATCTCCAGCATCTGCAGACCTCACTTTTTACTTAATATATCATTATCACTCCCTGACACTGTAACCCTGATTTGGAGATGAAAGAAGTGAAACTATCATGATATTCAAACAGATGAAAGATTTAACAATCAATTTTTCAATGCATAATTTCACTTACATCACACTGTAAAGTTTTGCTATAAATTCTGTGTGTTAGGATTGAGCCCTCCACTATCACCTAATGAAGGAGCAGTGCTCTGAAAGCTAGTGCTTCCAATTAAACCTGTTGGACTATAACCTGGTGTCGTGCGATTTTTAACTTTGTACACTATAACCCTTTTGCTATAAATTCTGTGTCTTCTGGTCCTGCTCCACAACTACGTGATAAAGAAGCAGTGCTTCAAAAAATAGTGCTTCCAAATAAACCTGTTGGACTATAGCCTGGTGTTGTGTGATTTTTAACTTTGTCCACCCCAGTCCAACCTCCAAATCATATCCTGAGAATGTAATTTGAACAAGGTCTGAGATTTACATATCAAAGAACAGAAACCAGATTATCCAATTTTAAAAGATGAAAGATTTAATCTAAAATTATTTAAAGTATCACATCTCCATGACACTGGACTCCTTTGGCTATCAATTCTGTGAGCATATCTTAACCTCCACAACCACCTGATGAAGGAGTACCACTCTGAAAGCTAATGCTTCCAAATAAACCTGTTGGACTATAACCTGTGTTGTGTGATTTTTAACTTTGTACACCTCAGTCCCACACCGGCACTCCACATCATAGATAGAAATAATAGGTCACAGGCTACTGTTCGTGTAATAGACATAAAAACAGCAGATGCTGGAATCCAAAGTGGACAGACAGGAGGCTGGAGGTACACAGCAAACCCAGGCAGCCTGCCTGACATGCTGTGTTCTTCCAGCCTCCTCCTGACGAGTTGTATAAGAGCAGAGGGTGTCTCCCTGGTGTTTTAGCCAATATTTAACCTTCATAATACACCACAAACATGATTATTTCATCAGTGCTTTGTGCAAATTAGATACTTATTTCCTACACTGTACCCTTCAAAAATCCATCATTAGCAGTGAAGAGACACCCAGTGACAGTGAAAGATGTGATATAAATTCAGTCCTTTTTATAGGTATATGTTGGGAACGAGAATAATACATTATTCAGCTTTTAATTTGGAACTCAAAATTGTAGACTGAATAAATATTGTCCCGAACCTGGGTGAGACTTGCTAAATTTTGTAACAGTCTGGTTAAGAATCAGTAACATTTTAAAGAGTGGATGAAGACACCTACAAAGTGAATGAAGCCACAAGATTCCACAGTTTTGAATGAACAAAATAAACTTTACTCGCAAAGTTCAGAGAGGTAAAACAATCCACAGTTTAACGTGAGGCAAAAGTAAGTTGAAGAGAAACTAATTAAAAACTAATTGAATAGTAGCTACAGGAAGGCAGATCCTGTGAATTTTGCAACAATCCTCACAATGTGTATGTCATACTCTGGGAAACCAAATTGCATGAAAACTTTGTCTCTTTTAAAAGGGATTTCAATTCTTCACTTTTGAAGATCTAGCTTCAGAATTCCTTCACAAGCCATTCTATACTGCTCCATCTCATTAGAATGACTCCTGACAAAGGGCTCCTGCCTGAAATATCGATATTCCTGCTCTTCGGATGCCGCCTGACCTGCTGTGCTTTTTCAGCACCACTCTAATTTTGACTCTAATCTCCAGCATCCACAGTTCTCACTTTCACCTCATTAGAATGCTCACTTACTGGTGACATAAACTCTTTTCTGTGATGATATTTTTTATTCCTTTTTAAAATTTATTCACGGGACGAGGGCATCGCTGGCTAGGCCAGCACTTATTTCCTAGAGGGCAGTTAAGAGTCTATCACATTGCTGTGGGTCTGGAGTCATATGTAGGCCAGGTCAGGTAAGGATAGCAGATTCCTTCCCTAAAAGACGTTGGTGAACCAGGTAGGTTCTCCCCAACAATTGGCAATGGATTCATGGTCATCGTTAGATTCTTAATTCCAGATATTTATTGAATCCAAATTCCACCAACTGCCATGGCAGGTCCAAACTCTAGTCCGTAGAACATTACCCGGGTGTCTGGATTAATAGCCTAGTGATAATACTACTAGCTATTAGCTCCCCTGATGATGTCCTCAGTTCTTGAGGTTAGTGGATACTTCAGTAACCACTCTAAGCACAATTCTAGTTCATTTATAAACAGCTAACTTCACTAATCCAGTCTTTCTCTAAACCTCAACCTTTCTTGGCTGCAAATATTGCTTGTGGATTTCGTACAGCCCACTCTTGACTACTGAATTTTTTTTATGACTTCAAAGAGCTCCTAGCTGTTCCATGACAACTGCAGCACTGTAGCAGGATGATGATATCATCTTCGATTGCTCCTGACTCTCCAAAGTAGAATGTCAGCTGATTTTCGAAACCCTGAGGTCTTCTGCTGAGCCCTGACAGTTTGAAGACTGAAAACAACAATCCCCTGCCAGGAGTTTCTTCCCCCCATTTATAAACACCTGACTGGCCAGCAACCCAATGGTCAAGCCCCCTACCACCGTTGCAACTGCCTCTAACAAACAGTATGGATCAAGTGTAATTTAGCAACATACAGTCCCCTTCTCAGATTGTCTCTTACTGCTCAAACTGACAGATGAATGCTTGTCACTAACCCTTGAACTGTTTTGAGTGGCTTGTTGAAAACTTCACATCCATCCCTGCCCTTGTTCCTGGGCCGTTTCAAACGCAATGACCATTAAAACATCCTGTGCCTATGTTGTTATTTTCACAGCTAATTAACTCTCTACAGCTGCCAGCTTCAGAACACATTTAGACAGAGGGACGTATAAAAAATGGATTATATCACAATGTTAATTTCGATGCCATTCCATTTCACAAACTGGCAATGAAGCCTTTTCAGGGAAAGCACCAATGTTTCAGATTAGTTCTTCAGTCAACTGTGCAAAACAGTCCACTAATGGTGGAGTGTCAATTAATGGTGGACTGATCTCAGGGGATTGATGGAGAGCATTAAATGCTGTTGAGTACCCCAAAGCAATAAGAAACAAAAGATTTAGCCAGGGCTGTGTCTTTTTCACAGGAGATCAAGAGAGGAACCTTGCTCCAACTGCCTTCCCATTCAGAGATGCATTCTTTAAAAAATTACCTTGGTGGTTGCGGCCTAATATCGGAATCATTTAAGCATCACCTGTTCGACCACATACAGTCCTAGTCTCCCTGAGTGCAGTCAAGGCAAACAAATGTATTAAGGAACCAAAACTAGTATATCCCATTCTAAAAGATTAAAGACTTCATCTCAATTTGTTTAATATATCATTACAGCTCCATGACACTGTAACCCTTTTGATATAATTCTGTGTCGTATGATCTCATACTCCACAACCATCTGATGAAGGAGCAGCGTTTCAAAAGCTAGTGCTTCCAAATAAACCTGTTGGACTCTAATCTGGTGTTGTGTGATTTTTAACTTTGTCCACCCCAGTCTAACACCGGTTCCTCCACATCATGGCAAACAAGTAAGTAATGAATATAAGATGTTCTTGTCGTGTCAGAGGGCAGCAATACTAACAGAACATTGTGAGACACATACCCTTCTACATCCTGGAAAACCTGATGCACATGATTAGTGTTTTTTTTATTCTGCTCACCATCTGAGTCTTGAAAATAAGTGATTTGGAGGCACTATCGAAAGATTTTACAGAACACTGGCCTCTGACATAATATGCTCTATCATTTATGTTCATTATTTCGAAGTGTTAATCGGAAGACACAGTTGCAGCCTATCAGCATGTCCTCTTCTCCAGGGATAAATAGTGCCTGCTTCAGTTTTAATTTTGTGCGTTTTTTTTCTCTTGAAAAGCAAAGTATTTCCCAGCAGAAGTCATATGCAAACAAACAGTATGATTATTACAAACTGCCAGATTAGTGTCTTTGCAACAGCTGCCTCACAGATCTATTCCACCTTTTGTTTTGGTACAGAAATAAAATCCTCTAACTTGTTCCAATCTTCCAAAGGCTGAATGAGTGCGGATTCTCAGAGGAGACCAGATCCATTTCAACACAACATCCAACACATATTATTCAAATACATTTAAATTTATTAAAGCAGGAGAGCTGGTGGGATTGTACATTCGATATCCACTGGGTCTGCTGAAATAAAACATGCTTCGAATTCTTCATTCCTTGAGTGAATATAAACAGAGGCTGGATCTGGCCTTTGCGTATTTACCTCATCTTCTCTAATATTTAGTGTTACGTATCAAACAGGTCACTTGCTGAAAGGAGGGCTATATCTTAGACAAAGACAACTGCTACCTAGACAGAACCTAGCAGGCCTGAGATACATAGAACATAGAACATTGAACATGACAATGCAGTACAGGACCTTCAGCCCTCGATGTTGCACCAACTGTGGAACCAATCAGAAGCCTATCTATCCTTCACTATTCCATTTTCATCCGTATGTTTATTCAATGACTATTTAAATGCTGTTAGACTTGGCGAGTCTACTACTGTCACAGCAGAACATTCCATGCCCCTACTACTGAGTAAAGAAACTACCTCTAACATCTGTCCTGTATCTATCACTCCTCAATTTAAAATTATGTTCCCTCATGCTAGCCATCAACATCCGAGGACAAAGACTCTCGCTGTCCAATCGATCTAACCCTCTAATTATCTTATGTGTCTCAATTAAGTCACTTCTCAACCTTCTTCTCTCTAACAAAAACAGTCTCAAGTCCATCAGCCTTCTCTCATAAGACCTTCCTTCCATACCAGGCAACATCTGAGTAAATCTCCTCTGAACCCTTTCCAAACTTTCCACATCCTTCCTATAATGCGGTGACCAAAACTGTACGCAATACTCCAAGTGCAGCCACACCACAGTTTTATACAGCTGCAGCTCCACCTCATGGCTCTGAACCACAATCCCTCTACCAGTAAAAGCTAACCCACCAAATGCCTTCTGAACAATCTTATCAACCTGGGTGGCAACCTTCAGGGATCTATGTACTGAGATCTCTCTGCTCTTCTACACTACCAAGAATCTTACCATTAGCCCAATACTCTTTATTCCTGTTACTTCTTCCAAAGTGAATCACCTCACACTTTTCTGCATTAAACTCCACTTGCCACCTCTCAGCCCAGCTCTACAGCTTATCTATCTCCCTCTGTCACCTACAACATCCTTCAGCACTATCCACAACTCTACCAACCTTAGTGTCATCAGCAAATTTACTAACCCATCCTTCTATGCCCTTATCTAGGTCGTTTATTAAAAAGATAAACAGCAGTGAATCCAAAACAGATAATTTCAGTGCACCACTAGTAATTGAACTCCAGGATGAACACTTACCATCAACCACCACCCTCTGTCTTCTTTCACCTAGCCAATTTCTGATCCAAACCGTAAACCACACTCAATCCCATGCCTCCATATTTTGTGCAATAGCATACTGTGGTAAACCTTACTAAATCGCCTTACTAAAATCCATGTACACCACATCAACCACTTTGCCCTGATCTACCTGTTTGGTCACCATCTCAAAGAACTCAACGAGGTTTGAGTGACATGACATACCCTTCACAAAACCATGTTGACTATCCTTAATCAACTTATTCTTCTCCAGAGGATTATAAATCCTATTTCTTTATTTCCTTTTCCAACACTATATCCAAAACCGAAGATTAGAGCTGCCAGCATTTGAGAAGCATTACATTCAAAGACATATCTTCTTTCTGAGGGCATTGAGTCTCAATGATGCAGTCTCATGGAAGATTATGAAAGTTACACATATATATGTATACTATAGAGGTCAGGTTAGACAATGGGCTTCCATACAGATGTGAGAAAGAACCAGGAACTGTAAATATGATATTCTTTATGCTTCCATGGGATGGGGACTTTGCAGGCAAAGGTCACTTTTGGTTACCCATCCTAAAATGCCCCATGAACTGAGTGTCTTACCAGACCATTTCAGACAACAGTAAAGAGTAAACCACCTTTGTCGCACATCAGCCAGACGAGGTAAGGACATAGATTGACAATTGAGAATAGTTTCATGGTCACCATTACTTAGACTTGCTTTACATTCCAGATTTATTGAGTGATTTAAATTTAAATTTCACCTGCTCCTGTGGTGGGTTTTGAATCTTCATCCCCAGAGAGTTAAACTGAGCCTCTAGATTATTAGTTCAGTGACATTACCAATACATCACCATCTTTCCCCTTCATTCCCTTCAAAAGGGAATTCAGGCCAAACCTTTCTACTTTAGAATATGGAGCTCACTACTGTCAGTAGTTGAGGCAACAAGCATAGATGCTTTTAAGGGAACGCTTAAAAGAATCTAAAGGTATAGAAGTATGTAATGGTTAGATAAAGAATGGTGCTGGGATGATCAAGCTGAAGAACAGAGGGATTTGGAGATCCTAGTGCATGAAATACAAAAACCTAACATCTAAGTTCAGCAGGTAATAAGGAGGGAAAATGGAAAGCTGGGTTTTATTTCAGAGGGAACAGAGATAAAAATAGTGATCTCTTTTTAAAACTATATACAGGTGATGCATTAATCTCCACAGATGGAATACTGTGAACAGTTTGATCCCTTTATATAAGGAAAAACAATTGGCATTGAAGACAGACCAGAGATGGTTCATAAGGTTGGTTATGAGGATAGATTGAAGAGTTTGAGCCTGTTATCCTCGAAGAGAAGAAGATTAAAAGGAAGTCTGATTAAAGTTTTCTCAACCATGAGGACTCTGGATTGAGTATATAGGGAGAAACAGCTATAAATGCCGGAGGAAAGATCACAGAAGTGCTTCACAGGAAGCTCCCAAGCACTGAAGATGTCGCCTAGACAGGGGACGAAACGTCTGCAACACAAATTCCAGCTCGGCGAACAGGACCATAACAACAGCTCCTTCTCATAGAACAAAAATCAAGAACCAGATTAAAAGTGATTGGCAAAAGAAGCAAATGTGATGTGAGGAAAATTGTTTTTATGCGATAAGTGGTTCGGGTCTGGAATGCACTGTTTTTGGAGGTACAAGAAAGCCTCCATTATTTGAATAGAAGCATGGTACAATGGGATGGGGGAGAGCCAGGAGAATGGCACTGAATCATAATGGAGGGCTATTTCCAACACAATACGTCAAATTGTCTCATCGAATCATGGAATCCCAGCAGTGCAGTTAGAGACAATTCAGCCCATTGTGTGCCTACACTGCCCTCCAAAAAGCATCCAACCCAGACCCATAGCAAACCCCACCCCTGAAACTCCATATTTCCCATGGCTAATCCAGTTAGCCTACACATCCCTAGTCACTACAGGCAATTTCCCATGGCCAATCCACCGAATTTTTGGACTATGGGAGGAAACCAGAGCACCTAGCAGAAACCTACTCAGACATGAGCAGAACATGCAATCTCTACACAGACAGTCACCGGAGGTTAGAATTGAACCTGGGTCCCTGGCTCTTTGTGGCAGCAGTGCTAGCTAGTCTCCTTTTATGCCATAACGCATCTGTGTTTCTGTCATATATGTTGTTAGGGAGGACAGCAATCCCAATGATGGTGGCTCTTCATGGGTTAGAATTCTAATGAGATAGATCTCACTGGGGTACAATCCTCAATGTCTGGCTCCCAGCAGGATACAGTTCCACAGATGCCAAATGCATTGGTGTCCAGGACAGCCACATTCTTGTTTAACTGTCTACACACACAGAAAAATTATTCAACTGTGAGACATCTGAGTCTTGTCCAATCCTGTAGTCACATCACCTCACTCCACTGTTTCCAGCAGGTTGCCTGAATCAAAAGGTATGGATTCATGATCTAATTTAGAGACATGAGCACAAATGTTTAGACTGACCCTCCCAGTGAAGAAGTGAGGGAGTGTTACACTGTCAGAGGTGCTGTCCTTCAGATATTAAACCAGTCCAACATCTTTGGACTGCGGGATGAAACCGGAGCACCCAGCGGAAACCCACGTAGACACAGACAGAACATGCAAACTCTACACAGCCCATCAGTCCTCTTAGGTGAACAATAAATATGCTATGGAATTATCCAAAGAAGGTCAAGGGAGTTCCACCCCACCCCCAGCATCTTGGCCAATGTTTAATACTCCATACAAAACAATTGTCAGATTATCTGGTTGGTATCACATTGTTGTTTGTTGCAGGCAAACTAGCTGCTGCTTTTTCAATGTTACAGCAGTGATTCAACAAAAAGTATTATTAGCTGTAAAACATATTGGTAAACACTGAGGTCAGGAAAGGTGCTGTATAAATACAGATCTCTTTTTGATGGAGGAGTTATTGAGTAGAAACTGGAACCAAGAACTGGCTCCTTAGCCAAGAATGTTACGATAAGTGCCGTGTCACACTAATATCACCTAACTCTGCACAGACCAAGGATGTAACCTGGAATTTTCTAACCTGAATGATTTGGTATCTACTGGACCATTGTCATCCTTGTAACTAGTTTTACTACCTGCATTAGTATACATTGATAAGTCAGAGTTGAATTGGATAGCTGGTTTGCAATGCAGGGTAAATAAGGATATTCTGGACAGCAAGGGTTCCTGTACTGACTCCCAAAACAGCTACGCAGCTAGTTCCATTCTCCAGCCCTACCTCTGTAGCCCTCTAATATTCATCCCTATCACATTATATCCAACTCTCCTTTAAAACCCCCGATGGAATCCACCTCCACCACTCTCCCAGGCAGTGCATTTCAAATCTAACAACTTTCTGAAGAAACAAGTTTTTCCTCATTTTATTCCTACCTCTCTTTCTGACAATCTTGAAATTGTGACCCCAAGTTCCTGACACACCAACTCGTGGAAACAGAAAAATGTTCTTTACCTTGTCAAAATTGTTCATAATTTTGAATGCCTCAATAAGGTCCCCTCTTAATCTTTGCTGCTCTCAGCCTGATATCTCAAATGCTCCTTTTTATCTGAAGGGAGCTTTAGTCTCTTAAATTGGTTTCATCTATTTTGGGCTCATTTGGTCAAAAGCTCAACAAATTATACTGGTCAGTGTCACATAAACCACACAGGTCACAATGAGCATCACCACTGCTTCTCATGAATAGGGAGATGCTGAAAATAATTGCTGAAGTCTTCACCCTACGATGAGCAGCCGCCTGAGAGTAAATCTTACAGTAGCACGCTGCATATATCTTGGAAATGCGTCACTCACATGGTATCTTGCATCTTTCTTACCCCCTTGGTTTTGTGACAGGTAGATGAATATGTGCGCAGGTGCACACCGTCTGCTGTGCCCTGTAGATATCGCAACACATCTTCAGTCAGAATCAGAAGCTGCCTCTCACAATCCACAAACAGGATCTCAAGCCTGAGATTTGTTTTACAGAAACAAGTTTGTTGGCTTAAAGACCTGTTCTTGCTATTTAAAAAAAAAATCTCCCTATGTCAGTTGTCTAGTTTTTAAGAAGTGCCATCATGAAGAGTAGATACAGCATTGGATGATTTATTCAGCCCTCTTCAGATGTCCGTTGTCTGTCTAATACCAAAGTAACATGCCACTGACATCTGCTGGGGAAAATGCATTAAACCTGCTGCTCATCAATAAGCTGTCCTCATCGTCTTTCTGGCCTCCAAATGGAATATTGCAGCATTCAATCTATATCCTCGAATGAATCCTCACCCCCATGTCAACCACTGTGTCTCAGAGAAATATTAATTAACTGACAGTGAAGCTATTTAGCAGGAACAACAGCTGCAGCAGAGGAAGGATGAGTTATTGACTTACAGCCGGGATGTGTCCAAATAAAACGGAAACCTCCTGGAGGGTGGGAAAAGCAAGAGAATTACTAGTCAGCAGGAGCTAACTCTGCAACTGGCTGCGACTCCACTACACAAACCCAATCAAGAAACTGCTAGAAGCCAGGATGATGGTAGCTCCAGTTGGAAGCAAGCTAAGGACTGGATAAAACATGCAGTGCTTGGTCCACTGAATATTGCATGCTTGAGGGATGGTCCACCACACATCTCCCAAGGGCTGACAGCAATGTGTCTTCACACAGTATGCTCCTATCCTTACTGCGTTCTGGCCACATTTTCTCTTAATCTGAGTTCCAGGTGGAGTGATGCAGACTACAACACATCCCAGTTGAATTGGGCATATTCCCTCAAAGGATGCAGCATTTAACCACACAATGTTGCACATGCAGCTAGGAACAGCCAACCTGATGGTACAGCAGCCAGTGAAGAGTTTTCCCCAATTCCCATTTACTCGAATTCTGCTATGGCTCTTTGATGCCACATATTTAGATATTTAAATATTTCTGTGACCAAGCAATGTAATGTTTGTAACTTCATAGTTAAGTATAATAAATGTCTTTGGATTCTTTGAATGCCACAACAACAACGCCCAGTTTATCATGTTACTTGAAATGATATAAGCATTGGAGACATAGGTAAAATACCTTGTTGGAGCAAACTCACACCCATGGTAACAATAGTGGCCATCTATACAAGACTGAAAATGTGTTGCTGGTTAAAGCGCAGCAGGTCAGGCAGCATCCAAGGAACAGGAAATTCGACGTTTCGGGCTAAAGCCCTTCATTCCTGATGAAGGGCTTTAGCCTGAAACATCGAATTTCCTGTTCCTTGGATGCTGCCTGACCTGCTGTGCTTTAACCAGCAACCCATTTTCAGCTCTGATCTCCAGCATCTGCAGACCTCACTTTTTAATCTATACAAGACTCCAATGTTTTGGTGGTAAACTCATTGAAGTCTAATTAGACAACAGCTTTGCATTGCAAAGTGTTCAATCAAGGGGACAGTTTCTCAATCTTCAGCAGCACTAGTTTCTGCCATGAAACAATAAAGGTAAGGTGCTGTTTTAGGATTATAATGTAAGCCCTTTTAAGATGTAATAAGTGACCAAGAGTGTTTTTGTTAAAAATACAAAAGCTGAAGTTACAAATACATGTGCTAAAGACTACTGAAGCACACTGGATACCTTATCTCTCTTTTCTCATTCATGAGAGGCTACAAATCTGATTTTTTTTTCAAATATGTAATTCATATGATTTCAAAAGCGTTGTTCCAAATATCCTATGAGAAAATATGCTTTAAAATGCAAATAAGTAATTTTCTACATTAAGAACCTCACTCATGTTCAGACATTGATTATTTCTACTAATTCACTGAAACCTCCCCCCCATGACATCATCGCTCATTTTTCAGTGCCTGTAATTTTAAACGGACCATAGTCAGTTGGGCATTATTCTTAAGGGATCAAGGTTAATAGAAAATCTCTTTTACTCTATGCTTACATAAAGTCAAACACATATGGTTTAAGTAGGTACAGAGGCATGAATAGTATAAAACTCACTGTGCATTTGGCATTCAGTGATATTGTATTATACTGTATTATAGCTGTGCAAACAACACATACAGGTCTATTTTATGGACTAAGCTATAGATGTTCCCAATAAAAAAGTTCCAAAAACTTTTGTTTGCCATTGTCAAAAAGGAGCTACATAGAATGAACACCTGTGGTTTTCCTGTGGGCAATCATAAAGATCCAGAAAACATGTGGAGTGTACTTGAAGATCAACTCAAGGTTAACAGACTCTAACTCAGGCCATAGACACTACAATCCCTCGAGTGTATTGATCTGTTTGTTGGAAAATACTGCTACAAAGGGAATAAAGGTGACATTTCCAAAGAGGAACTGTCAAAGAAGCTTATTGAATTTATCATTGTTTTTATACCAATAAATTCCTCTAGGAAGGATTTTCTGGATAAGGATAAGAACCATAGAGTTGATGCATTACTTGAGGATCGATGCAGCATGAAAATATTCATGCCTTTTTGATGCAGGGGTTCCTGATGAAGGGCTTATGCCGAAACGATGATTCTCTTGCTCCTCGGATGCTGCCTGACCTGCTGTGCTTTTCCAGCACCACACTCTCGACTCTGTTCTCCAGTGTCTGCAGTCCTCACTTCCTCCCATGAAAATATAATGGTAAATCAACAACCATTACATGTAGCCGGCATTGTTGCTACAATAAGCAAAGTGTACCAAACCCAAAAAAATAATGAAGATGTGATTTATGATACCTACCCAAAAGCTGGCAAGCTTTTCTTGATAGCTGTAAAGCTGTGGCACGAAGAGACATTGAATATAACTGTGCAAGAACCCTGGTTCCACAGGTCAAGCTAGAGCCCACAACAAAATGTAGATCGCCCACCAGATGCATGCTGGCTCAGTGGTTAGCACTGTTGCATCACAGCACTAGTGACCTGGGTTCGATTCCAACCTCAGGTGACTGTCTGTGTGGAGTTTTCACATTCTCCCGGTGTCTGTGTGGGTTCCTCTGGGTGCTCTGGTTTCTTCCTACAATCAAAAAAATGTGCAGATTGGGTGAATTGGCCTTGCTACATTGCCCATCATGTTCAGGGATGTGTCGGTCTGGTGCATTAGTCAAGGGTAATTATAGTGTATGGGAATGGGTCAGGGTGGATTACTCTTTGAAGAACTTGTGTAGACTTGTTAGGCCAAAGGGCCTGTTTCCACATTGTAGGGATTCTAATTCTAAAAAAAAAGGCACCACAGTCCTGGCAACAAGGACAATGTGAAGATGGCGCACAAATGAAAATTTTTGACTTAAGTCCAGAACTAACCGTGAAGGACAAATTTCAGAAGATGACCAAGCTTTCCCTGTTGTTAACCTCACACATCATGACAATGTGTAAAGCAATCAGAACATTTTACAATACTCAATAATACATGCCCCAAAAAAGCAGACAATACACACTAAAAGTTAAAATTAACTTTTAGCTAGTGCCAGCATATTATCACTATGCACCATAAAGGAACTGAGCCACAGAAAGTGACACTCCAGGACATGATCCACAAGAGACCATCTCACTGCATATATTCTATCACCAATTGGCAGAAGCACACTGCGTTATCAGTAAGCTCATCTTGGCTTCCAGAAATCTTCTACCTGGTAGGAAGCAATGATCCAGAAATGGCAGGACTGCCTGCATGAACAAAATCTCGGTATAAGGTCAGTTATGCTATAATGCAATAGTGCAATTTTCATGCAATCTCGCATTATGAGAATATCACACAATGGCAGTACCGTTTAAACTAATGAGGTCAGAATCATGTTACAACCAATACACGCTTTAGAAGTTCATGCTTTAGAAACAGTGTCTCCAATACATCATTTGCATTACAGCAAATGTGCATTAACAAAACATGCATTATAGCAGAATGACCAGTAGTCACAATGTATGAAATACAAAGCATGTCCACTGTAGCTGATGCAACAAATTAGTGGCGATCTCAAATGTCTATACCTAGCTGAATTCAGTGCAATCATTAATTTGAAGGCTGATCCAATATTGCATCTTAAGAATGGTATAATCCCATTTATTGATCGTCCAAGGAAGCTCCCCATGCATATTCAGGAGAAGTCTCAAGCAGAACTGAATGAGATGCAGTGAAATAGAATAATTTACAAGTGCAACTGCCACACAGATTGGCGCAGCTCCATCATATGTTTTACACAAAGTTGGCACCATAAGAGCATGCCTAGATTCAACTAATATCAAAACAAAGAACTACAAAAGCTGGAAATCTGAAACAAAAACAGAAATTCCTGGAAAATCTCTGCAGGTCTGGCAGCATCTGTGGGGAGAAAGCAAAGTTAATGTTTCGGGTCAGGTGACTTGCATATGCCTCAATTCAAGATGCCTCAACCTTTCACTTAAAAGGTATCCATTCAAACTAACTACACTGGCAGAACAAAATCCTAAACTTTCTAGAGAAGGATTTTGTTTTCCAAGCTAGGAAGGATGTTGTAAAACTTGAAAGGGTTCAGAAAAGATTGACAAGGATGTTGCCAGGGTTGGAGGGTTTGAGCTATAGGGAGAGGTTTAATAGGCTGGGGCTATTTTCCCCAGAGGTCAGAGACTGAGGGGTGACCTTTTAGAGATTTAAAACATCATGAGGGACATGGAAAGAGTAAATACACAATGTCTTTTCCATGGGGTGGGGGAGTCCACAACTAGAGGGCGAGAAGGAAAAGATTTAAAAGGGACATGGGGGCAACATTATCATGCAAAGGGTGATGCGTTATGGAATAAGCTGCCAGTGGAAGTGATGGAGGTTAATACAATTACAACATTTAAAAGGCATCTGGATGGGTATAAGGGTTTTGAGGGATATGGGCCAAGTGTCGAAAAGTGGGACTAGGTTAATTTAGGATATCTGGTCAGCATGGATCAGTTGGACCAAGGAGTCTGTTTCTGTGCTGCACATTTCTATGACTCTATGCCTCTGGATGCAAAGCATGGATGCTGATTTGTCCATTTGGCAGAAGAATCTAAGTAATTCACAACATTTAGGACACTATTTTGGATGGTACTGTCTGCAATTTGGGCGTTCTGTTACCCAAGACGTATTCCAGCAGCATATTGGTAAGATTATAGAGCATGAACCTAGTGGTATGTGCAAAGCTGATGATCTTGTGACTAAGGGTAAGAGAAAGGCAAAGCACCACCTGAATATTTACCTACTGTAGGAGAACAAGGAGTAGCATTTAATAGTTCAAAGCACCAGGATAGTATCAGCCAATTAAACCTCTTGGACTCCATTTAACTCGGCCACCAAGTCCATCCCAATCCAGAGAAGATCAAGGGTGTTATGCAAATGCTGATTCTGCAGGATAAAGAGAAGTTGTGATCGTGCCTTAGATTTTTAAATTTCCTTTTGCCATATATTTCTGCCTTTGCAGACGAGGTGTCCCTGCAAAGTCATTTGCTAAAGCAGGTGTCCCCTGTGTTTGCTGTGAGGCTTGCCCATAACTGAGCAGTACAAAATAGCCAATGACTGCCCGTGGCTAGTGCAGCAGAACATGGCTGATAGGAAAATATTTGCTTAATATAGTCTTCACAAGTAACACAGTAGCTTTGTAAACTCAACATCACTGAACTGCGAAAAAAAACATAGCTGCAGTTATTTACGTATAGCACACTAATTTGCAAATCTCTCTTGAATTACTTAATCAATTTGTTGCAATACTAAGAGTAGGTTTTAATTAAGATTATTCAGATAATCATAGATATAAGTTCCAAAGTAGTTATAGATCCACCTATATACAAAAAAAAATCACTAAAAGCATCAGGGAAAAGATTCAAATAAAACTTATGAGAGCAAAGCAGTCTCAGACAGTAAAGGCAGTCCCTATGTCATTACAGGGAGAAAACAGACATCAGAATGTGGATTGAATGGACATATTATAAGATACCTAAGGATAAAGATAGGGGTGTCTCATAAAAAGAGTGAGACACAACTTGTTACCTAAAGAATTCTAACATTAGGTGTAACCACATAACTTTGTTGGAATTGATATTATAACAATTAGTAAAAATCAATACTTTTTAATAAGGAACTTAAGAGGTGCAGAAGTGACAGAAAAGTATCTAATTAATTGGCAGTTAATATGGTGCAGCTGGTAAATATCTGGCAGGAAGGTACTTGAATACTATGTCCATTGTGAAAAGCCCCAAAGGGAAATAAGAGACTTTGGGAAATATCATGAAGGACTGGTAGTGCACCACAAGCCTGTCCATCTCTTTGTGATTCACTGATATGATGAGCTTAATTGGAAACACATTGAAATTGCTAAGTGTACCAGTACTTCCTTCGGGTAAATAGAGTCAGAGAGTCATAGAAGGACTAGCATCAGTTAATCTGTGTACACGACAGCAAGTAAATTGCTGAGGCAAACTTGAACTGTATAAGATGCTGTATCAGAAATCCAACTACAAAGGGATAACTGAGCATTGCTGACCAATAGTAAACAAGAGTGGGGGTGTAGGGGTGGGGAGGTGTGCACGCGCGCCCACGCGCGCTATGAGCTTGAGCTGTATAAGATAAGTTACTTAGAAACTTATTGTCTGCCTTTTTGCCATGGAGATCTGAAGCTGTTATAAAGTTGTGTCACTATAAATGTTACCTGAAACAACCACTGGACTCGGAAAACGATGAGATCTAACATTTGGCAAGATGACCACCAATAGAGCTTCAATTCACTCAAGCAGGTTTTGACAGCAAAATCTGATTGAAATTCTACATCCGCTGGAAAGTGATGATCCCCAAAGTGAATGCATCGCAAAATGGACTAGGCATGTGTTCTACAAGATAAAAATCCAATTGCTTTTGATTTGAAAACTCTGTCATCTGTGCAAGCCAACTATTCCAATATAGGGCATGAGAAATTAGCTCTGGTGTTCTGCATCATGCAATTTCACAACATGCTTACTTAGCAAGAAATTAACCGTTGAAACATAATAAGACATTAAAATGAAATAGCATAAACTGCTAAGGTATGCATTATAATACTTGCAGCATCTAGGTCAAAATTCAAAGTTAAGACCATGAAGTGAGATGGGAACCAGGTACCAGGATAATTACGTCTGAACTGAAAATGTGTTGCTGGAAAAGCGCAGCAGGTCAGGCAGCATCCAAGGAACAGGAAATTCGACATTTCGGGCATAAGCCCTTCTTCAGGAAAGTCTGAAATAATGTTTCATCACTAAGACAATGATATTCCTCTTGATTGACATGTTGGTGCTCTTTATTATAAATTTGAAGACATTCTTGAGGTCGAACTGTTAAATTTGGCCAGGGTTAGTTTGTCAAATTTTAAAGATGGACAACTAGAGGAGTTGCAGAAAATCATTGTCCAGGGATGGTCTGACAGTGATAAAGAAATACTGAAGAAGACTTGATCAGTTCAGGTATAGGAAACAAACTTGAAATGTTGTGACAAGTCATTTTCGAAGTAAACAAGTTCTCATATCAAAAGCATTTCTACCAAGAAACCATGTCCATACTACACCAGGGACATGTGGCTACTGAATACACTTGAATCTGCACACTTGCCATGGATGATTCAGGATAATCAAAGACTGTCAAATATCCCAGTGCTCATAGCAGATGGAGCTTCTAATCCACAAAGTGTTCCAACCATTTCTTGGATGAAAGTAGCGACTAACTGATTGACAGTGCACAGGAAAGATTACATCCTTATGTTGGATTACTTCTCTAAGCTTCCCCATTTTTGATGATTTAGTCACACAATAAGCATGATGGTTGATGACGTGATCAGTTTATCCACTACCCTACGCAGACAGCTTCTGACAACAAATCAAAATATTTTGGCAAACCGTTTCAGGAAATGTGTACTAAAGTGACCCCAATCACATTGACACCCCACTATCCTTAGCAGGATGCATGATACATAACATAACTGAATGATCATTGAATCCTCAGCAACAAAACAAGACTTTCACATTGCATTGCTGCATTTTTGTGCATCACAAATGGCAAAGGATTTCCCAGTTCCTGCATAACTTATAGTCAGAAGGCAAACGCACATATCTTTACCAGCAGTCAATTGTCTAACCTTTCCAAATATAGGACATTCTTTTTCAGAAATTGGAGCCTAAACTACAAGCAAAAAGGTAGAGAATTATGGAAACTGTCCACTGACAAAGAATGTGAACGATAAGTACAACATCAAATATTTCGGAGCAAAGTACTCAAAATTTGCGACTGGCCCTGATCATACAAAGTCATTCCTGATCATGGTGCTGCATTGCAGTGGAGCAGAAATGAGCTTACACCAATGTATAGCACATCAAACATGCACAAATACAGTGAGGAAGAAAGTACTCACTAACAGCAATGATTATGTGATGATGTTGAGTGACAGAAATCAGCAGTAAGACTACCAAGTTGTTAAACAAGTGAAGCAGAGAACAATGTATCCCTCTCTATTGGTATCTGATCACCAAATCAGTTCAAGTTGTCAGAACTCAAAAGCATCACACAGAAGTTTGAAATGTTAAGTCTTGTAAACTCTGTTTTATCAGTTTGTATAATTATCAAATT
The DNA here is from genome assembly GCF_020745735.1 of Hemiscyllium ocellatum. NCBI lineage: Eukaryota > Metazoa > Chordata > Chondrichthyes > Orectolobiformes > Hemiscylliidae > Hemiscyllium > Hemiscyllium ocellatum. Next base: position 14,730,256 of record NC_083439.1, read on the forward strand.
GACACCATGTTATATAACAGCAGCATATATCTGAGTCAAAAAGTGTGGTGCTGGTACCATCCGAGAAACAGAAAAGTCAATGTTTCCAGCATAAGCCCTTCATCAGGATTTCCTGATGAAGGGCTTATGCCCAAAAAGTTGACTCCCTGCTCCTCTGATACTGCCTGACCTGCTTTGCTTTTCCAGCACCACACTCACTGTCTCTGATCTCCAGCATCTTGCAGTCCTCACTTTCTCCTCAGCAGCATATATCTGCTCGGGATAAGATGTGAACTTTGGAAAAAGGAGTCTCTTGTGTTATTTTAAAGGTAATTATGTCAGTAGATCTTTGAAAGATGTGCTCATGATTTCGTCATTATATCATTGCCACGGACTTGAGGGTATAAAACTCTCACACTCCATTTTACCCTGGATCCCTTGAAGCATGACACTCCCATGGAAGTATGTTGCTCTCTGTTGTAAACCACTAGCTTAACATTTGCCCAGACATTTATGTGTGTGGGAGATGTGATGTTTCTATAGTATAATCATCTGTAATAAATGTCCAATGGATTCCTCAATACCACCATTCCAGGCCCAGTTTCTTATGCTATGGGAGACAAAGTAAGCATAATTGTGTCAGGCAAAATGCCACGTTGGAGGCAAACTCATGCCACATTTCAAGGGCAACCGACATCACATCCTCTCCACCTTTTAAGACCAAATTTTTTGCCACAGTTACAAAATGTGGTCCACAAGGTGTCAGACATTTTCACTACTTTAAAAAAAGAACCCTGTGAGGTTGCTCAACTATACCTGTATTCAGATATATCTAACTTATGATCTTTCCCTGATTTAAAATGTGAAGGATGCACACTTCAAATCTTTCACTTTCTTTACCTACTCGAGAAGGAAATCTGTGGTCCTTATCCCAGTCTGGCCTACATGTGATTCCAGATCCACAACAAAGGCTGGCCTGTCTATGAAAGAATTTTTTTTTAAATTCTCAGATTATCTATTGTATTTAATATATTTTACACGCTGGTCCTGGGCATGTGAGGATAGAGATGTAAGTATCAGCAGTGCAGTGAGGGTAAGAGATTGAAATTTGTTTTGAAAATGTATTCAAAAGATGTGGGCATCACTAGTCTGGCCACCATTTATTGCCTATCCCTAATTGCCCCATGGAGAGTTAAGAGTCAACCACGCTGCTGTTGGTCTGGAGTCATATTTAGGCCAGACCAGGTAAGGACAGCAAATTTCCTTCCCTAAATTACATTAATCGTCCAAATGGGTTTTTCCAATATTAGACCCTTAATTTCGAATCATTTTAAAATCTGAATTCAAATTCCACCATCTGCCCATTTGAGCCCAGGTTCCCAGAATATTGTCTGGTTCTTTAGATTAATCGTCTAATGAAAAGACCACTAGGCCGTTACCTTTCCTGCAGCCTAGTGGTCTTTTCAGCAGGTGAGCCCCAGGCGGACGGAGGAAGTGGTCCAGGGATACCCACAAGGCTCCACTGGCGGAGTGTAGCATTCCCACTGACACCGGGGAATCATTGGCCCAAGATCGAACAAAGTGGAGAAGGAGCATTCAGGAAGGTGTCGAACACCTCAACACTTGCCTTGAGAGGGAAAAAGCAGAAGCTGGGGGAAACCATGAGGAGCGTGGTGCCCCCACCAACACCCCACCCATCCCTTCCCATGACTACCTTCTTCCCCAAGTGTAACAGAACCTGCCATTTCAGTATCAGTCTGTACAGCTACCTCTAGACTCACCCTGAGAGTGGAAGAAAGTCACCCTCATCTACAAAGGACCGCAAATGATGATGGATTTCATGAGCACTTCTATGTCTCTGAGAAGATTTCAGTGCTTGATTTCACGCAGACCTGGCTATCATTTCTTTTCACCATAAGCCCACTGCTCCATTTAATCCATCCCCCCCCCAACCCCTCCTCCACCACCACTCAATTACTGAGTAGACCCATGTGCATTGCTTGGCCATCATTACTCACATTGACTGCAGCCTGGGATTCCAGACTGGTTCTCTATCAAGTTGAATTAGTGAGTCAAAGTCCTTCCAAAATAAAAATGAAACACTGCGGATGCTAGAAATCTGGAACATAAAGAAGGCCATTTGGCCCTTCGAGCCTGATCCACCATTCAATATGCTCATCCAACTCTGTAATCTGTCTCTGCTTTCTCCCTATACCCTTTTATTCCGTTAGCCTGAAGAACAATATGTAGCTCCTTCTGGGAAACTTTGAATGATTTAGCCTCAACTATTTTCTATAGCAGAGAATTCCAGAGACTCATCACTCTCTAGGCAAAGACATTTCTCCTCATCTCATTCCTAAATGGCCCACCCTAAATCATGAGACTGTGATCCATGCTTCTGGACTCCTGGTCATTGGGAACACGATTTACCCAGTATACTCTTACCATTATTTCTTAAGCTTTTAGGAGAACTTTATTCATTCTTCTAAATCTGAAACAAAACGGGGAATGCTGGAAATACACAGTAGATCTGGTTACATCTGTGAAAAAAAGAATCTGAGGTAATGTTTCAGTTTGATGATCCTCAGTGAGAACTGGAAATCAGTCAAACTGAAACAAAAACTGATTTCCTCTCTCCATGGATACTTCCTGCCGAGTAGTTCCAGTGTGCTGTTTTTATTTCAAATTTCCAGCATCTGCATTTCACTCCAGGACTTAAGCTTCAAGCTCTACTCCCCGGCAGCATCCTGAGGGAGTGCTGCACTCTCAGAGATGCTGCCTTTGTGAGGACGTGTTAAACCATGTCTGTTTTCTCAGGTGGATATAAATGTTCCTGTGGCACTAATTCCAAGAACAGTGGAGTTCTCCCCAGTGTCTTTCCTAATATCTATCTCTCCATCAACATCACAAAAATAGATGGTCTGGTCAGTGTCACATTGTTGTCTAGGGGAGCTTACTGTGAGCAAATTGGCTGCTACAGTTCCTATATCGCACTTCACCAAGTATATTATTGGTCATAAAGTCTGGAGGGACAATCTGTGGCTGGGAAAAATGTTTTTATGAATGTAAATGTTTACAAGTTGGCATTTTTGCATATCAATCTGCAATATAGATACAAACGTTAAAATTTGAAATATTGGATGTTTCCGAGCTGAAACCTGATATATTTCATGGAGCAAAACTCTCTACCAAATCTCCGGCTGATCTCAGGCTGTATTTTTAGCAATAGGACAATAAGGATTAACAGAAATGAGAAATTATAGCACTGTTCCAGCTAATCAGTGGAATAGCTTCTTTTTGGATTACATGACACAACAACAAAACAGTATCTTACTAAAACCAGCCACTTAGAAGCAGCCAGTCAATGATTTCAAAAGGGAGTCAGATGGGCATTTTGACCAAATTTGCATGTTGTTTCTTTTTCAGTGCTTGGACTTTCGATATGCAGCAGTGACCTCCGAAACCAGATGTCAGAATTCTGCTCCCACTAATTGGTGTGCATGCAAGCATGGAGGAACCTCAGGATGAAGGAATACCAGATGTGGGCTTTCCTGGATAGACCTGGCATTTACTGCCCATCTTAACTGGCTTTGTGAAGATGGTAAAAACAAGGACTGCAGATGCTGGAAATCAGAGTCTAGATTAGAGTGGTGCTGGAAAAGCACGATAGGTCAGGCAGCATCCAAGGAGCAAGAAAATCGATGTTTCGGGCAAAAGCCCTTCATCAGGAATAGAGGCAGGGTGCCTGCAGAGTGGAGAGATAAATGAGAGGAGGGGTGGGAGTGGGGAGAAAGTAGCATAGAGTACAATAGGTGAATAGGGTTGGGGATGAAGGTGATAGGTCAGAGAGGAGGGTGGAGTGGATAGGTGGAAAGGAAGATAGGCAGGTAGGACAGGTCATGGGCACGGTGCTGAGCTGGAAGGTTGGAACTGGGGTGAGGTGGGGGAAAGAGAAATGAGGAGCTGAAAGTTCGAACTGGGGTGATTTTCCTGCACCTCGGATGCTGTCTGACCTGCTGTGCTTTTCCAGCACCACTCTAATCTAGACTCTGGTTTCCAGCATCTGCAGTCCTTGTTTTTAGCAAGTTGATTTTAACTCTACTGTGAATCCTCTTGCAAGGATGCCTGCCTTGAAGAAGTTTTCCTCCTCTCTCTACAAGAATCTCAGTGAGTCTATCTCTCTCACTGCAGCCCCCAGGTCATCTCCTCTGCCCTGAAGCTCTTCAACCATGTCCTGAAACAGGCTCGCTACTACAGCCACATTTGCTTTCTTCCTCAATTCCCCTTCCCCAGCTCCAACCTTCCAGCTCAGCTCCGTCCCCATGACCTGTCCTACCTGCTTATCTTCCTTTCCACCAATCCACTCCACCCTCCTCTCTGACCTATCAGCTTCATCCCCACCCCCAATCACCCATTGCACTCTTTGCTACCTTCCCCCACCTTCCTCTCTGACCTATCACCTCCATCCTCATCCCAATTCACCTAATGTACCTTATGCTATTTTTTCCCACCCCCACCCCCCCCTCTCATTTATCTCTCCACTCTGCAGGCACCCTGCGTCTATTCCTGATGAAGGGCCTTTGCCCGAAACATCAATTTTCCTGTTCCTCGGATGCTTCCTGACCTGCTGTGCTTTTCCAGCATCACTCTGATCTTGACTCTGTGAAGATGGTGGTGAGTTGCCTTGTGTAGCCACTGCAGTTCACAGAGGTAGGTCAATTCTTAATGCTGTGAGGAAAGGACTTCCAGAATTTTGACCCAGCGACCTCTGTTATTCTTTTTCTGTGTAAAATGACATATCTAGAACACACAAATGTTCTGTAGTAAACCAATGTTACTTGTGATAGATGCACAAGTAGTTTTACAGTCATACTACGAACATGGAAACATAATGGGGATTCAAAACATGAGGCAACTCTGAGCCCTCACTTTGAAGCCAGCTCAGAAAGTGGGATTTGTTAAGAAAGCATATGGTGTGTTAGCTTATATTGGTAGAGGGATTGAGTTTCAGAGCCACGAGGTCATGCTGCAGCTGTGCAAAACTCTGGTGCGGCTGCACTTGGAGTATTGCGTACCGTTCTGGTCGCCGGCTTATAGAAAGGATGTGGAAGCTTTGGAAAGGTTTCAGAGGAGATTTACTGAGATGTTGCTTGGTACGGAGGGAAGATCTTATGAGGAAAGGCTGGGGGACTTGAGGCTGGTTTCATTAGAGAGAAAAAGGTTAAGAAGTGACTTAATTGAGACAGAAAAGCTAATCAGAGGCTTAGATAGGTGGACATTGAGAGCTTTTTTCCTCAGTTGGTGATGACTAGCATGAGGGGACAAAGCTTTAAATTGAGGGGTGATAGACATAGGACATATGCTTTCTTAACAAATCCCACTTCCTTTATGCAGAGAGAAGTAGAGGTGTGGAGCACCCTGCCTGCAACAGTAGTAGACTCACCACTTTAAGGGAATTGAAATGGTCATTGGATAAATATATGGATGAAAATGGAATAGTGTAGGATAGGTGGGCTCAGAATGGTTCCACAGGTCAGCACAACATTGAGGGCCGAAGGGCCTGTACAATGCTGTAATTTTCCATGTTCCATGTTCTTCAAGTCTCCTTCCTTCGTGACCATCGAGCTTCAACATAAGATGAATTTGAGGTTGATTGAAGCAGATGTTCATTGGTGTTGTGATTAAACTGGAGTACAATAGTGTTCATAAATCAACACCAATTAGCAGTCTTCCCTGAAGAGATTTAATAGAGGGAGTTTTATCTTCCACATAATGGTCTGACCTGATCTATAACCTGAATACAACTGATGTACTATTCTGTAAGAGAATGTAACTACGTTGAATGATTCCTGTTTAAAATAATTAAAGAAATACTAAGGTCACTTCAGCAGGTAAGGCTTCTCTCTCACTCTCTCTCTCTCTCTCTCTTTTTCTCTCTCTCTTTTTCTCTCTCATTCTGGAATTATACTAAACATTTCCTGGATGGGTCTGAGTCACTTGGATCAAACTTTCATGTTGATGTTCCAGGTTTGTCGGATGATACCTGGTGTAGCCAATCATCTGTGCAAGTGTTTAGAAAGGGCCAGGAGGTATTCCTGGTGGAATGTAAACTGACAAATAGGAGCTGACCGTTCTAACATTTGGGATATTTGCTCTGTATCCGTTAGATGGTGGTAATCAAATGACGAGCCCCTGGAAATAGGCATATCAACATATGTCCAAGGTTATAGACTTCTCTCTCTTTAGTCAGCTGTGGTCATTAGGCAGCAGTTTTCTTTGGCTCAAAAACCATGGAAAGATGGAGGAAGACCTCAGGAGAGAACACCCTCATACTCTGAATGTCAATAGTTAAGCTATTGACATTTTCACACTCATCCATTTGTCCTCCAGCAACAGTGAATGACCCTCAATTGCCATGGGTTGTATATGTTTTCTGTCTACCTAGCTAATGTATCCTATTTAAATTATAGTGTCATTGAGTCATACTGTATGGAAACACATCTTTTGGTCCACACCAACTATTTTCCCAAACTAAACCACCTGCCTGAATTGGTCCATAATTCCCCAAACCTTTCCTATTCACACACCCACCCAAATGCTCTTTAAATCTTGTAACTGTATCTGCATCCATCACTTCCTCTGAAAGTTCATTCTACACATAAACCACACTGTGTAAAAAAAGTTACCCCTCGCATCCTTTTTAAATCTTTCTTCTCTCACCTTAAAAATATGCCCACTAGTTTTGAACTCCATCCACCTTAGAGAAAAGACCCCTGTTATTCACCATATCTATGCCCCTCATGACTTTATAAACCTCTTTAAGGTCACTCCCCAACCTCCTGTACTCCAGTCCTAGCCTATCTAGCCTCTCCTTATAACGCAAGCTCTCCATTCCTGACAACATCTGGTAAATCTTGTCTGAACCCTCTCCAGCTTAATAACATCTCTCCTATAAGAGGGAGACCAGAACTGCACACAGTACTCCAGAAGAGGCACTAGCCATGTCCTGTACAACTTCAGCATGACATCCCAACTTCTCTGCTCAAAGGTCTGAGCAATGAAGGCAAGTGTGCTAAACGCATTCTTAACCACCCTGTCTACCTGTGATGCAAATTTCAATGAACTATGTACCTGAACCCTTAGATCTCTCTGTAAATTGTTGCTTCTTGATGAATTTACTAAATGATTTTAAAATTATTTACAAAGAGTCACCTGCCTTTTCTTAGGTAATGGTGAACTTCAAATCCAAGAATTTACAATTCTACTTATAAAATATTCATTAAGAAATAAAATGTACTCACTTTGGAGGTGGCAGTTTTCAACATCACCAATGAATGGAAAAAGATCTATTTATTTATTACGGGTGGTGATCAAATCAAGGTCCTGGAACGATGTGGGTAATGATGAGAAGTTAGAAGAACAATGTGAGGTGGCCAGCAATGAACGTCTTGCCGTCAATAGCAAGAAGACCTATTCTCAGACATAGTATTAAAAGGTGAGGTATGATTCCCACTGGTAAGCAATGAGCAGCCTGTTTACATGCCATTACACACATAATCTCCCTCATTGATTTAACATTTCCTATTCTCCCACCCGCGGGATAGAGTCTAAACAGCGAAAATTCCCAATGTGAAAGTTAGAGGGTATCCTCAAAACTCCATCTCACTGCTTGCTCCTCCAGACCTCCATTAATTACCATCATCTCAGGGCATGCTCTGTAGGCAGCAACTGTTTGGACCACCTCTCCACCCAGAAGTCCAGGTGACAAAGTGGGGTGCCAGTTTTCCTCTGCCTGATATGTTTGGGGCATTTGATCAGCAGGTCCACCGTAGAATGCCAGCACTTGACCAGACATGGGAATGGAGTTTACAGATGACACTTGTGCCAGGAATCCTGGGATGCCCTGGCAGTGGCAGAACTTCCAACTGCAGCGAGTTGAGAATGTGATGAGTAGGTGCCATAGGGACATGGTAATGAGGGTGACTTTGAGAAGATGGCGCGAGAAAACTCGCGAGGACTTACAAAAAGAAACTCATCAAAAATGACACTTAGCCAAGTTCTGACAAGATTTATGCCAAGATATTTATTGCAGGTTACAAAATTCCCATTTATTGAAAGTGAGCAAACAGCAATTGTAAATCAGACCCAATGGATAAGAAATAAACCTTAAGCATATCGAAATCCCAAAATATTTGGGCTAAAATTTCACACAGAATCATGTCTCAGAGTTCCAGGTCTCCCAAAGTCATTATTGTGAGTTCACTGGCTATCAATGGGTTAACAATCTTTACACAAGTAGAAAGTTTGCTCAAGCTCATTAACCAGCTAAAATTAGTGCTCAGCAGACTTCTAACTCCTCTGAGATTTAGAAATGATTCCAAACTCTCGTTAAGCACTCAATATTGAAAGGCTTCTCACGGTGAGATTATTTATTAATCACTCTGCTTCACGAACACAAAGGTTATTTGCTGAGGCAGGAGTCCCCACCTCCCGCTCTGGTGCAGTTCAGGTTAAAACAAAACAAGCTCAAAGCACTTCAATCTGTTTCCTCAGCTTCATTAAGACAGAAACACTTGACGTGTGTGGTGAGATTCTTGTGCATCGAGATGCCACATTGTGAGTTTAAGTAGAGCGGTGTCAGTTCACGCATTACCTTCTGAAAAATGGGTCTGGCTACAGGGACATTACAGTGCTCACTGGACTGGAGAGGTGCATTCACAGCAAACGCACTGACATTCATGCCAGTCTCTATTTCTACACGAGGAATAGATTACTGCTCCCGTGTTGCATAATGCAGAAACAGCATTTCGAAGGGAAAAATGATATGAAACCACAATGAGTTTGCCTCGCATGTCGTGCTTGAAAAAGTGAATGTTTCATATTTTAAGAAATGTCAACAGGCTGAAGAAATGAGGGGAAAACATTTCAATGCAACGCTATATCAGTGCTGTGCTGACAGAGGTGCTATCATTTGAATGAATATTAAACTAGGAGCCAACCCCATGAGGTGAATGTGAAACATTCTAGGCTGGTACAGCAGAAGTATATTACCCCAGTGTTTCCTTTTTTTAGAGAAATACTTATTGACTGCAAAATACTTTAGAATATCATGACTTCATGAAAAGGCAACAAAAAAATGCAAATTCTTTCTTTACTGAGCCTCTCCAGCAGAAGTGAATTCTGTCAGCCTGCTGGTTGTCACATTTTCGATGGACATCAAGGGTTAAAATGGGCAGGCTGTGTTGGAGTACGAATATCTTTGGACAAACAAGCCAGAAATCCAAAGAAACGTTCTGAAGATGTGGCTTCAAATCTTATCATGATAATTTTTAAAATTTGATGAAAAGATGGGGGAACACGGCCTCAAATGCAAAATAGTGACCACATAAACATTGCTGATGGTTCACTCGTGTCGTTTAGTGGAGGAAACCGGACATTGGGTCAGGTCTGCATGTAACTCCAGACTCACAGCAGTATGCTTGTCTCTGAAACTGCTCTCTGGGCATGAGTGATGGGCAATAAATGCTGCCCTGAGTAATGACCCTCCCACAGACAATTTTTATTTACAAATGGCAGTGATTGGGTAGATCCATATGCCAGAGACCTGGGTGACAGAACAGTGACAATTGTGACTATTGCATTTAGATTTTAGATTTAGGTTTCATTGTCATGTGTGCTCAAGTACAGAAGTGCAGGACTATATAAAAAGTATATAATATGACAACACACGGCATTATTTTAAGTACTTAGATATCAAGTCGTAACAGTAAGAAAGTTAAAAAAGTTAAGCATTACCTTTGTGGACAGGAAACTATATTCAATGGACCAACTTAAACAAGGACACCTCAGGTAGTGAATGCTGAGAACCAGATACAAATGGGGACCACCTCGTAGTTGTAGAGATGAGGAACCAAGATGATAAGTCCCCAAAGTACATCGCAGGTTCTGATTTTAGTTGAGGTTAATACAATGTATTATTTAGAAAATTATGTCCCAACTCACATGCTCAAGGTGGTTGTGCTCTGGCTTGTTACCAGATTCAGTTCATGTTCTGCATGATTCCCACAATTTTCAGTTCATTCGGTATGTAGGGAGGCATAGGTGTGATTAGTCAATGACCTGGCCTCTCTCTGGTTACTCACTTCAGGTTACGAAATGTAATTTAATTATCATTGCAGAAAGGTTGCAAAAACTGATTAGAAAGCAAAATGTAAAGAATGAAGCAGAATGTATGCAGCCAGCAGGAATGGTTGAGGTCAAGCAGGAGTCAAACACATCAGTGCCTACTGAGTCAGTGAACGATTTGAAAATCCATGATGCTATGACTTAGAAATAAGCAAGGACTTCACTTCAGATATACTATGTGCTCAATTGGCTGGGATAACAGCCCTCAAACTGCCTGTGAAAAGGTCATTAGCTGGTTCTGGATGAGAGTCAAGTTCTTCTTTTGAACAGAAAACAGAATTTAATGAGTCCACAAAATAGCAATTTCAGATAAATGTGCTGCTGCAGGTAGCAATCAGAATTATTTTTTGAAAAAGGAACACAATTGCAGGCAAAAAGGTTGGAGACAACAATTGGCATTTATATCTCGGACTTAGTTTTATCCCTTTATGGCCCATCTCAAGGAATGTTGTCAAAGTCTGATGCTGAATTCTCCTTCTATCACTTTCGCCTCCAATGCCTACTTCTCCCTGCTTCACAGATTGTATCACTTGTCTCCAATACTTCCTCTCTATCAGGAAGCCTCCCTCTGGGCTCCTACCTACAACTGATCTCTTTATCAAGAACTGTTGATATGTTATTGGCTGTCTTAATTCCTCTGCTCCCCTCACCTAGTCCAACCTGTCTCGCTCTGAACCTGCTGCAGTCCATTCCCTCAGGTCCAACCCTGATCTTATGATCAAACCTGCTGATAGGGTGATGCTGTTGTTGCCTAATGTGCTGAATTTCCATCTGGCAGAGGCTGAGTGCCAACTCTCAGACAATTCTTTCCATTTGCCTGCTCCTTCCTCATTGTCCAAGGCCCCAAACACTTCTTCCAGGTGAAGCAGTAGTTTACTTGGACTTTCTACAATCCAGTCCACTGTATTCATTGTTCTTTACATTGGCGACACAAATGCAGACTGGATGACCACTTTGCCGAACACCATCACTCTCTCCATAAGAATGACCCTGATCTTCCATTACGGGTGAGTAAGTAGACTGAAATGTAGACACAGTGGAGGAATTGAGAGAAATGGCCATGTGATAGATGTCATCAGCACAAGTCTGTAAACACAGTGAGCTCACATCGCGATTATAGTGTGCAACTTTGGTTTCATGCATAAAGATGGTTGAGAGGAGGCTTACTAGATAGATAACTGGATTTAATGAGTTGTGTTATGAAGACAGAGGACAGGCTGGACTTGAGACTAGGACCCGTGGACACAGCCTTAGAATTAGAGGGGGTCAATTCAGAACAGAAATGCGGAGACATTTCTTCAGCCAGAGAGTGGTGGGCCTGTGGAATTCATTGCCACGGAGTGCAGTGGAGGCCGGGCCGCTAAATGTCTTCAAGGCCGAGATTGATAGATTCTTGTTGTCTCGAGGTATTAAGGGCTACGGGGAGAACGCTGGTAAGTGGAGTTGAAATGCCCATCAGCCATGATTGAATGGCGGAGTGGACCCGATGGGCCGAATGGCCTTACTTCCACTCCTATGTCTTATGGTTTCTGCTAGAATTTAGAAGTGGAGTCACTTGATTGAAGTGTATAAGATCCTGAATGGTCTTGACAAGGTGGACATGGAAAGATTATTTCCTGTTGTGGGTGAACCCAGAAATATGGGGCATTGTTTTACAGTTAGACACCACTCTTTCAAGATAGAGATGAGGAGAAAACTTTTCCCTCAGAGGGTCACACTATTTCAGAACTTGCTGCCTCTGATGGTGGGAGAAGTGGTGGTTATTGTATATTTTTAAGACATAGGCAGATAGATTTTGGTTGAGCAGTGGAACCAAGGGTAATGGGGGTAAATAGGAATGTGGTATTCAAAACAGATCAGTGATGATCATATTGAGTAGTGGAGGAGGTTCGAGGTTAGAAATTCAACTTCTGTTTCAGTTATTGCAAATTTCTTATAGAGACATGCCACATGGAAACAGACCCTTTAGTCCAACTAGTCCACACCGACCATGTTACCAAACTAAACTAGTCCCACCTGGCATTCCTATTCATGTACTTGTTCAAATATCCTGTAAATGTTGTAACTGTATCTGTGTACACCACTTTCTCTGGCAGTCCTTTCCACACACTAACCACTCTCTGTGTAAAAAAAGTTACCTCTCAGGTCCTTTTTAAATCTTTCTCCTCTCATCTTAAAAGTATGCCCTCTAGTTTTGGACTCCCCACCTTAGGGAAAAGGTCTTTGCTATTCACCTTACCTGTGCCCCTTATGTTGGTCTTTATTGAACATCTGTGGCCTTTCAGCTTCTTTAGGTACGGGCAGCATGGTGGCTCAGTGGTTAGCACTGCTGCTTCACAGTACCAGGGACCTGGGTTCAATTCTCTGCCTTGGGCGACTGTCTGTGTGGAGTTGGCACATTCTCCTCGTGTCTGCGTGGGTTTCCTCCTAAAGTCCAAAGCTGTGCAGGTTAGGTGAATTGGCCATGCTAAATTGTCCATAATGTTAGGTGTAGAGGGGGTGGGTTGGTCTTTGGAGGGTCAGTGTGGATTTGTTGGGCCGAAGGGCCTGTTTCCACACTATAGGAAATCTAATCTAGTTAACAGTTGGAGAGAATACCCTTTTAGATCCAAAGTGCTTTGAACCAGCCCATATCAATGAGCTTCCACATTGGAAACTACAGGGAGACATCACAAACTGTACATCTGCCTTCAGGGAAAAGGTAGAAGCAGAGGCCAGGATGTAACAAGTTGCAGCAACCAGCCAGGGCAGGAAATGCTGAACCTAACTTTGTTTTCCAAACAGACATTTAAAGGAGGTGACCATTCAAACAGTCCAAGTAACAAACTCTACAGTTGGACCCACATGGTTCTCTGAGGTGAGCAATAGGAGAAGGGGTTGGAGACTGTCCAAGATGCCACAGATATGACACAATCTGAGGTAACCACATGGCCTGTCAGAGAGTCCAAGGACTTTGAGAATATCCCCCTGCATAATAAGCCTGCCCATACAGCTGTAACCAATATGAATGCCGCAGGGACAGCATCCAGCTCTGTTCCAGTTATTAACAAAGGTGTAACCATTCCACAGGAATCAAGACTGTTTTAAAAGCAATAATTGCAAAAGGAATTGTTGCACTTTTAATGTGAACACCTGAACAGTTTGTAGGTGTGAATGATACAGCCAGAAGCCTTCAGACTGCTGGAGTGGTAGGATGTGTTTCTGTCTCGCAATGAAATAAGAATACCTGAAGTCTGAAGAAAGCTAGGTATTTTCCCACTAGTTGCATTTTGCTTTTGCTCTTAGCCAGTAACTAAAAAAAGTTTGTGGTTAGTGTAATAATTGTCCTGCATGTCCTGTGAAGCATTGGAGAGTTTGAAGAGCAGAAAGTCCTTGCAAGCCAAAGGGATCATCTCAGTGGACTGATGCAATTGAACTATGGTTCTCAGGTATTTTCCCCTTGCCCTCCTAAAACTGTGTGTCATGTGTGTGAAGTGGATTTAAAAGGGATATAGGGTTTAAACTACTAGAGCTATATGTTGATAGTTCATAGCTATTCACTTGTTATTACAATTTACTGACTGTAAGAAACTGTAGTTCTTGTTAATTTCGAGAACCTGGTTTGTGTTTTCGGTGAACTGCATTCCAGCTGAGGGGTAAATCAGGGAATTCGTATGCTTTGGTAGAAATTTTAACTCTTGCATTGACTTGGGGATCATTGAGTTTTCCCAAGAGTGTCTAACAGATTTTGAATATAAATTTATTTGGTTTGGGAGAAAGGCATCTGCAACAGAAAGGATCCCTTTCAGATTAACCTAGTTGTGTCCAACTGAGAAGAAGGGTGAATAAAGAAGGCCAACCAATGCATCCCTCCTTCAAAAAATGGGACACCCCATCCAGAACCATAATAAACTGGGAAACTTCACCCATGGACTAGTAACAATCTAAAGCACAAAAATCTTACTGAGTGCAACTCTGCAATGGACCTGTCCCAACTCCCAGAACTTCAGATAAGATCAGTGTTCCTCTGAAACTGCTTCATGCTGCCAAGTGACAAAACTGTTTTGGCGCAGTTTAGCTGCAGAATAAGATGTGATGTAATCTCACAGCTCTCTGAATTTCTCTTTAAGCCTGAGTGTTACATACCATTCCTAACATTGCTGGAATGGTTAATTTAAGCCAATGGAGATTAAATTATATATTTTAAAATGACTGTTTGACTTCTACACTCCCACTAAGAAGGTGGCAATCGAGAATCTACATTCTGTCAGTTTAGTGTACGGAATCGAATATTGGCCAGTCTTTCAAAACTTCCTAAGATTTTCTTTTTATTCAATCATGGGATGTTTACACCGCTGGCTGGGCCAGCACATAATGCCCAAACCTCGCTGCTCTTGAGAAGGTGGTAGTGAGATGCCTTCTTGAACCATTGCAGTCTATGAGCTGTAGGTAGACTCACAGTGCTTTAGATTAGATTACTTACAGTGTGGAAACAGGCCCTTCGGCCCAACAAGTCCACACCGACCCGCCGAAGCGCAACCCACCCATTCCCCTACATATACCCCTTACCTAACACTACGGGCAATTTAGATGGCCAATTCACCTGCACATCTTTGGACTGTGGGAGGAAACCGGAGCACCCGAAGGAAACCCACGCAGACACGGGGAGAACGTGCAAACTCCACACAGTCAGTTGCCTGAGGCGGGAATTGAACCCAGGTCTCTGGCGCTGTGAGGCAGCAGTGCTAACCACTGTGCCACCGTGCCGCCCCTATAAAACGAATCTGTTAGGGAGTTTGACTCAGCAACAATGAAGGAACAGCAATATATTCCCAACCCAGGTTGGTGTGTGGGGCTTGGAGGAGAACTTGCAGGTGGTGGTGCTTTCATGTGTCTGCTACCCCATGTGTCCTTCTAAGTGGAAGTGGTTATGGATTTGGAAGGTCTGAAGATCTTTTGGTGAATTTCTGCAGTACTAATTTATCGATAACACGCACTTCTGCTACTGAGCATTGGTGATAGAGGGATTGGATATGTATGATTTGATCTTTATTTATTCTGAAACATCCCAATTAATAGAATAGGTTACTTCACATTTGGATGCCATGCAGTGTTTGCTATTAGGATCAATCAACAACAAACAAGAAAGGGACTTAAGTATTTAAAAATGTTTACTGATTACCTCATGAAGCCTTTGATTGAATTAGACTTATTTTCTCAGGACTCATCCAATAAATATGAGGAGAACAAATTGGTGCAGAATAATTATTTTCAATTCAGGCTGGTTTACATCAATCAAGCTTCTCTAACTACCGTCTTACGACTGTACAATATCATTTTGAAGTGTTGCTTCTGTGAGTTATATTTTCTCCCTCAGTCTCACATTGCTGCACTGCTCTGAATGTTTAACTTGTTTATGTTATTTTATGCATCCAGCCCTGTGAACCCTTCCCCTGACTTCCTGGAGGATTTATAGACATGATTTTTTCCTTGTTCTTTACCTGCAAGTCTTTTGTTCATTAATTTTGGGTCATGCTTGTTTGCTCTGGGCATGTTGGTTCCAGGTTTGTATTGATCCTGTATTTCAGCATTATTACTTTCAAAGATGTCACGCTCAATTGGTGAGCATCCCTCTCCAATCCATTTGCTTGAGCAGTTCCCTCATATCAGCGCACGTACATTTTGTACTTGCTTCCTCATATTGGGTTAGGGTTTGGTGTTATCCTGAGGCTTTGAGTGGTTCAAACACAACCTCTAAATGTCACAAAGTAAAAGAGAAAACCAACATCATTCAGAAGTGAAGGAAAGCAGCAGCAATCTTTTTAAATGTTGCTACAGGATATGTGTGTATAATCAGAGGAAGACCAAGCAACACGTTGAGAATTCAGATGAGTGCATTTCAATCTACTTTGTCTCCATTTAACTCATGACCCACCAATGAGGAACATCAGATATAAGGATAGGTTAAGACATTGGGACTTTTCCCCTTGAAGAGATGGAAGATAAGATGAGATCTGACTGAGGTTTTCAAAATCGCGACGATGTACAGTCGATGGAGAGAAACAATTCCCTCTCACAAATGGAACAAGAATACGCAGCAAAGGTCATGGGGAAGGAATGGGTGAAGTGAGGGAAAATGTTTTCACTCTGACTGGTTAGGGTATTGAATGCATTGCCTGGAAAGGGGAGGTATTCAGAAATAATGCGCAAGGTAATTGCAAAAAGGTAGAAAATTGGCACTGGATAATGATGTTTACTTAATGAGTTGATGCAGGTATAATGGGCTAAATAGATTCCTTCTGCCCCTTTACATTTCTGTAATTCTGTGAAATAAATCCAACTGCAGATAGAATGGAATAGAGGGTCAGGAGCGTTAAACAGTCTTGTTTGACGACACATACACTTGATCTTAGCCAGAAGGCCAATGGGGACATAGACTGTGCTACTCATGGGCTGTGGGACATCTCTCCTGTCTCATTTATTGCTGCAAACCAATTGTCCAAAGGAAAATAATCTGGGAAGCACTTTCGTTTGCCGATACAGAATCTTGACTCTGAAACTTTAATCTATGTATGATCTTCTTTTGTGAAAATAGAATGTGTGGATGGTAGCAGTGCATCAGCAGACACTGTCACAGTCAGCTGATATTATTGGTCCTATTAACACATGAACAGGAGCCAGCAGCTTTTTTAGCTGTTTTGGCATGACAGAAAATAAATGCCTAATCTAAATCCACATATCGTTATGCGCAATCACTCTGTGGCCACTGGACACCAAAGGTACTCAAATTTCTGTTTCTTGTACATTGTCAAATTCTTTGCAAGTGTCAGGTAACCTTTTTACACATTCTTGTGATTTCAGTACCTCTCTGATAATCTTTCATATCATAAAATAATACTTCATTGTCAGGTTGCAGGTCATATCACTCATTATAGCCCTTAATGTTCATAATTCCTACTAATTCTCTCACCTCCCACTTTCAATTATAATCTTTCCAGTATTATTAAAATAGCTACTTACCTTTTGGTTTTTAGTTCTGATAAAGGGGCTACAACTGAAAATTAACTAGTCTTTTCTCCTTATGGATGCTTGTTAACCTGTTCTGCCATTCCGCTTTTTATACATTGTTCTTACAACTGCAGCTGTTACTGACTACATGCAGTTCTTACCATCTCATTTTATCAAGATCCCAACCAGGATTGTGTTCCTTGCTGGACTTTTCAGCTCCTCAACATTTACAGCGCACTCTTCTTTTGGGAATCATTAACCACTCTGAAATAAATAGTAATATTGCTGTTGATTTGTTACATATTTTATGCTGGAGTGATTCATCTCTTGCAGCCATCATTGGAACTGGGCACTTTCAAAGTCCATTACCCAAAAGAAAAGGAAAGCTTTTTGATTGTTATTTATCTTTTACTATCTCTTGGTTCCATGATCACCCAATTCCATTGGTATAAAAGATACCCAATTTACTTGACTGGCTACTTTATTTCACAGCTGGCACCCAAAGCAGGCTTTATTCAGAACCAGATGGTTTTCAGGACAAGTAGTAATGATTTAGAGTTGGCACTGTTTTGTTTTGGCACCTAAATACCCAGTGAAGCACCAGATGGCTATCTGGTCACCCCTCAAACAAAATTCATTGCGATCATGCAAGAAACAAAGCTTGGATATGCGATTCTGTACTCTGAAGCAGAACATCACTATCCCCTTGGGCTGACATTACACACAGGTGCGGCATCTTCCAGGCTTACCAGGGCTCAGATCAAACAGGTTGGGGGTGGGGGGGGGGGGGGGTGGTCAACAACTAACTGCAAAGAGGTTAAAGGTCGATCTGGTGGCAAATGTTTCAGTCTCTGTTACACAGTAAAGTAATGCAGCTGTTGCTTTGCACTTATTTCATGGAGAAGAACACCCACCCCAATTGGAATCGAAAGGTTTGGGGGCAACTGTGGCATTGGGAACATGTTCCCTGAATTCTACAGCTTGGAGTAAAGTGATGTTGAACACGTCAAAGTTAAGGAGCTCAGTGGTGAACAGATTAGCTGTAATCACGGCTAATGATACCCATTGAAAGAAGGGGAAACCAACCAGTAATTTTCAAACACTAGTGCATAGTGCAATGTCTGTCCTTTCTCCAACTCTTGCTCTCCATGACCACCTCCTCACATTGTCCTTCTAACAATATTCTGCTTACAGTCTATGAGGATATATTCCATCAGTCTCTCCCTGTTACGTTATACACTTTTCAAAACGTAAACTGAGTATCAAGTTAGAGTCACAGGGATATACCTTCAGTCCAATTCATCTACGTTGATCAGATATCCTAAATTAAACTAGTCCCATTTGCCAGCACCTGGCCCATATCCCTCTAAACCCTTCCTATTCATATACTCATCCAGATGCCTTTTAAATGCTGTAATTGTACCAGCTTCCACTAATTCCTCTGGCAGCTCATTCCATACATGCATCACCCTCTGTGTGAAAAAGTTGCCCCTTAGGTCCCTTTTAAATCTTTCCCCTCTCAACTTAAAACTATGCCCTCTAGTTTTGGACTTGCCCACCCCAGGGAAAAGACCTTGTATTTTTATTTTATCCATGCCCTCATGTTTTTATAAACTTCTATCAGGTAACCCCTCATTAATGACGCTGCAGGGAAAATATCCTCAGTCTATTCAGCCGTTCCCTATAGCTCAAACCCTCAAACCCTTGCAACAGACTTGTGAATCTTTTCTGAACCATTTCAAGTTTCACAACATCCTTCCAATAGCAGGGAAACCAGAATTGTACACTGTATTCCAATAGCGGCCTAACCAATGTCCTGTATAGCCGCAACATGACCTCCCAACACTCTGACCAATAAAGGAAAGCATACCAAATCCTTCTTCACTATCCCATTTCCCTGTGACTCTACTTTCAAGGAACTATGAACCAGCACTCCAAGGTCTCTTTGTTCAGCAACACTCCCCAGGACCTTAAGTGTATAAGTCCTGCCCTGATTTGCCTATCCAAAATGCAGCATCACACATTTATCTAAATTAAAATCCATCTGCCTCTTCTCATCCTATTGGCCCATCTGATCAAGATCCCATTGTATTCTGAAGTAACCTTCTTCACTGTCTACTACACCTCCAATTTTGGTGTCATCTGCAAACTTATTCTCCATGCCTCTTATATTCACAAACAAATCATTCATATAAATGACAAAAAGCAGTGGACCCAGCATTGATCCTTGTGGCATACTTTATGGCCTCCAGTCTGAAAAGCAATCTTCCACCACTAGCCCCTGTTTTCTAACTTTGAGCCAGTTCTGTATCCAAATGGCTAGTTCTCCCTGTATTCCATGTGGTCTAACCTTGCTAACTAGTCTACATGAGGAACCTTTTTGAACACCTTACTGAAGTCCAAATAGATCATGTCCACAACCCTGCCCTCATCAATCCTCTTCATTACATCTTCAAAAAAACTCAAGTTCATGAGACATGATTTCCCACGTAAAAAGCCATGCTGGTTATCCCTTGACTTTCCAAATTCATGTAATCCTGTTCCTCAGGATTCTCTCCAACAATTTCCCCTTTACTGATGTTAGGCTCACAAGACTTTTCCTTACTACCACTCTTAAATAATGTCACCATATTAGCCAACCTCCAGTCTTTTTAGATTTTTTTTAGATTCCCTAAAGTGTGGAAACAGGCCCTTCAGCCCAATAAGTCCACACTGACCCTCCAAAAAGCAACCCACCAAGACCCATTTCCCTCTGACGAATGCACCTAAAATAATGGGCAATTTAACATGGCCAAACCACCTGACCTGCACACCTTTGGACTGTGGGAAGAAACCGGAGCACCCCTTTCTGAAAATATTTCAGGAAATCTGGATTCTGATTTAGGAAAGTCTTTCAAACTGATTTTTTTATGGTGCTTTCTGGAATTGACAAGCACAATGCAATTTTGTCTGACTTTGTGTTTGAATTGAATTTGAATTAGCCTTTATTGTCAACATGCACTCAAATGAGTGCAGTGAAAAATTAGTAATGTCACAGCTGTGGCGCTATCTTAGGTAAAGGGTACCGCGGTACAGAATACTTAGATATGTGTTACAGACTTAAAAGAAGCATAAATAGAAGTTCAGCATAAGAATAAAGAATAAAGAGGTTTTCATCTTAAAAAAAAGTACTCGAACTTTAGTCCCCAAGGGCCCCACATCCGGTCCAGGACTCTTTTCCCCCACACTGGCCTTTGCTCTGGAACTGACTTTCCCCGCACTGACCTCCACACCAGGACTCGCCTCCAGGTCTCATCACCCCTACACCAACCTGGTCCAAGGCTTGCCTCTGGGACTCACTAGCAATGACTTTTGGTCTCCTCCATTCACCTCCAGGAAAGTTTAAACTAAAACTTTGAAAAAAACAAAAGAAAAAAAGGAAAATGATCGGTTGGAGCAGAGGAGATCTGACTGGAGCATCTTACAGTGTGCCATCTTAGATCGGTGTTTCTGTGTTTAAGAGGAATATTCTCAATTCTTACTTCCTAGTGCTCAAGCATTTAGTGAAGCTGGTGTGTGTGTGTGTGTGTTACTGTGCATGTGTGCATGCGCGCGCGTGTGTGTGTGTTACTGTGCATGTGTGCATGCGGGTGTGTACACGCTCTTTTAACATCATGTAATTTTTACAAGATAAATCAGTTTCTCAGTGGGTCTGCTTGAGCTGATTGGCCTGTGGACTGAAACACATGCCCTTTTGCAAATAGTTGTTGTAGCTATGGAACCTTTGGGATGGTAAACTCACTCAACATGTTACTCTGTTTATGGACTGTAAACTGCCTGCATTAAAACTGAAGAGATGTTGAGATGTGTTACACATGTATTTGATGACAAGTGCTGTAAATATCATTGCTAGTTTTCCAATGTCATGGTCACTTCCCTGGTATTGATCAGCATTAAATGACAAAACAACTCCTCAAGTTTTTCTACACATTCCTGGATTGCTGTCAACAGTGTTCAAAATAAATTTCTAGCCTATTATTTTTGTGGAAGCCTGCTCTGATGTTAAAAACCAAAAGAGGAACTTTCAAAGTTCGAGCTAAAAGGTAAGTGAAGACTGGATGATAATTCTACTCAGATTGGCCAGTTTGTTTGAACAAAACTAGCTACAATAACATGGTAACACAGTGGCTCAGTGGCTAGTGCTGTTGCCTCCCAGTGCCAGGGATCTGGGTTTAATTCCACCCCCAGGCAACAGTCTGGTGTTGTTTGCATGTTTTCCCTCTGTCTGCATGGGCTTCCTCTGGATACTCCAATTTCCTCCTGCAGTCCAGAGGTGTGATAGTTAGGTGGATGAGCCATGGGAAATGCATGGTTGTCGGGGGTGGGACTGGGTTGGATGTTTTTTTGAAGGGTCAGTGCTGACTCAATGGACCTAAATGGTCTCGATCTCCACTGTAGGGATTCTATGATTAACATTAGGTCACTACTGTGCTGCCATCTTAGATCGGTGTTTCTGTGTTTGAGTGGAGAATGGGCAGCATCAGAACCAAGTTAAAAATCACACAACACCGGGTTATAGTCCAACAGGTTTATTTGGAAGCACTGGCTTTTGGAGTGCTCCTCCTTCATCACGTGGTTGTGGAGTATAAGACCGTAAGACAGAATTTATAGCAAAAGTTTACATTGTGATACAACTGAAATTATATATTGAAAAAGTCTTGGATTAGATTAGACTTACAGTGTGGAAACAGGCCCTTCGGCCCAACAAGTCCACACCGACCCGCCGAAGCGAAACCCACCCATACCCCTACATTTACCCCTTACCTAACACTACGGGCAATTTAGCATGGCCAATTCACCTGACCCGCACATCTTTGGACTGTGGGAGGAAACCGGAGCACCCGGAGGAAACCCACGCAGACACGGGGAGAACGTGCAAACTCCACACAGTCAGTCGCCTGAGTCGGGAATTGAACCCGGGTCTTCAGGCGCTATGAGGCAGCAGTGCTAACCACTGTGCCACCGTGCCGCCCATAAGTTTGTTAAATCTCTCATCTTTTAGAATGAACATATTGGTTTCAGTCTTTTCATATGTAAAACACAGAACCTATTTTTAAAAGTTACGTTCTGAAGTGAACTTTAACAATTGGTGTCATGTGGGCCCAGATAATGCATTTAAGACATGAGCTGCCCTGTGTGAGGCTATGCCACAATGGTCAGACTGATTCTAATCTAAAAAGTGGACTTACATAATCTTACATAGATTCATGCAGTTTTTGAGCAAAATAAAATGTAATTCTGCAATTACAAATTTACCCCACAAATTTACATGTATATCTGTGCATGTGGGTGGGCGGGAGCATGGGTAATGATTGTCCGTGAGAGAGTGCGTGTACGTTTGTGTGTGTGAGTGTAAAGGGGTATAAGTCTGTAACAGGGTGTGTGTGTGTGGCCATGAAACCATCCCCTTGGTTCATCGGATGACCATCCTCCAAGGCGGACTTCGGGACCGGCAACAATGAGAAGTGGCCGAGCAGAGGCTGATAGCTAAGTTCAGTACCCATGGGGATGGCCTCAACTGGGACCTTGGGTTCATGTTACACTACAGGTGACCCAATTGCACTACACACAAACTCACACACACATACTCACACACACATACACACACACACACTCCTACACACATACACACACACACACACACAGACACACATACACACACACTCCTACAGACACACACACACTCCTGCAGACCCATACACTCACGCAGACCCTCTCTCATATACTCACACACACGCACCCTCTCACAGATGTATACCCCTTTATACTCATACACACATACACACACTCTCTCACAGACACTCATAACAACCATCCATCCGCACCCCCCCCCCCATCCGCACCCAAGTGCACACATACACATGTAAGTTTGTGGGGTGAATTTGTTCTTGCAGAATTACGTTTTATTTTGCTCAAAAACTGCATGAAACTATGTAAGATTCTGTAAATCCATTTTTTAGATTAGACTCAGTCTGACCATTGGGGCACAGACAGTCTCACACAGGGTAACTCAGACCTTCAATGCATTATCTGGGCCGACATGAAACCAATTGTTATAGTTCACTAGACAATGTAACTTTTTTTAAAAAAGTTTTGCAATTTACATATGAAAGAACTGAAACCAACATGTTCATTCTAAAAGATGAGAGATTTAACAAATAATCCAGGTCTTTTTCAATATATAATTTCAGTTACATCACATTGTAAACTTTTGCTATAAATTCTGTGTCTTACGATCTAATACTTCGCAACCACGTGATGAAGAAGTAGTGCTCCAAAAGCTTGTGCTTCCAAATAAACCTGTTGGACTATCTAGTGTTGTGTGATTTTTAAATTTGTACACCTCAGTCCAACACCGGCATCTTCAAATCATGAATATCAAAACCAAGAGTGGTTAAATAATGTGTGACAAATGGCAAGCATACTTCTGAGTGATTCATCATACATTAATCAATTAGACAGTTCTAGGAGATGCATCAAGATGCTGTAAAAGTGTACCCTTTAGTTTATTTAATATTTCATCATCTCATTGGAGCTCAATAAATATTAAGTAATATATTGACTGAAAAAGTGATGATTCTACTCAGTAAATCACAGAAGCTAAAGGGAGGAATGGCAGTGACATGCAGATATGCAGTGAACACTCAGAGAGATGCTGATGGCTCCTTAGGGACTGTATTTATTATGGATGAAAAGAATGCTTTCATTTTTGTGAAGATTTTTTGTGAGCCTTGTGAAGAGACCCTAGCTCCCAAAAAGGACACTTGGCTCTTCTACGACCAGTAATTCTGCACAGCCACCTTCACCCAGTACTGGTTTAATGGTGGTGATCATTCACCTGGGTTCTCATCAAAACTGAATGGGCCCCACATCCCGTGGGTGGCACGGTGGCACAGTGGTTAGCACTGCTGCCTCACAGCGCCGGAGACCCGGGTTCAATTCCCGACTCAGGCGACTGACTGTGTGGAGTTTGCACGTTCTCTCCGTGTCAGCGTGGGATTCCTCCGGGTGCTCCGGTTTCCTCCCACAGTCCAAAGATGTGCGGGTTAGGTGAATTGACCGTGCTAAATTGCCCATAGTGTTAGGTAAGGGGTAAATGTAGGGGTATGGGTGGGTTTCGCTTCGGCGGGTCGGTGTGGACTTGTTGGGCCGAAGGGCCTGTTTCCACACTGTAAATCTAATCTAATCTAATCTAATCCCATTTCCTACTCCTACAACCTCTGCTGGCTTCGGGCAGGAGACAGCATGTACAAATATAAAGGAAGCCAGCAAACTAAAATGGCTAGAACATCATCAGTTGGGGCCCCAGATTGGCACAACCCATTCAGCCCACCAATTTTACCCTGTGTTACAAAATTACCCTTCAACATTTTTCTAGTGTGAGACAAACTGAGTTTCATGCTAACCCACTTAACTCCCGATGCTGAAAACTGTTCGGAGCACTCAAGTGAGTTATCACAAATATAACATTTTGTGCAGTAAAAATTTAAACTTTACTGATTGATGTTGACCCTTCAAGTGTAACTCCAACGTACCTTTCCTTCCACTATTGAAGTAGAAATCCCTTGTAAGTTGTCACCTTTTACTTGTGACAAGAAGGGTAATGCCATTGCCCAGTGTCAAGATCAACAATAGTCCCATGGAGTACTCTGATTTACTGAGGAGAGTCATCAGATTTTCATAGAACATAGAACAGTACAGCACAGAACAGCACCTTCAGCCCACGATGTTGTGCCGACCATGTGTACACCCTCAAATTTCTGTGACCATATGCATGCCCAGCAGTCTCTTAAATGTCCCCAATGACCTTGCTTCCACAACTGCTGCTGGCAACGCATTCCATGCTCTCACTACTCTCTGCATAAAGAACCCGCCTCTGACATTCCCTCTATACTTTCCTCCAACCAGCTCAAAAATATGACCCCTCATGTTAGCCATTTCTGCCCTGGGAAATAGTCTCTGGCTATCGTCTCTATCTATGCCTCTCATTATCTTGCATACTTCAATTAGGTCCCCTCTCCTCCTCCTTTTCTCCAATGAAAAAAGTCCAAATTCAGTCAACCTTTCTTCATAAGATATGCCCTCCAGTCCAGGCAGCATCCTGGTAAACCTCCTCTGACCCTCTCCAAAGCGTCCACATCTTTCCTATAATAGGGCGACCAGAACTGGACGCAGTATTCCAAGTGTGGTCTAACCAAAGTTTTATGGAGCTGCAACAAGATCTCATGACTCTTAAACTCAATCCCCCTGTTAATGAAAGCCAAAACTCCATATGCTTTCTTAACAACCCTATCCACTTGGGTGGCCATTTTAAGGGATCTATGTACCTGCACACCAAGATCCCTCTGTTCCTCCACACTGCTAAAAATCCTATCCTTAATCCTGTACTCAGCTTTCAAATTCGACCTTCTAAAATGCATCATCTCGCATTTATCCAGGTTGAACTCCATCTGCCACGTCTCAGCCCATCTCTGCATTCTGTCAATGTCCCACCACAGCCTACAACAGCCCTCTATACTGTCAACGACACCTTCAATCTTTGTGTCGTCTGCAAATTTACTGACCCATCCTTCAATCCCCTCATCCAAGTCATTAATAAAAATTACAAAAGTGGAGGCCCAAAGAGAGAGCCCTGTGGAACACCACTCACACTGACTTCCAGGCAGAATATTTTCCTTCTACTACCACTCGCTGTCTTCTGTTGGCCAGCCAATTCTGTATTCAGACAGCTAAGTTCCCCTGTATCCCATTCCTTCTGAATGAGCCTACCATGGGGAACCTTATCAAATGCCTTGCTGAAGTCCATATCCACCACATCCACAGCTCAACCCTCATCAAATTTTCTAGTCACATCCTCAAAGAACTCAATAAGGTTTGTGAGCATGACCTGTCCCTCACAAAGCCATGTTGACTGCATTTAATCAAGCCATGCTCTTCCAGATGGTCATAAATCCTATCCCTCAGAACCCTTTCTAACACCTTGCAGACAACAGACGTGAGACTTACTGGTCTGTAATTGCAGGGGATTTCCCTACTTCCTTTCTTGAAGAGTGGAGTTACATTTGCCTCTCGCCATTCCTCAGGTACGACTCCAGTGGAGAGCAAGGATGCAAAGATCTTCGCAAGTGGTGAAGCAATCGCATTTCTCGTTTCCCAAAGCAGCTGAGGACAAATCTGGTCTAGGCCTGGCTACTTGTCAATCTTAATGTTTGACAAAATTTTCAGCACATCAGCTTCCTCTATCTCTATCCATTCCAGCATGCATACCTGCTCTTCAAAGGTTTCATTCACTACAAAGTTTGTTTCTTTCATAAAGACAGAACGGATTAGGGAGAACACAAAGGCATTTTACACTTATGTGAGGAATATGAGAATGGTCTTCCCCTTCCTCCTCGGACTCCACACACAAGTTCCCTATGCTATCCCTGATCGGCCCTACTCTTTCTTTGACCATTCTCGTATTCCTCACATAAGTGTAAAATGCCTTTGTGTTCTCCCTAATCCGTTCTGCCAAGCCTTTCTTGTGCCCCCTCCTGGCTCTCCTCAGACCATTTTTGAGCTCCTTCCTCGCCTGCCTGTAATCCTCAAGAGCTGAGTTTGACCCTAGCTTCCTCCACCTTATGTAAGCTACTTTCTTCCTGTTGACGAGAAGCTCCACCTCTCTCGTCCTCCAAGGTTCTTTTATCTTACCCCTTCTTGCCTGTGTCAGAGGGATATATTTATTCATCACTCGCAACAACTGTTCCTTAAACAGTCTCCACATGTGTATGGTGCCTTTACCATGGAACAATTGCTCTCAGTCCATGCTTCCTAATTCATGTCTAATCGCATCATAGTTTCCTCTTCTCCAATTAAATATCCTCCCATTTTGCCTAATCCTCTCCTTCTCCATAGCTATGTAGAATGTGAGGCAGTTGTGGTCACTATCACCAAAATACTCTCCCACCACAAGATCTGATACCTGCCCCGACGCGTTTCCAAGCACCAAGTCTAGAATAGCCTCTCCCCTCGTTGGCCTGTCAACGTACTGAGTTAGGAAACCCTACTGAACACACCTTTCAAAAACAGCTCCATTCAAATCTTCTGCTTGAAGGAGGTTCCAGTCAGTATATCAGTTTTAATGTAAAATGATAAATCATTAAACAAACTAAAAGGTACACTTTTACAGCATCTTGATTCATCTTCTAGCAACATCTAATTGATTTCATGTAAAATGAATTATTCAGAACTGTGCTTACCATTTGTCATATTTGTGAATATAGCCATCACTTGCACACACCATGATCCTAGAGATGTCAATGAAATGATAGGCTAGTGTGAGGGTGGGAACAGAGAGGTCAGGAAGAAGATTGCAGGTTAGGAAGGCGGTGCTGAGTTTGAGGGATTTGACTGAGACAAGGTGGGGGGAGGGGAAATGAGTCTCAGTCAAATCCCTTGAACTCAGCACCACCTTCCTAACCTGCAATCTTCTTCCTGACCTCTCCGCCTCCACCCCACTCCGGCCTATCACCCTCACCCTGACCTCCTTCCACCTATCACATTTCCAACGCCCCTCCCCCAAGTCCCTCCTCCCTACCTTTTATCTTAGCCTGCTGGACACACTTTCCTCATTCCTGAAGAAGGGCTGATGTCCGAAACGTCGATTCTCCTGCTCCTTGGATGCTGCCTGACCTGCTGCGCTTTTCCAGCAACACGTTTTCAGCTCATAGCTGGTGTGGCTCAGATGAAGTCATGAACTGGTGAAAACATAAAATAATAACGTTTTTACAGAGTATTTTCAAACATACATTTTCATATGGATGTGATGTATTACATGTTGATCTATAATGTACAAATGTTAATAAATAGATATTGGTTGCTAATTTGCTGCTTTACTGCTGTTTTGTTTCTATAGGTGTATGGAGCTATTCTCATTTCTAAGTGTTCAAGTGGGGTCAGAATTGAAGTTTGTTAGCACTGGCTGGCTTTGATTACCTGAAGCAGGTCAGTATGTACCAAAACATTAATGCAACCTCAATTTATAACTACCTCATAAATTGAGGTAACATAGGTAACATTTATACCAGCCAAAATAGCTGTTGGAATCCAAACCAACTTATGAAATCCTCCCGAGGACAATGATATGACAACCGCATTTCAGTGTTGCCAGATTTGAAACATTTCCCAAGAATGCAGTATAAGACAACAGAAGGATTCTGATTAGTGCAGGATTCATTCTGTTATCACCCATACGACTGCAAACATAGGTGAAAAGATTTTTTATACTCCAAGTGAGCATGGAACATGATGCATCCCCCATGACATTTAAACAGGGAATCTGTTATACAGACCATCTGCACAATAGCAACATGTGTCATGTGTGAACTCACACAGCTCGATGAATTTTAAGGGTCCAAACTTCTGAGAGGAAGACACAGTTTGTCTCAACTTTGTTTTGAGAACAATTACCCCAGATGGCACAATTCTTTATCCACATAGATCAATGGGTCTCATAGACACTCAACAGGACAATTGGCACTAATGCACAGCTAAAGATGGATTGTGGATGGTCAGAAGTGAGCAGTAGTGATAAGCTTAATGTGAGGCAAAGTGAAAAATAGGCACAACTTGTTGAGGGTTACAGAATTTTTGCAGTTCTGTTTGCTAATGTATACTCAGTTTATTGGAGGAGGGAAGGATTCGATGCAGTTAGCTCAGTTGGCTGGAAAGCCAGTTGGCAATTTAGAGTGATGCCAACAGCATGGCTTCATTCCCCACACCAGCTGAGGTCACCATGAAGGTCCTGCCTTCTCAACCTCACCCCCCCTCACTCCCCCTCACCTGAGGAATGGTAACCAACAAGTTAAACCCACTGCCGGTCATCTCTCTCTAAGAGAAAGCAGCTGTGGGACTATAATGACTTTACTCAGTTTGCTAAGACTCAACAGACTGAGCAATAGAGCAAATGAAATGTTATGGCAATGAGGAGGAATGATATCAGTTTTAATTCCCTTCATTTGTTTTCATTGTCTTAGAACTTCTCCTCCTTTCACCCCCATGCTCCCAACAATAGTCACAATCCCCAGCAATTGTAAGTGCTAAGTATTGAGTGCCTTCAGTTTCAGGAGCCAGCTCATGGGACCGATTGCCTCCTCCTGCTCCTATAAGTGAGGTTATGTTCCGGGAGACATGTGAGCATTTTGAAAAATCATGGGAAAGGATGCTTGAAGAACAATTCAGACTCCAGCTCCCAAATCCAGGTGTAGACTGAGCTGTAATATTTTTAACCCAATGGTAATGGAAACCACGTGTTATGCAGCAGGACAGTTATTCAGATTTAAAGCATTTACCTTTTTTCATTACAAAGTGTTTTTTTTTACTATAGCTACAGGCTATGTTTACAAACCTTCCTCATAGCCACACGTAGTCTTAGTGATGAATTTCACCAATATATAGAGTGCTGATATGATTATGGAGCCAGCATTCTTACCTTAGGAAATCAATCTCACTTACACTAGAAATAAACCTGAGCCATAAAGTACAGAACAAATGATTTGATTGTACTATCCTATCTATCTCTCCTCTCAGCAATGATTCACTCCTGACACCATTTTGTTGCAGCTCCTACCACAGTGTGATGATAGTGACTACACAGGGAGGAATGGATAGAACAATATTCTTTCATTATCTCCACAATTCCTTTTCTCACCCTTAACCTGGCACCTCCAAAACCATGGTAACCCGTGTCTCCCTCAGAATTTCCTTCCTTATTATAAACCTAGGCATGAGGGTACTTATTGTTTAATCTAACTCAACATATGTTTGACTTACAGAAAGTCTAGTGTGCCCTGGACTGTGGATCTTCATGCTTTCCCCCGTAATTAAAACATAAAAGCAAAGGATAGGCTCATCTGCAAAAGTGCCAAGCAATCCATTTTGTCCAGTTTTGTGAGCAGCGAAGATTAAAACAAGGAATGGAAAGGAGAAATGCAGTAAATTGTTTGTCAGTCAAATTTGAAGGGAAAGTTCGATGGTCTAAGCCAACTCACCCAAGCTGTCGAGTCTTGATATATTGAGCAACTGCCCTGGTATTTTACTCAGAAGGTGGCAAAACCTAAAGGAGGTAAGGGAATGGGAGAACATTTCTTCATGAGTAAATACTATTCCCCAAACTCAGGAAAGTCTGCATTCAAATTGCATTGGCCTCTTATATATTCCCCACATCCTTCACACCAACACTGAAAGCTGAGCTTTCATATGCCTAAGCCCTAAGTCTGAAATTCCCATCTCAAACCTCTCCAGAACTATTGATTCATATGAGATACTACTTATACCTCCACCCCTCTTTGAATAAGCACACAGTCATTTGTCCTCATTCTGTTTCTTTGGCTCAGTATCACTTGTGGTCTGACCATGCTGCTTTGAAGTATTTGGCAGATTTTACTACTTTAGAAGTGTCATATACATGCAAGTTATTGTCATACTATCTCCAGTACAGAAAGGTACAGAAAAGTCTCTACTAAAAAGATCACCAAAACACTCAATCATGGGATCTTCTCTAGCCTCCACACTGACCCAACTTCCCACTGTTCGATTGACAGCTAGGGAACAGAGTGGCACATTTCTCGCCAGAGGGTCAGATCCCCAAGCGAATTGAGTTCTCACAGTCTTGCCTAATGATTATTCATAGGCTCATAGTCTGACGATCAGATGAAAGAGTTTGGAAGCGCACTGTGTTCGCGCAGAGTAATCAGTGTTGTTAGTGAGGTTCCCCACTGAGCTGAGACCAGTATTACACGTTCCAACATTATTACTGTCTTAATCACCAACCCCTGTCGCATGCAATTAAAAACTCTTTCTGAGACTCATTTAAAAATCCAATTAATATAATGAAGCTGCTGTAATGATAGGTGAAGATTCACAAGGAAGAGGCAACATCTATTCCCTGAGCAATACCTTTAATCTTCTATATCCAGTCAATTCATTGGAATAGCTACTGTACACAGATGCTGATGGAAATTATTAAACGTATATTTACACCATCAATCTAAGGTATAAGAACACATTTAAGGCATATTTCTCATTGTACTTTAGCATCACACTCGCTGTATCACACTCGACATGACACTTCTATCATTATGTTCTCATTAGACAAATTTCTCTATCACATTTGTAGTATATTCCACCTCAGCCAAATGTCTTTGCCTAATTGGTTAACATTCAAATTTCACGAAGTATATCAATCTAATCCCAAAACACGTTTTGCAAAGAAAATTCAACCGCCATTTTCCACATCAGCTGGCTATTTCTAAGTTCAGAGAAATTAATGTAAATAAAACTCCAGTCAATGGCATGAGTCTTAGCAAGGATGTGTTGGTTAAAAGTTTCCTGAAGCAAACAAAGTACCTCAGGTGCAAGAAACTCCAGAAAGATTCATTGGTTTGGTAGGATCTGTGCAGAGAGAGAGTAACTTAGAGTCATAACGATGTACAACAATGAAACACACCCTTCGATCCAACTCGCCCATGCCAACCAGATATCCCAACCTGATCTCGTCCCATTTGCCAGCACTTGGCGCATATCCCTCAAAACCCTTCCTAGTCATATACCCATTCAGATGCCTTTTAAATGTTACAATTGCACCAGCCTCCACCACATCCTCTGGCAGCTCATTCCATATCTGCACCATCCTCTGCATGAAAAATCTTTCCCCGCTCACCCTAAACTTAGGTCCTCTAGTTCTGGACTCCCCTACCCCAGGGAGAGGATCTTGTCTATTTACCCTATTCATGCCCCTCATGATTTTATAAACCTCTATAAGGTCACTCCTCAGCCTCTGACACTCCACTTCAGTCCCCGACCCTCTGAGTCAATCTGCCACAGACGTCATGAACCATTGCAGTTCCCTGATATGTTTCAGGTCCATCTTTATCTACCAATTCAGATATTGTTCCTATCCACTGGAGTGTCCTCACCATCTTAGTTCTGGTTATTAGACCTGGGGCTTTGGAACAGAAACTACATTATAGTTAATGCATAATGCTTTATGCGTCATGCTTTATGTGATGATGATAATTTTAGCCTTGCCTCTGTTGGTAGTACTTTTACCTGCAAATCTCAAGTTTCTAGATTCAAATTGGTTGAGTGCCAGGCAACAGAAAGTAGGGATAATGGTACTCAAATTGGGAGAATGTGACCAGAGATATCTCACAAGGAACAACGTTAGGGCCTCAATTATTCATAATACTTATTAATTACTTGAACAATGTTATAGAAAGTCATATATTCAAATTTACTGGTGATACAAAGTTAATATAGACAGTGTAGATGATTGCATAAAATTACAAAGGAATATTGATACACTAAGAGAATGGACAAAACTGTGGCAGATGGAGTTCAATGTTAGCAAGTGTGAGTTTATACATTTTGAACCGATAAAGGATACATCGGGGGCTTTCTAGATGATATGAAGTAAATTACAGTGGGCGTCCAAAAAGCCTTGAGGTACAGATCTATAAAATATCATGAACAGCTACAGAAAATAATCAAGAAAATCAGTGGCATGCTGGCCTTTATATTCAGAGCAGTGGACTGTAAGGATGTAGAAGTTATGCTGCAATTATACATAATCTGGTTAGACCCCATTTGGAGTACTGTGGGCAGACCATGGCATTACACCTTAGGAAGGATATGTTGACCTTGGAGGGATGCACATAGGTTTACAAGAATAATGCCTGGACTTCAGGGATTAAATTATGAGGAGAGATTTTACAAATTAGGCCTGTTTTCTCCACAATTTAGAAGGTTAAGGAATGGTGTGATTGAAGTCTTCAAGAAAGTAACAGGAAAAGACAGGGTAGATAAACAGTAACAATTTCCATTGATTGGGGTAACTAGTAATGGGGGGCAAAGTCTGAGATTTATTGACAGATTGTCCAGGAGAAATGTTAGGAAGCACTTCTGCACATAAAGCACCCTGGATATTTGGAACTCTCTTCTACAAATGTCTGGATCTGTTGTTAATTTTAAATCTGAGATGGATATTTTTGTGTTAAGCAAAGGTATGGGTTAAAAGCAGGTACATGGAAATTTAGCCATAGATCGACCATGATCTTATCGAATGATAGAACAGGCTTAAGGGGCTGAATGGCCTACTCCTGTTCCTAAAAAATAATTCTCACTTTGGCTGTACTTGGAATCCCCTTTACTTTTGAATTGTGCTCCCAAACCAGGGTAAACATCTTACATGCATCTACCCGATCAATCCCCTTCAGTATTTTGGAGGTCATAATGAGATCACCTGCCATTCTTCAAAATTCTAGAGATGACAGGCAGAATTTGCCCAATCTCTCTTCATAGGGCTGTCTCTCCAGCCTGGGAGCAACTTTCATTTCACTCAAAACTTAGCAATACTATTGTTCTTGAGATAAGAAGACCAAAAACAACACACAGTACCTCAAGTACAGTCTGACCAAGCTCCCACTTAATGCACATTAATTCTATTTAAATAATTTTCTCATACCCTCTGGCATATCCTTGACTGAAAGTGTTTCCACAAAACTTCTAGACAGAGGAATGTGGGCCAAATGCTGGCAAATGGGACTAGGTCAGATTGGGATGTCTGGTCAGCATGGATGAGTTGGGCTGAAGGGTCTGTTTCCATGCAATATGACTTTGTGACTCCATATGCCTGACTGATCAGTGATTGACAACTCTAGAACTTCCCATGATCTGATGATGTTTCCCAAACATCCTTATCACTTATCCTTGGGCTTCTACAATACATTTTATTCAACAACTTTCCAGCTTTCATTCCTGCATCAGTTATTCAAAACTTTAACTGTTCAAAGAAAGAGCGTTCTGCTTTGGACTGAAGAGCTCCAAGAAAGCAGTTAAATCTCCTCAAGGCTGTATAATTGAGTTTGTTTTTTAACACATTTACATATTTTTATATGAACTATATATAATCTATGCCTATGATTATCTGGGGGCCTTAGCTAAGGTGGATCAGACCTTTTTTTGATCCAGTGCTGAATACCAAAGTTTAAACCAGCCTGGAATACAAGCTTCTTTCAGCATTTCTCAAGAATATTGCTTCTCAAATTGTCTCTGTACATGCAGCAGCTGCATGTTTACTACTCCAACAGAACCCTTTTATGTAATCTTTTCAAGATCCTTAGTGTACCACCTTAATCACGTTACCTTAGATACAGTC
Organism: Hemiscyllium ocellatum; assembly: GCF_020745735.1. Lineage (NCBI taxonomy): Eukaryota > Metazoa > Chordata > Chondrichthyes > Orectolobiformes > Hemiscylliidae > Hemiscyllium > Hemiscyllium ocellatum. Next base: position 14,764,640 of record NC_083439.1, read on the forward strand.
CTTCCACAAAGGCTACAATTGCTCCAGTTTATTGTTTAACATTAAAATATCAAACTAGACAAGCTGCTGTTTCAGCTAAATAGCTTCCCCAGCCATTTCATGTCAACTGAGAATTACTTTCAGCCATTTTATGCTGCTTCAGCCATGGGCAGCCCTGACAGAGAGGAAGTTACAGGTGGTGAATTTCCAATGGCTCTGCTGTCCTTGCTCTGTGAGCTGGTAAAAGTCATGCATGTGAAAGATGCTATCTAAGGAGTCTTGGTGAATTGTTGCAGTGCATTTTGTAAATGGTGCATACTTCAGTGCTTCAATAGTGGAGAGAGTGAATGTTTGTGGATATGGGCTGTTTTGTCCTGGATGGCATCAAACTTCTTGAATGTTGTCATTTTGATCATTCAGTCAAGTGTGGAGTATTCCATCAGACTCCTGACTTGTGGCTTGTTGATGGTGGACAAGCTTTGTGATGTCAGAGGTACAATGCTGTCTGAAAGATTCCAAGCCTTTGATCTGCTCTTGGAGCCACAGTAATTATATGGCTAGTCTCGCTCCATTTCTGGTCAATGGTAACCCACAGGATTTTAATAGTGAGGGATTCAGCTATGGCCACGCCATTGACAGTTATAGGACAATATTGAGATTCTCATTTCATGAGTTTTGAGAAGATTTGTAGCTCAGGTTGAGAAACTAAATATAGATTTGCTTGCTGACTGGAAGATTCAGTTTCAGACATTTCATCATCATAATTGTTAACATCACCTGTGAGCCTCCGGATGAAGCACCTGTGGTATGGCCCATTTTTTTATTTATGTGTTTAGGTTTCTTTGGGTCAGTGATGTCATTTCCGGTGATGATGTCATTTCCGGTGATGATGTCATTTCCTGTTCTTTTTCTTGGGATGGTAAATGGAATTCAAGTCAATGTGTTGTTCATAGAGTTCCGGTTGGAATTCCATGCTTCTAGGAAGAACTGTAACAAACACATTGGAAAAACAGGCAGAAAACTAGCCACCAGGATACATGAACATCAACTAGCCACAAAAAGACGTGACCCGCTCTCACTAGTATCTTTATATGCAGGTGAGGAAGAACAGCATTTCAACTGGGACAACACATCCATCCTAGGACAAGCCAAACACAGACATGCACGAGAATTCCCAGAATCAAGGTATTCCAACTGGAACTCTCAACAAACATATTGACTTGAATCCTATTTACTACCCCCTGAGAAAAGGAACAGGTGATGACATTACCACAGGAAATGACATCACTGACCCAAGAAAACCTAAACACATAAATAAAAAGCAAGCCATACCACCAGTGCTTCATCTGGAAGCTCACTGATGATGTTACCTAGTATGATGATGAAACATGTGAAACTGAACCTTCCAGCTCAGCGAGCAAACTTACATTTAGATTATCTCTTGTTGAAGATTGTCACTGTCTGACACTTGTGTGGCATGGCAGTCAATTGCCACTTGTCAGTCCAGGCCTCAATTTTGTACAGGTCTTTCTGCATTTGAACACTGGTAATGAATGTTGAGCAATTATCTTCACTTCTGGCCTTACAATGGAGCAGAGATCATTCGTGAAGCAGCTGAATGTGACTGGTCTTAGGACACTACCTTGACGAACACCTGCAGAGATGGAGCTGAGATGTTGCGATTCAACAAGTGCAAGCAGCTAAACATGAATCCTAACTCTAATTGTCAACAGAATATGAACTATCTCCTCCTTAACAATTTTGAACCCTTCTAGTGATTGAATTTCCTGCTCCTTCATCATGGCCTGGGCAATATGCACATCCTTGGTAAAGACAAATGCAAAGTATTCACTTAATACCTGAGCCCTGTACGTGTGTGAATTTTTGAACCGTTATCAGCCCTACCTCTCCTTTTACCACCCACTTACTATTTATATCCCTTGAGAAGATTTTGGGAGTCCCTGTTATTGCTGGTTGTCAACATTTCTTCATGTTCCCTCAACTTTTCTTAGTCACGTTTCCATTTCCCTCTGGAACATTCTGAATTTAGCTTCAGTCTCAACTGTAGTTTCAATCTGACACTTGTCGTAAGCATTCTTTCTCTTCATCATCTTAAATTAATCTGGAATTAAGTGTTTAATGATAACCACAAAACTGTTGTCAATTGTTGGAAAAACCCATCTGGTTCACTAATGTCCTTTAGGAAAGGAAACTGCCATCCTTATCTGGTCTGGCCTACATGTGACTCCAGACCCACAACAATGCAGTTGTCTCTTAACTGCCCTCTGAGGCAACTAGAGATGGGCAATAAATGTCACCCAAGCTGACGACACCCTTATCCTATGAATGATTTTTTTAAAAAGTTCTTAAAGTTTAAGATTTAATATACCTTAATAGTATCTGAACATTCTCTTCTTTGACAGGACCCCATTTATCAATTGCAGTCTTTCCCAACAACTCCTGTCTATCTGGCTCAGTTCCAGTGACTGCTCTCCTTCAGTGACTGATTTTTTTCTTGATTTTTCAATATTCTTTTCCACTGTAATCTGAAACACTATAAAAAATCTCTGTCCCATAAATGGTCCCCCCATTTTCACATGATCCATTGGCCCAACTCATTCCCAACAACCAAGTCTAATAGTGCTTCCTTTTCCAGTGGATTGTGTGTATACTGCTATAATCAAGAGCAATTACGGATGACCACATCCTCTGATTGAATATAAAAATCAGAGTAAATTCTTCTTAACTCAATCCAAGAACATTGGCGGCACGGTGGCACAGTGGTTAGCACTGCTGCCTCACAGCGCCTGAGACCCGGGTTCAATTCCCGACTCAGGCAACTGACTGTGTGGAGTTTGCACGTTCTCCCCGTGTCAGCGTGGGTTTCCTCCGGGTGCTCCGGTTTCCTCCCACAGTCCAAAGATGTGCGGGTCAGGTGAATTGGACATGCTAAATTGCCCGTAGTGTTAGGTAAGGGGTATGGGTGGGTTTCGCTTCGGCGGGTCGGTGTGGACTTGTTGGGCCGAAGGGCCTGTTTCCACACTGTAAATCTAATCTAATTTGTCCCTCTTTGTCCTTAACATTGCCTCTATCCCAACCTATATTCAGTTCATTAAAGTCCCCTAATAATCCTCTTCTGCAAATCTGTATCCCTTCCACTAGTTGGTGGTCTGTAGATTACATTGAGCAACGTGATTCCACACCTGTTCCTTCACGCGAGCCAAATAGTTTCCATCCTTGAACCCTCTGAAATATCCTCTTTCTCCTTAACCAATACTGCCAACCTTCCTTCTTTGCCTGTAACTAGAAATATTTAACATTCATCATCTCCTTCCTTCAGCCAAGTTAGATTAGATTCCCTACAGCATGGAAACAGGCCCTTCAGCCCAACAAGTCCATATCGACCCTCCAAAGTGCAACCCACCCAGACCCATTCCCCATATTCACCCTGACTATGGGTAATTTAGCATGACTAATTCACCTAAACTGCATATCTTTGGATTGTGGGAGGAAACTGGAGCACCCGGAGGAAACCCAAGCAGACACGGGGAGAATCTCCACACAGTCAGTTACCCAAGCCAGGAATCGAACCTGGGTCCCTGGTGCTGTGAGGCAGCAGTGCTAACCACTGAGCCACCATGCTGCCCCTCTAGTATCGTCTCAATATCATAATTCCACATGGCAATTTGAGCCTGTAACTCCCCAAAGCTTACTTCCTACTCTCCTTGCATTTAGATCTATGCAGTGCAACTCTGATTTAGAAAGTTTTAATTTTTACCTTTCTCTGATTCCTTAGCTTACTATCCATTAATTTACTATCTATTCTCTATTCTCATGTTATCTGTCTCTCCCAATTTTTTTTGCGTCCTAACATTATTTTCTTATTTTCTGTCCTGGTATAAACGCTCACCAACAGTACTAGCAAAATGCCATCCAGTGAACTCAATTCTGGCTCAGTTCAGGTGCTAATTGGCTGCTGTGTTTCCTACATTCTAACAGTAACAACACTTCAAAAATACTTTTCTGGCTGTAAAACGCTATGTGGCAGCTGGTGGTCATGCAAAGTGTCATAAACCGCAAGTGATTTCTCTTTCAAAAAAATTTTACTTTCCCTCTTCAAAGAAAAATGCTTCTCCAGTAAATAAGAAATGCTTGCAAGTCCCAAAACATTGTCAGCTTGAAACTGTGAACCTTCTAATTAATAACTCACACAATAGGAGGTTAAACAGAGCGCATCACTTCCTGTCATAATCAGACATCATGAGTTAGTATCAGAAAGATTGTGCAAATGTCTGTCACTTTCCCCATAATTTTTGCACCTCAATTCATTTTTGTCACCTGCTTGCTAATGCACTGTGATTGGAAAATAATTCTATCTGCTGCCAACCTTAGAATTGTCACAGTCCCCACTTTTCTCGGTAAATGGTTACACTTTTTAAAAATATTTTTCTTCTTTAGAAAACAGCTATCACACTTCAATTAAAATGAGTTAACTCAATCAAGCAGAAAGGGTAGCCAATTCCAAGAGATTTTTGAGTGAAAAGGAGTGGATTTTTATTGCTTGTACTATAACCAGTCCCTGGGTGAGAGACCCCAATTCGCTACAAAGGGATACTCCTAAAATGGTTGCACTCTTGGATGAGATGGCATGAAGAGAAGAACAAAACAAAAGCCACATGATGAAAGTCTGCTAGGCAATTATATTTGCTCATTCCAACTTTACTAAAGGTAATTATATACCTGCATTTTTTATGAATAGGAACATAGGTGCAGTAGTAAACTATTTGGCCCTTCGATCTTGCCCCACCATTCAATATGATCATGGCTGATCATGTAATCTCAGTATCCCACTCCCGCTTTCTCTCCATGCTCCTTGATCCTTTTAGCTGCAAAGACCGTATCCAGCTCCCTCTTGAATATGTGTAACAAACTGGCCCCAACAGCTTCCTGTGGGAGAGAATTCCACAGGTTCACAACTCTCTGAGTGAAGAAATTCTCCCTCATCTCAGTCCTGAATGGCTTATTCCTTATCCTTAGACTGTGACCCATAATCCTGGAATTTCACAATATCAGGAACATTGTTCCCACATCGAGCCTGTCCAATTGAATTGGCCATGCTAAATTGCCTATAGTGTTAGGTAAGGGGCAAATGTAGGGGTATGGGTGGGTTGCGCTGCGGTGGGTCGGTGTGGACTTGTTGGGCCGAAGGGCCTGTTTCCATACTGTAAGTAATCTAATCTAATCTAATTCCATCAAGGTTTTATACGTTTCTCACATATGAATCCCTCAGACCAGGGACAGCTAATACAGGGTAGGGTGAGCAGCCCAGGACCCCACTCAAAGTTAAGATACTTGGATTATCATATCCTTTCCCATATCTCACCTCTCCCCCCTCCAGGTAGATGCCCACGCCATCTATTTAGAGCATTTGGAAATGGAGGCAGATGGGCACGGGGGAATGGGGTGATATGCTATTCTAATTTATTTTTCAGGCATTTCCACCTAGTTTCCACTGGATGGACAGAAGGCCCAAGAATCTCTTCCCAGATACCCACTTCCAACCTATCCACGGTTTAAAAATGGCAAAAGACAAAAAACTCAAAACTGGTAAAAGAACATATTATGATAATTGAGGATACTCACTTACTGTTTTCACAGTGTGAATTGCATAATTCAAAACCAAAGCACTGCAATGATATACAGACAGTTACCATAACTCAGAGGCAGTGATAATATATTGTTGGTACATGGCCTAACGTTGTTACTGTAATAAAACACTATGCTCTCAGCGTGAACCACATCTCAGGAGATGCACTAATTATAAAAATGGTAAACTAATGCACATTTTATCTATTATACTGTTAGCATCCATCAGAATGTGGATGTTCAGAAAGCTGTCTCTGACTTTCACTTGACTACTCAGTTAATGTATCTTGCTAAGAGAGCACAAAATTAGCCCCCTGAGAATCACTGAGGCCAAAAGAGGGATGTAATCCTCAGTGAGATAGGGAGGGGCTTCACTCAAGACCTTGTCAGGATGGGAGGTGGACCTAATCCTCAAAGAAATAGAGAGGGGCTTAACTTAGGAAACTGTGAGGAAAGAAGAGAGATTAGCTATCACTACCTCCCACCTGTAACCAGGAGTCAATCAAAATCAACCCCCGATCAGGAAATTTGAGCTACAATAGCACAAGGAAGCTGGTAGTTGATTGGCTAGTTACTTTTTGCCATTTGTCTTCATTTGAGTTCAATGAGGGAAATTAATTAATTGAAATAATAAGAATAATAAGCATAGGCAGGACTAAAGACATTAATTCATATATAACTACTAAATTAACAAATGAATTAAATGCTATGAAGATGGCAAACCAGGTCATGTATGGCAGGTGCAGTATGTGGGAGCTCATGGACACTTCTGTTATCAACACGTGGAGGAGCGCCAGCTGGTGAGCTTAAGGCCGAGCAGCAGGTACCCAGATGAGTCAAGGGCAGGTAAATTACCTGGATACTCTGTTTAAGAATTCATCACACCCATTAGGCTAGTATCATTTGATTTGAGTCATAGTCACAGACAAAGGCAGGACTATTATAGCGGCCTGAACAATGTGGGTTGTGGTGGGAATTGAACAGAATCATGTGAGAAACCAGTGTGACTTGACATCAGCAACAACATGCTGCATTTTTTACCTAACTTCCAGGCATCAAGGCAAGGGTTTCACTAGCAATTTACTTGTTAAGGGAGTTTATTGCTTGCCTAATGATCTTATTAACTGCAGATCCCACCTCATTATTATGCTCCTTCCTGTCTTACCATCTACAAGCAAACTACACACCAAGATTACTTGACCTAGAAGTCAGAATGGGTACCTGGTGACCTCAGCTCACTGCTGGTTGTGAAGGGCCTCCATGTTGGTCAAGTGTTTCAGGGCATGCTTCATGGGCACCAGCAACACGCACCCCACATCCACAGGCATTGGCAACCAACACATTCCAGCCAGCAAGCTGTTTATGCAGACAGCCTGATGAGTGCACACTGGAGCAAATACAGAACATTGGTAAACTCCTCCATAGTCTGATCCAGCTGACCGAGTGCCTCAGGCCAATCTGCCTGATGTTCTAGTGCTTTCCTGTACATTTTGATGATGTCATTGGTGACTGAGATCCAGGGCTCGTCTTCTACCTGGGGCTGACAATGCATCTGGTCTCCAACAATACTCTGAATATTTTCTATGTATGATAGCATTTAATTTTGCATATCTAGTTTCACCAGTGCTTTCTTCATTGATCCTGAAAATGTGTTGCTGGTTAAAGCACAGCAGGTCAGGCAGCATCCAAGGAACAGGAAATTCGTCATTTCGGGCCAGAGCCCTTCATCAGAGCCCTTCTTCATTGATGCCCTACTGTGATGTAAGGTGTGTGCTATTTATATATATATATATGTTTATTTTCTTTTATCATTTGGATTTTGAACAAGTGGCATGTGGGTTTTGATATACATATGTAAATGAAGGTTTTATACTTAATTTATCAGTATTTCTGAAGCCATGATTTTAAATCCGTATGTGTCACACAGCAGCTGTCTGGAGTTCTCCTGGAGTGATAATATGAGTTTGTTTGTATTGTTGTTTACTCCCTAGCCTGTTTCTATATGGTAACAAACATACTAAGGCTAATCCTCATTTCCCCTTCGATAAAGAAATTACCCAGATCCTCTGGATCCATAGGGTTAGTTCATTCTTCTACTACTCATCGACTCAGTTTCAGAAAAAAATTGGCTAATCATATCCCAAAATTTATATTTTGATTCAATCATCCTCTACCACCACTGTTCGACACTAGAACAGAAATGTTTTTGAACAGAGTCCAAATCCACAATTTTAGTGAAAGCATTATTTAAGTTAAGTAGGCTCCATAAAACTCACTGCCACTGATTCGCCATATTTATACAACCACTTCTCACCCAATTAACCCTTAATTAATACATCCATCTCCCGCTCTCTCATTTCATTAGGTCACAGGCATCCTTTCAGATCATATTAAATTATAACAATGACTTAGATTTTCGGACGTCATTTGAAAAGCTGCTACATAAAAATAAGAGTGCATGAGGTGGTCATTTGGTGTTCTCCCGGAAACTCCTCTGATTTAGCACCCCAGCTTTGCTGACCAAATGGCATGCCTGCCTGCAGTGAATATTTTGCAATACTTTTGCAGTGTTATAATTATTCTAATGCAAGGAATGCAAATATATGGGAATGTTCTTCCGAAAATGGAAATAAAGTTTTGTTCCATTTCTTGCTGTACTTATGACATCAGATAATGGGGTCACATTTGCACCATGACTGGTAAAGGGACATGTACCTACACGTGATGACCTGCTACTGTTATTAGTTGTGATAAAAACTATAAGGGAGGTTATATTGAACTTGTACAAAACTTTGGTTAGGCCACAGCTGGAGTACTGTGTGCAGTTCTGATCACCACACTATAGGAAGGATGTGATTGTAAAGGAGAGGGTACAGAAAAAATTCCCCAGGATGTTGCCTGGATTGGAGCATTTCAGTGATGAAGAGAGGTTGGATAAGCTGAGACTGTTTCCTTTGGAGCAGTGACGTTTGGGGTGACCTGATAGAGGAGTATAAGATTATGAAGAGCATGGACAGGATAAAGAGAAAACAGGTGCTCCACTTAGTAGAAGGTCAATAACAAAGGGGCATAATTTTATGGTGAAAGGCAGGAGGTATATTGGGGATATTAAGAAACATTTTTTCACCGAGGGTATGAACATCTGAAATGCATTACCTGTGAGGATAGTTGAGGCGTGGAACCTCATACCTTTTAAAAGTACTTGAATGAGCACTTTAAATATCATAATGTCCAAGGGTATGGGTCTAGTGCTGGAAGGTTGGACTAGTGTGGATTTAGTGTGGCTTTGCTGGTACAACCTGATTGGCCAAAGGGTCTTGTCTACACTGTATGATCTTATGATTGGACAATCCTGTGATTGGACAATCCTGTGATTGGAAAATCCTGTGATTGGAAAATCCTGTGATTGGACGATTCTGTGATTGGACGATTCTGTGATTGGACGATTCTGTGATTGGACGATTCTGTGATTAGATGGTTCTATGACTGGATGATTCTATGATTAGATGATTCTATGATTGGATAACTCTATGACTGGATGATTCTATGATTGGATGATCCTATGATTGTACGATTCTATGATTGGATAATCCTATGATTGGATGATTCTGTGATTAGATGGTTCTATGATTGGACGATCCTATGATTGGACGATCCTATGACTGGCTGATTCTATGATTGCATGATTCTATGATTGGATGATTCTATGATTGGACGATCCTACGATAGGACGATCCTACGATAGGACGATCCTACGATTGGATGATGCTATGATTGGACGATTCTATGACTAGATGATTCTATAACTGGATGATTCTATAACTGGATGATTCTATGATCAGATGATTCTATGATCGGATGATTCTATGATTGGATAACTGTATAACTGGATGATCCTATGATTGGACAATCCTATGATTGGACGATCCTATGATTGGACGATCCTATGATTGGATGATGCTATGATTGGACGATTCTATGACTAGATGATTCTATAACTGGATGATTCTATGATCGGATGATTCTATGATCGGATGATTCTATGATTGGATAACTGTATAACTGGACGATCCTATGATTGGACGATCCTATGATTGGACGATCCTATGATTGGACGATCCTACGATAGGGCAATCCTACGATAGGACGATCCAAAGATTGAACAATCCTACGATTGAACGATCCTGCGATTGGACGATGCTACGATTGGATGATCCTACGATTGGATGATCTTATTATTGCATGATTCTATGATTGGATGATCCTATGATTGGATGATTCTAAGAAGGTAGCTCACCACCAGCTTCACAAGGATAATAAAAGATATGAAATTAATGTAGCCCTGTCCAGTGACATCAATATCCCATGAAAAAATAAATTTAAGAAACAACCAAGGACTGTAAAAAAACAAAGCTGATGAAATGTCACTTATAAACAAATTATCTGATGCTAGAAATAAGCTACATTAAACCAATCAAGATGATTCCTATGTTCTAGTAGGAAGGACAAAAATATGGAAAGACATTGAAAGTATTAACCTTCTGAAAATTTGTCTCTCTTTACCAACACTGGGAAGTGTTAAAAGGGTGACCGTTAGAAGAAATGTAAAGACTGCTACACACTTCACTTTACTTTTCATTATTAAGGAGCGTTTGTTCAGATGAAAAGCATCAGCTTCACCTGCGCCACAACAAAGGACTATACACTTGTCACTGCAGCTTTCCACTAAATCACTGCTTTGGGAGAATAGTGGAATTCAATGATGCAGAGCTGGCTCATATTCCCAGAGGTAAAGCTCAATTTCTGGCAGGCGAAACAGCTAATTATGCACAGGATTCTCGTGTGGTTTGAACACTGGCAGCTATCCAAACAAAGTTGTTACAGGAAATGGTGACAAGAAATGCAAAACTGTGAGGTCGGAATACCCATGTGCGTGACACTTAGAAACAAAACGAAGGTGGGGACACAGCCAAAGTAAACCTCCCCCAATTCTAAACTCAATATCTTCTCCAAGAAATATATTTAAAGCATACATTGGGAAGTTTGATCATTGGTGTGTTGGTCACTTGTAAGACAGCAACTTGCATTTGGAGAGCACCTTTAATAGCATCCCAATGTCCTTCCCAGGACCATAATCAGATAAATCCTATGACATCAGGTTATAGTCCAATAGGCTTAATTGGAAGTACAAGCTTTCGGAGTGCTGCTCCTTCACCAGGTTGCTATATAACTATAACCTAGTGTCGTATGTCTTTTAACTTTGTCCACCCCAGTCCAACACTGGCACCTCCACATCACAGATAAATCCTAACACTGGTGATCAGTTACTAGGACACACTAGTGGAGAGATTAAGGAATGATTTCAAGAGTTTAGGATCCACGGAGCTAAGGGCATGTTCCTCAATGGTGTAGTGCTGGCAATCAACAATGTGCATCTGGCAGCAATTAGAAGGCACAGAGACTCCAGATGTTGTGGAGCAAGAGAAGGATGCAGAATTGAAGAGGAGACGAGGCCATGGAAGAAATTGAACACAAGGAGAAGAATTTTTGAGTCAAAGCATTATCAAAGCAGGGTTCAGTGTTCTTGCATACAGGAACACTTACTCCCAAATTAGTGAGGCTAAATTTACCAATCCATCTTTCATGAACAATATATAAACCCACACCTTCCAAAGAGATGAGGTTGTTCCTTCATGATTCTCTGATACCTGAATTAAATATTTTTGCCAGATGCAGTTCAGGAGAATGTCCTCGAGTAGACATATAAAAATAAATGTGAAAAGCAAGTTCACAACTTTAAAAATGCTACAACGATATTCAGGGTGAAGCTTCCCAAATAATTATAGTTCCACACAGGATTCCTCAAGTTGTCAAACTCCTGCGTGAGGAAGGATAAAATGGCTCCCCTTCTTCAGTCATCTGCCCCTCAGCTGGTATCAGCAGAGTAATTGAAATAGGATCCCTCTCTTGAGGATGCATTTCACTCAGAACAAATGGGTTTGTTTTAAAGAGAGACAAATTAACCATTCTTCCTTGAGTTAAGAGAAGAGTGTGTTTATTTGTTTTGGAAAAATGAAAAGCAAGTATAATGGAACATACAAACTCACTGCGAGGAATAAGAAGTGAGTTCAATGTAAGATAAAGATTGAAAGATATATGAAATAGATTTTCTGAGTTGTTTGTGAAGAGTAGTTGATGGAACATTGATATTTTGTCAATTTTGGGATTCTTGGCTTTCAGAGGTGAGTTGGAATCATTTTGTCTTGTTTTCCCATGGTGGTGGTTGGTTGGCAGAACACAGAGTGACAGTCCTTCACTTACCTTGTTTCCTTTTGACTGGCTTTTTAATTAGCTGGCTTCTAGCATCAAGAACAATGGATTTTTACTTACCGGCAATGTAGGGGCAATCTTGGGCAATTTGTTCACCTTTACACCACATTAGTGGGCTAAGCCCGGTTAGTACACATGAACCTTGGTTCACCAGCACAACTCCTCCCACTAGGACATGCCAACCAGGGTTGCAGTCAGTTTTTGTTGTGTATTCCTGGAAAGACAGCACACAAAAATTGCCAAATCCAAGCCAACTGACACCTGGAGGAAGAATGCCTCGTCTTGGGACCCTCCAACCATACGGCATCAACATCAACTTCACAAGTTTCCTCATCTCCCCTCCCCCCACCTCATCCCAGATCCAAACCTCCAACTTGGCACCGCCCTCTTGAACTGTCCTAACTGTCCATCTTCCTTCCCACCTATCTGCTCCACCCTCCCTTCCAACCTATCACCATCACCCCCCACCTGCATCTACCTATCACCTTCCCAGCAACCGCACCTCCACCCCCACCCCCACCCTCCTATTTATCTCTCGGCCCCCTTCCCCCCCACCCACATTCCAGATTTATGCCCAAAATATTGATTTCCTGCTCCTCAGATGCTGCCTAATCTGCTGTGCTTTTCCAGCACCACACTTTTCAACACAAAAACTGTCTATAAGAAGTGACTTTCTATGAAAAAGGTGCAAAATAGTCATCCCCCTCATTATCTCTTTCTGCTAAGACTTTTTCAGTTTCCCTGACAGGTGTGATACTACTCCATTGGTTCCTCATAGGACTTCGCCAGACCATGACTGAATTTTTTTGTCTTTTGTTGTCCAAAGCAATCATCTTTTTAAAAAAATAAATTTTGGAATTAAAGGTTAAAAATATCCATAGTACTTTAGGGTTCTGATTCCTCGACATGACAAAAGTCAGCCATATCTTTTTGTTGGTCCAAGTATAAACATTTTTCAGCAGGTGCTGGGGAGAAACAGTTTCCCTCCAACTTAATTTTTCTCTCAGTTTGTCCTAAAGGTAAAATTGGAAGATGTAACTAAAAACTGAGTATATGTCAGCCTCTCCAGTCATATAAATTAAATTCCTTATACACAAAGTGATCAATCTATACACAGGACGGTCTCCAACATTTCCAACAGTTATAGTAAAAGGGAGACATCAAATCTCAAAGGACAAAGAGAAGGAAGAGAGAACAGGAGGGCATCAGGGGCCAGTCCTCAAAAGTTGGCAGGTCAAAGCAAATATATTTAGTTTCTGTGTTAGATCCCCCTTCCCCATTGCTGATGACCATGCATATGGTGTGACTGATCAGTTGATGAGAGAGAGCATAGAATTTTAGAGTACAGAAGGAGGCCATTCAGCCAGTCATGTCTGTGTCATCACCTGAAAGGGCTACCTAGCTAGTCACACTCTCCAGCCCTATCTCCATAAGCCTCTAAATTCTTCATTTTCGACACAGGGGTGGACCAGGATAATGATCTGGGGACAAGAATCCAAATCCTACCATGGCAGTTGTTGGAGTTTAAATTAAATTGATTAAGGTATGAAATTAAAATAATGCTGATTGTTGTAATGACCCATCTAGTCCACTAATATCCTTTGAGAAGGAAACTCCTAATCTAGCCAGACCAACATGAGATTTCAGGTCCATATGCAGGTGGCTCTTAAATGCCCTCTCAAATGACATTCACTTCAGGATCAATTGGGGATGGGCACCAAATGTTTCCTTACCAGTAACACCCACTATGGAACATTATCTTTTTTAAACTGTGTGTCAATAAATCTCCAAGTCAATGAGGAATAATGTGGATGAGTATAACTAGTCAAATCTTTTAATGGAGGATAAGTTCATTCATATGATCTGGGCATCACTGGCTGGTCAACATTTACTGCCCACGTCTAGCTGTCCTTGAGAAGGTGGAGGTGAGTTGTCTTGACACACTGCAGTTCATTCTATGAAGGTAGACTCATAAAGTCTTTTGAGAGAGTGTTCCAAGATTTTGACCCAGGAACAGCAATCTATTTCCAAGTCTGGGCAGTGAGGGGAACTTGCAGATGGCGGTGTTCCCATGTATTTGTCCTTCTAGATGAGAGTGGCCGTGTGTTTGGAAAGTATTGTTTGAGAAGCCTTGCTGAATTTCTGCAGTGTGTCTTATAGTTAGTACACACTGCTACTACTGGTGATAGAAGAACTGAATGTTTGTGGATGTGGTGCCAATCAAGCAGGCTGCTTTGTCCTGGATGGCATGAACTTCAATTAGCATTGTTTGAGCTGCACTGATCCGGGAAGTAGAGAACATTCCATAGCACTCCTGACTAGTACCTTGTAGGTGGTGGTAAGGCTTGAGGAGTCAGTTCAGGATTCCTAGCCTCTGACCTGCTCTCATAGCTATTGCATTTATATGGCTCGTCCAGTCAGTTTCTGGCCAAGATTGATAATGGGGGTGATGATAATGCCATTGAAAAAGAACAAAGAAGAACAAAGAAAATGTACAGCCCAGGAACAGGCCCTTCAGCCCTCCAAGCCTGAGCCACTCCAAATCTACTGTCTAAACCTGTCAGGCAATTCCTAAGCATCTGTATCCCTCTACTCCCCACCTACTCATGCATTTATCCAGACACACCTTAAATGAATCTACCATGCCTGCCTCTACCACCTCTGCTGGCAACACGTTCCAGACGTCCACCACCCTCAGTGTGAAGTACTTGCCAAGTGTATCCCCCTTAAACTTTCCACCCCTCACCTTGAAAGCGTGACCTCTCATTATGGAATCCTTCACCCTGGGAAAACGCTTGTCTCTATCCACCCCTGTCTATACCCTTCATGATCTTCTAAACCTCAATCAGGTCCCCCCTCAACCTCCTTTTTTCTAATGAAAGCAAACCTAACCTATTCAACCTCTCTTCATAGCTAGTACCTTCCATACCAGGCAATATCATAGAAAAATACAGCACAGTACAGGCTCTTCGGCCCTCGATGTTGTGCCAATCCAAGCCCACTTTCCTCCATATGCCTATCCAATGCCCGTTTAAATGCCCATAAAGAGGGCGAGTCCACCACTGTTACTGGCAGGGCATTCCATGAGCTCACGACTCGCTGAGTAAAGAATCCTCATAAACCTTCTCTGCACCCTCTCCAAAACATCCACATCCTTTTGGTAATGTGGTAACCAGAACTGTACACAGTATTCCAAATGCAGCCGAACCAACGTCCTGTACAATTTTAACATGACTTGCCAGCTCTTATACTCAACACCCCGTCCAAAGAAGGCAAGCATACCATATGCCTTCTTGACCACTCTATCCACCTGTGCAGCAACCTTCAGGGTACAATGACCTGCACTCCCAGATCTCTCTACACATCATCTTTTCCCAAGGCTCTTCTGTTCATTGTATAATTCACTCTAGAATTAGTCTTATCTAAATGCATCACCTCACATTTGTCTGGAAAGTCAAGGAGCGATGGTTAGATTCTCTCTTGTTGAAAATAGTTATTGCCTGGCATTTAAATGATTCAAATAATACTTAGCACTTGTCAGCCCAAGCCTGGTTATTGTTCAGATGTTTTGCAGATGGCTTCAGTATCTGAGGAATTGCGAATGATGCTGAATATTGTGCCATCATCAGCGAACATCCCCATTTATCTTCATGATGGAGGGAAGGTTATTGATGAAGTAACTGAAAATGGTTGGGCTTAAGTCAGTACCATCCTGCAGAGATGTCCTGGAGCTGAGATGCATCACCTCCAACAATCACAAACATCTTCCTGTGTGTACGGTATGACTCCAGTCAGCTGAACATTTTGCCCTAATTCCTATTGACTCCTGTTCCGCTAGGTTCTTTGATGTTGCCCTCGGCTTAATGTATTTGATGTCACTTTACAACATCTTCTTTAGGATTTCAATGCACAATAATCCAACCCCAAAAGATTTTGGAACCAAGTGCTAATTTCTGTCAATGCCACAGATAAGCTAAAATAAAGTTTCAGTATATTTTTATACAACTTAAGCTCACAGCTTTCAGAGAAATCAATGAGTTGCAAGAGGTGCTGTCACTATCAATGAAGGTGAAAAAGGTTCCATGAAACAGGTTTTAAAGACATTGGTGGAGACATGATTTCTTTTGTCAGCTAACAGTTCAGAGAGAGGAATCCTTCTGGAGCTCTGACAAGTTTTACAATGGCAGGCAGTGTCACTGCAACATCAATAACCCTAGAGTATTCAATTCCAGCTCGACTGGGAGCACTTGTTATAAAAGCTGAAAAAATATCTGATTTTATATTTAACACACGTTTGCAAATCTAATTTAATTCCTGAATGCCTCACTCAAATTGGAAATCCTCTTTGTGCTTTCATTCATTAACCGCTGCAGCAAGACTCAAATCTAGGTGAAATCAAATCCCTTGGTTTATTGCTGTCCTCTCTCTCTTCACAAGGACCCTCTTCTCACACTACCCTAGCTCTTCAGTAGGATTCTTTCCTCACACTGCCTTTACGGTTTACTGGAATCTTGTCCTCATTCAACCCTCTTTCTTCACAAAGATCCTCTAATCACACTATCCTCACTCTTCATGACAATAGACAATAGGTGCAGGAGTAGGCCATTCTGCCTTATGAGCCTGCACCACCATTCAATATGATCATGGCTGATCATCCTTAATCAGTATCCTGTTCCTGCCTTATTTCCATAACCCTTAATTCCACTATCCTTGAGAGCTCTATCCAACTCTTTCTTAAATGAATCCAGAGACTGGGCCTCCACTGCCCTCCGGGGCAGAGCATTCCACACAGCCACCACTCTCTGGGTGAAGAAGTTTCTCCTCATCTCTGTCCTAAATGTCTACCCCATATTTTTAAGCTGTGTCCTCTGGTTCGACACTCACCCATCAGCGGAAACGTGTTTCCTGCCTCCAGAGTGTCCAATCCTTTAATAATCTTATATGTCTCAATCAGATCCCCTCTGTGTTCTAAACTCAAGGGTATACAAGCCCAGTCGCTCCAGTCTTTCAGCATAAGGTAGTCCCGCCATTGAATTGACCTCAATGCCAGCTCTTGTACTAACACTGTCTTAACTCTTCATTTGTATGTGAAAATGTGTGCATTTAGATACATATTAATATTACTTTAAAATATTTAGAGTTTTAACTAGTGGCATATAGATATTGGCCTATTTCTGTGAAGGTATTTGAAAATTAATTTGGTCAGTGTTTCTAGCCTCATGATTTTAAATCAGTGTGTGTCACTATAAGGCCAGCGAGAGTGTTTACAAAAGTTTGTTTCTATTTGAGGTTTACAATAGAAGACAGAAACCATTGAAAAACAATTAGCTGGTTTTCAAATTTAGAATGATGAAGGTTTGATTTTAATTTAGAAAATGCCAGATATTGGAAAGCTTTTGAGCAGTTTGAAGAAGACCTGACAGAAGCCAGATATAAGTACAATCTCTCCGAGAAAGGGACGGTTATTCAGAACAGTTAAGGGAATAATTTAACCTTAGTGAAAGTGTGGAGTGCAACTTCCAGACCAAATTAGTTGGAATGTTGCAGAATATTAAGAGACTGGAAGTGTTTAAGCTCTCGTGTTGCATACATGTTCAAGTAAGTTGGTTACACAACTCACAGGACCAGAATTGAGAACAAGTTCAATCCAATCTCCAAATTGGAAATGGAGGAAAATATTTTTCTGAACTTTAAGTTTTGAAATGAAGATAGTTATGAGAGATGATGTGAAATATATTTGGGTAAAGATTTTAAAAATACAGCAAGGAAAAAGAAACGTCAGTGCATCATCTCTTCTGCCTGATGGAAGAGGGTGGAAGAGAGTATAACCAGGGTGGAAGGGGTCTTTGACGATGTTGATTGCTTTCCCGAGGCAGCGGGGGTATAGATGAAGTCAATGGTTGGAAGGCTGGTTTGCATGACGGACTGGGCCTGAGTTCAAGACTTGCTGTAGTTCCTTGTGGTCTTAGGAAGTGCTGTTGCCAAACCACACTGTGTTGCATCCAGATAGGATGCTTTCTATGGTGCATTTATAAAAATTGGTAAGAGTCTTTGTGAACATGCTGAATTTCCCTAGCTACCCAAGGAAGTAAAGGTGCTGTTGTGACTTCTTGATCATTGTGTCAACATGGATGGACCAGGACAGGTTGTTGATGATCATCACTCCCATGGAACTTGACACTCTCGACCACCTTCGCGTCAACACCATTGACTTCACTCTGCTGAAGTCAATGACCAGCTCTTTTGTTTTGCTGATATTGATGAAGAAATTGTTGTCTTTACGCCATGCTACTAAGGACTCAATCTCTTCCCTGTATTCTGTGTCATCGTTGTTTGATGACAGTGGTGTCATCAGCAAACTTGTAAATGGAGTTGGCGTGGAATTTGACCACATGGGCATGTATGGGGAATACAGTAAGGGGTTGAGGCCGCAGCCTTGCAGTGCCTCGGTGTTGAGGATTATTGTGAAGGAGGTGTTGTCACCTATTCTTACTGATTGCAGTCTGTGGGTCAGGAAATCAAGGATCCAATTACAGAGGGTAGAAACTGAAACCTAGGTGTTGGAGTTTGTAGATGAGTTTGTATGGAATGACAGTGTTGAAGCCAAACCTGTAGTCAATAAGTAGGAGCCTGATGTAAGAATCCTTGTTATCCAAATGTTCCAAGGATGAGTGTAGGGCCAGGGAGATGGTGATTGCTGTGGACCTGTTGCATCGGTAGGTGAATTGGAAACGATCAATGCAATCTGATAGGCTAGAGTTGATATGATCCATCATTAACCACTCAAAGCATTACATCATTGTGGAGGTCAGAGCCATGGGGCGGAAGTCATTGAGGTACACTGCAGGATTTTCCTTTGGCACTGGGATGATGGTGGTTTTCTTGAAGCAGGCAGGGACTTCAGGTTGTTTTCCACAAGACAGAAGGAAAAATAGTGGAACTAAGATGGAAAAGAGAACAGATAAGTTACATTGTTCTCTTCATCGTCTTTTACATGTGCAAAATTGAGACACCGCTTTATTCAGCTACTAAATTAATGATGAGAAATGGAAATAGGGAAGCAATTGTAGATTGATGTAGCGTCGCAGAACTGGCCCTGTTTTCCTATCAGCTCTGCCTGATTTGAATTTACAATCCCGACAGGCCTAATAACAAAAGTCAAGCTGAAGGGCCAGGTAGATTTCAGATGTGTGTTTCCTATGTCTGCAATTGCTAGAAGATTCTGTGAAGTCACTAGGCTCCAAGCATCTGTTTAATAAAACTCGAGCAGTATAAAATGGAACCATTAATGAATTGGGAAATGTACATCTGAAGAAGAATGTAGTTAGTGAGGCCCATGGGGATCTCTTGCAATAGAGCCAAAGATAATCAGAAAATGATTCACCATCAGACTCTGATAGAAAGCAACCGTTTGTCACAGTCTGATGGATTACAATTCAGAATTACAGTTTCATACATCACAATTTGCCAGTATTTTTAGCTGCAACATACTGCTAATTATAAATAACTCCTGCTACTTGTAGCATCAATGACTCCACAGCACCATGCTTTTACCATTGAGTACAGTTTAAAGTCAGTTCATCTTAGAAATGCCAGCATACTGGATGAGGGAATGCGATTATTCAGGCGTAGTCCATAACATCATCTTATGACTAACTTTATGAAAAGCAAAGATGAACACAATTTGTGACGAAATTGTGGCTCAAGGGTTAGCACGGCTGTCTCACAGTGCCAGGGACCTGGGTTCAAATCCAGCCTCAGGCAACTCTCTGTGTGGAATTTGTACATTCTCCCTCCCTCCCCCGTGTCTGCGTAGGTTTCCACCCTGCAGTCAAAAGATATGCAGGTTAGGTGGATTGGTCATTCCAAATTGCCCATAGTGCCCAGGGATGTGCAGCCTGGCTGGATTAGCCATGGGAAATGCGGGATTATAGGGTAGTGAGGTGGGTGTGAGGTGGATGCTCTTCAGACGGTTGATGCAAACTCAATGGGCCAAACAGCCTCTTTCTACACAGTAGAAATTCTATGACCTAAAGATTTCTAATCATCAGGTTGAAGCTTTGACTTGAGGTCTCCTTGACAATATGAATGTGTTGCATTCATTCCAGAACATTCCTAGCTTTATGATGCGGACATATACATCTCAAACAGCACAGCTATAAGGGGTTTCTCTGGGTCAGACCCCTTTAATAAGGCTGCCTCTGTTGCCTTGGATATTGTAACCACTAATTTTAAGCTAATGAAATTCAGACTGCAGCCAACATCAACAAAACCAAGAAGCTCCACCAGGGAGAGAAGCTGACAGGTCTGTCTAATCGTTGCCATGGCAGCTGTCAGCTAGTATTCTTCCATCAACTGTTTCTAATCCAGTTTTAACTTTACAAAATCTATTACATTGGATCCTATGATTTCGCTAATGGGGCTATAACAAATGCATTTAAACCAGGTATTCATAGGAAATACTAAGAATCAGGAGTAGCCAGTAGCTACTGATTATATAGTGGTCATACCTTGCAGCAAATTATTCTAGCTGCCATTTATTTTGTATCCAACAGCATAAAGAATGTCCCAAAGGGTGGTGAGCTGCACACCAGAAAACTGTTACAAGTAAGAGAGCAATTGTTAACCTCCTACCTCAAGTTGGCAATGCAGCGGGAGAGTTGGCATGAGAGAGTGAGGAGTGAATGGGGCCTGATTTAGCCCACAGACTTACCAAATAAATGCATCCAGCCCTTGCTCTCATTAATTCAAATTTAGCATTAAGGTTCAATGCTGATGGAAACGATCTGTGATGACACTGTGGCTCCGAGGTTCTTACTTTACAGAACAAGGAGGTGCCTCGTGACATTATACATTATATTTACAATGTAAATTTGCATTTCATGTCAAACATTTTCAGGTATAAAGGTTTTTGTATAATGCCCAGCCCCTTAGGAGGGTCTTAGATAGAGGCCTTTTGCCATTGAGCCTTTGTGATAGCTATCCCAAGCCTTACTGTGTCTTTCAGTAGATGGCGATGGACTGTGGAAAGAGCCATTCTGTAACATTAATTAAAGTAAAACTAAAATATATGTAATTTTTAAAAGTACTGATGCAAATGTGCTTCAAGAGAACACTTCAAAATGATAATAACAGAGTACAAAATAATAATAACAGAGAACACACACTGAAACAGTTACAAACTTTATGAATAAAATACATGTTTGATTAATCCCAGTTTCAGTGCCTGCTTATATGATTCTTGCCTCCTGTTCAGAGGAACTTCATCATATTACTGCAGTCAAGAATCAGACTGGTTATGAGAAAATGTTGTCTTTCAGCTAAACCATTCAACTCAAACCCCATTTTCCTATCCAGGTAGGCATGGCTCAATTCCAGGAAGAGAAAATGACTCTCCAATTGCTCTGACCAAACAAATACTGGCCAAATAAATATCCCTTGGCTAATTTGACAAAATCAAACAAACTCACCATTTATTTCACTGCTGTTGTGGCATCTTGATTTGTACAAATCATCTGCTGTAAATGGCCACTACACAACAAAGAAGACATTTTGAAATGTTATTCATAAACCCTCAAAGGCATTGAGGCAACGTGAAGGTGCCTGAAATATTTGCAGAACAATCAATTTTCAATATATGTCCTTACATCTCTCTGTCTGTCTGTCTCTCGCTCTGTTTTTCTCCCTCTCTGTCTGTCTGTCTGTCTGTTTGTTGGAGAAAGATCCACTCACTGAGAACACAAGGATTCTGCAAATTTCACGAATGCTGAGGATAAAAGATATCAACTAAACAATTGCAGTTTCACTTCTAACTTTCATAAAACAAGGGTTCTAAGAACATTTAACTGTGTCTGGTTTGGTATTTATTTTTGTAGCAGCCACTCACACCTTCTTAAGTTTTATACCTGTATTGTGTATTTGTTGGATGTGGCATTTTAGTATTTTTTCGGAGTTAGTAAATAACGTTTTTCTTTCCTTTGCCCAAGAAAACATTGTCATTGCCTTTCTAAGTTTGTCTGGCACTACCTTTTAATTGTAGAGTCATATATATCTGTGTCTGAAAAAAAATTAAGGTAGTGAGGAACTGACTCATCTTTCCTCACTTGATCATAAGCATCAGTAGACACACTGCATTATAACACTCCGTACCATACTCAGATCAAAGCTGGAATGAGCAGATTGCCTTATGTAGAAAAGTTAAGCAAGCTCTAGAAATAGAAGTGACAGAGGTGACTTAACTGAAACATATCAGACCTTGAGGAAACGTGACCAGGTGAATGTGGAAAGGAAGCTTCCTCTTGTGGGACAATCTAGAACATTGCTTAGGCCACTTTTGGACTATTGCGTGCACTTCTGATCTCCCTCTTATAAGAAGGATGTTGTGAAACTTGAAACAGTTCAGAAAAGATTCACAAGGATGTTGCCAGGGTTGGAGGGCTTGAACTGTAGGTCGAAGCTGATTAGTCTGGAGCTGGTTTCCCTGGAGCATGAGAGGCTGAGGGGTGACCTTATAGAGGTTTATAAAATCATGAGGGGCAATGATAGGGTAAATAGACAAGGTCTTTTCCCTGGGGTGGAGGAGTCCAGAACTAGAGGGCATAGGTTTAGGGTGAGAGGGGAAAGATTTAAAAGGAACCCAAGAGGCAACTTTTTCGCGCAAAGGTGGAGGGTGCATGGAATGAGCTGCCAGAGGAAGTGATGGAGACTAATTACAACAATTAAAAGGCATTTGGATGGGTATATGAATAAGCAGTGTTTAGAGGCCAAGTGTTGGCAAATGGGACTAGATAAATTTAGGATATCTGGTCGGCATGGATGAGTTGGACCAAATGGTCTATTTCCATGCAGTCCATGTCCATGACTCTAGGCATCATAGTTTAAAAAGAAGCTTTACCCATTTAATTTAGAGATGAATATTGAAAATTCTCTCAGAGGATTGTCAGTCTTTGGAATTCCCTTCCTCAAAAGACAATGAATCTTTAAATATTTTTCCTGACAGAGTCAGACAGCATTTTGGATATCGTGGGTTGAAAGATTATCAGGGGTACGCAGGAATGTAAATTGGAATTAAAATCAGATCAGCCATGAACTTACTGAATGGTAAAGCAGAGTTGAAGGGCCGAATGGCCTCCTCTTGTACCTATTTTTTGGAATGTTTTGCATTTATTCCTCTTACGTAATGGCACTCCATGTCTAGTAACATTTTGCTAACATTTCCCAGTCAATTGCTTTGGAAATGGGACCAAAGGGAATAGTTTGCACTAATTAAGATAGGCACTGAGCCACAATTTATCACTGCATTACACCGAACACCGTGCACACACTCACTAATCTACATATTCTCACTGCTGGAGCCCAGGGGGTTCTCATTTTTATCTCTTAGTGCAATCAACCCTACTGCAGGTGAGAGAGATTACCACAGGCAAGAGGAGCTGAGAATCGGCTGTTTATTTCACTTTGAAACAGACTCAACATTCACATCAGGGCAGAGTCTGCCCATCCATCTGTGATTGGCTTCGGAGGATTAACTATTGTAAGGAGTTTGAGAAACAAACAGACGAGTTTTGCCTGGAAATGTATAAATCCTGACTCTTTGACCGATCAAACTCAAAACCTATTGCAGATGTTTACGGACCGAAAGTGAGAAACGTACCCCTCATTGAACAGGTTTCACACACTAGGGAAATGCCAGGGAGTTGAAGTACATGATTCATGAACTGAAATAATAATGCAAGGAAGCAAGGATGTTGAAATAAAGTAAACAAATCCACACAACTGTGAGCAATATGCGATCCTGCCCACACACTCTGCTCTTCAATCTGCTTATGGTCACTGCCATGGATGACCATAGAGTCACGCAGCAAAAACGTATTATGGCATTTTTCCATTTACAAATAAAGTAATGTGCTACGGTCTTTTACATAATCGAAGAATGTTAGAGACGATATTGAAGAATGGAGCAATGATAGACCACTGTGTGGTTCTGATAGATCAGGTAGTGTTCAGGTAGAACAAGATTAAATTAGGTTCCCTCCAATGTGGAAACAGGCCCTTCGGCCCAACAAGTCCACACTGACCTTCTGAAGAGTAACCTACCCAGACCCATTTCCCTCTGACTAATGTACCTAACACAATTTAGCATGGCCAATCCACCCTAACCTACACATTCCTGGACACAATGGGACAATTTAGCATGGCCAATTCACCTGACCTGGACATCTTTGGACTGTGGGAGGAAACCCATGCAGACACAGGGAGAACATACAAACTCTACACAGACAGTCACCCAAGGCGGGAATTGAATCTGGGACCCCGGTGCTGTAAGGCAACAGTGCTAACCACTGAACCACCATGCCACCCTTATCTCCAATTAAGATTTATCTCCAATCAAATGATGTGCTTAAACACCTCCATTTTAATATAAATGCTACTGGGTTTAACATTTAAAGGCTTTGACAAAAGATGGACTTTGAGGGAGGGGATAAAATTCTTACATTTGAAGAGTTATTCCCACTTCTGGACCAGCAAAATGAACTTGTGCCACTGTTTGGGAGTTAATGATGGGTTTTCTGAGAAGCGGACTCCATTGTAGCCACGATTCAAACAGAGAGTAGGAAAAATAATGGCTGTACCCGCTGTCCCTATCTAGATTCAATATCTGTTAGCAAGGCACTCACAAAGATCTGTAAAATTATCATCTTTATTGCAACAGTATTTCTTTAAACACAGGATTTTTAGTTATTGTTTCAACAAAGACTTGAATGGAATTGGAAGTTTTCATTCTAGAAGTAGCTATATAAAGCCATTGATGTGTAAAATCTAGGAATATTAGTGCAATCTCTGTAGTAAACATTTCTAAAACAGAACATATTAAGGCAGTTAGTTTAGTTTTGACCTTAAAATAGAAGGTTCCAAAAAAAAATAGTTTTTTTCTCCAGCAGGAGAACTAAGTTTTTTAGTTCAGGGAAGCAGTAACCTCAGCAGAATTAGTTTATCATCTGTACAGCTTCCCAGCCAGGAGAATGTGAATAGAAGTCTTCCCATTGTTAGAACAGCAATGTTTAGGCTATCAGAATTATGGGAGATTGAGCCCCTGTATTTGGAAAGGAAAAGCATGGTCCCAACAATCCAAGGGAAAGAAACTGGAAATGTCGGTTAATTAAAACGACATGACAAGAGTGGTATTTTTCTGGGATTGAGTCTTTGTCATGGATAGTGTTAGGAAACAGGTTAAAAGATTGTTTTGATGTTTTTAGAAAGTGAAGGTTTCTGAGTGTTGCTGTGATCCAAAGTAATACGCAGTAGGCCGCGCGAACTTTGTCTCAGAGCTATTGAGCTGGGTGTCAGGCCACAGACACTGCAGCACTTAAGAGAGAAGGACAAGTACCTGGCCACATTATTGCAGGAAGTGATCACACCCCCTGATTTGAGCAGGTACAACAATATGTGAATGAAACTGGGGGGACCTGAAGGGCAAGACCGAAGGTGTCTCGGCTTTTGGAATTGTCTAACAGATTTGGGGTCTCCTCAGCATGGTTGAATGGGGCGGCACAGTGGCTCAGCACTCAGCACTGCAGCCTCACAGCACCAGGAACACAGGCTCGATTCCAGTCTCAGGCAACTGTTTGTGTAGAGTTTGCACATTCTCCACATGTCTGCGTGAGTTTCCTCCCACAGTCACAAAGATGTGCAGGTTCGGCAATGGGATATCTGCTGTGGGTTGGAAAAAAAACAAGCAGTAGATAGGAGAGACTGGTCCACACTGGTGCCAGCAACATGGGTAAAACGAGGAAAAAGATTCTGCTGAGGGAGTATGAGACATCAGGTATTAAATTTAAAAAACAGAACCTGAAAGGTAATAATCTCTGATTACAACTTGTATGGTAAATATGAATATGTAATGACAAAGTAATACATGTTGAGATGTTCCGTAAGTATAAGGTCTGGGGTGTGTGCTTGAGTCAGCCTTGTGTGATGCAGCCTGTCAGGTGACAAAAGGTAAAAAAAAATGACCACAGCACAATATGAAGGTCTGAAGCAATCCAGAAGACAATTGTGGCAGAGTCTGATTGGTTAAGGGGATATAATGTAGGCTTAGTGCGATCAGTTATGCTAATGTAATGGGGTTAGGGCATGGCTTCTAGAACAACATAACTTTAGAGTACTCCCACTGTTCGAGGCCTTTTCAGGGTTGTCTGCTCAAATGGCCACAGCTTTTTTTTGCAAATAAAAGCTTATCACCTTGAGGAATTCTCTGCGTCCCCGAGTCGTTCCTAAAAGGTTCTATCTACCACAACACCTGAACCGTGTGCAAATTGGCACAGGATGAATAAGATTAGAGAAACAAAAGCATGGTTCAAAGACTGTGCGGAAGAATGAGTTCCAGTGTGGGGCACTGGAACCGGTACTGGGAAAAGGAGGATCTACAAAAATCTACACCTGAACTGTGCTAAGGCTGATGTTCTCAAAAGCTTCATAGCAAAGGGAGTAGAGAGGGCTTGTGAGCAGTTTTGGACCCTAATACAAGGGAAGGATTTGCTGGACGGGGATCCAGGGGGCTTTTTCAAAAATGATTCCAGGAATGAAGGACTTGTCGTATGATGAGCAGTTGAAGATTTTGGCTTTGTACGCTACGGTATTCAGAGAGATGAGGTGGGAGGGGGATGGTGTCATTGAAACTTACAGGAGAGGCCTGGAGAGAGTGGACATAGAAAGATGAATTTACAGAAGTTTATAACATGATGAGGGACATGGATAGTGTGAATAGCCAAGGGTGGGTTATTCAAAACCTAGGAGCCATAGGTTTAAGATGAGATGGGAAAGATTTAAAAATGACCTGAAGGGTAACTTTTTCATGCAGAGAATGGTTCATGTATGGAATGAGCTGTCAGAGGAAGTGGTGGAGGCTGGTACAATTACAATATTTAAGGGGCATCTGAATGGTTACATGAATAGGAAGGGTTTAGAGAGATATGGACCAAATGCTGGCAAATGGGACTAAATCAGATTGGGATGCCTAGTTGAACGGAAGGGTGTGTTTCCACACTACATGACTCTGTTTCCACTGGTAGGAGAGACTAGGGCCCAAGGGCACAGCCTCAGAATGAAGGGACTACCCTTTAGAATTGAGATGAGGAGAAATTTATTCAGCCAGAGGATGGTAAATCTGTGGAGCTCATTGCCACAGAGGGCTGTGGAAGTCAAGTCACTGAGTGTATTTAAGACAGAGATAGATGGGTTCTTGATAGGTAAAGAGATCATGGGTTACAGGGAGAAGTCAGGAGAGTAGGATTGAGGAATATATCAGCCAAGACCAAATGGAGCAGTATGAGTTCTTTTGGCCCATCGAGTCTGTAGATGGAGCAGACTCGATGGGCTAAAGGAACTTATTCTGCTCCATTATCTTATAGTCTTATGGTTTAAATCTAAATAAGGAGTGAGAGGGATCAAGCTTGGGTAAATGGAACAAATCAAGCAATAGATGCAAGGCAGGAGAGCAATACAGCAACAAAGGTTTAGAAAGAATGAAACAGAGAAATAGAAATTAAAAATATACCAGCAGTTAATAACAAAGTAACAAAATTAAAGGGTCTGTATCTGAATGCTTGAATAATTGATTGATATCACACTGATATCAATCTGAATTAATGATTGATATTACCCATTGAACTGAATAAATATGATTAGATATAATTTATGAAGACAGAGATTCAGTTCTGAATACTGAGGGTAATAGGACATTCAAGAAGAACAGGAAGATAAACAAAGGAGAAAGAGTCGTGCCTAATCAAAGATGGTATTGGCGCATCTTGATGATCTTGATTGAAAGATTAGGATGTAGAATTGGTTTGAGTAGAAAGAAGGAACAGTATGAAAAGAAGTCATGACTGGAAGTGATCTACAGCCCCCCAAACAACACCAAGCATGTAGGAAGACATATACAAGAAGAAATATTGGGTGTTTATGATAAAATGACACAATCTCTGTCTTCATAAATTACATCTGATCATATTTATTCAGTTCAATGTGTGATCTCAATAATTTATTTTGTCATGAATACTATGAACATTCAGATACAGAGCCTTTAGTTTTGTTCTTTTATTATCTTTGTAGCTTATAATCTTGACTGCTGGTATATTTTTAATTTTTGTTTCTCTGTCTCACTCTTTCTGTAAACTGGGTGATAAAGGGATGACAATAATCATCAGTGATTTCAATTTATTTGAAAAATCATGTTGGTAATAGTAAACTTGATAATACGATCATTGAATGTTTTTGCATTGTTTATACTTTTCTACACCTAATAATTCTGTCAAACCATGTTTTTTTTTGACTGTCTTATTTGTGAGTGAATGCTGTCAGAGCTTTAAAAGGATATACCTTAAGTCACATCATGGTAGGTTACAATTCAATTTTGCCATTTATTAAAGAATATGTTTGCTGACAATAAATAGAGTTTCTTTCCTATTAATGATAAAACCTGTTGTGAATTGTTTTTGTCCTGAATCACAGTCAGTCAGGCAAATGGACCACCTTGTTGGTTTATTGGGTAGTTACACATTAGTGATGAGCTGTGGAATAGTGGGGCTTGATTATCGATACAAACTTCCCAATTGATTCAAGGCACTTGCAAGCATAAAGTTATACTTTGGATAAAAAATGTTGTGCCTCATGCAGTGACAGTACATGGAATGATGTCTACATTTTGTTGAGAGTATGAAACAAGCAGAGAGAGTGATGCAAAGAGAAAACTCTTAAGGGAGAGACTCAATAGGAGGAACGAGAGTCAGAGATGGTAAATCTTGAGACAATTCACAGATCGCATTTTCCCTTGCTGGGCCCAACAATGAGGATCCATCATGAGTCCCTCACTGAAAAGTTTCTTAGGGCACTTTTGCTCCTGCTAATGATGTGTCTTCCCAGTGGTACTGTTGGAGCTTCCTATTAAGCAGAGGTGTTCTCCTCCTGGATGTGTAAAATGGCCCGTGCAGTTTATTTTATATTTTGGAACTTTGCGGAGATGTCAATAATTTATATGTGGAACAGGAATTTATCCACAGCACTTTAAAATATCTGCTGCATGCTTCCAGCCACCTCTACAGTTTGTTTAATATTCTCAGAGTCCACATCAAGGCTTAATCAATCAAGCAAGTGAGCATTAACAGTAAGCAGATTCAATTCAGAATGTTCTAAAGCAGAGTCACTGCTTCAAAATGGGAACTCAGTTTTCTCAGCTTAGATGCAGCCAGATCTACTGAGTTTCTGCAGTACTTTTTTCTGTTTTTAAATTTCAGACTCCAGCATCACAGTACTTTGCTTTTTAAACTATACCCTGATTCTCCATGAGCAGGATAAAAAAAATGCTAACTATTTAGAACAAAGTTCAAAGAAAATTTACAGCCTAGGAACAGGCCCTTTGACCCTCCAAGCCTGAGCCGATCCAAATCCACTGTCTGAAGCTATCCCCCAATTTCTGAGCATAATGTTGGGGAGAATCTGCTATCGGGGTACCTACATTGGGGCTAGGGAGGGGAGCACCATTATTAAAGCAGACACTGTCGGATACCAGCTAAAACACAGCCATATAAAGTAAACCCAGCCACTGCAGGACTGCCTGCCTGGGGCCACATTTCTGGGGGATTAGAACATGTCCGTCAGTTTCAGATCATCCTATTACACTCTCATTGTTAATAAAGGAAACCGGTAACTATCGGATAGTGTAAATCGCACCGATACTACACTTGATTGATAAAGTACTTGCTAATGCCTCCGCTGACGTCAAACTCATTCGGGTCCTATGTTAAATGATAATATCTGTATATTCAACTATGGAGATAGTTGTATATTCACTATTGTGAACGCCCAGACAGCCAGACGCATGGCAATGAGGAATCCCTTCCAACAATAAACTTTTAATTTACAAGATCAGAAACTGCCGAACCCAGGATGTCTACCCATTGTTCGGCACAGCAGGAGTGGGACAGGTATCTCGGGGCAGCCAATAGAGACACTAATCCCTTCACAGACAGGTGAACCGACCAATGAAAGAGCCGAACAAGGGGAACCTGACCGGGAACTCGAGGAAGCGCGAAGTATAACTGCACCAGATCCGAAGGGAGAGACAGAACGCCTTCTCCAACGAATTTGCATGCTTTTGAATTCGTTGTATAGTTTGCCAGTCTTGATTCTGTAATAAACGGTGTTTTTGCTCCAAACTCTAGCCGGTTTGATCTCTCCTTCCAACGAACACGTAGAGACGAGACCATTCGGTTTCCGTCTCAACAATATGTATCCCTCTGCTCCCCACCTACCCATCCATCTGTTCAGACCACCTTAAATGCCTGCCTCTACCACCTCTGCTGGCCACACATTTCAGGCAACTATCACCCTCTGTGTAAAGTACTTGCCACATGTATCCCCCTTAAACTTTCCACCTCTTACCTTGAATGCATGACATCTCGTTATTGAATCCCTCACCCTGGGAAAAAGTTTATCTCTATCCACCCTGTCTATACCCTTCACGATTTTGTAGACCTCAATCAAGTCCCCCTTAAATCTCCTTTTTTCTAATGAAAATAAACCATAACCTACTCAACCTCTCTTCATAGTTCGCATCTTCCATACCAGGCAACATCCTAGTAAGCCTTCTCTGCACCCTCTCCAAAGCGTCCATGTCCTTTTGATAATGTGGCGCTCAGAACCATACACAGTATTCTAAATGTGGCTGAACCAATGCCTTGTACAATTTTAACATGGCCTGTCAGCTCTTATACTCAATACCCCATCTGATGAAGGCAAGCATACCATATGCCTCTTGACCATTCTATCGACTTATTTGGAGAAATAGAGATTGAGAGAGAAGGACACTTGCAGCTTGAGCTGTGAAGAAGCTGTGAGTTGTACTATACATTTATAAAACTAAAATTAATTTCTGCTATAATTTTTCATGTACTTTTCTTCTTAGGGATTTTAAAAAAACATGCTGTACTGCACAGTACCTGCAGTTGTTACAGCTTTATTCTGTGCTTGGTTTGACCCTGGATTTGCAGCCCATCACTTTCAGGGGTCACTGAGGAGTTTCTCTGTCTTTCTTTTGATTAAACAATTACGAATTAACAACTATCTATGATTTTACCAGGCTCAAGGTCAGGTTTTCCTTTACTCTACATCTGGAGAATCTATTCTTACTGTAAAGAAAACAAAAGAAGTGGGTTTTGAGGGGATTGTGTTTTCAAGGAATGGGGCTCAAGAGAAAAGAGAATCATAAGGACTGGAAAGGAGAGGTATTCTTTGCGTTACAATAAAGTAGTTTAGGAGCTCACAGCATTCCACGATGATTGTTTCAGTTTCCATTTGACTCAACTGCAACTAATTCACCCTAAGTCCCTCCTATTGACAGATGTGACTCATCATCAGGACCATTAATTACTTTATTGTATCATTGCATGGAGCAGCATCAGTTGGAAAGGTACTAAATGATTAGAACAGGTGCCTCTTCCAACAGAGCTGCGGGTCACTTGTTTCTGTGATTGAGTGCTCTGCTTTAATTTCATCAGAGTACAGTTTTAGCTCTGCACTTCACGCTGCATGGTGTTTATAAAGTTTGAGTCAGACACAATGGCAGTAAGGGTCCAATCCGTAGGAGGGTGAGATGCAGAAGAGATGCCAGCTGCAGTGAATCAGCAAAGGATTACACACACATGTAGCCAGCAAGTGCCTGTGGCCCACGCTGTGGGAGTCACAGTTTATTTTGCAAGAGTAAAACACTGAGGAGGCTGAGAGGAACTTTGATTTGGATCAGCATTTGAGAGCTGAAGAAATCGAACTGCAGCAGCTCATGCAACAGTTCTGGCGGTTTACAGACTGAATGCTTTTTGTAACTCACAGTTACTTTGCCTCAAGCCCTGCTGACTGCCAGTATTAAAGCTTCACGCAGGCAACACTTAGATCCCTGTGCTCCATTTCTTAGGCCTTAGAGATGTAGGTGATGTCTTTCATGAGACCTAGGAAGGTGGAATTCTGTGTCTGGGAGTATTGTCTACTGAAAATGTGTTTGTTCATTCACGGATCGGCATGAGGCAGTAGAAGTGGAGAGAGGGTGAACCAAAGAAAGAGAGAGGAGACTCTGAATAGCAAAGAGGGCAACCGGATGGGAAAAGTGCTGAGGACTAGGGAGTGGTGCAACTAGGGTTGGGACTGAGAGGACAGTCTGAAGATTTGGGAGAGGGGCGACAAAGGAGGTGATGGTGGGGAAGGGGCAGCTGAGTTTGTAGAGCCACGGGTTGGTGTTGCTATGGCAGTGGAAATGCCACAGACTGAGCTGAGGGGTATTATTATTTCTCTGGAGAAGGTTGTGTAACTTTGCCCTCTGCCTCAGAAGATGATGGAGCTGAGGTCAGTTACTATTTTTAAGTTGGAGATAGATAGATTCTTGATAGGCTAGGGAATCAAAGCTTATCAGAGGTGGAGTAGAATGTGGAATTTGGTAAACAAACAAATCCTAGAATCCCTACAGTGTGGAAACAGGCCATTTGGCCCAACAAGTTCACACTGACCCTCTGAAGAGTAACCCACCCAGACCCATTCCCCTATCCTATTACTCTGCATTTATCCCTGACTAATGTACCTAACCTACATATCCCTGAACACTATGGGCAATTTTCAGATGGCAAATTCACTTAACCTGCACATCTTTGGACTGTGGGAGGAAACCAGAGCACCCAGAGAAAACCCACACAGACAGCCACCTGAGGCTGGAATTGAAATCGGGTGAGGCATCAGTACTAACCACTGAGCCACAGTGCCACTCCACTACTGAGCCACTATGAATTGTGGAGCAGACTTTAAGGGCTGAACAGCCTACTTCTGCTCCTACATCTATTTATGGTTTTGGATCAGTCTCCTAACCAATAAGAACCTCTCTCCTCGCATATTCCAGTGGTTGGGGCTCCAGATCATTAGTGTGCAACCTGTACCTGAGAACTGAGTATTTCGCTGGAGGTAAGGTCATGAACAAAAGGGATAAAGACCTGGAAAGTTGTAAACCTGCACTTATTGAGAGTGCCCAAACACTCTGTCATGAGGAAGGTGCCATATCTCCCATGTGTAATGGTACACTAGCCTTGAGCAGTGTCAGTAACTAGGCACTGTTTCTCATTACAGCTAACTTCACAGTTAATTGACACTTAATTAGCAAGTGCTTCATCATAGCAACGCATTCTCTCTTTTCCCAAAAGGGTAAATTAACTCCTACAAAGGCCCATCTCATTCTCCTGAGGGTGATAGATCAGGGTTAAGATGTATTTGATATAATATCATAACTTATTTATCGATATTGCCCTTAAGATGGGTACACATTGACCTATCCTCTTGATTTTCACTGGGTACATGAAGAAACTTATGCAAATCCTTTGACTTATATAATCAGCTAAAATAAAATGAAAGTTATTAGAATTTTCCAGTTCAACTTCAACGATCTCAATAAACAACTCTTTTCCTATCTCTCTGCATTTTTGTCCTTATTTATCTGGAAATTTACTGTCTGGCTCCAAATTTCAGCTTTTCCAGTTGTTTCTATGCCTTGTCACTGTGGTGCAAATGAAACCCATCACCATATTTAAGGTCCTCAATCAGCTGAGAGCTCAAGGCACGTACACGCGCGCGCACACACACACGCGCGCGCGCGCGCGCGCGCACACACACACACACACACGTGTCATGAGCTATAAACACCATCTCATTTATTATCTGCATTTTTAATGTGAACTGAAATTGAGAAATGATTATTTGATTGTATAAGGAATTTCTGGACTTTTAAATACAAGGTTCTGAAACTCCCCATATGTCATGTTCACAATGCTGCTTCATTCAGGCAGGGGGATGTTGTTTGTAAATGGCCTGGCACCAGAGTGAGATTTGGCTAGCAATAAGTAGGTTATTGGTTTGTGCAAATGTGACCAGCCTAATGACAACCCTTTGATTGGTTCCTGGGAACCAAAATAAGTTGTGGATGTGAATGATAAAGTGATGACCTTTGTACTGATGGAGCGGTAGGCTGTGTTTCTGTCCCTCTCTGTAGGTAAAAATACTTGAAGTCTGAAGAAAACTAGTTATTTTCCCCACCAGTTGATGTAAGCTGTTGCCTTTAACCAGAAACTAAGAGACTTTATAGTTAATGTACCAATCACTCTGTGCCTCCTGCAGAGAAGGGAAAAGAACATGGAAAGAGGACAGTGAAGACCAGAAAGTCCTGGCAAGTAAAAGGATCATCTCATGGAACCATGTAAACTATGGTTCCAAATTATTTTGCCCCTCCACCAATGAAAGCGATTGTTTTGAGTTGTGAAGAAGGGTCACTGGACCCGAAACGTGAACTCTGTGCACTCTCCACAGATGCTGCCAGATCCACTGAGGTTTTCTAGCAATTTCTGTTTTTGTTTGAGAACCAATTTTTATTTTGCTTCGCTGTGTATTTGTACATGTGTGTGGCAGCTTTAGAAGAGGGTTAGCGTTGTAACTATTAGAGCCAAGTTTCAAAACTTTTCAGCTATTTAGTCATGATTGGAATGAACTTATTTGTAATGAACTGTAGTTCTTGTTAGGTACAGGATCCTGGTCAGTTCACATACACATGCAAACATACAAGAGTCATTTTCTTTACTCAGAGTACTAGGGGCATGCCTTCAACGGTAATAGCCTTGCCAACTTTATGGGCATTTAAATGGTCTTTGGATAAACGCATGGATGAAAGTGGAATAGTGTAGGACAGATCGGCTTCAGATTGTTTCCACAGGTTGGCACAACATCAACAGCTGAAGGGCCTGTACTGCACTGTAATGTTCTATGTTCTATATTCTATGTTTATCTTTTCCTTGTTTACTGTACCCATCACAATTTCCTTTAGGTTTTGAACCTTTTGGCATTTAATCTCTCCTGTTCTCTGTCCTACCACTGTTGTTCTTCCATTGCCTCCTCCTTTCCACCTGTAAAGTTGAGATACATTTTCAAACTGTTATGGCATCTGCCCATACCACGCATTCTCCTCTGACACAAGCCCACATGATGGCTTCAGGATCATTTGAACCATTTTGGGACTAGGTCAGGTCCTGCTGGAGAGTCTGCCTGGGAGTGGGAGAGCAGACCAGATGGAACACACAAACAGAAAAGGCCACCACAGCAGGATGTTGCGATAAGGTTAGAGATTGTGAACAAAACATGCTCACATTCAAAATTCTCAATGATTTTAAATCATCCTTTTGTCATTCAGAGAGATGCTAGGTGCCAAGAACGAACAGATATCCCTTGTATCCAGAGTTTCTAAGACAGAAATTATATAAAATGATGCATTTTACTCATTTATTTTCCATTATAGTATACCCACTTGTATACAATTCCTGTCATTTCCTCTCATTGGGGAATCTAGAACAAGGGAACAAGGGATCTCCTCTTTAAGACCATAAGACTATAAGACATAGGAGTGGAAGTAAGGCCATTCTGCCCATGGCTGATGGGCATTTCAATCATGGCTGATGGGCATTTCAACTCCACTTACCCGCATTCTTCCCGTAGCCCTTAGTTCCTTGTGACATCAAGAATTTATCAATCTCTGCCTTGAAGACATTTAGTGTCCTGGCCTCCACTGCACCCTGCGGCAATGAATTCCACAGGCCCACCACTCTCTGGCTGAAGAAATGTCTCCGCATTTCTGATCTGAATTTACCCCCTCTAATTCTAAGGCTGTGTCCACGGGTCCTAGTCTCAAAGGCTAGGACCCTAGTCTTTAAGGCTGAGATGAGGAGGAGTTTCCCCTCCGAGTATCATTAATCTTTGGAATTCTTTACTGAGAGGGCAGTGGAAGATGAGCTTAGAGTGATTTTCAATCACCAGTTATGGCGGACAGGCCGGAGAGTGGAGTTAAGGCCACAATCGGATCAGCTGAGTTTATTGAACAGCAGAACAGACTCAAAGGCTGAATGGCCTTCTCTTATTTGGATTTCACACATGGTCTAATTTCTGATTGAGAGGCCTGGCAGTAATTAAATGATCAAGAAGACAATGACTCAGATAGTTCAAGCTGAAGTTTTGCTGAGACATTGATGTAACATGAGCCCCCTTCCTTCTTCCAGCCACACCCTAGTACACCCTCCTTAGTTAATCGGGCAATGTGTTTCATCCCATCCTGCCCACCTTGGCAATCCCTTGCCACCACCCACACATCCTCCTCTATCTCAAGCTGGCATTCTCCATATCTCCATTTCACCCTCGGGCAATCTTAATTCCCTAATCAGTTAACAGTGGCACCTTCTAGCCACAGTCAGCCAGAAGTGTTTCACTCTATTGAGAAACCAATCCCACATTTCTTCCCCTTCTCTCTGTTATCTCCATCCATTTTGCCCTTTCCCTCTTCTCCGAGCTTCTCCTATTCCAGTGCAGTTGCTTACGGAAGGCACCTGCAATGATGTGTCTTAATAGGACCCCCACTCAACCAGAAGGCCTGTGTTTCTCTCGGGGGGGTGGTGTAAGGATTAAACAATAGAAGAGGATAGAACCTAAAGAGAGGGAACAACAGTTGGATAGACAAAGGAGTGGATAACGACCTGGTTAGGCAAGTGAACATCTATTAATGGGGACAATTAATGGTTAACAATGGGTTATGTCTAATAGCAGACTATGTGATAACTAGGTCTGGTACATGGGGATAGGGGTTATGACATGAGAGATCTCAAGCCCTAAAGTTATCGAACTCAAGTCCAGAAGGTTACAGGGTCCCCAGGCAAAAAAATGAGGTGTTGTTCTTGCGGCTGAGCTTTACTGGAGCACTGCAGCAAGCCTGAGACAAACTTGCTGGCCAGGGAACAAGGTGGTGTGTTGAAATGGAAGACAATTGGAAGCTCAGGATCTTTTACTGAATACATGTTCTGAAAAATGGTCACCCAGTCTACACTTCATTTCCCCAGTGTAGAAGAGACCACATTGTGAGGAGCGAGTATAGTCGACTAGATTGTGTGAAGTGCAGACAAAGTGCTGCTTCACCTGGAAGGTGTGTTTGGGCCCTTGGACACTGAGGAGGGAGGAAGTAAACAGATAGGTTTTACGCCTTCTACAGTTGCAGCGGAAATGTCCTGGGGCTTCTTGGGAGTGAAGGGGAGACTGTGATGTAATGGCAATGCCACTGGACTACGAGTTCAGAGAGAGAAAGTGAGGACTGTAAATGCTGGAGATAAAAGTTGAGAATGGGCTGGAAAAGCAGAGCAGGTCAGACAACAGCCGAGGAGCAGGAAAATCGATATTTTGGGCATGAGCCCTTCATCAGGAATGAGGAGTTCAGATGCTCCAATTTTAGGGACATGAGCTCAAATTGTACTGTGGCAGATGGTGCCATTTAAGTTAATTTGATTACATCTGGAATCTCAGTAATGGTGAGAATGAAATGATCATCATTTGTTGTAAAACTCCGTCTGGTTCACGAATGTCCTTCAGAGAAGGCAATCCACCATCCTTACCTGGTCTAGCCAAGAACAGGAAAAAGAGAGAGAGATGAACTCTACTGCAGTAAATTCCTGCATCATAGTCAGCGTTTCAAGATGGTGCTGGAGCATGGCAACACTTTGTATATTACATGCAAAAATATCTTTCACTGTATTTTTGTATACATGGAGCAATTCATCAGTCTGCTTCAGATCAGAATCAGATTAATGTGATTGAACCTTAACTACTCTTTAAAACTGTCTAACAAGCCACTCAGTTCAAAGGCATTTGGGGATGGGACACTAAATTCTGATCTTGCCTGCCATGTCCACAACCTATGAAAGGATAAAAGATTATAACTTCCTAGTTATCTACTCCCAAGCATGAACAGCAGATGGTACTATTTTGAAGGCTTCTAAAACGTGAAGATTGATATATATACTTACCTCAGTCTGATCAGCCATGATCATATTGAATGGTGGTGCAGGCTCGAAGGGCAGAATGGCTACTCCTGCACCTATTATCTATTGTCTATAGCAAGAGATGGCAGTGTTGTAAACTGTGAATCAGTTTATGATTGGTTCAATCCAAACATTCTTGCGATTGGTTGATACAACTAGCTGGGAAAATTTAGAGAAACAAAATCTCTAGGGGAATTGGAGAAGTTGATCAAATAAAGAAACAATCAAACAAGGATAAAGGAAAGTGAAAAGAAGGTGCTAAGTCAAAGAGGAGTGTTGAAGATTATCAACATGACAGAAAGAGTGAAGTTTTACACACTCAGAATCACACAGAAATGCTTATAGACATCTTGAGAAATTCAAAGAATAGGAGTGAGGATAAACAAAAATACATGTTTAAAATCACACAACACTAGGTTATAGTCCAACAGGTTTAATTGGGAGCATATTACCTTTCGGTGCACTGTTCCTTCATCAGGTGATTGTGGCACTCCCAAAGCTAGTGTGCTTCCAATTAAACCTGTTGGATTTTAACCTGGTGTTGTGTGATCTTTAACTTTGTACATCCCAGTCCAACACCGGCATCTCCAAATCAGAAATACATGAAGCCAGAAAGCCCAATGCTGAGGGATGCACTAAACCTTGGGATAGCTGCGGTCAAGGTGCAGTGGGGAAAGACCACTGTCTGGGGTCTTTCTGCCAAATGTAAATGAGAATCTGTTCAGTTATCACTGTCCGAATGCCTCAAATACATATAAATTAGTCTTGCATGGGTAAGAGATGTCTGGTCTGTTGGATAGAGTCAAACTCCAATGTTTTTGTTTCCTCAAATATGGTAGTGTACAAAACTAAAAGGCATTTATGACTATGTATATACATAAAGATATATATTTTTGAGAAAAAAAGGAGGCTTGATTGATCTGACATTTTTTTGCTAAGATTTTAATGCAACTTCCAACTGAATACATTACTGTGGGTTCTGTACAACAAACCTCACAACATTCAGCTCATCACTGCCCATCATGTCTTTATTGAAAGAAATCATAAACCTGGTTAATATCCACATCTTTTAAAATAAATATAACCAAGCCATTCTCTCATCTATTTCCTCAGTGTCCATTTGAAGTAGAAGCCATCCAAAATTGTGCATCATATTGCAAACATTCTAACCAGCAAATTACATAGCCTTATAATAACCAATTTCAGTTCACACTTAATAGTTTTTCATACTGTATAATTAGCCCAGCTGTTAAGAGTTTCACACTGACTTCTTACTGCCAGTGACTGTCTCACTCACATCCTTATCCTTTCATCCCATGCTAATTGACAACCCAACAAACATTTCCTGTTTCAAGTCCAAGTGTTTAGGACCAACAATTACTCTACATTAAACCCAGCTGCCATTCCCTGGAACCAGTTCATATTTCTTCCATAGGAAATCTGAACCATGGAATATATTCAAAGCAAACATTTGAACCGGAGGGTATCAAGGGTTTTTGGGATACAGGGAGAGAAATGGGGTTGGGGGTTCAAGATCAGGTCAACTGCAATCTTCTGAATTGTTCAGCAGGCCAAATGACTTGCTGTCTCTCTTATTTCCATGTTCTTCGCATGGATAGTAAAGTGGCATGCTGGCTCAGAGGTTAGAACTGCTGCCTCACAGTGCCTGGGACCCAGATTTGATTCCAGCCTTGGGCGACTGTCCTTGTGGAGTTTGCATGTTCTCTCTGTGACTGTGTGGGCTTCCCCTGGGTGCTCTGGTCTCCTCACACAGTCCAAACGTTTACAGGGTAGGTGGATTGGCTTTGCTAAACTGCCCATAGTGTCCATGGATGTGCAGGCTAGGTGGGTTAGCCATGGGAAATGTGGGGACAGGGTGATAGGTCTGGGTGGAATGCTCTTCAGAGGGTCAGTGCAGAAACAATAGGCCAAATGGCCACTTTCCACACTGTAGGGATTCTTTGATCTAATGTTTTGAAAGTATGTATCACTTTGTAGATATCTGAACGCACCAGTCTCCCTCTTTGAACATGTGTTTCTCCATCGGCAAGATGGATGGACAGAAACAGAGCATCTTCACATCTAGTAAGGTATGAAATAAATGAATTCTGATATGATGATAAGAATGTGCAGCAATAAAAAGCTCCAAGGAAAAAAGGGATTTAAAACAAACTGAACAGAGGTCTGATAAAACTCAAGCCAACAATCCCAACATAGAATTCCTACAGTGTGGAAACAGGCCCTTCGGCCCAACAAGTCCACATCGACTTTCCGAAGACTAACCCACCCAGACCCATTCCCCTACCCTATATTTACCCCTGACTAATGCACCTAACCTACACACCCCTGAACACTATGGACAATTTAGCATGGCCAATCCACCCTAACCTGCACATCTTTGGACTGTGGGAGGAAACCGGAGCACCCAGAGGAAACCCACGCAGACACGGGGAGAATGTGCAAACTCCACACAGACAGTCACCCGAGGCTGGAATTGAACCCAGGTCCCTGGCGCTGTGAGGCACATAAATCAAAAGGATATAAAGAGGGTAAGTGAAAGGAATAGGAAGGGCTAAAAGTAAAGATCCAGTCGTTAATCAAGGTTAGTTCTTTAACAGTGTATTAAACAAGTCAGAGAGAGTTTGGGATGGCTGATTGGAAATCTAGTTACAAATAAAGGATATGACAGTGAGTGTAGCCTTAAATACCTATGATTCCACCAGTGTGAAAATGACAGAACTAAAATGACAATAAACCGGTGACCTGCACTTATGAGGCCTCATGAGAATTTGTATTTGACACCAGGAAAATTAAATAGATCTGTGCTGTGTGATGCCAGGGTAGTTGCATATTGGTAAAGGAAGGGGAGCAGGGCCAGTGCAGGGATATCACTGAGCACCAAGGCTGGGGCCCATATTTGAAGTTGTAGCAGTGGGTACAGGCTGGAGTTGAATTAGAAAAGTCAATACACATGGGTTTAATATTCATTTATAGGCCGCCTCCTGGTCCAGGTTAGGGGAGAAGGACCAGGAAGTGATGTCAGCTGTAAGCTTCACATTACCAGCAAATCCTCATATTCTGTGGACTTAGTACGTCTAGCTGCAAGAGAGTCAACCATTAAGGCTGCTAATCCATGTACCTTGAAGAGATGTAAGCATATCTTATATTCTTCCATAGCGCAGGGAGGAGTCTGACACAAAGATCAAGTTGTATTGGCTCTCCACCTCTTGGAGATCCTGCCTAGCATTGACTGAAGCACAGCAGCTTCTGCATTTTTTTTTCTGGGGTCAAGGTATTTCTCTATGTCTCTCTCTGCCTCCTGAACACCTTTGAGGATGAAAAATATCAGATGTCAACTTGGAATGCTTCCACATTAGTGCCTTGGGCAATCGGCGTGGGACTTCGCAGCTCTCCAACCTTTATGCATTGCTTGATGTCCTCAATGTTTTCTGAGATCAAGACCATTTCACATTTAGCTTCCAAAACACCACTTCCACCCCAACCCTCCACCAACATTCCAAACTTCCTGTGACAGTCAGCCAGTACAGAACAGTTGTCAGAGAGAGATGGACAAAGCACCAAACCAAGAGAAAGTGACAGTGTGAGGAATGAAGCTTACAAACTTCAATAACTCTGTAACACCTTGGGGTAAAAAACACTTTGTCAGCCACTCTTCAGTGGTTTGAAGTTGGAAAATCAATCAGATCGCTCCTCAGAGTGCATCAAGTGGCATAACAAGAAGCTAGTTAAATGATTTTTTTAGGGCCGTAACACTACATTCAGCACAATATGCCATGCGTCTGAGCTGCTGAATTGCTGTCTCATAAACAGCCAGGAGATATTGGTGTAGCGATGGCTTTCATAGAGCTCTGACCAAGTGTAACAGCTTTCCCCACGATGTAGAGTCCCTTCCTTGTGTGAGTCTGCAGGAAAACTTGAAAACACAGGGAAGGATGTGCCAAGTAGATTATAGCCTAAGCTGACCAAGTTTAGACCAATTTATAACAAACGTTAAAAAGAAAATGACTCCACTTTCGCAGTGTCAGTGATCAGGGTCCTCATCCTGCCTGGCTCCTATGTTCATCTCACTTTTAACATTCCTACGCCGATGCCTGACTGTTTCCTGATTTAAGGCAGAGCTTCCCAAACATTTTCTCACCCAACTGTCACAGCCTCTCAGTGAGAGCGAGACCAGTGGAAGCTGGTGTGGGGGAGGTTGGAGGGAGTGGGGGTTTTGGGTGCAGGAATGTGGATACGCTGTTCATTGAGTACACTCCCATTGCTGTGTGGCAGGAAAAATAATTGTGAGGAAGAACCATTAGGCTCTTTTTCAATTGCAAAATGTAAAAGAAAGGCTGCATTCATTGTCTGAAGCCTCTGTGTTACATCATTAAAATGCCAATGAGTATGATTAGGGTGTGCTACATAATGCCAAAGTCCTGCGCTTGCAGCCCCCTCCTCAGCCTAACACTTCCATCTTTGACAGGGGAAGATCAGGAACACTGGGTTCAGGGTTTTCCACAGATCAGTGAAGCCGCTAAACAGCCCAAATACAAAGTGAAGTAGGAATCCACACCATAACTAGGACTTACAGGATAGCGAAACACTGAGCAACATTATCACAATCAAAGCAATTTGTATGTTCAGATCATCTCTGAACAGTGAGGGGCAAATGGCGTTCACTAAGTTTTTGCACTGTTCTGAAGTTCTCATGTGTTTAGGTATTACTGGTGACAGGAATGGCATTGTGGCAGTTTTTTTTGTCAATGTTTGGATGTCCACTCCCAGATTCTGTAATGGACAGTCAATTTTTATCAAGCTCGAGTTCATCCTCAGAGCTCCCGCTGAGCTCAGTGGCAAGATCAATGGAGTCATCATCTTCCTCAGTGCAATTGTCTGTGTCGTAATCTATCTCTTCTGGGCACGGTGGTTCATCATCTACACTCCCATCGCTGTGTGGAAGGAAAAACAATAGAAGGAAAGAACCATTAGTTTCTTGCAAATGTAAAATCAAAGTTGCATTGGATATTCTGAAGTCTCTAAGTTGCATTATCAAAATGCCAATTGGTGCAACAGCAGAAACAATCGTCTTTTGCAATCTTTCCACAGTTTCAAAAGAGAAGGTATGCTGTGTGTTTGGAGTGAGGTCAAGAGCTGAGGGGGATAGAAGAAAGGAACAGATCATATCTTAGCTTCAGGAGAGACAATGGTGAAAGGTATTATTTTTCAGCAGCAGGAATCATGTTCTGGAATGGCCTTGCATAGCGAAGGTCAGTTACAGCGCAATGGAAGACCAGACTCAGAAGGATCAATGTTGACAGCTCCTGTTAAATATAAATGAGCTTGTTTCTCTGATGAGAGTTTATAGGTTCCTTTAAAAACTTCTGTTAGCTTGCACAGTGCTTAATAAAACAAATTCTATGTTGTCATATTACTGTCAAATTTTGTAATAATGATGCTTCAAGGAACAATTATATTTATTACAAACTTCATACTTAATGTTAAAAACCTTTTGTTGAATTCAATAAAAAGCATCTGGTATCAGAAATACCAGACAGTTCCTTCCTGGGTCTGGTTATTAAAGGCAGTGGATAATTTATAGAATACAAATATATCAAGTCCCAGTTTACAATGCTAGCTAATCGTAGTTCTGGAATGAATTGAGATATTACAATTCCCCATAATAAGAAAATAAATTCACATCTGTAGGTATAGGTGTGGATGTAGGTTTGCCTCCAACATGGTATTTTATCTGACACCATAATGCTTCTGTTATTTCCCATAAAATAAGAAACTAGGCATGGACATCATGCCATAAGATCCAACAGATGCTTATTTCAGCTAACTATGATGCACAAAACTTTACACTCTACAGACACTTAAACATCTGGAGTAATATCTGATTAATGGGTTACAACAGAGGATCATACTTCCAAGAGAGTGTCATGTTTCACGTGATCTGAGTTGAGATGGAGTATGAGATTTTTTAACCCACAGATCACTTTATTTTAATTCAGTCACAGTATGTGGGTCTTGCTGACCAGGCCAGTATTTATTGTTCATCCCTAGTTCACCTTGAGTCAGTGGTGGTGAGCTGCCTCCTTGAACCACTGCCATCCATTTGCTGTAGGGAAACCCCCAATGTCATGAGGAAGGCATTTGACCCAGCATCACTGAAGGAACGGTGATATCTTTCCAAGTCAGGATGGTGAGTGACTTCAAGGGGAA
Source organism: Hemiscyllium ocellatum (assembly GCF_020745735.1). Taxonomy (NCBI): domain Eukaryota; kingdom Metazoa; phylum Chordata; class Chondrichthyes; order Orectolobiformes; family Hemiscylliidae; genus Hemiscyllium; species Hemiscyllium ocellatum. The sequence continues at coordinate 14,808,751 of NC_083439.1, forward strand.
TTTGCAGGAGGTGGTGTTCCCATATGCCTGCTACTGTGGTCCTTCTAGATGGAAGTAATCATAGGTTCGGTAGCTGCTATCTAAGGAGCTTTAGTGAATTTCTATGCTACAATACAATGACGATATTGTGTATCTGTGTGACTTGACGCAACAAGAGTTGGGGGAGAACAGAACCTTTGTAGGTCATGCCACATCTGCGAAGAGAGAAATAGAGTTTAACTTTGAGGTCTGTGAGCTTTCATTATAATGTGTTGATCTGTCCTGATGAAAGGTCCCAGACCTGAAATGTTGGCTCCCAGCATTGGTGAGCTTGGAGGTGGGTAGGCATTTAACTAGGTGGGCCCAAAGCTCACCATGTTTCATTCTCTGCTTGAATGAAGCTTGAGCAGGATGGCTCATAGTCAATCTGACTGCTCAAAAGGACCACTTCAGGGTCTTGTTCTGCCACTGCTGGGATTAGCCAGTACCAGCTATGCCTTTCAACCTGTGACATTATCAATTTCCTCTATCTTGCCTCACCTCAAGCTGGGTGGGGAGGTCCCTCAATCAAGCATGTTTTCTCTCAAGCTGGGTATTTTACCTAAAGCAGCAATACTTATGTTAACCAATGTTAAGGAGGAACGAGGCTTGCATAACGTGGTAGTGAGGAATCCAACTGATGTTTATTATAGCTAACTATTGTACACAAGCGCTACATTTCCAATGTAAATCATGGACTCACGTTAAGCTACGCAGTTATAAAGAGCAGCACGCTTCCATTAGCATGTTATGTTGCAAGTGATCGCTTGTAAAATGGAATATGCTATTATTGATCAATTAATGAACATTTCTCTTAAAGGTATACTTACATACTGACCACGTGACAAAACACAACAGTTAGCTTACTATCCACATGTTACTTCACCTCAGGTAGAAGTGGGGGTTGGTCCCTCAGTCAAAGCCACTCAGTGTCTGATCTAAAGACTGGAGGTTGGGCAGAAGAATATGTGCTTGGATGCAATCCCCTGCTCTTACTTTCCCCTGTTAGTTCCTGTTCTTTTTCTCAGGGGTGGTAAATGGGATCCAAATCAATGTGTTTGTTGATAGAGTTTTGGTTAAAATGCCATGCTTCCAGGAATTCTCATGCGTGTCTCTATTTGGCTTGTCCTGTGTTGTCACAGTCAAAGTGATGTCCTTCCTCATCCGTAAGTTAAGGATACTAGTGAGAGTGAGTCATCTTGTTTTGTGGCTACTTATGTTTGTGTATCCTGGTGGCTAGTTTTCTGCCTATTTGTCCAATGTAGTGTTTCTTACAGTTCTTGCAAGGTATTTTGTAAATGTATTGTAAACTGACATCACCATAGGAAATGATGTCACCACAGGAAATGACATCACCAACCACAGGAAACTCAAACATAGAAATAGAAAGCAGGCTACACCATCAGTGCTTCATTCAGAAGCTCACTGAAGATGTTATCTAGTATGGTGACGAAATGTCTGAAAACGAACCTCCCAGCTCAGTGAGCAAACCTACATCTAGAACATTATTTATAGTTTGAGGGGGAGGCAGTGGTGGAGTTACAATGTCATCAGACAAGTAATCCAGAAGTCAAGGTAGTGATCTGGGGACTGTGTCTGTGAAAGTTTCCTTCAGGTGCCCCAGTTTCCAGCCCAAATATATGCAGCGTAGCTGGATTGGCCAAGCTAAATTATCCATAGTGGACAGGAATGTGCACATTAGGTGAATTAGTTATAGGAAATGTGGGGTTATGGGAATAAGGTGAGGGTGTGGGTCTGGATGGAATACTGTTGGGAGGGTTAGTGCAGACTTGGTAGCTGAATGGCTTCCTTCCACACTATTGGGATTCTATGAGTCTACTCATTTCTAAGTGTGCAGTAAGTTTAATTTACAGTGTTTTAAGATATCTAAAGTACAGTGACCATAGATAAGTTAGCATATTCAAACATGGAACACAACACATTCCAAATGAAAGAATTTAAAAAATCAGACAGGTACAAAGTGTCAAAAGTCTGCAAATTGAAAAAGACATTTATAACTCGGGCCTTCTATATCCTTAGCCCTGTTATTTTTTAGATCCATTAAGCGAGCAGGGCTAGGTATCAGATTTAATGTGCAGTAGGTATTAATTGTTCCCCAAATAGTCAACAGCTGGAGTGAGCAATGAATGGGGCAAAAAGAGCCAATAGCAATTACTTCCAGCATCCAGAAGGTTTTTCTCCTCTGTAAAGGATTTGTGACCCCTTTCCCCCTGCTTGGCACCTGGTAAACAAGTATTTCCCAAGCATATTGCTGTGTAATATCAGCTCAAACACTCTGTTTTGAATCCAGCAGTTTGAGGGATGGCAGAACTGGGAATGAATCTTTTACCCTCTGTACTTGATAATTTATACCTTAGCCTTGGGGGGTTCAGTCATAAATCCTTTCTTTCCATAGTGTTAGCAGAATGAATAATGCAGCTGGAAGTCTTTGGGCTGTTGATTTTGAACCACAGCCAGAAAAATCCTAATCTGACAACCATTCCTGCCACCGTAGCTATTGGGTGTTTCAGGCTGAGTAATATAGAATGAACCTTCAAATTCAGCTTGGCTGAGTTGGAATATAGTACAGCCATTTTCTGCTTGATGCATACTGAGATATTTGAAAAAGTGATCTTCAGACAGCAAATAAGACCTCTGGCTTCTAACGTCCTGGCTCAACACAATCACATCTTCTCAGATATGAGACACCAAATCACGGATAGACTTGTTTAATTTCAGTCTGCATAACTGTGTTACCCTCTGCTGTGTTTTATACGTTGACGGTATACAGAGATGTTACATTTAAGCCCTAATATATGCAACAGGAGTTTGATTCAATGTTTTAAAATGTTAGAAAAGCTTGCTTCAGTTTAGGTTTCTTTCATAGTGGTCACACCCACGTTTGATCTAATCATATACAGTGAGCAGTCAATGGATACACATAATCCAACAGGTAAAAATTGAACACTGTTGATCTTGCCCAGTGCACATCCTGTACAATGTAACTTATATGCCTCTGTCTAGCTTTTCATTTCAGCCAATGATCTGCCTGTGCTGCCCATGAATAAGGCTTTTCAGTGTGCTTAGGTACACATGGCAATAAATCAATCAAATCAAATCAAATCAAATCTACGGCTTTTCCTTTTTAATTGTAACCTCCATTTGCTGCCCTATGCCCACTTCTGGTTCTCATTTAACCCAATATTTGTGTAATGCGACAGTTTAAAAAAAATCGCATCTGTGATTTCCAACAAAAACCTACACTTTCTGCCCTCTAACTACAACTGCTCATGAAACTGGTGCTCATCCTATAAGGGTGTCCGGGTTCAAAAAGTGTGTGGTGCAGTGCTCAGCATGAATCTATGTTGATGTTGTACAAACATTGTCGGAGAATAGTTTAGATCACAAAGGGATAGGATCTCCATCTGCATCTTCCTCAGTCTCTGGAATAACGTCTATCATATTAATGTAACTTGTACATAGTTGCAATCATGTAATAAACTACAAAATGTTTAAGACAATCGAATCATCTCATTAAACAACCAAGTGGTTTTCCTCCACCACGCTAGACCATGCCCTGCAGATCTCCACCAGGAAAGAGGATACTGACAGTAAATCTGCCATTTAGCTGCTACAACATGATGCGTAAGGGGACGATTCATCTTAGAACAGGTCTGTATTTGCCCTCACTCTCCAGCTTCCTTCATGTGAATGTTGCCGTGTTTGAGACGGATGGACCAAGTGAGGTGCAGGCTGTGTTGTGCTGCCCTTGCTGGTTGCTGAGGGCATCATTTCTTGGTCTTGCACCACATTTAGAGGGGGCAAATATGAGGAGAGCTTTTGGGTGTTGTTTTTGGGAAATTGGGCTGACATATTCCTTTCAAGATTCCGACCACCAACTTTATCTATGCATCTCATTATTCTGTCAAGCCTCTCCTCAGCCTCAGCCACTCCAGAGGAAACCAACTCGCATTTTTCTAGCCTCTCCTTATAGATCAGACCCTCTAATGGAAGTAGCATCCTGGTAAACCTCTTCTGCACCCTCTCCAAAACTTCCACATCCTTCCTGTAATGTGGCGACGAGAACTGAACACAATATCCAAAGTGTGCACTCACCAAAGTCTTATAAAGCTTGTTAGTCATGACCTGTAGATGCATTCCTAAGGTCATTTCTATGTGCTGTAGTGGATATAAAAGATCCAGTCATAATATGGACCAATGGGCTGAGAAGTGGCAGATGGAGTTTAATTCAGATAAATGCAAGGTGCTGCATTTTGGGAAAGCAAATCTTAGCAGGACTTATACACTTAATGGTAAGATCCTAGGGAGTGTTGCTGAACAAAGAGACCTTGGAGTACAGGTTCACAGCTCCTAGGAGTCGCAGGTAGATAGGATAATGAAGAAGGTGTTTGGTATGCTTTCCTTTATTGGTCAGAATATTGAGTACAGGAGTTGGGAGGTCAGGTTGCGGCTGTACAGGACACTGGTTAGGCCACTGTTGGAATATTACGTGCAATTCTGGTCTCCTTCCTATCGGAAAGATATTGTGAAAGTTGAAAGGGTTGAGAAAAGATTTACAAGGATGTTGCCAGGGTTGGAGGGTTTGACCTATAGGGAGAGGCTGAACAGTCTGGGACTGTTTTCCCTGGAGTGTCGGAGGCTGAGGGGTGACCTTATAGAGGTTTACAAAATTATGAGGGGCATGATAGGGTAAATAGGCAAAGTCTTTTCCCTGGGGTGCGGGAGTCCAGAACTAGAGGGCATAGGTTTATGGTGAGAGGGGAAAGATATAAGAGACCTAAGGTGCAACTTTTTCACACAGAGGGTTGTATGGGTATGGAATGAGCTGCCAGAGGAAGTGGTAGAGCTGGTATAATTGCAACATTTAAAAGGCATTTGGATAGGTATATGAATAGAAAGGGTTTGGAGGGATATGGGCCGGGTGCTGGCAGGTGGGACTACATTGGGTTGGGCTATCTGGTCAGCATGGACGGGTTGGACCGAAGGGTCTGTTTCCATGCTGTACATCTCACTGACACTATGAATATTCAGTGAAGCATCACAGAAGCATCCTGGTCAACATGATTAAACAACTGGTTGGACATTTTATTGCTGCTAGTGAGAGTTGTGTAAACAGGCTACTGTTTTTACCAAGAAAAGTGCAATGATTTAAACATCTTTTTTCATGCAAAATACTTTGGGACATTCTGAGAATATGAAGGTGCAATTAAACACAGTCTTTCCATCTGTCCTAGCATTGGATTTGCATGTGTTAGCTGGTGACATCAGCATTGTTGTTAAATGAACAAAGGACTAAACACAAGCAAGGCAAGCACAGACTAAAGGCTTTCCACAGACACAAGCTGCAGTATAAGCATTCAACCGCACAGGCAGCCACCCTTTGTTAGACTGAACAGAGATTGAAGAGCAAGGAAAGGAACAATCCAATGTCTACTTGAGTTTAAGTTTTCCTGCTTTCCCTACCTTTCTCCCAGAAGATGGTCACTTGAGATTAGGAAACTCATGCCTGAATTTGAATTGCTCAGTCTTTTCTACAGTTGATTTAGTTTTGCAGCTTTTAAAATTGCTCAAATGATTCTACATGGCTTTTTAACTACTGAACAATAATCCCAGACAGATAGGTTTATTAATTGGGGAGAGGGTACCTCTGATTCTAACCTTTGCAGATGTTGTTTTCTGAGGAATAAAGTTTTTGATATATGCAATTGTTCTACTTGTATCAACATTGTCTATGCAGATAAACTAACTCATCAGTGAGGTGTCTAGGCCCAAGAACCAGGAATAGTTTATGCAGATCTCATCCTGTTTGCACACGACACAACAAAGCCTAAACATAACTCACTTCTGACAGTCTCTTTAATAATGAAGTGTATAGATTGCCCCAGACTGCATTAGGACTCTAGAGAAAAAGGAAAGCTATTTTGCATATCTTTTGTCTTCATGCTGTGTGCAAGCGGGTAGTCGGTCAGACAATAGACTGTGAGGCACCTTGACATTGTCCCTCTGCTCATGCTGAGTGAGATTCAGCATTCAACAGGAATGAACTTGAAACCTTTAAAGAGGTTGATGCCTAATGTGATGTCATTCACTTCGCTGAGCTCAGTGACCTCCCAAATTTATTTTGCATAATTTTGCTTCGACATCAAAATATTGGGCACAGAACTGGAGCATTGTGCATTTTATAAATATTAAACAGTTGGCGTTAATTTCCATTATTTGCTGGAGGAATGTAGATATTTTTAATCAGTTCTTTCAGACATTTACCATACACGGGGGCGGGGGGGGGGACTTTGAACCCAGACTTCCCAGCACAGAGATAGCAATATTAGCAAAATATCACAAGAGTCCTTTAAAACAACAGTGATATGGAGATGTAGGAGTTCGTTTTATATTGTTGAATACTTTAATTTCTGAGTTTATTATATCCATACAACTGATATCTTAAACATTTTTTAACCGATTAGGCTGTTTATTGGAAGCAGTAATTGGTTAAGATTTATGGTGATACCCACAACCCACCGCTGTGGGCGGCACGGTGGCACAGTAGTGGGCAGCACGGTGGCACAGTGGTTAGCACTGCTGCCTCACAGCGCCTGAGACCCGGGTTCAATTCCCGACTCAGGCGACGGACTGTGTGGAGTTTGCACGTTCTCCCCGTGTCTGCGTGGGTTTCCTCCGGGTGCTCCGGTTTCCTCCCACAGTCCAAAGATGTGCGGGTCAGGTGAATTGGCCATGCTAAAATTGCCCGTAGTGTTAGGTAAGGGGTAAATGTAGGGGTATGGGTGGGTTCCGCTTCGGCAGGTCGGTGTGGACTTGTTGGGCCGAAGGGCCTGTTTCCACACTGTAAGTAATCTAATCTTTAAAATGTGGCTTTGTACAAACATGAGTGTCAAAAAGTCCTTGCTGAAAATGTGTTGCTGGTTAAAGCACAGTAGGTTAGGCAGCATCCAAGGAACAGGAAATTCGACGTTTCGGGCCAGAGTCCTTCATCAGGCTCTGGCCTGAAACGTCGAATTTCCTGTTCCTTGGATGCTGCCTAACCTGCTGTGCTTTAATCAGCAACACATTTTCAGCTCTGATCTCCAGCATCTGTAGACCTCACTTTTTACTCAAAAAGTCCTTGACACACCAAATAGTTATACATCCCTTCCCTGGGGTGGGGGGAGTCCAGAACTAGAGGGCATAGGTTTAGAGTGAGAGGGGAAAGATATAAAAGAGACCTAAGGGGCAATGTTTTCACGCAGAGGGTGATATGTGTGAGGAATGAGTTGCCAGAGGAAGTGGTGGAGGTTAGTACAATTGCAACAGTTAAAAGGCATCTGTATGGGTATACAAAAAGAGTTTGAAGGATATGGGCCAGGTACTGGCAGGTGGGACTGGTCTGCATGGCCAGATTGGACCGAAGGGTCGGTGTCTGAGATGTACCTCTCTCTGACTCTATGATTCTATGTAACTTGCATTCACATTACAGCAAACTAGAGTCATTGGTCCAAAATACATTAGCTGTGCTCAGCATTTACTCGTGACAGCACAAGGGAAAAGTTGACTCTGAAAGATAGATGAATCCTATTGGCAGATGGGGACTAGAAAACAAGGTGGCACTGAATCATTCCAGCCTTTCTATTTAGACTTTAATAAATAGCTCTGAGGTTTAATACTACTTTAAAGGTACAATCATTTTAACCCCGCACCAGCTTTCACTAAATGTGCCACACTGGCCTCAACAGTACTAATTTCAATTGATAATTTTGAGAATAAAGTTTCTGCCATGTGGATAGTGGCTATGTGCAAGATTAATTGTGTTATCCAATTTCTATCCAACAAAACAACTATTATTGGCTTATATTTACAGTATTAAGAATTAACTGTTTTTAAATAGAAATTCTTAATTTTCTAGTACTTTGAAATGTACAAGACGTGCCTAGAAAAACATACTTCAATGGAGAATGAAGTAAGCTTGAATAGCAGGAGGTATAATTCCAGATTAATTGGTGTAACTCTGTTCTCCTTGCGCTGAACACACTTTCCATTTTCTTTACACATCATTTGACACTCAAATTCCAAAAGAACAACTTTAGAATTGTGTAAAGTCTGTCATTTAGCTAGGACTCATGTGCTTTACAGTTCCATTTCAACGGTTTATTCTATTTATACCTACTTTTATTACAAATTTAACATGTTGGGCTACCTCTGTACTACATCTCGGATTACAGTCTGTGTTAAAGCTTTTTTTTGATTTTCATAAAATTGTTCATTCAGGATCAAGGATCAACAAAACTGTAATCCTCATATCTTCATCATCCCCAAACCCCCAGCATACTGTGCCATTATTTGCTCATCTGGACATCATCTAGCACTTCGAGGAGAAAGTGAGGTCTGCAGATGCTGGAGATCAGAGCTGAAAATGTGTTGCTGGAAAAGTGCAGCAAGTCAGGCAGCATCCAAGGAACAGGAAATTCGACGTTTCGGGCATAAGCCCTTCTTCAGGAATGCTGAGCACAGCTAATGTATTTTGGACCAATGACTCTAGTTTGCTGTAATGTGAATGCAAGCGATTCCTGAAGAAGGGCTTAAGCCCAAAACATCGAATCTCCTGTTCCTTGGATGCTGCCTAACCTGCTGCGCTTTTCCAGCAACACATTTTCAGCATTATCTAGCACTTCCAATTGCTATGGAACTGTTACAGTCTGGATCCCAATCCTTTCCATCTTGTGTCACTACTGATCAATGCTGATCTCCTTCCGCTTAGACCAAAAGTCATAATCATCTCAACTGCTTTGTCATTTTGAACATCACCAGCACATGTTTTCATTACTCATCGCCTCATTAAGGTTGGTGAAACTGACGTTTCAAACCCTTTTGAAGCCATCACACCCAAAATGTTTACTTGAAGGGTTCTAAACTTAAACATAGAGTTAGGTCATTCAGGAGTAAATCAGAGGGGCATGATGACCCAGTGGTTAGCACTGCTGCCTCAGGGTCCCAGGTTCGATTCCAGCCTCTGGTGACTGTCTGTGTGGAGTTTGCACATTCTCCCCATGTCTGCGTGGCTTTCCACCAGATGCTCCAATTTCCTCCCACAGTCCAAAGATGTGCAGGTTCATTGGATTGGCCATGCTAAATTGCCCATAGTGCCCAAGGATATGTAGATTAGGTGGATTAGCCATGGGAAATACAGGGTTATAGAGTAGAGGGGTAGATCTGAGTGGAATGCTCTTTGGAGGGTTGGTATAGACTCGATCTGCTTCCACACTGCAGGGATTCCATGATTCTAGGAAATATTTTCAAACAGAAGATGGTAGAAAAATGGAACACTGCCCCAAAGGTTGCAGACACTGACACAATTGGGGCTTTCACGTCTGAGATCAAGACTTAGTTAGTTTAGGGTAAGGAGCAAAGTGGTAAAACTGGGCTGAGTTATTGATTGTTTGGAGAAATACATCAGTACACATTGTGACTGGCATTGTCATTCATGTGACCTCCTGTATCTTTGCTCTCTATTTGAAAGAAAAGTTATTGAAGCTTTCAGAAGCATGGTATCAAAAGTATAGTTAAATTTGTATGGACCTTGAGGAGCTATAGGAAACAGCATGGAATAATTAGATCTACAAATGCAACTCAATAAAATTGAGTAAGTCAGGATCATTTTGAATTTTCCAGGTTGTGCGCCTGTGGAAATGAAAGATATTGTGAACAAAATTAGAGCTTCCCACAGTCTCCAAAGAAAAATTATGAAATATTCACAGAGTGAGGAAGAAAATCTGAACAAATAAGAGTAGCAGCTTGATAAACAGTGGTTGGAAAGGACCTCTGGAGCTGTCTGATACTCTAGACATCAACGGGGAGCAGAAAAGCCCAAACGGAGAAATACTGAAGAAGTTAGAACTCATTCTGAAACTCCCACTAATGACAATTTGTAGAGTATACACACCTCAAGAATAATGAGAGAATGTTGATTAGTTTGTGATGGCAGGGACATCTAGCTGAATCTTGTCAATCCGAGCAACTAAAATATGGTTTCATCAGAGATGGGATTGTCTTACGCATAAGAGATCCTGCTGTGAAAGCATGTCTGCTGAGAGAAGGGAAACATACTCTCAAGACAGCTATTGGCACATGTAGAGCAGCTCTCAGGTTGTCAATATTCAGCAGAGAGCATTAATGGGAGAAAAGATCAGATTTTCAACATGCTAGGTTAATAAGGGCAACACAATAGAAAAAAAGTCATATTTTCATGGAAGTCTTCAGAAAAGTCAAGGCCAGAATACAGCTTACGTAAGTATTGTAAAGGATATTGCAAGAAAGAAAAGCAAACGTGGCAAGAGTGTGGAAAGTTGAGATAAAACTACAAGAAGCTGAATCAGCAAGTGTTCTGCTGGAAAGAAATGAAACAAGTCTAACAAGATGTGTCTATAGGGATATTGGATAATGATGTTGATGAATCACTCTACACCATAGAACAGGTTGGCACCATCTGGTATGAAGGTGATTAAAAATCAGTGACTATTAGGAAGCTGATTGCAGTATATGTGAAATGTCAGCAGCACTCTGCGCAACACCATGAGCTTTGCAGACCTGTGTGCATTGTTTTGTAGAAGATCAGTCCATTCACAATCAAACAGACCCTAAAAGATTTAAAACTATCTGACAAGTTCCCTCCGAGCTACTATCCTGACTTGAGACTAAATCACCTTTCTTTACCAATGCTGAGTCAAAATTCTGGAACTCTGTGTCAGCACTGTAGGTGTCCCTACACCTCAAGGACTGCAATGTTTCAAAAAGGTAGTTCAACACCATCTTCGCTTGGACAATTAGGGATGGGCAATAAACATTAGTCTCACCAGCAGGACCAACATGCTCTGAATGAAAAAGGTGTTCACAGGTCTTCCTGATGAAAATTGTCTCAAGATGAATAAAAGTGTGAGACCAATTCAACATTTGTCAAGCCGAGTTGCAGCTTCCCTCAAGTCCAGTTTGAAAGAAAAGATGGAGAATCTGGAGAAGATGGGGATAATCAACTTATCAGCATCTTGCTGACTGTAAAAACATCTTGAAAGCTAAAAGTATGCACAGTTGCAAAGTAATCACACTACTTCATGACTGCCATTGAAGAATATTTTCTGTAACTTACTAAGACAGAGATCTTTACTGCCATAAATAAGACTGATGGTTACTGAGAAGTGAAGCCAGGTTTTCTGACTATGGCAAAGTGAGGACTGTAGATGCTGGAGAGTCAGATTTGAAACATTGACTCTCCTGCATCTCGGATGCTGCCTGACCTGTTGCACTTTTCCAATGCCACACTTATCAACCCAGTCTTCTGACTATGTTCTGGGCACGATTTGGAGATATTTGCGTATGCCATTTGGCATTTCCCCAGCCCTGGAAGAGTATCAATACAGATCACTGCATGAGATAGGCAGTGATCTTCCCAAAGTGAATGTAAATCATCTGCTGAAGTATGGATGTGGAGATGTGATGGAGGAAGACATCATAGATGATAATCACAACCTAGCGAGGCTGCTAGAGGGAGGTATACCTGAAGCTAAACAAAAAACAAATGCAGTTGAAGATGACTGAAGTCAAGTATATAGTTCAAATACTGACAGAGAAATTATTTCACCCAGATCCTAGTATGGTGAAAACTATAATCATGATGCAGAAATCAAAAGCTTTGAAAGTAGTGCAACAACTTGTTGGATTTGTGAACCACATTATTGCCTTGTTTGTCATCAAAGAATGAGATTTTATGCAATGACATTTCAAAGAAACTGCATGGTATTGCGACACAATAAGAAACAATTCTTTCTAACCTTAAACAGCCACTGTTGTACAATGGGCTACAATGATAATTATACAGTCACACTGCCTCTTGCAGTATGATACCAACGAGATAGAGTTTAGAGCAGCTTTCATGCAGGAAGGATCACTGGTTGCTTGTGTGTCCACAAAGTGAACAACTTTCCCTGGAGCCTGTGAAGGAAATAGCATCCCAGGAACAAGGAGACAACAGATGAACAGCCAACAACAACTCAGATGCATGCCATTAAAAGACCTGAATGCTTTAACAATTATGGACGAATTGCATGTGCAAAGTCAGATAAAAGTGGAACCAACCAGAATGAACAAAATGTTTTGTTCATGAATGCAAGTTTTGTTTATTCACCATGTAAATTGGGCAATTTGAAGCTGCAAATTATGGTGGGAACTTTTTCTCAATGAAAATGGTGATGTTTTAAGAAATGCATCTGCACACTGGAACTTATAATAGTCAGATGACTTCTAATCATAGAATCCCTGCAGTGTGGAAGTAGGCCATTTGGCCCTTCAAGTCACACTGACCCTGTGAAGAGCATCCCACCCAGACCTACATCATCTATCCTATTCCTGCAACCCTGCATTTCCAATGGTTACTCCATCTGGCCTGCACATCTCAAGACACTGTGGCAAGTTAGCATGGCCAATCTACACATCACTGGGCTGTGGGAGGAAATCCATGCAGACAGTCACCCAAGGGTGGAATTGAACCTGGAGTTCCTGGTGCTGTGAGGCAGCAGCGCTAGCCACTGAGCCATCATGCCACCCAATGATGTTTAGAGAAAGAAGCCATTAAAGCTTGCACACAGAACACTGTTTAACCACAATTAACTGTTTAATTGAATGAATGAGGAGGCAATAAGGGCAGAATGAATTAGTCCTGTTTCTAGTCTTCCTCTATAGGGCAATTGTTTGCTCTCTGTATATTTTCAGCAGCTTCTATCTGGAAAAATCATGGAGGCAGATCTGGCAGCTGACCATTATCAACTATTTGATGCAAGGTTGGGAAAAGCTTGGCATCAAAATCTCAGTTCCTCAACAGCAACTTCAAGTCACAATGTTGGAAAAGTGCATTCACTCAGAAAACCACTGGCTCTGATTTACAATCACACAACCCAAGAAAACCCCCGTCGAATACATATCAGAAAAGCAGAATGCTGTAAATGCAGGAAGTCCGACCTAGAAACGTGGAATGCTGGAGATTCTCAGTGAGCCAAGCAGTGTTCTGTACAGAAGGAAACAAAGGCGAGGTCTCAGGTCAGAGAAGTTTCATCGGAACCAAGAGAGTTTAGAGATAGAAGAGGTTTTGAGCAAAGGGTGCAGAAATGAAGGGACGGTGGAAGAACATGAAGGAAAGTGGTCTGTCTTTCCACAGGCCTGTGGCACAAGGATCAGCATTAGAGAGATGACTATCGTTGTTTCTTACTGGAGCCTGTACAGATTACCCCCTACTTATGACTAACTCCTGATTAACTCAAATAGGTTGCTGCAGTTGTTTAATGATACTGTTCTCAGTCAGTACGTCTCCCTATAATGGAGATTATTCCATGTTTTCTTCATGGTCTCTTGAACATGACAGCTGATTTCACAGTTGGAAATCGTGGTGCTCACATTAAGTATCTACCTTTAATTGCAAAGTTGTTCGTGCTTTCATCAAGAGGTAGGATGTTCCTGGTATAGCCAACAGGGAATGCTGTGGCTGCAGGAAAAATATGATGTGGGAATGATATGGATGAGCCGGTGTTGGACTGAGGTGGACAAAGTTAAAAATTACCTAACACCAGGTTATATTCCAACAGGTTTATTTGGAAAGACTAGCTTTCAGAGTGCTGCTCCTTCATTATGTAGCTGTGGAGCAGGATCATAAGACACAGAATTTATAAATGATGAAGTAGCAGCACTCTGAAAGCTAGTCCTTCCAAATAAATCATAAGACCATAAGACATAGGAGTGGAAGTAAGGCCATTCGGCCCATCGAGTCTACTCCACCATTCAATCATGGCTGATGGGCATTTCAACTCCACTTACCCGCATTCTCCCTGTAGCCCTTAATTCCTCGTGACATCAAGAGTCTATCAATCTCGAACTATGGACTTCACCAGTTTCCTCATTTCCCCTCTTTTGTTCTGCAGAAGCACAGTAGTAATTTCAACTTGGAAGGAGCTGTCAGAACCGCAACTCTTTTCAGCAATGCAAGTTCATCTGGTCCAAACAAGAATGTCAGAACGCACCCAGAGTTGACACCAAAGCAACAAATCTTAGACCCATGAGCCAAGCGATCATTATCTTGCTCAGAACCACAAACCGAAAGTGTTCGAGGAACTCAGCTTGTCTCACCGCACCTGTGCAGACAGAAGGGTCACTGGACTCAAACACTTCACTCTACTTTCTCTCTCAGCAAAATCTGCTGAGAATCTCCAGCACTTTCTTTTTGTGTTTCAGATTTCCAACAACTTTGTCTTTATTATTTTACTCAGTGTCAGTTACTGGGAATACAGAGAATAGGGCCTTAGACTCAAATCAGTGCTAAGCCCTTAGGTTGAGCTCTCTTACCATTGATAAGTTTTGTCAGTACCAACAATTATTTCAAAAAGCTCCTCAATAAAGTGTTAATTGGTCACCTGGCTTCACACCTGATTGGATTTCTGATTGCTGCTGATTTGCTGTCAATTTTCACACAATTACCTTAAATAATTTCACCCATGTGTATTCTGTTGGCCAGCAAGGAAATTGCTGAACAGCACAAAAGGAAACAACAATGACTTGGAACAAGAACAAAGATCAGGCCCAACTCTATTGAGCCAAACAACAAGTGATCAATGTCAGTTTGCTTAGGGTAGAATCAGACCAAGTTCTGTAGCCTGGTAAATACTATATAAATTTAAGTTCTCTCACTGTATATCATCTAACAATGTGCAAATACTAGAGAAATGGATGACAAGTAAGTCAGACACCTGATGGGTCAGGTGCAAATTACTGCAGGAACTGGAATCTGTACTGAAACCAAGAAATGCTGGAGATCGCAGCAGGTCAGACAGCATCCATGGAGAGCGAGCAAGCTAACACTTTTGAGGCTAAATGAGTCTTTGTCAGAGCTCTGATGAGACTCAAAACATTAGCTTGCTCTGTCTCTAGGGATGCGGCCTGACCTGCTGTGATCTCCAGCATTTCTTATTTTCGGTTCATCCTGATGGGTCATTTTTGTAAATAGAACTGACAATCGCCCTAACAAATGTGTCTCCAACAGGGTGACAAGCTGAGGGTTTTACAAAGTGACTGAACTTTGTCAAGCAACTTGTAAAACTCTCAAGTTTGGATCATTGTCACTTCAAGAACCTTTTGATGTAATAAGACACTTTATTTAAGTGTTTATACTGTTTTTTTTTGTCCTCATCAATTTGCTTACTTCAAGCTATTTGGCAACCCAAATGCTTTGGAGCTAAAAGTTATCTTGACTTAAGAGAAACAGTCAGGAATTCTTCACATCTAGCCTGGTCAGTAAACCCTGTGTCACGGCCAAACTCTGAAGGTGAAAGGGTACAAGCAGCAAGATCCATGCACTAGCCCATGCACGGATTGCCCCTTGATGATTATAGAGTCAGCAAATATCCCTATTGTGAGTACAATGCAACTTCTTTCCTCTGCTTCTTCCATTATTTATAGAATTTATGGATCAAATACTGCAGAGGAGCTGATGGATTTTTGTTAACTTCTGACTGGGGATGAGTCAAGCTTAGCAACCATTTGCATGTTTAATAAGAGTCCAATGGTGAACAATCTTTAATTCACTCGGTGTCAGTTGGTGGGGGGTCTTAGAGTCACAGAATTATAGAGTCATAAACAGACGGTAACAGACTTTCAGTTCAACTCATCCACGTCGACCTGACACCCCATATGATCTGGTCCCATTTGCCACCATTTGACCCATATCCCTCTATTCATATACCCAACCAGATACCTTTGAAATGTTGTAATTGTACCCGCCTTCACTAATTCTTCTGGCAGCTCATTCCATATATGCACTGCACCCTACGTTAGCCCTCAGACCCTTTCTTAATCTTTTCCCTCTCATTTTGAACCTATTCCCTCTCGTTTTGAGCACTCCTCCCCCTCTCCCCCACCTTGGCTATATATCCTATCCATGCCTTTCATGATTTTATAAACCTCTATATAAGGTCACCCCTCAGTGTCTGATGCTCCAAATAAAATAGCCCCAGCCCATTCAGCCTCTCCCGATAGCTCAAACCCTCCAACCATGGCAACATCCTTGTAAATCTTATCTGTGTCCTCTCAAATTTAACAACATCTTCCTTATAGAAGGGCAACCAGAATCTTACACAGAATTCCAAAGTCCTGTAGAGCCACACCATCCTATACCCATCTTCTGTCCATACATCTCTTCACTAATCTATCCACCTGCAATTCCACTTCCAAGGAACTATGCACCTGCACCCTGAAATCTCTTTGTTCAGCAACACTCCCCAGAGCCCTACCATTAAGTGCATAAGTTCTGCCCTTATCAAAATGCAACACCTCACATTTATCAAAATTAAACTTTATCTGCCACTCCTCAGCCCATTGGCCCAACTGATCAAGGTCCCATTGTTCTGAGAATTTTTTTCTTCATCTACTATCCCACCTATTTTGATGTCATCTGCAAACTTAATAATACTACCTGCACTCCTATCCAAATCATGGATATAACTGACGAACAGAGTGCACCCAGCGCTGATCCTTATGGCACATCATCGGTCACAGGCCTCCAGTCCGAAAACAATCCTCCGCTACCATTCTCTGTCTCCTAGCTACAAGCCAATTTTGTACCCAATTTTAGTTCCCATTGGATCCCATGTGATGTAACTTTACTAATCAGTCTACCACAAAGAACCTTCTCGAGCACTTTTCTGAAGTCCATATAGACAACATCTACCACTCTGTTTTCTTTGTTACCTGTTCAAAAATATGAATCCAGTTAGTGAGAGATGATTTCCCACAAATAAAGCCATGTTGACTATCCCTAATCAGTCCTTGCCTTTACAAATGCATGTAAACCCTGTCCTTCAGAATCCCTTCCAACAACTTAATCACCATTGATGTCAGGCTCACCAATCTATAGTTCCCTGGCTTTTCCTCACCACCTTTCTTAATCAATGATACCGCATTAGCCAACCTCCAATTTTCCAGCACCTCACCCTTGACTGTCGATAATACAAATATCTCAGCAAATATCTCATTCCTGATGAAGGGCTTATGCCCGAAACGTCGAATTTCCTGTTCCTTGGATGCTGCCTGACTGCTGCGCTTTTCCAGCAACACATTTTCAACTCTGATCTCCAGCATCTGCAGACCTCACTTTCTCCATCTCAGCATGGGGCCCAGCAAGCTCTTCCCTTGCTTCCCATAAAGTTCTGGGAAACACCTGAACAGCTCCTGGGAATTTATCTACCTTCACGCATTTTAAGACCTTTTCAAGACATCACTACTTATTTCCCAAAGTTCCCTAGCTTGCACGTTCTTCTCCATAGTAAATACTGATGCAAAATATTTGTTTAGTATCTCATCCAGCTTCTGTGAGTTCCACATGTAGATATCTACATTGATCTTTCAGGGGCCTATTCTCTCTCTGGTTACTTTTGTGCCCATAAGGTTTTAGAGAATTTCTTTGGATTCTCCTTAACCCTTTTTGCCAAAGCCATCTCATGTCCCCTTTTCACCATCCTGATTTTCATCTGAAGTATACTCCTACTGCCCTTATAATCCTCAAGGCATTCTTACGACCCCTATTGTCTATACCTGATATATGCCTCCTCCTTCTCCTTGACCACAGCCTCAGTTTCTTAGTCATCCAGCAGTCCTGACACCTACCAGCCTTGCCCTTCACAGTACACCTCTGAACACTTGTTACTTCATTTTTAAAGGCCTTCCACTTCCCAACTGTTCCTTTACCTGCGAATAGCCTCCCCCCAATCAACCTTTGAAAATTCCTGCCTAAAAAGAGGGCCTTACATGTAACTCTACAGTAGATGGCCTTGGATTAAGGGCTCAAAACGTGACTCAATGCCAGGAAGTGGAATCATTGGAATGGGATTGCAAAATCAGCAATGCTAACCCTATGGGATATTATTGAGCAGGAGCACAGCAGTTTCCACAATAACTGACATTCATCTGTTTCCCATATTAAATAATTCCACCAAGATGCTTTGGCTGTCTGAGCTCCTTTACTGCAAGAAATACTGCTTTGGGTGTGGGCTCTTCTACAGAGCAAGCCTTTGACAGCTCCTTTTGAGCTTTTTGTGAATTACATTTATGAAGCCATGAAATATAAGCAATTCCAAGACCATAAAATCAAAGTAACTGTATCAAAGCTGGAGTGCATGATCAAATGGAGTTTGACTTCCCCAGACTTGAAATCAGGAAGATGAGGGTTAGTCACAGACACTGAATGGAAAAGCTGATGTGGAGCTGAATCTACAAGCCCAAGTATTGAATTGGGGATGAAGCTGATCCAGATTCGAGAGCACAGATCAGGAGAGAGGCTTTGTTTAGCTTTGGATCGTCCTTTAGCCATTTTACATTTACCAATGGATGAACCAATCCTTCAGGCGACTGACTGTTGCTTTGAGCACCAGAACACCACATCACCTCCACATCATGAAAGCACCAGTGGCTAACTGCTCACCATAAAGAACAGGTTGCTACTGGATGTTTAATCTCTAGATTTAGTCTGACAACTAAGAAATGTGTTCTTGGCTGGATGGCAATGATTTAATCACCTGAGTATCATTTGGATTAAGGTTGGACCACATCCTGAGGGATAATAAAAAGATGCCTGAATCTAACCCAGAGAGAGGAGATGATTTCTTTCCATTCTTTCTGTATTTTGTTCTGAAGAATCTCTCTTTTTCTGGAAGTTAACCCTGAATTCAGAGCCAGAGCTTTGGTCTTCCCTCACTGGGATTGACTTGTACATGAGAGGTTGAAATTCTACGTCAAGCCGAATGCTTGTTCTTCATTTTGATATGATGTATTGCTTAGCTAGTCTTTCTCTTCACCACCACCCCCACCTCATTCTGTCTCTATCTCCAGGATCATCTGCTTCTATCACCTAATCTCAAAATAGAGTCAGCAGCTACACTCTACTGGTAACACCAATGAACAGGCAAAGATCTTGAGAGTGGCCTAACATAAGGTGTCCAAAACACATCTACATTACAGGCAGTAAGCCCTTGTTAAATGCAATTCAGGTTCCTAGAGACCAGCATCAATTTAGGTCAGTGCATATTGTCATATAAGGGCTTCTTGAGAAAACTTGTGATAATGTCACAGAGCTGTAAATCATTGAATGTAAATAGCACTATGTGAGAGGAGTTCAAAGATTCTCAATTAATAGGGTGTACAATACTGCATTGCACGCTAGAATGAGACAGTCTTTGGAGCACAAAGAAAATATTAGTCCTTATGTAATACTAGCCATTTGGATACAGAACTGGCTCGAAGGTAGAAGGTGGCGATAGAGGGTTGCTTTTCAGATTGGAGGCCTATGACCAGTGGTATGCCATAAGATCGGCACTGCTTTTTGTCATTTACATAAAAGATTTTGATGTGTATATAAAAGGTAAGGTTAGTAAGCTTGCAGATGACACTGAAATTGGAGGTGTAGTGGACAGCAAAGAAGGTTATCTCCAAGTTCAACAGGACCTTGATCAGATGAGTCAATGGGACGAGGAATGGCAGATGGAGTTTAATTTAAATAATGGGAGGTGCTGCATTTTGGAAAATCAAATCAGAGCAGGACTTATGCACTTAATGGTAAGGTCTTGGGGACTGTTGCTGAACAAAGAGACCTTGGAGTGCAGGTTCATAATTTCTTGAAAGTGGAGTTCCAGGTGGACATTATGGTGAAAAATGCATTTGTCTTTATTGGTCAGAGCGTTGAGTATAGGAGTTGGGAGATCATGTTGCAGCTGCACAGCACAGTGTTGAGGCCACTTTTGGAAAACTGTGTACAAATCTGGTCTCCTTCCTATCAAAAGGATATTGTGAAACTTGAAAGGGTCAGAAAAGATTTACAGGGATATTGCCAGGGTTGGAGGATTTGAGCTATAGGGAGAGGTTGAATAGGCTGGGCCTGATTTCCCGGCATTGGAGGCTGAGGGATGACCTTTTGTAGAGGTTTCTAAAATAAAGAGGGGCATGGATAGGGTGAACCACCAAGTTGTTTTGCCCAGGGGTGGAAGGGTCCAAACATTGAGGGCATACTTTTAAGGTGAGAGAGGCAAGATTTAAAAGAGACCTAAGAGACAACATTTTCATTCAGAGGGTGCTGCATGTATGAAATGAGCTACCAGAGGAAATGGTGGAGGCTGGTACAATTGCAATGTTTAAAAGACATTCTGATGGGTATCTGAATAGGATTGAACATGGGCTGGAAAATGAGTCAAGATTCATTTTGGATAGCTGGTCAGCATGGACTAATTGGACCAAAAAGTCTGTACATGCTGTACATCCCTATGACACTAATGTACTTGTATGATCATAACCCTATATATATATATCAATAAAGATCATGTATTTATATTAATAATGAGTAGTGTCACCGTGAAATACAAGCCTGAACACAGTTCTTGACTTTGCCTTCTCCTTGACCAGTCTGTCTTGAAATTAAACTCAAACCACACGATAAAAAAAACTTACGACATTGCCTCAGTCTGGCGAGTCATGTTATGAAGCCAGCTTGCTGCCTCACTGCATGCAACCTCAATGTTAATGAGACTGATGCTTCAAAGTCATAGCTGTCAATCTCTATGCAGGATGTGATTAACTGGGTCCCACCCGAAAGCCAAAAGCAACCCCTCTTTATCTCTGCATTTCTCATCATCTCTGAAGATTTTTCCCCTTTTACACCGCTGTGTCTTTCCAGCCTTGACTCTGCTTGTCAACACATCTCCTTCCTGCTATTTACATCAGTGTGTCTGCCTCCCTGTCTATCTCCCTCTTTTACCGTTTCCTTGTGTCTCTCTGTCTGCCTCTCTCTCTCTGGTTGGCAGCTAAAAAGATTCTGGAATAAATTACAGATGGCACATTATGCACAGCTACAGTGGGCTACATGTAATAAAACCACACTGAACTGCACTCTTCAACATCAAACAATGTTTGATTACAAGAAAACATTGTCAAGCCAGGGAATAAATGCATAGCACATTTCTTTTTAGCACATTAATAAGTGTATAAATATTTATTCTTCCTCAAGTATCCTGATCAATTAATGTTCCTGTGTCCTAATATTTTAATTTAACCTGTGTCATCAGTACTCAGATGCTGTGCCTCACTCCTTCTATTGAATAGTTTATCTCTGTCACCACTAATCAGCGAAGTATATAAACATAAAATAAACTGACAGAGGCATCGATATAGTGCTGGTGTGGAACTCCATGGCTGTAAGAGGAGGAAACATATCCATTTGATACAAATGACCACTGTAACGATTTGTGACAGATTCCCGGTTTGTTCTCCCTCTTGAAGTACATTTAGAAAGGAATCTCAGTGCACAAACAAATTCCATCAAGAAATGTCAGGCATTTCTCACTCAAACTCTCCTAGGGCATTCGACAAAAAAAAGACTCACAAACTAATCTCAGAAATCTGCACCCGAGTCTTTCTCCTCCCTGATCATGTTAGTGTAGTTACAGATTTAAAAACATCTCAGAATTACAAAAATTGTCCGTTGGCCTGCCCTTGCCTCAGGAAACAAGCACCGTGCTTTTGTAAAAAGCAGTGTTAGCAAATGATTAATTAGATGTATCATCTTGTAACAGAATATCCAGGTTAGTACATGACACACACCACAGCAATTTACATACTGATTAGAGTAAACTGTCCCAGAGGTGTTTACACCATTCTTGGATGTGAGCACCTGCTGTTGTCCTGAGTATGCACCAACTACTCCGGGGATTGACACTTTGGGTAGGATTTTCACTCGCGGATTCTGAATCCTGCCACTAGGTTCAAACAGGAGTCGGAATTTCGCACCGTGTTAATGTGTTTTTACCTGGATCAGCTGATTAGTGGCGAAGAGGCTGTCTCACCACCTAATTAAGGTGAGCAGGCTCTCAAAGTCAGACAACCAATCAGAAATCTTCCAACTTGAAATTAGCAGCAGGTCAGGGAAGCGAGTGAGTGAGTGAGAGGGGCCCTTCAACATGAAGGTATCTCTCCAATACTTAAAACTTAAAAATAACTTGTGCAGCAGTTTTATCGTTTTGTGTAATGCTACATGACCAGTTTGCATACAAGACTGGTTGAAGAGAAGACAAAGTCAAGAAGTTTCTTCATACTTATAATAAATAGTGTTACTTTGAAATCTATTTTCATATTAAATACGGTTATATGTGGTAATCATAGATGTACCAGGCGGTCACTCATTAAGATAAGGACCAATCAATCTTCTTTTTTGTTCATGTCCATATGCTTTCTCAATCTTTCTAAGCTAGGGTCACCCGTAGTGTAGAAGTGGACTCTGCTCTGTTCTACTTCACTCGTGTCGTACTATTTATGCTCAGTGATGTGTAACTTCATGACATCATCACTATGTTGCTCCTAGGTCCCGAAAGCCTGACAACAGCAGCCTCTTCACCCCTATATGCAGGGTGATCCTCTCTAAAGGATGTTCTGCAACTAATGCTGTACCCAGGCAGGTAGGGTGGCCTTCTAAGCCTATCTAAGTGCTGAATCCTTAGTCTGCCGCCTGCAGGCAAACAAAATGGCTCCCACCACATGGGTGGACAAGAAAATTGCAGCCAACCTTAAGTCCTAGTTAACAAGATGGATCAGCAACCCAATGCATGCTTGTCACTATTTCTCCTTCCCCCACCTTGTCTCTGCCCAGGGAAGAATGTAGCCAAACAACCAGCCGACAGGATAAAATCAAGCCCTTTATCTTGGATGCACAGGCCCTGTCCTCACTATAAACTCTCAGTCCTGATACACCTTGGTGAATAATGTCCCTAACTCTAGATTCAAGTCCTACATGCTCTGGAGACGTGTTGTAATGCGTCTGAACAGGCTGATTGAAAATAAGTATTTGTTACTGGTAGTGGTGTGCCTTCCAGTAAAGCCAGTTGTTTCTTGGTGCAGTGACAAAAGCACAGGTTCTGTCATGAAGAACAACAAAACATGAAACACCCTTCCTATGTTCCCCACATAAAAAAAATCCCTTTAAGATATTTTTCAATAATCAGTTCAGAGGTGTTATAACACACCTTTGAAGCAGGTAGAATTTGAATCTGACTGCTCCAAAGGTGTGTCAGAACATCAGCTTTCCACTCCACTGCAAGTTCTTTAAGATTTCTTTTAATTTTCTTTTATATCCAGAAGAGCTCTCCTGCACAACTGAGCAGTTTTTAAAATCACCTGTGGGACTTTTCACCTACTAACCACTAGCAGTGCAAAGACGTTTAAGGCATTTTCTCTATACCAAATTAGCCCCAGAGCAGTGCCTGAGCAGGGATATGTACCGGGACAGATTAAAAGTCTGATACTCAATGTACTGAGTTATCCAGGTGTGAAGGACACTACTACTGCACCACAAGAGGACCCTCTTCAAAGTCTTAAATTTTTTTAAAATTTAACCTGTTTTTCTAACCAACCTGTTCAGTGATGTTATAACACACCTCTGGAGCAGGTGGGACCCCCAGTCCAGAGATAGGGACAATACCATTGATCCACAAGAGGGCCCTTTCAACCAACCTGAACTCGCCCGCACAAAGTTTTCACATAACATGCCATCAGCATGTCGACCCTTTATTTAACCTGTTTTTCTAACCAACCTGTTCAGAGATGTTGCACAGCTCTGGACCAGGTGGGACTTGAACCCAGATCTCCCTGGTCCAGGGCAGGGACACTATCATGGCACCTCAAGTTGGCCATGATAAAAATGAAATCTGTAATTGACTTGATCCACAAAGTATCAACAATAACCCAGTACCATCAGACCAAACATCATGTGTACAATTCAGGGCAGCTGTGAACAAAAGAGAGAGTGTAATGTTGCAAAGATGCCGATTAAATGCAGTCTAATCAGGTCATTTATCAATGACCTGTTACTCAGTCAAGGGAGAGTTCTTAAAGCAATTGTGTTAAAGAGCCTTTGATCATCTGTAGGCTTTGTGGAACATGATCAATGATCTTGTTGGTGAGGACCCATAACTCCTCCTTTCATTGCGGTATCTGTTTTTCAGCAGGATAAACTTCAAACACTAACTCCTTACCAAAAGGCTCAGGTCAGACAACACTGTGAGGGACTTGCGTATGAAGTTAACGTGGCTCACTTCCTACTTTCTCTTTCCTTGCTCCAACCTCTACCATTGCCCATTCACCAATATCTGCCACGCATACACAAAAGGCAGAAATCAAGGAATAGACTCACATACCCACATAGTCCAGATTGACAGGTTTGTTTTCGGAGGAACCCTGAGAGCAGCATGATTAGCAGTAATGTGTACTTTCAAAGTTTCAGTTTATTCCAACTGACAATTGTGGTTTAGTGGCAGTTCAGTGGTTGGCAGGCTTACTGTCATCTAGTGTGGAAATCACAAATTCATAGGTGGGTACTCCTATCCAGGAGACTGTAGGAAAATGGTTCTCTTAATGTCTGAAATACACTTCAGAATAAAAGTATACCTGAGCTCTTTCGCCTTGAAAAATGAAGAAGGAGATAGCACCTCATGGAGGCATATCAGACACCAAAGGTGACATTTTATAGCTTCTCTCGTGAAGCTTAGAAGCAGCAAGAGCATTGATTAGGTGGGGTGACGATGATGATGATGAGTGGTGTCTTCCCCACACTAGAATTAAGTCAGGGGCAGAAAGGGGTCTGGTTAGACATCACACCCGCTGACAATTGTGGCTTTTAAATAAGCACTAATGACCAGGAAAAGACTTCACGCCACAGCTGCCATTATTAACCCTGCTGCAGATGGGTGGCCCAGTCACCATGTGTGCGCAACGTGTAAAATCACAAGGCCAGTCTGTAGTCTCCTTTAGGGAGGATGTTGTGATCCCTCATTCAAAGGCATTCAGCGCCTGATCAACGAGTGGGTCTGTGGTATTTTCTCAGGCATGACTCTTGATACTAGGTGGTATTTGCCACTTCTATCTTCATCTGGCAACGTGACAGGATTATTAAAAGTCATCCACTGCCTGCAATCATTTTTATCTTTATATGATATGGGGCCTATCCAATGCTCAGAGGTAGAGGATACACATGAATCACATGAAGCATTTGAGCAGGCATAATTACAAGGGTCTTACAAAACTGGTAGAGCTGCATTTGATCCCTCTTAAAGATAAGAGTAGAACGCCTTGCCTCCACCCACAGTGTGTGCAACATCAATGGAAAATCAGGAGCCAATGTAACATTAAGCCCTTTAAATCTTACCTTATACAACAATGAAATCAGGAAGGGCGAGATTCACTAAGAGGCAGGTCTCTATGCTTTGAGCCCAGCCTCCAGCATCCCATCCGTCAATATCGCCACCCAGCAAGAGGCCTCCCAAATGTATGTACCTGTGGCCTGGTCTTTCCTCAATCCTGAGCATTAGGTTGTTATCATTCCTGCAGCAGCCCCCACTGATCTAAACAGGATTATTGGCAATTGCCACCAGCCTCTGACTAGCTCGCTCAGCCATTTCTTAGGGCGGCTAAAAGTCAACCACATTGCTGTGGGACTAGGAAAGCAGATTTCATTTCCCATACGATATTAAAAAACATGTGTTTTTATGACAATCAATGATACAAACTAGCTTCTAATCCCAGTGAATTTAAATTCCACAGTTACAGTAGTGGGATTTGAATCACTTATACCTTGTGTTAGCTCAGACCTTTGGATTACTGCTCCAGTGACATTACCATTGGAAAAATGAGCTTCCTGTAATGTATAGAAGACTCTGCAGTCTCTGTTAGATAGATGCAGAAAGGAACCATCTCCATTCCAACCTTTACAAACACAAAGGGAACTCTTTGGCAGGTTTCCTTATTGCTTTTAGATGAGGCCAGCTGAAAATTAGAATTCAGCAGCTCCTAGGTGAATAATTTGGGCAATTTTAACTTCCCACAACGCAATCTGAGGCAAAGCAGGAACCATCGCCTTTCATTAGTTCCATGAATGGCCCTATTACATAATGGAATGGCTGTCTAGTGTTGAAAGAGTAAGGAATCACTTCAATTGTCTCAGAGCTGTGGATACCAGCCACCTTTATTGACTACATGACTGCTGCAACTCATTACTGCTGCTGAGAGACCCTTAACACATCTAATCAAACATTTTGTGCACAACTGCAACATAATCTTCAAGAACCCTTTTTTAACAAAACCATTTGAAACCATTAAACACAATAGATGCTGATTCTCTGACCAGTGGAGTATAGGTAACGTTTTACAAAGCTTTTTGTTGACGAGATATTTCAGATTTCTGTGTCATCACAATGTACAGCTGCAGAGATTAATGTCTGCACATCAAGCAAGATGAATAGTGCATGAGGGATTCACACAGAAACAGGGATTCATGAGAGTTTAATTTGGCAGTATGAACAATTTGTATGAAGCAAATCCTTCTTAATTCTCAATAGATTTGTCATTGAATTTTCGTGTCTTGTTTTGTGTCTCTATATAGCTGTTTGTACTTCACCTGTAAATTAGGGCATAATAAAGGATAGGGAGGGTAATATAAAGTTCCTACCTAAAACTACACCAGAATGGGAGATCCAAGGGAGGGAGGGAGGCATCAGCAGTAATTCCTATGGGACAGAAGGCTGCCATTGTGAGTGTTAGGGGGTTGGAGGTTCTACCTGGAAAGGAGTTAAGGGGGAATCCCATGTTAAATCAATTTAGTGAGGATGACTCCTGGGGTGAGCCACAGCAGTGGGCGAGTTGGAGGTGGGAGTTTGATGGAGGACCATGAGGAGAGAAATGAAAATCTTCCAACATCAACAATGCTGGAAGAGAGTCTCCCATCTTTAACTCCAGCTGTGCAGTAATCTCCATAGCATTAGGAAATGCGGAATGGACAGGCCATGGGAGGGTGAGTTCCATAAAAGTTGGGACATCCAAACAAGATTCACAGTATAAATTCTGTGGCAAAACAAAAAGAAAACACTATGAAAATCTGGAGTTAAAAAAAATCAGGAAATACTCATTAGACTAAACCCTGTGCCAGGGCAAAAAAAAGTTGAACAAAATAAGCAAATTTGTGTTGTTAGCATAGTCTGTCTTTAAAGAATTATTGATAATATATTATTGGACAGTGAAACTACTCCAGGGCTGTGATGGTAGTGAAACCTAAATTACTTGATGTGCAAAACTGAATGAAAGAAAATGTGTGGAAATTGAAGTAGGAAAAGGAAAATTACACAGCCACGTGGAAATCCTTCTAGATCATTTTCTTCTGTGCTAACAGGTGAATAAGATCAATATTTAAATGGATTAAGGAAAAATGCACGAGTGCACCCGTGAGTAACGTAATTCAAAGATTTCAACTTGCCTTTAATATGAACTCTACTGAAAGTCAAAGTGTGGTTACGTACAGCTAATTAATAACTAATGGTCTCCATTAGCAACTTTTCTCTCTTCCCAGCATCCATTCCTTTGTCTACCCAATGCTTTTCATGCTCCCTGGGCTCCATCTCCACTTATTGTTTACTCTTCCCCACACACCGACTCTACCCTTCCAGCATATATCATGTTTTCCTGGCTACAATCAGTTCTGAAGGAGGGTCACTGGATCAGAAGTGTTAACTCTGCTTTCTCTCCAAAGAGACTGCCAAGTTTCCCCAGCCATTTCTGGTTTTGTTGTAATTATTAACTTTCTTCTTCTTCAAGTTATAAGTCCTTGAATATTCTGAACAACGAAGAAATAGTTTGAGGTCAGTTAGTTCAGTTGTCTGGACAGCTGATTTGAGATTCAGAGTGGTGCTCGGTGTGGGTTTAACCTCTCATACTGACTGAGGTCACCATGAAGGTCCCAACTTCTCAACCTCTCCCCTCACCTGAGGCATAATGACCCTCAGATTAAACCATTACCAGTCTTCACCCTCCACCGAGAGAGAAGACCTCAGACTATGGTGGTTTTACATGAGTATGTAAATGGGATTGTGTTATCTGTAGAAAGTTGAAGACACGCTTTTGCGGCATGCTTTGTTGCTTGATTGCAGTAAGACATGAAATATTTCATGTAGTTCAGGGGAATCAGAACATTTCAAATTAGGGCATTGATATCCGCCCCAGAGAGAAACTGAAATGTCAGGATAGAATTAATCATACTGCCACCTATCAGAGTGATTGAGATTAAAGCAAGACTTAGAATTTTGATATCCAAATTTCAAAACTGGGCTCCTTTAATTTAACATTTGAAATGGGAACAATAGAGATCTAGGAAGAAACAACACAGTGAGAATTATCCAGATGATAGATAAAAGGAGAGATGGAGAATCTTATCAATTCATTATTCCTTTTAAATAATAATGGCACATTAGTATTCTGTGTAATGTATTCCTTTCAACAGGGAATTTACAAGAAGATTAAGATGTGTCAGCTGACAGGTAAATGGTGGAGAAACAGGATAAGTTGAATTAAGAGGTGGCACAGACTCAGTGGGCTAAATGGACTCCCTCTGATGTACAGTCACTCTATGATTTTTTGTTTCTTTGTTTTCACTTTGTGTAATTTGAACCGAATGTATCATTGAGCAGAAGAACAAAAGATACAAAACAAAACTTGATTGTAACACGATGATGACCTGATGTAAACCCATGAGGGGCTCTAGGAGATGAAAACTGGAGCATGGTAAAGGAAACCATTTTCTTAGATCACCATTTCAATTTAAAAGCCTGAACAATGAATATGTCACAAACTGGTTCCCTTTCTCAAGGATACAGTATCTTTGGTTTTCACAGAGGGTTTGTAAACATCAGACTGGTTTGAGACAGATGAAAAAGAGTTTGAGAGGCCTTTTGTTTATATGTAAACAGATGAGACTTCGAGCCAAAATGGCCATGTTTTAGAAGGTCTGTAGCCAAGCAGTTCAGTGCAGAACTAGTTGGAGTTCAACAGTGAGGTGTGTGGAAACAATCTCTCTCTGTCTGTCACCCCATTCTACCTTTCTAACTTCAACCTATAAGCATCTGTTACACTTATACTGGTTTTTAAGAGGGTTTGCTTATTGCGACTGTTGTGTATATTTGGAGCAACATACTCGAGTTTGGATAGACTGAGTTCAGTAGGGAAAAACTCAGCACCGCCTTCCTAACCTGCAATCTTTTTCCTGACCTCTCCGCCTCCACCCGACTCCGGCCTATCACCCTCACTTTGACCTCCTTCCACCTATCGCATCTCCATCGCCCTCCCCCAAGTCCCTCCTCCCTACCTTTTACCTTAGCCTGCTGGACACACTTTCCTCATTCCTGAAGAAGGGCTTGTGCCCGAAACGTCGAATCTCCTGCTCCTTGGATGCTGCCTGACCTGCTGCGCTTTTCCAGCAACACATTTTCAGCTCTGAGTTCTGTAGGGGTTCTTTATTCTGTTTTATGTGTTTCATTGTGTAATTTTGTGAATAACTATTTATTTTAAAACTGGTTGTCAACCTCAGTACCTCATTCCAGGTAATTTTCACTTAACTGAAACAAATTGCAAAGTTATGGTCTGGGCTGCCTGTTTAAGAATGGTTTGAGTGGTTAGATTAGATTACTTACAGTGTGGAAACAGGCCCTTCGGCCCAACAAGTCCACACCGACCCACCGAAGCGCAACCCACCCATACCCCTACATATACCCCTTACCTAACACTATGGGCAATTTAGCATGGCCAATTCACCTGACCCGCACATCTTTGGACTGTGGGAGGAAACCGGAGCACCCGGAGGAAACCCACGCAGACACGGGGAGAACGTGCAAACTCCACACAGTCAGTCGCCTGAGGTGGGAATTGAACCCAGGTCCCTGGCGCTGTGAGGCAGCAGTGCTAACCACTGTGCCACCGTGGTCCGGCCTAGTTCATAACAAAAGACTCTTGCATCTGTGACAAACTCTAATATTAACATTAAAAAGGGGAATACTGTACTGGGGAATCATACATGGTCACAACAGAGAACAGCATTCTTTGGTCAGGGATGTACCTTACATTTGGAGTAAGCTTACAAGCTATTTTGATTTAGTAAATTTCTTTTTCATTATCTAAGTTTCTGTTAACTGTTAATGTGCATTTTTTTGTCAACGTCTCCACCGGGGGCTGCTTAACTGGAATTTGTTTTGTTTAAAAGTGCAGAAAGGAGGATTCATTCTGCTGCTGATGCTTTGGGTCATGGCGAAACATTTTGGAGACACAGTTTGCAAGCGATCCTAACTTTTATTACGACTATGATTTTTTTTGTTGAAAGAAGAGTAAGAATTTGACCACAAAAGAAACCACCGCGGAGGCTAACCAAATGGAATAGAGAGAAAGATGTGAAAAGGAAAGAGAAGATTGAAGTAGTTGGGTCTGTCCCACACCCAGGAGACGGTGAGAAACGTAAAGTGTGATTTGGTAAAATGATGGCATATATGATGAGGGAGTGTTGATGATTAAAGCTGCCTAATTATCAGCCTTCAATAATAGATTAGATTAGATTACTTACAGTGTGGAAACAGGCCCTTCGGCCCAACAAGTCCACACCGACCCACCGAAGCGCAACCCACCCATACCCCTACATTTACCCTTTATCTAACACTACGGGCAATTTAGCATGGCCAATTCACCTGACCCGCACATCTTTAGACTGTGGGAGGAAACCGAAGCACCCAGAGGAAACCCACGCAGACATGGGGAGAACGTGCAAACTCCACATAGACAGTCGCTTGAGGTGGGAATTGACCCCGGGTCTCTGGCGCTGTGAGGCACAGTGCTAACCACTGTGCCACCGTGCTGCCCACCCATAAATTGGAGTCAGTTTCAAGTTCTGTTCACTCTAACTTCAATAACAACGCTGACAAAATTGGAGAGTCACTACACCTCCAGGCCCCAGAACATCTGACATGAATTAGGACAAACATTTCCATAGCATGCAATACCACTAAACCGGACCGAACAATTGGGCACTGGGGAGGAGTTGGTATTTGTGTAAAGCACACAGAAGAATCCAAACTGAGAAAGCACAACAGGCTACTGAGTGGAGGAACATTGATCAACATTCTGCCCTAAGTATGACTGAATAATTCCAGCTCCTGTGATATTTTGCTTTGGCACTTTTTTGAATATTAAATGTTGTACTGTTTCTTCTTATGCATGTTAAGGGTTGTTTGTAATTAGTAATGACATTCATGTTTGAGAGTATTGTCTGGAACTGGCAGTGACATTTACATTCAAGGTGATCAATAAAGCTATCCCTATTGATCTTTTGTTTAATTTCTACTGAAGGTGAAAATGAGATTAGACCACCCACACAGGGACTCTCATCAAATGTTCTTTGGGGATATACATCCAGGAGAGTCACTTTATAAAAACCCTTGGAGCACATATCATTGTGTCGGAGAAGCTTCACATCGTAAACTCTCCGGAGAGTTGCATCAACTCTGAGACTTGTATTATAAAGTCATGGGGAGCATGTGTGTGGAGTCAGGAGTTGCATCATTAGTTCCCGAAGAAGGGAACACCATTTTTCTCACCACCTTATAACATTTCAGTGATTTTACAAATTGTCAACCAAAGGTCCTAGTGGAATTTCCAGACACATGTTTCCATTAATTCTTACACTCTGCAGGCCTCATATTTATTCTACAATATCATTAAGAATTACATGTACATAGCAAAGATGATTAAACTGGGACTATCCCTGACACCGGTCCCATCTTTGAAAGCTGGTTGGAACAATAAGCTTTTGGATCCTATTAGGTTTAACTTACATATGCAAATTCATTGGATAAAGTGTATAACTCTAGAAATTAATTTTTTTGGGAGACTTGTGTTAACACTAGAATGTACTCATATTTCTTCACAGAGTGACATCCCTTAACTGTTCCATTGAGAGATTTTGACTTTGCATGATAATCAGCTGAAGTTGCAGCAGTGTGAAGGTAAATTGGAATTGGCTGTGGCAATTACTATTGTTCACCGTCAGTCAGAATAATAGTGACACAGTCATCAGTGCTGGATGTCCAGAATTTAATCAAAACAAAGGGTTCAGTCCTCAGCTAATCTAATGTTCATTCTACATGCACAAAGTATGGAAAATTGAGCGTTTGAGGTGCACTGATAGTGTCCCTGCCTCTGGGTCAGAAGGTCCAAGTCCAAGTCCCTCCTGCTCCTGATAGTGTAGCATTACGTGTCTGGAAAGTCTAATTAAAATATTTAGAGTCTAGTGACCTGCTCAATTGCTAATGAATGAAAAATTCCTATTTGTGGTTCTCCAAATGTAATCTGCCCAATGTGACACTGCTCTTTGATTGTCTGCACCCATGTCCTTTTGACTGACACGCAACGTTTATCTCGAGTCATTAGCGTTTGTCTCCTTTGTTGACTCAGCCAGGGCAGGCTTGTACTTTGAGTGACAAGACCTGTACAAAACCAAGTGACAGCAAATTGGCTTCACTGATAATAACAAATCAGTAAAGATGTAGATGTTGCAAATTCATCGTCATCCATTTGAACCAATCGCAGAGATCTACCAAATCAGAGGCTGAATCTCATCATTTGGCAAATCATATTGCACCTGAAAATTGAACAGACCCACGTTTGATCATTTATTTACTCAGATTGCCAGGAGATTTAACCATTCATAACAGTTATTGGGACTTCTCCGATTCAGATCTATTCCTTGTGTCCAACATTCATTCTTTAGCTGTCACCTTAGGCATGGGAGATTTGTGTTAATATTAGAACATACTCATACTTTACCACACAGTAACATTCCTTAACTGTGCCACTGAGAGATGTTGACTTTGCATCATAATCAGCCCATAGCCCAGAATGAGATGATACCCAAACACCATCTTTTGTCTGTATCAGCAAGGTTTATGCACAGTAGTATTCTGAAGGACCCAATAAGTGAGACCGAGGATGTACTAAGGGGCAAGAAAGTACAATCCTTAACTGGTTACACGGTTGCTATGAATTGCTACTGTAGTTGGAAAACACAGCAGTTCAGGAAAATGAAGAACTGCATCTTTATCTCTGGAACAAGGTACCTTTGGAGATGGGTTTGTCTTCCCATGCCCACAACCAAAATGCAGAGAAGCATTCCAGTAGAAGGTGAGGGAGGTCAGAGGCACGTCCTCTAAAGCAGTGTCAGTCCAATTGACTGCAGGGACCATATCCACAGCCACACCCTATGGGTAGGCAATGATGGTGTAAATCCTGTGACCAAAGTATATTTTGTGTCATTCATTTTTCAGCACTTCTGGGCCCTTCCAACACCATGTGAGTTGGCTGTTTAATGATCAAAGTCCCATTGGTTCCTGCTATAGGTGCCTAAGACGATGACATTTTGTCTCTGGCAGGGTGGTATAAGGTAATGGACAAGAGTATCATGATGTTGAAGAATCCAACAGATATTTATTACAACTACATACAGACATTAAATTCACAAGCAGGTCACTACCTGGGCAAACATTAAGCTATTAGGTTTGAACTGAGGAGCATGCTTCTAATAGCCTGCTGCACTTCAGGTGATCTCACAGTAATTTGGAGTTATTCTTAAACAATACCCTCAGGTCACATGATGATACAGTGATGAGCATGTCTGTGAAAAGTATACAGACATACAAGAGACAGACACACAGAACAGACAAGTGTCCAGGACACAGACATTTTTGGAGAAGATGGAGACATCTTTAAAACAGAAATGGCAAAATTCACTTACACCAAATGGGTAAGCAGTTGTTCTCCTGTAGTCAGAAAGTGTGATAATGCATTAAATGTAACCACTCTACAAGAATACAGCAACAACTCCTGATTGTCAAATAGGGAGTAATATTGAAAGGCTGCAGGAATACATTTCACTGATCCTTACAATCAATCAGTCAAACATAGTGAGCTGTTTCTGGTAATTTCACAGCTAACCTCTGCCAGTTTCACCAGCTGTGCCCAACATCTACCAGTATCACAGCTGTATCTAAAATACATTCAACCCAAACCCCAAATGACTACTGACATCACAGAGAATAAAGTCATTGTTTCAACCTCCACCCGGGATTATCAAAAAGCATCATGAAGAAGTTTTAAACAGCGAGGCCTGAAGGCAAGAGTGATGATGGGTTGGTAAGAATGAGACTTTTGAAAGTGAACAAAAGAAATGCTATGCCTTTAAGACCAAGCGTAAGACAGATGTTGGCATTACCACGAGTCTCCATGATGTTGGATAAATCAATCACAGTCCCGTAAATTGATCACACCTCAAAGAGCCTGCAGCTGATTAATGAACCCAGGTCCCATTCCTCTGCAGCTTACTGCATGCAAATAGCTTTGATATCATTTATCTGCTGTCACCAAAGGTGATCAATGAGGTGATAGATGGCACAGCTGGGATTACCTGCACAATAGAAATAGCTGGCAGTATAATTCCAAAATTCCATTGGAAAAGAAGCTGAGAAATAAATTACAAAATCAAGGAGCTTACTACACAATAAAAGGCAGCAGAATGACTAAACTTTCTTCCTCTTAATTGAAGCAAATCAAGTGGCCTTATCAAAACTGAGCTGTGAGCAGCTGCTAACTTCAGAAACAAAACAAATTTCACAAATATCCTAATGTCAGAGTGAAACAGTGGCGTTGCAACAATCTTGTTCCTGTGACCAGAGCTTTTTTAAATTAATGTTTGTTGGCCATACCTGCGTTATCGTTTGCTGTCAAAATGCCCGAGGTCATTCACAACAGACCATTTTGCCCTAATGCCAGGGATCTGGATCATGAGCCACTCCCCAGTCAGAGGTCAGCAATGCGAGGGGCTCACAGGCACAGATTGGCAAAGGGGTATCTTACCGTTTTTTGCTGACAACAACCCGTTGTCTTGACCACACCATTATAACCAGACACTCCTCTTATATTAATTTAGTTAGCACAGAATAATTAAGGAAGAGAGAGAGACAGAGAGTGTAAGTAGCACATGACAGACATTAAAAATAATTTAATCTGTCCCTGAGGACATGCGAGCATACAAATTAGGAGCAGGATGCGGCCACTTGGCCCATCAAGCCTGTTCTGCTATTCAATACATTCATCACTGACAAGAGTACTCCACATTTCCACCTTCTGTCCCTTTTGATCGTCAATAATTGATTTCCTTCAGCCAAAAAAAGATTAAAAGGTCCTGCTTTCACTTCCTTGCTAAAACTCATAACTGCCTGAGAGAGAAAAAAAATTCTCCCCATCTCAATCTTAAATGGGCAACGCATTAGATTTAAACAGAGACCTCTAGTTCCAGATTCTACCACAAGCAAAAATATCTTCTCCACAGCTACCCTGTCAAAACCTCTCAGGATGGTATGTGTTTCAGTTGAGTTTCCTTAATTCGTGCAAACTCCAACCTAGCCTGCCCAATCTTCAAGTTCTGCAATCTCTCATCATTTAGATTGTATGCCTCATTTTTATTCTTCCCTCCAAAATGGACTATCCCAATTCACGATTTCCCACATCAATCTCCATTTATCAGTTCTTTGCCCGTTTATTTAATCTGTTTCTATCGCTTTGTGTGGCTCTTTCATAACTCACCTCCCTTCCTAAAGTTGTGCCATCTCCCAACTGGGAGGTGGGAGACACTGTAAAATGGCAGAGAAAAACATCAGAATTATACTGACATTTTCTCACCTCCTTTCGATGTAACTGGCAGTGGGAACTGCCAACTCTTGACTGAGGCGGCGAATTAATGGAGACTTTTCGACCACCACCAGTTCACCAGTGTTGGAGAGGCCACTACATAGAGAGAACCTGGCAGCCTTGCAGAGTAGGGTAGGCTGATCCATAGCCCACAGAGGAGACATTCCTCACCCAAAAAGGCACAGACTCATCCCACAGAGGCATTCCACCATCCCACAACAGCAAGCTGCCTATGAATACTCACTGTCATACTCACAAATCCAACTCTAAGAATGGGTCATAGGTCAGGCCAAGTTGAAGGGCAAAGATTAGGGATAGAAACAGGGAGAAAGATGTTGTGAAACTTGAAATGGTTCAGAAAAGATTTACAAGGATGTTGCCAGGGTTGGAGGGTATAAGCTACAGGGAGAGGCTGAATAGGCTGGGGCTGTTTTCCCTGGAGTGTCAGAGGCTGAGGGGTGACCTTATAGACATTTATAACATCATGAGGGGCATGGATAGGGTAAATAGACAAAGTCTTTTCTCTGGGGTGGGGGAGTCCAGATCTAGAGGGCATAGGTTTAGGGTAGGAGGGGAAAGATATAAAAGAGACCTAAAGGTCAGCTTTTTCACGCAGAGGGTGGTGCATGTATGGAATGGGCTGCCAGAAGAAGTGATGGAGGCTGGTACAATTACAACATTTAAAGGGCATCTGGATGGGTATATGAACAGGAAGGGCTCAGAGGGATATGAGCTAAATGATGGCAAATGGGACTAGATTTACCTAGGATAACTGGTCAGCACGGATAAGTTGGACCGAAGGGTCTGTTTCCATGCTATACATCTCAATGACTCGCTGACTCTGGTAAACAGAGATGCCAAGAAGCTGTGCCTCATGTTATGCAACATTGGAGTGCGTGCATCTTTTGGGTTAAACGAAGCTGGGCATAATTTGCTTCTTATCTTGTGGCCTACTGCTATTTTTTATACTTAATATACAATCAATCATTCATGATGATTGTCCCAATAAATTTAACTAGATTCCCTAAAGGGAAACAGGCCCTTTGGCCCAACAAGTCCACACCGACCCTTTGAAGAGTAACCCATCCAGACCCATTCCCCTACCCTATATTTACCCCTGACTAATTTACCTAACACTATGGGCAATTTAGCATGGCCAATTCACTTGACCTGCACATCTTTGGGATTGTGGGAGGAAACTGGAGCACCCGGAGAAAACCCACACAGATACAGGGAGAATGTGCAAACTCCACACAGTCGCCCGAGGCTGGAATCGAATCCAGGTTCCTGGTGCTGTGAGGCATCAGTGCTAACCACTGAGCCACTGTACCGCCTCAATACTGTCACATATTCAAATAAAAGAATAAGTTTACAAGATATTGCAAGGCTTATGAAAACTTGTTACAGTTTGTAAATCCCTTAAAAATCATGTTACTATCATCATCAGTGATTTTTCTTCCTTCTTTGTTCATACATTGAAAGGGGAGGAAAAGAAAGCTCTTGATAATGGCAGGAAGATAAACCCTTGAGGATTTATGATGTCACGCAGCCTGATGACCAACATGTTAGCCCAAACCCCACTGAGAGTGCAGAGCTGCAGTTTGAGCTGCAGAACATGGAGATGTTAATCGATTTTCTATCGGAAAAATATCTGGATTTTCAGCATAGTAAGGCATAGATGTGGGACAAACTTCTTCTGAGTCTACACACTGTAAATCATGCTGTCAGCACATTGATTGCTGTTGTTTTCTTTTTTAATGCATTAATGATAATTTTCTGACTTTTGGCAGGGAGCCTCACCCCTGGGAATGCACATCAAATATCCTGATTAATCCAAAAAGCACCTACAGTGCATGATAGAATATCTGGCACTTGTTCTCAGTAGGCAAGACCTCCCTCTATGTTCATGTTAGAAAAATCTGCTTATTATACTGATTCACAAAGTATATTGGAGGTATTATTGTCATGTAACATAATTACTCAAAACAACTTGGAAGAACATTTGCTCTAACTTTGTAGATCTCCCCCAACCCTACAGCTTTGATTTTGATTTTTAACTTGAGTTAGGATTAATGTCTGATCACATTAAATGTTTCACATCTATCCACCGATCAAATTCTGGCAAGGTCAAAGAGGTGGGAGCATAAACTGGGGTGGGAACTGGATGCTGTCAGAGGATGACAGGAGTAGAATAGGCCATTCCGTCCCTCGAATGTGGTCTGCCATTCTGGATCATGGCTGATCAACTATTTAAACGCTATTTTCCTGCACTATCGCCTTATCCCTTGCTGTCATTAGTAACTAGAAATCTATCAATCTCTGTCTTGAACTTACTCAATAACTAAACTTCCACAGCCTTCTGTGGTAGAGAATTCCAAAGATTCACCACCCCCTGAGTGAATCCTCATCTCAGTTTTAAATCATAGAATCCCTATAGTGTAGAAGCAGGCCATTCGGCCCATTGAGACCACACTGACCCCCCCCAAAGAGCATCCCACTCAGATCCACCCTCCTATCCTACATTTCTTGTGGCTAACTACCCAGCCTGCACATCCCTAGACAATATGGGCTATTTAGCATGACAAATCCACCTGACCTGCTCATCTTTGGACTGTGGGAGGAAACCGGAGCACCCAGAGAAAACACACGCAGACACTGGGAGAATGTGCAAACTCCTCACAGACGGTCGTCAGAGAGTGGAATCGAACCCCGATCTCTGAGGTTGTGAAGCAGCAGTGCTAACCACTGAGCCACCCTGACTTGCCTTTTTTTCTGATACTATTCCCCTGGTGCTCGACCCCACAGACAGGGGAAACATCCTTTCTGAACCTGATCTGTCTATCTCTTTACAACATTTTTATGTTTCGATGAGTTAGCCTCTCATCTTTCTAAACTCCAGAGAATAAAGGCCAATGTCCTCACTCCTTCCTCTCAGTACAGTCCTACTATCTTAAGAATCAGTCCTCCGCTGAACTCTCTCCACGGCAAATATATCCATCCTTAGGCCAGGGGACTGGAACTGTGCAAAATGATCCGGGTGCAATCTTACCAAGGTTCAATACAAAAGAAGCAAGACATCTTTGCTCCTGTACTCAAATTGTCTTGCAATAAACATACTGTTCACTTTATGAAAGGCTTGCAGTGACTTTATGCTGTCTTTGAATGAGTTACAGATAAGAATGCCTAGGTTCCGCTGGACATCAAGACTTAATTTTAATAGAAAACAGCTCAATGTTGTTTTTGTCAAGTATATGGAGGGTTTTCACTCTGCGAGGCCTAACAGGTTTTGTCGCTCAATCTAAACGACCTAACTAGCAAGGTACCATGCTCCTTTGGCACCTTGCTCATCCAATGCTCGCACAATCCCCCTACCATCACAGGTAGATGTACTTGTCACTGCTGGGACATCACAGGATCCCTGGCAATGGTGCCATCCTTGTTGTTCACCTCGTCAATGGGTGGCAGTTTGAGCTGCCCTGCTCATATGGAGCCATGCGGAAGACGAGGAGAACTTGGCACTCCTCTTGGTGGACAGGGACCAAGAAGTCCTGGTGTACAGGGTGGTGTGAAGGAAATATTTTCTTCCCATGGGACCAGCGGAGAAGGCCAAGACACCAGATCCTTCCAACCTGAGATTTCTACCTAAACAGCTTCGCAAGATGGTCAATAACTGCCTCCACTCTGCCAGAGTAGGTGTAACCATCTTCATCCTGACACCTTAAACTGTCTCTGGTGCTGTACCCATCTCCTACCTAAACTCTTGCTCTACAACTCTAATTAGTTTGCAACAGCTTCCCTCATTCACTCCCACCCATCCAATTCCCACACCCTGCCTGGCCTCTGTGCTGCCTTGGGTCACCTCACCACCTTTTCCCCAGATGCAGTAATAGTGATGCCACCCACCTTCATCGCACTCAATCGCTCCCTTTCCATCATTCCAGGAGAGAAATGACGCATAATTGGGCTGATAGTGACAGGACAGTGCTGGTGGGATGTCTGATATTTGGCTCCTTGCCCCTGGTTGGAGGACCTTGACCTTCACTAGCCAGGACTGAGAACATTCCTCAGGAGATGCCTGTCCAGCAATGTAAGCTACATTGCCCATTGTTATGCTGGCCCACATTTCTATCACTATGCTAATATAACATGCTCAAATTTCTACCCCTTGATCATGTTGCATCCTTCCTTTTGTCACCTGGAAGCACTAATAACGTGAGAAGAGGATTGAAAGGATGCTACCTCCTCCACTTCTGGGGGACACAGAACAGCTGCCTTAGAGGAAGCCCCAACCAGGCAGCATCCTGCTCCCTCCACCAACTCAGATACTGATACCTCGGTGGTTCTGATACCCAGACTAGAGCCAGGAGCACCTACTGGTTTGTATGCTATTGCCACATCTCTGTAGCTTTACTGGACAAACCCACCAAGATTGACCAAGGCCCACTCACGTGAATGACTTAATCATACATTCCTGAACAATGAGTGACCCGATCCTTGATTGACGTCCGCCCAACTCCTCGATGGTGTGCCTGGGACTCTGCAGACTGCACTGTTCCAAGATGTGAGTGAGTAGCCCTGAGATGCATCCTGATCCGGTCTGGGAGCCCCCATGCACAATGTGTCCTTGCAGCAGCATTTCAATGAAAGGCGCTGGTGTACTCCAAATGGCAGCATTGATGTGCAGAAGCACATTGTTAGCCAATCGGAAAAGTTCGATGACCACGTGATGAAGTTGGTACATGTCAGATGCCAACGTCTATGGAAATGGCCTGTGTGTGATTGTTGCCCATGGAGCATGACCTAAGATATTGGGGCTGGGATGGAGGTCCAACTTGAAATTATGAAAGCTGGTCACCAATGCATCCATTGTCTCTATAGCCACCTCTTTAAACCCTAAAAGGAAAGTCATTGGATCCCAGGGATCTGTCAACTATCAGTCACCTTAATTTCTCCAATATTCCTGCTTGACTGATACTAAGTTCTTTCAGTTCCACACTTTGACCAGACCCTTGGACCTTAATTATTTTGGGAAGAGTTTCTAGAGTTTCCTCTGCAAAGGCAGAGGCAAAGCACTTGTTTAACTTCTCGGGGTCATTTCCCTATTTCCTACTCTAAATTTTCCTGTCTCTGCCTGTAATAGAACCACATTTGTCTCTCCTAATCTTTTTTTTTTCCTTTTTATGTACCTATAGAAGCTGTGACAATAAGTTTTTTATGGTTTTTTGCTTTTTTATGTTCCTATGCTATTCTCTTTTTCTTTATCAATTGGATGGTTTCCAGAACAACATAGTTGCAGACTGGTTTCAAGCAAGCTGAAATAATAGCTCTTTTTACTGGTACAATAGTTCTCTTCATGCTGGATGGACTACATTAAAATCGACAACTTAATCACGATCAGACTGCACAGAGTTGCTGAAAATCCTAAACGTGCAAAAGGACAAAAGGGGCATTAGAACCAATAGAAGTTCTCTTTTATATTTGTTTCATGGGGTATGGGTGTCACCAGCTTGTTCAGCATCTGTTGCCCATTCTTTACCCATGACTGCGTGGTAGTGAGTGGCGACCATACTCTACTCTTTAATATGAGAGGGACTACATCCAAAGAGTACCAGAGCTGAACTGAACCTAACTACAATTCGTAATGTCATCTTGATGTTATGCTGGTACATCGAATACAGATCATAGAACATTACAGCGCAGTACAGGCCCTTTGGCCCTCGATGTTGGGCTGACCTGTGAAACCAATCTGAAGTCCATCTATCCTACATTATTCCATTTTCATCCAGCCCAAGGCAGGACCCTACACTCAGAATCTCAGTGAAACCTAAGCTATCAAACTCAACTGCAAGACATGTATCTACCTAAGGGCAGTCTGGTTTGTCAATGACAAATGAATGGGAAAACATAACATCATGGCCTGTGGAAGGAGAAAGTGATTGATACTCTCCAGAGTGGGTGATGTCCATCAGGACTACACCTTAGAATGGTCAATGTTCAGCCAAGACAGCTCCTAATTTTTAAAAGTGGACAATCAATACTCATCGTAACAGGTTATTGAAAATAAAATAGTGCAGATGCTGACAATCTGAAATAAAAACAGAAAATGTTAACTTGGGATGTTAACCATTCTCTGTTCCTCTCCAAACATTTTCCAGCAAGTTGTGATTTCACCTCGAAGAAAGCATGAGTTTTAATTTCTTGTCATATTAAGTGCCCTTGATATTATTCCCCAACAAGTTGCCATAAGCAACAGATTCAATGAGGTAATTCAAACATTCTTGATTACATTACACATGTTTTGCCTTGTCAAGTTCTCAATGCAGAATGCCTCAGTTCTGCTCTCCTAATGTCAATGCTTGTGGTGTTGCTGTTTAACTCTGATATGTTCTAGTTAAATTGCTTTCTGATGTCAGTCACCCTGTTGATTCAGATGAGTGGAGATTAATCAATGTTTCTGCTGCTTTGTCGCTACACACAGTTTACAAACACAACATAATGTAAAACAACGCAGCAACATCCTCAACAGCATTGGGAACCTTGTAAAACAAAATTCTCTGCAATAATCATCAGAAAACTAACTGTACAGTATCCACCAGCTCACTGCACCTTCCAGTAAATAGGCTAATCACTGTCATGTAATCATCGGATGATAATTCAATTGCTCATGGTAGAAAGCTGTCTCTGATACACACATGGTGCAATGTATAATCTGTGGTAAGTGTTGTCCGATAGTCCAACTGATTAGCCACAGGCGTGACTAAGGTGACACTGATTAATCACATGCTTTAGTGGAAAATGTTGCCTTCAACGCAGGGAAGTGAATACTACGTATTTATTGACTATCATTAACTGCAAGGCCTTGCAGTCTTTCTCTGTCTCTGCAGTTTGGATTTCTGGCATGAATTTATCAGATGCAACATATCTTAGTGCAGCTCCCTGACTTTGTCTAGCAGTCTTGAGGAAACTCTGACTCTGCCGGTGTGATAGCTGAGCACACTAACTTGTACTTTGAAACATGTCAGACACAGCTGGTTTTAACCATCCAATCCCGCTGTTTCTCTCCATCCAGACCCAGATCCTTATTTGCATTTTGAGCCACATCCTTCTGTCCACCCAGATCCAGCTCCCTGCCGAATGACCATGTCTTCCTGACTTTGTTCTTGTTCAAACATTAGTTACACCTATTTTCCATCTCTATTTCACCATTACCACTTGCCTATGCCTTTTACTCTGGCCACTTTCACTATTTGCTTCATTATCTTTCCCCCACCCTGGCAACAACATAAAAATCATTTTCCAGCTCCTTTCAAGTCTGAAGAAGAATCATACTTGAACCAAAACTTCAATTCTGTTTCTCTCTCCACAGATGCTATCCCACCCTTTGCCAATGATTTACTAGCTGTTCATCATTGGTCAGGAACATTTTCCTCTTCTGACCTACAATTGTTATTCTGATTGGTTGGGCCAGTGGTTCCCAAACTCTCACACTGTGACCCAGATTCAAGGCTTAATAATCGCTGCGTGAATCAGAATTAGAAGAGTAATTTATTGTCACTATAGAGTTAAACAACACAGAATCAGACCCTTTAGTCCAACCAGTCCATGTAAACCATAATCCCAAGTTTAACTAGCCTCATCTACCTGCACTTGGCCCATATCCCTTCAAACCTTTCTTATTCATGTATTTGTCCAAATGTCTTTTAAATGGTGTAACTGTACCACTTCCTCTGGAGGCTCATTCCATGTACGAACTACTCCCTGTAAAAAAGATTGTCCCTCATGTCTTTCTTAAATATTTCTCCTCTCACCTTAAAAATATGCCCTCTAGTCTTGAAAATCCAAAACCTTAACATGATGTCCCAACTCCTATACTCAAAGGTCTGAACAATGAAGGCAAGCATGCTAAACACCTTCGTAACTACTCTGTCTATATGTGACACTAACTTCAAAGAATTATGCACATGAGCCCCAAGGTCTCTGTTCTACAGCGTTACCCAAGGCTCTACTTTTAATTGAATAAGTCAGGCCTTTGTTTGTCTTACCAAAATGCAATAACTCATTTATCCAAATTAAACTTCATTTGCCACTCCTCAGCCCATTGATTCAATTCATTAAGATCCCTTTGTAATCTTAGACATCTTTCTTCACTCTCCACAATAACACCAATTTTGGTTTCATCTGCAAACATTCCAATCATGCCTTCTATATTCCCATCTGAATCATTTATATAAATGACAAACAAAAGTGATCCCAGTACTGAGCCCTTTTTTTTTACAAAAAAGTACAGTGGAATGTGTTTAAGTTGCCGTACTCCAGCCCCTGTATTAATAACAGGAGTGGTCTTTCGGTTATAACATGAAGGCAGTTTTTACAATTTAATTAGCACCCCATGTCAACTGCAGTTCCCCTTTGGAGTTGGGTGTTCCAAAGGTTAAGGCCTGCTAACTTGACCTGCATTATTCATCATTTTAGAAAATAATGAGTGGTCAAAGAAATAAAGCAAGAGCAGTAATCCAAAGATTTCACTTTTCAGTGAACCACTTTAACAAGAAAAAAGATAAAAATATGACAATTAGGTGCAAATGAACATTGAAATCAGCAGCCCAATAGTGTTTTTTTAAAATTACTTTTTCGGTTTTAACTTGCTCACCAAGAGTGTAATAAAGTAAAATCTGAATTCTTAAGAGGCCACATGTGGCCAATAGTTAATGTATTGGACAGTACTGGCATAAGGAAATAAGTCGGTTCAGGCACTGATCACATCATGTGGAGGAGATTTGGTTCTAATATATTTCAGCTTACAGTTTGCATCATGTGTGTGGAGAGACAGAGAGAGAGAGAGAGCTGGCTGTAATATACGATAAACACCTTCTACTTTCTTTATGTGGAAGAGGGCTAATTCCAACATGTGTGGCTTAGACCATAAGAGCATTAGAAAAAGGAACAGGAGTAGGTCATTTGGCCCCTCAAGCTTGCTCTGCCATTCATTAGGATGAAGGCTGCTTACAGATTCCATTGTGAATAGAAGAGGGCTGGGGGAGTTTTGTCTGACCTCTGAACTTTGCTCTTCTCAGTTTCTGAATGTCACTTTGTGCTGTTTTCACAGGATCTCACAAGCGTGTAACACCGTACTTCCTTTCCCCAAGTAATCTAAAACCCTGGCTCAACCACAGCTCATCTTTTCTGCCTGATTTATGTCTTC
Source organism: Hemiscyllium ocellatum (assembly GCF_020745735.1). Lineage (NCBI taxonomy): Eukaryota > Metazoa > Chordata > Chondrichthyes > Orectolobiformes > Hemiscylliidae > Hemiscyllium > Hemiscyllium ocellatum. The sequence goes on from NC_083439.1 coordinate 14,853,641, forward strand.
CACTCTCCTTCTCTATTCAATTTTAATGGAGTCCTGCTGCATGAAGCACAACCTTCACTGACTCTTCTTAAAACTGAAATAAAAAGCTCGTCAGTTAGCTATCAAATTGAGATCAGACTTTTGTTCCACAACCATCTGTCTAATGAACATTTAGCCTCCACTTACCTGGGTGTCACGTGTCTATCATTCGGGAGCTCATTATCAGAATCAAATACAGTGCCACCTTCAGTTATCAGCTGTTTGCTACATGACCATTCCTCTTTCTTTAACTTCAGGAGCCCTGCACAGAACTTAGCTCCCACTTCTTCCAGTTCCCGGGTTCCAAGTTGGAGACCCTGTCAGTAAAAGAAGCGGTGTTGCAGTTTAGTGTGCTGTTCATTTACGGAGCAATGCAAAACTTATGATGTTCTCTTCCATTAAGTTACAGCTACAGTGGATTTATTCAGCAGTCAAAGATGACCAAATGGGACTGTGATTTGCTTATCTCTTATTCAGGACAGTCAGACAGATAATTAGTTTTATTGAAAAATCATCATGGTAACAGCTGCCGATTTGTGATGACAATACACATTAAACCTTTGTACACCCCAGTCCAACACCATCTCCAAATCACATTAAACCAGTCACTATAATTCATAACATTGTTATAGACAATCATTAAAATAAAATAAATGATTAAATAATAAAAGGATTGTGCAATATGATCATTTTAGCCTACAAATAACTGCAGTGCATTGTAAATGCAGGTCTCCTTAATTTATTGAATAGAAATGAAAGGTTCATTATCCTCTGCACTTTGCATTAAAGCCTATAGATCATATTTTGTCATGCTTAGTCCATTAAATTCCATACTATTTATGAGATGAAGGGTGTTAGCAATTCAGAGTGGCTTTTGTATGTTTTTTGGCATGAGGGAGATATGCTACCTGCATGAGCACACACTACCAGTTATTATCACTGTTTCTAACTTTGCAAGGACAGAACAGCCAATTTCACAGATATTCATCTGATGAGATCCAACAATGAACTCTTGCTGCACCTTAATGATGACGCGAGATGCACCAAACAGGTCTGACAATCATGGCCATATTTTCTCGCAAGAGTAACTATGAATATACCATTTCTCATGACTAAAGAGCAAATTTTAGGATCTACACAGTTGCAGTTAAATGCTGTCCTAGTTATCCTGCTTCTCCATAAGTTTAATTCTAACGATATCTTGCCAATAGACTTGGCATTCCTACAGGTGGAGAATGTGTGAATTTGAGCACTTATTCACCACATGCAAGGTTATCATGAAGGACTCTCCTTCTCAATCTCTCTCTCTTCGCCTGAGGCATTGTGACCCTGGAGGTTAAAAAGTGTGGTGGTGGAAAAGCACAGCCAGTCAGGCAGCATCCGAGGAGCAGGAGAGTCAATGTTTTGGCCCTCCTGCTCCTCAGCTGCTGCTTGACTGGCTGGCTGCGCTTTTCCAGCACCACACTTTTTGATTCTAATCTCCAACATCTGCAGTCCTCACTTGTTCATAGACCCTCAGATTAAGCCACCCCCCGTCATCTCTCTCTCTCTCTAAAAAGGAGAAATCCTCTGGTCCAGTAGAGCTTTGGTAACTTTAACTTTGCACTTGTAATGCACCAGAAAAGGTTAAGACTTGTCTGTTAAAGTGTAATTACATTTTAACAGTCGTACACAGACTTTATATTTAATTTTTAATTATTTCCAAACACTTCTTTGAAGTGTTTTTATCTTTTTGTCTCTTTTATCCCTCCTGTTTAATTTCACTTCTCTTCAGTCCAGTTTCTCGATATGATTGTGCATTGAATTAAATATTCTGACTTACACTCTCTGGTTTAAACTCCATGGGAGCTAAATTGGATAGGCCCAAATACAGGCACTAGAAGTGTGATGCGTAATTACCCCATGCCGGTTCAGTTTAATGTAGGCAGTACGCCAATGTTGCACAACCTGCTCATTATAATCACTGCTGCCTTTCAGGCAGTGCTAACCTAACATTGGTTGCATGCATCAGCAGGGAGCCTGGTATTGTTACTTGCTAGCACTACCTAAAGTTAGCCTACCCTACTCAAAAGGAAGATAAATTGTGGATACTTGAGCTGATGCTAAAATCTTTCAGAACGATATTGTGCAATATTAATTTATAGCAATCAGATTGAGTGGGAAATGCTATATGAAGATTCAAGTTGAATATTGTTGTAAATTATGTAAGATGCAAATTGAAATGGGTTTGTAATTATTTTTTCAAATTTTATGAATAAAATCTATTTTTGGGATAAAAAAATGTCGCCAGGCAAGGATTGTGTCACTGCAAACTCACTGGAGGGTGAGATTACACATAATTCTTCTGCAGAGGATTCAGGTGGAGATTTCAGTTGACAAGGTTACGGAAGAATGGTGTAGGAAATACACAAGAAAATGCATGGGGCAGTGCAAATTCTGCACATTAAGTCAAGGAATAAGGGAGAAATGGGAGATGAGTGATAATGCCCCTGGACTTGCAATGGCTAAGCTAATACTCAGGGAACAAGGGTTCAAATCCGACTTGTGAAGCTGGTGGAAATTAATTGAAACTAATAAATCTAGAATAAAAATCCAGTGACTACTGAAGCTACCACAAATTGTTGTTAGAAAAAAAAACCCTCACTGGTTCATTAATTAAGGAGAGAAATCCTCCATCTATCCATGCTCTACATGTGACTCCAGACCCACAGCAATATGGTTCACTGTTAGCCACTGTCTGCGTTCAAGGACAGTTGAGGATGAATACAAAATACTGGCCTTACTGGCAACACCCACATTCCAAGAAAGAATAAAGGGTTGACAGTGAACTTGGCTCAGGGGTTTGTGCAGAGGTTAGAGGTCATCCTGTCCAGCCCAGTTCTAGTACCCAAACAGGGGGCAGTTAGTTCATTGGCTGGATGGCTGTTTTGTAATGCCAAGTAATGGGTTCAATATTTTCATTGGCTGATATTACCAGAAAGGTATCCCATTCGCAACCTTTCCCCTCATCTGAGGCATGGTGACCCTCAAGTTAAAACCACAAAAAGTGGTCTGTCTCGTCCTCTCTAAAAAATTTTATCTTGCTGTTCGTCCCTAACCCCATCAGTCAACCTTTGGCACCAACCATGATGCAATGGCAGATAGTTGAGATGTCAGCTTCCAAAGCAGCGCCTGTAAATACTACCAGACTTTGTAGTGCTTCAGTAGAACCTGAGAACACAGCAAGCTCTGACGATTGCCGTTGTAGATATGAATATCAACGTGGAAAGGGGCCTCTGACCTCTACTTAGATGGAGTGGCAGGAGCTCCATTTAGCATATCTCTCTCAGCATGACAGCATCCATCCTGCCCTGCCACTGACAGGTATTGCTAATGACTGCCAGACAACTCTGAACAATTGGCACCCATGCTGAGCTGGTGCTGACTGAAGGTAAATACCCACAGCTGCTCAGCATTATATAGGGAGACCCTCTCCTGTGTCCTCTTTTGAAAATTAACAGCCTTCCACCAGCAATGTTGCAGCCATTAGCAGCACCAAGTTCATTTTCTACAACTTTGTTCAACCCGATCACACAGATTTTTATTATTAATTCATTAGATGTGGACTTTGCTGGCTAGTTCAGTATTTATTGCCTATCTCTAATAGCCCAGAGGGCAGGTGAGAGTCAACCACGTTACTGAGGATCTGGAGTCATATGTAGGCTAGGCTAGGTAAGGATGGCAGTTTCCTTTCCAATGGGCATTAGTGAGTCAGATGGGTTTTCCAACAGTTGGCAATGGATCCATGGCCATCATTAGACTCTTAATTCCAGATTTTTTTTCTATTGAATTCAAATTCCATCATCTGCCATGGCAGGATTCAAACCCAAGTCCCCATAACATTACCTGGGTCCCTGGATGAACAGTCCAGCGATAATACTACTAAGCCATCACTTCCCCGATCCTATACAGTTGGACTCTCTTGCAACTGCAAATCTCAGAACAAAAACTCACTGAAGGTTTGTCAGCAAATAGAATTATATGAACAGTCAGCACTGTTCAAATCCACTACTGATCAAAAATTCTGCACCAATATCTTGGAATTTCATACCCAATCATGTTACGGCTGAAATACAAACATTACCTGTAGTCTAAATTATCAGAATGAGTAAATGGAGATTAATGTATTTCTCATAATTATGTCTTCCTTTTAACCTGAGCCATTGCTTTCTTCCATTGTACAAAAATAAAAGCATTTGGTTTCAAAAATAAAGACTTATATTCATCTAGCACCATTATAAACAAAAAATTACACCATGCCACATAAGATGACCAAAAAGTTGCTCAAAGTGATCAGTTTATAGAATGCCTTAAAAAGGAAGGAGCAAGGTAAACAGAGATGGAGAGGTATAAGAAGGGACTTTGAGAACTTAGGGCCTTAAAGCATAGTCATTGATGGCAGGGAAATTATAATTGAGTCTACACAAGATGCCACCTTTGGAGCAGCATAGATATTTTGCAGGATTCTGGGATTAGTAGACATTACAGAGAGAGGGATGAGCAAGTTATACAGGGATTTGAAAATGAGGATCATGTAAACATGCAAATTTGTAACCGTTGTTGTGGTTCTGCTCGCCGAGCTGGAAGTTTTTGCTGCATGTGAAAGTGTTGTCAGATTTTAAAAATTTGTAACCATTTGCAATTCCTGAGGAGAAAGTAAGGACTGCATTTGCTGGGGATCACAGTCAAGAATGTGGTGCTGGGAAAGCACAGCAGGTCAGGCAGCATCCGAGGAGCAGGAGAATCAATATTTCGGGCATCAGCCCTTCAGCAGGCTTATGCCCAAAACGTAGATGGCTTCTGCTTCTTGGATGCTGCCTGACCTGCTGTGCTTTCTCAGCACCACACTTTCAATGTCCAATTCCTAAAAATGGAACCCCATTGGTGGGAAGAAATCATGTAGCAAGATTTTCTTTTGGATGTGGATCTCATAAATTTTGTAAGCAATTGATTGAATAAACATTGTGCAGACTGTTCATGGTGACACAGGTCACTACTTTAAAGGAACAATTGAGCAAGTGTCAAATGGGGGAGTGAGACAGGTGGTTATGGATTAGATTTACAGTTAGAGGCAAGATTATCCTGATTATTCCTGAGAAGCTGCTGAAAGTTCCTGTTGAAGATACTTTACTTCAAACAGAGCACAGTAACTGAGACCAAGTCAATAGCCTGTAAAATTCAGTTTCACCTGCTGTTCATTTTCATCATTGCATTCTTGAAGTGATGTGAATACTCACAATTGTGCCAAATGTCAGCATTTGTATTGGTCCTCCCTGTGAGACAGCCAGTATGTTATTCAGTGCTCTCTATTGTCTTGTTCCAGCTTTCTACTTTTTATGTCACAGAGTTTTAAAGATTTGTCACTATTCTCTACCACTCTGTTAGTGCTCTGCACAAATCTGTTAGTGCCTTCTACCAGTCTGTTGATGGCTTCTCTGGATTCATTAATTTTTTTTAATGATCCTGTACATCTTGTTAGCATTTTCTATTAGTCCATTAGAGCTTTCTACCAGTCTGTTAGTAGTTTGTACCTGTTTGAAAATGCTTCTTACTGGTCTGTTGGTATTTTCTGTTGGAATCTATCCACAACTCCATCCCCAGTTTTCTGTCTTTCCCTCTTTTGGGGCCAAAGCCATACTGGTCTGTGATGTGCTTTCAGCACACTTGTTCCATAATAGTAGCAGTGATGACATTGCAGTCTACAAATTACTCCTTGCTGACTACTTGGTAAAATAAATGAAACATGAAAAAGAACCAGGCATTAATTAACAGGCTGAAAACACAGGCCTATTACCACCATTGCTAGCAGTCAATTGAAAAGGGAAGCTGAGGTTACAAGCCAGCAATTCTGTAAAGTGTTGATAATTGCTTCTCCTCTCTGTCTGAATGACGAATACAGGCAATATTTTGGGTCAGCGTGAATACTAAATCTCTATTTCACACGATCAGTTTGTTATTTAATATTATTCAGTCATGTAGTACATTACAAATATCAAGTAGGATTAAAAAGTTGTTCTTTCTACGTTGTCTCCAACCTTCACCTACAGATGAACGATCAACCTGCCCTTCAGTTACAGACAAGATTGTGCAATGTAACGACCACATTGTGAGTCCGAGAAAGACAATCAGATCTGAACCAAAGAGTCTTGTTTCTTTAATAGCTCAGTATACAGGCACAGAAAGCAACAGGGATTAAGATTGGTACATGCCAGCCCCAATGAGTAGCTCAGTGAATATCCAAATGTTCTCTAACACTCAATGGAGAAGATGGTCAGCACAATGTAGGATGGGATACCAATTGCCCAACAGCCCACTTTGTGTTACTGACAGATACCAGTTTCACCCAAATGGCTCACAATGTGATGTGCTGATTGACAAAGACCCACAAAACCCTGGAGACACTCTTCACAACGACTAATTCACAGGCTTCCTATTGACTAACACATATTTTGTGAATGTCTTTTAGTGTCTCTGCAATTTGTTAGTTCATTGCCCTTTTTTTGCCTCGTGTCCAGGTGCAAGAACTAAATTTAAAAATCAAGGTCTAATAGCTTGTGAAATTTTCCATTTTATAGCTTTTTAAACTAAATAAGAGAGACTCAGTTCTGATCAATAACCACTTAGCTGCCTTCAATCCACCAGTGCAGATTCCAGGCTGGTGGTATAAAGTGATAGACATGTTTCCTTTGAAGGTACTCATCAGTATTCTGTAGCTGCTGTATTCAAACATGCATTTAACATAAACAAGAGGCACCACTTAATATAGCTGTCCAGGCTATCCTAATTAACTCTTCATTCAAAGGACCTGACTTGCTGCAATATGAGAGGGGCAATAGACAGGATACCCTGAGTATCCTCCAGAGGGGGAGATTATGGAATTATTTGAATTATAGTTAATCATTCGTTTGACAAATTTGAATATCCTTTATTAGCAATGCAAGAGAGTAGCTGCATTGTTCCAATTATACAGATATTAATTTCCATTCAACATTTAACCCATCAATATTATCATTCATCGTGAAGTAGATTAATGCAAATATTTTCTCCAATTGAAGTTACACAGCTCACAATCTATCTACGTTGGGTTTCAACTGAGGGGAAAGCAGACATATTTGGAGTTGCCACTTTATTTTCTGGAAGGTCACACTGTGTCTGATTTGATTTGATTTATTGTTACAAGTACCTACGTACAGTGAAAAACTTTGTTCTGAGAAGTAGAGGCAAATCATAGGGTGGAAAAAAAACTTGGACAGAGTAAGGCATACAGGCTACACTGCACAGCACGTGCACACAGCAAGTTCAACATTAACAAGATCAACATTGTTCGAATGTCCATTCATCAGTCTAATGGCAGAAGAGAAGTTGTTGTTTTTGAACTTGTCCATGCTTGTGTTCAAGTTTTTCTATTTTCTGCCTGACAGAGGTTGGAAGAGAGCATTACAGGGGTGGGAGGGGTCTTTGATGATGTTGGCAGCTTTTCCATGGCAACAAGTGTAAATGGAGTCCATGGATGGAAGGTTGGCTTCCATGATGGTCTGGGTTGCACTCAACTTTCTGTAGTTTCTTACGGTCCTGGGCAGAGCAGTTGCTATACCAGGCCATTATGCACCTGAACAGTATGATGCATCTGTACAAGTCGGTGAGGGACCTTATGGACATGCTGAATCTCCTAAGCCTCCTGAACAAGAAGAGGCATTCTGTCCTCAGATGAGTGGCAATCAATGTCTAGATGTTAGGGCTGCCAGTGGCTGAAAGCAGCGTAAAATGGCTGATGGTGTCTTTCAATTGGTATAACATGGCTGAGGAGATTTTAACTGAAAAGTAACTTGTTTATTTTGGCATCTGAACTATAATCGAGGACAATCATAGCTTTGTAGAAAGAACACACCTAAGGCATCAAGATTAAGATAGCACACAAAGGGTTCTGCAATGAATACATGAAGAGTCCTGTTGAGTAGTCGCAAAAATGAAGCTGCTTGCTGTTTGTACAGAGACTAATAGAAAAGGATTATCCTTGAGTATGCTAATAGAAGCTTCTATCCCAGATTGGTTCAAAGTGTGGGATTCAGCAATAGGATAGAAGGGAAGGGTTTGACCCACCTTAGTTAAGACCTCCAGATAATCGTAGACATAGATTTAAATACATAGCATCCTAATGTACAGCACAGAAATAGACCCTTCAGTCTAACTAGTCCATGCCAACAAGATATCCGAAACCTAATCTAGTTCCATTTGCCAGTGCTTGGCCCATATCCCTCTAACCCCTTCCTATTCATATACCAATCCGGGTGCCTTCTAAATGTTGCAATTATAGCAGCCTCCAACATTTCCTCTGACAGCTCATTCCATATACACAACACCCTCTGCATGAAAAAGTTGCTTCTTAGGTCCCTTTTAAATTGTTCCACTCTCACCCTAAACCTGTGCCCTCTAATTCTGGACTCTCACACCCCAGGGAAAAGACCTTGCCTATTTATCCTATCCATGCCACTCATAATTTAATAAACCTCTATAAGGTCAGCCCCTCAGCCTCCAACACTGCAGGGAAGTCAGCCCCAGCCTATTCAACCTCTCCCTATACCTCAAATCCTCCAACCCTGGCAACATCCTTATAAATCTTTTCTGAACCCTTTCAAGTTTCACAACATCCTTCCAATAGGAAGGAGACCAGAATTGCACACAATATTCCAAAAGTGGCCTAACCAATGTCCTGTACAGGTGCAACATAATCTCCAGACTCCTATACTCAATGCACTGGCTAATAAAGGAAAGCATACCAAACGTCTTCTTCACTATCCTATCTACCTGTGACTCCATTTTCAAGGAACTATGAACCCGCACTCCAAGGTCTCTTTATTCAGCAACAAAACCTTCCAATTAAGCGTATAAGTCCCACCCTGATTTGCCTTTCCAAAATGCAGCATCTCACATTTATCTGAATTAAACTCTGTCAGCCACTCCTCAGCCCATTGGCCCATCTGATTAAGATCCCATTGTACTCTGAGGTAACCTTCTTCACTGTCCACTACACCTCCAATTTTGGTGTCATCTGCAAACTTACTAACTATACCTCCTATGTTCACATCCAAATCATTTATATAAATAATGAAAATCAGAGGACCCAGCACCGAACCTTGTGGCATACTACTGGTCACAGGCCTCCAGTCTGAAAGGCAACCCTTCACCACAACTCTGTCTTCTACCTTTGAGCTAGTTCTGTACTGAAATGGCTGGTTCTCCTTGTATTCCATGAGACCTAACCTTACTAATCAGTCTACCCTGAGGAACTTGTTGAATGCCTTACTGAAGTCCATGTAGATCACATCCACCATTCTGCCCTCATTAATCCTCTTTGTTACTTCTTCAGAAACTCAATCAAGTTTGTGAGACATGATTTTCCATGCACAAAGCCGCACTGCCTATCCCTAATCAGTCCTTGCCTTTTCAAATACATGTAAATCCTGTTCCTCAAGATTCCCTTCAACAACTTTCCCACCACTGATGTCAGACTCACTACTCTAATACTTTGGATAGCATGGGGTGCAGATGTTCTGAACAGCAAAGATTTGAAGGAAACTGCTTCAAATTGCTGCAAAGTGCTGTTATGTGCCATTATTGCAACTTTTATTTTAAATTAATTCAAGGGATGGGTCCACTGCTGACTAGACCAGCATTTATTGCCCATCCTTAATTGTTGACAAGTTGTTTAATTGTTGCTTATGGTTAAGAGTCAACCATATTGATGTGAGTCTGGAGTCACATGTAGCCAGACCAGATAAGGATGGCAGATTACTGGTTACCATTACATCAGCTTCTTATTCCAGATTTTTAAATTGAATTCCAGTTGATATAAATTCAAATCCATATCCCCAGGGCATTAGCCTGGGGTTCTGGATTAGGCGAAAGTGAGGACTGTAGATGCTGGAGATTAGAGTCGAGAGTGTGGAACTGGAAAAGCACAGCAGGTCAGGCAGCAGGTTTCCTGATTAAGGGCTTTTGCCTGGAATGTCGATTTTCCCGCTCTTCTGGGCTTCTGGATATTATCTTTACACCCTGTCTCCCATAAACAAGAAATGTGGAAGACCTGCGCAGGAAGAGATTTCTGGAGTCACTGATGTGGTACCACAAGCCTTAGGTGATGAAGATGATCAGAAGGAGAGACTTCAACATTTTGCCTAAGATCCAGAGCCCTCAATGACATTCTCAGATGGTTAGGGAATCTAATTTCCAACATCTAAAGACAGGATTTAGATACAGGATTTGGCCATTGAGCCCTTCAACACCACTCTCCCATTCAATACGGGCATTACTGATCTTGTTATGGTTTCAGCTCCACCGAGGTTGTTTGCCTCAATGACTCCTGACTCCCTTGAGTATTAAAAGTTTTCTAACTCGCCCTTGAATAAGCCCTTGACCTGGCTCGCTAATCTCCTGGGAAATGGAATTCCTCAGAGTCGCAGCTCTCTGTAATACACGTGCTTTCCTCACTGAGTTCTGATGAAGGGTCACTGGGCCTAAACTGTTAACTCAGATTTCTCTCCACAGACACTGTCAGATTTTTTTTTAAGATTAGATTATGTACAGTGTGGAAACAGGCCCTTCGGCCCGACAAGCCCACACCGACCCTTCGAAGAGCAACCCACCCAGACCACTTCACCTAACCCTACCGGTAATTTAGCATGGCCAATTCACCTAACCTGGACTGTGGGAGGAAACCGGAGCACCCGGAGGAAACCCACACAGACACGGGGAGAACGTGCAAACTCCACACAGACAGTTGCCTGAGGCGGGAATTGAACCCGGGTCTCTGGCGCTGTGAGGCAGCAGTGCTAACCACTGTGCCACCGTGCCGTCCAAATTGCTGAGCTTTTCCAGCAATATCTCTTCTTGTTTCTGATTTCCAGCATCTGAAGTTTTTACAGGTTTATTAGTGTGTCAAAAAAAAAGAATTCTTATAATTAACCTACATCACCTAATTATAGTCTTCCCCAGAAGAGGAATCATCCTGCCTATCCAGTCCCTTCAGGGTCTTATATGATTCAATAAGATCACCTTTCATTTTTCTAAACTCCAATGATATGTGTTGAACCTGTTCGACCCTGTTTCGTTCAGATAAGCCTTTAGTAAGTTTCACACTGTAACCACTCTAATAGAATTCCCTATTAAATTTATCTTTACGCTATTCAATTTATTAATGGCTATCTTTTATTTGTAACCCAAGTTATGTTCTTGCTGGCACATGGTAATATCGCTCATCTGCCCTATCAAAACCTTTCAGAATCTAAAAGGCCTCAATTAGATCACCCTGTAGTCTTCTCTTTTCTAGAGAACATCCATTAGAAAGCCCATTAAAAACCGAATCTTTTATAATTACTTTGTACTGACAACAATTTCCAATCTTCAAACACACAAAAAAAATACATGGGGCCTGACTTGGGCCTCCTGTGGATAAACTCAAACTGAATTGCTTGTCCATTTAAGTACATTAAATGTATTAAAGAGTTCAAGCCTCTTGACTTCATTGCTTACAGCGGCATCATTTATGAAGAGAAGCCATTAACCATTTCAGTTCTATCACATCCCCAAGCATATTAATGATACCCGATCTCCAGACTGACTGTGTTCCCATAAAGCGCCAGTTAATGAGCTAAAACCAACGCCAACCCCGAAATCGTCCTGGGTCCATGTTTAACAGGGAGTTATTCACTGGATATAAGACTTCCCCTCACAGCTAGAATGAGCAAAATATCTCATGGGAGGTGATGGTTTAAGGATATAATTGCTGGACTGTTAATCCAGAAATCCAGGTACTGTTCTGAGGACTTGGGTTCCAATCCTACTGATGGCAGATGGTGGAATTTGAATTCAATTAAGAAGAAAATCTGGAAATAAGAGTCTAAAGATGACCACAATTTGATTACTGGGGGAAACCCAACTGATGCAGTAACGACCTTTAAAGAAAGGAACTGCCATCCTTACCTGGTCAGACTCCACACCCACAGCAATCTGGTTCACTCTTAACTGCCTCTGGGTAATTAGGAATAGGCAACAAATTCTGGTCTAACCAGTGACACCCTCATCCTGTGAACAAATAAGATCTTGAAGTTCAGTGCTTTTTAACAATAGAATGATGAATCCTCATCCTTTTCCAGACCACTTTCAAGACAATTGCAATGGACACACATACTGATGTATTTGCCACTTAATCTAAGCTAGTCTCATGTTTAAATAAAAGCAAATAGTTTTTTAATCCAACTCCCTAAATATTGGTATTTTCCAATGCTCTAAGAAATCTCCGAATGGTACACACTACCATGAAAGAAAAACATGTCAGCTTCAAAATACTGCATTTGAACTTACAAATTCTGATCAAGTACTGTACACAAGTTACTAGTGAGACGCTTTATGAATACTGTTACAAATTCTGGTCAAGTATGGTACACAGCAGTTGGTGTCCCTTTGTGCTGAGTGTATAGAGGAGTATTAGCTGACTACACAAGGAGCAATAATAGCAAATCGCACCTGTCCAATCCAGCATTACTCTGCCATCTCTGTGAAAATACTTTGACGAGGGAATCATTGATGTGTGCTGATTGTGATGCAAGCAGCCTGCAAATTGTGTGCTGGTGGAAAGGTGGGGTGGGGGGGGGGGGGCTGCAGAGTTTGAAACAACACAAGATCACAATGTAAAATTGAGTCTGGTATTGACAAAAAAGCACCAATATATCCAAATAGACAGACAGAAACCAAGCATCGATTAGGCAGAATCATTTTTTTTTATACCTGATCAAACAGAATCAGTTCCGCTAGCCATCTCACAGAAATTACCACAAGATAAATCAATGATTCCATCTAAAAAGACCTAGACTCTTGACTATGTTACAAATGCCCCCCCCGCCCCGCCCCCCCCCCCCAATACATCTTGTTTAATTAGATAATATATGAATACTGATACATGAGTTGTGTTGTGAAGTCAGGCAAGTCTTAGGTTCCACTTCTGGGAAAGCTGTTATGATTGTCTTTAGTCAGCACATTTGAAGCATCTGCCAGCTCAGCAGAAAGAAATTAATATGATGGATTGTGTGTTAGATACTTAGTAGTTGGACAAGTCTGTACCAAGCCCTCTAAACTAAGTGAGTTTAATGATTATTGTCAGTCGCAGTACACACAGACAACAGCTTAATCTAAGGCAAAATAAAGTGAATGCTAGGAATTTGAAATTGAAGTGGACAATACTGAAAGACTCAGGAAGTCAGGCAACATTTATAGAATGAGAAACAATTAATGTTACAGGTTGATGACCTTTATCAGAACTGCATTGGGTTATTGATGACATCAATATTGGTAGCTATGAAACAATAGTTGGTTCTTATAGAAATCCATCTAATTCACGATTGCCTTTTGGGGATGGGAATTCACTATTTTGACCAAGCCTGGCCAGTGTGTGACTCCAGGACCGCCTGCAGTATGGTTGACTCTTAGTTGCCATTCAAAAAATCCAGCAAGCCACTCAGTTCAAGGGCAACTAGGGATAAATAATGAATCTAATAATACTCAGTCCTCAAAAAAAAATTAAAAGTAAAATAGTGTCTACATAATTTTCCACCTGGGTACAATCTTACTACAACAACTTTGCATCGAATGGCCGCCACTTCATCCACAGAATTTGCTAGGATTAACCTCAGTGATATCATTTAGGTAGACTCCAGATGAGATTTCCCACTGTTGTTCCACATACCTGTCCTTTGGACATTCAACGATAATATCATGTTTTCCAAAAAGAGTATTTTAATTTTTAATTTTAACTTAAATTTTTAAATCTACGTCTATTGACCCTTTCCCTCCATCAAGCCATCCTCCTCCCCACAATCCACCAAAACACAATGCATCATTGCAGGGCTGCTGTCACTTACAGCAGGGAAAGTAGCAAATCACAGGGAGCTACGGGACTGCTCTCTACCTGATTATTCACACTTAGCTACTGAGGTTATACTGTGATAAATAAACATGATAATCTATATGTGATCGATACCAAATCAACACTTCATCTCAAACTACCTACACAATTACATACGTGAGTACCATGAAGGACCAAGATATACTGAATCTGGAGAACATTTATTTGCAATTGATACATTAATTTCTTAGATTAGACTAGATTCCCTACAGTACGGAAACAGGTCCTTCGGCCCAACAAGTCCACACCGACCCTCTGAAGAGTAACCCACAGAGACCCATTCCCCTACTAATTCACCTATCATGATGGGCAATTTAGCATGACCAATTCACCTGACCTGCACATCTTTAGACCTCAGTCCCTATTTTGTAGGCATCTAGCCTTAGCTCTAAGATCAACATCCTGCACAGCCCAGAGATAACAGAGAATTGTTCAACTATTGGCTCAGCTACGTAAAGCAGGCATTTTAGATCACTATACAGCATTACATCACTGTAGGAGACCATCTGGCCTACTAAATCCATGCTGCTCTCTGTAGATCCAGTCAGTCCCATTCCCCATTCTAATGCTGTAGCCTTATGAGTTTACATCAAGTGGCAAAGCAATTTCTTTGTGAAATTATGGATCATAACCGCTCCTAACACTCATGGGCAACATGGTGCAGGTCATTTCCACTTCCTGTCCTAAAAAGGTTCTTCATTACAGCCCTCTAGCACCTCTTATCACTAAAGGCGAGAGTCAGTTCAGTTGATTGGACAGCTGGTTTTTCAATACAGAGTGGTGCCAACAATGCGGGTTCAATTTCTGCACTGGGTGACGTTACTTAAGAAGGCGGAAGCTTCATATCTAACCTCTCACCTGAGAAGTGATCATCTTCAGGTTAAATTCACCACCAATAGAGCTTCTTTCTCTCTCTCTCTCTCTCTAATGACAGAACAGCTCTCCGAGACTAAGGCACCTTTAGTTTATCAAAAAAAAAGTGAATGGTTTAACACCTACTTTTGGTGTTAATCAGAAATTTCTTTGCAAATTGCAGGGTATTACCTGGGTCTACCCCACCACAGGTTCAGCAAGCAGCTTGAATTGAAATGAAGTGAATTGAATTTGTTGTCAGATGTACCAAGGCACAGTGAAAAGCTTTGTCTTACGAGCAATGCTTATATAGCATAGATAAGTAAATAATAGGCAAACAGCAGCAAAACAAAAACACAGGTACAGGTGAATGCTAAGAGTTTGAGAGTCCATTTAGTATTCTAACAACAGTAGGGTAGAAACTGTTGTGAAACCGGCTGGTATGTGTGTTCAGGCTTCTATACCTTCTCCCTGATGGTAGTGGTTGTCAGGGTGGGATGGATCTTTGAGAATGCTGGCAGCCTTTCCTTGACAGGGGCCTGTTAGATGGATTCTCTTGATGGGAGGTTGGCCTTTGTGATTGTCTGGGCTGAGTTCACCATTCTCTGTAACTGTCTCCAATCTTGAATGGTACAGTTGCTATACCAGGTAGTGATACATCCAGACAGAATGCTCTTGATGGTGAACCTATAAAAGTTGGCCAGGGTATTGGCCATCATGCCAAATTTTCTTACCTGCCTGAGGAAGATGAGACGTTGTTGGGCCTTTGTAACCAGTGCATCCACATGAAGAGTCCAAGAAAGCATATTGTGGATGACCAATCCCAGGAGCTTGACACTCTCCACTTGTTCCATTTCTGTGCTGTTAATGTGTAGGGGGCTATGTGTAACATCCCACAAAGTCAAAAATGAATTCCTTGGTTTTGCCAGCTTTGAGAACTAGGTTGTTCTCAATGCACCATTTTTCCAGGTATTCCACCTCCTGCCTGTAGTCTGTTTCGTCACCATCTGAGATTTGACCGACTATGATGGTGTCATCAGGGAACTTGTAAATGGCATTAGTCTGGTATTTGGCGACGCAATCATGGGTATACAGTGAATGCAGTAGGGGGCTGAGTATGCATCCCTGGGGGGGCTCCAGTGTTGAGTGTTAGTGAGGATGAAATATTGTCCCCAATCTTCACTGATTGTGGCCTGTGGGTCAGGAAACTGAGGATCCAGTTGCAGAGAGTGGGGCTTAGTCCGAGATCACTAAGTTTAGTAATCAGTCTCGAGAGGATATTAGTGATGAAGGCTGAACTGTAATTAATGAGTAGGATTCTTACGTAGCTGTACTTTAGTGTCAAGATGTTCTTGGGAGGAGTGAAGGGCAAGTAGTATGGCATCTGATGTGGACCTTTTGGTCCGCTAGGCAGAGTGGAGTGGGTCAGGAGTAGTGGGGAGGCTGGAGCTGATTAATGCCATGATCTGCCTTTCAAAGCACTTCATGACCACCGAAGTTAGGGCCACTGGGCGGTAGTTATTGAAACATGCTGCATGAGCTTTCTTAGGCACAGGGATGATGTTGGCCCTCTTGAAACAGGCAGGGACAGTGGCCTGCTACAGGGAGAGGTTGAAGGTGTCCAGAAGACTGCCAGTTGATCTATGCATGCTCTGAGTGCACAGCCTGGTATTCCGTCTGGTCCCATCACTTTCCTTGGATTCACACGAAGAAAAACTGACTTGACCTCTGATACAGTGATGTTGAGATAGGTTCGTCAGCACTTGTCGGAATAGGTGCTACTTCTCTATCAAAATTCTGCTCAAAGCGATCGTAGAAGGTGTTGAGATGATCTGAGAGGGATGTGTCATCGTCTGCTATCTTGCATTGTCTCTTTTTAGAACCTGTGATGTTATTCAGTCCTTGCCATAGTTGCCGGATGTCTGTGTATTGGTCCTTGGCTGTCTTTATGGCTCTACAAAGGTCATACTTGGATTGCTTATATTTGAGTGGGTCTTCTGATCTGAAGGCCTCACACCTTGTTTTTAGCAGGTTCTGTATGTTCTGATTCATCCAGTGTTTCCAGTTGGGGAACACCTGGATTGACTTCCTCGGTATGCAGAACTCCACACACATGCTGATAAAGTCTGTGATGGTAGTGGCTTACTCGTCCAAGATACCTGCAGACTGTTTGAACGCGGCCCAATCAGCTGATTCCAGACAGCACCGGAGTTGACCCTCTGCCTCCTCCAACCAGCACTGGGCCTGTATTCTTGAGGGGTTCTCCTGCTTGACCTTGAAATGAGGGTGGGGCATGGAGCGTTGGATCTTTCACAGTGATGTAGCGGTGGTCTAAATGTTTGGGCCCCTGGTGGGGCAGGTAAAGTTCTGGTGGTACTTGGGCAACAACTTCCTTAGATTGGCTTGATTGAAATCACCAGTCACAATAAACAGGGCCTCAGGGTGTTCCACCTCCAGAGTGTTAGTGGTGGAGTACAGCACATCCAGAGCTTCCTCAATACTTTGCTTGTGCCGTTATGTACACAGCAGTTAGTATAGTATAAGTTAATGGCTGATGAAGACCCACAGTTCCAATATCCCAATTTTCTTTATTGCTATTCATCCTGTCAGGCCCACCCTTAGCCCACTCCCGATTCGAGGATTTATTCTGCCCCCTCACCAAGTCACAACACATTTGCTGCAAAGACATGAGGTACTCTTTTTCTCTTTATTCTCTTACGAGATGTGAGCATCACTGACAAGACTAACACTTGTTGCCCTCAATCTAAGTAACTTGCTGGGTCATTTCAGAAAGTATTTAAGAGTCAAACACAGTGGAATGAGTCTGGAGTCTTATGTAGACCAGATCAGGTAGGAACGATAGATTTCCATCCCTAAAGGACATCAGATGATTTTTATCAAGATTAGAGTGGTGCTGGAAAAGCACAGCAGATCAGGCAGCATCTGAGGAGCAGAAAAATTTACATTTGGGACAACAGCCCTTCATCAGGAATGTAGATTTTCCTGCTCCTCAGATGCTGCCTGACCTGCTGTGTTTTTCCAGCACCACTCTAATCTTGAATCTCATCTCCAGTATCTGCAGTACCCACTTCCGCCCAGATGATTTTTATGATGATTGAAGATGTTTTCACGGTCACCATGAGAGTTTTCATTCCAGGTTTTATTAATTGAATTCAAATTTATTTGGGTTGCTGCCTGGGTAGGTACAGAAAGGCACAGCTAATCATCTAAACGATGTTAGTGAGAGGCAGGGTGCAATTTTTGGATCTTTTTAGGGTCTCCAGTTTGGCATAGATGCCATTGGAGAAGACCTGATCCTGCATCTGAAAATGGCCTCAAATAAACACCCTGTAGTCTCAAACCAGACAGCACGCTCAAAACAGAGATTGTTGGGAGGTCAGCTGCTCTTTATGGAAGTTGTAATTCTAATGGACCAAAGTGCAGACGGGAATATCCATTTAAAAATGAAACAATTCATTATCAACTGCAGTGCACCCTTGGGGCTGAAAAGATGACACACTTTGCTCTGCACTGAACCACTATTAATGGCCCATGTTCCCATCAAATGCCTGAGAAAGCATAAAGAGTTATTGATAGCAATGTATCCTTTGCCTCTCACTTTGATACAAAGACTGCATTTTCTGATTGTCATGATTTCTCATTGTCAGTGCTCAATAAAGTAAATGTTTTATTTATGCACCTCCAATAAAATAGGAATTTATTTTTCAAAATAATTACAGGAACAAACTGTGAGCTCCTGACAAGTACACTTTGATGTAGATCAATGATTTTTCCTGGAAGGAGGAATGAAATGATCTTCGGGCAAGATGTTTCTGTCTATCTCACTGGGAGTGTATATGCAGGAGGTTCTGCCAATTTCAGTGATTGTGATTAAGTTGTCCTACTTAATGGTTGGGTCTTTATAGAAGCTATGACTATACCCAGATCATGACCACGATTGGAGATCTCTGCCTCTGTCACTGAATATAATTGAGCTTCTTCCATGGCATGTGGGTGTCACTGGAAGATCATCACTTGGTTACCCATCACCAAACTGAATGGCCTGCTTGGATATTTCAGAGGGCAGTTAAGAGTCAAGAACATCTCTGTGGACTGGAGTCACATGGAGGCCAGACCAGGTAAAGAGAGTGGATTCCTTTCCTTAAGGGAATTTGCTGCGTCAGATCTCCTGAAACGAGAAGTGATGAACATTTCCTGGTCACCACATTACAGAGGTGAGTTTGCTATTCCAGAATTATTAACTAATTGAATCTAAATTCCACCAGCTACCATGGCAGGATTTGAAGCAAGTTTCAAAAACATTAGCCTGGTTGTTATCTCCATCTTATCTGTTGGCAGATCATTAAGCAGGTACCACTATCAGTATGACACTGCTTCCTAATGAGGAGACTTTGACTATCTGATTGAAAGCAATCAGACTTTAAAAGCTCTTTGACTCACAGTGTATTGCAATGCTTTGCTTTGATTTATTACTATCACATGTACTAGGATACAGTGAAAGGTGTTGGCTTTACAGGAAGATCGTACTACACATGTGCATTACAGTAATAGAACAGAGTGCAGGATACAGTGTTACAGCTACCGAGTTAAAGTTTGGATGTACAGAGCCAGTTGAAATGATCCTCACCATCTTTAGTGAATTGTTCTCAAGTTCTACAGGGTCAGTTGCCTTTTCTAGGCCTAGGACATCAACCTGTCAGAGTTTTTCAAAACAAACATTTCAAAATCTCACTCCTGACTTGAGCAATCACTGTATAAGATTCTCCATACAGCAGATAAATAAGGTAGGAACAGGTTCTGGTAACTTTTCGTGATGCTGGAAATGGTTACAGCTAATTTTCTTTCATTCTGATTATCATTGATGTGCTGGGACCACTAATCACAGGTTCTGGGCGGTTTTGAGTCATTCTCTCACTGTCATCAGCAGACATTATAATGGCCTTCCAACAACATCAATGTGAACATTGAGAGGAGAGCCCAGATTCAATCAGAAATGGTGACATTGCCATTATGAGCAGGAATTTGGATGAAACAGGATCCTAATTTGCAGACCTTGCAAAGTAGAAATACCATTTGAGCGACAGGGATGTGCTAGAAACTGGATGAATAATTCATGGTCAACATATTTACACTGAGAAGGGTGTGGCTGTTGCATTCGATGGGCCCAATTTAATGCGACATGGGGGTTGGGGGTGGGGGGTGGGCCGTAGGTTGTGAGATCAGAGCAAAAGTGGTTAGAATTAGGTCAAAAGCTAGAGATGGAAGTGTCTCTTGTTGTAAAGACACAGCTAAATCAGATCTTTAGAGGACCACTGCTGCCACCATGTTGTATGCATTAGTTGGACATTTGGTCACAATATTTGCTGCCGCCACCCTTGTTTTAAGGAGTTGTCATCTATCCAGCCTGCTTTGTCTGGTGTTATCAAGGGGGGAGAAAAATACAGGTAGTTCAACAAGAGGAAGCATATGGCCTAAACATACATGTAGTAAACATAAACATAAACATATAGTTTCTTACCTGACAACAATCAGGTATAAGTTACAATGGCGTGACAAACAGTGTGACTGCGACCATGCAGAGATCTGGTTGTTAGGTTTATCTCCTTTATGACCCAGAGCATTTCTGCCCACCCAAGTCCTTATGCATCATCATATGCCCACCTCACTATTTACACTTTGAGGTCCAGACACCTTATATAACACCCACCCTTCCCGATTCCATCCAATTGCCTCAGCATTTGGGTCAAGGAGGGCCGTCTGATCCAGAGGCCAGTGATGCACTCATGTGGACAACTAAGGGTACCTTCTCACCGCTGCTTGTGGTAACTATGGTGCCATTATAAGCCGGGTGCTCCCTATGATGCTGCTGTGTCCGAAGAGATGCCTGGCCCATTAACTCTTGGAAATGGTGGCTCAGTTATAAGATTAGATTACTTACAGTGTGGAAACAAGTCCACACCGACCCGCCGAAGCGCAACCCACCCATACTTCTACATTTACCCCTTACCTAACATTACAGGCAATTTAGCATGGCCAATTCACCTGACCCGCACATCTTTGGACTGTGGGAGGAAACCGGAGCACCCGGACGAAACCCACGCAGACACGGGGAGAACATGCAAACCCCACACAGTCAGTCGCCCGAGTCGGGAATTGAACCCGGGTCTCAGGCGCTGTGAGGCAACAGTGTTAACCACTGTGCCACCGTGCCGCCCATAAAAATTATACCACTGGACTGGCAACCCAGAGGACCAGCCTAGTACCCTGGGAATATGGGTTCAAATCCCACCATGGTAGCTGATGGAACTTAAATTCAATTAATAAATCTGGAATTTAAATGTAGTCACAGTAATGGTGACCATGAAACCATTAGGGATTGCTATAAAAACAATTTGGTTACCAATGTCCTTTAAGGAACGAAATCTGTCATCCTTATTCAGATTGGTTTGTACGTGACTCCAATCCACAGTGATGCAGTTGTCTGTTAACTGCCCTCTGAAAGGGATGGGCAACAAATGCTAGCATTACCAGCAACAACCTATCAAAGAATTAAAAGACATGACCTCTTCACCCTTCACCCCCAAAAGAAGAGATAAAAACCTGGTTCCAAGTAATTAATTTCTTCTTTGGCACATAATTGGGTCAGGCTGTTGCAAATTGTTATGGTGGGGACCCCCTTCCACAATCCTCATTACTTCCTATCCCCAACCCAGGCTTCTGGTCCTTCCTCACAGCCAGTGCTGCTTGCTTAGAACTCAGGCCATTGAATTGGTGATGTGTAGTCACTGGTCTTGACCATCACAGGCAATGAAATGTATTTTAAAGTTACTGCCTGGGTATTAAGCATCATCTGCATTGACTGTCGAGAGATGATCTGGGTGATGAGATATCCCTTCCATCTAAACTATTGATGGGATACTGCAGCGTGGGAGAGTTCTCTCAGGGGCTGTCATTCTTTCTGAGCAATTTATCAGCTTGCCCCAGCAATGAGTAACACGCCTGGCAGTGAAAGTAAAACTTCACTCCATGCTGTTTACATTGCGGAGTCTCTCATGAGCTGATTACAATGGGGAGTGGGGGGGGGGGGGGGCTTCCCTTCAGTTCACCTTAACACATTCAATAATAAAGATCTTTAATTCAACCCAATAGTTCCTTAAATGAATGCAAGGTTTAAGACTATTCAACAATCCATTCCATGTGTTAATAATTCCTTGTTGAAATAAATTATTTCAGTTCTAATTTTGCCTTTTGCAAGAATGAGCCCATTTCTGCTAGTCCATCTGGAGCACTTTAGGCTAAAGTAATGTTTCAAATTAACTTATCCGTTCTGTTTGCCAACTTATATATCTCTATAAAACCACTTCTCAGAAGCTTTCTTTCAGGGCAGTAAATCAGAGGTTTCTCTAATCTCGCCTCATAATTCAAACCTCCAATTCTATTCATCAATCTCATGGAGTATCTCTGTACCGTCTCCATTGCTAGAATGTCTCCTCTCCATCACGGCTTTTTGAAACCAGATATATTATTCACAGTGTGATCAGATCAGTGTGCTGTACAGTGTGATCCTTCAAGATTCTGTTGACTTTGCAGATTGCTCTTCAGTCATGGATGGATTTCGTCAGTCATCGATTCTACATTGAATCTTCAAACATACCTGGGTCTTTTCCAATTATCATCCTTAGCCACTTTAAGCATTGTCTTTCTTTTTCTTATCTGCAAGTACTTTCCACTTAAAACATCAAATATAATCCTTTTTTTTTGTCCACTTGCACATGTAATTCAATTGATTCATTAATCTTTGGCTGTCTGTTCTGTTTCTATTGCTCTTAGTTTTGAGTTACCAGCAGATGTCACTAATTTGTGGTGATGAGCAGGCTCTAAATGTCATTTAACATAGCCAAAGCAAGAGCCCCCGATGCTTTCACTTACACTGTATTTGCCCTGATCACAGCCGCAGTAAGTGCTCTCCATCGTGTAGCTCCGGAGAACCCCAATCTCTCTCCAAACCACCACACGTGCAGTCGCTTCCCTCGACTTCTGGACCAAAAAGCAGCAGCGGTTCATGGCAAATGCCGGGGAGATCTTGTCCAGGACTTTGGGGATGGTCTATCAAGAAATAATTAGAAGAAATTGATTTAGTTATTGCAAAAGCAGCAAGTCAGTGATCAGATACTTTGACAGATTTACATTCATGTCACAGGGCAGGGTGAGTGATGTTCCTTGAACAACCGCTGGGAGAATTTCTGTAGCTCAGGCTTATGATCATGTCCAGTAAGTTAGTCAGATGATAAAGACCACACTGAACATTTTAAAGCAGGCGCCGTGACAGATTTCTCTGTTGCTATTTATTTATTTGGTGTTCAAGGTGAGGAAGGGCAACAGTTGTCAACAGAAATAAAGAGGGCACTAAATGAGCAAGGGAAGAGACCGACATCAGTCAATAGAACAATGTGATCTAACAATGTTAGTCAATGGAACAGCGATGGCTTGAATTTTGTCAACAGGACTGTGAAAGCAAGTATTGTTCATAAATGAAGAGAAGCAGACCACTATGCAATGAAATGGTAAGAGTGAATGCTTGTCAATGAGAAGATGTCTATTGGTCAATGTTAGGAAGCATTATTAAGGTTAGGTTGTGTTCAGAAACTTTATTGTTAGGTAGTGCTCACGTAAGGTAGTATTAGCAAGTCTGGAAACTGTTAGCTTCACTAGACAACAGTAAGCCATTATGTTACACTAAGAACAGACTGAAACACTGATGACATAATGGGGCCACAGGGAGGGTGAACAGATAACAGGACATTGAAACCGTGTCAGATTGCACGTAGCTCATACTGAGGTAACTGAATCTTATCTCTTCTGGAACCAATACTATTAGAGAATACCGCTTCTTACCAAATAAGGATGTAGCACTGGGATGTGAGGGGCTAAAAGCTAGACAAAGAGAACAATAGCTCAGAACGCGCCTTCTCCAGTGAAGAGTAAATATCTCACTGTAATTTTGTGTACGTCTCTCTCATTAAACCAGCTTATATTTTGAATCAGATCCAGTGTCTCTCTCCTTCAAACGAACACGGGACGGTAGCCCCGTCCTAACATCAATAAAACAATGAGAAAGATTATGTTTGCCAGGTTAATGATAATTATCCAATAATCAATCGATTAATTCCGTGGGTTAGTTAACAGTAAAACACATAATAAGTTATGAAGCAGACTATACAGCAAAGTAACTGATTTCTATTTAGTGGCTTTCACATTCACAATAGAATCACAGTCAGGCAGAGTCACAATGTTGTATACACACAGTACATGGAGTCCACAAAAGGTAAACTTATTTAAAGACAAGATACTTTTATAACAGTGCCCATCAAATAAAGTCTTGGGGTGAGGGGAGAGAGGTATGTCTTTGTCAGTAAAAATTCAAATATTTGCAGTTCAAACAAGAGTCAGTAAGCATTGGCCCCTCACATTTGCTATGTTCATTAAATGATTGGATTGCAAGTTGAGTTAAGGCAGACTTATTTCAAATTTTTCCTGAACCATACCGTTAAAACCACTTACAGGTTGTACTTAGCTACTGGAAACCCAGACTCTCAATAAGAACCCATTTCTACTAGAAATGGGCCAAATAACTGTCATATTGTTCTCAGTCATGAAAGTGCAATAAAATTCACAGAAATATTCTAACAGTATGAACTTCACAAATTGCATCTATATTGTCAACAAGTGCAGCAGTATAGTGTTTATGTCGCTGCTTTGGTAATCCAGGGCTATGAACTGAGCTAAAATCCTAGCACAGTTAGTGGGAAATCTGAATTCCGTGATGTAAAGAATTATGACACATGTACGCAATCCTTTAGCCGAAAAGCTCCGAAATCTGAAGTTTCTCTCGTGAAGTTTTTTTTCTGTATAACAAGGGTGTTTGGCGTGCTAATGGGTGACCCATCTCCACACCCACTCGACCCATGTCACTCAGATGTGACATGTGGATCGGCTGTTTGGTAAGATTTTTATTTAATTTCATTGTGAAAATGTCATTTATTCTGAAATGCAAAACATTCCGAATTCCAAAAAACAACCGGCCCCAAAGATTTCAGATAAAAGGATTGTGTACCTGTACAAAATCCAAAGTTAAAAATCACACAACAGCAGGTTGTAGTCCAATGGGTTTAATTGAAAGCACACTAGCTTTCAGAGCATCACTCCTTCATCAGGTGGTTGTACAAAATCCAGTCTTTCAGGAAAGGCGCGCAGCCATGCTCACTTGCTCTGGTTTGCGACTGGAGACCCACAGCAATATGGTTGACTGTGAAATGTTCTAGTAAAGCAAGTCATTGCATCAAAGCACTCCACAAAAATAAACAATAAGAAAAAAAATGTCAGACAGACCATCCAGCAGCAACCTAAGCACCAGATGCAGCAAATGCACACCAAGCGCAGGCAAACCTGCTCAGTCCACCTTATTTACATCTGGTGACTTGTGCCAAAATTGGGACAGCTGTCCCCTAAACAAGCAACAACCTGACACAGTAACAAAAGACAAACCCATGAGCCAAACGTGACTGGGAATATAAATTCTGAGAACGTGATTGACCAAGTGTGGAAAATCTCTGCACTTGTCGGTAAAAGAGAGGTCTCCCTCTCGCTGGCTGCAAGACGCAAGTTGCAAGTCAGCAAAGACTCCATCGAGAAGAAACAGCACAACTTTGGTCAACTTGCAGCACCAAGAATCCCCGAACTGAATGCTCACCTGCCAAGGTCATTGCTATTGAAACCGTCCAATGTAACGACCATAACATTTCACTATCTAATCCTCACCTAGGGGAGAAGTGATGAAACACATGATGATTAGGAAAAAGACACACGAATCAGTCTTTGTCTTGTCCATGAGGACTAGACTGTGAAATGTGACAATGTCAAAAATCATGCATCACCAGGTTATAGTCCAACAGGTTTATTTGGAAGCACTAACTTTCAGAGTACTGCTCCTTCTGCATTGCTCCAGTGGCGCTCTGAAATCTAGTGCTACCAATAAACCTGTTGGACTATAACCTGGTTTTGCGTGATTTTTAACTTTGTACACCCCAGTCCAACACCGGCACCTCCAAAATCGTGAAATATGACAACCATTAACCATTGTGTTTCCTCACTTCTAACCTGTGTATACGTGTGTCATGATTTATTATCTTTCCTCACATTTTAGTAACTAATATAACTGCACTATTTTCTTAGCCCAAGAAAGTGTTATTAAATCGACTAATTTTAAAACATAAATGCACTGGAACTGGGAAGGGATTGCTTGCTGTGATCAACAAAGGAAAGGGAGTGTTGATTGAAACACTGGTGTTATCTTCACCAGTTGCATATGCACTTGCCCATGACAGTATCAGTAGGAGTGACCACTGCACAGGACTTGTGGAGATGATATCCTGTCTTACACACTGACTGTACAACCACCTTGCTAAATGGAATGGACTCAGAACAGATTTGGCAACTCAAACTAATCATCAGTGAGGTGTTGTCTATCATCAGCAAAGGAGATTGCAATTCCATCATAACTGTCTCCTCATGGTCCTACATGTCCATCACTCAATCATTAGCATCAAGTCAGGGGATCATCAGGTTTAATGTGAAGTGCAGAACAACATGCCAGGAATAACACCAAGTGTACCTAAAATCTTGGTGAAAATACTTTACCATAGAGGGCTATTGAGTTTGGGTCGCTACTTTTATTCAAGGCAGATTTTTTTTAATCCATAAGGCAATCAAGGGCTGTGGAGAAAGGGCAGGAAAGTAGAGTTGGGGATTATTACATCAGCCATAATCTCATTGAATGGGTGAGCAGACATGATGGGCTGAATGGCCTACTTCTCCTCTGACATCTTCTGGTCTTGCACAGGATTACAGGTATGCTAAAGAGCAGAAGCAGAATGTGATAGAAAGAGCCAAGCAATTGTGCAACCAATAGTTCAGGACAGAGCTGTGCAGTTCAGCCACATCATATCACGAATGCAAAGGGAAAGTTCTTTGAACATCCTCATTCCCAATGGTGACACAGCCAGCAAGTCAGTGCAAAAGCGAAGCCTGAAACATTTGCAATCATCTTCAGCCAGAAATGCTCAGCAGATGATCCACCTCGGCCTCATCTAGTCATTTATGCTGTAACAGAAGGCGGTCTTCAGAAATCTTATTTCAATCCATGTTGAGTTCAAAAAAGTGCTGAGTGCACTGCACACAACAAAGGCAGCTCCAAAAGCCCTGACAACATCCCTTACTAACAACATGAAAGATGTACCTTCTATTCTACACAGAGTAGAGTAATTCAAGTTGGTGGATCATCACCAACTTCTCAAGGACAATTTGGAAGAAAGACTAAATTAACTGGCCTTGTCAGTAGGGCCACAATCTTATCAATGAGTGTTGACTAAAAACATATATATTCATGTAGACAAAGGTTTCAGGAAATTTAATCATGAGCGGAGTTGTAATTATTTCAGATTTCCACAAAAGTTAATTTCTTAATATAACCAAAAGCATTTAACTGGAGAGCCGAATATTCCAACAAGCCACTAGATAGGAAAATGTAATGATGATACTTACCCGATATCCAATATCCTCTTTCAATGTTGCTGTGTCAATGCTGGACCTTGCCTGCCACAGTGTCTCCTTAAGGCTGCATCCGTACATGAAGACATTCTTCTTCCGTGAATGCCCATGGTAGTCACAATAAACCTGGTACAAAACCAATAGGTAAGTTCAGGAGAGTCTGGATGCACCAGCACTCAAAACATCGGAATGCCATTAAGATATATGTAACAGTATCAAACTAACTATCGCTGAGGAACAGTATGCTGAAAGAGCACAGACTAATAATTATATAGGATCAGTCACAGAGCAGCAAACAAAGAGTCAGAATTAAGTGTTTGAGACAAAACAGCAATCCTTGTTATTTTCAGATTCAGAATGCAGTATTATGGGCTTTTCGCCTGACCATCTGTAGTTGTTAGATTATATGCATAGTGAGCTCTCAGCCTGAGTTATGCTTATCATTGGGAGCTAAGACCATAAGATGCAGTGCAGACTCAGGTCATTCAGCCCAATGAGTCTGTTCCGCCATTCGATCATGGCTGATATGTTTCTCAACCCCATTCTCCTGCTTATTGATCCCCTTACCAATCAAGAAACTTTGTCTCCATTGCACTCAATGACTTGGCCTCCACAGCCCTCTGCAGCAAAGAGTTCTGCAGAATTACCATCCTCTTACTGAAGAGGTTCTCCTCCATCTCAGTTCTAAAGGGTCTTGCCTTCACTCTGAGCCTGTGCCCTTGGGTCCTAATCTCTCCTATTAGTGGAAATGCCTTTTTCGCGGTCCACTCTATCCAGGCCTCTCAGTATTCTGTAAGCTTCAAAGAGACTCCCTACCAGTAATTCTAAACTCCATCAAGTACAGACCCAGGCTGAGTAAGACTCATGTCTGGAGGATAAAGGAGGCAACAGTTGCAGGAGGAAGATAAGAAAGTGGAATTAAGACCAGAATCAAAGCAGAATGGCAGAGTAGGCCAAAAGAAACAAATAGCCTCCTCCTGCTTCTAATTCTTATGTTCTTGTCTCCTGGGACCATAGACTGCTTTATTGGCCCCTTCATATTGTTGGTACTTAATCTTCTGATTCCCTTGTGAAAACAAATACAATGGAGTAATTTAACAAATCCACAATGTCTATATTCACCATTATAGCTTTCGTGCGTGTATTCAAAGTCGCACATACCAGTTTCCCATGTTTGTCCTATTAATTATATTCCATGCAGCTGTATTCTTAGCTTTAATACCTTTGTAATTATTTCCTCAAAATCCTTTTCTGCACCTCTTATTTTCTTTAGGATCTTTTATTGTTCTTCTTGTCTGCTAAATTTCAACTTCTGTTTTCATTACTTGGAGGTTTTTTTTGTGTTTGATACAACTTTTCCTCAGTTGTTGAAATAGTTGCCTAACTGAACAAATGGGGACTTCACCTTTTGAAGGGTACGTTATAACAAGCAGCAACATCGTAGCAGAGGGAACAATCCCAGACTTCACAGACAAAACACTGGCTGGCTCCTTCAAGTACAGGAAAAGTATATTCTGGGTTTTTAATCCCCCTGCATTGGTCATGCTCCTTGTCCCACCTGCTTTAAGTCACTAACACTTACCAGTGGGGTCTTGCCAATACTTCTCATGTAGCTGAGGAGACCCTTTGTATGATAAATAGTTGGATGAAGGTCAGGCTTTGGATCGGACCATTGCCTGTTCAAATCCTCTCCACTCAAAGAGCAGCGATGGCTAAAAGAAAAATCATATAAGTGAGATAAAAGTGCAAACGTGCAACTTTAATTCTAGGGGTAGGTAATGGCCTCATTGTATTATCATCAGGCTGGTAATCCAGGGACCTAGGAAATGTCCTGGGGATCCAGATGTGAATCTCACCAAGGCAGATGGTGGAATTTGGATTCAATTAAAAACCAAGAGCCCAATAATAACCATTAATCCATTGTTGATTGTTAGAAAAACCCTTTTAGTTCATTAATGTATTTTAGGGAAGGAAACCTTACCTGGTTTAGCCTACGTGTGACTCCAGACCCACAGCAACATGGTTGACCCTGTGGGCAATTCAGGATGGGCAATAAATGCTGGCCTAGCTAGCAATGCCCTCATCCCTGAAATGATGTTTTAAAAAAATTTCTTCCCAACTACAAGTGAAATGAAAGAGTTCCTTGAACAAATAGTGCCTTACACGTAATGGGATTTGAAATAAAAACACCAGAACCTGACACTGAACTTTACACAGGTCTAGACCCCTAAGGGGGAATGACTCAGCTTTGATGGCCATGACACTGAATCCAAGGCCACATCTGACTGATACATTATTGTGGTCAATAGGCACCAGCATTGTTAAAGATTAATGCAGTGAGCCATGTCAGCACAAGATATTTAACATGATCACTCACAACTCTCAGCTCCAGTAAGCGCCTTGGGAGAACACATTGTTAAAAATGATAGTATTTCCCAGGCTAGTTCACTGATCCAATTCAGTTAGTAGCTGGGGCAAACGTTTCAGGCAAGAGTCTCAGGCTTTCATTCCCAGTCTGGGTCGATTGGTTTTAGTCATCATTAGCAATGTCAGATGGAGTACTCAGAAATCCTCACTATCCAGTGCATAATATCCTCACCGTGCAGTAATAACTCCTTGGGAGTGTATCTATGTAGAATCAGATGAAGAAATCGTTGTATTTACCACAACTAAACATTCTACAGACATTCAGGGCTGACAGCAGATGGATCAGCTCAACAATTTTGTCAAAGCTAGCCTCCGAATTGATGCCATCCAATTAAAGACCAGCTCCTGGCACAAATGGCTCAATAAGGGAGCCAGCAGCTCAGCAGCTGTGCCCACAGCTAAGGCGGAGGCAATCAGGAGACCACAGGGAGGTGATCATTATTTACAATTGTAAATGGACGAGGGTCGATGGCTCTGCTGGTAATTGGGGAACAGAGTGATTGATGAGGTCCACAGGAGTGGGCTCTCCTTATAGCAGCCTCCATCTTGGGTGCCCAAACAGCTTCCACAATGTGGGGCTGCCAATCTACACTTTGCCCTGTCTCTTACCCCACCTGGAGATCTCGATCAATCGAGGGACAGCGTCCAGGATCCATCCTGGCTTCCCATTTTTTTCTTGCACATTCAATTCCCTTCTGCTCCACCACCCAGGCAGCAATAGAACTCACTGTCTGCAAGAATGTGTGAAAAATGACCAACTTGGTGAAGTAAGGTTAACATAACTGCTCCACATGGAATAAGTCTTTATCTGATGGTATTGACATATAATCACTAACTGCACCTTAAAAGCTCTGGTATGTGGCTTATGCTCAGAACCCAAATGGACAATGACACCCATATGTGTTATTCTACTCATGTTCCAGTTCTACAATGACCCATTTAGATTAGTTTCCCTACAGTAAGGAAATAAGCCCTTTGGCCCAACAAGTCCATACTAACCCTCCGAAGAGTAGCCCACCCACACTTACATTTACCCCTGACTAATGCACCTAACACTCTGGGCAATTTAGCATGGCCAATTCACCTGACCTGCGCATCTTTGTGGGAGGAAACCCGAACACCCGAAGGAAACCCACGCAGACATGGGGAGAATGTACAAACTCCACACAGAAAGGCAGTCATCCAAGGTGGGAATTGAACCTAGGTCCCTGGCGCTGTGAGGCAGCAGTGCTAACCACTGAGCCACCATGCTGCTGTTTTGCCACAAGAGAAAGTACTGCTGCCATCTGAGCTTTCACCCTGATCTGGGTTCCCCAGTTCAAATGCAGCCAATTGTCCTCCAGCTGACAACAGGCACTTTGAGCATGGTGTGTTTCCCTTTAAAAATTTAACAAGATAATTGCAAGTGAGTGTCCCAGGGAGAGTCTCCAGCACCCAGACCTGGTGCCTATCCCTCCCATGGTTTCCAGCAGCTGAAACTTAAGGTCATTTCATTACTCATTGTTATTTTTGGTCTTAATAGAATAATAAAATGCAACAGATGCTGGAAACCTGAATGAAGTTAGAAAACATAAAAAAAAGATCAGCAGATCTGGCATCATGTGTGAAGAGGGAAACAGAGTTAACGTTTCAAGTTAGTGACCTTCCAGCGGAAAAGAGGATGGGTGAGAGATGCAATAATGTTTAGGACAAGGGCTGGTGTGGGACATTGACAAGAAAGGTCTGTGACTGGGGGTGGAGAGATGACAGGTGGATTGCATGATACAAGAGGTTGGGATTAGAGTAGTGCTAGAAAAGCATAGCAGGTCAGGCAGCATCTGAGGAATTCTGCTCCTCAGATGCTGCCTGACCTGCTGTGCTTTTCCAGCACTGCTCCAATGTTGACTCTAATCTCCAGCATCTGCAGTACCCACTTACGCCCACCTGAGAGAAGAGGGCGACATGCAGGTCAAAGCAGATGGTGATAGTGGTAAATGAACAAAACACAGGACAGAGGAACACAAACAAAATACCACAGATGCTGGAAAAAACTCAGCAGATCTGGCAGTATCTGTGGAGAGAGAAACATTTCGCATCACCCTCCCCATAGATGCTGCCAGACCTGCTGATTACCTCCAACACTTCCTGTGTGTGTCACAGTCTCAGTAGAAGTGCCTGGAGCAAACATTTCAAAGCAAAAGCATGAGGAAAACTAAAATGAGTGATTTAAAAAGGCAAATTGTGAGGAGTGGGTTTGGGGAGGGATTATTTGTCTTTGGACCAGTAGTTTTCAGGGTTCATTTTCTAAAGACAAGAAAACAGAAATGTAATATAAGCAACCAGGTTCCTCAAATCAGAAAAATTAATTCAGGAAATCTGACTTTCTAATTAAATTATTTCCACTGTTCAAACTAATTTGAATTGTTAATGAGAGGTTTTTAAAATTAATAAAGGGATTTTAATGGAGTTCTTCCCCAATGACCCACTGTCAATGCTAAATTCTAAAGTGCATGGTTTAATAATGTCTTCCCACCCAGTGTTTGGGGACTGTGCACTGCATTCTATTCCTCTCTCTCGAGGAGGCATTTTAACTCAAGGCACTTAATAAACGGTTTCATAACATGCATTAAACTATTGTGCAAATCACATTTAAATCATTTGAGTATTTTTTCATTCCCCCCCCTCACAGTTGAAAAATCAAATGAACTCTTATGAAGACTGTGGTAACAGGCATGTCAATAATAATTTGGACAAGATTGGCTCATTTCCCTCAATATCATTTGTCCATATTCATTTCCTGCGATTGGAATAAGCAGGTGATTGTTTCTCTGTTCTCTTGCATAAGCAGAGAGGCAAGAAAGGAACCCATTGAAAAAGTTACAGCCCTGGAGCTGGCAATTTGGACCATCTTATCTGGATTTGCCACCTGTTCTAATTCCACTCCCTCCTGCCCTTGTGGCACAGTGGTAGAGACCCTACCTCTAGACCATGTGGCCTGCGCTCAAATCCCACTTGATCCAGGTGGTGTGCAATAACATTATTGAATAGATTGATTAGAAAAATAGATTAATTAAAACAATATTTTTTTTAAAAAAGAAGCCCCACCATGCGGTGTGTAGTCTTGCCAATTGCAACAGTTCAGGTGCAAAACCAGGATACTTTTCAATGAATTGAGGGGTTCCACCTCAATTACCAAGCCAGGCAGATACCAATCCCCTCTGGCTGAAAGTGGTTTCCCTATGCCCTTTCTAATTCTTTCAGATTACCTTCAATCTGTACTCACCCTCTGTATTTGACCTCTCTACAAGGGGGATTATGTCTTCCCTGGCTGCTGCACCCAAGCCCTTCACTCTTCCATACCTCAGTATCTTCTGTTCAAAGGAAAGCAACTCAAGCCTGGCCAACGATTTCTCACGACTGCAATTTTCCAGCCCAGGCAACATTCTTTTATATCTTCTCTCTAGTCTCTCCAGAACAATAATGCCTTTCCTTCAATGTGGTGATATAAAAGCTGGGAATGCTCATCAGTATTGAGTGAGATGCTTTCAAAGATAGTAGCACAATAAGATCACTTCCCACCTTTCTGATGCCAGTACTGTTCTGATCATAGACATCAGTGCCAGCTGTGATTCCATCTATGCCACCCTCATCCATCCATGGTCACCACAGTGTTGTGGACCAGGCCAGACCCCTCAAAACATTTCAAGAAAAGCGGCTCAGATCCTAACTTGTTGGTTTAAGCAGGAGTGACGCAACTGATCAACCCACTTTGTTTTAAACAAAACAGAAAGTTATTTACAAGATTACCAAACTCAATACACAAAAACAGAACTGAATACCAAATAACTTCACCTGTCTGAAACCCCAACAGACTATCCCAACTTAATGATGCAGTTTCAAATACTTGCAATTATCCCCATAAACACCCACAACACATGTTCTTACAGGAGAGAAGGTGAGGGAGAGAGAGAGAGAGAGAGAGACAGAGACAGAGAGAGAGGGTGACTGAGAGAGAGAGGGTGACTGAGAGAGAGAGGGTGACTGAGAGTGAGAGTCTGAGAGAGAGAACAAGCCTGGACCTGTTTCCTTTGCTCCAGCAGCTTTTCCCACACTCCTGCTAAAAGCCAAGCCAAACCAGAGAAATACTGAGCTGGAAGAACTGGCCACTTCCCTTTCATTTTTTTTAAACTTGAAAGCCTTCCATCTGAGGCAGTATCTGTTAGCTATTACCAAATTGACCATAAAACGCTGCACCTCCTGACTTCTTGGAGTCTACATCGTTTACAACCTCTCTGAAAAAATAGCCAAGGGAGCAGCTTCATGACAATAGTACCATCAAAGCTCAGCTTTTAAGGGATAATCTGCTGTTCAACCCTCTCTGATCAATTCGTAGAAAGGTACAAAAGTGATGAGAAAGGCAAATGGAGTACGCAAAAACAAAACATTGCTGGATAGACCAAGCAGGTCTGCTATTAGCTGTGAAGAGAAAACAGAGCTAATATTTTGAATCCAGTGACCCTTCTTCAGAACTGGTAAATGGATGTTGGCCTTGATCTCAAGAAGGCTATATTCCAAAGCATGGGGTGGAATTATCCTTCACCTGTACAGAGCTTTGATCAGACCCCAACTGGGATAGTCCAAATAATTTTAGTCATTGTAACTTGGGAAATATATATTGGTTTTGAATGTGGTGCAACAGACACATTTGCTTTCAACTCAATTGAGTTTAGAATCTTGAGATAACCTCACCCAGGTGTAAAAAATCTTATTGTCATTTGACAAGGTTAAACTGAAAAGATCTATATCCTATAAAGTTGTATTTCAGAACCAGAGAGGTACTATCTTCAATTTATCACTAAGCCATTCAGGCATGAAATAAAGAAAATAACTTATTCTCAAAGGACAGTAGACATGTATAATTTTTTTTCACAAAATGCTTCTGAAAGCTGATGAAGACTGAAACGGTCAGGTTGCTTTCCAGTAAGGATGTTGAGGGATATGGACCAATGCCAAGTAAATATAGTTGAATTATTACCTAACAAATTGACAGAACAGCCTTGAATTTATGAAACAAAGGCAGAAGTTGCTGGAGAAAATTACTGGGCCTGGCAGGATGTGTGAAGAGAGAAAGTAGAGTTAACATTTGAATTCTAATAACTCTTCTTCAGAATTTGGGTCATTGGACCCAAAACACACTGCTTTCTGTGCACAGATGCTGCCACACCTGCTGAGTTTCTCCAGCAATTTCTGCTTTTGTTTCAGATTTATAGCATCAGTTTTTTTTGTTTTATTTTAGACTTGAATTTCTGTTTAACTTCCCTTTGTTGCTATGGTCCGGGTATTCCAGGGTCCCACTCCACACATATGAAGAGCTATCCCTGATTCTGTGTTTCCATATACGGAGTTGTGTGTAGCTGCCTCTGGGGGTGAATTGTCAGTAACTATCAATTAGCGAGAACGCCCACAGTCACCTACTGGAGTACATTTTCCCTGGAATTTAACTAATGGACCATAATCTATTCTAACATCTGAGAAACAACACTTTGTACTTGCAAAGTGGAGAGTCAAAGAGGTCTACGGCACAGGAAAAGGCCCATTGGCTCATTGAGTCTGTGCTAGTCAAAATCAACCACCTCACTATTCTAACCCCAGTGATAGCATGTTAAAGAAAAATAAATTGGAATTCAAAAGTAGAGTTGTTATTAACAACAAGATGGAGTTAAAGATCCCATGACACTATTTAGTGAAGAGCAGAGGAGTTCTCCCCAGTGCCCTGCCAACAACTATCGCACGGGTCATAGTATTGAGTACAGGAGTTGGGAGATCATCTTGCGGCTATACAGGACATTGGTTAGGCCACTGTTGGAATATTACGTGTAATTCTGGTCTCCTTCCTATCGGAAAGATGTTATGAAATTTGAAAGGGTTCAGAAAAGATTTACAAGGATATTGCCAGGTTTGGAGGATATGAGCTATAGGAAGAGGCTGAACAGGCTGGAATCGTTTTCCCTGGAGTGTCAGAGGCTGAGGGGTGACCTTATAAAATCATGAGGGGCATGGATAGGATAAATAGACAAAGTCTTTTCCCTGGAGTGGGGGAGTCCAGAACTAGAGGGCATGGGTTTAGGGTGAGAGGGGAAAGATATAAAAGTCACCTAAGGAGCAACTTTTTCACACAGAGGGTGGTACGTGCATGGAATGAGCTGCCAGAGGAAGTGGTGGAGGCTGGTACAATTGCAACATTCAAAAGGCATTTGGATGGGTATATGAATAGGAAGGGTTTGGAGAGATATGGGCTGGGTGCTGGCAGGTGGGACTAGATTGGGTTGGGATATCTGGTCGGCGTGAACGGGTTGGACCAAAAGGTCTGTTTCTGTGCTATACATCTCGATGTCTCTATGACTACCATTACTAAAACAGGTTGTCTGGCCGTTGCTGTTTGTGAGATGTCCAGAGACGTGCAGATTAAATGGACTGGCCATGGGAAATGCAGAGTTACAGGGATAGGGTTGGGAGTTTGGGGGTTGGAGGGTGGCTCTGGGTGGGATGCTCTTCAGAGGCTCAGTGTGGACCCAATAGACCAGATGGCCCACTTCTACACTGTAGGCCTCTTTGATTCTATGAGAGTTCGCTGTGTGCAAATTGACTGCTGCATTTCACACTTCAGAAGCAGTCAATGAGGTATGCAGTTTTTTAAAATGCCCTAAGGTTGTGAAAGGTGTTAAATTATTGCAGTTCTTTTCGCCTAAGATAATGGGGATGAATTGATGGACCAAATGCTCTAGCCTTTTTTTAAATGCAGTTGGTGTCTAGATGTTTCACATGTTTGACATTCATCTTGAGTTAGTGTTGTTTAATTGCTAGTGTAGCAGTACATTGCCTTGATCACATAATAACAGCACACATGGTAACTTCATAATTTTCAGACAAATACTCTGTAAAGCACACTCAGACTGCTCAAACTGAAGTTTGCTCAGGTTGCTTCAAACTTGGGCAATTTTCGAAGTGTCAGACAAACAGTTGGTTAAAGGTTGTGATCAATCACATTCTCTCGCTGCAGGCTCATAGCCTGGAGGTCTGAAAGCTTCATCTCTGCCATTTCTGAACAGCCTGAGGATGAAGCTTGCAAAAATATCTAATCTGAACATGAACTGGACTACTTCCAGTTCTGCTTTGTGCCAATACACAGTGCAGCATTCATTCAGCCTGTGTTTTCTATAAATATAAATGTATGTGGATTTCTATTTATCCTTGAGGTTTGTAATTAGCTTGCTGACCAGGTATTTTGAAACTTCTTTACTCTAGTATCCTTCTGGAGAGTCAGTGTCTGAAATGCAGACTTCCTGAGCCAACTAAAGCCACGTCTTGTAGTGATGTCCAATTAATTAACACATTCTCTGCTGAACATCAAAATCTCTGATCCGAAAGGAATTAAATCAGATCTCTCTCAAGATTGCAGAGAATATAAAAGCATTACTTTAAATTCAGGGGATTGGATTTGGATTTCTGAGCAACGAAAACTTCACCTTTCCTGACAGGACATTTGCATCATTCATAAATACTGCCTTTGCAGACCATTATTCCATATAAATCTTTACCAACATTAATATTCCAAAAGCAAACTCATGATGGTAAGGAGTCACTGCCAATTTGCTCAACAGCAACTTTCTGTTTTCTGCGCTATTCATTCACCAGACTCCATTTTCGCTGCCTCTTCGTTACAACCAGAATCTGAAAACTAAGAAAAGGGGGATTGAGCATTTGGTGCAGAAGGGGAATAGTCTGGGGGCAGAGGTAAGTGGATTATCGACTAACAAGGGAGTCAAAAGTCATCAGGGTAAGCAGGAATGTGCAGTTGTGATCACAATCAGACCAGCCACTGTTTTAGTACTTGGCAGAGCAAGCCCAAGAGTTATCAAAAACCCCCACAGTCAACCAATCCAAGCAGAGATGTTTCCCCACGAATTAGAGCCAGACCACCTTCCACCTTTCCATTGTGATTTACTTACGTGGACACAAGGTGCCCACACCGTCACCTACCCCACTCAGCAGCATCTTCCTCTCTCAGTAAAGCTGCAGAGACTCTCACGCTGTTAGTTTTGAGACTGGACCCTTGGCACTGACAGCCTTAACTGCCATGTTGAACAGATTGATGAGTGGAGCGGCAGTCAAATAGGAGACCGTGTCCAGGAAAGTAACTCCTTCATTTTTGGCTCCCAGTCTTGGGAATCCTGATATTCAGCAGCAACAGTGGCCAATTCTTGTTATAACCCTGACCTCATCTCCTCTTTTCATCAATGGATTTGTATGGTCAGCCTGCTATGCTGCCATTGGTTTAAGAAACCAAGGTGGCCAATGGCAGGCAGAGTTCTTGCTCCCATGACCTAATGTAGCTGTTGTACTTGGGGCAAAAGATGGGGATGCAGAGAATAAGTGTGCCAGCTATGGCATGGATGATTGTGGGGACCACCCAAGGCTTTTATCAAGAAGCTAGGCCGCAAAGATCTGCCCAAGAATTCTCTAACTATTTGAAGTGACTCCATTTACAGGGGAACTGCGGTAACACTGACATTCACCTCTGTGGGCTCCCACAACTCCACTGTAACCTGGGATCATCAGCCAGACTCCTCAGATATGCCACCCACCTGCTGAAAGGCAGGAATATTCATTCTGAGTAACAGGTAAAGGCCATTCAGCCACTCGAGCTTGTTCCACCATTCTATCAAATCAAGGCTGAAGTGTCTCTTGTTTGTAAAAGCTCAGCCAATGCAGGGAGTCGGAATTTGGGGGAGGACCTGGTTCTCATGAGTCTTTTTGTTAACCCAATGACACCTTTTAGAACCTAACCCCCTGTCATTATATCATCATCAAAAGGGGCTTTAGCACACTCCCATCCAGAAATCCTGACTACTTTTCCTTTACTAAACAGTAAAAGGTGGACTTACAGGGAGGACCCTAGTAGATCTTTCCCCATGAAGAGTATGTGACTGGAAGCAAGGACAGCCGTGGAGAACCATTTCAAAAATGTAGCCATCCCCCAATGAAGAAGCAAGATGCTGTACTCTGACATTCCACCTGCAGTCAGTCATTAGTCTAAAAGCTTCATATGGTTTTGAGGTTGGGGACAAGGCCAGGGGTGATGTCTTTTCGAGGTCAGAGTGTTGCAATAGCCACATTTCTGATAGGAAATTTGAAGAATTTTAGCCCTACTGTGACGGTGACCCATATCCAAGCAATGGGGCCAGATTTCTCGGTTCAAATACTAATACATTGAAATAATACCCACAAGAGATGTTTGATTGGCAGTTCAACTTTAGATTAAGCAATACTTAATTTTATGTCTTTTGCAGCAATTTGTATTCACCAGCCTGTCCTATGAGAAATCTACCTATAAGCTATCACAGGAAGGGAAATAAACCAGAAAGGTGATCAGCAGCATCAAGTCACTACAGGTTCATTTTAAGGGACTTTATTCGAGAGGTTTAATGTAGCAGGTACAAGTGTTTGATATAGATATGATACATGGATCTTGAGCCCAAGCCCATTGACTCAGAGGGAGTAACACAAACCCTGCACCACAAGAGCCCACTGGGTATTTGTTACAGTGTGTCAGCAATGGAAGGATAGTTAAGCTTATGATTACTGAAAATCTGTCATGTGTCATTGTTAAGCCTCATTTATCAGTCCGTTCTGTAATGACAATTGGTTTATTGAAAAATCATCATAGTGGCAGCTGCCGAATTGTGATGACAATACAAATAATGCAAGTCATCATAATTCATAACACCATTATGGACAATCATTAAAATAAAATAAATGATAAAATCATAAAGCATTGCATGATTGTGATGATTTCAGTGCACAAATAATTACAATACTTCACAAGATATAGGACTCCTCAATTTACAGAATAGAAATGTAAGTTTCACTGTCCTCTGCATTATGCATTAATGTCCATAGATCATATGCTGTCAGGCTAAGCTCATTACATTCATTCATAAAGCTGTTTGTTGGTCTGAAGCCTAAAGTCATTATTTAGTGAAGTATTTATTCCACACCAACTGACATCATGGAAAATCATGTGATATGAGCAATAAGCAAAATATAGAGACAAGGCTTCTATGTTCACCCCTTGAGAATTGCTACAAATGACCCTTCACAATGAGCAAGTGAAGACAGTCTACAATTTTCAGAAACTGTGAAAGCGAACAACCCAAAGCAGGACAGCGATGGGAGAAAATGTCAGGACCAGATCATTATTCTCAGGTCAACTAGTCATTTAAACATTTTGACTTTGATTTTAGTTGAGTGACAATCAACAAGATGCAGTGGGAAAAACAGAATTCACCAATTCGGCTCCGCGAAAAGTGCAAAGCAACCTGCAGGCCAGAGAAAAATGTTGAACTTTGGAAAAAGTCAAGTGTGGGATGAATCAAACGCTGCTGGCAACCCAGGAAGGAGAAGGAAGTCAGCAATCAGCAAGCTGATGAGAAAAAAAGCTAGCACAGATTCCAGACAGAGAGACAATAGACGATCGAACACGTTGTGGCTCTTTGCAGACATGAAACAGAGAGAAACAGGACTTGTGTGGTACTGGGGAAGTGATGGTATAGTGCTACTGCTGTTGTTACTGAACTAGCAATCAAGAAATCTTGGCTACTGCTATAGAGACATGGGTTCAAATCCCTTCAGGCCAGTGGGTGAAATACAAACTCTATTAATAGAGTTATTTAATTAGAGTTAATCCAAATGAAAGGCTGGTCTCAGTAATGCTGACTGTGATAGTTAGACACAGTAAAATACTATGGATGCAGGAAATCTTAGAGAGAGGGAAAGCTTAGTAGTATCTGAGGAGAGGAAGAGAGATACTGTCTCTTCTTCAGAACTAACATGAACTTGCTTCCATCAGACCAGATGGTTAACTCGATTTCTTTCCAGCACACAGTCTGTTTTTCTACCATGACAACTATCACTGTTTGTTGCAGAAATCTATCTTTTCACCAATATCTTTTCAGGAAGGAAATCTGCCAACTTTAGCTGATTGGACAGACATTCCATGAAAGAATAAAAGCCCCAGAAGTATGGAAGGGTTCCACAGAAAAACAGAGGAAAGGATTTCTGCTGTTTATTTGGCAGTTGTCAGCATCATTAGCAGGAGCAAAAGCCCATTGCTAATGGCCCGAGAACGGAGAGGCGTGCTCGGTCATTTCCGCGGACTCTTAGTCAACCACATTGGTTTGAGTCTGAATCACATGTCGGTAAGGATGGCAGATTTCCTTCCTTCTTGAAAGGGTACAAGTGAAACAGATGATTATCAACAGTAGCTTCACGGTCACCTCTCCTGCTTCCAGTTCCAGGTTTACTATTTGTATTAAACTTCCACCACCTATCATGATGAGATTTGAACATCTGTCCCATACAACCAGTGACATTTCCATGACACTACATTACCCCAGATCTCAACTGATCCAATTACGTCAAGATGGGTTACAAGATGGGTCCAGGCACAACATTGAATCAAAATGATCAAATCTGATTGTGTGCCGATGGTATGTGTGGAAGAGATCAATGTATTATTGAAGGTAAAACAGGAGATTCTCTCAGCAATCGGGTCAAAAATAGGTTGTGTGGCCATTCATTTATCTACTAGTTAAGGAAACCTATTATGTAGAATTGGCTAATAAATTTGACTACTTATCATTAATTACACTTGCATGTAATCTATTAAACAATGCTGAGCATCCTACGGTTGTGATAAAGGGATATACAAATGCAAGGTTGTTTTTCTTTCTATCTTGAGCACATTTGAGAACTTTTTACCACTGTGACTACATCTTGAGACTTGAACATTGCTCTCACTGAGGAGTGGGGAACATGACAATGAAATCAGAGCAGGGCAGAGGGAAAGATCCATGTGATCAGGGGATGGGGGAAAAGGAAATCTGTAATGGGGGGGGGGGGGGGGGAAGAGAACAGTTGTGGAGGTTTGCAATGATTATTTCAGCATTGGTATATGAGCTTGCAATCCAACTTGGAACCCTGGTCCCCACTTTGCAAAAGCCCTGGTCTGGAGGTTATATTCTGCAAGGTGGGGGGGGGGGGGGGGAGAAGAGGAGAATGGCACCCTCCAAATAAGTAAGTGAGATCTATGAAGGATCAGATAGCCCTGCTGAGTTAGAACAGAGGGAGAGCTTGATAAGGGTAGGTGGTACTGTTGGCAAAGGGGACCCCCAATGTCATAGCAGGTCACCATTTTTAGATGAAAATTATTCCCATCCACCCTCCCCGCCATGACTGCTGGGAGTCTCCAGGTAACTCATACTCTGTCTCCATGCAAACAAGGAAGAGGGAAGAGACTCTTTGTTGGCCATTGAAGTTAATCAATTCGCCTCAGTGGGCAGCCCAAGTGCAACCATCCCCTTCACCAGCGAAATGTCAAGGCAGTAAGGGCATTCCAAATGATACACCTTCTAGCCCTTCCCTTGCCAACTTCCAGTGCCCCAGAGGGGGCTGGGAAAACTAAAACACACGGTGAGGTTCAAAGAAATGTGAGCGTTTATGCTTAGACCAATTGTGGTTACTCACAAATATTCCAACCAATGAAAATGTAATGTTCAAAATGACCATGGAGGTGAAAGGTTGGATTGTTACTTGTTAAAAGATGAAGAACTGTAATACTGAGCCAATTGTTGTAGCAGTGACAACAAGGAACAAGTTGTTATTTAGTGGAGCTGGGAATATGGTGGTAATGTTACTAGACTAGTAACCCAGAGTCCCAGACTAATGTTTGGGGGATGAGAGTTTGAATTCCACCATGACAGATGGTGAGATTCAAATTCATTAGATGGGCAGTTTAATTCCATATTTTTTAATGTCAACCAGTGTCAACCACTGTCAATTGCCATTTAAAAAATCCCATCTGATTCACTAATGTCCGCTAGGAAATAAAATCTGCCTTGCTTGGTCTGCCCTACACGTGACTCCAGGCCCACTGAAATTTGGTTGAATTTTGACTGCCCTCTGAAAGACCTTGCAATCCACTTGTGTCAAGGGCAGTTCGGGATGTGCAGCAAATGCTGGCATTGCTGGTAGCCCCACATCCCATGAATAAACTAAAGTCAAAGGTCATGTTCTGCAAGACCAGGAGGAACCCACAATGTAGCATCACATACCAGCGCTCAAATCTCCAAGCTCTCCAGCCTGATTTTAACTCCACAAATCACTAACTTCAAATCTCCACCAAAGCTATCAACCACAGGATGGCCTAGACAGCCAGACAATGATGAAATTCACTCTCTCCTTTCAAAAGAGCACTGCTACTTGAGAATTTCTCTATAAAACTACAAGTGGCCGGTTCACTGAGAGGCTGTGGAACAGATGTTGACTATATTGTTAATCAATAACCACCACATCTCCAGCAGCGCCTGGGGCTTACAGCTGCCAACGAAATACATCTCCAATATGTAAACTAGAAGCAAAAATGTACCAATTTCCTGCTCGTACTCCCCGGATTGTTCGCCAACGTAGTGGCTTCCTAGGAAGCTGCAGGTTTCAAATGTAATTAAACAGACACTGCTCCTGCGGACACTGCCACTTGACTCAGTTCCTAAATAGAGGCTTTGAGTAACATTGCCAGCCTGCTTCAGCCCATCTTGCTACCCAGCACCATGTGGCATGGCATTTCCCTTGACTTTCGATTTTTGCTAACGATGATGCATCTGTGTTTTTAGTGCCTGCTGCTTCGAACTGGATGCAAACCGTCTGCTTCACGTTTTCTCAATCAGCACACAGGCCAAATCTTCAAATAAAATATTCAGATTTGTTATGGTAATTGTTTTCATTTCTATCGCTTCGAGAGAAAACTCCTGTTAAGCACAACTGACACTTTCCCGTTGCGAGCTGTGAGAGACCGGAGTGGCAAATGTTTATCAAGAGGAATGATGGAGCAGAAGCCTCATTAAAACACACAGAGGAAATGCTTCAGAATCCAACGCGCAATGTGTTACAGAGACAGTTGGTGCCTGATAGACAAAAGCAGAAATGACATAAGAGCCTTCAGCTTGCAGCCATTGCCAATCTCAGGACTGGCGTCACCCACACTCAGGCATACCCTTGCCAACAGGGGCCAGGTTTGGCCAATGCTGAGAGAATGCCAGCCTGTGGAAAATGGGGACTGAAGCCAGCCACAATTGACTGGGGAAGCTACAATTCTCAGCAAAGCTGCAGCTCTTTTAAAAAAAACACTGCAGCTCATACACAGGAGGAAAGAGCTCTTTATAAATAACGGAAATAAATGTTCGCAGGTGAACCAAAAGAGTCAAAAAATCAATAAGGGAAAATTGCCCTTTCCATGGAAATGCAGAACACACTTAACACTGTTCAGAACGGAAGGCAAAGAATTACCTGCAGATACCACTCAGACTTAATCAGATCACATTGGCTAGTGGGTGGCTGGGTGGCACAGTGGTTAGCACTGCTGCCTCACAGCGC
Source organism: Hemiscyllium ocellatum (assembly GCF_020745735.1). Taxonomy (NCBI): domain Eukaryota; kingdom Metazoa; phylum Chordata; class Chondrichthyes; order Orectolobiformes; family Hemiscylliidae; genus Hemiscyllium; species Hemiscyllium ocellatum. The sequence continues at coordinate 14,898,030 of NC_083439.1, forward strand.
CAGAGACCTGGGTTCAATTCCCGCCTCAGGCAATTGTCTGTGTGGGGTATGCACATTCTCCTTGTATCTGCGTGCGTTTCCTCCGGGTGCTCCGGTTTCCTCCCGCAGTCCAAAAACGTGCAGGTTAGATAAACTGGCTATGCTAAATTGCCCATAGTGTTAGGGGAATGGGTCTGGATGGGTTGCTCTTCAGAGGGTGGGTGTGGACTTGTTGGGCTGATGGGCCTGTTTTCACACTAAGTAATCTAATCTAATCTAAATATAAAGGAATGAGTTGAATGACATCAGGAGTGTAAAGTTGACCATAATTTTATTTCAGCCATATGCTATTAGGGAGTGGAATACAACAGGAACAATGACTAGGATCTGTAGAATCCTCAAAAAGCTGGAATGTGGGGCACTCAGTGAATTCCAGAGAAGTTGAGAGGCTGGAACACGGACAGGCTACTCTGAGTTAACAAATTGTATGCATGTTACACAGAATTGAGCTTCACACGTATTGATGGATATCGTCCTCAAGAGGAGCTCTCTGGTTAAAATTGGTGCGTGGCCAGGGCACTATAATAAAAGGAAGGAGAGGACCGTTCTGCTGAACAATCAGGTGTAAAAGTCCTCTGCTTTAGATGTCAGCGTGATTAAGTCACCAAACTGTCAGAGGAGCTGTGCAGCTCAGGCATCAGTGTGGCCCAAAGATCAGAAAACTCAAGGGTGACAGCAAATTGAAGGTAATCATGGCTCAAGGGTCAATGTAACAAAAATGAAGGTGGCAATTTTAGTTTAATTTGTCAGGTGACAAATTGACTAGCTCTGATCAGCTGCCTGTTGTACAGCTGCCTGTCTCGTTTTCCTTCCGACTGAGGCGGATAACAGATGGGGTGTAAAATTGGAGACCAATCACATCACAGCAGGTGAGTTACAATAAAACAAACTCAGAGTTATTTTTCTCATCTTGCTAGCTGTCCCTTCACAATCCACTGTGTGAAGAGACCGAGATTCTCAAGTGTTGTTTACTGACCATTTCTCTCAAAAACAGAGACTAACCACTTAGCTTCTAAAAGATATTATTGATGTTAGATCCTCACCCTCAATATCCTGGAGGTCAACCTTCATTAGAAACTTAATTAGTTCAGCGATATAACTACAGTGACTACAAGAACAGGTCAGAGATGTTCTGTGACAGTAACACATCTCCTTAAGTATCCACCAGCCACAAGGCACAAGTGTAATTGAACACACTGCAGATGGTCTGAATGAATGGAGCTCCAACAATGCTCAAGAAGCTCAACACCAACCAGTGTTGAAGGGTCACTGCACCTGAAACATTAACACCGCTTTCTCTCCATAGATGCTGCTAGACCTGTTGAGTTTTTCCAGCAATTTCTAATTTCTAGCATCTGCAGTTCTTAAAGTTATTTTTTTTCAGCACCAACCAAGTGAGCTCAATACACGCCCAGTCCACCACCTTCAACGGTCATTCCCTCAGTCATGGGTACACAGCTACAGCAGTGGGCGCCATCCACAAAATGGACTGCAGCAATTCACCGAGATCCATAACAACACTTTCCAAACTTATCTAAAGCTTTAGAGCAGCGGATGCACAGGAACATCGCCAACTGCAATTTCCCCTCCAAGTCTCACACCTTTGGTTATATCTCCACTACATGCGCTCAGCAGTTCAAGATGGCGGCTCATGCTATCAAGGACAATTAAAGATGGAGAACAAACATTGGCTTTGTCAGCATTGACAACAAGAATGATGAAAATAGAAAATACAGTAAGATTCTTTCTGAAGTAATCAAGTTGAAAAGATTTTTGACTGCTGGCAGTGACGCAAAAGCAACAATTCGGCAATTACAATCGCAGGAAGAGGAACATTATAACCAATTTAGAATTAATCTTATAAGACCATAAGTCACAGAAGCAGAATTGGCCATTTGGTACATTGAGTCTGCTCCACAGTTACCTCATGGCTGATATGTTTCTCAAGCCCACTCTTCTGCCTTCTTCCTGTAACCCTTGACCCCTTACCAATCAAGAACCTACTTGTCTCTGTTTTATAGACATTCAATGACTGAGCCTCCACAGCCTTCTGTGACAATGAGTTCCACAGATTAACTAGCGTCCCATTGAAGAAACTCCTCCTCATCTTAGTTCACGAGGGTCACCCCTTCACTCTGAGGCAATGCCCTCAGGTCCTAGTATCTCTTACTAGTGGATGGGTTTCCACTCTATCCAGGCCTCTTAGTATTCTGTAAATTTCAATCAGATAACCCCCTCATCCTTATAAACTCCATCAGGTACAGACCCAGGGTCCTCAAATGTTTCTTATATGACAAGCCCTTCATCCCTGGGATCATTCTTGTAAACTTCCTCTGGATCCCCCTCCAACACCAACACTTGCTTCCTCACATAAGGAGCCCAAAATTACTCTCAATATTCCAAATGCGGTCTGACCAGTGTCTTGTACAGCCTCGGCAGTACATCTCTGCTCTTAGACTTTAGCCCTCTTGAAATGAATGCTAACATTGCATTTGCCTTCCTAACTGACTATCAAACCTTAAGAAAATCCTAAAACTCCCAAATTCCTTTGTGCTTCAGATTTCCGATGACTTTCCCCCATTCAGAAAATAGTCTACATGTCAGTTCTTCCTCCCAAAGTGCATGACCTCACATTTTCCCACATTGTATTCCATCTGCCACTTCTTTACCCACTCTCCTCGACTGTCCAAATCCTTTCATAGCCTCCTCACTTCCTCAACACTACCCGCCCCTCCATCTATCTTTATTAAATCTGCAAACTTAGTAATGCCCTCAGTTCTTTTGTCCAGATCATTAATGTATAACATGAATAGCTGTGGTCCCACTAACTGACCCCTGTGGACCTCCACTAGTCACTGGCTGTCATCCTGATAAAAAGACCCCTTTATCCCCCCACTCTGTCTTCTGCCAGTCAGTTAATCCTCTATTCAAGACAGTACCTTGCCCTTCCCTTACTTACTTGCCTCTTGTGCGGCACCATGTCAAAGGCTTTCTGGAAATCCAAACCCATCATGTCTACTGACTCTTCTTTATCTAACTTGCTCATTACCTCAAAGAAAAGTTTTAACAGATTTGTCAGTCATGACCTCCCCTTGATGAAGTCATACTAACTCAGCCCTATTTTACCCTGCACTTCTAAATACTCATCCTTAATAATGGACCCAAAAATCTTATCAAAGACCAATGTCAGTCTTCATGAGACTTCATTATACTCTTAACTGCTCGTAAGACCATAAGACCAAAAGGCATAGAAGCAGAAATCAGGCCATGCAGCCCATTGAGTCTGCTCCGCCATTCAGTCATGACTGATAGTTTCTCAACCCCATTCTCATACTTTCTCCCCGTAACCCATGACCCCCTTCCAAGAACCTATCCATCTCGGTCTTAAATATAATAACGACCCGGTCTCCACAGCCTTCTGTGGCAATGAATTCCCTAGATTCACCACTCTCTGGCTGAAGAAGTTTCTCCTTATCTCCATCCTAAAAGGTCTTCCCTTTACTTTAGGGCTGTGCCCTCAGGTCCTAGTCTCTCCTGCCAATGGAAACAACTTCCCAATGTCCACTCTGCCCAGGCCTTTCAGTATTCTGTAAGTTACAATTAGATCCCACACCCCCATCCTTCTAAACTTCATCGATCATAAACTCGAATGTTCCTCATATGTTAAGCTTTACATTCCTGGACCATTCTCCTGAATCTTCTTTGAACACACTCCAGGGCCAGTACATCCTTCCTGAGATATGGGCCCCAAAACTGCTCACAATTCTCCAAATGTAATCTGACTAGGTTAAGGTGAAAGCGAAGGCTTATAGCAAGAGACAGTCAAATATCGATTAGCAATCACCAAATATAGATTTGCAAGTTAGTGAAACTTCAAGATATGCACACGCATGATCATATGGAAGGGTTATATTGACCCAGGAGAATGATCTGAGAGATGACTGATGAAATAATCTAGAATGTGGTGGTTCAAACTATCAGACTATTCCAACGAGACAGAAAGGAATTTTTGGCAGATCCAACTGTATCTGTCTCACTGTATCTGCAGTTAAATTAAATCACTCCCAAGTTTAGACTACAAAATGAATCTTTTTAAAATAAAGTCAGGAAGCACTCTGACAAGGTGCAAAGACATTAACAAGGTTCAACAGGAACAATTTGTCATGCCTTAAGGCAGCAAACCATCATACAAATCATCAAAGGACCATTATCACATCCAAATCAACACTGAGCCACATGAGGGCAGAAGGTAATTGTTGACCGTGCAGCTTAAAGGAGGAGAGGGAGGGACATGCAGAAATTGACATGTAGGCAATTCAGAATTTAGGTATTTTCTAATCAACATGTTCAGAGATGTTATTACTATTATCTGGAGCAGGTAAGGCTTGAATATAATTATCTGACCCAGAGGGAGGGACATTACCACTGCACCACAAGAGCCAAGTCAGAGTTTACGGCCTTGGTAGTTGATGCACTGGTGAACTATTTAAAATTGGAAATACTGACAAGGCCAGTTGTGGAGGAGTGCAGAAATCTCAGAAACTTGTGGGATTGACGTAAGGTGGAGAACAGGACCTCGTTATATTGCTATAACAAGTTCACCTCATGCTGAATATCTGTGCCGTTCCTGATCTTTGTGTGAAAAATACTCTTGTGAATAAAGTGAAAGTAAGTTGATCTCAGGCAAGTTTACTTTCAGTAGCTTGGACAAAAAAAATCCCTGTCTCCCAAAACGGGAAAAGAGAAAAAAGACCAAACAAGAAGCAGAACATGTTAAAGGGCATCGCTCTTTCTCTGTGAGCTTGGAGATTTCTCACCTTCTGCCCTTACCTCCCAATAAATGCCAATGGGGTAGAAATTGCCACACATTCTTCAGACAAGGAAGTCATTCCTCTTTGTCTCAGCCTTAAATGATCAGCCACTCTTCCTGACAGAGTACCCGATACGCTCTTGGTTCTCCAGTCAGTAGGAAACAGCCAGTCAGCCTCCAGCCTGTTAAATCCTCTCGGGGTCATAGACAGTTCAATAACAGCCCTCTAAGTCTTCCACCTGTAGAGAATGTAGATCCATCCTATTTAGGGTCAGCAATGGCCTAGTGGTATTGTTGTTAGATTATTCATCCAGAGACTGAAGTATTGCTCTGGGGATCAGGTTTCAAATCCTGCCATATTAGATGGTGGAATTTGAATTCAGTCAAGATGTAGAATTATGAATCCGATGATGACAACAAAACCATTGTTAATTGTCAGGAACACCCACCTGATTCACCAATGTTCTCCAGGGAAGGAAATCTTCCATCCTTACCTGGTCTGAACAAATGTGACTTCAGTCCCTCAGCAATGTGGTTGAAGTTTAACTGCCCTTCAGGCAACTAAGACTGGGCAGTAAATAAATGCTGGTCCAGTCAAGGATGTCCATATCCCATGAATAAATAAATTCTGACTTCAATGGACAATCCTGTCAAACCAAGAATCAGCAGATCTGCCTTGATGGAGATAAAGCAGGTATATACTGATGGAGATAAAGCAGGTATATACTGAGGGAGGTCAAGCAGATTTACCTTGACACAGATGAAAACAGTACGAAATAATTTCAATTTATCTTGATTCATCTGCTGCTTCTCAAAACAAAGCTGCCACAGAGAGAAAACCAAACGCTCCAGCACTATGACTAGGACAAAACACAATTGTGTCACTTAATTAATAGGCCAAAAGTGAACTTAACCAATTAAAAAAAGTGGGCCAGCCAACTATGCAATTTTGTTCCACTTAATTACCCCATTGGGTTTTATCGCACCCTGATTTGTGGTTAACGGTGTCAAAGTAGCCTTTGAAGTGCCACAATTTCACCAAATTTCTACACAATTCCTGCAAGACTTCCAAACTCGTTTACTCTGATCTTGCTGCAGTAAAGGTTAACGTATTAGAAGCACAGGATCTAGGAGTAGGGGAAGACCATCCAGCCCTTTCAGCCTACTCCACAATTCGATAAGATCAAAGCTGATCAGCTCCAGTTTCCTGTCTGTCCTCCTTTTGATCTTTGCTTCCCAGATTGTTTGCTGGAACTGCATTTTCCCAAAGTTTGTGCACGAGAACATCCAAATCCCTCCACACAATGCTTGGCATAAAATTAATATGCTGCTTTTATTCTTCTGACTAAAAGGGGGGTTTGGATGTTCTTCAGGGAGTTGGTGTGGACTCAATGGGCTGAATAGCCTGCTATAGGTAGTCTATGATTACAGAGGTGTTTGCATTAAGAAACTCAAGATAAGCTGAACTTATTGGGTAGCATTTCTAAGCTGAGTTGGTGCTCTTTAGATTTATGTTGTAATACTACAGTCAAGAAGAAAGGTTCTTGTCCAAAGGACCTACAGAACCCAGTGTCATGGTTAACAATCTCTACCAATTAGTGTTGACCCCTCTTCTAACGGGCAACTTACTACAGAAAGAACAAATCATTCTAAAGGAAGTCATGTTTGGTAAAACAATTATTGCTTGTTGCTGCCATCAAGTGGCTAGAAGTTGTACTTCATCCATTTGAACAAAAAAACACGTACTCTCTCAATAAATAAGTTACATCCACAAGTTTAAGTGGTTGAAAACATTCTTAGGGTTTTGGAGATTTTGTTTGGTGCTCATCAGCTTAATATCAGGGAATGAAACTCACATGACTTCAGCAACAATTTGTATTTATATACAGGGCAAAAACCAAGGACTGCAGATGCTGGAAACCAGAGTCTAGATTAGAGTGGTGCTGGAAAAGCACAGCAGGTCAGGCAGCATCCGAGGAGCAGGAAAATCGACGTTTCAGGCAAAAGCCCTTCATCAGAAATAGAGGCCTTTAGGACTACGGTAATAGAGGTAGGCCATTCAGCCCCTTGAGCGCAAATATCACAGACGAGGAAGCGGAATGGAGTCAATGAAATGGCAGGGACCAAGGCATTGGCACCAATATTTATGGGTGTGGATTTCTAAGTGAGCAGGAGGATGTGATGTGAGCGCAGAGCCATTTGTAATGTTGGAGGATGAACGTCAGAATCAGAAAGGGGGATTGGGAGTGAAGATACGGATAAAGGCAGAGGTAGAGATTTAGATCAAATGGACAGATAAAGATCGAGAGACGGAATTTGAGATGGTAAAGGACATAGAGACGGACACGGAGATGGACTCAACAATCACAGAGAAGGGTCCAATTGTGACAGGTGAGAGATCAGTGGAAAGGGTTGGTGAGTTCACCTGCAGGTAGTGTGGAATGGGGAAGAGATTTGCTTTGGAGTTGAAGGAAGGAGGGGGATGAACACGTTAAATATGGTCACTCCTTATGGCCCTCAGATAGGGCTATCAAAGCATTTAACTGCTGGATGCAGCAATTCCCATCTCCCTTTGGTGATGGGAATCTCAAGGCCTGGGAAATCCAGTCTGCCTGACACCTGAAAGTTCGATCAAATTTGAGACACATTGCCTCATTAAACTATTCAAAACTTTTAGTCATATAAAGCACGGAGGCACTGACACCACTGCCTGCAAGAAGAAAACTGCCAACAGTTCAGTGTAGAACTTCTTGATCCATCAAAACACAAGCTCCTTTGAGGCTCAGAAACCCATTGGCAAGGTGAAATAGTAGCGGTAAAGGTAGCCTGGGCTGTAAATCCCCACTTCTTGACCCAGCAACCGTGCAGAGAATCTTGTGGTTGAAACCTGGGCTCCTCAGTCATCTGAAGATTCATGTGAAGGCTCATCTCAAAATTTAATTCAAAGACTCATCTCACCTGACAGATCATCCTCAATTCCAAGGGACCACCAATAGTGATGACAATATTCTAACAGGTGATCCACTTCCTGGGAAGCATGATCGTTGCCTGTTGTCCCATCTCTATTAAAATGAGAAATGTGAGGGGGCTCACTGGAAGGTTGAGTTTCAAACATTCTGACATACTACCCGAACAAAACCTACTGTTTTTCAAAAGGGATACAATTACTGACAGTGATTGCAGTTTTCCCAATATTTAATTGGTGGAAATATTTGCTCATTCAATTGACAAGTAGGGGTTGAGAGAGGTGGAGTGAGTAACCAGAATAAGTACCATCAGCAGAGTGCTCTGGTCAAGTAGATCGGGACTTAGTTAAAGCGTAAAGCTCTTCTATTGTCACTTCAATGATTTCCAGATAGATACAGCATTGAATAAAAGTTTCAACCTTGGGACCTCTAATAATTCATTTTAACGGGTAAAGTTATATGGCAAATGACACCAGCTGTCATAAGGGAAACTTTGGAGGGAACCAGCTACTAGATGGTTGGACTAGTCTTTCGCCCCAGGAACAAGGTCAGATGACCAATTTGTACGTCAGGACCACAACAGACCTCCGCCAGAGTTACCTCTGGCTTCGCCCTGCCCAGGCATAGTTCACCATCATTTGGGTCCTTCAGGTAATGTATTCTGAATACAGTTCCAAAAGGCTCTCTCAGGTAAGAAGGTGAGACATCCCAGTCTGACATCCCAGAGTTTAACACAGTTGCCTGCCTCCCTCCTTTTCTATTCCTGTCTCTGTGAAGGTACTTCACACAAGCACCTGACTGACAACCATGTCCGAAAGATAGCTTTTTATAAACAAAACCAGCACCTTGGTGTGAAGAATGAGGCTGACAGCAACAGTTTGGATATGTCCATAAGTGTGCTGATAATAGTTTATAATAAATGTATAGTCCTTTGTGGGAGTAGTAGAGAAATTATTCATGGATGTGGACAGTTATAGTGATGAAATACCCCACTAAGTTGGATTAGGCAGCTCCAACGCTTACAAAGCTCAAAACCATCTAGGAACAAAGCAGCCCATTTGACTCACACCCCTTCCAATACCTTCAGTGTTCAGTCCCTCCAACACCGATGCACCACGGCAGCAACATATACCATCTACAAGGTTCAGTTGGCAGTTAGGAAGTTAGTATTCATTTTGAGAAAGCTAGAATACAAAAGCAGGGATATACCACTTTTTTTAGGCTCTGGTTCGACTGCATTTGGAATATTGTCAACAGTTTTGAGACCAATATCTTGGGAAAGATGTGCTAGCCTAAGAGGGCACATCCAGAAGAGGTTTACAAGAATGTTCCCAGAAATCCCAGGGATCATAGCAGGTGAGGTTTAGGACTCTAGGTCTGTACTCAATTGAGTTTAGAAGGATGAGGGAGGATTTGATTGAAACTTACAGAATACTGAGCGGCCTGGATAGAGTGGACATGGAGAAGATGTCGTCATTAGTAGGAGAGATTAGGACCTGAGAGCACAGCCTCAGAGTAAAGGGATTTCTTTAGGACTGAGATGAGGAGAACTTTCTTTGGAAACTCTTGCCACTGAGAGCTGGAATTGCAGAGTCCTTCTGTATATTAAAGGCTAAGATAGATAGATTCTTAATCAGTATGGGAATCAAGGGTTATGCAGAAAAAGCAGGAAAGTGGACATGAGAAATAGCCATGATCCTATTAAATGGCTGAGCAGTCTTGAGGGGTCAAACGGCCTACTCCTGTTCCTATTTCCTATGGTCTAAGGTCATCAGATTGCTGCAGTTCAAGAAAGAGGTTGACCACCACCTTCTCAAGGGCAGTTTAGGGATGGGCAATATACTCTGGCCAGCCAGCAATGCCCACATCCCATGAGAGAATTCAAGAACAGGTGGTTAAAGGAGCTATTCCTGAATTATGGAATTACACAGCACTGAATTCTCAATGATTCATCAAGCTAGAGTGAATGAAACATAGAGATCTGTGGAACTTAGATTTCAAGGGCTACCGAATCTATGAAATGCATGAATTCTTCACGGACTGGAGAACTGTAGAATATTGAATTCATGGTGCATTGGATTGTGTGTACAGGATTAATCCAGGTTCAAGGGGTTTTGGAATTATTAATGGGATACAGGAATGATTCAGGATATGGGATTCGTGTAACACAGGAATTTATCATAATGTACAAGATTCACACAGTGCATTTATTAGATACAAAAGTTGTTTCACTAAATGCATTCTCATAAGCATACACACAATCAATACAAGAACAATTACTTGCATTTATATAGCAGCTTTAATGTAGTAAAATGTCCTGAAGTGCTTCATGGAGTATTTAAATCAAATAAGACACTTAGTTATTAGAGCAAGTGACCAATTTCTTGGTCAAGGGGTTCAACCTCAAGAAACATCTTAAAAGGAGAACAGTGGAAGAGATAGTGGACGGGTTAGGTTAGACTCCCTACAGTGTGGAAACAGGCCCTTCAGCCCAACCAATCCACACCGACCCTCCGAAGAGTAACCCACCCACACCCATTTCCCTCTGACTAATGTACCTAACACTATGGGCAATTTAGAATGGCCAATTCACCTAACCTGCACATCTTTGGACTGTGAGAGGAAACCGGAGCACCCAGAGAAAACCCACGCAGACACGGGGAGAATGTGCAAACTTCACACAGACAGTCACCCAAGGGTGGAATCGAACCTGGGACCCTGGTACTGTGAGGTAGCAGTGCTAACCACTGTGCCACCGTGGATGGAATCTCAGAGCTTAGGGTTTTCACGGCTGAAGGCAACAAAATCAGAAAACAAGATTTCTGGGGAAAAGAAAGATTCTTCTAATAGAAGAATAATTGTTGGGGTCCACCCATCGGATGCAAAAATTATTCAGAGGACAGGATGCACGGGACTAAAATAAAAATCTGTATTTATTGCAGGATTCATGAAGTACTGGAATCCTTCGTGAAGTGCACAGTTCAGATGGTACAGGAATTATTCAATTATCAGAGTGTTTTGGGGGTATGGAATTATCAAAAGCATATGGCACCAACATTTACTGAATATCAGTTTACACATTCAAACTGACAGCATGAAAACCAAAACCCTTGCTAAATGCTGACATTAATTAATTGGTCTCGTGCAGAGGTGCTAGCTCATTTAGAACCACACTTTTATGGAGATCTTAATTATGGAGAAACAAACTTGTCCTCTGTTTCTGATTTCCAGTCCTTTTCTTTCTACTTCAGTGAAACCTTATGCTGTTGTCATTGTTAGGATCTCTCACGTTGGCTAAACACTACAAAGGTTTAAAATGCATTGCTTGGTTAAGGATGAAATGACTGTGTATGAAGTAGAGCTCCTGTGACAACATTGTGTGGAGTCAGCTGTGGCTATGTTGATAATGCTGTTGCCTTTGCATCATCAGGTTCTGGGTTCAAGTCCTACTCTCACAAATGATCGCAAAAATCAAGATACAAGACATCGATTGAGCCACTTTTGGAATAATGCCTTCAATTCTGGTCTCGCTGTTATAGGAAAGATGAACTTGAACGGGTGCAGAAAAGATTTACATGAATATTCAAAGAATCACAGAATCCCTGCAGTGTGGAAGCAGGCCATTTGTCCCATTGAATTCACGCTGGCCCTCTGAAGAGATTCCCTCCCAGGCCCACACTATCCTGTAACCCTGTATTTCCCAAGGCAAATCCACCTGGCTTGCACATCCCTCAACACAATGGCCACTCCACCTAACCCTACACACTTTCAGATTGTGGGAAGAAACCGGAGCACCCCATAGTAATCCATGCAGACACAGGAAGAAGGTGTAATCTCCACAGAGACAGTCGCCCAAGCCAAGCCCCTGGTGCTGTAAGGCAGCAGTGTGAACCACAAAGCCACTATGCCACCCAATATTGCTGGGGTTGGAGGGTATGAGCTAGAGGGAGAGGTTAAATAGGCTGTGGCTATTTTCCCTGCAGAGTTGGAGGCTCAGGGGTGACCTGAGAGATATTTATAAAATCATGAGGGACATTGATAGGAGGAATAGCCAAGTTGCTTTCACAGGGTAGAGGAGTCCAAAACTAGAGGGCATAGGTTTAGGGTGAGAGGAGAAAGGTTTAAAAGGGACCTAAGGGGCAACATTTTCATACAGAGAGTGGTGCATGTATGGAATGTGTTGACAGAGGAAGTGGAGGAGGCAGATACAATTATTGCATTTAAAAAGGTACCTGGATGGGTATGTGAATATGAAGGATATGGGTCAAATGTTGGAAAATGGGACTAATCTAAGATATTTGGTCAGTATGGATAAGTTGGACTGAAGGGTTTGTTTCCTTACTGCATAACTCTGACTCTGATGATAACTATCTAATGCAGTATTGATGAACTCGATCAAGGGCTTGTAAGAGATCCCATGACATTAGTTTTATGATGATCAGGGGAGTTTTCCACCAATATCTATGTCTCAATTAACATCACAAAAACAGATGTATCTGGTCATTACCACATTGCTGTTTGTGGAAGCTTGCTAGATGTGATTAACTGCTGTGTTATATATGACAACAGTGACTACCCTTCAGAAGCGTCTTCACTGGCTCAAAGCTGTTTGAAAGGTCTAATGGTGGTAAAATGATTTACATTAATGGGAGTCTTACCTTGATTCCTTACAGCGTTTAACGTGGCCCAATATTTTGTGTCCTGCACAGAAAGAATGGGAATGGAGACAATGTGCCCATGTAATAGTGTTCCAATGACTCCCCTGGACAATGCCCCAAAACATTTTGTTTTTAGATTAGATTCCCTACAAAAAAAAGAAGTTTCTCCTCAGTGCGAGCGAGTTGCAGGCTATCCCTATGACAGCTGACAGTATGTTGTCTGATCTTTCAGACAGCATTCCAATCAGTCAGTGAACATCAGTCTACATTTGGAGAAATAATAGGCTCACATTAAGTTAAATTTTGTCTGGTGAAAGTGTGTGACTATTTTATTCAGTTTATTGCTGTGCATTTTCCTTGTCTGCGGATTACAGGTTGGACTCAGAGCTGGGGGCGGGGTACCCTAGTTTCAACTTTATGCAGAATAAGCAGTGGAGGATAATGGAAAGGTCTTCCTGAAGAAAGAGATAACATCAGCAGAAATAGACAAGTGAACCTACTCCTCCTTACTGTGTTGTGCTCAAGGGGCCCAATGGTCTCCTTTAGCACTGTAACTGCTAATCGAGTCCATACACACTATATGGTGCCACACTGCATTTAAGGAGGACATGATTCAGCAGGAACAGAGTGTAGAAGCTATTTATTGTGCTTCATAAAGATTAGGAACTACATGCTAATGTTGATCTCATTGAAGGGGACCATGGTTGCAAGGCAAGGGCTCTGCGGAATGTGTGATAGAACTAACAACAGCTGTTCAACAGTGTGTTGCTTCATTCGCTGATTGATAATTAAACATTAGTCTTTTAACCAAAATCAGGAATCTGTGAACACAGGTACTTGTTCTATTTATACTGCTATCTGCTCTATCTTTCATGCAGTGATTGATTGATAGATAGCATGCATTCATTCCCCACAGTGGAGAAATCTTTCTTGTGTGAGCAGCATGAAGGGTCAGTTTCCAGGGGAATCAAGGAAACCTCATGTTGTTAAAGGTTCATGACTTGCCTGCACCATCTTCAAACTGCAGTAAGAGTAAGTGAAGTGAAGCCCATGACAGTCCATCAGTGAATGTGTGAGCAGGAAGCTAAAATTGTATTTATGATTCCAGGGACAGAGGCATGGATGCCTCTGGAGAGAACATCCAGAGAGGATGAGGTGGACGTAGACGAAACTGAGAAGATCACACTTCTAACCATCTTACAACATTGCTGCAAGATCCTCTGAAAGCACCTCATGTACAACAGTAATTTACATTTATACAGCACTTTTAACACAGTAAAACACTCTACAGCATTATGAAACAAAATGTGCACTGAGCCAGGTAAAAATATGCTAAAAAGTAGGAAAGAGACAGAGAAAGGGAGGCTGTTTGGGAAAGAAATCCAGAACCTAAAGCCCAGCAGTTGAAGGCGGCACGGTGGCACAGTAGTTAGCACTGCTGTCTCACAGCGCCTGAGACTCGGGTTCAATTCCTGACTCAGGCGACTGACTGTGTGGAGTTTGCACGTTCTCTCCGTGTCTGCGTGGGTTTCCTCCGGGTGCTCCGGTTTCCTCCCACAATCCAAAGATGTGCGGGTCAGGTGAATTGGCCATGCTAAATTGCCCGTAGTGGTAGGGGGTAAAGGGTAAATGTAGGGGTATGGGTGGATTGCGCTTCGACGGGTCGGTGTGGACTTGTTGGGCCGAAGGGCCTGTTTCCACACTGTAAGTAATCTAATCTAATTTCACAAAAGCTCAATTGTAAACAGAATTGGTGTAACGCTGAGATCTGAGAGTTTTAGGAATGGGGAAAGATACAGAGCTAGTTGAAGCCATTGGGGAATTTGAAAGGATAAGAATCCTGAAAAACTCTGACTGCTGTAACATGAGCAACAAGAGATTCCCACAGAGCCACCTTCAGAGAGTGACCAAGGGGATTTGGGTATGTTATATATTTCAAATCTCAGAGCTTTGCAGCGATAATATTTGCTTCAATATTTGTAGCAGATGTTACTCTGTGCTCTAAAACGCTAGCAGCAGCTGGCTTACAGATTTGCTTACTTTTCCCTGCAGCTGCACATAGCCTTAACCAAACAAACTTAGTGAGCAGAGAACAATCAACAGGTTCACAGAATCAAACACAGAGCAATTGAACCATTAAATGTGATGAGGCAACCAAAGGAGAAAGGTATCCATCCAGTCATTACAAACTTTTACAAAGTTAAAGATTATATTGGGATGAAAAAACTCCTTTCATTCAAAGGAGTTACATATGTCAACACATGATAGCGAAGGACTTATTCTGAGTACAGAACTGATAGGCAAGTCACGGAATGAATTGTGGGGTTGAGCATTTGCCTTTGTGAAAACAGCGATGCAGGATCACTGAGACCTGGAGCAGTGTTTGCTGAGGGCACTTTAATATTTATAACTGTAAGATAAAGAAATTAAATTAATCTGAATTTTACTTACAGAATGAAAAATTTCTTAATGGTCTGTGAAAAGCGATCACCATTTTCTTTGCCCGAAACCTGATTTTTTTTTTCAATCTCAAAATTAAAAGGCAAAGAGATAGTCACAGATTGCTGCCTTCGATGCAAGAGATGGATTGGCATTAAGAATTTATAATAAGCCTGAAATAATTTCTAAATTAATTGTGATACAATGAAAGGGGCCCTTCAGCCTCATGATCACATTGGAAGTCTAATTTCAATTTCTGTAATTCACCTTGAAATGACTCCACATCAACAAGCACATGAACCAAGCTAAACATTGATTAATGAGTCAATTCATGATTTGGGATAGATTCTGATTATACAGCGGTTCTGCTCCTGACTATTGACAAGCATGAGGGGATGGAGAGACATCAATGGAGCTATGCTCCAGACTGTAACTGTACAGAAGTATCTAATATTACACAAACTGTTGGGAAATCCCAGCTGGTCCAGCAGAACTTGTGGAGAGAGGGAAATCAGAGTTAACGTTCCAGGTCCCATGACCCTTCTTCAGAAGCCAGTTCTGAGTTAATTTTGACTTCTCTCCAGGGGTGCTGTGGGCCAGCTGGGACTTTCCAGTTTTGTTGCAGATTTAAAGCATCTGCAGTACTTTCAGTTTTTTATCTGATCACACAACTCAGTGGACTTTCATGAGTGATGGGAGCACAATGAATGGAATTCCTATCACATTTAGGGGAACAATGAACTCAGTTGGCTAAACACCTAGCAAGTTGTTCAGGATAGGTTTGATCCTGGTTCGGCTGAAGGAGACCTATGTCCTTACCCTGATTTTGAGTGTGGGAGGAAATAGCAAATCATAACTGACCAATAAAAAACTGCCCTCAGAACAGCTTAGAATGAGGCATCCACAGATATTGAGCTGATGTACGTAATGCTGTAGACAATGGACCAAACTCCTGAAATATAAATACTTATGGCTAGAGATTCAACCTGCATCTGAAATCAAGCACCAAGTCCCCACTCTGTGATCAGCTGTCTCTAACTAGGGATAATTTCATTGACATGTTGCTGCAGCTAGGGTTACCATTCTGCAAAAGTGGCAGCATAACAAAGAAACTGTTGCTGGTTTAGGGACACAGAACAGTTTAGGAGCTTATGTTGCCTTCAAGATCTTTTGCTTGCAACTTGGGGGGAATTAACTTTGGCAACTGGGGAGATGGTAATGCTCTGGCAATGTTGCTGGACTAATAAACTAGCAGCATAGACTAATGTCTTGGCAGCATAGATTCAAATGCCACACTAGCAACCAGTGGAATTCAAAGTCAAGGAATAAATCAAGAACATAAAGCTAATCTCAGTAATCATGACCATAACTGCTTTGAAGAATTGTTACAAAAGCCCATTCAGCTTCAAAATGCCTTTCAGGAAGAAAATGTGCCACCCTCACCCAATCTGGCCCGAGTGAGAGTCCAGATCCACAACAATGTGATTGACTCTTAACTGCCCTCGGAAATGGCCTAGTGAGCCATTCAATAGAAGGGCAAATAGGGTTGGGCAACAAATGTTGGCCTTGCCAGAAGGCCAACATTCCATCAAAGAACACACAATAAGGATTCAAGGTTTGTGCGAAGATTTGTAGCTCGGGTGCTCGTTGTTGTGGTTCTGTTCGCCGAGCTGGAAGTTTTTGTTGCAAACATTTCATCCCCTGGCTAGGAGACATCATCAGTGCTCTGGAGCCTCCTGCGAAGCGCTTCTTTGATGTTTCTTCCGGTATTTATAGTGGTCTGTCCTTGCCGCTTCCGGGTGTCAGTTTCAGCTGTCCGCTGTAGTGGTTGGTATATTGGGTCCAGGTCGATGTGTTTGTTGATGGAGTTTGTGGATGAATGCCATGCCTCTAGGAATTCCCTGGCTGTTCTCTGTCTACAAACTCCATCAACAAACACATCGACCTGGACCCAATATACCAACCACTACAGCGGACAGCTGAAACTGACACCCGGAAGCGGCAAGGACAGACCACTATAAATACCGGAAGAAACATCAAAGAAGCACTTCGCAGGAGGCTCCAGAGCACTGATGATGTCTCCTAGCCAGGGGACGAAACGTTTGCAACAAAAACTTCCAGCTCGGCGAACAGAACCACAACACGATAAGGAATTTGACTGGAGTAGAAATAACATGCCATTTGCTTCTGGTGAGAAAGAGAATTCAAAGAGCACCTCGTGTGGTGAGGAAGAGGCAATTGTGAATTAATGAAAAGAACAAAAGAACAAAAAACAAAAGTGTCTACCAAACCTTGAGTAATCTATTAAGATCCAGGGTGCCGACCGAAACCAGGTTTGGAACAAGTTGACTCAGATTTGTCCCCTGTGGATTGGAGGAAGTGATGAAGGGAACTGGACTAGAGGAATACCCAGAGTGCACTCATAATTAGTCATAGTAACAAATTCCCCAGAGCTGCAGCATTCATCATTTCACACTCTTTAGTATTGTTCTAGCATTTCCTTTATTTTGCAGTTTAACAGTGCTGAAATATTCATCAACCTACTTAACATTCATCAATATCCTGCCTATGACAGAAATCACTGCACAATTGGCTGTAAAATTCCAGTATACATTAGAACTAATTGAGGTTCAGTTACTTGCCTCTCCAGAGACACCAAGAGCCAGAGATGAAACACAATCTATTAATTTGTCATTAAATCATGCTTAACTCAGTACAGGGGTTCCCCAATTTACGCACGTCCAACTTACAAACATTCATACTTAGGAACGTGATCCCACACACTATTGTATTCATGTTAATTTTAAAGATCCAACAATGAACATTTTCTCATACTTATGAATAACTATTGGGCATTGTCCTGCATTGTGTTCTCACCTCCAAACAGACTCAAGAAAATAACTTGTTGCCAATCCAGGGATTGCTTGTATGTGTAATTAAAATCAGGGTCACACAAACAGTCACTCTTATACTTTCGTTAGTCCCAAAAACTGTTAACTTTTGACAAATTTGACCATGTTAGGCTGAATTATGGCAGAAAACATGTACATTTTGGAAAGTGGTGTAATTGAAGTGTATAATAGCTATTAGAAATGTTAATATTCTTTGCTTCCCATTTATCTGATGATGTAATGTTTAATTTACTTCCTTTCATCACTGCTTTTCCAAATAAAAGTTTGAAACACACAGCTGCAGTTCGCGTCTCTCTGTTTTTTCACTAGCTTTTCAGAATTGAGTTCACAACATCATGCAGATCCTCACTGGTACATAGACATAGAGCTAAGACAGTGGGAGAGTTAGGGGCCTGGGATTTGGTTTCCATTAGTTGGATTCAAAACAACAAATGACAACTGGAACAGTCAACCTGTATCTTTACGGTCAACCTGCCCAGATATATTATAATACAATCTGAAGCAGATGGGATTTGAACATCGCGCCCCATGCTCTAAAGTGGAAATACTACCACGGCACCACAGGAGCTCCAAGCAGTGAACTGGTATTGAAGTGAAATTGATCAGATAGTTACTAATCAATCTGCTCAAAGACATCATTACAGGCTCCTAGAGCAGGCCAGACTTGAACCCAGGTGTCCTGGTTTAAGAGGTAGGGACACTGTTAATGTACCTCTAGACCCCCAAACAGCTGGCTACAAACACTGTCAACTGTTTCCAGCTGGTCCCAATTTCCATTCAGCAATTAGACTCAACTATTCTTGTTAAACTGATTTTTCCATCTCGGTTTCAGTCACTAGCCTCTCCAGAGATACCATGTACCAGAATGAATTTGTCCTTATTAAACCATGCTTAACTCACTTTGTTTCCTTTTCGGTAACTTTGGTTCACATTCACTCTTATAATTCCCCCAATCCCAAAGTCATCGTCAGAGCCTTTTTAAGGGAGATGTAGACAATGTCTGTCATATGAAGCGCACGAGAAATATTTTAATGGGACGGTTCCAAACACTGTGCCTGAATCACAGAAGTGAACATTCATCTTTTTAAAAAAGTAAATGAGTCAAAAAGAAAATCCCACCCTTGTTACTTCTACTCACCAGCCATTGATGACCCCGTCAGGATTTAGCATGGGAATGATTTTGAAAATGTAGGACTCCCGTAGACTGCGAGCAATGGGATCATTACTCATAAGAAACTCCAGTGTGCCCTTTATGACCCAGCTGGCGTTGCTCTCCCCTGGATGGACTCGGGCTGTTAGCACCACGTACTGCCGATTCCCTGTGATATACAGTAGGGTAACTAATCAGCATCCCTTTTACTCTCCAGTTGTGTTTCATTACCAAAAATCTTTTCCTGGAATTTTGTAGGTATAAAACAACGTGTCTAATCCGCCTTTATCTCAGACATGGATGGCAGTGGATATACTGCCTTTGCACAACTCACTGCAAACTGGACTTTCACTATTCTACTGACAATCTGGTGGTCTCATCCAGCTAAATTCATCGTGAGAGTTTGTTTTAAAGGAAGACGCAGTTTTGGTAATGTCCCATCATACTTTGAGGACCTGGACCAATATATAATGTTAAAACCGTAATGACCAGCTCAACCTCCACTGTTTCCAGCAATTTATTTGGGAAAAATTACTTTAGTCTGGTAAAAAAAAGGCTGGGCTCTTCCAGATAATATGTGTTGGCTTCTATGAGTGAGGGAAGAGGTTGAAATATTTACTTGAATTGCCCCATGCCCTCGCTCAACCAAGCCAAATGTTACATTCCCCTTCCGCCACTTAGAGAAAGGGAAGGTGGAAACATTCAAGGGATAAACGCTCCCTATAAATAAGTCATTTCTTTTTTTTAAAAAACAAAATGTCCTCCTTTGAGCAGAGAAGGTTAAGGAAGGTTTTAATTGAGATATTTGAAATCAGGAAGGCTTTTGATGCAGCAAATAACTGCTCCACTGACTGAAAGATTGAAAGTCAGATACAGATTGAAAGTAATTAGCAAAAGAGCCGGAGGTGTAATGAAGAGAACGTTTTTACTCGGCAAGTTATGATAATCTCGAAAGCACTGCGAGAAAGGACAGTGGAAGCAAATTCGCGGATACTTTACAAACTGTGGGGAAAAGTCAAGCTGTTGAGACCAAAAGGCAAAAGTTTCGGCGTCAACTTTTGAGGGGTGAAAATCCATGCCAGATCTTAGCAACTGCTGATAACAACGCTGTCCCTGTGGCTGCTGGCCATGGTCCTGAATCCAGCAGGAAACTTTAGTCCAAGGCTGTCTGTTTCTTCCATTTGAAATGAGAAAAGTGGTGTAAAACATTAACGCGCTGCACGGTTTTCGCCACTTCAGCTTCCAAAACGTGCATGAGGTATGTGAAAAACTAACGCGTTATTGGACAAAGTCAGGGGTTCACTTTTAACTTTACATGGCATCAATATTACTTCTGTAAAGATGATAATTATCAATTAAGAACTGGATGACTACTTGAAGGTGATGAAATTAGAGAGCAACGGGGAAATGAGCAGGGGAGTGGAAATGTTTAGCTATGTGGTACTCTCCACTATCAGGATGCTGCCATCAAGCTAAAGAGACAATGTGCCACCGTAAGTCTGAGTAACGTGGGATCTGAGTTTTCATGCCTGCATGATGCTATGCACAAGGACTATACATCCCGATAACTCATGCAGCATCCAAGGAGCAGGAGAATGGATGTTTCGGGCATGAACACTTCTTCAGGAAACCTTTGATTCCTGAAGAAGGGCTCATGCCCAAAATGTCAATTCTCCTGCTCCTTGGATGCTGCCTGACCTGCTGTGCTTTTCCAGCAACACATTTCCAGCTCTGATCTCCAGCATCTGTAGTCCTCACTTTCTCCATCCCAATAACTCATGCATTGGATCATATAACATATCCCTTTTACTATCTGTATTGGGCAGCATACCAACTGTACTAAACCAACCAGTCCATGCTTGGAAAACTCAGAACACAGGGTACAGCATTTGATGCAATTCTGCTGTGGGACAACGTTTAACTAAGTAATCCAGACAGTGCAAAGACATACACAAGAAACTAATTTAAGATTATTAGTCAGGCTTACAGTGAAATTCATTTGCATATGCTAGAAGCAATAAATGTAGAGTAATGGGGTAGGAGAATGGGTCTGGATGGGTTACTGTTCGGAGGGTCGGTGTGGACTTGTTGGACCAAATGGCCTGTTTCCACACTGTAAGGATTCTGTGATTCTATGATGCAATGTATATCCACATACCTGTTGTGTGGAAGCAAAATAAGACTTTGTGTATACATTGTACACTTCTCATTGAAAATTATTATGGATATTGTCAATCCTTATTGCATTCACCATGGCAATGCTCTGACCAATCAGAGTTGAAGGGTGTGGTTCTGGAACAGCACAGCAGGTTAGGCAGCATCTGAAGAGTAGGAGAGTTGATGTTTTGGGCATTAGCCTTTCATCAGGAATGCCCAAAACATTGACTCTCCTGCTCCTTGAATGCTGCCTGACCTGCTGTGTGTTTCCAGCACCACACTTTTCGACTCTGATCTCTAACATCTGCAGTCCACACTTTCTCCTGACCAATCAGAGTCTACCTGCCAGTGCGAGATTAATGAGCTAGCTAAGATAGACACTTAACAGGTCCAGTATCATTTCCATATCAACCTTAATCCAATCTATCAGGACATTGTTCTCATGCTGCATAAAGTGGTGTTCCCTTTCAATACTTTTTTTATGTCCCAGTCCTGATGAAAGCAAGACAAGAAGTTTAACTTTGTGTCTCTTTTTAGCAATGTTTAAGTTCAAGAATACCAAGCAATTAATTGGATCCATCTTTTAAAGAACCAAAATAGGCAAGATGGGCTGAATGGATTCCTTGTACCCTGTACTATATAGCTTCCAAGCTTTGTATTACCACACTGGATACAAAACAAATGGTGTTCAACAATTACTGAAAGTTATGACATTGGTCAGTTGGTCTTGCTTAAATCTTTACGTTAATAATAAAACTCACAATTTTCCTTAATAATTCTACTTTTCAATTTTTCACATCCTTGACTTGCATGCATTATATCCCAAGTGGCTGAGGCTGTTATGGTTCAATGCTTATTCAGTAAACAAGGAGGTCAGATGCAGAGTGAAAATCAATTTTCTGGAAGTACAAAGTCTAATGAAATTGATGATACAGATATAATTGTTTAAGCAGTCTCTGTGTTTTGTGGGGTTCAGCATTTCTGAATGAGATTAACAAAAAGTAACTGCTGTTAGTCTTATAGTGATAGAAAAATGGAGAGAAGTCAAGCAGAGAAAAGTGAGATTGACTGAAGGAGCAGGTGGTTTTGTATTTCAGTCACACCATTGTTACTGGAATATCAATTTTCTGAACAAAGCAACGCAAAAATTGAGTTAGTGGGGAAGGCAAAGTACAAATGTGCAGCAGTTTTATAAAACTCTGCTGCAGAAGGCAACAACTCTTTTGATTAGACAAATAATGGTTGGTCCAGAACTCAGACAGAGCCAATAACATAAAGTCAGCGGGAAGTACATCTGTGTAAAAATTGCCACAAATTCTGTGAAACATTTGATAGCTATTTTCCAGTGAATTGCTTGTGGTCATGGTCTCAATCATACATTAAAACAATTTACTGTCAAAAATTATTTGAAGTAAAAATAAGGAAACAAATTTTAATTTTCCTTTAAGGTTTTCATTCCCCCAACAGGTGACAGATCACCCTGCTATGAATGGAATGTGTTCTACTTCAGGCAACCCTTATCAGCATTAAGTGACAAGAACACAAGCTCAGGTTAGATGCATAATAGAGTTTCTCTATGCTGCTCTTATCAATCACTCCTGGATAAGATCAGACAGTAAGATGCAAAACAAAGTTTCCTAAAATTAACCCAACACTATGCTTCATTAGAAAGTATCTCCAACTTTATTCCACTTTGCTCACTCGGTCTCTTACCCAGAAATGTAGAAGTCAATTAAAGAACACTAACTAATGTCTGGCTAAAATCAGCCAACCCACCAAAGACAGGGTCATAGAGTCATAGGGTCATACAGCATAGAAACAGACCCTTTGGTTCAACTTGTCCACACCAACCATATTCCTAAGCCAAACTAATGCAAATTTCCTGTGTTTAGGGCATATCCCTCCAAACCCTTCCTATTCATGTACTTATCCAAATGTCTTTTAAATGCTGTAACTGTAATATTCACCACTTCATCTGGCAGTTCATTCCACGTATGAGCTACTCTGCATAAAAATGTTGCCCCTCACATTCTTTCCAAAACTTTTTCCTCTCTCCTTAAAAATATGACCCCTAAGTTTGAACTTGCCCATTTTGGGGAAAAGACCTTTGCTATTCACCTTATCTACCCTTCATTTTTTCTTGTCCATGTAGGAAATTACTGCAAAGACTCACTGCCACAGCCCAGGATGATATTGAACCTAATTAACTGGATTCAAGCTCAACTTCCACAAGTGAAAAAAGGTAGGTTACTAAATCACAATATCACACAGCGCCTTTTTAACTGTCTGTATAACAGTGTCTCCAACCCACTGCATTACTCAATCTCTCTAACTTACTGTGTCAACTAATTCCTCTAATTCACTCTCTCATGCACTCACCTCATGTTACTGAAGCACACATTTCCTCTGTTACTGTTTGTCTAACTTCCTGTGCTTCACAGACACTCTAGCCCGATACATCAGCGTATCTCTCTACCTCACTGTGTCCAGCTATATGTTATCTTTATCCTCTAATGGGCTATGGAATATACTTACACTCATTTCAGTTGCTAGTACCTCTACCATATCATAGAGAAAGTGAAGACTGCAGATGCTGGAGAGTCAGAGTCAAGAAGTGTGGCGCTGGAAAAGCACAGCAGGTCAGGCAGCAACCAAGGGGCAGGGGAGTCAACGTTTCGGGCATAAGGCCTTCATCAGGATTGTGGAGGGGGATGGGGGCTGAGAGATAAATAGGGGGGTGGGGTGGGATGGTGTGAAGCTGGCTGGGAAGGTGATAGTTGGATGCATTTGAGGGTTATTGTGATAAGTATGGAGGGAAGATGGAGTATATAAGTGGGAAGGAAGATGGACAGGTAAGGCAGGTCAAGAAGGCGATGCCACATTAGAGGGTTGGACCTGAGATGAGGTGGTGGGTGGGGAGATTTGGAAACCGGTGAAGTCGATGTTACTTCTGTGTGTTGGAGGGTCCCAAGGCAGAAGATGAGGTGTTCTTCCTCCAGTCATCGGTGGCTTGGATTTGGCGATGGAGGAGACCCAGGACTTGTATGTCTTTGGCAGAGTGGGAGGGGGAGTTGAAGTGGTCAGCCCAGAGACGTTCCTTGAAATGCTCCGTGAGTTGCCATCCTGTCTCCCCGATGTAGAGGAGATCACATTGAGAGCAATGTACACTGTAGTTGATGTGGGTAGATGTGAAGGAAAATCTCTGCCTGATAGGAGAAGATCCTTTGCAGCCTTGGACGGGAGGTGAGGGGGGAGGGGAGGGCATGGGTTTTACACCTCTTGCAGGGGAAGGTGCTGGATATGGAGAGTGGGTTGGTGAGGGCAGGGGCATGGACCTAATGAGGGAGTTGCAGAGGGTATTTTCTCTGGGGAATGCAGATAGGGATGAGGAGTGAAATATATCTCTGTTGGTGGGGTCTGATTTTAGGTGGCAGAAATGGCAGAGGATAAGGCACTGTACCCCTCCTATTTATCTCTCAGCCCCCTTCCCCCTCCAATTTCCTGATGAAGGGCTTATGCCAGAAATGTCAACTCTCCTGTTCCTCAGATGCTCCTCTACCTTATCATTTTACACAAAGCCTGCATCAGGCAGCTTTTTAACCTATTGAGTAGAATTTAGTGCCTTTAGCCAAGGCAGGTTTAGTGGTGGCAGCATTTAATCCAATAGAAGAATTGGAGCTCAAGGTCCTGCCACCTTCTCACCTCTGTCTCAATACAGTCTAAGGTCAGAGGGGACCAGCCTCCAGTCCCAGGAGGAGACAGAGAGCGCACCACAAGTGGAGCCCAAAGAATAAACTCTGTCAAGTTACTGGCAGTCTTCTACAGGGTCTCTCATTCAAAGGGACTCCCGTGTGTCTCCTTGATGAACCTGGCATTGGGAAGGGGGTGAGGAGGGTGGTGGGTGGGCAACTGAAAGCCATCCTCTACCTGATATTGTTCACCTATGACCCTTAGCGAACCTGGGTATCAGGTGGATGTAATACCACCAGCAGCTGTCACTGCTCCACCACCTCAAGATCGCCAATGTGAAATTCAGCCTTCTGCAGATAGGGGGCGATGCCAAGTACAGTGCAAACTAAGTAACCCACTCATTTGTTGAGATGCACCAAAGTTCTGATCGTCCTTCATCCTCAATAACATGCATCAACTTAGGAACAGTTCTTTATAAAAAGCAAAGAAAACTTACAAAATTGACGCAACTGTTCACATTGAGCTCCAGGACTAGCAGTAATCGTGATCACTGGGCACCTGTTACCGCCGAGTGTAGAACATAATGTCTGATGCCGGAAATAAACCTGATCATGATTTAGTGACTCCTCGAGGAGGTGCAGGTGAGTCTGAAACATGGATAGAGAAGAAATATTGAGATTAATGCATTGCATTAGACCTTCTTATTCAATTGTGTTTTTTTCAATACTCCAGATTTCAATCATTCTTCAACTAAGTGAAACTGCTGCAGGAAGAGTTTGCACCAATGACCATTGAGAAAGTGATCTCCTTGTGATTGTGAATGATGCGATTGTCTTTGGCTTATTATTGAGGGACAAATATTATTCCCAACTCCTCCTGCTCATAACATGTCCCAAGCTGCAAGTTGAAAATTCCTCACGTAATGGTGATCATGTGAGATGTGATCCGATGGTGATTTGTTGACTTAGTCTCACAAAAGACCATTTGCAGCAGGGAAACTGATGGCTGACAAACTCAACCCAACTCAAAAATGGTGAACAAAGGAAAGAAGTTTCATGGGCCAGAAGAACTGTTGTAGCTGAATGAAGATTGTCAGCAGACTTGCCTGTGTTGTGCCTCTAGATGAAACCAAGGCCTGATTTGTATATTTAAAAATCCTGCAACGTTATTGAGAAAAGAGTAGGAGCACCCTCCCAGTGTCTCTGGCCCTAATTTATACCCCAATATAACAGATCATTTGTTTTTTTCCCTGCTGTAGGATCTTGACATGTACAAATTGGTTGCCATGTTTTTCTATGACAGTGATTACGCTTCAATAGTAGTTAATTGACTGTGAAGTACGATGAGACATTGTGAGGGCATGAAGGTTGCTATCTAAATGCAAATTTCTTTGTCAGTTAAATTGAACTAGGTGACTTTCTGGGGTGGGGATTGGTGCAATGAGGTCTGTGAACTGTGTTAACATTGATCTCTCTATTGCCCCAGTGCTCAGTGTGTCTAAATTCATGCCTTATTTTCGATTAGAGATCAAATGATAATATGGTGCACAATCATTTTATAGCCACTCCTAAAATTATTTAGATAGAAATAAAAAGACCAACTTCAATATCCTGACTACATTAGCAATGCATAGTATAAGTGATTCAGAATAATTTGTCTCCATGAAGTGGAACGATCTGAAATGTCCTTTTATTCACATAAATTTTTTATTGAGAAACAAACTCAGCATTAGATTTCATTTCGATATAATTTTACGTGAAGAAAGAAATCCAATTTTGTTTTGCAGTGAAATCTAATTTAAAGTACACCTGTAACAAATTCTTTTGTAAAAATAAAGGCTGCTCTCACATCGTTCTGGCTCACATTTGCAAATGATTAAAAATATTTCCAGGGCTCGATGTACTTATGAGATAAATGATGGAATCTGATTTTCAGAGGGTATCATTTAAAAACTTCGAGCTAAAACCACATTGCAGCAGAGTCAAGAGAGAGGTTGGACCTTCCTGAAGAGTCTGCTTATCATCGTTAATTGGATGGCAAGCCTGCCCTCTGGCAATTAATTGGCCAATTCAGGGAAAATTGCAAGAGACTGACTGTTTAGCACACAGCACAGATCTTCAATTGTTATTTCAAATCAATTTCAATGTCCTGAAGCTCACATGCAAAAGTAAAACCTGTCTGTGGTGTTTTATAATAGCCTGTGACTGATTTCATTATTGGACTGTCTTGGCTGGTCATGTTACATATGGGACAGACCGTTCTGTAGATGTGGTCACTATGGCACTTTGCAGTACTTTTCCATACATACCATTAGTGTTGAGTAGGTATATGGGTAGTGATATGCCAGGTAGCAGACATCCTTCGAGTGTAGGAAAGTGATGGTGAATGTCAAGGTATAGTATGATGTTTCCTTCTGCCCTCTTGTAGCTGCATTATATCTGCAGTAATGGTTTCTGTGGAAACAGAATAATATTCAGCTGTTACCTGTACAAGAAATCCACTGTGTCCTACTTTGCCAAATGTGCTGTAGTTCAATCCCTGTCAATCTGGTAGATCACATTTCACAAGATAGAGTTGAAAACATGGTGCTGGAAAAGCACAGCAAGTTAGGCAGCATCCGAGGAGTTGGAGAATCAACATTTCAGGCATAGCTCCTTCATCAGGAATGTGGGGGTGAGGGTGGGGGTGAGGATTGGGGGTGCGGAGCTGTTGAGAGATAAATAGGAGCATGGGGATGGGGATGGGGTGTGAGTGGGGCAGGGAGTGAGGCAGCTGGGAAGGCGCTATGTAGATGCTGCTCGGGGGGTGATGGTGATAGATCGGAGGGGAGGTGGAGTGGATGTGTGGGAAGCAAGGTGGACAAGTAGGGACAGTTCAAGAGGGCGGTGCTAAGTTGGAGGGTTGGATCTGGGATGAGGTGGGGGGGAGGTGAGGTGAGGAAATTGCTAAGGTCAATGTTGATGCTGTGTGGTTGGAGGGTACCAAGACAGAAGATGAGGCGTTCTCCCTTCAGGCATTGGATGGCTTGGAATTGATGATGGCAGAGAGCCAGGACTTTCATATCCTTGGCCAAGTCAGAGGGGGAGTTGAAGTGATCAGTCACAGGCCAGTGGGTTTCAGAGATGCTCCCTGAAACATTCCACAACTTGGCATCCTGCCTCCCCAATGTAGAGGAGATTACATCGAGAGTAACAGACACAGTAGATGAGGTATTTGAACGTGTGGGAAAATCTCTGCCAGATGTGGAAGGATCCTTTGGGGCGTTGGATGGAGATGAGGGGGGAGGTGTGGGTGCAGGGTTTACACCTCTCGTGGCACAAGGGAAGGTGCCATGAGTGGAAGGTGGGTTGTTTGGGGAGGATGGGGGGCGAATGAGGGAGTTGCAGAGGGAATGGTCTCTGCGGAATGCTGATTGGGGTGGGGAGGGAAATATATCTCTGGTGGTGGAGTCTGATTGTAGGTGACAGAAATGCCATTTCAGAAGAAAAGCCTTATATACAGATGTGTACTTCCTGCATGCAGAATACACATGTCTGTATATTTTGAAAGATGTATGTTACACATTTCACATCTCTGTGGATTTTGCATCTAATTATAAAATACAGATAGGAATAGTGCCTGTATGTGGAATACATAGAAATGTTATCACAACATGATGTTGTGAAATTAAATTTACTCCATTTAGTAATAGGCTGGTCCCAGAAATGAAATGACCAGAAAAGCCTCATAGAAATCTAACTAGTTCACGAAAATATTCCACATTAAAAAATTTGGCCTGCAACAGACAAATATCGTGTGGTTGATTCTTTATGGTCTGATCAAGTAACCTAGCAAACCATTGAGTCGTACAAAGGATCACCACCAAGTGTGCAACACATGCACCTCCTACTAGAGGCATTGATTCAAGGATCCCAAGAACACATTGAAGGGAAACACACTTCACAAATGAATGCAAGTATCATTAGTACATACTGAAAGGTGATGATGTTACACAGAAATCTGCATCACACACGAGTATTTCACAAGTATCTACATTGCATTTGCATGCATACATGTGCTTAGCACCTGAGCAAAATTCAAATGCTGCCTCTTACGCACATTTTGTTTGAGCAAACATTCATTTTGCATTCTAAAATGTTAGAGATTAAAATTGTTTAAAATCCAGTTCTAATTTTAAAATATAACAAAAATTGCAAAGGCAATTATGAAGAGATTAAATTCTGAAAAATAAAGTGACAGTGAAGACTGTTTCAGGTTTTACATTTTGAGAAATCATCACGTTATGATTATATGTGATCCAAGGATATCAGATACTGACAACTGTTGATGTGCTCAGAATATTAGCTTAAACCCTTCGGAGAGGAATGAATATTCCTCCACTTCCATAGCAAGCAACAATGTGAAAAATAATTAAATGTTCCATTCTCTTAGAGGTATTAAACCAGAACATCATGACACCATGTGTTTAAAATGCTTTCTTTAAATGTTAAGAATATTTCATATCTAATGGACTTCTGCAGAAGACACAAATAAATCAAGATAATTTAGAACAATGCCATATGTTTAAAAGTTATGAATCTGGTTAAAATGAAAGAAATGTTACAACTTAAACTCAAATGCCTCCCAAATCCCAGAATTATTTCACAGAGACAGAGATGGCAAAAAATAAACTCAACATTTCCCTCACTCACACAGGAAGTCATTTTCTGGCCATTTGTGGCTTTTGCATATTTCAGGTTAGAGATGACATTCTCCAAGATTAGTAGATGGATACATAATGTGTACAGTTGACAACACTAGTTATTTAACAGTAGCATTAACCAATCCAAATAAACAGGTCAGTATCACCATTACAGAATCACAGAATAGTCAGAGACTGTAGGAGGCTATTTGACCCATCTTGTCTATGCTGGTCTGCTGAAGGAGTACTTCACGGGTTGGTACTCCACTGCCTTTGTTCGTAAAGCTGATCATTCCTTTACAGATACTGATCCAATTGTTCTTTGAAGACCTCAATTGACCCTGCCTCCAACAAACTCCCAGACAGTGGATTCTGATCCCAACCTCTCGCCACATGAAAGAAACTTTTCCTCTTGTAATTGCTTCATTTGTCGATTACTTCAAATCTGTGTCTACTTCTTCTTCAATCTTTCCCCAGTACTCCTTCAGCAGACCAGCATAGACATGATGGGTCAAATAGCCTCCTACAGTTTTTGCCTGTTTACTTTGTCCATGCCCCTTATAATTTTGAAATACCTTAATAGATCTCCTCTCAACTTTCTCTTCTCAAGGAAAACAGTTCCAATGACTTCAGTCTATCTATATAACTCAAGTCCCTTATTCTTAAAGGCATTATCATACTATCTCTAAAGCTTTCATATCCTTCCTGAAATGTGCAGTCCAGACAGCAAAGTAAACCTTCAGTCCAGGTCAAGCCAGTGTTCTGTATAAATTTAATAGCTATTCTTTACTTACAATCTCTAAGACCCTATCAATAAACCCTAGGTTCTAAAAACAGGATGTTCACATTAAGTATTTGTCCACTTATATTGACAACGTGATTTGTTGTCCTGTGCCATAACCAACAGGAAGCCTTTGTTTGATTAGACATACCAAACTGTACAATACCACAACTATGATTTGTTTATTTGTGCATGGGATGTGAGTGTCACTGGCTAGATCAGCATCCACTACCAATCCCTAATTGCTGAAGGCAGTGAAGAATCTGTACATTGCTGTGGGTCTGGTGACAAATGTAGACCAAACCAGGTACATATTTACGGGTGGCACGGTGGCACAGTGGTTAGCACTGCTGCCTCACAGCGCCTGAGACCCGGGTTCAATTCCCGCCTCAGGCGACTGACTGTGTGGAGTTTGCACATTCTCCCCGGGTCTGCGTGGGTTTCCTCCGGGTGCTCCCGTTTCCTCCCACAGTCCAAAGATGTGCGGGTCAGGTGAATTGGCCATGCTAAATTGCCCGTAGTGTTAGGTAAGGGGTAAATGTAGGGGTATGGGTGGGTTGTGCTTCGGCGGGTCGGTGTGGACTTGTTGGGCCGAAGGGCCTATTTCCACACTGTAAGTAATCTAATATGGCAGATTTTCTTCCCCTAAGACATCAGTCACCCAGTAGTAGGTGTGTTTTCATGATGATTGACAGTGTTGTCAGAACATTAGCTTTTTGTTCCAGATTTTAATTGAATTCAAATTTCACCACCTGCCATGGGAACTCATGTCCCCATAACAAATTGGTCAACAACTTTGATTACAACCAGTTGAGGCTCGAAATAATGCTATTTTTTTCACTGTACAGTTACGTTTTATCCCTCTCAAAGGGACAAACAATGGCTGGTCATCCAAAATTACAAAGTGGTAACGCTGTAGCCATATTGAAAGTTAAGTGTACAACGCATTGGAATTTTACTTCAACTGACCAGTGGGAAACATCCAGCATTGGGCTATTAGCACCACTTTGTATTTCCAGTGTTGGGTGAATACATTCCCACCCATTCAGTTTTTTGGGGTGGCATGAACAAATTAAATTCACGCTGCATATTTCAAATTGTACACAGGCAGAGCCATCCTCCACTAGAAATAATACTCCAAATCTATTCTGTTACAGCCCAAAGGCTTAATTTGATGCATGTCAAATATTCTCTGTAAACTGAAAAAAATGAGTTTTCACTACCTACCAATGGATGAAGACATAATTTACTGTCACCTGAAGAAATTCTCAAACACTCTGGTATGAGACAATTTATGCAGCAAACACTGCACTGTGTTATATCAACAATCTCACTGAATGGGCAAATTGGAAATGGAAGCAACTAAATGTTTCTGTCAAGGGAATAGTTTCTCTATTGCTATTAACATTAGCCACACAACCATGCACTGGAATCTGATAACCAATAGCGTCATAAGAGAAAAAAAAGACCCGATTACTGAATGTTCCAGAAACTGTTATATTTACAGGTTGGACATCAGGCAAAACACAGAAATCTCAACTCTATAAAAGAAATGAGATTGAAATCTGAAAGAGAAAAGCAAACAGTGGAAATAGTTCCTTTCATAAACCCCTTTGCTTCAAGAACTAAATGCAATAAGGAAAGTGTGCATTTGTTCTGCAAAACTAAAATAGAAACAGGAAATGCTGGAGAAACTCAGCAGGTGGGGCAATATCTGTGGAGAGAGAAATAGAGTTAACAATTTGAGTCTGGTATTGTTTTCTCCAGAGATTATACCAGACTTAAAACATTAACTCTGTTTCTCTCTCTCCAGATGCTACCAGATCTGTTGTGTTTCTCCAGAATTTTCTGTTTTTATTTCAGATCTCTAGCATCAGTAGTATGTTGTTTTTATTTGTTCCGCACTTACTTGATATTGATATGAATCTCATTACAACCTTAAATTCACGCTGCATATTTCAAATTGTACACAGGCAGAGCCATCCTCCAGTAAAGCAACTGGTAGAAAAAATCTGTACATACAATATTCACAATACTATTGTGGTTCAGTTCATGAGTGGAAGAGGAGGATTTTCTCAGCCCTTGTCCCAATGGAACACCGAGGGCTGGATATATTTTTGATGGAGGTGGGAATTGGGAACCTTTGTAATGTTACATCCTGCCTCTGCTCTGACAATATCAGCAAGTGAAAATTTCATCTCCTCAAGGGTGGGATACCCTGGCATTATGCCTGCTGTTGGAGCTGTGTGTCCAGTGCTGAGGCAGACCACAAAAATCATGCCTTTATGATTAGATTCCCTACAGCGTAGAAACAGTATGCATGGAGTGAGGTGCCAGTGGTGGAGCCTGGTACAAACACAACATTTAAAAAAGTATCTGGATGGGTATATGAATAGGAATGGTTTAGAGGGATATGGGCCAAGTGCTGTCTAATGAGGCCAAATTAGGATATCTGGTCAGCATGGACGAGTCAGACCAAAGGGTCTGTTTCCATGCTATACATCTCTATGACTCTATATCAGGCAAATTCTTCAGACCAACATAAAGCCGCCTTCACTCTCACCCACTGAACCAAACTATCCCTTTCAGCCCATCCACCTCTTAGCTTCCCTTCTCCCCTCACGCTCTCAATCCCATTATCCAATATTCATTCGATACACAGAATTCGCAGCCCCTATAAGAGGAATTGGAAGTCTTTTAAAAATCCCATGAAGCTTTAAATTACACAAGTATCTCTTGAATGTTGTTGCTACTACTTACAGCTATCCTTGCCACCTACAGGCATGATGTGGCATGCTTGTCTTTCTTGTGTCATCCTCAGACAGCCATTGTAATTCAAACAAAACCATTCAATGATAGTTATCGTCTAACTATCTAGGTGAGCCCCTCCTTCCACGTTCTGTGCCTTATGGATGTCATGGCACACCTTTGGTGCAGGTCCAAGACCCTACGTTCCGTACATTAGCATTTTAATAAATATCTTAATATCCACATTCTAATTTCTTACACACTTGAGTAGGCATTTCAAAAAGCAATTGTCGTCTTTCGAAGTTTTATAAATCTCGCAGATTTCACATAGCCAAACAGATGGCTGAGCTGTTCACTAAGGTATGAGTAAAAGCCATGGAGAGAATAGAATAATTAGCCATTGCATTCTCACTGAATTCAATCGAACAGAAGTTTAAAGAATCAAAAAGAAACAAGTAGGTCAAGATGCAGCTTAGTTAAAAGGCAAATGAAAATCAAAGCACAACAGGAAGGGCTGGGAAATATATGCAGAAGAGTGGACCAGATATTAGAGCCAGTAATAATGGCAAAAAAATCAAAGCTTCAAACTCTTTATCTGAATGCAGACAGCATTTGTAACAAGATAGATGCACTGATGGAACAAATAGAAATCATAATGACTTGATGGCTATTACAGGGACATGGCTGAGGAACGGTGATTCAATATTCAAAACTACTTGATATTCTGGATAAATAAACAATGAGGAAAGGGAGGTGGAGTACTTTGTCAATAAAATAATAATATGTGGCATGATGAGTAGTGAAACAGATGCCATAGTTCGTGATATGGAATTCATTTTGATGGAAATAAGGAATAGCAAAGGAAAGAAGGTATTGGTGAGAGTCATCTATCAACCCCTGAGGAGTCACCTCTCTGTAAGACAAAGTATAAATCGGGAAATAATGGAGACATGTAAGGAGGGCACTATAGCTATCATGAGCAATTTTAATCTGCATATTAATTGAACACTTCAGATGGGTAAAGGCAGCATGGAAGACAAATTTCTGAAGTGCATCAGGGATTGTTTCTTAGAGCAAAAATTGTTGCTTAATCTATTTGGGAACAGGCTATTTTATGTCAAGTAATAAGTCATGAGCTAAGATTAATAAGAGACCTCCTAGTTAAAAGGAACCTCTCGTGATCACAACATGGAAGAATTTCAAATTTAGTTCATCTTGAATAACGGCAATTACAGAGGTATGAAGAAAACGCCAAAAGTAAGGTTTGGAAAACAGACAAACGGGAAAGTAGTGACAGACATTTAAGTAGATATTCATAACACTCAGCAAAAACTTATTTGAGCAAAAAGAAAGACTCAGTGGGAAGGGTAAATTACACATGGTTAACAAAGGGGTTCAAACAGAGAAACCAACTAAAACTAAGGCCCTCAAAGTCACAAAACTAGTGAAGACCAGAGGATTAGGAAATTTTTAAGCACTAGCAACAGATGGCTAAAAAGCTAATAAAGAAGGAGAATATTGATTATGAAACTAAAATGGCAAACAACATAAAAACAAACAGCTTTTACAGCTATATGAGAATGAAGGGAGTAGTTGAGTAAGTATAGGACCTTTGGAGGATGCACCAGGGGAGTTGATAACATGGAATAGGGAAATGGCAGGTAAGTTAAATGAATATTTTGTATTGGTCTTCATAGCGGTGGACATTATAAAAATCTCAAATATAATAAATAAGCAAGGTACTGATTGGAGAAAAGGATCTTGCATCAGTCTCTATCACAAGGGATAAAGTATTCACCAAATTACTGGGACTAAAGGTGAAAGGTCTCCAGGACCCGATGGCCTGCATCCATAATTTTGAAGAGAAGTGACAGCACAGATCGTAAAGGCTTGGGTCAAAATATTCCAAAATTCACTGGATTCCAGGAAGGTTCCTGTGATTTGGAAAACTGCGAATGTGGCCCTCATTTTAGGAGGGAGGGAGGTAGAAAGCAGGAAGTTCTAAGCCAGTGAGTCTAACATCTGTCATTGGGCAAATGCCAGAATTAGCAGGATATTCAAGAAAGCTTTGTGGAATCAGAGTAAACGCGGATTTGTAAGAGGGAAATGATGCATGACAAATTTGATAGAATATTTTGAGGATCTAACAAGCAAAGTTGATATAGAAGAATCAGTGGCTGTAGTGCATGTGGATTTCCAGACGGCATTCAATAAGATGCCATGTAAAAGATTCTTGCACAACGTAGGAGCTCATGGTATTGCGAATAATGCATTAGCATTGTCTGAGAATCAGTTCACACAGAGTCTTTCATGGATCTTTTTATGTCGCAATGTTGTAATTAGCAGATGGCCACAAGGATCAGTCTTAAATTCACAATCATTTACAATCTATGTTAAGGACTTAGAGGAAGGAGCAAAGTGTAAAACATGCAAGTTTGCAGACAATACAAAAATAGATGGATGAGCTTATTGCAATGAGGACAGAAGGAATCTGCAAGATGTGTAGATCATAGAATCCCTACAGTGCAGTTAGAGAGCAATCGCCCCATGGAGTCTGCACAGACCCTTTGAAAAGCACCCCACTTATACCCACCTCCTCACCCTATTCCCGTAACCTTGCATTTATCATGGCTAATTCACTTAGCCTGCACATCTCTGGACACTGAAGAGCAATTTAGCATGGCCAATCCACTTAACCCGCACATCTTTGGACTGTGGGAGCAAACCGGAGCACCCAACAGAAACCAACACAGACATGAGACAAACATGCAAACTCCACGTAGACAGTTACCTGAGGGTAGAATCAAACTTGGGTCCCTGGCACCGTCAGACAGCAGTACTAACCACTGAGCCACCAGATCACTCCTGTGGTTAAGTGAGTGGGAAAAGTTTGGCAGATGTTGTTGAATGGAAGAAAGTGTGAGATCATGCCCTCACACTTTCTATTTAGGTACCTAAATAGAAGGAGACTCCTAAAAAGTACAGCACAGTGATCTAGCTGTTTTTGTGTATGAAACACAAAAAGTTGGTTTGCAAGTGCGGCAAGTAATTAAGAGGCAAATAGAATTTTGGCCTTTATTGCTTGGGAGGTGGAGTTGAAAAATGCTAACATTTATAACAAACGTACAGGGTGTTGGTGAGACTGCACCGAGAGTAATGTGTATAGTTTTAAGCAAGAATGTACTGGCATTGATGGCTTTTCAAAAGCAAATCACTAGGCTGAATCCTGGCATCAAAGACGGTTAAACAGGTTAGGCCTTTATTCACTAGAGATTAGAAGAAAAAGGGGTGATCTCATGGGGCTTGACAGAATAGGTATTGATAAGATGTTTCCACTAGTGGGACAATCTTGAATTAGGGGATAAAGTTACAGAATAAGGGAATGCTCATTTAAAACAGAGTTGTGAAAGAATTCCTTCTCTGAGGACAGTGAATTAGTGAGTTTTGAGAAGGTTTGGAGCTCAGTTGAGGTTCTGGATGGAGGTTTGCTCGCTGAGCTGGAAGGTTTATTTTCAGATGTTTCGTCACCATACCAGGTAACGCCTTCAGTCCGGAGGCTCACTGAAGGTGTTACCTAGTATGGTGACAAAACGTCTGAAAATGAACCTTCCAGCTCAGTGAGCAAACCTACATCCAGGGTAGTAAATATCTGAACTTCTCTATCCCAGAGAGTTGTGAAGATTTATATGAGTGAAAGTATTTAAAGAATTTGATTTGTTAAATATCAGGAAGTTGAGGGCTATGCTGAGTTGGCTCAAAGTGGAAATAAGACCTGGGGCAGATCAGCCTAATCTTGTTAAATGATGAAGCAAGACTGAGGGACTGAATGGCCTACTCCTGCTCCTATTTCTTATTTCAATGTTGTATAATTCAGAACAGCACATGACCTCGTGGAGCAATTATTCCAATGCATCTAAACACTTTATTTTTTTGTGATTCTGCATTCCCATTTGACAGTTTTCCAAGAAGTAACATCTCATCAAGTATACTATTTAATGGTCACTTCCATTTTCCAATCCGAGCACTGACATCACTCTGCTTACTAAGCACAGATATAACTCAGACTATATCATTTCATGCTGAACAATAAAAGGAGGCAATGCTATTTGTACTTCCCTTTTAAACTCTTCTTGCCTCACATCCAGGGTTCATGCCTAGATGTGATTCAGGAGAGTGTCCTGAAAATTGCAGCTGTTCTGAAATGTCCACTTTCAGATTTAGACCAATTACTTCAAAACATTGTATTTGAGGTTCCCCACCTGCATCCTTCTCTACTGAAAAATAGCCAGAGCTGGAACTGGAGGCAAGGCATCTGCCACCACTGCACAATGGCCATTTCTTTCCAATTCTCACTCAATGCTTTCGGTAAAAAGAACTGCAAAATACACAACTTGCCTCCCACATGCAGAAGTCAAAAGACTCGGCCGACAAGGTCCTCACCCTATTAACATTGTGCCAGGATCCTAATTGCTTTCCTGAGATAGAGTCATAGAGTCATAGAGATGTACAGCACAGAAACAGACTCTTTGGTCCAACTTGTCCATGCCGACCAGATTTCCTCACCTCATCTAGTCCCATTTGCCAGCACTTGGCCCATATCCCTCTAAATCCTTTCTATTCATATACCCATCCAGATGCCTTTTAGATGTTGTAATTGTACCAGCCTCCACCACTTCCTCTGACAGCTCATTCCAAACATGCACGACCTACTGTGTGAAAACATTGCCCCATAGGTCTCTTTAAATCTTTCCCCTCTCACCTTAAACCTTTGTCCTCTAATTTTGGACACCTATACACAATGGAAAAGAACCTGGCTATCCACTCTATCCACGTCTCTCCAAAAGGTTACCCCTCAACCTTCAAAGCTTCAGGGAAAATAGCCCCAGCCTATTCAGCCTCTCCCTTATACTTAAACCCTCCAAATTTGGCAACATCCTTGTAAATCTTCTTTGTATCCTTTCAAGTTTCATAACATCTTTCCTATAATAGGGAGACCATGGAGAAGCATGAGCTTCTTCCAAAGTAAGTGCCAGCCACAGCCTTCCATCCATCTCCTGCTGATTTGCAGGGGATGCTGACTGTGCGTAGGCCAATGGCTTGATGAGGGTAAGGGGTCTATTGAGAGCTATTACTGTAAGCCCAATCTTCATTTAATTTTAGTGCAGTGACTTAGTAACTACTGTTCACTTTCTTGTTCTTTCTGTCACCATTATGCACTGTCTGGTGGTAACCTTACAGTAGGAAACACCACTAGCCAAGAAAAAGGCCTGAGATGAAAAATCCTAGAGATTCGAGAGTTAGGCTTGAGCAATTTGGTACAGTCCTAGGTTTCATTCTAAGGCTGGGGAATTGGTCCTATTCCTTGGATGCTGCCTGACCTGCTGTGCTTTAACCAGCAACACATTTTCAACTTGAATAAATCTACCCTGGTCTGATTCTAACATTTGCTAATTGTGTCATGTTTTCATATGACAGTTCTTGTGAACTAATCTACAACTAGATTGTTCACTGTCATCTTCTGCAAGGTAATTAGCAATATTTAACCCAGTCTTATTGCACAGTCTGCGATACACATCATCATAAAGAATAAAGACAACAGAATATCTTGAATACAGAGCTTTGTGAGGTCCTATTGGTCAAAGGATTTTCTAGGATGATGCACTCAATGAAGGGCTGAAAATGTGTTGTTGGAAAAGCGCAGTAGGTCAGGCAGTATCCAAGGAGCAGGAGAGTCGACGTTTCGGGCATGAGCCCTTCTTCAGGAAACGTCAACTCTCCCGCTCCTTGGATGCTGCCTGACCTGCTGCACTTTTCCAGCAACACATTTTCAGCTCTGATCTCCAGCATCTGCAGTCCTCACTTTCTCCGCACTTAGTGAAGGGCCAACCTTTACAGTAGGAACACTGGCTGAGCTTGTATGAGAGTGATGAGTAAATTGACGGCAGAGCCAATCTGCTCAACCAGCAGTATCATCCTAAGTATGCAATACCCACATATTGCCTGTGGCAATACTTACAACAAACCATTTGACATGCTCATTGAAAAAGACAGCAACAGTGCAGGATTTACTGATGCTGCTGAAGATGCATCACTGTAAGACAGTGGTATATAACTAATGAGGCAAATGCGTAGCAAGGTCATTCAGAGATCAATTGTAACTGTAACACAGTTGTGTTTTTGTTTATCTTTTTTTGGCAAGTCACTACTTGAGCCAAGTAAAAGGATACAGGGATTTTTGAATTTCCTGTTCTTGGGAAGGTTCTCTGCTTTTGTTGTCCTTTCCTTATTTTTCATCTTGAAATGTGAAACACAGATTAAAAAGTAATGTCACAAGCATTTCAAATTGAACTGTTATATGTATCTGAAATAACTCCACGTAGGCCAGCATCCCGTCACCCAGTCACCCTTTATTTACATGTGGAGAATCCTTGATTCTGATCCAGCCCCCTCAGAACCAGCTCTCACAGTGAACAGAACATCTGACACTCCTGTTTATATCTGTCAGCCAAGGCTCCCTGATTGGACCAGGTTAACAGCCCCAATCAGGGGACTTATATTCTATGAGTTCCACCTGGCTGACCCTGTAACACTCATGACATCCATCCCCCTCTAAATCCAGGCACATACGCCTGTACTTTCTCTTGTAGCCTCTCCTGGGGCATCTTTGCATCAGGTCTGGTTCCTCCAAACTGAGCGTTGGATACAGGTGATATTTACGGGAATATAGATTGCCTCCTGCACCCAGAACATCTATGAAGAAATTCCACCTCTTCTTCAGGGAGTAAAGACATTGAGGCTGCGACATCCACTGTGTCCATCTCAGATTCCGAGGTTTCATCGACACTAGACAGAGGGGGAGAGCCCACAGATTCCTGCAGCATTTCCAGCTGTTCTGAGAAGCCGGGTATGTTTTGTTCCTGTCCAAAGTGCTTGCTAAAGGCCGTCACGGGACCTGATCTTTTGCCAAGCATGCCTTGTACCCAGGCAGCACCATTTCTGTGTTTTCAGCACCAAATTTCATCCAATGAAGTAAACATCTCTCTGGCTTAGAGGAATCTTGTGTCTGGTGTTGGCATTCCTAAATGTCCCCTCTTCAAAAGTCCTGGTGCTGCATCTTCTCCCCATTAGTAACTCTGCTGGAGTTATCCAGTAGTTGCATGGCGGGTGATCCAATAATCAAATAGGAACCAGAACAGTTTGATCTTGGGTGATGCTGGAATCTGTATCTCCCTTTCCCCTGAGCCACACCCCCCTCTCATTTATCTTTCAGCTCCCTTGGACCTCCACCTCATTCCTGATAAACATCAACTCTCCTACTCCTCAGATGCAGCTTGACTGGCTGTGCTTTTCAACGCCACAATTTTTGGCTGCTTCTTTAAGCCTGCCTTCAAATGTTAGACTGTTCCTTCTGCTAGACTAGTGGGTGATGGTAGGTATGGAGCTGATCTTATATACTGAATGCTGCTTTGACCTTAGGGTATACACGAATTCTCTCCTGGGTAAATGATGGCCCGTTGTCTGTGACCAACACTTCCTCAGGCCCATGTAGCAAAAGCTGCTGGTAGACTTCCTATCATCACCACCTTGTTTGACAAATGACCTCAATTCACATCCAACCACTTGGAATAGACATTCACAATGGCTAAGAATGCTAAGCCCATGAAAAGGCCAGCGTTGTCAATGTGTAACCGAGTCCGGAGATTACCTGGCCATTGGAGAGCTGCTGGCAGTAACTTATGTCTGGTTGGCACTCTGGGCATTACCCCACCAACACAGCGACATCTGCATTCAATCCTGGCCACCAGACATAACTTTTCACCAACATCTTCATTTTGGAAACCCCTGGATGACCCTGGTGGAGTTTCACCAGTATCGGGCAGTGATTTTTGCTTTGGAGAGTTACTCTTGTTCCATAGAATAATATGCCACTATCTACAGTGATCTGATCTCTCCGGGACTGAAAAGGTTTCAGTTTTGATTGTGACAGTCCTTTGGTTTCCCTCATCACCACCAGCTGTTTAAGTTTTTCCCAGACTTAATCTTTGTGTCCCATGTCTGATATTGTCAGCTGTGACTGGAAGGGTGTCCAGAAAATTCAAAACCATTACTGACTCTCTCAATGGCAACACCACCGACAGTGTATCATCCAGAGGGAGTTTGCTCATCCACATTTTCTATTTGGCCTCCCAGATGGTGTTCCAACTTGTAATTGTACACTCTTAGAATGAGAGGCCCCTGCTGAATTCAACCTGAAGCTGTGGGCAGCATAGTCCTGTCCTCTTAAGTAGCCCAAGCAGAGGCTTGTGATCCATTATTATTACAAATTTACATCTGTAAAGCAATTGGTGGAACTTTCTCACACCAAAGATAACCGCCAAAACTTCCTTCACTCCCTGGCATTACCATCAGTGAATCCCCCACTTTCTCGAAGTGCTCTTTATTGGTCTTCCCTATTATCAGTACGTCACTCAGATAAATGGCGACCTGGGTAGATCTTGTAAAACGTTCTCCATCTTCTGCTGGGAAATGACACAGGCTGACGATACCCCAGAAGGCAGTCTCATATATTGGTACAAACCCTTATGGATATTAATTGTAGCAGACCTCTGGGAATTCTCAACTAACCCCAGTTGCAGGTGGGCAGGCTCACGTTCAGCTTCATGAAGAGCAGCCACTGCCGGCCTTACATATAAATCCTCTAAGTGAGGTATTAGATCTTTATCCAGCTGCAAAAGGCTGCTTACCTTTTACCTGCAGCATTTAAAATCCCTACAAAGTTGAACCAACTCATCAATCTTCACAGTAGGTACAACCGGTGCTGTCAATTCTGAAAATCTGACTGGTTTGATTAGTCCTTCAGGTTCCAGCCTCCTGATTTCTGCTTCTACTCTTATCCGTGAGGCAAATGGCACTGGGCGGGCCTTGCCGAACATGCAAGGTGACCTTAGCTCCTTTGACAGTCTCTGGACCTTCCTGAAAAACTTCCAAGTATTTAATTAGGACTTCCCATGCAGCCATTATCTAACCAAAAACTGTTGAACCTATCAAGTGAATGTTTCTCAACTAATTTTGCTCCATCTGGCATGGCCCTGAACCTTTTACTACAAACTGTGGTAACTGAACTAGCTGCTTCTCATACGAGACCAGAACCAAAGTTGTCCCCTTAATTAGTAACAGTTCCCCGATATAGGTTCTTAGTGTAACAAGACCATACACAAATGTA
Organism: Hemiscyllium ocellatum; assembly: GCF_020745735.1. NCBI lineage: Eukaryota > Metazoa > Chordata > Chondrichthyes > Orectolobiformes > Hemiscylliidae > Hemiscyllium > Hemiscyllium ocellatum. The sequence goes on from NC_083439.1 coordinate 14,940,284, forward strand.
AGGGTATGAGTCCAGACTGTTTCTGTAATTACTGACACATCCGCAGCAATACCAACCTCCATTAGAACCAGGTGACCATTTAATTAGATTTCTATTTTGATTCATCCTTATTCATTTATTTGTTGTCACGTGTATTTTTTTACAAAATACGGTGAAAAGTGTTGTATAGAGTCACCACTCCCTGGCGCCATCTTAAAACACGGAAAAATAAATCAAAACATTGAACATAAAGACAGGAAAATAAAAAAAAGAAAATGTATTCAACTTTACAGTCTATCTTAAGTGCGCTGCTATGAACCTGGTGGCTAGGCCTGAGTCCCTTCGCCATGCTGCTGTCATTGGAATGCAAGTCACCCACTGTTTGGCGCCATCTTGCCTCCACTTGATATCCATGCCACTATGAGTCCTGACTGGATCTCACCAATGCAGGTGCCACAGATGCTGCTGGGGACCATACCGGCCCAAACTTGACTCCACCACCCTCCATGAGTCCACTTCAGGCCCACCTAGCCCCTGCAGCCACTGCCAATGTTGCCAGGTCTCAAGGGCTTATGCCCGAAACGTCGAATTTCCTATTCCTTGGATGCTGCCTGACCTGCTGTGCTTTAACCAGCAACACATTTTCAGCTGTGATCTCCAGCATCTGCAGACCTCATTTTTTACCCTCATAATGGGCCCAAACTCATCTCTGGATTTGGATATTGATGAGCTATTTAACTGTTCCAAACTAAATGTAGGTGGACTTTCCAAGGTGTGCACTCTCCTGGATACCAACCTTTGACTTCTCTTACATCATTCAGGCTTAGTTGGACTCTTTTGCTGTGTCGAGTCCACATACCTACAGAAACTATAATGGTTTGTCAGTCCAGAGCCTGAAGAAAATGTAAACTGTTTGGCTGAGACTTGGCTTTGTTTTGGGGTTTTGTTGTGGGCTGACCCAGAGTCCCTCTGTTCAGGATATGTCCTGGGTGAGGCTATGCAATTGTCTTTACGCAAGTGGTTTTCCCCAAGCTCATTTGGATTAGTGAGGGTGTCCACTTCTATCAACATGTCCTGTAGCTCCCATGCTCCACATGCTGTATTTTCTAATAATGAAACCAATTGCACCGCCTTTTTGAAGTCCCATTGAGCTTCAGCTAATAGGCACTTTTGCACGGTTACATCAATAATCCCACAAAATCCCAGTCTCTCAGCATCTCATTAAGGGTTAAACCAAAGTCATGTTCCTCTGCCAATCATCTTAACCTTGTCAAAAATCTCGGCATGAATTCCCCAGCTCTCAAACTGCCGAGTAAAACCAATAGCTTCACAAAATTAGATGTGGCTTAAGGTCATAATATTCCTTAATTAAATTGGTCAACTCTTGAAAGGTTTTAACATCTGGTACCTCTAGGAAATGTCAATCTCCTAATAACCAAAAAATCTGCAGGTCCACAAGCTGTTAGGAGAATTACTCATTGATTTTCATCTGCCTGGATAAAAACAATGCATTCTTTCCACATCAGGGCACAGTCTTCAGCAGCAGGATCGAATGAGTGAAGTTTCCTAAATAACGGCATGATGCCAAAAGTGCTTAACCCAACTCAAAAGTAGCTGTTGCAAGAGAATTTCTTCAGGAGCGTGTTTTTTTTTCTCTCATCGTCACTGAAATAACTCCAGGGAGGCCATCACCAAGTCACCCTTTATTTATACGTGCATAGTATTTGACACTGGTCCAGTATCCTCAGAGCCAGCTCTCAGAATGAACAGCACTTTAACTTTCCTGTCAGCCAGCGCTCCCCAATTGGACCAGGTTAACAGTCCTAATCCGGGAACTCATTCTATGAAGGCCACCTGGTTGACCTTGTTACAGTCATGACAGTACTGTTTTACTATTCTAAATAGATAGTGTAAAGTTTCCAAGCCAGTGTGTATCTTCATATTTCCAACCTGCACATATCCTTCAACAATTAGAATTGGTATTGTAGTCCAAAGGCTCTGTATGTCACTGAAGAGACGGTTTCCTGTGGCACCAGTGGGGAGTATGAACACAGGTTAGAGCATCATTCGTGGATCTGACTGGTTCCCCAAAATCTGAGGATTCAACATTTTCCCATGGATCTCCTTCCTGCCATCCTTTCTGATGGTAACTCTATCTGGGTTGTTTGGACGAAAGTAGCTCATCTGTGGAAACATGAAGAACATTGTCCTATTCGTTATTCTGAACCACACATGTGCTGGAATTATAGGAGATTTACTGCAGACATCAAATCAGAGTTGTACAAAATAATTGATTCTGTTCCAGTGTAGAAGATTAATGCACACAGGTTATTTTGTGAGTTTAAATATTTGCAAAAAGAAAAGAATTTTGAGCAAGAGCTTAAAGATCATATTGCAAGTACAGTTTCCATGCTATTACCATATTGGGCACTTGTTAAGAATGAAACCATCTGGCACTTACAAGATTGTTGTGAGCCTGAGGACGTGTTGTCTCCCTCACTGAGCAGATTGATATTTTCAAATCGACTCATCTCAAACAACTATCTGGGTTGGGGTCTTCATAGCTTCCTTGTTGTGTTGTAGCCATTTATTTTGGACTCAATTTTCATTCTTGACATACTTTAGGAGTTCACCAATGTGCTTACTTTGATTTTATGTCTTGTGTGGAGATTTTTGCCGCACTAGGTGATCTACAGCCTCTCCTGGTTCAAGTTGGTTCATGTTTGCACTGAAAAAAGGGTCTTGATAATTAATAAATTAATAGTTTTATTAATACAAAAAGTTCATTTTCAGTAAAGTAGTTGCTTTTTGCTTTGGAAATCTATTTGCTGGCTTTATCATTAGTTTGTTATGATCATTAATATAAGTTAAGACCTCAATTCTCGCTGAAAAGGAATTTTTTGATGTAAAGTATTCAGGTTTGCACATAGTCACTTAGGAGTAAGCACATGCAAGATTACATGATGTTTGTTGAGATATAGCTTGCGAGTATTCTCAGAATGTATTTGTTTCATGAATTCAATTGCTTCAATCCATTATTTTCTCCTGTATGTAAGCATTTGTCAAACTATGTGATTTCTTTTCTTGCATAGGTCTACTTCAGAGATGAATGTGGTGGCATTTTTCAATAAGAGCACCTCCATCATAATTACATCTCTTTGCTAGTCAAAACCTTGCAATTGCTGCATCAAATGTGTTTGCATTGATGTGAACAGTTTTCATAGCACCAGAAAACAGACACACATAGGTCATATGGTTTAAAGAGAATACTAGCGTCTTCCTCAAGTTAGTTAACTGGGAAGTTGTAAACATACGTACATCATTTAGAGATAGTTGTTTAAAGGTGATTACCAAATATGCTAACAAGGTCTGACATTTGTTCCCACTAAGGTGAGTAATTTTGTGAAAGCTAAGGCCTCCTTCACTCAGCTATAAAGGAAGCTTTTATTTTAATGGAAGCACACACAGTCCAAGGATGAAAATATCCACAGATCTCACAGACACGGCACAGTGGCTCAGGGGTTAGCACTGCTGCCTCACGGCACCAGCGACCCGGGTTCGATTCCAGTCTTGGGCAACTATGCGGAGTTTGCACATTCTCCCTGTGTCTGCATGGGTTTTCTCCAGGTGCTACGGTTTTCTCCCCCCACAATCCAAAGATGTGTAGGTTAGGTGAATTAGCCATGCTAAATTGCCATAGTGTAGGTTAGGTGCATTAGTCAGGGGTAAATATAATGTAGGTGGAATGGGTCTGGGTGGGTTACTCTTCAGACGGTTGTGTGGACTTGTTGAGCTGAAGAGCCTGTTTCCACACGGTAGAGATTCTTTCTATGAAAGCTATAGATGAGAAGTTAATGGCTGCACTCCCAAAGGTTCTCAGTCAAAGTCAATGATCTTGTTGAAATTGCTCCAATCACAGATAGAATGAAACTTCCTACAAATGACTTCATACTTCTCTGGGATGGTGAACTTCTGAAAAGCATACATGGGCATGGGATATTTTATTTTTTTGAAACTCTTCCCGATGATGAGTCACCAGACCTGAAACTTTGATTTCTTCCTGCAGATGCCCCCAGATGTGTTGAGTTTCTCCAGCAATTTCTGTTATTGTTTCAGATCTCCAACAACTGCAGCTCTTTGTTATATTTCAGCTCATTAGCTGCTTTGCTTCAGTTGTTGATCTTGTATTAAGCCAATTATGTTGTGTATGTGGATTTTCAGAAGCGGTTTCTCCCACATAAATATGGCTGCATAAAGATCAGGCTCATGCGATAGATGGAAATGCATTAAACTTGGATAAACTTGGATTAATTAAAAGAAATCAGGCAGCGACATGAGAAAGATCAGCATTGGAAGTAACGCTGTTAATTATTTTTATCAAAATGGATGCAGGGATTTACAGACTTATCGTTCATTTGTTGAATCATCAGGTTTCAGTCTGTTGGCAGAGTCCAGGATAATCTACAATGATCTCATTAAATGTGATCGTAGAGAGTGAGGGTCACAGACAGAGTGGTTCTCAGGATTAATAGGAATTAAATTCCTACAAATTCATCAACAAACTCAAGATTTCTTTTTAAGAAAGTCAAGAATCATGTTTGTCTTATAATGGGACTGATATGCTCTCACTCATACAGACTCACGATGGAAGCTTCGTATTTGGGACCCAACATCTTCAGGTATGTCATCAATAACCTTTCCTCCATCATAAGGTAAGAGGTTCACTGATAGAAAATGCCATGTTTGGCACCATTCACAACTCCTCAGATACTGTAGCATTTGTGTCCACATGCAGCTTGACCTGAACAATATTCAGACTGGGCTGACATGTGGCAAATTACATTCACACCTCACAAATTCCAGGCAATGATCATCACCAACAAGAGAGAATCAAACCACCACACCTTGACATTCAATGGCATTACCATCATGGAATCCACCATTATCAACACTCTGGGGTAATGATTGACCAGAAACCAAACTGGACCATCCATGTGAATATTCCAGCTCCCAAAAACAGATCAGGAGCTGGGGATTTGGCAATGAGTCATTCAGCTTCTGACTCCGCAAAGCATAGTCCACCATCTACAATGCACATGTCAAGAGTGTGATGCTACACTCCCCACTTGTCTGGATAACTTCAGCTCCAACAACACTCAAAGCTTGACAGCATCTTGCACAAAGTAGCCCAGTTGATTGGCACCACATCCACAGGCATTCACTCCGACCACAATCGACATACCATGTCAACAGTGTGTACAATCTACAGGATGTACTAGAGCAACTCATCAAAGCTCTTTCGACAGCAACTTCCAAATGTGCACCTACTACCACCTAGAAAAACAGATACATGGAAACACCTGTAAGTTCCTTCCAAGATACATACCATCCTGACTTGAAGAGATACTATCATTTCCAGCTGGATCAAAATGCTGCAGTGGTTTATGAAGGCAGCTCACCGCTAATTCCTCAAGGGCAAATAAGGATGAGCAATAAATTCTGACACAACCAACTCCAACATCCTGCAAATGAATGGATAAAAATGTCCAATCCTATAGCCATCAGTGCAAACCATCCCCAGGTCCATTTGTGATCTTACAACAATCAAAGTGAGAAGAATGTTACATAAATTCAGACGGACATATCACTTTGATACACGTGACACTCATGTTCTTTCTCAAATTTCCTTTGACTTTCAATTTGGCCATTTTTGACAATGTTGGCAGAAACTGACCATCCTAATGAGGAGACCCATCTCAGAATTAAGCGCTTCATTTTTGAAAGTCACAATAATTTTCATAAGTTTCGGCATGGTAATGTTATTTTCCTGATTTTATCTTTATTTCGGATTTTGTTCATGCATGGGATGCTGGCATTACTGAGGGGCCTGCACTTATTCCTCAACCCTAATTACCTAAAGGGTAGTCGAGGGTGAACTACATTGCGGTTGGTGTGGAATCACCTATGGAGCTTTCTCCTTCAAGGACGCCAGGGTTGGAGGATTTGAGCTACAAGGAAAGGCTGAATAGGCTGGGGCTGTTTTTCCTGCAGCGAGGGAGGCTGAGGGCTGACCTTATAGACATTTATAAAATCATGACGGGCAGAGAGAGGGTAAATAGACAACATCTTTTCCCTGGGGTGGTGGAGTCCAGAACTAGAGGGCATAGATTTAGGGTGAGAGGAAAATGATTTAAAAGGGACCCAAGAGGCAACTTTTTAACACAGAGGGTGCTGCATTTAGGAATTACCTGCCAGAGGAAGTGGTGGAGGCTGGTACAATTACAACATCTAAAAGGCATCTGGATGGGTGTATGAATAGGAATGTTTAGAGGGATATGGGCCAAGTGCTGGCAAATGGGACTAGATTAGGTTAGGACATCTGGTCGGCATGGACAAGTTGGACAAAAGGGTCTGTTTCTGTGCTGTACATCTCTATGTTCTATGACATTAGTGAACCTGATGGTCTTTTTTAGCATCATTGACTGTGGCTGCATGGTCATTATGGGACCAGCTTTTTAATGTAAACTTTTATTGAGTTAAAATTTCACCATTTACTACAAAGGGATTCAAACTCAAGTCCTCAGAACAATAATGTGGGATTGTGTTACTAATCCAATAACATTTCCACAACACCCCTGCTTTCCCCTAGTTTTCCAGGTTTTGTTTCCTCCCATTCCTAAATAAACTCCAATATAAAATTGTTAATGGTAATAATTATACCTTAAACCCTTCCAAACCAGTAAAAACTGTGTGACTATTTCCACATGCGTGTCATGATTAATGCACCTTCAGATTTGATATAGCTGACACATGGGTTTACCATCTCCCACCAGGGAAACAATGAAGGGATGGAGATCTACCATGAAGATTTTCTCAGTCTTCAATCAATATTGTGAACTTCTTTCTCTTCCTTTGGCCCTACCAAATTTTACTCTTCACCGTTCAATATTTTTAATCAAAAATCTTCATTTTGTTCCTAGGTTTGTCTTCCTCTTTAAAGAAGAGTTGGTTATTTTGTGATTCTAAGTCTTCCCCATTTGTTATCAGCACTAATCAGCAATATAGCACCTTATGAAAAAAGTCAGGATCTCCTTCTGCTTAAGATACTTGTCACATGTACAGTTGCATCAAACAGCCCATGCAATAAAGTTGAAAATTTAACAAACTAAAAAATTTCAGTTCGAAGGTATCATCATTTCTACTTGTGGTTTGCCATTATTGTTACAGCGAATAACAACTGCAATCAGTCTTCACAAAGGAATGCTTAGAGAATGACCCATTAAAGGAAGGCAATGATGCCTCAAAATAGGCCACACAATCTTTAAAGAGACCACAAGAGAAGCATTCATTCACAAAATGGCAAGACATCAAATGACAGCAGGCAAGTCGAGTGCCCACCTAATGTTGATAGAGGTAAAAGGAACTGAGGCAGCTATTATGTATGCACCAACTTCTGCGAGGGAGGTGTCACAATGTGAACAGGCAATGTCCATTTCACAGCTGAAGAAGAATGAGCAGTGTCCACAGAATGATGATCAGTCAAACACCACTGGGGCTGGACAACATTTGGACAGTGACTACAAGAGTGGGCAGTGCCTGACAGAAACAGGCATTCCATGTCACTAAGCTCACTTCCCTATTTCCTTGTTCAAAATATTGCTGAAAAGTCAAAGTTAAAGTCAAGATAAAGCTGTCAAAATCATTCCTTTAACACCAATCACTAAAGATCGCAAGCCCAGAAAACATATTTAATCAACTTAGCTTCAAGGGTGACTAATTGTCCTGGAATTTTATTACTTTGCATCTAACTTAAACTCTATAACAAATAACAGAAGAAAACGTACTTGTAATAGTAGATATCAGAACCCACACGAATCCAATGTGGTCTTCCACACAATGCCTCATGGACAGAGTACATCACTGGCTGCATACCTGCAACATAGCACACACAAGTATTAACTTAATTTGTAACAGAAAGTGTGTTGTATATTATGTAGTATTCCATCAATTGAAGGGGAACTAAAGCTCATTCAGAATTTCTCGGATAGAACTGAATCCTCAAACAATCCATACATTTGATTCCTTGAACCTTGATTAATCCAACTCCCTACTACTTGCAGAAACCCATCCCTTCAGATTCACAGTAAATCAACCATTCATGCAACTTTTGAATTTTTTTAGCAGTGTGGACAGCTCAATGCTGCTGTGTATGTGATATGGTTTGGAGATGCCAGTGTTGGACTAGGGTGTAAAAAGTTAAAAATCACACAACACCAGGTTATAGTCCAGCAGGTTTAACTGGAAGCACACTAGCTTTTGGAGCATCACTCCTTCATCAGGTGATTGTCACAATCAACTGATGAAGGAGCACCACTCTGAAAGCTAGTGCTTCCAATTAAACCTGCTGGACTATAACCTGGTGTTGTGCGATTTTTAACTGTGTATGAGATAGGTGTTCTATGCATGTGATCCTGACCTTTTCCATAACGTACTGTAGTATTAATTAGCGCTGACGACAAATGGGGAAAACTTAAAAAATCAAAAGTAACCAACTCTTATTTAAAGAGGAAGACAAACCTAGAGCACAGACACAAAACGAAGTTTGTTAATGAAAAATATTTAGCGATGAAGAGTAAAATTTCTCACACTCTTAGAACACAATCCATTCCATTGTATATGTGTCTAAAAGGGTTAATATTGATTGATGCAGTTAGCACCACCATCTGCGACAATAGCACGAGTCTCTGGGTAAAACAATAGGAGCTGACAGAAGACTGATCCGAGGCTAACGTTCTTCTTGCAGTCTCTGTATTAATAAACATCATGTTATTGTAAACCATAAATTGTTGCACTAATGTAATAAATTTTAAGTTGTTTGCTCAGCAACACACTTCCAGTTGGACCAAAAAAAAGGTGGCTACCCTCAACCATGCACTACTAATTCAGTCTTGAAGAAACTCACGCACACACAACATGGTGGCAGTGTTAGACCCTGCCACAACATACTGTGCTGCACTGACCAGCTCTGAGAGAGCTAAGAAAAATCAGTCTTAAGCGTTCATGAAATAACTAGAAAAAAATTCATGGCCCATAAGACTGTAATTACTGATAACAGCAAAATCCACATCGCTCATAGTAACATCCAACATTGAAAAAAATTCAAAGAATAACACAGAAAACATTTCGGACCTGACAGTGAGGCTACTATAGTGAAATTCAGAAGAGACTGGAACGTTGTTGGCAACACGAGGTCAGGTAAAGTTATCATAAACCCAGAGAACCACTCTTCCATTACAGAGACAGAAAGATGACTGATGGCGTTTGACCTGAGGGTCAACACACCTCGGGCAAGGTGAGAGGTTGAGAAGGAGAGCCCTTCATGTTACGCTCAGCTGGTGCGGAAGTTGAACCCATATTATTGGCGTCAATCCCCGATGCAAACCAACCATCTGGCCAAGTGAGTTAGCCAGCCCCGAGCTGTGGTCAGATTCATTAAGTCTTTACTCCAGAGAAAATCATTCAGATAGTGAGTAAAGCAGAGGTTTGGATGAAAAACAGATCGATTCTAAAAGGAGAGAATAAAACTTGGTAGAGGAGCTCAATGGAATAGCTTCATTGCCTAAGGTACAAACCACATAGAAAATAAACAAGAAAAGTCAATGCAGCAGATATCAGACACTAAAAGACATTGCCAATGCTGTGGACCAAAGAATCTTCACACAAACAGTGCCCAGTTTTAAAATATGACTGCTTGCATTGTAAGAAATGTGTCTAAGCAGGGAGTTGCCATCAAAAAGGAAAAGACCGAAGAAGTATCAAAGGGATAATTGAAGTGGAACAGTCTTTAGTAGAAAATAACCTGAAAGTTTGCTTAAGTGAAATCAGTGAACCAACCCAAGTATTTAGCAGGCAGATATTTATGTCAATGGGCATTTCACAAATGTCAAGTTAGACTCGGGAGCAAGTGTTACAATGTTATCAGATAGTGAGCTCCGGTTGACAAAATACTGCTTACATCCATAAGAAGCTCAGCTATATGGTCTGGAGAAATTATATTGAATGTTAAATGCTTGCTAGAAGCAACTCTTCTACCTAGGGGGCACCAAGAGATTATATGTAATTCACCACCAAGGATTTTCATGACTTAACAGAAGAATGGTATTGATCTCAAACTTACTCAGAAGTGAAAATGTTATACACAAAATGTTAAGTCAAGCCAATATGAAATTATACTAGTCTCCAGAAACTCAGTGGAAATTAAACAAAAAAGTGAACCCTTAGGTTTGTTTAGATTATTCGGCCCAACAAGTCCACACTGACCCGCCGAAGCGCAACCCACCCATTCCCCTACATTTACCCCTTACCTAACACTACAGGCTATTTAGCATGGCCAATTCACCTGACCCGCACATCTTTGGACTGTGGGAGGAAACCGGAGCACCCGGAGGAAACCCACGCAGACACAGGAAGAACGTGCAAACTCCACACAGTCAGTCGCCTGAGGCGGGAATTGAACCCGGGTCTCTGGCGCTGTGAGGCAGCAGTGCTAACCGGTGGCACAGTGGTTAGCACTGCTATTCCAACAGTTATGTTGGAATAATGAAAAAGGTGAGACTATTGTGGTATGGTTGAGATGTTTTCCCCGCTATCAAAACTGAGTTCTGACTCCAAGTGAGACTAAATCCAAGTGAAAAAGCAGCAACTGAATCATTTCCTAGACTTGCCCAAAAGTCCACTCCCAATTCTTTTACCTGCCAAATGCCACATGAGGTAGGCTTTAACAGGGCAAGTATTACAACACAGCATTCAAAAGGGGTGCATTTGCCTAACCATCAAGAAAGTCAAGTACAAGGTTACGCCTGAACAGTAATCCCCAGCAAAGTCTGAAAACCACACAGTCTATTGAATACAGAGTACAAACTCCAAAGGCAGTGTACGGTCCCCAACCCCAATGCCCTACATTTACCTCAATGTCAGAAATTGAAAGCTGAGTACAGGATTAAGGATAGGATTCTTGGCAGTGTGGAAGAACAGAGGGATCTTGGGGTGCAGATACATAGATCCCTTAAAATGACCACCCAAGTGGACAGGGTTGTTAAGAAAGCATATGGTGTTTTGGCTTTCATTAACAGGAGGATTGAGTTTAAGAGTCGTGAGATCTTGTTGCAGCTTTATGAAACTTTGGTTAGACCGCACTTGGAATACTGCGTCCAGTTCTGGTCGCCCTATTATAAGAAAGATGTGGATGCTTTGGAGAGGGTTCAGAGGAGGTTTACCAGGATGCTGCCTGGACTGGAGGGCTTATCTTATGAGGAGAGGTTCACTGAGCTAGGACTTTTTTCATTGGAGAAAAGGAGGAGAAGAGGGGACCTAATTGAGGTATACAAGTTGAGAGGCATAGATCGAGTCGATAGCCAGAGACTATTTCCCAAGGCAGAAATGACCAACACGGTGTCATAGTTTTAAGCTGGTTGGAGGAAAGTATAGAGGGGATATCAGAGGCAGGTTCTTTACACAAAGAGTTGAGAGCATGGAATGCGTTGCCAGCAGCAGTTGTGAAGGCAGGGTCATTGGGGTCATTTAAGAGACTCCTGGACATGCACATGGTCACAGAAATTTGAGAGTGCATACATGAGGATCAGTGGTCAGCACAACATCGTGGGCTGAACGGCCTGTTCTGTGCTGTAATGTTCTATGTTCTATGTTCTATTTCCATCACTTGAGATGATGTGCAATGATAGGCCAACGATCGAGCCATCTGCAAATAAATGAAGTCAGATTGCTACACTGAACATTAAACAACTATCTGCTCCAAACTAAAGCCTGTCATTAGAAGCTGAGATAATTAGGAATGAAAAAGATCAAGCAAAATATCTGGCCTCTCCACTTTCCCAAACAATAGTAAAGAATATCACATCAAGCAAGAAGTAATTTCCAAGTAACAAAAATGTGGGAGTGAACATGATGGTTTCACCAATAACTTGATCATTGAGAAGGAAGGTAAAAGCCTGCAATATTCAAGTAATTGGAGTAATGTTTGTATGTTTCAGCACAAGGTTATATGTGAAATAGGAAAAACGTTCCATTGACACTAATGAAAAACATGGTCCAGATACAACTCTATACAACATCACTAACAAGAGATAAACTACATGCAAAGGTCCAACATCCTGCAAAGAAAATCAGCTTCTATAGTAAGAACCACACAAGCAACTTCAAAAAAGTCACTAATTTTTCATGAGAGAAATATAAAAAGTTAAAGACCCTCCAATTCAAGAAAATATTAAAGATCTCAGATTATCAGGATGAAAATCTACGTCGACCATCTTATTACCAACAAATTACCATTTTGCCAAGTCTGAAGAGAACACATTCAGAATATAACTGAAATATTCAGATCATCTGAATTTATAAAGTCAAAGTCTTTGGGAGAGATGGGATCATGTGAAATGTAAAACAATAATTGTACAAGGGAAAAAAGAATTGGGGAGGGGGAGTATATGAGTCTGAAAATATCTAAAAAGCTTAATGCGTGATTGAATGCAACAAGCACCACATATTTTGATGGCATCTTGAGAATTTGAACAGAGTATTGAAGGAGCCAGTAGTAACACAAATCATATTCACATAACCGGTAAATAGTTGTAATAATAAAGTTTGTAATGTTTTCCCAGTAAGATTTTTCATGCTATACCATTTAGGGGCTGAATGAACCCAAAGACTCAACACATTCCACTCTCAGTGTCTGTGCTGAGTGAATTTTAAAGTGTTAGTCCTCAATAGATATAAATTCTACTTTCTAAACTTTACAACTCTATATTTTCTTCACTCTTAGTGTGGAATGTTCTGGTAGATTTCTTTGAAAGCGAAAAAGAACAGTCATTGAATTTTGATCCAAATTTGCAAAACTTTTGAGATTTTTAAAATTCATGTCAAACCATATTGTTTTGTTTTAAAACACTCTGACTCACATGAAAAGAGAAAGAACAAGATGAAACTACAGATTTATCATTAAACTGTGTGTAAGTGTGCCAGATCCTTGAATCATGTTAACAGTTAGACCATATCTCTTCACTCCAGTTAGTTAGCGTAAGCAATACAACTGTCTTCATGAAAGTCAATATTAACAGTTCCTGCTTCATGTTTGAGTAAATGGTTTTGCCAATATCACACTGTTGCTTATTGTGAAATCGCATTATGACTGTAGCATCAAATTTTATGGAAAATCTTGAAATTCAGCAGTCAATCTCTAGTTCAAGAGATGTGTACACTAATTGTCAACAACATTAATATAACTATGTCACATTCTGTGAAGCCCATTTAAAGTATAAATGATTTGATGTGGTCTCAAATCCATTTTAACATTTAGACAAAGGAATTTGTCCACAAGAGTTGAACTACATGAATATAAATTTACTTCAACAACACAATCCCCTCAAGCTGCTGAATTATGAAACTGCTGTGAAACCAGAGTTAGTGAGATGCATGAAAACATGAAGTGTCGAAAACCATATTAAACTCCAACACACTGCAGACAGATCAACAATGTATTTTATTTATGGGAAAAAGTGCATGTATTGTATTGAGTACCTCACTGTTACAGTGTATAAATATTTATCATAATAATTCATCTTGCACTGTAAGTTCAAAAGAAGTATAGTAGTTACAAGTACATGAATCAAAAGAGTATATTCCAGAGACAACATACCTACAGCTATGCAAATTATAAACTGCACATGACATGTAGCTAATGCCACAGTACATAAAGCCACAGGATATAATGCTGCAGTAACCAGACTATCAACTTGAGCCAAGAATAATCAGTTTAAAAAAAACGCTTACAATGTAAATATTCAAGTAAACAGCTCAAACCAAGTCATGCTGCAAAATGGTTTTGAGAAAGATGGCCTTACAAACCAAGCTTTATGGCTTTCATTCTATTGGGGACAGGGTGTTAGTGCTTCAATAAAGAGCAATATGAAATGAGATGGTAAAAACACATCAATGCAGGTTTACCATTTCTCAAATTTGATTTACAAACATATGGAATAGGAGCAGAAGTCAACCATTTGGTCCATGGGTCCTGTCCACTATTCAATAAGATCATGGCTGATCAATCTGTGCTTTGAGTTCCACACTCCCTTCTGCCCAACAAATCTGTCATTCACTTGTATAACAAATATCCATCCATCTCCACTTTCAAAATGTTCAATGGCCCACCCTCCACCACCTTCTGCAGCAGAGTGTTCCAAAGTCACAGTCCTCTGACTGAATAAGACTTCTCTTCAAAAAACCAAAGAACTGCAGATGTTGGAAATCAGAAACACAAAGAGAAACTGCTGTAAAAACTCAGCAGGTCTGACAGCATCTGTGGAGAGAAAGCAGAGTTCACGTTTTGGGTCCAGTGACTCTTCTTTAGAACATTCTGAGATGCTGCCAGACTTGAGCTTTTCCAGGAATTTCTGGTTGTTTTTAAGATTTCTCTTCATCTCTGTTCAAAAGGGCAACCCTTAATTTTAAAACAGGACTCACCAACTAGCTGAACCATCCCCTCCACATTTACCTTGTTAACACTTTTCAGAATTTTATACACTCCAATCAAGTCACCCCTCACTCTTCGAAACTCTCCATAACAAGCCCAGTTTGTTCAACCATTCCTCATAACACAACCATTCTTTTCCCAGATGTCAATGTTGCAAATGTTCTCTCTATCCCTTCAATGCTCTTACATCCTTCTTTAAATATGGAAAGCAAAACTGCACACAGTGTTCAAAATATGGACTCGAGTGATGGCCCGTTTGAATGAAGCATAATACTCTTACCTTGATGTTCAATTCCTCTCATAATAGAGGTTAGTATCCATTTAACCTTCTAATTACTTGCTCTACCTGCATGTTAACTTTTTGTCTGATATCACTCAGTACCTGGGAATTCTGCTGTTGTTTTCTGTTGTGCCTGTCAAAGTGAACATTTCACATTTTTCCACATTACACTCCAACCCCAGACTCAATCTATCAATACCTGCTTGCATCCTCTTTTTGCCCTCTTCACAACATGTTTTCCAACCTATATCTGCAAACTTAGCTACCACTTAACTTCACTCCCCTCATCTAAGTTGTTGATGTGAATTGTAAAATGCTGAGAACCCTGCACAGACCCGTGCAGAATTCTACTCCTCACTTCCTGCCAATCAGAAAAAATGCTCATTTATCCATTTGCACAGTTTTCTGCCAGCCAGACAATCTTCTGTGTTAATATGTTACCTCCTACTCATACTTTGCTCATTGACATTTTATGTAGTGGCTTCTGAAACTTTTAGTACTGAACATAAATAAATTCCCCTTGTTATGGACTCCCTCAAAACATTTCGAGAAAGTAGTCCAGACCTTAATTTTGTTAGTTGTTTTAGGCTGGTGTAACAGGGATATTCCAGGAGAGATGCAGCTGGTCAAATCACTTAGTTTTCAACAAAACAGAATTTATTTACAAGATTATTGAATGGAACACAAACAAAAGAGAACAGAATACTAAGTAACGTAACCTATCCAAAAATCCAACAGATCATCCCAACTTAATGATGACATTCCAAATACTTGTAAAAATCTCCCTTTGCACAAAAGGTAAAATCAAACACAGCGTCTTATAGGAAAGATGTCAGAGAGAGAGAGGATCAGCCTGGACCTGCTTCTCGAGCCCAGCAGCTTCCCAATACCACTGACTGACTGCCAAAACCAAACCAGAGAAAAGCTGAGCTGGGAGAATCAGCTACTCTATTTTAATTGTACAAGATTTTTTCTTAAATCTTGAAAGCCGTTTTCTTGAGGCAGTATCTGTTAGCTATAAACAAATTGGCCCTAAAACCCTTCCAAGCCCAGACTTTCAGAGTCTGTGTCTTTTATGACCTCCTGAAAAAAAAAGCCAAGGACACTATACGTTTGTTAAAAGAGCAACATTTCCCCCCTTAAAAGTAATGAACAATCAAAATCCAAAGATGATTTATTTCTTAATTGTTAAGTGTTACTACTCAACAACACACATATACATTATATTGACTATAAACGTGTAAACATGCACAACTACATTCTGTTTTAGTCTGTTTTACTCCTGCCACCAAACACCTCCTGTCTCTCATTCGAGTTTCAATAATACGTCGGCAATCACATTTGCTCATCCTGCCACATGCACAACTTTCAAATTGAACAGCTGAAACAACAAGCACCATCTAAACAGTCTGGCACTTTTGGACCTTAAATGTTTCCACAATCTTCAATGGGCTATGGCCAGTGTGTTTGATTGTCTGAGATATGTTACTGGTAACGTAAACATTGAAATGCTGTAACGCTAACACCAAGCTCAAAGTCTCCTTCTCAACTCTCAAATATTTCTGCTGATGAATGTTCAATTTCCTGGACAAATATCCGATAGGTCTTTTTATCTTCTCGTCATCTTCCTGCAAGAGTACAGCACCGACACCCACACCCACATCAGTAGCATCGACAGCCATTTTGTGTGGCTTTGCATAATTATGTATGGCAAATACTGGGGCAGTGGTTAACACAGCTTTCAAGCTGTCAAATGCCTTCTGACAGTCTGCTGTCCACTGAAACTTTTTGCCTTTCTTTAGCAATTCAGTGGGTAGAGCAGTCAGACTGCTAAAATTTGGTATGAATTTTCGATACTGCTCTTTTTGTTGATCATATGGGAAATTCACAACTACCTTTGTTTTTGCATCCATGGGGCCATTTGTCCATCTCTAATAACATGGCCCAAGAAGGTGACTTGGGCTTTCGCAAATCACGTTTTACCAGGTTTATCACCAAACCTGCCTCCCGAAGTCAATCGAACAAGTCTAATAAATGTTGTAAATGTTCCTTCCATGTGTGACTAAAAATCACCAGGTCATCAATGTATATGACACTGTTGGGCAATCCAACAATGACCTCATTGGTTAGTCTCTGAAATGTGGATGAAGCATTTTTCATACCAAATGGCATGACTTTAAACTGATATCATCCATTTGGCATTACAAAAGTCAAAATTGCCTTCACTCTTTCTGACAAAGTTACCTGCCAGAATCCTCTGAGCAAGTCCAACTTAGAAATATAAGCTCCTTGTCCCATCTTTTCAACACAGCCTTCCAAACGATGAATCAAATATGCATTAGTCATTGTAACTGCATTGACTTTGCGATGGTCCACATGTAACCTTTAGGCACCGTTTGGTTTTGCACCATTACTATGGGTGAGCTCCAGTCATTGTAGGCATTAAATCTCCTTTGTCAATTTTAAATGGTTATAGCTATAAGGATGTTGCTTCATCGGAACAGCATATCCTATATCTACATTGTGCATAATTAGGACAGTACTTCCCAGTTTATTTCTACATAGCTCCCCACGTGATAGTAATAACTCTTTCAGGTCATTTTGGTTTTCCTCTGGAAGAAAACTCAATAATTTATCCCAATTTTTCACAACTTCGTCATTGTCCAATTTAATTTGAAGATTGTCCAATTCAGAATCCTCTGAACTTCATTCTTCCCTTTGAGTCATAACCAATAACACATTCGCCTCTTGGTTTCCTTCACTGTCAAAATAGCCTCTGAGCATATTCACATGACACACTCTGCGAGATTTCTTTCTGTCTGGAGTCCTTATCAAATAGTTCACCTCACTCAACTTCCTTTTGACTTGATAAACCTTGGTTTTAAAGCTTCACCTATCACTGGAAATAACACTAACACTCCAAAAGCGAACTTGTGAGTTTTTGATTTCCTGTCTGCTTCCTGTTTCATGAGGAAAAAGGTTATGGATAGGATGAGTCAGCTGACCACGGCACCACGGTGCAGAAGGCCACTCAAGGAGGGGAGCAAAAAGACAAGTAGTTGTTATTGGGGATTCTATAATTAGGGGGACAGATAGTATCCTGTGCAAACTGGATCAGGAGTCCCGCATGATGTGTTGCCTGTCTGATGCCAGGATGCAGGACATCTCTGACCAGCTTGAAAGGATATTGGAGCAGGAGAGGGAGGATCCAGTTGTTGTGGTCCACGTTGGCACAAACACTATAGGCAAAGAGGACCTGTTTGGGGAGTATCAAACACTAGGAAGCAAATTGAAGAACAGGTCCTTAAGGTCATAATCTCTGGATTACTCCCAAGCCAGGTGCTCATTGGCTTAGGAATAAGAAAGTTAGGAAATAAACAAGTGGCTAAGTGATTGGTGTGGGAAAGAGGGATTCCCTTTCATGGGACATTGGCATCAGTTTTGGAACTGGAGGGATTTGTACCGATGGAACGGTCTCCACCTGAACCAATCTGGAACCAGTATTCTGACGAAAAGGATAAATAGGGTGGTCACTAGGACTTCAAACTTGTGAGTCAGGGGGGGGAGGGAGGGGGAAAGCAACAGAGAGTATGGAGTCAAGTAGAAAGATAAGCCGCAGGTTAGGCATGTGTGCAGGGTTTAAGTTCAAGGCAGGCGAGGAATGAAGCAAAAAGCTAGGATAACTTAGGATATACTACTAGAGGTGATGGAAATAATGAGGATAAGAAAATTAGCATTAAGGTGCTTTACCTGAATGCTCGTGGTATTCATAACAAAGTAGATGAATTAACAGCAGAGATCATCAGGAATGATTATGATGTGGTAGGCATCACAGAGAGATGGTTGCAGGGGGTTCAGAACTGGCAGTTAAACATCCAAGGATTTACAACTTATCAAAAAGACAGGGTGGTGGGCAGAGGGGGCCAGGGTGCCTTGTTAGTTAAAAATGAAATTAAATCTATGGCACTGAATGACATAGGGTCAGATGATATGGAGTCTGTGTGGGTGGAGTTGAGGAACCACAAACGCAAAAAAACTATAATGGGAGTTATGTACAGATCTCCCAGCAGTGGTTAGGATCAGGGGCGTGAGATGTACCAGGAGATAGATAGGGCATGTCAGAAAGGCAGTGTCACGGTGATCATGGGGGACTTCAACATGCAAATGGACTGGGTGAATAATGTTGCCGATGGATCCAAAGAAAGCGAATTCATGGAAAGCTTTCAGGATGGCTTTTTGGAACAGCTCTAATGGAGCCCACAAGGGAGCAGGCTATTCTGGGCTTAGTGTTATGTAATGAGCCCAACTTTATAAAAGATCTTAAAGTAAGGAAACACTTAGGAGGCAGCATTCATAATATGGTAGAGTTTAGTCTGCAGTTTGAACGAGAGAAGGCCAAATCGGATGTAATGGTGTTACAGTTTAATAAAGGTAATTACAGGGGCAAGGGAGAGGAACTGACGAAAATTGACTAGAAGCAGAGCCTAGTGGGGAAGACAGTAGAGCAACAATGGCAGGAGTTTCTGGGTGTAACTGAGGACACAGTATGGAGGTTCATCCCAAAGAAAAGAAAGATTATCCAATGGGGGATTAGAGAGTCATGTCTGACAAAGGAAGTCAGGAAATGTATCATAAAAAAAAGAGAGAGCCTATAAACATTGGGAAATCAGAAGATTGGGAAGACTACAAAAACAAACAGAGGATAACAAAGAGAGAAATAAGAAAGAAGAGGATCAAATATGAAGGTAAGCTATCCAGTAATATTAGAAATGATAGTAAAAGTTTCTTTCAATACATAAGAAACAAACGAGAGGCAAAAGTAGAAATTGGGCCACTCCAAATTGATGCAGGAAGGCTAGAGATGGGAGACAAGGAAATAGCTGAAGAACTTAATAAATACCTTGTGTCTGTCTTCACAGTGGAAGACATGAGTAATATCCTAACAATTAAGGAGAGTCAGGGAGCAGAGTTGAGTATGGTAGCCATTACAAAAGAGAAAGTGCTAGAAAAGCTAAAAAGTCTAAAAATTAATAAATCTCCTGGCCCGACTGGTCTACATCCTAGAGTTCTGAGGTAGGTGGCTGAAGAAATAATGGGGGCATTGGCTGTGATCTTTCAAAAATCACTGAAGCTCCGGAGGATTGGAAAATCGCTGTTGTAACCTACTTGTTCAAGAAAGGATCAAGACAAAATATGGAAAACGATAGGCCGATTAGCCTGATCTCAGTTATATGTAAAATTCCAGAATCCATCGTTAATTCTAAATTCTTGGAAGTGCAGTGTTGGATTAGAACAAGTCAGCATGGATTTAGTAAGGTCATGCCTGACAAGCCTGTTAACATTCTTTGAAGAGGTAACAAGCAAGTTAGACCAGGGAAACCCAGTAGATATTATCTACCTAGACTTCCAAAAGGCCCTTGATAAGGTGCCTCATGGGAGGCCCCTGAGTAAGGTGAGGGCCCATGGTGTTCGAGTTGAGCTGCAGCTGTTCACTTTATATACTAATGATCTGGATGAAGGGACTGGGGGCATTCTGGCAAAGTTTGCTGATGATACGAAGTTAGGCGGACAGGCAGGTAGTTCTGAGGAGGTGGGGAGGCTGCAAAAAGATTTAGACAGTTTAGGAAAGTGGTCCAAGAAATGGCTGATGAAATTCAATGTAAGCAAATGTGAGGTCTTGCAGTTTGGAAAAAAGAACACAGGCATAGACTATTTTCTAAATGGTGAGAAAATTCATAAAGCCTAAGTACAAAGGGATCTGGGAGTGCTAGTCCAGGATTCTTTAAAGGTTGAGACCCTGATTAAGAAAGCAAATGTAATGTTGTCATTTATCTCAAGAGGGTTGTAATGTAAAAGCAGCAATGTGTTACTGAGACTTTATAAAGCTCCGGTTAGTCCTATTTAGAATACTGTGTCCAGTTTTGGTCACACTTACAGTTTTATGTGTAATGGTCTCATTGCAACCTAGAACAGCCCTCCACAGTATCCACCACTCCACCAACTTTCATGTCATCAAGAAACTTAATAACCCTCCCTTTCACTTCCTCATCCAAAACAATTATAAAAATCACCAACAGCAGAGGTTCCAGAACTGATCCCTACAGAACACCACTGGTCTCCAAGCTCCAGGCTGAATAATTTCCATCTACTACCAATCTCTGTCTTCTATGGACCAGCCAAGTTTGTATCCAGACAGCCAGATTTCTCTGAATCCCATGCCTCCTTACCTTCTGACTGAGCCTACCATGAGGACCTTATCGATCACCTTACTAAAATCCATGTACACCATCTCAACTGCTCTACCTTTATCAATGTGTTTTGTCACATTCTCAAAGAATCCAATAAAAGTTTGTGAGGCATGTCTGCCCCTCACAAAGCCACGCTGACTATTTCTAATCAAGCTAGGGATTCCATGAATTTTGAATCTTACCTCTCAAAATCCTCTCCAATAATTTGCCCAATACAGACGTAAGACTGCCTGGTTTGTAGTTCCCAGGATTATCCCTAGTCCCTTTCTTGAACAAGGGAATAACATTTGCCACCCTCCAATCATTTGGCACTACTCCAGTGAACAGTGTGGATGCAAACATCATTTCCAAATGTGCAGCAATCTCTCCCCTCACTTCCTGTGGAAACCTTGGGTATATTGTGTCTGGTCCAGGGGACTTATCTATCCTTGTCTTTTTCAAAATTTTCAGCACATCTTCCTTCTTAACATCTTAATTCGAGATAAAATTCCAAATAAACCGAATGAAAGGTTAACAGCTGCTTGCAGGGGCACTGTAGCAAAATCAAAAGTTCAAATGAAATTTTAAAGTTTAAATTAAAATATAATTATGGGTGTAGACAATGCACTCTAGTTCAACATAGTTTGCCAATGAATTCTGTATGTTCCCTATTCAAGGCGACCATGCACGGACAAAGCCTGTAATTATTTTCTTCTTATTAGCGTACCTTTCCAGAATATCTTCAGCTCCAGCAAGAGAGTTCATATCACCACCAGCCTGTGCCACCAACCTGTGCCACCTCTGGCCATGCAGGGAACACTTAGAAGAAATGCAAACTTAGAAATCTGCAGACACACACAATCATATACTTTGGTGAGAAATGAGAAAGCGCATTGAACACAAAGAAATATTCATCATAAGAGTTCATTAAAAAAACATTGTCTCTGGAGGTCTAACCGGGCCGTGTGGAATGATTAGAATCTTTATTTTAAGGGCACTAACATTCAGTTGGCAATAACCCTTTGCTCAGCGTAGAAATTTCACTCCCAAGGTTGAAGATAATGAATTAGAAGCTCACTTCATAGAATCATCAAATGGTTGTATCAGGGTCAGAGACGATTTAGCCTAAAGTGACCCCCCCCCACCTCCCCCCAGCTCTGTGTAAGAGCACCTCAGCTCAGCCCATTCCCTCACACTTTACCAGTAGCCCACTTTTTTTTTTGCATCTCTTCAGATGTTTATATATCCCATTAAGAAAGCTTTGGTCATGTTTTCCATCAAAACACACTTAAGTAGCACATTCTGAATTGCAAACATTCATAGCACAAAAAGTTCCTTTTTCTTATGTCACTGCAGTGCCTCTGGTTGGTTACATTAAATCGGGTGCCATGGGTTCTCCATCTCTCCAGCCAGAGCCAGTGAGCGGGTTGGGGGAGGGGGAGGGTGCAGGTGGTGACAGAGTCTGAATCTCGGGTTGGCATCCACATTTAACAGGAAAATAAGCCTCTTCACCACATCAGGTAGGGTATTTGAAATACAAGTCAGGCTCAATATTCTGACATCACAGCCCTCTCCATAACTCCATAGCAGCCTGGAGCACGTCCACAGATTGCAGGGAAAGAAATGGTTCCACCATGTTCAACTAGGGACAAGAGAAGAACATACTGGGGAAAAGTTTATTTGACCTGAAGATCAGCCACATCTGGGTGAGATCATTATTCACATGACAGCAAGAAACATTTCAATGAAAGAACTTAGCAATTATACCCTGCAACACTCAGGACAGCTTGGTTCCCAGACTATTATTTTTTGATTGACTTTCTTCTCTTCAGTCTCTTGTCTGTTTCCTCATTAAGCCATTTCCCAGCAGTGCAGCAAACAGCAGCCAATAGTCAGTCGCAAGGCTTTGGCTGTGCTCTACTGAAATGCAGTTTCTCCACCCATTGTTTGAAGATGTTAAAGGCTGTATCCCTCAGCTCTGCTGGGACCATGACAAAGATGGTGACTGCCTGGTTCGATAGCTCGTTAGTGGTATGTGTGCAGTGCGTAAGCCTTGGTTCTCCAAAAGCCAACCCAAACAGTTCCATGCTCTTCAAATAAACGTAAGACTAGACCAAACGTAAGCTTAAGAAACAGTTCAGCGAGATCTCAGCTGGTCACCTCGTAGTCTTCGCCCATTTTAATCCCCTTTCCCATTCCCTTTCCAACATGATCATCCTTGGCCTCCTCCATGGCCACAGCAAATCAGACTGCAAGTTGGAAGAACAACATTTCACTTTCCGGCTGGGCAGCCTACAGCCCGAGGACTCAACATTGAGTTCTCCAATTTCAAATAACATCCTTCCCATCTCCTGACTTCCTTCCCAGCCCCTCTCACTCCCTTCCACTCCTCCAACCAACCAACCAGATTCATTCCACCTATTGACCAACCAGGTCATACCCTTTACCTGTCTTCACCTATCTCCACTTCACCACCCTGTCCCTGCCACCCCACGTTATCTGCACCTCCCCCTACACTTACCCCTAATTCTGAAGAAGGGTTACAGTAAATTTTCAAATAAATTCTGTGTCCTATGACCCTGCCCCACTAGCTACCTGATAAAGGAGCAGCGCTCCAAAAGCTTGTATAGCCTGGTGTTGTGTGATTTTTAGGAATGTACAGGGCAGTGGTACCGCTGGCAATGCATTAGGGTCAGGGTCAGGGTCAGGGTCAAGATTAGGCAGCACCCTCAACAACCATAGAACATAGAACATAGAACATAGAAAGATACAGCGCAGTACAGGCCCTTCGGCCCTCGATGTTGCGCCGACCGAATCCTACCTAACCTACACTAGCCCAATAACTTCCAAATGCCTATCCAATGCCCGCTTAAATGACCATAAAGAAGGAGAGTTCACCACTGCTACTGGCAGGGCATTCCATGAACTCACAACCCGCTGCGTAAAGAATCTACACCTAACATCTGTCCTATACCTACCACCCCTTAATTTAAAGCTGTGTCCCCTAGTAACACCTGACTCCATTAGCGGTAAAAGGTTCTCAGTGTCGACCCTATCTAAACCCCTAATCATCTTATACACCTCTATCAAACCTCCCCTAAACCTTCTCTTCTCCAATGAGAACAGCCCCAAGTGCCTCAGCCTTTCCTCATAAGATTTTCCTACCATTCCAGGCAACATCCTGGTAAACCTCCTCTGCACTCGTTCCAATGCCTCCACATCCTTCCTATAGTATGGCGACCAAAACTGCACACAATACTCCAGATGAGGCCGCACCAGAGTCTTATACAGTTGCAACATGACCTCAGGACTCCGGAACTCAATTCCTCTACCAATAAAGCCCAGTACACCATATGCCTTCCTCACAGCACTATTTACCTGGGTGGCAACTTTCAGAGATCTGTGTACATGGACACCAAGATCCCTCTGCTCATCCACACTACCAAGTAGCCTACCATTAGCCCAGTAATCCATCTTCTTGTTACTCCTACCAAAGTGAATGACTTCACACTTAGCTACATTGAATTCCATTTGCCACATTTCTGCCCAGCTCTGCAACTTATCTATATCCCGCTGTAACCTACCACTTCCTTCCTCACTATCCACAACTCCACCGACTTTTGTGTCATCCGCAAACTTGCTTAGCCAGCTTTCAAGCCCTTCCTCTAGATCATTTATAAAGATAACAAAAAGCAATGGTCCCAAAACAGATCCTTGTGGTACACCGCTAGTAACTGCACTCCAAGATGAACATAGTCCATCAACTACTACCCTCTGTCTCCTTCCAGCCAGCCAATTCCTAATCCAAACCTCTAATGTATCCTCAATGCCATACCTCCGTAGCTTTAGCATTAGCCTACCATGGGGAACCTTATCGAACGCCTTACTAAAATCCATATACACAACATCTACTGCTTTACCCTCGTCCACTTCCTTAGTCACCTTCTCAAAGAACTCAATAAGGTTTGTGAGGCACGACCTGCCCTTCACAAAACCATGCTGGCTATCCTTGATCATGTTATTCCTATCCAGATGTTCATAAATCTTATCCCTTACCATTCTCTCTAAGACTTTGCCCACCACTGAAGTCAGACTCACTGGCCTATAGTTACTAGGGCTATCCCTACTCCCTTTCTTGAACAAGGGGACCACATTCGCTATCCTCCAGTCCTCTGGTACTATTCCCGTTGACAATGACGACATAAAAATCTAGGCCAATGGCTCTGCTATCTCCTCCCTAGCTTCCCATAGGATCCTAGGGTAAAGGCCATCAGGCCCAGGAGACTTATCTATTTTCATCCTCTCCAATATTCCCAGAACCTCTTCCCTGCATATTTCCAGGCCATCCATTCTAATCATTTGTGACTCCATATTCACATCAGCAACAGTGTCCTGTTCCTGAGTGAATACTGATGAAAAGTATTGATTTAGTGTCTCTCCAATCTCCTCCGCCTCCACACACAACCTCCCACTACTATCCTTGACTGGACCGATACCTACCCTAGTCATCCTTTTATTCCTGACATACCTATAGAAAGCCTTTGGGTTTTCCCTAATCCTACCAGCTAAAGACTTTTCATGTCCCCTTCTCGCTTCTCTTAGCTCTCTTTTTAGATCCTTCCTGGCTACCTTATAACTCTCTATCACCCCAACTGAACCTTCACGCCTCATCTTTACATATGCCGCCTTCTTCCCTTTCACAAGGGATTCCAATTCCTTACTAAACCACAGCTGCCTCACAAGGCCCTTTACACCATGCCTGACTGGTACATACTTATCGAGGACACGTAGTAGCTGCTCCTTGAACAATCCCCACATCTCATTAGTGTTCTTCTCTTGATGCCTGTTTTTCCAATCCACACATCCTAAGTCATGCCTCACTGCATCATAATTTCCCTGCCCCCAGCTATAACTCTTGCCCTGCGGCGCACACTTATCCCTCTCCATCACTAAAGTAAAAGTTACCGAGTTGTGGTCACTGTCCCCGAAGTGCTCACCTACCTCCAAGTCTAACACCTGGCCTGGTTCATTACCTAGAACCAAATCCAGTATAGCCTCACCTCTTGTTGGCCTGTCTACATATTGTGTCAGGAAACCCTCCTGCACACATTGGACAAACACCGACCCATCTAATGAACTCGAGCTATAGCTCTCCCAGTCAATATCTGGGAAGTTAAAGTCCCCCATAACGACCACCCTGCTACCTTCACTCTTTTCCTGAATCATCCTCGCAATATTATCCTCTACTTCTCTAGGACTATTAGGAGGCCTGTAGAAAACACCTAACAGGGTGACCTCACCTTTCCTATTTCTAACCTCAGCCCAAACTACCTCAGATGGCAAGTCCTCTTCCATCGTCCATTCCACTGCTGTAATACTATCTTTGACAAGTAATGCCACACCTCCCCCTTTTTTACCCCCATGTCTGATCCTACTAAAACATTTAAACCCTGGAACCTGCAACAGCCATTCTTGTCCCTGTTCTACCCACGTCTCTGTAATGGCCACAACATCGAAGTCCCAGGTACCAACCCACGCTGCAAGTTCACCTACCTTATTTCTTATACTTCTGGCATTGAAGTATACACACTTCAATCCACCCTTCTGTTTACAGGCACCCTCCTTCGAGATCGCTGCATTATTCATAACCTCCCTACACTCAAGGTCCTGTACCCTAAAGCTACAGTCCAGGTTCCCATGCCCCGGCGGAGTTAGTTTAAACCCTCCCAAAGAGCACTAGCAAACCTCCCCCCAAGGATACTGGTGCCCCTCAGGTTCAGGTGTAGACCATCCTTTTTATAGAGGTCCCACCTTCCCCAGAAAGAACCCCAGTTGTCCAGAAACCGGAATCCCTCCCTCCTGCACCATCCCTGTAGCCACGCATTTAACTGCTCTCTCTCCCTATTCCTCAATTCTCTATCACGTGGCACGGGTAACAAACCAGAGACTACAACTCTGTTTGTTCTAACTCGGAGCTTCCAACCTAGCTCCCTGAAAGCCTGTCTGACATCCTCACCCCTCTTCCTACCTATATCGTTGGTGCCAACGTGGACCACGATCTGGGGCTGCTCCCCCTCCCCCTTAAGGACCCGGAAAACACGATCAGCGACATCACGTACCCTTGCACCTGGGAGGCAACATACCAAACGTGAGTCACTGTCGCCCCCACAAAACCATCTGTCTGTACCCCTCACTAACGAGTCCCCAAGAACTATCACTCTACCTTTCTCCACCCTTCCCTTCTGAGCAACGGGGCCAGGCTCCATGCCAGAGGCCTGAACCTCGTTGCTTGCCCCTGGTAAGTCATCCCCCCCACAAGTATCCAAAACGGTATACTTGTTCTTGAGGGGAATGACCGCAGGGGGTCCCTGCACTGGCTTCCTCCTCCCACTCCCCCTCACTCTCACCCATCTATCTTGAACTATCATGTTTCCCCACCCCCGCCACTCCCACCCACCACTGACTGGTCATGGAGGCAATGAGCAGATTATTAATTGCCTGGAGTCATGCCTTCTGTGACACGCAAGAAAAGAGGATGCCACCGTCGCCCGCTCTATGCCAAGAGCCGCCAGTTAATTATATAGATGGAGTCTTTCAGTCACAGTAGTGCCATTGGGAGTGGTGACCACTGCTGGGAATGCAGCAGGTCCAGATCACAGCGGGGAGCCACCGAATGAAGGTAGGTGCGGTCGGAACACAGTAGGGTCAGTCAGGCAGACTAATGGGCAGGGATTGGAAATGGAGATCAGGAAGGGACAGAGTCAATCATGAAGACCAAAGATTTCTTCCTGTGGGGCATTTCTTGGAAACCCTCCAGAAGCCAATAGGGAAACCACCAAGGTTTCCTTGGTGCATGAGGAGCTCTCATTTACCATGTTTTGGAGGAATTCTAGAAAGGAGATTCTAATGCCTTGTGGACTGATTTGTCATGAGTTTCATCTGTTCAACAGAACCTGTCAAACCTAGAATTATATCATTTTTAACAGTAAAAGGCCTTTTAGTCCATCATATCTGCAGTAGTCATCAAGCATCTGTCTATTCCAATCACATTCCCTGGCATTTACCCCTTAGCCTTGTATGTTATGGCAGTTCAAGTGTTCATCTCAACACTTAAATGGCATGAGGGTTCCTACCTCTACCACCCTTTGTGGCAGTGAGTTCCAGATACCCAATGCCAAGTGGGTCAGCAGCCAGCGGTCAGACCATGTGGGGTCTTCCTGCTGGTCTGCTGCACAGAGCCCTTGGAGAGAGACTGTCATATTCACTTTTTTAATGTTGCTTCTTGTTTTTCTGCCTTATGGTCATACCGGTGATAGCTGCAATGTAACATTTTTATACTGGGTATAGTATAATGTAACATTTTGATTCTGAGTGTCGCTCAATAGTTTCTCATGGGAAAAGCTGCCCCTTATTCTCCGGTGAAATACCAGGAAAGTGGCGGGCTTGGGCTCAGCACCCTTCCAGCAACGCGGCTGTTCTACGTTCAACTCCCATCCATTCCTCAGGGACCTATACAACCTCAGGCAATGCTTCTGAATTATCTTCCTCTATCTGCAGAAGTAGCTCTGCTATAACAATGTCCATACTCAAAAAGTAGTGAGCTCTCTAACAACAATAGCTGTACAGTCACTGGCAAAAACATTGCCTTCAGTTTTAAGAGATTGCCTGATTGGTTTTAGTGACTTCCTTCATCCTCTGAGACCAAAACAATACGGAAATAATGAATTATTAAGAGTTACAGCAATGTACCTTGAACTAGAGAGACCAATCTTTGGTTTACACAAGCATTGCTCACACCTCCAAGTTGTCTACAGGGGGAACCTTCATGAAGATAAACTGCTTGATTATACTCAGGTCTGTTCAATGTCTGCATGTTATACGGCTGCTGAAAATACATCAAACTCGTATTTCAGTACGCAACACACAACATGGACATAGCAGGGCACAGGGTCTTCTCACCTGACAAAAGGAATCAGCATTTGATGAGCATCAACACTTTGAATGCCTCTATTAATAACCGCATGGTTATGGAGTCCTTAATAAAGAGGGACAACAAAACTGGGAGGTGAAGATACACAGTGGGTAACCGAAAAATGAACTCCATGAAATAAAAACAAAAGATGAAATAGCCTCCACTTATGAATGGAAATACAATTAATTAGATGGAGATAGAGTTAACAAATATTGAAGGGAGATGATAAGAATGGGAAGGTCTATTTTCTTTCATCGTCATGGGAAGAAGCAGCAGATAATTTTAATGATATCACATTTGAGGAAGGAGAGAATCTATCATGAATGTAATAAGAAAAAAAGACAGAGATCCAGAAACAGTAAATGAAATGTAACTTGTTATCAATTCTACTGCAGCTATCTACTCAAGTGTGAAGGTGTCACTTGCATGGTGAGAATGGAGCTGCCCTGTATCAGCTAAAGCAGCAGCTGGACCCCAGAGAGTGAAAATAAAGCTCCTTTTTGATCTGAATTGGATAACCAAATCTTATCCCTTTAATCTCTCCAAAAGGCAGACTGGACTACTGAGAGGAGAAGGCATTGTTAAGTCTGTAAAATTTTTCATTCCATCTTAGGTAAAATATTCAGGCAAAACTCAGAAAGGTGTAAGAGACAATATAAGAGACAAGAATTTTAATGCCAGTAGAAAATATATTTGAGCACTGCTTAAAAGGAGCTGGATACATATTCAATAACAACTCTCAAAAGGAAATTGGATAAATACTTTAAGAGGAATTTTTGCACAGTTGGAGGAGTAGGGCTAATTGAAGAATTTGAAGACAGTCCAGACAAAGGCCCAAATGATTTCTTTCTGTGCTACATCTATGAATGCACAATAAATCAGTTCCAGAAATAACCCATGGGCTAGCCACTGTGCCAATGACAGAATAGAGAGCTCAATATATTACATTCTATTCTGTATGATTTTGCTTAGAAGGATAAATATGATTTAAAAACTAGTTGCAGCTCCGAGCAGAGTCCATAGCTTCTAGCTCTAAGCTTATCTCAGGAGCTGGTGCAATAACACAACAAAAAAATCTGCAATGGATGGATATTCTTGCATTAAAACCTCTAATGAGACATTAATTAAGTCAAAAGTAGCATGATAGTTAGAACTAGCTGTTTGAATGTTAAACTTGGCAGATTTACATACTGTGCAGGAGGTAAATCTAATTAGTCTGATTATGCAGTCATTGAAGCGAAATATTTGCAGAAAGATGTTGACAGTTGGATAATCAAACCCACCTCAAGAGGTGTGAGAGCCGATTCCAAGTAATATCTATAACTTGATATTATTCTGATAACATTAACCTGCAACTCTGAATATTCAACTTTCGTCCTGCCTGAAGATCTGTAGCTCATGGACAAAAACTGTTTATCATCCATGCAGAGTTGCACAAGAAGAAGGTACATGAAAAGCTCTCATTTACCATGTTTTGGAGGAATTCTAGAAAGGAGATTCTAATGCCTTGTGGACTGATTTGTTGTGAGTTTCATTTATTCAACAGAACCTGTCAAACCTAGAATTATATCATTTTTAACAGTAAAAGGCCCTTTAGTCCATCATATCTGCAGTAGTCATCAAGCATCTATCTATTCTAATCACATTTCCTGGCATTTACCCCTTAGCCTTGTATGTTATGGCAGTTCAAGTGTTCACCTCAACACTTAAATGGCATGAGGGTTCCTACCTCTACCACCCTTTGTGGCAGTGAGTTCCAGATACCCAATGCCAAGTGAGTCAGCAGCCAGCGGTCAGACCATGTGGGGTCTTCCTGCTGGTCTGATGCACAGAGCCCTTGGAGAGAGACTGTCATATTCATTTTTTAAACATTGTTTCTTGTTTTCTGCCTTATGGTCGTACCGGTGATAGATACAACGTAACATTTTATTCTGGGTATAGTTGCAATGTAATGTTTTTATACTGGGTATAGTATAATGTATAATATTTTTATTCTGGGTGTCGCTGTAATGTAGCATTTCTATATTGGGTGAAGCTATAATATAACGTTTGCATACTGGTTACAGCCGTAATGTAGCATATTAATTCTGGGTGTAGCTGTAATATCACATCTTTATACTGGGTGTAGCTATAATGTAACATTTTTATACTGGGGATAGCCATAATGTAACATTTTTGTAGTGGGTGTAGCTGTAATGTAATGCTTTTATACTGGGGATAGCCATAATGTAATGATTTACACTGGGTGTCACTGTAATTTAACATTTTTATACTGAGTACAGCCATAGTGTAACATTTTTATACTAGGTATAGCTGTAATGTAACATTTTTAGACTGGGGATAGCTACAATGTAACATTTATTTACTGGTGATAGCTATAATGTAACGATTTTAAACTGGGTGCAGCTGTAATGTAACATTCTAAGATTAGGTTTGACTGTAATGTAATGTTTTTATACTGAGTGTCAATGTAATGTAACATTTTTATACTGGAGACAGCGGTAATGTAATGATTTTTTTATATTGCGGTTAGCTGTAATGTAATATTTTTATACTGGGGATAGGTGTAATGTAACATTTTTATACTAGGATTAGCTGGAATGTAACATTTTTATGCTGGGTATAGCTACAATGCAACGTTTTTGTACTGGGGATATCTGTAATGTAACATTTGTATGCTGCGTATAGCTGTAATGTAACACTTTTATACTGGGTGTAGCTGTAATGTAATGTTTTTACACTGGGTATAGCTGTAATGTAACATTTTCATACTGAAGATAGCTGTAATGTAGTGTTTTTACACTGGGGATAGCTGTAATGCAATGTTTTTATGCTGGGTATAGTGTAATATAACATTTTTATACTGGGTGTAGATGTAATATAACATTTTTATACTGGGTATAGCTGTAATGTAACATTTGTATACTGGTAATAGCTGTAATGCAATGGTTTTATACTGGGTATAGCTGTAATGTAACAGTTTTATAGCTATAGGGTATAGCTGTAATGCAACATTTTATACTGGGTATAGCTGAAATGTAATGTTTTATGCTGGGTATAGCTGTAATCTAACATTTTTATATTGAGGATAGCTGTAATGTAACGACTTAGACCGGTGTTAGCTGTAATGTAATGTTTTTAAACTGGGTCCAGCTGTAATGTAGCATTTTTATGCTGGATATAGTCATAATGTAATGTTTTATACTGGGTATAGCTGTAATATAATGTTGCTCATTAGTTTCTCACGCTGATAGATGTCATGTAATTTTTTATACTAGATATAGCTGTAAAGCAAAATTTTTTATACTGAGTATAGCTGTAATGTAACATTTCTATACTGGGGATAGCTGTAATGTAATGTTTTTATACTGGGGATCACTGTAATATAACATTTTAAAATTGGGTGTAGCTGTAATGTAACATTTTTATACTGAGTGTAGCTGTAATGTAATGTTTTATACTGGGTATAGCTGTAATGTAATGTTTTTATACTGGGGATAGCTGTAACATTTTTATGCTGGGGATAGTTGTAATGTAACATTTCGAAATTGAGTGTAGTTGTAATGCAACATTTTTATACTGGAGACAGCTGTATGTAACTTTTCAGGCTGGGTATAGCTGTAATGTAACATTTTTATACTGGGGATAGCTGTAATGTAATGTTTTTATAGTGGTTTTAGCTGTAATGCAACATTTTTATACCGGGGATAGCTGTAATGCAATGTTTTTATACTGGTGATAGCTGTACTGTAATGTTTTTATACTGGAGTTACTGTACTGTAACAATTTTATACTGGGTGCAGCTGTAATGTAATGTTTTTATACTGGGGATAGCTGTAATGTAATGTTTTTATACCTGGAATAGCTGTAATGCAACATTTTTATACTGAGTACAGCTGTAATGTAGCATTTTTATACCGGGTATAGCTATAATGTAATGTTCTTATACCTGGTATAGCTCTAATGTAATGTTTTTATTCTGGGTGTCACTGCAATGTAACATTTGTACACCGGGTGTAGCTGTAATGTATTACTTTTAGACTGGGTATAGCTGTAATGTAATGTTTTTAAACTGGGTGTAACTGTAATGTAGCATTTTTACACTGGGGATAGCTGTAATGTCACTTGTTTTTTCTTCATTTCTCTGTTCTGTAACTAAGAATTGTACCTGGGTACTCTGTGCCTAAGATGGCTCCATGTGTTGGTGTCATTGTTCCATTGTAACTAATCTGTGACTGAAGAAGCTGTACCTAGCTACCTTTGAACCTGAGATGGCGCTGTGAGTGGTGATTTGTAATCTTTTCACTGCACTCATTTGAGTAGATGTGACAAGAAAGCTAATTCAATTCAATGCCCTCTGGGTGAAAAATCATTTTTCTCAAAACCCCGCTTATTCTCTCTGCTCCTTACCTTTAACCCCCTCCACTACACTCATAGTATTTATAATTTAAGAACAATTACACAAGCAAGGATAAACCATCACTTCCATATTCCTCTTCATATCACCTACCACCCTGACATGGAACTATCTCATTGTCATGAAATCCTGGAACAGCCTAACTATACAGCAGAAGCAACAGTCTGAGGCTGCCTCTCACCATCAACATCAGGAGATGGCCATCAAAATGCCAACTCAATAACAACACCCACATCCCACAAACAAATAATGTACAATGTATGTGTTGAGAAGTAATTGATACAGACTGAATAGGCTGATCATTTTTTGGTCTAATTTCTGACAAGGAACTGACAAGTGAAAAGAAGACAGAAGTCCCATATTGATTTCCCACTGCGCAATTGAGTGAACTGCTTGATTACTCAAGATTGATGAACCGAATAGTGTGCAGCCTAGATGATGCAACAGGTATTCAGTGCACGAAGGTGTGACATAATTACCAAGTAATCTGGTCTGAGACAGGGTCCCACAACACAGGCTGGAAGATTGATGCAAGTCATGATATTGTCAAGAGCTGTGGCATGAGCATTTGCAATGTTTAAGCCAGGGCACTGCAAGTAATAAATAGAACATATCGCAATGCCTCGGTGGCTCTGATTAGCAACTGAACAAGGGAACGTGTTTGATAAAGTGTGTTTCCAGAGGGCAAAAATGCCCATATTCAAGACATAAAAAAAAGTGTGGCTGCAGTGTCCCTTCTAGACTTACCTCAAAACAAATGTGGCAATTTCAGTATCGTTGCAGTGTTGGCATCATTGAAGAATGATTTAGACACTACGTATCACAAAATTGCAGCAGAAACCCAGTTTGGACTGAAAATCTGTCATTCATGTCTGGAATCAATACAGCCAGATAGAGTGGCTACTAAGAGAATGGGGCAGTAGTGTCACTAAACTGAACTAAATCTAACCAGAGATATGGACTAATGGCATTAAATCTGCAGTCAAAAAGTGTGGAGCTGGAAAAGCACAGCCAGTCAGGCAGCATCCAATGAGCAGGAGAGTCAACATTTCGAGCATAAGCTCTTCATCAGGAAGATGATGCAATGGAAATTTTATCTGCTCCCACTTCCAATTCCAGCAATAAATGTTGCATCTTTCTGTCATTATCCCCCCACACAAGCTCCAGGGACATACCCTAATCAGCATCATTTAGAGGCAGAAACAAGGATCATAGCAGCTGAAGGATTACTAAGTGGCTAATTGGAGCTTTGCAATGCTTTTTTTAAAATTACAGCAGAACATTAGCGTGCAAGCATTACTCAAAGCAAAACATTTGTGATCTTGCATATTATCATGACAATATAAAATAAAGACCATTGATTTTGAAAACCCCATCAGCTGATACCAAAGTCTCGGATTTTGGGGTTGAGAGATAAGAATTGTTAATAAAAGATCTGGGACACTTTAGAAATGTCTGACAAAACCATTCAATTTATAAGCAGCTGAACTGACAGGAATATACAAAAAGAATGGCTCAGGCTGACACATGGAAAAGACTATCATGGGATAATGACCTGGGGATTAAACTTCATCATCTAAAATGTCTAGCTCAGAATGAGGGCTGCTGGTACCTCTGGGTGAGATTTTTCATTTGTATTTTTGCTGGTACAAACATTTAAACACTGAAGCTCGTGACGCAAACAGGAGATTGAATCCCTCTTCATCTAAATCAAAGGATAACAGGAGAACTCCGACAATGGGTCATTTCTGTCAAACTGGATTGTCCCCATTGTGGACTGAGGCAAGGTTTTCACACATTGAAACATCTCCAATGAACACCATGATACAAGTTGTGGCTTTTTTCTAAAGAAAAGCAGAGACATCCAGAAACGTGTGGGAACATCAAGAATAATGACTCACTTCCACTCTTTCTTTGGCAGTACTGTTCAATTCTACATATTATTTCTTCATCAAAGAACGGTGAATGTTTTCTTTCAATTCATCCTCCAACTCCCCTCACTCTGATTACCCTTCTTGAATTTTTTTGGGCTTTTTCCTGATCTTTCTCTGCATCTTCGTACACTGTTTCTGTATCCTGTTCTATTGCCCTGATGTATTTTAGTAAGGTTTGATGTGACTGGTGAGCACACAAAACAATTTCTCAGCAACAAACCCAAACAAGCAGACAAAACACATACAGAAACCCAAGCCACTCTCCCCTACATCAAACACATCTCGGAAATGACTGCCAGACTACTCAGACCCCTTGGCATCATGGTAGCCCACAAACCCAACAACACACTAAAATAGCAGCTAATGAACTTGAAAGACCCTATACAGACAATGAGCAAAACTAACATCATTTACAAAATACCATGCAAGGACTGTAACAAACGATACATTGGACAAACAGGCAGAAAACTAGCCACCAGGATACATGAACACCAGTTAGCCACAAAAAGACATGACCCTCTCTCATTAGTATCCTCACGGATGAGGAAGGACACCACTTTGGCTGGGACAATACATCCATCCTAGGACAAGCCAAACAGAGACATGCACAAGAATTCCTAGAAACATGGCATTCCAACCAGAACTCTATCAGCAAACACATCGAGTTAGACCCCATCCACCACCCCCTGAGAAAAGGAACTGGAAGCGACTTCACCACAGGAAACAACATCACCAAAGGAAATGACATCACCAACCCAAAGAAACCCAAACACAAATAGAAAGCAGGAATTTTCAGCATTGCTTTGCATAAAGTCCACTGAAGATGTTACCTAGTAAGGTAATGAAACGTCTGGAAATGAACCTTTCAACTGAGCGAGCAAAATTACATCCAAAACCTCAACCTGAGCTACAAATCTTCTCAATACTCGCTAACACAAAACAATACTTTTTACTCCATCTCCATACATGTGACAATAATAAATCAAATCAAATCAAATTATCCAGTTTGATCACCTGCTAGTGCGTGTGTATGTTGCAAAATTGGTGACAGGATGTTTTACCTTCTACATGATTATCTTACTAACTCAGGAGACATCTGTTGAGAGTACTCTTTGTAGCTTTAATACATTGACCACACAAACCACACATTTTTTCTTTTCAGGCTGCAGACTGAAATGGAAGTTAGACATTGCCGCATTTCTAAAATATCAGGATGCTTTTGGAACTTTGAAAAATCAAGTGGTGCATATATTTAGCTATGCAAAACAATATTGCTTATCAAAGCAGTGAGGGAAATACTTTGAGACAGTAGCATTGAGAGCTTGTGAATTAAGGAAATACTTCTTGATGATAGCTTGGATTGGTCAAGCTGAGGTTTATGAAACTGTAGGAATAGGGCAACTGAAAACATCTCACTCTCCATGTGATGAAAAGACAATACAACATAGAAACCTTAAAATGAAGAATTCTAACCATAAAAGATCAAGGTCCACTGGACCGTCTATCAAAGTGAAAAACAACCATCATCTTGTAGTAATATCAGTCTAAAAACCTAAAGCTACTGACAAGTTAATCCAAACTTGTGATCTGGACATTTCATCATCAGAATTTTTTCCTGACGTACAGTTCTTTCCCATCCAGAAAATCATCTGTCTTTTGTCTTCCTACATGAGAATGTGCACGTGTGTGTGTGTGTCTGCCTCTGTCTGTCTGTATTTGGAGCCTTTAAAGGAATACAGTTTAAAGGAATACAGCACAATTGTAAATTAATAATTCTTTCTTTTCCCTGCCACTTAAAGTTTAGCATGTTATATTGAAAAGAGTTATTTTCTATTACTAATGAATGTTTAAAAATTCTCTCACGGGATGTGCGATGCTGGCTGGGTCAGCATTTATTACCCAATCATAGTTTCCCTTGAGAAGGTGGTGGTGAGCTGCCTTCTTGAACTGCTGCAGTCCATGTGCTATAGATAGACCCACAATGCTGTTCGGGAGGGAATTCCAGGAATTTGACCCAGCAATCCTGAAGGATGGTGAATGGCTTGGAGGGAAACTTGCAGGTGGTGGTGAATTTCTTTTGTCCAATATAGTTAGTCAGGCAAATTAATCATCTTTGTGGTCTTATTGGGAACAGTGAGGCGGAATTATTGATGTACTCTTCCCTGTTAAGTTGTGACAGTGTGTACATTTGTATTAGCAATTGTTAAAAAAAACTATCTTTTTAAAAATGTAAAACACTGCTACAGTAACCTCAAGAGTGAGAAGAGAGGAATTTATTCACACTTCCAAACTTACTTGTAATAATATACAGTTTTGGACTTGAAATTATTTTAATGGGTCTAAGATACCAAATTCCCCAGTGTCCAGAATCTCTGTTTCTTACCGTAGTTGAACTGACTATTGGTCTTCTCACAATTAATGATGTTGAATCGATAGGGGATTCCAGCTCTCATGCCACTGAGCTTAAAATAAAACCACTGGTGCTGAAGCTCTGTGTTGATGTCAGCATTCATAATCAAATCATATTCATACCTAGACAAGAATAGGAAATCCAAAGATAATAAAGGAGTCGGCCATACAGTCCTTCAAGCCTGCTTCACAATTTAATAACATCATGGTAAATTCCGCACCTGATTTCCTCACTCAAGTTATAAGTATATTTTAGAATCGTACAGCATGGAAAGAGACCCTTTAGCCCATCATGTCCACACCAGTTATCAAGCACTTAACTGCTCAAATCCCATTTCTCAAGACTATTGCCTTTCACGTGATCATGCAAATATGTCTTAAATGTCATGACAGTCCATGCCTCTGCTACTGTGGTGATTGTAATGAGGTCAGCCAGGTGGACCTCATAGAATATGAGTTCCCTGATTGAGGTTGTTAATCTGGTCCAATCAGGGAGCCACAGCTGAAAGAGATAAGCAGGAGTGTCAGAGGTTCTATTCTCTGAGAGCTGGCTCTGAGGGAGTTGGATCAGTGTGCGTGCAAGGACTTTCCTCCTTGACTGTGTCTGAGGGGAAGGGGACTGTCCCTGGACAGGAACAGGAACAACTTTGAGTCCTGGGCCTGTTTTCAGAACTGCAGCCTGGGCCTCACCCAGATCAAGGGAGTGTTGCTGCTGACCTGGGGCCCACTCCCACTGCTGCTGTCTGGGACCCCACCCTGACCTGCCTCAGCTGCTATTGCTTGGGGCCTGCCTCACTGCTGCTGCTTGGGACTCGCCTTGGGTCCCTCCCAGGACCTCCACCGCTGCTGCCTGGGACTTACCTTGGTGACCACCAACCACCCCCCTCCCCTCCCCTCCCCTCCCCTTCCCCCTCCAACCAGGCCTGCCCCCACTGCTGCAACCAGGGGCCTACCTGGGACTCACTCTGGTGCTGCCTGAGGCCTGCCTCCACTGCTGCTGCTGCCTGAGGCCTGCCTCCATCACCGCTGCCTGGGACTCTATTTGGGGCTCGCCTCGGGCCCCTCCCCAGGCACCTGACCAAACACCTGTGGGTCAAGGCCTATCACCACCCCAACATGACCATCGAGGCCTGCAGCTAGGACATGGCTAGTGTGGTTGGCCCACTGACCATTGGCAGGATGTACGGGTAGGCCGTCTTTTTCCTGAAGACCGAGCAGGCGGTCCACCTGGCCGTGGAGAGGGTGCTCACTGTAGGCGGGACACATCTGCCCATCGACCCTTTGGAGGTTATGGTTCAGAGGGTCGTGATCTCCAACATCCCGCCCTTCATTGCCAACAAGCTCCTTCTTCCCCACCTCAACACCTTGGGGGAGATCCGATCAGGTGTCCAACCGCTCCTGCTCGTTCTTGAGGACCCTGCCCTCCGGCAAGTACACTCCTTCTGATGCCAGGTGTTCATTTGCCTGGCCTGGGAGGAATTTACCGAGGGCTCCTTTACCCCCCTCCACAAGGCCACGGCCTACCGTGTCTTCTGGACGGTGGATGGCGTGCTGTGCCATGAATTGGGGCACACTAGAAAAACTACCCCACCCAAAAGGCTGCCCAGCCCCTACCAATGGCTGAGGGTGGTGCCACCGCACCCACTCCCCCTTCCCCAAAGTCAACACCACAAGCCCCAGTAGCAGGGGCTAAGCCAGAGACTTCCATTGCCTCCTCCTCTGGCAAGGAGAGGGGTGAGCGTCCAGCCGGCCGGAAGGCACTCAGGAAGACACAACACGCCAGGCCTGCCCACGGGGCGACCACCCTATCACCTTCTCCTACACCTAGCCCACCACCTGCCCTGCCCTGGCACAACAATGCCCCTGCGACTGTGCCAGCGTTGCCCCAGTGCAGAAACCCTGACCCCCAAACCCAACCCCCGCCCTGTCACAGAAACCCCTGGGGCTGTGGGGCTACAGCACCTGGCCAAGGGGCCCCTGAGCCCAAACCCTGCCACACCCTGATACTGACCTGGGGGAACAACCGTTGCCTCACCCCTGGCAGTGACCATGTCTCTGGGCCCTGAAGAGGGAACTGGGCCCCTGCCCCGCCCGCCATCACCTGATATACCAGGGGCGGGGCAGGAAGTGACATGGCTGACCCTCCCCACCCTGGCCACGCCCCCTGCATTCCCCCAGCCAATCATATTCCGGGAAAGGCTGGGGGGAGGGACCTCGGGCCCCATGACCACCAAGGCGGGCGGGGAGGAGAAGGCTCATAAACTCCCCCCTGTCTCTCTGGGGAAGAGGCACTGGCCCTTGGAGGGGGGAGAAATCCCATCAGCGCGCCGGCGGCGCTGCCCCTCTCCAGGGGATGAGCCGACGGTGTCTCCCCACTGTCCTGCACCATGGCCTGACCTGCCCAAACCCCCAGGGGCGACAGCCGGGCCTTCCACCGCCATAACTCCTCCAGCCCCTGGGGAGGATTTTAATACCGTCACGGGCCATGGTGCAGGCGGCCGCGTTCTTTTTACCATTGGGTCGTCGAGCGGTGGAGGGGAGGAAGGTGTTATCCTCGCTCCTCCCTCCCAGACTGTTTTTCCGGGGGCCTTGGCCCTGGGGGAGGACCTTTTCCCCGAGGAGCCGGGCGTCCCGGTGTCGGGAGAGGAGCGGAGCCCCGAGCCTCTGCCGCCCGGCGACCCGAACTCGGGGCGTTCCGGGAAGGGGTGCGCCGAGGAAGATACGGAAGGTGACCCTGGGGGTGGGGTCACTGGAGGTTTGAGGCCAGTTGGCGGTGCCGGACCAGCCCCCATCCTCTCGGTGGGGGAGGGGTCGGTGACCGAAGGCGACCTCCCGGAGGAGGGCTCTGGATCGGTGGCGGACACCGGGGACGACACGGAGTCCGTCTCCAGCGACATTTTCGAGTCCCAGGTGCCCCCCACCGATCTCCCCCTCATCCCCCTCGAGGAACTCCGGGAATTTGTCGAGGAAACTCGGAGTCGCCGGGATAGAGCCCAACTGGCGCTCGACCGCTGGAGCTCCTTCGAAAGAGTCTACTGGTCGGCCCACGCTGCGCGCCAGGCGCCCGGGCTTGACGTTAACGAGCGAAAGCGAGTCAGGAACTTCCTGGGAGCACTCCTGGTGAGGGCGAGGGACTTCTGTGCCCCTCTCTCGTCCTCCCAGTAAATATGTACGTAGTTTAACTGTGTGTACTGGTGGTGGTTGCACTATACTTCCGACATGGAGACAACTATAGCCAGCCTCAACATCAACGGCAGCAGGGAGTCACAGCGCAGATTCCAGACCCTCTCGGTCCTTCGGGACGGGAGGTATGCGGTGTGCTTCCTGCAAGAAACCCACACTACCCCGGGAGACGAAGCCACCTGGCTCCTGGAGTGGCGAGGGGGGGTCTACATGAGTCACCTCACCCGCAGATCTGGCGGGGTGGCTATCTTGT
The DNA here is from genome assembly GCF_020745735.1 of Hemiscyllium ocellatum. Taxonomy (NCBI): domain Eukaryota; kingdom Metazoa; phylum Chordata; class Chondrichthyes; order Orectolobiformes; family Hemiscylliidae; genus Hemiscyllium; species Hemiscyllium ocellatum. Next base: position 14,981,480 of record NC_083439.1, read on the forward strand.
TGGCCCCGCATTTTCAGCCGGAGATCTTGGGGGTCAGGGAGCCAGTGCCAGGCCGTTTGCTTCACCTGACGGTTCGGCTGGGGAGCGCGGTGCTTCACTTGGTGAACGTCTACGCTCCCCTGGCCGGGCTGAGGCAAGCGAGCTTCTTCGAAGAAGTGTCCGCTCATCTTGCTTCCATCGACGAGAACCAGTGCGTCGTCCTTGGGGGAGATTTTAACTGCGTCCTCGAGGACAGGGACCACGGCGGTGCCCGCACGAGTTCGGCGTCGGGGAGGAGGTTGGGGGACTTGGTCAAGTCCTTGGACCTGGTGGACGTCTGGCGGAATCTCCATCCTGACTCCATCGCCTTCACCTTCGTGAGGCCTGGGGTCGGAGCGTCCAGAATCGACCGCCTGTACGTTTCGCGGGCGTACGCCTCCTGTTTTCCGAAGGCCTCCACGCGGCAGGTGTCGTGCACGGACCATCACCTGGTGTGGGCGGAACTCCTTCCGTTCGGCGCCAGGTTGGGCTCCGCATACTGGCACTTTAACAACCTGCTGCTGGAGGACGAGCGGTTCCGGGACTCGTTTCGTCGTTTCTGGGCCGGCTGGAGAAGGAAGCGGGGAAGCTTCCCCTCCCTGAGGCTATGGTGGGACGTGGGCAAGGCTCACGTCCGCGTCTTCTGTCAGGAGTACGCGAGGGGGTCGACAAAGAGGCGGAAATCCAGGATCGGGGAGTTGGAGAGGGAGATGCTCGACCTGGAGTCACGCCTCGGTCAGCCCGACGCGGACCCGGCCCTGCGCGGGGTGTACGAAGAGAAGAAGGCCGCGCTCCGGGACCTGCATCTCGTCGGGGCTCGGGGCGCGTACGTGGGGTCGCGGCTCCAGCTCCTCCAGGACCTGGACCGCGGTTCCCCCTTCTTCTACTCGCTGGAAAAAAGGCGCGGCACCCGTCAGCAGCTCCTTGTGCTGCTGGCCGACGACGGGTCCCTCGTCTCGGATCCGGAGGGTATCAGGGCCCACGTCCGATCCTATTACACGGCCCTGTTCTCTCCGGATCCGTCCAGCGAGGATGCTCGCAGAGTTCTGTGGGAGGACCTGCCGCAGCTCAGCCCGGAGGACGCCGGAAGGCTCGACGCTCCTGTCACCTTAGAGGAGCTGACCGGCGCCCTTGACCGGCTCTCGAGGGGCAAATCCCCGGGGCTGGACGGGCTGACTGTGGAGTTCTTCAGGGCGTTCTGGGACGTCCTGGGGAGCGACTACGCACAGGTCCTGGGGGAGTGTCTAAATGCCGGAGAGCTGCCCCTTTCTTGGCGCAGGGCGGTCATCGTCCTGCTGCCAAAGAAGGGGGACCTTCGTTCGTTGAAGAACTGGCGTCCGGTCTCCCTCCTCAGCACGAACTACAAAATCTTCGCCAGGGTGTTGTCTTCTCGCCTGGCTTCCGTGCTGGCCCACATGATTCACCCGGACCAGTCCTACACGGTCCCGGGCCGGAGGATACAAGACAACGTCCATCTGGTCCGGGACCTGATCCATTTCTGTCGACGGGCTGGTCTGCCGAGCGCCTTCCTGTCTCTCGACCAGGAGAAGGCGTTCGACAGGGTCGATCACGAGTACCTGCTCGGGACTCTGCGGGCATTCGGGTTCGGGACGCAGTTCGTCGCCCGGATCCGACTTTTGTACGCCGCCGCAGAGTGTCTGGTTAAAGTTAACGGGTCCCTGACGGCGCCCCTTCGCTTCGGGAGAGGAGTGCGTCAAGGCTGCCCCCTGTCCGGCCAGCTGTATTCCCTGTGCATGGAGCCTTTCCTGCGCCTCTTGCGGAGGAGGTTGTCGGGGCTGGTTCTGCGCGGCGCGGGCGCGGGGGTGGTCCTCTCGGCCTACGCCGACGACGTGCTCCTCACTTTCACCGACCCGGCTGACCTGGGGAGGATGCGCGAGTGCCAGGCCGTGTACTCGGCGGCGTCTTCCGCCAGGATCAACTGGGCCAAATGTTCCGGGCTACTGGTGGGTCCATGGCGGGTGGATTCCCTGCCGGAGGAGTTCCGGGGGTTCAGCTGGAGTACCACCCATCTCCTCTACCTGGGGGTCTACCTCAGCCCGACCGAGGAATCCTGGCCGGCCAACTGGCAGGAGCTGGAGGCCAAAGTCTCGGCTCGCCTAGGCCGCTGGACAGGACTGCTCCGAGTGCTATCTTACAGGAGCCGAGTGCTGGTCATAAACCAGCTGGTGGCCGCCATGCTGTGGTACCGGCTGGTCACTTTGGTCCCTCCTCCTGGCTTTGTCGCTGACATCCAGAGAACGTTGGTCGACTTCTTCTGGGACAAAAAGATGCACTGGGTCGCTGCGCAGGTTCTGAGTCTCCCCATTGAGGAGGGCGGTCAGTCGCTGGTGTGCGTCCGCACCCAGGTCGCGACCTTCCGCCTTCAGACCTTGCAGCGATACCTTTACGTCGAGCCTCCTCCTAGGTGGTGCGCCCTGGCGACGTATTTTTTCCGCCAGGTGCGTAACCTCAACTACGACACGCAGCTCTTGTTCGTCGACCGTGACGGTTTGGAGGTCGCCCTCAAGGTGCTGCCTGTCTTTTACCAGGACCTGATCACTGTCTGGAACATGGTCGAATCGCGTCGCGCCTACCCTCCGGCAGGAGTAGCGGCTGTCGTCAGGGAGCCGTTGCTCAGGAATCCGCACCTCCGTGCTCGCGGGTTCGAGTGGCTGTCGGAGGGGAGGGCCGTGGCGGCGAGGGTGACCAGGGTCGGGGACGTGCTGGGTGCCGGGGGGCTGGGCTGGACGTTGCCGCAAGACATAGCGAGCAGGGCAGCGGTAGACGTCCGGTACGTGGCCACCGGCATCCAACGCCTTAAAACGGCGGTGCTCAGACCCGACGTAGTGCACCAGTTGGAGGACGCTCAGGCGTGCGGTGGGATCCCGTCCGCGCTCACCCCTGCCCGGACGGAATTTCACATCGGCCCCAAGGTCCCGTACTTCCCGCGGGAGCCTGTGCCCCACAACCTGAGCCGCCTCCGTAATTTTAGTTTTGTCCCGTTCAAGGATGTTAAAAGGCGGGTCCTGTACAGACTGCTGCTGCACACCGTCCACCTCTTCTCCCTCATCCACCGCCCGGACACGCCCTGGCGTGCCCATTTGCCACCAGGCGGTGGGGATCCCCAGTGGAGGGCTCTCTACGCAGGAGTCCTCCCCCTTTCTCTCGGGGATCTGGGGTGGAGGGTGCTGCACGCAGCAGTCCCCTGCAACCGCAGATTGCGGTGGTTCACGGACTCCCAGCCCAACTGCTTGTTCTGTGGCGCTGTGGAGTCCGTGGACCATGTGTATGTTGGGTGTGGGCGTTTGCACTCCCTTTTTGATTTTCTGAAAAACCTTCTCCTCTGCTTTTGGTTGCACTTCAGTCCCACGCTCCTGATCTTCGGGCACCCAGTGCGGAGGAGGGAGGGCAGGTCTGAAGACCTCCTCGTGGGTCTGCTCCTGGGCCTGGCCAAACTGGCCATAAACAGGTCCAGGCAGCGGGCCGTGGAGGGGGTCGTTAGGGCCGACTGCCTGCCCCTCTTCCGCGGTTACGTTAGGGCCCGGGTGTCCTTGGAGAAGGAGCACGCGGTGTCCACCAACACCCTGGAGTTGTTCAGGGAGAGGTGGGCGCCGCAAGGAGTGGAGTGCATCATTTCCCCCTCCAACTCTATTTTGATTTAGTCCCTGCCCTCCCCTTCACTGTTTTGATCACACAGCATTGCCCTTTGATGTGAAGGGCACTGCTCGTCACAGGCCACTCGGGTGTTTTCCTACTTTTCCTGGTGGTGGAAATTAAATAAAGATTTGTGCACCTTGTCTCTCACTGTGTCTCACAACTACACACACACACACACACCATGGGTGCTGGGAAAAAAATAAGCACTACCGCAGTTAGGCGGTAGTGTGGGGGTTAAAAGGAAAAAAAAATAAAAAAAAGAAAAAAAAAATAAGCAGGAGTGTCAGAGGTTCTATTCTCTGAGAGCTGGCTCTGAGGGAGTTGGATCAGTGTGCGTGCAAGGACTTTCCTCCTTGACTGTGTCTGAGGGGAAGGGGACTGTCCCTGGACAGGAACAGGAACAACTTTGAGTCCTGGGCCTGTTTTCAGAACTGCAGCCTGGGCCTCACCCAGATCAAGGGAGTGTTGCTGCTGACCTGGGGCCCACTCCCACTGCTGCTGTCTGGGACCCCACCCTGACCTGCCTCAGCTGCTATTGCTTGGGGCCTGCCTCACTGCTGCTGCTTGGGACTCGCCTTGGGTCCCTCCCAGGACCTCCACCGCTGCTGCCTGGGACTTACCTTGGTGACCACCAACCACCCCCCTCCCCTCCCCTCCCCTCCCCCTCCAACCAGGCCTGCCCCCACTGCTGCAACCAGGGGCCTACCTGGGACTCACTCTGGTGCTGCCTGAGGCCTGCCTCCACTGCTGCTGCTGCCTGAGGCCTGCCTCCATCACCGCTGCCTGGGACTCTATTTGGGGCTCGCCTCGGGCCCCTCCCCAGGCACCTGACCAAACACCTGTGGGTCAAGGCCTATCACCACCCCAACATGACCATCGAGGCCTGCAGCTAGGACATGGCTAGTGTGGTTGGCCCACTGACCATTGGCAGGATGTACGGGTAGGCCGTCTTTTTCCTGAAGACCGAGCAGGCGGTCCACCTGGCCGTGGAGAGGGTGCTCACTGTAGGCGGGACACATCTGCCCATCGACCCTTTGGAGGTTATGGTTCAGAGGGTCGTGATCTCCAACATCCCGCCCTTCATTGCCAACAAGCTCCTTCTTCCCCACCTCAACACCTTGGGGGAGATCCGATCAGGTGTCCAACCGCTCCTGCTCGTTCTTGAGGACCCTGCCCTCCGGCACGTACACTCCTTCTGATGCCAGGTGTTCATTTGCCTGGCCTGGGAGGAATTTACCGAGGGCTCCTTTACCCCCCTCCACAAGGCCACGGCCTACCGTGTCTTCTGGACGGTGGATGGCGTGCTGTGCCATGAATTGGGGCACACTAGAAAAACTACCCCACCCAAAAGGCTGCCCAGCCCCTACCAATGGCTGAGGGTGGTGCCACCGCACCCACTCCCCCTTCCCCAAAGTCAACACCACAAGCCCCAGTAGCAGGGGCTAAGCCAGAGACTTCCATTGCCTCCTCCTCTGGCAAGGAGAGGGGTGAGCGTCCAGCCGGCCGGAAGGCACTCAGGAAGACACAACACGCCAGGCCTGCCCACGGGGCGACCACCCTATCACCTTCTCCTACACCTAGCCCACCACCTGCCCTGCCCTGGCACAACAATGCCCCTGCGACTGTGCCAGCGTTGCCCCAGTGCAGAAACCCTGACCCCCAAACCCAACCCCCGCCCCGTCACAGAAACCCCTGGGGCTGTGGGGCTACAGCACCTGGCCAAGGGGCCCCTGAGCCCAAACCCTGCCACACCCTGATACTGACCTGGGGGAACAACCGTTGCCTCACCCCTGGCAGTGACCATGTCTCTGGGCCCTGAAGAGGGAACTGGGCCCCTGCCCCGCCCGCCATCACCTGATATACCAGGGGCGGGGCAGGAAGTGACATGGCTGACCCTCCCCACCCTGGCCACGCCCCCTGCATTCCCCCAGCCAATCATATTCCGGGAAAGGCTGGGGGGAGGGACCTCGGGCCCCATGACCACCAAGGCGGGCGGGGACGGGAAGACCCATAAATTCCCTCCTGTCTCTCTGGGGAAGAGACGCCGGACCTTCGGAGGGGAGTGGGATAGAGATATCCCAGCAGTGTGCCAGCGGCACTGCCCCTCTCTAGGGGATGAGCCTACAGCGTCTCTTGCCTGTCCCGCACCGTAGCCTGACCTGCCCGAACCCCCAGGGGTTGCAGCAAGACCTTCTGCTGCTATACCTCCTCCAGCCCCTGGGGAGGACTTTAATAACCACGCGGGCCGTGGTGCAGGTGACAACGGCGAACTCTCTGCTGGGTCGTTGAGTGGTGGAAGGGAGGAAGGTGTTATCCTCACTCCTCCCTCGCGGACTGTCTTTTTTTTTTTCCGGGGGCCATGGCCCTGGGGGAGGACCTTTTCCCCGAGGAGCCGGGCATCCCGGTGTCCCTGAGCATCTGCCACCTGATGACCCTAACCCGGGACATTCCGGGAAGTGGTGCGCCAAGGAAGGTACCGCCAGTGACCCTGGGGGTGGGGTCGCCGGGGGTTTGAGGCCAGTTGGCTGTGTCGGACCAGCCCCATTCTCTGTGGGGGAGGGGTCGGTGACCGAGGGTGACCTCCCGGAGAAGGGTTCAGGATCGATGGTGGACACTGATCATCTGCAGCAACACTTGAGTTCCTGGTGTCACCTCACCTGCAGTTTATGTGGGGTGGCTATCTTGTTGGCCCCGCATTTTCAGCCGGAGATCTTGGGGGTCAGAGAGCCCGTGCCAGGCTGTTTGCTTCACCTGACAGTTCAGCTGGGGGGGGGCGTGGTGCTTCACTTGGTGAGCGTCTAAGCTCCCCTGGCCAGGCCGAGGCAAGCGAGTTTCTTTGGGGAAGTGTCCGCTCATCTCACCTCCATCGATAAGAGCCAATGCGTCGTTCTCGGGGGAGAGTTTGACTACATCCTCGAGGACAGGGACCACGTCAGGGAGGAGGTTGGGGGACTTGATCCTATTACACGCCTCTGTTCTCTCCGGGTCCATCCAGCGAGTATGCTCGCAGAGGTCTGTGGGAGGACCTGCCGCAGCTCGGCCCAGAGGACACTGGAAGGCTCGACGTTCCCGTCACCTTTTAGAGGAGCTGACTGGCTCTCGAGGGGCAAGTCCCCGGAGCTGAACGGGCTGACTGTGGAGTTCTTCAGGGCGACAATGTACAGGGGGAGTGTCTAAATGCCAGAGCTGCCTCTTTCTTGGCGCAGGGCAGTCATCGTCCTGCTGCCAAAGAAGGGGGACCTTCATTTTTTTTGAAGAACTGGCGTCTGGTCTCCATCCTCAGCATGGATTACAAAATCTTTGCCAGGATGTTGTCTTCTCGCCTGGCTTCTGTGCTGGCCCACATGATTCACCTGGACCAGTCCTACACGGTCCCAGGCCGGAGGATACACAACAACATCCATTTCTGTCGATGGGCTGGTCTGCCGAGCGCCTTCCTGTCTCTCAACCAGGAGAAAGCATTCGACAGGGTCGATCACGAGTACCTGCTCAGGACTCTGCGGGCATTCAGGTTCGGGATGCAGTTCGTCGCCCGGATCCGACTTTTGTGTGCCGCTGCAGAGTGTCTGGTTAAAGTTAACGGGTCCCTGACGGCGCCCCTTCGCTTTGGGAGAGGAGTGCGTCAAGGCTGCCCCCTGTCAGCCAGCTGTATTCCCTGTGCGTGGAGCCTTTTCTGCGCCTCTTGCAGAGGTGGTTGTCGGAGCTGGTTCTGCGCGGCACCAGCACAGGGGTGGTCCTCTTGGCCTACGCCGACGTGCTCCTCACTTTCACCGACCCAGCTGACCTGGGGAGGGTGCGAGTGCCAGGCCGTGTAATCGGCAGCATCTTCCGCCAGGATCAACTGGGCCAATTGTTCAGGACTACTGGTTGGTCCGTGGTGGGTGGACTCCCTGCCGGAGGAGTTACAGGGGTTCAGCTGGAGTACCACCCATCTCCTCTACCTGGGGGTCTACCTCAGCCCAGCCGAGGAATCCTGGCTGGCCAACTGGCAGGAGCTGGAGGCCAAAGTCTCGGCTCGCCTAGGCCACTGGACAGGCCTGCTCCGAATGCTATCGTATAGGAGCCTAGTGTTGGTCATAAACCAGCTGGTGGCCGCCATGCTGTGGTACCGGCTGGTCACTTTGGTCCCTCCTCCTGGTTTTGTCGCTGACATCCAGAGAACGTTGGTCGACTTCTTCTGGGACAAAAAGATGCACTGGGTCGCTGCGCAGGTTCTGAGTCTCCCTATTGCGGAGGGCGGTCAGTCGCTGGTGTGCGTCCACACCCAGGTCGCGACGTTCCACCTTCAGACCTTGCAGCGATACCTTTACATTGAGCCTCCTCCTAGGTGGTGCGCCCTGGTGACGTATTTTTTCCGCCAGGTGCGTAACCTCAACTACGACATGCAGCTCCTGTTCGTTTACCGTGACAGTTTGGAGGTCTCCCTCAAGACGCTGCCTGTCTTTTACCAGGACCTGATCACTGTCTGGAACATGGTCGAATTGTGCTGTGCCTACCCTCCGGAGTAGTGGCTGTCGTCAGGGAGCTGTTGCTCAGGAATCCGCACCTCCATCCTCACGGGTTCGAGTGGCTGTCAGAAGAGGGCAGTTAGGTGGTAGTGTGGGGGTTAGCAGTGGGGAAAAAAAAATCAGCCGTGTCAGAGATTCTGTTCTGGCTGAGAGCTGGCTCTGAGGGAGCTGGATCAGCTACAATTCTCCATGAGTAATAAAGGGAGACTTGGTGGTAGGATACCGGCCTCTGTGGAGTTATTTCTCTCGGGAATCTCAAAGATGATGTTGCAAGGATTTGAAAATTGCTTAAAATAAAAAAAGCAGGAGTGTCAGAGGTTCTATTCTCTCTGAGAGTTGGTTCTGAGGGAGCTGGATCCATGTCAAGGACTGCTCATGTATAAATAAATGGGAGTTGATGGAGATAGTGAGGGCAGCACAACAGGTCAAGCAGCATCAGAAGAGCCGGAGAGTCAATATTTCAGACAGGATCTTGAGAGGGGAGGGATTGAGAAATAAACAGAGGGAGGGGATGGGACTGGGGAAAGGTAGGTGGGATGGTGATAGGTAGTGATGGGATACTAGCCTCTGTGGAGTTATTTCAGTGGCAACAAGGGAAAAGACGCTCCAGAAGAAATTCACTCGCAACGGTCATCTTTTGAGTTGGGTTAAGCATTCCTGGCATCATGCCGTTATTTAGAAAGCTTGACATGTTCGATCTTGCCTTTTGAAGACTGGGCCATATTTGTGGAAATAATGCATTATTTTTTCCAGACAAATGACATTGAGGTAGATGAAAAGCAATAAGTAATTCTCCTGGCAGCTTGTGGACCAGCGGCCTTTTTGGTTATTCAGAGACCAAGTTTCCTAGCGGCACCAGACACCAAAACCTTTCAAGAGTTAATGGACTTAGTTAGGGAATATTACGACCCCAGGTCTTCTCTAATTCTGAGATGCTTTCAGTTTTACTCAGCAATTCATGAATCAGGGGAATCCGTACAGAGATTTTTGACTAGGTTAAGACAACTTTCGTTTAACCCTTAATGAGATGCTGACAGACCATTTGGTATGTGGGTTAATGATGTAACCATGCAAAAGTGTCTACTAGCTAGACCCTAACTAGACTTTAAACAGGCACTACAACTGACTTTATCATTGGAAAATGTGGCAAGTGGAACATATGAGTTGCAGTGTATTCTGATGGAAGCAGACACCCTCACTTGTCCAACTGAGTATAGGGAAATGGCACTTGAGTGAAGGCAATTGCATGGCCTCATTCAGGATGTATCCTGATTAGATGGACTCTAGGTCAGTCCACAGGAAAACCCCAAAACAAAGCCAAGCCTCAGCCAAATGGTTAACATTTTCTTCAGGATCCAGGCTGACAAGCCATTGTTGTTGCCGCTGGTATGTGGACTCAATCAGCAAAAGGGTCCCCGTAGGACTGAATTGAGTAAGAAAATTCATGGAACACAAAATGCTTAGCAACCTCCAAATCCGAACCAATCAAGATAAATGTCTGGTTAGATGGTCACCTGGTTCTAATGGAGGTCAATACCAGCAAAGCCATTTCAGTGATTACATAACCAGTCTTTAACAAAATTTGCTCTGGACCCCAACCCTTAAGTTTGCGTAAGACCTTGGCTAGACAGCGAACCTACACTAGGGAACCTTTACAGATTAAGGGGACAACTGCAGTTTCAGTCTCTCATGAGAAGCAACTGGTTCAGTTACCACTGATTATAGTAAAATGTTTGGGCCCAAGCCTGATGAGGCAAAATTGTTTGAAAAAGATTGACCTAAATTGGTTCAACATTTTTCGATTAGAAAGTGGCTGCCTGAACAAAGTCCTAATTAATTATTCGGACGTGTTTCAGGAAGGTCTAAGGGCTATCAAAGGAGCCAAGGCCACCTTGCATGTTAATCAGGAAGCAATTCCTCGATTCTACATAGGCCCACCAGTGCCATTTGCCTTACGGGCAAAGGTAGAGGCAGAAATCAGGAGGCTGGAAAGTGAAGGAATTATCAAACCAGTCCAGTTTGTGAAAATGGACAACACGGGTCATGTTGATTGTAAAGCCTGACTGGCCGATTCACCTTTGTTCCAGCTGGATAAATACCCAATCCCTCATGTGGAGAATTTATATGCAAAGCAGGCAGAGAGGGCTGACCTTCATGAAGCTAGGCCTTGGCCACATGTACCTGCAATTGCCATTAGTTGAGGATTCTCAGAAATATGCTACAGTTAATACCCATAAGGGTTTGTACCAATGCGTGTGACTGCTATATGCCATATTATCAGCCTGTGCAATTTTTTTAGTGGATGATGGAGAACAATCTCCAAGGTCTATCCCAGGTCTCCATTCATCTAACATGCTCATATAACAGGGTAGACTAATTGGAGCATCCAGTCATAGAGTCATACAGAATGGAAACAGACCCCTCAGTCCAACTAGTCCACACTGACCATGTTCCCAAATGAAACCTGCTTGTAGCTGGCCCAAGTCCCGCCAAACCTTTCCAATTCATGTACTTAGTTAAATGTCTTTTAAACTTTGTAATGTACCAGCATCCATCACTTCCTCTGGTAGTCCATTCCACATACTAACCCCTCTCTCTGGAAAGAAACTGCCCTGCATGTCCTTTTAAATCTTTCTCCTCTCACCTTAAAAATATGCTCCCTAGTTTTGAATTCCCCTACCCTGGGAAAAGGCCTTTGCTATTCACTGTATTTATTTCCCTCATGATCTTATAGACTTCTAAAAGGTTTCCCCCCAACCTCTTATGCTCTAGTGAAAATGTCCCAACATCTCCAGCATATTTTATAACTCAAACTCTCAATTCTGGCAACATAGAGTCATAGAGATGTACAACACAGAATCAGACATTTCGGTCCAACTCATCCATGTGCACCAGATATCCAAACCTAATCTAGTCCCACTTGCCAGCACCCAGCCCATATCCCTCCAAACCCTTCCTCTTCATATACCCATTCACATGCCTTTTAAATGTTGAAATTGTACCAGCCTCCATCACTTCCTCTGACAGCTCATTGCCACATCTTGGTAAATCTTTTCTGAACTGTCTCCAGTTCAATATAACAGGGTAACCAGCGCTGCACACAGCACTCCAGAAGAGGCCTCACCAATGTCCTGTAAAATCTCAACATGACATCCCAGCTCCTACACTCTAAGGTCTAAGGAAATAAAGGCAAGTGTGCTAAAGGCCTTCTTAAAAACCTTGTCTACCCATGATGCAAATTTCAAAGAATTATACACCTGAACACCTAGGTTTCTCTGCTCTACAACACTACCCAGGGGCCTACTGTTAATTTTATATGTCCTGCCTTTGTTTTACCAAAATGCAATACCTCGCATTTATCCTTCAGACATAGTGCTTAGACATTTCCTTCTGTCAAACATACACCTTAGAAAGGCACCCCAAGTGACATTCTTGAGTTACAGAGACCAGGCTACACCTGTTGGAAGATAAAGTGAGGGCTATAAAGTGCCCTGGCTCCCACCTCAGAACAAGAGCTTAGGTCTTTTCTTGTGATTTCAAATAAACCTGTTGGACTATAACCTGGTGTCGTGTGACTTTTGACTTTTAATTTTCTGGAAACACCTACAGTCACAGCTGACAATATCAGACTTTGAACGCCGAAAGATCCGGTTCTGGCAAAATTGAAACAGCTGGTGGTGATAGGGAAAATCAATGGGATACCACAACAAGAATTTTGCAACCTTTTTGAACCTGGAGAGATCACCGTATGAAACAGCATGTTATTATGGGGAGCAAGAGTGATTGTCCCCAGCAAAGGTGACTGCCAGATACTGGCTGATCTCCACAGGGCTTTTCAGGGATTTCCAAAATGAAGACGTTGGTGTGAAATTATGTCCAGTTGCCTGGTCTGGATGCAGACATAGCTATGTTGGTGGGGCAGTGCCCAGAATGCCAACAAGGACAAAAATTACTGCCAGCAGCTTCCCCCATATTCATGGGAATGGCCAAGTAAACCCTGGACTCGGTTACACGTTGACTATACAAGTCCTCTCAGAGACTCAGCGTTCTCAGTCATTGTGGTCACGCTGGCAAAATGGCTGGACAAGCAAAAAGTTCATTTGTTAAACACAGGGATGACAATTAAAAGACTACGTGCATGTTTTTGCAATGCACGGACTCCCGAAGTGTTGGTCACAGAAAGGGGGCCATTTAATAGCAGCAGAGAATTTGGGTATTTCCTAAAGTCGAATGGCATTCATCTTATAAGGACAGCTCCATACTTACTATCATCCAATGGGCTGACTTAAAGAGCAGTCCAAACTTTCAAGGCAGGCTTAAAGAAACAGCCTATACCTTCACGAGATACCAAACTGTCCTGGTTCCTTTGATTATAGGACCATCCCTCCTGCAACTACAGGGAGGGCTCCACCAAAGTTGCCACTGGGGAGAAGACTTCACACCAAGTTAAATCTGATCTTCCCAGATCTGTTGGGGGGGGGTGGGGGTGAAACAGCATCAGGAATGCTAATAATGGACACAGGATTCCACTAAGAGACACAGTTTCTTTCAGGGGATGATGTTTGGTGTAGGAACCACAGGGATGGCCCTGCACGGATAAGAGACATGGTCAGCATAAAGTCACATCCGATGACATACAAAGTTCGGGGAGGTGAGGCAGTCCTGAACAAAGCCACGGACCACACAAACGCTACAAATTCACAAACGGGACAGGAGCAAAACAGCCTTTCTGACTGTTTCAGAACCCGTGGATTCTCCCTCTCTGTCAGGCATTGAAGATACCTCCGAATCTGAGATGGACACAACAGATGTCACCACTTCAACACCTATGCCACCTGAAGAAGAGAATGAATTCCTTCTGGGGCACTCTGAGCGCAAGAGGCCATCTACTGTGTGTTACATGCCACCTGTATCAGAGGGAGAGTTGGAGGAACTTGACTCGTTGCTAAAATTCTCCAGGAAGGGTGTTTTACAAATAAAAAATGTCCTCTACGTCCTCAGACTCAGATGGGCCGGGATGGAGTGATTGTAATGATGTCTGCCAGGTGGACCTCATAAAATATGAGTTTCCTGATTGGACCAGGTTAATGACAGATATAAGCAGGAGTATCAGAGTTTCTGTTCACTCTGAGAGCCAGCTCTGAGGGAGCTGGATCGGTGTTAAGTATTCTCTCTGCATAAATAAAGGGTGACTTGGTGGCAGGAAACCCGCTTCAGTGAAGTTAATTCAGCTACCCTTTCAGGCAGCGAGTTCCAGATACTTATTACCTTCTGAGTGAAAAATCTTCTTAAATCCTTTCCAACCCTCCTGGTCTCAATCATAAATCTCTGCCTCCTGGTAGCTCACCCTTCTACTGAAAGGAAAGGTTTGTTCCTATCGACACAGATCATCCCTCAGCTTTCTCTGCTCCAAGGAAAATAAACCCATCCAATCCTCAGAGCTGAAGCACTCACATTAATCTCAGTCTTGGAGATTTGCTGGTTGAGGAATTTTAAAGATTCACAACCCTCTGTGTGCAAATATGTTTCCTCATCTATGACCAAAATGACCAGCCCTTTGTCCTGAGATTATGCCCCCTTATTCTTGACTCTCCAGCCAGACCGTGAATATTTGGTGACCTATGTTAGACCATGGAAATACTGCCTCTCCACTGCACTAAGGCTGGCCTGATCAAAGATTAAGGGCAGCAACAATTCTGCCCTTCAACCAAGTATTCCCATCAAGTAACCCAACCAAAGAGAAATACCCCATCTTTCCTCTTTTGTTTTAATATGCAATTTAAAATTCTGGTCAATCGTAAAACATTTAAAACAATACTTGTATTCAGAAGAAAGACTTGCATTTTTAGAGAACCAGATCATCAAACATCTCAAAGCACTCTCCAGCCAATAAGGTACTTTCGAAGGGTAATCCCTGTTGTAGGGAAGAAAAGCACTTGCACAGGCAAATTCCCACAAACGGCAAGGTGGTAATGACCAGATAATCTTTTATCTAATTTTGTGCTATTAATTGAGGGACATAAATCCCACTCTCTTCTATTCCATGGAATCTTTGCACCCACCAGAGCAGGGCAAACGATATTTAATACTGAAATAAAACACAATGCCTCTGAGATTATGGCACCCCACTGGAGCGGATGCATCAATGTTTGTTGAACTCAAAATCTTGCAGTTTATCAGCAAATATGCTACTGCTTGAACCACCGTCAACATCTTGCAGTAGTAAATTATTTTCCCATGAGCAAACAAGGCTGCCAAAGCTGCGTACCCCAAACATTTTGCGGGTTACTGCTGCTAAGCCAAGTTAATCAGAAAATCCCAGCTTCTGTACCTGACCTGGGTTAACCTTTATCAACCTTAAATAATAAGTAGTGTACTGTTCACCTCAATAGTTCCAGTCTAGGTACCAGACTGCACTATGCATCACATCTAGTGTCATGCCCTGCTTTACACTTACTTGCGAATTTGAATTGCTTTGCGAAGATTGCCAGACTCAAAATGTGAGTAGAACTTCAGGGAAATGTCATCTTCTGATGTAACCAATGGAAGACTGTTGGGACAAATGAAAATCAGAAGTGGTTGGTAGGAATTGACACTTGAACCTGAAATAAAAATTACGACACATATTTATAATCAAACAGATGAAAGTGAGGTCTGTAGATGCTGGAGATTAGAGTCAAGAGTGTGGTGCTGGAAAAGCACAGCAGGTCAGGAGGCATCTGAGGAGCAGAAGAGTCGATGTTTCGGGCAAAAGCCCTTCATCAGGAAAGCCCTTTATAATCAAACAGCTTACTTTCAGACACATGTTATTGCCTGACCCAAGGCAGTAATTTTATCTGCTAATAGTCACACCATTGTGACAGCAATGCAATGGAATCAGATCTAAAGAACTTCTGCTGCAATAAAAGTACTCATTTTGCAGCAAATGCTTTACGGGTGTTGGCCAGTTTTATGTTATTCCTGATGAAGGGCTTATGTCCGAAACGTCAATTTGCCTGCTCCTCGGATGCTGCCTGATTTGCTGTGCTTTTCCAGCACCACACTCTTGACTCTGATCTCCAGCATCTGCAGCCCTCACTTGCTCCTAGTTTTAAGCTATTGCCTTATTATTTATGCTGCAACTTGCAGTCCCTTTAAGAATAACCTGTTAAGGCCACAGGTAGACATGTCTTTTTTCCCCTCAGAGTCCAAGAAATGTTCAGCTCCTTCAGGACAAATACATCTTGCAGCAGAAGTTTCAAATTCACAACGCAGCCCTCACTTACCTATGCAAGCTGATACCTAAGTCAAGCAAAGGCATATACCACACACCAATTTTTCGCCTTCATCGACAATTGCTTCCAACTCATAATAAGGTTGTGTTTCCCAGTCACCGGACAAATAGAAGATCATTTTGCTCTTGTTCAGACAAATTTCCAAGTTGCCAAGATTTTTTATTCTCTCCTGGAATGAGTCAATCACTGGCTGGGTCAGCATTTACTGCCTGTACCTAGTTGCCCTTGAGAAGATGGTGGTGACTTCCTCTTGAACCACTGCAGCTATAGATAGATCCACAATTCTTTAAGGGAGGGATTTTTAGGCTTTCGACCAATGACAGTGAAGGAACAGTGATTTAAGTTCAATATGAGTGGCTTGGAGGGGATCATGAAGGTGGTGATATTCCCAAGTATCTGCTGCTCTTGCCCCTTCAGATGTAAGTGATTGTAAGTTTGGAAAGTGGCATTGAACAGCAATTTAGGGGTAATTTTTCTCAGAATCTCTAGGCTAAAAGTGCGCCTTTCTAAGATTCTCCAATTCCGTGAAGGTGACGCAAAATAGAATGATAGAATGAAGCCGATGTTTGTCATTTGCCACCCCAAAAACAACCTCGAAGCAGGGGGATGAATTTGTTGGCTCCTTTATGAGTTAATTGACGCACATACGAAGAAAGACTTGATAAAAATTGTGCTTTTTCATTAGCAAAATAAACCAATTACCTGACGAAGGAGCAGTGCTCTAAAAGCTTGTACTTTCAAATAAACTTGTTGTACTATAATCTGGTGTTGTGTGATTTTTAGCCTCATTGGAAAAGAGGAGATTTCAGTAAGTAGCAATCCTGTCCTGTCCATTTATTTTGCTTTGTTTATCCAGTGCACTGCATCAGCAAAACACTTACATTTACACAGGTGCAGCATAGTTTGATAACCATTTTCTTTACAATCTTCAACCCAAGTAAATCATCCTCTATCAGATGTAAAGTGGATTGACTCACCTGTCAGCATCAAAAACGACTTTGTTTAGAATATCCCCCGGACTGACTAAACGTTGAATATCTTCAAATATCTTGTCCCTGGAACCATTAATAAGTACAGCATTTCAAAATCATTTCATTACAAACCAATAGAAATCTTTTAACAAGGGCATTAACTTCCGGTCACATGGCCTGGACTTCAGGATAGAGCTGGTAACTACAGGCCAGCCAGCTGAGATGGCAATGCGAAAACGTTTGGAAATGATGACCCAAGAGAACATTAACAGGCAGTCAGTCATACAGTCATAGTCATGGAGATGTACAGCATGGAAACAGACCCTTCGGTCCAACTCGTCCATGCCAACCAGATATTCCAACCCAATCTAGTCCCACCTGCCAACACCTGACCCATATCCCTCCAAACCCTTCCTATTTATATATCCATCCAAGTGCTTCTTAAATGTTGTAATTGTACCAGCCTCCACCACTTCCTCTGGCAGCTCATTCCATACACGTACCACCCTCTGCGTGAAAAAGTTGCCCCTTCGGTTTCTTTTATATCTTTCCCCTCTCACCCTAAACCTATTCCCTCTAGTTCTGGACTCCCCTACCCCAGGGAAAAGACTTTGTTGACTTATCCTATCCACGCCCCTCATTATTTTATAAACCTCTATAAGGTCACACCTCAGCCTCCGACGATCCAGGAAAAACAGCCCTAACCTATTCAACCTCTCCCTATAGCTCAAATCCTCCAACCCTGGCAACATCCTTGTAAATCTTTTCTGAACCTTTTCAAGTTTCACAACATCTTTCCGATAGGAAGGAGACCAGAAATCCGTGCAATATTCCAAAAGTGGCCAAACTAATGTCCTATACAGCCACAACATGACCTCTCAACTCCTGTACTCAATACTGTGACCAATAAAGGAAGGCATACCAAACGCCTTCTTCACTATCCTATCTACCTGTGACTCCACTTTCAAGGAGCTATGTACCTGCACTCCAAGGTCGCTTTGTTCAGCAACACTCCCTCAGACCTTACCATTAAGTGTATAACTTCTGTTAAGATTTGTTTTCCCAAAATGCAACACCTCAAATTTATCTAATTCATCTGCCACTTCTCAGCCCATTGGTCCATCTGATCAAGATCCCATTTTAATCTGAGGTAACCTACTTCGCTGTCCACTACACCTCCAATTTTGGTGTAATCTGCAAACTTACTAACTATACTCTTATGCTCCCATCCAAATCATTTATGTAAATGATGAAAAGTAGTGGACCCAGTTAAGCATGGACTAATACAGATGAGTCTGTATGGATTAGTTAAGGGACAAATTGACTGATCTGACTTTTGTGATGAGTTCACCAGCCAGGGTAATGCAGTTGATGTTGTTTATATGACTTTCAAAAGGCTTTTGACAGAATATCAAATATTGGGTTTGTTAGCAACATTGAAATTTATGGGAAAAGAAGATATTAGCAACATAGATACCAAATTGACAAAGTGGTAGTGAAGAGAGAATTGTGGCATTGGTGGATTTTTGGGCAGAGGCATATTGGGAAATTCTTCGATTCTGTTCAGTGTGAAAATTTAACATACTTAATGGCTAACATTTGGGGTACAGGGTACAGTTTTGAAATTTGCAGGTGACATGAAATGGAAAATGTAGTAAACACTGAGTAGTAAACTCAATGAGGACATTCAAGAGGCTCATGATCTGAGCCACTCATGTTTAGCAACTGTAATCTGATGATGCATTAACTAACTTGGCACAGCATCAATTCTGCCACAATCTATTTAATTAAACAGGAGGAGACCAATACCCAGGCACGATCCCATGTGGGCAATTTTCAGCAGCACTGTATCCTGATCTCTGCAGTTTGTTAGGTGGCTAACAGCCCAGTTTCTAGGAGGGTCACCAAGGTTTCAGGTAGCTATGCAATTACATTAGCCTAGCTATAGGATGACCTTTCAGAACGTTGTACAGAACTATTTTGGCTCTGATCACTACCTACCCACGGGGAGGTGAGTAGAGTTGTGGCTTAGGATGTGGTGCAATGAGGAGACTATTATCTTCTGCCAACTCTGTCCTGCCCTTGCAACCTTTACGTCACTCTACTCGCTGGCTGCCCATCAGAAGCCCCATAAGAAGCTTCTTTGTTTAAGTCCCTATCAACGTCTGTCTCCATTTGGCAAAGCTGATTAAATACTTTGTCCGTGATGGAGCTGTGTTCATGAGGGAGTAACTGCTCATTGACAGAAGTCTGAGCATTTACAAGAGATACAAAGACTGGTCTTATGGGCAATGCAATAAGATACCGGTGTGCAGATATCCCAGGGGTGATACACACCCCTCAGCGGACTACTCAATTTCAGTGCTGTGCTCCAAAACTCCATACATAGTGGGATAGACACTTCCATTCAAAGTAATAGAACATAAGGAACCTGTTATAGTACTAAAAGATTTGTTGTTTTTAATAAAGGATTGGTCCCGAGGTCACGGTTTCCTCTCCATACAAACTATGGAGAGACATAAGAGATAAAAAAAAACTGCAGATGTTAGTGATATGGCCACCCCACCCAATCTGTCAACTAGGGGTCAATAATTAGCTGCATGGATCAGTTAGTTCAGTTGGTAGGGTGGCGATGCAGAATGATGCCAACAGCGCTGGTTAAATTCCTGCACTGGCTGAGGCTACCATGACAGTTCTGCCTCTGCAATCTCACTCTTCTCCTGGAGGTGTGGTGACACTCAGGTTAAACTCATGACTAGTCATCTCTCTCTCATGAGATAGAGTAGCCTTATGGTCTACTGAGGCTATGGCAACTTTCTTTAATTAGCTAGACAAGCGCCATGTAATGACTGTCTAAACTAAGAGGGAGCATCACCATATTCTAATTTCATGAGATTATCACCGATGACCATTCAGATTGAATATAAACGCCAATGGGTCACTTGCATAAACATTGTTCAAGAAGGTCAGGGACTGGGCATTCCACGGTCTCCTCCACCACCCTTCCTATGCTTCCACCACCTACAAGGCAGAAGTCAGAGTTTGATGAAATGCAGACATTCTTCTAATCTTAAACTATTCAAAATGGCACCAGACTGAGCGACAGTTGAACCTTTTCACTGTATGTTACTGTATTATTCACTGTAAGATACAAGTGACAATAAATCAGTCACACACAGCTGCAACAATACTTATACACAATCCAGGACAAAGCTTGATCAATACTTCATCCACTTGCCCATTTATCAGAATATTACCAAAACACTACAGCTGATGAACAAGACCTTTTCACCACTGGTATACCTTAGTTACAATGTGCTCTATGTGCAGAATGTGTTGCAATGTCATGCCAAGACCTCTTTGGCAAACTTCTAAATCCAACATCATTTAAACCTCAGAAGGACACTGAAAGTAAATGTACATGAATGCTAATATCTTCAAATTAAACAATATCCTGACAAGTACATATCTCATCATTCCGTCATCATGAAAAGCCTGGAACTCCTTATATGGGAATGGGTTGATATTCAGTAAGCTACTTGGATCTGCAACACCTCCTCCCCATTCATCACATCTGTCTGGATCTCCTATAATTGGGAGTTAGGAATCAGGTTCACATCTCTGTAAGTAGGAGCTATATCACAGGAACAAACCCAGAGTCTGATTTGCTGGAGGAATAAGCAATGGGAAGAAATCAGCTGTTTCATGGCATGGTGGCTCAGTGGTTAGCACCGTTGCCTCACAGCACCAGGGTCCCGAGTTCAATTCCAGACTCAGGCGACTGTCTGTGTGGAGTTTGCACATTCTCCCTGTCTCTGTGTAGGTTTCCTCCAGGTGTTCCGGTTTCCTCCCACAGTCCAAAGATGTGCAAATCTGGTGAAATGGCCATGCTAAGTTGTCCATGGTGCTAGGTTCATTAGTCAAAGGGAAATGAGTCTGGGTGGGTTACTCTTCGGAGGGTCGGTGTGGACTGGTTGGGCCGAAGAGCCTGTTTCCATACTGTAGGGAATCTAATCTAATCTAGAAAGAGAGTAAAAATGAGGAGATCACTTGCTGTCATTCCTCAGGGACAGTTTGTGAACATGCTGCTCTGATGTGGTTGGGAGTAGATTGAATGTCATGAGAGTGTCAGTGGACGGGTTAACTTAACATTAACAAATATTAAAAGAACTAAGCAAACATACCAGCATAAAACACTTCTGAATATCAATGGTTTACCTTTGATGTCCAGACCACTGACCAGTCAGTGGCTCCTGATAGACAGGAGAGATGTGACCCCAATAATCTGGAAACGCTAGTGATTTGTAATCGGAGGCTGATCTTGTTTTCTCTGCCATCGTGGTGTAAACATGTGGATCGTGGAATGGAACCATCTCTCTACGCATTTGTGAAAGCTCATACCCAGCATGTTGACCATTCTGCTCACTGTCAATAGACCAGCTCTGACTGAGAAAGTGAGATCGTTCTTCACCAGTCATAGTTTGAATGCATGCTTTTGATGAATCCACACTGGGTCTCTGCATACTCAGATGCATCTTCTTCGTTTTATGTTTTGAAGGGTTCAAAGTGCACCCACCACTTGGTCCATTGGGATTTCTGCCTGAATCCTGGATGGAAGAAAAATAATTCTCTGTCAAACATTTAGAATTACTTTCTCCTCCACTGTCAGAGGAACCTGAAGATATTTGATGAGATCTTCTGTGTCCAACAGAGTTGTGTGGATTTGGTAAATCAATAATATCTTCTCGCCACTGTCTGCAACTCATGTGATTCTGAGAGGCAGAAGTTGTGAAGAATACTGAACTTAACACATCATTCTGATCTCTATTTTGATCGGTTGATATTGTGTACAAATTCTGTGGGAAACAAAATGAGGTGATGCAATGAAGACCAATTTGTAACTATTAGAATAAGAAGTTTTTAAAAATAGCGTTTGCTCCCAATGGAAAAAAATGTTTGCCATAATTCATCTACACATTCACATTCAATACTAGTGACGTAATGACAGCATCACATTAAAATTTAAAGTAGTTCTTGTGTGTAATATTCTGGAATTAGGATTTATTTAAAATAGAGACAGATTGCTTGCAGGCTGTCCTATGAAGGTTTTTGTTAAACAGGTCAGAAAGTTATTTTGACAGAAACCTAAGTGCATTAATTCTAAAAAGTCATGTGACTGCAGTCAAGTGCCTGGGAGAACCCTTGTGATGTTAATGGATAAAATGCTTATACTTTGTCTTTATGACAAGACTGTGAAACATATTAAGGTAATTAGTTTAATCTTGACTTCAGAACAGAAGGTTCAACATTAGCTCAGAAGAATCAAGGGTTCAATTCAGAAAGTAGGATAGTTTCTCCCAGTTGGGTAACCAACTCTTTCCAGTTCAATTCAGGGGAACCAGTCACCTCCACAGAAGTGTATTCAAAACACAAAAATGCCAGAAAATGACAATCTCCAAAAAAGGAGACACCAACCAAAAAGGAGATCTCCTGGACACTCAATAGCATTACAATCACTGAATACCCCACTATCAACAGTTTGAGGATTGCCATTGTTCAAAAACCCTGAACTGGACTAGCCATATAAATTTGGTTAAAAATCACATAACACCATGTTATAGTCCAACAGGTTTACTTGGAAACACTAGCTTTTGGAGCATTGCTCCATCAGGTGACAATGAAGGAATGGTAGTTTTTCATCAACCACCTGATAAAGGAGCAGTGCTCTGAAAGCTAGTGGTTCCAATTAAACCTGTTGGTCTATAACCTGGTATTGCGTGATTTTTAACTTTGTCCACCTCAGTCCAACACCAGCACCTCTGTATCATATAAAAACAGTAACTGTGCAAACAAGCCAGAGGCTAGGAACCTTGTAGCGATTAACTCACTTCCTGACTCCCTAAAGCCTGTCCATCATCTACAAGATACAAGTCAGGAGTGTGATGGAATACTCCCCACTTGACTGGATGAGTGCAGCTGCAGGAACACTCAAGAGGTTTGATACTACCCAGTGCAAAGCAGCCCACTTGATTGGCATCACATCTACAAACATCGATCCCTCTACTGTCGATACTCAATAGCAGCTGCATGTGCCATGGACTATATGCAATCCAGAAATTCATCCAAAATCCTTAGGCAGCACCTTCCAAACCCCAGGCCACTGCCATCTAGAAGGACAAGGGCAGCATACACCATCACCCGCATGTTCTTCTCCAAGTCACTCACCATCCTGATTTGGAAATATACCACCATTCCTTTAGTATTACTGATGGAAATCCTGGAGCTCTCTCTTTAATAGTACTGTGGTCTATCTACACAAAATGGATTGTACTGGCTCAATAAGGCAACTCAAACACCACCTTCTCAAGACCAAATAAGAATGGTCAATAAATGTTGGCCCAGCCAGTGACATCATATGCCATCACTGAATGAAAGAAAGTGATTTCTAGTTTGTGAACTAGGAGAGTCTGGGTAAAAATCTTCAACCTGCTGAGAACATTTTGTCAACTGCAGTGGGACCTATACAGGGCCGTTCTTCGTGAGCTCTCAACAACACATCTTATTCTCACATTTCTTACAACCTTTCCACACTTTTAAACCTCAATTCGACCTCTGTAAAAATTACTAACACAATGATCTCTTAATGCCTCACATTGTTCAATCACCCTATGACCTGTATGTCCTTGTGTTTTATGATCTGCTTGTACTGTATGCAAAACAAAACTTTTCACTGTACTGAGGTAAATGTGACAACAATTAAACAAATCAGTTGTGAAAGGTTTTTTTAAAAATATTCATTCACTGGTGGGACTTGGGCATCAATGGCTGGCCAGCATTTATTGCCCATCCCTAGCTGACTTTGAGAAAGTGGTGGAGAGATGCCTTCTTATTCCACTCCAGTCCACTTCTGTAGGTTGCCCCACAATGCCATGAGGGAGAGAATTTCAGATTTTGACCTAGCAATAGAACTTTCAGGTGGTGCTCCCATGAATCTTGACTTTCTAGAAGAAAGTGGTCATGGGTTTGGAAAGTGCTGTCGAGAAAACTTTGGCAAATTCCTGCTGTGCATCTTGTAGATGGTACATACTGCTGCTACTGAGCGTCGGTGGTGAAGGGAGCGGATGTTTGTGCATGTAGTGCCAGTCAAGTGGGCTGCTTTGTCCTGGATGGTGTCAAGCTTCGTGCGTGTTGTTGGAGCTGCCACCCAACCTGGCAAGTGTGGAGCATTCCTTTTGATTATTCGAGTGCGAACACAGAATGCTGAATGCTCCAACATATTACAGTACAGGAGGCCATTCAGCCCACTGATTGTTGTGGCCAGTTCTTTGCTTAAAAGCAACCCAAAACTAACTCCACTGTTTCAGTTTCACCCCACAGTCTCGTATCTTCCTCTGGTTCAAAATATTGATCCATTTTTGCATTCGTTGGGATACAATTGCTTCTATTTGCAGTATTACTCATGATAAAGCAATGTGCACTCCACCAATAATTACAGAATTTCTCCTAACCTGTCTTTTCAACAGAGTTAAACATTTACTTACAGGAAATGATAAATAATTGTTTCTAACAAACCAGAGACAGTTACTCTGAAGTATTCTGTCGCAGGAACGTCTCAGCAGTGACATAATTGTTAGTATAAGAAATTGTCAGTAAAATGTTATTGAACTTTCTCTATTTCATTTAATCTAATTAATTTTGATTAACAGACCCCACACTTGTGCTGTTTAGAATCATTATAAACCAGTACAGCATACATTTAATTTAAGAATAAATGTTTTTTCAGGCAACAGTGCAACTAATCAGCGGAACTATTTAAATGAATTTGACAGTATTCTCATCACAGATTCCCCCTCGGATTAATTAATTTTAAACTCAATGACATTTTGCTCAGACAGATTCCTGTATCATTCATTAATTTAAAAATAAAGTGTCTAGCTCTCAAACTTCCACAATATTATAATTTCCAAGTTATAGAAAAATAAAATGCAAATAGGCAACCAAATAGCAACATTTCGCTGTGGCTCATTCTTCCCCACTTGAATGTAAGACAATTCTGAAACGTTCACTTCCAAGAGATAACAACCAGATTAAGATTCTGAAATTCACGCCTGGAAGGTTGGTCCAATCGAGTGTTAAGCATTCTTGCAATTTCAACTGTTAAGCTACACTTGTAGCCAATGCAATCTTGATCTTGTGAGATCCCCACAGCCTGGGGTAACATTTCCAGCATGGGGAGTCAGTATTGCACTGGAAACGTCATCAGGGCACCTCATGTTTTGGTTTATGGGGTTAATCAAAAATAGAAACAGGAGTAGGTCCTTCAGCCCCTGCTCTGCCATTCAATAGGATCAAGGTGGATCCAAAACACCTCATGTCCACTTTCCCACCCTTTCCCCATAATCCTTGATTCCCCTACTGATCAAGATGCTAGCTATTTCAGACTAAAAGATTCACAGCAACTCTACTCCCTCAGCTCTCTGTGACAATGAGTTCCAAAGACAGACAACACCCTGAAAGGCAAAATTCCTCCCCCTTTCAGTCTTAAATTGGTGCCCTGTTATTCTGAGACTAAAAGCTTTGACAAAGGGTCAGTTAGACTTGAAACGTCAGCTCTTTTCTCTCCTTACAGATGCTGCCAGACCTGCTGAGATTTTCCAGCATTTTCTCTTTTGGTATCCTGAGACCAAGCTGTCTGGTCTTCGACTCTCCCACGAGGGGGAATATCCTCCCAGCATTGACCCTGAATCCAAGATATAGAATCCAATATATTTCAAAATCATTTTTTTTCATTGTGGATAGCAAATCCAAGCTCTTCCCTTTTCTACATGGCCAGAATTCTCCAGATGGTAGTTGACCACAGGTTTATCTTCCTGTTTCCTCACATTGGAATCACAAGGCTTTTTATTCAGTTAATGACCATCAGCGCAAAACAGTGTAGGGCGTATTAGATTTCCCTCCATTCTCCTGCATTTAGCTTTCCATTGCGTCGGCAACTCTCCTTTTCAGCCTTCCAGTCGCATACTGTCTTTCCTAATTACTCTCCCATTCGTCCTGCTTCCAAGTCAACAGTCACAAGGTGACAGGCACCAATTCTTATGCAATAAAATTAAATTGATCCCTTTATAATTAATGCACATTCCTAAAAAAGATTTCATGAGATGTTGTGAAACTTGAAAGGGTTCTGAAAAGACTTACAAGGATGTTGCCAGGGTTGGAGGATTTGAGCTATAAGGAAGAGGTTGAACAGGCTGGGGTTGTTTTTCCTGGAGTGTCGGAGGCTGAGGGGTGACCTTATACAGGTTTACAAAATTATGAGGGGCATGGATAGGATAAATAGGCAAAGTCTTTTCCCTGAGGTGAGGGAGTCCAGAACTAGAGGGCATAGGTTTAGGGTGAGAGGGGAAAGATATAAAAGAGACCTACGGGGCAACGTTTTCACACAGAGGGTGGTACATGTATGGAATGAGCTGCCAAAGGAATTGGTGGAGGCTGGTACAATTGCAACATTAAAGAGGCATTTGGATGGGAATATGAATAGGAAGGATTTGGAGGGATATGGGCCGGGTGCTGGCAGGTGGGATTAGATTGGGCTGGGATATCTGATTGGCGTGGACAGGTTGGATCAAAGGGTCTGTTTCCATACTGTACATCTCTATGACTCTAAGAGCTTTTTTAAACAAGTTGGCAAACTTTATTTAAGCAAACAGTAACAGCTTCCACTGATCTTCTAAAGAAATTACAAATTCTCCTCACGGTATTGCTTCCAAATCAAAGAAATCATATTGTATAATAAGATTGAAAATGCTAGAGAGAAACTCAACTGGTCTGGCAGAATGCATGGAGAAAGAAACAGAGTTAACACTTCAACTCTGATATGACTTCCTCAGAAGAGATAACATTGCTCTTCCCAACAATTATATATTGTTAGTGTCAGAAAGAAAAGTACACTCAGACTTTACATCTTTTTGGCTCAAATAACCCCCTGTATAAGAAACTGAAGTATTCCTGATTGCAATGTCTGCAGCACAGCTGTTTTCCTGTTTTTGCAATGCACGATATACTCAATAACAAAGCTGATGCCAATGGCAGGGGGTCTGAGAGGTAACTGACAACTGACTGTTGGTGAGACATTCCTGAAGTTCCAGGGGCATTTGGTATGTGTAAACGGAGCTCACGCATCAACCTTCCCAAGTCTGCTACAAGACAGTTTGGCTCTATGGAGCTTCAGATGCCTGTGCAGTGACAGAGTCAGCTCCGGCAAGAAGTGATTGACATGATGCCAACAGCAATGCCTCTGTCTGACAGCATCAATTTGAGCTGTGAGCTTTTGATTCATCATTACATCCCTCTAGCTTGTTGCCAGGTGGATTCAGAGGGAAATGGCAGCTAGCCTATGATTTAACCTACTGGCTTCCGACCAACTGGGAGATAATTATACTCTTTACATTATACTTGTAAATTATGTCACTAAACATGAGCATCACTGAGAAGACCAGCAGATCTCTAATTTCCCTTGAACTTAGTGGCTTGCAAGAGAACCTTTTTGGAGGAGAGCTAAGAGTCAAACATATGACAGTGGTTCTGGAATCACAAATAGATCCAAAGATTTCCTTCTCTCAAAGGTATTACTAAACTAGACATGCTTTTATGATGACTGATGATAGTTTCATGGTCAACATCACTGTGACCAACTTTCACCTCCGTATTTATTCATGAAGTGAATTCTTAAATTCCACCAGCCGCTGGTGGAATAAAACAATGAACTGCAGATACTAGGATCTGAAAGAAAAGCAGAAAATCCTGGAGAAGCTTAGCAGGTCTGGCTGCATTGGGTGGAGAGACAGTTACCATTTCGAATCCAGTGTACTGTCAAAGGGGAGTCAATAGATGTGATGTTGGAAAAGCACAGCAGGTCAGACAGCATCCAAGGAACAGGAAAATCAACATTTCAGACATTAACCCCTTCGTCAGGACTGAGGGGGAGGGAGCCTGGACATACGTAGAGGGAGCAAGTTGGGGCTGGTGGAAGGAGGGAGGGGTAGGATGATGATAGGTGGATGCAGGTAGGGGGTTATTGTGATTGGTCAGTGGAAGGGGTGGAGCAGCTAAGGGAGTAGGAAGGTTAGGTCAGGTCAGTGAGGCAAAGAGGAGGGGGGGTCGCTGGACATGGGATAAGGCTGGAAGTGGAGGGATTCTGAAGCTGGTGAAGTCAATGTTGACACCATTGGGCTGTAAGTTCCCCAGGCAAAATATAAAGTGTTTCAGTTTCCATTTGGCCTCACTTTGACAGTGAAGGAGGCCAAGGATGGGCATGTTGCCAGGGGAATTGGGGGGCGGGGGGTGGGGGAATTAAAGCAGATGGCAACTGGAAGGGGAAATGTTAACTCTGTTTTTCTCTCGACAGATACTGCCAGAGTTTATCCAGCAATTTTTGTTTTGCCTATTAGTCTAAGTCCCTATGTCACTAACCTAGTGATATTATCACTATGCTACTGTCATAGTTAGAGATTTATAGTGAAGCCCAGGAATACAAGGCTATCAACAAAACCTTGTGGATTCAGAGAGCACTCCTAGCCAGTTGGAATTAGATTAGATTCCCTACAGTGTGGAAACAGGCCCCAACTCCACACTTACCCTCCGAAGAGTAACCCACCCGGACCCATTCCCCTATCCGATATTTACCCTGACTAATGTACCTAACACTATGGGCAATTTAGCATGGCCAATTCACCTGACCTGCACATCTTTGGACTGTGGGAGGAAACCGGAGCACCCAGAGGAAACCTACTCAGACACGGGGAGAATGTGCAAACTCCACATAGACAGTCGTCCAGGGCTGGAATTGAACCCAGGTCCTACTGAGCCACCATGAAATGACCTCAACTACACCATAAGACCATAAGACACAGGAGTGGAAGTAAGGCCATTCAGCCCATTGAGTCCACTCCGCCATTCAATCATGGCTGATGGACATTTCAATGCCACTTACCTGCACTCTCAATTTATCAATCTCTGCCTCGCAGACATTTAAAGTCCCGGCCTCCACCATGCTCTGTGGCAATGAATTCCACAGGCCCACCACTCTGACTGGAGAAATGTCTCCTCATTTCTGTTCTTAATTGACTCTGTAATTCTAAGGCTGTGCCCGTGAGTCCTAGTATCCCCTCCTTCTGGAAACAGTTTTCGCAGCATCCACCCTTGCTAAGCCAAGCATTATCTTGTAGGTTTCTATTAGATCTCCCCTCAACCTTCTAAACTCTAATTAATACAAATCCAGGATCCTCAGATGTTCATCGTATAGTAGGCCTACCATTCCAGCGATCATCCATGTGAATATCCGCTGGACACACTCCAGTGCCAATATGTCCTTCCTGAGGTGTGGGACCCAAAACTGGACACAGTATTCCAAATGGGGCCTAACCAGAACTTCATAAAGTCTCAGTAGCACATCACTGCTTTTACATTACAACCTTCTTGAGATAAAATGACAACATTACATTTGGTTTCTTAACCACGGACTCAACCTACAAGTCAACCTTTTGAGAATCCTGGACTAGCACTCCCAGATCCTTTTGTACTTAGACTTTATGAATTTTCTCACCATTTAGAAAATAGTTCATGCCTGTGTTCTTTTTTCCAAAGTGTGAGACCTCGCATTTGCTCACATTGAATTTCATCAGCCACTTCCTGGACACTCTCCTAAACTGTCTAAATTTTTCTGCAGCCTGCCCACCTCCTCAGTACTACCTGCCTGTCCACCTAACTTCGTATCATCGGCAAACCTCACCAGAATGCCCCCCAATCCCTTCATCCAGATCATTAATATATAAAGTGAACAGCTGGGGCCCCAACACTGAACCCTGCAGGACACCATTTGTCCCTAGCTGCCATTCCGAAAAAGAACCTTTTATCCCAACTCTCTGCCTTCTGTCAGACAGCCAATCCTCAATCCATCCCAGTAGCTCACCTCGAACACCACAAGCCCTGACCTTACTCAGCAGAACCCCATGAGACACTTTATCAAAGACCTTTTGGAGGTTTAGATACATAACATCTACTGGGTGTCACTGGTATAACCTACCTGTTTCCTCTTCAAATAATTCTAACAGGTTTGTCAGGCCTGACCTCCCCTTACTAAATCCATGCTGACTTGTTCTAATCCAATCCTGCACTTCCAAGACTTTAGAAATCTCATTCTTCATGATGAATTCTAGAATTTTACCTACAACTGAGATTAGGCTAATTGGCCTATAATTTTTTATTTTTGTCTTGATCCTTTCTTGACCAAGGGGGTTACAACAGCAATTTTCCAATCATCTGGGACTTTCCCTGACTCTAGTGGTTTTTGAAAGATTACACCCAACGCCTCCACTATTTGTTCAGCTACCTTCCTCAGAACTTTAAGATGTAGCCCATTGGGGCCAGGAGATTTATTAATTTTTAGTCCTTTAAGCTTTTCTAGCACTTTCTCTTTTGTAATGGCTACCATACTCAACTCTGCCCTCTAACTCTCCTTAATTGTTGGGATATTGCTCATGTCTTCCACTGTGAAGCCCGACACAAAGTATTTATTAATTTCTTCAGCTATTTCCTTATCTCCCATCACTAGCCTTCCTGCCTCAATTTGGAGTGGCCCAATTTCTACTTTTGCCTCTCGTTTGTTTCTTATGTATTGAAAGAAAATTTTACTATCATTTCTAATATTACTGACCAGCTTACCTTCATATTTGATCCTATCCTTCCTTATTTCTCTCTTTGTTATCCTCTGTTGCTTTTGTAGTCTTCCCAATCTTTTGATTTCCCAATGTTTATAGGCTCTCTCTTTTTCTATGATACATTTCCTGACTTACTTTGTCAGCCATGGCTCTTTAATCCCCCATCGGATAATCTTTCTTTTCTTTGGGATGAACCTCTATACTGTGTCCTCAGTTACACCCAGAAACTCCTGCCATTGTTGCTCTACTGTCTTCCCCACTAGGCTCTGCTTCCAGTCAATTTTCGTCAGTTCCTCCCCCTTGCCCCTGTAATTACCTTTATTAAACTGTAACACCATTACATCCGATTTGGCCTTCTCTCGTTCAAACTGCAGACTAAACTCTTCCATATTATGATTGCTGCCTCCTAAGTGTTCCCTTACTTTAAGATCTTTTATAAAGTTGGGCTCATTACATAACACTAATCCCAGAATAGCCTGCTCCCTTGTGGGCTCCATTAGAGCTGTTCCAAAAAGCCATCCTGAAAGCTTTCCATGAATTCCCTTTCTTTGGATCCACCGGCAACATTATTCACCCAGTCCATTTGCATGTTGAAGTCCCCCATGATCACCGTGACACTGCCTTTCTGACATGCCCTATCTATTTCCTGGTACATCTTGTGCCCCTGATCCTAACCACAGCTGGGAGGTCTGTACATAACTCCCATTATGGTTTTTTTGCGTTTGTGGTTCCTCAACTCCACCCACACAGACTCCATATCATCTGACCCTATGTCATTCAGTGCCATAGATTTAATTTCATTTTTAACTAACAAGGCACCCCGGCCCCCTTTGCCCACCACCCTGTCTTTTCGATAAGTTGTAAATCCTTGGATGTTTAACTGCCAGTTCTGATCCCCCTGCAACCATCTCTCTGTGATGCCTACCACATCATAATCATTCCTGGTGATCTCTGCTGTTAATTCAACTACTTTGTTATGAATACTGCGAGCATTCAGGTAAAGCACCTTAATGCTAATTTTCTTATCCTCGTTATTTCCATCACCTTTAGTAGTATATCCTAAGTTATCCTAGCTTTTTGCTTCATTCCTAGCCTGCCTTGAACTTAAAGCCTGCACACATGCCTAACCTGCGGCTTATCTTTCTACTTGACTCCATAATCCCTGCTGTTTTCCCTTTCCCCTGACTCACAAGTTTAAAGTCCTAGTGACCACCCTATTTGTCCTTTTCACCAGAATACTGGTTCCAGATTGGTTCAGGTGGAGACCGTTCCATCGGTACAAATCTCTCCAATTCCAAAACTGATGCCAATGTCCCATGAAAGGGAATCCTTCTTCCCCACACCAATCTCTTAGCCACGTGTTTACTTCCCTAACTTTCTTATTCCTATGCCAATTAGCACCAGGCTCGGGCAGTAACCCAGAGATTATGACCCTTGAGGACCTGTTCTTCATATTCCTTCCCTACACTACATGCTGGCAGGGGAAAACATCAACCTTAAAAACCCCACAAAGGGCGTCACAAGATCACTCATATTTTAACTTCACCCCCTTCGCCCAATGTTTCTGCCAACCTGAGAGAAGGTTAAAGTTTCACACCCAACCTTCTTGCGACTATTTATTCTACATTTATGAAATAATCAGAGTTCAATGGAAAGCTGCAAGTGATGGAGTGGTTAGAATTTAATCTAAGAATTCAAAAGATGTTACACAGCGACAGCTAAACAAGTATTTTATAGTATTTGAAGCTTGCGATTAGATTTCAACCCTAAATTTATTCCGTTGTACGTACACCAGCGAATTTCCCCCGGGGCTGCTCTCAGATTCCTTTGAATTGCGTTTCGCTCAGTTTTGTGTACACAACAACTCATTTGATGGCTCACCTCATGTTTCTGGGCAGCTGCAACCATGCATTACAACAATTAAAGACTGCATTGTTGTAGAAAAAACACTGGGAATGTTAATCGTGTTTAACCGACACAGTCCCAGGAGGCCATTAAATTTGATGTCTTATTAAACAACTGGAAGTTAAAGGGGTTGGGGAGGCAAAATCTTCCAAAGAATGTAATGGATTCTAAGTGGAGGTGGAATTTATAATGAAACACCAGTAAATATTAGAAAAGATAAATAAATAATGGATGGGCTGCAGCACTAAAATATGACAAGACCTCTGGCTCAGACGGAGAACAAAATAAATAAAGAAGGAACCAATAATGGGCAGCACGGAGGCTCAGTGGTTAGCACAGCTGCCTCACAGCAATAGGGACCCAGGTTCAATTCCAGCCTGGGGCGACTGTCTGTGCGGGGTTTGCACATTCTCCCCGTGTCTGCGTGGGTTTCCTCCGGGTGCTCTGGTTTTCTCCCACAATCCAAAGATGTGCGGGCCAGGTGAATTGGCCATGCTAAATTGTCCATAGTGTTTGGCGCATTAGTCAGAGGGAGATAGGTCTGAGTGGGTTGCTCGGAGGGTCGGTGTGGACTGCTTGGGCTGAAGGACCTGTTTCCACACTTTAGGGAATCTAATCTAATCATAATTTAAATTAGACACATTTTAGAATAGCCTTTTTGGAGGATTACTTGAAAACTTAAAAGGAAACATAGAAAAAAGGAGTCAAGTAGGCCATTCAGCCCTTCAGAGTCTACTTCATCATTCAGTAGGGTCTCAGCTGAATTGAAAACTCTGTTCCTGCTTTCTCCCCATAGCCTTTGATTGCTTTAGCCCTAAGAACAATAAGTAATTCCTTCTTGAAGGCTTGCAATGTTTTGGCCTTAGCCACTTTCTGTGGCAAAAATATCCCTTCTGTGCATGAATTGGAAGCATTAATCATCATGTTAATCATCAGGAAGTCATTAAATTTGATGTTTTCAAAAGTAAATGGATAGTAACTCATTTTATAAAAAGTTACACAAGAATACTCTGGAGTCAGGGTTCCCTCTAATTTTCCTTGCTTTATGCATCCACTTTTACTTTCAATGCATGATCGCTTTAAGTCAGGCATGCGGTTGAATATGCATGTATCTCAAAGGGACCATTAGCAGTCTGCCTACTGATCTCCATATCCCCCATTTGCTGGGTATTCGCCCAGCTTAAAGGGAGCAATGCAGAGAACTGCAGGCCAACCTGAAGTCATCAAAATGGCATCCTGAAGGAAGCAGTGTGAAGCAGGAACAAGGGCTGTTTGTGAATGAGATGATGTGTGTATGTCAATGACATCAACAGCCACATGTCATTGAGACTCTGAGGAGAAACGAATGGGACAACTGTGCGAGAGAAGTGTCATCTGAAATCTGTACTTTAGTTTAGACCTTAAGACATAGGAGCAGAAATTAGGCCATTCAGCCCACTGAGTCTGCTCTGCCACTCAGTCATGACTGATAAATTTCTCAACCCCATTCTCCCACTTTCTCCCCATAACCCTTGTTTCCCTTGATACTCAAGAACTTATCCATCTCAGTCTTAAATATCCTCATAGACCTGGCCCCCACAGCTTTCTGTGTTAATGAATTCCACAGATTCACCACTCTCTGGCTGAAGAAGTTTCTCCTTATCTCTGTTCTAAACGTTCTTCCCTTTACTCAAAGGCTATACCCTCAGGTCTTAGTCTCTCCTGTTAATGGAAACATTTTCACAACATCTACTCTGTCCAGGCCATTCAGTATTCTGCATATTTCAATTAGATCTCCCTTCATCCTTCTAAACTCCACCAAATATAAACCCAGAGTCCTCAAACTTTCCTCATCTGTTAAGTTTTTCGTTTATTCATGGAATGAGGGCATTACTGGCTCGGCCTACATTTAATGCCCATCCATAATTGCCCTGAGGGCAGTTAAGAGTCAACCCCATTGCTGTGAACCTGGAGTCACATTTAGGCCAGACCAGGTAAAGACAGCAGATTCCTTCCCTACAGGACATTAATGAACCAGGTGGATTTTTCCTAATAATCATACAGACTTACAGTCACCATTAAATTCTTAATTCTGGATTTTTATTGAATTCAAATGCCGCTAACTGCCATAGTGGGATTTGAACCGGGGTCCCCAAAACAACACCAGAGTATGTAAGTAAGAGTTAGTTGGATGTCCAGAGAGCAGACAATAGCTAGTCTCACCTACCCTTCCACCAGCCCCACTCTCCCTCCCTCTATTGACTTCTGGGAGCCCCTCCCCCTCCCCCGTCCTGACAAAGGGTGTTGGCCAGGTGAAAGTGAGACTGAAGATGCTGGAGATTGAGAGTGTGTTGCTGGAAAAGCACAGCCGGTCAGGCAGCACCCAAGGAGCAAGAGAATCGACATTTCAGGCAAAAGCCCTTCATCAGGACTGCATGGCTCGCAATGCTGACTTTCCTGCTCCCTAGATGCTGCCTGACAGCCATTGACTCTAACTTCCAGCATCTGCAGTCTTCACTGTCTAATAATCAATCTTAGGTAAGGTATTCTCAGAGACAGATCTCCCCAGAGTAGGTGTGGTCTATGATAGCCTCAGGAGCGCAGTACAGACGTCCAACAACAGACTGAGGTTGGCAGAGTCCGTGAGGACAGAATATCAAAAGGTTGTTTCCATGGCAGCAGTTGAAACCAGTCTGAAGGACTTCATTAAAGAGACATCATGTCTGATAACTCCGTTCAGTTACTTAAGGAAGTGACAGGCTTGATGGACAAGGCAAATGTGACAGTCATTATAATTGTAGCTTTGAGAAAATCTTCCACACGTAATGTGGTCCAAGAGATTGGAAGATGTGAGACAGTGGAAACATTTCCAAAATAAGTCAAACTGTTTCTTTCAGAGGCAGGGTGTTTAATACTAACTGAAAATGTGTTGTTGGAAAAGCACAGCAGGTCAGGCAGCATCCAAGGAACAGGAGATTCGACGTTTCGGGCATAAGCCCTTCTTCAGGAACCTGTTTAATACTAACTCTAAACCGAATAAAGAAACATAAACCTCTTTTGAACTAATCAGAAGGCTTTCATTAAGACAGAAATTAGTTGCTAGAAATATTATATTCAAACAGATAAATACTTCATTTGGCGTTTTTTTTTTAAACACACCACTTGAGCTCAAATTTTCTCATTAAAAACTAATTTTTTGATGCCTTGTACTGATCCCAAGAACTATTGCTGCTATTGGCTTATGAAATAATCAGCACTGACCACCCCCAGGAAGCTCTATGTTAGTAAGATCATTTAATATTTAACCAACAACAACACAATGGTTATTGAGCACTAAAAAAATTCTCAGACCTCACCTGAAAATATCCAGTAAGTTCTGGGCAAAGTCTTTCATATTGTTTGAGCTCCTCCACAGCTCTATCGAGTTGTGGATTTGGCCTCAGCCGTGTTAAATCTGTTTCAAGATCATCATCCTTAAACAAATAAGGGAAAACATATTCAAGTTCAAAACTAATGTTTGCCTTTATCTAGCTCCTCATTATATTGAAATGCTTCTCGGCACTCCACACAATTAATTAATTTTTCGACTGTTAAATATGCAAATATGACAATTACTGCACATTTCAGTTGCCACAAATAGCTCAGAGATGAATGAATTTAGTTATATTGCCCCAGGCTAGAACGCAAGAAAACTCTGTTTTTCTTCACATAATATGAAGAGATCTTTGACAAGCGCCTGAACAAGTGGATGAAGCCATAATGGACTCTGTTTACTGTCTTATCGAAAGAAGAACGTTTCAGACAATGCAGCAATTCCCCCAATACTGAGATGTCAGGCTATGCTACATTCTCAAGCCCCAACATGGATTTTGAACCCAAAACCTTCTAATTCGGGATCAAAGGCTGCTGCCGAGTAATGTTGTCTCAGATTAATGCAAGCATGACGTGAAATTAATTTGATTTCTGGCAAAATTGTTATACTACAACTGGGAGATTGTTTTCATTTTGTAAAATTTAATTGTAGGGGTGGGGCCACTGTGCTCCAGGGTTGGAGCCAATGTGGGGGTGGGGTCACTGTGAGGGTGTGGGCCACTGTGGGGGGAGGGCACTATGGGGGAGTAGGGGTTACTGTGCTCCAGGGGTTGGAGTCAATGTAGAGGTGGGGTCACTATGGGGAAGTAGGGGTTACTGTGCTCCAGGGGTTGGAGTCAATCTGAAGGTGGGGTCACTGTAGGGGTGGGGCCACTGTGGGGTGGTACAGTGGGGGAGTAAAGTTTACTGTCCTCTGGGGGTTGGGGTGACTGTGAGGGTGGGTTTGTTGTAGGGGTGTCGGTCTACTGCAGTGGTGGCATTTGGGACATGCCTCATTGTGCTTAGTGGGGATGGGGTCACCATGGGGGAGCAGGTTCACTATAGGGGGTGAGGAGTAGGGTCTCTGCAGGGTGGGGTCACTGTGGGAGTGGTGTCACTGTGTTGGGGGGGGTTGGGATCACTGTGGGATGGGGTCACTGTAGGGATGGGGTGACTGTGGGGGTTGGAGTCACTGTGGGGGTGGGGTCACTGTGAGGCATTGGGGTCACTGTGGGTGTGGGGTCACTGTGGGAACGGGGGGACTGTGGGGGGTGGGGTCAATGTGAGGCATTGGGGTCACTGTGGGGCGTTGGGGTCACTGTGGGTGTGGGGTCACTGCAGGGCATTGGGATCACTGTGGGGTGGGGTCACTGTTGGGTTGGAGGTAGAGTCATTGCGGGTGTGGGGTCACTGTGGGGGTGGGGTCACTGTAGGGGTGGACAACTGTGGGGGTGGTGTCACTGTTATGTGGGGTCATTGTGGGGGTTACTGTGGTGTTGGAGTCACTGTGGGGTGGGGTCACTTATGTGGGGTCACTGTGAGAGTGGAGTCACTGTGGGGATGGAGTCACTTTGTGGTGGGGTCACTGTTAAAGGAGGGTCACTGTGGGAATGGGGTCACTGTGGGGATGGAGTCACTTTGGGGGTGGGGTCACTTATGTGGGGTCACTGTGAGAGTGGAGTCACTGTGGGGATGGAGTCACTTTGGGGTGGGGTCACTGTTAAAGGGGGGCACTGTGGGAATGGGGTCACTGTTATGTGGAGTCACTGTGGGGGTGGAGTCACTGTGGGGGTGGGGTCACTGTTAAAGGGGGGTCACTGTGGGAATGGGGTCACTGTGGGGGTGGGGTCACTGTTATGTGGGGTCACTGTGGGGGTGGAGTCACTGTGGGGTGGGGTCACTGTGGGGGTGGAGTCACTGTGGGGGTGGAGTCACTGTTATGTGGGGTTACTGTGGGGCTGGGGTCAGTGGGGGTGGGGGGTTACTGTTATGTAGGGTCATTGTGGGGGTAGGGTTACTGAAGGGGTTGGGGCTACTGTGGGGTCACTGTTATGTGGGGTCATTGTGAGGGTGGAGTCACTGTTATGTGGGGTTACTGTGGGGGTGGGGTCACTGTGGGGGTGGGGTCACTGTGGGGTGGGCTTACTGTTATGTGGAATCACTGCAGGGGTGGGGTCACTGCAGGGGTGGGGTCACTGTGGGGTATGGGGTCACTGCAGGGCGTTGGGGTCACTGTGGGGTGGGGTCACTGTGGATTGGCGGTAGAGTCACTGCGGGTGTGGGGTCACCGTGGGCGTGGGGTCACTGTGGGGGTGGAGTCACTGTTATGTGGGGTTACTGTGGGGGTGGGGTCACTGTGGGGTGGGGTCACTGTGGGGGTGGAGTCACTGTTATGTGGGGTTACTGTGGGGGTTACTGTGGGGTGGGGTCACTGTGGGTTGGCGGTAGAGTCACTGCGGGTGTGGGGTCACTGTGGGGGTGGGGTCACTGTGGGGGTGGGGTCACTGTTATGTGGCGTCACTGTGGGGGTGGGGTCACTGTGGGGGTGGAGTCACTGTGGGGTGGGGTCACTGTTATGTGGCGTCACTGTGGGGTGGGGTCACTGTGGGGTGGGGTCACTGTTATGTGGCGTCACTATGGGGATGGAGTCACTGTGGGGGTGGGGTTACTGTGGAGTCACTGTTATGTGGGGTCCACTGTGGGGGTGGAGTCACTGTTGTGTGGGGGTGGGGTCACTGTGAGGGTGGAGTCACTGGGGGTGGGGGAGTTACTGTTATGTGGGGTCACTATGGGTATGGAGTCACTGGGGTGGGATCACTGTGGGGGTGGAGTCACTGTTATGTGGGTTACTGTGGGGGTGGGGTCACTGTGGGGGCGGAGTCACTGTTATGTGGGTAACTGTGGGGGTGGGGTCACTGTGGGGTGGGGTCACTGTGGGGGTGGAATCACTGTTATGTGGGGTTACTGTGGGGGTGGGGTCACTGCGGGTTGGGGTCACTGTGGGGGTGGAGTCACTGTTATGTGGGGTTACTGTGAGGGTGGGGTCACTGTGGGGGTGGGGTTACTGTGGGGGTGGGGTCACTGTGGTGGTGGGGTCACTGTATGGGGTTACTGTGGGGGGGCTGGGGTCACTGTGGGGGTTTACTATGGGGAGGGTTACTGTGGGGTTGGGGTCCCTGTGGGGGTGTGGTCACTGTGGGGGGTGGGGTCACTGTTATGTGGGGTCACTGTGGGGGTGGGGTCACTGTTAAAGGGGGGTCTCTATGGGAATGGGGTCACTGTGGGGGGTTTACTTTGGGGAGGGGATCCCTGTGGAGTTTGAGTGTGGGGTCTCTCTCACTGTGGGGGGTGGGGTCCCTGAGATGGGGTGCAGGATGATCGTGTATCACTCTGTGCTGTGAGACATCACTATGCTTGGGTCAGGAGTCGGTCTGTCATTGCTCTTTCTGGCCTTGGTGCAGGTTATAGTTCCTCTCCCCATTTATTCCAACTTACTGGGGTCACACGCAGTCTGTGCATAGGTAGAGACAAAGAGATCGGATCTTAATTTCTAAGGGGTAAAATGGATCTGTACCTGCTCCTGAAGGTCTTAATAATTCTGCCTGACCAAATCCAGTTGTGCTTATTGCAATCATCCGACAAATCTTCTTATGACTTAAGAAGAGGACCCCTTCTGTTGATATTCTACAGTGGTGTATCCTCACCAGTAATCATCAGCTAGGCCCAACACAAAGCAAGGAGCTCAGGTGACAGTGAGCTAACTGGTACATCACTGACCCAGTGCCACACATTGGAAAGAGGTGACAGATACCACATAGTGCCAGGAGTGGCCATCTGGGGAAATACCACACTCAGGAGAAAGTGAGGACTGCAGATGCTGGAGATCAGAGCTGAAAATGTGCTGCTGGAAAAGCGCAGCAGGTCAGGCAGCACCCAAGGAGCAGGAGAATCAACGTTTCGGGCATGAGCCCTTCCTGACCTGCTGCGCTTTTCCAGCAACACATTTTCAGCAAATACCACACTCAGCACACATCTGCTCCAAACATGCACAGAATGAGTGAGCTGTGACTTCAAGTTTTCATATGCAATTTATTTCCCATTAGTTTGTGTTTGCAAACCCATGTATCTTCTGCCTAGAAGAGGCTGCTAATGAATACATTGAAACCTTCCAGTTTTCCAGATTCTCAGCTAACCTTGTGATACTGGGGATCACGCAGCATCCGAGGAGCAGCATTCCTGATGAGGGCTTATGCTGTGCTTTTCCAGGACCACACTCTCAACTCTGATCTCCAGCATCTGCAATCTTCATTTTCTCCTAACCTTGTGATACTGCCTTTGAAAGGTGCCCATCCCTTTAAATGTCATTTCACGTGGCATTTCCCATTCCCATCATTCATTTCTCTTTGCAGTTGCCATGACGAGTGCCTGCATTTATGAGTACTGCTGTAAGTGAGCGGGTTTGGGATATTTCAGCAATATATTAGTATAATGCACAATTTCTCAGATAAAGATCAGGGAGGATCCTGAGAGTGAAAAGGGACAAGGTGGGGATTTAAGTGAGAATACCAGGGTGTGGGGTTTAGATGCTGAATACAGAGTTGTCTGAAATGGGGAAATAATGGGAGTGTACAAGACGCTGAATCAAGACCTGTATAAACTGTGAGTAGGGGGTGCAAATAAGTCACAGTGATAGGGTGGGGAAAGGATTCATAAACAATAGAATGATAATTCTATCAAGTCCCCATGCTTAATAAATCGACTTTAAATTCTTGTCTAATTTCCCATCTCATGACATTGCGTCACTTAACAAAGTTGAGTTGGTCCAAAATCAAAATCTCATCTCTAAATCCATCATTGAGGTGTGAATCAACTTAAAATCCACCGGGTGGGAGTTTTGCTTCTGCGGTCACCTCAAACCCCTGACTCCAGATCCAGGCTACATATACACATGCCCACAACTTCGTGATTGATTCTTATGACTTCCTGTTTTGTATCTCCACAGACAACCTCTGTTCCCCTAACAATGGAATAGTTCTTATCTACACCCAATCACTGGTAGTCAGTCATAGAGATGTACAGCATGGAAACAGACCTTTCGGTCCAACTCGTCCACGCCGACCAGATATCCCAACCCAATCTAGTCCCACCTGCCAGCACCCAGCCCAAATCCCTCCAAACCCTTCCTATTCATATACCAATCCAAATGCCTCTTAAATGTTGCAATTGTACCAGCCTCCACCACTTCCTCTGGCAGCTCATTCCACACACGTACCACTCTCTGTGTGAAAACATTGCCCCATATGTCTCTTTTATATCTTTCCCCTCTCACCCTAAACTTATGCCCTCTGCCCCTCATAATTTTGCAAACCTCTATAAGTTCACCCCTCAGCCTCTGACGCTCTGGGGAAAACAGTCCCAGCCTGTTCAGCCTCTCCCTATAGCTCAAATCCTCCAACCCTGGCAACATCCTTGTAAATCCTTTCTGAACCCTTTCAAGTTTCACAACATCTTTCCATTGGACGGAGACCAGAATTGCACGCAATATTCCAACAGTGGCCTCACCAATGTCCTGTACAGCTGCAACATGACTTTCCAACTCCTGTACTTAATACTCTGACCAATAAAGGAAAGCCTTCTTCACTATCCTATCTACCTGTGACTTCACTTTCAAGGAGCTATGAACCTGCATTTCATGGTCTCTTTGTCCTTTAGTTCTGAGACTTCTACCCCATGGATCTCCCTGTGCAGCTTCCACCAGTCCGTCACCTCAAGCCTATATCTTTAAGACTTCCTCAAAAGAATTCTCTTTGACTATTCCTTTGGTTCCCATTTAATCTTCCCCATTTTACTTTTTAACACTTTGACGTACAACATTTCAATTTCAATATCTTGGGCTGCATTTTAGAAGTGTAAGTTATTTATATAATATATCTGCAGCTGCACTTATACTTAAACCCAATGATAGTTTTGCCTTTTACTACTGCCTTTACTTCATTCCAATTACTTACATCTTCATTACACACTGGTTCTTCATTCTCAATGTTGTCTTCATCATCCTGTTCTTCATCATCTTCTTTCATTGTAATGACCTCTATACAAACACACAGCTCTGTTAGCCCAATCCTCGACACTTATCTCCATAATTTAGAGAATAATGAGTATATTATGAGTCATTATCCTTTTTTACTGTCATCTAGGGATTTTACTTTAGTTGGCAGTTGTATAATTCTTATCATTGATACTGTGATGACACTATGGCTGTAGGAGGTATATTTTGTCCTGATTTCTTTTTGAAGAGAGGTTGAGATAGAGGTGGCCAATAAAGTAAACTGCTTGTGAAGGCTTGGTGTTTTTAAAAGTTGGAACAATAGAAGCAGCCCGAACAGGTGCGGTTAAGCTCCGACAGAAGCAAGATTTTGGTTTAGCTTTCAATAGTTGTTGGGGTTTGGAAGCTGCTATACAATTCCACCTGCTACAGCAAAACATTAGAGATCTCCCTCTCTCAGAGTTTTCTCTTGACGTCCTTTCCTCCTGGACTGGAGAATTGCATGTGAGATAATATATTTTACTGAATTTGACTTTGCCAAGGATGTGTTGATAAGATGTTACTATATTATTATAGTTGTTGTTTAGTAGTTAAATAATCTATTATTCAGTTAGGTTTTCCAATTCTTCTTTTGTTTTACATTTTAATTGTAGTGTATGAATAAAATGTGCTTTGCTTCAGGATTGGTAGTCTGACCAATCGACTTACATCCAGAACATAACGCAGTACACTGCCTTGAAAAATAAGAAAACGTTGGAGTCCAGGCTATTTTCTTAAAATATTTTGAGGGGAAGGGATTTAATCTGGTCTATAACAATATTGTTTTTTGCATTTTGGTGCTGAGAAGTTCATTGATCTGCTAAAAATGTCCTACTCATTGACATTGACACATCTACTTGGATTTCAGCAACAAAAGACTGGGTTGTCCATGATGCACAGTTATCTATAACTTGGTCTGACAAGAAATCCTGTGAAATTATGCTATAGGTCAACATAGAGTGTATCTTACAGACTTACAAACAGTATCACCTAAACTAAGGGCTGTCTTTACAGCAACAAACCATGAGGAAGTATTTCAAAAATCAATTTATTTATCTATCTTCGTAGAGAATTTCTATGTGTTGGGGGAGTCCAGAACTAGAGGGCACAGGTTTAGGGTGAGAGGAGAAAAATTTCAAATAGACCTAGAGGTCAACTTTTTCACACAGAGGGTGATATGTGTGTATGGAATGAGCTGCCAGAGGAAGTGATGGGGGCTGGTACAATTACAACATTTAAAAGGCATCTGGATGGGTACATGAATAGGAAGGATTTAGAGGGATATGGGCAAATGGAACTAGAATACATATCTGGTTGGCATGAGTGAATTGGATCGAAGGGTCTGTTTCAATGCTGAACATCTCTATGACTCTCTGACTCTATGACATTCTGCTGTTATAAGATTAGATTCTCAAGCCTGGAGTAGTTGTTTAGCAGTGATTATGATTTGGTAACCGTTAGAAACCTAGTTGTAGCTCTGAACAAAGCAGAAATTGTTCATTTTTTGATGGTGACTGACAGCATAGATACATATCAAATCAGTGATCTGTAGAAGTTTTCCATCTAAGCTAGCATTGTCATTGTGGAGGAGCAGGATTTCTTTTGACAGAAACTTTGGATTTCCTCTTTTCTCTGCACATACATGGCCTCCAGCATTTGCTGACATCTTCACAGAGTGGATGATGGTAGGATCGTCTCCTGCAATGGCCGAGCACGTTGGGCCTAAACTCATTTGGAAGAGTGAGAAGTAACCTTATTGATTCATCGAAGATTCTGAGGGGTGATGTCCTGCTGACCGGGAGATAATTCCCCAAGTGGAGGAAACTAGAACAAAGGGCCATGGTATAAAAATGAGAGGCATTCCATTTAAGGTGGAGGTGAGGAAGAAAGACATCTCACTGAGAACCTTTATATTTTGGAAGTCTGTTCCCCAGAATGCAGCAAAGGCTGGGTCATTGAGTATATTTAAGGTTGAGTTAGAAATATTTTAATTGACGAGAGAGTCAAGGGTTCGGATTGTTCACTGAGCTGGAAGTTCGTTTTCAGACATTTCATCACCATACACGGTAACATCTTCAGTGAGCCTCCAAATGAGGCACTAGTGGTGCTGCCCACTTTCTATTTATATGTTTGAGTTTCCTTGAGCTGGTGATGCCATTGGTGACTCAAATATATAAATAGAAAGTGGGTTGCACCACTAGTGCTTCGTCCGGAAGCACATTGAAGATGGTACCTAGTATAGTGACGAAACATCTGAAAATGAACCTTCCAGCTCAGCGAGCAATCCAAACCCTTGACTCTCTTGTCAATTAAAGTATGTCTAACTCAACCTTAAATATATTCAATGACCCAACCTCTGCTGGACCTTCCAGCTCAGCGAGCAAATCCACATCCAAAACCTTAACCTGAGCTACAAATCTTCTCAAAACTCACTAGAGTCAAGGGTTTTAAGCAACAGGCAAGACAATTAAGTTAAGGCCACTGTGAGATCAGCTATGATGGGTTCAAGTGGTTGATTGGCCAATTCCTGCTCATTCTCAATGGTGTTGTAATCTTGTGATATTTATAATTGCAAAACCAAGTGAATTGTCCCTTGACAGCATAAAACCTGAATATGGCTGAAAAAAGATGCATTTTGTCAAAGTTTCTTGTCCTGCACTCATCAGGGCAATTAGCACGAATAAAATGCCAAGAGGCAAAACCAACATTTATGTTTTTTTTCACAGGTGCACACACTCTCACTGATCCAGCCCAAGTCAAGGGAAAACACCTGAGTGGTCCAGTGACAAGCAGTGTCCTTCACATCAAAAATCACCTGTTTATTTTATTTTTTTTCTCTCCTGTATTTTTTCTTTTTTTTCTTTTCTGATGTAAGTAAGACACACCTCTTCAAAACTCTTTGTCTTGCACTCATCTAGACAATTCGCCAGAATGTCAATTTCAGGGGAAACCATCATTTTTCTTTTGTTTTATATATTTTAGTGCTTATTTTATCCCCCAGCCCCCAAGTTGTGTGTGTGCAGGTGTGAAAACCAACATTTATATTGTAGGAAAGTAAAGAGCTGATTGGTTGGCTATTGGACTCTGATTGGTGGAGGTGTTACTATGGAGATTGCATCAGTCTGATGGCTGCAATGTGTCAGCAAAACATGTCCTTTCATCAACAGAAATGCAGGCAGGTTAATAGGATCTCACCTTGAGGAAACATGCTGGGACAGGCCAGTGGCTGGGAGTCCGCTGTGTTCGGGAGTAAAAATGAATAGCAACTTCTAACTGTTAACAAAGGAAGAGGCTGTTTGGGGTGACACTTCCGCATGACTTGTGTCGCCAACTTGATCACGGGCTGTTGGCCTGGACTACTGCCATAAGCCTGGAGAAGGAAGAAACCAGTGCAATCACTCCAGAATGCTGAAAATTTAACTCGTTATCACCATGGAGACATAGTATACTCTGTCGTGGGATCCCCTTCAATACTGCTTTTGGAAAGAAGGTA
The DNA here is from genome assembly GCF_020745735.1 of Hemiscyllium ocellatum. Taxonomy (NCBI): domain Eukaryota; kingdom Metazoa; phylum Chordata; class Chondrichthyes; order Orectolobiformes; family Hemiscylliidae; genus Hemiscyllium; species Hemiscyllium ocellatum. Next base: position 15,026,436 of record NC_083439.1, read on the forward strand.
CATTTTTCGCTCCTGCTAAGCCCCTGTATTTTAACAACAATCATTTTCATTTCGACTCTGACATATCCTGTCATGAGCTGATGGCCTGTCCTCGTGGCTATAAATATTAATTATTAATAGCTATGAGGAGAAACAAGAAAACAACAATCCAGCTTTTTCTCTTAATTCATTCATGTGATGAGGGAGTCGCTGGCTAGGCAGCATTTATTACCCATCCCGAATTACCCCAGAGGGCAGTTAAGAGTTAGCCACATTGCTGTGGGTCTGGAGTCACAGGTAAGTTAGACTTGGTAAGAATGGCATCTTCCTTCTCTAAGTGACATCAGAGAATGTTTGATTCTCCAGTAAGTTGGAAGATCTTTTTATTGTCGGGACACCACCTCCCATGTTGCAGTCAGATTGTTGTAACGTTAGTAAAGTCTCCATATTCCCAAAGTGCTGCTCTTTCAGTAGAGTGGGAGAGACAGTTGGTGGTGAGTTTAACCTGAGGGTGACTACAATGAGAAGGCATGACCTTGGTTAACCTCAGCCAGTGTAATAGAGGGTGTGGTGCTGGAAAAACACAGCAGGTCAGGCAGCATCCGAGGAGCAGGAAAAACATTATTTCGGGCAATTCCTGATGAAGGGCTTTTGCCCAAAATGTCACTTCTCCTGCTCCTCGGATGCTGCCTGACCAGCTCTGCTTCTCCAGCACCACATTCTCGACTCTCATCTCCAGCATCTGCAGGCCTCACTTTCGCCTCAGTGTGTGCGACCCTAACATCACTCTACCTCGCAAACCCACTGTCCAGATCCCCCCCATGTAACAGCAGTGTCTCCCTCACATTACCTCTAGCGTACTGCTCTGAACGAATCAGTTTAAATGAAAGAAGCAATCCTGGCCAAAGTCCCTGTTGGGTTGAAGCAGCACTGACCAAACACTGAGGATGCTCGATGGTCTTTTCTCAGCAATGCTGCTACCCACCTGGGAGGCCCTGAGCAGCACCCGCATGCCATCTGCCTGCAGAAAGGCTTTCTTCCCAGCCTGGATGTTTGTGATATTCTTAATGCAGTTAAGCAGAGCTTTGTGAATGGAGGTGAACTTGTTCTGTGTATCTCGTTGGTGCCAATCCTGATACAACTTCAGGAGCCTGTGGATGTATCCATTGTCCACTGCCCTCCTGCAGTTCCATTCTGAAACAGAGTTTAAACAGGAAATCAGATTTTTCTTCGTACCATGGTGCTTATTGCCCAGAAGTATTCTGAAAATTACTCTATGATCTTGTGGTGCAGTGACCCTACCTCTGACCCACAATCCCCACAGTGTGGATTCAGGCCCTTCAGCCCAACAGAAACCCTCTAAAGGCTAACCCAACCAGACCCATTCCACCTTGAGCAATGCACCTGACCTACACATCCCTGAACATCACGGGCAATTTAGCTTGGCCAATTCACCTGACCTACACATTTTTTTTTGGATCCTGGGATGAAACCAGAGCACCCGGAGGAAACCCACGCACACGCGGGGAAAACGTGCAAACTCCGCATACACAGTCACCCGAGGCTGGAATCAAACCCAGGTCCCTGGTGTTGTGAGGCAGCAGTGTTAACCGCTGAGCCCCCGCACCAGCCAGATCCCTGTCCCACTCCACAGCTTGATGGCCATGAAAGGTGCGTTAATGATGCAACAGAGTATCATTTGTAAATGGTTCCAATACACATTGATGGGCAGCAGTGCGTACAGAGAGACAGGGGTCAGCACGTGATGGAAAGGGAGCTGGAGTTTCTGTCATCATTAGCTCTAGCTCTAGCCCTCAGGACACAGCAACTCACACTCAGCTGGTGACAGCGCATCAGATTGGTCCCAAAAACACAGGCACTAAATCCTCATTCCGGTTGGAATGAATTTAGGATCTGTTTCCTCTCCCTCCAGAGAATGGGACTTGCTGTGCTGTGGTTGGACCTGTTTTGGATTAGAGAATACATTCTTTGGATTCCTACAGGGTACCACAAAGCCATTCAGCCCATTGAGTCTGCACTGACTCTCCAAACAGCATGTCGCCCAGACCCAAACCACCCACCCTATCCCTGTAACTCCACATTTCCCATGGTTCATCTACCTGCACATCTTTGTATTGCACTGAAGAACTATATTAGAGAACTGAAGATATAGAATGTATACATATATACAAACACACATATATTAATGAACTAATATAGAACAAAAAGGATGCATAATATATATATAAATATTTATATAGTAAATATAAGATCTGTGTGTAGAGTGGATCTCCAGGGCAAATGATTGACACCACAATGTTGGCTCTTTATCTTACTAATGGACAACAGTGTCACCCTGTGGAATAAAGGTGCAACTACATGTCAAATCAACGTGTGATTCAATCTGCTGTCTCCTCTTCAGACACCACACAAAAAATATAATCTTTCATTATGTAACCTTACTGTGCCACGGTCCAATCTTCTCAAGTTGTGATGCAATTCTTGCAACAATTATTCTTGTGGTGAAAATAGCAACAATTATTGCATTTCTAGCCTCAACATTGAAAATCAATACTTTGAACTGTTTTTCGAACAAATATCCTTTTATAAAAAAAAAGTTACACCTAGACTAGAATTGGCAGATCCTAACTTGTTCATGCATCCCAGCCACGTAAAGGTGAGCAAACATTGAATGATCAGAAGAAACATAGTGGTTGGAATAAAAAACTAAAATCATGGAAATGTAGAGGCAACAATAAAAATGCTACTATTAGACAGTGATATAAGTAGTCGAAAAGTGTGGCACTGGAAAAGCACAGCAGGTCAGGCAGCATCCGAAGAGCAGGAGAATCGACATTTCTGAGCTACTTACGCCTGACCTGCTGTGTTTTTCCAGCACCACACTTTTCGACTCTGATCTCCAGCATCTGCAGTCCTCAATTTCTCTGAGTGATATAAGTAGCAAAACTGCAGGATGGGTTAGTGAGATTAGAAGGCTGGCCCAAAAGATGGAAAGATTAGGAAACAGCTTGAATTTAGGCAAACAAAAATTATTTTTGCTGCAGTGCTCCAGCCAAGCTCAGCACAAGCCACACTTTCCTCACAGGGTCCCTGCAAGCCTCTGGACTCAATGTTGAACTCAACAATTTCAAGGCTTGAGGTACCTCCTCGCATGCCCTTCCCCCAGTGCCCACACACCGGGCCTTGGCATCACATGGGTTGTCCAACATACTACTGTCAGTCACTAATAATCCCCATCAGCAGCTATTCATTCCCCCAGTCTGCCTTTTTTCTAATTAATTCACAGGGTGACAGCATCGCTGACTGGGCCAGCCATTTATTGCCTGACCCTAATTGTTAAGAATCACCACATGTTGCTGTAGGCCAGACCAGATAAAGGTAGCAGCTTCCCCCCCTAAACGGCATTAGTAAACCAGTTGGGTTTTTCCAACTATTGACAATTGAACTCATGTCATCATTAGACTCTTAATTCCAGTTTTTTTTAAACTGAATTCAAATTTCAGAATTGGCTGTAGCATGATTTGCACCTGGGTGCCCAGAGTATTGTTGGGACCTCTGGATTAACAGTTGAAAAATGTGTTGCTGGAAAAGCGCAGCAGGTCAGACAGCATCCAAGGAACAGGAGAATCGACATTTCGGGCATAAGCCCTTCTTCAGGAATCCTTCTTCCTGCTCCTTGGATGCTGCCTGACCTGCTGCGCTTTTCCAGCAACACATTTTTCAGCTCTGATCTCCAGCATCTGCAGTCCTCACTTTCTCCTGGAATTATCTCTGGATTAACAGTCTAGCAATGATACCACTAAGCCATCACCTCCCCTTTACTCATTCCTTTATCTGTCCAACTTTCTCTCTCTTTGGACTCCAGCCATTGTTTACTCCTCCCCCTCCCTGCATCCCATCTTCCATGTCAAACCACCCTTTTCCTTGCTCCCATCAGTTCTGAAGCAGGGTCACTGGACCCAAAACATTAACTCTGATTTCTCTCCACAGATGCTGCCAGGTCTGCTGAGCTTTTCCGGCAATTTTTTTTTAAGAATTCCTACAGCTTGGAAACAGGCCTTTCGGCCCAACAAGTCCACACTGACCCTCTGAACAGTAACCCATTCCCCTACATTTAGCCCTGACTAATGCACCTAACCTACACATCCCTGAACACCATGGCCAATTCAGCTGACCTGCACATCTTTGGACAGTGGGAGGAAACCGGAGCAATTTCTGTTTTGAATTTATGCAGCATCTTTAAGTCCTGAGGCAAGCCTGTTAAAACTTGCATCTCATTAATTTTATCTGAAATACAGTCACTTTCACTTTGTCAGTAACTGAAACAGCAAGGTTATGCAGAGCAAATTTCACCAACGGAACTAGTCGAATGAGAATGAATCAGTGAGGAGAAGGGGCTGGTGATATTACAGACCAGAATGATGATGTTAGACCCACAGTCAAAGGACAGGAAGGTGTGATCAGTAACATCCTCACAAAATAAGGCAAAGAGATGTGGGGTGACTCAGTGACCAGCACTGCTGCCTCACAGCACCAAGGAACTGAGTGCGATTCCACCCTCAGGCATCTGTCTGTGTGGAGTTTGCACGTTTGTGTGTGGGTTTCCTCCAGGTGCTCTAGTTTCATCCCACTGTCCAAAAATGTGCAGATTAGGTAGATTGGCCATGTTAAATTTTGCAGGCTAGGTGTGTTAGCCATGGGGAATGCAGGGTTACAGGGAGAGAGTGGTGGGGTGGTGTTCAAAGGGTCAGTGGGGGCTGAATGGTCAGTTTCCACACTGTAGGGATTCTCTTCTATGTAGAAAAACAGAACTGTATTGAAGCAATTTTAAACTAACAATGAGAAACATTGTAATAGCATCATATTGTTGCCATTTTACATTCCAGTAATATTTTCCTCAAACATGTACAAACAACAGGTATTTCTTCAAACAAGAAATGCAGATACACAGCATAAATGTCCTCAAATTTTAAATCATTTTACAGCAAAACTTATGGAAGGACAATGAACAGGAAAATGAATAAAAACTTACTCGATTTCAATAAAGCTGAAAGAGCTTCAATGGCTGCTCTAGAAATTAAAAATAATATTTTATTCAGGACGCAAGCTGCAGTAAATTTAGCCAAATATATACATAACACTCTTTAGAAAAATTAATGCTACTGGTAGCAAATAAAGATTTTCTAATTCCTGAATTCGAGAACAGGATGATCATGCAGATCCAAAGAATAAAGAACAGCATGACATAGGAATAGGGCCTTTGACCCACCAAAACATGATGTCCCTCTCAACCAAAAATGTTTTATCTCCATCTGGTCTGTATCCCTCTATTTCCTGCCTGTTCATGTATCTGTCAAGATCCCTCTTAAATGTTGCTAAAGTATCTCCCTCCACCACCTCCTCTGGTAGTGCATTCCAGACATTTACCACCCTCTGTGTAAAAATCCTGCCTCTCATCTTCTTTAAACTTATCCCCTTTTATCTTAAACTCACGTTCCCTAGTGATTGACATTCCTATTCTGAGGAAAAAGACTCCATTCTATCTCTGTCTCTCATAATTTTGTCCACTTCAGGTCGCCCCCTCAGCCTTTGATGTTCGAGTGAAATTTAAATAAAGTAGACCGTACCTTAACTCAAATTCAAGGGAGCACTGCCAAATGTTCTAGTCTTACCTTTCTATTTCACCCATAAGTTGCTTTGTGTTCTCTCTAAGGGAGTCATAGAGTCGTAGAGATGTACAGCATGGAAACAGAGCCTTCAGTCCAATCTGTCCATGCCGACCAGATATCCCAACCCAATCTAGTCCCACCTGCCAGCACCCGGCCCATATCCCTCCAAACCCTTCCTATTCATATACCCATCCAAATGCCTCTTAAATGTTGCAATTGTACTAGCCTCCACCACATCCTCTGGCAGCTCATTCCATACCCGTACCACCCTCTGCGTGAAAACGTTGCCCCGTAGTTCTCTTTTATATCTTTCCCCTCTCACCTGAAACCTATGCCCTCTAGTTCTGGACTCCCTGACCCAGGGAAAAGACTTTGCCTATTTACCCTATCCATGCCCCTCATAATTTTGTAAACCTCTATAAGGTCACCCCTCAGTCTCCGATGCTCCAGGGAAAACAGCCCCAGCCTGTTCAGCGTCCCCCTTTAGCTCAGATCCTCCAACCATGGCAACATCCTTGTAAATCTTTTCTGAACCCTTTCAGGTTTCACAACATCTTTCCAATAGGAAGGAGACCAGAATTGCACGCAATATTCCAACAGTGGCCTAACCAATGTCCTGTACAGCCACAACATGACCTCACAACTCCTGTACTCAATATTCTGACCAATAAAGGAAAGCATACCAAACATCTTCTTCACTACCCTATCTACCTGCGACTCCACTTTCAAGGAACTATGAACCTGCACTCCAAGGTCTCTTTGATCAGCAATACTCCCTGGGACCTTACCATTACATGTATAAGCCCTGCTAAGATTTGCTTTCCCAAAATGCAGCACCTCGCATTTATCTGAATTAAACTCCATCTGTCAAGAATGTGATGCTGGAAAAGCACAGCTGGTCAGGCAGCATCTGAGGAGCAGGAGAATCAACATTTCAAGCATTCCTAAATGAAGAGATTATGCTCGGAACATCGATTCTCCTGCTCCTCGGATACTGCCTGACCAGCTATGCTTTTCCAACACCACACTCTCGACTCTGATCTCCAGCATCTGCAGTTGTCACGCTCTCTCTAAGGGAGTCTGATGAATGATATCCGAAATTTGGGCATTTCTCTCAAGAGGATTCAAGCTGATATGAAACTGGGTAGAGAAGATCTAGCCTCAGGAATAAAAGGAATTCTGCTGCCAACAAGGAAGGAGACCATCATCCTCTACACATGGGGTGGAATATGATTTAACTCCCACGGTAAAACTGATGATCACAGATGACCGCATTCCACCATCTTAATGATCGACAGCACTCGATAACCTAGGTAACCTAACATGGTGACAAAACATCTGAAAATGAAAGTTCCAGCTCAGTGAGCAAACCTACATGCAGTACCTCAAATTGAGGTACAAATCTTCTCAAAACTTGCTATCAAATGGACAGTCAGACATTGAAAATGTCCAAGACTATAAAAGGGTGGTCTCGTTGTAATCAGCACTGAAGAGATTTTGAAATCTCTGGGCGAATTGGGGCACTATATCAATTCTGGAATGCAGGGAGGCCATCTTTAGCTGTCGGTTATGAGATGTGAACATTCTGAACATTCAGTGTCTGATGGTTAGGATGGCCTGCCTCTCGAGAGGAACTGAGTGGCTTCCCATTCTGCGTTTGAGAGGGAATTGAAGAGGCGTTCACTTTGTCTTGGATCTGGAGTAAGATAGAGGGCATTGGAAGAAGGACAGTCCCCTAAATCACATTAGCCAATGAGATGTTTGTTTTGCAATGTTCCATAGGAACAAGGAAACATAGAAAAAGAGAGGGAATAGGCCATTCGGCCCTTTGTGCCTGCTCAGCCATTCTATCTCAACCTGTTCCCACTTTCTCCCCCCACCCTTTGATTCCTTTAGGCCTGTGACCTGTATCTAATCCTCCTCAAAAATATTCAATGTTTTGGCCTCAAATGCTTTCTGCAGCAGAAAATACCCCCGACTCACCACCCCATGGGAAAAGAAATTTCTCATCTCCTTCCTTGTTGGCAGCAAGATTGCCTTTATTCCCGAGGCTGGATCTTCTCTACTTGGTTTCATATCAGCTTGGATCCATGTGAGAAAAATGCCCAGATTTCGGATATCATTCATCAGACTCCCTGAGAGAGAAAGCGAGGACTGCAGATGCTGGAGATCGGAGTTGAGAGTGTGGTGCTGGAAAAGCACAGCCGCCCAGGCAGCATCCGAGGAGGAGAGTCAACATTTCGAGCATAAGCTCTTCATTTAGGAATGCTTAAAACGTCAATTCTCCTTCTCCTCGGATGCTGCCTGACTGGCTGTACTTTTCCAGCACCACACTCTCAACTCCCTTAGAGAGAACACAAAGCAACTAATGAACAAAATAGAAAGATAAGACTAGATGGCCTACCCCTTATCCTTAAACTCCAAATGAATTTTGTCAATTCTCTGCATTTTGTTAGAGTGCTATTAGCACTAGTCTATTAATCCAGAAACTCAGCTAATGTTCTGGGGAGCCAGGATCAAATCCCACCATGGCAGATGGTGAAGTTTGAATCCAGTAACGAAGGTGGCATTAAAAGCCCAATGATGACTATGAAACAATTGATGGGGAAAACCCATCTGGTTCATTAATGTCCTTTAGGGAAGACAACTGCCATCCTTACCTGGTCTGGCCTATGTGTGTTGACTCTTAACTGCTCTCTGGGCAATAAATACTGGTGCTCACATCCAATGAGTTAAAAAAAAATATTCTGACTGTCAGATTGGGCCAAGTGACCACAGTTTAGGCAGCAACAAAGAAGAGGAGCAGCAAGCCTTTCTAATACAGTCAGATTAGGTTTCAGTTGTATACAGGGACTTGAACTTTCAGGGTGAAATTCCTCAGCTCGTCAGCACTTTGTACAGGTTGATGGGACTCCAGGTGGCCAATCACTCACTTATAGATTAGGTGCTCACACTATATTAACATGAGGGACATGGCCTCTTCACATAATGGCTCCTTGCCTGGTGACGTCTATATTTATTGCAGGATACTTAGTCCTGATTGTTAAAAGCATAGCACACAAGAGTAAGAGGCGAGCGCACCCTGGGTGATGACACGTTACACTTTGTAGCCTTCTATATCTCCTGCCTAATCATATATTTCCCGATCTCTGGAGTCAGCGTTCCAGTGAGCACCCTGTGCCTCTGCATGTTGAGGAGGATCTTGTTACAGTCAGTGGGTCAGATGCCAGGCATCAGCACTGTTATAAAAACTAATGCGGCTGCTGTCACTGAGACGCCAAACATTCTATCCAAGGCAGAAGAATGTCTCTGAATATTAAGTGAAGGCAAAGGAAAGGTTAGAGGTTCATCAGATAAATACATGCATGCTTCACTGTGTCTCTGCAGGGAGGGAGCAACATGGTTAAGTTTCCAAACTCTCAGGCATTGGTTTGATGTGCATTCATCAAGAAACTGATCTAATGTACCCCGAAGGCAACAGGAGCAGCAGATGAGATGGTGGCTCTATTGTATTTATCATTGGGCTCAAAATAGGTGAGAGGGAGAGAGAGAGATAGACATCAGCAGATGGGCTGCAATTGGCAAGTGTGTCTGCTCTGCCTCTGCGTTCAAATTGGCAACCCTGGCATGTGCAGTAGTATAACTTCACCGTGATTCTAATTTTGAATTAGCCATGTAGTATTGAAAACTGTATGTATGGAACACAGATTCTGCCTACAATCGTGTATTCAGGGGCAGAACTCGATGTGGCCTTTCAATCTGTCGACCTCCCCTGCCATTTAATGCGCTCATGACTGATCAAACAGTTGTGCTGCTGTGTAATCTTTAACAATTTTCTGTGCCTCATTATAAATTCTTCTGAGTCTGATTTTAATGGACCTTAATTCACCTTAGTGAAGCAGTTTGTTTTTGATAACAATCATAAGCTTTTACAGTCCATTGTTATGTTTTTTGAAAGATTTAAAATGTATTCTATTCTTCCTTTACTTATTGCTCCTTCTTTACGTATTCCAAAACTAACTCTACTCAAATTTATTGATATTTCTGACCACTTTTCTTTTAATATTATCCTTTATCAGCCACTGATCATTCACCTTAGTTGAGTTTTTAACCGCTTAAATGAATGCATAGTTGTTGTGGGTCATGCATTTGTGCTTTGAAGATAGTCCGTTGCTGATGAACAGTCATGATTTCAGCGTATTTTCCCACTCCCAATCAGCCAACCTGTGCCTTATATGTTTGTAATTTCCCTTATTCAAATGTAACACCTCTGCTTCAGGCTGACATTACTCCCTTTCAAGCACAACGTAAAATTCTATCCGATTATGGTTACTCATCCTGAAACGATTTTTAACAACACAACTATTATTTATCTCTTTATTGTTACATCACACCAGGATACAAATAGTAGGTCCTCTAGTTAGCTCTTCAACTTGCTGCTCTAGAAACCATCCCAGAACTTGTCTTCCAGACCCTCAGTACTCAGGTGGTTTACTCAGATTGAAGTCACCCTCGATCATTGTGTTGACTATTGATAAAAGTGAAGTCAATGGATGTAGTATATTTGAATTTTCAAGCGGTTTTTAACAGGACGTTATCTGGGAGGCAATGTACTGGCATGGATTAAGAATTGATCAACAGACAGGAAGCAGAGAGTAGAAATGATTGGATGATGCCAGGCTGTGTTACAGACTTCTTTCATCTACAGGTTTATACCATGCCCCATATTACTGTTTGGTCATCGATGACTAACTCCAATCAATGTCTCCTGCCCCTTACTGGTTCTTAATTCCAACCAAGCCGATTCCGCACGTTGTTTTTCTGACCTGAGACCTTCCTTTACCAAAGTATTGAACCCATCCCATATCAGCGGTGATTTTGAGCTACATTTTTGACATTGGCACTTTGCCATGAAACCCCTGATCTAAACATAACATAGAATCCCTACAGCCTCATCAACTCCACACCGACCTTCCAAGGATCAACCCACCCCGACACATTCCTCTACATTTTACCCCTGACTAATGCACCTAACCTGCACATCCCTGATTAGTGTGGGCATATTAGTATGGCCAATTCACCCTAACCTGCACACTTTTGGATTGTGGGAGGAAACTGGAGCCCCTGGAGAAAATCCACACTGACACGGGGAGAACGTGCAAACTCCACATAGACAGTTTGCCAGAGGCTGGAATTGAACTCAGGTCCCTGGCGCTGTGAGGCAGCAGTGCTAACCACTGAGCCGCTGTGCCACCTAACATGTACAATATAAAAGTCCTAATGAATTAATGTGAGAATTACTCTAAAGGGATACTCACATACACTTTCATCTACATTCTGTTGTTAACACTCCAAATTTGCCTTGTTCACAAATAAGATTTTGAATAAGTTAAAATAATCAAGAGATCCATATTTTCAAAGTACTTGAACAATTTTAAAGATTGAATTGACTTCATAATTTTCAGTGTTCTTCATTTAAGATTTTACTTCAAGGAATCGGCCTAACTCCCAAAACATAGGTATCCTTGGATATTCTGGCCTCAGAACTTGGATAAATTGTTGATCCTATCTGAGCATGCATATTTTGTAGAGATTCCCAGTTTGCGTTCTGAAGGATGACATTGAAAGGTAGGCAGGTTCATCCTTCCACTCTGTGAGCATTTGAGACTCACAGGGATTAAATGCTTTGTTTAAGATCAGTGCTGAAATTTATTGACAAGCACTGTTTCCATGACAAATTGCTGATGGAGACTACACCGTGATTAGCAGTATCTGTTGCTGAGGTGGCATTGCCAATGAGCCGTAAAGCAAAAACATTGCCTCAATGAAAACACATTTCTCTGACAGTCATAGTGTCATAGAGAGGTACAGCACAGAAAAAGACTCTTCAATCCCGCTTGTCAATGCCAGCCAGATATCCCAACCCAATCTAGAGCCATTTGCCAGCATTTGGCCCATATCCCTCTAAACCCTTCCTATTCATATACCCAACCAGGTGCCTTTTAAATGTTGTAATTATACCAGCCCCCACCACTTCCTCTGGTAGCTTATTCCATACATGCACCACCCTCTGTGTAAAAAGGTTGCCCCTTTTATATATCTTTCCCCTCTCACCCTAAATCTATGCCCTCTAGTTCTGGACTCCCCCACCCCAGAGAAAAGTCTTTGTCAATTTATCCTATCCATACTCCTCATGATTTTATAAACCTCTGTAAGGTCACCCCCTCAGCCTCCGACACTCCAGGGAAAACAGCCCCCCGCCCCAAATCCTCCAACCCTGGCAACATTCTTGTAAATCTTTTCTGAATTCTTCCAAATTTCACAACATCCTTCCAATAGGAAGGAGACCAGGATTGCACACAATATTCCAAAGATGACCTAACCTATGTCACAAGCAGCTACACCATGACCTCCCAACGCCAATACTCAATGCTCTGACCAATAAAGGAAAGCATACTAAATGCCTTCTTCAGTATCCTATCTACCTGTAACTCTATTTTGAAAGAACTATGAATCTGCACTCCAAGGTCCCTTTGCACAGCAAATCTCCCTTGGACCTTATCATTGAGCAAATAAGTCCTGCTCTGATTTGTTTTTCCAAAATGCAGCACCTCGCATTTATCCAAATTAAACTTGATCTGCCACTCCTCAGCCCATTGGCCCATCTGATCAAGATCCTATTGTACTCTAAGGTAACCTTCTTCTCTGTCCACTTAACTTCCAATTTCAGGGTCCTCTGCAAACATACTAACTATACCTCGTATGTTCACATCCAAGTCATTTATATAAATGATGAAAAGTACCAATCCTTGTGGCACTCCACTGGTCATAGGCCTCCAGTCTGAAAAGCAACCTTCCACCACTACCCTCTGTCTTCTACCTTTGCGCCAGTTCTGTATCCACATGGCAAGTTCTCCCTGTATTCCATGAGATCTAACCTTGCTAAACAGCCTACACTAAGGAACCTTGTCGAACGTCTTACTGAAGTCCATATAGATCATGTCTACCGCCCTCATCAATCCTCTTTGTTACTTCTTCAAAAAACTCAATCAAATTTGTGAGACATGATTTCCCACGCACAACGCCATGTTGACTATTCCTAATCAGTCCTTGCCTTTCCAAGTACTTGTAAAGCCTGTTCCTCAGGATTCCCTGCAACAACTTGCCCACCAACAATGTCAGACTCACCGGCGTATAGTTCCCTAGTTTTTCCTTACCACCTTTCTTAAGTAGTGGCACCACATTAGCCAACCTCCAGTCTTCCAGCACCTTATCTGTGACTATCTCAGTGAGGGGCCCGCCAATCATTTCCCTAGCTTTCCACAGAGTCCTAGGGTACACCTGATCAGGTCCTGAGGATTTTCCACTTTTATGGATTTCAAGGCATTCAGCACCTCCTTCTCTGCAGTATGGACATTTTTCAAGATGTCACCATGTATTTCCCCATATTCTATATCTTCCATGTCCTTCTCCACAGTAAACACTGATGCAAAATACTCATTTACTATCTCCCCCGTCTTCTGCAGCTCCACACAAAGGCGACGTTACTGATCATTGAGGAGCTCTATTCTCTCCCTAGTTACTCTTTTATCCTTAATGTATTTATTAAATCCCTTTGGATTCTCCTTAACCCTATTTGCCAAAGTTATCTAATGTCCACTTTTTGCCCTCCTGATATAACTCTTAAGTATATTCCTCCTGCCTATATACTCTTCTAAGGATTCATTTAATCACTCCTGTGTAAACCTGACATATGCTTCCTTCTTCTTAATCAAACCCACAATTTCTTCAGTCATCCAGCTTTTCCTACACTTACTAGCCTTTCCTTTCACCCCAACAACAATATACAGTCTCTGGAACACTCGCTATCTCATTTCTGAAGACTTGCCATTTTCCAGCTGTCTCTTACCTGTGAACATCTGCCCCCAATCAGCTTTTGAAAGCTCTTGCCTAATACCGTCAAAATTAGCCTCCTTCCAATTTCGAACTTCAACTTTTAGATCCACTCTATCCTTTTCCATCATTATTTCAAAACTAATAGAATTATCAGTTGCTCACTTATTTATTACATGAACAAGTTAAAATCCCTTGAGCAACATAAAGAAATTATTTCAAAAACAGGCCGAAGTCTATACAAACAATGAACATGTAAGCATTTAATTAGCCTTCTTTATAGAAAGTTACGTTTGTAAATGCTGATTAAGTTGGCAAAATCTCTGATAGAGCAGGCAGAAGGAAATTTTCCACCTCATACATCTGGCTTGTGATTTTCTGTCTATTATGCTAATAAGTTTAAAATGTATTTATCAAATTCAGAACACTGTGATCGCAGAATCACAGAACCCCTACAGTGTGAAATCAGGTTTTTGGCCCGTTGAGTCCATACTGACCTACTGAAGAGCATACTGCCCAGACTCACGCTCCTAACCTATCCCAGTAACCCTGCATTTTCCATGGTTAATCTACCCAGCCTGCACATCCCTGGACACAATAGACAACTCAGCAAGGCCAAATCCACCCTACCTGGCATATCTTTGGACCGTGGCAGGAAACCAGAGCACCTGGAGGAAACCCACATAGACATGGGGAGAATGGGCAAACTCCACACATACAGTTGCCCAAGAGTGAATCAAATCCGGGTGCCTGGCACTGTCAGGCAGCTGTGCTAACAACTGAGCCACTGATTGTATAAAATAATATGGAAATACCTTCCAGGGCATAAACAGGTTACAAATATTTTGTGTGGGAAAGTTGATAGAGGGATGATCAGATCAAAAATTAATAAAAACAGTTCCATTTTATTCTGAAGTGTCACCATCACTCATTAGGCTGCAAGACTCTACTCTTAGAAGACAAAGAGATGATCTTATTGAAACATAACATTTTGAGTGGGCTTGAAATGGTCGATGCGAGGATAAAATTAGATTCCCTATAGCATGGAATCAGACCCAAAAGGTCCACTCCAACTCTCCAAAGAGTAACCCACCCAGACCATTCCCCTACCCCGTATTTACCCCTGACTAATGCACCTAATACTACGGGCAATTTAGCATGGCCAATTCACCTGACCTGCACATCTTTGGACTGTGGGAGGAAACCGGAGCACCCAGAGGAAACCCACACAGACACGGGGGAGAATGTGCAAACTCCACACCAACCATAGTACCATAAGAAGACCATAAGACCATAAGAAATAGGAATGGAAGCAAGGCCATTCGGCCCATCGAGTCCACTCCGCCATTCAATCATGGCTGAGGGGCATTACAACGCCACTTATCCTCACTCTCCCCATATCCCTTAATTCCTTGCTAGATTAAGAATTTTATCAATCTCTGCCTTGAAGACATTTAACGTCCCGGCCGCCACTGCACTCTGTGGCAATGAATTCCACAGGCCCACCACTCTCTGGCTAAAGAAATGCCTCCTCATTTCCAATCTAAATTGACCCATCTTATTCTAAGGCTGTGTCCACGGGTCCTAGTATCCCCACATTTTGGAAACAATTTCCCAGCGTCCACTCTTTCTAAGCTATGCAGTATCTAGTAGGTTTCTATTAGATCTCCCCTCAATCTTCCAAACGATAATGAATACAATCCTAAGATCCTCAGCTATTCATCGTATATTAAGCCTACCATTCCAAGGATTATCCATATGAATCCCTGCTGGACACACTCCAGTGCCAGTGTGTCCTTCCTGAGGTGTGGGACCCAAAACTGGACACAGTATTCCAAATGGGGTCTAACCAGAGCTTTATAAAGTCTCAGTAGCACATCACTGCTTTTACATTACAACCCTCTTGAGATAAATGTCAAGATTACATTTGCTTTCTTAACCACAGACTCAACCTGCAAGTCAATCTTTAGAGAATCCTGGACTAGCACTCCCAGATCCCTTTGTACTTTGGCTTTATGAATTTTCTCACCATTTAGAAAATAGCCCATGCCTGTTTACTTTTTTCCAAAGTGAAAGACCTTTGCATTTGCTCACATTGAATTTCAGCAGCCATTTCATGGACCACTCTCCTAAACTGTCTAAATTTTTCTGCAGCCTCCCCAGCTCCTCAGTACTACCTGCCTGTCCGCCTAACTTCATATCATCAGCAAACCACCAGAATGCCCCCAGTCCCCTCAGCCAGATCATTAATATGTAAAGTGAACAGCTGGGGCCCCAAAACTGAACCCTGCGGGACACCACTTATCACTAGCTGCCATTCCGAAAAATAACTTTTTATCCCAATTCTCTGCCTTCTGTCAGACAGCCAATCCACAATCCATCCTCAATCCTCAAACACCATGGGCCCTCACCTTACTCAGCAGCCTCCCGTGAGGCACCTTATCAAAGACCTTTTGGAAGTCTAGGTAGATAACATCCACTGGGTTTCCCTGGTCTAACATACTTGTTACCTTTTCAAAGACAGTCACCCAAGACTGGAATCAAATCTGGGGCCCTGGCTCTGTGAGGCAGCTGTGCTAACCACTGAGCCAACATAGGAGGTTTCAATTAATGGGGAAATCTAAAACTCAAGTGGGGGATGGTATGCAGTATTAAAACAAAGGTGTCTCCCATTTAAGGCAAAACTGAAGAAGGAATTTTCCCTTTCTCAGAGAGGCATTAATGCCCAGAGTTGGAAGCTATGTGCAATTGTTGCACTCACACTCCCCAACCTACCCTGCGTCACTCCCACCAGAAAGACTAAGCAGGGCTCTTTCACCGAAGTTGCAGCCCATCCGAAAGAAAATGAACAAAAAGTGAACCTGAGGTCAATGAGTAGAAACCACCCCAGCAGCTCTTTCATACCAACTGGCACAAGAATCTAACATGAGAGACTGAGTCCAGACCTATCCAAGGGCAAATAATGATGAATAGACAATAACATCAAACATTTAATTTTCATGTAATCATCACAGTGAAACAGCTGAAAACATTCAGCCAAGCAGGGAGAAATCATCCTGAAGCAGAGTGTACATTGAAGATTAACTGTGCAAAATTACGGGTTTCAATCCTTACCTTACAGCCTTTGTGTTCCTGGTTGTATACGGAGATATCAGTTTGAACAGCAGTCTTGTAATTCCACTCTTACCGAGTGCAGCACCAGTTACAACTGAAAAGCATTAAATGCACAAACTTTACAAACAAATTCTGTGAAGGCAAGGTTATATCACGCACTTGACCAAATTATCAGGAAGGTTTAGCACTGGCATGCCAAGCAGTTTAGTTCTCGCTAACCTGACATTAATGTGTGCAAGCCTGTTGGAATTAAGACCTGCCTCAGTGTCATAGTCATAGAGATGTACAGCACAGAAACAGATCCTTCGGTCCAACTCGTCCATGCTGACCAGATATCCTCAACTAATGTAGTCTCATTTATCAGCACTTGGCCCATATCCATCTAAACCTCTCCCATTCATATGCCCATCCAGATGCCTTTTAAATACTGCAATTGTACCAGCCTCCACTACTTCTCTGGCAGCTCATTCCATACACATAACACCCTCTGCATAAAAATGTTGTCCTTTAGGTCTTTTTTATATCTTTCCCCTCTCACATTAAACCTATGCCTTCTAGTTCTGGACTCCCCAATCCCAGGGAAAAGACCTTGGCTATTTACCCTATCTATGCCCTATATAAACCTCTATAAAGTTTTATAAACCTCTATAAAGTCACCCCTCAGCCTCCGACGCTCTAGGGAAAACAGCCCCAGCCTGTTCAGCCTCTCCTGTAGCTCAAATCCTCGAACTCTGACAACATCCTTGTAAATCTTTTCTGAACCCTTTCAAGTTTCACATATCCTTCCAATAGGAAAGAGACCAGAATTGCACACAATATTCCAAAAGTGGCCTAACCAATGTCCTGTACAGTTACAACATGACCTCCCAACTCCTGTACTCAATACTCTGACCAATAAAGAAAAACATACCAAACACCTCCTTCACTATCCTATCTACCTGCAACTCTACTTTCAAGGAGCTATGAACCTGCACTCTAAGGTCTCTTTGTTCAGCAACACTCCCTAGGACCTTACCATTAAGTGTGTAAGTCCTGCTCTGATTTGCTTTTCCAAATTGCAGCACCTCACATTTACCTACATTAAACTCCATCTGCCACTCCTCAGCCCATTGGCCCATCTGGTCCAGATCCTGTTGTACTCTGAGGTAACCTTCTTCACTGTGTTACAGTACACAAAAGCATTAAGTTTGTATTAGTGTTGTTTGCAAATTGAACCATCTCATTTTACTGTATTATTGGTTTGTTTTATTTTTGCTTTAAGGTAAATTAACTGTTAAAGCCTAACAGTCTGAGGTTTGGTTTGCTATCTTTAGGTGATAAGGAAGACGGCGCTGATAGCCAAGGTAAACTGTAAAAAGAGTTCTCTATCACCTAGCTTTCACAACTGGTGAAGATACTCTATTGGAACAGGATCAAATAAAATTGGAAAATGTAACAACAGATCACTCTTTCTAGTGTTATTGAAGCTACCCTGAGGTCATGAACTGATTAGGTTGAATAGCCTGTTTCTGTGCTGCTTATCCTCTGAAATCAGCAAGAGCTGTTATCATTTCCCTATTGATAATTCTCCCACCCAAACGGGGAAAGGAATTAGACCTTTGTTGCCATCTCCCTCTCACACTGTCGCTCAGGGGGCAAGTGCATGCTCAGTAATGCTTCCTTTGATCAAACAAATATTGCATACAAGTGCCTGTGATCAGAACAGAGCAGCACACAACTGCCTGAGGTCAACATTAACCAGAACAACTCCCTCGAAAGGGACATGTACCAGATGAAACAGGCTGTGATCAGAAAACACATTGGAAACGTGTCAGGGAGACATACTACAGAGGTACTTCATGAGTAAAAAAAAACCTCATTATTATAAGGCAACAACTTCAGGAATAGACAGCATACTGAGGAGGGTCACGTTGGAAATATTTAACAACTAGATTTATTGAAATGGGCAATGTCAATAGCCAGAGTTAAGTACCGAGACAAGAGCAGAGGAAACATTAATGCTGCGCATCAGAAGCAAGGTCACAGAATTGGAACATTAACTCTGTTTTCTCTCTCTCTCTCTCTCTCTCTCTCTTTCTCTCTATATGATGCTGCCTGTACTTTCAGCATGTGCTGTTTCTGTTTCAGACCAGCAGTATCAAACTATATAGCTGAAGGAAAAGCGTGTATATAAAAAAAAATGGTCAAAATGTGTGAAAATGTAAAAAAGAAATGAATAAGAGACAAAAATCAACATTGCTGGAAAAGCTCAGCAGCATCTGTGGAGAGAAATCAGAGTTAAAGTTTCAGGTCGAGTGACCCTTCCTCATAACTGATGGTAGCCAGATAAATGTTGGTTTATCTGCAGAAGATAGGGTGGGGGGAGGGGTTAAGGGATTAACAATAGATGGAGATAGAGCCCGAAGAGAGAGAAGAGCAATTGGACATATAAAGGAGTGAATAACAATCTGGCTAGGAGGGTGAATAACTATTAATGGGGGCTGTTTGTGGCTAACAAAGGTTGTGTGGAATAACTGACTATATGTCAACAAGTCCTGGAGTGTGGGGGCCGGGGTAAGGTCATGGGAGAGCTCAAGCCTGAAAATTATTGAACTCAATATTGAGTCCGGAAGGCTTCAAGCTCTCCAAGTGGAAAATGAGGTGCTGTTCCTCCAGCTGAGCTTCACTGGAGCACTGCAGCAAGCCTGAGACAGAGATGTTGGCCAGGGAACAGGGTGGGGTGTTAATGAGGCAGGTAAGTGGAAGCTCAAGGTCTTTTTTGAGAACAGGGCACAAGTGCCTGTGAAACGGTCACCCAGTCTACGCCTTGTTTTCCCAGTGTATAGGAGATCACATTGTGAGCAGCGAATACAGTTGACGAGATTGTGTGAATTGCAAGTAAAGTGCTGCTTCACTTGGAAGGTGTGTTTGGGCCCTTGGATACTGAGGAGGGAGGGAGTAAATGGGCAGGTGTTACACTTTTGGCAATTGCAGGGGGAGGTGCCGTGAGGCTGTTAGAGGATGGAGGCGGTGGAGGTGGTGGAAGTGGGGTGTTGGGAATGAAGAATGGACCAGGGTGTCTCGGAGGGAACGGTCCCTGTGGAAGGCAGACAAGGGAGGGAGGGGAGGGAATTTGTATCTGGCGATTGCATTTTGCTGGAGGTGGCAGAAATGGCACCTCTAGATGTGGATGCTGTTAGGATGGTAGGTGAGGACATGAGGGACCCTATCGCTGTTGTGGGAAGAAAGAGAGGGAGTAAGGGCTGAAGTGAGGACCTTGGCAATAACGGTGCTGAGGAACCGTCAGTTGAGGAAGAAGGTGGACATTTTGGAAGCTCCCTTGTCGAAGTTCAAAATGAATAGTTGTTTGGTTCTGCTGAATTTGAGTTTGCTGAAAAAAGTGTTGTTTTCTCTTCATGTTGATATCCTTGTACTACATTTTATTTATTATTGCACCCCGGCCAATGCAAGACAGAAATCTTGAACAAAATGCTAAATTATTTTCAGTGATGAACAAATACTGTTGATATTGGGAATAAAGCTCCCCCTCCTACCCCGCCACAAGCAAGTATCCAATAATATGTTAGAAGTCACAAACCCTGATCGAAGGATGAATAGCAGATGAGTATAGGACTCCGAAATGAATATCAGAATAATTTTAGCTATTGAAAGGATCAGAGAATTCCGAGTAAGCAAATGAGTGGGAACATTGCAGCATGGGAGTAAGTGAATGAGTTAAATTCAATTACATGAAGCCCAAAGGAAATGATCCAAAGACACTGAAATAAATTTGAAGTGCAGCCAAATGTAGTCACAGACACAGCTTATTTGATTTGAATTTCTCAACAAGCTCAGCAGGTAGATTACAAGAATCGCATTCCACTAAAACTGATGTCTAGAGAGTCAGAAATCCTGGAGTCCATTACAAAGCTCTCAATTATTGCAGGTCACAGTAGAACTTGATAGAAGAAGTTTCATTTAAAGTTTCCACGTTTGTGACCTTCGGTGACACTTACCACTTGTAGCATAGATCTTGAGAACCCACAAACAGGGAGTGACGTACTTGGGCTGTGGTAGACTGTGCTTCAGTAGGTTCAAGGTCTCATTAATGGCTCCAATTTCTTGAGCTTTCTGTCCAAACCTCTTGTCTGTGACAAAACGTCATCAGATATAGTTTTACAAAACTCCAGATGGAGTGACAATTAATTATGTCCCCTATTCGGTGGTCAAAATGGAGCTGGGACAGATTTCCAAAAGCCTATTATTGACCATAGGATGTTCTCTGTCTTTCTTATATCACTAGAATAAATTGTTCTAGAATCATCCAATGTAAGAAGCCATTTTAGTTCATTCAGCTGGCAATCATGTTTTTCTCCACATTACTACATTCTCCCCAGACACTTTAATAACAAACGCACTTTGTAAAACAACTTGCTTTTAGATCCATTTTGTTACAGGCCAATGGTACACAATATCCAATATGTAATTCACATAAGCCATATCTGATAATTAATTAAGATTGTATACAGGTTCACCATTATATCCCAGCTTGGATATTCTTTCCTAAGCCACTACCATCAAAAATTAAAGATTCCACATCTTCTATCCTCACCTTATCAATTTACACTAAGAAAATGATCTCTGTTTGTATGCTCCATTTGAACCCTTGCCATTGAAGTCACTGTTTTCATCTGTCATTCTTAATGTTCAGTGGTATTACATCGTAATTTTACACACTGGCCTACAACTGCTTAATAATTTACCTTTTGCAATCTTTCACAACATTTATCACCAATTGTCATTTCCTTAGTTAGGTGTTCTCTGAAAATTTTGGTTTTGCTTCTCAGTTTCTGATCTATGATAGTTACATTTGTATAGCGCACAAGAAATTCCCTTGTGCAACATCACAAACTACAGCTTTCCAGTCAGAAAAAAAATAATTTTAAGTGTCTGTTTTGAACTTGGCTTTCTAGAAATGACTGTCATACATCCTCTGCCATATTGTTTGTAATTCTGCACACAATTACATTTTCTTAACTGTCCTTTGTTGCAATTTCACATAAAGTCATAGAGTCATACAGCATGGAAACAGACCCTTCAGTCCATCAAGTCCATACTCACCATAATCTCAAACTAAGCTCATCCCACCTGCCTACACGTGGCCCATTTCCTTCCAAATCCTTCCTATTCATGAACTTATCCAAATGTCTTTTGAACATTGTAACTGTACCCGAATCCACCACTTCAGTCCACGCACGAACCACTCTCTGTGTAAAAAAGTTGGCCCTCGTGTTCCTCTTAAATCTTTCACCTCTCACCTTAAGCCCACATCAATAGCATTTCCTTTCTCAAATGCCAAAATGCAAAATACAACATTAAACTCTGTTTCTTACCTCTTTGTCCAACTTTGATGATCAAGTGCAATAGAGGCAAGAGGACATCGTAATTTGGAGGAAATATTCTGGTCATGTTAATAAGTGTGTGTAAGAGTGCCTCACTGCCTCCTTTAGAAATCATGTAACGGATCCTTTTGACTGTCCCTAAAACAAAATGAAGATTTAAAAAACGTAATAAAATGTTAATCTAACATCTTATCTTATATAAAGCTTCACGTGAGCAAAACCAGGATTTAAAAATGATGCAAAGCAAAGGAAAGAGTGATTAGGACAAATAGCGTAGCCAAAGGAGTTTGTTTTAAAGAGGTTCTCAAAGGTGGAGATGTAGAGAAGTAATGGAAGATAATTCTCTTCATGAGTTGGCATAAGTTTGATGAGCTTCTCTAAAATGTAACCTGATGATGCTGAAGGAATACAGGCGAAGAACCATCTCAGGTTTCTGTTTCTCTAGCATTGGATTGCGCTACTTTCGGTCTGAATAGAATGTTATTGTATGTAGGAGTAAAAAGTGTGGTCTGCAGATGCTGGAGATCAGAGCTGAAAATGTGTTGCTGGTTAAAGCACAGCAGGTCAGGCAGCATCCAAGGAACAGGAAATTCGACGTTTCGGGCAAAAGCCCTTCATCAGGAATGAGGAAAATGTGTCCAGCAGGCTAAGGTAAAAGGTAGGGAGGAGGGACTTGGGGGAGGGGCGATGGAGATGTGATAGGTGGAAGGTGAGGGTGTTAGGCTGGAGTGGGGTGAGGGCGGAGAGGTCAGGAAGAAAATTGCAGGTTAGGAGGGCGGTGCTGAGTTCGAAGAAATCGACTGAGACAAGGTGGGGGGAGGGGAAATGAGGAAACTGGAGAAATCTGAGTTCATCCCTTGTGGTTGGAGGGTTCCCAGGCAGAAGATGAGGCGCTCTTCCTCCAACCGTCGTGTTGTTATGTTCTGGCGATGGAGGAGTCCAAGGACCTGCATGTCCTTGGTGGAATGGGAGGGAGAGTTAAAGTGTTGAGCCACGGGGTGGTTGGGTTGGTTGGTTCGGGTGTCCCAGAGGTGTTCCCTGAAGCGTTCCGCAAGTAGGCGGCCTGTCTCCCCAATATAGAGGAGGCTACATCGGGTGCAGTGGATGTGTGTGGAGGTGCAGGTGAATTTGTGGCGGATATGGAAGGATCCCTTGGGGCCTTGGAGAGAGGTAAGGGAGGATGTAGGAGGCTAGTGCACTAAGAATTGAGTTTGTGCGAGTATGGCAGAGTGATTACAAAACAGAAGGAGTCCATTCAGCCTGCTGTGTCTATACTGGATTTCTAAAGGAGCAATTCACCTGATGCCCTCCCTGGAACCCTTCACCTAATAAACTAATTGCTACTTGAATGCCCCGGCTGGACTGCCTCCACCATAGGCCCAGGCAGTGTATTCCAGCTCCTAACATTAATGCAACAGGAAGATTTTTCTCATGCTGCCATCCTTTTTATTGCCAATCATTTTAAACCTGTGTCATTTGGTTCTCAGTATTTACCCAGCTCGGAGGTTTCCCCATCTCTATTCTGTCCATATCCCTCACAATTCTGAAGACCAACACTCCTCTCAGCCTTCTCTTTCTCCAAAATAAACTATTCCCAACTTCTTGAACCTATTTCCATAACTGAAGCTCCTCATCCCTGGGATCATTTCCATGAATTCCTTCTACACGTTTCCTGATGCTGTCCAAATGTGGTGCCCAGAACTGGACACAATATTCTAGGTGAGGCTCAACTTGTGTTTCATGGAGTTATAGTGTAACTTCCCTGCTTTTGTATTCTATACAGTATTTCTATTAATAACGTGTGTATGCTTTATGAACTATTTTCCAACCCTTTCCACCACTAGCAAAAATTTATGTTGCTATGATCTTCATAGAGACTGGTAATGTTTAGAAAGAGATTCAAACTTCCAGTCACAAGCTGAAATAACACCACAGCTATATTTTACATTTTAAAGCATTTACTGTAACAAATGGCTAAAAGTTTTAATGCCGAGACACTGTTTTTCCTTTACGAGGCAACTTATATTTCAAACATCAGAGAAGAACCATCCCCTTTTATACTCAGCACTGATTAGAATTACTGTCTTTTAGCAAACTGGTCACAGTTGCTTCTAGCTTGCAAAGAGTTAATATACCTCCATGTTACAAAGCACGTCCATGCCTAGTCACTTTCCTCAGTTTTTGGAGAATTTGTTCAACCCACTGCTAGGAGTAAATCCTGTTCTGATGATACTTGTTGCCCCTGGCCATGCCAGAACAAATCTCCTGGGGTCGGTGCATTTTTTTGACTGGAGGCTACACAACCAATGACCCGTTTCCCCCCCCCCACCCTCCTATCCTTTTATAGCATAGTCATTTACAACCCAATTCCTCCAAAACCTGTCTGGGGCTTTGGAGGAATGCACTTTGGATTCTCATTCCCAGACTGGGTGCAGAGACACAGGAGAGGTCCTGGCTCTGCAAACCTAAATGTTTTTCTGAATGTGAATATTTTTCCCCAATGCAACAAAGTCTACAATCCAGTTCCTTTATTTAATAGAATGTCTTTTCTCCTCATGTGTGCATGGATCCTGAGGTCTCCCTATGGTGGATACATAGTCCTCAGTTTGTTAAGGGAAAGGGGAATAGGTGCTGGTTGAGGGCGTGAATTGTCATGAGTTAGCGATAAGTTAACATGCACTTCAATGGGTCCGGGTTACAGAGGCTGGCATGGAGATTGTGGGAGGGCCTAAGAGTGAAGAGGTGTTTAGAAATGAATGGCCAAGCTTCCAGTTTTTGATGCAAGGGAAGGCTGGATTAGAACTGGAGAGAGTAACCAATGAAGGCTTGAGGAGGAGTCCCAAATGTGAGCTGGCATACAGACTAGCACAGGGCTCTGTGTCCATTGTTTAAAAAGAGAGATTAACACATAAAGCATTCCTCAAGCCCTCACCCCCACTTGCTCCCCATGCACCAGCTGTGCAACATATTCCACCTAACGTACCCCATTCTGAATTATGAACAGAACATCACTTCACTCTTAGGCTCTTCCATAACCTCCATGCCAGTCTCTGTAACCAATCCCTGAAACATTAAAGCCAATGCCAACTTATCGCTAACTCGTGACTACCCTCACCCTCAACCAGCACCTACTTCCCTTTGCCTTAATATCCTGAGGACTATGTATCCACCATAGGGAGACCTCAGGATCCATGCACATGAGGAGAAATAAAATTCTAATAAGTAAAGGAACTGAATTGCAGACTTCATTGCATTGAGAAAAATATTCATATTCAGAAAAACATATTTACCACTTTTGAATTTCTTTGCCTCAATCAGGTCTTATCAAAACAACCATTTCATTCTAATGGAACAAGCAATAACTTCCACATCAAAAAGGCCAAAATCTAGTAATCAATTCTTTGTGAACTCAGTCATGCAGCATTAATCCAGTGATGGAAATCTTTATGCTTATGTCAACGGATAGAGTAAAATACATTACAGTTTTCTTTTTGACTTTAAAGACATGTCTTTCAAAGATTGAAGAGACTGTATTTATTTAAAATGCCTTGACAGTCTTAATAACCCCTGACTTGATGGTTGACAGCTTTTACAGTTTTTTTTAACAGCTTTGACAGTTATTTGACAGCTTTACAATGAGACTATACATTTTTACGCACATTTATGCCTACTTTTAACAATTCTAAAGGCACCTGACCTGACTCATAGGAGATGTTCAGCAGGTTGAACCTGAATTTACAGAGGCAACATTTTTAAAACATGCAAAGATTCTTAGGATGAAAGGTGGATGCGGAAAAGATTTGTCCCTTTATGGGAGGGTTTAGAACCAGAAGCAAGATTAGAGTGTTGCTGGAAAAGCACAGCAAGTCAGGCAGCATCCGAGGAGCAGGAAAACCAACATTTCAGGCAAAAGCCCTTCAGTACCCACTTCTGTTTAGATCCAGAGGCCACAATCTCAGACTAAGAGATCACACATTTAAGACAACAATGAGGAAGAATTTGTTCTCTCAGAGGGTAGTGAATACATGGATTTCTTTAACACAGAGGGCTGTCAAGGCTATGTTGTTAAGTATGCTCAAGGCCAAGACAGACAGCTTTTTAAATCAGCCAGGGAATCAAAGGTTTAAAGAAAAAGCAGGAAAGTCGAGTTGAGGATTGCCAGATCAGCCATGAACTCACTGACAGGCACAGCAGACTCAATGGGCTAAATGCTCCTACATCTTATGGCCTACCTTCCCTAAATGTGTCCCAGAACCAAATCTAAATGATATCTTTCTTCTTCAAAAAAGGGATACCAAACAAATCCACAAGATTCAGACTTCTCTTCCCAGATACTTATTTCTCTATGTCTCTAGAATACCTTGTATCCAGGTATGTTTACTATCTAGTCCTGTCTCTCTTTGAGCTAGGTCTCCATTTATGCTATAGGCTATACATCCAAATGGCTACCTGCTCCTGACACTCAAAAATCTTATTTACCACACTCCACACATTCATATACATGCACAGGAACACTAATTTAGACTTTATTACTTATCGATTACTCTGAATCACCTAATATTTTCTGTTTTAGGATTACCTCTCTAAGTCTTCTGAGAATGTTGCTATTCCTCACTAAGATTTGTTCCTGGTTCCCATTCCCCTGCCAAGTTTGGTTAAACTCTTTCAAATAGCACAAACAAATTGGCCCACAAAACAACAGACCCCAGCTCTGCTTGTGCAACCCTTTCAGTCCAATCCCACAGATATCGAGAGTGTGGTGTTGAAAAAGCACAGCAGGTCATGCAGCATCCGAGGAGCAGGAGAGTCAATGTTTCGAGCGTAAGCCCTTCCTCAACCCTTTCAATCCATTCCCGCAGATAGCTGGTCACACCGTTCCAAGAATAGAAAGCCTTTCCTTCTGTCCAATCACTTCAGTCAAACATTCACCCACCTCATTCTCCTATTTCCATTTAGAGATTTATTTAGTAAAGATTTAGTGGAGATTTATTTATTTACTCTTTCTATTTAGTAATTTAGAGATTTACTCTGAGGTCTTGCTTGCTAATTTCCTGCCTAGCATTCTAAAGTTTGACTTCACGACCATAGGGCTCTGTCTCCCTGTGTCAGGGTTACCAACCATAGACCATGACCACCACCATCTCTGACAGGGTGCTCTGCAACTGTTTAATGACTTGCTTGACCCTAGCACCGGGAAAGCAACCTGGATTTACATCTGTGGCCCCTAAAATTTCTCTCTGTTCCCCGAATATCAAATCTCCTGTAACTATTGCTCTCCCAGCTTTCTTTGCGCTCCCCTCCATGTACAGCTTAGGTCAATTGTAGTGCTTTCTGGCTGCACTTCCAAGATGAGCCAGTACTTTTATTATTATTTAGAATTGAATACTGGTTGGAAGGTGAAGTATACTCAGCGACACACGTACAACCCCTCCGCCCTTCTCAAACGCCTAGTGTTCCTCCATTCCCTCTCTCCTTAAGCCACAGGTGAACACACCTATAAACATGTCACCTACAAAATTTACCACCTTAGGAAAGGCATCAATGACTGTACAATCTCCAAAACCTAGGCTTCAAGCTGCTGTAACTGAAGAGCCTTCCTGCACATGTGGTTATTCAGGATAAGGGAAGTTTCCCACATGGAACAAGATATGCACTGGAGAGCTCAGAGCAATGAATTTCTTATCTCAGCTTGCTAGCACAGAGAGGAAGCAATGTCCTCAACTATTCTCATGCTAAGTCATATAGCAATGTGCAATGTGGGAAATCTACAATCAGGAGATGGGAGAAGGTTCAGATAGATAATCCTTTATTTTGTTTAATATTCTTCTCTTAGGTAAACGGCTTTCAAAATTTGGTCTGTAAGTCCAATAATACTGAATGATAAGGTTGGTGAAATCATTAACATTTCCTGGCTATGTACAGAGACTGCAAAGACACAGTGAGGTGAACATACCTTTCCACACCATCAACTTCATTAATATCAGATCAGTGAACTGAAACCCATTTTACGAACTAAAATTAGGGGACAGGCTACTGCAAAGAGATCAAAGCATGGAACAGTGGGGCTGTGGACTGCACTTGCAGCCAGCTGTCCTGAGAGTGAATAGGATGTGAGTTCCAGTCTCAAATGTGCTACCAGGGAATATATTGAATGAATGCCAGATACTTCCCATACACGGGGAATTACTAACCACAGTCACTTTCATAATTATGAAACTGCATTGTTGGAGACATGTACAATTCCCATCTCAGCCCACAGAAATCAAAGAAAAAGCTGAGGAGAAAGTGATAAAACAAAATTATTCAACCTAAATGACACTGACTGTGACAGCTTTCAACCAGAATTTCCATGCAAGTAATGAATAGCAATTGAATTTTGTGGCACATACTTACCCGCCGATAGCAATTCATCCAGAATTTGCAGGATGCTGAGAGTATTTTGCACATCATACGAACTCTACAACAAAATAGACAAAAAACATGAAACCTAAACAGGATTGTGTTTGACCTATGCCTTTCATGCAATGAGCCCACAGTATAGGATGCAATTAATTAGCTTGCTGTGTATTAGATGCGGTTCAGATGGCAACACTTCTCCTCTAAGTCAGAGGGCTGTGAGTTCAAGAACCACTCCAGAACTAAGATCAAGGCTAACATTGCAGTGTAATACTTAAGGAATGCTCCTCTGATGGATGTGTTGTGTTTCAGATGGAACTTTAAACTAAAGCCAATTCTGCCCTCACGATTAAAGATCCCACAGGGCTATCTCAAAGAAGATCACAGGAGTTATCTCTAAAACCCTGGTCAATATTTGCCCCTCAACCAACACCCAAAAAAAACAAATTATCTGGCCATTTTCACATTGCTGTTTGTGGGAATAAGCAATCACATTACCCACATACAACAGACTATAAAAGTATTTTATTGGCTATATTTGTGCTTTAGAATGGCCAGTGGATGTGAAGGGTGCTATGTAAATGCAAGATTTTCTTTCCAGTGGGACAATAGAAATTGGCTCCGGGTCACTGTTTCAATCAGCATTCTGACATTTGCCCTCTTTGACATATATTCTTTTTTTTTGCCTTTTCTCATTGCCATTATTGAGTCATACAAAACAGGCCCTTCGGCCCAACTCGTCCATGCTGACCAGGTTTCTTAAATTGAACTAGTCCCATTTGCCTGCATTTGGCCTATATCCATCTAAATCTTTCAAAACCCTGTACCTGTCCAAATGTCTTTTAAATGTTGTAAATGTTTAAATTGATCTGTTTCTAAAATGAGTGATTGCCATGCCAACAGTATATTTTTTAAATTAATTGGTCTTTTCTACATAGAGTCTGATTAGAAAAGCCAGAATGTGCACAATAATACAAAGCACAAGGCACAAGTACACCTTGCATTTACATTCAACATTTTGAAGCCTTGGTGCCATTTACCTACATGGCCTTTTCTCTAAAAAATTACCCAAGACTTATTTGAATTGACTTTGTATAATGGTCAGTTGACTGTCACAGATTTCAGGCTCATCACCTGGCATTCAAAGCAGAACAACCTCTCATCCAGAACAACCTTAATCAGCTTTTAGATTGAGAATAAACTGCAACCACAACAAATATATAATCGCTGGCCTCTGGAGACCAGCCAACAAAGTACACACATTCCGTGCAGGCCAACTATCTTTAAAATAGTGTGTTGCCTAATTTCAGACTGTCAATGAGCTGCAAATTTTGCAGCTTTGTTCATCGTAAAACATGCAGTGATACGAGGGAAGTACATTCAGAAATATGTCTCTTTGCACTCTCCACACAACCAGAAAGCAATTGAGTTTTGAATTATAGAATGCATTAGAGATGGAGGTCATTCAGTCCATCAATCTAACTGAGGTAATCAATTGATCCGGCTTCTTCACTCTTCCTGCACAGCTCTCTAAATATTTTCCTGACAAATATTTATCTATTTTACACCAATTTACCAATCTGCTGATCAATTTGTAGTTGACAAAGGTTTTCTGATGGACATATTTTTATATTCAACGTCACCAACATTTTGGCATTGCATCAATATTTAGTGACAGCAACTAGCTGGGTCCCAATTTTTTCAAGTAGTTCTCAAGCTGCTGGACTAGACAGATCTCCATAACTTGGCCAGTCTCTGCGCTCATGCCCGGGATTGCAGCTTCTAAGTGCTGGTGGTGGTAACTTTGTCTAGGATGGGAACTTCCAACTACAGTAGCCAAACATTTCAATCTGGCTATTTGTGCTGACAGTGTTGTGTTACCACTGGAACAGATGATAAATTAAAAAGAGTTGAGTGAATGCTTGTGGAAGAGTGAAGGCAAGTGGAGGATGGAGGCGTTAAATAGGTTGTACTGAATGGGAGACAAATAGAGTGAAGTTGAAACTTGATAAAGAAAGGCTGAAGGAAAAGGCAGAAACAAATTAGTGGGTAGAGGAGTAAAGGTATAATCGGTGCTTAGGATGCGGCAAGATGGAAGAGGCTAGACATGAAGTCTGAAGTGAAGGGAAATAATGTAAAGCCAAATGGAAGAGGTGTCTTTTAACTGGCTTGTAGGAGAAAAAGCACATTGAAATGATTGGGAAGGTGAAGACCAATGCTAACATGAATTTCAGGTTGGAAATGACAATTTCTCTACAAGGTGATGAAGAGATGGATTGTGTACATAGTGTCACTGAACTAGGGCAACAAGGGTAGCATACATTTCTTAGCTGGGGACACACAAGTGGTCTTATGTCATAGTGCTGTTGAAATTCCATGTGTTGTTTTATTTCTTTCATAACTGGGATGGTTATTAATTGTTGAATGCAAAAGTTATCAAAATCAATTGAGATACAACTTTTAGTGTTAAAATTCAAAATTATCTAAGGAAGCATCCACCCCAACCTTCCTTTAATGTTTTGATTTTTGGGGGCTTTTATTTGCATAACTCCTTTCATCCCTACTGTCCACATAAAAGAATATTGTGTATACCCACTTCTCAAATTACAAAGTTTGTATAATTTCTTGCTTTTGATGTGTCAAGATTGTTCCAAGGGTTATTGGGCATTTGTGCTGAGTTTTTCAAATGAAGCATTGACCAGTTTTAGCTGATTTTTTAAGTTTGGCAGGTGCCATGGCTGCTTTTCAGATTTGCAAACTTCTGCCGTTGGGAAAGGTGTCCAACATAAATAAACAGAACCAGCCATATTGCATTGCATAAGGCTGTACAGGCTGGAGCTGTTTTCCCTGGAGCACCAGAGACTGAGGGGTGACCTTATAGAGGTTTACAAAATTATGAGGGGCATGGATAGGATAAATAGACAAAGTCTTTTCCCTGGGATCAGGGAGTCCAGAACTAGACAGTATAGTTTTAGGGTGAGAGGGGCAAGATATAAAAGAGACCTAAGGGGCAACATTTTCACGCAGAGGGTGGTACGGGTATGGAATGAGCTGCCAGAGGATGCGGTGGAGGCTGGTACAATTGCAACATTTAAGAGGCATTTGGATGGGTATATGAATAGGAAGGGTTTGGAGGGATATGGGCCGGGTGCTGGCAGGTGGGACTAGATTGGGCTGGGATATCTGGTCGGCATGGACAGGTTGGACCGAAGGGTCTGTTTCCATGCTGTACATCTCTATGACTCTATCCACTTATTGTTTGTGTAAGAGGCCTGGTGGTATTTCAGACAGTGTCCCTGCCTCTCAGTTAAAAGGACCAGGCTTATGTCCCACTCCCAGGAGGACTTGATGCTCATGGTAGGTTTGTTCAGAGTATTCCTGATGAAGGGCTTTTGCCCGAAACGTCGATTTTACTGCTCCTCGGATGCTGCCTGAACTGCTGTGCTTTTCCAGCACCACTCTAATCTAGACCCTTGTTCAGAGTATAGCCAAAACAAGTCGAGAATCCTTCCAACACATATCAAAGGCAGGCAGTAAGAGCAGGTAAGATTCCTGGTCAGCCATGAGTTGGAATGGAAGATAGAACTTCTATATCACTACCCACATCTCCAACAATTCCTTGGGCAGAAAACTAAAGGAGGAGTTGACTGCTCCACCACACCACTGCAGGTGAGCAACGCTGCCTATTTTGGATGCCTCAGGGGCTACCAGCCAATACTCCAGCAGTACCAACAGTGCCACAACACCAGTAGTGGTGGCTTACAGTATTGCAGGTAGACCCAAAAAGAAACAAGACTCTGGACCCAGGAGCGAGGTATGTCTATGGCACTGGGTCAGCGAGGGTTTGGAGGGGAGAGCGATGGAATCATTGGGGGTGGGAAGAAAGTGGAGGGTAGAATCCTTGGGGTGAAAGGAGAGATGCCTCCAGTAAGACAGCTTTTTGAGATTGTATTCCCCCTTTCTTCCTGCCATTTTAGAAATCTTTAGAAAAGGTCTCTCAGGCCAGCTGCCCATGTCAGCCATACTTGGAACGTAGGCAACATATTATCAGGATCAATTGAGCTTTTAATAAGTTCAATCTACCCTTCAATATTATTTACACATGGTTGACGGTCTACTGATTTCAGCATTTGTCCACCCTCTAAATTATGGGGGTGATATTGGTGGGAAGGGAGGTGTTACAGAGGAAGATGGTGGACTAGCCACCCTGTCTACATTGTATCCCATCCACTCAAAACACACCCACAGGGGCAAGTAACATCCAGCTCCCAGAGTGAACGGTAACACGCCACCACCTTGGTGGCATTTGAATGAGATTGCCAAGCAGTGAACAGCTCTCTCAGCTCAATAGCAGCTACAGGCTCATGGCAAGTAGAAACTGTGTTTGGGGTTAGCCTAGAAAGCTATTAGTAACAGGAGCTTTTACTCTCTTAACTTGCGCTGCGTTCCTCATTTAACAAGTTGCATCTAAAAATCTCATCCATGGATAAATCATTGTGAAACACAATGGCCAGTGTAATGATGCTGTCTGCTTGTTCTCTCTTGGTATATCACATATTGAACCTGTTTTATGAGACTGCTCTTTGTAATGGTTTACATCGCCAGTTGGGGGCCGAGATTATTGGACAGTGAAATCATTCAACAGGTGTACCAAAATTAGATTAAAAATGATTTCATTCCAGTCTAATATTTCTGCAGCTGGTCCTTTGCCTCTGCCTTATCCTTTTTCTCCTTCAGGCATAATTTCTACGAAGCACTGTTCTGTCTTGTTTATCTTGGGATGTGTCTTTTTAACTCAAGTATTATACAAGACGGTATAAAAGAGACATCAGCCTCTATTGTTCCATTGATTACAGAAATTGCCATAATTGTCTCCCTGTTAACAGGCTTGGAGCATATGTTTTCGAATTAATAGGACCCTCGCTGACTGTTTCAGGCATTGATCACAGACTGCTTATGGTTTTAAATGTAGCTAGGAGTCACACATTTTGCCATGAATGTTTGCAATGTATTCAATACAAAACAGTCAAAATTTCAGAGCTGCTGCATGAGTGCACTTGACTCAAATTCACTGAAATATTCAAACAGAGTCAGGTAATCTGTCATTGTACTCCTTCATCTTGTTAGAGGACAAGGAGCTACAGAAACAGCTGGTGTTTTATGAAAAAAAAACAGATGAGTACAAACAATAGCAACAACAATTTATATTTATGCAGCACCTTTAACATAATTAAACTTTTCCAGGCACTGAAATGAAGTATGGCATCATGCCAAATGTAAGGAGATAGGCAACCAAATGCTAATGCTTAGGTTTTAAGGGTAATCTTCAAAGAGAACGCCAAGGATTGGAGGTGGGGAGGAACGAGGAGAGAATAAGCCTTTGGGGCCTCAGCAAATGAAGGTGTAGCCAATAATGGTGGAGGATTTAAAATCAAGATTCACAATCTTTTGTTGTTCTCCTTTTCGGATAGACCAATGACAGAATCCGGTTTGCTTTTTTGCAATGATTTCTCTTTTAAGACGCATACATTTTTCCCTTTGTAATCTTTCAAGCCATTGCTTCACCATTCCGAGGATCGAGTCAAATATATCCCAGAGCCATGGTCCTATCAAGACCAGCCATAATCCTATTCACACTGGTCTTCATCAACCCTTCTTTGTTTCCAACCTTCATTAATTTCCCTAGCCACCCCATAGCTCATCTTAGCTTCTAGTCACTGATTCAATGCTGTTTCATCACAATCTCTGCATTTCCACAGTGTTTCTGTCTTCTCATGATGCCTCAGTCCTCATACCTTCTCTGGTTGCCCTGCTATCCTTTGCAGCCTCTTGTAGTTACTCAAATAATATTTCAAGAGACTCAAAGATCCTTTGATTCTTTTCATGGCTTTTTCTGCCTATCTTTTTCTTCTGGCTTTTTGTCTACTGGCTAAGCACTCTGTTGATCTCTACAAGCCATTCCTTTCTGTGCAACATTAAAACTAATTTGTGAACCACCATTTTATTCATTTTGTTAGGAAATGCAAGCCTTATTCAGTTTCTAATTTAATTATTCCCTCCTCTGCAATTACTTGTGCCAGCCAGTTCCTCCTATTTCCAATAACTACTTAAGTTGTTAACCTGTTTTCTGAGCTACAGTTTAAATATATCCCCTCTCTTCAGTAGTAATTTCCATTTTTACTGCAAATCTTAGCAGGATTTAATGGTAAGGTCTGCATCTCTTCAGTAGTAATTTCCATTTTTACTGCAAATCTTAGCAGGACTTAATGGTAAGATCCTAGGGAGTGTTGCTGAACAAAGAGACCTTGGAGTGCAGGTTCATAGCTCCTTGAAAGTGGAGTCACAGGTAGATAGGATAGTGAAGAAGGTGTTTGGTATGCTTTGCTTTATTGGTCAGAGTATTGAGTACAGGAGTTGGGAGGTCATGTTGCGGCTGTACAGGACATTGGTTAGGCCACTGTTGGAATATTACATGCAATTCTGGTCTCCTCCCTATCAGAAAGACGATATGAAACCTGAAAGGGTTCAGAAAAGATTTACAAGAATGTTGCCAGTGTTGGAGGATTTGAGCCATAGGGAGGGGCTGAACAGGCTGGGGCGGTTTTTCCTGGAGCGTCGGAGGCTGAGGGGTGACCTTATAGAGGTATACAAAATTATGAGGGGCATGGATAGGGTAAATAGGCAAAGTCTTTTCCCTGGGGTCAGGGAGTCCAGAACTAGAGGGCATAGGTTTCAGGTGAGAGGGGAAAGATATAAAAGAGACCGACAGAGCAACGTTTTCACACAGAGAGTGGTACAGGTATGGAGTGAGCTGCCAGAGGATGTGGTGGAGGCTGGTACAATTGCAACATTTAAGAGGCATTTGGATGGGTTTATGAGTAGGAAGGGTTTGGAGGGTGCTGGCAGGTGGAACTAGATTGGGTTGGGATATCTGCTTGGCATGGACGGGTTGGACCGAAGGATCTGTTTCCGTGCTGTACATCTCTATGATGCTATGACACTACTCCCATTGCCAAGCACCTTAAAGCTTTAGTTGTTAATCTTTATCATCAAAATGCTGCATTTAATAAATATATTATTAAATATTATAAAATTCATACCTTGTAACTACACCTCTTACTTCATCTTGCCCTGATATGTGGTCCTGCTTATTCTTAAAGTTAAAGTTCAACCCATTAGAAGAGAAATTAGGAACGCTTTTTCTTGCAAAACTCATTCCGTCGAATGTATGTGCATGCTGTATCAATTGATTTTTACTGGTAAAGGTAGCCAAGGATCAGGTTAGTAAATGGAGTAAAGATCAACATTAGCCATGATTAAATAGAATAATGGAACATAATTAAAAGATTAAATGACCTTCTTTTTAATCTGTGTACAATCCCCAATGTTTACAAGGAGCAGATTTGTATAAATATGGTTTATTCATTAAACATAATGGCAAGTATAACATAACAGTTTCCATAAAGTTAAAAGCTATTGGACAAATAGCATTGGTGACTGGATACGTCGAAATTTGGAAAACAGGAGCAGGACTAGACCATTCTGCCCTCTGAGCCTGCTCCACCATTCACCAACTCAATAACCTGTTCCCATTTTCGCCCTGCACCCTTTGATCCCTTTACCCTGAAGAACCATGTCTAACTCCTTCTTCAAAACATTCAATGTTTTCGCCTCAACCACCTTCTGTGGCACTTTCCAAATTAAACAGGCCCACCACTCTCTGAGTAAAGACACTTCTCATCATCTCAGTCCAAAATGGTTTAACTCCACATCCTGAGACTGTAACCCCTGGTTCTGGACTCCTAGTCGTCAGGAACATCCTTCCTGTGTTTATCCTGTTTATTCCTGTTGGAATTTTATATGTTTCTGTGAGATCCCCCCTCATTCTTCTCAACTGCAGTGATCATATTCCTAAGCAATTCTGTCTCTCTTCTTATTGCCATTCCTACCATCCCATCCAGTGCAGATTAATGCCATTATTCACTGAAATATTTGCCAATGAATCTTAAGCTATTTTACCACTTTTGTACGTTGTCAGGAAGCACAACAAACAATAATAACTGATTAGTAGTCTCTTCCAGCAAGACTTAATTAACAAGTTCAGTAGAAATAATCAGGTGAATGGTAGTTTAGAGAAATTTGGAATTATAGTTTTCCCTACAAGCAGAACCATGGTTAATTCACTCAGTGAACATAGGGCCATAATTTTGTTTCTATAAATAATATTAATTTTGAGCAATTTCCACCTAATTTATTCTGTTTCAACAATGTGTCATCTGGAGCGATACGCAAATACACAATTCAAACCTGATTAGGTTTAAGTATGTGCAAACATTCTCACGTTGGAGTAATTTAAAGGTAGTGTTACTTAATGCATTCGATGAGGACTGTTCACTTTTTCTGAAATTGGAAGCAGTTGAGAAAAACTACACCTATAATTCTGCTCATAAAAGAGACTTTACTGAATACGAGAAGGGGGCTTCTTACCTTAAGTGTTGAAAGAAGAATTTCCAAGCCTGTTGCATTTCCTGAAGCAGAGGTCATTTCTGCTCTGGTCTTGAACCAACAGAGAGAGACAGAAAAAGTACTTCACTTCCACAACAGAAGCACAAGAGCTCTCCCTCCCTTTCTCTCTCTCTCTCTCTCTCTCTCACACTCTCTCTCTCCCTTTTGAAATTGTGAAGAATAAGACTGGCCAGTTGCTTTTGTGGGCAGGTCAGAGGTTGACATCACTTGTCTCTGGCACAAAGGGAGATATTCATTTTCTGATGCAAAAATTTTAATGAGTGCCAAATACAAAATAGCAAAGTGCTGCACACTAAATGGCCAGCCATAGCAACGAAGGACTGCCCCTGCCAAGGAACGAGAGAAGGACAGGAAAGTTGATCTGGCAAACTCGCTGCATTCCCAGCTGAGCTGTTTATCAATC
Source organism: Hemiscyllium ocellatum (assembly GCF_020745735.1). Classification (NCBI taxonomy): domain Eukaryota; kingdom Metazoa; phylum Chordata; class Chondrichthyes; order Orectolobiformes; family Hemiscylliidae; genus Hemiscyllium; species Hemiscyllium ocellatum. The sequence goes on from NC_083439.1 coordinate 15,063,818, forward strand.
TCAAAGGGAAACAACGTCTACACTTTTCCATCTCTGTCTCCAAATGAAATTAGACACAACATACTCTGCAGTGTTGTGTTTGGGTAGAACTAATGTCAAACGTACTGATACTGCCCTATTTCACCTTTCCCCCTCTCCACCACCACCTCGCTAACAGAACAGAATTTAGTGCAAGCAATAAAGACTCTGATAAATCAGGAGGATTGTGCCTGCCAATCAAATTGCTAAGTAGTGCTAAATAGCAAAGCATAAACAAAGCGATAAAGAGCCTTGAATAAATTGCAGCACAGCAATAACAAAAAAGAATAATGTTCTGAAGCGTAGAGCCACTAAACAGGAAAAGGTAGAAGACTGGCACAATCTAGAGAGATCAGATCTGCTATCTGCTACACAGCTGTTGACATTTCATTCTGTTGACTGTAATGGGGCTTCATAATCCATTCAAGTAAGACAGTGATAGAAAGGATCTTGATTGGGACAGGCATCAAGGGTTACAGGGAGAAGGCAGGAAAATGGGGTTGAGAAACATATCGGCCATGTCCATCGGCAGAACGAGGTGATGGGCTGAATGGCTCCCATGTCTTAAGGCCTTATCGTCAAAAGCAAATAATACTTGTCCACATTTTAGTGATGTCTCAAGAATGGTTTTCCTTCAAGGGTTCTGGTATCTTTTCTTGTGCAATTCTATGCCATTCTCCTCATTAATTAGGCATCCCACCTCCACTACATTGCTTTCACACAATCCTGCGCTCAGCAATGATTCAAGTGCAGTTTCCAGAACCTTCTGACATTCTCAACTCTGGGCAATGCATTGATATCCCAGGCATGCACCATTTCAAAAAATTGCCAGTCATGAAATGTGCACGCTCTGATTCCAAAGGACAGGGTTTCAAAATTCGAACTGGCACTTGGAGTGGTTGGAATGAGGTTAGCCAGGTGGATCTCACTGAGAATGAGTTCCCTGACCAGGGCTGTTAACCTGGGCCAACCAGAAAGTGCTGGTTGACAGATACGAAAAGGAGTTTCTGTCACTGGCCACTCGGGGGTTTCCTTTCTTCCTGGTGGTGGAAATTGAATAAAAGATTTGTGCACTTCGTGTCTCTCACTGTGTCTCACGCCTGCACGCACACACCATAGGTGCTAGGGGGAAAAAAAAGAGAAAAAAAAAGAAAAAAAAGAAAAAGAAAGAAAAAAGAAAAAAAAAAGGAATGAGCATTGCCCTAAAAAAAAGAAAAAAAAGGAGTTTCAGTCATTGGCCACTCGGGTGTTTCCTTTCTTCCTGGTGGTGGAAATTGAATAAAGATTAATGCACCTTCTGTCTCTCACTGTGTCTCACACCTGCACGCACACACCATGGTGCTGGGGAAAACATAAGCACCACTGCAGTTAGTCGGTAGTGTGGGGGTTAATTAAAAAAAAATTAAAAATAAAATAAACAGGGGCTATCCCTGCCCTCCCCTTCACTGTTTGATGAAAATAAAAGAAAAAAAACAAAGAGGAGTTTCTTCAGTGTGTCCCACACCTGCACACACACAACATGGTGCTGGGGGAAAAAAATAATAATAAGCACTACTGCAGTTAGGCAGTAGTGTGGGGTTTTAAAAATAATAATAATTAATTAATTTTTAAAAACTGGAATGTCAGAAAAAAAACAAACAGGAGTTTCAGATAGTGTCCTCAGTCGAGGGGCTGGCTCTGAGCCCATGTACCATGCCCTGTAAATATGGAGTAACTTGGTGATGGGATACCAGCCTCTGGCAATCATTTCAGCACCCTACATTGTGGGAGAGGTAGGGGATGGCCTTGCTGTCCACCCTCATGAGTGGAATTAGCTTCCACAGGAAGTGGTGGATGTGGGTACAGTCACAACATTTAAAAGACCATTAGATAAGTACATGGATCAGAAATGTTTGGAAGGAGAGGTCCAGAAGGAGGCAGGTGGGACTAGTTTAGTTTTGGATTGTATTTAGTATGGACTAGTTGGACCAAAGGGTCTGTTTCCGTGCTGTATGACTGTATGAAACCACTATGAAATCACATGCAAGGCCAGTACATCCATTAGGTTGCACTGCTCTCCAATTACCACCACAGTCAACTATTTTTAAGATGCTCAATCTTCCAGCATCTCTATCCACCCAGTCTCATCCACAAGAGAGCTTCCCCTCCTGACATCAACTCCTCCTCCTCCTCCACTCTTCAGAAGCCTCAAGTCTGCTCAAGGGTACAGCAGCAAAGCTTTGACCTGAACTGTTCAGATCCTTTCACATCAAAGGGTCAGTGAGTTGGATTTAACTATATGGTCACAAGTTGGTGGTCACCTCACTGACACATCTCTGTGGCTGGCTGAGGAAGACATACTCCAAGTGACCAGCACTTAGAGGAAAGCCAGAGGCCAGGCATTTGCTCAACCCAGAAGGTCATCCATTAGTGACTTGGTGACGATGGACAAACAGACCCAGGAGCAGCAGACAGATGTGTCAAAGATAGCAGGGAAACTAGATCAAATGTTGGAAGAGGCTACCATTGCTATTTGTTCTGTGCTTTCTCTGGCATGTGAGTGTCTGTCTGTCTCCATGTACAGGTTAATGGAGGTCCTGATCCAGCACTCTCACATGTGCACAGACTCCATCACTTTAGCCATTGATGTTCGGCATCAATAACAAGGCATTTGAAGACAAGGGATCTACCCCCCACACCAGGTCCCCCTTCTTCTCAAGGATACTGGTTGGTGGAACAGGCACTCAGATGGAAAAGAGACTAATCACAGGGCTCCAAGAAGTCTCCTCTCAAGATAGAGGTGCCTGGCCTATCCACCTCCACCCTGCCTGTTGAGGGTGAGGAGGATGAATCTGTTCCTGGGCAGGCCTTCTCAGCATGCCTGTGCCCTCTAACCACAAATGCCTCTGGGACCTCTTGCCCTATCCTTCAAGGGCAACAGGACCCAGTATAGGACAGGCTCCCTTGATTCCCAGCCCCACACTCTGACGGTGTGCCAAGATGTATTGGGAGGGCAAGGAAAAAGTAAACCTTCTGAGGGCACAGAGTTGGCATTGTGACATATTATTGCAAATAAAACATCAAGTAAGTAAATATATTTGCACTTTGAATCATCTACAATCTGATCAACTGTCATTTTGGTTGGCAGACCAGAATCAATGACAGAAGCTCCCCCTTCCAATACCATCCAATGTTTGAACAGTGCCTGAAGGAGGGCCACTCTTTCCCTAACACCCATCGGAATAAAGCAAATTCTCACTCTTGAAAGTGGGAGCATCAGATGTTGTGAAGCCTTCAAACAGTTGTTAATGTTAAAATTAATTAATTGCAGGGAAAGCAAAGAAAGACCAAACCAAAAAAAAAGATTTGCTTGCCAGGGCCTGTTTGTAATAGATTTACAGTGAATGAATGATGTCTTCACCCATCTTGGATCTATTGAAGATGGGTGTCAATTTAGTCCTATCTGGCTTGTTGTGCCAGACGTTACACTGTATCCTGGGGAAGGTGATGTTCATCCTACTCAATACCCTCATCTTCCTCCTCAGAAGATTGCTGCTGCTCTTTCAGCTCTTCAGCTTCCATCACATCCTCTCTCTGTCTCCACCAGTTCTGCAAAGTACAACGTGCTGGGATCATATGGCACACCCTGTATGCGTTGTGCTGCATGGCCCTTTCCCAGATCAAGGCAAGTATCAAACCTCACCTTAAGGAGGCTTCTTGTCTGCTCCATGGTGGTCCTGATGGGAGAATGTGCCGCAATGTATCCACATTCCACCTCAATCAGGGGATTGTGTTATCTGCCATGATTGGAGAGTGTGGTCTTATCTCCCAGCAGACATCCCCCTGGAATGAGGCAGAAAACTAAGAGATCTCCAAGATGTTGGCATCATGGCAACCTCCAGGCTACCTGGCACAGATCTCTAAGATGTGGTGGCAAAGATCACAAAAGACATGGATATGGATAGGGCGGAACCCTTTCCAATAATGAATTCAGCTATGTTATGATATGGCACTCTCAATGCAATCTGTGTGTAGTGTCGAGTACCCAGCACTTAGGAGAAGCCAGCAACATTGGTGAAGTCTACTGCCTGGTCTGCAGATCAGCCTCATCATGGAGAAAAGAGACAAAGTGGTTTGTCAGTCTTGATGGGTTTGTGGGTCAAGAATTGGGAGGTTGCATACAGGACCCCAGTGGATCCTTGGAGCAGCTATTTATGTATAAGTTAAGTGTTGCTGTCAACCAGGATAGAATGGCCTCCTCCCACTTCCTCAGATCACAAGTCCTACTGAAGCCGAGAACACAGTTCTGCTGCAGTGGCCTGAGACATCCTCATTCAGTGAGGGTACTGAGCTTCACCCACTTGGAGCAAACAGTAATGAGCTCTTCACAGTCTTGGCCTCCCGAACCTTCTCCTCAGCCTGAAGAGTGATATTCATATGGACACTGTTCGGGAGCTGCTATTGGTCCTGGGCTTGCTTTGTGCTGCTTCAGTGTATCTACACCTTTGCTACATTGTGGCCATAGCGATAATACTGATAATACACAACACTGCTGCCTCACAGCACTGGGACCTGCAGGTTAGGTAGATTGGCCATGCTAAATTGCCCATAGGATCCAGGGATGTGCAGCCAAGGTGGATTAGCCAAGGGGAATTACAGAAATAGAGTAGGGGGTGTGTCTGGGTGGGATGTTCTTCAGAAGGTCGGAGTGGACACAATGGGCCAAATGGCCTGCTTCTACACTGTAGGGATTCCACGATTCTATTAACCTGATTTCACTGGTTCCATTCAGGATGGCTATAATGAAACCATATGGAGAAATTCAGAAACAAAGCAGCTTCTTAGTATTAGCCAAAGCCTGTCCACCATCAGCAGTGTGATGGAATACTCTCCACTTGTCTAGATGAGTGCAGCTCCAGCCACACTCAAAATGCTTGACACCATCCAGGACAAAGCAAACCCATTGACTGATACCAAATCCACAAATGTTTACTCCCTCCACCAACAATGCTGAGCAGCAGCAGTGCATACCATCTACAAATTGCATGGCAGAAATTCACCAAGGTTCCTCAGACAGCTTCTTCCAATCTCTCAGCCACCTGCAAGTTCCACTCTAAGCCGCTCACCATCCTGACTGGGAAACATATCTCCTTCCCTCCCTAATAATATAGTGTGTATACCGACACCAAATGGGCTGCAACAATTCAAGAAGCAAGACAACAGGGGATGGACGATAAATACTGCTGACCCAGCCAGCAAAGCCACCCACATTGCACGAATGAATACAATAAAATTGTAGCAATGCACCTCTCCCTCAGTACTGCATATGTTTGGAAAAAAACAAACACCATTTTGATATCAGCTTGATCCCAAATTTCAGAAACTGTCATATTTTACTGTAAAAATAGCTTACTAATGGGCTCGCTGATGAGCAAATCATGCTGAGGAAACCAAACGTCCCAACATAATGTCTATTTCTCCACCTGATGCACTCAGCCGGCCGTACCAGGAGTAAAGGGTCTTGTTATCTGACAATGACATAGCCTTTAACTACTCACCAACAATGGAAAACTGGTGGACAACACCATACATTTAGTACATAGTTACATCTTAAAAGCATGTTTGAACAGCAAGTGAGGAATGTGCAGGTAGCACAAGATTTCATCTGAAAAGCAACATCCTTTTTAAAATTTAACAAATGTTGCCTCTGCAGCAGAGGATACAACATCCTTAATAAGTTAAAAATCGACACGTGACAAATTCAATCACCAAGGTGACATTCAGTAAATTTTAAAGTAACATTCAAGGAGGTTGGATTTAATTGAAAAGCCTTAACGTTCCTCTACTCCCATATAAAAGCAAATTACTGCGGATGCTGGAATCTGAAACCAAAAGAGAAAATGCTGGAAAATCTCAGCAGGTCTGGCACCATCTATAGGAGAGAAAAGAGCTGATGTTTCAAGTCTAACTGACCCCTTGTTAAAGTTCCTCTATTCTGAGATAAATGAATCCAAATGGACAATTTCGGATATTTCTGGTTTCACCAAGTTGCTGATTTCATCATGGAGCTATTCCTGTTGATTGGAGAGTAGGTGTGCAATGTATCGATCACCTTGAACATGTTACTATTATTCCATGAAAATAAAGAACAAATGTCAAATCACATAACTTGTTCCCAATATGCTTTAGCCTCACTGATCATAATGGCTGAATGTACGTCTCCCATGTTGTTCAGGGCCAAGAAAAGGAAATTTAAATTCTAAATGAGCAATTGATTTCTCCAGACAAGAAACCGCAACAGGGAAAGCTATGTGAATTGTTTGTTCTTCTCGAATGTATACAGATGGTCCACTTGAACAGGAAGCTCTATTATAGAGTCATTCCCCTTTACCAGTTCCCCCACCTCCCTCCATATCTGAGGTAGAACCCTGTGCATTGTTACTCTGAACTTTACTAGACTATGCCTCTAAAAGAAAGAAAGACGTGTATCATACAATTCATCTCACGTCCACTGAATATCCAATCCATTTTACAGCCAATTAAGTATTTTTGAAGTGTGGTTGCTCGTATGAAATGTGACAGCCAGTTTGTGCACAGACAGCAAATTAGTAATGTTCAAATAATCTTCTGTTTTATCATGTTGATCACAGGATAAATATTGCCCAGGACGCTGCAGAGGTTACATTCCTGTTCTCCCTTGAAATAGCATCATGGAATGTTAAAAGAGTAGATAGTGTCTTGGATTAATATCTTGTCACCTCTAACATTGCAGCACTTCCTCAGTATTACATGGGAGAGTCAGATTTTGATTGTTAATTTTGATGCTCAAGTCCTAGAGTGGAGCACAACAGAAAAAGTGAGTTCAGGATGGGAAGAACTGGAGCAGAATGAAGGAAAAAATGGGGAGAGGAAAAGGTGGCACAGGAGAGGAGAGAGAAAGAAAGGATTTGGAAGGAATGAGCAAGGAAGAAGAAGTGAGGATGAATGAGAAGGGGAGGGAGTGTAAGATCTAAGTACACAGGAAATTGGTGGACAGGGAAGAGGAGTTGGGTCATTGTTGGTATTGAGATTCTTCAAATAGGTGGCACAGTGACTCAGTGGTCAGCACTGCTGCCTCACAGCATCAAGGACCCAGGTTCGACTTCACCCTCGGGCAATTATCTGTGTGGAGTTTACACATTCTCCCACAATCCGAAAATGGGCAGGCCAGGTGAATTAACCATGCCAAATTGCCTATGGTGTTAGGTGCATTAGTCAGGCGTAGATATAGAGGAGGGGAATGGGTTTGGGTGGGTTATTCTTTGGAGGGTTGGTCTGGATTGGTTGGGTCAAATGGTCTGTTTCTGTACTGTAGAGAATCTAATCAAATTTATGATGTATATAAGTGGTAAATACTTTATCTTGAACATAATTTGTAGAAATGACAAATTGTTGGCTTCTGAATCTGTGATAACAAACAGCTAAATGTTTCATTTGCATACACAAGTCCACTGTAGCAGTGGATAGTTATAAGCAGTGCTAAACAGAATAAAGTTCAATCTTTACCTTCAAATATGAATACTCCTCAGTTACTTTACACTAGTAAATAAGGAAATTATGTCACCAATGATTCAGGATCATTATGATTTGCATTATAAACTATCAAGGGGAGTCTTTTGTCTCCATTTGACTCTTGCTTCTGTTAACGTTGTGCAGATTAATTTGGGAATATCTTCCAGAAACTAATCTCTCCTCTTGGGCTTGCATTTGAAATGCTCAATACTGTATGTATCAAACTGAGAGGCGTCCCTCTAGAATCATTGAATCCCTACAGTGTGGAAATAGGCCATTAGGCCTAGCAAGTCCACACCAACTGTCCAAAGAGTAACCCATCCAGACCATTCCTCTACCACTCCACATTTACCCCTGACCAATGACCCTAATTTACAATCCCTGAACATTATGGGCAATTCAGCACGGCCAATTCACCTAACCCACACAATTTTTTGGACTGTGGGACTATAAGAGAGGAAGAGAACCCAAGTGTAGAATTCAATGGTTCAGTTGATCTCTGGACGTCTACAGCAGACATCTCAAGGTGCTGGAGCAGTACCACCAACACTGCTTGCACAAGATCCTGTAAATCCACTGGAAGGAAAGACACACTAGCACCAGCGTCCTTGACCAGGCTAATGTTCCCCAGCATCATGGCACTAACCACCACCACCACCACCCCCTCCCCCACCCCGATCGGCTGCAATTGGCTGGGCACATTGTCCACATAACCGACACAGGTGCTCTACTCCCAGCCCCAGGTGGACAGAGGAAGTGCTTCAGGGATACTTTCAAGGTCTCACTGGGGAAGTGCAGCATTCCACAGACACCTAGGAATCATTGGCTCAAAACCGTCCTAAGTAGAAAAGGAGCATCCAGGAAGGCACCGAGTTCCCTGAAACTTGCCTTAGGGAAAAAATGGAAGCCGGGTGAAAACAGTGTAAGGAAGGTGTTGCCACACCAATGCCCCTCCCACCCCTTCCCACAGCCATCTTCTGCCTCATAGTATAACAGAGTCTGTGGTAGCCACATCAGTCTATACAGCCAGCTACAGACTCACCCTGAGAGTAGAAGAGAGTCAGCCTTGTCTGCAAGGGACCATCAATGATGATGAAGTTGATGTTTGACATTGTGAGCCTGGTAACTGTTCTATGTTCATTGTGTTTGATTGGTTATGCCTGAGTGTGATTCATAGATAAGTGAAAGACACACAGAACCTACTGGAAGCAGAACCAGAAGCATGGAGTAGACATTTTGAAGTTCCCTCAGAGAATATGGTATCATATGTGTCAGGCTCTGGAGAAATTCATATATCTAAACATGAAACCACTAAATGCTGGTGACTTCAGAAGTAACGGGAAACTAGTCCAAGATGGTCCTTTTTGGTGTGAAATCATGCTTATTTATTGCTGAAAAAAAAAGAGTCGATAGAACAGCTGGAAATCAGAAAAACAGTAAAAACAGAAACTGCTGGAAAAACTCAGCAGGTCTGGCAGCATCTCTGCTTTTGTTTTGAATTGCTGCTTCATTTCAATTACAATGATTGCCTGGTCATTCAAACGATCTCCTATGCTGGCCCTGATCTCCCAAGTTATAAACCTAAAACCTATTAAAGTAAACTCTGCCCACTTGATGGTGTGAGGTCAGCGGGTTTGGATGCAAATTGAGGACTACAATATTACCACTGTGTCAGCTAAGTCACACCTGCTCATTTTGTCCCATCCTATGAAGGAAACCTCATAATTCGGTACGTACTCCTGCAGCCCAATGAGGAACAGAACCATGTTATCAAATGGAGACAGAAAGAAAGATCCGCATTTGTTAACTTGTTTTAGAAGAATCCAGAAGACATCAGCCATGGATATCAAACCGGCAACGCAGGGTGCCCTCATCATTCTGGATTAGTTCAAAAATACTGTAACCACTTCCAAAGGTTTTATAAGCTTGTCAAATAGATCATATTGCTTAACCTTTTTTAGGTATGTGGTAATGGTAAATTAAAGTCTTGTTTAGACATGATGTAAAAGTGGATAGTGCTGAAATGCATTCCATATGTACTATGATCTGCAGAAGGGATTAATCTTAGTGCAGATGGACAGATATAGCATTATGACCAGATGAGGAGTTATGAAACGGAATATAATGTGAGCAAAGTGCACACGTTTGTTTCTCATAACCTATGTAATTTCATTTGATCCCAAATCTTACTCAACATCAGTGGCTGACAGCAAAGGCTGTGTAATATAAACATCTATTTGTACGATTGGTTCAAATTCACATTGACCTACATTAGATTGTACAAATCCCACTCAGAAATTTCAAGTGATTTTATCTCTTGCAGGGAGGCATTTTATTTTATCGTAGTACAATCAAAAGGGTAAATCAATCCCCTCGTTCTAACCCCTACCTCCACCACTCCCTGAATGAATTTTCTGCTTGTACAGCACAGAAGAAGGCCCTTCAGCCCATCAAGTCTGCACCAGTCAAAAACAACGACCTAACTATTCTAATCCTATTATCCAGCTTGACCTAAATCATGTCAATATCTATGTCAGTTTTACAATGCTGGGGAGACTCAGAGTGAAGAAAACTCTATTTTAAAAGTGTTTTCCAATATCTAGCTCCATGCAACACATTGGAACCCCAGTTGAGATCTTTCATTTGATATTACACCTGCATTCCAGTTTATTTATTTTCTGGGAAGCTAGTTTGATGAGCTACTAAACTTAAGTATTTCTGAAAAACAAAATAACTAACAAGCTTGAATCTGCCTCACAGAGTTACCTCAGTGGCCTTTCTAAGTTAATTGGCATGTTGACCTCATCAGTACTAAATTTTAAAAGTAAAATTTTCAAAATATATGAAGTTAAATCAAAAACACTTTCAAGTAAGGACATAAAAACATTGACTGTTTATCTCCCTGTTGGTGCCATTAAATAAGAATTGATTAGCATTGATTTATTGTTCTGGAATTAAGCAGGGTGTGAAGATGAACATTTTAACTCAAATTGAATTTATGACAAAATTTAAACACTGCCTCTTGTGGGTGGCAGGCAGAAGCATGTCAATTGCAAGAGATGGCACAACCAAAACCTTGCAGTTCATGCACAGTGCCTGACTTCTGAATAAATTTAAGTAACAGTGACACAACTTGCAAATGGCTCAGTGGTTAGCACTGCTGCTTCCCAGCGCCAGGAACCAGGGTTTGTTTCCAGCTTTGGGCGACTGTCCATGTGGAGTTTGCATGTTCTCCCTATGTCTGTGTGGGGTTCGTCTTGGTGCTCCAGTTTTCTCCCATTGTCCAAAGATGTACAAATTTGGTGAATCCGTCATGCTAAATTGCCCATAGTGTCCAGGGATGTGCAGGCTAGGTGGATTAGCCATGGGAATGCAGACTGGGTGTGGGTGGGATGCTCTTCGGCAGGTAGGTATGGACTCAATGGGTTGAATGGCCTGGGACTCTATGTGTGATTGAATTAGCACCAGTAAATGTGGATTAGCTGGGAACTAAGCTGTGATGTTGCATAGGTTAAATAAAAACATCATCCAAAGTGTTCTTTGACTTAGTTGTTGTGGTAATATTAAATCTGTTCTAAATGATAAATAATGTTGTTGAACTACAATAATCCTATGGATTTATAATATGGAACAGAGATGTGATTGGAACAAGGGAAGAAGTGGCCATTAATATCCAGGAATAATAAGGAAGGAAGAAAGGGGGTAAATGATATTGATCAAAGATACTGCTGCAACACTGGAAAAGAATGATGTAAATGGATGTTCAAGGGCAGAATCTATTTGTTCAGAATTAAGGAGCAGTAGATCGGAAGTTGCTGCTAACTATTTGTTATGTAAATAGTGGGAAGGAGAAAGAGGAGGCAAATTTGCAGACATCTTATAAAATGGTGTCAAAAGACTCTTGCTCTTATTTATTACATTTGCTAAAAACAAGACCAGCTTTATGTCACAATTTTGACAGAAATCAATAAAGTTTTTATGTTTGAAGTGGAGAAAGTGTGAGACCCAGAGAATGAGACCATATGTGGAAAGACCCAGCATGGTGTGACTGCAGGCTATAGAAGGACTGTAACGTCTGTATTTTAATTTAATTTTTTTATTGCCTAATTTATATCATGAAGAGCTGAAATGTCCACCTTTCAGCTTTTTTCTGTATTTCTCTACTTTTGTACTAAATTTATCTTAGGAGCTAAAGTTTGTACCTCAGTGCAGTGCTTTACACCTAAGATGACACAGTGAGTGTGGTGACTTTGTATACTTTTCACTGTACGCCTGTTCTTTTGTAATTGATTACACGTGACAATAAACTTAATTCTAATTTTCTAATTCTAACTCTCGAGATCTCATTGAGAGATTAAAGCCACAAGCTTCTATGGTGTTGAACAAATTTGCCATACAACACTAAAGGTTATCATGCCAGACTCTACTTTTTAATCTGTCTCCTCACCCAAGGCATAGTGACCCTCAGGTTAAACCACTACCAGTTGTTTTTCTTCAATGAGGGAGAGCAGCCCAATGGTCTGTTACAACTGCAGTGACTTTTACCTTTAGTCCAGTAATACAATCTACAATACATGTACAAGTTATTCATAATACATAGAATTAACATATAGTAAAAGTGGGTAATAGTTTCTGGTAGAATAGGGCACAGCACACATCAAATTGCAAGTGAAATCAATGTAGATCCCACAAATTTCTGAGCATTACCTCCCTCCAGAGGTTAATGACACAATGGAGCAACAGGTCAGGTGAATTGGCCATGCTAAATTGCCCGTAGTGTTAGGTAAGGGGTAAATGTAGGGGTATGGGTGGGTTGCGCTGCGGCGGGTCGGCGTGGACTTGTTGGGCTGAAGGGCCTGTTTCCACACTGTAAGTAATCTAATCTAATCTAATCTAAATCTCATCTTCATCAGAAATTGCAGTTCTTCACTTTTTTCAATCTGTCCTTGAAACTCCTTGAGGTTAAAATCAGAACAGCCATGATCTTATTGAATGATGGAGTAGGCTCAAAGGGCCGAATGGCTTTCTCTTGCTCCTTGTTTGTATGGTCACATGGCCAAATTGTCAATGTCCTTCTCAAAAGCCAACCCTTCTTCGAATTTGTTAATGACTGCTCCTCTTCTGGTTGATTGCCATCCTCTCCTGGATCTAAAACTCCCTGAGCTCCAAAACTGTACCCCAGAACCCACTGACAATCGTAACTCCAGCTTTTCACCAACAGCTAGCTTCACCAAGCTAGTCTGCTTCTGGGTTTTTTCCCGAGATCTACTCTTGCTCAGTTGTATCAAGTAAATGCCACTTGTGAGCCTTTCAAATTCCATTCTCTCAGCTGCACTGAAGTATCAAAACCCACAGGTTTCTTCCAACCCCACCACAGCTTCCCCAAAGACAGAATTGGTCTCCTTCATCATTTCTAAGCTCTCCTGGATTTCTGTCTCCAGCCTGCTAATTCCTAGAACTTCTCCTTGAGTTCTGCCAGCATGGAAGCACCCAATTGCTCCTAACTCCTTGGTGAGTCCCCAGAATCAGTGTGTTTGAGCTGCCTTCCTAGCAGTACATTTACTGCAGAATAACATGAAGTTTACATTGCTTTCTCCTATATGACTGACTTTCACAACTGTCTGTAAATCTTGAACTCCTTTTCAGTGACTTACGAACAGTCCCAGAAGACTAGTTGAAAACCTTTCAATAAGCCCCTCTCTGATTGCTAGGCAAAGTTGTATGTTTCTAGCAAAACAACTCTTGGATCATAAATGGTACCAATTACAGATTGCTGGCATACTCAGTAGAAAATATAGATATAAATAAAGGATGTCCTCACACCTTTCCTCTTGGAAGAAAGAAGGTTTTGCCATAGTTAAGGCGTTGTTTACAATGGATTTTAAATTACAAGTTCTTATCATCAAACATGTCTTTCCAAAAAGCTTATTGTAAATTGTGCAATTAATCTGTTATTCACTCGTACATTGGATTAGCAATGGTATAAACGCTAACTCAAACAAAAGCAAATCCATGCAGCAAAGTGGATTAGTAGGATCTAGATTTTGAGGCCTGTGTGGGTATATGAATAGGAAGGGTTTGGAAGGATATAGACCGGGTGCTGGCAGGTGGGACTAGATTGGGTTGGGATATCTTGTCAGCATGGACAAGTTGGACCGAAGGGTCTGTTTCCATGCTGTACATTCCTATGACTCTATGACTCTGTAACTGTGGTTGCTGGAAATCAGAAACAAAACCGAAGTTGCTGGAAAAGCTCAGCAGGTCTGGCAGCATCTGTGAAAAGGAATCAGAGTTAATGTTTTGGGTCCCACCAAAGACTGCTCCAACTGCACACATAGGGAAGTACATAGGGAGGTGAGACAGGAAGTAGGATCCTGACTATGGATGGTGTAGGGGGTTGCTAAGGCGGATGTGGGGTTACGAAGTGGATGGCAACCAATCAGTGCGTTATGGAAGTGCTTTGAACCAGGTGCCTCTTCCAACTCACTATTCGTCCTCTTATGGTCTACCTGAACCTCTGTTCTCGCAATGAGCTGGAGTACACTTCACTGCATGATGAACAGCCATAGCTAGGGTATTGTGAATCCCATCTATAGTGTACAAGTCATTGCCAAAGGCCTGCAAGCATTTGTTTGATTGCCATGTTTGATGTTAGCTACAGAGCCCCTGCTTGAAGTTATCATTGAAAAAGCTCGACCATCATGTTGATCATGTTTGAGCCAGATGTCCTCCAATCTGTCTGCAAACATATCTAATGTTGCTGGTAGATCCCATGGGACATAAAATATCTGAATTAGAACTGTCAAGGTAAGAATGTTTTCAGCAGTCATTATGCACATGATCATATTTCACTTGCTGCTAACATTGAGTTAACATGACTGAGTATTTTATGTCAAGTAGTTGTCTGGTATTAATTCTGTCACCAGCTAGCTGGGAGGTCCCCAGTTTCCCATTTGCGATACACCACTAATGTCTACTTTCTCCTCTTCTGTAGCTGTCACTTCTGAGGTGGTTGGATAGTCATCTCTGGTTGTCTACCTATTCTTCCTGCTTGATACACTCTTTCCCACAAGGAGCGAACACAGAGATAGGAGTGGGAGCAGTAGCGTGTGTTGAACGGACAGTAGACAGTATGCGTTGAGGGTGACAGTGAAGGAGAGACATGGTGTTGCGTTATGATGTACATCATAGGACTGAGAGGAAGAGCCTAGACAGAGGGAACATAAGAAAAGAAGAGTTGGCCATTCAGCTGCTTCAGATGGCTCCACCATTCACTATGATCATTGGTTGTTCTGGGGTCCCTGCAAGGGAGGTTGTATGAGGGGAACCACATTGGAGCAGATTAAATCAGAGTAAGGGAGTTGGTTTGACACAAGCATGAGGCTGTCACTGAATGTACTATGATGCATATTATTGTGGCCTGCTTAGGTCATTAATCCTCTCATATTACAAAATTGAAAGCAAAAGGGTGCACTATTTTCCTGGTGCTGACTTCATGAGTAACCAGCAGGCATCCCTTCTTTGCTTTCCTGTCACATGCTTCCTCCTGGCAGCAGGCAATGATCATTTGCAATGAGTCCTGGCCCCCACCATCACATCAGGAGGTTCACCCCAAAAGTGAATGTAACTTTTGAGTATGTGTACATCATCCTGAAATGTCCAATATGGGCAGCAGCAAACTGCCCAACTTAAGGCACCTCAAAGAGACATGTGAGCGGCTGCTGAGGGGGTCCCAACCTTATGCACATGCATGATACTGATACAGGAACTTCAAATTCCCAATTGCTGCTATTGTATTGCCAGGATTCATAGAATCCCTACAATGTGGAAGCAGGCCATTCAGCCCATTACATCCACAGTGACCCTCAGAAGAGAATGCTACCCAGAACCACTCCCATATCTTATCTTAGTAATCCTGCATTTCTTATGGCTAACCCACCTAGCCTTCACATCCCTCGGTACTATGGGCAATTCAACATGGCCAATCTACCTAACCTGCACATCTTTGGACTGTGGGTAGAAACCAGAGCACCGGGAGGATGTGCAAACTCCACACAGACAGTTGAATCGAACCCAGATCCCCAGTGCTGTGAGGCAGCAAGTGCTAACCACTGAGCTACCATGCTGCCTTTATTTGCTGCGTGACGCCTTACATAGCATGTGCGATAATATGTTCAGAACCACAGAGACATGACCTGTTTGCTGAAGGTGGGGGTAAGAGGGTGAATATTGTGTATTGGGCCAGGAGATGGCAGGGGGCAGGGAGGGTGGGGAGGGTGCGGTTGAGGGAAAGTGGTGAGGTGGTGGGGGGGATGAAGTGAACACTGTCGGGGGTAATTGAGGTGAACACTGTGTGAGGGGCATGATGTGCATACTCTGAGCAGGGAGGGAGTGGGTCAACATTGCAGAGGGGACAGGAAAGGGAAAGGAGCATTGTGAGGGGTGAGCACTGTCAGAAAAGGGTGCACAACATCAGGAGGATGAGCATTGTTGGGGGGTAAGGGATGTTAAATTTTCTCAGGGGGCATTTATAGGTCTGCTTAAAAACACTTCACCTGACGAAGGGGCAGTGCTCCAAAAGCCTGTGATTTCAAATGAATCTATTGGACTGCAACCTGGTGTTGTGTGACCTCTGACCTTGTCCACCCCAGTCCAACACCAGCATCTCCACATCATGTTTAAAAACAGTGGCAGGCACTGAACTGAAAGAATATAAGCTGCATGCCTTCAGTTCATGGTGAATAAAGAGGGTGTAGTTACTGGAAGGTGCAAAGGCTACAATGTAAAATGGCAGGTGGATGAATTATGTCACAGTCACAAGATTTTCCATTAAGCCATTGATTCTGCTTCTAAACTTTGAGCCTCTATCTTTATTCCTCAAGATTTGTTTTCAGATCTGAAAACAAATAATAAACCAATCAGCCTTGCGCGTAATGTCTTAGTGAGTCCTATTCAGAACTGGACAAGAAAGTTACAAGAATGTTGCCGGGGCTGGAGGGTTTGAGTGATAAGGAGAGGTTATTTTCACCAGAGGGTAGGAGGTTGAGGGGTGACCTTTTATGATGTATGATTTTATTGTCACGTGTATTTTTACATGAGAATAACAGTAAAACACAATGAAAAGCTTTTCTACTGCCACCACAAACATAGCTTAAAGAGAGTCCATCAGTCCTGAACCTGCTAATCATCAACAATGCCTGCTCCACCATGTCTCCTCCACCACCTCACTGCCATCTACACCGGACCCAACCAATGCTAAAATCGCCACTCTTCAGGCATCATCTTTCACCTCTGAGCTGATTCTCCTTCGTCAACATCTTGCCGTTGCCAGATCCAGACCTGCTGTCAGAGTCACGTCTCTCACCGCTGGCCTCACCTCTGCCAATGTCACCTCTACCAATGTACCAGCTGCTGATTTTGATGTCAGGACCCATGCTTACCCCGGCAAAGTAAGTAGGGGCCCACTTCCTGCCACTATGAGGTCTGTGCTGGGATTCCTCAACACTACCAATGGTAAGGAAAGGGAAGTAAGTAAGTGAAGAAAGTAAAGAAAAAAGTACAAGCAGAGAGAGACAAAGAGAAAAGCGGTCGGTGCAGGCAAACTTATAGAAGTTTATAAAATCATGAGGGTCATGGATGGGCTGAATAGTCAAGGCCTTTTCCCTGGGGTAGGGAAGTGCAAAACTAGAGGACATAAGGGGAAAGATTTTAAGTAAGAGGAAACATTTAAAAAGGACAACGTTTTCACACAGAGGATGTGCGTTTATAGAATGAGCTGCTAGAGGAAGTGTTGGAGGCTGGTACAATTGCAACATTTAAAACACATCTGGATGGGTACATAAATAGGAAGGGTTTAGAGGGATATGGGCCAAATGCTGGCAAGTGGAATTAGATGAATTTGGGATACATGGTCAGCATGGGTGAGTTGGACTGAAGGGTCAGTTTCCATGTGTACAGCTCTATGATTCTATGATACTATAAGTGGTGGATGTAGGTACAGTTACAACATTTAAAAGACATTTGAACAAGTACGTGTCTAGGGATGGTTTAGAGGGATATGGGCCAAACACACATAAATGGGGCTATTTCATTTTAGGAACCTAGTTGACATAGACAAGTTGGAAAGGTCTGTTCTGTGCTGTGTGACTCTTTGAGTAGCTGTGGGACTAATGTTGTGTTCAAAACAGATAAACCGTATCACCTAGTGTCATTTCTTAATGAGTGTGTACATCCTAGCTGCTGTATTGGAGGCTAACAAGGCCAATGAGCACACTTAACAAGAAGGCTGGAGTTCATGTTGGACTGTATTCCAGAATGTGTCATATTTGTAAGGGCAGGAAATTGCAGAAGAAAAAAAGTAATTTGAAAATCAAATGAATTATTTGGTGGTCATCAAAGTTTAATTTCGAATTCAAAAAGGAAACAATTGACACTGTTTTCGAATTGAGTCATTTTTGATGTAAGCATAGAACACAAAAGCCTCAATGCAATGTAAAATACGACACCTGAGATCCAAATGTTTCTTTTTATGTCCGTTTATTTTATGACATGTCTATGTGGATGCAGTAGTGATTGCAACATGATGCCACTTTTATCTCAGTTGCTAAAAATGACAAGCAGGGAAAATTCCAAACCGGTGCCAAACACACATGGTCTCTCTTGGACTCACTTTCTATTGTCATGGAGGGCCAACATTATAAGCCTCGACTAAGTTAGTCAATCATTGCTCTCCCCTGCTGAAAGCAGCTGGCAGTGCCTGCTATTGTGACTGGAGCTCCATTTGTTTCAATGATTTGTGGGACCCTCGCCACTCTCTAAGTGTTGCTAAATGTGGAAAGCTCTGGCCTCCAAAGATTAAGCATCTTATTCCAATCATCCAGTGTAAAGGAGCATGGCAACAACTATGGGATGATATTATTGTTTCCATTTTGGAGCTTAAGTTCTGCTCTCAGATGGTACAGGTTGTTCATGTTATGATTAAAAATTCCCATTACTGGTGCCATCAATAATATTAGTCATTAAGATTCCTCATACCAACACCGTCAGTCATACTGCTATTTCAGATTCACTGCTACCATGCAGTTTTAGTTTTTCCTTAGCATGTCCATTATTCAGTTTATCATCTCAAATTCCCTGCACCAGGATTTTGGATCCATAATTCTCAAACTTGTTCTCAGCAGTCTATGCCCAACTTGCTTGTCATGAAAAATGACCACAACAGGTCAATCCTTTTCTCTGGAAGAGCATCAAACACACCAGTTGTGTCAACTGTTGGTCTGTGGGATATGCTTGGCACTGTGCCTATTACATAAGTTCACCTCCTGTTGCTGAGCCACTGACTAGCATTACTAGGGTGTGGAGAATAATATGTGCAGGCAATTTGGAATTCCTGGTTAAAATCCAACAGGTTGAGGAGGATAAGGAGAGGGCATTGGATAGTTTCAGGGATTGTTACTCATTGAATTGATGAAGAGGTTTGTTTAGTGGGCTGGGAGGATGCATTCTTGCACATTGTGGGCCACAAACAGAGCTGGAAAAATACTCAACTGTTTCATGCAACATTCCTTACCTTCCCTGATCTGTCCAGAGAACCTGACCAGCCAACACTAAGGCTGGATCAGGCAGTAAATCTGAGACAAACAGCTCTTCATTAAAGTTTTTAAATCAGCAAACCCATTCCAGGAGTCGATTGTCCAACAATTCCCTCTTCCCTTCCTTTACAACCGAGGAAAATAATTTTACCATAATCTTACTGGACCGAAGGGCTGCTCTCATTAGAGAAAGACGAGTGGTGTTGGTTTAAACTGAGGGCCAGCACACCTCACACGAGGGGAGAGGTTAAGAAGGACAGACCTTCATGGTAACCTCGGCCATTGAAGGAATTGACCCCACCCCTAACTACTGTTGGCATCGCACACCAGCTGTCCAGCCAACTGAGCTTCACCAACCCTCATTATAAGCAGAAACAGCAGGATGAAGGTGGGTGGTTAGGTTTTGGTTTGAGTTCTTGAGTTCCGATCAGACGAGGAGTGATTGTCTGATCAAGGTCAGAAAATTGAGATGAATCACATCTAGGGATTTCCCTTACTTCCTAGTAAGTTTTCCCCTTACACCCTTTTGGATTACTCATTACTTTGGTCAGACCTTCAGCATGCAATTGTCATATCTATTATGTAATTCCAGTCATTTGGTTGTTCTCCAGCGCCACCTTTTTATCGTAATTAGCTCTCTGCCTCATTTAATCAGACTGTGAGTCAGCCCTTCCTTTTTTTATTCAGCTGTTAACACTTGACTCACACCATGTGACACCCTTGATCACCTGCAGAGACCTATTACTCATTCTGTTGACACTCTACTCACACCATTTGTATGACCTTTTGATTTCGCTACCCACTGATCTCTCTGCCAATAAGTTCTGTGCCTGTATGCTTCTCTCTCACTTCATCTGATGAAGGGGCAACACTCTGAAAGCTTGTGATTTCAAACAAACCTGCTGGACTATAACCTGGTATCATCTGACTTCTGACTTTGTCCACCCCAATCCAACACCAGCACCAGCACATTGATCCATTCTTGAACAGTCACATGATCTGAAGAAACCTGGCCTGAGGTATTCAAAGTCATTCTTGAGCTGAAGGTAAAGTATGTGCCATAAATCTTTATACTCTTGAAAGATTCCAAGAAACCCATAGTTAAGAGTTGCTAAATGGCAAGAGAAAAATCCTAAAACATTACTTACAGTCATTTGCTTTACTTTGCAGCTTTCCAAAGACGTTAAAGATTTATGGCACATACTTTACCTTCAGCTCAGGAATGACTTTGAATACCTCAGGCCAGGTTTCTTCAGATCATGTGACTGTTCAAGAATGGATCAATGTAGATCATGGCAGGAGCCTGTCAGAACTCTGCCACTAGTATTGTACCTGCAGTTTGGGATGGTGTCAGAAGCTTAGTTACACTGAGAATTGTCTCAACCTGCAGCAGAGTGGTATCATCTGACGTCACGGAACTGTTGCAACGCAGAAGGAGAGGTTACTGAGCCTGTCATGCCTGCACTGGTTCCATTATGTAATCCTTTGGCCCTAACTTAACCTGAAAAGTGGTTGCCTGATTGAAAAAAAACACACAGCACTTGTGAAGAAACCATTTGTTCTCAGTAACTGCCCTATCCTTTGGCATTCCCCTTAATCACAGCTAGAAAGATGAGGAAGAATTCAGGGAGGAGAGGAGGGCCAGACTCTGACGTGTCTGTCGCCCACCTCCACACTGTGCTTGCTGACACATTGCTGCCTTTGTTCACATTCGGACTAAGCCTCATATTTCTCCTTGAAAAGCTTAATTGACATTTCATTATGTTCCTAGTATGAAGAGGTCAGAGAGAATTACATCAAAGAATCAGCTCAAGTGGACGATAGTTGCCCTTCCTGAAGTGACAGGGAGTTGTCCGACAACTAATCAAGATCATGATGGTGCAGACTCCCACATCTATTGACCCTGGCCGTAGAGAGGGGCAGGGCAGTGGCTCAATGGTTAGCACAGCTGCATCACAGCACCAGAGATCCAAGTTCAATTCCTTGACTGATGACTGTCTGAGTTGAGTTCTCCCTGTGTCTGTGTGGGTTTCCTCCAGGCGCTCCAGTTTCCCCTCTCAGTCCAAACACGTGCAGGTTAGGTGGATTCGCCATACTATGTTGCCAATAGTGTCCAGGGGTATGCAGACTGGGTGGATTAGCCATGGGAAATCATGGGTTACGGGGGGTGAGATCAAGAGGGAATACTCTTTGATAGACCAAATGACATGCTTCCACACTATAGGGATTCAATGAGATTGGCTTTCGGTCACTGTCGGACAATATAGTGAAGAAACTGAACTTCATTTTTACAACAGATTCACCTCTTCATATATTTCCCCAACACAATCACAGCAAAGCTCTGAATCCAAGTGTTAGCAGAATTAGGAAATACAGCTGATTCACCATTGGGAAAGTGTAGTTTATTGTTCATTTAAAGGTGTTCTGAAATTCACAAACATTTAATGCCTTTGCCAGATCCTTTCCTGCTGTATCCACTCAGCTTCACATGATCTCTGGAGATGTTTTGATATCTACCTCCAGGCAACTTGTTCCCCTTAAATGGCACGAACAACTTCCCAGCTCAAATGCAACACGAATACTTTTCAACAGCTCATCACAACAAATTTCTCTTCACTTCAGCACAATGATTCATTTTATCACTTTCAGCACCAAGAGGATAGTATGCAATACTGAAATTGGCTAACTGCCTCTTCCTTCAGTCAGACAAGTGTATTTGACTTCCAGCTGTCCCAAAACAGATAAGATCATTGTTTTCAAATTTTCTCCCTTGTGCGTGACCACTTGATTCACTCAAAGGAGTGTGTGAAATCCCAGCTTTCCTAAGGCCGCACTGACAGGGCAGTTCCACAGTCATCAGTGAAGAAATCGGGCTCAGAGTGTTGCGGGAGGGAATTTGGACAAATTTCAGGTGTCTGTGCACCCTGGATATATAAACTACTGAAAGGGCCAATTACTGCACTGTAATGCACACATGAGGGGGGGAGGAGAAGGCAGGTTTCCGAAAAGCATGTTAAATTTTCATCTCAAAATAAGAGTATTCAGTCCATGTTGATCAATGCTATCTCCTGGAAAAAGTCAGTCACCAAATGTCATTTCCCTGGGCTTTCACTCTTTTAAGCTGTTTCCTTCAAATATTTATCACCCTCCTGTATAAAAGCGATATTTTTGTGAATTTATGATGCAAGCATTGTTGGTGACTAGCAGTGGTTGCCCATCCCTAATTGCCCTTGAGCTGCCTTCTCAAATCACTGCAGTTGACATGGGGGTAGGGAGTGATGGTGGGATGGAGTTCCAGCAGTTTTACCCAGTGACAATGAAGAAATGGTGATCTAATTCTGAGTCAGGATGGTGTGTGGCTTGGGGGGGAATCCTGAAGGGGGCTGTCCTTGTCTTTCGAGGTGATGAAGAGGCTCCCAGCGGAGCCGCAGTATATATTGTAGATGGTACATATTGCTGTCGCTATGTATCAATGGTGGAGGGAGTGAATTCTGAAATCTTGTGATGGAGTATCAATCAAGTAGCTACTCGTCCTGGATGGTGTTTGAATTTCTTGTACTGTTGGAGCTGTTGTAAGATTACCACAGATTCTACATCATAGAATTGAATCCCTAAAGTGTGGGAACAGCCCTTCGGCCCAACAAGGCCACACTGACCCGATGAAGAGCATCCCAACCAAACCCATCACCTTCCGCTATCCCTGTAAGCCTGCATTTCCTATGGCTAATCCACCCAACCTATACATCCTGGACACTATGGGCAATCCACCTAACCTGCACATCTTTGAAATATGGTAGGAAACCAGAGCAAACCCACACAGATATGGGGAGAATGTGCAAACTTCACACAGACAGTCACCCAAGGTTGGGATTGAATCCAGGTATTGGAGCTGTGAGGTAGCAGTGATAACCACTGTGCCGCTGAGGCATTTTAATACCAACCACCTTCTGTAGAAGATTGAAGGAACACATATAAAGGTGTACAAGATTATGACAGACTTACATGAGACAGAATCTGATCCTGTTTACTGACAGTACAAGAACCAGGAACAAAGTTATAAGATTTTGGACTAGAATGACGGGGGAATATGGGAACAAGCTCAGGTAAGCATCAAATAAGACCAAACTGGAAGCAGTGCAGTGGAAGCACAGACACCAACAATTTCAAAAGAAAATTGAACAGGTACCCACGGGGTATATGCCTGCAGGGTGACAGGGATGGAGCAGGGTGGGGAATGGAGCTGACTAGCTTATTCCGAAGAATGTGGCATGGATTCAATGGGCTAAATGGTCTCCTTCTGTACATTTTTAAAGGAAGGTGGAAGTGACCTTGTGAAGGACAAGTATAAAGTTGCAAGAAGAAGGTAGATCTTGAACAGCTCCAGCACAGAGCTACCACAGACACAAATGACCTCCACATGTGTTGTAAAATTATTTGGGATAATACTGCATGGTAAATCAAGGTAACTGCAAACCAGAGCAAAGGAGATCAGAAAGACTAGGCCTAAGACTGAAATAGAAAATGAGATTGGTTGAGCAACTAACATGACAAAACAAAACTAATTGAAATGATTTGCAGCAAGCAGATTAAAAATAGAAATAATAAGGATACTAAAAGATCCTAAAGGTGACATGATGTGATTGATTTCTGCAGTAAGGAACAACATTCAGAAAACGATGAATTGTCAACTCAGAAGTGAGAGTGAATAATGTGAAATTAATTTTTATTTCCTGAGCCCAGAGAGGACAGTGTGGCACCACATGAGCCAACAAAATGCCTTCAAATGGTATTTTCCTTTATCTCTCATGACGTCTTAGTGTTGCACCAGTTTCTGTGGCTGGGATAGATGGACCCTATTGGCCCTGGAGGTTTGGTTGGATGATCCTAGGAACATCCAGACATGCTGAGGGTCTTCTTAGAGTCATAGAGATGTACAGCACGGAAACAGACCCTTTGGTCCAACCCATCCACGCCGACCAGATATCCCAACCCAATCTAGCCCCACCTGCCAGCACCGGCCCATATCCCTCCTAACCCTTCCTATTCATGTACACATCCAAATGTCTCTTAAATGTTGCAATTGTACCAGCCTCCACCACTTCCTCTGGCAGCTCATTCCATACATGTACCACCCTCTGCGTGAAACATTGCCACTTAGGTCTCTTTTATATCTTTCTCCTCTCACCCTAAACCTATGCCCTCTAGTTCTGGACTCCCCGACCCCAGGGAAAAGACTTTGCCTATTTATCCTATTCCTGCCCCTCATAATTTTGTAAACCTCTATCAGGTCACCCCTCAGTCTCTGACGCTCCAGGGAAAACAGCCCCAGCCTGTTCAGCCTCTCCCTGTAGCTCAGATCCTCCAACCCTGGCAACATCCTTGTAAACCCTTTCAAGTTTCACAACATCTTTCTGATAGGAAGGAGATCAGAATTCCGTGCAATATTCCAACAGTGGCCTAACCAATGTCCTGTACAGCCGCAGCATGACCTCCCAATTCTTGTACTCAATACTCTGAGCAATAAAGGAAAGCATACCAAACGCCTTCTTCACTATACTATCTACCTGCGATTCCACTTTCAGGGAGCTATGAACCTGCACTCCAAGGTCTCTTTGTTCAGCAACACTCCCTAGGACCTTACCATTAAGTTTATAAATCCTGCTAAGATTTGCTTTCCCAAAATGTAGCACCTCTTATTTATCTGAATTAAACTCCAAAAGTAGACCCTCCCCCACTTGAACTCCCAAAGGTCAAGGGGAATCAGGCAGGGTGGAGGTGGAGGGTTCAGTCACCTCTGGAGTGTCCTGAGATTTCTGAGGGCCCAGGCCATGGTTCCTCCTCTGGCTGGTTGGGGTTCCTGGCACCTCTCTGTCACCTTTTGAGGAAGGGTACCTGGAGTGCGTACAAGGTTCCCCATCCTACTGTTGCCATGGTTTCAGTCCTGATGCCCAATTGCCGGGGTAATGCATTGGAGGTGTGTGCGCCTCTCCCACTGAGCCTTAGGGTGCTGGACCTGGCACTCCATGGCAGCTGCAAAAGTGTGTATGAAGGCAGCCAGACAATCACATGTGTGGGTCAGCTGAGTCCCCATAGCACAGCTGCACTGCTTCAGCTTCTGGGTAACAGGAGCCATTGAGTCCCACATCCCTGTCTGCCACTCCTGCTCTTTCTTGTGCATGTGGACAACAATGCTGATTCCTGATATCACCGGGTCCTGTTCTGCCACAGACTGAGAAAGGGTTTGGTCTCTGGCAGTCCTCTCAGTGTCATTGGCCTGGGACATTTTCTATCTTTATAGCTGCATAGCTGTCGCAGTAAAGTGCTTACCAGACTGTGCTCCCATTGTAATACTGAGCTTTCCACTGAGGGGTCAGTATCTGAGCAGGTGACAGGTGGCAGGTGACAGGAGCAGGAAGCAGCTTTGCTTCTGAAGCCTCATTACTCTCATCCTCAGAGACTGAGTCGGTTTCTCTTAAAAGTGCAGCCATTTGGCTGCGGTCACCCTGCTGGGACCCGCAAGACACGAAGGAGAGGGGGCATTATGACCAGCGGTTCAGAGTGGGGTGCTATTGATGAGACTGACAGTGGGGTGACTGAGCGTGTTGCAGTGAACTGAAGAGCGGTGAAGACATGGATGCCTCAGCATTCCCACAAGTTTTCTTCTGCAAGGGATAAGTTCCTCTCCTCATAGAAAGTGAGGAGGTTGATGTCAGGTGTCCCTTCACCAATCTATGCCCATCGTGGGCCATTCTCCGGGAATGGGAGTAAGAGAGGGATTGAGTGAGAAGGATCATCTATCCGTGCCAGTCCTGGTGGTTGAATGGTCCCCCGAGTGAGTGAGTAGGCAGCACAGAGGCCATGTGGGGTTAGGGGTGTGGGAGGTTGAGGAGAATGGGGGGGAGGGGTGGGGTTATGACTGAAGAAAGATGTTAAGGCAACAGTGAGAGCATGAGCCTTAGTGGGAGGTAGGCACCACAGAAAAGATACAGGGAGGAAGCAGAGAGAAAAGCATGGCGCATATTCTGGTGAAATGGAGAATGTCGTAGGCTGCTCCTCTGCATTATGGAGGCCACACTGACCCAGGTGGTGACCTCAAACCAGGCCGCTATAGTCGTGACCTCCTCTGCTGGTCCTCAAGGAAGATTATTCCCGTTCTCTGCAACATCCAGTCCAACAGGGCCTTCAGGTCCTAATCAAGGAATCACGATAGCATCTTCCCCTTCTCCAACATCTTCACCCAGTGTCCATCATCGAGCAAGGTACCTCCAGAGTGACACTGCCCCTGTCTGGGTACATGAGGTAAGGTGAGGCTAGCATCAGATGTGAGGGGTCTCATAGGGGTGGGGTAGGTCATTAATAAGGCATTTAGTTAAATACAGTGAGCAGGGGCGGCATGGTGGCTAGCACTGCTGCCTCACTGCGCCAGAGACCCGGCTTCAATTCCCGCCTCAGGCACTCTCTGTGTGGAGTTTGCATATTCTCCTCGTGTCTGCATGGGTTTCCTTCGGGTGCTCCAGTTTCTTCCCACAATCCAAAAATGTGCAAGTTAGGTGAGTTGGCCACGCTGAATTGCCAATAGAGTTAGGTGCAGAGGTAAATGTAGGAGAATGGGTCTGGGTGTGTTGCGCTTCAGCGGGTCGGTGTGGATTTGTTGGGCCGAAGGGCCTGTTTCCACACTGCAAGCAATCCAAAAAAACTCTTGTACACCTTGGAGCAAGAAGATAAAACAAATACAAAAACCCACACAAATAACATTTCACCAAAAAAAATTTAGTCATCCCACAGAATTCTTACATCACAGCAGGAAGTCATCCAGTCCATCATGTCTACATCAAACGTTGGAGCAAGGAACAAGAGTAGGCCATTTGGCCCTTTGAGCCTACCCCTCCATTCAATAAGGTCATGGCTGGTCCAATTTTAACCTCAACTCTTCATTCCTGATTCCCAATAATCTTCCCTCCCTTTGGTAATCAAGGCTCCATCTACTTCTGCCTTAAAAATACCCCATTTAAGGATTCTACATTTACTGCCTTTTTGAAGCAGACAGTTCCAAACACTCACAACCCTCTGAGAGAAATTTATTTTCCTCATCTCTGTATTAATTAGGCACCCTTTTATTTTTGAACTATGACCCCTAATTCTAGGTTTTCCCAGAAGAGGAAACATCTTTTGACCTGGTCAAGTCTCTTCAGGATCTCATGAAGATACAGCGATTGGCATCAGATATAAGTAAGTGCTATCTCTTGCCTCCCTCCTCCTAAACAAAGGCCAGGAAATGCTGAACGACATTTCGTGGGATGTCCATCTTTAGATTATTGATTGTGGTAAATGAAATTGTACTACTAGGAAACCATAATTAAAAATAGGGGACCATAATTAAATCCAAAATAGCACATCATGAACACAACTGAAACTTGCAATAAATAATCTTGAAACATAAATAAATGTACTGTAGCAAAACAAGTTTTACACCAAAATATAGTGCTCACTTTTGAGAACACAATACCCAGAATGGTGGAAGATACTTTGAGCTCTTGCAAGCTTCAGGCACTGCCAATTTTGAATACAGCCAATAGTACCAGCCAGTGATTAGCTCAAATTAAGCGACCTTAATGAAATGTTACACATAATCTTCTAACACCTTCTGTTGTGTCTGCTCACAACTCGAATGCTTTTTATTAGATATCATGTGAACAATGAGAAACAAGACTCAAAGTTGTCTCAGTTCATTTCTACCTTTATCATTAATGTGAACAGTGCCGATCCCACAGGCACACGTGAACACATCATTGACCCCCATAAGTTGATGAGCGTAGTTAACTATGTCTCAGTCCAATGATGCTTTCATGCTTCATTAGATGTCAGACTTAACACAGGTAGTGATTTAAAAACAATTCCTTCTTGCACACATATAAGCATTACTCCTATATGTGTAAACATTATCTCTGCTTTCCTAATAGTCCTCTCCCAACACTTGCAACGAGAGGCAGGTTCCCCCTTCTCTTTGTAATATGCATTTGCCTTGTTTCCTATTTAATTACCAACTCAAGGTGAAAATTAATTGCAGCTGGATCGAAACACGAAAGATCATACATGCGGATTAGAGGAACTTTCTCGTTACTCTGTCTCCTCTGTTCTCCAATGGGATTAATTGTTCTCTGGAACAATGTACCACAGTTTAGGCCAGATACAGTTGATGATGGCAGGGACTCAGGGCTGGAAAATCCGCTTAGCGTTCTGCCATTTATGGTCCTAGCAATGTGATGCAGAAAGGTTAACAATGAAAGGGTGATAAATTTTCACTTTAGCTTCTTTCATATTGACTCACTAATTGATGATGACTGTCATAAATAGAGTTATGTTGGGAATAGAAAGTGGTATGTGTTTGTGACAGGAATAGCAATGGGCATGGCTATATTACCAGCTGTTCTTTTGTTAAAGAACAATATAACACAGTAAAGAAAATAGCTCTTTTACATTATTTCCAAATTTTAGTTAAATATAGAATTAACCGACTTTTCAATCACTTTTCCACCTCTGAACACATGGTAGTCTTTTGTGTACTCTGCAATAGTGCTGTCTTAAGATATAGAGCAACACCTCTTTAACATAGCAATGATACTTCAAAATTTTTCTCTAGACAATAAATTAAATAATTAGTTGTCCTTTACACAAGGTTACGTTGCACTTATCCAAGATACAGCAAAAAGTTTCTTTAACCTTCTTTCTGTAGATAATTTTGACAATTTAGTCAGCAGAAGTTTAAAAAAAAAGAAAATTAATACGTAAAATAACCAAAGCATTAATTTGAAGTTTCAGAGACAGACTCACAATTTTCTGATGAATATTTGGTTGGAGCCACATACAAAACTGGTAAGCCCGATGGTCAATTATTGTGGTGCAATGCTATAAAAGTACAAGATGTTAATAGCTGTTAGGCCAAAGAAAATCCTATTTTTTAAATAGATATCTTTAATAGTCTGCCTGCATCCTGCTTATATGTCTGGATCTTTCTCTAGGTGATGATAGATACAAAATGCAAAAATGGTTAGCCACAGAATCTTCTGTTCCCAGAGTTGGCGAGCTCAGAGGCAGGAAGGGCATTTAATTCTGCTGGGTGGTGAAATACTCAAACACTGCTACTTTCTCACCTCAACTAGAAGCTATTTCAGGATAGGAAGGCCCATTATTAATCTGCCCTCTCCACCACCAAGCGCCGAATGAAAGATCACCGAAGGGCCTCCACCTGCCAAGAGCTGTGAAGAAGGCTTGTAGCCATGTGATGGGTATTAAAGCTTCTACCATGTGTGGGCAGCTTGCTCCCTGTTGGAGGATGGAATACTCACTGAGGGGTTTGTGACTATGGGCAAGGTTCCCTCGATCAAAGGCAATTGGCGCTGAATGACAGAATCCCTACAGTGCAATGGCAAGCCATTCAGCCCATCAAGTCCACACCATACTCTGAGGAGCATCCCACCCTATCCCTGTAGCCCTGCATTTCCCATGGTTAAGTCACCTATCCTGCACACTACGGGAAATTTAGCATGGCCAATCCACCCTAACCTGCACATTTTTGGACTGTGGGAGGAAACCGGAGCACCTGGAGGAAACCCAAACAGACACAGGGTGAATGTGCAAAATCCTCACAGACAGTCACCCGAGGTGAGAATTGAACCTAGATCCTTGGCGTTGTGAGGTAGCAGTGCTAACCACTGAACCACTGTGCTTCCCATAATGAAGGGACTAAGGCAAAGACTCAGGCAAACAGTTGCCCACTGGTAGCCAGTCCCCTGTCCTTGCTTCTAATTTCCATTCTCCCTCTTCCTGTGCTCCTAATACAGGTACACCCCTCACTTTAGTGATTTTAATTAGGTCAGCCTGTAATATGAGTCCCCTGATTGGGCCTGTTAACATAGTCCCATTAGGGAGCCCTGGCTAACGTATGAGGCAGTAATATGGTCAAGGACTGGTCATGTGTAAGTAATAGTTGAGTTGGTGACGGATCACTGGTCACTGTGTGGTTATTTCACTCACCATCCCCAAACCCCACCTCCGGTTCCACTTGGGACTCAGAGGGTGGTATCCAGCCCATAGCCACAACCTCTACTACGGCATTGCTGAATGCAAGAACTACTGTCTTCAGATCAGTCAAACTCTCTCATTGAGTGGTTCCGAATTTGATATCGGAATTGCATTTATTTTTGGCATCCTCAGCAAACTAATTATTTACATATATAAAATGTAACAAGGCATCCAAGGTTGCTTGTGACCTCTTCCCATTATGAAAAGCTCCTTTTAATGGAAAGTTCCAGTTTTGGAAGCAACATTCCGTTCATGAATACTTTGTGTCCAGTATTGCGACTTTCCAATTCCTTCACCATTTATTATTGCAGTGGAATCTTGTGAAAAGGTTCCTGGCATTCCGAGTAGATATCAATTACATTTTCCTTCTTTGCCAATAAAGTCTTTGGAAGTCGCTCCCATTAGTACGCAGCAACTTCCTCAAAACCAGAAAGTTATACATTAACTCTTTAATATTTACTTTAAAGATGCTTCCCTTAATTTATTTTATGCAAATTCATTATCGTTGACTCAAGTTTTTATTTTGGAAAATGAAATGAAGATACATTCATAATTTTCCAATCTCAAATACAGTAAACTCCTAAAACTATCATATAAAGTTTCACTAATTAACTTCAATTTGTTTGGATAAGCTCTACAACTGGACCTGTTTATCTCTGAACTTTGAAATTGGATTGTAAATCCAGCAGTGTGCATTCCCACTGGGAATTGCTTTAGCTCAGTTGGCTGGATCATTGGTTTGCAGGGTAATATGATGCCAACAGTGTGGGTTCAAATCCCATCACTGGTTTGAAATTACCATGAAGGGCTCTCCTCTTCCCTTGTCGGAGGTCTGATGGCCCTCAGGTTAAATCACCACCAGTCGCTGCTCCATCTAATGAGAGAGCAGCTCCTGTGCTTGAGGATCTAAAATTTGGAATTAGACTGCTGTCAGGAGTAACTATTTAATGTATGTTTTTATTAACCACAAAATGGCTTCTCAATGCAAAGTAACATAACAAAATGGCTTCAGGCTGCAAATTAATACTGTGTTTAAAATGGCATCTCACCCTGCTAAAGGCTGCATTCCTGCCTTGCTGAGCTAACTGAATCAAAAGATAAAGCAGACAATGGAGCCTTCACAGTATGGAATTAATTAAGTGGATAGGACATTACTAACCATCCCAGCTAATCTTGAAATGCAAGTGCAAAAGAGATAATGGGTGGTAAACAATTTTGTTTCCCAGGAAATGTCATTGGGTTAACCTGCTGTGTATCATGTCATTTTATAATACTTTATTGGATTTGCTCTGCCATTAAGGCTGTATTATTCGTTAAGTAACATATAAAAATTGCCTTTGTTCCAAGTGAAATTGTACAGTTTCTCCAAGTAACACAGAACCTTTTAACCTCTGTGTTGTTGGATAAACTTGTGCCTGGCTTTGTAATAAACTATGAAATCTTGCTGAAGCAGACCATATTCCAGTTGATTATTTGATGGATTGGGGAGCCGAGAGACCCCTCCCCAGGGCTCGAGATCTTCATGTTCTGGTAAGACTATGGCGACACAACAACATCCCCAACTGTTCAAAGACTACTGGGTCAGCTAAATATAAATGCAGCAAGGATGTTTCCCTTTGTGGGAGAGTCTAAGATCAGTGGGCATTATATCATAGTAATTGGTCACACATACCAAGACAGAGGTGAGGAGAGATTTCTTTACTCAGAAGGTAGTGAATCTGGGGAATTCATTACGACAAAGGGTATAGAGACTGACCCGTTAGTTATATTGAAGGCTGAGATAGACAGAATGTTAATCAACAATAAAGTCTAAGGTTGTGGGAGAAAGAAAGAGGTGGAGTTGAGAATATTCAGATAAGCCATGATTCCATGGAATGCCAGAACAGATTCAGTGGGGGGCAAATGGCCTACTTCTGAACCTACTCCTTATGGTCATAAATCTGTGGTTTCTGAGACTGAGCCCATCTCAATGGTGATACGTTGAGAATTCTTTCTTTTGAACACCTTGGAGAGAAATAAACAGAGTGAGCACCAAGCATTTCAGACTCCATGACCCCTTGGGGTGTGTTACCACTCTGGTGGATAAGAAAATCCAGGTCTGCAGGTTCTGATTTTGGAGGAGGCATGATGAGCTCTTACAGGAAACACAGGGAGACTATTGGATGAGGGAACAGAGCATTCAAATGCCATAAAGTTACATCACACTGACTGCTATGCATTTTGAGAAACCTTTACATATTGAAATGTACATCATTTTGTCTGTTAAATACTATATATGACATGTTGTTTATGAGCTGTGATATGTAATACATTGTAAAGGTTAGTTCTGCTCAATTCCTTTCCTTTAGGCTTGTCCATGCATTCTGAATGAGGAGATGCCTTTGGTAGATTCATCCACACAGGTCAATTAAAGTCAAGTGCGAGGAACTAAACGGCTGAGCAAACACAGTTGTCTCTGTCAAGATCAAAAACAGAAAGCGGTCTTTGATATGTAATCCAGTTGGAAATTGCAGTGGTATTTTCCACAGATGCAAACCTGAGAGTCTCAAAGTTGTGATCTGTCCATCACCGAGAGATGTAACAAGAGATGTTATCTTGACTGAGCATTTACCATCCTCGGAATAACTCGAGATGGATTTAATGACAGTCCATGGCACAGAGAAAGCAGTGAAACAATACAGCCTGGCAATATTTTTACGGTAATAGAATTCACAACACAGCTGTGCATCTTCTGTTATACAATATGATGATTCACTGGACCAGATCAGACGTATTTGTTGTAAATAGCAGCAGAACATGCATTTTTAGTTAACAAAATCCATAGCCGTTGATATGGTCAGGACATACTTGAAATAGAACAAAAACAACTGACATCTATAATCCCAGTCACTGTCCTTCAGAGAATCTTTGTCAGAAGCAGTTCAGAGAAGATTTACTGGACTATTGCATGGCACGGCACTGGGGTTGGTTAGCTTAGATAGCTAGATGGCTGCTTAGTGATGCGGAGCAATGCTAACAGCATGGGTTTAATTCCTGCACCAGCTCAGGTTACATGAAAGACATGAAGCATGGTGACCCTTGGGTTAAATAACCATCAGTCATCTTTTTTCAAATGGTAGGACTGTAACAACATTACCATTACCTTTACGAGGAATGATTACCTTGTGAGGAATGCTTGGTCAGGCTAGACCTGTGTCCATTGAAGTTTAGAAGAGTTAGAAGTTACTTGATTGAAATGGGGCCTTGACAAGGTGGATATGGGAAGAATGTTTCCTGTTGTGGAAGAATCTTGAATCAAAAGTCACTGTTAGTTTTCAAAATAAGGGGTAGGACAGAGATAGAGAAAACTTATTTTTCTCTCAGAGAGAGTTGTGATATTTTGGACCTCTGTACCAGAAAAGGTGGTGGAAGTAGAGTCTGTGATTATCTTAAAGACAGAGGTAGGTAAATTCCTGATAACCTTTCACTGACTTGTTTATCTGAAGTATGGAAACATGGAGTAACCAGATCACTACGATCTTATTGAATGACAGAGACTATTCAAGAGGCTGAGTGACTTCACCTTGCTCCTAATTCATGTGTTTGAATTTCCTTTAGATCTTCGGTATTGCTGTCAGTCACACTAATCTCGGATAGTCACATTTCTCTATCCTTCTTACATATTTCCTATATATAGTTGTACGCAGCATGTAGGAATTATGACAGATTATTGAAAACTCACATTCCTATTGTTTATCTTACATATTTTATTTTTAACTCTAATTTTTATGAAGTGTAGAAATCAATATCCAGCCCTCCTGTTAACTCATGTCAGTGCCTGGTGATATGGCCAAAGACATGTTCAAGCGATTATATCCTTCAGTATATTATCATCATGACTCTGTTGATACTGCACTGTAGTAATTTCTTCCACTGGTATTTCAGTTTCCAGTATACTTTCTTGAATTCGTCGTTTTGGTCAGCAATTGTGCAAAACATTTGCCACTGGCTGCATCTTACAGTTTTGCCACTTCTTGAAAAAACAAATTTACCCAGTAATCAATTTGTGTTTAATAATTGAGGTGTTCAGAAACCAGTTTTACATCTAGATTTTTAATATTAAAGCAATAATTTCTTGGAAATATAGGAAATACTTAACTGCATTAATACAGATAATCATTGCCCATCACTAGGTCACCATATATTTCCAAGGATGAAATTGCACAAAGAGATTGTCAGCCAAATTCTGCCTTGACATTTCAAGCTTTAGGAACATTTTAATTGGATCAAAAGAGGTACATCAGTGACACCAGGCAGAAATGAGAATCACAAGTACCCCCTGATCTCTGAAATGAAACTAGAAGAACCAAGAAGAAAAATTAAATAAGGATCACACTGTGTTGATTGACTATACAGCTTACGTTCTCCCAGCCTCCATCAGTCACGTGGGCACCGCATGGTCCCTCTTCAACAGCAACACCACAGAAGAGAGTATGCAGATGTCAAAGGACAGCTCTAATGAAATTTTATGCCCTCAAAACCTTTGACTACAAGGCAGGGTCAACATTTAATGTCCTTGAGACCCTACCAAAAATGAAAGGGTGGATTCTGATGCATTGATCCCCAAGCAGGCCATCAAAATTGTTTGGCAGAATGCCCATTCACCAGGTCTTTCCAATAAGCATTGGCTTGTAGCTTTTGCAAAGAAGATGCGGAGAAAGATGCAGTGGTTTTTGTCGAAGTTCGTCCTGAGCAGCTCCGTGTTCCTGCTCTACGGTCTGTTCCCCAGTACGCACATTGAGACAAATGTCATTTGCATCTGGAGGACCATCAACTCAGTGAAAAATGTTCTTTGGTCTGCCCAAAACTTGTTGGACTTCCATGTGAATATATGAATTAGGAGCAAGCTGAAGTCACTCAGCCTCTTGAACATTCTCTGTTATTCAATAAGATCGTGGTGAATAAGGAGTTGACCTCAATCAAATGTTACAGACTGACACATTTCAAGATTCAGGACTATATACTGATGGACACACTGAGCTGGCGCCTAAGCATGGTGGAGAAATTCAACAATCTAAGTTCTTTGGCCAAAGTATAATGAGAGTCTATTCAGTAATCGGACCCACTATGTGCCTCAAAATGAACAAAAATTGTTTCCTGCATAGGTCGAAGGTGGCTTTGGTTTTTGCAACTGTAGCAGAGGTCTGAGAATTGTCAAACTTCCAATATTTTGTTGGTGTTTTCTTTGCAAAGACTACACAGATATGATTTAGAACCTTTGTATGTATTTATAGATGACTTATGAATTAAGAATGTTTTTGAAATTAAACAAAGCTCTAATGCAATTTTGTGTCCTCAAAACCTGAAATCATTCTATCTGATACACCTCTCCGTGGTGATCATGAGGAGACGCTTTTCCCCATTAATTGTTGGTAATGCTCAGGGATTTATTTAAGGTGTAAAGTTCAGATCACTACTCTCCCAGCTGAAAATTGTTGTCCACCTGGTTTATCATCTGTCACTCATTACCAGTGGCAACTGCCCATTTCTACTTAATAAACAAGATCTATTTGAGCATGTATTTCTCTTGAAGCTCTGCCATCCATCTGTCCGAACAGTCCTGCAATCTGTCACTCCACACTTATGCCCAATGATAACAACTATGCGCATCATTTACCCTGATCAAAAGCAAGAGCTCTGAATATCCGTAGGGCAGCCCATCCCTGCTAACCTGTGGCCTCACTTCACCACTAACCCCATCAAAGTTCATAGGGCAGGAGACATCCTGTCTTATATAATTTGCCTGATATTGATTTGGTTTGATTTTTGATTTGATTTATCATTGTCACATGTACCCAGGTACAGTGAAAAATTTTGTTTTGCGTGCAGTACAGGCAGAGCATACCATACAAAGAGCAAAAAGGGTAATGAAACAGAGCAAGGAATACAATGCTATAGCTGGAGAGAAGACGCACAAAGAGTGAGGTCAATATTAAATTTGAAATTTGAGAGGTCCATCCAGAAGTCTAATAACAGCAGGGAAGAAGCTGCTCTTGAATATGTTGGTACATGTGTTTACACTTTTGCATTTCTGCCTGATGGAAGAGATTGGAATAGATTATCTCTGGGTTGGGAGGGGTCTTTGATGATGTTGGCTGCCTTTCAGAGGCATCGAGAAATATAGATGGAGTCAACGGATGGACTGGGCCTATGTTCACAACTCTCTGTCATTTCTTACAGTCCTGGGCAGATCAGTTGCCATGCCAATGCATGATGCATCCAGATAGAATACTGTCTATGGTGCATTATAAAAATTGGTAAGAGTCTTTATGGAGATGCCAAATTGCCTTAGCCTCCTGAGAAAGTAAAAGCGTTGTTGTGCATTCTTGATCTTCACGTCAGTACGGGTGGACCAGGACAGATTGTTAGTGATCACCCCTCCTAGGTACCTGATGCTCTCAACCATCTCTACCTCAGTTCCATTGTTACAGACAAGAGTCTGCCTTCCACTCTGCTTCTGGAAGCTAATGACCAGCTCCTTAGCTTGGCTGATGATGAGGGAGAGATTGTTATCTGTCCCCTAGGGAGTTGTTTTTCTTTTTTATTTTTCTAGCTCCTGTATGTTTTTCCGGATACATATACCACGATTTGTAAATACGTCAAATTTTGAATTAACATCTAGAATCAAGGCACAGTTTAAATTTAACTAACTACATCACATCATATATGAGGCTGCACTCCACTCTAAGTAAACTACCCAATTATATATGTTCTTGAACCATCCTGTTTTATATAAACATTGTCCTCAATAAAGTTTATTGGTACGGTATATTATATTGGACAAGGCCTCTTCAAATGTAGGTAAATATAGAGAGATGCATTTGATAGTTAAAACACTTGACAACTTTGTTGTGTTCAGATTTCTATACAGCCCAGGATTGTCTACTTACTCACAAGTTACTTAAAGGACCAGATGGAACTGAATACTACTTAATCATGGCTTAAATTGTTTTTCACAATGCTTTGCTGTCATCATCAACTGCTACTGTCAGTCATCAAAGCAAAGTACAGGGAAAAGTGAATGCTCAAAACAAAAAAAATGCAATGCCTCCACCAAGTCTGAAGCAAAAACAGATACATTCCTGGAACGATAAGCAAATCAGGCAGTAGCTGTAGAAAAAGATTAACATTTCAGGTACATAACCCACAAACCGAACTAAAAGATATTACAGAGAGATGCATTATATCAAACTACTTAGCCAGAATGCTGAGGCCGCTTGAGAATTAAACTAAAACAAATGGGTCCGGATTTTCTGATAGCCAGATCATAGCTTCTGCTACAGGGCAACTCTCAGAAATTCTCATCGTAGCAAACTCCAAACAAATTCCTCAGAAAATTAAAGATTCCCTGGGCAATTTCCCTACTCCTGGAAACCTCCAAAAGTATCTATTTAAGTTGGAGAATTTGGAATGTTCCACTGCCATTAAGAAAATACTTATTTGGGAAAAGTTAAACTATTACAAACCTAGTTTAACTCCTGAGTAACTGTTAAATCGACCCCTCTCAATAAACCTCACACACCCACAATGACATCTTCCCCAAATTGCTTACGCTCCCCCAGACCCTGATCTGACAGTCCTTCTCCCCCGGAGTGTGACATTCTTCCTCTGCCACCGGACCCAACCCCTTGCACCCCAGAACATCCTGCGCCCTCTTCCCTCCCCTAATGCAGGACACCTTCACCTTACATACTAACCCTGTCCAGGAGCTGTCAAAGTAGTTGACTGTGATGCTAGACCATTAAACAGAAAATGATAAATGATTGCTGTAAAATAGAGGGTGGGTTCACCCTATCCTGAATCATTTACTCAGACCTGTCATGACGGGAGTACAGCTCCATATTTCTTTTTGATTTTTCTAAATTTGATTTATTATTGTCACATTTACCCAGGTACAGCAAAACATTCTGATTTGCATGCAGTACAGATAGATCATGCCATACATAAGTGCATTAGGGTAATAGAACAGAGCGAGGAATACAGTGTTAAGGCTGCAGAGAAGGTGCACAAAAAGCAAGGTCATATTAAATTTAAAATGTGAGAGGGCCATCCAGAAGTCTAATAACTGCAGGGAAGAAGCTGTTCTTGAATCTGTTGGTGCATGTTTATCTTCTGCCCAATGGGAGGGGCTGGAAGAGACTACAACCAAGAGACTGTACCCAGGTCTTTGATGATGTTGGCTGCCTTTCCAAGGTAGCAAGAAATATAAATGGAGTCAACAAGTAGAAGGTTGGCTTGCGTGATGGACTAGGCCTACGCTCACAACTCACTGTAGGTTCATACTGTTCTGAGCAGAGCAGTTGCTGTACCAAGCCATGATGCCTCCAAATAGAATGCTTTCTATGGTGCATCTGTAAAAATTGATAAGAGTCTTTGTGCACATGACAAATTTCCTTAGCCTCCTGAGGAAGGAGAGGTATCGCTGTGCATTCTTGACTGTGCAGAGCTCTTCTGTGATGCATAAAAAAGGAGGGAATCAGTCATTCCTCAGAAAATCTGACCTGTGATCTTCAAAGTGATGGTGTGAAGAAGAGGACATAATTTAATGATAAATAAAAAGAACAAAGGGGCTGAATCTTTGTTTAAAGGTCAAGGCTCCAAACTCAAGAGCATTCCTGGATCCCAATCCTACAAAACAATGTTGAAGGAGATGGCCAATCAGTAGGCAGAAGGTGCACTCTAACTAAGGATGTTGGATGGACTCCCAACATGGACGTATCAATAGGACACACACCCACACTCAGAGACTGTAGTTTACACTTCACTGTTCCAGTATGTCCATGCTTTGAATGACTTCATTATCTTCTGTGGTTCCCCTTATGACTGAGGAATCCGATGCAGGATCAGCACTGGAAGCCCTCAGGACTGGCAATTCATGTTGTTGATGCTGAAAGGAACTCCTGCAGCTGCTCCATCTCTAACCTTCCGCTAGTATAATAGATATTCATGAGCGCAGTCTCGTAACTGGTCCTTAAAATGTGATGAACCAAATTTTAATGCTTAGCTCCTGAAGGGTCAGTCACCTCCAATATTCTAACAAGAGATATGGTCAGCAATGCGAATGTTTCTACTTTTCCATAATATCCTGTCCTTGCATCATTTTGACTGCCTTGATATTATTCACATTGATAGCTTCCCACAGAATTTCTGCTCAAGGATTTGGAAATCATCCATGTTGGAATCATCACTTGGCAATTTAAGTTTCTGAAGGGTAGTCACAGTGGACAATCCCACTGCTTGTGATTTTGCCTTGTCGATAAATTCTCATGGTGGCATCTGGTTTCTTTTCTGGGAGAACACCAGAGTTTTGATGTGGTACTGATTGTCGAAACAGGATTCTGCTCTAGACTGTAGGGTGGTAGGGATCGAGGTCTGTACAGTTTCTCCCCATTAGGTCAATGTTGTCAACTTCAGTAGGTGTGGTGCAGGTGAGAGCCTAAAGCAGTGATGAGTATATACAGACATTATGTGTATTCATCACTGAATGTAAACCATGTAAGGGAGTGGAGAAGATGACCTATTAGTATTATCGCTAGACTATTAATCCAGAAACTAAGCTAATATTTTGGGAACCTAGGTTCAAATCCCACCATGGCAGATGGTAGGCTTTGAATTCAATGCAAAAAAGAATCTGGAACTAAGAGTCTGATGATGACCATTAAAACCATTGTCAGGGAAGGAGAAAGCCTCATCTGGTTCACTAATGCTGTTTAGGAAAGGAAATCTACCATTGTTACCTGTGACCCCAGACCCACAGCAACATGGTTGACTCTTAACTGCCCTCTGGGCAATAAATGTTGGCCTAGCCAGTGATGTCCTCATCCTGTCAGTGAAAAAAAAGTGTTGGTGGAGTTAGAACACACTGAAGCCCTAGTTTCTCTGGAAACTGGCTACAGTGTTCGCTCAGGAAGATGCATCACAGTCAGATGGACATGAACACAGAAAGAAAATAGATTAGTTATTATGTAATGTAACTATAACTCAAGAGTCTTGTACTTATGTGATTATTGTGTATGGCACAATTACAAATTAACATATAATAAATGCTGTTATCATGAAGTGTAAGCCCAAAGGCAGTCCTTGACTTTGCCTTCTTCTTGAGCAGTTTCTAAAGAACCTAAACACATCGCAACGCATCAAACAAAGGGTAGGAAAGTGAGGGCACAGATGGAGAAACCTTTTAAAGACACTTCATCGATGTTTAAAACCAAAAAGCAACCAGAGCTGCCTGAAATAATTTTGCTACAGAGCTTCAGGCTTTACAAACACTGTGTTGAATCAAATGTGTTTCTTACAACGCAAAATTGAGCTAAATGTCCTTTGAGCAACATCTGTTTACATTGAGTGGCTGCGCAGCCTTTCAGCTTGGAGGGAACACTGTCTAATCAGTATTG
The DNA here is from genome assembly GCF_020745735.1 of Hemiscyllium ocellatum. Lineage (NCBI taxonomy): Eukaryota > Metazoa > Chordata > Chondrichthyes > Orectolobiformes > Hemiscylliidae > Hemiscyllium > Hemiscyllium ocellatum. The sequence continues at coordinate 15,104,472 of NC_083439.1, forward strand.
CAGTCAATGACGTATTTCTGAATTGTAGTCATAGTCATAATGCAGTCAACAGTGAAGGGGGGGAGCCTCGAAGGTTACCCAGCAAAAAAACATACATAGCATTGAAAAAGGAGCCATATTTTCTACACTAAAACCTCCTGTTGGAATCACTGAATTTAATAAGGAAGCCAACAGTCACTCAGTAAAGCATAGCCTTGAAAGCATTCACCTGAACAAACCGTGCTCTGCATACGTATGCTACATGCCTGTGAAACTGAAACCAGCAGACATAAAAATAATTACCAAAGATGGATATGGATCACTAATGTGAGGGTCATTTGTGGTCTAGGGTTCCTAACACATTATTCTATTACACTATTCCGAGATCATTCCTTGTATCAGTCCATGCCAACATTATCAAAAAAGCAAGCATCATTTTATTTCATTTCATTGGAACATACATTATGAATTCAGAAGTAGCCTCAAATTTACACCCAATCATCATATACTAGATTTATCCTCAAAAAGCCATGCAGATTATCCACAAAGGTGAGTCCTTGATCACCCATAATTTTGTCCTTGTCGACTTACAATTTTTCCAAACATCTCCAATTTAAATTGGTCATCCCGAAGTGCAAATAGTTTGTGGTTCCAACATTTCAGTTTCCGTCTCTTCCACCCCTACAGCACCTGCTGTACAATTCATGATTCCTCCATCTACAGCCTCTAGTATATCCTTCCCCAGTTTCACCTCAGTCCTGCCTCTCTCCTTTTTCTGTGTATTTATGAACTACCTAAGGAGAGGTTCTTTGTTTATTTCTCCATACCTCATGACTTTGCACTTTCTCTTCAATTGCTGAAAGAAGTCTCACATTTTTTCAATATCAGTGAGCAATATGATTAGTCAAAAAGAATATATGAATATAGAGAAGTGGAGTTAATGGGCAGCAACATGAGGAAGGTGAAGCTTTGATGAGCAAGCATAGAAATATGCACAGGGCGGGATGTCAGGTTACCATTAGTAAATTAGATGGTGTTGAACATGTGTCAGGCAGTAAACTTCCCACACAAGAGCTGTTGGCATTTCAGCTGCTGAATTAGATACTTTAGTTGATTGCTTATGTAACTTCTCAACTCCAATTGGTTGCTTTTCTAGTTTCCTCTCTACTCCCTTTCGTTACATCTGTTCCTATGCCTACATCCACCCAAAACAATGAAGTGATTCTCTGAGCTGTGAAGTCATTGGAAACCTGGACCTTTCCTTCTGTCTGTGAAGCTTATTTTATTCAAGGCTATTCAAGTTTACCAAATGCTCTAGGGATGCAGCTCCTGAATGTGGCCATTTAAGAATTCACTGTCTGGCCATAACATACCTTAACCGTCACACTTTCACCTTCTGACGAGCTCAGCAATCCAAACTTCCTCTCAATTTCTCTCCAAGTACCAGAGTTGATGTCAGAAATGAGTGAACTTTAGTCAAGCCAGGCTTCCATTTACCAATATAATTTTCCTAATACCAAGATTGCCAGGATTAACAGAAATCTTTCTGAGTAAGTACAGTCAACTTTTCTAGAACACGATAGTTGCGTTCTTGTGCAAGCCCGCATTATAGAAAACAGAACCAGCATTTATAGTGTTGGCAATGTAATCATGTTACAGCCAACATACGTTTTAAAAGTTTGTGCTTTGGAAACAATGTCCCCAATTCATGAATCGCATTACAGTGAATTCACATTGATGGAACATGTTATAGCAGAATGACCTATACCCTGGAAGTAATTTTCCTACAAAGCTTCAGTTTGTGCAACTACAGCATTGAATCAAATGTGGGTTTTACAATGCAAAATTGTGCAACATGATCTTTCAGCAACATCTTCTTGCCTCAAACATCTTCTTGCATAAAATCTTGGAGCCGCTGTGTGGCCTTTCAGCTTGGAGAGAACACTGTCCGATGTACATTACAATCAATGAGGCACTTCTGAATTGTAGTCACAGTAACAATGTAGGAAATAAGGCCCCCAATTTGCCCACAGTAAAACCTGGCAAATTGAAGCAGGGTTCAAGGACTCAGGGGACTAATGGAAGAATGTGTACGGGCCGCCTGTCAATGGTGTCCCGAAATAACATCAGCCATTCGGCCCTTTAACCCTACTTCATCATTCAGTGTGATCATTGCTAAACGTCTACCCCAACTCCTCCCAACTCCACTTTTCCACAACCCTTGATGTGTGCAATAGCTAAACATTTGTCAATTTCTTGCACTCAATGACTTGGTATCCTGGCCCACTGACTGTGTACTGATGGAGAATCCTCATTCCAAAACCTTCAATGTAAACTAAAAGGACTTTTAAAACTAAAATTAAGTTAATTATTGTTTTAAAATTTTTTAAATGATCAAAAATATCTTTAACATTCTAATCCTTGAGGAAAAACTCTGATATTTGCAGGTGGCATGGTGGCTCAGTGGTTAGCACTACTGCCTCACATTACCAGAGTTTTAGGTTCAATTCCAGCCTCAGGTGACTGTCTGTGTGGATCTGCACATTTTCCCCATGTCTGTGTTGGTTTCCTCCCACAGTCCAAAGATGTGCAGGCCATGCTAAATTGGTTAGCACTGCTGCCTCACAGCGCCACGGCCCTGGGTTCAATTCCCGCCTCAGGCGACTGACTGTGTGGAGTTTGCACGTTCTCCCCGTGTCTGCGTGGGTTTCCTCCGGGTGCTCCGGTTTCCTCCCACAGTCCAAAGATGTGCGGGCCAGGTGAATTGGCCATGCTAAATTGCCCATAGTGTTAGGTAAAGGGTATATGTAGGGGTATGGGTAGGTTGCGCTTCGGCGGGTCGGTGTGGACTTGTTGGGCCAAAGGGCCTGTTTCCACACTGTTAAGTAATCTAATCTAAAAAAAAATAATGTTAGAGGGAAAATTTGACTGGGCGGGTTATTCTTCGGAGGGTCAGTGTGGACTTGTTGGACCAGAGGACCGGTTTCCACACTGTAAGAAATCTAATCTTATCCCCTGAACTACATTTTGTCAATGTTGTGTCACAAAGCTAGTTCCTTTTTTTGCTCAAGGATACTTTCTCCTTGATTTTTTTTCAGAGGCCTAATAAACCAGGCCAGGCTCCGATGAGGCTGGTTTGGTACAGAGTTGAAAAGGATTTTGAAAGGCCTTTTGTTTTTATGTAAACAGATGAAACTTCAGGCCAAAGTGGTCATGTTTCAGAAGTGACCTGTGGAACAAAAGGGAAGTTGTCAGCTCTCTGGCTGAGCAATTTAGTTCCGTCCTGAACTGGTGACAAGTTCAACAGGGAGCTGTGTGGAAACTCACTCTCTCTCTTTTGGCTCTTCAACTTCAACCTATAAGCATACGTTTTATTTATTCCAGTTTTTAAAGGGAGTTTACTTATTGGGACTGTTGTGTATATTCAGGACAGCATAATTAAGTCTAGTTTGGATAGACTGAGTTCTGTAGGGGTTCTTTATTCTGTTCATTGTGTTTTATGTATAATTTTGTGAATAAATTTTTGTCTGTTTTAAAATCTAGTCATCAACCTAACCACCTCACTCTGGATAATTTTCGCTGTCCACTTACCGAAAGAAATTACAATGTTATGGTCTGGGCTGCTTGCTTGAGAATATTTTGAGTGGTCTGGCCTAGTTCATAACAGTTGGTAACGTAGGATGAGTTCACCAACATAAGCAGAGACGGGTGGGAATGATATCTTCATATTCTGAGGGCTGTACCTGGAGTATCAAGATTTGTTTCCTCCTTCCAGTTGCTATCTAACTTGCTGAGTATTTGCAACATTTTGTAAAATTCTCAAGAAATTAACCATCTCACCTTCTCTGCGGCAGTGCAAGTTCAGAAATCTCACCTGCAGAGTGCTATTCCTGATGGGTCAATCCATGTCAGGTCATTTGGGGATATTTTCCAATGTCTAGCCTAACCCTGGCCATGATCAAACACATTTCTGGCCTCATGGTGAATAAATGACTCTTTTTGTTACAAAATAATTAAAAACAACTGCAATTTTCAGTCAAGTGTTACAGTTGCTGCATAATTAAATATCATGTGATCAGACGTCATGTGCCTAAACCACCAGGCACACATGAATTCAAAGAAATCATTTACAGTATGGACATACATGAACAATGAGTTGCCAACTCGATCCCACAGCACCGTAGGCTTTTGAATCTCGAGTTGAAATTATGCCGTTCTCTATCCTATCCTTTCAGCTATAGCAAGTTCCAAATTTCTGGTGCACGCATGAGAGCCCAATATACACTGCCATAATAGAATCATTTCTCAATTTTAAAATTTTTAATATTATTTTGGTTCAATATTTTGGATTGGATAAGACATTTTCTGGCTGACCCAATTAAATCTGTGCGTCTCAAATCTATCTTTTGTCAAATCTACCCTTTCTCAAATCTATACTTATTATCCTGCCTGGTCCCAAACATCAGTGTGTCTGATCACATCACTTGTGTTGACCTTACTGCCCGCTTCAGTACTGTACCCAGATCAGAAGCTGTAAAGGTCTAACGCTTCTCCCTTCTGTCACAATATTGGTCTTTTTACAAGGTTACAATGCCCTTTAGTTTTTTTCCCCCAGAGAAGGGACCAGGCTCCAACTAGGCTGGGTTTGAAAGGTTTATTGGAGCACTTTTTGTTTACCCCTTAAAGGTGATGTCTCCAGCCTAAGGCTTCCATGCCTTTAAAAAACCGGTATAATCAAATGGAAGTGGCCAGCTCGCTGTGTAGCTAGCCTTCATTTGCATTAATGTTTTTGATTCAGTTCAGCAGCAGTGTGTGTGTGAAGAAAGGCTGTTGGGCCTAGTCCAGCCAGGCACTGTCTCTCAATGACTTCAAGCCTGTATGGTCTGGTTTGTTTCATTTATACTCTTTGTGCTAAGGGGTCTGTTTATGGAGATTGTTACAAGTATTTTCAAAACAGCATCATTAAGTCAGGAGAGTCTGTCCGGTTTTGGACACAATAAATTATTTGGTAGTCTATGTTCTGCTGTGTGTGTTTCATTCTGTAATTTTGTAAATACTTTCTGTTTGTTTAAAACAAACAGCAAAGTTACGGTCTGGGCTATCTGTTTAAAAATGTTTTGAGGAGTCGGGTCTAGTCCATCACACATCCTTTGGAACAATATGAGATATATCAATAAATTGGTCAACTGTTTGAGCAACAAGTACAGGAAACCGATCCAATGTATTCTCTGAGTGTTTGTGGTCCAGAACGTTTGGCATGGAGACTTCAAATAGGGCAGACTTGGTCAATATTTTAGTATGGACTTCAGAACAGTTCCATAATATCCCTAAACTGTAAATGATATTCCTAAATCATTGTAAGTTCGCCCGTTATCCCTTCTCTGGGAATATGTCAAAAAAAATGTAAAGTTGCAGAGACACGTGTCTTATTTTAAGGAACCTTCTTGAGAGCCCTAAGGATGGGTGACAATCATTGACCTTGCCAACAATGCTTACATCTCATGAAAAGGGCTTTAGTCCACTGAATGGCATTCCAAAATGATTGTGACTTCTGTTATAGGTATTTCAGCATCACAGACCAATATCTGTATCCTGACAATTATTATATTTTTGACATAAATGTAGCTAGCAATGCAATAATGACCAGGCAATTTGTGCTTGTGATGATGACTGAAGGATAGCTATTGGCCAGGCCTTAATACCTTTCTTCTTTAAGATAGTGCTACTGAATCTTTTGTATCCAACACAACAGACAACTGGAGCTGGTTAGCTCAGTTGGCTGGACAACTGATCTGTAACACAGAGTGACACCAACAGCATGGGTACAATCTTTATTCCAGCTGAGGTTACCATGCAGGACTGTCCTTCACAATCTCTCCCCTTGCCTGAGATAAGTTGGCCCTCAGGTTTAAACATCACCAGTTACCTGTGTCTCTCTAGTAAATGGACTATGGCAGCTTTACTTTCGCAATCATACCCAGCACATGGGAAGATGGTTGTGGTTGTTGGAAGTCAATCATCTCAGCTGCACTCCGTCTCTGCAGGAGTTCCTCAGGGGAATGTCCCAGGCTCAACCATCTTCAGCTGCTTCATCACTGACCTTCCTTCCATTATAAGGTCAGAAGTGGGGATGTTCGTCGACAATACATTTGTTTGGCTGCATTTAAAATACTGTGTACAGTTCTGGTCGCCACATTACCAAAAGGATGTGGGTGCTTTGAAGAGGGTGCAGAGAAGATTTACGAGGATGTTGCCTGGTATGGAAGGTGCTAGCTATGAAGAGAGGTTGAGAAGGTTAGGTTTATTTTCATTAGAAAAAAGGAGATTGAGGGGGTCCTGATTGAGGTTTACAAAATCATGAAGGGTATAGACAGGGTGGATAGAGACAAGCTTTTTCTCAGGGTGAAGGATTCAATAATGAGAGGTCACGCTTTCAAGGTGAGAGGTGGAAAGATTGTGTGAAGATTTGTAGCTCGGGTGCTCGTTGTTGTGGTCCTGTTCGCCGAGCTGGAAGTTTTTGTTGTAAACGTTTCGTCCCCTGGCTAGGCGACATCATCAGTGCTTTGGAACCTCCTGCGAAGCGCTTCTTTGATGTTTCTTCCGGTATTTATAGTGGTCTGTCCTTGCCGCTTCCGGGTGTCAGTTTCAGCTGTCCGCTGTAGTGGTTGGTATATTGGGTCCAGGTCGATGTGTTTGTTGATGGAGTTTGTGGATGAATGCCATGCCTCTAGGAATTCCCTGGCTGTTTTCTGTCTGGCTTTAGATTAGATTAGATTACTTACAGTGTGGAAACAGGCCCTTCGGCCCAACAAGTCCACACCAACCCGCCGAAGCGCAACCCGCCCATACCCCCACACTTACCCCTTACCTAACACTACGGGCAATTTAGCATGGCCATTTAACCTGACCCGCACATCTTTGGACTGTTGGAGGAAACCGGAGCACCCGGAGGAAACCCACGCAGACGCGGGGAGAACGTGCAAACTCCACACAGTCAGTCACCTGAGTCGGGAAATGAACCCGGGTCTCAGGCGCTGTGAGGCAGCAGTGCTAACCACTGTGCCACCGTGCCGCCCACAAACATACATACATCAGGAGCGTTTCTGAACTGACAGCCAGACTACTGCGACCCTTAGGACTCATAACGGCACACAAACCAACAGCCACGCTCAGACAACAACTCACTAGAACGAAGGACCCGATACCCAACATGAGCAAAACTAATGTAGTGTACAAAATACCATGCAAGGACTGCACAAAACACTATATAGGACAAACAGGAAGACAGCTAACAATCCGCATACATGAACATCAACTAGCCACGAAACGATATGACCAGCTATCCCTAGTAGCCACACACACAGACAACAAGCAACATGAATTCAACTGGGTCAACACCACTATCATAGGGCAAGCCAGACAGAGAACAGCCAGGGAATCCCTAGAGGCATGGCATTCATCCACAAACTCCATCAACAAACACATCGACCTGGACCCAATATACCAACCACTACAGCGGACAGCTGAAACTGACAACAGGAAGCGGCAAGGACAGACCACTATAAATACCGGAAGAAACATCAAAGAAGCACTTCGCAGGAGGCTCCAAAGCACTCATGATGTCGCCTAGCCAGGGGACGAAATGTTTGCAACAAAAACTTCCAGCTCGGCGAACAGAACCACAACAATGAGAGGTGGAAAGTTTAAGGGGGATACACGTGGCAAGTACTTCCCACAGAGGGTTGTGGACGACTGGAACGTGTTGCCAGCAGAGGTGGTAGAGGCAGATGGTAGATTCACTTAAGATGCTTCTGGACAAATGCATAAGTAGGTGGGGAGCAGAGAGATACAGATGCTTAGGAATTGACCGACAGGTTTAGACAGTAGATTTGGATCGTCTTAGGTTTGGAGGGCCGAAGGACGTGTTCCTTGGCTATAAATTTTCTTTGTTCTTTGTTCTTAATGTTCAGCACCATTCACAACTCCTCAGATACTAAAGTAGTCTATATTTAACTACAACAAGATCTGGACAACATTCAGGTTTGGGCTGACAACTGGCAAGTAACGTATGTGCTACACAAATGCCAAGCAATGACCGTCTCCAATAAAAGGCAATTGAACCACTGCCTCTTGACATTTGTGTTACTGAATACCCCCATTATCAACATCTTGGGGGTTGGCACTGACAGAAACTCAACTGGAAACACCACGCATATACACTGGCTTCAAGAGCAGGTCAGAGGCTAGGTATAATGCAGCAAGTAACTTACCTCCTGAGTCTTAAAAGTCAGTCCACCTTCTACAGGAGTATGATGGAATACTCCACTTGCCTGGATTAATGCAGCTTCAACAGCACTCAAGAAACTTGACACCATCCAGGACAAAGCAGCCTACTTGATTGGCACCACATCCACAAGCATTTACTCCCACCACCACTGATGCTCAGTAGTATATCTACAAGATGCGTTGTAGAAATTTGCCAAACATCACTTTCCAAACCAATGACACTTCTATCTAGAAGGACAAGGGCAACAGATACATGGGAACACCTCCACCTTCAAGTCACTCACCATCCTGATTTGGAAATATATCGCTGTTCCTTTACTGTCGCTGCGTCAAAATCCTGGAATTCCCTCCCTAAGGACATTGTGAACTGCCACTCAAGATTCAAGAAGGCAGCTCACCACCACCTTCTGCTGGGCAACTAAGGACGGGCAATAAATGCTGGCTAACAAGCAATGCCCCATGTCCCACGAGAGAATAAAAAAAGAGGAGGAGCCCTCCTCCTGCTTAATATCAGATCTGAGCGATGGCACGTGTCACTGTGCAGCACTCCCTCAGCACTGCAATGGAGTGCCAAGTTCATTCTTATGTACTCACACCATGGAGTGGGACTTGGAACCGAGGTCCATATGGTTCAGAGATATGAATGATACAAACTGAGTAGTAGCTGGATTCGTGAATTGCAATAGCAGTGATCTTCATGTGCTGTTTGAAACATAGCAACAAAGTTTTATTGAAAATTGTAAGTAGAATTTCATGGCACTAGAAAGCAACAGAGACAAGTATACCAGATTACTGTTGATGCTACTGCCCGCTGGTGGCACAAGTTGGAGAGGCAATCAAGCATCAGTTATAAAAATGTGAAAAAAATAAAAGATTTTAGTTATTAGCACCTTTACCAGAAATCCTCTCTAAGAAAACCTTAGTTCTTAAAGAAACTAGTGCCCAATGTAAAATATAACTTATTTTGTCCCAAAGGAGAGTCATATTCACATAAAAGGGAAAGGCAATGCTATACAGTCATAGAATCATAGAGATGTACAGCACGAAAACAGACTGTGTCAGCCCAACCCATCCATGCTGACCAGATATCCCAACCCAATCTAGTCCCATCTGCCAGCACCCGGCCCATATTCCTCCAAACCCTTTCTATTCATATACCCATCCAGATGACTTTTAAATGTTGCAATTGTACCAGCCTCTACCACTTCTGGCAGCTCATTCCATGCCCGTACTACCTTCTGCATGAGGTCTCTTTTATAACTTTCCACCTCACCCTAAACCCATGCCCTCTAGTCTGGGCTCCCCCATCCCAGGGAAAAGACTTTGTCTATTTATCCTATCCATGCCCCTCATAATTTTATAAAGCTCTATAAAGTCACCCTCAGCCTCCGGCACTCCAGGGAAAACAGCCCCAGCCTGTTCAGCCTCTCCCTATAGCTCAAATCCTCCAACCCTGGCAACATTTTTCCAATAGGAAGGAGTCCAGAATTGCACGCAATATTGTACAGTGGCCTAACCAATGACCCGTACAGCCGCAACATGACCTCCCAACTCCTGTACTCAATACTCTGACCAATAAAGGAAAGCATACCAAATGCCTTCCTCACTATCCTATCTACATTCACTATCCTCTGTATCTTTGCACAGCTTCAGTTCTCAGAATAGCCCAGATGGAAAATGCTTTCTACAACCTAGATGGCTGATTTCATGGGAAGGTTGTGCCATACTACACAAATTATTCTTAATGGCAGGGTTTGCCCACTACACTTCTGAAGGAGGTTCATTGGATTCAAAACATTAACTCTGCTTTCTCTCCACAGGTGCTGCCAGAGCTGCTGGGTTTCTCCAGCACTTTCTGTTTTTGTTTCAGATCTTTAACATCTGCTCTCTGTGCATTGTTTTATTTTTCCAGTTGGTTATCCCCTCCTTCGCACACCTCCTGACAGCAGTGACTCATATCAACCAATCTGAAGAAGAATCATATCAGACTCGAATTATTAACCCTATTTCTCAGTTCACGGATGCTGCCAGGCCTGCTCTGTTGCTCTAGCATTTTCTGTTTTATTTGATTCATATTTACAGACTGCCTTAAAATCTGGGCAGCTCTTCAATATATCACCTGTTCAAACACCTTTATTAGGGAGCCAAGACAGTGACTGTTAACAGATTGGAATCGCAATAAAGTCTTAGCTTGATCTCACCCAATCTGTACACTCGGGCACTTTCAAGTTCAATTCACCGATTAGTACATTTTCCCTACTTTGGGAATATTAGTGAAAATCACAGAGCCTGATGTGTCTGTTTCAGCTGTGGTCTCCTCATTCATCAAACAGCATCTCTCTCACGCATTTTAATTTCCTTTATACTTCCTGCAGCCCGACATGACTCATATATCAGTCCTGACCCCAAGTTACAAATTTCGACTGCGTCAAAAAGATTTTTGAATGGGGAGAGAGAAACAGAGTTATGTTTCATGTCAAAATTACATATTCAGGAATCCTAAAGAAGTTATATTGGACTCAAAGTGTAAACTCTGTTTTTTCTCCACAAATGTTACCAGATCTACTGAGTTTCTTCAGTACTTCATGCTTTAAATCAGATCTCCAGCAACGTGAACTACTTTGTTTTAGTTTCCAATGGAACCTTTGAATAATTGAGAGGGTACCTATCAATCCCAGAATTGCCAAATATTTCTTTATTTCAAGAATGTGTGAATGTGTAAACATAGATTTAAGCTTATGGCCCATATGTGCACAAACAGAACACCATAGTTTAAAAACCAAAAGATGTAACTATTTAGCCAAGGGAATCTGCTGCATTCTTATATAAACTACATTAAAAATCAATCTCCTCCGTCCCAACCTCCACTCTGTGCCATTTCCTCCATTTATAGTGTTCCATTCCTTTCAAACCTTCCCCTCCCTCACTTCTTCCCCCTCTCCCCTCATGTCTTCCCCATCTCCCCGCACATCTTCCCCTCCCCTCATGTCTTCCCTTCCCCTCCCCTCCCCTCCCCTCACTTCCTCGCCCTCCCCTCCCCTCACTTCTTCGCCCTCCCTTCCCCTCCCCTCACTTCGTCGCCCTCCCTCACAACTTCCCCTTCCATTGTAATCCTGTTTTCTGTCATACATGAGAGACGGCACGGTGGCACAGTGGTTAGCACTGCTGCCTCACAGCGCCTGTAGACCCGGGTTCAATTCCCGACTCAGGCGACTGACTGTGTGGAGTTTGCACATTCTCCCCGTGTCTGCGTGGGTTTCCTCCGGGTGCTCCGGTTTCCTCCCACAGTCACAAAAGATGTGCGGGTCAGGTGAATTGGCCATGTTAAATTGCCCATAGTGTTAGGTAAAGGGTAATGTAGGGGTATGGGTGGGTTGCGCTTCGGCGGGTTGGTGTGGACTTGTTGGGCCGAAGGGCCTGTTTCCACACTGTAAGTCTAATCTAAAATGAGAGGTTGCCACACTAGCTGAGTTTCCTTACCTGCCTTGGGTTCATGTTGATAATCTGGAAAGGATAGCCTATAGATCATTGCCAATTTTACATGTATTTCTGAAATTTATTTTCTTTCCAGTTTGCCTTGATTCCACTGCTTAAGCAATATTTTTGGAACTGAGAAGTGTTCAAAGCAAATGTTAAAAACAAGTTCCAGATTTGTCAGGTTTTGCCTGCAGAAGTGTTTCGATGAGAAATGGTTACTCTCCGGAGACTCTGCACCATTCCCGAAGGGTTAGGTTAATATGGTGTGGTTCTAAAGGTTTCTGCTCTACTTGCTGGCTGCCTTGGCTGGCTGTTTAATACACTGCTGTGATTACCAGATGTCCAGTCTTGAACCCGACTGTGTTCTCCCACAGCTTCTCCCCCTGCCTCATTTCCAAACTATCGCTGAGTCATTATTTGACACACACCTTACATTTTATCATTTCCATCTTCCTCTGGCATCTTGCAAGCCCTCCAGACTTGGTGCCATATTCTCTTTTCAGCATCCTGAGATCCTATCCCAGATTAAGCATTGACTGGATCCTCACTGCTTTCTCTCATTCAGAGGATACTTGAGATGCATTTCCTGGCTGAATTCCAGATATTTATGTTGTGTTATGACTCACAATTTGTATGTCAGCATATCTTTCAGAAATTCCAAATATGCTCATGATTGGAGCGTGTGACCTCCAGTGTAAAGATTTCAGACTCCATCTTTACTCAGGTCACTCAAAGCATGACATGCTAACAGAAGGATTCTACTCTTTGTCATAGAGTAGCTAAGAATATTCCAGACAAGGATGCACCTGTGCATACAATATTTGTATGTGTTAGTGAGCTGTAATACGCATCTATTGGATCTTTCAATACCACATTACCTATATCTTAATTTCCTGTGTTAAAAGGGATAAGATGAACATTGCACATGAACAAAACTAGAGGCAAAATGCACATAATCATTAGCACCAGTCATCATCTATAAAAAAAATTCTAACATTTCTATGGAAGGCACTCAAAAATCTAATTGAATCCTGAAAATCAAAGAATAGGGACAATCAGCAGCATTAGGTACTGTCAGTACAGACGTGTAGAAAAACATTGCCTGGCTAGAAAAATGAGCTTCTTTCATTCTGATTAAAATCTAATTTTTTTTTCAAGTTAAAAAGCTGTCTTTCTTTTTCAAAATGTTCCTGTGGTTCCAATTTTTTTTACAGGGTGGTAAATGCTCCTGGGAGCTTAACTATGAAGCTCCACTAACAGAGAATACATTTTTTGAAGCATTAAAAAGTCATTTCCTGCACTAACAAGTCTGCCCTGTGTCCGGGAATCAGTTGATTCTACCATTGAGTAAAACCTGTGTGATGTGATCACCAGTTATTTGGCATAAACACCATCTAGAGGCTAAAGCCTGCAACTACAGCCTGTCATCTTGAAAACAAAGTTCCCAAAGGGACCAAATCCTAGTAAAAGTATGGCTACATGAAAAATGAAGCAGCAACAAAAAGGGAACACAGAACATAGGACATAGAACATTACAGTACAGGCCCTTCGGCTCTCAACGTTGCGCCAACCTGGGAAACCAATCTGAACTGAAAAATGCGTTGCTGGAAAAGCGCAGCAGGTCAGGCAGCATCCAAGCAGCAGGAGAATCAACGTTTCGGGCATAAGCCCTTCTTCAGGAATGAGGAGAGTGTGCTAAGCAGGCTAAGATAAAAGGTAGGGAGGAGGGACTTGGGGGAGGGGCGTTGGGAATGCAATAGGTGGAAGGAGGTTAAGGTGAGGGTGATAGGCCGGAGAGGGGTGGGGGCAGAGAGGTCAGGAAGAAGATTGCAGGTCAAGAAGGTGGTGCTGAGTCCAAGGGTTGGGACTGAGATAAGGTGGAGGGAGGGGAAATGAGGAAGCTGGAGAAATCTGCATTCATCCCTTGTGGTTGGAGGGTTCCTAGGCAGAAGATGAGGCGTTCTTCCTCCAGGCGTCGTGTAGCCCATCTAACCTACACTATTCCATTCTCATCCATAAGCCTATCCAATGACCATTTAAATGCCCTGAAAGTTGGCAAGTCTACTCCTGTTGTAGGCTGTGCATTCCACACCCCTACTACTCGGAGGAGAAAGTGAGGACTGCAGATGCTGGAGATCAGAACTGAAAATGTGTTGCTGGAAAAGCGCGGCAGGTCAGGCAGCATCCAAGGAACAGGAGAATCGACATTTCGGGCATGAGCCCTTCTTCAGGAATCTCTACTACTTCACCCCTACTACTCTCGGAGTAAAGAAACTACCTCAGACATCTGTCCTGTATCTATCAGTTCTCAATTTAAAATGATGTCCCCTCATGTTAGCCATGTGCATCTGAGGAAAAGGGCTCTCATTGTCCAAACTATCACACCCTCTGATTATCTTAAATGTCTCAATTAAGTCACCTCTCAACCTTCTTCTCTCTAACGTAAACAGCCTCAAGTCCCTCAGCCTTTCCTCATAAGGCCTTCCCTCCATACCAGGCAACATTCTAGTAAATCTCCTCTGAACCCTTTCCAAAGCTTCCACATCCTTCCTATAATGTGATGACCATAACTGTATGCAATACTCCAAGTGCGGACACACCAGAGTTTTGTACAGCTGCAGCAAGACCTCATGGTTTTGAAACTCAATCTCTCTATCACCAAAAGCTAACACATTGTAAGCCTTCTTAACAACCCTAACAACCTAGATGGCAACTTTGAAGGATCTATTTACCTGGATATCACAATCTCTTTGCTCATCTACACGACCAAGAACCTTCCAAAATGAATCACCTCACACTTTTCTGCGTTAAACTCCATTTTCCACCTCTCAGCCCAGCTCTGCAGCATATCTATGTCCCTCTGTAACCTTCAACATCCTTTGTCACTATCCACAACTCTACTGATCTTAGTGTCATCCGCAAATTTACTAACCCATCCTTCTACGCCCTCAGCCAGGTCATTTATAAAAATGACAAACAGCAGTGATCCCAAAACAGATCCTTGCAGCACACCACTAGCAACTTAATTCCAGGATGAATATTTCCCATCAAACACCACCCTCTGCCTTCTTTCAGCTAGCCAATTTCTGATCCAAACCGTTAAATCACCCTCAATCCCATGCCTCCATATTTTGTGCAATAATCTACCATGGGGAACCTTATCAAATGCCTTACTGAAATCCATAAACACCACATCAACTGTTTTACCCTCATCCACCTGTTAGGTCACCTTCTCAAAGAACTCAATAAGGTTTGTGAGGCATGACCTACCCTTCACAAAACCATGTTGACTATCCCTATCAACTTATCCCTTTCCAGATGATTATAAATCCTGTCAGTTATAATCCTTTCCAATAATTTACCCACAGCTGAAGTAAGGCTCACAGGTCTATAATTACTAGCGTTGTTTCTACTCCCCTTCTTGAACAAGAGAACAACATTTGCTTTCCTCCAGTCTTCTGGCACTATTCCTGTAGAAAATGACGACATAAAGATCAAAGCCAAAGGCCAAAGACTCCTCCCTAGCTTCCCAGAGAATCTTAGGATAAATCCTATCAGGCCAAGGGGACTTACCTATTTTTATACTTTCCATAATTGCTAACACCTCCTCCTTGTGAACCTTCATCCCATCTAGTCTAGTAGCCTGTATCTCAGTATTCTCCTCAACCACATTGTCTTTTTCTAGTGTGAATACTGACAAAAAGTATTCATTTAGCACATCCCCTATCTCCTCTGACTCCATGTACAACTTCCCACCACCATCTTTGATTGGGGCCAATCTTACTCCAGTCATTCATTTATTCCTGATATGCCTATAGAAAGCCTTAGGGTTTTCCTTGATCCTATCCGCCAATGACTTCTCATGTCCCTTCCTGGCTCTTCTTAGCTCTCTCTTTAGATCTTTCCTGGCTAAATTGTAACTCTCAAGTTAAATGAGCCATCACATCTCATCCTAACATAAGCCTTCTTCCTCTTGACAAGAGTTTAACTTCCTTAGAAACCATGGTTTCCGCGCTCAACAACTTCCTCCCTCCATGACCATTATACACTTACCAAGGACCCGCAGTATCTGGTCCTTGAATAAGCTCCACATTTCAATTGTGCCCACCCCCTGCAATTTCTTTCCCCAACTTATGCATCCTAAGTTTCGCCTAATCACATTATAATTGCCTTTCCCCCAGTAATAACTCTTGCTCTGCGGTATATACCTATCCTTTTCCATGACTAAAGTAAACATAGCCGAATTGTGGTCACTATCACCAAAGTGTTCACCTACCTCCAAATCTAACACCTGGCCAGGTTCGTTACCCAATACCAAATCTAATCTGACCTTGTTGGCCTGTCTACATACTGTGTCAGGAAACCCTCCTGCACACATTGGACAAGAACTGACCCATCTAAAGAGTTTGAACTATAGTATTCCCAGTCAATATTCGGAAAGTTAAAGTCCCCCATAACAACTACCCTGTCACTCTCGCTCCTATCGAGGATCATCGTTACTATCCTATCCTCTACATCTCTGGAACTATTTGGAGGACTATGGAAAACTCTCAACCTCACCATCAAACCAGCAGACAAAGGGGGTGCAGTGGTAGTTTGGCATACTGACCTCTACACCACTGAAGACAGACGCCAGCTCAAAGACACTTCCTCCTACCACCCCCTCAATCATGACCCCACTCCCCATCACCAAACCATCATCTTCCAGACCATACAGAACCTCATCACCTCAGGAGATCACCCATCCACAGCTTCCAACCTCGTATTCCAGGAATCCCGCACTGTGCAATTTTACCTCCTTCCCAAGATCCACAGGCCTGACCACCCCGGCCGACCCATTGTCTCAGCCTGCTCCTGTTCCATTCCAGATGAAGGTCTTTTGCCCGAAACGTCGAATTTCCTGCTCCTCGGATGCTGTCTGACCTGCTGTGCTTTTCCAGCACCACTCTAATCTAGAATCTGATTTCCAGCATCTGCAGTCCTCACTTTTGCCTATAGAAAACTCCTGACAGGGTAATCTCTCCTTTTTTGTTTTTAACCTCAGCCCATACTACCTCAGTACAGAGGAACCTCAATTATCCGAATACCAATTATCCAAATATTGGATTATCCAAAGGAGATCTCGAGGTCCCGATGAAAATATTACATCAAACACGTGTTTCCAACAGGGATCACGCCTTTTGTTTACAATGATTAAACAGACACCATCCCCAAATGACTGACCTCCCACCCTCCCTCTCTCTCCCCACACTTTCTCTGGAGTTCTACACAGGGGTGTACCCTAACCCCACCCCACTTTCCCAAATAATCTCTCCAACATTGTCCTGTACAGGACAAAGGTGGAACCTGTCAAAAAGTTGCGGTAAAAGGTTGTGTGTGTGTGTGTGTGTGTGTGCGCGCGCGTGCTATTTGGAGACTTAACCAACAAAGGCAGCAGCAGTCTTGTTGTTGGTATCCAGTCCAGCTGCCCCGGAGAGGGGGGTGGGTGTGTATGGAGTTGGGGGTTGGTGCTGAGAGGGGGGGTGGGAGGGCCATGCCGGGGGGGGGAGGTGGTGCTGCACTGGGTTGGGGGCGGTCTTGGACAGGGTTGAGGGTCGGGGAGGTTCATGCTGGGCTGGGGTGGGCAGGGGGGCAGTGTTGGAAGGGGTTGAGGGTCGGGGGGGCATGCTGGACTGGGGGGGCGGGCGGGGGCAGTGTTGGGCCATGTTGGACCGGGGATGTTGGGGGAAGGGGTGGGCTGTGTTGGACGGATTTGGGGGCGGGGGGGTGTTGGGGAAAGGGGCGGTGCTGGACGGGGTTGGGGGTCAGGGGTCATGCTGGGCTGGGGGTCACAGGTGGATGGTGCTGGACAAGGGGGCAGTGTTGGGGTCGGGTCTCATGTGCTGTGTTGCTGCAGTCTCCTGAACGGGGATCAGATTTTAAAAACTCTGAGCCCCAGAGGAAAGGCATTTAATCAATTAACCGAATAATCGATTATCCAAACGAAATAGTGCCCCCATCATGTTTGGATAATCAAGGTTCCTCTGCAGACAAGTCCTCAAAAGTCCTTTGTGCAACGTACTAACATCATTGAGTAACGATGCACCCCCACCACCCCATCCCCACCCCCACCTTTTTACCATTTTCTCTGTTCTTACTGAAACATCTAAATCCTGGAATCTGCAATAACTATTTCTGTCCCCGCTCTACCCATGTCTCCGGAATGGCCTGAACATTGAAATCCTAAGTACTAATCCATGTTGCAAGTTCACTCCCCTATTCCCAGATGGTCCTGGTGTTGAAGTAGACACACTTCAAAACCAACTTCTTACTTGCTGGTGCCTTCTTGCAATTTTTAAATCTTTGTTCTGACTTCACTATTCTCAACCTCCTGTACATTCAAACTACAATTTTGGTTCCCATCCCCTTGCTGAATTAGTTTAAACCCACTCGAAGAACATTAGCAAATTCCCCTCCCAGGATATTGGTAGCCCTCTAGAGATCCCAACTTCTCCAGAAAGGGCCCCAATTATCCAGGAATCTAAAACCCTTCCACCTGCACCATCAGTATTCAACTCCTCTCTCTCCCTATTCGTCACCTCGCTAGCATGTGGTATGGGCAACAAACCAGAGATAACAACTCTGTTTGTTTTAGCTCTAAGCTCCCACCCTACCTCCCTGAAGTTCTGCCTTAAATCCCCCATCTCTCTTCCTGTGTGCCTATGCAAAATGAAAACAAGGCAGACAAGCGAAACCAATAAATGGAATAACCAGACAGATCACTGCACTTCACTTCAAACAAAAACCAAGACCTTTATTGGAAAAAGGAAGGCATTCGCTTTATTATGCATTGAGCGGCTAATAATACCTTCACCTGAACCGCAAATTTTTGAACAACATCTGTAGGTTTAATTTTGCAGATCAAGTTACAGATAAATCTGACGAGAGAAGTTTGAAATTCTTGCTTGCCATCAGCAGAGAGCTTGGAGGACTCAATATGCTTTTGTTGTGGACAATCAGAAAAATTCAAATACGATATTGAAGGTTCCTGAACATCTAACTTCAAGTTTTACGCATGCTAATTCATGTCTTACAGCAGGAACACGTGGTATTGAACACACACGATGATTAACTCATGAATCTGTGTACTAGCCAGATCAGAATAGCCAGTAAGACGTAAATGTATAAGAAGCATGCTAGATATACAAACAGAAGCAGCCCAAGGAGCCTCTATATCCAGACCATGTTCTATCTGTTCCTTGGATGGAAGTAGCAACAGACCTATTCACAGAGCATGATGGAAATGATATCCCAGAAGCAAAATACTTCTCTAACTTTTCAACTGGGGAGATACTAAATGAGTATTTTGCATCAGTACTTACTGTGGAGAAAGAAGTGGAAAATATAGAATGTAGGGAAATAGATGGTGACATCTTTAAAAATTACAGAGGAGGAAGTAAATAAATCCCCAGACCTGATCAAGTGTACCCTAGAACTCTGTGGGAAGCTAAGGAAGTGATTGCTGGGCCCCTCACTGAGATATTTGTATCATCGGTAGTCACAGGTGAGATGTCAGAGGACTGGAGGTTGGCTAACATGGTGCCACTGTTTAAGAAAGGTGGTAATCCAAGATGGAGAATGTGAAAAAATTGTGGCTGTAAGAGGTGCTCCTTTTTTTGAGGTACTTTAAGAGTTGGAGGTGATTTCCTCAAATTCCAGGAGCAGCAATTGCTGTTTTATATATTGTTGTGTTCTTTTGGAACATTGGAGAACAAAAGATCAAAACAATGGCATTTAAAAAAGGAGGAAGACAGACAAAGACATTGACCACATGGTCAGAGAAAGAAACCTATACTGCTGTTTAACACTGCAGTGAATCTGCACAGTTACTGTCTTTGCTGTTTGAGTTCAAGTATCTCTGGACATCGGAGTGCGTTTGGGAAAAATTAATAAACAACAAGATTCAGAACTGACATTAGAGGAACCTCTATGGGTGAGCTCACAGCACACAGTTTTGGAATTCTACAGTAGTGAGTAGAGTGGGTTCTTTCTTGATTATATGCTTTATTGAGATGTCTCTTAATTAAATTTTTAAAAATATAAGCCATAAGTACTAAGTTAGCCTGGAGCAGTGTTTTTTAGAGCAACAAGACAATGCTATTTTCTGGGTCTGTACATTGTGAAGAAGCAAAGATGGCCTTTAGTAGAGTGATGTGCTCTTCCTGTCAGATGTGGAAGTTTAGGGAGAGTTTCAATGTTACTGATGATTATGTCTGCAGGAAGTGTCTTTGTTTGCAAATCCTATCAGATTGCATGGATCGGCTGGAGCAGCAGTTACAGGCAATTAGGAATTTACAGCAGATAGGTGGTGTGATGGATGGCAGTTATAGCAAGGGAGAAAAGTTGCAAATACAGTCAGGTAAATGGGTTAACTCCAGGAAAGGTAGGAGAGGTAGGCAGGTAGTGCAGGAGTCTTCTGTGGCTATCCCTATTTCAAACAAGTATGCTGTTTCGGAAAAGGTAGGGTGTGATGGATTTTCAGGGGAATGTAGCACGAACAGCCAAGTTTCTGGTATTGAGATGGCTCTAATGCAATGAGGGGTACGTCAGGTTCCAAGCAATCGATTGTGATATGAGACTATCTAGTCAGAGGCACAGACAGACGTTTCCTCATCCAGCAGTGAAAAATCAGAATGGTATGGTGCCTCCCTGGTGCCAAGATCAAGGATAATTCAGAAAGGGTGCAGAATATTCTCAAAGGAGAGAAGGACCAGCAGGAGGCCAGGGTACACTATGGGAAGCCCGGGAAATGTTTGCTGGGCCCCTCGTTGGGATATTTGTATTATCGATACTCACAGGTGAGATGCGAGAAGACTGGAGGTTGGGTAACATGGTGTAACTATTTAAGAAAGGCGGTAAGGACAAGCCAGGGAACTATAGACCAGTGAGCCTGACATCGGTGGTGGGGAAATTAATGGAGGGAATCCTGAGAGACAAGATTTACATGCATTTGGAAAAGCAAGGACTAATTAGGAATAGTCAACATGGCTTTGTGCATGGGAAATCATGTCTCAAGAACTTGATTGAGGTTTTTGAAGAAGCAAAGAAGAGGATTGATGAGGGCAGAGCAGTGGATGTGATCTATATGGAATTCAGTGAGGCGTTCGACAAGGTTCCTCATGGTAGACTGGTTAGATCACATAGAATACACAGAGAACTAGCCATTTGGATACAGAATTAGCTCGAAGATAAAAGGTGGTGTTGGAGAATTGCTTTTCAGACTGGAGGCCTGTGACCCATGGAATGTCATAAGGATCAGTGCTAAGTCCACTACTTTTCATCATTTATATAGATGATTTGGATGCAAACATAGAAGGTATTGTTAGTAAGTCTAGACTAGAGGCCATAAGTTTAAAGTGAGAGGGGAAAACTTTAAAAGGGACCTAAATGGCACTTTTTCACGCAAAGGGTGGTGCATGTATGGAGTTAGCTGCCAGAAGAAGTAGTGGAGGCTGATACAATTACAACATTTATAAAGCATCTGGATAGGTATACGAATAGGAAGGGCTTAGAGTGATATGGGCCGAGCGCTGGCAAATGCGACTGGATTAGGTTAGGATATCTGATTGGCATAGACAAGTTGGACTGAAGGATCTGTTTCTGAGTTGTACATATCTATGACTCCAACAACTTAGCAAAACAATTAGTACAACCTTCGGTGACAAGAAAAGTGCTATTTTCAAATTATACAACTTACTAGAACAGATAGAAAACCATTTGAAATCATATATACTAATTGGGGAGTCACCCATATCACATTGTCACACCACTGACCACACTCAAAGTATCTAGCAAGAACACATGGAATGCACCATCAAATCAAGGATCATTAAGTATCGAGCAACAAAGCATCAATGGTATACTGATGGGAGAAAGATCAATTAAAATGAGCTGATGAACACCTACTGTTCTTTGTAACTGAAGATCCTAATACTAGCCTAGCCATGGATATGCCTGTGAAAGATATATTTTGATATCATAGTGGGCTGTATTAAGTATCTGTTAGATCTTTCAATACCATATGATCTATATATGAATTTCTTCTGTTATGATAGATATTATAGACATTGTTGAATCAGGTCAAAATGCCCTGCTGGAAGCAAAACTCACATCAAATTCTCCCCTCTTTTGGCCAATGTAAAAAGACATAAAGGGATAAAACCTTTGGTGCTAACTGCTTTGAGATCCCCCATGTTTCCAGAAACCGTGAGCCCCTGCTCTTCCATCCTCAGTTTATTTGTTCACACCATTTACCCTCTCCATAATAATGCAATTCAAGTTCTGGTTACAATTTTTAATTTCATTCTTGAGTTCCAGATAAGGTTATTATATGCCTAACTGCATTGAAAATTGTGTGGCATAATAGACCTTCTTGGAGAGTAGGTGGAAGTCAGCCATGAGGTTGCTGGGTCACACATACTCTAAACCAGTGCTTCCCAAGGTTTATTACATCGTGCTTACGTATCGAGGTTTGAT
Source organism: Hemiscyllium ocellatum (assembly GCF_020745735.1). Lineage (NCBI taxonomy): Eukaryota > Metazoa > Chordata > Chondrichthyes > Orectolobiformes > Hemiscylliidae > Hemiscyllium > Hemiscyllium ocellatum. The sequence continues at coordinate 15,126,729 of NC_083439.1, forward strand.
CATTGTCACCACCTTTTATGGGGAGTTGCGACAGCAGGGTGGGTGGAGGTGAGAGTTGACCTAGAATGGGTGTGTGGGGTATGAGGGGGAAGGGGAGTGGGAAGGTGGTGGGGTGATCAGAGCTCCACAACAGCCAATGCTACCTTGGACTTCACATCCAAAAAAATCTCAGGTCACAAAACCTTGAGGGATGTTGACCCCACTTTATGGAAACGTGCACAAAAGCACCAAGCTCAAGGATTGCATTAGGCCTGATTGATGTTTAATTTCATTCAGTCTTCTTTTAAGTTTTGTTCATTATGTCGGTATGTTCCAGTTTTCTTGGTGTTCAGTAATAAATGATTTTTGGTCAATCTGTTTGTGTTGTATCCATGTTTGAAAGGGGGACCCTGGAACCTGAGAAGAGCTCCTCGGGGGTGGGGTGGGGGGGGGAGGTGGAAGTGGTGGTGGGGGAGGTGGCCGTGGCCAAAGAACACTTGAGAATCACTGGTCTAACCAAGTGAGAGCACCAGATTTTCTTTCTGAAAGAAAGATGGATTGATGCCTTATGGAATGACTTTTGACAATCTAACAGAGCCATGGTTACTGCTCATGGTCACTGAAAAGTATAGACTAAAATGTGTCTCATATTTATTGAACTGAGTTCAAATTTTCAATTTGCCACAGCAGGATTTGAACTCATCCTCTGGATTACTCGTTGGTGTCTCTGGATTACAACTACAAATCTACTGGTGCGCAAGATTATTGTTTTTGAGTTAAGCTGTTTCCAAACCCCATGTGACTGCATAATATTGAACATTTGATCAGAATTTATTTTGAATTTCATAAATAACATTAGATGAAATTTGAATAAATTCAGAATGAAATCTATAATGTGTTCATTAATTTAAAGGCATTCCGGATTTGTCCCAAGATACTTGCTGCTGGAAGAAATGAATGCTCGCAATTATCTGACTGATTTACCAATATCTATCAGCATCTTGCTGCAGCCTCTTGTGGCTTCAAGCACTTTACGTCAATCCTGCTTGTGCACTTGCCCATGTTATCTTCTCAGTTCATCTATATTCCACGCTTTGCATTATTATCGCAGGTTCGAAGAGGCAAACATAGAAAATGTGCTTTGGGATTAAAACATCGACAGACATAACTTATATAATAATAAACATCCAAAGAGCACATATTTTAAAAAAGCTGCAGAACTTTGATGTCAAACATCAGAAATGTTCCCACAGCTTTTCACATGTTAATTTATCCATAGCAACAGCTTACCCATGGAACAGGGAGGAGCCAGGTTCAACCTTCAGCACACTGTGGCACTGAAAGACTTTTTAAGTGCTTGCTTTAACTGATCAAAACATCTTCCATTAGAATCTCTGGCCTAGGGTCTGTGTGGCTGGCATACATATCGGAGACGCTGAATCTTTCATTCTTAGCCATATATTTTGAAATGACAATTAAGTCATAACTGAGATGGGAAACCAGGGAAAAGTTTAGGTAACTGAAATCTAACAAAGGATTCACTCTGCTCATTGTAAGTATACTTGTATTCCAATTTGCATTGTGATCTAATCCTACAATTGAGCATGGTGATGATCTAATGATGTACGTATCCATTCTAATGATCATCTAATCATGTAATTATCAACTGTGATAATTCCAACAGTGAATAGGTTGCTGTATCAGGAATATAACTTGACAATGTGATAGTAGAACACTGTAATGCAATACAATGAAAAAGCATCTCATCTCAATAATTATAACTAACTTATTTTATAACAATTCATTGTGGTAATAATTTAGCAATTTAGTTACTAACTGTGAGAATTTTAATAAAGTAGCTTCTGTAGTGTGCATTTCAAGTTTAACAATTTTGATAATAACTAATACTGTAACTAATGTTTGTAATAATCTAATAAAACGACTTGTGTTATAAGTTTGTCTAATCTTCTTGGAAAGATATAGGAAAGAAAGAAATGCACATGGATTATTTAAGAAAACTGGAATCTCTGCCTTAGTAAACAATTGATTGTTGATCACCCTTATTTATAGTGAATGTAACCAGCAGTATGTAATCATTATCAAGGTAAGATAGTCAGTGTAGGCGGAATTAATGCTGTGAAGATGACTCCAACTATGATAATCATAGCACAATCAACTGAAATCAATTATTTCCCAGCTTGACAGTAGGTGATAAATATTGAATTAGAAGGAAAACTTTCTGTCAGCCATTTTTTTGTCACCAAAATTCTACCTATTAAAAATTGCTCGTTATAGTGACTAAATTCAACTATGGGTTTAGATTAGCGAGTGAAAAGGAATTGAAAATATATGATTCAAGTTTTAATAGATTGAAGACAATTATGAATTATTCATTAATTTAGTGAATTATTTCTAACTTCAAGGGTGGCATAGGGCTCAGTGGTTAGCACTACTGCTCACAGCAACAGGAACCTGGCTTCAATTTCAGCCTCAGGTGACTGTGTGTGGAGTTTGCATATTCTCCCCATGTCTGCCTGGGTTTCCTCCAGGTGCTGAGATTTCCTCCCACAATCCAAAAAACATGCAGGTTAGATTAGATTAGATTAGACTTACAGTATGGAAACAGGCCCTTCGGCCCAACAAGTCCACACCGACCCGCCGAAGCGCAACCCCCCCATACCCCTACATTTACCCCCTACCCAACACTACGGGCAATTTAGCATGGCCAATTCACCTGACCAGCACATCTTTGGACTGTGGGAGAAAACCAAAGAACCCGGAGGAAACCCACGCAGACACGGGGAGAACATGCAAACTCCACACAGTCAGTTGCCTGAGTCGGGAATTGAACCCGGGTCTCAGGCGCTGTGAGGCAGCAGTGCTAACCACTGTGCCACCGTGCCGCCCACAAAGGTAGATTGGCTATGCTAAATTGCCCATGGTGTCCATGGATACACAGGCTAGGTGGGTTAACCATGGGAAATGCAGGGTTACAGGAATGGAGTGTGCCTGGTGGGCTGCTCTTGGATGGTCAGTTTGGACACAATCGTATAAAACCTCATTTGAAGCATTTGAACTGATACAGTTCACTAAGCAAACACAATTTTAAGCCAAAGTGAGGGTAAAGATCTGGAGGTGCTGACACACATGAATCAGATTTTATTCAACGTGTTACAAGATCTTAGTTTCACAAATTCAACTTCTGATGTGATAATATGTAATCATGAAGCCCTCAGTGCCATTACCTATTGCAACAATGAAAAAGTTAACAATCAGCAACCAGCCAACAGATGATGTCAGTGAGATTTTTATCATGCCATTAATTGGTTAAACTGGCATGAAGAATAACTGTCACACTGTAACATAGCTGCCAGTCCAAAGTCAAACACCGTAGTTTTAACCATTTTAATGCTGAAAACATCAGATGAGTTACCAAAGCAAAACATTGTGAAAAAGACCACAGGACTAATTGAAATTATTATACTTAGTAAGATAACAAGTTAAGAAATACAGTAGTTGCTCATTTTAGTTTAGATGCTTAATCTTTGTGCATGTGTTAATGCTGCTAATTTAAATTCCACTGACACTATGTGAAATAAGTAAAATTTATCATATAAATATAACATCTAATGCACAGGTTTTAAATCACAAGTCTGCTATAACCAGGAGCAAAAAGACGGAACAGAAAGGACTGTTTAGATGCGACTGTAATGTCAGTGGGGATGATTTGGCTGTGCAAACTAAAAAAAAAGCTGAATCATAGGTGAGTCTTCTCAAAACAATGTCCTAACACTTTAAAGGTTGACAGGTAAAGAACTGACTTTGATTACACTACTGTCAAGAGTCATGCACAAAATTTCTAAGTTCCCTTTAGTGTTTGTGAGAAATGTGTTTTATATGTATGAAGTGTAAGTGTTTTTTTGTCTTCAGGATGTGTGTGTCAAAATTAAATAATCCAGGACCAAGCTTTTATTTGTTTTAAAATGAAGAAGATGGTCTATTCTCACTCACTTACCATAACTTCATGCAATGTAGCCCACACAATCGCAGGCACATGCACAAAGACTGGCTACAGGTAAGAGCAGTAATCTGTTCCAAGTTATTTTAATTCAGTTATCGGTTTGTGGACTGTGCTTTGCACAAGGGGCAGGCCAAGTTCGCTGGATGTAGTTGATGCTTTAAATCTGTAGTGTGTGTTTTGTAAAGTGAAAGATTCTCAGCAAGCTGCGAGCTCTTTCAATTTCAATTTTCTCAGCAATTAGTTCTCAGGTGAAGTTGAAGGTCAAACAGGTTTGAGGAATCTTTCTCCCTGAGGAGATCTCCCAGTTTCAAGATATTGTACAGCTTTGTAGCTAATTTTCTGACTTCCTGGTGGGTAACTCAGTCCACACAGCAGGTTTTTGCAGATTTTGGAATTGGACAGAAAACACGACTGTCTCATCATGTGACCTGCTACAAGCTCAAATAAAGTGGGTAACCATATTTATTACACATCCTGTGCTGTGGGTTGTAATTGTTGAAGATTTGAGAAGTCATTGTGTTTGTTTCTGAAAGACATTGTCTCATCACATCAGTCTAGAATGTTCCTTTGATAAAGAGATGTCACCCTTACCTTGGATGGTCATCTTTTTTATGTATTTTCTGTCCATCTTTGAAAAGTCAAAACATTAAAAGGATGTGACATACTGGCTTATTTAAAATCATAAGCTTTCAGGTCACCTGACAAAGGAGCAGCAATCCAAAAGCTTGTGATTTTAAGTAAACCTGTTGGACTATAACCTGGTGTTGCGCAATTTCCGAATAAAACATCAGTTGACATCTGCAGACAAATATCTTTCATGTGCCTCATCACACAAGGCTCTGTGCTAAAAGTGCACAATCATTAAATCAGCCCCAACATGACTGAAGCAAGGGGTCATTAACATTAGTTTTGAATGGAAGCAAAATGCTGAGTTCCCTGAAAATCTGAAATAAAAACAAAAACTTTAAGCTTTGTTTAACCACAGGATGACCTTTCTTCTGCAGCCATCATGGTGTAAAGTATGCCTGCTCTGAGCAGATATTCATGCACATGACTACAAAGTGTAGGTGCACAGAAGGTGAAAATATACCAGTAACATGGCTCTTCTGGTATTGTTTGCTCCTTCAGACACTGATGGATTCATTACCTTCTCGGAATCAGTCAGGAAGAATTCATCTTTCAAAGTTTGATGTCTCCGACGTAAGGCCCACTCCTCCAGAGCCTTGGATTGTACCAGCATTCACTGCGGCAGCTAAAGTCCGTGTAATCGTGACTTTCTGTTTCTTCACTGTGTCCATGTTCAGCAACACAGCTGTTCTGCTCAACGTCATCAAAAAGAGGAGGAATTCACACATCAGGAACCTGATCTTGAGCCTCACTGTGGCTGACCTAATGGTGACTGTTTTGGTGATGCCACTAGATGCAGTGTGGAATATAACCGTTCAGTGGTATGCAGGTAACATGGCATGCAAGGCCCTGAACTTCCTGAAGCTATTCGCCATGTACGCCTCTGCACTTGTCCTGGTGGTCATCAGTATGGATCGTCATTCGGCTGTCTTGAACCCATTTAGTTTTATCCGCGCCAGTCACAGGAACAAGTTAATGCTTTCCATGGCATGGATCACAAGCATGTTCCTGGCCGCTCCACAGGTATGCTATTACTGCAGTGTACAGTGGGATGATTTCCACATCAATACTTAGGCTGCATGCTCACACACTACACATTCCCACATTATACACTCTGATATCACTTGCTAAGCAACAGCGGGTTTGTACATACTCATCCTTTGACACACCACATTCATACCCACAATATACACTCTGACATCATTTGCGAAACAACAGCCACTCTGCACAGGCACCATTTTAATATCAAGAGCAACGTCCACAAAGAATAACATTCCCTCCCATTTCTCAGCTCTTCATTTTTCAGGTGCAGAATGTGAATGGCATGAACTTCACCCAGTGTGTGACGTATGGGAGTTTCACTGAGCCCTGGCATGAAACCTTCTACAACATGTTCACCTTCATCACCCTGTACGTCACGCCTCTCACTGCCATGGTGATCTGTTACAGCAGGATTCTGTGGGAAATAAGTAAACAGGTGAAAAGAAATAGAGGTGAGGTTTAATTATGTGTTCCACTGTTTTGCAACTTCCACCTCCTTTACAAATGTTTTCCATATTGTGGGGGCGGCCCGCTGCTTAGTACAGCTGCCTCACAGTGCCAGAGACCAGGTTCAATTCCTGCCTCAGGCAACTGTCTGTGTGGAGTTTGCACATTCTCCCCGTGTCTACGTGGGTTTCCTCCAGGTGCTCGTTTCCTCACACAGTCCAAGAATGCGCAGGTCAGGTGAATCGGCCGTGCTAGATTGCCCATAGTGTTAGGTGAAGGGGTAAATGTATGGGAATGGGTCTGGGTGGGTTGCTCTTCGGAGGGTCAGTGTGGACTTCTTGGGCCGAAGGGCTTGTTTCCACACTGTAGGGAATCTAATCCTGGTGATAACATCCAAAGATGTGCGGATTAGGTGGATTAGCCATAGGAACTGTGGAGTTACAGGGATAAGATGGTGAGGGGGTAGAAAGGATCTGGGTGGGATGCCCTTCAGAGGAGCAGTGTGGACTCAATGAGCCGAATGGCCTGTTTCCACACTGTAGGGATTCTATGATTGTTGGATGGGGGACAATTTCGAGGTTGATAGTCCAGAAGGTGCTCCCATTCTCCTGCAGTCTTAATCTAAGAGCACCCCCCTCCCCCCCCCCGCCCTCAAAGAAGATATAAAGGGATTGATGAATGCTTTAAAACAAGAGCAGAGATGCCCCTGCTGGTCTAACTAGTGCTTATTCCTCAATCAAAATCAGGAAAAAGAACTCAGACAAACAAGTGCAGAAATTGCTACATGGGCTCAGCAGGTCTGGCAGCGTCAGTAGAGAGAGTTAATATTTTGAGTTCAATGACCATTCTTCTGAACAGAGTCAGAAGACTCGGTGTTTCTGCAGCAATGTGTGATCTTGTTTATTCCAGATCTTCAGCATTTGCTGTCCTGTTGTCATAAAAAAAACATTGTTGTGTTGCTATTAGTGGGAGCTGCTGCTGAGCAACTTTAACTGCTGCTTTGAAACAGTGGCCATACATATATAAGAACTTCACTGAATGTAATGTACTGTGAGACATCCTGACCTTGTGGAAGAAGCTGTAGAAATGCTAGTCATCCTTTTTCTATTGTATGCTGTTTATCACTTTGTCTGAAGCTGTATTTTCTTTGCTATGGGGCAGGAAATACTGCTCTGGTTAAGGGCCATTAAGCTCACTGAATTGCTCTCACCAACCATTGTATAGTAAACCCATTTAAATATCTCTGTGCTGCTGGCACACATAAGTCAGGAATATGATAACAGCCAGTGGCCAAAGTACTGGGTTCAGGAATTCCCTTGAAGTGCCATTATTGTCTTTTACTCTAACGTAATGGGGATGGGAGGAGACACCATCCTTTTTTAGGAATTGACTGTCAGGGACCAAGCATCAATGAGAAAGAATATGCCTTCAATAAGCACATACAAAACCGTGCAGATCAGTGTGACAGTTGGCACTGGTACCAAACAGCATATAAGTCCAGAATTTATGAAGATGTGCTTCAGGGGAAAGCTTTTCCTGCCTCAGAAATCCATTAGGCTGTTATTGGCACACTCTTCATAAATTGTCCCCCATCCAAATAAGCTAGTGAAGGCCCAATACAGTAATTACCCAAGAAATCGGTAGCCAGCAGGTTTCCATTGTAATTACTGTGTGCATACAGCTGCTGCAATCTCATTTCAACTGGTATCAGTTTCTCAGGCTCATGCACTTACAGTCAAATTTATTTTGCAGCAAGAACACAGAATGATTACATATTGAAAGCACGAATGAAAACTCTCAAAATGACCATCATCATTGTTGTGTCATTCATCATCTGCTGGACCCCATATTATCTCCTCGGACTGTGGTATTGGTTCAATCCAAACGTACTGAAGAACGTGCCAGAATATGTCAGTCACATACTGTTCTTAATTGCCTTGCTGCATACCTGCTCGGATCCGATTATTTATGGGTTTTACACACCGTCCTTTAGAAAGGATATCCTGACATGTTGGAGAGGGACGAGAGCAGAGATCACGAGGAACGAAACGAAACACAAAGGAAAGCCAGTCACTGCCAAATCCTTACGAGATGACACAAATGGCAACATCCTTAATCACATTGAGATGGTGTCTGTAATCCCCAATTGAACAGCTCAGTCTGTCTTTTGATTTAAGCTTTAATTGAATTACATTGTGTGGTTGGAGGCTCAAGTTCCTCTGTAGGATTTGGTAAATGTCATTGAGGGCAAATATTTTCACTCTCATACTGTGCGATTGGAAACATTGTCTTTCAGATGAAACATTAAACAAAGGCCTGGGCCTGTGGCTGAGTGGCCTTTGGAGGTGCCATGGTATAATTTTTTAAAAAGAGCAGAGAGATTTCTTGATAGCCTATGCAGCATTGCACCCTGAGCCAACTCAGTAAAATAAATGAAGCAGCGATTAATCTGCTTGCTATTTGTTGAATGGTTGTCAAGTTTGTCATCAGAAACACAACTGTTGCACCTTTTTTGTTCATGAAGCTTTTTAGATTATTAGAGAACTAAGATTAATCTCTGTAGAACTACAAAATTTTCAAGTGTACTGTGAACTGTTGAAATTGTATTTTTGAAATATAATAAATCAAGATAGCATCAACATTGATATCTTGTTTCAGAAACATGCCATGCAGACTCACGTAAAAGTCAAATTCTTTTTCGGCAACAGTTACCTTTTAAACAAGCAATATTTTCCAAGGGTTTAAGGGTGTATTTGATTTGGGCTGCACGCAGTATCTCATACGACTGAATGATCAGCTGTCCCTGGTGGGTTGCTATCACACAACTGTGTGTACCCTGAATTCCACGCAATTACAATTAAGGTGCAAAGAAACACTCTCCCAGAGGATCGAGAACATCTGGAATTCTCTACCTGAGAGAATTGTGGAGGCTGGATCACTGAGAGCATTCAAAAAAGACAATGATTGGTTTGTGAAATATCGGGGAGTTGCAGGCTATGCTGTGCTGGCACAAGAGAAGCAGATCAGCCTTTATCTTGTGGGATGGCAGAGCAAGCCTAATGTACTTCCTTTATTCATTTACAGGATGGGGGCATCGCTGGCCAGGCCAGCATTTTTGCCCACCTGGTAGATGAGACTCAACCACATTGTTGTGGGTTTGGAGTCATGTATTCCACTAGGCAAAAGTGAGGACTGCAGATGCTGAAACAAGAGTGATGCTGGAAAAGCACAGCAGGTCAGGCAGCATAGGAGCAGGAAAGTCATGCTCCTCGGATGCTGCCTGACCTGCTGTGCTTTTCCAGCACCACCCTAATCTAGTCACATATTCCAAACCAGCTAAGGATGGCAGCTTGCTTCCTTAAAGGACATTAGTGAGGCACGGTGGCTCAGTGGTTAGCACCACTGCCTTAGTGCACCAGGGACCAGGGTTCAATTCCTACCTCAGAGTTTGCACATTCCCCCCATGTCTGCGTGGGTTTCCTCCAGGTGCTCCAGTTTCCTCCCACGGTCCAAAGATGTGCATGCCAGGAGAATTAGCCATGTTACATTGCCATAGTGATAGGTGCATTAGTCAGGGGTAAATGTAAGGCAGGGGAGTGGATCACTCTTCGGAGGGTCGATGTGGGCTGAAGGGCCTGTTTCCATACTGTAGGGAATCTAATCATTAGCGAACCAGATTGTTCTTCCGTCAATCAACAATGACTCTTAATTCCAGAATTTTATTGAATTAAAATTCCTAGGGTGGGATTCGAACCTGGCTCCCCAGACCATTATCTGAGTCTCTGGATTAACTGGGAGAAAGTGAGGGCTACAGATGCTGAAGAGTCAGAGTCAAAAAGTGTAATGCTGGAAAAGCACAGCAGGTCAGGCAGTATCTGAGGAGCAGGCGAGGCACTGTTTCGGGATTAACTGTCCAGCAATAATGCCACTAAGCCATCACTTCCCTTTATGTTTCTTATGATTAGTCTACTGTCAATCAGGTCGTGCTCGATAGTTGTGAGTCCCAGTTCAACAGAGCGAGAGCAGTAGATTGTTTGATCATGGTTGTATCTCATCAAAAAGTAATGTTGGACTCTTCAAAGGCAATGTCAGCAATGCATCTATGGAGATGATCATTTTCACTAGGTCTTTCCAGGTTTCTCTCTCCACAGGTGCAGCCAGGTTTCACTGTGTATCTCCAGCACTTTCTTCATTTGTTTCAGATTTCCCGCATCTGCAGTACTTTGCATTTACCTTATCGAATACCTGACACCCTCTTTCAATGAACCCAGGGTATGTATGGGGTAGCAGAACAGGGCAGCTAAAAGGTTTTGATGCCAGAAAGACTAAGGATGATTTTAGCAAGATTACATTTTAAACCAAATATCATTCATTGATTTACGTGAGACCGACTTTACACACGTATATATGGTACGTGCTGCAGGTTATGTGGAATGGAAACTGCATGAATAAAATGTCACTTTGATCTTAGAGATCACTATTTTTGTGGAAGAGAATTTTCATGCATATGATGCATTAGTAAAATAACAATCAATGTCAACTTCATTCAGAATTAAAAGCAAATACATCGATAATAACGTTGGCATGAATAATGCATTATTCTTTTTAAATCAGAATTTGATGCCTATAATATCCATTTATGAAGATGAGGACTGTGACAGCCACAAATACAAATTTAATCTACATTTGTGGTGGTAAAGCAAACTGCTGCCTTGAGTACCTTAGTGCCTGAAACTACTCCAGCCTTAATTCAAACAGGAATTAAAGAGCTGAATTCCAGGGATGAGAATTACTGCCCTTGATATCAAGACTGCATTTGACTGATTGTGGCATCAAACAGTCCTAGAAAAGTTGGAGTCAATGGGAATCAGGGAAAACTCCACCACTGGTTGGAGTCATAACCTGGAAGAAAGGAAGACAGTTGGGGTTATTGGAGGTCAGTCATCTCAGCCCCTGGACATCGCTGCAGGAGTTTCTCAGAGCAGTGTCCTCTCAGACCATTTTCAGCTGCTTCATCAATCTTTCCATATGGTCAGAAGTGGGGATGTTCGTCAATGATTTCACAATGTCCAGCGCCATTCATGACTGTTCAGATGCAACAATATCCAGGCTTAGCTGACAAGTGGCAAATGATGTTCATGCCACACAACTGTCAGGAAATGAACATCTCCGACAAAAGAGAGTCTGATTATTGCACTTAAATGGTCAGTGGTAAAATTCTTACTGAATCCCACACTATCAACATTCTGATTTGTTTTTCTGAGAGGCTGAGAGACAGAGAGCAAGCTATCCAGTCATACTGTTAAGAATCCATCATTCTTTTCTTTCCTCTTCCCAAGGACAGCTGTCAGAAATATAATTCAATTGTGCATTCCAGTGTATGGCTTCAGCTTTTTTAAACCCAGTTCAATAATCTTGAGGTGGTGACTTTTATCTCCAGAATACAAACTTTCAGAAATAGATAAATTAAACAGGAGATACAGATCTGACTGACTGTTTTCAGTAATTTTGATGACATATAAACTTGAATTTAGACTCCGTGTTTATTTACGTTTTCATGAAACTTGTGGTCAAGTGACCACTGCAGCCTTAAGCCAGTGTTTATCCTTTTTGTCTAAAAACCTATTTTAGTCCCAGGTATAGAAATCAGATAATGGAAGCTGAAAATTGCTCGCCCATATTTACGGCGATCATGACAAAAGGTTCATATGGAGTTATAAAGGTTTCAAGAAGCACCTTAATGGAGGAAAGACAGGTAGACAGCAGAGAACTTTAGAAAGGTGGTGGCATGGTAATGTGACTGGACTGTGAATCCAGAACTTCCATGCATTGACCATGAGATGTGCATTCGAATCCCATATTGGGACATGACAAAATTTGAAAGTCTTTCCTAGAATGGTAACATGTAATGAATGCCAATTGTGGGAAAAACCCATCTGGTTCACTAATGTCCTTTAGGGAAAGAAATCTTTACCTGGTCTCACCCACATGTGCCTCCATACCCTTGTCAATGTGGTTGTTTTTAAACTATCCTTCGGGCAATAAATGCTCACTTAGTCAGTGATGCCCACACCCCATGAATTAATTAAACAAAAACTGAGGCAGTTAGTGTTTTACACAGATAGGCATACAACACAATCTGCAGCAAATGCTAAGTGGAAATATAGCCTCTATGGTTAGTGATTTAAATCTTTTGGATTTCAGATGAGATATTAAATGAATATAATTTCCTGGCCTCTCAAGTGGATGATAAAGATCCTACAGCACAATGTCAAAATAAAAAGACAGAAGTATTCTCCTCAGATGTACAGGCTTAAACTTATCCCTCAACCTATTTGACTAAAACCAATCATCATTATCACAATATTGCTTCAGGGAACTTCTTGTACCCAAATGTATTGCTGCGTTTTTTACATTACAAGAAGTAACAACACTTTAAATGCTGTTTTAAATGATCATAAAGCACCTGGAGAGGTAATGAGATTGTGAAAGATGCTGCGCGAATGTGCATCCTTTCTCAAAATAAACTTTATTTTCTAGACTTCTTTTAAAATTCAAAAGTAAGAATTATGGCATGGAAGTTATGTATCATATAAACAATTTTATAAGATTATAGTGTGAGCTTTGAAGTCCAAACGGAAATCATTGAGTCAATTTGATTTATTATTGTCACACGTACCAAGAGAAAGTGAAAAGTATTGTTTTGAATACTATCCATACAAATTATATCTTACATCCGTGCATCAGGGTAATAGAAGAGAATGCAGAGTATAGTGCTACAGAGAAGGTGCAGAGAAAAATGAGAGGTCCTTTCAAAGTCTGATACCAGCAGGGAAGAAGCTGTTCTTGAATCTGTTGGTATGTGTTTTCAAACTTTTGTATATTTTCCCTGATGAAAGAGGGTGGAAGAGAGTATAACCAGGTGGGAGAGTCTTTAATTATGTTGGCTACCTTCTCAAGACAGTAGGGAGTGTAGACTGAGTCAATGGAGGAAGACTGATTTTCATTACCTGTTCTAATAGTAATCGTCCAGATGGATGTATTAATCTTGCTGCAAAAATCATGAGCTTGCATTCCAATTAATTGTTCAGTCTCTTGCTTGTGGAATTTATTTTAAGCCTTTCTAATGATTTCTTTTTTAAACACAATCCTTCACAAAATTCCTTCATGCACCCAACATCCTGTCTTACAATCATAGTTTCATAGAGACGTAAAGCACAGAAACAGATCCTTTGATCGAACGCATCCATGCTGACCGATATCCTAAATTAATCTAGTCCCATTTGCCAGCACTTGGCCCATATCCCTCCAAACCCTTCCTATTCATATACACATCCAAATGCCTTTTAAATGTTGTAATTGTACCAGCCTCCACCACTTTCTTGACAACTCATTCATTACACTCTGCTTGAAAACGTTGCTCCTTAGGTTCCTTTTACATTTTTCCCCTCTCCCTTTAAACCTATGCTGCTAGTTATGAACTCCCCCATCCCAGGGAAAATACCTTGTCTATTTATCCTATCCATGCTCCTCATGATTTTGTAAACATCCATAAGGTCATCCCTCAGTCTCCAATGCTCCAGGGAAAACAGCCCCAGCCTATTCAGCCTCACCCTATAGCTCAAATCCTCCAATCCTGGCAACATCCTTGTAAATCTTTTCTGAACCCTTTCAAATTTCACAACATCCTTCCTACAGCAGGGAGACCAGAATTGCACACAATATTCCAAAAGTGGCCTCATCAATGTCCTGTACAGCCGCAACATGACCTGCCAACTCCTGTACCCAATACCCTGACCAATAAAGGAAAACATGCCAAACACCTTCTTCACCACCGTGGCTACCTGCAACTACACTTTCACGTAACTATGAACCTGCACTCCAAGGTCTCTTTTTTCCCAGCACCACTCTTTACTTCCTATCCTTCCTTTCCTAACCAACACCCAGTTTTTTTTTCAAACCCTGCAATCAAAAAAATTAAACTCTAATCAGAGATTTCAAGAAAGTGGATTTGCCTTTGTGGTCTTCAAGAAGCATCTAACTTGAAGCGTTGGGCCTTTGTTCTGAATGCATAGCCCACTCTGGCACTGGGCTAATGACAGTTTACAGAAGGTTTTTGACAGTTTGGCAGGATAATTGAAAGCGTTATAAAGAATGAGCTGCTTTATTCCAGCGTTTGATTAGCAAGCTGCAAAATGTTTGAGAGAGGATCAACCCTCTCATTGAGCTAATTAGGACACTGCAAAGCTGTAATTCATTCTGGAAGAAAAATTGGTTTATGAGTAAACAAACAGTATAGAATTTCTTTAAGCTTTACGAATTCACTGCAATCATCTTTAAATTGTAATAGGCCCATTATATAAAAGACGCACTTACACTGATTTTAAACATAACACGAAGGAGCAATGATAATGATTGCTATTGTTGAAATGCAAAAGGAGGCATTATCAGGCAGGCTGTGAGAATGACCTCACTGAACAGTGAAATAGATAGGGCTGCAGGGTTGTAAAAGCAGACAGTTTACCACTTTGTTTCAGCACAGGTCAAACATTTTCTGTCCCCCCCAAAACCCCACCCCACCTCTGTGGTCCGACCAGACTAAGTGGCTATCCAGTGACTCAAACGTTATAGGCAGCAGTGGCTATCCCTTGCTGGTTGCAAGCTATCATTTTTTGTCACTCGCGACAGCCAACTTTTGATGTTTTGGCATGGGGTTGGTGTCGGGTGGAAAGGGTCTAACGTTACTCTGAATAACTAACTGCAAACCAGTTTAAAATAAAGTTAACATTACAAAGAGAAAAAAACAAAACCTGGATCAAAAATCACAAAGTGCTGCAGAAACTCTGTAGGTCTGACAGCACATGTGGAGAGAAAGCAGAGTTAGCACTTCAAGCCCAGTGACCCCCTCATCACAACTGATCATTGTTGGGTGAAGAAGAGTCACCGAATTAGAAATATTTACCCTGCTTTCTCTCCACAAATGGTGTCGGATTTACGGAGTTTCTTCAGCAATTTTTGTTTTAGTTGCAGACTTAGAGCACCGATATTTCTTTGTTGTATCAAATCATGGACACCAGCTGGAGTTTAAGAACCAGCCAGTTACAGAAGAGATATGCAACCAACTTAACCTTCAAAGGCCAGTGACCACAGGGAGACTTCTGCCATAATGAATTTAAAATGTCTTTCCATCCTTGAAAGCTGTCAAGATAAATCCTAATGATCTAGGGTTTTTTTATTAAAAGCAAAAGCAAAGGAACATCATCTGAATTTATTCTCAATTACTAATAAAGTATTGTGCGATTTCCACTCTAATCTTAGAATCGATACAATTCAAGTTACAAAACACAGGATCCACTAACAGTCCAGCAGCATAGGATAATTTTCCCTGAACTAGTTGACAATCAATATATCTCCTTGCAAACCCCTGTCGCAATTCTATTTTAAAGAGGTTAAAGGTGACCTAACACTGACACTTGGAGCAAATGGTATACAGCTTTATATGGAAAGGGTTCCATAATAGACAGTGTTCCTCCAAAGGATAAGAACTTGTTGTACACTATAAATGAAGTAAACAAAGATCACAACTAAGAGCAGGAGTGGACCATTCAGCCCCTCGTGTTTGCTCAGCCATTCAATAGGATCATGGCTGATCAGTTTGTGTTTAGTGCTTCACTTTCACACCTACCCCTGATAATCTCTGATTTCTTTGCCCAAGAAGACCCTTACTAACATCAGGAGTTGCAGATTTTATCCAGCAAAATACCACCAACTCCCATAGCTACCTTGATCACACCTCCACCCTTTCTCAAAAGATTCCATTCTTCCATTTCCTTCTTTTCCGTACATCTATTGTACTGAGACTACCTTCCCTGCCAGTGTTTCCAACCTGTTGTCTTTTATCTTTAGGATTCCCCCTCATCGGGGGAGACAGGTCCCAGAAGCTCATCCAACCCATTTCCTCTTCCTCTTTGAACAGAAATTGTTTTATCTTTTCATCTTCTTTCCCCACAACAGCCTTCACATTCAACAAATTATCAGCACCATTTCCATCATTTTTACTGCAACACCATCACAAAATATCTGTCCCTCTTTTCCCGTTTCAGCATTCCAAAAGGATTACACTTTCCATAATCTTGATCCATTTCTCAGTAACCCCCAACACCCCCTTTCCATGACACCAGCCCCAGAGATTCAATACTTACGCTCATATCTCACCATCCAAAACCCTAAACACAGCTTACAGATAGACCATGACTTGCTTACACTTTCAAGACAGTATACAGTAACAAAAACAAATTGCTGGAGAAACTCAGTAGGTCTGCTTGCATCTGTGGAGAAAGAAACAGAATCAATGTTTCTGCTGAGTTCCCCCATAGAGTTCCTCTGCTGAGTTTCTCAGTAGATCTGCTTGCTTCTGTGGAGAGAGAAACAGAGTCAATGTTTCTGCTGAGTTTCTCCAGCAAGTTCTGTTTTTGTTTCAGATTTCCAGCATCTGTTGTCCTTTGTTTTATTTCATAAAACTGCATTTGCTGTTCATGATACAGTCATAACTCCACAGGGGAAACTAAGGGAGGTTTGGATGATTGTGTTGCTAAGCACCTCCATTCAGTGGAGATGATGCTGACTCTTCACTTGCTTATCATTCCAATTCTGACTCACTTGCACTTTGACACTGTGATCTCTGTCCCCAATCTTCTACTGAAGATCAAGGGGCACTCGGGAAACACCTCTTTGTCTGTCAAGTAGGCACTTCACAGCATTCCAGACACAGCTTCAAGTGCAATGATTGTGAACCATAACTACTGCCTCCATTTAGCCTCCGCGTCTGCTAAGAGTTCCTGCTGTTGCCCTTTTACATTTCCTCTAGGCTGTCTTTTATTTCTTCCTTTGTTTTATTACCCAGCCCTTGCCTTGCTCCATCAGTCCTTGCATTTAAATCATGTTTGCATTCTCTCCTCTCAACTTTTCCATAATTGGTCTTGCTTTGTTGAGATTCTCTGAACTACTCAGTATTGAAAGTATGCATAGACAGGCTTTCAAGACAATGGTTCAGCCAACTGAAATCACAGACTAAGGGGTTAAGATAGATATAAGGAAATAGGAGCATATGTCGGTCATTCGGCCCTTTTAGCCTGCTCTCCAATTCAACATGATCATGGCTGATCTTTCTACTCAATTCCTTGTTCCCACTTTCTCCCTAAACCCTTTAACCCTGAGGGCTCTATCTAACTCCTTCCTGAAAACATTCAATGTCTTGGTTTTAACCGCTTTCTGTGGCAGAAAATTCTACAGGTTTGTCACTCCGAATGAAGAAATTTCTCCCCATCTCGGTCCTAAGTGGCCTATCCTATATGACCCCTGGTTCTGGAAAATTCAAGTTAAATTCAAGATCATTCACTTTTAGAAGTTTGCCTCCCCAGCATTGCAGTGCTCCTGGCCTATATACACAGGCTGTTCTCTGAGCAGCAATGGCTAGTTGTCCTGAGATGTCAACACCAGGAATTAGCAAGTTTGGGCTACAACACAGCAACTGTCAGAGAAGCCAATCAGGGGCTCTGGGAATATGGTTGGGATTGCACTATCTGCTGGGCCCCAGGGAAGGAGAATAACATGCTCAAGAACCCTACCAGCAACAGGACAGAAGTACCAATGGTGGGTAATTGGAAACTGATGGAATTTCCTAATTTAAAGAGCTTTGTTCATTTAAGAATATCAGCAAACAGTGATAGGAACCAATGCAATGGATCATGCAGAAGGAGAAAGATGATATTTGATTCTTTTCTGAACCCTCTCAATTAGAAGAGAGTGAGGACTGCAGATGCTGGATATCAGAGTCAAGAGAGTGGTGCTTGAAAAGCATAGCAGGTCAGGCAGCATCCGACAAACAGGAGAAAGGACATTTCGGGTATAAGCCCTTCATCAGGAATCCTAATGAAGGGCTTATGTCCAAAACATTGATTCTCCTGCTCCTTGGATGCTGCCTGACCAGCTGTGCTTTTCCAACACCACACTCTTGACTCTGAACCCTCTCAATGCAAAATGCACAAAACATTCCATGGGTTGGTAGCCTGAACCAATGTTGGCATCTTAGATTGTCATCAAATAACTTCCAACATTTCATTTAAATATTCTAACGTTTTATGGCTTTTAAAGAACTATAAACATCATTTGATGAGCGCTCATATTTGTCATGTTCTATACTATTGTGTATACTATGTACAATAACATGTATGTTTGTTTTTGCAGAAAATATTTTAGTTGCTACTCCTTAAGCCCATCTGATAAATTCATACAGATCCCTTTGAATACATTCTTTGCCACTGGTCAAATAGGTTATTGTCATAAATAACTTGTTTTCAGTGTTATTGAAATTATATATCATCAACCTAAATAACAGTGCTCTGCAAATGTCTCCAGGGAGACATTTGCTGATTTGCAATCTGTTGGTTTCCATTGCTAATCTAGTTTTTTATTCCAAGAACTAAAAGTTATTGAACTAAGATTGAAGGAAGTTTAAAACAAATCAGAATTAGATGCAACATGCAAGACTGATTCACCAAATTAGCCAGTGAAGTTAATCATATTATATTCAAATACATTTCTAATTAAATCATGTTTAGCACAGAAGTTCAAAAGTTCACTATCAGTAGTTTGGTAGTTTAAGTTACTTGTCTCAACAAGATGCAATAGATAGAACTTGACATTGACATGACAACATCTTGTGGTTGTGAAAGGTGCTATGTATGAGTAAAGTTTTTTTTAACAAGTGTCATCACCATTGTAATAGTGGCCTTACTTCCATCCAAATGGCTTTATTTTCACTCCTATGTTTTATGGTCTTATTAAGGACTACGGGGAGATGCGGGTAAGTGGAGTTGAAATGCCAACAGCCATGAATAAATGGCGGAGTGGACTCAATAGGCTGAATGGTCTTACTTCCACTCCTCTGTCTTATGGTAATATAGGAAATCCCACCAACATAGTGAGTTCCCACAAACAGTAATGGGATATCAATTTGATAATCTGTTTTCAATTATGTCAAGGGAATGAAGCATTAGAAACATCTCCCCTCCTTATCTTCAAAATAACATCATCAGATGAGAATAGTTTAGAAAATAGGAGCACAAACTGGTCAGCTGTACCATCCAAACTCATGCCCAAACCTGCTCCCTCCCATAACGCTAGACTCCTTTGTAGGTCAAAAATCTGTTTATGTTAGCCTTGAATATATTCAGTGATCCCAACCTCTACTGCTCTCCAGAGAAACCCAAAGACCATTGAGCTTCTGAGACAAAATTCCTTCTCATCTTAAAGGGAGACCCCTTAATTTTAAGCTGTGTCCCTTAGTTCTAGATCCGCCAGGGCAAATATCCTCTGAACATGGCAAAAGTGAGGACTGCAGATGCTGGAAATCAGGAGTCTAGATTAGAGTGGTGCTGAAAAAACACAGCAGGGCAGGCAGCATCAAACGAGCAGGAAAAATCAACATTTCGGGCAAAAGCGCTTCATCAGGAATCTAATTTTCCAGCACCACTCCCGTCCTCTGAACATATACTTGTTAAAACCTCTTAAAATCTTAGATTTTAATAAGATCAGCTATGGTTCTTCTAAACCACAAGCCCACTGTACTCAACCTTTGCTCATAACACAATCCTTCATCCAAGGAATCAGCCTGGTGAATCTTTTCTGAATGCTTCTAATGGATACTTCTAAATAATACTTGAGCTGCAGCTACACTAATTCTCTGTACAGTTATACCTTGACTTCCCTACTTTGAAGCTTCTCCACTTGCAAGCAACAGCAACATTCTATTTGCTTCCTAATTGCATGCTGCAGCTGCATACTAATTGCAGTGGTTCAAGAAGGCAGTTCACCACCATCTTCTCAAGAACAGTCAGGGAAAGGGATAAATGGTCATCCAGCCAGCAGTGTGCCATATCCCCTGAATGCATTTTTAAAAACTCTATGATTCATTTACAAGGACACCAAGATCCCTCTCTACTGCAGCGTTGTGCAATCTCTCTCCAATTCAGTAGTATTCTGCTCTTCTGTTCTCTCTACCAAAGTAGAGAATCACATTTTTCCATTTCGTACTCCAGTTTCCAAATTTTGGCTGACTCATTTCACCAATCTATGTCCCTTTATATCCTCTCCCAACCTACTTTCCTACTTACTTTGTATCATTAGAAAACATGGCAACAATACACTTGGCCCCTTTATCCACATAATTAATATAGGGTAGATTATAAGTAGCTGAGATTTCAGCAAGGATTCCTTTTGAACACTACTCATAATTGCTTACTATAAAAAAAGATCAATTTTTCCCAAATCTGTTTGCTGTTAGTTAGCCATGCGATCTTTGATGTCTCCAAGACACCAGGCTGGTTCTTGATTGAACACCTCATCTAAAATACAGTATCTCCAACAATGTAACACTCAACAAAATGCAGTGGCAGCTTTAATGTTTGAGATCAAGTCTTCACAGTGGGACTTGAATCTACAACCTTTGGATACAGGAGTGGTACCAAAGTAGATTTGATGCCACAGAGAAAGACATTTAGTCCTTGCATGATGATAGTGACTGACGTTAACCTGAGTTGAAACGATGTGTTCTTAAATTCAAGATGTTGAATTCATTGTAATCTTAGGTGTGGGAGCCCAGCCTGAAAAATTACTGTAAATCCCACTGAAGCCTACATTTTAGATTAATATTTAGGAACTGAAACTGCTTACATTGGACAGAATGACCAGGCTCACTGATATCAGAGCCATTTCTAAGCTTAGCCAAGAAATTCTGTCCACATTTTACTCAAAAGGCTCCAGTTGGGCTCACACCAGCTAAAAGCAGGGATGAGTCCCCAGATGGCACCGGCTTGCATTAAAATGCCCACATAACAATCATTTAAGAGCAAAGAAAGGCATACCAGCAGTTTTTACTTGGTCCACGAAGGGTATGCGATGTCAGGCCGATGCCCAATGGCATTACAATCACTGAATTCCTCCCCCCCCACACCCCAACGCCACAATCAGCATCCTGGGGGGGGGGGGGGGGTTATCTTTAACTAGAAACAGAACCAACCTACTCATATTCTGATGTAACGTGTGTGATTTACATCCACATCTTCATATCAATTATTTTAGTGATTGGATTTTGAACTAGTGGCATGTGGGATTTGATCTGTGTGCATGCAAGGGTGTTTAATGATTAACTCATAAGTATTTCAAGAGCTGTGATTTTTTTGTTTTTTAAAAAAAACTAGTAGAACAGGGATTTCCTGGAATGGTAACAGGAATCATGTTGGAAAACTTTTGAGTGGACAACATAGCAGGATGTGCATGGTGGGATGTCAAGAATGCTTATTAATGTGCCCCTTGACATCCCATAGACCCTTGAAAGTCAGTGATGATTCAGCTGTCATTTACCTCCTGAATCTGTACCTCTCAGAAGCCTCATTGGTAAGGGGTGGTGTGGAACTTATTCAAGGGAAACTTATTCAAGGGAATCTTAGACAGGAAGCAGGAAGGTTCTGAAACTCACTCCACTGTCCTTTCTTCTAACTCACTTACACTTTCCTCCAACAACACTAATCATGTAAACCCCAATGTACATCACTTACTGTTCAGGGAGTCTGTGAGGCTCCTGAGTAAAACCTATAGAACAGCATCAATCTGCGGTTCAACTTGGGTTTGGTCCAGGAGAGAGGTTGAAAGAGTATAGGAGTCTTGTGATGCTTTGCCAACCCCAATTTTATTTAAATGTGGAAAAATACTATGTATAGAGTTATTGTCCAAGCTGATCAGACTACTGGACAAGTCAGATCCCATGATGAAACCTAGTTTGATCATTTGTTTTTTGCTTTGTGCCAACACTTATCTGCCTCGATTTCAAAATCCAAATTCCAAAAATGATATTTGTACAGACACATAAATTATACACATCTCCAATGCAATAGATCAAGACTTTATACATGAATACCAATCAATCAATTAATAGTCATATAACTGTACACCATTTCCTGATTTGATCATCCCGTACCATATTCTCATTAACCCTTTAGACAACAACCTGCAGGAGCCACTGACTCCAGTGACACTGCTGGCAGGAGGAGCACTGACTTGTGATTGGCCAGTGGTTCTCCGATGTGGAATTTCTCACACGATGGTCCTAAATCTTGATGAAGGTTGACACTGGCTACTTAGGTGCCCAAATCCCACTTAATCTCATCAGGCCTTTTGTCTGGATATAAAGGCAATGATCCCATTGGATGGCCAACCAGACTCCTGTCATCCACATTAATTCCCAGTTAGAGATTGGGCATGTTTTGAAGTGGGAAGAAGGTTACATCAGATTACAATTGGATCTGGACCAGATGGGCCAATGGGCTGAGAAGTGGCAGATGGAGTTTAATTCAGATAAATGTGAGGTGCTGCATTTTGGGAAAGCAAATCTTAGCAGGAAGCATACTCTTAATGGTAAGGTCCGAGGGAGTGTTGCTGAACAAAGAGACCTTGGAATGCAGGTTCATAGCTCCTTGAAAGTAGAGTTGCAAGTAGATAGGATAGTGAAGGCAGCATTTGGTATGCTTTCCTTTATTGATCAGAATATTGAGTACAGAAATTAGGAGGTCATGTTGCAGCTGTACAGGACATTGGTTAGGCCACTTTTGGAATATTACATGCAATTCTGGTCTCCTTCCAATTGGAAAAATGTTGTGAAATTTGAAAGAGTTCAGAAAAGATTTACAAGGATGTTGCCAGGGTTGGAGGATTTGAGCTATAGGGAGATGTTGAATAGGCTCGGGCTGTTTTCTCTGGAGCATCGGAGCTGAGGGGTGACCTCAGAGGTTTATAAAACCATGAAGGGCATGGATAGGATAAATAGACCAAGTATTTTCCCTGGGGTGGGCAAGTACAGAACTAAAGGGCAGAGGTTTAGGGTGAGAGGGGAAAGAAATAAAAGAGACCTAAGGGGCAACTTTTTCGCACAGAGGGTGGTACGTGTATGGAATGAGCTGCCAGAGGATGTGGTGGAGGCTGGTACAATTGCATTTGGATGGGTATGTGAATAGGAAGGGTTTGGAGGGATATGGGCTGGATGGTGGCAGGTCGGGCTAGATTGGGTTGGGGTTGGCGTGGACGATTTGGATCGAAGGGTCTGTTTCCACGCTGTACATCTATGACTCTATGACTCTAGTTGATGAATAATTAATTACTAAACAATTTTTAGACTCAGATCTTGAGTACTCTGATTAAAGAATGAGTAGCTATTCAAGCAAGTTATCTTTGAGGAACATAGGACTTGGGAAGAAATGGATATCATTAGGCTCAATGTCGTTCAGTAAACGCAAAGCCAATCTGGTTATTGTTTCAGTTCTAGCCTACACTTCATAACCATGACTTCCATTTTAATTGTTGATTTATTTTGCTTTTTCCTTCACCTTCTTAGCTCCTCTGCATTTTAAACCAATTAATCTGGTCTCTTCACCATGCAGTCCATGCTGAGATGTGACAAAACATTGCAGAACAACCTGCCTGCCAGTTTCCCCTCAGTGCACCCCAATGGGAAAATAGACTATCTGTACTCACCTAACTCTCTAACTCCTCGTGAAATTCTAAAAGTTAGGAATTTGCTATATTTGTAAATGAGCGAGCTGGAAATCCAGGTCTAATCTCTGAAACAAAGGCTGATCAGCAGTTGAAAGCTTTGAGCATGTCTCCGAATGAAATGTTATTGTTCTTAATGTACTGTGGTAGTGGTAAAGAGTCTTTGTCCACAAAGAAGTATAGGCATCTCTCTCTCTTTTTCTCTCTCTCAACATTAAAGGGACACAATTGATTATAGATATTTTGAGATTTACCACTCCACAAAACATAGGGCAAGGTGAGGAACATTTTCTGCACTACACTCTCACCATCTAGCCAACTGAGCTAACCAAACCACCTCCCTAAAAGCTTATTATTTTGTTACTATCTCATTGATGTATGCACGCTTGCACTGTGCAAATGGGCTCCTGCAGTCATTACACTATAATAATGACGACACCCCAAGCACTTCATTTGTCATTACATGTTTTGGAATATCCTGAGGTCATGAAAGATGATTATATCAATGCAAGTCTTTGTTTTTTTGAAACTGATTCTGAAAGAACTGCTTTGAATTTCTAGCATTTGTCTTTACTTGCGGCATTTGCAATTTAAAAAAAATTCCACCTCATTAAGAAGATGGTGTAATTATTACCACGAACCATTTCAACCTTTCCCCAAGAAATTAGAACTTGTGTCACAAAGAAACATTAATAATGTATACACTTCAAAAAGCTAAATCCACTCCATTGCACTGAATGTCATTGAGGTTAACCTTAACCATCTCTCACTGTAACAAGCAGCAGATGCTGATGGAGACAGTGGAGATGGTATTAAATAGATAGTGTTCATTTGTTTAAAGCTTCCAGAAGACTTTCAAGGTCAGGCACAGAAAGCACAAGCTCTTTTCTTCAAAGTGCAACAGCTTAACAGCTTAACTCATACAAAGGGTGAAGGGAAGAGTATGTTTGTAAATATATGATAGGTCTGCTTTTGAGAGATTCAGATCTGGACAGAGTGACATTCTCAAACTATTCTCATACTATGGGGTGTAAGGTCAGTAAACTGTAGTTGTTTTGAGGCAATGTGTTGACATAAGTTTCACTTTCTTACAGAGCGTGCTATACAGTACAAGGTAATGTTAAAATTGGATTCAGGCTCTGCATATCAGATTCTCAATTCCCTCCATTTTAACAGTTCTCCACACCATTTCAAAACGTTTTGACCGTAAGGTGCTTGGAGACATTCAGTAGTCATGAAAAGCATGACAGATGTAAGCCTTAGTTTCCTTTTTTGCAGATAAAACTTTGTTCTACTTACATTGTAAGTAATCAGAGCAGTTTTGTTAATGGATTAGCAATTCAGAGGTTTTGGACTAATGGTCCAGAGACATGAGTTTTAATTCTAATACAGCAATTGTGAAAGTTACATTCAGATAACTGACTACAATCTGGAAGAAAAAGCTAGTGACAGTGACCATGAAACTGGCAGGATCAAATTTGCTAAAGAAGGGTTATGCCCGAAACGTCGAATCTCCTGTTCCCTGGATGCTGCCTGACCTGCTGCACTTTTTCAGCAACACATTTTCAGCTCTGATCTCCAGCATCTGCAGACCTCACTTTCTCCTCAAATTTGCTAATGCCCATTACAATTTCTCCGTTTCCAATCCATTCTAATCCAATATGGTCTTTAAGTGACTTGAGATTCAGTTGTGTATTCGACTCTTAAATGCCCTCAGAGGAGGTTGAAGGTATAGCATGAGGGTAATGTCACTGGACTAGTAATCCCGAACTCCAGGCTAATGTTCTATGGGCATGGATTCAAATCTCATCACAGAAGTTAATTGAAATTTGAATGGAATAAAATCTGGTAGTCATGTAACCATTGTTGACTATTGCAAAGGTTCACCAAAGTCCTTTAGGGAAGGAAATCTTTCTTAATAACCTAGTCTGGCCTACTCTAAACAAAAGGAGAAAGTGAGGACTTCAGATGCTGGAGAGTCACATTCAAACAAAGTGTGGTTCTGGAAAAGCACAGCAAGTCAGGCAGCATCTGAGGAGCAGGAGAGTTACCATTTTGGACAAAAGCCCTTCACCGCACTTTTTACATGTGACTCTAGACCCACATTAATGTGGTTGTAATGGCTCTCTGGTTATTTAGGGAAGGGCAATAAATGCTGGTTTAGCCAGTGATGCCAACATCCCTTTAAAACGTTTCTCAACGTTTTTAAAAATGGCCAAGCAAACCATTGAGTTATATTGAAGAAGATGGTTCAAAATGACCATAGAGATTTACAGCACGGAATCAGGCCTTTCGGTCCAACCAGTCCATGCCGACCAGATATCCCAACCCAACCTAGTCCCACCTGCCAGCACCCGGCCCATATCCCTCCAAACCCTTCCTATTCATATAATTTATCGTTTTGAGAAAGGGTCAGTTTGACGCGAAACGTCAGCTCTTTTCTCTCTTTACAGATGCTGCCAGACCTGCTAAGATTTTCCAACATTTTCTCTTTTGGTAACCGATTCAAATATCTCTTAAATGTTGCAATTGTACCAGCCTCGACCACTTCCTCTGACAGCTCAGTCCATATCCGTATCATCCTCTGCGTGAAAACGTTGCCCCTTATGTCTCTTTTATATCTTTCCCCTCTCACCTAAACCTATGCCCTCTAGTTCTGGACTCCCCCACCCCAGGGAAAAGACTTTGTCTATTTACCCTATTCCTGCCCCTCATAATTTTGTAAACCTCTATAAGATCACCCCTCAGCCTCCAACGCTCCAGGGAAAACAGCCCCTGCCTGTTCAGCCTCTCCCTATAGCTCAAATCCTCCAACCCTGGCAACATCCTTGTAAATCTTTTCTGAACTCTTTCAAGTTTCACAAATCTTTCCAACAGAAAGGAGACCAGAATTGCACGTAATATTCCAACAGTGGCCTAACCAATGTCCTGTATAGCTACAACATGACCTCCCAACTCCTGTACTCAATGCTCTGGCCAATAAAAGAAAGCATACCAAACACCTTCTTCACAATCCTATCTACCTGCAACTCCACTTTCAAGGAGCTATGAACCTGCACTCCAAGGTCTCTTTGTTCAGCAACGCTCCCTAGGACCTTACCATTAAGTGTATTAGTCCTGCCAACATTTGCTTTCCCAAAATGCAGCACCTCGCATTTATTTGAATTAAACTCCATCTGCCACTTCTCAGCCCATTGGCCCATTTGGTCAAGATCCTGTTGTAATCCGAGGTAACTCTCTTCACTATCCACTACACCTCCAATTTTGGTGTCATCTGCAAACTTACTAACTGTACCTCTTATGCTCGCATCCTTCTTGAGAGAAAGCAGCGATGGACAATAAATACTCATCTTACCAACGACACCCATTTTTCATGAATGAGTAAAACAAAAAGTGGAACTTTGCAGTGTCACACATTTCATTTACTGCAGCACTTAACCCAAGTCTAAAATCCATTACACTTTTTTCCAGCATTATGAAAGGTCATTTACTTGAAATATCAACTCCTGAGCTCTCTCTACAGATGCTAAATGGCGTGATTAGTATTCCCAGCTTTCACTTCAGGTTTCTATCATCTGCAATATTTTCTCTCTATTGAATCATTATTTCCCAGATTAGCAATAGCAAAACCAAAAGTTTTAAAAGGCTCCTGTTTTCATAACTATTGGCCATCCTATACATGTTAACGGAGTAGAGAATCCATGTGACATTCAATTATTTTATAATCAATCATACTTTTGGGGTGGAGAGGGAAGTGAAAAGTTCAATTTCATCCATTTTAAACCATCATTCAAAAGTTAAAAATCACTGCCACTAATCAGTTTCCTTGTAACAGCAAGATGAAGAGACCAGTGAAATTTCATTTGATTTGGAAACTGAGGACATGGGTGTATCCAACAAAACTGAAAATGTGTTGCTGGAAAAGCGCAGCAGGTCAGGCAGCATCCAAGGAGCAGGAAATTCAACGTTTCGGGCATAAGCCCTTCATCAGGAATGAGGAAAGTGTGTCCAGCAGGCTGAGATAAAAGGTAGGGAGGAGGGACTTGGGGGAGGGGCGATGGAGATGTGATAGGTGGAAGGAGGTCAAGGTGAGGGTGATAGGCCGGAGTGGGGTGGGGGCGGAGAGGTCAGGAAGAAGATTGCAGGTTAGGAGGGCGGTGCTGAGTTCGAGGGAATCGACTGAGACAAGGTGGGGGGAGGGGAAATGAGGAAACTGGAGAGATCGGAGTTCATCCCTTGTGGTTGGAGGGTTCCCAGGAGGAAGATGAGGTGCTCTTCCTCCAACCGTCCTGTTATGTTCTGGCGATGGAGGAGTCCAAGGACCTGCACGTCCTTGGTGGAGTGGGAGGGGGAGTTAAAGTGTTGAGCCACGGGGTGGTTGGGTTCGTTGGTCTGGGTGTCCCAGAAGTGTTCTCTGAAGCGTTCCACAAGTAGGCGGCCTGTCTCCCCACTATAGAGGAGGCCACATCGGGTGCAGCAGATGCAATAGATGATGTGTGTGGAGGTGCAGGTGAATTTGTGGCGGATATGGAAGGATCCTTTGGGGCTTTGGAGAGAAGTAACAAAAGCAAGAGTTGCCTGCTAGCTCAACATTTTGATACAGCACTAGCCTTTGCCCAGTCCTATTAAATATTATTGGGCTTGGACGAAGACAAGAGTGTCTCTTTGATTTAGAATTGAAGAGTTTGAGAGTTGCTTGCGAAGTTGCTGCAGAATGAACATCCTACATTGCAGTCATTCACACACTGTAGGTCATGAAGGGGAGGTGATGGCCAAGTATTTATTGTAACCGGACTTGCAATCCAAGAGTCCTAGGTAATGTTCTGGGAATCTGAGTTTGTATCCTGCAATAGCAGATGATGGAATTTGGACTCAATAGAAATCTGGAATTAAGAGTCTAATGCTGAAACCATTGTCTGGGGGGATGGGGGACAACCCATCTGGTTCATTAATGACAAAGGAATTGCCAATATTATCTGAATCCAGACCCACAGCAATGTGCTTGACTCTTAACTGCCCCTGGGCATTTAAGCTAAATGCTAATCTAGTCAACAACACATAGATCCCATGAATTAATTTTTGAAAAATGGAGGTCAATTTAGTTTTGGCAGAGAGGCAACGGAGGTTAAAAAGATCTCCATCTAGACAGAGCGTATTGTCTTTGATGAGGTATATAGAAAGATAGATATTGATATACCATATCAACTCACATCCCAATCAGTCAAATATTCCATCTCTGATATCAGAGAATCAAAATCCCTACATTGGGGAAGCAAGACATTAAACCCATAGAGTCTGTACCAACCCTCTGAAGGGCATCCCACTCAGACCGAGCTGCCCACCCTATTCCTGTAACCCTGCATTTCCCATGGCTAATCCACCTAGCCTGCACATGCCTGGACACTAAAGGGAAATTTAACATGGCCAGTCCATCTAAGAAGAATTGAATTGGGACTTCAGATCTGTGTTCTCTGGGGAAGACACAAGCAATCTCCCTGAGGTAACAGTGGCTGAAGGACCTGAATTTAAGGGAATTTATATTTGCCAGGAATTGGTGTTGGAGAGACTGTTAGGTCTGAAGGTTGATAAGCCTCCGGGGCCTGATGGTCTACATCCCAGGGTACTGAAGGAGGTGGCTCTAGAAATCATGGATGCGTTGGTGATTATTTTCAAGAGTTCGATAGATTTGGGATCAGTTCCTGCGGATTGGAGGGTGGCTAATGTTGTACCACTTTTTAAGAAATGTGGGAGAGAGAAAGCAGGAAATTATAGACCAGTTAGTCTGACCTCAGTGGTGGGAAAGATGCTGGAGTCTATTATAAAGGATGAAATTACGACACATCTGGATAGTAGTAACAGGATAGGTCAGAGTCAGCATGGATTTATGAAGGGGAAAATCATGCTTGACTAATCTTCTGGAATTTTTTGAGGATGTAACTCTGAAGGTGGACAAGGGAGATCCAGTAGATGTAGTGTACCTGGACTTTCAGAAAGCTTTTGATAAAGTCCCACATAGGAGGTTAGTGAGAAAATTAGGGCGCATGGTATTGGGGACAAAGTACTAACTTGGCTGACAGGAAACAAAGAGTAGTGATAAACGGCTCCATTTCGGAATGGCAGGCAGTGACCAGTGGGGTACCACAGGGATCAGTACTGGGACCGCAGTTTTTTACAATATATATATTAATGATATCGAAGATGGTATTAGTAATAACATTAGCAAATTTGCTGATGATTCTAAGCTGGGTGGCAGAATGAAGTGTGAGGAGGATGTTAGGAGATTACAGGGTGACCTGGACAAGTTAGGCGAGTGGTCAGATGCATGGCAGATGCGGTTTCATGTGGATAAATGTATGGTTATCCACTTTGGTGGCAAGAACTGGAAGGCAGATTACTACCTAAATGGAATCAAGTTAGGTAAAGGGGCAGTACAAAGAGATCTGGGTGTTCTTGTACACCAGTCAATGAAGGTAAGCATGCAGGTACAGCAGGTAGTGAAGAAGGCTAATAGCATGCTGGCCTTCATAACAAGAGGGATTGATTATAGAAGCAAAGAGGTTCTTCTGCAGCTGTACAATGCCCTGGTGAGACCACACCTGGAGTATTGTGTGCAGTTCTGGTCTCCAAATTTGAGGAAAGACTTCCTGGCTATTGAGGGAGTGCAGCATAGGCTCACGAGGTCAATTCCTGGAATGGCGGGACTACATTAAGCTGAAAGACTGGAGCGACTGGGCTTGTATACCCTCAAGTTTAGAAGACTGAGCGGGGATCTGACTGAGACATAAGATTATTAAAGGATTGGACACTCTGGAGGCAGGAAACAGGTTTCCGCTGATGGGTGAGTGCTGAACCAGAGGACACAGCTTAAAAATACGGGGTAGACCATTTAGGACAGAGATGAAGAGAAACTTCTTCACCCAGAGAGTGGTGGCTGTGTGGAATGCTCTGCCCCAGAGGGCAGTGGAGGCCCAGTCTCTGGATTCATTTAAGAAAGAGTTGGATAGAGCTCTCAAGGGTAGTGGAATCATGGGTTATGGAGATAAGGCAGGAACAGGATGCTGATTAAGGATGATCAGCCATGATCATATTGAATAGTGGTGCAGGCTCGAAGGGCAGAATGGCCTACTCCTGCAACTATTTTTTAAAAAGACATAATAAAAAAAACCTGCACAACTTTGGACTATGTGGGAGAAACTGGAAAACCCAGAGGAAAGCCTCACAGTCACAGGGAGAATGTTCAAACTCCACATAGTCAACTAAGGTTGGAAATGAAGCCAGATCCCTCGCACTGTGAGACAACAGTGCTCTACACTGTGCCATCCATATATATCGAAAGAGAATATGTTGAATGTTACCTTGGTAGCCATATCTCTCAAAAGGCCACAGTGACAAGGAGTTTCAACACCAAATCTGTTGGGTCAGCTGAGCTTTTTACAAACTACAGCAGTGAGTGCGGCAACAAAAATTTCTGCAAGTCCTAGAGCACATAGCAGTTGTCATCACCACATTCCTAGCCCCTGTATTAGAGTGGGATTTGGACTGGGTCAACACAAAGGAGCATCAGTGAGGTTTCTGCATTTCCCAGATTTAATGGAAGAACCATTGAACAACACAAGTGTCCTGCTTGAAGTCAGCTCCACACTTGGCTAAAACTCTTGCAAAATCAATTATAAGGAACTGGAGACTGTGTCCAAACAGCTGAAAGGCATCAACCCTGCCACGCCCTGTTTTCTCAACTTTCAAATTGCCAATTTTTAGGGTCAGGACGAAAAAACAATGCCTCAAGAGACACTCTGAAGCCCTCCATGAAGCATGGCAGCATTAGCATTACTGACTGGGAAGAGCTTGCTTCCAATTCTTTCAAGTAGTGACAGGCTGTTTGTTGCATCATGGGTCCAAACGCCGTAATGAAGAAACAGAACGACAGAGAAGCAAGTAAATCTTGTCCTCTGGGTCCCAGTATCCTGTGAGACATCCTACCTTATGTATTTGTGCCCAAGTTCCATAGGTCAAGAATTGGCCTGTTCATTCACATGAATAAACACATGAGCCTGAGTAGGCATCATTGTCAAATACAGAAACAGCCCATGACAAGATCGGTGATTTTGTATTCTGCCAAAAGTAGATACTTTCGGCAGAGAGTTTTGAGAAGATTTGTAGCTCAGGTTGGGATTCTGGATTTAAGTTTGCTCACTGAGCAGGTAGGTAGGATAGTGAAGAAGGCATTTGGTATGTTTTCCTTCATTGGTCAGAGCACTGAGTACAGAAGTTGGGAAACCATGTTGCGGCTGTACAGGACGTTGGAATATTACGTGCAGTTCTGGTCTCCTTCTTATCGGAAAGATGTTGTGAAACTTAAAAAGGTTCAGAAAAGATTTACAAGAATGTTGCCAGGGTTGGAGGATTTGAGCTACAGGGAGAGGCTGAACAGGTTGGGGCTGTTTTCCCCTGGAGCGTCGGAGGCTGAGGGGTAACCATATAGAGGTTTATAAAATTGAGGGGAATGGATAGGGTAAATAGACAAAGACTTTTCCCTGGGGTGGGGGAAGTCCAGAACTAGAGGGCATAGGTTTAGGGTGAAAGGGGAAAAATATGAAGAGAGACCTAAGTGGCAACGTTTTCACGCAGAGAGTGGTACGTGTATGGAATGAGCTGCCAAAGGAAGTGGTGGAGGCTGGTACAATTGCAACATTTAAAAGGCATTTGGATGAGTATATGAATAGGAAAGGTTTGGAGGGATATGGACCGGATGCTGACAGATGGGACTAGATTGGGTTGGGATATCTGGTCGGCATTGTCGGGTTGGACCGAAGAGTCTGTTTTCATGCTGTATGTCTCTATGACTCTGTGAAAGAGAAATAGAGTTCTCCAGAGTGGAAAAGAAAAGTAATTTGGGTATTTTTACAAAGATCCTCTTAATAAGACTGGAAAAAAATTGATGAGACGAAAACTAGGTTGAAAACAATGATATAAATCACCCAGTCAGTAAGTGTAGGGAGTATAAAGGTGGAAAGGAGAGTTTTTCCCTTAGACGTAGCTGAGGCAATAGACTCTCTGTGGAGGTCACTCAGATTACTCAGGCTAAGGGTTTAAAAGTTATGGGGATGTTGTGTGTGTAAACCTTCTTTTAATGAGGACAGATATCAGTCTCTTCCTGTGTTCCAGCACAGCCTTTGGCCATCTGAGGAACAGAGCTTTTGATAACAAAGACCTCAAACTCAACATCAAACCTGTTCTGTGGGCAGAAACAGATAACGTGAAGCAGTCATCTGAGATCCCTATAGAAATAGAATCAGCCTCTCCAAATTATTACTAATTCAGTCGCATGATCAGCACTCCAATATCAGTCTTCTCCTTCAGGTCAACATCCCCAGTATTGGTGCAATGGTTACTGTCAATTAGCTGCATTAGGTGGGCCACAAAAACCATGTATCTGGCACAAGACTTCAAAAATGAGCTCTGTATTCATTGCACCATCACATCAAGTGGACTCCAGGAGGGCAGAGAAAATGCTTGACTGATGTCCTCAAAGTCTTCCTGAATATCAGAACTCCATTAACTCATAGGAACTCTTTGCCCAAAACCTAATGCCCAAACTGGAGAAGAAGCATCAGTAAACTTGCCAGACCATCTGGAGCATCAACAGACCCAAGAGGAGGCCAAGCAGAAACAGTGAAAGGAGTGAGTGAAACCAACCACCTCTTAAAATCCCACCTGCCCCCACCTATGGCAGAGTGTACAGATCCAGCACTGGAATATTCCATCATGTCAGGATGCAAACTCCAGAATGGAAGAAACTCACCCTTGTCTCAAGGGAAGGAGAATGAGTAAACCTACAGCCGACAACTCCAGATGCATTCCCAGTGACACTCGTGATGGTGGTATTTTATCAAATGAAGAAATCCCACACACAAGCTGTGTAGCTGCAGTCTGTCAGAGCTACCAAAGCTGTCACGTTATAAAAGGAGATCCAATTAAACCTGAATGATTTGCTGGGAATGAAAGACAGATAAATAATTGAAGAGAGTTTTAGATAGCAAACTGCCTTTTGAACAGCGGAAGGTGCAAACATTCCTTTGATATCGAAGTCTTTAAGAGACAGTGATGGACACCCACATGGAGGATACAATTCAGTAAAATTTGCTTTGGTGTGATTAAAACGTGCATGTTTCTCACATCCACATACATTCAAACATCAAATTTTAAAACTCTCGATTCAGGCATCTGCTCATTTAAAATCACAAGATTGTTCTTCATGACTCTTAATAGTTGAAATAGAGGGTGAATAGGTTTTTATTACAAACTTGGCAAAAGGAAGGACTGTAGATGCAGGAGATGAGAGTCCTGATGAAGGGCTTTTGCCCAAAACGTCTACTCTCCTGCTCCTCAGATGCTGCCTGACCTGCTGTGCTTTTCCAGCGCCTCACTCTCAACTTTCATTACAAAAGTGTCCAATGGTGGTCAACTAGACCTTTTTTTTTTAACCATTCCCACATCATTTCTAAATAGTTATTTCAATTCAACATGGGCTGGGATGCTGATAGGGGATTTAAAGTTTATTTTCCAAATTTTCCAGTTGTTTGGACCATTTATGTATCAGTGATGCTCTCAAAGAGAGAAAAGCTCCCCCCAATCATAGTGCACTGGGTGATCTGCAACACCTTGTTTATTCAGGCTGTTCACAGCAACAGCACAGCTGGTGCAGCAATAAAATGCAAAGTTTTCTGACAATTAATGAGCCTTTTTAAAATTAAAACCAAGGCACCCTACTACCAGAATTGAGATTTCAACAAGTTATTTTCTATACTTCTCTTAAAAAGCACACTAGATGTGCAAAACTTTGGCCTCCCCTTCCCCATCTCTGATAATAATCAGGGGATGTCTTCAGTCTGGGAGTTTGGCTTTTCACAGGCATAGAAAACATGCCACAGAAGCTTTTGCTTCTCGTTGAATCCCTACAATGTTGAAGCAGGCCATTTGGCCCATCAAATCCACACTTTTGTGCAATGTATAGCTGACATTTCTTGTCCACTCTTAAATCCTCTGGAAGGTAACGGAGGCCGTGTTTTTAACCTGCTGCAGTCCATGTGATGTACATGTATCCACTATTCTGTTGGGATGGAGTTCCAGGTCTTGACCCAGCGACAGCGAAGTAAAGGCAGTATAGTCGCAAGCCAGAATGACTAATGGCTTGGAGAGGAGTCAAAGGTGGTGGTGCCATTGCTGTCCTTGCTTATCTGGGAAGTTGTTGTCTGCAGGTTTGGAAGGTGTTGCCAAAGTTGTGGCTAAATGACACAAATTGCTATGCCTGGGGAGTAAATGTTTAAGTTTCTCTAAGAGAAGGGATCTATAGGGTCTGTTTGGTCTGGTTTTGTAGCGGAAAACCACTTACCAGTTCAACAAAGAGGCTCCTTATTAAATTAGACATAATTTATTGCATGTTAGTAACTAGTTACAGTAACTAATTGCATTGATACAGAATATATTGAGGTCGCTCCTCATCGATCTGCTCCAAAGTCCATATGACATCATAGTGGGTGGGACATTTAACACTCAGTATTAACCCTTTCAGCTCTTTACACCCTTACAGTATAGGGTTGGGTGAGCACAGAATACTTTCATTTTTATTTCCTGCATAAAAGATGAGCTGGCATGATGAGTGTAATGAAAAGAAACAAGTGTTTATGATTACATCAATCACGTGACAAGCCTTCCATGTATCCTTGGGTTAAGTGATCAAGCTGGGTAGTTATTATTTAATCTTAAGTAATTATTACTGAACACAATGAAATGTTAAGTTATATCTTCAGACAAGAACCTGTTTCACACTTGCATGACAGTAATATTAAGAATGTAATGGCCTATACTCAGCCAATTAAAGTAACTTGAGGCTATGGCTTCTTTGGGAATGAGTAATATTACTATTGTGACCTATTCCTTCCAGCCCTTATCTATTGTATCCCAGCTACGTTAGTCTACACAAGCCATTTACAATAGCCAAATATCACTCCAATAGCCAGTCTTCAGCGGATACCTCTGCTCTAATATGTCCAATTTTGTTTGTTTTTCACTACTATTTTCACTGAAAAATGCCTTTTGATATTCTTTGAGTAAAATAAATATCATTCAGGAGGTAGAAACATGAATGTGATTGTGGAAATTTGAACATTTGACCTGACCATTGTGCATTTACTGTACGGATAAGTATTACTTCACATTTTGGCACATTAGAATGTCACTGACATTCTTTAATGTGCCAACTTGGATCAGCTGGGAACAATTCTGGCTTGCATCCCATGCCAGCATCAAAACCTACGTTGTAACGGCAGTACTGAGGGAGTGCTGCACTTTTGAGGAGAACAAGAATAATTTTT
Source organism: Hemiscyllium ocellatum (assembly GCF_020745735.1). Taxonomy (NCBI): domain Eukaryota; kingdom Metazoa; phylum Chordata; class Chondrichthyes; order Orectolobiformes; family Hemiscylliidae; genus Hemiscyllium; species Hemiscyllium ocellatum. The sequence continues at coordinate 15,162,822 of NC_083439.1, forward strand.
TAAAGTATCTGTTGTCTATCAAAGAAAAATAAAGGCTTACGTGATGTGTCTAATGAATCAGATCTATCCCAACTAATGAAGCCAGCAGGGTACATAAAATACTTTTGCATTGCTTCTGATCCTCATTTTTTGAACTGTAAATAAACATGACCATAAATTAACTTCAGCAGTGAGAATAGTGGATTGTGGATATCCTACACATCTTCATAAACAGGTTCAACAGTTCTACTATAGATATTGGCTGAGGTGGTACAGTGGCTCAGTAGTTAGCACTGCTGCCTCACAGCGCCAGGGACCCGGGTTCAATTTCAGCCTCAGGTGACTGTGTGGAGTTTGCACATTTTCCCAGTGTCTGTGTGGGTTTCCTCCCACAAACCAAAGATGTGCACATCAGGTGAATTGGCCATGCTAAATTGCCCAAAGTGATAGGTGCATTAGTCAGGGGTAAATATAAGCTGGGGGGAATGAGTCTGGGTGGGTTGCTCTTCAGAGGATCGGTGTGGACTTGTTGGGCCGAAGGGCCTGTTTCCATACTGTAAGGAATCTAATTTAATATTGTAGACTAATTTGGCTAACTGGTGCACATTAACCTGTGTTTTCAATCTGAGGTCATGTAATCTTCTTGGCACTAAATCATTTCGGCAATAAAACGGGTTTCAAGAAGGCCTAAGTAGTGTTACCTTGCCCTATTTTATTCTTTATCAATATCAATCACAAAGCATCCAAAATAAGCTTTTGTGAAAAAGCTTTTGTCCCATCATTCAGACTGATCTATCTGTAAAAAAGTTCACGGTCATACAAAAAATGTTGAACTCTATAAAAGTTTTAAATATTTATAAGATGACCTTGATACAGAATTCCAAAAACTTTGTTCAATAATATTTACCTCAGAGAACCAGAGGACCATCATGCAGCTAGTACTGGGTTAGTTGACAAGCACTTTGCAAGATCCTGAGGCTGTGAAGGCTGCCATATAATTCAAGTTTAATTTTGCTACAATTTAACCACAAATGATAACTTGGTGACAAATGGAGTTTGTAACCACTCCTTTATGTAGACATCATCACATGGAATGGATTTCTAGGGAGAACAGGTAAAATAAAAACCATAAAGAATCATTTAAGAAAGCGTTGAGTGCTGTGAAAGGGCAACTATTAGATACTTTGAGATGGATCCTTTATCACATTAAAAATATGCAATTAGTGCTCATGTTTAATCATCTCAACAGTTCAGTGGTTTGAATTAGATAGACTTCATTCACATACAAAGTCTTAGAATACAAAGTAGCAGAGGTAATGAAATCAAGAAACAGGTCAGTTTCCATCACAACAGGGATGTTGTCCCTTTTTGTCAGGCAAGATAAATGAAATCAGGTTATAGAATCATAAAGCTATTCAGCACAGAAACAGACCCTTCAGTCCAACTTGTCCATGCCAACCAGATATCCTACATTAATCTAGTCCCATTTGCCAGCGGCCCATAGAAGAGAGTGAGGACTGAAGATACTGGTGATCAGAGCCAAAGAGTGTGGTGCTGGAAAAGCACAGCCAGTCAGGCAGCATCCAAGGAACATGAGAATCGACATTTCGGGTATAAACCCTTCATCAGGAATCCCATTCAGCCCAGATCCCTCTAAAACCTTCCAATTGATATACCCATCCAGATGCCTCTTAAAGTGTTGCTATTATACCAGCCTCCACCACTTCCTCTGGCAGCTCATTTCAAATGCAGCACCCTCTGTGTGAAAAAGTTGCCCCTTAGATCCCTTTTAAATCTTTCCCCTCTCACCCTGAACCTGTGCGTCTAGCTTTGGACTCCCCCAGGGAAAAGGCCTTGCCTATTTACCCTATCCACGCCCCTCATGGTATTATAAATTATAAGGTCACCCCTCAGACTCTGAACACTTCAGAGAAAACAGCCCCAACCTGTTCAGCCTCTCTCTGTAGCTCAAACCCAGGCAACGTCCTTACAAATCTTTTTTCTGAATCCTTTCAAGTTTCACAACATCTTTCCTATCGCATGGAGACCAGAATTGTACAGTACTCCCGAAAGTAGTTTCGCCTGTATTAAGCCTGCCACCAATTTCATTTGAATCAGTAAGTCAGTAGGATGGGAAAGAGAAGAATGACGAACAGAGGAAGCAGGTTAAAAATAGAAAATAAAATCAGTGTATGGACAGTTTAGTAGTCAGTCAGAAGTAGGAGGGCAAGGATTGAGAGGCATCCAGTACCACCCATATCTTATCAAACGACCAGACAAACTATTGTTCATGATTGAAAAACAAAATTACAAACAGGATCAGTAACAGAAAAGATGACAACAGATAAATAGCAATATTGTCCCAATCATATTGGCATGAGCAAGCAATAATCAATAACAGTTAGTAACAGTAGCAATAGCTTGAAATCATTGCAAATGTACAAATTATGAGTAACAGTGACAGTAAAACTGTGCAAGCAACCATGACCACTTTAAGAAATGCAAAATCACGCCGAACACCGTGTGTGTGTAAAGCAGTCACAGGCAAATATGCATTAAACATAGGCCATGTTAAAATAAAAGTCAACAATTTTTAAACATGCGCAAAGAAATTTCATATTGTAGTCATATAACAACACCTTTTGTGAATGCTCTAATGGATTTTTCACAAGTAGATGATGTGCATCAGATAGGAAACATTTTGTAATTAAGTGCCTCTTGTAGCTTAAGCTTAAATGATGTCATTTAACAAACAGTTAGTGCTGGCTTAATCTCTCAGCAGTTCAGCTATTTAGTGAATTAATAGAATTTATTCATGCAAAAATATTTTGAAGATGTTGAGAAATCATATCAAATGGCATATATATGTACATATATTAAATAGGAGAGTGCAGAGTTATATGGTGATTACAGGCACACACCTTACATTGCAATGAAATCTTTTCAGGCTATGAAGGGGGGAGTGTTATTTTTAAAATACTGCAGAGACACACCTTGCTGAACTACACATACAAGTATGTATCTGAAATAGTGATTATGACAACGTAAATTTGATGCCATGCTGCTGCACGATCAGTATTTGCAAAATTAGTGTCAGTGTGCACGAGGCAGCATTGTAATCAATTGCATATGCATTTAAATCACAATATAAATTATCCACACAGATGCTTAGAATTTTGATCTTAAAGAATATTATGGCATTCGTCCATACTCTCATTTCACCTAACAGCAACCCCAACTTCAGTTAAGCTATCAGAGGTAGGCAAGGCATCTCCTTGTCAGAATGGACAAGGACAAATCATACAAATTCACACTTCAATTAGGTTAGCATTGCCAAAAAGTTGGGCAGCAATCAGGTGTGGAATAGTCAATACCTAACAATCTAAAAAAATGAACACTTAACAAGCTATGGAAGCCAAGAAACTTGACAGCAATTAAGTCCTCACCTGTTTCAGTTTAAGACTCTTATTCTTCATTGTGGCAGCCATGCACTCAGAGTTAAACACAAGAAAACACTGGAGAAACTCAGCAGGTCTGGCAGCATCTGAAGAAGATTCATACAGAACTCAAAACTTTAGCTCTGTTTCTTCTCCAGACCTACTAAGCTTCTCCAGCATTGTGTGTTTGTTTCAGATTTTTCAGCATCTGCAATATTTTGATTGTATGCACATTCGGAGATTCCTCCTCTTCCTTACACTAAGCTATATACTCAAGAGTGGTATTTCCGGAATTCAAAACATTTAGATTTTCTTCAAATGTGATGTGCAATTGCACGAACACAAGTTAAAATAGTAGGAGGTACTTCTAAGTTCAGAGTAATTGAAACTATAACTGGGTCGTTGTTTAGTGTGCCCTGAACATAGAAACTGCATTTTTACTATAATTGTAAAGAAATGTGAACTCACTTCAGGAAGAAAAATGCAACAAACGAAGTCTTTATTGGTTATTTCATCTACAACTCATCACGATAAAATTACTAACATATTAGTGAAGCATAAAATTACAAGAAAGGCAAACATGAAGAGGCTTATTCCCATGAAAAAATAGAACGCAGCTCTTCAAATCATTCATTGTAGTATATAACAGGTTACTTAAGCAAAACAAAAACAGAAATTGCTGGAAAATCTCAGCAGGTTTGGCAGCATCTATGGAGAGAAATCAAGAGTTAATGTTTGGGTCCAGTTACCCTTCAGGATGTGCCAAAAGGGTCACTGGATCTGAAATCTTAACTCTGATTTCTCTACACAGATGCTGCCAGACCTGCTGAGGTTTTCCAGCAATGTTTGTTTTTGTTTCAGATCTCCAATATCTGCAATTCTTTCAGGTTTTTTTTTTAAAAAGTGAAAACTGTACTCAGAGGGCCCAAATACACAAGTCCTCTATGGTCTCGGAAAAGCCATAGGGAAGCAGATGGAACTCCCATCAAAAGTGACCTACAGGACACAGACTATGAGCACTGAGGGGCTGATATTCTGTGCCATCGGTAAGCATGGGTTAGGTGAGAGGAAGGTGTCCTGCTCATCACCTTCCCATCCACCTCCAGGTTCACCCTAAGAACAGAGGACGACTGGTTGTCAAAATTGCAGCCCAGCCACCATATGTTAAAGCCAGAGATTGCTAAAGGCTCTCTAGATCTAAATATTACACTACCCATGCCATAATACAGTTGGCATGAGCAGTCAGATAGGAATGGAATTTTTTTTTTTAAAAAGGCGTAAAAACTGTGGAAAGGAGGGGTTATTGTCATTAGAGGGTGCCCCATATGCACCAGAGTTGCCTCAAGTCCATCCTCTGAGAAGATAGCAAGTCCTCCTCACTTCCATCCTACCCGCATATCTGTTAAAATTCACCCACTAACACTCTCCCAGGGCTGCTATAAAAGGCACAGCTCCAACATTAACATTGCACGACTGCTGAGTGATTCTGCACATACCAATCAGCATGTGGAAGCTGCTGTCTCACATAGTTGGGGGAAAAAAAACTTAAGGGGAGGAAACCCATTACTCCACATCCTTGGATTAAGCTGGATCGAGAGTTCATTGTCTTCATTAAGCCTGCCAACCTGGGAGTGCCCGCTGCAGGGCACTGGCAAGACCAGGATCGTTGGAGCTGACAGCTCCAGAATTTTGGCCCCTCACTGAGATGAAGCCTAAATCCCACTCAAATCTTATTTAGCCCCCTTGCCCACAGCAGTACAGAGCAAACTTCTAACTGGCCAGTCAACTGGCTGCCAGCTTTTCCTTGGGCATGAGTTAATTCATGTCAACATAATTTTGTGCCTCTTTATCTCCCCAAATCCATATCCTTGCTTTTGTCCCATATCCCTCAATACTTTGGTTAACCAATCTCTCAAAATTTAAAATTAACAAGTGATGAAATGCCATTTGCAGAAAGTACTTCAAGCTTCTAGCATACTTGGTGTAAAGCATCTCCTTATTTCACTGTTATAAGGTCTGGCTCTAATTTTTACACTCTGACCCCGAGCCCTAGTTTACTGAACAGTATAAATAGCATAGACAAAATCAACCATCAGTTCATCTTAACATCTTGAAAGCTTCAAATAAAATCACCTTTTAACCTCTGTCCAAGGAATAATCTTCCCTCCTAATTTAAGCAACTAGTCCATGTCTCCTTATGGTAAATCTACACTGTACTCCCTCCAGAACCAATACACACTGATCAAGGCCTAGTGTTGAGAGGTTCACACATTACTCCAGGCGTGTACTCTGCTTGGTGAGAAATGACTTCTCCCAGTGTACCAGAGTCCTCCAGTTTAACAGAATATCACTCCATTTGCCTTTTGGATAATTTTCAACACCCATTCATGACAATTTAATAATCTATTTCTCTGGATTCCCCAAGAGTTTTTGGAGTTGCATCATTTCTAACTTTTCCACATTTAGAAAATACCATCTTCTATTGGTTATAGATTCAAAATAGATATTCTCATAATTACCTAATGAGAAACTCATTTTACAATTCACTGAATCTAGCAATATCTCTTGGTAATGTAATGATTCCATCTATAGCTTTTGCAAAGTTGCCTGTGTGTCATCAGCAAATTTATATATAAGGCTTTCTATCCCATCATTCAAGTCTTCAAAAGAAAAATACAGCGAATAGTTTAGACTCCAAAATAGATTCTTGCAGGACACCACTAAGTCATACAGAAAGTGATTCCATGGTTTACTGATTTAGCAGTGCAAAAATACTCGAAGTATCTTAAAGCACAAGATTTTATGTGGGTATTCATTACAAAATACTTGATGATTGTCCTATTCGTATTGACTAAGGGAACATTGGGTCAAATTTGAACAATCAACGTCATTGTAATTCTGCACATGGATGAAAACTTAATTTGTTTTCTTCAAATCATCATACTTCCTGTTCTATTTCATTTATATTCTTACACCAATGTAAGAGACATATGAAAACAACACCAAGAAGTTTAAAAGCTCCTGGATATGGCCTCTGGTTAATTAGTGCAGAGACAAAGGTAGCGTATTAGCTTTTCGTGATAACTTTTACTAGGGAGTTAGTGCAAAAGGTTTTAGTAAATAACTAACTGCTGTATTAAATACTCAGAATCTGGAAATATATTCTAGAAAGTGCTCAAAAGCAAAATACCCAGCCCCTCACCAAAATAAACAGTTTTTTTTAAACAAAGTAGTATAAATGATAAAAGGTATTTAAGTAACAATTTCCCTTTAAATAAACAAGATACAAAATTTGAGCTATCAAAGACATAACATTAAAATTATACCAGATTCAATATCTAACTGGTAACCAAATATCAAGAAACAGTAAGAAAGTGATCTATGCTGAGGTAAACTGCAACCAGAACAAAGCAAATAGGTTAAGCAAGTTCCTAGACAAACAGCATAGCCTGCTTTGATTTGATTTTCGGTGTACTCAATGTTATTAGATGAAGCAGTACTGGAACATAACAATGGAGGGAATCAGTTTGCTAAACATCTCATTTCCTAATTCAAATTTATTGATGCTATATGTAAGTGTCGACAAAATCTAAAATTACACTTCAGAAAATTTACAGACTGGAAATACTCATTATCCCTGGTATTCCTCCTATAGTACACAAAGAGTATCCCATTAAATTATGTGATAACTATAATATGTATAGATAAATAATCCCCACATGTTGGGCTACAGGAGTGGGTGTTAATGCAAAAGCCATTAAAGCTGCAGGTAACATTGACTGAAATCACTTTAGCAACTCAAAGGAGATAAACTTATTTACAGCCTAAAAGCTGCCCTTTATATCTGATCTGTTAAACCTTTGGGTTTATACTTAAAAGCAAGAAAATTTTGACTGCAATTCATGCAGGATACATTGTATATTTTGAAAGATAGTGGGCAAGTTACAATTCTACAGCGTACTAAAATCAAACTCCGTATGACATTTCAATTCCAAGTATATAAAATGTATAATACAGTACAAAACTTATTCACGGTGCATGTTCATAGCCCTTGTTTACTCCCTAAGGATTTCACTGTGGAATTTTTGGAAAAGAATGTGGGGAGAACAAACAACGAGCTGCTTACTGGGACACTGCAGCTCTTTTGATACCAAATATACTATATATAAAACTGTTACTGGACAGAATGTATAAAATAGCTTTCTTAAGATATGAGGAAAACTGTCTGCTAATGAGACTTGTATCACAGTGGAACAAATAAAGTTTTCCTAATGTCCTTATCTTGTAGTTGGATACTTCAGGGCCACAATGATGTCTTCTCGCCAATAGCTACCAAGGTCAGAATTTTAAAATGGACAGTATAACTCCAAATGCATTGGTTCGAATCGCCTCCAATGTATAGGAGGTGTATTGTCAATAAGATGCACTGGACATTTCATTTCCATCTTAAGCACTGACTATTTGGTGGGGCCAATGCAAAAGGCATGTGATTAAGCAAAGGGGTGAAAAATCACAGCCTCATGCAAAATTGGAAACAAAACAGCTACATTTCATTACACAATCAATCAATCAGTCATTACCCATGGGCAAGACAAGGTATAGACTATTCAGAACTAAATATAACCATAACACAGTACAGGAACTCAAAAAAAGTCTACACAACATTCTTGGCACAGCAAATTGTCTATAGTTTTTTGTAAATTAATTTTTTCTTGGTCCAGACTTGTGCCTTTCTGCAACAGCGGTATCTAAGGCTTCAGGTAAATAGTGTAGTGCATGTCCATGGTTTGGGCAGTAAACAACATTGCAGCAACAAACTCATCGCTTTGATTCAAGAAATCGATTCCAGTAATACTGGAAAGTTGGTGAGTTACAGGCACCAATAGCTATCAGCAGCAACAAATACAGCATCATCATTACTATAAAACTATGCCGAGAGATCCAGGATGGTTGCTTTGTGGGTCTGCAACATTAAAACAGAACATGGTTATTACTATAGTTATATACTACACTTTGCAATGAAAATGTCTTTCTAACTTATCCTTTGTTTAAAAAAAATTCAGTTTGGAAAATACTTCAGAATGTGACAATAAGTAATTCAAAAGTATGAAATCTTTTACTAGTGTGAAATAAACTGAAATTAGCTATACATAGAATCAACTGAACATTTTAAAAACAACAATCGCACTCACTGAGAAATCATTTATTATATATATGGAGAAAGGTCAGAAACGGGGAAATAAAAGACAATGAATTTCAATGTCTAAAAGAATGAGAAACATTTTTAATCTTCAGCTGAAGATAATTTCTTTCAACAACAACCTACATATACAAGCTGAATCTTAATAGCAGTGGTTTGCATAGGCAAGGGTGTAAGATTCAAATGGGAAACCCAGCAGTACATCACCTGCTGGTCGAGGGTGAAAGTAATTGCCCACACTTGTGCCACTACTGACCCTGGCAGGGGGTGGAGTTAGTGAGCAGCTTCAGGGGCCAAAAAGAAACATTTACCTTCTCTTGATGTCATTCTTGCTTTCCGTTGGCTGTCAGATTTCCAAAGGACTAAGTCAGAGGCTGATAGCCTGATTAATATTGTGAGAAAGGCCAATCTGCCATCCAACAATAGACTGTCTGGCCACCTCTTGTCCTGAGACTATTAGCAGCAGATGTGAATTAGCTGGATACAGATTAGGATTGGGTCGAAATCCTTAAAGCATGAACATCTAATCCTACTCCAATCAGTTTTTTTTGGGGTGTTAGTATTAGCCACTCTTGCAATGATGAATTTGCTAATGTAGTGCACCAAAAATCGCATACAGTATAATTCATACCATCTACTGTACCCACTCCTTGTTGGCCAGTGTTCATTACCACAACACCTGCACATTTCGCTTCCCTAATTATCAAAGCATCAATGAAACTCCCACTTTGATATACCAAGCTTCAGTGTTCCTGCAATTTGTAAAAGATTGCCTCCTGACTGACTAAAATCACGTCAGTAATGTACTTACAAAATAGATGCAGTCAATGGTTGTGTACCCAATCTCGGAGTAAAGTATTTTATAAAAGCATCAATAAATAAATAAACTTCTCAAACTCAGAAAATACAGCAATTAAGACAACTGTTTCACATTATTGAGAAAGTCAAAAGTGACAAATAATGCAACAAAATGGAATATCTTCCATAAATAGAATTGGGCACTTTACACCATGTAGTGTATTTATTTTCACATCCTTAACATCAGCACCATGTGCAGACATTTGCAAACATACTTCACCACACTTGCTCACATGTATATGACACAAGTGTCTGATATCTCAATCCATAAACCAATAATTGTATGGAGCACCAACATTTTAACTCCAATAGTGCTAGTTAAGATCTAACTAAACATTTCAAGATTTGCCTGACAGAAGTGAAGCCTAAAATGAAGCAATCCCAAAACCCAAACTGGTCATCGCCTGCTGCCATTCAGAAAAGAAAGCTTGTTGAATTCAAGACATTCAAACAATCCCAACATTGTGGAAGCAGGCCATTCGGCCCATCGAGACCACACCAAATGTCTGAACAGCATCCGACTGACACCCACCCTGTTACCTCTTCCCTGCAAGTCTGCATTTCCCGTGGCTAATCCAACTAGCCTGCACACCCCTACAATCTATGGACATTTTTGCATGGCCAGTCCATCTACAGAGGAACCTCTATTATCCAGCAAGATCACAAGGTCATGATGATCGGCTAAACTATGTTACTCAGCATTTGATTATCAGAAATTCAATTAACCGAACAAAATACTACCCGCCTGTGTCCTTCAGATAATCGAGGTTCCTCTGCAAATGCGCATCTTTGGATTGTGGGAAGAAACCGGAACACCTGGTGGAAACCCACACTGACGTTGGAAGAATGTGCAGACACCATAGAGACGTTTGCCTGAGGCTGAAATCGAACAGGGTCCCTGGAGCTGAGAAGCAGCAGTGCTAACTACTGAGCCGTGCCACCAACCAGAGGGAGAGCTTTGTGAAGATTCAGTAAAGAAGCTAAATTTTACCGTCTTCGGTGTAGTTTCTCAGAATAAATGAGCAGGTATTTTACTCTCAGGAGCTGGTTGTTTGTGACCACAAAGTACTTTTGTGGAACATCGCCACCTTCACTGTTCCGGACCCTTGCTCTTCGGCGATCTATGCCACCAGCATCTGAAATCAAGGAAACAACATTCACTTAACAAGCATAACAGAGATCCAAAAGTAGATTATTTATGGAGTAAATCCAAAAGAATAATAATAGGATTTGAACATGTAAATTTCACACATCACGAAGCCCAGGAATTTCCAGACACTTTGGTATAAAACTTGCGGCTGATATTATTTCCATAGGTGCAGCTGTAATAATGGACCAGATGCTGAAGATTACAAAATTTAAATGGTCAGGAACACCCGAGGGAAAAAGATTGATTTGTTTGAAACCCTATATGTCAACAGCAATCATTCAGTCCCTCAAGCGTTTTTCATCACTGAATTGAATCACAGTTGATCTGCAGCTCCATTCCATATAACTAACATTGTTCCATACACTTACAAAAAACATAAGTAGGAGTAGGCCATTCAGCCCTTCTTGCCTGCACTCCCATTCTATAAGATCATGGATGAATTGTCTCAGGCCTCAACGCCTGTCGTGTTCAGCACAGTCCTCAACTGTATTTCAAAAATCTATCCAGCTAAATCTGTCTAGCTCCTCTTTAAATACTTTCAGTTACCTAGCATCCACAAAGTTTAGACATTCACTACCCTCTACAAGAAGAAGTACTGAACACTCTGTGGAGTCAAGGTAGGTTGACACTGATTGGTTGTAGGACGGTGTTTAAATAATGTCAGGGACAAGGGCTACTATCTGGATGTGGGGGCGCAGGCCAGTAGTTGGACTGAACATTATCAGATTGAAGGGTAAGGATAATATTAAACAGTGTAAGGGTTAATGCATTTAAAAGCAGGGAAAAAACTTGGAGACATATCTTCAGTTCAAGAACAGGGGAACATGGTTTTGTTGGAGATACACTTGGCACACGACCTTCCAACTCCGTTCACACTGGAGTCCTTCTCAAACCAGGACTAAAAGCTGCAAAGTCTCCAGCATAAAATAGCATGAGTAGTTTAAATCTCAATCAGAGATGGGTAATCACTGATTATCTAGACCTATGAAATTAATGTTTCTGGAACCAATAGTTCCGATTTGAACAGGTCTGTAAAGGAGCTACAAATCCAAAGTACTATTTCTCAACATCGTCCAGCTCTAATCTGAGCTCTAATGTATGATCCTTTGCTGAGGATTCCTCAACTGGAGGAAATATTTTTAAATATCTGATTTTCTTTTAATAATCTTTAAATACTTTACTTAGTTTACTGCTTAATCTCCTTCACTCAATTACTAACAGCTGGACGAAAGCAAGCAAAAACAGGTATTTCTGCACAAGAATAATAGTCATGACTCAAACCATTTACAAAATATTTGTGCCAAGATTCAAAACAAATGATACCTTTTCCTTTAACTTGGCATTTAACATCAGGATGGTCAATGATCTCACAAACTGCAACACAGCTAAGGACAGGCCCCAGAATACTTTGGTGCCAGCCATTACCATGGGGACTGTACAGAAGAGCCAAGCTCAGATCGCTGGTAAGGTAAGTTCCTTCCCCAAACAGAGAGGTCTATGAAGAAAAGATGGACACAAATAAACTTACAGAGTGAGCGAACAAAGTCAAACCAATACTTATATATCCTTTGCAATTCTCTTGAACAGGTAATCAGTGTCAACAGTATGCCTCCACGTGGATTCAGAGTATTATTCAAAAGGAAGATAAACACCAATATTTAGACTGGTTGAACCAAACAACCTGTTTCATTGTTGCAATTAAATGCTACTTTTGTGGCGTACTCTTAGGATTTTTTTTGGTCTACTTTAAGGTCCAAGGTAAGCACAAAGATTAAAGGTTAGATGTACCACAAAGATGTGAGAGCGTTGCCCTGGTGTGAGAACAATTAAAAGAGAAAGCAAGATGACATCAAGCCAGACAGGAATGTGTGAGGGAGAGCACGCGAAAGAGATTGCATGAGGGGAAAACGTGCACATTGCCAGTTCAAAATACTCAGTGACTGTGTTGCATGGATCACAGGACAGAGGAAAACTAGAGGGAATGATAGGTATCAATGAGTAACTAAACAAATGCATTAATCTATAGTAATCCTGATGCTACTATTTACACTCCTTTGTTGTGATAAAATGAGAATTAAGGTTTGAATAAATTATTTTTAAGAACTAGTGGAGCTGATTAATGATGGAATGATCCTTCATGCAAAGTAATCCTTACAAGCATGTTAGTCCATGCATGAAAACATTGAACTCCTCACCTTGTTTAAATGACACTGTAAACCACAATGAATTATAGAATAAAAATTCTCGAGTCGGCTTCCATGAAATGCATAGATGAGATCTCGGTCTCCTTTGGTTTCCTCAAACTTGGCATTCATCTGATCACAATAGACAATCTCAAACAAGTAGTCTGGGGTAGCAGCAGAGGGTGTTGTGAACCCAGTGAGTTCCTGGATTTCTTCATACTAGAACACAAACAAGAAATTCTGTTGCAAAAAAAAATCTAATCTAGCGAAGGTTTTTTTTGACATCGATGATGTGGGGGAGCAGGGCGAGACTCCTTCCTATTCTCTTCTCATAGCCCACAACCATAAGCAGGGTGTTCTCATTAACAGATCTTTATACAACCATTAGCACTACGGTACACAGAGAGATGAACCTTCTGAGCAATCAATCCTCTGACTCCCACTAAGATTTTGCAAAGTAGCAGCCGCTCCTTACTCTCCACCTCGACTGGCAAATATGTTAAACTTGCCAACCTACCATGGGGAAAATCATTGCTACGTTTACTGCTTTGAAGGTAAGAGATGGAATTACATGTAAAATTTCAAAAGCAAGTTGCACACCATCCAGACATGAAAACCAAAACACAAACTTCATCCTGTGAAGCAAAACACATTACTTTTCTACACAAATCATTATGGCTAAAATGGATAATATACAAACTCTACTTTGAACTCTACCAGAAAATCCTTTGCAGGAACCCAACACCCATCCCCATGAACCCAGACATCTGTCAAATCCCATGCTCCACAAAAGGTTAAAAAGTAATACTCAAACAAGACCACAACCTAACAAGCTTTTTCTTCAATTCAAATGGCCACTAGAACGTATATAGCAAATGGCCCAAAGTTTGCTGCCTTAATACATCAATCTATTCACCTGTAAGTACGCGCAAAGCTGTCCTGAGATTTTACAAAATGGCAGTGAGTAATCTTTGACATAAAAGAGTCTTGTTCCCCAATTTCAGTGCTATTTCTAGCTCACTTATTCTGTTAAGTAAATAGGACACACACACAGGGTGACCCACAGCTGCAGCAATCAATAAGATCAACAGTCCAGTTCATTAATAAAAGCTCTTTTGACAAAGCAAATTGCCAGCAGTGACATCCAAAGTTTAGTTAAAACGTAACAGAGAATTAAAACACTGAAAATGGAGGAATGAAAGGTTCAATGCTTTTTTTAAAATTCAAAACTGAATCTAAGTGTTATTCTGCAAAACTACATCCAAATGCAGGATGGCTACACACATCTCTGTACAATTGTAAACTCCCACACTTATACCCAGAAACAGCATATCATGCACGTCATTGTGCACAGTAACTCGTATACCTGCAGTTCTTATGATACAGCAGTTTTGCAAACGTATTAGTGACATTTTGCTTCCCAACCTTTTTCCTACAAACACTGCCACGACCTGTATGTTTAGGAGATAGGGTGCACAGCAAAAGCAAAGAGACTGTTAGAGGATAGCGTGGGAATGATAACTCATTCAGAGCTCCATGGCGACCATGGCTGCCTCAAGCTCATGACCTCAAAATTGTGGCTTGTACACTTTAAAAGTTTGAGGAAAGGACATTACAGATTACCTTACGATTTCTGATCCAATAAATGCTGTTATCCAACATATCCTCTAATTCATTCATAGAATATGAGTACCGTTGTCAAGAGTTTAATGCCAATCCCTAACCGTCCTTAACAGGGTAGACATCTTACTAAGCCGCTGCCACTAGTGTGGTGATGATACTCTACTGTGCTGCTAGTTCAATCTAACACAGAAACAAAGGGATGGTAACATATCTCCAAGTCTGGATGGTGTGCAACTTGGAGACAAACAGCTGAATTTATACTCATGGGTACAGTCAGTCATGACTGTAGAAATTTCAATACCAGCTAAACAACACTTCAAAGTTTTTAATAAATCATTCAGATAGGTTCTTACCCCCTTTTTCCCCAAACTTTTGATGGTTAGGTTTTTTGATAAACAGGCCCAGCTGAGAAGTTCTAAGGTTCTTTTTTGTGGGTTTATTCCAGACTGTAGCAACTGTTTTAGATTTGGCAGATTCTGAGCATCAGCAAGCTGCGAAGAGACACACACACCGTCAGTTCAAAAACATATCATGTCAAATGTTCAGCACAGAGCTTTAACAGTCAGCAGTACCATTAAAAGATCAGAACACAGTTTCCTCTTTGGATGCGACCAAGATCTCTAGTGTAACATGCACTCAAAATTGCATCAGCTTAGAAGCGGTATTCCACTCCACCCACATCCCCAAACCATTTGCATGTATGCAAAAGCAAAATGTGCCCCAAAACAGTATACAGTCAGGCAATTTTATTTCTAAAGGTCACTGTTAAAATATTTAAGAATGATAACTAGGTTCAGACTGATTAACACAGATGAAATTGTTTTGAAAAATGTTATTTTTGGGAAAAATCTGCATCAATCTACTAACTCAGAGTCACTGATCTTCAATTATTGAAAATTAGTTTTAAAACATTTGCTAATTATAACAGTATTCAATAGTCAGATTCCTAATAAGTTGAAAAAGTTTTTCAAGTATTTTAATTCTGTCCTCATGCTCAAAACAAAACCAGCGTCACTTTTAGCATGCATTTGAAAGCTTGCAAACAAGTGGAATTGAAAGACACTCTTAAATGATGATTATTTACACTGATTGCAGGCCAACTTTAAACCAATGCTTTTTCAACTTCTGCAGAAGATTCCAAAACTCAACTCTGTTAACTGTAAGATGCATTTAACATTTCACAATGCTTTTGTGGCACGTTTCTAGTGAAGTGCACCAAAATTAAAATAAACAGCTTAATTCAGCAAAAAACTCCAAATCCAATGACATATAATAGCAAAGAGCTGACTATCATTAACTGCTGGACTCCTTGCTCCAAATCTTCACATGTCATCTGCTGTGGATCAGGAGTAGCACATGATCACCTGGCAGAAGGCTGCAAACTTAAGGTTTACTACAGAGACGAACACAAAATCTACACTGACAATGCAGTACTGGGGGAGTACTAAATTTCTGCATGTGCTAAACTATACAAAGAGGATTTTCCCCCTTGTTTTAGAAAAAAATACAAAAATATCTGAAGCATGGTTTACCTGCACATCTCCAACTATATCTCAGAGTATAGTAAGAATTTTACATGACCAAAGCCTTCTGACACAATTTCCAGTATCTACTCTTAAGTTCAATTCAATGTAATCATTGCAAAGTAGAAGAACACCATCTTCTGACTCTGAGCTGGTGCAGGAATGGCCTTAAGGAAAAGAAGAAATGTACCATCTTTGTCAATAACACCTCCAGATGCACTTGGTCTTTGAAAAAGCCTCACAAGGCATTCAGTTGTATCAAAACCACCTCAAATTGCAGTTCTAGATGGTTCATGACCACTTTCTCCAAGGGGGTTACAGGTAATAATTGCTGATCTTGAGCGTGATAGATACATCCCCATGAATGAGTAAAAAGAAAATCCACTCAATTAGACAAAAATTGTCATCTAACATGTTCTTGAATGTATTTAAAGTAATAAAATATAGCTCTATTATCCAACTTTGCAGCCATTCCTAATGTTCATCACTCTTTGTACTAACTTCTCCTTTCAACAGTGCTTGCTTTGTCTTTTTCCCTAAGCCAATCTTGTATGGATTTTTAAAAAATAATACACACTGTTGCTACAGCTTGATCATTCTTCTAATGGTTACCAAAGTGGAAACTAATACTGTTTAAAAAATTTAAAAGACTGTAGTGTTCACTCAGCCATATTCAAAGGGTCAGGAAATATGACAAAGTATTTCACATCACAGTAAAACATACCAAGATGACCAGTTCTCATTATGGCACTTGCTTTGCCAAAGCTGACATAGAATTTCTCAATGTCTTCAACATCAGTCACCTTTTATTGGGGACCTTATCAAACACCTTTTGGAAATCTAAATACATCACTTCATATTCACTGTCCTACATAACTCACCCTAAAGTAAAAACTTATTGAATCCTCTTCCATTTCCCCAAATGAAACGCATTGCCTGTAAAACATGTCTTACATTTCCCCTATAGGCACAGGACCTCTTGCATAACTAACTTCAGTTTCTGAATGCACCGTGTTCCTCTCCACCATGCCTTATATTTAACACAGCGATAATATCTGCTTATATACTGAACTTTACCCTCCAAATGTTCCATCTTTCTACATGAAATACTTTATATTTATCAGCAGTTCAGTGCTTTCCTGGGAAACATACCTAATATCTGCCCTCTGACTGTAACATAGCTCTGTGTAATCTGCCTCTGGAGATGCTCTTCTCTATGGTAAAACTTCAGACAGTTCCTCAGAAACCAATTATGACTTATCAAGTTATTTGACCAGCATTACAAAAGCAATTCTGAACTCCTACCGAACTGGAAATGTTAACTCTTTCTCTCTCCAGAGATTTTGCCAGACCTGCTGAGTTTTTCTATCATTCTGTGTTTGTTACAGGAAATGTTACATTCACTTCAATTCTGCTACAATTACTGAAGAATCTACATATGATATGACATTTGGCGGCACGGTGGCACAGTGGCACAGTGGGCGGCACTGCTGCCTCACAGTGCCTGAGACCCGAGTTCAATTCCCAACTCAGGCGACAGACTGTGTGGAGTTTGCACGTTCTCCCCGTGTCTGCGTGGGTTTCCTCCGGGTGCTCCGGTTTCCTACCACAGTCCAAAGATGTGCAGGTCAGGTGAATTGGCCATGCTAAATTGCCCGTAGTGTTGGGTAAATGTAGGGGTATGGGTGGGTTGCGCTTCGGCGGGTCGGTGTGGACTTGTTGGGCCGAAGGGCCTGTTTCCACACTGTTAATCTAATCTAAAAAAAAAATTTTCCACTTTAAAACAAAAACAAAATACAGCACTACATACAATATGACATTATCCACTTTTAAAAAACAAAGCAACAGCACTGAAAATGTTATAACTCTAAACTTAGGAACAGTCTATTTACTACTTGTCACTCCTATTAGATAAAACTGCAGCATGCCTTGCTTGGCAAGTGAATGTTCAATTTCTGACTGACATTATTATTTTAAAATGATACTGAGCCCCATTCCTTTCAGAAGTATAACACACTATTCTAAACACATCTTCAGAGGTGATGCCAGTGAACAGAAAGTAATTTGTTTTGCCATGGTCTTTGATTACAGGTCATGTGTCAAACAACTAAAAATTACAATATGTCCACTGAAAGGTACTAATGAGGCGGTGCAGTAACAGAAGCTGGGAATGATCCAATCTCATTACTGGGATGCCTAATCTACTGAGGAGCCTTTTCCATCCATTGATCAGTCCTGCCTTATACTCAATTCAGCCTGCATCTCTGGCACTATCCTTGCACAGTTCTTTTAATAAGTTGAATTATACAATGGCTTTTGAAGGAGGCTATTTCGCCCATCAGATCCATACTAGCTCTCTGTAAAAGCAATTAAGCGAGTTGACATCCCCACCCCTACAATTTTTCCTCCACCTTCAAGTACTTTTTCCTGAAACAATTTCAAATAATTTTTGATCAACCTCCTCAATCACATTAACCATATGGGCACCTTTTGCAAGATTCCCTCTCTCATGACTGAAGGTTCCCTCAAAATGCCCACAATCCTCACTCACCACAATCCCCCTCAGCCCCACTTCTCCACCCTCAATTTTACCTCCTTACCACTTACCCCTCACACGTCACCCAATCTGCATCCCCACTACACACCCTTATCACACCCAAAGATCCCTCACCAACCCACCACCTCTCCCCGCACCCCACATTCCATCCCAGTCCCCTCACCCACACCTCCCTCTTCCCCTCTCCACCTCATCTACACAATGCCCTTCACCCACCCACTGCCCCTTGCCCCAACCCCTCTTGACCCCTCACCCACACCTCCCATCTCCTTGTCACACCACCTTCCACCCACTTCCTATCCCATCCTTCCCAACTTTCTTCTCCTCACACTCAACTTCCCTCACCTGCATTCTCCACCCTCCTCCCGTCCCTCATCCCATATTCTTTTCTCCCCATCTTCCTCCCTCCCCTGACTACCCACTCCTCTGCAACATCAAATCCCCTTTGAGGAGGAAGTGAGGTCTGCAGATGCTGGAGATCAGAGCTGAAAATGCGCAGCAGGTCAGGCAGCATCCAAGGAACAGGAGATTCGACGTTTCGGGCATAAGCCCTTCTTCAGGAATCCTGAATCTCCTGCTCCTTGGATGCTGCCTGACCTGCTGCGCTTTTCCAGCAACACATTTTCAGATCAAATCCCCTTCCTCCACCACCACCCACTCTCGGCCCCTTCCCTTCCAACTCTCACTCCTTTCCCCCTGCCAACTCTCGTCGTCCTCCTCCACACACCCCACCCTTGTCCCCTTCCCCACTCTCGTCATCATCCTCCTTCAACTCTCCCCCCCCCCCCCACCCTCGTCCACTCCCCCTTCCCAACTCTCGTCATCATCCTCCTTCAACTCTCCCCCCCCCCCCCACCCTCGTCCACTCCCCCTTCCCAACTCGCGTCCTCCTCCTCCCCAGCCTCCCCCACCCTCGTCCACTCCCCCTTCCCAACTCGCGTCCTCCTCCTCCCCAGCCTCCCCCACCCTCGTCCACTCCCCCTTCCCAACTCGCGTCCTCCTCCTCCCCAGCCTCCCCCACCCTCGTCCACTCCCCCTTCCCAACTCGCGTCCTCCTCCTCCCCAGCCTCCCCCACCCTCGTCCACTCCCCCTTCCCAACTCGCGTCCTCCTCCTCCCCAGCCTCCCCCACCCTCGTCCACTCCCCCTTCCCAACTCGCGTCCTCCTCCTCCCCAGCCTCCCCCACCCTCGTCCACTCCCCCTTCCCAACTCGCGTCCTCCTCCTCCCCAGCCTCCCCCACCCTCGTCCACTCCCCCTTCCCAACTCGCGTCCTCCTCCTCCCCAGCCTCCCCCACCCTCGTCCACTCCCCCTTCCCAACTCGCGTCCTCCTCCTCCCCAGCCTCCCCCACCCTCGTCCACTCCCCCTTCCCAACTCGCGTCCTCCTCCTCCCCAGCCTCCCCCACCCTCGTCCACTCCCCCTTCCCAACTCGCGTCCTCCTCCTCCCCAGCCTCCCCCACCCTCGTCCACTCCCCCTTCCCAACTCGCGTCCTCCTCCTCCCCAGCCTCCCCCACCCTCGTCCACTCCCCCTTCCCAACTCGCGTCCTCCTCCTCCCCAGCCTCCCCCACCCTCGTCCACTCCCCCTTCCCAACTCGCGTCCTCCTCCTCCCCAGCCTCCCCCACCCTCGTCCACTCCCCCTTCCCAACTCGCGTCCTCCTCCTCCCCAGCCTCCCCCACCCTCGTCCACTCCCCCTTCCCAACTCGCGTCCTCCTCCTCCCCAGCCTCCCCCACCCTCGTCCACTCCCCCTTCCCAACTCGCGTCCTCCTCCTCCCCAGCCTCCCCCACCCTCGTCCACTCCCCCTTCCCAACTCGCGTCCTCCTCCTCCCCAGCCTCCCCCACCCTCGTCCACTCCCCCTTCCCAACTCGCGTCCTCCTCCTCCCCAGCCTCCCCCACCCTCGTCCACTCCCCCTTCCCAACTCGCGTCCTCCTCCTCCCCAGCCTCCCCCACCCTCGTCCACTCCCCCTTCCCAACTCGCGTCCTCCTCCTCCCCAGCCTCCCCCACCCTCGTCCACTCCCCCTTCCCAACTCGCGTCCTCCTCCTCCCCAGCCTCCCCCACCCTCGTCCACTCCCCCTTCCCAACTCGCGTCCTCCTCCTCCCCAGCCTCCCCCACCTTCGTCCACTCCCCCTTCCCAACTCGCGTCCTCCTCCTCCCCAGCCTCCCCCACCCTCGTCCACTCCCCCTTCCCAACTCGCGTCCTCCTCCTCCCCAGCCTCCCCCACCCTCGTCCACTCCCCCTTCCCAACTCGCGTCCTCCTCCTCCCCAGCCTCCCCCACCCTCGTCCACTCCCCCTTCCCAACTCGCGTCCTCCTCCTCCCCAGCCTCCCCCACCCTCGTCCACTCCCCCTTCCCAACTCGCGTCCTCCTCCTCCCCAGCCTCCCCCACCCTCGTCCACTCCCCCTTCCCAACTCGCGTCCTCCTCCTCCCCAGCCTCCCCCACCCTCGTCCACTCCCCCTTCCCAACTCGCGTCCTCCTCCTCCCCAGCCTCCCCCACCCTCGTCCACTCCCCCTTCCCAACTCGCGTCCTCCTCCTCCCCAGCCTCCCCCACCCTCGTCCACTCCCCCTTCCCAACTCGCGTCCTCCTCCTCCCCAGCCTCCCCCACCCTCGTCCACTCCCCCTTCCCAACTCGCGTCCTCCTCCTCCCCAGCCTCCCCCACCCTCGTCCACTCCCCCTTCCCAACTCGCGTCCTCCTCCTCCCCAGCCTCCCCCACCCTCGTCCACTCCCCCTTCCCAACTCGCGTCCTCCTCCTCCCCAGCCTCCCCCACCCTCGTCCACTCCCCCTTCCCAACTCGCGTCCTCCTCCTCCCCAGCCTCCCCCACCCTCGTCCACTCCCCCTTCCCAACTCGCGTCCTCCTCCTCCCCAGCCTCCCCCACCCTCGTCCACTCCCCCTTCCCAACTCGCGTCCTCCTCCTCCCCAGCCTCCCCCACCCTCGTCCACTCCCCCTTACCAACTCGCGTCCTCCTCCTCCCCAGCCTCCCCCACCCTCGTCCACTCCCCCTTACCAACTCGCGTCCTCCTCCTCCCCAGCCTCCCCCACCCTCATCCACTCCCCCTTCCCAACTCGCGTCCTCCTCCTCCACAGTCCCCCACCCTCCAACTTTGCCCGCCCTCGTCCCCTTCCCCCCTCCCAACCCTCGTCGTCCTCCTCCACCCGCCCGCCCTCGTCCCCCTCCCCCCTCCCAACCCTCGTCGTCCTCCTCCACCCGCCCGCCCTCGTCCCCCTCCCCCCTCGTCGTCCTCCTCCACCCGCCCGCCCTCGTCCCCTTCCCCCCTCCCAACCCTCGTCGTCCTCCTCCACCCGCCCGCCCTCGTCCCCTTCCCCCCTCCCAACCCTCGTCGTCCTCCTCCACCCGCCCGCCCTCGTCCCCTTCCCCCCTCCCAACCCTCGTCGTCCTCCTCCACCCGCCCGCCCTCGTCCCCTTCCCCCCTCCCAACCCTCGTCGTCCTCCTCCACCCGCCCACCCTCGTCCCCTTCCCCCCCTCCCAACCCTCGTCGTCCTCCTCCACCCGCCCACCCTCGTCCCCTCCCCCCCCCAACCCTCGTCGTCCTCCTCCACCCGCCCACCCTCGTCCCCTTCCCCCCTCCCAAATCTCATTGCCCTCCTCCGCACCCCCCCACCCTCGTCCCCTTCCGAACTCTCGTCGTCCACCTCCATACCCCCCCAATCCTCGTCCCCTTCCCCCCTCCCAACTCTCGTCGTCCACCTCCATACCCCCCACCCTCCTCGTCCCCTTCCCCCCTCCCAACCCTCGTCGTCCTCCTCCACCCGCCCACCCTCGTCCCCTTCCCCCCTCCCAAATCTCATTGCCCTCCTCCGCACCCCCCCACCCTCGTCCCCTTCCGAACTCTCGTCGTCCACCTCCATACCCCCCACCCTCCTCGTCCCCTTCCCCCCTCCCAACTCTCGTCGTCCACCTCCATACCCCCCACCCTCCTCCCCTTCCCCCCTCCTAACTCTTATCGTCCTCCTCCACACTCACCCCCACCCTCATCCTCCTCCCCCTTCCCAACTCTCGTCCTCTCCCCGCCCACCCCCACCAAAAAACTTGGTCTTCTGGATTATAACCAGGAAGTAGACCTTTGTTTTCCAAAAGATCTTTACAACATTTCATCATATATGGATGAAGGAATAGAAATGTATAAAGTTAAAAATCCCACAACACCTCCTCCCCTCCCCCCTGAACAAAAACTCTCACCCCCACACTCCCCCCCTCACCCCTCACCCCCACACTCCCCCCCTCACCCCTCACCCCCACACTCCCCCCCTCACCCCTCACACCCCCACACTCCCCCCCTCACCCCCTCACCCCCACACTCCCCCCCTCACCCCCCTCACCCCCACACTCCCCCCCTCACCCCCTCACCCCCACACTCCCCCCCTCACCCCTCACCCCCACACTCCCCCCCCTCACCCCTCACCCCCACACTCCCCCCCTCACCCCTCACCCCCCACACTCCCCCCCTCACCCCTCACCCCCACACTCCCCCCCTCACCCCTCACCCCCACACTCCCCCTCCCTCACCCCCACACTCCCCCCCCTCACCCCCACACTCCCCCCCTCACCCCCACACCCCCCCCACCCCCACACCCCCACCTCCCCCCCCTCACCCCCACACTCCCCCCCTCACCCCCACACTCCCCCCCTCACCCCCTCACCCCCACTCTCCCCCCCTCACCCCCACACTCCCCCCCTCACCCTCCCCCCCACACCCCCCCTCACACCCCACACTCCCCCCCTCACCCCCACACCCCCACACTCCCCCCCTCACCCCCACACCCCCACACTCCCCCCCTCACCCCCACACTCCCCCCCACCCCCCCTCACCCCCACACTCCCCCCCCTCACCCCCACACTCCCCCCCTCACCCCCTCACCCCCACACTCCCCCCCCTCACCCCCACACTCCCCCCCTCACCCCCACACTCCCCCCCTCACCCCCACACTCCCCTCACCAGGCCATCGAAGTCCTTATAGTCCCCGCTGTAGTAAGAGGCCGGGAAGGGCCTCAGGACCGAGTCCCGGCGGTAGCTCTGCAGGGCCGACATGAAGAGGCTGCACCGGAGGTCGGCGGCCAGGAGGTCCCTCCTGACACTCTCCTCCGCGGTGTCCCCCGGCCGCGGGGCCCGGGCCCAGGCCTCGGGCATCCTCTTCCTCCTCCACCGCCCCCCAACCCAATAAAAAATATAACAATAAAACCTCCGCAACAGAACAAACCAAACCGCTTCCCTTCAGAGCCCTGCAGCTGTCAGCAAGTGTCAGCCTGAGGGAGACACACTTCCGGATCCGGGTCAGGATAACCCCCCATCACCATGGTTACCACAACCCTCTTACCACCAAATACATCATTTATTTATTCTTCATTATTCATCATGACTCTAAATACAATTCATCCCAGTGTAAATCATCTTGAATGACATTGGAACACAGTACACTTGGTTCCTTGTTGTGATTTTATTTTGTCTATGTGTTGTCTGTTGTTTCATTCCCAACTGCATTTCTTCTTTTTGTTTTCCTCCAATGAGGAATATTTTTTCATTTGTGAGCTTTGTTATTTTTATTCCTTAAAATAAGGAAATAACAGCTTAAAAATAACAGCTTTGCTGAGAGGAGGACTGGCTAATGTTCACCTTCATGCAAGACTATACTTACAACAAAAATCCAACTAATTGTCAATCTATGTATACATTTCTATGGAAGTCATGATTTGGAGATGACAGTGTTGGACTGGGGTGTACGAAGTTAAAAATCACATAACCTGGTGTTGTGTGATTTTTTTTAACTTTATACATTTCTATTCCTTCATCCATATATGATGAAATGCTGTGACTCTTGTAAAAAATCTTTGGAGAACTACTTCCTGGTTGTAATCCAGGAAACCAAGTGGGAAAGGATAGAACTGGAACCAATACTTGCAGCATTTATTTATAGATCCCCAGGGTGGGGAAGCACACAACTAGAGGGGATAGGTTTAAGGTGAGACAGGAAAGATTTAAAAGGGATCTTGGGACAACTTTTTCATGCAGAGAGTGGTGTGTGTTTGGAAACAAGCTGCCAGAGGAAGTGGTGGAGGCTGGTACAATTACAACATTCAAAAGGCATCTGGATAGGTATATGAATATGTAGGATATAGGTAAAGTAGTGTTACTTCTGCAATCATAATTACTTATGCAAGGTAAATGAACTCACATCAGTGTATAATTGTTTCAACCAAGAGCTGAGTCAACAAGACTAAAAACTATGTGAAGGAAATATATAATTGTTTTTGTATTAGCTAAAATGTGCATACAAGAATGAAATGTGCCTGCAAACAATGGTAGATGTTTCAGACAAATAGATAAGGTGCTGTGAGGATGTAGGTTAAGTCAGATTTGCTTGTACGAACAGTAATTATAACCATCTGTTTCCCACTTCTGCAAAAACAAAAAAAAACCTCAATTAAAAGGTCATAAGGTTCAATATGGTTGAGGAATGGGAGGAAATGTCACAAGTAAGGGAAACAGATGGCAGTGAAGGACGATATACCTAACAATGGACCACAGCAGGATGTGGTGAAATGACCAGGTAAAACTTGTACTTTATTATGCACAAGGCCGGATAAGGCAAGAGATAAACAATAGTAATGGGCACCGGGTTTGGAGTAGTGAATCCTTATATGTACTTTCTAAACTCTGGGTGTCTATTTTAGGCACCACACTTGCAAGCGTATAACATACTGATTGCTTCAGATCTTGTCTCGGACTGAAATTATTGAAGTGAGTGAGCTTCGTTTCTCACAAATATGAAGGGTTTAGAGGGATACGAGCCAAATGTTGGCAAATGGGACAAGATATCTGGTCCTTAATTAAGGATAACTGGTCAGAATGGATGAGTTCGACTGAAAGGTGTTTTTCCATGCTGTAGAGCTCCATGACTCTAAATACAATTCATCCCAGTGTAAATCATCTTGAATGACATTGGAACACGGTACACTTGGTTCCTTTTTGTGATTTTATTTTGTCTATGTGCTGTTTGTTGTTTCATTCCCAACTGTATTTCTTTTTTGTTTTCCTCCAATGAGGAATATTTTTTCATTTGTGAGCTTTCATTAATTCTAAGTGAAAGTGGTTAAATATTTAACTAGAAAGTTGATAATTCTCACTGAAAACAAAATGACCTAGTCACTAATGATAAACAGTTCATGGAAAAATAGATAGTTTTTTGTGGTAACTTGTAATTTACATTGTTTGTCATGCTGTAGTGCTTCAAGGACACAATTTAAGAGCAAAATAAATTTGGTTTACTTGCTAAAAAAAAACAATTCTTATACATGAGCATCACTTTCAATAACACCCAAAGCTCTAAAAAAAAACAAATAGTTTAAAGCCACTTATGGCACAGTGGTACTTTCTGTTCCTCTGAGCTAGAAAGCTGGGTTTAAATTGCACCTGACCCAGATATGTGTTCTGTCATAGAGTCATAGAGATGTACAGCACAAAAACAACTCGTTCATGTTGACCAGATATCCTAACGTAATCTAGTTCCATTCACCAGCACTTGGCCCATATCCCTCTAAACCCTTCCTATTCATTTACCCATCCAGATGCCTATTAAGCATATTGATTAAAATAAATACTTTAAAACAATTTCAAGTCAAAGTCTTCCCTCTCCTATACCTATCTATTAGTCCATTCTTATTTTGCGTTGTAATATTGACATATGTCACAGATGTGAAATGCAGTTAACTTCCAAATTCATACAGCTCTGGGTTGTTTTTGAGATTTAAATCAGAAAGGCTGAAATATCAAGTCAATATCTTTTACAAATATTTTCACACGTTGCATTATTGTTTGAATTTGACAATGTACGAAGTGCAATGTAGATCATTTGTATTTATAAACAGCCAGGTTTTTCAGTTTACCATTTTCACTCATTGATTTATTTATCATTACTGACTAGGTCATTTTGTTTTCAGTGAGAATGATCAACTTTCCGAGTGGGAAGCTAGAGATCAGCATTAGATTAGATTCCCTACAGTATGGAAACAGACCCTTTGGCCCAACAAGTCCACACCAACCCTCTGAAGAGTAATCCACCCAGACCCATTCCCCTATGTTTACTCCTTCACCAACTCAACGGGCAATTTAGCATGGGCAATTCACCTAACCTGCACATTTTTGGACTGTGGAAGGAAACCTGAACACCCGGAGGAAACCCACGCGGACACAGGGGGAATGTGCAAACTCCACACAGACAGTCGCCCAAGGTGGGACTTAAAGCCAGGTCCCTGGTGCTGTGAGACAGCAGTGCTAACCACTGAGCCATCATGCCACCGGGCTGCCCCATTCCAGGCAAGTAATTGAGGAAATCTGTCTTATCCAGTTTATTAATGTGTGCAAACACAGAAAATATATACATTCTATTTATGTCATGATGAATATGTGGATCGTTTCCACTTACACTATAAACAAACCAAACAGCAAAGTCTCTGTTGTTTAATTCCCAAAAGATGAAAAAAAGTAAAACAAAATGATACTCGTGTCATGGCCATAGATCATAACCTCAAATTAACACCAAAATTTTTAATTCTAACATGTTCTTCTTTTTAGAAAGAGGACTGCTATGGCCAAGCAAAGTGATGCAAATGTAAAATCTGTAGCTGTCTAGTGATTGTCACACCTGACAACATGTCAAAATTCAAAGTGATGGATTAATTGGGAGAAATACACTACAATCTGAAATGTAATCTCCTCGGAGTTATCTCAGGCTGTGACCCTGTTGGAAGAGAAGAGGAAAAAGAGACTTGGATTGTATCTTCTCCTTTCAAGATTACACAAGTACAAGTTCAACCTAGTGTGTACGTGCAAGTGGAAGAAGATGTGTTAATGAAAGAAGATGTGTTACTGAGCTCAGAGGCATATGTGTGCCAGTGGACTGAGGTACACATGTGTAGTAGCCAAAGTACTAACCCTAGTGTGAAGTTGAGGTCACAGTTGAACTATCCACTAGTTAACCTGTATTGCAATTGAGGACATTTCATCACTCTTAGTGCCAGCAGCCAGCCAGCCGGCAAGCCATCCAAAAGAAATAGGGCAAAAGAATTTCACCTAACCTGCCAGACCAAGAATCCCAAAACTGACATATCAACATTCCACTATCTATTCTTCATGGCCAACTCAGAGAAACCATATATCTTTTAACTTTCAACATTTTTGGACTCACTTCTCATTTCTAAGCTATGTGTATGTATGCTGCATTTCATTTCGTATCATTTTTAAACCAATAAACTCATACTTTTTTTAACTGGAGGATGTCTGGTTAAATTGGATCCTTTGAAAATGGAAATTCCTTTGGTCTGAGATAAATGTATAAACAAGGGAAAGGTGGAGATATTTTGTAAGTTATTCTTGTTGTGACCAACCAAGGGAGCAGGTGAACAGAGAATGGAGCTAGATCACCGCTCTTACGCACCCCCCCCCCACTCCCTCCACCACCACCCCCCAACCCTCCCCCCACACCACCCCACCCCACCCCCCTCCACACCTCACCAGAAGCCTTGACAATTTTGGGTATCCTATCTGGAACTAATAATTTGAGAAATTTTGCCAGGTTCTGGTCATAACATCTTGCAAATGAACATAAAATTCATAAGGGAGCTCTGTTTTGAAGTATACCAAATGAGTCAGACCAGTGAGGCATTTACAAGTTCTACTGATTTTACCTTCTAGGTCCTCACTCAAACACAAAAGGAAGAATAAAGCAGACTGCAGTGCAAAGAAGAGTTTGGATAATCAAAATCTGAGTAAGAGTCTCTCATTTTGCCTTATGTCTAGTCTCTTCTTCTCTTGCTGCTATACTGCATTGAATATATATTTTCAAAAACAATGTATTAGCTAAATTATGTCACATTGTCTGTGGGTGTATGTGCGAGAGTAGTGCGAGGACAAGAGTTATTTTAGGCATTCCTGAGTACAAGATGTACATATATTTAATCGACAACACCTGACTGCTTGTTTGCATAATCTTAGAATAAAGCTCTGCTTGCAAAAATATTTGCAAAAACATGTATTTTAATATCTTCAATACAGCCTAAAGGACCTTATTTTAGAAGACCACACATGGCTTAATCCCATATTTTCTCACACTTTTTTCTATACTTCATTTATGGTGCTGGAGAGGAGTATCATTTTTCTTCCTATTTTGTGTAATGCATTAGAAGATGATAAATGCTAATTGACCAAAACATAAATTCAACTTACAGTGTTGTCATACACATTTACATGGGGCAAGCCCATAAGATTGCATTTTAAACTGGCAGCTCATTTCTAAAGAATCAAAGCATTTCTGTTTATACACATGATACAAAGGCATAAAAATTACAGTCACCTATTTTCCAAGGCTCATAACTCAAGTTATCAAACTATTCTACAGATCACAGAAGGCAGTAAAATCATGCACTGTATCTAATGGTTAAAGTTACAAGAAAAATAAGATTAATTTCAAACCATGTGTTCCATTGTAGCCTGGCTTCTCCAAGAAGAAATTTTTTGATAAAAAGGTACGCATGAAATACTATTGAATTTTTTCTGAAGACATTAGTTCCCTATTGTTCTTTCTTGCAAGATGTATCATTCTGGTTAATATCAGAAATAGAACTATTTCTAGCCAAGCATTCACTCACTCCTGCTGCCAAATAAACAAACAGGAAACTCATAATAGGTTTTGGTAATTAAATTGCAAGTTCTAAATGTGAGAGAGCACAAAAGGACATCATATGTTACAGAAGTAACAATGGAGCTTTTGGATTATTGATAATTCCAGCTCCATGCATTGACAGAATCACACTGCAGTGCCAGTACACAAGCTCATCTTGGCTTCCTGCAATCTTCTACCTTGTAGTTACCAATAGTGCAGCAGTGGCAGCATTACCAATGTGCACAGATCTCAATAAACGATCTGCAAAGATATGGACTTGGAAGTGAGAATATAAGCCAGGTACCAGGAGAGATGCTCTTAATTATGAAATCAAAGACATTTAGCCAGAACCACTAGAAAGAGTTGCAGTCAGAAACTTACAAAGATGAACAAGTACACCAGATGCAAAAGGTCATTGTCCTGGGATGGACTGATGGAGAAAGTGAGTTCTGCAGATGCTGGACATCAAAGTCAAAAAGTGTGGTGCTGGAAAAGCACAACATGTCAGACAGCATCTGAGGGGCAGGAGGATTGAGGTTTCAGGCATAAGGTCTCCATCAGCTTGATTCTCCTGCTCCTCTGATGGTGCCTGACCTGCTGTGCTTTTCCAGCGCCAAACTTTTCATCTAGGATGGACTGATGTTTTTAAAGAAACATCTGAGAAGATTTGTTCGTTTTTTTTAATAGATATTTTTATTGAAAAAATTTTTAAAAATTTTTTGCAAAATTTCAAAAATAGTACAAACTAGTATATTCCACTTTACAGTATAATAACAACACCCAATGTGAAGTTTTAAAAAAAACTTAACGACTAATCTATTCTACAAACAAACAACCAAAACATAAAATAGGATATCATGCATTACTAACAATAAACAAATAGGTAAGTAAATAACTAAATACATACTCAAAATAGATTTATATCATGTCATAACAGAACCCATATTTATACGGGATTCCTCCTCCCGGGGGCCCCCCGAACCAGCCAGAACCACTACCATGGCTAAACAAAGGCCCTGTACAATATGGCCAAGATATCTTGTCAGCACAGTTCAAAAAGGGCTGCCATATTCTATAAAATAATTCTGCTTTTTGGTGCACCATATTCGTAAGGAAGTCAGGGGCATATATTCCATGACTATCCTGTGCCAGTTTGAAAGTCATGGGAGACCTTCGGATACACAATTCATGAGAATATATTTCCTCGCACAAAAGGAAAGGATAGTGAATAATTTCCTCCTGTCTGCATCCAAAGAGGGCAAATTTGGGGAGCCCAAGAGTAGGGACACTGGGTCCAATCCAATCTCCGTACCCAAAATCTTTGTCAAGGCATTCACTACTCTGTCCCAATACCTGCAGGTCTTATGGCATGTCCATAGAAAATGCGTGAGAGTACCAACTTTGATTTTGCATTTAGGACACATCGGAGATGCACCTGCCTTGAACTTTGAAAGTCATTCAGGTGCCATGTGAGCCCTGTGAAGTATCTTTAATTGAGTAGCCTGAGTTCTGTTACAGACAGAGATCTTCCTGGCATTTTCCGAGACATCCTCCCACATTTCTAAGGAGATTTGTATCCCTAATTCTTGATTCCAGGTTTTATATAACCATTCCACGTCCTGCGATACCTTATTGCATAGTAGGTGATAGAGAGTGCTGACCGCGAGCAGACCCATCAGCTGAAGCTCTCTCCTTTCCACATCCGATTTATAAGGATTGATTATCAGTGTGGTCTTCTTTTGTATAAAATCTCGTATTTGAAAATACAAAGAGGTCCTTGCTGGGCAGTCCAAACTTCTGGCGTAGCTGCTCAAAGAACATCATGACCACTCCATCCAACAGATCTCCCAAACAGGAGATACTCTGGATTCCCAAATTTTGAATGTAGCATTAGTCAGCCCTGGCTGGAATTCCAATGTTCACACTATAGGGGTATAAGGGGAGGTTTTTTGCAGGTTACCCTCATCTTATCGCATTATCCTCCAGGCTTTAATTGTATTTAATACAATAGGGTTTTTACAATAATCCATAATAATTCTCATCTTGTCCATTAATAGTAAATTGATGAGGGGACATTTTGCTTGGGAGGCCTCAATATCTAACCAGATTGGTTATGGGTCACAAGAGACCCAATCAGCTACGTAAGATAATAGGGAGCTCAATTGGTACCTACTGAAATCCGGAAAGTCCAGTCCTCCTCCTACTTGTGGAAGCTGCAGCTTTTCTAATATGATAAGGGGTCATCTATGATTCCAAATAAAGGAGCTGAGCCATCCATAAAGTTTATGCAACGCCTGCTTCGGCAGCATCAAGGGGAGTATTCTTACAGGGTATAACAGATGAGGTAAAATATTCACCTTAACTAAGGATATTCTGCCGAACCAAGATATTGGGAGATCTTCCCAGCATTGAAGGTCCTGTCTTATTTTCTCTAGTAAGTATGTATAATTAGCTTTATATAGCTAACCAAATACCAGAGTAATGAAATTACCTAAATACAGAAAACCTTCCAGTGACCACCAAAAGGGAAAACAGGATCCGTCGGAAAGTTGGATATTCTGGCAAGACCTCCCAATGGCATAGCCTCCAATTTCACAAAATTGATTTTGTAGCCTGAGAACATACCAAATAAATTGACCACTTGAATTAAGCGGGGCACAGATGTCAAAGGATCCCTTAAGAAAAGGAGGATATCGTCCACATAGAGAGTAATTTTGTGCTTGCCTGATCCAGCCTCCAGAGCCGTTATGTTAGGGTCAGTTCGTATAGCTTCCACCAGCGGTTCAATTACTAGTGTAAATAATAATGGCGAGAGAGGATATCCCTGACGACAGCCCCTGCCGGTGCTAAAGCGATCCGAACTTAAACCATTGGTGATCACCGCTGCTTTGGGATCATTATATAATACTGAAACCCATTTAGCAAAGACTTCTCCAACACCAAACCGTTCCAAAGTGTAAAAAAAGATATGGCCATTCTACCCGATTGAATACCTTCTCTGCATCTGGGGAGACAACTAAGCCCAGTATCGCTCCCTGCTGGCAGGCTTGTATCATATTTAAGACTCATCTAATGTTACTAGTTGATCTGTGACCCTTTATAAACCCCGTCTGGTTCTCGTTTATATTGAATAGTAAG
Organism: Hemiscyllium ocellatum; assembly: GCF_020745735.1. NCBI lineage: Eukaryota > Metazoa > Chordata > Chondrichthyes > Orectolobiformes > Hemiscylliidae > Hemiscyllium > Hemiscyllium ocellatum. The sequence goes on from NC_083439.1 coordinate 15,195,162, forward strand.
ACTCTCTCCAGTCTTAATGCTAACATTTTTGAGAGGATTTTAAAATCCACATTTAACAAGGATATGGGTTTATATGAAGAGCAGTCATCTGGGGCCTTTCCTTTCTTAAGAATGAGGTAAATATTTGCTTCTCTCAGAGAAGGCGGGAGGCAGCCCTGACTGTGTGAATAGTTATACATATTTATAAGTGGCTCAACCAGTTCCCCTATAAATTCTTTATAAAACTCAGTCTGGAATCCATCTGGTTCAGGGGCTTTGCCACTCTGAAGCTGCCTCACCTCTTCCTGGACTTCCTGGGTTGTCAGGGGGGCATTCAAAAATGAAACCTGCTCCAAGGTTGGGACCAGGAGGACCATCTTCCTCGTTCAGTCCTCACAGTCCTGCGACTTATACAATTTAAAGTAATACTTCCTAAAGGCTGCATTGATCTTTTTATGATTGCATGTCAGGGTACCAGCACTGTCTCTAATAGAAGTAATGGCTTGGGAGTCTTTTTCTTTCTGGCAAGGTAAGCTAGATACCTGTCAGGCTTATCACTGTATTCAAGTAATCTCTGCTTCGTGAATAATATCTCCCACTTTGCTGTTTGAATAAGTGCTGTTTGAATAACCCTAAGGGCTGTGATCCATTTAGTAATGGAAGGCCTTTCAATATACGCTTCTCAGCCACCTTTAGGCAAGCCTCAAGCAGACGCTGTTGCTCTCCCTTTTGTCTTTTCTGGGTTGCAGAACATGAAATAACCTAGCCTCGCACATATGCCTTTACAGTCTCCCACATCATCGAGGGTTTACTGGCCGTACCTGAGTTGATATTCCAGAAGGTTTTAAATTCCTGCAAAAAATATTTTATGAACTTGTTATTCTTCAATAAAAAAGGGTCCATACGCCAATGTCAGGGACCTATCCCATCATCACTAGTCTTAATCTCCATATAAACTGCGGCATGGTCAAAAATAGTTATATTACCTATTTTACACAACAATATTGAGTTCAAAAGGGTCGAGGGGACAAAAAACATGTCAATTCTGGTATGGCACTTGTGTAGGTTAGAATAGAAAGTAAAGTTCGTAACCTCAGGATGGAAACACCTCCACAAATCTACCAATCCCAACTCCCTATTCAGATCTGCCAGCTGCCTAGATCTTAAAGGTATACCCGCAGAGCTCCTCGGTATCCTGTTCGTATCTGGGTCAATGATACAATTAAAATCTCCCCTTATACTTTTATGGCGGACCCCGAGAGCCATCAACTTAGTGAACGCTTCTATTACAAACTTAAAATGGTGTACTGGAGGACAAAAAGATTCAAAATCCCATATTCCTCTCCATGTACTCGGGCTTTAATCAATATATACCACCCAGACTCATCTTTTATCTGACTTAGCATTTGGAAGGGAAGATTCTTCCAAATAAGAATGACTACTCCCCACTTTTTGGGCTGAAAGAGGAGAAGAGCACCTGGTCAAAGCCACCCTGATGCAGCTTCGAGTGTTCCTTATCAAGTAGAGGTCTCTCCTATAAAAGAGGTACATCAACCCTTTCTTTTTTAAGACTTAATAACTTTTTTTCCTTTTAATTGGCAAATGGCTTCCCTTGACGTTCCAGGTGCACCACCTAAACGAATGGCTAGCCATGATCATCCAAGCAAGCCCAAGACCCCCACAGGAGGAAGAACCCCACCCAAAAGACATTGAATACCAACCAAAATCAATTCACATATAAAAAAAAGCTCTTTAAAACAGTTAAATCAAAACAACAAAAAACTACTCCTAAATAAAAATAAGATAAAGCATATTTGAAGGGAAACTTTCCCCCTTGCTCACAGGGGGCACTATTACCTTCCAATAACCCCGCCATAACCTCTCCCAGCTAGAGCCCCACCCTCGGCCCAGGCATTACAAAATAGAGTAAATAAATTCCAGTATCTTATAAAACAGGAGTTAAAGTGGGCAACCCACCCATCTCCCCCCCCCCCCCCATCACCTAGATATGCTTAACAAAACAACACAAGATAAAAATATTAAAGATTACAAAATTACAAGCCCAGCAAGTATTAAGCAACTAAGTAAGAGAATAAAAACTTACTCAGAGACATCCCCCAATAATTAAATAAACCACACGAGCCATAAATAAGAAACCAAAGAAAGAATAAGGAACAACCCCCATACCAAGGAAAGATGGAGAAAAGAAAGAGGGAGAGAAGAAGAAAGAGAGACAAAGGGAGGGTAAAATAAAGTTGTTGGCCATATAATTCAAGTCCCGCAGTCTATTTGAGAGCGTCCAGGAATTCTTTTACTTTTTCCAGTGATCCAAAGTTATATACAGATCCTCCATGACTGAAGCGCAGCGTTGCTGGGATATCGCATGGAATATTGAATATTTAAGTCTCTCAGATGCTTCTTCACTTCATCAAATGCCCCCCTCTTGCAGATCACAACTGGAGAGAAGTCCTGAAACAACGTTAGCATGGTGCCCTTGTACATTATGGCACGGGGATCCTTCCCCAAGACTCTGGAGGCCTCCAGCAACAATTTTTTTCCCTGTAGTATTGAAGTCACTCTAGAACTGGGCGGGGGCGCTGGTCCGACCCAGGCCTGTGTACAGCAACCTGGTGGGCCCTCTCCACCCACACCGTGCCCAACTCTGACTCCAGTTTCAAAAGCTGTGGGAGCCATTGCTCCAGGAAATCTACAAGCTGACCTTCCTTCTCCCACTTGGGAAGGCCCAGCAACCGAATATTTTTCCGATGACCTTGATTTTCGAGGTCATCGATATGTTCCTCCAGGGTCTGGACTGGCCACTCTAGAACCTGGACCTGACCCACGGATGACTCAGCAGCAGTTTCCAAGGCCACGGGCCGTTGCTCCGCCCCTCTGACACGCTGCCCAAGTTGCTCAATCTATCTATCAGTCATGTTTTTGCAGCATGACCGAGATCAATTCCCACCTGGACCGGGTCTCTTGATGGATGCGTCAATCTTCTCTCGGAGATTCTGTAAACCAACCATGCGTGATGAGTGAGAAACAGCATTGAGGGTGGATATTATGTGGTGATATTGGGTGGTAACAAGTAACAGCAACACAACCAAGTTGTCGACCAAATATGACACAGAACATTATATACCACTCCAGATGGGCATACAATCACTGGATCAGTATGAATTATTAAAACTCGAAAGCATTTAATTGAAGGTTGAATTGTTAGCTTAATTGTTACCAACATCTGCCTATAAACAGTAATGTACATCTGTAGTGTTATGTGTTTTGGTAAGTATGTCAATATACTTTTAAGAGATGACTCATTATTTCACCACTGCATCGTAGTATGTGAGCTGAAGATATAAAGGTCTCATTCTCCATATTAACTCAGATCACTTGAAGCCTGATAATTGTCTGAAAGCATACTTCTCTGTTGTAAAATAGTAGCTTAATATTTCCCCAATTAAGTGTCTAAGGAATGTAATGTTTGTACAGTGGTTGGTTGTAATAAACTTCTGTTGAATTCTTCAATGCCACTATATTCACACTCAGCTTTTATGTTACAGGAGGTAACATCTGCCACATCAGATAAAATATTCTTTGGATGCAAACTCAGGCCATCCTTTTTCCTGAGAATATGTTTCTTCGTTCTAAACTCTTCAACCAAGGAAAACAGAGCACAGCATCCTAAGTGTGATCTCACCTTTATGACTATGCTGTGGCCTAAGACATATTGATAAGGGGAAAAATATAGTTTCCGGGGCATTAGATGAGTAAATAAATACATGAAGGAGAGTTGAATAGAGTAAATACAAATTGAGTTAGGTGAAGTAAGAGTGGTTTGAGACATATGTGGCATAAATACTATATCAGGACAGTGGGGACAGTCATTACATTTTGAACTATAATTTCCATCTAACATTCTCTTGAGAGAAGAAAGCAACAATGCTCACAATTATTGTTAACCAAAAGGTACAAAACACATAGAGCATTAGTCAGCTGTAGGGCAGGTCTTTTATAAATTGTGTATAATCGATGATTAACTGAATGCAAAAGAGAACATTTGTCACCAAGGGCAATGCTGTCAAACCTAGACTCAGCCCAATTTGTTCTTTACTGACAGAACATATCTCCTAATGCACCAGAGACACTGGTTTACAGCAATTGTTAGAATTATGATTCCTTTCAGAAATAAGGGTTCTTGTGATTAATAATAATCCTTGCACCTGTATATCCTACAGAATTGCCATAATCTGAAAGGACAAACCAAAAATATATTGAAATAATTCCTGCTCCCCTTGCCCCACAAAACAAATGCACCCCTTATCACTGCCAAAGACACTCAGATGGCAGCAATTTCACTTATGAACCAGAGAATTTCATGTTCAGTTCCCACTCCAGTGTTTCAGTAAGCATTCAAAGCTGACACTTCTGAGGGAGTGCTGCACTGTCAGAGTTCCATATCATCTTTTGAATGAGATTTTAAACAAAGCCCTGTCTTTACTTTCTTGGCTGGATGTAAAATATTCGAGTAAAAAGTGAGGTCTGCAGATGCTGGAGATCAGAGCTGAAAATGTGTTGCTGGTTAAAGCACAGCAGGTTAGGCAGCATCCAAGGAACAGGAAATTCGACGTTTCGGGCTAGAGCCCTTGTAAAATATCCCACAGCACTGTTTTGAAGAAGATAAGCATAGAGGAGTTATCCCGAGTGCCCTAGTCCATATTTATCTGTCAATTAACATCACAAAAGCAGAATATCTGTTCATTATGACACTGCTATTTTTGAGCATGATTCTCACATGACAGCCAATTCAAGAATCCACATCGAAAGTATTCCATCGGTGTAAAGCACTTTGGGACATCTGGTGGTCATGAAATGTGCTGTATAAACCCAAATCTTTCCTTACGTCTGAGATGTTTGAGCTTTAGATTTATGCGACCACCTCATTTAACTGACTTGTCCGACCTGCCTAGCTCCTTTTCCACCTATCCACTCCACCCTCTCCTCCCTGACCTATCACCTTCATCTCCCCCCCCCCCACACCCATTGTACTCTATGCTACTCTCTCCTCACCCTCCTCCAGCTTATCTCTCCACGCTTCAGTCTCTCTGCCTGTATTCCTGATGAAGGGCTTTTGCCCGAAACGTCGATTTCGCTGCTCCTTGGATGCTGCCTGAACTGCTGTGCTCTTCCAGCATCACTCATCCAGAATCCACTTTTTTTTTATTTGTCGAAGGAATTCCTGAAGTTTTCTGTCTGTACCTCCAAAGTTGGGGTACCGGGGCAGGCAAAAGGGCAATATTTGGGCTGGGAGCTCTTCAGTGTTGTCTACCCCTCAGAGCCCAATGTCTCAATCCCCAGTGCAGGCCACACACCCCGACTGTGATTGGCAGCAGCTCTCAGACCCAGCCGGGGTTTCCAATAGCAACAGGGGACGCTTTCGGCTGCGGCTCTGCTGACTTCAAGGACAGCTCCCTGTTTCCTTTCCCCTTTCCCAAGTTTAGAGCAACTCCCCTGAAGTTTGTCGGAGAAAAAAAACAAGAAGTCAGCGAAATGCAATGGGTGCAAAGTACTTGCTGAGTGCAGTTCTTGTTTTACAGGAAGAAGCGGCGGAAAAAGGATTGGTGAGTGCTGAAAACAAGAACACAAGGTTAGAAGAGCAGGCACAGTAAGGTTAGAGTGAAAAAAATCGCGAATGCCTGAGCAAAGCTGGAGCTATTGGTTATTTAGCACTGGTTAGTGCTTCACACTAGAATTTGTGGAACGGACTGTTTCATACTTAGCTGGAGCATTAACCAGCAAGATATGGACAGCCTCTGGAGAAACTTGATGCTGAAGGAGAGAGCAAATGTTAGAGAAACTCCAGGACAGATATCGAATTTCATCATGTTTTCATCATAGAAACGCCATTGAGGCCAATTGCTGTAGTTCTGCGAATATTCTGTCCAGGGACTCCTCCCACACGATATCTGGTCCAATCACCATCCTTATTCACTCTCACAGCCTAATCTAGACTGTTCACTTTTGATATTTGCATTCACTTCTCTAGGTGTGTCAGATCTAACTATCCTCTGGGGTAGGTTTCTTGTGAATTCCCTGTTGGATTATTCGTGACTGTCTTGTGTGTGTGGCCCTTGGTTTTTAAATCACTTTATACGTAGATTGAACCTTCCCGATGTCTACCCTATTAAAACCATTGCTGTTTTTCAACTCTCAGGTGAACTTTGTCTTTTAATGAAGAAAAAGCCTCAGCATCTTCAGTTTTTCCTCATTGTCGAATAGTTTTAGTTCCGGTCTTTGGCAAACATAGCTCTCACAGAGTTTAAAATGTCTCAATGGTATGTTGTTTTTCTCACTTTCCTCTTTTCAGAGATATTAAAGTACGTGTAAAATTATTTCAGTTGATAATTGAACACTTTACAAGAAGTTGTTTTTATTTTCTAAGGGTACGTTTGAAGGTACATTTAACAATTTAATTGAACAATCTTCAGCAAATCTGAATTTCTAAATTTATTGATGTTTTTCTTCTTAATAGAAAATATGTTTCCATTTGAAAGAAATGAAGGGCAGCTTCTCCTTTATTCCCTCCCCAGTCTAAAGAGGATTTTGATGTCCCAGCAGCAGATGAAACTGCAGAAGCTTTGTACAGTTCACATCCCACATTGGAGACAAGGATGCTACTGCCAATGACTTCAGGAAGATTTAACAAACAGTTGACACTTCACAGCACAAAGTTTAGGGTCAGTGTTGGAATGCTGATCCCAAAACCTGGAAAACAATACATTGTGGTGACGCACCATTCAAACCTGAGCAGAAATCCCTTCCAGAAATATCACTGAGCCCTGGTGCACTGCTTAATAGTCCAAAATGAGTGGTACAACTGTCAATCCTGGCCACAACATAAGGAGATATTCAATGCAGACAGACAGTGGGGTTATTTCAGATTCATCTGATAGCAAGGTTGAACCATGTTCGAATAATCCAAAGGAGCATAAAAGAAGAAAGAATACAGGTAGACCTGGAGTGGAGGAAACACACAGCGCCAGATCTAGCCAAGGTGGAAATTACTCTGATCAACAGATAACTGAAGGAAACTATACAGAGGGGCAAAGCCCTGTTGGATCGGATGTCACACAGGGTTTATCCACTCCTAGGCTTTTAATAATCTGTGATAAAGTTAGACTTTGTTCTGATGTTACAGAAGTGTCGTGGCCATACGTGACTGTAGTGAATTATGTATATGAGTCCTCCACACTGGACTCTATCCTAACGCAGGTTGCTGAAGCTTTAAATGGAAAGAAAGTCAAATCCATCGCCTTCATTCCTCATAATCAACAAGATGCAGTTCACATCTGTGGTGCTGGAGAAACTCAGACACTTACACCAGCTTCAGTGCATGAACATATGGCACTGCGCAGGTTTTTCAATAACCTGGTGACCAAGCACTTGGATGGAGAGAAATCAAATGCCAGCATGGATTTCCTGGGCTGTACAGCCTTAGTGACTTCAGACTTGGAGGTGGTCAAAAGGGAACTGAAAATGCTGACAGGTAAATTGCAGATATAATATTGTTTAATAATTGCATACTATACAAGTCCTATCCTAGAGGAGGTCTCTGTGGCAGAGTGAAAAATGTTCCTGCCTCTAGGTTCAAGTCCTACTCTGGGCCTCAATGACCACAGAAAGTGCTTTCATTACATGGCCAAGGGGATTGGCTATCAATTTGTTAATCTTTTCAGTCTTCCTATGGCAGGAAGCAAACCTTCTGATTAGCCATATTTAATTGATGAGTAGTGCCATGCTGGTGATAGGCTTGTGACCTGTTTCAAGAAACAAAGCAACAGCTACAGAAACAGACGCAAGGTGCAGATGTAACATGAAACACATATAGAACGATAGAATGACTGCAACACAGAAAGAGGTCATTTGTTTTGTATTCAAGCTGGTCCTCTGTGAGAGTGAGTCACACTCCACCCCCAGCACTTTTCCTCAAATCCTGCAAATTTTCCCTCTTCACATACATATCCAATTAGTCATTTACAAATAAGAAGTTATTTTTAATCCTCGTGTAGTTGATCCAGAATTTTCCAAGGATATCTATAGTTAATGTAAAGATATGTTTGATAAAACCCAATTTAAGGGCTTTCCCATGATATATTCCATGTATAAATCCTATCTGGCTTTCCTTTATTTTGCTTTCTCAAATGATATAAGGGATGCAAAGTACTGGGCTAATGGTAAGATTCTTGGTAGTACAGATGAGCAGAGAGATCTCGGTGTCCAGGTACACAGATCCTTGAAAGTTGCCACCCAGGTTGACAGGGTTGTTGAGAAGGCATACAGTGTTTTAGCTTTTATTAATAGAGGGATTGAGTTCTGGAACCATGAGGTTATGCTACAGCTGTACAAAACTCTAGTATGGCTGCACTTGGAGTATTGTGTACAGTTCTGGTCACCGCATTATAAGAAGAATGTGGAAGCTTTGGAAAGGGTGCAGAGGAGATTTACTAGGATGTTGCCTGGTACGGAGGGAAGGTCTTACGAGGAAAGGCTGAGGGACTTAAGGCTGTTTTCGTTAGAGAGAAGAAGGTTGAGAGGTGACTTAACAGAGACATATAAGATAATCAGAGGGCTAGATGGGGTGGACAGGGAGAGCCTTTTTCCAAGAATGGTGACGGCGAGCACGAGGGGGCATAGCTTTAAATTGAGGGGTGATAGATATAGGACAGATGTCAGAGGTAGTTTCTTTACTCAGAGAGTGGTAAGGGTATGGAATGCTTTGCCTGCAACGGTAGTAGATTCGCCAACTTTAAGTATGTTTAAGTCATATTGGACAAGCATTTGGACGTACATGGAATAGTGTAGGTTAGATGGGCTTCAGATTGGTATGACAGGTCTGCGCAACATTGAGGGCCGAAGGGCATGTACTGCACTGTAATTTTCTATGAATGGAAAATACATACCAGCTGACCCATTGGAATATTCGGAGTTGTGAGGTTTGGATGAGTCGCACAATCTTGCCTATGTAATCCATACTAATGGAAATTATTCATTTACTGAATATAAAGAACAGCTTTCCCTTGCTTATTATGTTTGTTTCCTAATGACTTCAGTTACAGTCCCAAAATGTTCTCATCTTTAAGAGTTGCACAAATTTCCCCCTCAATTATTTCAGAATCATATTTTTAAATTTTCAGCATTTGAATTACCTTTTCTCTGAAATTGGACAGATCAGTTTTTTTGAGTTCTTCAGGATTTTTAAAATTATAAGTTTCTGAATGACTAAATTAAAAATTTTGAAAAACAAGTCACTTATATATTTACTTATAATGTTTCATGATATGTTAGTTTGAGATATTCATCTTTTCACATAAGACAAACTTAGGGATCTGAAATCACAATTCCAACTCACAATGTCATAGTGTCATAGGGATGTACAGCATGAAACAGACCATTCGGTCTAACTTGTCCATGCCGACCAGATATTCCAACCCAATCTAGTCCACCTGCCAGTACCTGGCCCATATCCCTCCAAACCCTTCCTATTCATATACCCATCCAAATGCCTTTTAAATGTTGCAATTGTACCAGCCCCCACCACTTCCTCTGGCAACTCATTCCATACACGTACCACCCTCTGAGTGAAAAAGTTGCTTCTTACGTCTCTTTTATGTCTTTCCCCTCTCACCCTAAACCTATGCCCTCTAGTTCTGGACTCCGCCAGTGCCGGGAAAAACGTCATCTATTTATCCTATCCGTGCCCCTCATGATTTTCTAAACCTCGATAAGGTCACCCTTAATATGATTTTATTGACCATCGTTGGTGATACTGAAGTGTGACAATCCAACTCTGACCTTGAATTTTTATTTGACATCAAATTAACTTTGCTTCCCCTTCTATTCCACTCCTTCCTGTGGAGTTGGATATTGAAATAACTGCACAGAGGCCGGTATCCTGTCACCAGGTAACCCTTTATTTACATGCGCATGGTACATAGGCTCTGACCAGCCAGCTCAAAGTCAGTTCCTAGGCTGAGGACACCTTCTGAATCGTCTGTTTTTTTTCCTTCCTTAATCTCCTGTTTATATCCGACAGCCAGAGCTCCCTGATTGGGCCAGGTTAACAACACCAATCAAGTCAATGAGATCCACCTGACCCTGATTCCAATCACTACATGTATATTCCTGCATGTGATTTATAGTGATTCAGCTAAACTACCTTAACATTGTCAACCTTTCTAAATGTTATCAATTAAATTAGTTGTAAATCCATCTATGATCAGTCATTAAAATATATGACAGAATTCAAGTTTTAAATAAAATTATATAAAGAGCACAAAAATGTTCTGTTCAGCCCAATTATTCTGTTGCTGTTTTTACAGTCTATGATCATTCTACTACTCAACCTATCTCACCTCAGCTTTGAAACATATCTTTCAATTGCACTTACTCTCATGTACTTGCACAGTGTCCTTTTGAAAGATCTAAGCTGTTTGCCTCACCAATATTGTTCCACATACTATCCACTTTGAGTAAAGAGATTTCTGTTTATTTGCTAATGGATTTTTGGTGTTAATAGCTTAAATTGATCGCCATTGGGTTTGGATTCTCCCACATAATCTCCATAGCTACCTCTCAAACCTGTTCTAATCTTAACAGGTTCCATTCGGCCACATCTACTTCTTTGCTTTACACAATAATAAATCCCTAATCCTCTTCAATCTTTCTAGATGACCATAATCTTCCAATGCTTCCTGCTTTTATGGTTTTTTTTATTGCAGGGAGGTCAGAATTGTGGACCATACATCAATGTGGCCTAACCGGGATCCTTATGATCTGGTCTGGAAAGCTAGTTGAAGAATGAAGCTGAACCTAATCTTTACTCAGTCTTACAGTTATTGAGTAGTGAAATATTACGGCAAAAGTTTCCTAACTTAATCCCACATCCCCCAATTTAGTGAAACCAACACGAAAGTCAATTACACATAACAAATTAACTGAGAAACTAGCCCTTAAAATAAATCTATATCAGCCTATTTGGATGTGTAGTGGTATACCTTTATGGCAATCACATCCTGAGGTGGATGTTGAACCCAGGTCTTCTAGCCCAGACACAGGGACACTGCCACTGCATCACAAGGGTCCCTTCAAAATTATTCTTAATCAAACTGTTTGGATGTGTTATGACACCACACCCCTGAGGCAGGCTGAACTTGAACTCAAACCTTCTGACCCAGAGACATGGACACTACTGCAATGTCTTCAGGAGGAAACTCCAATTAATGCCCTATATGTGTACACAATTAAACACAATTTACATACAATTAACACAATGCATGTTTCTTATAAATTCAATCCTATTCTCCCTTGTTTTGTTAGCATTTTTAATTGGTTCATTGTTAATAATTTGTTCACTTGCATCTCATGACCAGTTTGGTCTTCTGCTTCATTCATAATCTTCTAATGTGGAAAGATAATTTCTATATTTTATTTTACAAAAGATATGTCTTTTTTGTTGATCGGCCAGTTAAAAGACTTCTGTAGAGCTGGATATATTTTGAGTTCATCTGAAGTTAACTTAGGTGGTTAACTGAAGTGTTTGACACATCCATTCAGTTACTATTTCACTCTGTGTAGTATCTCTCCTTCACTCTGTGTAGTATCTCTCATTCACTCTGTGTAGTATCTCTCCTTCACTCTGTATAGTATCTCTCCTTCACTCTGTGTAGTATCTCTCATTCACTCTGTGTAGTATCTCTCCTTCACTCTGTATAGTATCTCTCCTTCACTCTGTGTAGTATCTCTCCTTCACTCTGTGTAGTATCTCTCATTCACTCTGTGTAGTATCTCTCCTTCACTCTGTATAGTATCTCTCCTTCACTCTGTGTAGTATCTCTCATTCACTCTGTGTAGTATCTCTCCTTCACTCTGTGCAGTATCTCTCATTCACTCTGTATAGTATCTCTCCTTCACTCTGTGCAGTATCTCTCCTTCACTCTGTGTAGTATCTCTCATTCACTCTGTGTAGTACCTCTCCTTCACTCTGTGTAATATCTCTCCTTCACTCTGTGTAGTATCTCTCCTTCACTCTGTGGAGTATCTCTCATTCACTCTGTGTAGTATCTCTCCTTTACTCTGTGTAATATCTCTCCTTCACTCTGTGTAGTATCTCTCCTTCACTCTGTATAGTATCTCTCCTTCACTCTGTGTAGTATCTCTCATTCACTCTGTGTAATATCTCTCATTCACTCTGTGTAGTATCTCTCCTTCACTCTGTGCAGTATCTCTCATTCACTCTGTGTAGTATCTCTCCTTCACTCTGTGTAGTATCTCTCCTTCACTCTGTGTAATATCTCTCCTTCACTCTGTGTAGTATCTCTCATTCACTCTGTGTAGTATCTCTCCTTCACTCTGCGTAATATCTCTCCTTCATTCTGTGTAGTATCTCTCCTTCACTCTGTGGAGTATCTCTCCTTCACTCTGTGTAGTATCTCTCATTTACTCTGTGTAGTATCTCTCATTCATTCTGTGTAGAAATTGCAGTATGGTATCAGTCATCACAGGTCCTGATGAGTGCAAGGTCAATCTGATAAATTTCTTTCCCACAACCACCTTGTTGATATTATAACAAGACACTCAGCTCTATTCCATTGTTAGCATAAATGATTGTGACATTTGAGTTATTTAAAGTAACTATCATCACAGTAGATTGGTTAGTATATCTGATGCCTGTGATTGGAGTCACTTCTCTAATGATTGCAATTGACTGGTGCCCTTTTGTTATACTGTTCCTTCAAACCTGACATAATCTTCCTCTCACTGACACTCATTTTTGTGCATTACTTCTTTATGTACCTGAATTAACTACCATTTCTGAACCGTCCATCATACTGTGGCTGAATAAACAATAAACATATGTCATGGTACAAATGTCTTTATTGTTGGGATTTGGCTGATTGAAATTTAGTGCTTTTGTCATTTTAGCTCCTCTGGCTTCTCCGCAGTTCTTCTGTTTCTATCTGTAGCTCATCACAATGCCTGTCTAGCTTTGGCTGCCATGTGTGTCATGTGTATCATTATCATTGTGTGCCTACAGCATTGATTGATCCAGCCAGCCAGCTGGAGCATTCACTGCCCTGGTTACAACAGCAGACAGAAGTTGAGTCTTAAACTTTTCTCCCTCTTTAATCCAAAAGGTTAAGATTAGGTAGGGTTTGGATCACTAGCTACTAGGGGTCCCCCATTGCACTACCTGTGATCCATCTCCCATTGGCGACAGATTGCTTACCTGCAATATTTTGGCTAAAAGAAGCTTCATTACCCAAGTCATTCATTATGTTCTAGATAAACATTCCACTTCTGGCCCTGGAATTGTACCACAGTGATATGAGTGCCTCCAAAGGATAGCGCAAGTGAACAAAATTTTACAAGAGACAAGAATATTGTGGATTCATGATTCTCATTGCAGCAAAATACTGCAGAGAGCTGAAAATCCAAACTAAAAGTAGAAACTGTTGGAAACACATCAGGCCAGGTAGCACCTGTAAAGAGAAAAATAGAGTTCATGATATGTGACCTTTCAGGGTTCTACTGAAAGACTATACTTCTGAAGTATAGGTTCTGCCTTCCCTGTCAAGTATTTCAATCACTTTTACTTTCACCTCACTATAGCAATTCTGTATAGCTGCCTATGATCTGCCAGTTTACTAGCCTGACTGTGTTAGGCTTTCTAGAATTTAGCCAGCTGCACAAGCAGGAGAACCTCACTGAGGAATTACACGAGGAATCTTTTAATTATTTACCTGGAGAATCAGAACTCAAGGCAATAATTAACTCCAACGTTCATAAAGGAAATAGCTAACTGGTTTTTGCCAAACAAGCTGTTAATATTTTGCTCAACTACAACAAACTCTCCATAATTGGTGCTCATTATACAGTAATATTAATTACATATTGTAAGCAGTGACATATTTATCTATGTGAGAAGATCTCCATTTAAATACCTCATAAATCTATGACAATAAAGGTGTATTTACATTAGATTCGTGATTTGGTCTTGCACTGATATGTTTTTGGAGGATAAATCTAGCCTGAATGCACTACTGGGGACCCGTTTAATCTGGGAACCAACAGTAAGAGTTGATGTGTGATGGAGTCTCTGATTTACTTTGGAGTTGAGAATCTTTGCAAATGAATTTAAACTTCACATCAAAACTATGCTTGTGTGATCTGATGTGAAGGCAGCGTGATTTGACAAATCATTCCAAAAAGAAGTTTTGCAGGTCAGTGAGATAATTGATCAGCACTTATACAGTTTCTCCACACCACAGTATTAATGCTGATGGACTTGATATATATTTACTGCTCAATTAATTTTTAGCACTTATAGCTGCAGTTCTCAGTTGATTAATATTGGTTAAATGGCCAAGATGGTAAAGCCTAAGAAATGTTTCATGCTATTAGCAGACCTCCCGCAAGTTCACTTTCATTAACAGCAGTGGGATAAACCCAAAATCGATTCTGTTTCAACATGTTCTGGCAGTAAATTATTGACTAAAGCTAATGATTATTCCCATTGCACTATGAGCTGCTCAAAGACTTGTGATGTTATTCCCACAGCATCTGCTGCATTCAACTGGATTATGATTTCAATCTTTGCATCTCGTTAAGTAACTCCTTAGCGTCATTAGGCATCTGTGTGTTCTCTGATGATTAAAATTAGGCACAGGGTGAGTTCTTATTGGACCAGTACTGGCAGGTTGGGAGGCTACACCGTGTACAGTGAGAGATGGATACCAGTTTGAAAAATTCCCTGGTGAGAAAAAAAACCCACAAGGAAGCTTGTTAATGTTTATCGTAGAATCATAGAATCTCTAAGGTGGGGGAAGCAGGCCATTCGGCCCATTGAATCCACACTGATCTTCTGAAGAGCATCCCACCCAGACTCACCCCTACCCTAATCCTGTATTTCCCATTAGCATTGCCAATCCACCTAACTTGCACATTTGTGGGAGGAAACCAGACCAACCAGAGGAAACCCACACAGACACCAGGAGAACATGCAATCTTGAGCAATTGAAAACTCACCTTGGTGAGACAGTAGGCCTTAGAGGCAGGAAGAGCCCAGGTTTGACCTGCAGTATGTGCTGAAAATCACCAGCTGGGATGTGACAATTGACCCAACTCTAGCCACAGGAACTATCAACCAAGGCTTTGCACAGCCTGTTGTTCATCAGCTTTCCCTTCCTCCCCACTCAGCAGAAAGGTGAAATCACATGGTTTGGAGGTGGCGGTGGTGATGATGGACCAAGGAGTGAGATTATTTATGTTAGGTCTCTGTTTGTTTTGAGTTCACAGGGCTTCCAGATGTAGATCCCCATTGCAATTGACAGAGAAAGTGAAGCAGATGGCATCCAGGGGATTGTGCCCTATTAAAGGGTACGCAGACATGAAACAACAGCATCTGTTTTTGTCAGATTCACATGTTGATAGAAATGTGACCTTCTGTCTGAGGCTACTCTTGGAAAGGAATTGGTTTCCTGAAGGATGCCAGTCTTTCTGGAGAATTGCTGGGCATTTAGGGGAGGCAATGCTCTAGTGGTATTATCACTGGACTGGTGACCCAGATAAATGTTCTGGGAACCTGGGTTCAAATCCTGCCACAGCAGATGGTGGAATATGAATTCAGTAAGGGGATAATGATGACCATCAATCCATTGTTGACTGTTGGAAAAAGCCATCTGGTTCACTAATGTCCTTTAGGGAAGAAAACTGCCATCCTTACCTACATGGGACTCCAGACCTACAGCAATGGGGTTGACTCTTAACTGCCCTCTGGGCAATTAGGGATGGCCATAAATGCAGCCTAGCCAGTGACGCCCTCATTCTATGAATAAGTAAAGAAAAAAATATTTTATAATACATTTGCTTCTGACTGTTCTAGATCGGGACCTGTTCACTGTAATCAGAAGGATACAAAGTACTAATAGTTTTGATTTACTGAAAAAAAAATGTAATTATGTAAATGTGATATTGTACCTCAATGTCGAGTCATAGAGCATTGATATGTACAACACGGAAATAGACCCTTCGGTCCAACTCGTCCACGCCGACCAGATATCCTAACCTAATCTAGTCCCATTTGCCAGCACTTGGCCCATATCCCTCTAAACCCTTCCTATTCATATACCCATCCAGGTGCCTTTTAAATATTGTAATTGTACCAGCCTCCACCACTTCCTCTGGCAGCTCATTCCATACATGTACCACCCTCTGCGTGGAAAAGTTGTCCCTTAGGTCTCTTTTAAATTTTTCCCCTCTCACCCTAAACCTATGCCCTCTAGTTCTGGACTCCCCTACTCCAGGGAAATGTCCTTCATGCATTTCAACTTCATACTTACATTGTTGACTTCATGCTGCCGCAATTAGAGATTTCAGGCCATAGTTCAATGACTGCTGAGAAAAAGCGCACTTAAACATTGTTCTCAGTCTCACCCGATCTGCACATGTCCCATTGTCTGAACAAAGTGGAATTGGAACAGATACCACGTGCTTTCCCTCCAGAATGAACTGTGGAGGTGGCTGCAGTCACAGGTAACTTCATTGTGAGATAGAGGAACCATGCTCCCTGTAGAATATCCTTCAGGCCTTGAAACAGCAAATAATGATAGTAAAAGAGAGAAGTCATTGTAAATACCAAAGGGAACAGTATCTTGTAAACCCCTGGGTAATGTCCCAGAGCTTCCTTAGAGTAGCAATTGAGTCATTCTTTTTGTTCAGATAGACATTTGGGCTTGCATTACCATATCATCAGTGGAAGTGTGCTGTTGTTCGTAAGTTTGTTCTGTGTGTGTAAGGGGAGAAGGCGGTAGGGAAGGTACATTTTCACTCCATGTTACTAACTGTTTGTACTTGATATAATGAGACACCATCCTGACCCACTGTCTCCTCTTGCAGGTGTTCCTGTTACTATGGCAAGAAATCTGCTTGGCACTCAGCTCCAGGCAGGTCCGAACCAGGGGCTGGATGGGGTAAAGATGCACGTCTTGGATCTTTATTGTGAAAGTGATAAACTGAAGCGCCCACACTCGCAAACATTGGCAGAGTTTGAAAAGATACACATAGTAGGAAAAGGTGAGGTCAGGGAAAAACTAGGTATGACTGAGTGGAACACAATAGACTGGAAAATAGTGGCCTTGAATGTGTCTGCCACTAAAAATCTGACATAAACCTTACTTTCAGTGAACAGATCCACGATGCCAAAAAATAACTTTTACCCAATTTGAGCTTCATCTCCAGCTATATGTTTAATTGTAGAGTCACAGAGTCATAGAGATGTACAGAACAGAAACAGACCCTTCAGTCCAACTCATCCATGCCGACCAGATAGCCCAATCCAATCTAGTCCCACCTGCCAGCACCCAGCCCATATCACTCCACAACTTTCCTATTCATATACCTTTCCAAGTGCCTCTTAAATGTTGCAATTGTACCAGCCTCCACCACTTCCTCTGGCAGCCTATTCCATACACGCACTACCCTCTGCATGAAAAAGTTGCCCCTTAGGTCACTTTTATTTCTTTCCCTCTCACCCTAAACCTATGCCCTCTAGTTCTGGACTCCCCCACACCAGGGAAAAGACTTTTTCTATTTACCCTATCCATACCCTTCATGATTTTGTAAACCTCTATAAGGTCACCCCTCAGCCTCCGATGCTCTAGGAAAAACAGCCCCAGTCTCTCCTTAGAGCTCAAATGCTCCAATCCTGGCCACATCCATGTGAATCTTTTCTGAACCTTTCAAATTTCACAACATCTTTCTGATAGGAAGGAGACCATAACCAATGTCCTGTACAGCCGCAACATGACCTCCCAACTCCTGTACTCAATGCTCTGACCAGTAAAGGAAAGCATACCAAACGCCTTCTTCACTATCCTATCTACCTGCGACTCCACTTTCAATAGTGGGTTCATCTAAAGCATGGAAGAATGTCATTTACCCTATGAAGTCTGTGCCAGATCTCTGTATAGAAATGCAATCATTCACCCATTTCCCCAATCCCCTATGGCTCTCTATATTTGTTTCCTTCAAATATCATTTTTCCTTTGAAATCATTCATCTTCCCTGTTTCCACCACCCACACTGGCAGTGAGTTCCAGGTCATTTTGATTCAGCGCATGAAAAGTTCTTCCTTACTTGTGACCTATATCTCTTACCCATAATTTGAAGTACTAATTACATACAAACATAGAAAATAGTCGTGGGAGTCAGCCATTCGGTCCCTCGAGCCTGCCCCACCATTCAATATGACCATGGCTGATCATGCAATCTCAGTATGTCACGCCTGTTTTCTCTCCATACTCCTTGATCACTTGAGCCACAAGGGGCACACCCAACTCCCTCTTGAATATTTCTAGCGAACTGGCCCCAACAGCTCTCTGTAGTAGAGAATTCCACAGGTTCATAATTCTCTGAGTGAAGAAATTCTTCCTCATCTCAGTTCTGAATGGCTTATCCCTTATTCTTAGACTGGACTTCCCCAACATCGGGAACAATCTTCCCGCATCTAGCCTGTCCAATACTATCAGGATTTTATCGGTTTCTGTGAGATGCCCCCTCATAGTCATTCATCCAGCTAACTGGAACAGCTTTTCTTTGTCTACAAAACTTTTGGAATCTTGATTTCGAGATATCGGTGTTGGACTGGGGTGTACAAAGTTAAAAATCACATAACACCAGGTTATGGTCCAACATGTCACCTGATGAAGGAGCGTCGCTTCGAAAGCTAGTGTGCTTCCAATTAAACCTGTTGGACTATAACCTGGTGTTGTGTGTTGGAATCTTGTATGCCACTGTCAACTCTCCCCTCAAACTCCTGTCCTTCAAGGGGAATGACCCCAGCTCCTGCAGCTTAATCCTTGAATCTAAAATCCCTCATCCCTGCAATCACTGGAAAACTCCTCTGTGCCCTCTCAAGAACAAAACCACATTTTGTTTTCAGATAAAATGTTCCAGTCTAATCACTATTTCTGTCCTTTTCCACCGTTATTGGATTATCTTATGAGAGTAAATGAAATAAGTCCTTCAGGAATTGTGTGAAGGCTGTTTTCTATTCCAAAGAGCAGATATCTGATAAGAGCCCATGTATTTTTCCTGGCAGGAGCCTATGGGACAGCAGTCCTGTATCGGAAGAAGGATGATGATTCACTGGTCATATTGAAGGAAATCAATATGCATGAACTGAACCACATCGAGAGGCAGAGAGCAATGAATGAGGTTTGTATTTAGCTCCAGTGTATTTGACTGATTATGCCACACACGGTTATAAAGTTAAGGGCTATGCTGAAAACAAAATGAAGACTTACATTTATATAGCACCTTTCATGATAGCTGGATGTTGCAAAATACTTTTATGTCATTGAGTGGAATTGAAGTTGTAATTGTTTATAAGTGTAATGTAGGAAACATGGCTGCACATTTGCATATAATGGTTAGAGACAAAAAAAACCTGCAGATGCTGGAATCCAAAGTAGACAAACAGGAGGCTGGAAGAATACAGCAAGCATCAGGAGGCGCAGAAGTTGACATTGGACGAACGAGTTTGCTTTTGTGATAACTGATTGAAGGATAACATAGGACAGTACACTGGCAATTCCTCCTCCCATTCTGCTGCAAAGTCGTGCAATATTGGATCTCATTATGTCCCTGTCAAAGGGTAGATAGAGTTGTGGGGTAACGTTTCTTCTGAAAGATGTCAATCACGGTCAGTGCCTGCAGTACTGCACTGGTATGTCAGGTTTTGATTTTTTTATATGCAGGTTCTGCAGTCAGACCTGAACCCACAATAGCTCAGGGGGCAAAGTGTTCTACCAGCTGGGCCAATGACTGACATGGAAGAAAATATCAAACCAGATTTACTCACAAGCATCAGAAACCCAGTATCCGATCGGGAACCCACACATTGCAGAATGCATCTAATAGTGCACCATTCCCGGAGGTGGCCTTCCCACCTTAGCATTCACTGTCCTGGAAGAGTTCCCAGTGCTGTCAGTTCTATCAGGGAGCCAGCAGATCCTGAGCCTCATTATCCCAGTGGGAGTAGTGGGCGCTGCTGAGGACCCTCAACATGGATGCCTCTTTGGAGACATGCGTGTACATTAGAAATCCTGAGGGGGGAGGTGTGGTGTAGCCATCGAGCTCTTCTCAGAGTAGGAAGGGAGATCCCAATGCCGGAAGGTCCACTGGGCCATGAATGCAAAATTCCTATCCCATTGCCCCCTCCCCCTTCCTTTTTGTCACATGGAGCCTTTGCTTCCAATAGCCTCCTGACCTGCCATTCTGATAGCAGTCTCTGCAGCTGAGATGAAACTACTCCATCGGTGCTCACAATCCTGGACCCAATTGGGTACGTAGTGGGCTCTGAGACATGGACAGTCAATCTGAGTCCATGCCCATGTATGGAAAACATTCCCAGTGGCAGGAATGGGTCAGGGTGCCATCTCAAGGTAGCTGCCTGCATTTTCCTGTACCCAAGCCACATTACATGCCTGGGAAAATTCGACCCATTGCATTAAATATGACCTGACCCTATGACTTACTGCCACTAAGTCCTAGGCCACGTAGCCTTGTTTGGCTGAATGTGTGGAATCCCTGCCCTGAATCTGTGGTTCCTTGTGGGTGAACATATACAGTTCTTAACTCTCAGGCTCCATAAGAGCCAGTGTATAGTATAACTGATGCTGCTTTATTTTCTTGTCTCTCCTCTGCTGTAGGTGAAGGTGCTTTCAATGTTGGACCACCCCAACATAATCAATTACTATGACAGCTTTGAAGAGGATGGTGTGCTGATGATTGAGATGGAATATGCAGACGGAGGCACACTAGCACAGTATTTGGCACAGCAGGTATACATGGAGATACTTGGATGGTGCAGGAGGATAAATAGTTCAAGGAGGCTTTTGTAAATGAGAAGAAGCGTTAGTTTTGATTTCCTTTTGACCAATATCATGATATCATGTCATCGGCAGTCCCTCGCAGATGAGGATGACTCTCTCCCATTCTCGGAGTAAGTCTGCAGGTGAATGTACAGCCCAGTGCAGCTACTGCTGTTTCTGTTACACACGGAGAACAGAAGGTGGTCATGGGAAGGGGTGGGTGGGACGTTGGTGTGGCAGTGCTCTCCTTTCCCTGTTTTCCCCGGTTTCCATTTTTTTCCGATGGCAAGTCTCAAGGGTTTTTGACATCTTCCCAAATGCTCCTCCTCCACTTTGGCTGGTCTTAGGCCAGTGATTCCCAGTTGTCTTTGGGAATGCCGCACTTCGCCAATGTATCCCTGGAGCACTTCCTCTGTCCACCTGGCACTCGCCTGCCATTTCTAATGTCATTGTGTACAATGAGTCTAAAATGTAGAAACATTGCTGCAATGTGTTTGCATTATCTTTGCTAGACAATAAGTGAACCTGCAGAACATATGAGATATTTGTTCATTTTACAAGCTTTACAATGAGAGATTTTATCAAAGGTAAAACATCTGGTGAGATAAAGCTCAGAACTGGATATTTTGCACTTTTTCAACTTTAACATCATACTTCTTGCTGTTCATTGAAGGCTCTGTTTGACACCATTCCCCAAGACCTTTTGTTAAACTGTGTAAAAAGCACAGTATGCAGAACAAAGCAAACTAGTTACACTATTGTCCCTCATTCAAAGCCCTGTCTGTCTTCCACTTGCTTCTGTTTCTAATTTAGCTCATTGTATTTTCATGCAAATTGAGCCTAGTCTAATGCCTTCTGAACATATCAGCTTATTATCCCCTGGATCCTTGCTTAATTTCTCCACAAGTTAATTTTGAAACGCCTTTTTTAGGGTATCAATGGTAAGTGTTGAACAACATTAAATTAATCAGAGTGATCCTAGTTTTTCACATCTTAGCTTAGTGGTCAGGATGTTAAAAATCACACAACACCAGGTTATAGTCCAACAGATTTATTTGGAAGCACTGGCTCTCGGAACACTACTCCTTCATCAGGTGGTTGTTGGACTATAATCTGGTGTTGTGTGATTTTTAACTTTGTACACTCCAATCCAACACGAGCACCTCCAAAATTCTCTATGACACCTTCAATCTCAAGAGACTGAAGCAGAATTCATGTCAGTGTGATAATACCTGATGCTGCAAATGTGTTGCTGGTCAAAGCACAGCAGGTTAGGCAGCATCTCAGGAATAGAGAATTCGACGTTTCGGCTTATGCTCGAAACGTCGAATTCTCTATTCCTGAGATGCTGCCTAACCTGCTGTGCTTTGACCAGCAACACATTTGCAGCTGTGATCTCCAGCATCTGCAGACCTCATTTTTTACTCGAAGATAATACCTGACATGATGAGTCAAACTCGTATGGTATGGCCTTCATTAGTCTGTAGCAAGGATGCTTTCACAAACCTGAGAAGGTTAAATGTCTTTTTGCTTCAGGATCAGGAGTTAGAAGAGCAGCAAATTCTGAACCTCTTTCACCAGATGGTGGCTGCGATCTGTTACCTCCACAAACACAACGTGCTGCACCGAGATCTCAAGACGGCAAACCTCTTCCTCACCAAGAGAGGGGAAGTGAAGCTTGGTGATTTTGGTGTTGCCAAGGTGATGGTGACAGGAAGTGAAGCACATACAATCTTAGGTGAGCTTTGCTTCAAACAACTGTTGGACCAGGAAAAGTGTAAATGTGAATTGGTAAAATGTAAGATATAGGATAGCTATTAGAGTGTGGGTAAGTGTTAGGCATTTGGTCTCAGGTAAGAGCAGAGATAAACAGGTATGGGAAGGAATACTTTGCAGATAGTGGTTACTGGCAATATAGATGGAATCGACAATGATAGCAGTAATTAGTTCTGTGTATGTGCTGAGATATTACAAGGAATGTTTGTGTTGTGGTACATTTATATGTATGCGCAAGGCTGGCAATAACCTCTGATGTTCTGCAGGGATGGGCATTTCAAGGCAGGCAGTGTCTTGGGCTCTATAGGGAAATGGATAATCCTCAGTAACAGATAACAGAGTGAGTAGGTATAAATAAAGAAATGTTGGAAGTTTAAGTAGTATCCTTTGGCAGTGCATTATGGTCCCAGGAAATAAAAAGGATGCCACACAGGAAAATGTTCCGTATCAAACTGAGTCCGTGTGGCTATTGGTGATGTGCTTGTAGAAGGTATTGCATTAATATGACTGTTTGTCAAAACGCTTCCAGAACTGAACAACTCTCCCAGTTAATTAAATGTTAAAAACTCTGATGCCAGGATGAGTCTGTATAATTGTCACTTTATTGTGTGTAGGTACTCCCTTTTACATCTCCCCAGAGATATGTGAGGGGAAATGTTACAATGACAAATCAGATATCTGGTCACTCGGTTGTATTCTTTACGAGATGGCATGCCGTCAGCGCACATTTGAAGGTAAGATGCTTGAAAAATAGCAACCCATTAGGTTTTGTGGAAGTGCTTTTGGTTAATCGGTAAAAGCACAATTGCTAGCCTATAGTAAAATAAAGCATGGCCCTTACAGAACATGGTCGTCTTGTGGCACAGTGAGTTGTGTCCCTGCCTCTGAGCCAGAGGCTCTGGTTCAATTCCCAATCAGGATTGGATATCTGTGGAAGAAGCTAGGAGAAAGTGAGGACTGGGGATCAGAATTGAAGAGTGGGGTGCTGAGAAAGCACAGCCAACTCCTTGGGTGCTGTGCTATTCCAGCACCACATGCTTTAACTGTGGAAGATCCAGTCATAATGTAGTTGAACAGGTTGATTATTAATCTGATATAGTTTTGACATACCCATGCTAGAATGTCTTGACCATGTGCATAAAACAATTAAAATACTGTAAGAACGTGGAAATAAAAATAGATCTCTTTTTACCCAGGTAGTTGGGTGCTTTCCTGATCTATGCTTGCATTGAAACTCATTATACGAATGTCCCAGGAACATGAGAGAGGAATTTAATTAAGATCTGTACCTGCAAAGAAAATGAAAAAAGTAATAAGTTATCTGATGTTCATTGGAAGGGTACCTGGTAATATTGTAGTACAAGATTTTAGGTATCAAAATGGCTTTTACTATGAACATAAAAATGATAAGGTAAAGCATTTTGTTGTTTGTACATCTTCAGTCATTTGCATAGCCATCATGTAGTTGGACTGTTATTTTTTCAAAAATTGGTTCACGTTTGCAATGTTATAAAACATTCAGTATCTTGGCTAATAATCCCACCAAATGCAGGTTCACTGTTCAGTTATCTCAGGGTTGAGATTATGAAAAGGGCACATCAAAGCCCATGGTCTTACTGATTTTCTTTCTTTCATAGGAACTAATTTGCCGGCAGTGGTGAATAAAATTATGAAGGGGCAATTTGCTCCAATCACGGATAACTACAGTGCTGAGTTTAAAGCCCTTGTGATGGACATGTTGCAAAAAGAGCCTCAGTAAGTTGCAAATGTATCTGATTTCCTGGTGATTAACTGGAGAAAATTCCTCAGAAAGTGATAGCTTTCCTCCCCTGTGGCTGCTGATTCCAGCAATCATTTCATCAAGGTTATTCAAGAGAGGAGGGAGTCTAAAACAGCAAAATATAGGCCAGTTAGCCTATGATGTGTCATTGAGGAAGTGATGTAATCCATTATGAAGGAAATAGTAGAAGGACATTTGGAAAATCATAAAACAGTCAAGCAGTGTCAACATGGTCTTACAAAAGGCAGTGTTTGATGACAACCGCAACTATGTGTGCATGTTCTTTCAGGAATATACATGTACACGATTCATAACACGTATCATTACGTAAAATGTACGTGTGATGTGACACAAATGCAATATTGCTTATGCACAGCGAAGCAGATGCGATTTTGGAATGGGGTTAAGTGGTGGGGAGAGGGTACATGGGACAGGGAAGGAGTCCCTGGAAGTGAGGAGGGAAGAAGGTAGAGATTGGGGTCAGTTTACAAAAAGGTCCCAGACTCCCAAGCTCCCGGCCCACCTTCTCTCATGATCCCATCAACTCATTTGCACCCCCACAACCCTCTAGTTTTCCCCTGGGTCCTAATATATGTACTGATCTAGTATTCCCTCTCTTCCCCGTCCCAATCTCCTCCACCTTCTGTTCCGATCTCCCCCTGCTCCAGGGTTCCAATCTCCCCCATTCCTTCTCTCCCTCCCCCTCCAGTCCTCATCTCTCCCTGCCCCCAAGTTCCAGTCTCCCCCACTTCCCTCTTCCAAGTCCCAATCTCCCCCTGCCCATTGTCCCAATCTCCCTAGGTCTTAATCACCACCCACCCTCCTCTTCCCAGGTCCCGATCTCTCCCTCCCTGAAACTGCCATGTCCTCCTTGAAACTGTTAGCATGTGCTTGCGTGGTTTGAAGTGATGCATAGTGCATGTGTGCTGTTGTCAGGAGTCACAACCTTTACGAAATAACAGTTGTGTTTAACAACTATATAAGAGCTGTTTGAGGATGTAGCGAGCAAGGTAGATGAAGAGTAACCAGTAAATGCAGTGTGTATTTGGATTTCAAAAAGGCATTCATTAAAGTACTGTGTAAAACATCAACACACAAGAGCGCATAATGTCAGGGCTGATGTATTAACACGGACAGAGGATTGGCTCACTAACAGGAAACAGAGAGTCAAGCCAAATGCAGTATTTTCAGCCAAACTGTAACTAATGGATCAGTGCTTAGGGCTTAATTATTTACAAAGAATATAAGAATTAGGCCATCTAGTCCGTCAAGCCTACACTGTCTTTCAATCAGATCATGGCTGATCTTTTCATCGAATCAACTCCACTTACCCTCCAGCTCAATCCGAACCCTTAATTCCTTTACTGTTCAAAAATATCATAATAACTTGGTTGAATGGACCAGGTATAGTGTAGCTACATTTCTTGATGCTATGAAGATCAGAAGGAAAGCACATTGTGAGGATATCATAAACTATCCGCAAAGTGGCAAAAATGGCAGGTGGAAATGATGAATACAGTGATAATGTATTTTTGCAAGGTTTGTGAAGGTTGGTAGCTCAGGTTGAGGTTTAGGGTATAGGTTTGCTCGCTGAGCTGTACGTTTGACATCCAGACGTTTCATTACCTGGCTAGGTAACATCATCAGTGGCGACCTCCAAGTGAAGCGAAGCTGTTGTCTCCTGCTTTCTATTTATATGTTTGTCCTGGATGGGGTTCCTG
Source organism: Hemiscyllium ocellatum (assembly GCF_020745735.1). Taxonomy (NCBI): domain Eukaryota; kingdom Metazoa; phylum Chordata; class Chondrichthyes; order Orectolobiformes; family Hemiscylliidae; genus Hemiscyllium; species Hemiscyllium ocellatum. Next base: position 15,221,348 of record NC_083439.1, read on the forward strand.
GGGTTTGTGGTGATGTCATTTCCTGTTGGTTTATGTTGCTGTGGTTGGAGTGCCAGGCCTCTAGGAATTCTCTGGCATGTCTTTGCTTAGCCTGTCCCAGGATAGACAGGAATCCAGGATAAACATATAAATAGAAAGCAGGGGACAAAAGCTTTGCTTCACTTGGAGGTTGCCACTGATGATGTTACCTAGCCAGGTAATGAAACGTCTGGATATCAAACCTACAGGAGGAAGTGAGGACTGCAGATGCTGGAGATCAGAGCTGAAAATGTGTTGCTGGAAAAGCACAGCAGGTCAGGCAGCATCCAAGGAGCAGGAGAATCGACGTTTCGGGCATGAGCCCTTCTTCATTCCTGAAGAAGGGCTCATGCCCGAAACGTCAATTCTCCTGCTCCTTAGATGCTGTCTGACCTGCTGCGCTTTTTATCAGCGTATCAAACCTACAGCTCAGCGAGCAAACCTACTCCACAAAGTGATAATGTCATTGGGCTAGTAATCCAGATGACTAATTTAATGCTCTAACATCATGGGTACAGATCCTATCAGGGAAATTGGTGGAATTTGAATTAAATAAAGAGGTCTGCAAGGTAAAGTTAGTTTTAGTACCAAACATGCTAACTGCTATTGATGGTCATAAAGACCCAGAAGGTTTATTAATATATTTTAAAGATGGAAATCCTTCATCCTTATCTGGCCTGGCCTACATCTGATTCCAAAGCCACACCTGACTCTAAATTTCCCTCAGGAGAAACTGAGGACTGCAGATGCTGGAGGTCAAAGTCAAAAAAGTGTGGTGCTTGAAAAGCACAGCAGGTCAGGCAGCATCCAAGGAGCAGGAGAGTCCATGTTATGGGAAAAAGCCCTTCATCAGGAATGAGAGCTATGCTCAAGACATCGACTCTCCTGCTCCTCGGATGCTAGGTGAAAGTGAGGACTGCTGGAGATTAGAGTCGAAAGTATGGTGCTGGAAAAGCACAGCAGGTCAGGCAGCATCCAAGGAGCAGGAGAATCAACATTTCAGGCAAAAGCCCTTCATCAGGAATGAGGCCTCATTTCTGATGAAGGGCTTTTGCCCGAAAAGTCAATTTTCCTGCTCCTCGGATACTGACTGACCTATTGTGCTTTTCTGGAGCTATACGTTTTGATTCTAAATTTCCTTTAGTCTAGTAAACCATTCAGTTGAAGTGCAGTTGAGGATGGATTATGTGCGATTCCCTCAGGTCATGTAAGAATTTTTTTTAAATGTTGGTTAAGTGAATGGGGAAAGGAAATAGCTAATGGATATCATGTGAGGTTGTCCATCTTGGTGCAAAGAGTAGAAAAGCTGATTATTATTTAACTGGAGAAAGACTGCAGAATGCTGAGGTACAGAGGGATCTCGTCCATTCCAACGTACAGCCAGTACTTAGGAAGCTACATGGATTGTTGGTCTTTAGTGCAAGGGGACTGGAGTATAAAATTAGGGAAGGCTTACTACACCTGTAGAGGGGATTGGTGCGACCACAACTAGAATGCTGTGTACAGTTTAGGTCTCTTTCTTTAAAGAGAGTTGCGTTGGAGGTGGTTGAGAGAGGTTTGATTGTTTGAAGAAGGAGGTTATTGTTTGAGGAAGGTTGAGCTAATTGAGGCAAAACTCATTGGTGTTTAGAAGAATGAGAGGTGATCTTATTGAAACACAGAAAGTTCTGAGGCCATTGAACAAGGTGAATGCTGAGAGAACGATTTCCCTCATGGGGAAAGGGAGTTTTCTAGAACCAGGGGACACAGTTTGAAGAGCAGGGACTTCCTATATGAGAAAAAATGTAAACCAAATTCTTCAAGGATTGTTACTTTGAGTCATAGAGTCATAGAGATGACAGCAGTGAAGGTTGGGTCTTTGAATATTTTTAAAATTGAGTGAGATAGACTTTTGATCTAGAAGGGGAAGCAAGGATTATGGGGACAAACAGGATGTGGAAACAAGGCCAGAGCTAAATCTGTGATCTAGAAATCATAAGGAATCAAAGGATCTGCTCCTGCACTTATTTCTTCTGTTTTTATGACGATAGATCCTGCAAGCATTGTTAATTGTAGACTAAAGTCCACTTAGAATATTCTCCTGTGACTTTGTGTCTCACCAATGGTATCAGGAGGGTCAGTGATATCAAGGAATCTTGTATTAATGTCAAATTTCCCACACAACTTGTATACAATAACTCACTGCAAGATGTCCACATGGAATCTGCACCATTCATTTACCTCCTTCCTACACACACACACACACACACACACACACACACACACACACACATTGGTGTATACAGAAATAATAATATCATGGTCAGTTTACTTATTATTTACAATCATTCTATAACGTGGGCGGCACGGTGGCACAGTGGTTAGCACTGCTGTCTCACAGCGCCTGAGACCCGGGTTCAATTCCCGACTCAGGCGACAGACTGTGTGGAGTTTGCACGTCCTCCCTGTGTCTGTGTGGGTTTCCTCCGGGTGCTCCGGTTTCCTCCCACAGTCCAAAGATGTGCGGGTCACGTGAATTGGCCATGCTAAATTGCCCGTAGTGTTAGGTAAGGGGTAAATGTAGGGGTATGGGTGGGTTGCGCTTCGGCGGGTCGGTGTGGACTTGTTGGGCCGAAGGGCCTGTTTCCACACTGTAAGTAATCTAATCTAATCTAAACTGCTGTGAAAAAGATCAACTAGTCTCACCTCAGTTTGTCTTAGTCTATTATGTGTGGTATCCTTTGTGAGCACTTTCTCTCCTGAATTCAGGAACCTCATGACCCCAGTGGACAATTGGTTGAAAAAAGCACAAGGTTGAGAATTGGCTTCCCCTTTGGCTTCCTGCCAAGGAACACGGAATCATAAATCCTGACCGTGCAGAAAGGGGCCATTTGGCCCATTGAGTCTGCACCAATCCACCAAAGACCATCCCAGCCAGATCCAGCTCCCTGACCCTATCCCCAAAACCCCAAATGTCCTTTGGCAAATTCACCTAACCTGCACATCCCTGAACACCATGGGAAATTTAGCATGGCTAATCCACCTGACCTGCATATCTTTGGACTGAGGGAGGAAAACTGGAGCACCAGGAGGAAACCCTCGCAGACACGGGGAGAAAGTCACCCAAGGGTGGAATCAAACCCAGGTCCCTGACGCCGTGAGGCAGCTGTGCTAACCACCAAAACTTTTCCTCCAATTTCTCTCAGTGATTTATTTTTACTATCACTCTGCCATTGGTATTCTTTCTCCTTCTCTCGTCGTGTCTAGCTGTCTTCCAGGGTTATTGTGGGTGAGACTAAGCTTGTGCCTTTCACTTGGGTTAGGTATCGGCCTTCTGCTCATGAGCTGTTGCACCTTCACCTCCCACAAGTGATGGCCAAGTACAGAGAAACTCCAGAGTATGAGCAAGAGCCAGAGATGGGCATTCAACACAACCTGAACCAAAAGCGGAATAGTCACACAACACTTTATTACTTATATATGCCTGATCTGAAACTTCGCCCCATTGATGGACTGCCTACGAAGATTAAAATTAGACAGGTAAGTGTAATTAAGACATTGCTAATTATTTCATTTTTTAATTATTAAAACAAACTTACTTTAGCACTTAAGGGTCTAGACTTTCTACCTCTCTCCTGGTGATGTTGCAGTGGACCTGAGTGATCAGAGGCTTGGCACAGAGACTGAAATTCTGCTTCCCTCAGTGCAGCTGACACCCCAGAATAGCTCAGAAGGCTAGAAACCCCACCTTACTGAATGGAGCTGAACTAAAGGGGTCATGGAAAGCTTACATGTTAGCACATCCCTTCCTCACCGTGAATCACACACGTTAAATATTTTGCACCCACTGTAGTAGAAAGATTTACAATGGAGATTTGGAGAGTTTCCTCTTTGGCATCAATCCCAAAATTAAACCCAAAATAATGCATCTTTTTAGCCAGTATCAAGGGACATCCATATATCTCATTTTCAATAGAATGTACCCAAACTTCAAATAGGCTTTAATTGATATAAGCCAGTGATAATCAGAGTAAACTATCTGGAAACTGAAAACCAGTACTGTATATTTCTTCACAAAGTATGGTAACTTGAGTTTTAACTTGTTTGTATAGACCAGGAAGTACATGTTTGAGAACATTAAATAATTTTTAAAGACATGGGTCACTGTGAAGATAAATTAAATGAAACAGCAGTCAAAAAAAATAGGAAAGATTACCAGTCGATAGTGATGTGGTCGCTATTGTCAGTGCTGACTTGATTGCCTCACACTGAGGCTGATCCAATGATGGAGTCTCAATAATTCGTTGACTGGCAACCAATTAAAGCATCTGATACACAAAGAGGGAGAGGAAGCTAAGAAAAAAGCTACTTCAGAAAGTTCATACTTCAAATTTGTGTGACCGAATCCCTGATGAATTTATAATGAATAATAGCATTTGAGCTTGTTTAATACCTTCTTGCATTGAAAACTTCTCAAGGCAGTTTGCATAATAATTCCTTTGAAATCTGAGATTGCTGTTATATTGACAAATGTGTACCAGTTCTTTGCACAGCAACATCCCAACAGCAGCCGACAGATGAATAGCTATTTAGTTCTTTTTCTGATGTTATTGGATGTCTGACTCTTCAAATGATGCCAGAGAATTTTTAACAAGGGATGTAACAAGCCTGGAGTCTGGTTTGCTCAATTGGCTAGATGGTTAACACATGTTTCAGAATAATGTCAGTATGATGAGATTCCATCTCTGTTCTAGCTGAGGTCAACTTAAGACCTGCCTGTTACTCACCTTCCCCTATGGTAAAATCATGGCATAAAGCTATACTTCAGGGACTCTTGAACAATTGAAGATGCTCATGAGAGGAGAGGTCATATTTTGTTTCACTGAGCAGACATAAACTTTGCTGTATAATTTGGGAAAATGTGAAGTTGTCCACCTTGATGAGAAAGATAGAAAAACATCATTGAAATGAAGAGAAATGGGTGACAAAGTGGCTCAGTAGTTAGCACTGCTGCCTAACAGCGCCACGGTCCTGGGTTCAATTCCAGCCTTGGGTGACTGTCTGTGTGGAATTTGTACATTCTCCCTGTGTCTGTGTGGATTTCTTCCAGGTGCTTCAATTGCCTCCCACAATCTAAAGATGCGTAGGTTTGGTAGATTGGCCATGCTAAATTGTTCATAGTGTTAGATGCATTTGTCAGAGGGAGATGGGTCTGGGTGGGTTACTCTTCAGAGGGTCAGTGTGGACTGCTTGGGCCAAAGGGCCTGTTTCCACACTGTAGGGAATCTAAAAAAAATCTAAATGCATCAAAGGATTTTGGGGATAAGACAAGAAAGTGGAGTTGAGGATTATTGATCAGTCATGAACTCATTGAATGCTTGAGCAGACTCAATGGGCTGAATGGCCTACATCTGCTCCTATTTCTTAGTTATTGCCTTAGCAGGCTGATATCATTACCTGCCCTCTCCCTCCTCACCATCTCCAGCTGAATTCTGGGCCTTCCTGCTGCACTGCCGATAGAGAACCCCAACAGCAGCTCATTCTTTTATTTTAATTCACTCTTGGGTATCGCTGGCTGACCAGCAGTTTATTGCCCGTCCCTAGTTGCCCTTGAGAAGGGCACTGAGATTCACCTAGCTACAGGAAGGCCTGTTACCATGACGTGTACACGACACGTCAAGGAGTGGGGAGGCTCTTGTCACTTTGATGGGATGGGTGTGCTGGGCACCCCTTAGTCAAAGATGCTCAGTGCTGATTATGGTAGAGGACATTAAGAAGGTGGTACCCTATTGGGGACCCATTCCCTTGCAATTCCTGCTCTCTCTGGTATCCCCTTTTCTGGCAGCTCCCATCTTGCAAAACCACCCCCTCCTCCCGGAGCACAGCGTTCACACGTTACTTTCCCATGCCAATGCTGGAATACCAGAGGCTGTCCTTGCTGCAGGCGTGTGGCCTCTTCTCTCGCACTGCTGGGCACAGGGTGGCATGGGAGGTGAAGCATTGTTGTGATTGGCCAGCAGCCACCGCCTTACCAGCATATGATTGGCCGGGTTTTCATATAGTGGCGCAGCCCTGCTCTAACACTGGCTCTCCAATTGGCAGGTGAGACCCTTGACACTGGAACACGATGATGCCCATATAGTTGGGACGGCACGGTGGCTCAGTGGTTAGCACTGCTGCCTCACAGTGCCAGGGACCCGGGTTTCAATTCCCATCTCAGGCGACTGTCTGTATGGAATTTGCACATTCTCCCTGTGTCTGTGTGGATGTCCTCCCACAATCCAAAGGTGTGCAGGCCATGCTAAATTGCCCATAGCGTTGGGTGTATTAGTCAGGGGTAAATATAGGGTGTGGGAATGGGTCTGGGTAGGTTGCCCTTCGGAGGGTCAATGTGGACTTGTTGGGCCAAAGGGCCTGTTTCCATACTGTAGGGAATCTAATCTAATAAGGGGGTGGCAAGAGGGCTTACAGGTTAGCACTGCTGCCTTACAGTGACAGAGACCCAGGTTCAGGTGACTGTGTGGAGTTTGCACGGTCTCTCTGTGTCTGTGTGGGTTTCCTCTGAGTGGTCCAGTTTCCCCACAATCCAACGATGTGCAGGTTGGATGGAATGACCATGCTAAATTATCCCATAGGGACATGCAGGCTAGGTGGACTAGCCATGGGAAATGAGGCATTATGGAGATAAGGTGAGGAGAAGTGTTTGGGTGGGATGCTCTTCGGAGGATCGGTGCGAACTCCCTGGGCCGAAAGGGCTTTTTCCACATTGTAGGGATTCTGTGCTTCTATTTCTTCCAATTGCCTTCAGCTGTCACCTCAGCAGGGGGAGCCCTGCACCAAGAGGAGAATTTAATCCCTGAATTTTCCGTGAGTTTCAAATTGCTCCTTTCAACAGCAGAGGGGGCTTTAAACCAGGAATAACACTTGCACACAACCATAAGCACCATCTGTACTTAATATATTTACCGCTGAGGCTAACCTATTTTTGTCTACGACTTTCATAAATAATTTTGTTGGTGTACTTAGCCTGAATTTCATAAATAATGTATACATAAAATGTGATTTTATGCCCTTTTTCATCCTCTCTCTCTCTCTCTCTCTCTGCCTTTCTCGTTCATGGAATGATTGAAAGTTGATTACCTCAAGATGTGGTGCACTGTTTTGAACCCAGAGCAGTTAGGGAAAACCTCCAGAGAAGAATTACTCAGAATTGAACGGTAAATAATCCAGGAGAGATAATGGCAGCAAAGAGAGATCCAAGGCTAAAGTTGCCAACTTGTGCTGTATGTGTTGGAAAAGGCTTCATTTCAGGCCCTGTTTCCCTATCAGATCAAAAAGCTGTCTCCTCCCCAACCCTAATATATTCCGAACTAATAAATGGAAGAGTCTAAAGAAATTGAAACACAAATTAAAGAAAATTTTTTAAAGTCGCAATGAGTTTTCTGCCAAATTGGAACGTTCTCCCAAATTGCTCACATTGTTGAATATTACTCCCAGAGTTTCCCAGGTAATCCTGGAGGCTTGGCAGCAGCTATCAGTGTGTCATGTTGGTCGTCACGATGGCAATACAGACTCAAAACCAAAAACCCCCCTCCCCAACAATTAACAGAGTTTCAAAGACAGGCATGCTCCATTTAAACCCCAGCTCTACAGCGCACGCATGGAAAATTGGTTGCCTCAGAAACCAATTGACTGCCACTAAAATAAACCAAAGGCTATGTGAAATTCCAGATAGGGATTGCAGTGGAAAGTTCCATTCTCAAAGATAGCTGCCTAAACCATCATGTTGAGGAAGAGACAGGACATGAGCTCCTTTCCCAAATTTTTTTGTTTTATTCATTTGTGGGATGAGCGTGCCATTTACTGCCCATCCCAGAGGGCAGTTAAGAGACAACCACATTGCGTGGGTCTGGAGTCATTTGTAGGCCACACCAGGTAAGTATGGCAGCTTCCTTTCCTTAAAGGGCATTAGTGAATCAGATGGGTTTTTCCTGACAATTGACAATAATAATCATTATACCCTTCCAGATTATTATTGAATTCAAATGGCACCATCTATAACGCCAGGATTCAAACCCAGATCCCCAGGACATTATCTGGGTATCTAGGTTAATGGTCCAGTAATAATACTACCAGGCCATCAAAACCCTACAATCCTCCCGCTGTCACATAACTGGCAGCTAGTTTCATCTGTCCACTACACCATCCAGAGATTTCAGGTACATATCATTGCCAACCTCAGTGATTCCTGTTTCTTCACCAGGAGATAAAATGTTCACAACTCATTACCAATACATTTTAATGTGATCACCGATGCTCAGTAGCAACAATATATCATTTATAAAATGCACTGCAGCAGCTCACCACGACTCCTTCGATCTTTTAAACCCACAAGCTCTACCCTCCAGAAGGATAAGGGCAGCAGGAACTTGGAAGCACCATCACATGCAACTCCCCCTTCAACCCACTCTAACATGAAACTATATCACCCTTCCTTTACCATCACTGGGCCAAATTCCTGGAATTCCCTACGACAGTTGTGTGTGCTCCTCCACACCTTCAAGAGTTCTGTGGTTCAATAAGACAGCTCACTACTGCCTAATCCAAGGGCAATTAGGCATGGGCAATATGTACTGGCTCAGCCAACAGTGCCCATATCCCACATACTAGAAGCATATGGTAAAAATATGCTGCAATCAGTGTATTTTGTATTGGAACAAAGGTGGAAAAGATCTGAAGTAATGAATTTTAAAAGCTTAAATACCTTCAGGAATTTGGCAGATGTATGTTTGACCAGTGCACTAAAGATGTACAAAAATGCAGAATTTTAAAGAGACCTCCAGAACAACTGGAGCAAGATATTTTTGAGGTGAAATTGAACATATCAGCAAATGGTGGTATCCACGATAAAGGTCATTTTATACTTGACTGGGAAACCCTTCAATGTTAACATGGCCACAACAACAAGTAAATGTTTCTTTCCCAATGCTGATAGCTCAACTCTTGAAGCAGTTAGCTCCTTTTGAGAACCGTTCAGAGTGAAAGACAAACTCATCACAAAGTGGGGAGTGGTGTGCCTGTTGACTCGGATTATGGGATGATACAAGTTATTAGTGCCTTATTGGGTTCTTATGGCACTTTGCATGTTCAAAGTTTGAATCTGTGGCTGCATACATTCTTTCATTTCTTTTGGTTTTTATTATACACAGCAAAGTTGCTTTTTGTGCCCTATTTAAGTGTTTCATCAGGATCCACACTTAGTTCTTTTGAGAAAAGAATGCTTAAGGAAAAGGTTCACCGCCGCTATTCCCTCTGTCCTTCCCGGTCACTGCACAGACCCCCAACGATCCGTGTGCCGCTGTGACCAGAGAAGGTGGAAGTGACTGTGTTGACGTGTCGATCAGTGTGGTGTGAACCCTCAGAGTGGGCTGCACAGCCACACAGCTCAGAAGAAGCTTTGGCCACTGCCCTCTTTAGCATGCTACTGGGCTGAGGCAGTAGAATTGGCCTTGCCAGCGTTAGCACTTCACAAGAGTAAAAGGCAGCAAACTTTCTTGAGGAATTTGATCAAAACAAAAACTCTCTGCTATTGTCATTAGGATCTATAGATGACATGGTGGCTCAGTGGCTAGCATGCTGCCTTATAGCCCGAGCAACCTTGGTTCAATTCCAGCCTTGGGCAACTAGTATTTGTACATTCTCTCTGAGTCTGTGCAAGTTTCCTCTGGTTTCCTCCCATAGTCTGAAGATGTGCAGACTAGGTGGATTAGCCGTGCTAAATTGTCTCATAATGTCACAGGAATATGCAGGTTAAGTGGGTTAAAAAGTGAGGTCTGCAGATGCTGGAGATCAGAGCTGAAAATGTGTTGCTGGTTAAAGCACAGCAGGTCAGGCAGCATCCAAGGAACAGGAAATTCGACGTTTCGGGCCAGAGCCCTTCATCAGGAATGAGGAGAGGGTGCCAGGCAGGCTAAGATAAAAGGTAGGGAGGAGGGACTTGGGGGAGGGGCGATGGAGATGTGATAGGTGGAAGGAGGTCAAGGTGAGGGTGATAGGCTGGAGTGGGGTGGGGGCGGAGAGGTCAGGAAGAAGATTGCAGATTAGGAGGGCGGTGCTGAGTTCAAGGGAATCGACTGAGACAAGGTGGAGGGAGGGGAAATGAGGAAACTGGAGAAATCTGAGTTCATCCCTTGTGGTTGGAGGGTTCCCAGACGGAAGATGAGGCGCTCTTCCTCCGATGGTTTTGCTTTAACCAGCAACACATTTTCAGCTCGGTTAAGTGGGTTAGCCATGTTAAATGCAGGATTATGGGGATATGGCGGGATGCTTTTCTGAGGGTTAGTGCAGGAACGGATAGGCTAAATGGCCCCTTTCTGCACTGCAGGCATTCTAAGTATTGTGACACAAATTAGGAGCAGGGGTAGGCCCTTTGGCATGTGGTACCTCTCCAGTGTTGAATAAGAGCATGGCCAATCTGATGTGGCCTCAGTTCCATATTCCTGCCTACTCCCCATTAACCTTTAACTCCTCTGTTAGTCAAGAATCTATCTAGCACTGCCTTGAAAATGCTCTCTCTGCTCTCCAGGGAAGAGAGTTCCAAAGTTGCTTGACCCTCTGAGAAAAGACACTTTTCTTCATCACCTTCTCAAACGGAAAACCCTTTATTTTCACACTGTGCCCCCTCATACCAGCCTGAGCAACACACGGGTATCCTTTTGCCATCTGCTTCATCATCTTTTCTGATCCACAGCAAGACCAGGCTGTCAAGTGAAGTAAACCAGGCAATGTCACCCTGATGTGTTGAGTCTCCCAGGAGCCAGACACCATTCAACCTTGCCTCACTTTGGCAAGCGAAAGCTCGTTTTGAACCGGGCAACGCTGCCCACTGCAGAAAGACAGAGAGGGAATGAGTTTGTGAACTCTCCACCACCCCCACCCCAGCCTCCACTAAACTGAGTGAGTGCAGCTCAGTGCTAACTGAGAGGCAGAGACAGCCCTGGAGTTTGAATGTGAGTTCCATTTTGGTTAAAAGCTCTGTACTTGAGCAGTTGATCAGGCCTTTGGGCTAAAGATATTATGAGCCAGAAAATGCATGTCCAGCTTTCTGTTTATCTTACTCTATTATTGTTCACCTTTCACCCTCATCTCACAAAAATGTCAGTCACAAAAAATTTCGGTTTGGAAAAGCAAACGGTAAAAGGTCAGAGGGTTAAAGACATCAGTTCCAGTAATGCAAAGATCACATCCTCAAACTGAGAGATGGAATGTAATATTCACACTCTTACTCATTGCCTTTAAAGGCAAGCTTGTGGGAAAGGAGTTTTCATAACAGAAAGTGTCTGAAGAAATTCTAAACTTACCTTTTTTTGTTCACATTGATACCCATCATATTTCAGCTTAGAAAAATGACTTTTTTGTGGATATTAGTGGATGCATGATTGGTTGGCTGCATGGCTTTCTTCAATCTGCAATTGTGTCGCTCACAGAAAGCCAGTTGTTTGACATGTTCCTGTTTACAACTACTGTTGTGAATGAGGAGAGGCGACGACAGTGGGAGTAATCTACTTTAAGACGACCAACAGGCTTGGTATTTGCCCGAGTCTTCCTTAACTGTATGTCCGTCTGGTTCTCACCTGTACTCACATTCACAGCTACATCGCGGAGTGTGTCACTGTAAAATGACAAATTGCACTGTAATGGCTGGAGGAGGGGATGGAAACGCTGAAACACCAGAAGGGTGCGATTCGGCTTTCTGTAGAAGAAGCTCAGCTAATCCCAGTCCCCTGCCATATATCCACCATCTTGAATTTTTTGCTATCTTCAGATAATAATCAGTTCCCTGTTGAAAGTCACAATTGAACCTGCCTGCACTACATTCTCAGGCAGTGCATTCCAAACCCTAACCACTCGCTGATGAAAATAGTTGTTCCTCAAGTTGCCCATGGTTCTTCAGTCATTTACCTTAAATCAGTGTCCCTGGTTCTCTAACCTTCTGCCAATGGGAGCAGGCTTTCCCTATCGACTCTGTGCAATGCCTCAAAATTTTGAAATTGATTCCATCAAATCTCCTGTCAAGTTCCTCTGACTCCCAAATTCTAACCTATCCTCTAACTGACGTTCCTCAACCTGGAACCATGTTTGTAAATATTTTCTGCAAAGTGAAAATATTAGCAAAAATTAGTCAGCCACAGAATCACAGAGATCCACAGCATGGGGAAGGGCGGTTCAGCCCATCATGACTCATTGATCAAATACAACCACCTCAGTATTCTGATCCCTTTTTCATCACTTGATGCATCACTGACCTTTGTGCATAACTGAGACGCTGGAGGTTTTCTGAGCGTTGGTGTCATTGATGAAGCCACATTTGTTGCCCATGCCCTGTTTCCCCAAGATGACAGTGGTGGTTCCTAGCAGTTGTCTGAGTCATTTTTACAACAGGGGTTGCTTACTGGGTCACTTCAGAGGGAATGAAAAGTCAACTATGTAGTGTGCGAGTGAAGGCTCGTGTGATCCAGTCTGAAAAAGGTGACAGACTCCATTCTTAAAAGTACATTGATGAACTTTTATGACAGTTTTTCACAGTCATTCTTTTCACGTTAGCACAGATGTTACTCATTATCTTCAATTCAGCTCCTCAACTTGAACTCATGACCATGAGTTACCAATCCAGTGCCATTAACTACAGAAATAAAAACTGAAGTTGCTGGAAAAGCTCAGCAGGTCTGGCAGCATCTGTGCAGGGAAATCAGAGTTAACGTTTCAGGTCCAGTGACCCTTCCTCAGAACAGTGCCATTGACTGTTACTCTACTCTTCGAAGGGTCACTTTTTCAAGGGTCACTTTATAAAGCTGTACATCATGTGAGGGATTTATCCATTCTTATTTCCTTGAGATATTTTCCCACACACTTCCCACGAAGGGACAGGAGTCAGTGTGCATGGGAGGTTAAAGCATCGAAACAAATCAATGTGTCGGTGAGTTAGGGATCAACTGAGCTTTGTGGTTGAGAAGAGACAGAGACTCGGTGATGTCACTGCACAAGTAATTCAGGGTGGCAGGCTCATGGTATGGGGCATCGGCACAAATCCCACTCGGACAGCTCATGGAATTTACATTCAGTGTACAAATCTGGAGTACAGAGTTGATCTTAGCCTTGGTGACCATGACAAGGGGTCATAATTTAAAAGTAAGATGGTGCGTAGTTAGCACAAAGATGAGGAAGGGTTTTTTTTTCTCTCTCAGAGGGTTATGAGTCTTTGGAATTCCCTTCCTCAAAAGGCAATGGATGCAGGATCTTTACATATTGTGAAGGCAGATAGTTTCTGGATTCCCAAGAGAATAAAAAATTCATCAGGGATATGCAGAGTTGAGGTTAAAATCAGAGCAGCTAATATATTATTGCACAGTGGATTAGGGCAGGGGAAAGTGCCAGGATGGGAGGGTGGGTTGTAGGGGGCATGGACCTGACCAGGTAGTAGGGAACGGTCTTTGCGGAAGGCGGAAAGGGGTGGGGAGGGAAATATATCCCTGGTGGTGGGATCTTTTTGGAGGTGGCGGAAATGTCGGCGGATTATTTGGTTTATGCGAAGGTTTGTAGGGTGGAAGGTGAGCACGAGGGGCGTTCTGTCCTTGTTACGGTTGGAGGGGTGGGGTCTGAGGGCGGAGGTGCGGGATGTGGACGAGATGCATTGGAAGGCATCTTTAACCACGTGGGAAGGGAAATTGCGTTCTCTAAAGAAGGAGGCCATCTGGTGTGTTCTATGGTGGAACTGGTCCTCCTGGGAGCAGATACGGCGGACACAGATGATTTGGGAATACGGGATGGCAGTTTTACATGAGGTAGGGTGGGAAGAGGTGTAATCCAGGTAGCTGTGGGAGTCGGTGGGTTTGTAAAAAATGTCAGTGTCAAGTCGGTCGTCATTAATGGAGATGGAGAGGTCCAGGAAGGGGAGGGAGGTGTCAGAGATGGTCCAGGTAAATTTAAGGTCAGGGTGGAATGTGTGGTGAAGTTGATGAATTGCTCAACCTCCCAACCCCTTAGTCCCAAATCCACAACCACCACACCCTCACGTCAAACTCCCCAGCCCCACACTCTCACATCCCCCTCCACCAGACCCTCACTCCCAACTCCCCACCCCTAAACTCTCACATCCCTCACCACCACACACTCACTCCCAACTCCCCAACCACTTAGTCCCAAATCCCCCACCACCACACACTCACTCCCAACTCCCCACCCACACACTCTCACATCCCCCACCACCACACACACTCCAACTCCCCACCCCCACACTCTCACATCCCTCACCCCAACAGCCTCACTCCCCAGCCACACACTCTCATCCCCACCCCCACACTCTCACATGCCCCAGCAACACCCCCTCACTCCACACCCCCACGCTCTCACATCCCCACCACCTCACCTTCAGTCCCCACCCCCACTCTCTCACATCCCCCACCACCACACCCTCACTCCCAACTCCCCACCCCACACTCTCACAGCCACCACGACCACACCCTCACTCCCAGCCCCCCATCCCCACATGCTCACATCCTCCATCCCCACACTCTCACATCCCCCATCACCACACCCTCACTCCCAAATCCCGACCCCATGCTCTCACATCCCTCAGCACCACACCCTTACTCCCAACTCCCCAACCCCACACTGTCACATCCCCCACCACCACACCCTCACTCCCAACTCCCCACCCCCACGCTCTCACATCCCCCACCACCACACCCTCACTCCCAACTCCCCACCCCCACGCTCTCACATCCCCCAGCACCACACCCTCACTCCCAAATCCCGAACCCCACGCTCTCACATCCCCCAGCACCACACCCTCACTCCCAACTCCCCACCCGCACACTCTCATATCCCCCACCTCAACACACCCACTCCTAACTCCCCATCCCCACATTCTCACATTGCCCCACCTCCACACCCTCACTCTCAACTCGTCACCCCCACACTCTCACATCCCTCACCACTGCACCCTCACTCCCAACTGCCCACCCCCACACTCTCACATCCCCATCACAACACCCTCACTCCCAACTCCCCACCCCCACAGTCTCACATTCCCCACCACCACACTCTCATATTCTCCATCAACACACCCTCACTCCCAACTCCCTACCCAAACACTCTCACATCCCACTCTACCAGACCCTTACTCCCAACTCCCCAGCCCCACACCCTGACTCCCCACCCCCACACTCACGTCCCCCACCCCCACGCTCTCACAATCCCCACCAGCACACCCTCACTTCCAACTCCCCACCCTTACACTCTCACGTCCCCCACCACCACACCCTCACACCCATCTCCCGACCCCCCCACACTCTCAAATCCCCCATCCCCACACTCTCACATCCCTCACCACCAGACCCTCACTCCCAACCCCCCACCGCACACTCTCACATCCCCCACCACCACACCCTCAGTCCCCACCCCCATGCTCTCACATTCCCCATCAGCACACCCTCAATCCCAACTCCCCACCCCCACACACTCACATCCCCCACCACACCCTCACTCCCCACCCCCGCACTCCCCCATCCCCCACCCCCACACCCTCACTCACAACTCCCCACGCCTGCACTCTCCCATCCCCCACCCTCACACCCTCACTCCAAACTCCCCACCATCACACTCTCACATCCCCCACTCCCACACTCTCACCTCCACACCCTCACAACTCCCCAACCCCACACTCTCGCATCCCCCACTCCCATACTGTCACATCCGTCACCAGCACACCCTCACTCACAACTCCCCAACCCCACACTCTCGCATCCCCCATGCCCATACTGTCACATCCGTCACCAGCACACCTTCACTCCAAATCCCCACCGCCACACTCTCACATCCCCCACGCCAACCCCCCTCACTCTCACATTCCCCACCACCACACCCTCACTCCCAACTCCCCACCCCCACACTCTCTCATGCCCCACCACCGCACCCTCATTTCAAACTCACCTCCCCAACCTTCACACATCCCCCACCACCACACACTCACTCCCAACTGCATACCCCTACTCTCACATCCCTCACCTCCACACCCTCACTCCCAACCCCTCACTCTCACACTCTAACCTCTCCCTCCACCACACCCTCACTCCCACCTCCCCACCCCCACACTCTCTCATGCCCCACCACTGCATCCTCATTTCAAACTCACCACCCCAACCCTCGCACATCCCCCACCACCACATACTCACTCCCAACTGCACACCCCCACACTCTCACATCCCTCACCACCACACCCTCTCTCCCAATTCCCCACCCCCATGCTCTCAAATTCCCTCACCTCATGCCCTCACTCCCAACTCCCCACCCCCATGCTCTCAAATTCCCTCACCTCATGCCCTCACTCCCAATTCCCCACCCCCATGCTCTCAAATTCCCTCACCTCATGCCCTCACTCCCAACTCCCCACCCCCATGCTCTCACAACCCCCACCACCACACCCTCACTCCCCACCTCCACACTCTCACATCCTGCACCACCACACCCTCATTCCCAACTGCCTGCCCCCACACTCTCACATTCCCCAACGCTTCACCACCACACCCAACTCCCAACCCTCACACTCTCACCACCCCACCACCACACCCGGACTCCCAACTCCCGGCTCCACACTCTCACATTCCCCATGACCACACCCTCACTCCCAACTCCCCAACCACACACTCTCACATTCCCACCCCCACTCTCTACATACCCCTTCACCACACCCTCACTCCCAACTCCCCAACCACACACTCTTACATCCCCACCCCCACTCTCTACATACCCCTTCACCACACCCTCACTCCCAACTCCCCAACCACACACTCTTACATCCCCACCCCCACTCTCTACATACCCCTTCACCACACCCTCACTCTCAAGTCACCAACACCACGCTCTAACATCCCCCACTTCCACACTCTCACATTCCACACCATCACACCCTCACTCCCAACTCCCCACCCCCACTCTCTCACATCCCCATCCCCAAGATCTCACATCTCCCACTACCACACCCTCATTCCCAACTCCCGATCCCTACACTCTCACATCCCCCACTCCCACACTCTCACATCCGCCGCCACCACACCCTCACTCCCAACTCCTCACTCCCACAGTCTCACTTCCCCAACCATCACACCCTCACTCCCATCTCCTGACCCCCACACTCTCACATCCCCACCACCACTCCCAACTCACCAAACCCACTCTCTCACATCCCCCACGATCACACCCTCACTCCCAACCTCACACTCCCACATTCTCACCTCTCCACCACCACACCCTCACTCCTAACTCCCCACACCCACACTCCCACATCCCCCACTCCTGCACTCTCACATCCCCTACCCCAACACTCTCACATCCCCCACCACTGCACCCTCACTTCCAACTCCCCACGTCCACACTCACATATCCCCCACCACCGCACCCTCACTCCCAACTCCCCACCTCCACACTCACATATCTCCCGCCACAACACCCTCACTCCCAACTCCCCACCCCTACGCTCTTACATCCCCCACAACCACTCCCAACTCCCCAACCCACACTCTTACATCCCCCACCCGCAAACACTCACATCACCCACCACCACATCCTCACTCCCAACTCCTCAACCCCATGCTCTCACATCCCCCACCACCACACTCTCACTCCCCACCCCCACGTTCTCACATTCCCCACCACTGCACCCTCACTCGCAACTACCAACCCCCACACTCTCACACCCTCCACCACACCCTCACTCCAAACCCCCATACCCCACTGTCTCACATCCCCCATCACCACACCCTCACTCCCAACTCATCACTCCCACACTCTCACATCCCCCCCACACTCTCACATTCCCCACCATCGCACCCTCACTCCCAACCCCCAAACTCTCACATCCCCCACCCCCACACTCACACATTCCCCACCACCACACCCTCACTCCCAACTCCCCAACCCCACACTCACACATTCCCTATCACCACACCCTCACTCCCAACTCCCCACACCCAAATTCTCATATTCCCCCACCATAACACCCTCACTCCCAACTCCCAACCCCCACACTTTCACATCCCCCAGCCCCACACCCTGTCTCCTCACTCCCCACCCTCACTCTTTCACTCCCAAATCCCACCCCCACACCACCACACCCTCACTCCCAATTCCCAAACCCAGGGTCTCATAGCCCTGACCACCACACTCTCACTCCCCACCCCCACGCTCTCAAATTCCCCACCTCCACACCCTCACTCCCTACTCCCCACCCCCACACTCTCACATTCCCCACCTCCACACCCTCACTCCCTACTCCCCACACCCACACTCTCACATTCCCCCACCTCCACACCCTCACTCCCAACTGCCTGCTCCCACGCTCTCACGTCCCCCACCACCGCAGATTCATTCCCAACTCCTCACTCCCACACTCTCACATTGCCCCACCCCCACGCTCTCACATCCGCCACCACCGCACGCTCACTCCCAACTCCCAACTCCCCAACCCCACGCTCTCACATTCTCCACCACTACACCCTCACTCCCAACTCCCCACCCCCACATTCTCACATCTCCCTCCACCACACCCTCACTCCCAACTCCCCACCCCCACACTCACACATCCCTCACCACCACACCCTTATTCCCAACTCCCCAACCCCACATTCTCAACTCCCCCACCACCACACCCTCACTCCCAAGTCCCCATCCCCACGCTCTCACACCCCCCACCACCACACCCTCACTCTCAACTCTCACATCCCCCATTACCACACCCTCACTCCCAACTCTCCACCCCCACACTCTCACAACCCTCACCACCGCACCCTCACTCCCAATTCCCCAACCCACACACTCTCAAATCCCCCACCATCACACCCTCACTCCCAACTCATGACCCCCACACTCTCACATCCCCCACCACCACATCCTCACAGCCAACTCCCCACCCCCCACACTCCCGCTAGCACTTTTCCCATCCCACCCCTACACTCACCAGCACTTTCCCCTCCCCCAAACTCACCAGGACCTTCCCCACCTCATACTCTCACCTGTATCTCCCCCAAACCCACACTCGCCAGCACCTCCCCCACCCCCAAATTCGCCAGTACCTCCCCACCCCCACCTTCTCACACTCACCTGCGCCTTCCCCGACCCCACACTCACACCATCACTTCTCCCATCCCACAATCACCAGCACCATTCCCAACCCCACACTCCCACCAGCACCTTCCCCATTCCCACACTCCCACCAGCATCTCCCCCAAACCCACACTCACCAGTACCTCCCTTGCGCCCTGCATTCTCACACTCACCAGCACTTCCCCCACCCCACATTCGCACCAGCTCTTCTCCCATCCCACACTCACCAGCACCTTTCCCACCCCCACACTCCCATCAGCATCTCCCGCATACCCACACTCACCAGCACCTCCCCAACCCCACACTCTCACACTCACCAGTACCTCCGTCACCCCCACAATCACCAGCACATTCCCCACACCACACTCCCACTAGTACCACCTCCACAATGATGCTCTCACCAGCTGCTTCCCACCCAGTCTCACGGTCAAAGTGTCCCTTGTCTTGTTTGCTATGAGATGGTCACCTGGATTATTTGAAAGTATTCATTAACCAAATGAGAATCCTCTCCTTTAATATTCCATTGTTGTATAATCACTGGATGAATCACCTTGTTTGCTTGTGCAAGATAGCCAGGAAAATGTGCCTACTGCCTTCATACATATAATTTAAGTCTCCCGGACATGTTCATTTCACTAAGCAGGGTCAGCCAATGATTCCTGAGTGACAAGGGAACATGACAATTAACACCCATGAGGAACACTACCATCCATGGCCAGAAGAAGTACGGGTGAGCACAAGATGCTGGAGATGTGATTTCAGTTCCCTGTACAGATCTGTAGGTGCCATTGGGAATACATCAACAAAGACGTTCAGGACGATAGTGGCGTCCTGTGCCTTGAAGCACCTACAGCAGCAGAGAGGGCAGGAAACACAGGTGAGGGTCACGTTGCATCACTGGAAAAGGAAGAGGGCGACGAGGAGAGGCAATAAGAGGAGTATTGATGTGGTCAGGGTGCCTGCAACTGTTCCCTTAGCTGCCAGGGAGGCCCAGAATGGGCTCAATCTGAGTATACTTCATCTAATCTGAGGCAGTGCAGCCATTTGGCACCTAATGTGTGTACCAACCAACCCCTACCCAGTTTGAACACCATGCAGCCACAATACCAAGTACAATGATGCGTCAGAAATCATGGAGTTGCCTTTCCTGTTGAGTCTCCATCACTCCAGCAGTAGTCGCTCGCTTGCCCATTGTACGATGTTACCATTCTAAGTGTTAGAGGGTACCTTTAAATGCAACACTTCAACAGTCAGCAGTTGGTCAGTATCACATCTGCTCAGCTTAATTGGTTAAGAAACCCAAAAATAGAGTGGTAATTCCATGGCTCATGTAAGAGATAAGGAAAGTTCCGCTATTCTGACTTCTGGATCCTGACATGTTGGTGGCCTCTCCCCCTTTGAATGGACCCCAACTTGAACATTTTTCTGCCTGTGAATGGGCTGCTATGTTCTGCCAAGGCTTCTCATTTCTGGGAAATCTTGCCTCTGGTGCTCCTCCTCTTCTAGTATTATGCAGAACGCACTGAGGTGCTCTTGCATCTGAAATAAAAACAGAGAGTGCTGAAGAAATTCAGCAGACCTAGCTGCATCTGAGGAGGGAGATGCAGAATTAATGATTCGAGTCCAATATGACTGTTCTTCAGAGATTCCACTCCATCTGAATGGGTGCAGCATCCAAAAATGCTCAGGTACATTGTGGCTCAATGGCACTTTGATGCAATATAACTTCAGTGACTCCATTTCAAAATGAAACTCCTTTGGTGGCATAACACTTCAGTGGTGAGGAGGTTCACTGAGATTGTGAAAGGTGCTGCATAAATGAAAGACTATTATCTGAAGAACAAGGATGCTCCCTTAGCCAACACTCTTCAATAGAACAAGTTGGTCACTTACTTGTGGAATCTTGATACATGCTATTTATTCAGATTGTGAAGAAAATTGCTGACAAACCCCAAATATTTTGAATCTATGCTGTGTCTAGATTTTGGATGCATTCTTAGCAGGAAGTGTACGTTTTGTATTGTTGGTGGAGTCAAGTGAGAGTGCAAGAGACTTTCAAAAGAGGTATCTTGGAAGCAAAGGATATTTAGAAGAATCAATATCTCAGGGTAAATCTGATGCAAACCAATAGCATGCAAATTTGCTCTGGTGGAAAGATGTGACACTGGACTTGCGCCATTGTAGCTCTCCCCTATTGAAGTTCAAAATCACACATTGCCAGGTTATAGTTCAACAGGTTTACTTGGAAGCACCAGCTTTTGGAGAGTTGCTCCTTCATCAGGTGATTGTCCGCTACTGAACTCATCTCTTTGGGTAAATTCAGGCAGATTAAATTATCATTGGAGGAGAGTGGAAGAACAATAAAGAATGTTAATTTTTTTTTACAAACATACCCCTCTAGTGTGATTAGTTATTTCAAAATGCAGGCATGAGGGATTAGGCATAGGTTCCATTAAAAACCGCTGCCATCCTTCAGAAATTAATCTTATTTTGCTTTAGTAAGCAGAGCAGTAATTGTGTCTTCTTCCAGATAAATTGTCATATTAAAAGAGCAATAAACTATTGAAATTATTCCTTGTGTGAAAAGCAGTACATTAGATAAGTGAAATATATGGGAAGTAATGTCAACTATTATCTTGTCCAATGCCAATTCTTTTTTCCCATTGACCAGCCAATGATCATGCTGTTTTAATGAGCAATACTTAATAAAATGACATCTGAGATGAGATTTATCAGAATTTGGTATTTTGTCAAATTTACGATATATTCCTCCTGAGAGCTTTATTCATTTAATATCATGTAATCTCTGTTAAAACAAACTACACCAGTCTCTTAAAACCAGGAGTAATCAAATTGATGTGTTATTAAAATGGGTTGATGAAAAATTGGGTTGATCTGATTGGTTAAGTTTAAAGAGAACATGCTTGGCTTTTCTTTTGGACCCCCCTCCCTCCATTCCTGGATCAAAATGAAAAAAGATTTCCTGATCATACGAGCAGGTGTGGTATAGCCTTATTTCTGTACTTCAGCACTACTGAAGTTCTGTGGGGATGCAGTTGCTTAAAATATATGTTTTTTTGGATGAGAAATTAACCTTGGTGGATTCATATGGGCCAGAAAGGAACAGATGTAAAAGATCTCAAGCTATTCCCTTGAAGAAATGCAGCTGAGTTCTTCCTGGTGTCTGAGTTAATGTTTATCCCTTCAACTCAGAGCACAAAAGATAAACTAAAATAATCTTGTTATTAGCATATTTCTAATTGGGAAAGTTTGCCAGGCAGAAATTGACAATTTTCTGTGTAATTTCAGTGACCACATTTCAAAATGAATGCCTTTGGTGGTTAGACATCACACGACACCAGGTTATAGTCCAATAGGTTTATTTGGAAGCACTAGCTTTCGGAGCGCTGCTCCTTCATCAGGTAGCTAGCTGACAAAGGAGCAGTGCTCCAAAAGCTTATACTTCCAAATAAATCTGTTGGACTATGACTGAGTGTCGTGTGATTTTTAACTTTGTGCACTCCAATCCAACACCGGCATCCTGAAGTTATGAAAGGTACTACATAAATGAAAGACTACTATCTGAAAAGCAAGGATACTGCCTTAGCCAACACTCTGCAATAGAACAGATTGGTCATCCAGGCAGAAATGGATACTGCAGATTCTGGAGATTACAGTCTAGATTAGAGTGGTGCTGGAGAAGTGCAGCAGGTCAGGAAGCATCCAAGGAGCAGGAAAATCGACGTTTCGGGCAAAAGCCCTTCATCAGGAATTGCCCGAAATGTCATTTTTCGTGCTCCTTGGATGCTGCCTGACCTGCTGTGCTTTTCCAGCACCACTCTAATCTTGACTCAGTTTGGTCATCCATTCATTTGTGGAATCTTGCTGTGTAACATGCTGACTTTGCTTTCAAGCAGTTGTTGATAGTCACAGTGGTAGTTAATTTGGCAGAGCATACCCCTAAGCGTGCTTCCTTAGTCTTCAGCACCTTTCCATGCTGTCCTGGGGTTTCTCGATCTATGGGTAGAACATAGCTTGTTCTACCTATTGGAGGCTGGGAAGGTAGGAGCTGGGGCAGTCACAATCAATCATCTCATGACCTGCTAGCCTAGTGGTCTGGTTACTTCAGGAGAATGGCACCTATAGCTCATTGTGTTGTGGTTTCACTCAGCCCACCACTAACCATTTGGCGACCACTCTGGATATGTAAATCACCCAGGATTGGAAATTCTATTGCCCCTGGAAATGGCCAGGAGCAGTACAATGAGAGTCTGCTAGGAACAGCGGCAACAAAAAACTGCTGGATGCAGTTGCAGTTTGATACATACATTTTGCAGTGTTACCTGAATATTTTTGTACTCTCTAAGAATGTTGCATTCCTGTTGTTTAGTTACAGTCAGTTCTGATATAATGCAATAGTTCATTCTCATGCGATCTCATGTTTTAAGAAAATCAGGCAATAGTTGCGCCATTTAAACAAATGGGGCCAGAATCGCATTATAGCCAATACAGGCAAGGAAAGTTCTCGTTCTACAAATAACGGTCTAAAGTCTTCAATCGTGTTAAAGCCAATTTGTGTTGAAGAAACGCATAGTATAGGAGAACCAATTGTATTCCTGAACCATGCCTTTGATTATCTTCTTGTACAAAGAAAATAGCAAAGGAGCATGGGAAATAGGGCAGGGGTAGGTCATTCAGGCCCTTGCTACTTCACCATTCAACTCGATCAAGACTCACCTTCTACTTCAATGTCAATTTCCCATAATATCCCCAAATGTTCCAATCTATCGATTTCTGTCTTGAATATACTCAATGACTGTCCTTTAGGACAGAGTATTCCAAAGATTCACCATCCTCTGAGTGAGGAAATTGCTCCTCAACTCAGTCCTAAATAGCAAACCATTAACTTTGAGAGTGTATCCCCTAGTTCTAGACCCTCTGACAGTGGAAACATCCTTCATCCATCTGCACTTGTAATGAGGTATAAAGATATATACATTTTGTGTATACTTATGTATAAAATTTTAAATATTATAAAAGATGATGCAGACTGGTACAATCCTAGTTCCAAACCAATAACTCACAGATTACTGTGTCACTCTGTCTCGATTTGCAGGTCGCTGTGGCTGACAGTCATATGATAGCTGTTGCGGTGGAGAGAGCAGTGTATACATGGGGAAGCAATACTAAAGGCCAACTCGGTCATGGGGACCTGCAGTCACATTCAAGACCTCAGCTGGTGGAAGCGCTCAAAGGAAAGTTTATTGTCAGGTAATAAAGTTTATGAGCTCACGGTTCAGAGCCTCTGGGCCAGCGCAGCTTATGAAGAGAAAGGACATAAATAGGAGATTTATCTTCCTGATAGTTAGGTATTAGTGAACTGTTCAACTCTATGGTGTTTCAGGTGAATATTTTTTCATTTGTCAGGATATCTCCAATTATTCACACACAGCAGAATCAGTTTTAGAAGCTTAATCATCTCCCAGCCTTGCTGAGTTGGGGAATTCAACATAAAAGCACAAAATAAAAACCAAAATGGGCATAGCTTGCTCAGTAAATATTTGCTTGGAAATATGTTTGATCCCTGTTTACAACTGAATCGGAGGATTAAACATCATAACAAATATGTATTTCGGCCTTATGGAGTCTATGACTGGGCTTCAAGGATGGATTTCACAAACCATTTGGAGACTAGCTGGGAGGTTGGTGACGTGGAAACCAACACAGAGAATGCTGGAGAAATTCAGCAGGTCTGACAGCATCAGTGCAGAAAAAACACAGAGTTAACATTTCAGTTGGGGTATGATTTTTCTTCACTCTTGTCCAATTCTGAACCATTAACTCTGTTTCTCTCTCCACAGATGCTGCCAAACTGGCTGAGTTTCTGCAGCAATCTTGTTTCAGATTTCCAGCATCCACAGTCCTTTACTTTATTTGAGTGGTGATCAGCTGGAAGCATAAAACTTTGCGAGGGAAGTTCAGCCTCCCAATGGCCACCAATTAAGTTAACTAAATGTAATTATGTTAACTATTCATGTCCATTTTACAATTCTGTCAACATTTTACCCGATATGAAATAAAAAGAGTCTGCTCTTGAAATGCTCCTGCAGCTTCCCATAGAAGGCCATTTTTCCTATGGCCTTATGATCTATAAACAGCGTCCACCAACAGCAATGGTCACCCCTGTAGACCCAACACTATCGGTGGAAGGAAATTCCCCTTCCGAAACACCAGGGTTAGCATGCATAGCCCCAGCACATCACCACTCTGTCCCCCAGCCCTCAGTATGAAGACACCCTGTTCCCTCCTTGTAGCTCTAACAATGGCTACCTCACGCTGCTGCTAGGTCTGCTGATTGAACTACACTATCAGCCTATTAACTGGGCTGAGAGCTGCCTTTTAATTAACCCTGGCAGTTGTACAGTCATGCAGGACAGAAACAGGCCCTTTGGTCCATCCAAATTCGAACCCATTCCTCCCACAGCAATCTCCGAGTCACACATTTACCTTTTTAATTTCGTTGACCCAATGCCAATTTGCGTGTAGCTCAGGTTGCAATCCAGAAATTATTACTTTTTTGGTTCTGCCTTTTAAGTTAACCCTTAGTTGCTCATATTCCCTCAGCAGAACCTCTTTCCTCTTTCTACCTGTATCATTGGTTCCTACATGGAACCAATAGCAACTTCATCTTCCCCTCCCACCCCAAGTTCCTCTTCGGTACAGATGAGCTATCCTGAACCTTGGCACCAGGTAGGCACCACAACCTTAAAGACTCTCGATCCTGGCCACAGAGAACAGTGTCTATTCCCCCGACTCTACTAACCCAGGTTACAAAGTTAAAAATCACACAACACCAGGTTATAGTCCAACAGATTTATTTAGAAGCACTAGCTTTCAGAGCGCTGCTCCTTCATCAGGTGGTTGTCACCTCCAAATTATAACCAAGGTTACAACTACATTTCTGAGTGAGGTATAACAGGGAAAGTAGTTCAGTGGTTCCTGTTGACAACGGTTGCTGAGATGGTTCTTATATCATTATACTGGTCGATATGTGGTTCTCAGTTGTTCTTCTCCAGAAACTTCCACGAGATACTTAGCACGAATGAGATCACTAGAACTGAACAACATGCAAAATGTAATGTACTGTCCATAGACAGAAATGTACTTGTAGAATCATAGAATCCCTACAGTGCAGATGGAGGCTATTTAGCCCTTCAAGACTGCACTAACCAACTGAATGGCATCCAATCCAAATCCACCTATCCCTGTAACCCCACAGTTACCATGGGTTAACTTGGTCTGTGGGGGAAACTGGAGCTTCCTTAGAAACCCACGCAAAGACAGGGAGAACAAGCAAACTCCACACAGACAGTCACCCAAGGCTGGACTTGAATCCAGATCCCTTGCAGCGCCACCCCATAATTAATTGTGGCTAACAATTGAACTTTGTGGCTAACACTTGTGACTAAATAATGATTTTATGAGGTTGGTTAAGCAATCAATACTGGCCGAGGCAACAAAGATAATTCCACATCTTTCAAATTGTGACATGTACTTCTAACATTCACCTGAGTTGGGCAGACTGGGCCTTGGTTTGACATCTCATCTGAAATACATCACCTCTGACAGTGCAGCACACCGTCAAAACTGCACTGGAGATTCAGCCTGGATTAATATGCTAACATCTCAACATTCTGATTCAGGGGTAAGAGTGGTACCAATTGAGCCATGGCAAGGAACACAACCATTTACTGATGATGTACTACCCACAGAAAGTTTCTACTCCAGCCTACCTCGACAATAATAAAACCTGAGGCTCTTTCCTAACCAACACAATGTGATTGTTTGCAGGGCCTGTTGTGGCGATGGATTCAGTGTCTTTCTTAGTGATAATGGAATTGTAATGACGTCTGGCGATGGAGCCCAAGGCTGCCTTGGGCATGGGGACCACTTTAGTACCTCCAGACCTTGTCTGATTGAAGCTCTACTCAGTATCAATGTTCGGGTCATTGCCTGTGGCCTGCAGCATGTGTTATGTGTTAGTAGTGAAGGTAAGGTGAGTAACATGTTCTTAAAGTTTGCAAACATCTGTATGGTTATGTTTAGTCAGAGGTAGCCTTGGTTGGTCATAGGATGAGCCAAATGTCTCTGCTGATCTTAACTGGGGAGGCACAGTTGCCTTAAAGAAATTTTGTAATGACAGTGTAGCAAGGAACCAGCAGTAACCCGGTGTCAATGTCAGTAGTCACACGACACCAGGTTAAAGTCCAACAGGTTTATTTAAAATCACAAGCTTTCAGAGTGAAGCCCCTTTGTCCCGTGAAAGTTTGTGATTTCAAAAACCTGTTTGACTATAATCTGGTGTCATGTGACTTCTGACTTTGTCTGCCCCAGTCCAACAGCTGCACGTCCACATCTTGGCATCAAAAAAGTAGAGTCAGTGTCTGGGACGTACAGATTACTGACGGAGTGGGAGAAAGCCACAGAGAGATGTGAAAATGAGACTGAAGACTTTGAAGTTACAGCGATTAAAGTGCTTGTGCCAATTGGAAACATAAGTTATGTGTAGCAAAACGCTTGAAATTGCTATATGTCATATTGTTTGACTTTGTTTGGTGTTCATTGCCTAACGCCTGTACAAAAACTCAAAAATTGAAGTGCATTATGATTATAACCAGGCACTTAAACCACAATGTCAGCTGCCAAGCATATGTTGAGAGCACTGAAGCAAAGGTTGAGGTGTCTGGATTGATCTGGTGCTGCCTTATTATGTGATCCCTGCTCCCTACACCCCGTGCCCTCCCCCCCCCCCCCATCAATAAAGGTGGATAGAATCTTTTGCAGCTCACTGTATGTTGCATATTTGGATGAAACCTAAAGGTCCAGAGCAATAGCTTGATGAGGAACATATGTCTGGATTGGAAGATATATCTCACAGGTGGGAGAGGTGAAGTCATAAGGTACTATGACTGAAGAGACGGACAAGCTGATGATTGCAAATCACTTCACATGAACAAGTTAAAGAGCTCCTTTTTAATTGTCATGTTCTCTGTTATATGAAAGATATGCTTATATGATTACGTACAGTGTGGAAACAGGCCCTTTGGCCCAACAAGTCCACACCGACCCGCCAAAGCGCAACCCTTACCCCTAACCTAACACTACGGGCAATTTAGCATGGCTAATTCACCTGACCCGCACATCTTTGGGAGGAAACCAGAGCACCCAGAGGAAACCCACGCAGACACGGGGAGAACGTGCAAACTCCACAGTCAGTCGCCTGAGTCGGGAATTGAACCCAGGTCTCAGGCGCTGTGAGGCAACAGTGCCACCGTGCCGCCCACTATAGTGTTGTGAAAGGTAGGTAGGCTGCTTTATTACACTAGAACCTTCACCCCTTATAATTCACTATTCTGCAGCTAGGAGGCATCCGTATTTAATGTTGTCCAGCACCTTTAACACCATAATGCCTGGTTGCTTTGACTAGCCTTTACCTGGCTTCTTGACAAGGGTTACAGGAAAATAGGAATTCAGGTATGGTGCTCAAGATTTCCTGTCCATTAATTTTAACTTTTGAATGTGAATTCCTAATTTATGTTCCTTTGTACATCAGGAATGCTAGATCGTAAAATTATCCCCATAATTTTCAGCTCACTATTATTCATAAATGGGATTACTGTTGCCATTATACACCTGGATGAGTTTTAATTCTCTGCTAGTACAATTTATTCTGTTCACTGCAACTGTTAATTTCCTCATGTGGGAAATAATGGGAAGATTTATTTCCTCCTGTGAACAACCCATCCAGCATCTTCACATTTGTAACGTTATATACTTTATATTCATTGCTTCTGTTCAGCTCTTTGAAATGCTTTGTGAAAAATATCCAAAATTATCTTCTAAATCCTAAATGGTTGGAGCTGGTTGGTTTCACATAAGCCCGACTGATGCAGCGGTAAGGTTTAAGGTGCTTATGGAATGTCCATCAAATGTTTCTTCCAGAAAAGAATTGAAAAGGTTTGTGTGGATGAACTGGGTAAGATTATTTCCACTGGGGAGTGAGTTGTTACCAAGGGCCATAAATTTAGAGTTAGTGCTAAAACCATAAAGATAGTAAATCAGAAGTTTTTGCACATAAAACATTATTGCAATATGGAATGTATTACTGCAAATGGATATAGTTCCCTGTAGTCATAAGGACATTGAAGACATCATTTTCTGGCTATTTTCTAGTGGTAGGGATTTAGTACATCATCAGTCCAGCACCCGTCAGAAAATCTGTCATTCATTGAAAGAGAAACATACTGGAAAGGATGAAGGAAAACCTATTACGAGTCCAATGTCAAGTGTAAACAAGGGGCAGAATGCTATTTCTGCTGAATTATCTGTTTTTCTATGAAATGCAGGCAAATTTATATCTTGCTTAAGTTCAGTAAAACTGAAGTATGAACCACACTGCTCCTACATTTGCACATCCCCAACATCACTTTCTGGATTTGACTACACTGCAGTTAATTGACTCACTATAGGTTAACTGAATTTGATTGAGTTCAACAAGTTTTCTATACGAGAAATATCTGTTGTTTTAACTGAAGTGATGGAGAATGAGCAG
Source organism: Hemiscyllium ocellatum (assembly GCF_020745735.1). NCBI lineage: Eukaryota > Metazoa > Chordata > Chondrichthyes > Orectolobiformes > Hemiscylliidae > Hemiscyllium > Hemiscyllium ocellatum. The sequence continues at coordinate 15,251,115 of NC_083439.1, forward strand.
GGGTTCTTTCACCAACTTTTAGGTGTTTGCTTGGGGCAATGGAAAATATGGTAAACTGGGACTTGGGAATGATGATGACCACTGCTCACCGATGGAGGTATCATTCGAGAAGCAGACCTTCATAAGAGATGTAAAGTGTGGGGTGGATGGAACCATGTTCTTAACAGGTATATATCTGATCTTCTATTATACTTTAACTTAGTACAAATGGTTAAACTAATTGAGTTTTGACATACCAGATACTGTACAGTAATCAGTTAATTTAGTATTGAAATCAAAACACAATTTAAAAATTCAGCCCTGTTTAAAGTGATTACTTTCATCATTTCTTCAGTGAAAACAGTGTTCATATAGTTGGTCAAGGAATGACCCAGAGACTTGACTCAAGTCCTATTGTTGCAACATGGAAATTTAAATTCAAATAATTAAATAAACCTGGTCTTAAAAGCAACATCATTAATTGAAACTGTAAAATTACTGATTGTTCATGAAACCCCATCTGATTCCTTTTAGGGTAGGAGTCAGTGACTTTATAGAGGTTTATAAAATCATGGGGGGCAAAGATAAGATGATTAGTAAAGGTCTTTTCCCTAATGTAGAGAAGATCAAAGTTAAAGGGCATAATTTTAAGGTGAGAGGAGAAAAACTTAAAAGAGATCTGACAGGCAACTTTTTCACACAGAGGGTGATTCATATGTGGAATGAACTGCCAGAGAAATTGGTAGATGCTGGTACAGTTACAGCATTTAAAAGACATTTGGACATGAACAGGAAAAGTGTTGGAGGGATATGGGCTAAATGCAGGCAAGTGGGACTAAGATTAGTTTGGGAAACTTGATTAGCATGGATGAGTTGGACTGAAGGGTCTATTTCCATGCTTTATGACTCTTTGACAATGACTATGAAATCTGCTGGTTCTTACAGGAACTTCTATGTCCATAACAGTGTAGTTGACTGCTTACTGATGATCATATAAGATCACATAGCTTCAATTTTTAGTTGGGTGGGAGGGGCTCAGGGGCCACAATGAGATAACTTATCAAATCGCTCAGTTGTACCAAACCTATGACAAGGAAGTCTAATAATAGAAAAAAAAACTGGAACAACTGCCTGGCAACAAGCAGATATAACAAGGGAACAACCAGCCTAGTCACTCCTGCAAAGTGCACTTCAGTATCTGCTGGGGGCTTAGGACAAAATTGGGAGACCTGTCCCATAGCTGAGCCAAGCAGCAACCTGCCACAGTCTTATTTATAGCATCATACCTTGCAGGCAATATTCCAGATTCCTCCATCCACCATCCCTGTGCCAATCCTGCCTAACCACCAGGATGATCATACACAAGGGTAAGGCTATTGTGGCACACTGGTAATGTCCCTGCCTCAGGACTAGAGATGTGGGTTCAAGACCTACCTGTGCCAGTAATCTTTCACGACATATGTGACCAGGTTGATTCAAAACACTTAAACACATAAGGTGGCAGTGCAGTGTTAAATGGTTGGGAGGAAAACCCTGGGAGTCTTCAACATTGACTTTGGGGCTCATGACGTTTCATAACATAAGGTCAAATATAGACACGAAGACCATGTGTTGCCTACTGTCTCCCTCAGCAGGGGAATCGGTGTTCCTTCATTTCAAAGGGAAATACTGTGGATGCTGGAAATCTGAAACACACTGTGCAGGTGAAACACAGGAGATCTGGCAGCACCTGTGGGTAGAGAAACAGAGTGAATGTTTTGAGTCCAGTGTGACTCTTCTTAAGGAGTTTGGTGTTTCTCCACGGTTCCTACATTTGTTTCAGTATTCCATCTGTCCTATTGAATGCAACTTAGGTGTGGTATTTTCAGTCAGTATGTTTCTTTAATTGAAAATAGGCTACATTTATGTAAAAAGCAATTCCTGCAGGATTTTATTGGTATCATAAAGGCAAACGTTCAACTATCTTCATGAGGTGTGGTGATGATTTCTTGTGGGGCAGAATAGTACATTCCCTAGTTGATGGGTTTGTAAAGGGGAGGGGGGAAGCTTGTACCTGTAATGTTCCTCAGGTAACCTTCCTACTGAGTTCCATCTGCCCAACCACTCTGCAATTTTCTGGAGAAAAAGCCAGCTGGCCCATCCTTGCTCCAGTTGAGGCCGTTTCAGGCCTGTTCCCTACCCTTCTTGGTCAACAGGTGAAGGGGAGATGTTTGGAAACAGTAGCAGGTCCAGAGAGTGAGGCTCCTCCTGCCTCAACTGGGTAAGTGATAGGAATGGGCACCTCCATCAACACATTAGGTGCCCTAACCCCCTGTCCCCCAAGCCTGCACCCCAAGGCAGGAAATCGTAAACAATAATAAAGAAAAGGGGCCTATCTTTTGATCCCTTTTCATCCATCAATACTTGTCTGTTAGTCCTTAAAGGTAGTGTTATGAAAACAATGGTTTTATCTTTTGTCAGGTATATGCTTTTTTTTCTGAATTGTTTACTTTGTGATCAATAGATACTGATAGTGTGCTGGCTTGTGGCAATAATCAGTACAATAAACTGGGTTTGAACGAGAGACGGGGCCTCCTCATGCAGATGACAATGCTGTTTGCCCGAGTGAGTATCCTTGAATCCTCTGTGTTTCACTTATTGATATGACGGACAAGTATCATCTGATATTTTATATCTGGTCACCTCTTTTAATACATGTAGAAATGAATTGAACCTTGTATATTTGCTCATATTTAACATCTTTTTAAAAGCAAAGTACTACAGATTCTAGGATTGTGACCTAACAGATATTAATGGTAAACACAGAACACTGGAGAAGCTTAGCTGGTCTGACAACATCTGCAGAGAGAGAGAGAGACAGAGAGACAGAATTAACGTTCCAAGTCCAGTATGACTTCTTCAGGACTGAAGTTTTAAACAGTTCTGAAGAAGAGTCATCCTGGTCTCGAAGCATTAGCTCAGTTTCTCGCTCCCCCCAGAGGCTGCCAGACTTGCTCGCTTTCTCAAGTTTTCTCTGTGTTTATTTTTAATTTCTGTTAGCTCAGCTGTTGTGAATTCCCACATATTATCTGAGAGTTGTATTATATTCATAGGCTGCCGGAGGATAAGGATGGAGTTTCTTCTGAACAGTAGCTGACAGCAGGTTTTAAAATGTATTTACGTGTTATCTTGCTGTGGTACAGTAGGGTTGAGTTCTTATGCTGGCTTCCTGACTTACTGCTAAAACAAACACTTGGAGCCGGTTGTATGATACAAAATGATGTGCAATTCTTCTCACCCCCCATCCTTTGGATTTGAAAGATATGGCTGCAAAGTAGGAGCAGCAAGATTATATCAGGATATCAGTGTGCTGCTTGCTGGTCAATCGTGGTGAGAGGTTTGAAGAGAGCCTTGTGACCCTGAGACATAGTAATGAAAGGAAATCCAGGGAGGTCTGAACTTGCCTTGGTGAGGTGCAAAGGAAGCATTCTGGTCCACAAAGAAAGGCAAAAGCATAAGGAGCTTGGAAGATAGAACCATTTAAATGTTTGTTAGCTGTGTTTTTGCATCCATGAAGAAAATTTGTGGAGAAGTCCTACCGAAATTTGTGATAAGTGCCAAACCCTTCCATGGAAAGAATATCTGCTGTACAGGCATCAAAAGAATCAATTATCTGATTCCTTCTAAAATCACAACTAACTAAAGGATAAATGAGAAGCTTAACTGGCATAATATAAAAGGAGTATCAAACTCTGCAATAACATTAATTTGTTCTTGATAAAACTAACAAGCAACTTTGGATGCTGCCTGAACTGCTGTGCTGTTCCAGCACCACTAATCCAGAATCTGGTTTCCAGCATCTGCAGTCATTGTTTTTACCTCCTTTTATGTAATACCAACCTCAGTGGCAGCACTAGTAATAATAGAGCTCTGTATCCTATATACCAATGTCCTGCAGTGCGTATTGTCAACAAGGATGTCAGATACTGGAATGCATGGATATGATTATAATCCAAGACAAACTTTGTTCAACTGGGCATAAATCATTGGTAAGATCATATTTACAGTAATGTGTGAAATCCAGTGTATCCTGCATTAAAATGACATTGATACATTGAAGGCACAAGGTTTGATGTTGGAACTCAAAACTCTTGAGCTATGATGATGAATCAGCGGTACGTTTTCCCACAGAAAAATTAGAAAGAACTGTATTTCCCTTAATTCTGCAAGATAATGTAGACAGATTATTTAAAGGGTGACTGGAGAATGAGGTAGCATGAACAGCAAACCGATGTGAGAAAAGCTTCCAGTCTCGGCACGTAGTTAGGGTATGGAATGCACAGTCTGGTGGAGGCAGAACCAATTGAGGCATTCAAGAGGCCATTGGGTGATCATTTGGATAAAAATAGTGTTCAAAGGAGATTGACACTGGGTAATGATGCTCGTTTGAAGAACCGGGGAGAGCAGTCACAATGGGCCAAATGGCCTCATCCTTCTTTGTAACACCTTTATTATTCTGATCCACGATAAAGATCAACATCGTTATGTTTCCTACAGAATAAAAGGACATGGAAGAAGCTCCCATCAAAAGAATTTACTGTGTGAATACTCAAGATATATTGTAGGCCGAAAAGTTTTCCTCTGGGGGCAATGAGAGGCTGTGGAAATAGTCTCAGCAGCAAATTGCCCGGGAGGTTTAAATCCAAGGTTGTTACCTGAAGTGGTGGGAGACCTGCCTCACTTTAGTGGGCAAGATCTGACCCAATTAAACACATCTCAGATGTTTAACACATCCCCGAAATCAAGGAACCCAGTGTCTAAAACCTGCCCCGCCAAGATGTGCAGATAAAGAGAAGCCAACTTTCTAACGGTGTCTGCCCCAAACAGAGACCTTTGAGCATCATGGGATCCTTGGAAGATGATGATTAGGACAGATTGAAAATCACAAGTGGGATAGGGGTCACAAGTAGGGAGTCACCATTGTCTTTGAAAGAGAGACCACCTTGAGTCTGTGCAGACTTTAGAAAGCATGGGAAGTCTGTTCAAGTTTGGAGAATTACTGAACCCTTGCTACTTTCTGATGGACTCAGAGATAACAACCCAAAGTGAAGACTCAGACCTCAATAATGAACCTATTAGCAGACAGGTTCCCCCCCGTGATAGTCCATTTTTGCTGCCGACTTCGAATGGGATGCTCAGTTTTTCCGCTGGTGAGAATGGAATGCTTTGTGTTTACGTTGGCTTGCCTGCTATCTAGCCCGCTTCAGGAGCTGTACTAAATCCAGGCTATGTCAGAAAGCAGCAACCATGGAAGAGGGGTGAGAGAGGGGTTTCAGGCAGCAGGAGACCCCCCACCAGATTCTGCAATTCACGCGTCAGTCACAACGACCAAGTTTGAGATCCGATGGGACTGAGCAGCTGACAGCTGGTGAGGTCCCAGCTTGGCTTGTAGAATATGCTTGAAATATAACTCAGGACTAATATTCATCATCTTCAGTTCCAACAGAAAGGGTGAAACTGATAACAGAAAATACAGTTTTGGCCTATTTCTGACCAATGCCCTTAACATGTTTGCCCTGACAGGAAGCTCACACTAGCTTTCCCCATACAGGCCTCTGGCTATTGAAGGGGGGGTTCAATCCCCAAAATACCAGCAGCTCTTCATTCACAGGTCAAAAGGAGAACCTGTTTGCTCAATGAACAAAAATCAGAACTTGGAAGAAGAGGACTATGTCGGATAAGCCCCATGGGTGATTTTAACTGACTGCTATTGGTTGGCAGTGGACATCAGAAACAGATAGGGGAGGTTACACCCAATGAAAAAATGGGTTATAAAAGTTCATTCTGACTATTTGGAAATGCAGCCTGCACCATCGGGGAGAGTCAGACCTGGCTCAGTGGTTAGCAATGCTGCCTCACAACGTCAGGGACCCAGGTTCGATCCCTGTCTTGGGTAACTGACTGTGTGGAGCTTGCACATTCTGCCCGTGTCTGTGTGGGTTTCCTCTGGGAGCTCCGGTTTCCTCCCACAATCCAAAGATAAGTAGGTCAGGTGAACTGGCCATAGTCAGGGCTGAATATGGAGAATGAGTCTGGATGGGTTACTCTTCGGAGGGTCAGAATGGACTTGCTGGGCCAAAGGGCCTGTTTCCATGCTGTCAGGGATCTAATCTAATCTAGAATTCAAGGCCATACAGTACCAAAGCTACAAACTGTGGTATCAAGCAATTCTAAAGGCTGCTCCTTTTAATGTTGCAGACTGATGTTGAAGGAAGGAAACTTCCCACAGTTGTGAAAGCATTGAGGAACCACCGGGTGAGAGATGCTGTCCTGGGCCCCTCTCACAGCATTGTACTCGTGGAGCCGGGAAATATTTATACCTTTGGGAGGAATACAGAAGGTCAGCTGTGTACTGGCAACACTAAACCGTACAAAATGCCAATGCTTGTAAAACAACTCCAACAAAGAAATATCACTGTACGTAATATTTCAGACTATCAGTATACACTGTATAATTGCAACCTTTGGTATTAAAATTGATTTTTCACTAAAATTAGAATAAGGGACAAAATCTTTAGTCGATATCTTCAAACCTTTCTGATAAACCATAAATAGCAGCACTATGCATTATCAGAATTAAGTATGTTGAACTGAGTAACATTTTCTAAATCCATTTAAAAGTAAATCCACTCTAATTGTAATTAGCTGAAAATTACTTTGGGCATGATTTTCCCTTGTTTCTAAAATGTGGGGGTGAGTTTGTTTAATAGTGATTAACATTCCATCTCCCTATCAGCGAAGTAACCCACCATATCCCTTGCTAATCAGCTCTTGAAGAGCTGACACATAGGAGGGAGCGAGTATCTTAACCTATCAAAGACTTGGACACTGGCACCAGAAGCTGCCGGTCAATCAGAAGCCAGCAGCAACTGGGTCTTAACATCCACCAGTAATCTCCATCAGTGAGAATTAAGTCTTCCTATTCTTTTTCTCAGCGGATGGGGTGTACAAGGCAAAGGTTCATCGGGGGGTCAGAGTCAAGGGCAAAGAGTTGTCTTTCAGTGATTAGCCCTTTGCCTTCACTCTCACCTTTGTTTGTCCCCAGATTGGGGAAATCAGAGGCCCCGTAAACAGCAGGAAGGTCACCCAAGGTTTCCCTGTTAGCCAGTGTGGCAAATGATTGGGAGATGGCAAGTCGAGATTTGTAGGTTTAATTGACTACGTAAGCGTTTTAATAGTTGGCAAGTCAAGAATGTTGCTCTTGGACCTTCCCGCCCAGCGCTTAATTGTTGAGGTGTCCCCTTCTCACCACCTATTCTCTGCAGCTCAATGCAGAGGAAAATTCCACCCTATCTCCACAGTCATGATGTAGCTGATCACATACGTGATTAACGATCTCCCATCAGCAGACTCAGGGCTGTCTCCTTGATTGTTCCTCATATTCTTCTCAATTTTACTATTTTATGACGTCTCCCTTTACTCTGTTCCCTGTACACTAATGTACGGATTAAAGTAATTTCTGTCCACAGTATAAGAATTCTGTCAGGGTGATCTGTGGCGTGTGTGCTGTACTCTGACTATCCGCTGCAGAATGATTTACTAGCACCTTCAGTTTTTCAGTTTCTTCCTTTCAGACAATCAGCTGTGGAGAGACGTTCAGTGTTGTCGGGACTGATGATAATAAGATTCTCTTCTGGGGCACCAAGTACAAGTCAATGCAATCTCCAAACCCATCCGTGTTGACCACGCCATCTCAGACAGCCACAAAAATATCTGAAGATGCTATCTACCCAACATCGCCATCCCCTATAGAAATTGAAGAGTCCATTACTGGGACAGTGAGCCATGACAACTGTAAGAAACGTCCTGAAAATGAAAAGCAGCTTGCTGAAATCAGTGCGGCAATGGGAAGAAACCATATCAGAGAGGATGAACTAGATACACCAGGATCACCATTACTAACCTTCACAGCACAGGTTATCTTGTCTGTATGAATTTCTGAATGTATCTAGCTGACACTATACCCGGGCATGTGTTATATGTGATTCTTTGACTGCATGTCACAGCTTTTTAAGTGGAAATTTCACTCAAATTCAGGCAGTGAGGACCATATTGATGTTACTGGACAAGTAATTCATAGCTAGCACTAATGCTGCACAGACATGGGTTCAAATCTCACCAAAGCAGCAGGGAGCATTTAAACTCAATTAATAATGAACTGCAAATCTTTTTAATAGTAACCATAAAACTACTGGATTTTCATTTTTAAAATATCCAATTCATTAGTGTCCTTCAAGAAGGAATTCTGTTGTCCTTCCTCTTCTATGTTACATGTGATTCCAGACACTCAGTGGTGTGGTTAACTGTTAACTGCCCTGTAACATGGCCTAACAAGCCACGCAGTTTAAGAGTAATTGGGGATGGGCAACAAATATTAGCTTTGCTTATGATGCTAATGTCCCAAGAGCAAATGTTCTTTGAAAATTCAATGTGTTGACTCAAACACTCTCTAAAGCAATAAAGCCTGTTGCTTAAAAGTGATCATATTGATGAAGTGATGTCAATTTTGATTGCAGAAAAATGGTAATTACTCCAAACAAGATTCTTTGGGGGAAAATCTGACATATAGCAGTATGACATCAGTTAAAGGTAAGAGAAAGTCTTCAGGAGGTAATTTGTTGAACACAATGTGATTAAAATCAGATATTACACGACACCAGTTTATAGTCCAATAGGTTTATTTGAGATCACAAGCTTTAGGATGAAAGACCAGTGCTCCAAAAACTTGTGATCTCAAATAAACCTGTTGGATTATAGTTTGGTGTCATGTGACTTCTGACTTTGCCCACCCCAGTCCAACACCAGCACCTCCACACAATGTGGTAAGGAATTGTTGATTTAAGCTACTGTTGGTTGTGAGCACACACTGGCTTTAGTTTTTCTTTATATTTATTATCATATTCATGTTTTCTTCAGAAAAGTAGCAATGTTAAACAGTCATGTAGCTGCAAGTAAATATATATGGAAGTTTTGATTCTGTGTAAACTTACTGAAGTGATCAATTTTAAACTGTACCTGTACTAGGTTGTTACATTGCTTTTGTTGTTCTGTACTCAGTGTGATTGTTCCTTGTCATGTAAAATGAATTCACGCTGACACAGTCATGATTCCATATGATGCATTAAGTGGTTTATACCTTGAACTATATAAAATTAGGCATGTTCACCATAGTAACATGACAAGAACAGTTGCTGGAAGTTTTGAGGCTGCAAATATTGTGTTCAAGCAGAGAATTTTACAATGATCACTCTATTCTTGATATCCTAGAATACAGATTTTGGCATATTAATAATCTGCTGAATGCAACATGCAGTGATCCATTATAAGTGTGAGCCAAGCATTGCATGACTTACTGATAAAAATAAGGAAAGTAAAGTCACCACACTCCCAGAGGAAAATAGAGCTCTTCCCTCATCAGACACAAACGATTGGTGCTGAGTTTAACCTGAGATACCACACCTTCAAGCAAGGATCTTCATGATTATTCTCAGCTGGTGAGGGAATTGAACCCAGCCAACTGGTATCACTCTGCATTGCAAGCCAGCCATCCAGCTTACTGAACTAACTGACCCCAAAGCTTAATGCAACATTTTCAATTAACACTCAGCTAAGTTTCACTGATTAAGACCCTTTATTAATTTATATTTGGCTACATTCACTCCAATGTTTCCCTTCTCATCTTCTCAACCAAAGTATATCCAAAAAGGTTTCAGGTGATACCATATATCTCCTTATTCAAACAGGTCAGCCTTGTGAAATACACTGACATTAAGTACAAAATAAAAACCAAAAGAACTGTGGATGCTGTAAATCAGAAACAAAAACAGAAATCAGAATGAGGAAAGGTCACTGGTCCTGAAACATTAACTCTGATTGCACTTCACAGATGCTGTTAGACCTACTGAGCTTTTCCAGCAATATCTGTTTTTATTTCTCATTAAGTACACATTTACACACACACACACACACACACACACACACACGCACACACACGTATACACACATCACTAAACCCATTGATAGTCGCTACAATGTTGGGTGATCTATCTTTAAATTGATCGTGGAATGAAATTATAGAATTGTAGTCGCAGCAACTGGTTCCAAATGACTTTCATCGCTATCAAGATAATGATTAGGTTCTTACTTAAAGTACTGTGAATTTAGTGGTAATGAGGAATGTAATTACTGCTCTAGATCAAACAGAAACCAGCAGTGGGAGCTGCAAGTCAGATGGTAAGGATATACAGGAATCCAGCAGCATGAAAGCCAACTCCTTTGGGAGTGAGAGTAACCTTCAAGATCAAGAAAGCAGCCAACAACTAATCCCAGTTCCTCTAATTACCTTGAAAGAAGTTCTGGAGGACCACCCTGATGTGCATGCTTTTCTTCGAAGTATTGTCTGTAATAAGGACAGCATCTATGTCCTAGTGGAGAGTACTGATCCACCATGCTACAAGCATGTAAGGAGATCTCGCAGCCTTCGTAAACGTGGAAACCGTGAGGACCCAGGACTAAAGCATGGGCGCATTCTTCAATATTCTCATTCTAGCAATGAAGCTGGCGATGAGTACACAAGCTCAGAGATGTCTGAGTTGGAGACCAGTCAGTTTGTCCCAACATGGATAAGGAATGAACTCAATGAGGCAACATCCCTTGAAGCAGCCAGCAATGAAAGGGGCAGTGAAATAGACACTGTCAGAACCGTGGCCAGCAGAAATATAACAGGCACCCAGTCTTTAGAGAGTCCAGTGACAATGGTGAGCAAAACCAGCTCAGAAGAGGCAAAAACACAAGTTAAGAAGGAGGTGTTTGGAGGTGTGAAAAAGACAAGTGGGAACCGCAGTGGAGAAAAACATGGCCATACATCGACATCAGGGAGCTCTGACGGACAGCCGATGTCCAGTAAACAGAAGATCACCAGAAACATTGACAAACACAGGGAACCTGGTAAGATCTTGAATAGGATTATACATTAACAATGGCTTCTGTTTCCAGCTATTGCTACATACCCCCAGTTTAGTGTTGAATAGTTTTTTTTATAATTAACAACAACCAGCACTCTGTCCAAAATGAATTCTAGGTTAAGCTGCACTGGGACACTGTACAGGTAACACTGCAACCTCACAGTGCCATGGACCTGGGTTCAATTCCAGCCTTGGGTGACTGTCTGTGTGGAGTTTGCACATTCTCCCTGTGTCTACGGGGTTTCCTCTGGGTGCTCCGGTTTCCTACCACAGTCCAAAGATATGCAGGTCAGGTAGATTGGCCATGTTAAATTACCCATTTGGTGCATTAGTCAGAGGGAAGTGGGTTACTCTTCAGAGGGTCGGCGTGGACTTATTGGGCCGAAAGGCCTGTTTCCACATTGCAGGGAATCAAACCTTTTTAGCACACCCAAATTTAATCAGCAATTTATTGGTTGTACCAACAGTCTGATCAGCAGAATCATAGAATTGTCATGGTTCAGGCTATTCAGCCCAACATGTTTCCACCAGCTCTCGGAATAAGCTATGACTTAGTGCCATTCTCCTACATATTCCCCCAGCTCTGTGCAGTGCTTCTATTACAATAATCATCTCATACTCTCTAGTAGCTAGAAAGATAACCATTGCCCCCAGTAAACCGATAAATGAGCAAAATTATCTCAGGGGACTCCTGCATTACCTCCCTTGTTCTCTTGTACAGCCTGGTAGTCACCCATCCCCACATTATTAAAGAAATGAAGGGCCAGCGTTTAGACTCACTCATTAATAAGCTATTTGCAAATTTGTATATCGCTGCTTAGGCCCTTAATTCCTGACTTTAAACTGCACCTTTCAGTTAAATGTTAAATACAAAAAGTTTAAATATTTGGACATTAAAGATTTGAGATTCCCTCGTCTCCGCAAACTCCCAGCATTCCGTCCAAAATGAACTCTAGGTTAAGCTGCACTGGGATGTTGTACAGGTATCCCCCACTTTTCAAACATTCACTTTACGCCACTTGGTTTTTATGAAAGGCATGCATTTGTACCTGTTTTTGCGAAACCAAAGAAGATTTTCATTTTTATGAAAAACTGTGAAATTTTTCCCATATGAATCATGTATCTTCTCTTAATGCCATTTTCAGCTTCCTGGGAATGCTGTACTTTCAGATAGTGAGGGATACCTGTATTTATATATTTTGAATGACAAAGCAAAAGTGGAGGATTCAAATTAGTCAGTCTCAGGGACTAGCCATTATTATACACCAACAATAAATGGATCAGATTTGAATCAAAGCTCGATGACAGCAAATGTAACAGCCCCTTTGTTTCTATGAATTGGCATTGAGTTGAAGATGTTTGCTCTTTCATTCTGGTTGGACCGGAGCCCGATCGGAGAAGAATTGTTGCCCCCTTTTCAATGGGAGAACATTTTTTTTATTGTAAAACCTAGATGAGGGGCCAAAACCTGTGCTGAGTGACTGAACCTGAAATGTCAATGCCAATGAGACTTGTAGCACAATAGACCTTTCTTTTCCCAGACAGCACTGAGGATTTCTGAAGTGAAATTAGTTGGGTCAGTTTTTAAGTGAACTATACAAGACTGTTCCTCACCCAGTTTTAACTGACTCTAGATCTATTTGTGCGGGTTCCTGCAAGTATTGGAAAAAAAACCTCAAGAGTTACTCAAAGGGAATACGTCTGAATTTGCAAAATGTATTTTGTTATGAGCATGCAGCAGCATAAATAATGTATTGGTAAGACAACAGATAGCAAAAAGAGCTGCAAAGAAAGAGAATATAGAATTTTTCTGACTGTCAGACAGACAGGAAGAAGTCTGGTTCAGCTTTGAAAATCTATGGACTATTGGTTCTTCAGAGGTGCTTGATATGTGAAGTGGAAATGTCACACTGATACTGTAAGAAGTAACTTATGATGCTAGATTTGTGGATTTTGCTAGAATAGTGTTACGAAGAGCTTCATTTTGAATCCTGTCCATGGTGTGCTTAACTCTAGCCTCCAAATATATCCTGATTCCCCAAAATTGCACTTTTCCTTGGGCAAAATAGAATAAAAAGGGTCAATAGAGCAGCTAGTTTTTTTGGGAATCTCTGGGGGAGGGGGGGCAATACTTGGTGATGATGCAAAAGTTCTTCCCAAGCCCATAAACCTCATCCTGGTCTGTGAGAGGGCATGAAACATATTGTGTGTTACAGATGGACATTGTGAGGAGTTCTGGGATTATTGACATTTCTGATCAGCCTCCAGGGATGAAGACCTTACAGAGCAAATGTCAGATAAGGTTCTTTGTGTTTAATAACCATGTTTTAAAAGCCCCGCTCTTAAATTCTAACCTCGCTAGGACCCCCTGTGACCTTACATGTTTTGAGTCATATGACAGGAAGGGGACTATCACAGATTTTATGAGGGGTATAAGAGTAATGATACATCATTAGTTTGGGGGAGGGAGATTCCTTTAGCTACTGTTGTAACAGAGACACCACAAGCATAATGTAAAGATTTCCTAAATTCGTTGCTTGTAGCAGCATCCTGAATGCGATTTTGATATTCTTACAAATAACCAGCAGACAAAACCTTGTCTTTGATGTCTAGATAGCAAGCAAAAGACAAGACTCTGAAATTCCAAAAGGACTTTAATTGCTGCAAAGGGTCATGAAAGGGGTTCCATAATGTTCTTCGTTTCATTTTGATAATCTTGCTATCACTCACCCAAGAAATTAACATACTCCACATAAATAATTACAACGCCTTTATCCATAATCTGTAATGCCATTTTCTAGTTGCTGCTCATATTGAAAATAATGTCAATGACAGTCATATATAAACACGAATAGTTAGAATATTTTTCACATGGTGTTCGCTAACTAGTACCCAGTGGAATTCGTGTTTTTAATGAGACTGCGAGACTTGAATTCAGTTCACTCAAGTCTTATTTTTTTTAATGGTATTCGCAAAGTGATTCAACCCAGATCATTGAATTTGTGTTTGTTATGATAGGGATGCTGGCTATGTTTTGAACACATAGCCTGATGTCAATCCAAAAGTTTAAGGTGTTACTGTGTAATGTGTTACAGCTCTCTGGCTGAGTATTGATCACTCTCCTTTTGAACAGATAGTATAAAAGGACCCAGCCCCTGTTTCAAATTATTCACCATTACTGTATGTAACCTGCAGTTACAGTCTACGCAGTTCACTGAAAAACACATGGAAGAACTTGTTAAAACCTGTCTGTGTTTCATTATTGTCCTCAGTACAAGATTTTGTAGCATCCACAAGTCAGTGCAGGCATTATCGGACGGAAATGGACATGGGTTTCCTCTCTCCTCAGGTATGTAGCTAGAATTCAGAATGATTCTTAATTTCCCTCTTTTGACATAGGTCACATTCACAAGCAGTACTTTTGGCATATTTTGAAAACTTTGAAGTAATGTTATATTGTGCCGTTGTTAATGTGGTAACAGTATTTCAAATTACATTTCATGGAAAATATTTCAAAATAATTTTCTTGTGTAAACTTTATAACACCATTTAGCATGTGAAATTCAGTTGTGAACAGTTTTTGGACAAAGCTGTAAGAAAGCACACAGACACACATAGGGGTCTGGCTGACCAACCACACACCAATGGCCTGTAATGGTTGAGTGGTTATGGTTGAATGTTAGTTTCCAAAGGGTGTTTCTGCTTGGACAATAAATCTTGTTGGTATTCTGCCTCATCAGAATTGCAGATGGAAGGACTGATTTTATGAATGGATTCACAGCAGAAAGCCTCACCTGCTGAGAGCCCATGTTAGCCTTAACCAATGCAGGAATTGAACCCATGCTGCTAATATCACTCTGCATCGCAGGCCAACTATCCAGCCAACTGAGTTAACTGATATCTCCTCGTTGGGTTTGGAATGGATGTATGGGAAATTGCATAATCCCCTTTTCCCAATATGTTTTCCTGCAGCATCTGTGTCCACACCACAAGTGGCACATTTGTAAAGCATGCTTTTGACATTGTTAAGACCCAGAGAGAATTATAACCAATAAAGAATAAATACAAACTCCCAGGTAAGTCAAGATTTCATATTTTAAGGCATTTACTATAACAGCAAACCGAAAGCACCCCTGACAGAACATGATCTTTATAGGCATTTTGCACTTAAATTTCAGAAAGGAACATTTCGCTTTAATACACAAACTGCACTCATCACAGACTTACAGTTTATTTTTAAGAGCAAGCAGTTCAGAGCAGCTTCTAATGGACTTATGTTTCCATTTCCAAAGAGTAGTAACTTCAACTGACCATCTCCAGGCATGTCCCTTAGTTTTTGGAGAGTTTTACACGCAGTCAATTCCTCTCCTCTGGCAAAGCCACAGCAAATCCTCCGGAATCCTGAAATAATGGCTGCTGAATGTGGCTCTTTCAATTAAAGTCCTTCATCCAGCTGTGGGATTTGACAAAGCGATTCTTCTCTGGCTGTTTGTGATATATTTTGATTTGTAGAGGGAGCCTGTAACCTGATCTCAAAAATGGCTACCTCTGCATTTTCCCCAAGCCCCTGTGGAACACGCTAGCCTTGCATCCATGCAGAAATGCTGATTAGTTATTCTGGACCGCAATGAGCTTTCATCTTTTAAAAATTCACAGGATGAAGACATTGTTGGCTAGACCAGCATTTATTGCCCATCCCTAATTGCCCACAGAGCAGTTAAGAGTCAACCATATTGCTATAGTCCGGAGTCACATGTAGGCCAGACAAGGTAAGGATGGCAGTTTCCATCCTTAGAGGACATTAGCAAACCAGATGGTTTTTTTTCCAACAATCAACAATGGATTCATGGTCATCAGACTCCAGATATTTATTGAATTCAAATTGCACCATCTGCTGTGGCGGGATTTGAACTCGAGTCCCCAGAACGTTACCTGGGTCTCTGGATTAATACCTTCCCACCTCTCCGCTCCACCCTCCTCTCTGACCCATCACCATTGCTCCCTCCTCCAACTACCAATTGCATTCTCAGCTACCTTTCCCCAGCCCCACCCCCTCTCATTTATCTCTCCACCCCCTCAGCTCACAAGCCTCATTCCTGATGAAGGGCTCTTGCCTGAAACATCGATTCTCCTGCTCCTCGGATGCTGCCTGACCTACTGTGCTTTTCCAGCACCACCCTCTCATCTCTTGATTAACAGTCCAGCAATAATACCTCTTTATGGTGGACTCTCCCTCTTTATGGGCATGTGAACGGGCATTGGATAGGCATATGGAGGGTAGTGGGCTAGTATAGGTTATGTGGGCTTGGATCGGCGCCACATCAAGGGCCAAAGGGCCTGTACTGCGCTGTATTTTTCTATGTTCTATGTTCTAATACCACTAGGCCATTGCATCCATTCATCCTAAAATTAAATGTGTGGGCAGTTTACAACTTGGCTATTTCTAACATAAAACGTTTAGCACCTTTCTGGGACTTTGGGAGACTCAGAGTCTACTTATTGTGACTTTTTCATTATCTTCAACCATGAACACTTAATATTGTGTCACCCCAGTAACACAATATGGACCTCTTTTTAATCTTTCACCAAACCTTCAGTTAAGAAGACCACAAAAACAGGCTACATAATCCCCTCCATTTTACCTTAAGTTAACACAACAGTGTTATATACCTCATAATCACTCTATTTGAATTATTTTCCTTGTGCTGTCACATTGTTTATGTGTACTTTTCTTAATGGAATAATCCCCAATAACGTCTTGATTGTATTGTTAGCCAGAGATGGTGAACTTGGCTAATGAGGCTCATTTTAGCAGACAATCCTGCTTGGATAATTAGGAAAATATCATTGAGACCTGACAAAAGGAGAAAATAGTTTGGGGGTAGCCTTGTTCCTGTTGAAACAAACCAAATTTGGACTGCAGCAGCCAAAATATCTGTCACATTCACACAGTGTTACTGTGCAGAATATTGTGTTTGTTTTGTGCACATTTTTCACCATCAAGTAAACAGGATTGACAAGATGTCATCAAGCTGCCAATCCTATAACCATTCAGTTCTGCTTGCCTTTCAATGTACTGACCCGAAGCCGGTCTATTAGGATGATGATGTTTGATTAACTTCAAGTAGATTTAAAGCCCAGTGGTAAGTGGTGAATATTCTTGTCCTGTAAAGGCCCCATCGCTCATAGTACCATCGCCTGTCAAACACAAACAAAGTAATTACCCCAAAGCATCCAAGTCAAATCACAAACAGTTGGAACATTTCACTGCCTCATTCATATATCATTCACAAACCTCTTACCAAACTCTGTTCTGTTTTCTTAAACACGTTTATATGCGGTCCTCAGCACGATAAGCTTCACCTTTATCCTAAAAAAAATTAATCTTACTTATAGTTGCACAAGTTTCAACATTGATAGAAAGTCTTGGAACTTATCTATTACTGAATGAGATTGAATTGTCACAGCAAACAAAAGTCAAATATAAATCCTTAGATTACTTGAGGATGAATAACAAATATGCAGAATTTTATTGTGTTTGACACAGATGGAAGAGGTGAACGTTTCTAGTTAACACACAGCGTTATTGAACTTTACTGCCCATCACAAGTTGTCTTTCTGTCTGTATATAGACCTCCACCAATCCAGTCACAACTTGTGGCAGGAGTGGCTCTGAATCTCCGTGGAAATCAGGAATGCTGAAAACTCCAGGGACTGGAAACCAGAGATCGCTGAATAGACTACGTCTGGGCAGAGGGCACACAAAGTGTAGAGGTATGACAATGATGAAGATTATTGTTCACTGAAGAGGCAAGGATTGAAGTTGGGGCTTGCACATTGAGATATGAAAATCTTAGCCACTGGAGAACTGTACTTGATCAAACATGCCATTATAGACAAGATGTTTAATTTAAGCCATGTTGATTTGTTGCTGTCAGTCTCTAAGGGCTTATCCTTGATGACTTCATAAGGGATAACATGATTGTTATAGACAGTGATGCTTTACAAAGTCCTTAAGGACAGTGGGTTCTTATCGTCAGTGAATTTTGAGTTTCTTCAATTGTTTGTATCTGTGTTTATTATCCTTGTAGCATGAAAAAAATACTTTAATTTGGCCAGTGTAAGGTGCTTTTGAAAACTGAATTCCTCATTCTCAGTGATGACACCACTTTTTAATAAGAAAAAAATCAACAGGGCTGATGAGGTTTGACCTCGTAGAGCTTTATAAAATCATGAGGGGTATGGATAGGATAAATAGACAAAGTCTTTTCCCAGGACTTTGGAGTCCTGAACTAGTTTAGGGTGAGAGAGGAAAAATATAAAAGGGAACTAAGGGGCAACTTTTTTTATGCAGAGGGTGGTGTGTGTATGGAAAGAGCTGCCAGAGGAAGTGGTAGAGGCTGGTACAATTGTATTATTTAAAAGGCACCTGAATGGTTAAATTAATAGGATGGGTTTAGACGGATATGGGCAAAGTGCTGTCAAATGGGACTCAATAAGGTTGGGATATCTGGTCAGCATGGATGAGTTGGACCGAAGGGTCTGTGTCCGTGCTGTACATTTCTATGACTCTGTGACTTTGAGGGCTCACCTGGTTTTAGCAGGATCATATGGTGATTAATGAGCTGTATATAAATATGCAGAGAAAATAATTAGCAACCTTTAGGCTGAGTTCCAGTTTTTAAGGTCATTTCAACTATAACCCAGGAGAACTGAGGGCAATTGAAGTGCTGTACTTGTGTCAGATTATTTAGCACTGAACAGAACCATGTCTAGGACTTGCCTGTACTATGTTAGTACCATGGCAAATAGTATTCCTACTCACTCACCCAATTTCCTTGGGGATTCCTCAGTTAATATATAACATTAACAAATCCCAAAGTCCAATGAAAAATTCAGATTACTTTCTTGTGTTAATTAATTCAGAGATCTCTATTTAACATCCCTTTCCTTTGTAATTTGGGGCCATCTTTCCATTAAATACGATGCCCTGGGAAAGTTTGCAGCCAGACCTCAGGTCCTGCTGGCTGGTAGATCACATTTAGCATTAGGGCTGGCCTATTGTGCCACTGATGCTGTCATTCAAGTTTCAGACAAAATGTACTTTATTTGATCTGCATTATGTAAGTTTACCCACGATGCAATGACACCAAAAGATCGAGGAGCTGAATGTAGGCCCTTCAGCCCGTCGTGTCAGCTCCTCCATTCAATGAGATCATGGCTGATCTGAAAATCTTCAACTCCTTGCAGTGAGTATGTGGAAACCCAGAATATATGGATTCTTGTTTTATTTTCATGGGCAGCATAGTGGCTCAGTGGTTAACACTGCTGCGTCACAGCACAAGGGACCCGGGTTCAATTCCAGCCTCAGGCAACTGTCTATGTGGAGTTTGCACATTCTCCCTGTGTCTTGCATGGGTTTCCTCCGGGTGCTCAGGTTTCCTCCCACAGTCCAAGGATGTGCAGGTTAGGTGAATTGGTCTTGCTAAATTGCCCATAGAGTTAAGTGCATTAGTCAGAGGGAAATGGGTCTGGGTGGGTTACTCTCCGAGGGTCGGTGTGGACTAGTTGGGCCGAAGTTTCCACACTGTAGGGAATCTAATCTTAAAAAAAACCCTTTCACTCATTTTTCAGTCATTAGCCTGTTATTAATTCCAAATAACCCTCTTCGGCAATGCTCAGTGGTTAGCACTGCCACCTCACAATGCCAGGCACCTGGGTTCGATTCCAGCCTTGGATGACTGTCTGTGTGGAGTTTGCACATTCTCCCTGTGTCTGTGTGGGTTTCCTCCGGGTGCTCCAGTTTCCTCCCACAGTCCAAAAATGTGCAGATTAGGTGAATTGGCCATGCTAAATTCCCATAGTGTTAGGTGTATTAGTCAGAGGGAAATGGGACTGGGTGGGTTACTCTTCGGAGGGTCGGTGTGGACTTGTTGAGTCGAAGAGCCTGTTTCAACACTGTAGGGAATCTAATCTAAACTAAGAAACTGTCAGAAATCAGCTGCAAAGCCATCCCCATTTCCTGGCATTTTGTTCATCACTCCCCACCACCATCAGTCCATCACCTTTGGATTTCGGCTGCAGTTGTTTACCTGTAGCTATTATTTCATGACATGTTTTGCATCACTGGCTAGGCCAGTATGTATTATTCTCAAATAGCCTTTGAGAAGGTGGTAGTGAGTCAACCTCTACTGTTAGAAAGGGAGTTCCAGAATTCTGACCCAGTGACGATGAAGGAATGGCGACAGATTTCCACGTCAGCATGATGTATGGCTGGGAGGGGAACCTACAACTGGCAGTGTTCCAATGTATTTATTGCCCTTGTCCATTTGGGTGGTAGAGGTCTTGAGTTTGGAAGGTGCTATAGAAGAAGCCTTGTTGAGTTGCTGCAATGCATCTTGTACATGGTATACACTGCCCTTACCTTGCATTGGTGGTGGAGGAAGTGAATATTGAAGGTGGTGGATGTGGTGCCAATTAAGTTAGCATCCTTGTCCTGGATGATGTCAAGCTTCTTAAGTGTTGTAGAAGCTGCAGTCATCCAGGCAATTGGAGAGTAATCCACCACACTCCTGACATGTCCCTTGCAGTCTTGGGGGAATGAGGAGGTGAGTAATTCATTCTAGTCTCAGACACACACACGTAACTATTGTACTTATGTGGCTGGTCCAGTCAATTTATGATCAATCATAACCTCTATGTTGAGTTGAAAAGTGTGGCGCTGGAAAAGCACAGCAGGTCAGGTAGCATCCGAGGAGCAGGAGAGTTGACATTTCGGGCAAAAGTCTTCATCAGGAATGTTCTATGTGTTTCGATTTGTTATTATTGAATCTGCTTCATTCACCTTTTCAGGCAGCACATTCCAGACAAAAACTCAGTGTCAAAAAAAAATCTCTTCTCTGATTTTTATGCCAATTATTGTAAATGAGGCCCTCCAGGCAGTAAAAACAGTTTCTCCCTATCTGCAGTATCAAGACCCCTCATAGTTTTGAACTTTGTAATTAAATCCCCCTTCTCCTCTCTAACAGTATTTTTCTTTACCTAGCTACCTGGATGAATGCAGAAATGTCTGCTGTGAAAAGCTCCAAGTACTATCACCGTCCGGTTCTGCCCACGTCACCTCTTTCAAAGAGCAAGGTTTGGTCATTTCCAGCCTCATTATGTTGATACCAGTCCAGTTTAATTAGCTTCAGGTCAAACAAAATGAGCTCCTCTACTAATGTCCTCCATCAAATTACAGCTTAATAGTAATTTAATTGAATGAAATTTGCATATGTGTGAAGTCTTAATAGAATATTAATTCAGCAAAGTGTATTTCAGTCCCCTTTGTTAAAGGGATGTTATTTTTAAAAGGCTTCTGACAGTCATGTGAATAGCACTGTTCTATCTGTTTGAAACATAATTATCCTGACAGCTGCAATCCTAGTGATTGCCCTCATTTGATCCAGCCTGAGATCAGAACCTGCGCTGCATGAATGGTTCATTAGTGAGCACACAATGCAATGGAATCAATGTTTACCAGCTCCCTATATCGTGGGATCCAAACAGAGCTCATGGCCCCTTTACAGTGCAGCGACATCTCTGACAGCAACACTGACTATGGCAACACTACTGAGGGCAGAGGAAAATTGCCTCAACTGCTGCCTCTCTACAGAGGCGCTGAACCACTGTCAGCAAACGTAAATGAGGATTCTCAGTACTTCTCGGAATGTGAGAAAAGCCTCATCACACGTAGTGCTGAGAGAGTGCTGCACTGTCAGTGGTATCATCATCAGCTTGAGCAATAAACCCAGAGTCTGTTTGCTGTTTCTGAAAGATGTAAAAGATCCTGTGGCATGATTCAAAGAAGAATAGAAGAATGTTCTTCATGTCCTGTGTAACATTTATCCCTCAAACAACAGGTTAACATCAGTATTTGTGTTGATTGACGTGCACAAATTAGCCTGCACATTTTCTGTACAACAGTCATGATATAAAACATGTTTTAAAAGTCATGATTTGGAGATGCCAATGTTGGACTAGTGTGTACAAAGTTAAAAATCACACAACACCAGGTTTATTTGGAAATGCTAGCTTTCGGAGCGCTGCTCCTTCATCAGGTGCCTGTGGGACCTGATAAAGGAGCAGACCTCTGAAAGCTAGTACCTCCAAATTAACCTGTTGGACTATAACCTGGCATTATGTGATTTTTAACATGGTAAAAGGTGCTACATAAATGTAGATCTTTTTGAACCTTTCTTTTAGTGCTCTGCCCTGATTCTACTGAGAATACGGTGGTGGGATGTGTTCTTTTTGCTTAGCAGTTTTGACGGAATACCTCTGAAATGCTTCAGAAGGTACCCTGAACTGGGACTGAAGTAAAAAGCAGGCAACTCCAGTTAAAAGTGTCGGCTCTGCCAGACACCTTTGGTTATTATTTTATTCCTGGTGCCAGCCAACAGGTTTTTACTCCACTGTTGAGCTGATACTCATTTCCTTATCTACGTGCAGCTCTCTGATCATTGTACTGTACAGATTTTTTCCAGGCAGAGTTTGGAAAATAAACATTGCTTTATAAAACTCAGGCACGTTCAAAGTCATGTCTCTCATCATTGCTGCTGACACGTCTGCAAATAGTTTTGCAATTATGGAGTGGTGCAGGGATAATAATGGATTTAAATTCTGACATTAAGTCACAAAATGATTTGGGATTTAAACATAACGTTTAGAATGGGCAGTTGAGCAATAATTCCTGTTTCCTCCTTAATAGGATGCTGAGTTGGCCAGAGAGGGGAAGGGGATAAAACGGATTGAAGGCAAAATAGAGCCACAGGAGGGAAACCATAATAGTCTGCACCTCCTGGAGGAACAGCAAAGACTTGCACTGGTATGACCATCGTTTTTCTGTTTCCAGACCAGCGTTTGATGTCATTAACATTGGAACTGTGCACAGACTGGGACATCAGTTCTAGGGATCTGGGTTCAAATCCCACGACAGCAGATGGTGGAATTTGAATTCAATAAAAATATCTTGAATTAAGAGTCGAATGGTAACCATGAATCCATTGTCAATTGTTGGAAAAACCCATCCAGCTCACTAATGTCCTTTAGGAAAGGAAACTGCCATCCTTACCTCGTCTGGCCTACGTGACTCCAGACCCACAGCAATGTATTTGCTGCCGTCCAGGCAATTATGGATGGGCAATAAGTCCTGGCCCACCCTCATCCCATGAATGAATGCAACAAAAGGTTCTGTGCAGAGTTCCAACCATCTCCGGCCAGACCTCCTCCATGTTTTACAATTCTGGGCAAGATGTCCTCAAAATGGTCAGCTCGTGGGTGAAGAAGCATGAACTGGCTCCCCCTCCTAATTCAACCTCTGTCTCAGTTGGTCGCAGTAAGGTTCATTTTAAAAGTATCCCTTCCCTTGTGGATAACTTGTACCAATCCACGGGTATTTGTGTTTTAAAAGGAGGCAAATCAACCAGGCTTTCCTGAATTAAAGAAAGGGGGATGGTTTTCGCTACAACGTGAGAAAATGCAATAAAATATGACACCAACATGCATGCAGACTGGAAATGTGAATGCAGTGAAAAGATACCGGCTAAAAAGATGTATGGGTTAGAATTTGGGTTCTGTGAAGAAGTGGATGGTAGAATGTTGCGACCGTTAAGTTGGTTGGCATTGACAAGGCTGACATTCATAGTGAAACAGTTGGTTTTGTGATTCTTGGCTCTGCCAGTTGGTTGCTAAAAAATGTGTTGCTGGAAAAGCGCAGCAGGTCAGGCAGCATCCAAGGAGCAGGAGAATCAATGTTTCGGGCATGAGCCCTTCTTCAGGAATGAGGAGAGTGTGCCAAGCAGGCTAAGATAAAAGGTAGGGAGGAGGGACCTGGGGGAAAGGCGTTGGAAATGCAATAGGTGGAAGGAGATTAAGGTGAGGGGGATAGGCCGGAGTGGGGGTGGGGGCGGAGAGGTCAGGAAGAAGATTGCAGGTTAGGAGGGTGGTGCTGAGTTCGAGGGTTGGGACTGAGACAAGGTGGGGGGAGGGGAAATGAGGAAACTGGAGAAATCTGAGTTCATCCCTTGTGGTTTGAAAAAGGGCTCATGCCCGAAACGTCGATTCTCCTGCTCCTTGGATGCTGCCTGACCTGCTGCGCCTTTCCAGAAACACATTTTCAGCTCTGATCTCCAGCATCTGCAGTCCTCACTTTCTCCTTCTGCAAGTTGGTTGGTCAAGCTTTTGTCTTGCTTCCTTTTAGATAGTGACTTCACTGGCTTCCAGCGCTTCGAGGGAGAGAGAGGTTTTCTTTATTTGCAGTGCTGGGATGTCCAGTGACTGTCCTCAAGCTGGCACTTTCAAGAACACTTGTCTACACTAGCACATTAGCTGACTAATACACTGATACTAAAGTTCCAGGGATTTTTAACCCTTATTCTTGTGCTGTTCTGAGAGAGTAAAACACAAACATGTTTTTTGACTCATTCCAAAATCCGCTGGAGATGGATTTCTTGCTGTAATCAGGTTTTACCTTGCATCGCTCCCTCTTTAATTCTGTGTTTGAAGTTTCCCTGACACTCTACAGGCGTGATGTTCCATGGGTTCACACAGGGATTTTCAGCAATCAGTGAATTCCATTCTGTGGATTTGCAATCTCAGCCATTCATGATTTTTAAGTCTATTTCCTAAAGAAAAATAGTGTCTTGTATTATGAAGATGTGGCTATACTGTACCTTTAAGAGAGTTAAAAGCTAGCAGTGACAGCACCAAGTGTTCTCAATAAGATACAATGTAAACATGAGCTCTAGCTACTGGGGTAGCTAAGGTAGCTGGTTGCCTAGAAATGACAAAACAGGTTCAAATTAGGCCAATCAGTTTAAATTATACCTCGAAAAATACCAAATTCCAATCCAGTTTGAATTGATATATTGACAATCTTAAAAGCCAATGACACAATCTGATGGTTTGGGGGCATAATATTGGGGAAAATTGAACAGTTGAGAGGAGAACTGTCAAGCTACCAGCATGTAAGGATTGTCTGAAAAATAGCTCTCTTAAAGGTACCTTTATCAATCAGTAATCTTTGAAGAAAAATCTCCAAGAATAAGAAAAAAGCGCAGGGATACGGAGAAAGCTGAAAGCTGTCTGGTTTTGAGATAAGAAGTTTTGTTTTGTAAATCTTAATCGGGGATTTTATCAGACTAGTATTGAGGAAGGGGACGGTAAAAGTTAGGAGAGGAAGGAGTTGTAAATTGTTGTTAGTTAATTATTCTCTATTATATTTTAAGAAATGAAGTTGTTCGTTTTTACTTTAAATAGCTCTTGGCCTGTTGAATCTTCACAGATTACTGCACAGGATAAATCTTTTCTGTGTTGCTGTTTAAATTAAGCAGGAAGGTTTACCCCGTGTCGTAACACTTGATAAAAGTTCAAATGTAGGTAAGTAATTTATGATGAGCATCCGCTGTCATGACAAGGGATACATTGCTGTGGGGAGTCAGTTGGTTGCTTTTAATACAAGGAAACCAATCTGTACTACTGTAACAGACAATCAATTTTTCAATGTATAATTTCAGTTACATCACACTGTAAATTTTTGCTATACATTCTGTGTTAGGATTAAGCCCTCCACTATCACCTGATGAAGGAGCGTCGCTCCGAAAGCTTGTGTGCTTCCAATTAAACCTGTTAGACTATAACCTGGTGTTGTGTGATTTTTAAATCTGTACTACTGCTGTTCAACTCTCTCCCCCAGTTTACTTTGAACTCAGTGACCATCACCAGTGGAGCAAAACCAATTTGTGTTCTACTCAAAGGTGTTGCATATGGCTGAACTGTTGTTCTTCTGTAGCTGGCAGTCCCCTAGTGACCCAATCAATTGTCGGTCTGGTGATAGCTAGAAAATTCTATTCTTATTTGAGGGACTCTTGTTCCACTAGGAGGCAAAGAGTGCCTAAGGATGCTGAGGCATACATTAATATACAAACAGCTGACAAAGTGAAGACCAACTCATTCAATTCAGACTGGGCCTTGCATTTTGTATGACTCAATATCACGCTTCGACATAAGTGTGTGTGTGAAAGTGCATTAGGAAAACTGCAACAAGAGCAAACTTATTGCATCTCCCACAATGTTCCAAAGCACTTGGCATTCAATAAATAGACTGAATAATGTGGATTCCATTCTTATCCAGTTGGGATTACATGAGAAAAGGTGTATGTGCTTCTGGCAGATGTTTAGAGTTCAGTGCTGACCATGTGCCCAGCACCCAAACTTTGATCTCCTTTGGCCCAGGTCTTCAGCTTAGCCACATGCTCAAGTCTTCCTGGGACCTCTGACCCTGCTTTTGCTGGTGCAGCCTGCTCCAACTCCTAGCCGATATTTGCTCCAGTCCCCAATCTGCTGCTTCTTCCAAACTTCCAGCATCTCTATCCCTCCAACACTGCTCACTTACATGCTCCAAGCCACAGATTTTATTGCAGTGTGCTGTCAAAGTTAAAAGTCACACAAAACCAGGTGAAAATCCAACAGGTTTAATTGGAAGCACTAACTTTCGGAGCAACGCTCCTTCATCAGGTGGTGTGTAAGACAAACATTTTACGTACAGCAAGATTCCACAAGTGACAATAGAATGAACAATTAAGTCGAATTAGTTATGGAAAAGTGTTTGCCAGCACACCACAAGAACTCTCTCTTCTGCAAATGGCACATGGATTCCATAACAGGAAGATAAGACTTTTATTTAATAATCCATTCAAGGTCTGACACCATTAGCAAAATAACATTCTCTTAGACCTGCACAGAAGGTGAAGACCAAGACTATGTGTGTATGGGTGAGGGCATTGGCATCAATCCACAACATGATGACTTAGACAAATATTTACACCATATCAGGTTGTAGGTTTGCTTGCTGAGCTGGTAGATTTGTTATCAGACTGTTTGTCACCATGCTAGGTAATATAATCAGTGAGTCTCCAATGAAAGGCTGGTGTTCTGTCCCACTTGCTATTTATCTGTCTTGGTCTATTGTGGTGGGTGATACCATTTCTGGTTCTTTTTCTGAGGGGTTGGTAAATAGGGTCCAAATCGATATGTTTGTTAATGGGTTCCGTTTTGAATGTCAGGCCTCTAGAAATTGTCGTGTGTGTCTTTCCTCAGCCTGTCCCAGGATGGATGTATTGTCCCAGTCCAATTGGTGTCCATCTTTGTCTGTGTCTATGGATAATAGTTGGTCATGTCTTTTGCTGGCTAGTTTACGCCAGACTATGAAGATGAGGAGTGCAGATAACCAAGGGAAGGCACCAGTTGATCCTAAAGCTGCAAATACTGGAGTCCTCTGCGAAGGGTTCAAGTGATTTGGAAAATTTAAATTGTCTTTCAGCTTTCAAAACAATGCAAGGTGCACATGGAAGAAGCAGGCTTGTGAAATATTCATGTTACCAGAAGAGGAGCTGGTCAGGTCCACACAGTATCGACTCGCTCTGCCTCAGCTGCAGGAAGTAAAGAATGTAGCTATTGTGGTGTTGTTGGGGTTCATCTGTGGAACCTCAAATGCTCAGCACACAGGTCCAAGTGTAGTTTACAACTTACTATAAACATTTTACAGAGTGTCGATCTCTTCAGGCTAACAGTTGCCGTTTGATGCTCCCAGCTACTCCTGCCTACTCAGTCTTCAAATCTATTCCAAATTAATCTCATGATCTGTCAATAAAGTAGTTTGGAGGCTGTGGGGAAGCTCAATTCTAGACATGTGCAATTTATTTAAAAACATAAAACCTCTCTAGTGAAGAACCAACAAAATAGATAGCTATTCTTGATAGTTATTTATGGAGATGTGTTGGTTAAGGTACAGCACTGTGCAGTATGCTAATGTGATTATTAAAAATAAAAGTAACATGCTACTTGAAGACAACAATCTGCCTAGCAGGGCTGAAATTACTCTACACATTCTTCTGTCTCCTAATTTAGTAATGAAATTTGAGAGATTAATTACATTGAATAATAGTCAATAAAATTGGATGAATATACCAAGCCTTCATTACATTTCACACAACACCAGGTTATAGTCCAACAGGTTTATCTGGAAGCACTAGCTTTTGGAGCACTGCTCCTTCATCAGGTGGTTGTGATTTATAAGATCGTAGGACACAGAATTTCTAGCAAAAAATTATAGTGTCATACAGTGATATATTGAACAAACCTGAGTTGCAGGTTTTGATTCATTCATATGTAAATCCCAGAACTTCTTTTAAATTACCTTCTCGAGAAAACTTAAGGTTTTATAACAAAAGGTGAGATCTCAGCTCAAAAATGCAATAAAGGTGTGAGGTCAGAGTCTGTCTGTGTCCCAATCTTGAGTCAGACTGGTTATAATTCCAAAGTGGAATGTACAAAATATTACATGTCTGTATATTACTGTCTGCATTGACTGCCTGCAGATTGTGCATTTTTTAAGCAAAATAGAATGTATCTGCAAATACAAATTCACCCCATAGACTTATTTGTGTGTATGTATGCATGAGAGAGAGAGAGAGCGCGAGAGAGAGAGAGAGAGCGAGAGAGAGAGAGCGCGCGAGAGAGAGAGAGCGAGAGAGAGAGTGTGTGTGTGTGTGGCATGGGTGTATGTGACTGTGTGCATGTGAGTGTGAGTGTATGTGTCAGTGTGTGTGAAAACTTGGTAAAGTATTTGTGTGTGTGTGGGTGTGACAGAGTATAAGCCTGTGAGAGCGCGTGTGTGTGGGTGAGAGTGTGGGGCCGCGTGTGTGTATGAGAGAGAGCGTGTGTATGAGAGACGGTCTGCATGACTGTGTGAGTACGGAAGAGTGTGTGTGTGTGTGAGTGTGTGTGTGTGTGTGTGTGTGTGTGTGTGTGTGTGTGTGTGTGTGTGTGAGTGTGTATAGTGCAATGGGGTCACCTGTAATGTGACACGAACCCAAGGTCCCGGTTGATGCCATCCCCGTGGGTACTGAACTTGGCAATGAACCTATGCTTGGCCATTTTGCGTTGTTGCCTGGCCCGAAGTCTGTCTTGGAGGATGGTCACCCGACAATCCAAGGCCGAATATCCCTGACTGCGGAAGTGTTCCCCAACTGGGAGGGATCACTCTTGTCTGCTGATTGTCATAGTATCTGCTTGTCATGGTATCATTGCCTGCAGCGAATGAGATAGTTAATGTTGGCTGAGTCACATGAGAACCTGCCGCGTAATGTGTAATGGTGGTATCCGTGTCAACACTCTGACACGTCATGCTGTGGTTGCCCTGTCAGGGTTGTATGGTGTTGTGGTTGATGTCCTGAAGGCTGGGCAGTTTGCTGCAAACAATGGTCTGTTTAAGGTTGGGTGGTTGTTTAAAGGTGAGAAGTGGAGGCGTAGGGAAGACAAGGTGGTCATCCTCATCAATAATGTGTTGCAGGCTGCAAAGAACATGGCATAGTTTCTCCGGTCCCAGGAAGTACTGGACAATGAAGCGTACCCTATTGGTTGCAGCCAGTGTCCATCTCCTGCGGAGGTCATTACGGTCTCTCACTGTGGCACGCCAGAACTGGTGATCGATGAGTTGAGCATCGTAGCCCGTACCTACGAGGGCATCCTTGAGCACCTTCAGGTGTCCGTCATGTTCCTCCTCATCTGAACAGATCCTGTGTATGCACAGGGCTTGTCTGTAGGGAATGACTGTTTTAATATGTATCGGGTGAAGCTGGAGAAATGTAGCATCATGAGGTGCTGAGGTGCCCATCCTTAATGGAGATGCATGTCTCCAATGAGACAGATACTAGAGAGGAGTCCATGGTAAGTCTGATGGTGAGATGAAACTCGTTGATATCATGTGTAGTTGTTTCAGTGACTCCTCACCATGGGTCCAGAGGAAGAAAATGTCGTCAATGTACCTGGTGTATAGCGTTGGTTGGACATCCTGTGCAGAAAAGAAGTCTTGTATAAACCTGTGCATGAAAATGTTGGCATGTTGGGGTGCAAATTTGGTCCCCAAGGCTGTTCCATATGTCTGGATGAAGAACTAGTTGTCAGAGATAAAAACGTTGTGGTCGTGAATGAAGTGGATGAGTTGTAGGATGGTGCTTGCAGATTGGCAGTTGTTGGTATTGAGTACTGAGGCTGTTGCAGTGATGCTGTTATTGTGGGTGATGCTGGTGTAGAGTGCTGACATGTCCATTGTGACGAGGAATGTTCCTGATTCGACTAGTCCCATAGGTGCTGAGTTTCTGTAAAAAATCTGTTTTGTCACGGCAGAAACTGGGGTCCCTTGTACAATGGGTTTCAAGATGCCTTTGATATGCATGCACACACACATAATTCCATGGGGTGAGTTTGTATTTGCAGAATTATATTTGCAGATACATTCTATTTTGCTCAAAAATGCACAATCTGCAGGCAGTCAATGCAGACAGTCAATAACTGTAATATTTTGTAAATTCCACTGTGGAAATAGAACCAGTCTGAATGAAGGTTGGGATATATACAGACTCTGGCCTCACACTTTTAATGCATTGTCTGATCTGAGATCTCACTTTTGTCATAAAACCTTAAGCTTTCTTGAGAAGGTGTCTTAAAAGAAGTTCTGGGATTTACATATTAATGAACCAAAACCAGCAACCCATTCTAAAAGATTAAAGACTTAACAATTCAGGTTTATTCAATCTATCACTGTAATCTTTTATTATAAATTCTGTGTCTTATGATTTTATACTCCACAACCACCTGATGAAGGAGCACTGCTCCAAAAGCTAGTGCTTCCAAATAAACCTGTTGGACTATAACCTGATGTTGTGTGATTCCTAACTTTGTCCACCCCAGTCCAACACCGGCTTCTTCACCTCATGACTTCAGTACATTTGCGAGTGCTCATTAACACGAAGATAAGGATTGGTCATTTGAAACTACCCCTTGAAAATTGACAAGACCGAGGCACTTAGATAAAACTAAGAACAGACGTAGCCTGGTGATTACATCTAATGGGAATAATTAATGCAAAGTAGATATTTTTGCTTAGATAATTGAGCATCTAGTTTGCCTGTAATTCTTTTATACTGATAGTTCAAATGTAATTTTTTAAAGAAACATTAGACAGTGACTTATAAATAACAACAGTGAATTAAAGATCCAAAATAGAGAAAGCAACCCTAAACAGAAAGCAGATGTCGAATTGTGAAGCACATGTACATGCTTCTAGATAATTGTTGTTTGATTCAAGAGCACGAGAGATCACATGGGCATGTGGACAAGACAATGTGTAAGGAGAGCTAGCCCAACATTCAACATAGCAGAGAAAGCCTTGTCTTCATTTTGGTGACTGGAGTTTTAGTAAAGGACTTTAATTGTTTCTATGGATACTACTAGGCTGCATTCCTACTACTGGCATGGAAAATGGGCACACAAGGTGGGCTAGAAGACAATATCCCTTCCACATCTGCCCTGTCAAGTCTCCTTAGCAGCTTACCTTTTACTTTCCACTCATTCGTGGGCTGTGAGTTTCACTGGCTGGGCCAGCCTTTATTGCCCCTCTCTAGTGGCAGTTGAAGGTGGTGGTGAGCTGTCTTCTTGAACAACTATAGTTGGTGCAGTTGCATCAAAAAACATAGTCAGGAAGGAAGTTCTAAAGTTTTGACCCAGTGACAGTGAAGGAACATTGATATAGTTCCAAGTCAGGATGTGGAATGGCTTGGAGGGGAACTTGTAGGTGTCATGTCCTCATGTGTCTGCTGTCTTTGTGCTTCTAGATGGTAGTGATCATTGCTATGAAAGGTGTTGTCTAAGGAGCCTCGGAGAAATTTTGCAGTGCCTTTAATAAGGTGCAGTGTGGGAAGTTGCTAAATAATGTAAGAGTCCATGGTGTTAGGGACAAGGGATAAAAGGGTCTTTTTCAGAATCGCAGCTGGTGACTAGTGGAGTTTTGCAGAGTTGAGTATTGGGACCACAACTGTTCTCATTATACACCAATGATCTAGATGAAGGAACTGGGTAAGTTGTTGCTAAGTTTGCTGATAACACAAAGATAGGGTGGAGGGACATGTCATGTTGCAGAAGAGGTGAGGCAGCAGAAGGACTTGGACAGACGAGGAGATTTTCCAGATCTTTTTCAATTCACTTCAGCCATCCAATCTCTTTGTAGCTTCCTTATCTTCTCTTCACAACTTATTTTCCCACCTATCCAAGTCTCATCAGCAAATTTAATAACTGTAACATCAATTCCTTTATCTGGGCCATTTATATAAAATGCTCACACGTGTTTCACAAAGGGGTGCTTCATGCAAAGGGAAATGTGGTAACCAATTGGCACAGAGCAAGATCACAAAGAACAGAAATAAAAAACTGACTAATTAATCTGGTTGATGGATAAATCTTGGTCAGGACATGAGCTGAGCTCTCCTGCTATATTCTGAATGCCATCACATCTTTTATATCCACCTAGGATAAAAGGCCAGTCTCTCCCATTTAATCCAAATTCCAACAGTGTAGCACTCTCTCAGTACCTCTCATGAATGGCAACTGACAGTGTGCCTTCTAGTCCTGAAGCAGGACTTAACCCATAGCCTTCTGACCCAGACACAGTGCGACCGACAGATCTCGGGCTGGAACCTTTTTTTAGATTAGATTAGATTACCTACAGTGTGGAAACAGGCCCTTCGGCCCAACAAGTCCACACCGACCCTCCAAAGAGTACCCTATTTGCCTCTGACTGATGAACCTAACACTGTGGGCAATTTAGAATGGCCAATTCACCTGTCCTGCACATCTTTGGACTGTGGAAGGAACCGCATGCAGACATGGGGAGAATGTGCAAACTCCACACAGACAGTTGCCCGAGGCTGGAATCAAACCTGGGTCCCTGGTGCTGTGAGGCAGCAGTGCTAACCACTGTGCACCGTGCCGCCCCTAGAGGAGACAAGACAGCCAAATTTCTTATTGGAAAAGCTTAGGTATACAAGCTGAGCATGTCGTGACCACATTCTTCTGTGTTAACACAGAATAATGGAATGTGGCCGTGGGTCTTTGCAGACTGGCTTCACCAATGCCCCCATCTAACTGGTTATTGAACTAAAAATGATTTACTTCTCCCCTTAATGTGAAACACCTGGAGTCTCTGCTCAGTGACTCTCCATGTTACCACAGACAGCTTCACACATACACCATCTAGGAAATCTCAGGCACAACCCGAAGCTGTACGATTGCAACATTAGCTGTCCCATGGTATCACTCTCTTTAAAAGTGCCCTTTGATTTGGGTGTGAGGATAGAAATCAGATTTGACAGCACTACAAGTTGAGAATGGTGGCAGCATCAGATTATATTGCCTAACTCGTGCTGTGCTCAAATTAGGAACATGCAGAGAACTTGGTTCAGTCTGTCCCTAAGCGCTGACTGTCCTATCAGCTCTTTCCTGGCACTTGAGGGAGATTTCTTCTGTGAGCTGTGTGTAATGAAATCATAAACCCATTGTTTATAGGCACCGAAGAAACCTTGCCCCTGAACATACTGCACCTTCCACAACCCCTACAGATAAAAAAACATTAAAAGCAATCCGGCAAAAATGAAAGTTTAAAGAGATGGATATGTGCTGGATGCAATTATACTGAGATGTGCCTTGCAGATATGCTTTCACTCACTAAATCAGAACCTCACACCAGTTTGGCTGCAGTCATACTCCACGTTTTACAGCACAGTGAAGCTGAAATCATGTAACTACGCCGGGACGCTCCAGCTGCTAGCTAATGAGATCTTAACAAGCACCAAGAAACCTGGAAGAAAATTGGAGATTAAAATTTTCTCACCAAATTAACATCACATAAATATTTACAGCCAGATCTAAATGTGTATTAATAATTAGTGAAAACATTTCAAATTAATGACAGCAAGCAGAGTAGAGTTTAAGATAAATGCTCTTAGGAATGGAAAACAAAACCTTTTTGCACAAGTGAGATCATTAGTGAGGGGAGAGGGAGGATTCACAGGGGGCTGCAGAAGGCTTTGATTCAGAGCCTGATGTGAGGGTCACTGAGCTCTGGATAAGGGTCAATGAACACAGCTATCATTGCTGATTGGCTGTATTCTGATGACACTCTTGAGCACTGCTGTAGAAAGACCAAAAGGAGTTAAAATGATCCAGAGAAATGGAGAGAACAATTCCACAGACAGCTCCCATTTACAGCTGCCTGGTATTCTATTACAGAAAAGGAGCAGAGGGAGAAAAAGAGACAGGAGTTAGGGAAAAGAAAGCTCCAAACAAAGCCTTGAATAATATAGCAACAATGAAAGGGACTCTTTCAATGTCTTGCTTTTATTCATCACTGGAGAATGCAGCAACACAAAGCAAGTAGTCTGAACCGTTAGGTTTTTTGGAAAAAAACCTTTGCCCATTAAAGTCCTCTCATCGACAGTTTCTTAGATCCTAATCTAGACAGTGTGCAGTTAACCCTCCTTGCCTCACTGTGTGTGAGGAGTTCAACTCACTCTTGTTTCAGAACTCAGCAAGTTGTGTTGAACTTACAGCTGACATCACACACCAGCGCCCAAAGTACTGTTAATGTTGTACTGTGATGAGCTCACTGTGAATATCAAACTCAGTTCCACAACTGGCACCCCTGTGGGGTACCAGTCCAATGGAAGGGACAGCCTTCGAAGCCACATATAATTATTTCTGTGATTTAACCATATCAGTATCAACCTGTCTGTTCACCCTTTGAGATGTCAGTTAACATATCTCCTAATTGCCCAATGTAGTACACTACTTTTCATCACATATATTAAATGATTTGGATGTGAGCATAAGAGGCATAGATAGTAAATTTGTAGATGACACCAAACTTGGAGGTATAGGGACAGCGAATAAAGTTATCTCAGATTACAATGAAATCTTGATCAGAAGAGCCAATGGGCTGAGAAGTGGCAGATGGAGTTTAATTTAGATAAATGTGAGGTGCTGCATTTTGGGAAAGCAAATCTTAGCAGAACTTATACACTTAATGGTAAGGTCTTCGGGAGTGTTGCTGAACCTTGGAGTGCAGATTCATAGCTCCTTGAAAGTGGAGTCACAGGTCAGAGTATTGAGTACAGGAGTTGGGAGGTCATGTTGTAGCTGTACAGGACATTGGTTAGGCCACTGTTGAAATATTGCATGCAATTCTGGTCTCCTTCCTATTGGAAGGATTTTGTGAAACCTGAAAGGGTTCAGAAAAGATTTACAAGGATGTTGCCAGGGTTGGAGGATTTGAGCTATAGGCAGAGGTTGAATAGGCTCGGGCTGTTTTCCCTGGAGCGTCGGAGGCTGAGGAGTGACTTTATAGAGGTTTACAAATCAGAAGGGGCACAAATAGGATAAATAGACAAAGTCTTTTCCTTGGAGTGGGGGAGTCGAGAACTAGAGGGCATAGGTTTAGAGTGACAGGGGAAAAATATAAAAGGGACCTAACGGGCAACATTTTCACGCAGAGGGTGGTACATGTATGGAATCAGCTGCCAGAGGAAGTTGTGGAGGCTAGTACAATTGCAACATTTAAAAAGCATCTGGATGAGTATATGAATAGAAGGGGTTTGGAAGGATATGGGCCAGGTGCTGGCAGGTGGGACTAGATTGGGTTGGGATATCTGGTTGGCATGGACGAGTTGGACTGAAGGGTTTGTTTCCGTGCTGTATATCTCTATGACTCTATAGTATGGAACTTGACAGACGGAAAACTCTGAAAACTAAATGAACTGATCTCAGTATTTTGTTTCCAAGGGAGACGGCATAAGTATAGGACACAACAGCTGACCTTACCAGGCTTGGATTTGCACATTGTGGTAATCTATTGGTAATTGCTTGTGTAAGCTGTTTTCTCAGTTGGACTAGCCAGTTGACCACCTCAACTTGTGCACAAGGCCTGGTTGCTTGAAAGAGATATCTGGAAGGTATTGGCAACCCATCAAGATGTACCCCAACCAGGTTAGGTGGGACAAAGTGGAGATAAGATTGAACGGAATGAAGATGAATGAACCTCCACATCTAGTATGGAGACAATGTATTTGTCTAGCACTTTGACTAATTACTTCGCAGATTGCAGTGGCTGTCTTTCCAGGTAGTAGCTTAGATATAAAGTTTATTTTTGAGAAATTTAATTGCTGAATTGACAATACATTGTACAGTCAGAATTTGCTCATCATTAATGTGTGTTATTTTTCACAGGAACGAGAAGCCAGACTTCAGACAGAGATAGACAAGCTGTACAAGGAGCTGAAAGAGCAAAAGCAACTCCTTAAACAGAATTCTGATGTAATGCAGCAGCTACAGCAGCAGTTGCTGAAGGTGACAACTCTTAACCCAAGTCATCTGGATTGGGAAGGGTGGGGGAGGAGATATATTGCATACTGAAGAGGTCCATGTCCAAATGGGCTTGGACAATCTCCAAGCTTGGGCTGTAAAGTGGCAAAGAACATTTGCACCACAGTAATGGTAGGCAATAACTATGTCCAATATGAGACAGTAACCGTCACCCTTTGACATGCAGTCGCATTACCATCAGCGAGTTCCCCATTATCAACACTCTGGGGATTACCATTGACCAGAAACTGAATCAGGGTAGCCATATAAATACAGTGGCTACAAGAGTTGATCAGAGGCTGGGAATCCTGATTTTTCTAAAGCCTGTCTACCATCCACAAAGCACAAGTCAGGAGTGCGATGGAATACTCCCCACTTGCCTGGTTGGGTGCAGCTCCAACAACAGTCAAACAGTTTGACACCATCCAGGATAAATCAGCCCACTTCATTCCGACCACATCCACAAATATCCACTCCCTCCACCACCGACGCTCAGTAGCAGCAGGAATTCATCAAAGATCCTTAGACAGCGCTTTCCAAACCAACGACCATTTCCATCTCGAAGGAGATCAGCAGCAGGTAATGTGAACACCACGACCTGGAAGTTCCCCGCCAAGTTCCACTCATCATCCTGATGTGGAAATGTATCATTGATTCTTCACTGTTACTGGGTCAAAATCCTGGAATTCCCTCACTAAAGGCATTGTAGCTCTACCTACAGCTCATGGACTGCAGCAATTCCAAGAAGTCAGCTCACCATCACCTTTTCCAGGGCAATAAGGTATAGACAATAAATGTTGGCTCAGCCAGCAATGCCCACATCCCACAAGCGATTAAAAAAACATAATCACCTGCATCCTTAAGAAATCATTGCGACTTAATTATGTTCAATCAAATAGTCAACTTTTCCAAAATCCATCCATCAGCAACAGTAATGTCAATCTGGTGTAGCGTGATTGACTGAGATTGTTGCTCATGAGGCTTTTGTCTGCATTAATAGCTGAATCACTCACACATCACCACCAGGGACGGCCAGATTACTTGCATTATTTTCTGGGCAGCTGCAGTTTACAGCACAGGATCAGCTACGTGAATCAGTGGCCAGCAGGCAACGACTGATAACCATCAGGCATCACCAACTTTTGGCCAACATTTGGGGAACAACAAACTTACTTATTCGGCCAATAAAGCCAACATACTGCAGATGCTGGAAATTTGATACAAAGACAGAGAATGTTAGAGAAACTCTGGCAGTATCTGTGGAGAGTTAATGTTTTGAGTCTGGTTTCAACACCTTTCAGTTCTGAAGAAGTCATACCAGACTCAAAGCATTTATTCTGTTTCTCTCTCCAGATCTGCTGAGTTTCTCCAGTATTCTCGGTGTTTGTTCATTTGTTCGGCCATTGGCCCTTTGAGAAGAGTAAGAAGGAAAGGGCAAACATAACAGAGCCACTTTGGATGCATTTTCCTTTTCATCTGATTTTCTCTTGCTCCTTCCATAAAGGCACGAAGCCCCTGGAATCTGCTCAGGTGCTCCAAGTGATAAAGTGATATTTAATAAAGTGATATTCCGAGGGCATTTAATAATCCCTTATGAGCAGTGTACTGTGTGCTGGCTGGCCATTTGGCCATACAAAGCACATTGGGCATGAATTAAACTTTCAAATTCCTTACTAAAAGCGTCAGTGACTGGTACAAGATGAGAATATCTACTGCAGTGTGAATATTTGCAGAATGGATTATGGCTTAGTTTTTCATTTTTAATGCATCCATCTTCACAAAGCCACATCTAATCAGTATGGAATGACATGACCACTTCAGTAATTATACTATTGGTCTCTGTATTTATTTGTGAGGTGGTTTACCAGATTAGATCTCCTTTGCTGTTTGAAAGGAGTTTGTACCGGCATCTGCTGTCATTTAATGGCCTGCCTCCTAACTACAGCCTGTGTTCAGTCCACCCTTTGATTTTCGCATTCCAGGACAAGACAAAAGCAGAAAAGTCCAACATCATGTAACAAAAAAAGGTTTCCTTTCATGATGCGTTTGTTTTTGTTCTCTGTCCGCAGCAGGTTGTATAAGGACAGCAGACTTTGAAATAGCATTGATTAGAGATGAAGGGTGTTAGGACTGAGTGAGATTGGAGCACATCTGCTAACTGCCAGTGATATCACCCTTCAGTACCTCCCTGGTCAATGGCCCTAAAGCCTTTTTTTTTGGTGAATGCATAAATAATCTCCTGTTTAACACATCTGCAACTGGTTTGAATGAAAATGTTTTCAGGAACAAAAGTTTCAGGCAAAAGACCATGAATTGTTGAATAAATGTTGTTTAATCAGCTGGAATCCTCTACCTCATTTTGCATTCTGCAGACTTTAAATATCATTAAATGGCATTGCAGTCTGGACTTATTGTCCAGGTGTGGTTTAACTACTTAGAGTTTTGTTTTTGTACAATGATTGTACGGTATCAAAAGTGTCATTTCCACATGGGAAGCTGAGTTTGTAATATACTTGTATGGGTGATCAGATAATGATGTCTATACAAATTC
This sequence comes from Hemiscyllium ocellatum, assembly GCF_020745735.1. Taxonomy (NCBI): domain Eukaryota; kingdom Metazoa; phylum Chordata; class Chondrichthyes; order Orectolobiformes; family Hemiscylliidae; genus Hemiscyllium; species Hemiscyllium ocellatum. Next base: position 15,289,938 of record NC_083439.1, read on the forward strand.
AGCACTACTTTTTCTCTTAAAAAAAGAGAGAAGGCTGAGAACTGAGGTCCTCAAAATTATCAAGGATTTTTGTTTTGGTAAACGTAGAAAAAAATGTTTCCACATGTGGGGACATTTAAAACAATAAAAAGTTCAATAAGTAACTACGGTTAAGATATCTATATTCAGGAACATTGAGAACACGAAACCTACTGTTACATGCAGCAGTTGCAGCAAAATGGCATTGGTACAGTTAAAAAGGACATAGATAAGTCCATGAGAGCAGAAAATATAGGAGGTACTGATGGGCTGGGGTAAAATAAAGTGAATGGAATTTCATGCATATTATGAATCTTCGATCTGTTGGGATATATGACCTACGCTGCAATTGTTTGTAATGATAGCAGCAATAACTTGCCTTTACACAGTGCCAATGCCCCAAATCTCCCCACGCAAGATTACAAAAGGAGCAGGAGCAAGCTCGTTTCAGCTTATCAAGTCGGCTTCATTGCTCGATAAGATCACGACTGCACTCAACTCCAATTCCCTGCCTGTCCTCATAACTTTGCCCTCCTTTACCCACTAAAATCCGTCTCACCAAGCCTTGAGTGTATTCAGTGGAAGAGAGACTACTGAGGCTAGTGAGGGAATGAAAGTCAGAGGGGTCAGCAAGGATGGAAGAGAAAGATTGTAGGGGTGAACGAGAGGGATATAAAGACTGTGGGTGGCAGCAAGGTAGGGAAACAGAGACAGACTGCTGGAGTCAGAGAGAGGCGAGATAGTGATTGTGGGGCTGAGCAAGGGAGAGGCTTCAGGGGTCAGTGAGAGTGAGAGAGGGAGAGAGAGACTGTTGGGCTCAGCAAGGGAGAGTGAGGCTATATTGGAGAGAGATTGCAACTGTACATATGGATTGGTGTTCAGTTCCCATGTTGTTAGATTTTAGCACAACATGAATGCAAAAAAGACGGGAGTGAACCCAGTAGGTACAGGGAGTTCTCCCAACCATTATAAGTGACAACGTAGTTAAATGAGGGGAATATGTTGATGTACTGGCAACACAATAGAAAGAAATGCTTTAGGGATTTTGTCAGCTTGAAGGGTTGCCATTAAATATATTTGAACTTTGGGTTACATTGTTTCAATAGTATGGTTATATATATATATATATAGAGTTGGTTATTTTTATCTTCAGTAGTGCCAGATTGTTTCTTCAAATGCTGCTGAAATAATACAAAACAAATACATTTAAAAAATAAAGTCTCCACACTATGAGAAAAGGGTGGCTTCACTATCCTGTCAAAGTTAGTTGCTTTGCTCTCTTGTAGGGTCTGTTTCTTATTTTAGTTATATCACATCTCTGAGAACTGGATGGAGTGTGTTTGTAACATATCAGACACAGGCAGAGTGTTAACAGGGAGTCGAAAGCCATGCAGAGATTTGACCTCGTAATCTGTACCTGGTTTTCTGTTAAGACACTATTCTGTTACATCTTAGAGTTAAGGATTGTGTAACGTTTTGTGGTTCTCTCGCACCCCACCCCCAACCTTTAGCGTCCAAAATGCCGGATCCTGCTGTTATTTTATTTGTGTTAAACACTAATGAGCCTTCCATTAATTTTCTCTCTCTCTGTTTTTCTCTCCTGAAGGTGCAGTCTCAGCAATTCCGGGACAGTGCCCAAGCAAACCCTGAGCAAGGGAACAAACCCAATACAAAACCAGAAAGTCGAATCTGCATGATGATGTGAAGCGAGGCTTGGAATAGGATGTGTTCCAGCCAGACGGCGTTGGCCGGGGGGACAGTTCTCAAACAGGAGCCGAGCTGGTAACAGGACTTTACTGCACAGTGTGCCGTGTGAGCGGCTGGGATCTGAAACAAACACACACCAAAAAAGTTTCTGACCTTGTTGCCATGGTGACCGTGCTTTCAAGGGACTCTCTCCGCAAATGGATAAGATGAAAAGGACCTATTTGACTTCTAGCCCCATTCTCTCTCCCACCCTTCCCCTGTGCCCCCTCCTTATCTCTTTGAAGTGGCCGTGAAGCCCACCCGGGAGAGACAGGGCGGCAGCTGCTCTTTCGGATGGAGCATTCCCTGTGTTAAAGCACCTGAAACGACTCAGTCAAGGGTTGAAGTTCAAATGAAACTCAAGTAGCTCTCGGTCAAAATACCTTGAGGTATTCAGGGCGTTTCCGTGATTTCCTGATTTGAGTTGCTGTTCCCTTGAGGTTGACAGAAAGGATAGTAGTGGAGGTTAATATAGTGAACAGGATAAACCTTTCTCACTTAGCTCCACTTGTTTAATAGAGTTAATGTTGGTCGTGTTATTAATATCGAAGCACCATGCAGCAGGGCAAAATTACTTTTGTGAAACTCACAAATTTATAAAGTTTAATGTACAAATCACAACCAAATCTAAGATAGGAAACAGGGCCTTCACAATAGACTGCTTACAATTGATGGAGATTGATAATTATGAAATGTGTAATCATATCCAGTAACAGATGGAGACCAATAACTATGGCATGTATGTAATGTCATGGTATGTGTATAATGTTGTGCTAAAACTGACAGTGTAATAATTGAGATGTATATAAAAGTGTAAAGCTGTAAACTGACAGTATATTAAAGAATATAAAATCAGGATAGGTAAATAGACAAAGTCTTTTCTCTGGGTTGGGGAATCCAAAACTAGAGGGCATAGATTTAGAGTGAGAGGGGAGAAATTTAAAAGGACTTAAGGGACAACCTTCCAGGCTGAGGGTGGTGTGTGTATGGACAGAGCTGCTGGAGGAATTGGTGGAGGCTGGAACATTGGCAACATTAAAGAATCTGGATGGGTATATAAATAGGAAGGCTTTAGAGGGATATAGGCCAGGTGCTGGCAAAAGGGACTGGATTAATTTAGGATATCTGGTTGGCATGGACAAATTGGACCGAAGGGTCTCTTTCTGTACTGTACATCGCTGTGACTCTATACCACTAGCCATTTGGATACAGAACTGGCTGAAAGGTAGAAGAGAGAGTGTGGTGGTGGAGGTCTGCTTTTCAGACTGGAGGCCTGTGACCAGTGGAGTGCCACAAGGATTGGTGGTGGGTCCACTGCTTTTCATCATTGACATAAATGATTTGGATGTGAACACACGAGGTATAGTTTGCAGATGACACCAAAATTGAGGTGTAGTGGACAGTGATGAAGGTTACCTCAGAGTACAATGGGATCTTGATCAGGTGGGCCAACGGGCTGAGGAGTGGCAGATGTTGATTAATTTAGATAAATGTGAAGTGCTGCATTTTGGGAAGCAAATCTTAGCAGGACTTATACACTTAATGGTAAGGTCCTAGGGAGTGTTGCTGAACATAGAGACCTTGGAATGTGGATTCATAGTTCCTTGAAAGTAGAGTCGCAGGCGGATAGGATAGTGAAGAAGGCGTTTAGTATGCTTTTGTTTATTGCTCAGAGTATTGAGTACAGGAATTGGGAGGTCATGTTACGGCTGTTCAGGATATTGGTTAGGCCACTTTTGTAATATTGCATGCAATTCTGGTCTTCCTATCAGAAGGATGTTGTGAAACTTAAAAGGGTTCAGGAAAGATTTACAAGGGTGTTGCCAGGGCTGGAGGATTTGAGCTATAGAGAGAGGTTGAACAGGCTGGGGCTGTTTTCCCTGGAATGACGGCAACTGAGGGTAACATTATGGAGATTTACAAAATCATGAGGGGCATGGATAGGGTAGATAGACAAAGTCTTTTCCTTGGGGAGGGAAAGTTCAGGACAAGAGGGCATAGGTTTAGGGTGAGAGGGGAAAGAAATAAAAGGGACCTAAGGGGCAACTTTTTCACACAGAGGGTGGTGTTTGTATGGAATGAGCTGCCAGAGTAAGTGGTGAAGGCTGGTACAATTACAACATTTAAAAGGCATCTGGATGGGTATATGAATAGGAAGGGTTTAGAGGGATATGGACCAAGTGTTGGCAAATGCAACTAGATGAGTTTAGTATAATCTGGTTGGCATGGACAAGTTGGACCAAATGGTCTGTTTCCATGCTGTCCATCTCTGTGACTCTATGTCTAGTGTGACAAAATGGTAGTGTTCCTAACTTTGAGCTAGGATGCTGGATAAGTTCCACCTGCTCCAGAGGTGTGTATTAACATTTTTGTAACAGGTTGATTTGAAAATATATGAAGCTGACAAGATTAAAATTTACTCCTTCCTAATACAGTGTTGATTTCTTGCCAAAATTTTAATTCATTACAATGTTGCAAAATTGGACAGTGATTGGAAAGGTTTCCCAAATATTTTTTCTTATCTTTATTGTTTTTCATCGATTTCTTCAAAGATTATCAGGGAGGTGATGGTCTGATATATTATTGCTGGACTATGAATTCAAAGAGGTGGAAGTGAGTACTGTAGATGTTGGAGGTTAGAGTCAAGAGTGTTGCAGTTGGAGGGGTGGTGTTAGAAGGAGGGAGGTGCGGAACATGGATGAGATGCGCTGGAGGGCATCATCAACCACACGGGAGGTAAATTGCAGACTTTAAAGAACCCGGTGGGTTCTGTGCTGGAACTGGTCCTCCTGATCCGCCCTCGAACCCCACCCCTCCAACCGCAACAGACAGAACCCCCCATTCATCACCTTCCATCCCACCAACCTCCGTATACATTGCATCATCCTCCGCCATTTGTGCCACCTACAAACAGACCCCACCAACATGGATATATTTCTCTTCCCGCTCCATCCGTTTTCTGTAAAAACCGTTCCCTCTGTGACTCCCTTGTCAGGTCCATGCGCCCCCACAAACCACCCTCCCCTCCCTGCAGCTTCCCCTGCCACCGCAGTAGTTGCAAAATCTGCACTCACACCTCCTCCCTCACCTCCATCCAAGGCCCCAAAGTAGCCTTCCATATCCATCAAAGTTTCATCTGTACTTCCACACGTCACTTATTGTATCTGTTGCTCCCGACGCGGTCTCCTCTACACTGGGGAGACAGGATGCCTATTCGCAAAGCACTTCAGAGAACATCTCTAGGTCACCCGCACCAATCAACCCCACTGCCCCTTGGCCGAACACTTCAACTCCCCCTTCCACTCTGTCGGGGACATGCAGGTCTTGCGCCCCTCCATTACCACCCGACGCCTGGAGGAAGAACACCTCATCTTCCGCCTCGGGACCCTCCAACCCCATAGCATCAATGCGGACTTCAGCATTTTCCCCATTCCCCTCTCCCCACATTACCTCAGTTTCAACCTGCCAGCTCAGCACCATCCTCATGACCTGTCCCACCTGCCAATCTCCCTTCCCACCTATCTGCTCCACCCTCCTCTCCGATCTATCACCTTTACCCCCACCTCCATCCTCCTACTGCACTCTCAGCTACCTTCCCCCCCCCGCCCCACCTCCACCCCCCTCCCATTTATCTCTCCACCCCTTCGGCTCCCAGCCTCAATCCTGATGAAGGACTTTTGCCTGAAATGTTAATTTTTCTGCTTCTCTGAAGCTGCATGACCTGCTGTGCTTTTCCAGCACCACATTCTTGACTATTAGTCCAGAGACCCAGGACTGCGGCACAAAGTGGAATTTGAATTCGATAGAAGTCTGGAATATAAGTGTCTAATGATGGCCATGAATCCATTGTCAGTTGTTGGGGGAGAAAAAACAGCTGGTTCACTCATGTCCATTAGGGATGGGAAAGTGCCATCCTGACCCACTCTGGCTGACACCTGACTCCAGACCCACAACAATGTGGTTGAATCTCAACCACCCTCTGGGTCGTTAGAGACAGACAATGAATGCTGGCCCATCCAGTGGTACCATCATCTGTGATTGAATAAAATAAATTTCTTCAAACTGCTAGCAGTTTTTTTTTACTGAGAGCACAGTGTTGTTAGTCCATTACCCTGTAAGGATTGATTCCTTTGTGATCTCTGTGAGTGCTTCAATCTTTCTGCAGTGCAATTGGACAATGGCTAAAAATCAATGCACTTCGGAATTGAGACACACTCATTATTTGTTTAGCAGTGCTCAGGAGGGAGAGAAAGCAGGACCTATTTCTGTCTGTAAATACGATCAAGTGATGGTCAGCCTCGCTGGCGAGAAATGAATGTGCGTAAATATTGGGTGAGGATTTCAGAACATGAAAAAAACCGAGACGAGAAAGGTCTATTTGGGTCTTTGAAGCTCAGTCTTTTATTACCATGACGTTCCCCTTTTAACCTGTGGCTGTGTTTGAAAATCACTCTGGTTTTAACTCTCAACACCCTGCCTGGCAGATTATTGCAAATGTTTGAATAAAGAGGTTCTCCCCAAATCCTATTGGAAATGTACTTTCCATTATTTAATGTCCTCTGGTCCTATTTTCCTTGACATTCCCTGATATCAGTAATTGTGGACTGGGTTTTACCTGTAGAGTAAAAAGTGAGGTCTGCAGATGCTGGAGATCAGAGCTGAAAATGTGTTGCTGGTTAAAGCACAGCAGGTCAGGCAGCATCCAAGGAACAGGAAATTCGATGTTTCAGGCCAGAGCCCTTCTTCATGAAGGGCTCTGGCCTGAAACGTCAAATTTCCTGTTCCTTGGATGCTGCCTGACCTGCTGTGCTTTAACCAGCAACACATTTTCAGGACTGGGTTTTACCTGCATTGTTTAACATGGTACAACTTTCAGTTAAACCTGTTTTTAACTATCTTCCTTCTTTCCTGGAGAGCTTTTGCTGATCTAATCTTTTGAAACAGCTTATCATTTGGATTGGTTGTTTTAGTCTTACATTCATTGCAAAGGATATACATCTATTTTTGTGCTGTGAACAACAGTCCTCCAACTGGAATCTGCTTGCTAAATTGAAGCCATATAGTGCAACTTTTGTGGAATTGCATCAACTATCCTGTTCTGCATTAGCTCCTGACCCAAACAGGCCTCCATTTTAAAATTCTAATCCTCGTTTCTAAATTTGTCAATCCTGACCATTTAAGTATTGCTGGTTTTGTTCATTCCCACATTGGGAGCTGTTCCACCAGCAGGATGGGCCCTAAACTCAGGAACTCCTTTCTGTAATGGTGCTATGGTACAGTTGGTTAAAGTGCCTGCTTTGTAAACAGGAAATGCTGGGTTCAAATCCCTGCAGTACCTCTACCTTATGTGAAAGGGCAGCAATGCCAAGAACTTAGTGTTGATTCTAGCCTTGGATGACTATCTGTGTGCAGTTTGCATATTCTCTCTATGTGGGTTCCTTCTGGGTGCTCTGGTTTCCTCCCACAGTCTAAAGATGTATAGGTTAGGTGGATTAGCCATGGGAAATGCAGGGTGATAGGATATGGGAAGGGTGCCCTTTGAAGAGTTGATATGGAATTGATGGACTGAATGGCCTGCTTCTGCACTAAGGATTCTATGAAACATCTCAAAATCTACTTTTTTTTACCTTGGCCAGGTCTCGGTCACCTTACCCGACATGCATTGGTGTTTGATAGCAGTGTGTGTGGTGAAGCACTATGGATGGTTCACGATATTGAAGACCTATATAAATGCAATTGTTAGATACAGATGGATGGATTTGACAAGTTGGGGGGGGGGGGGGGGGAGGGGAGAAAGGTTGGTTTGTGGATTATCCCCCACTAAAACATCTGTTGGTTTCGCACCAACTAGAAGCCAGGTGCCTTACACTGACGCAGAATTAACTACATCATGGTGGACTCCCAAGCCTTCCCCAGTTCAATGACAGGACATCCTGCTCCAGCGAGCTTTGGGCCAATCTGATGGCTAGTGCCTCTGTAGCCCCACCAATGCCAGGAGAGAGCAGTGGCCAATGCTTGGACTGCAAGGACTCCCCAGACAGGTGCGAGGTGGTCTCCTAGACTTGAATACATTTGCTGGTGGTATGTCTAGGAGACACATCAAGGGGGATGGGGGGTGGGAAGAGGTTGGGAAACAAAGTGGGAGGTACATCTTGGGGCAGGAATGCATAGGACTACTACCTCCCTCAAAAACAGGTGCCTCTTCGCTTCTTCCTGTCTGGGTGGTGAAAGTAGCCTACTCTTGGAGATTGTAAAATTACAGCAGAGATGGATTGGGGCCCTTCTAGCCCAGTTAAATGTTCATAGAGTCATACAGCATGGAAACAGACCCTTCAGTTCAACCTGTCCATGCTGAACATAATCCCAACCTAAACTAGTTCCACCTGCCTGCTCCTGATTCATATCCCTGCAAAGCTTTCCTATTCACATACTTATCCAAATGTCTTTTAAATGTTGTACCCACATCCACAACATCCTCAGGAAGTTGATTCCACATGCAAACCACCCTCTGTCAGCCCACTAGTCTTGAAATCCCCCTTCCTAGGGAAAAGACAAGACTTGGACAGCTTAATAGATCCAAGGGCTGACAGGTTGCCTGACACCTGACCTACCCACAGTAAGATGGGGGACAGAACAGAGATGGATGGAAGGTGCTGGACTGACCACCCACTTTACATAAAATGCTGTACTCACTTTTGAACAAATGGCAGGGGGTCTTAGGTTCACTCCCAAGCAATGTATGGCAAGGTCTACGTGGCCCGGATTGACCAGAGATCAGTTGTACACTTTGTCAGATCAATTACCTCTCATACACATACAAACACACAGTGAGGAGCTGTGTACAGAACAACTGTAAAGCAGCTGCTTGGGAAGTGTCTACTCCAAGCTCCGGAACGGCAGGCAAGTCCCAGGTGGACAGAGGAAGCATCTCAGGAATACCCTCAAGGCCTCACTGGCGAAGTGCAGCGTTCCCACCAGCACCTGGGAATCACTGGCCCAGGACCATCCAAAGTGGAGGAGGAACATCCATGAAGATGTTAAGCTCCTCAAGACTTGCCGTCGGGAGAAAGTGGAAGCCAGAGGAAAACAGGAAAAGGAGCGCGCTGCCACACTGACGCCCCACCCACCCCTTCCCATGACCACCTTCTGCCCCCTGTGTCACAAAGCCTGTGGTAGCCCCATTGAAGTGTAGAGTCACCTACAGACTCACCCGAAGAGTGGGAGAGAGTCATCCTCACCCGCTGATGACAGAACAACTGTTCAACAATCATAGGTCAATACTGACATTATAAATGGCAGGTCAACTGAAACCGACTGTAAGGTTTGCAGAAATGGTTTAAATTTGAATGCTTTGTGAAGCTGTCATTTCACTGAGATCAGATTGCTTACAGACAATAAAAGATATTTAAGACTGAGACAGATAGATTTTTAATCAGTAAGGATGCAAAGGTCACATGGAAAAGGTAGGACAAGGGAGATGAGGATAATCAGATCAGCCATGATCTCACCAGAGGGCAGTACAGACCTGAGGGACCGAATAGCCTACTTCTGCTTGTGTCTTCTTGTCTAACACTTTTAATACCTTACACTCCTGGACAGGAGCAATTTCACACGACTTCCATCTTATCAAATCACAAACAGCATTTAAGATTGAATTGACTAACACTATTTTATTTTTCATAATTCTATTTCCACACACTAAACAATCTGATCTACAAAAACAAAAGAATCTGTTATGATACAAAGTCAACAATCATATGATCAGTGGGAATCTGAACATTCACACGAGGAACAATGAGTAAATAGGAGAGGAAAGTGCTTTGAGCTTGGGTAGGGAAGGACCGCACACTCTTGGACCAACGCCTACATGAGATTTGGTGTTGCTGACATTTTGTAGCTGACACCTCGTGTTCACAAAGCCAGGGATGACATTTTGACAGCAGGAGACAATTTCAAAACAAAAAAAACTACATCTGCTTTTCTTTATTTTGCTCTCCAGCATCATACATCAGCAGCCCAGGTCTTTACACCAGTTAGTCGGTATCTTCTTTGTTCTTATAGTGCATGACCTGGGATGCATGGCCTGCTTCCACACTGTAGGGATCTACGATTCATATACAATGAATGGAATATTACACCATTATTGTTCTGGGAACTGTATATCATTACATATTAGAAATGTTAATAAGACATTGTTGAAGTTAACTTTGAGATAAGAAGGGATTAAACCCACCACTAGTTGAGCTCCTGACATTTCACCCCCAACACAGGTAGAATTACCAAACCCATCCTTTTGACATATCGACGTGTGTGTGATATTAGTCACCTTCCCTTGATATCAACAAGATAATTCCCCAACCACCCCACCCAGATCTCTTCCAAATGAATTGACATTGGGATATTTGGTAATCCTTTAAAAAAAATCAACAAATCACTTTTTAAGTTCAAGAGGGCATTGATCATAGTCAATCTGTGGTTGAATTTCAAAGACAGCACTTAGCTCAATGATCCATATAAGAGAAAGGTCGCCTTTAGATGAGGTCCCCAGATTGAAGAGGTGATATAACATGGTGCATTAGTGATGAGGAGATGATCCTCTTGTTGAGACAGCAAAATAGTATTTGTGCTGTAAGACATTTGGGGAACTGATCTTCCAAAATCAATTAACATTTGTATTTAAAGTAAACAAAAACACTGGAGGTCATTTTCAGCCAACATGCCCAGTCGGAGAGAATTGGGTTCCAGTTGGATGCACATTTTAGACTCTGCTTGTTTTAACGATCTGTTGACTTCAATGGAGTGTAAAATTGTGGGACATCAAACAGAATCCAAACCAATCCTACTTCTTTCCCTGTGGGTGGGTCAGGTTAAAACTGTCCAGAGTAATTCTTCGGCTCTGTTTTGGTGCACGGTATTACGCAGCACCTCAAAGATATCAAACCATACTTTTGTGAAGCAGACATGAGTATAGTGCTTGTTCCTTCATGACTGGACACCACAAAGGAAATGTGATGTATTTAACAGAAGAGTAAGCTCCAAGATTTTCATTGTGCTGGGCAAATTTGATATTAGACCAAAAAAGACCCATGTTACTAAAGAGGTATTGTAACAGTATTATCCACATGGTTATTGTTAAATCTATATTCAAGCTAACATTGTGTAGACATTTGTGACTTAAAAATTATAATATATTACTAAAGAATCTAAATCTAAGTACGCTCAAAAACCCCAGCAAACGTGTTTATAATACTGAAAATAAGACATCACATTGGCAGAAACAAACTGTGCATTTCTGAAAAGAATCTTCAGACACATTTCACACACAATCATTATTGTGGCTGCGACAGAGTAATTAGTGTGTAAAAAAATATCATAAACTATCATTAAAAAATTTCATCCCTTTACAGTGAATATGTACCTGATGCAATTTTGTGAGTAGCCAGTTTCTACCTGATCTGTAAACGTTTGCTGTTAAATGCCATCAGATAAACACTCCATGGTATTTGCATGGCTGCTGAGTCTGCTATTTTAGGAGAGACATTAGCTCCATTCAAATAACAGAAACAGTCATTTATAAATTGTAGTGATTACCTAGTCTGCTCCTGGCCCCAATCTTAGGATTAAAATGGAAGGAATCCATTTCAAGTAATTTAAATAAAAAGTCTCGTATTAAAACTTGCTGGTCTTTTTTACATACACTTTTTTGTGTAGCAAAACATTCTTCAAAATTACCTTGGGTGTAAACTCTCAGACACCAAAGTTTCTACCTATTGTGAAGCTATTTTAAGATGATTTAAATCTTGTTATATACTCTCAATTACAATTTCAGTCCCTTAAGCATCCTGGAGTGTACTGGTGAAGAGCAATAGCTCACTATGGACCACTCATAAAGGGTGTGTCCAGTGTTTCTTTGTCGACAAGAAAGCAAAATAGGAGAGACTCACTAATAAATACTTCCAATCTAACAGTCTGAAAATACCCTGTCATCGCAAAGCTACCCTGCATTCAGCTACAAAAGAATCGTGAGGATGTTTCCCTGAGATAGCCATCACTCCTGCTGCATTGTCAAGGAGTGTAAATAAAATCGAACACTATCCACATGTCAACAAACTAGAGCTTATCACACAGAGTCTGAGAGTGTGAGCACACTGAGTGTGCCAAAGGTACAGGATGCACACCACGCCATCTCTTCTCCATTCCTGCCCCCCTTATGAACTTGGCACATCCCCATGTCTGGTTTCATTGGTATTCCTTCCTAAATTTTATCCTTGTACTTTGTTACATTTTCATGGTTGAAACTGTGGCAATGATATTACCCGTTGCCACTCGTTCCAATTGTAGGGCTCATCTTTCTAATGTATTTGAAAGAACAGGTCCCATATCTACAGCCTTTCAGTATTGCACTGATACAAGAAAAAAGCAGCTCTCAAAGGCATGACAAACAAAATGCAGCCATCTTGTTGCCATTGCCTCCTTCCTCTTCCCCAATGCCAAACCTCTGTCCATCCCAATGTTCAATCAAGACTGAAGATAATGTAGGAGCATGGTGGCTCAGTGGTTAGCACGGCTATCCCTTAGCGCCAGGGACCTGAGTTAGATTCCAGCCTCGGGCAACTGTCTATGTGGAGTTTGCACAATTCCCCACCCTGGGTTTCCTCCAGGTGTTCCGATTTCCTCCCACAGTCCAAAGATGGGCAAGTTAAGTGGATTGGCCGCGGTAAATTGCTCACAGGGATGTGTAGGTAAGGTGGACTGGCCATGGGAAATGCAGGGTTACAGAGCTGGGGTGGGAGGCTCTTCAGAGGGTCAGTATGGACTCAATGGGCCAAATGACCTGCTCCACACAGTAGGGATTCTTTGATTCACTGAACTCACTAAAAGGATTGGAGAATCATTGGGGCAAATCTCCTTACAATTTAAAAATGTGGAACTTCCAAAGTCCATCATTCAAGATGAAAGGATTTTAATATTTAATGCAATACTCAAAGGCCTAGCTGCAAAACTCTGAGTGAAAGTCAGTGCTTAGCAACCTCATTCTAGTTTGACTGTCAGGTAGGTTTTGTTGTTTTGTTCAAAATCTCACATTAAGTGGCTTCATATATTTCTACAATAAGTAAATATGTTGGCAAGTGGAACCAGAGTAAGGATGAAAATTAAATCCTGACACTGGTTTGTGTTTGGACAACAGAAAGAAGCAGAGAATAAGCTCAGGAGAAAGATCAGGCGGTTAATACTGAGGTAGATAACTGACTGCCCACCATCTAATTAAACTGTACGATAAGGCTTCACAAAAACGAACAATTTTCACGAGCAAACAGTTGTACAGAAACACGGATATCACAGCAACCCGGGTGAAATCTAGAAACACGGACATTGCCGTCCGTAATGATCACAGTTACCTTGACAGAGTACAGAACAAGGGCAACAAAATATGAGGAAGCGTAAGACTCCAAGTTTACCAGATATCCAAAGGAGAAGGAAGTTTAGATTCAGACAAAAGCACTGCTGCATTTTAGACAGTCATTGTGGAAGTCAACACAGCCTAGACCAAGATTTGCATTGTGGATAATTCCTGCCTTTACATCTGTGATTTGTACTTCTCTGCACGCTTTGGAGGAATGTTCCAGACACCATTTCTCTTTCCCGAAGGAAGGTTCTTGATATTGTTCCTCTGACCAGGTCGTCCTTGGTGAGATGCTGCTTGATGGAGGAGAGGTTGCCCTTTTTTTTTTGCATACCACATTTAAAGTGAGTGCTTCTCATCGATTTCCTTCAATACGAAAGAACAATCCAGCCAGGGCTAATGTCAGCCACAAACTTTCCTTTCCAAAGCTATGGATTCTTTTGAATGTTATTGGAATCCTGGGAGGTCTGGCATGAGTCAGGGCTGGGAATGTTTGACTCAAAACACTGGTTACATTGTTGTCCATCTGTTTTGTATGTGCTCTGACCTAACGGAGACAGTATGAGAGTTACAGCAGGATCTACACAGCAATGTGGTCACTGCTGATCGGAAATTCAGAGCCTTGTTTAATTTTCTTCAAAAGCAGGTCTTTGGTGACGTTCCCAAATGAGGAACAATGATAAAAAATATTTCTCTAATAAACACTGCAGACAATCAACGCGAATAAACACCTTTGTAAAGTAAAAAATAATGCAAACACATAGGACGTGGCTATATACAGTGTAGCACACGTAAAAGTAACGACCATTAATTCCACGCCTTGGCAAAACGCAGGCAGGGAGTTTGGTTAAAATCACCACGTACACCAATGGAGGGAAAACAGTCCCACAACATAGAATGGAGTTCTATAAAATTTGAGGTAGAATGTTTCTCTTTATATTTGGAAGTGCTTTCTTTCCTCTTCTTCAGGGAAAATGGCAGATGAGTGAGGTCTTGAGGTAGTACTGCATCTGTACTGACCAAATGCGATTTCACTTTGCAGAAAGGAAGATACCAATTTGAGCAGTTTTCTTAGAAGACATTCAATGCGGCTGAGGTAGTTTTCAATCATCAAACTTTTCTTTGAGTTGTGTTTTTTCTCCCCAAGTCTCATTAGCGTTCTACACGTAGGCCTCAGCAGTCACTGTGTCTGTTGAGGATCCACAGCTGAAACGATGGAACCTGTGACCGGAGATGAATATATTGTGAAATTCATCGAATCCCTGCATAGAGAGCCGCTGGGATCTTACTAAACTGATGCTGATAGCTGTTTACATCAAAGAAATGGTTAGAAGGCAAGACCAACATGCAGCCAGCCAACAACATGATGATATGTGTTTGTAAATGGTGAAAATCCGACATGTGAGGGCCTGAAATGCATCCTCGTTAGATAAGTTTCATAGATAAACTACACCAGTTGAAGTACCTTCATTACAACATGCCTGAGTTTGTTGAGGATACAAAACAGACTTCATTTCCACCAAATCCATAATGCATGAGCTGACCTGAGACTGACAGGCCTAGTGTAGATGCCAGTTGACAGGAAAACGATGAATATCAACAACATGAGTTCCAGTCACAAGCCTACAGGGAGGCAATGAGACTTGGGTTCCCTCAAAGTTTCACTCTGCGGTGACTGAACTACTGTCTTTTGCTCCTGTGAAGCTGAGCTGATTAACGTTTAGTTGAGGGTGGTCTAAGCAACATTGAACAACAGAGGTTTCAAAGGTAGTGTGCTGTTCTTGAGTCACAACAAACTCATCCAGCGGGAACACAGAGTTCTGGCAGATCAAACTGGGCTGTTCTTCAGTTATGGGGGAGACATTATTAGACTGTTGGGAACAAAGAGAGAAAAACAAGAAAACATAACATTATGCCAAGACATAACTGGAAGTTACTTAATGACATAATCATTGAAAAGCTTAATGCTCCACTCCTAATTCACCAATAATCTTTGCCTTGGATACAGAGAGGAAAAATGTTTATGGACTGTGCTTTACCATGCAGTAAGGAACTCAGAACTTAGGTTATTTTATGTTTTTTCCATGACTGTGTACTTTCCTGCTGTCTTGATTTATTACGCAATCTGTATACCTTGAGTAAGTCTATGTTTCAGGGAGCCAAATTAATTCCACGGCAAGGTAGATTATTGCTTAAGTTTATTTTAAATGGTGAGAGTATAGTCAGGGACACAGGGAATCTGTACCACCATGGACACTCCTCCACATGTTTAATCTCCAAAGGGAAACCGATAAACACAGATGAACCTGAAGGAAATCGAGCCTAAAACTCAGGAACTGCACATCTGTCCAAGTGGCCGATATTCCATTATGTAATCTCCAAATGGTGTGAGGTTAGCACATTTCTGGTATGATTGTCATTCATCTTGTGGTGAAAGGATTTACTGAAGTTGATAAAAATCCACTGGACAGTTCATACCAAGTTGTTGAAATAGTGCAAACATTTTTAATTTTGTTCCATGGTGGCGTCTGGTGTTATTTCAGAGGAGTTACTGAGGCCAGAGGCACATAAAGGGGCACTTTATCGAGTTACAGCCAGTCCATATTTGAACATGGAAACATGCATCATTACAGGCCTTTCCATTTCCACAGTCAGACAGCTCCATTTGAAGACATTGCCAAGGCAAGGGCTAAAGTTACTGGATACTGCTCAAATCTACTCCTAAGTGACCCTCCAGGAAGATCCAAGACATTCACATACAACGAGCAGTCATCTACGGCAACTGGGCACCTCATGGACATCTGTATAGATGGTAGGCCCATCCACATGTTCACAAACTGACTAGTCCCAATGTCACGAGTGGTGGGTCAATTTTTATTAATAGGAGGAAGAACCCATGACAATCTGAAGCCTACCTCCCATTAGATCACTGGGACAGCACAGCAGAGCAGCAGCAATGTGCCTTCTCGAAAGAGGTAGTGTTTCTGGGATTTGAACAAACTTCCTCCCGTACATTCTCAACCATCTCATGGCGGGTGATCAGGTCATTCAGAGTCTTAATCTCATATATCCATCAAAACCCCATGAGTGCTATTCGGTAACATTGAATGCCTTGGAGTTGATCCTTGTGAGGAGGTCTTACCTGATTTCCCTTGTGGAGGTGGTCACTAGGACCTGGCGCAGGGAACAGTCGCTCCAATTCATTCATGTCAGCCATCTTCCTGTTGGCAGCGAACTCCTCCCGACCCCTCTGCATTCCACCATTCAGAACCAGCCCTTGTGAATTTCTTTGGGCCCTGGATGGAGCCTGAGGGGTGGCCAGACGCTCCTCAACATTTTTACACATTAGCAACCTAGAAAACACAAGTCCCAGAGGGCAGGTTTAGCTCTTAATTCATGAAAATATGGATTCAGTAGAGTCCTTGGTAAATGCAAAACCATTCACTCACATCTGGTATTACACAGATCATTTATATCAAAACTCCCGTAAGTGTGTACAGTATAACCTCAATTATTAAAATTTCGGATTATCTGAACAAGATCTCAAGGTTCCAATGCTTGGGTAAACTGTGCTATCCGAACATTCGATTGTCCGAACAAAATACTCCCCGCCCGTGTCGTTCGGATAATCAAAGTTGTCTTATGGTATGTACATAACAAAAAGGAATGCTGCACATTTGGCTGTTAATGTTAAGACTTCCATGCAAGATCATTTGCATCATGAATTATGGCTGGTTTATGCACACAATCACACAACACACATGCATTTGCACATTCGTCTGCAAACACATACATACACATCGGCTTGCCAGTGCTCAACACAATCTCTGTTTCATTAGTATGCTTCAACATTTACACCTTCAATGGTACAAGGGCCACAGGAGGCTACTCTCTCAAAACATTCTTTGCAGCACATACCTCCCACGATATCCAAAAACCAGGAATAGAACACAGAAGATAATGCAGGTGACACCGATGTGGGTTCCAATGATGATGCCAGTTGTCGATGTTTTGCTGCTGTGTTCCTCTTTCAGACAGTCACAAGGAGTGTTCAGAACTGTAACACAAAAAGACCTTTCATTAATGATATGAGGAGCCTTCCTGTCTTACATGAGTGCTCAGCTCCTGTGCTCTCCTGGACAAGACACAAGAAGCAGCTCAATATCCTGATGTGACAATTCTTTCCTCATCTGTGGCTTCCAACCCTTCTCCAGGGTTCATCTCGATTTTGTTAATATTGTTATGGTCATTGTCCCAGTCATCCTTTTCTCTGTCATCTGTCTTCAATGCCATATCACATGCTCTTTTGGCTCAGTAACATCAGGACTCAGCCTTGTAGCATTTTCAGAAACATTTCACCTTGCTGAGTCTTTCCTTCTTCCAACAATTTACAGATGCACAAAATCTGAGCTATGTGCCCTCTCATCCTTCTTTTCACTTTTCTTCAACCCCATTTTGACAGGCTACATTGCCTTCTTAGAACATAAGAACTCGGGCAGGAGAAGCCACTCCAGCCTGCTCTGCCATTTAATGTGACCACAACTGATCTCATTTTAGCCTCAACTCTACTTTCCCACCCACTCTCCGAAACCTTCAACCCATTATGATTAAAAATCTATCCCCTCTTTAAATTTACTCAATGTCCCAGCATCCAGCACATCCTAGTGTAGTGAATTCCACAGATTCACCACCCATTAGGAGAAGCAATTTCTCCTTATCTCCCCATTTTTCTAAACCCCAGAGAGCACAGACCAAACCTGCTCAATCTCTCTTCATTAATTAAACCCGTATTTTCTAAAATCCATCTCATGAACCTCCTCTGTATTGCCTCCAATGCAACTACTTCCCTCCTCAGTAAGGGGACCAAAATTGTACATAATACTCCAGGTGCGGTCTCACTAAAGCCTTATACAGCTACAGCAACACTTTCCCATTTTTATATTGTTTTCCTTTTGCAATAAATACCAAAATTCTTTATTACCTGCTGTACATGCAAATTAGGTTTCTGCAATTTATGCACGAGGACACCCAGATCCCTCTGCATCACTGTACCCTGAAGTTGGGGGGGTGGAATCTGCTAACTTTCTCTAGTCTGACTGTCATGTGATTCCAGATCTACAACAACATGTCTGACTCTTAATTGCCTGCTTCAATGACCTAAGAAGCCATTCAAATCGAATGTAATTAGAGGTGGTCAACCAATGGTGAACTTCGCACAGTGTCACCCACATCCCATGAAACAAGATCTGATGGGAAGTGTGTTGCTAATTTTAATGAGACACCAATGAGGTGATGTCTGCATCCTAGCTGGAGAGCTTCAGTCTCAATGTTGTGTTCTGTTCAGCTGGTTCCTCTTTGATGTTTTCAGCCCCTAAATATTAGAAATTTCATCTGATAGTTGTCGGGTCTAACAGTGAAACAAAGCACCTTTAACAGAGGAACACTGGTCTCAGCAGATGGTCACTAACCCTTTGAGCTGAAAATGTGTTGCTGGAAAAGCGCAGCAGGTCAGGCAGCATCCAAGGAACAGGAAATTCGACGTTTCGGGCATAAGCCCTTCTTCAGGAATGGCCCTTTGAATCTGGCTTATAAAACTACATTGTCATTGAAGACTTACGCCTCACAAGTGGAAGGCAGTCTGGTTGCAGAACCCCACACGATTATTCAGGATAAGGGCTTGGCCAGTTTTTATACTTGGCTTAGCCATAGCGTTGGACAGGCAACACTTTTAGATTCACTGCTTTAACTCAATGAATGACATGAAATTGTGTCACTTTTTTTTTGTATGCTGTCAATCACATAAGCCATAAACAGAAATAAGGTCAAGGTCCATTAGATGACACAGAAAGAGGTGCCAGCCAGAATATAGGTTCTGACCTTACACAAATAGTGCCACAGACCCCTAAACATTCATCGGTGCTGCTAATGTGACTACATCAGCTGGAACAAAGTCCACACAGTCAGTGTTGATCAATCTGATGTCTCAGTAAATTTTACTGCTTGAGAAACATTTGGTTGCTGACTTGCCCCAGATATAGCCTCAGCAGATCCTTCCCCAATGCAATGCTTTCAAGTTCCTGTCCAATTTATTCAGGGCCTAGTGTACTCACCCCCAGATCTCTCAGCAGCACCTTGCAGAGCCACAAAACGGACTGTGGAATTCCCATCTCCATGACGATTAAATGCGAGAAGCTTCACTTCATAGGCAATCATTGGATCTTGTACAAAAGAAAAATTGGTTTTACAAATGCACTTTCAAAAAACAAAAGATGGCTACAATGTAGGAAAGAGAGAGATAGATAAAGGTCATCTCATCAAGTTACTATTTTTGGAAGGTCACTCTAGAACCACTCCTGATGTTATCTGTTGAATACATTTATTAAACCCACACTCCAAGATGGAAAGCCAAATTCAAAGATAAATTCAAAGGACACTATGGGCTTGAGGGCAGACTGACAACACTAACATCACTTCGCCAATCTGTGCTCCATTCCAGCCTGTCTGGAGCCCAGCGTGAATCAAATTACACGGATGTCTTCAGTTGGGAAGATTAGATTAGATTACCCCCAGTGTGGAAACAGGCCCTTCGGCCCAACAAGTCCACACTGACCCTCCGAAGAGCAACTCATCCGGACCCATTCCCCTACATTTATCCCTGGCTAATCCACCTAACACTATGGACAATTTAGCATGGCCAAATCATCTGACCCTGCACATCTTTGAACTATGAGAGGAAACTGGATCACCCGGAGGAAATCCACGGGGAGAATGTGCAAACTCCACACAGACAGTTGCCCGAGGTCTCCAGAATCAATTTAAATTCAAGCACAGATTCAACAAAGCCCCAGGGACGGTTTTTATTCTACTGATATTAACCCCTGCCTAGCCCTTTACAGGTGATGATCAAAACAGTCCTCTTACCCAACTGAGTTATGTTGTACGATGTCACATTGCTCGGAAGGAGTACAGGCCCGATGAAGTGTGCTCCATGAATCCTGCGATAATACAACTTGAACCCTTCGAGCTGCCCGAGCTTAACGCTGGATTCCCATGCCGCCTGAATGGCTGTACTGTTCAAAACTTTAATGAAAAGAGCTGGCACTGCTGGAACTGAAACATCAAAAGACAGGGTATTGTCAAACATGGCGGCATTTGGTGGTGTGGGTATTGAAAAAAAAGGTACCAACTCCTGCCCGCTACCAAACAGCTCATGCGTCTCCAAGTTTGTATGTCACCGAACAGCAATCAGGAAGATATCACAGAGATAATCACAAGCAGGCCAGTGTCTCAATCCAGGACAATGATAATTATTGTTAAGATGATGCTCAAATTCCTGAGTGCTTGGTCATCTTTTCCCTTTGGTTCAAGGGAAAGACCCCAGTGTTGGAAGGAAGTAGAATTTTTACATAACATTGAGAAGGCAGTCGGTCTGCATTGCATGGATTGTTTTCCAACCTGCTCTGATGAATTTTCTAATGTAATTTTGATACTTTATCACATTTCTCTTCCACACCAAAGCCTTGCTTCCAGTTCAACAATTTTCCACAAATTCCAAGCTTGTCCTTAGTTTAAAAAACTGCTCAGGTTTTCCAGGGCCTGGCCTGAAAATGGGAAACATTTAATATCTCATCACTTCAATCAGCAGCAACGTTAATGAAGCAAGTGAAAATAAGCTCACTCAGGTCGCCTCGTGAACAATCCTAAATTGAGTTTAACTGCTGTGGATTTAACCTCAGCTTTGAATAGCTGCAATTCTGACATGCCTCAGTAATGCAAAATAAAATATTTCTGTGTCAAAAGGTTAGTGAAACATTCCGAGTTCTACAATGTGTGTCTCAGAGATGATCACATACTCTCGCTCGATGCTACTTGCCTTCGCCCCGTGTGCTGCAGGTAGCTGGCTCAGATGGCTTGCTGGCACCGCGTGACGTGTAAGCCTTTATGTAGAAAGTGTAGCCAGTCGATGGCTGCAGATCAGTTACCACTTGCTGCAAGGTGGTTTTGCTCACAGCCTCCTGGTACTCCATCTCAACTGGGTCTACGAAACCAACAAAGATGATCAGGAAGCACGGCCTGGCAAACTCTGCGCCTTACTCTGCATCAGTAATCAGTCAAGAGGCAATCAACGTCAACAAGTTAGTCGGTCATGGCCAAGTTGGGTCTGAAACGTTTGGGGAGAAAGGGCCACTTTCCACAAATTAAAGCCTCTGAAATAAGACTGGAACGTAATGTCATAATCAGAAAACCCGCAGTCTGTTGGTAAGCAGGGTCTGGCAACTCTCATAGCTGATAGCACCAAATCAAGATGCACTACAATAATGTAGAAAGACAGCAATTATCCAAGAGATTTACAAGCAAGCATCCAGTCTAACAACTTTCTCAACCTGTTCTAAGAAACAGGAACTGCAGAATGCCTTAGGACATGATACAACTGGACTTCAAACAGACATTTAGCAAAGATCCTACAAAGAAAATACTAGCAGTAAACCTTAGGACTCATTAAGATATGACACGAAGCGTTGGAAACCAAACTGCTTTCATCTAAAAGGGAGTAAATACTGAGAGAGGTAACCCAGTATTGACTTCACCACTGTCCCTTATTGACACAGTGACCCAGGTTCAGAAATTCAATCAAACGGGGAAATCTGCTGATGATACCAGAACTTTTGTTTTGGTGGGGGATGCTGTTAAGGGAAATTGAAATGACAAGAGGCAGTGCTAGAAACTACAGAATGTATGTGTCAAACACATGTGTGTAATGCAACAACAGAGCAAATTTAATGTGGGCAGTAGATGCACAAGGGAAGGAAAAGAATTAAGCAAGCTACATATTCTAAAAATGATTTAAGTATTGAAGAGAAACCAGAACTCGCCTGGTGATAGGGAAACGTTAACCTGTGTCTGGTCAAACAAACTGAGACGTGAATGTCTTTTCCTCACTTGTAAATATTTTGCAGTTTCTAATTTCAGGACAGAACAACTCTTTTGGTTTGTATAGTTCACCCTGAAGGATAAGGGTTGCAAAGGATTTTACTAGTTATATTACGCACTCCACAGACAGCTTAATGCAGAATATACCTTAACATTAAGGTAGAGGTTTGGTCAGTTACAAAAACAAATAAATTGGGATCTAGAGACACTGATTTCAAAAATATCAATAGACAGAACTTTTATGCAGAAGTATTTGATACTGAGGAGTTGGATGAGTCCTTCCCTGTGGACAGAATATACAGATGTTGCACAGGGACACCACAACTGCCTGATCCCCCTTTAAGCCAAAAACCATGCTGATTTGGAAATTTATCATCGACCCTTTACTGTCACTGGTTAAAACCTTGAAACTCTAACAGTACTGTAGATGTTTTTAAGATACCTGACATTTTAGAGAAATCACAGATGGTTGAGATATTCTGATTGGTGAAGGCCTAGTGGTATTTAGCTGACATTAATCCAGAGACCCAGGTAGTGTTCTGGGGACCTGGGTTCAAACACAGGTCCCCAGAATAAATGCTGGCCGAGCCAACGATATCCTTGTCCCAGGAATGAATAAAAATCAATGTGGACTGCAGTGGTTCAAGAAGGCAAATCATCACCAACATTGTCTTTAAGCTGAGCAGCTGTGTGCATGCCACACTGAAGTTCCATGCACGGCCATTGGTGTTGGCACACCTACTGGGGCACTGACTTCAGGTTCCGGATGTGGCTGCCAAGCATGGGTCTCAGCCAGGAAGAAAAGTGGGGTGGCCCAGTGGTTAGCACTGAAGCCTCACAGCTCCAGGGACCTGGTTCGATTCCAGCCTTGGGTGACTGTCTGTGTGGAGCTTGGACGTTCTCCCTCTGTCTGTGTGGGTTGCCTCTAGGCGCTCCGGTTTCGTCCCCCAGTCCAAAGATATGCAGGCCAGGTGAATTGGCCGTGTTGTTCAGGGATGTGTAGGCTAGGTGTATTAATCAGGGAAAAGCTAGAATAACAGGGTAGGGGAATGGGTCTGGGTAGGATACTCTTCGGAGAGTCGGAGTGGACTTGTTGGGCAAAATGACCTGTTTCCACACTGTAGGAATTCTATGAAAATTAGAGGGAACACTGCTCACCACTACCTTCCCAAGGACAAACTGGGATGGATAACAAATTCTGGACTAGCCAGGGATGCCCACAACTAAGAAAAATAAACAATATTTGGGAAAATTGGTAAAGTGTGTGATAAGTTTATTTTGAAACTATGCACAAATGATTAACGAACTGTCTTGAAATGATTGTGCACAGGAGATTTGCTGGAAATACTGATACATTTTGCACTGGTTATGCCCCCCCCATGGCACTGTTACGTAAACTGCTACATAAACGTAATCAAATGGGTAACATAAAAGCAGGGACTCAGTCGCCTACCTGCAGTCTTTCTGATGTGCAACACGTAGCCAATAATGTCCCGCGTATTCTCAGAGGGTTCAGTCCAGGACACCTGAATGGCTGTCGCAGACAGAGCTGTGGCTTTCACTTCCCGGGGGGGTCCTGGAAGTCCCTCTGCCCACAGCACAGTTAACCGTGCACTGGCCTGGGTCGATCCTGCGTCATTCTCAGCAATGCATTGATAGATTGCTTCATCTTCCGGAGAAATTCCATTTATTGTAAGCGTACTAGGAAAAGAAAGAAAATCACATCAAAGTGCATCATACAACCTGCAAACCAAAACAGAGCATTGATCAATTTCCCTCTTCAATTTTGTCTTTTAATTCTTTCCCTGCTGCTCTTGAAGATGTTTATTCTTTATGTACAGTTCCATTGGCACCAACCAACCTTGTGCAATTATTTATCGTGTGTGAGCCTTCAGACTGAATGCTTCAGTTTATTCGTCCAATGCTCGGGGAATCTTTATTAGCAGCTCCATTGAAAAGCAAATTGCCGTTGGGGAAATCCTGGCCAATTTATAGTAGGGCTGCTAAAAAGCAACTGTGAAGGCCCTACTATCAGTGCAGTCAGCTAGTACAGCACAGAGCAGGGAGAGATATCGAGAGTTTCATTGGAATGCATCTTAAACATTGAGGCCATGTTTCCAGATTAGGGACCAAGGGATTGGATGATTATTGGGAGACAAACCTACACTGGAAGGAGAATCACATAAAGAGAATCCTAGAGATGGATAGTGGTGGAGAGGCATTAGAACTGGTTAAATAGTTAAGATGTAGGAGCGGAAGCAGGCAAATTAGTCCATCCTGTGCGCTCCAGTGACAATCCTCAACTCCATCTTCCTGCCTTTTTCCCATGCTCCCAGATTCCCTTACTGATTACAAATCTATCTCAGCCTTGAATATTCTTCATTACTCAATGGTTGGTATGCCCCTGCAGTAAAGAATTCCACAGATTTATCACCCACTGATAGAAGAAATTCCTCATTTTAACTCTAGGAATTCCTTGACCATGACCCCACTTCCCACCACCAAACCATCATCTCCCAGACCATCCATAACCTCATCACCTCAGGGGATCTCCCATCCACCACCTCCAACCTCACAGTCCCACAACCCCGCACCGCCCATTTCTACCTCCTGCCCAAAATCCACAAACCTGGCTGCCCCGGCTGACCCATTGTCTCAGCCTGCTCCTGCCCCACCGAACTCATCTCCACATACCTCGACACGGTCCTATTCTCCTTAGTCCAAGAACTCCCCACCCACGATCAGGACACCACCCACGCCCTTCACCTCCTCCATGATTTTCACTTCCCTGGTCCCCAACACCTTATCTTCACGATGGACATCCAGTCCCTGTACACCTCCATCCCCCATCACGAAGGACTCAAAGCCCTCCGCTTCTTCCTTTCCCGCCATACCAACCAGTACCCTTCCACTGACACCCTCCTTCGACTGACTGATCTGGTCCTCACCCTGAACAACTTCTTTTTCCAATCCTCCCATTGCCTCCAAACCAAAGGAGTTGCCATGGGCACCCGCATGAGCCCCAGCTATGCCTGCCTCTTCGTAGGATATGTGGAACAGTCCATCTTCCGCAACTACACTGGCGCCACCCCCCACATTTTCCTCTTCTACATCGATGACTGTATCGGCGCTGCCTCGTGCTCCCACGAGGAGGTTGAACAGTTCATCCACTTTACCAACACCTTCCACCCCGACCTCAAATTCACCTGGACCGTCTCAGACTCCTCCCTCCCCTTCCTAGACCTTTCCATTTCTATCTCGGGTGACCGAATCAACACAGACATCTACTATAAACCGGCTGACTCCCACAGCTACCTAGACTACACCTCCTCCCACCCTGCCCCCTGTAAAAACACCATCCCATATTCCCAATTCCTTCATTTCTGCCGCATCTGCTCCCAGGAGGACCAGTTCCAATACCGTACAGTCCAGATGGCCTCTTTCTTCAAGGACCGCAGATTCCCCCCAGACGTGATCGACGATGCCCTCCACCGCATCTCCTCCACTTCCCACTCCTCCGCCCTTGAGCCCCGCCCCTCCAACCACCAGCAGGACAGAACCCCACTGGTTCTCACCTACCACCCCACCAACCTTCATATACAGCATATCATCCACCGTCATTTCTGCCACCTCCAAACGGACCCCACCACCAGGGATACATTTCCCTCCCGGGCCCTATCAGCGTTCCAAAAAGACCACTCCCTCCGTGACTCCCTCGTCAGATCCACACCCCCCACCAACCCAACCTCCACCCCCGGCACCTTCCCCTGCAACCGCAAGAAATGCAAAACTTGCGCCCACACCTCCTCTCTTACTTCTCTCCAAGGCCCCAAGGGATCCTTCCATATCCGCCACAAATTCACCTGCACCTCCACACACATCATTTACTGCATCCGCTGCACCCAATGTGGCCTCCTCTATATTGGGGAGACAGGCCGCCTACTTGCGGAACGTTTCAGAGAACACCTCTGGGACACCCGGACCAACCAACCCAACCATCCCGTGGCTCAACACTTTAACTCCCCCTCCCACTCCACCAAGGACATGCAGGTCCTTGGACTCCTCCGTCGCCAGACCATAACAACACGACGGTTGGAGGAAGAGCGCCTCATCTTCCGCCTGGGAACCCTCCAACCACAAGGGATGAACTCAGATTTCTTCAGTTTCCTCATTTCCCCTCCCCCCACCTTGTCTCAGTCAAATCCCTCGAACTCAGCACCACCTTCCTAACCTGCAATCTTCTTCCTGACCTCTCCGTCCCCACCCCACTCCGGCCTATCACCCTCACCTTGACCTCCTTCCACCTATCACATCTCCATCGCCCCTCCCCCAAGTCCCTCCTCCCTACCTTTTATCTTAGCCTGCTGGACACACTTTCCTCATTCCTGATGAAGGGCTTATGCCCGAAACGTCAAATTTCCCGTTCATTGGATGCTGCCTGACCTGCTGCGCTTTTCCAGCAACACATTTTCAGCTCTAGGAATTCTTAACTTGGTGACCCCTTACTCTGAGATTATGTCCTCTTTGGGGCCTGGTCTTCCAAAAGGGGATATAGCCTCTGCACATCTACCCAGTGAAGCTCTCTACGAATCTTTCTTAATGCTTCAATAAGGTCACCTCTCATTCTTCTCAACTCCAACAAGTGCAAGTGCATCTTACACAACCTCATAAAGCAATTCCTCTATAGCCAGGATCAACTGAGTGAACATTCTCTGGCCTGCCTCCATGTCAGCACATCTTTCATTAAATAGGGGGACCTAAACTGTTCATAATCATCGAGGTAATGCCAGGTTTTAGCCATACTTCACTATTTTAGTACTCCAATCCCTTTGAAATAAAGATCAACACTCCAATTGACTTACCCACTGAACTCTAAATGCCAGAGGTAGGGACACGACCTGTATACCATAATCGTCTATCCAGGCTAACAGACTATCTCCAACACCATTCACTCGTATCTGATTAAGTAGTAACATGTGGAGCACAGTCTGTTCTAATTAAATTACATTACAGTGTGGAAACAGGCCCTTCGGCTCAACAAGTCCACACCGACCCCGCCGAAACGCAACCCCCTCATACCCCTAACCTAACACTACGGGCAATTTAGCATAGCCAATTCACCTAACCTGCACATCTTTGTACTGTGGGAGGAAACTGGAGTATCCGAAGAAAACCCACGCAGACACAGGGAGAATGTGCAAACTCCACACAGTCAGTCGCCTGAGGCGGGAATTGAACCCGGGTCTCAGGCGCTGTGAGGCAGCAGTGCTAACCACTGCGCCACTGTGCCGCCCATTAATATAACGCGATAACTCTGTTCTCATGCCATCTCGCATTATAAGAAAAGCGCACATTAGCCACTGCATTTAAACTACTGGAGCCGGAATCGTATTATAGCCAACACAGGCAAGAAAAGTTCGTATTCTACAAATAACGGGCTAAATTCTTCAATCGCATTAAAGCCAATTCGCACTTAAGAAACACGCGTTCTCGCAGAGCTGACTTTATCTTATCAAATATCTTTTGGTTTGGGCTATGGGGGAGGCAATAAAACTGGAGAGATTCAAACTTGAAGTAGCCAGCAACTGAATACCTACATTCCTCATCGAGATTTCTTCAGACACCAATTGAGGTCAAACATCATGAATCATTTTTCACTGGCTGGAAGGGGACAGTTTGAGAGAGTGGCTAAGGGCTCTGACAGCCAAATTGAGATATTTCACAAGCACCAAGCATGTGAGAATATTCTTAATATACTTCAGTATGTGTTGCAAGTCAGAGCCTGTCCAATTCAGGAGCCTGTGAGATTCCACAACGCTCAGTAAATTGTGAGTGCCATTTCCGTTGTCCAGGAAGAACTCCCCCACACAACACTGCAAGAACTGATGGAATAGTGAGAGCCCTTTACCGCATTTACAGACTGGTTTATTTGTGGAAGCTGATGGGATAGGTTAATCTGTGATTTATATCAGACAATAAGTGCAGCTTTATTTAAAGCAGTCTTTAGCAGAGTAGTCTGACTCTTAGACACAGACCCTCACCTTGGGAAATAAATAAGGTGCATTTTAAGTGTTTATGCTGAGGCCAAACTCTGCAAATGGGTGTTATCTGAAAAGTTAAAGTGCTTTGCAGAACTTACTTTTGGAGAAGACCATGAGTGTGCAGCTGAACTGTCAGGAGACAGATCTAACTGACTGAGCCCACAGTTTTGACTGCGATGTTTAATCAGGATTATTGGAGTGGTGTCTCACTGTTCAATATTCTCTTTGCCAGTATTTTTCACTAGAGTGGAAGCACTGGCACAGACTAGAGTATTGTTCCATGGGTGTCAGCAACTAACAGATACTTCACTCACATCCTTTGAGGTGACAACGTCATGGCCGATTCCCGAGAGTACAAAACTCAAGCACGGTTCTTCCTTCCCTGATGCCAACAAAAGCACACTTCCTAATAGTGGGCGGCACGGTGGCACAGTGGTTAGCACTGTTGCCTCACAGCGCCTGAGACCCGGGTTCAATTCCCGACTCGGGCAACTGACTGTGTGGAGTTTGCACATTCTCCCTGTGTCTGCGTGGGTTTTCTTCGGGTACTCCGGTTTCCTCCCACAGTCCAAAGATGTGCGGGTCAGGTGAATTGGCCATGCTAAATTGCCCGTAGCGTTAGGTAAGGGGTAATAGGTAGGGGTATGGGTAGGTTGCGCTTCAGCGGGTCGGTGTGGACTTGTTGGGCCGAAGGGCCTGTTTCCACACTGTAAGTAATCTAATCTAATCTAATCTAATAGGGAATACTAGCTAACGCCTGGGAGGTGGAACTGTGGCTAATGTCGCTCTCTCTGACATCCTGAAGCCAAGTGTACCACTGTAACTGCTACCCGTTGGATTTTCTTCTTCCAACTTCCCACTGGAAACACAATTTGTTCTGTGAATTGGTGAAGAGGAGTCATACGAGCTGGCCTGTACTGCACCAATAACAACTACAGCTGAGTAAGGGACAATATGTGAGGTCTATTTGATATTGTCAGCCTCGGGAAAAGGAGGATCTTGGAACAGTAAATGCCACTGCCAGCCTCTGTGAAAGTGGGAAGATTATCATGCTGGAACACTATAATGCCACCAATTCCTGGTCACATGCGAATCTTCCACTGAAGTACCATCAGTAGAATGGGAGACCCAGCTGTGGTAATCCAAGGCGGGGTCAGTGTCTCAGAAACATCCAAAATTCTTTTATCTGACATCAATGTTGATTTTGTTTTACATTAAGAGAGCAGAAATGAAAAGTACCACATCTAAGGCAAACAGCTACCAAAAAGAAAATCCCTCCCCAGATACTTAATCGCTGACAGAACTGGATCCTGAATTCAACAGAAATCTGCATTACTTTATAAACGAAAATCCAAACTCAATTGTGTCACTTGTAAAATTAATCTTAAATCCAAATAACACACACCAGACATTGATTGTAAAACAACTCTAAGAATATTAATGAAAGCTCTTGTCAGATCACTTCAGTTTACAATTGAGAAGCTTCCGTGCTAGCCTATAATATGAAAGGTATGTGCAGGCCCCTCTACCAACAAACTTAATAGACGTGAACGTTTCATTGTGTGGAGTGGACACGTGTTCGTCACTGCACACTTCAATCAGGGCATCCACATTCAAATGAAAGGCATTTTACTTTGAAATAGAAAGGTCTGCCTGTATGCAGAGGCTTCCTGGAGCTCCGGGAGTTTCCCATTGAAAGCTTCATCCTGATGGGATTAATAAACTCCAGTGAGACAAGAGATCAAAGAGACTCCTTTAACGCCCATTGTCAGTGTCCTCCCTCTCCGCTCCTGGGTTAGATATTGAATCAGTGAATAAGCTCACTACTTTCCATCTGAAGACAGCCATTTCCTCTCTTCACTGGGGAGGCCTATCTACGGGTGAGACACAGCTCTTGAACCATCCTGTGATGTAAAAATGTAAAAAGAATTCCTTTTCTTATATCAGACTTCATGATTTTTTTGGGGGGGTTACCATGGGGTCACAGCATGCCGATGACAAGGTATTGAGCTGAGGGGTTGTATGCTTTTTCTTCAGGGCAGATTCATTCAGCGCAACTGAATTTCAGAAACGGAGCTTCTGTAAGCTTAACATACACAAAACCCTGACAGAGGCTCAACAACCTTGATGCAGGAAGCATCCTTCCACTGCTGGGAGGTCGAGTGGGGTCTAAAATAAGAGAGACACACTCTCACAATGTTTATGGTAAGATATAGATGGATTCTTCATTACCAAGGAAATACAAGGTTATTGAAGGGATAAAGAAATGTAGAGTTGGACTTAAAAGAGAGCCTAGTGAATGATGGGCCCAAGGCCCGAATGGCTTACACTTGTACCTTGTTCGTATGCTTGTAGAATAAGAGGGAGGCCATTTAGGATTGAGAAGAGAAAAAACTTCTTCACTGAATCTTCATGGCTAGCGAATCTTTAGAATTCCCTACTCCAGTGGTTTACTCCTCAAGCACATTCATCATACAAGGTATAACCTTTGACAAGGTGCTGCAAAGGAGGTTACTGAGTAACATAAGGGCCCATGGTGTTAGAGGCAAGGTGCTAGCATTGATAGAAGCTTGTGTGTCTGGCAGAAAGCAGAGAGCGGGGATAAAAAGGCCCTTCTCAGGATGGCAGCCGGTGACAAGTGGTGTTCCACAAGGCTGAGTGTTGGGACCACAACTTTTCACTTTACACATTAACAATCTAGATGAAAGAACTGAGGGTATTGTGGCTAAGTTTGTAGATGATACAAAGATAGGTAGAGGGACAGGGAGCATTGAAGAGGCAGGGAGGCTGCAGAAGGATTTGCACAGGTGAGGAGAGTGGGTAAAGAAGTGAGGTGCAAATGGAGTACCATGTCAGAAAGTGTGAGGTCATGCACTTTGGTAGAAAGAATAGAGGCATGGACTATTTTCTAAATGGGCAGAAAATTCAGAAGTCTGAAGTACAAAGAGACTTGGGAGTTCTAGTCCAGGATTCTCTGAAGGTAAACTTGTATGTTGAGCCAGTAGTTAGGGAGGCAAGTGCAATGAGGACACTTATTTTGAGAGGACGTTAATATAAAAGCAGGGATGTATTTCCGAGGCTCCATAAGGCTCTGTCAGACCACATTTGGAGTATTGTGCACAATTTTGTGCACCATATCTCAGAAAGGATGCACTGACCTTGGACCCTGTTCAGAGGGGGTTCATGAGAACGTCACCAGGAATGAAAAGCTTAACAAATGAGGAACGTCTGGGTCTATACTTAATGGAGTTTAGAAGGATGAGGGGGATCTAATTGAAACATACAGAATACGGAATGGCCTGGACAGAGTGGATGCTAGGAAGGTGTTTCCATTGGTAGGAGAGACCCGAGTGCACAGCCTTAGAATAAAGAGAAGACTTTTTAGAATGGAGATAAGGGATAACCTCTTCAGCCAGAGAGTGGTGAATCTATGGAATTCATTGCCACAGAAGGCTGTGGAGGCCAGGTCATTGAGTATATTTAAGACTGAGATAGATAGGTTCTTGATTGTCAAGGGAATCACGTTTCATGAGGAAAAAGTGTGAGAATAGGGTTGGGAAACTTATAAGCCATGATTGAATGGCAGAGCAGACTCAATAGGCTGAATGGCCTAATTTCTGCTCCTATATCTTATGGTGTGATGGGTGCATAGATGTCCAGGTATGAAAGATATCATACGGGGATAGGGCTGGAAAATGTCCTTGAGGTAGAAGATCAGCTGTTGAATGTCAGAGAAGGCTCAAGGCATGGAGTAGTCTGTCCTTGCTTTTGTTTCCGATGTTCCTACCAGGCTCTAGGCCTCCTGAATGTTTCAGGCCCACTGTCCAGGGGGGCTTTTGTTTTTAACTTGCCCAGTAGGGCAGCTGGTGAACTTCCAGAATTAGTAAGTGCCTGCAGGACCTGCCATCAAACTAAACACGCAGCTGCACACGCTGTATCTAAACCCATCACATTTCTAGGACATTGTACTCAGTGTTGGTTTAATCGATTCAACGCTGGATATTGAGAGCAAACTCTTGACAGCTGTAGCATTTATCATCCTTTGGAATAAGAATGCTGAGCTGAAATAGCCACTACATTTAGAATTGCTTCCTTTTAAATTCTTGTTAAGGCTCAGTGCCATTTGCACCTCACTGGGAAATGTAGCAAGGATAGAGAGTGTCTGACTGTTTCCTGTAATTTACATCAAATGCCTGTGAAGGGTTTGTATCCAATAAAATGGACTGACAGCTGCCGAGGGAAAGTCAATGCTAATGCCAGCACACATTCACACCAAAGTGAGATATATATATATAATATATATACATACACACACACACACACACACACATTCATATATAAGAGGTTCCAATCTATTGAAAGAAAAACATTCAAAGGCTCTTAGCCTGCACACAAGGCAATCAGCATGACTGATTATCAGAAGGTCGTAGGGCCAGGCCAGTGATGTGTCTTTCCCCAGACAAAAGAACCACAATACGGAGGACTGAGACACTAGAAGCAAGAGGGATTCAAACACAAAAGGCATTGCTCTGGGACTGGAAAACAAAATAAAATTGGGGACTTTAAATGACGGGGCTTTAGCTTGAGTTGGGAAGACTGCCCTCAAATCCCACAGGAGAGTTTCCCATCAGGCACTGTCAAAGTACACATCGTTGGAACAGAAAATAAATCAATTAATTAATTGATTGCAACAGATTCAGAGAAACAGTCAAGAGTTGGTGTTTACCTTGCAGTTGATTCAGAAATGACTTCCCATACTTTACCCCCTCCATCCCACCTTCCAATATCAGTTGGAAGAAAATCCAGAGAATCCTGCTTCAAATAGCAGGATTGGTAGAAGGATATCTTTCCAGAATTAAACAGTGTTCGTTGCATGACTTACAAAATGCACGCACATATGACAGAGATCGAAAGGTCTGTGAACCTTTCAGATGAGTGAAATATCTCTTAACCCTGGGGAGTACTGGACCTCTTGGCCTCCCCTAGCCTTTAGGAGAAGGGATTGTGGGTAAAACTACACAAATTAAAAACCAACAAAGCTGCCAACTCCATCTTGACCTGGAATCACCCTGATTTACCAAAGCACAGGAGGTCCCGATGACAGAACTAATCAAAGTAGTCCAACAGTTAGCTGCAATGTCCCTGTGACCCATTCATTCAGCTGCTATCTTGTTTAGCCTGCTCTTCTGATTAGCTGCTTTAATTGTCTTAATTTACAGACAGTGGGTGTGGAAACACAATCAGCACCAACAACGCTTTTACCCTGAATGCTAAAATCAGTCCTTTGTGGATTGAATTGTAATTGAGAAAACATACTTGTTTTGAAGAATAACAATAGCAATATATACATTTAAAATTACATCAAGCAGGTTAAATAGTTTGGTGATTAAGAATAATAAATGGTTTAAGACATATAGTCAGGGTGTAAAAATAATAGACGGAAAAAATAGCTTCTGAGGATCAAGTATCTAATGCAACACAGAGGAATTGGAACATTCTTTGGCATGAACACAAGATGTTAAGTTGCAGAGGTGCAGTAAGTAACTAAAAAGGCAAATGGAATTTTCATCTTTATTGCTGGGGGATTGAAGTTTGAAGACAGGTAAGTGTTGTTAGAATTTTACAGTGTGTTGGTAAGGCTGCACCTGGAGTACTCTGTACAGTGTTGCTCCCTGTATTTAAAAGGATATGTGACATTGATGATCGCTCAAAAGAGATTCACTGGACATATTCCTGGGATGGAGGGGTTGATTTATCAAGAATGTTAGAACAGGTTTAACCTTTATTCATTAGAATTGAGAAGAATGATTTTATTAAAACATGCCAGATTCTGAAAGAGCTTTACAAGGTAGATATTGAGGAGATGTTTCTACTGTTGGGCAAATCACAAACTAGGGGTCATAGCTACAGAATAAGAGGCATTCCTGAAATCAATCTTTAAGTAACCGGTTATGGATGGCGTACTGCATTCGGCTGGCACTCACTTGTTGTTGTTTTTCAGTTTGATGTGTCCGCTGGGGGCGAGGATTTCCCCATTTTTCAGCCAAGTAAGTTGTGGGATTGGCTCTCCCTGAGCCAGGCAGTTAAAAATGGCTGTGGTTCCAACTGGCCTGGATATGGACTGTGGGTACTGTACAAACTCTGCAGGTGCTGGAATACAAAACAGGAAGAGGTATCTGAGCTTACTAGATCAACAGGTAAAACAATGCAAAACGTACAGTTTGTACAAATATTGTTCAGCTCAACTAATGTCTCAGCTCAACTGCTGCTGAAATCCTCATCCACATTCATGTTACCTTCAGATGTTCCCATGATCTCCCACCTCTCCAAGAGCTATTCCAATACCCTGAAGACCATATTCTACATTGCACCATGACTCACAAATCTATTGTTCCTGTGCTCACTGACCTGCATTGTCTCCTAGTTTGGATGGAAATCCTTCCATGGTCTCACCACTCCTGTCTCTGTCACCTCCTCCGTTCTCTACAAGCCAGTGAGAACCCAAGAGCTTTCCCAATTCTGAACCCTCTACATCCTTTACCCCACCAATCATGGCCTTTCTTTCAGCCATCTAGGCATTAAAGCTGCAGAATTCCCTACCCACCCTCTCCATTCTGTACTCCTCTTTCCACCTTTAAAAGACCAGACTCTTTGGCCAATTTTTTAATCTATCTGTCCTGACATCTCCTTCTTTGGCCCAGTGTTACTTCTGGTCTGATTATGTCTTACGGAATGCCTTAGGACTGTTCACTTTGTCATAGGTATCACATAAAAGCATGTTGTTACTACAGCATCTGGTAATGGGAGCTCAGTGGCACCATGTAAATTAAGAACATTAGTGTTGCCACCCAGACTTAATTCTCACCATTTTCTCATTTTCCATCATGTACTGAGAAAATCTACTTTCCTCCTCCAATTATGTTCATATTCAATATTTCTTGACCCGTCAAATAGAACAGAAGGAAGGTTTGGGAGTGTATTTTCTGAGTGTGCTTATTACTCCTGAGGAGACTGACAGCTTTTAAAACAAAGCACTCCCTACTGAACTATTAGAAAGAAAACTGATATATCACGATATCACTTTTGAAAACTGTTACTATAACAAACCAATTAAACTGAGCATTATTTGCACATTAATTAACAGGTGAAGAATATTTTTTTCTATTCATGAGAGTGTCACTGGCTGGCCAGCATTTATTGCCCATCCCGAATTGTCCTTGAGAAGGTGGTGGTGAGCTGCCTTCTTGAACTGATGCAGTCCACCTGGTTTGGGATGACCCACAATGCCCTTAGGGAGGGAATTCCAGGATTTTGAACCAGCAAGTGAAAAAACAGCGATATTGTTCCAAATCAGGACGATGAATGGCTTGGAGGGACAGTTGGCGGTGTTCCCATATACCTGCTGCCCTTGTCGATCTAGCTGGAAGTGGCTGTCGGTTTGGAAGATACTGTCAAAAGATTGTGGGTGAATCTTTTATATTTCAAATTGAAAATTCACAATCTTTCTAACTCATTCTTCATTTCATAGAATCTCTCATTTAACATCCAAAATCTCAGCTCTCAAGATGCAATTGGCTGCATCTTTATTCCACAAGAAATCAGTTACTAACAACAAGGCACACATCTGAAAACCCTGTCTCTCTCAAAACACGACAGTCTGATGTTACAAAACCTTTAAAGACTCCCTTCTTGAAACCTTTAAACCGGTGAGCTCTAGTAGCGTTGGGGCTACCACAATTTCCAATTCGCATTTCCTCATCTTTCATTTTTCCCACCATTTGTTCTTTCCAGCCACATCACGTACAGTCTCTGCTCTATTCTTCTGGTCATCCGTCAACATCAAGCTTCGATCTAAAACTGCCAAGTAAAACAAACCATCCCATTCAGAGATTATCTTGCTTTTTCCCTATTGTCCGTATTCTCAGGATGCTCTAAACTTTTAAACTGCCAAATAGAAAACACAGGAGAAAGTGAGGACTGCAGATGCTGGAGATCAGAGCTGAAAATGTGTTGCTGGAAAAGCGAAGGATTCCTGAAGAAGGGCTCATGCCCGAAACGTCGATTCTCCTGCTCTTTGGATGCTGCCTGACCTGCTGCACTTTTCCAGCAAATAGA
The DNA here is from genome assembly GCF_020745735.1 of Hemiscyllium ocellatum. Classification (NCBI taxonomy): domain Eukaryota; kingdom Metazoa; phylum Chordata; class Chondrichthyes; order Orectolobiformes; family Hemiscylliidae; genus Hemiscyllium; species Hemiscyllium ocellatum. Next base: position 15,326,193 of record NC_083439.1, read on the forward strand.
AAACACAAACAACAATACAATTAGCCTTCTATTTACTCTTTGCTGTTTTACTATTCTACCACATGATGACTTCCAGGTCATATGGGTGTTTCTTGAAACCAAATGACGACACACTCAGGGAACCAATTAACTCTCTTCCAGGAATGTATGGAAACCTACAGTCCCACACCCTACTGCTTTTTGCATTAACATTAACCTTAACCAGTCAATTTGAGACCATTTAATTATTAAATCACTCTGTATGAAGAAATGCTTTGGGACACCCATTCTAATATGTCCTTTACCTTTCCTTGTTCTGTACTTGTTGTTTAACTCGAATCAGTCCTTCCAGTTACATATTTCCAATCTCCTGAATACCTGATATTTCCGAAAGGACTCCTCTGACATCTTCAAAGCCGAAAAGTTTGATTTTTTGAAATATTTCCTCATTATTCCTCCCTTTGCCATGAGAAATAAGACTTTCTGTTCTTCTTCACGACATTGTCAAGATCTGGGTTCTTGCTTCTGGTTTGATCATCAGAACTAAGCTGAATTTTCAAGACATGGTCTGACCAAAGCACTAAGCAATGTCACTGTCCACTTGTTATAATCCACGCAGGTCTGACAGGAATACTGGAAACCAAATGGAGCTAGGGGGAGGATTATTTCTTAATTGAAGAATAGTTGGGTGAGCATTTGATTGGGAATACATAATGGGGGTGGGGGAGGGGATGTGAGAAGATTGGTGCATCTTGTGATGCAGTGTTACTGTCTGTTCCTCTGAGCCAGGAGACCTTGGTTTAAGGTTCTCCAGAGATCTCCAGAGATCTATGATAACATACCTGGACAGGGTGATTTGGAAAATATCTGAAAAGCAAGTTATTGGAGTTTGCAAAATCTGAGTAGATTAAAACTCTGACTTGAAAAGTACACACCTGGACTCTATTTGACCAGCATTTAACTTCTGGGGTTTCACAAACGTGACAAACTCAAATTTGATATCCACTGATGTAAGATCGTCCTCCAGGAAATGGAATGACAGTTCACCGAAGGACTAGGCTTGTGGGAGTTGCTGCACAGTGTCCTGGACGTTGATGGCGAGCATGTGTACACAGTGTGTGAATGGGATGTTATGTAAATAGTTGGCTGGCACATTCCTTACCTGGTAAAGCAGGTCATGCACCAAATCATGAAATTGGCCATGCCTGGTTCTCTTTACCCAATAATCTGTCACAGCTCTTCATGTATCTCCCTTTTTGTGAGCTCTCACCAAGCATCGGCTAGATTCCACACACTGTCCTCACCCCAGAGAGAGTGTCAGCTTCAGACACACACAACAGAAATGGAGTCTGCAAGGGAAATTCAGGCTGTCTCCATAATCTGCTCTCTTGGCTATGGAGCCAATGTGGACTTGCCTCAAACTTCCCTCTTCAGAAAATCTTCTCTGGGGTTTGTATCTGAGGAAGGATCTTCTACATTGGTACTCCCTTCCACATCCCCACTTAGAGATCCTTACAAATGTCATTTTAATCCTCAACCAATGGGACTGCTATTCAGTCCAAGGTTCTGGTGAGCTCACACTGTGCCCATGAGATGCTGCATTGGCAAAAGTCATTCATACTTAATATAGCCTCTGTCCCTCATATCATTACCTGATCAACCTCCATCCACTGACATGATCTCATTCGCTCCTTTTCTCATTCATAGTCCTCCTTTTCCCAATACACATGGTGCCCTTCTCTCGAGAGGATTAGACATCTATAACTATATATCACCTTTTTCCTGACACAACCATTAATCACTTCTAATTTGCCCCCTTTCCACAGGTTCTCTCAGCCCTTCCTTTCTCAGGTGCACACTTACCAACTCAAAAGTACTTGATGTTTAATAGACCGAGATCCACACGTTGAACTAGGCAGGAAAAGAATTTCAGAGATTTGCAGGGATTTTGTTGTAAACTTATAGTTTAGCGCACACATTAGTTTCCACCTTTCCCTGCTCAGAGGCCTACTTCCTTCTAGGGCTGGATCTCACTCACATACAAAGTCCAAAGAGCATCACTGTTCTCATCCAACACTCAAGCTGCTCTGCGTTATATTTAAAGAGATCTGCATTTCTATGGCTAACATTTCATTGACACTCTTGCCCTCTTCTATCTACAAACACACTCTTCCTCTTGTCCCACTCTTTTCCAAACACACTGACCTCTTTCACCTCTTTGCAAAGGGAAGGAGATGCCTGTTCTCCTCTGGCTTCCTTTGTCATTTATCCTTTCTCCAGATTCAAACCCAATATAGTGGTTCATCTGGCAAACAGCTTAAAACAATTCAAAAGGGAATTAAGGGCACTTTGAGCAAAATTACAAAGTGCTGCTGTTGACAGTCTCCAGCCAGCTCCTACTCCAAGCAATTTTCACCTTTACAGAAATAGGCCATGCTACCCTGGCAACTTGCCAAGTCCTATTTTCATTCATTTCTTTTTTGTTTGCATCCTTCAGACCCAATATGACCTTTTCTTCACTGACTTCAGTGTATTGAACACATACTGCTTAACAGAATTATTAATAAAACGCATGTTGTCATCAGAAACCAGTCCTACTGACATTCACAGATTCCAACATCTGTATTCTTCAGTTAGCTGCAGGAGGAACAAGTAAATGTGTGTGGTCACGGCTTTTAGAAAAACCGCTGAGTTCCACTCGAGTTTTTATTTTCTGTCAACTTGCTCCCAACGGCGCTGTTCATACGATATTAACACACCAGGTCTCCATATTGGCTGTAGGATCCATGACAGTGGATCCAGCACCCATGGGTTAATGGGGTAGTAAAACTGGAAGGTGATGCAATGCAAAAGAAACAAAGAATATGGTGACACGTAGCGTGTCACTTCAGGTTTACTTTTAGAGTGAGAACATTATTAAATTCATCCCACAGTTTCTGACAATTGACATTAGACAAGCCCACTCCAAGATCCATAGCTGCTGGAATAGGGAAAGAACTTCGATCCGGGTGAGTGGTGAGACATCCAAAATAAATTCCTACACATTACTATTACTACTCTCGCAGCGCCACTGTCATTACCACACTCCTGCCGTCATTACCGCGTTCTCTTGACACCACCGTTGTTAATAAAAGCACACTTAATTCACTTTATACTTTGCTATTTTCTAACCCATTCACTCAGCTTATAAGTCCTCTTGGAGCCTCCTCGTACCTTCCTCACAATGTAGCTCCCACCAGTCTGGTCTTTTCAGAAAATTTGGCGAGACAGACGAACGTAAGCAATAGGAGCAGGCGTAGGCCATCTGGCTCGTCGAACAGGCTCCGCCATTCAATCAGATCATGGCTGATGTTTTTGTGGACTCAGCCCTACTTACCCACCTGCAGACCATAACCCCTAATTTTTTACTGTTCAAAAATCTATCTTTGCATTAAAAACATTTGACAAGGTCGCCTCAACTGCTTCACTGGGCAGGGAATTCCTCTCCAACTCAGACATTAATTTGCTCACTCTTATTTTGAGGCTATGCCTTTCTAACAGCTCTAGCTTCACCTGCCAATGGAAACAACTTTCTTGCTTCTATCTTATCTATTATATTATTATTATTATAATATCATAATATGATACATTTCAATAAGTTCCCAATTGATCCTTACAACCAAATTGATGATCTGGGTTGTGAACAGGTATAATCGCTGCAGTATCTTAGTAGTAATAGCCTGTCACGCTGAGAGTTATCTATTTGTTCCTACACTCTGCTTTCTGTTTGTCAACCATTCTCCATCCATACAACTGTATTCCCCCCCAGTCTTATGCACTCCAATGTTATTTACTAATCTCTTGTTCGGGACCTTATCTAAATCCTTTTGAAAATCTAAATATATCACATACAATGGTTTTCCTTTATCAATGCTACAATCCTCAAAAAATCCGGACACTTTCATCAAACATGATTTCCCTTTGATAAATCCACTTTGATTCTGACTGATTTAACCATTTTTTATTAAATGTTCCGGTGATAACACCCTTTATAATGGATTATAACATTTGCCCAATCACTGAGGTTAAACCAACAGGTCTGTAGTTCATCATGCTCCCTCTTCCTCATTGAAAACCTGGAAGCATACATTTCTCCATTCCAATCCACAACATTCTCTCCAGAAGATAGAAATTTTGACAGATAACCACTAATGTATCCAAATGTCTATATTCACCTCTTTCAGCAATCTAAGATGAAGCTGATCTGGTCCAGGAAATTTTCAATCAGGAAACTTTGAGTTCAAGCTCTTTACTAACACCAATTACTTCAATTTCCTCCATTTTGCAACTTCATAGGGTGCCCATTATTTCCAACAGATACTTTATATCTTCACCCATGAAGGTAAGTTGAATATAACTGTTTAGCTTCTCAGTCATTTCCCTCCTATCCAGACTCCATTACATTACAGCGCTCCCCCGCATCACAGTCATTACAGCGCTCCCCCGCGTCACAGTTATTACAGCGCTCCCCCGCTTCACCGTCATTACAGCGCTCCCCCACATCACCATCATTACAGCGCTCCCCCACATCACCATCATTACAGCGCTCCCCCGCTTCACCGTCATTACAGCGCTCCCCCGCTTCACCGTCATTACAGCGCTCCCCCGCGTCACCAGCATTACAGCGCTCCCCCGCATCACCGTCATTACAGCGCTCCCCCACATCACCGTCATTACAGTGCTCCCCCACATCACCGTCATTACAGCGCTCCCCCGCTTCACCGTCATTACAGCGCTCCCCCGCGTCACCGTCATTACAGCTCTCCCCCGCATCACCATCATTACAGCGCTCCCCCGCTTCACCGTCATTACAGCGCTCCCCCACTTCACCGTCATTACAGCGCTCCCCCACATCACCGTCATTACAGCGCTCCCCCGCTTCACCGTCATTACAGCGCTCCCCCGCTTTACCGTCATTACAGCGCTCCCCCACATCACCGTCATTACAGCGCTCCCCCGCTTCACCGTCATTACAGCGCTCCCCCGCGTCACCGTCATTACAGCGCTCTCCCCCACATCACCATCATTACAGCGCTCCCCCACATCACCATCATTACAGCGCTCCCCCGCGTAACCATCATTACAGCGCTCCCCTGCGTCACCGTCATTACAGCGCTCCCCACGTCACCATCATTACAGCGCTCCCCCGCGTCACCGTCATTACAGCGCTCCCCCGCGTCACCGTCATTACAGCGCTCCCCCGTGTACCCATCATTACAGCGCTCCCCCACATCACCATCATTACAGCGCTCCCCCGTGTAACCATCATTACAGCAATCCCCTGCGTCACCGTCATTACAGCGCTCCCCCACGTCACCATCATTACAGCACTCCCCCGTGTCACCGTCATTACAGCGCTCCCCCGCGTCACCGTTATTACAGCGCTCCCCCGCGTCACCGTCATTACAGCGCTCCCCCACATCACCGTCATTACAGCGCTCCCCCGTGTACCCATCATTACAGCGCTCCCCCACATCACCATCATTACAGCGCTCCCCCGTGTAACCATCATTACAGCGCTCCCCTGCGTCACCATCATTACAGCGCTCCCCTGCGTCACCATCATTACAGCACTCCCCCGCGTCACCGTCATTACAGCGCTCCCCCGTGTCACCGTCATTACAGCGCTCCCCCGCGTCACCGTCATTACAGCGCTCCCTCACGTCACCATTATTACAGCGCTCCCCCGCGTCACTGACATTACAGCGCTCACCTGCGTCACCGTCATTACAGCACTCCCTCATGTCACCGTTATTAAAGCGCTCCCCCGCGTCACCGTCATTACAGCGCTCACTCACGTCACCGTCATTACAGCATTCCCCCGCATCACCGTCATTACAGTGTTCCTCCGCGTCACCGTCATTAAAGCGCTCCCCCACGTCACCGTCATTCCAGCACTCCCCCACGTCACCGTTATTACAGCGCTTCCCCACGTAACCATCATTACAGCACTCCCCTGCGTCATCGCCATTACAGCGCTCCCCCACATAACCATCATTACAGCGCTCCCCCACGTCACCGTCATTACAGTGAGCTCCCTCACATCCGTGTCATTACAGGGCTACCCCACATCTGTGTCATTACAGCATTCCCCCCATGTCTGTGTCATTCCAGCACTCCCCCACGACTGTGTCATTACAGTGCTCCCCCACATCTGTGTCATTACAGGGCTCCCCCACGTCCGTGTCATTACAAGGCTCTTCCACATCCGTGCCATTACAGTGCTCCCCCAAATCCGTGTCATTAGAGTGCTCCCCCACGTCCGTGTCATTACAGGGCTCCCCCACGTCCATGTCATTACAGGGCTACCCCACATCCGTGTCATTACTGTGCTCCCCCACGTCCGTGTCATTACTGTGCTCCCCCACGTTGTGTTATTATTGTGCTCCCCCATGTCCATGTCATTACAGGGCTCCCCCATGTCCGTGTCATTACAGGGCTACTCCACATCCATGTCATTACAGGGCTCCCGCACGTCCGTGTCATTAGAGTGCTCCCCCACATCTGTCATTACAGGGCTCCCCCACATCCGTGTCATTACAGGGCTCCCCCACGTCCGTGTCATTACAGGGCTCCCCCACATCCGTGTCATTACAGTGTTCCCCCACATCTGTCATTACAGGGCTCCTCCACATCCATGTCATTACAGGGCTCCCGCACGTCCGTGTCATTACAGGGCTCCCCCACATCCGTGTCATTAGAGTGCTCCCCCAAATCCATGTCATTAGAGTGCTCCCCCACATCTGTCATTACAGGGCTCCCCCACATCCATGTCATTACAGGGCTCCCGCACGTCCGTGTCATTACAGGGCTCCCCCACATCCGTGTCATTAGAGTGCTCCCCCAAATCCATGTCATTAGAGTGCTCCCCCAAATCTGTCATTACAGGGCTCCCCCACGTCCGTGTCATTACAGTGCTCCCCCACATCTGTCATTACAGGGCTCCCCCACATCCGTGTCATTACAGGGCTCCCCCACGTCCGTGTCATTACAGTGCTCCCCCACATCTGTCATTACAGGGCTCCCCCACATCCGTGTCATTACAGGGCTCCCCCACATCTGTGTCATTAGAGTGCTCCCCCAAATCCATGTCATTAAAGTGCTCCCCCAAATCTGTCATTACAGGGCTCCCCCATGTCCGTGTCATTACAGTGCTCCCCCACATCCAAGTTATTACAGGACTCCCCCACATCCGTGTCATTACAGGGCACCCCCACATCACCGTCATTACAGTGCTCTCCTACAGCACTCCCTTACAATGGCATGCAAATCTAATGTACCAGAACCAATTTGTTTGGATACGTTTTCTTGAAGGAATTTATTTTTGTGTAATGTATCACGATCCATCTAGTCTTGTTCCAAGGTGCCCCTAATACGCACTGTCCCTGAGTGACTGGGCACATGATCATGTACTCCTGAGGCACACAGCAGGATGACCCACTAATGAACTAAAGAGACACAAGTCTCTGTTCTCCGTGTGCTTCAGTTGTGTAGCCATCAGAGAATATCTTCCATATTCTGCCAACACGTATATTGTTAGCATTAGCTAAACCTGGGATGGGAATGTGGTCCTCATCATGAAAAGTTATAAATGCAAAGGTGAAGATTGAAAGGGGGGGGTCAGGCTGTGTCTGTTTTCACCCCATGCTGCCCGAGTGGTGACTTGCTTTGCTCCAGCAAGGTGATGTCCGTCTGTGTTTAATCACAGCACTATTTGTTTGAAAACTGCCCCGTGGGCTTGGCATTGCTAATGGGCTTTGGTCAGTGGCAAGTTTCATTTGATTCCAGCACCACTTTAACAGGCACTCGGAGGTAAGAGGGGCTGCTCCTGAATCCCTTTAAGCAATCCCGCTTTATTAAACACATCTATATATTATAGATTACAAAGCAAAAGCCAGCAGCACAGCAGCAGAGGTAAAGCAGCTGCATTATTAATGTCTCTGCCATGCTTCATGTACAAGGTTCAATTATTCATAGCCGTTAATTATTCATGTGATTAAAATACACATATCTATTAATTAGATAACTCAAAAGGAATTTGAAATATTGAGTATTTAAAACAACAAAGATTCTTTTTGTCTACACAGTCAATGGTGGTGGAGGGCCTCTGGTGAAGACCAGCATGAGACCCATTTACAGAAATCCACTCTTCATTACTAATGGTAAACTCACAGTGATGCACACTGGGGCACGGGTCTATTAGTCTGTAAGGCAGAGCTGTAAATTTTGGGGTCAGTGTACAATCAGTCGATGCCGAGTGATTAAAGTGCTGAGAACACAGGCTCCCCAGGGCAAGAACTGTAGCTGACATCATTGAATGCAATCACATCAAGATTAATCCTCTGGCTTTATTTTAAACTCTCTGCTTTCCCTGCCTGCTGATGCTATCTACCGAAGCTATAGCTTTTGTATCATTAATGCCAGCTTCCATTCCCTTCGATTTACCAGGGAACATGGAACTACTTGGGGCTACGCTGCATTAATGATCAACACTGCTGCCATTGTGATGGTGGAGCCTCAGGGCTGTTTTAATGCTCATATCTCTAGCCACACGTACCTGAGCATTGGCTTACAGTTCACTGAAGCCCAAAAGCAAGGCAGAGTTGTAAGGAATGCTAAACATTACCTGAATCTATGAATGATGTACACCTTGCCTACTGTTTTGGGAGGTCTAAATGGCTAGCCATAATTGAATTGAACATAAACAACTCCCTATCCTACAGACCCCTTTGCCCATCTCCAACACTCACCCTCCACAGGGACCCCTCCCGCTGGTCTTTTCCCAGATAGGATAGTGAAGAAGGCATTTGGTATGCTTTCCTTTTTTGGGCAGAGTATTGAGTACAGGAGTTGGGAGGTCATGTTGTGGCTGTACAGGACATTAGTTAGGCCACTGTTGGAATACTGTGTGCAATTCGGGTCTCCTTCCTTTTGGAAAGATTTTGTGAAACTTGAAAGGGTTCAAAAAAGATTTACAAGGATGTCATCAGGGTTGGAGGATTTGAACTATAGGGAGAGGTTGAGTAGGCTAGGGCTGTTTTCCCTGGAGTGTCAGAGGCTGAGGGGTGACCTTATTGAGGTTTACAAAATTATGAGGGACATGGATAGGATAAATAGCCTCCACAATGTCCACCTTCTTCCACAACCGAGGATCCCCCAGCACTGCAGTTGACAGGACCTTCAGCCAGGTCCAACCCATCTCCCACACTTCAGCCCTCACCCCCCTCTCTTCCTCCTGCAACAGCGATAGTGTCACCCTTGTGCTTACCTACCATCCCACCAGCATCCACCTCCAACAGGATGCCACCATCAGACACATATTCCCCTCCTCTCCGTTGTTCGCCTTCCATAAGAGCCATTCCCTCCAGGACACCTTGTTCCATTCTTCCCTCACTCCCAACGATACCCCACAGCCCCATGGCACCGTCCATTGCAAGGTATAATACTTGCCCGTTTACTTCATCTCTCCTCAGTACCCAAGGGCCCAAACTCACTTCCCAGCACTTTACCTACACTTCAGTCAATCTAGTCTACACTGCTCACAAAGTAGTCTCGTCTACACTGGAGAAAAGAGGTGTAGACCGGGTGACTACTTCATAGAACACTTTCCATGTGTCCGCAAAAAAGACCCTGAGCTTCCAGTTGCCTGCCACTTCAAAACACCACCCTGTTCCCTGGCCAACATCTCTGGCCTAGGATCATTATAGTGCTCCAGCAAAGCTCAGCACAAGTTGGAAGAACAGCATCTCATTTTCCACTTGGGGACGCTGCAGCCATCTGGACTCTGAATCGATTTCAATATGTTTAAGGCATGAGTACATTTGCCCAAAACACAAGGCGTTGTTATCACATGGTCAACCATACAAACAACCCATTGTTAGCCACTAACAGTCTTCATTAGCAACTATTCATTCTCCCAGGCTGACTGTTAACCAGTTCTGTATATATCCAACTGCACTTCTCTCTCTTTGGACTTCATCTCCTTTCGTTGTTTACTCTTTACCCCAGTCTTCCTTCTGCATAATAACCAACTTTTATGGACAACCATCCAATGAAGGAGCAGTGTTCCGAAAGCTAGCACTTCCAAATAAACCTGTTGGACCATAACCAGGTGTTGTGTTATTTTTAACTTTGTCCACCCCAGTCCAACATATGCACCTTCAAATCACAACTTTTATCTAGCCTCTATCAGTTCTGAAGAAGGGCCACTGGATCCAGAACTCTGCTTTCTCTCCACAGATGCTGCCAGACCTGCTGAGTTTTGCCAGTAATTTCTGTTTTTGCTTCTGATTTCCAGCAACTGCAATTCTTTTAAGTTTTTTTTATGGAATTGATCATCCCTGTCTCAGAGCACTCCAAGGAGCAGAATCATTAAGGTCTACACCAGACCCCAATCGTTATCATGAGGGGAACTGGATGGACATAGTTGTTAAAATTCAGTCCAGGGGCTATCTGTAGACACACCAGAAAAAGTACCGAGGTGGCACATTTAAAATGTCTTGGTGAGCCAGGAACAGGAGGAATGATCTCCCAAGTTCCACAAGAAGGATGTAGTTCATTGCTGTGTAGTGGCTGACTCCTTCCCTAAGCCTGGTCTACGCCTCTTAACGCTGAGGATCCTGAGGTCAGTGAGAAGCATCGTTTGGTGCCTTCCACATGTCACCATATTCATTAGGCCCTGAGCTTACAACTCTGGGCTACAGTAAAGTGCCACCGAGTGGTCAGCTGACAATTGCCTGGGTATCTTTGAGTTAAAAAACATCAGCAAGTCAGCCAGCCCCATGCGCACAAGTGACCATTTTGATGGCTACCTTTGCGTTTGGGACAACTGACCCCAAAACTCGTGACTCAATCCACTGTGCACAGCCTCCCCACCCCGGCACTGCTCTCCTGTTGGCTTCGTCCACCAGGAATAGTGTACAACCTGTGGAGGCCGACAATGCTAAAGGGGGAGAAACAAATCAATAAAAATCCATCCTCCTGTACACAAAGTCACATGGCCACAGGAAAACACACCTGGAGACAGAACATTGAAACACAGAAAATAGTAGCAGCACCAATCATTTGGCAACCATTCAATATAATCGTGGCTGATTATCCAACTCATGTCCTTCCTTCTCCCCATTCCTTTTGATTCCTTTAAACATAACAATTACATTCTTGTGTACATTGAAAACACTCAATGTTCTGTCTGCAATCGCATTCTACAGTAGAGAATTCCACAGGCTCGCCCCTCTCTGGCTAAAGAAATATTCCATCTCAACTGGCACACCCCCACTTCCTGAACTTGTGACCCACAAACACCTCGGTGGTGAGATTTTGGCAACGTGAGAAACGTTTCTCTATCGCAAGTCATGTCAAATGGGCAGGAGCCAATCCCTGTTGCTCCCTCCTGCAAGGAAACCTGCTACCTTACCTTGGACCACCAGTCGGCCCTGTGCAGTACGCCTCACGCGGGTCCCTGGTTTGTTCGCTGCACAGACATACACTCCAGAGTGCTGCACCGATAGATCAGAGATCATGAGATTTCCTGTGCCCAGCACTTGGATTCCCTCCACACCAATAGGTCTGCCATCTGTGGATACAGATATTTAGAGATTAGCAGCAATTTAGTTTGTGGGAAAACAATTGTGTTCCATCTGGTGCATAAAACCTTGCTGGCAATCCAGCAGGGGATTACAGAAAGGCAGGGATTAGTTTTGTATTTGTATTTTTGATACAAGGCTGACTTGATGGAAATATTTGGATATTAAACATTTGGGCTTATTATACAGGAGGAACCATGACTTTGTCACTGGTAAAACTTAAATGAAGAAGAAATACCTAGAGATGTGAAGAAATGAAAGGTGCAAACATGGTTCAGTGTTTTTGCTTCAAAAAGAAGACTTGGGTCCTATGGAAGTACCTTCTGCGCTGTTTCAGATCCATGACTGAGAGTTTCAACTGTTCAGGTTATATCAGAATTCTCTAAAGACTGAGGAACAAAGGATGCAGATTTTTACAGAGTGAGACTGTGGGTTTGAGCTGTTACATTGTGCTTGAAGTTAGGTAAAATGGAGTGTGACAAAACCTTTACTTTTTCTATTTGCAAGCAGCGGCTTCACTTTTCACAGAATGGTTTTGTGTGGGGGAGATCATGCCTTACCAACTAAGTAGAGTTCTTTGAGGAAGTGACCAGGTTGATAGATGAAGAAAGGACAGTTGATGTCATATACATGGACTTTAGTAAGACATTTGATAAGGTTCCCCATGGTAAACTAATAGAGAAAGTGAAGTCACATGGTGTGCAGGGTGTTCTAGCTCGGTGGATAAAGAACTGGTTGAGCAACAAGAGACAGAGAGTAGTAGTTGAGGGAGTTTCTCGAAATGGAGAAAATTGACCAGTGGTATTCCACAGGGGTCAGTGTTGGGACCACTGTTGTTTATGATATTGTTGTTTGTGACATAAATGATCTGGAAGAGAGCACTGTTGGTATAATCAGCAAGTTTGCGGATGACACAAAGATTTGTGGAGTAGCAGAAAGCATAAGGGACTGTCAAAGAATACAGGAGGATATAGATAGACTGGAGAGTTGGACGGAAAAGTGGAGGATTGGAGTTCAATCCAGACAAATGTGAGGTGATGCATTTAGGCAAGTCTAATTCGAAAGCAAATTATACAATTAATGAAAGAGCCTTGGGAAAAGTTGATGGGCAGAGAGATCTGGGAGTGCAGGTCTATTGTACCCTGAAGGGGGCTGCACAGGTGGATAGAGTGGTCAAGAAGGCATATGGTATACTTGCCTTCATTGAAGGGGGTAATGAGTACAAGAGCTGGCAAGTCATGTTAAAATTGGACAAGACATTGGTTCAGCCGCATTTAGAATATAGTTCTAGTTGCCACATTACCAATAGGATGTGGACGCTTTGGAGAGGGTGCAGAGAAGGTTGACGAAGATGTTGCCTGGTATGGAAGGTGCTAGCGATGAAGAGAGGTTGAGCAGGTTACGTTTGTTTTCACTAGAAAAAAGGAGATTGAGGGGGGACCTGATTGAGATCTACAAAATCATGAAGGGTATAGACAGGGTGGATAGAAATAAGCTTTTTCCCAGGGTGAGGGATTCAATAACGAGATGTCATGCTTTCAAAGTGAAAGGTGAAAAGTTTAAGGGGGATACACGCGGTAAGTACTTCACACAGAGGGTGGTGGGTATCTGAAACGTGTTGGCAGCAGAGGTGGTAGAGACAGGCACGTTAGATTCATTTAAGATGTGTCTGGACAGATGCATGAGTAGGTGGGGAGCAGAGGGATACAGATGCTTAGGAATTGGGCGACAGGTTTAGACAGTAGATTTGGATTGGCTCAGGTTTGGAGGGCCAGAGGGCTTGTTCCTGGGCTGTAAATTTTCTTTGTGAGAACTTTGAACTCAGATTTCTCCAGTTTCCTCATTTCCCCTCCCCCCACCTTGTCTCAGTCGGTTCCCTCAACTCAGCACCGCCCTCCTAACCTGCAATCTTCTTCCTAACCTCTCCGCCCCCACCCCACTCCGGCCTATCACCCTCACCTTGACCTCCTTCCACCTATCACATCTCCATCGCCCCTCCCCCAAGTCCCTCCTCCCTACCTTTTATCTTAGCCTGCCTGGCACCCTCTTCTCATTCCTGATGAAGGGCTCTGGCCCGAAACGTCGAATTTCCTATTCCTTGGATGCTGCCTAACCTGCTGTGCTTTAACCAGCAACACATTTTCAGCTGTAAATTTTCTTTGTTCTTCTAGAATAATCACCAGCTTTGCCTCAGTGGGTAGCACCTTAGTATCAGGAGGCTGACCCAGTACAGGCTGTGCCCAGAGACTTGAGTGTAAACTCTAGGCTGATACTTCAGTACCAAACTGAGTGAGTGCTGCAGTGTCGGAGAGAGTAGAGTAGTATTTTTTATGTAATTTCTATCATATACAACTGATACAGTAAAAATGAAATAGTGTTCCTCCAGGACCAAGGTGCTACATGGACAGCACAAACTACTCGACCATAGACAGGGTGGCATAAAACACGCAAGTTACAGTGTAATAAGAGAATGATAATTAATGGACATTGTTCTAGCAGCAATTCTGAGTCGCGCAAAGAATTTCAGATGGAAAAGAAAATCCAATCCTACTGTGTTAAGAGCCTGATGGCTTGGGGAAGAAACTGTTGCAGTCTGGCTATGACTGACTGAATGCTCTGGTATCTTCTGCCAGACAGCAGGAGGGAGAAGAGTCTGAGTGAGGGGTGTGTGGGGTCTTCCACAAACCTCTTAGCCTTTTGGATACAGCGTGTGGTGTAAATATCTATAATGGAGGGAAGAGAGACCTGATGATCTTCTTAGCTGTCCTCCGTTGTAAGGTCTTACAATCCGAGATGATGCAATTCCCGAACCAGGCAGTGATGCAGCAGCACAGGCTAATGTCAGTGAACCCTCTGTAGAATGTGGTGAGGATAGGGGGTGGGAGGTGGGCTTTCCTCAGCCTGCACAGAAAGTAGAGACGCTGCTGGGCTTACTTGGCTGTCGAGCTGGTGTTGAGGGACCACGTTAGATTCTCTGCCAGGTGGGCGCCAAGAAAGTTGGTGCTCCTCACGATCTTCACAGGGGAGTCGTCGATGTCCAGGGGAGAGTGTTGGCTCCATGCTCTCCTGAAGTCAACGACCATCCCTTTTGTCTTGTCCATGTTCAGAGACAGGTTGTTGGCTCTGCACCAGTCCGTTAGCCACTGCACCTCCTCTCTGTATGCTGACTCACCATTCCTGATGAGACCCACTACAGTCGTGTCATCAGCGAATTTGATGATGTGATCTGACCTGTGCATTGCTGCACAGTCACGTGTGTCAGCAGGGTGAACAACTGGGGACTGACCACGCAACCCTGAGGGGGGCCACGTGCTACTTCTTGGATGAGAGGCTAAGTGAGAGGTCCCTCCTAATCTTTCAGGTAAATGTAAAAAATCCCCCAGCACCATTATAAAGAAAAGCAGGGTAGTTCTCCCCAATAATCCAATCAACATTTAATCCCTCAACATATATCACTAAACTCTACTCATTATTACCTTGTTGGAAGGAAGCCATCAGCCTTACAGTGTGGAAGGAGGCCATTCAGCCAATCAAATCCACACTACAGCTCTGAGGAGCCCACCCACCTCCCTAACCCTATTCCTGAAACCCTGCATTTCCCATGGTTAATCCATCTAGCCTACACAACTCTGGACACTATGGACAATTTAGCATGTCCAATCCACCCTAACCCACACAGACATGGGGAGAACATGCTCTCAGACAATCAGCCGAGGCTGGAATCAAACCTGAGTCCCTGACGTTGTGGGGCAGCAGTGCTAACCACTGAGCTACTGTGCTGCCCTGATGGCTGCTGCCCCCTATATTATAACAGTGACTACACTTCAAAAAGTACTTTATTTGGTTTTAACATCGTTTGGGATGTCAGGGGATTGTGATAGACACTACATAAAGGCAAGTTCTTTCCTTAACTTTGTGAAGTTGATTAATGCTGACGAGGCTGAAATCCATCATTAGGCACGCAACAAATCTACTCCTAAACCCTCAAACTAATAGATAGTTCGTGTGGGCATGGTGCATGTTATCATTTTGACTGAACTGATATCTCATTTTGCAGCAATCTTTCTCATTCTCACTTGGAAACAAATGGAGTGATAGATGTCATGAATACAATTGGACTGTTTCCTAAGGTTAGAATGTGGTCAGCCAACTCCCCTGCTTTTATCAAACAATGACATGTACCTCATTGAAATTATATTCATTTAACTTGGGTAAAGCTCAGAAATCTCAGAAACTTTATGCAAACCTACTGGCCAGATGCTTTGCACATCCAATTTCCATTAAAGCTGAATGTGCAAATAATATCTGGTTGCTGAACACACAAGCAAGTGACTCACTAAGAGGAATGTTCCACAGCTTCTTCTCCAGTTACCACTCAGTGGGTCAGTTTAATCCAAATTGGAATGGAACAGTCTCAGTCTCATTTGGCCTGAACCCAATTTGTTCCTGCCAGATACTAGCCTCTCCCAATCAAGCATGTTGTGTATTTGCATAATGCACAATGGGCAGCATAGTGGCTCAGTGATTAGCACTATTGCCTCAAAGCGCCAGGGATCTGGGTTCAATCCCAGCCTTGGGTGACTGTCTGTGTAGAGTTTGCACATTCTCCCCATGCCTGCATGGGTTCCCTCTTCTCCCATAGTCCAAAGTTGGGCAGGTCAGGTGAATTGGCCATGCTAAATTGCCCATAGTGTTAGGTGCATTAGTCAGGGGTAAATATAGAGTAGGGGAATGGGTCTGGGTGGGTTACTCTTCAAAGGGTTGGTGTGGACTTGTTGGGCCAAATGGCCTGTTTCCATACTGTATGGAATCTAATCTAATCTACTTCAGGTTAAATGACTTGACCTTAGTTTCAGTATCACTCCCAGATCAGCACCACTGGTGATAAACTGCAACAAGGATTAAACTTGCATTCATGTAGCGCCTCCTCTGGACACCACAGCAGATTTTACAATGGATGAGTTACATCTGGAAGTACAGTCACTGTCACGATGGAGGCAGCAAATGAACTGGTTGCTTGGTTTGTTTTTGAATGGCATTGACATAAGAAAATTAAACAGATTATGTTCATAAACCTATTCAAATGCCTCTTTACATTTTCCTGAGCAAAGACTGGATGCCTTAATTTTAAAATGTTACCTGACAATCAGCAACTTCAGTAATTCATAAATCCCTCAACTCTGCACCAAGGTGTCAGGCAGTTATCAGGCAAAACCTACACTGGGTCTTGAACTTGCAACTCTACCACTCAGAGGTTAACAGTCCTACCGATTGTTACCAACGAGGCACAAGACTATAGAAGAATGTGATTTGATTCTAAACTCAAGCAACCAGCCAATGTTGCAACAGTGAGAAATGTTCTCCCTACTCTATCCAATAGCAATCCTTCTCCAGCATCAGTTGCATGACCAACTGTTTAAAGCAAATCTGTGGCACAGTGGCACAGTCGTGTGCTGCCGATCAGAGTCGAATGAACTATGTGGAAACTGCACATCTCACTTCACACCAAACCTCTCCAGTCTTCAGCTTAGCCTGGTTTCAGATTCACGAATTAGTGTGAAAGGATAGAGGCCAAAGCAAATCACCAAGTGCCTTGTCTTATAAGAATCTCCAAACTCAACTATGTAGTAATTCCACAAACGTAAAATTCTCATTTTTAATATTAAATATAATATAGAACACATGCACACATATATTGTATAGTGTACTTTATGACATACACCCTGTCCTACAATTGCAAAAAAATCACAATCTTCAGAGAGGATCTTCCATTTGGAAAACTGTATAGATTAGTGACCAGATAGAAAACATAAATCTGATGTGGCACAGAAACAACATCATATTATAATATGAACCATATTTTAGTCAATTCAATTACAGCATTATACATTATAAATGTGCTTCCACTATAATGATATCTTCAATGTCCCCATTATAACTATATCATCAACAACCATTATAGCAACCTTTAATTTAGTACTGCACATTAACAGCTCGAAATATTATTTTGGGAACAAAATTTTGTTAGAAACCCAATTTTATTAGAAATCAGCTTAAAGAATCAGATTCGAATTTCAATCAACACATGAGATAACCAAGTTTAGGAAAATATTGTTCAGTTCATATTTATCATTGTCAGTTAATAGCTATGAGAGGATTGAGCTCAAATCTTCCTCGAACAAATTTCTTCATTAGTTGGATTAACAGAATCCTGGGTTTGAACTCCAGTCCTTCACGTCTCAGCTGATCTAATCTAAAGTTTTACTTTTAAATATTTTGATGTGTTCTTATTTACTGGTAAATTCCAAAGCTTACAGCAATTTCTAAAGCACAGAAACAGAAACCATAGTTGTTTCTCCAGCAGAGCTGAGGAACTGGAAGCACTTCATCACCACAACAGGCAAGAGATGTATATAATTCTCAGCATAGTCCTGATCTTTACAGTGAGGCATGAAGAGTGAAAAGAATGAAAGAATCTGCCAAAGATCCAGGGCAGGATCTCACCATCATTCTCTGGATCTACCTCCTGCTTTACAACAAAATCAAACTGGCATGGAGGGAAAAAAAACACGCAGTTTGGAATTCCTGCCACTCGGAATGACTGACGGTCGATCTGTGTGTTAGAGAGGGCATTGGACCACAGAGTGTAGAGTGAGAGGGTGGTTCTAGAATCTTCCTGCAATGTTCAATCATCTTGGCCAGCAATGAGTGCTGGACCATGCATTTATGTTGTGGAGCTGGCATTTATCCTCTTCACATGTTACTGCTGGGTCTCCTGACCCCAATGCAGCTTTAGTGAACTTCGAACTGGGCTCCCCATTTCAATGTAGAAAGCGGATTTAAAAATGTTAATAAAGACTCTTGCCTCTCAAAGGCAAGACACTCAAACACCTTGAGACACACTCGTGTAAAAACAGCACCATGCAGAGTGGTTCAGGATTGTGTTTTGCACATGTGATGGATTAACCCTTCCCTTCCTCAACACTCTCCAGTGCATCATAGGGTGCTGGGGCAGAATAAAATAACAAGGTCAATATTTCTGAGTCTCTACACCTTCCAGTATTTCTACCTGAGTGCATCTGCCATGTGTATTTATCCCAGTGTTTCGCCATTGGAATCATCTGACCTGTGTGTCTCAATCAGTGTATCTCGGTTGGTTGATGACCTGAAGCGTGGAAGGCAGTGAGTCACATACTGAGTGTTGATTATTTTATACTCTGCCAGTTTTTATTAGGTAAATAGAACAATATCTCTTGCATTACAATTGCACTGTCCAGGTGGGTCTGTGGAGTATGAACCACAATTTTACAAATCCTGAAATAGAACATAGAACATAGAAAAATACAGCGCAGTACAGGCCCTTCGGCCCTCGATGTTGCACCGACCGAAGCCTACCTAACCTACACTAGCCCAATAACCTCCATATGCTTATCCAATGCCCGCTTGAATGACCATAAAGATTTGGCGACTTACCGCCCAGAATAAACCATTGATAAAGACTGCTCATGCTTCATGCTGGAAATCAAATGCTTCATTCACTCAGCTTGTGGTACATTGATATTGGAGACAGAAACGAGTAAGGTATGAGTCAAATCACAGAGTACAAAACTAGGACCAGAATGACAGCTGGTTGGAGGATCCTACTCTTCAATGAGAAACAAAGTTGCTTGTTATTAAATTAAACCAACACCGAAAGCTGATGAGGATTTTCTATTACGCTGTTTTGGTCCTGCATGTTCCTGAACTGTCATTATGTCTCAATAAAACCTCAAGGACTGCATCATCATCTGACGCCTGGACTTGGAGCTCCAGTGAAGACAATTAGGATCCACTTCATGCTGAAAGGGATATATCAACAAAACTGGACACAAGCCGAGAAATTGACGTCAATATAATGATACCTGAGGATGATACATTGAGGAAATAATCAATGCACATCCACTGATGGTACAGGTGTAATAAAGCAAGTGCAGAGATAACTGAAGGTCAATGTACCTGAGATACAGGTACCATAACATGAATGCACCTGGGCAGCCACACTGCTCAGGGTCAATCCACAGGGGTTTGTAACTAAGTAATTCTATTGCACAATGATGGGGGCACATCACTGTTCTCCAACTCTAATAGAGTCTGACCTTGACATGCTGCAATGTTCGAGTAAAAAGTGAGGTCTGCACATGCTGGAGATCAGAGCTGAAAATGTGTTGCTGGTTAAAGCGCAGCAGGTCAGGCAGCATCCAAGGAACAGGAAATTCGACGTTTGATGAAGGGCTTGTGCCCGAAATGTCGAATTTCCTGTTCCTTGGATGCTGCCTGACCTGCTGCGCTTTAACCAGCAACACATTTTCATGCTGCAATGTTGGTAATCTGTGTGTCTGTAAAGGTGACCATTAAAGCACATGATCTCCCTTCTGAGTCTGGCCAATCACTACATGTGTGACTGGAAGGAATTAACCATACACTCCAGTAAGCTTTGTCTAATTATGAAGCACGACTGTGAAAGACAAACATGACTCACTATTAATCCAGTCCTTTCAAAGAACTTGATTCTCGTCTCCCATCACATTGTTCAAATACACACATTGTGCATGATAATTAGTGACGGTAATGCTGCTGTTGGGATGAGCTTGATATCAATACTCCCTCATCCCTTACTTAACACATTAAATCATCAAGTATTTCCCAAAGTAATCCAACATGAAAAATTCATTCTCCACGCACAGTACTAGAATAGACTGAAGGAGGGATTCTTCTGCTACCCAGGCAATTCTGACACTATCCCAACACAAACAATCTCAGGCAGAGTTTCTACATCTCTCTTTCCTCCCTGTCTATTAAATCTTGTTTTATCGACAGTGGCGTTTCTTGATAAACCTTCCTTCCTCCGAATGTAACCATTCCCTAGAGAGAGGCATGCCTCAGTCACAACCCCAACAGGCCCCAGCACGGAATCACTGACGTTCTCAAACTCACCGAGACGGCTCCAGGATACAATCGGACGAGGGTTTCCGGTCGCAACACATTCCAGGACGGCTGTTTGGTGCACTGTGAGGGTGAGGTTCTCCGGGCCAACCAGGATTGTTGGTTCCTTATAAACATTTGAGTGAGATCCTGAGGAAGAATCAAAAGGCAATATGTAACAAGCAAAGAGGGGAAAAAAAAGACAAACCTGCATTTATATAGCACCTTTTCAGGACCATGTGATGTCTCAAAGGTTTTGTAGCCAATTCTGAACTGTAATCATTAATACATGAAATGCAACAGTCTAGTTGTGCTCAGCAAGGCCCCACGAACACAAACATAATGAACATCTAAGCCATTTTGATGGTTTTGGTTAAGAGATTCTATTGGGGAGGATGTCATGATTAATTCTCCTGCTCTCCTGCTCTTCTTCGAAATAGCATGATGGGATCTTTTCTCTTTGTTGGAGCAGACAGTTGATGCCTCACTTCAATGTTTCAGTCTCTTATGATCCCAACTGATGGTAGTATTGGACAAGTTAGATTCCAAAATGATAGATCGTAAGTTTAATCTTTGCAGTTTGGTTACCATGTGAATTCAGTCACTGAGCATACTTGTGTGAATCTACCAATGTACCTTTCATAAAAAGAATACAAGTTTAATACACAAAAGAAAATAAATAAAACAAAGCTACATATATGTGTACTCATTTAAGATAAATTTAGAAATACCTTATAATGATCAGTAAACCAGAAAGATTTGGCCCTCTATACTCAGCAATATCCTTTACAGACACTCAGCTCCAGTGAAGTATCACACCAAATTTCACTCTTCTTTCTTACTCAACTGACATGGTAGCAAACCTTCCGATTGGCAACTTTCTGCACATTCACAAGATGTGATTCTCTGTGTTTCTCCCAGAGACAAACAGGCAGGCTAACTGATTTTTCATCACCAAACCCCAGGAAAAAGGCTTCTTCTAGCCCTGTCTACTCAAATTGCTAAAACAGTTTTTAAGACTTCTTTTCCACCCTGATGGCCTGAAGACATCCACAAACTGAAAACTGCCCTCCTACCAGAATAGATCTTTTCTCCTGAACTCAACCTGCCTGGTGCTCCCAGCCATCTATCTCTATAGGTCGTCAATGTTCCATTTAATAAAGAGCCCAGCAACAATATTCACTTTGATCTTAGTTGTTCTGATGCAGGTTTCAGAGTTCTATGCATGGCATATTTAAACCAGAGCAGAGGTTATACAGTGGAGCATGATGGGAATGCACATGGTGCTTCTGAGCTGCAACATGGCTGCTTAAAGAAGCATTACCCAGTGATTATCTTAACAGCTAGCTTACCTAGTCACTTAGCTTACATTGCATGCTTTCTTGGAAAGGCTGATCTGAACTCCCTGTTCAAGTTTAAAGAAATCAGAGAATTCCAACCAGAAATCCATGTTTCTGCCACTTTTGTATCTAAGTTCCCCAATAATAGTATTTATTTTATAAACCTTTATCACAATATAAGAGATTGGGTCCAAGTACTCAGGCGACTGACTATGTGGAGTTTGCACATTCTCCCCGTGTCTGTGTGGGTTTCCTCCAGGAGCTCCGGTTTCCTCCCACAGTCCAAAAATGTGCAGGTTAGGTGAATTGGCCATGCTAAAGTGCCTGTAGTGTTAGGTACAGGGGTAAATGTAGGGGAATGGGTCTGGGTGGGTTGCGCTTCGGCGGGTCAGTGTAGACTTGTTGGGCCGAAGGGCCCGTTTCCACACTGTAAGTAATCTAATCTAATCTACTCCCCTGGCATTGCACTGAAATGACTGCCTTGATGTTTTCCTCAAGTCTTAAGAGTGGGAATTGAACTCAGAACATTGTAACTTAAAGGTGAGAATGCTCAAATTTAGCCATGACAGAGAGTTACTCAGGGTCTCACAATCAAAACCCCTCCTCAGGGGTTTACTTCTTTGCGTGTGCTTGGCCAAAGAGGAGCTTCTGACAAAGGAAATTGGTCATTGATACTTTTTAAGTCAGTAAACATAGAGTAAATCAACAAAGAATGAGGATGAGCGCTGGTTCCAATATTCTGTTTTCATCTTCAATCATTATACAGCACGGAACAGAGCCATCAGTCTGACTCATCCACACTGACCAGACATGCCAATCTGACCTCGTCTCATTTGCCATCACTTGGCCCATGTCTTTCTACACCCTTCGTATTCATATACCCATTTAGATGCCTTTTAAATATTGCAATTGTATCTTCCTCATGATTTTATAAATCTCTAAGTTCACCCATCAGTCTCTGAAACTCCAGTGAAAAGAGCCCCAGCCTCTCTCCATAACTCAAACTCACCAATCCCGGAAACATCCTTATAAATCTTTTCTACACTGTATCAAGTGTAACAACATACTTTCTGTAGAAGAGTGTGCGGCACGGTGGCACAGTGGTTAGCACTGCTGCCTCACAGCGCCTGAGACCCGGGTTCAATTCCCGACTCAGGCGACTGACTGTGTGGAGTTTGCATGTTCTCCCCGTGTCTGCGTGGGTTTCCTCCGGGTGCTCCGGTTTCCTCCCACAGTCCAAAGATGTGTGGGTCAGGTGAATTGGCCATGCTAAATTGCCCGTAGTGTTAGGTGCAGGGGTAAATGTAGGGGTATGGGTGGGTTGCGCTTCGGCGGGTCGGTGTGGACTTGTTGGGCCGAAGGGCCTGTTTCCACACTGTAAGTAATCTAATCTAAAAAGAGCAATCAGAATCGTATGCAGTATTCTAGAAGTGGCCTCAGCAATACTTCAACAAGAAGATGTTAACTCAATGTTATATCACTTGACACAAATGTCGATGTCTGAAAATAAAATGCTATGGCAGCAGAAATGTCTAAGAGCTTCAGGTGGCAAAAAGACTGGCTTGTGAATCTTCACAATTCAAGCTGAAGGTTTAGTTCTGACCAGTTGGAAGGAGTGCAGCAAGTCAGATTTCCATTTATCATTTTCTAGTTACTATGGTTAAACGGTAAACTGCTGCACTAGTCATCCAGCCCTGTGTGAGGAAGAGAGGGGAACAGAGGGAGTTGGTTTGAACCCAAAGTGCACTTATACCACAAGAATAACAACTTTCTATCCAACAGCTTCACCACTCATTCTAAACAACCTAAAGTTCCAAACTCAACAACATAAGGAGTGAAAAAGGGAGGAGCAGGTTATGAAAACCATTCTCTTGAAATAAAAAAAAGGTAACTGGTCACGATACATTTGTTTTTGAGAAGCTATGGGAGCACAGACTAACACAGTAATATGGCTCATCGAAATAAAGATGGAATTGCATTTCTGTAACACTCTCATGAGTTCAGGATCATCTAAAATGCAACCAATAAGTGTTTTCTAAACGAAAATGGAAATTGCTGGAAAAGCTCAACAGGTCTGGCAGCATCTGTGGAGAGAAATCACAATTCATGTTTCGGGTCTAGTGGTCCTTCTTCAGAACTGACGATAGCTAGGAAAAAGTTGAGCTTTTCCAGCAATTTCTGCTTTTGCTTCTGATTTCCAGCATCCGCAGTTCTCTTGGTTTTTATTTAATGTTTCTTTAAAACTTGTCATGTGCTAGTGAGTTTGGAAACATAGCAGCCAATTTTCACACAACAAGCTCCCACAAACGTCATCGTTTTCATTATTTAAGAAGGGAGGAAGCAGAACTACAGACCTGTTAGATTGACTTCAGAAGTGGAGAAAATGTCAGAATCTATTATAAAAGGATGTGATAACTAAACATTTCGAAATGAATGGTAAAATTAGGTAGAGTCAACATGGATTTATGAAAGGGAACCATGTTTTTTCAAACTCAGGAGTTTTTGAGGATATTGTTTGTAACCTGGTTAAAGGGGTGCCTACAGATGTGGTGTATTTAGATTTTCAAAAGGTTTTTGAAGACATCTCATACAGGAGTTCAGTAAATAACATTACAGCACATGGGATTGGAGAAAAATAAACTATTTTGGGTGGGGAATTGGTTCACAGAAAGCAGATCAGCAGAATAACTAGAGAATGAGAGGTTTTTACGAATGCAGAATTGCGACAATTCATGCTAGGTACATACCTGCTCACAATCTATATCAAATGATTTGGATAATGGGATCAATGGTCTTTCTAAATGTGAAAACCTAAGTGGTGAGTCAATCCATGTTGACTCTATCTAATTTTACCATTCATTTCTAAATGTTCAGTTATCACATCCGTTTATAATAGTTGTGAGGTGGATGCAAGGAACCTTCAGAATACAACTTGAAAACTTTGGAGCAAAAACAGAAAGCTACAATCTTTCTGAACTGGAGAAAGGCTGGAAAATGCAGGTGTCCAAAGGGACCTACATGTCCTTGTCATGAGTCACTAAAAGGTAGCATGCAGATGCAGGAGGAAATTGGTAAGGCACAGTTGTCCTTCATTGCAAGAGGATTTAAGTAATGGAGTACTCAAGTACTTTGAACACAAATGTCTTGCTACAGCCTTGGTGAGGCCTTACTGAGAGTACTGTGTGTACACAGCTTTGACCCCTTATGAGAAGATAGATAAACTGGAATTAGACAGGGTGCAAAAAAAGGTTCATCAGATTACTCTTTAGGATGGCAGGGTTGCTTTATGAGGAGAGATTGCAACTTACAAAATTCTCACAGGACATGGAAAAAATAAAAAGAAGTTTTCTCAGGCCGGTGAGTCTCCCGCACAAGGTAAGGAGAAGGGGCAGGCCACTGATGACTGAGACGAGAAGGAATTCCTTCAATCAAAGGGTGGATCCTCTCTAATGCAAAGGGCTGTGGAAGCTTAGTCACTGAGCATCAGCTAGACAGAGATCAAGAGATTTCTGGAGAGCAATGACATTGAGGGATGTGGAGATAGACTGAGAAAGTGGTACTGCAGCAGATAATCAGACATGCTCCTACGTGTCCCTGATCAGAGAATTTGTCTGGTGATTGAGGGATTGAAAAACCAAGATCTTGGGAACAGCTATAAAATAGTGTCATGGCAGCCATTAAATTCAGTTGAGGTAACGAGAGGGTTTCACAGTTAATGTCCCATTTGAAAATGAGTATCTCTGATGATATACCACTCGCTCAGTCCTACACTTGGAGGAGTAGAATTTAACGATCCCCCTCCTCCACCAACCCCACACCTCAAGGGCACATTCCTCCATTCAGTCCTTATGTCGGGGTCCCAGAACTCACAATAACTAGCAGCCCCCTCTTCCCTATCCTACCTTTTCCTTCCCTCGGATTGCCCTACCAACACCCCTGGTGGGAGTAAACCTATCTTTTTGGTTAATTATTCATTCACAGGATGGGGACATCACTGGCTGGGCCAGCAATCATTGTCTAACCCTAATTACCCAGAGGACAGTTAAGAGTCAACAACATTAGCGAGTAGCTCAGGTTGAGGTTCTGGATGTCAGTTTGCTCATTGAGCTGGAAGGTTTGTTTTCAGATGTTTTGTCACCATATTAAGTAACATCATCAGTGAGCCTCCTGTGAAGCACTGGTGTTATGACCTGCTTTCTATTTATGTTTTTAGGTTTCCTTGAGTTGTGGTGTCATTTGGTTATGCTCATGTATCCTGATGTTCATGTCATTTACAGAATACCATGCAAGAACTGTAACAAACACTACATTGGACAAACAGGCAGAAAACTAGCCACCAGGATACATGAACATCAACTAGCCACAAAACAACATGACCCTCTCTCACTAGTATCCTTACATACAGATGAGGAAGGACACCACTTCGACTGGGACAACACATCCATCCTAGGACAAGCCAAAGAGAGACACACACGAGAATTCCTAGAAGCATGGCATTCTAATTGGAACTCTATCAACAAACACATTGACTTGGACCACATTTACCACCCCCTGAGAAAAATAACAGGAAATGATATCACCACAGGAAATGACATCACCAACCCAAGGAAATCTAAAAATATAAATAGAAAGCAAGTCATAATACCATAACTCCGGCTTCACCAGAGGCTCATTGATGATGTTGCCTAGGATGGTGACGAAACATTGAAAATGAACCTTCCAGCTCAGAGAGCAAGCTTACATCCAGTCAACCACATTGCTGTGGGTCTGGACTCACATGTAGGCCAGACCAGGTAAGAATGGCAGTTTCCCTGCCTAAAGGATATTAGTAAGCCAGATGGGTTTTACTGATAATCAGCAATGGATTCATGGTTATCGTTAGTCTCTTAATTCCAGATTTTCGTTGAATTCAAATTCCATCATCTGCCATAGTGGGATTTGAACCCTGGTCCCTGGGACATTATCTGGGGTAACTGGATTGACAGTCCAGCGATAATACCACTTGACCACTACCTTCCTTATCTGTTGGTACACGGATTCATTGCCTTACT
Organism: Hemiscyllium ocellatum; assembly: GCF_020745735.1. Classification (NCBI taxonomy): domain Eukaryota; kingdom Metazoa; phylum Chordata; class Chondrichthyes; order Orectolobiformes; family Hemiscylliidae; genus Hemiscyllium; species Hemiscyllium ocellatum. The sequence goes on from NC_083439.1 coordinate 15,353,148, forward strand.
AGCAGGCACCCTCTACAGCTTGAACCCATCCACAAACCCAAGCCAATCAGCAAATACAGGACACGGTGCCTAACCCATAATCCTGGAGCCAGGAGGTGTGATAATAGAAATCTGAAACACCACAAATCAATCTAACCAAACACTAGGAAGGTAATGATTGGAAGTGGTTGCTAACATTTGCAGTAGGCGCTTTAAAATAATGAAACTGTAGAATCTTCACGTGGGTAAATTAAAATCACATTGTTGTCAAGCCCATTGAATCATCTGAATTATTTATGCCACTTGAAATGCTACAGCCTAGGGAGCACAATAAGCAGACATCAGCACGTTTAACTCAGTCTGCAGGCTCCTGGGGTTGACAAGTAAGGCTTGAATAATAAATGCCAATACCACCTTCATCCATTTTTCTCTGATTTCCTTGCAGACGAATAGCAGCTGATTGAAACATTGGGGCTTTCTTTATTGTTGCTCATCCAACACAAAGTTCAAAAGCACGTTCCAATAAAATGCAATTTCATAGGCTGACCGAACACAACAGAATCTGGCCTCAAGTACACGAGCGAAATGTTACCTTTTCAGGTATAGACTGGTAGATGCTGCAGCTCACTGGCTGTGACAGAGCTCTTCCATTCTGCTGCTGGAGTAGTGTTCCCCTGATACCTGAGCTGACAAATACCCTGCTCAGTATCACCCCTTCCAAGGAAGATCCCAGGGATTTCCTGCTCCATGCTGGGTGAATTCATTTCAGCAACAAGTTACAGTTACATGCTGCCTTTAACACAGTAAAACAAAATGCCCGAAGACTCCTCCCAGGAGCCTGATGTGCACAACCTGAAATTTAATCAGTGATCTCGTAGGCAGGGGGCACAGGGAGATTTAGGAAAAGAATTCCAGAGATTAGGGCCGATGCAGCTGAATATCACAAATGCAAAGCACTGTGGATGTGAAATTGAAATAGAAAATGCAGGAAGTTATAGAGATGTACAGCATGGAAACAGACCCTTTGGTCCAACTTGTCCATGCCAACCAGATATCCCACCCAATCAAGCCCCACTCTCCAAACTCTTCCTATTCATATGCCCATCCATTTGCCTTTTAAATGCTGCAATTGTACCAGCCTCCACCACATCCTCTGGCAGCTCATTCCATACATATACCACCCTTTGCATGAAAAGGTTGTCCCTTAGGTCTCTTTTATATCTTTCCCCTCTCACCCTCGACCTATGCCCTCGAGTTCTGGACTCCCCCACGCCAGGGAAAATACTTTGCCTATTCACCCTATCCATGCCCCTCATGATTTCATAAACCTCTATAAGGTCATCCCCTCAGCCTCCGATGCACCAGGGAAAACAGCCCCAGCCTGTTCAGCCTCTCCCTATAGCTCAAATCCTCCAACCCTGGCAGCATCCTTGTAAATCTTTTCTGAACCTTTTTTCAAGTTTCACAACATCTTTCCGATAGGAAGGAGACCAGAATTGCATGCAATATTCCAACAGTGGCCTAACCAATGTCCTGTACAGCCGCAAAACAACCTCCCAACTCCTGTACTCAATACTCTGACCAATGATGAAAAGCATACTAGACACCTTCTTCACTATCCTATCTACCTGCGACTCCACTTTCAAGGAGTTATGAACCTGCACTCCAAGGTCACTTTTTCAGCAACACTCCCGAGGACCTTACCATTAAATGTATAAGTCCTGCTAAGATTTGCTTTCCCAAAATGCAGCACCTCACATGTCACACATCTGGCAGTATCTGTGCAGAAGGAGGCTACATGATGACCTTTCTCGTTCTGAGGAGAGCTCAGCAACCTAAACATTAACTCTGTTCTTCTCTCTCCACGGATGCTGCCAGACCTGCCGAGTTTTTATTAGAGCTGAAAATAAAATCAGCGTTGGGAACGATTAAATCAGTGGATGTGGAAAAGGTTAGATTTGGTGGATCACACAAATTTCAAAGGATTGTTGGGCTGTAGATGGAGACAAGCCAGGCCATGGAAAGGACATTAGTTAGTCCACTTTTGGAATAATGTTTTTACATCTGGTCTCCTTGTTATAGGAAGAATGTTGTGAAACTTGAAAGGGTTCAGAAAAGATTTACAAGGTTGTAGCCACAATCGGAGGGTTTGAATTCTCTCTCTCTCTCACTCTCTCTCTCTCTCTCTCTCTCTCTCTCTCTCGAGAGAGAGAGAGAGAGAGAGAGAGAGAGAGAGTGAGAGAAAGAAAGAAAGAGACTGAATATGTTGGGGTTATTTTCCCTGGAGCTTCAGAGGCTGAGGGGTGACCTTATAGAGGTTAATAAAATCATGAGGGGCATGGATAGGGTGAATAGCTAAGGTTTTTTTCCCCAAGGTGTTGTGTGTATGGAATGAGCTGCCAGAGGAAATGGTGGAGATGGGTATAATTACAACATTTAAAACATATCTGGATGGGAACATGAATAGGAAGGGTTTAGAGGGTTATGGGCTAAATGTTGGCAAATGGGACTAGATTAATTTAGGATACCTGGATGGTATATAAGAGTTGGACTGAAGGGTCTGTTCTTGCTATACAACTCTATGACACTATGTGAAAATGAGGAGGAAAGTGTATTTTACACATAAAGGGTCGGCAGACTAAAAGACAATACTGGTAGCATGCACTGACCTCGGCAGAGGAAATGGGGGAATGCTTTAGATTAAACTCAGTATCTTTAAACTAAGCTAGAACGGGGAAAGAAATCTCCTAACTCCAAATCATTCAGCACCTGCTGAAAGGTGGATGCTGATAGATCTTGGATCTGCCCAATCTCAAGATTCAGTTCAGATATAACCTGCACCATAAGAGCTCATTGCTGCTTACTGCTGAAGTTTAATATCAGCTACGGCTCAGTGGGTCTTACTTTGGAGTCACAATGTCATAGAGACATACAGCACGGAAACAGACCCTTCGGTCCAATCAGTCCATGCTGACCATAATCCCAAACCAAACTAGTCCCACCTGCCTGTGTTTGGCCCATATCCCTTCAGACATTCACATACTTTATCTAAATGGTTTTTAAATGTGTTAACTGTACCCGCATCTGCACTTCCTCTGGAAGTTCATTCCGTACACAAATCATTCTGTGTAAAAAAGATTGCCCCCATGTCTTTTTAAAATCCTTCTTCTCTCGCATTACAAATAAGTTCTCCAGTCTTGAAATCCCCCACCCTAGGGAAAAGACCCTTGACATTCTCCTTATCCATGTCCCTCATAATTTTATAAATCTTCATAAAGGTCACCTCTCAACCTCTTAGCTCCAGTGGAGAAAGGCCCAGCCTATCCAACCTCTCCTTAAACCCCCTGTTCCCACCAACATCCTGGAAAACCTCTCTTAAACACTCTCCAACTTAATAATATCCTTCCTATAGTAGGAAGACCAGAACTGGAGATAGTACTGAGTGTTCAGTTCAGGTCCAACTCAAAGACTTGAGTATAAGGATTAAGGCAGTACCAAAGGAGTGATGCTGTGTTCACTAGTGTTCTCTCAGGTGTGTGTCTGTGTGTGTGTGTGTGTCTGTGTGTGTGTGTGTGTGTGTGTGTGTGTGTGTGAGAGAGAGAGAGAGAGAGAGAGAGAGAGAGAGAGAGGGGGAGAGAGAGAGAGAGAGAGAAGAGAGACCTGTTTACTGTCAGGTGAGCATAGAAGATCCCATGACATTATTCTGAAAAGTAATCCCTAGTATCCTGGCCATCACAAAAATATATTACTTGATCATTATTATATTTCTGATTTGGGACCATATTGTGTGCACAATGGCAGCTGTGTTTCCTGCATTAGAACAGTGCCTGCACTTCAAGGGTATCACATTGGATGTAAAGCACTTTGAGATGCCTGATGGACATGCAGGGCACTATTTAAATGCAAGCCATTCTCATAGAGGAGGTTCTAATTTATTGGGGTCTGACTGTCACGAGGTTCATCTTGCAAAGGCCTATAAAGACACAACAAGGACCAAGGAATGTGTCTAAAACCAACAAGCTTACATGGTCATCAGTACATCCCAATTCCAGCTGTGTGCACTTAGACCCCATCAGAAAAAAATACATCTTCATCACTGCCTGGTCTAGAAACACTTGGCCATTTTACATTGGACTGGTCACTGGCTGTAGGAACCAGCAGGCACAGGTCAATATGAAATCCCCTGGGATGTGTGAGAGGAGTACTCATGGGTCACATTTGGTATCGCAAAGCTGGGGAAAGGAGAGAAGCAGCACAGGATAAACCACCAGCTTGTGTAACAGGAGTGTGGGAGAGTGCCATTCTCATCGAGCAGTGTTCAGTTATACAGTACTGGCCGCTTCCATTTCACTGCTCTTTTCCTCCAGTGATTATAAAGTTCATTTTCTGCTGCTTCTGTTCTGACAACCTCAGCAGTGGAACAGCGGGTCTTCATGTAACACTGAATGTAAGACGACAGTTTTCTAAGCCACGTGAACCATGGTGTTTGTGCTGGGCCAGGCAGAGAATCCAGAATATGAATATTAATGACTTGGTAATGCGCTGCACTCATCTTTGAAATTCTAATATTAGAAACAATTAAGCACTACTCTCAAATCAAATACCCCAGGGAATTAGGTAAGTGCAGATTTGATGAGATGCATTCTGACAGAGCCAATATGAATCCTCCTGTAAAAGTAGCTCACAAAGAAGCCATCCCCCGACCGTAACCTGTGTCTGAAGGGTCCTGAGTATACACTGCTTTGCAATGGTGCCACGCACAAGAAATGCAAATGTCACAGCAGCAAACAGCACCAGGCTCCAGCTGTGCTGAAGAGCTCAAAGCTCTGGGCCGTGTCAGACCATGGTCAAGCAGTCACAAGCACTGGACCGCACCACAACGTCCCTCTGCCAGCTGTGCCTGAGACTTGGCAGGTCTACATGCATTGTTCAACTCCTTTACTTTCTCAGAAGAGTTTTGCTTGCCTGTATTCAAGAGGCAAGGAGGAGTCTCTGCAGTTGGCGGCATGTGTTACATTTTCCACTGGGCACTCTGCGTGGAGAGAAACAGCACCAACCTGACACAGTGAGACTGGCCTCTTCGCTATGCCTTGTGTCGGCAGTGTTAGCTGCCACACACTGGTATATTCCACTGTCTTCTTCACCCACTCGTGTAATCTGAAGGACCCCCGTTGGCAGAAAGGTGAATCTGAAAGATAAAGGCAGCAGTTGGTTGGACAGTGAGAGGTTGAGTTTTCTTTCTAAAGTGGAGAGAGTCTGTCCTGTCCAAACCCTCTACCTCCTAAAAGGACAAAGACACCAGATATATGAGAATGCCACTGCTTGCAGGTTCCCCTCCAAGCCACACACCATCCTGACTTGGAATTAAATCGGCTGTCCCTTCACAGTCACTGAATGAACATCCTGGACTTCCTGCCCCAATAGCATTTTGAGTGTTCCCACAACATATGGACTGCAGCATTTCAAGAAGGCACCTCATCACCACCTTCTCAAGGGCAATTGGTCACATAGAAACATTGAAGATGGGAGCAGGAGGCAGCCATTCGGCCCTTCGAGCCTGCTCTGCCATTCATCACGATCATGGCTGATCGCCCAACTCCATAGCCTAATCCTGCCTTCTCCCCATAACATTTGACCCCATCTGCCCCACGTGCTATATCTAGTCGCCTCCTGAATACATTCAATATTTTGGCATCAATTACTTCCTGTGTTAATCAATTCCATAGGCTCACCTCTCTTTGGGTGAAGAAATGTCTCCTCATCTCAATCCTAAATGGTCCACCCCGAATCCTCAGATTGTGATACCTGGTTTTGGACACACCCACCATCAGGAACATCCTCCCTGCATCTACCCTGTCTAGTCCTAGTAGAATTTTATAAATCTCTATGAGATTCCCCCACCTCCCTCCATTTGTCTGAACTCAAGTAAAAACAACCCTAACCTCGTCAATCTCTCCTCATACATCCCATCCCATCAAAGAGGAAAATAAATAGTAAGGAAAATGTAAAACCATAGATTCATCCCTTCTGTTGCCGAATGGTTCCTATTGATGTTAGGTCCAAATGATCACTCCAACCTCCAACCCCAATGTCATGCCCTATATTGTCCTGCCTAATATTAAGGCGACTCATTCCACACTATCTCAGACTTGGTGACCACTTAATGCCTAGGCTCTCCCTGACGAGGTACAAGTCCTTTGAAGACTGCTCCACTCAGCTTTCACATTTATGAATAATTTCCACTTTGAAGAGTCAAATACAAGGTGATGTAGTAACAATTTCTTCCAACAAATGGCGCTCTTGCACCCTGCCATTTGTGAAGACCCATGCAATTTTCCTCAGGCATTTAAGCTGTAAATAGATGGTAAGATTCTGAAGTGGCTGCTCAGACTCCAAGTGGATGACTGAGTTTCTGAAGGGATGTGCACTCTTTCTCAAGGATTGTGAAGTTCCTATTTTGATTTTTTTGGTTGAGATTTATAAAGAGCTAAGAAAATGACCATCTGATTGATTGCAGTAAATGAGAACTTGCTGATGGAACAGGGATAGCAAGGTCTAGGAAGCACAATACCTGTCATCACTCGCCTCAAGAGCCCTGCGATTCTTCAGCCACATGATCAATGGCTCTGGTAAACCATGAATCTGGCACTGAAACCTGGCAACACCACCTTCCTCCACCACCATCGACTGGGGCTGGACATGAAATGGAGACAGAGCTGGGGGGGGAAAATGAAGAAAAACATCACCATTAGAAACCTTAAGGAGAAGTGAGAAAGCACAGGCTGTGCCTTTTATGCTTCATACATTGAAAGCGCATGTGTCAACATTAGCCTTTCAACAGGAAGCCCATCACACAACAGAAGTAACATTTCTATAGCATCTTTAATGTCTCAACTCACTTCAAAAGACTGTTTAAAGGCCAAGGTAGTATTAGGGTAAATGGCTGAACGCTTAATCAACAAGTAGGCATTAAAGAATGTCTCAAAAGATTACAGTGAGATTTAGGGAATAAATTCCACAGCTCTAGGCCTAGACAGCAGAAAGAATGGCCACTCAATGTTCAGTTACAGCTGTCTCAGAGGGTCACTGGAGGTGGCAGTGGTTGTATCACTGGGATAATAATCCAGAGTCTCAGGTTCTCATATTAGGGGTTTAGATAGGGTTGACAATGAGAACCATTTTCTCACGTATGGAGTCAGCTATTACGAGGGGGCATAGCTTTAAATTAAGAGGAGGTAGGTATAGGACAGATGTTAGGGGTAGATTCTTTACTCAGCGAGTCGTGAGTTCATGGAATGCCCTGCCAGTAGCAGTGGTGGACTCTCCCTCTTTATGGACATTTAAACGGGCATTGGATAGGCATATGGAGGATAGTGGGCTAGTGTAGGTTAGGTGGGCTTGGGTCGGCGCAACATCGACGGCCAAAGGGCCTGTACTGCGCTGTAGTTTTGGATGTTCTATGTTCTATATTTTGTGAACATGGGTTCAAATCCCATCATGGCAGATGGTAAAATTTCAATTCAATTTCTAAAACATCTGGAATCAAACGTTAGACTAATGATGATCATATAACACAAAAAACCCATCTGCTTCACTAAATGCTTGAGGGAGAAGGAATGTGTCATCTTTACCTGGTCTGGCCTCCATGTGAGTCCAGACTGCCAGCAATGTGATTGACTGTTAACTACTCTGTGAAGCAAGATACGTAGATCAAGAACAATTGGGGATGGGCAATAAATGCTGACACAGCCAACAAAGCCCAAATGAAAACATGTAAAAATCTTCACTCTCCCTATCAGAGGCCCTGCAGTAAAAGTTAGTGACGATCAAAATTACAAAGATTATAAACACCTATGAGATAATGGCAACTGCCTTTAGAGTTGCAGTTCAGTGATTAGCGGCAACCTTTACATACAGGTTCACTGAACATTCAATAACAATCATTTCCAACAGATTAGAACACGGACATTGAATGTCTTGCAAAAATTGGAGAATCGCAAGAGAGCGGTTTATGAGTCGCAAACCTCCCTGCTCCAGGTCCATTCCTGCCGGCAACAGCCCAATTCAGATGCAACACTCACTGAAAAAGCAAAGGCAACTCTCTCCTATTGCTTGCCACGGGGAAGGCTAACCAGTGGAGAATGCAAACCTTCTCCTGCCACTGCTCTGGGGAAAGATGGCAATGCCAGCATCACCGATAGCCAGAAGCTGACTCTGTACATTAGCCTCCGTCACTCTGCTCTCCTTCTCCCCTCAGAAACCCCATCCTGCCTATTTAGGGCTCCATTTGCACCCCAGCCCCTCCCGGACTCCCTGCTTGTCAATTCAGTCGCCCCCACCACCCCCTTCCGTTCAGTGCCCCTCTGGGTGACCCACTCCTTAGCCATCACTGCCTCCCCCCGCCCCACTCGCTGCCTTGTTCCCTCACTGCTAGGGATGGGGAATAATGAGTCAGTGTGCCAGAGTGTGGGGTAGAGGTGACCTGGAGCAGGGCAGACAAGTATCTCGAGTGAGGCAGTCAGCAAAATACAACTCCTAGTTTAAATTCATCGAAAATATTTGCAAAACACTAGTTTTCTTTCTCCTTTTTCTTTGTTGCAGGCACCTCACTGCAGCAAATTGGCAGTGACATATCTACGAGTGAATGGCTAAGGGTGCACCCTTACAGTTACAGTGACAATAAGTATAGGCAATAAAGAATTAAATACTTTCACTAGCAAGGTCTCAGAGTCATGGAGATATTATTATAGGAGTTCCAAACCAGATAAAAATTGCAATACGTTTGTGCGCAGACTACACACAGGAGTACTGGGGTACGGATGGAAAATACTGCGAAATTCTAGGATTGGGATAAAATGCAACAAATAGCATTGGGATAAAGAAAATACACACTGGGAAACATTGCACAATAACACTGGCTTTGAGACATTAAGCCACATTGGGGAAGACAATCTGAAGACAACATACACACGTTATTTATTATAAGGAACAAAGCATAGCACTCACTGTAAAACCTTTGGGTATACAACACGTTGCCCACTATTGTCATCTGATATACACCAGACTTAGTTTATCACTTTAACTCTCCAATGTACTAATTCTTTGGGACTAATGGGCACCAAGTCAAAGTGGCATGGCTGAAGTAGTAATGTGATTGATAGACTTACTGTCCTCAGTAGGAGTCAACATTTATCATCTTTCATTTATACTCTTGAAGAAATGTGCATGACCTTGTCTTTGGAACAGTTGTGGCTGGTAATGTTTATAACCCGATACTAGAATATTGAATGATTGGCAATGTTTAAATCTATCCTGGGACACAATGATTGGGAACATTTATAATGCTATCCTGGGACTCAGAATGATCAGGAATCTTTATAACTCATTCCTGGGAGATGCAATGATTGGGAATGTTTAAATCTATCTGGGACCTAGAATAGTTGAGAATGTTTTATTCTATCCTGGGGCATTTAATGATTGGGAGTGTGCTGGCAGATCAATGGTGAAAATGTTAGGTGCCCTGCAGCATAAAGATCTATCCTGAAAGGCAGTTCACCAACAGCAAGTAAAAACGCAAGCCCTTCATTGAATTCAGCACAAACGGAAAGACTAATTCTATTAAACTAACAGCATTATATCCACATCAGCCCCTAATTTGAACAAAAAACAATTTCAAAGGCTCCATGTAAACAGTCATGTAATGTAAAAATTGAATTATAATTATTTTAAGAAAGGCCTTGAAAGGCTAAACTAAGGACACATCAGTACTGACCAAGAAAGGTCAACATTAGGAACAAATAGCAATATGGAACACAGTCCCAGTCTGCACGTTGACTTCTTACAGAATCCTTTTAAGGACCCAATTTTCAACTGTCAACTTCTGTCAATATCCACGCTTAAACTCCCTTTTACAGAATGGTCAGGAAACTCAGCCTAGCTAAGATAAGTGTTTTATCTGATTGAGAGTAAGGAGGTTGTTGGCTAAAACTGCATGGGTATTACAAACACACAAGATGATCTTGCTAGTGGATGCTGCTGGTTATATTCTGTTATCAGCACATTCACCCATGCACTGTTCACAAAGTTATGATGGTGTATTAACACTGGAAAGTCATGTTCAGCAGACACCTGATGTTTTGTTTTATATTTTCCAGCTAGGAAGTTCTTCCCCATCAGGTGGTTATGTAAAGTTATCCCCAAGATACGACAGCAGAAATGCTACATTGTCAAAAGTGATATCCATGGGGTGAGCCATTAAGCGAGTCTTTCTGGTTCAGCTGGATATGAACAATTGCCAGGCACAATTTCAAGCCAAGCAAAAATGTCACCTGATGGCAGTGTCAAGGAACAGAGGGATCTTGGGGTTCATGTCTATAGATCCCTCAAAGTTATCACCCAGGATGAGAGTTGTTAAGAAGACGTATGGTGTGTTGGCTTTCATGAGCAGGGGGATTGAGTTTAAGAGCTGTGAGGTTATGCTGCCCTGGTTAGACTGCACTTGGAATATTGTGTTCAGTTCTGGTCGCCTTATGGAGGAAGGTTAAGGGAGCTAGGGCTTTTCTCATTGGAGCGAAGAAGGATGAGAGGTAATGTGATAGAGGTGTACAAGATGTTGAGAGACACAGATAGAGTGGACAGCCAGAGACTTTTTTCCCAGGGTGTAAATGGCGATCACTAAGGGGCACAATTTTAAGGTGATTGGAGGAAGGTTTAAGTGAGATGTCAGAGGTAGGTTCTTTACAGGGAGGGTGGTGGGTGCTTGCAATTCACTGCCAGCAATGGTACTACGATCAGATCCATTAGGGACATTTAAGCAACTCTTGGATAGGCACATGGAAGTTAGTACAATGAAGGATATGTAGTTTCGTCTGATCTTAGAGTAGCATCGAGGGCTGAAGTGCCTGTATTGTGCTGTACTGTTCTAAGCTCTATGCCCTGTCCTTCCCTCAACCAGCATCGCCTTATCTTAGCATTGTTCATTTGACACTGTTACATGCAAAATATCAACTTCAGTAGCATTCATGGCCATATTGACCACAATTCAAAGCAATCCATTGTCCATGAAGAATGTCAGGTTTTTTTCAAAGTCTATATATATATGCAAACTCTTCCATCCCACACCTCCTTGTAAAAGCAACTTGAGATTTCTCTACCAGTTATATGAACGTCAGCCTTTGTCCAAAAGAATCAGGCATTTTTCAGCTTCCATGCAGTCCACTCTGCACTGAAGCCAATGTTACAAAAGGGTTCTGAGTGAAACGGAGTATAGATGGACCTTAGACGATCATCATGGAGGAAGAGGACTGATCTGCTGATAGTGTTAAGACCATAAGAAATAGGTACAGAAGTAGGCCATTTGGCCCCCTTGACCTCTCTGCTATTCAACACAATCACTTTCCTGCCTTTCCACCATAACCCTTGATTTCCTGACTGATCAAAAATCTATCTACCTTGGCTTTAAACAATCACAAGGACTCTCTACTCCCACAGCTCTCTGTGACAAGAAATTCCAAAGACCCTCAACCCTCTGAGAGGAAGAATTTCCCCTCATCTCAGTCTTAAATTGGCACCCTTTAATTCTCAGACTATGGCCTCTAGCCCTAGACCCTCCCACTGACAGGAAATATCTTTGCAGCATTCACCTTGTTAACCCTCTAAAGAATCCTTTACGTTTCAATGAGATCCCCTCTCATTCTTCTCAACTGCTGTATGGACACTCCCTACCTGGTTAGTCTTTGCTCATAAGACAATCCATCCATATTGGGAATCATCCTAGTGAACCTTCTCTGAACTGACTCCAATGAAATGATATCTTTCCTTGAATAAGGAGACCAAAACTGCTCACAGTACAGGTCATTCTGCGATAATGCAACAGACGTGTTGCTCTGCACCCCCAGTGCTATAGAAAATCACATTATGGAAAACTGCTAAACAAAATCACTATACTCATTCAGTAGAAATTTTGCGTTATCCAAAAACGTCCACAATTTGTCAATTACGTTACAGCCAATTTGTGCAGATGAAACACGCATTATAGCAAAATGACCTGTACCCTAGACATGAGTAAAAAGCGAGGTCTGCACATGCTGGAGATCAGAGCTGAAAATGTGTTGCTGGTTAAAGAACAGCAGGTTAGGCAGCATCCAAGGAACAGGAAATTCGACGTTTCGGGCCAGAGCCCTTCATCTGGCCCGAAACGTCGAATTTCCTGTTCCTTAGATGCTGCCTAACCTGCTGTGCTTTAACCAGCAACACATTTTCAGGTCTATACCCTAGACATGGTCTGACCAGCAGTAAGGCTTCCCTACTCATATAAAAAGTGAGGTCTGCAGAAATCTGAGTTCATCCCTTTTGCTAGTTTCCTCATTTCCCCTCCCCCACCTTGTCTCAGTCGATTCCCTCGAACTCAGCACCATCCTCCTAACCTGCAATTTTCTTCCTGACCTCTTCGCCCCCACCCCACTCCGGCCTATCACCCTCACCTTGACCTCCTTCCACCTATCACATCTCCATCGCCCCTCCCCCAAGTCCCTCCTCCCTACCTTTTATCTTAGCCTGCTGGACACACTTTCCTCATTCCTGATGAAGGGCTTATGCCCGAAACGTCGAATGTCCTGTTCCTTGGATGCTGCCTGACCTGCTGCACTTTAACCAGCAACACATTTTCAGCTTCCCTACTCGTATACTCTAACCTCCTTGAAATAAGGGCCAACTTTCCATTTGCTTTCCTGATTATCTACTGCATCTGTGTAAATTTGAGTTGAATAATCATTGTGATGAAAATATAGAAACTTGACAATATAGACTGAAAGGAATTTATAATCTACTAATCAGATATAAAGATATAAAGCAACCGTAGTGAAAGGGAAATTGTCTTCTCATGGTCTGTGCAAAGGGTAACTGTGACATGAATGTATTGGGTATTTGAATGAACTCAAAATTGTTGCTCAATGGCTACTTGTAACTGGCCACTTTCTCATTGGATTTCAAAACATGAAATTCTCTAGCTCTTTCCTAAGCAACATAAATGAGAGATGTCATCTCTTGATAGAGGGTGGAGGAAAAATAAACTCATGGTAGAGGTGAAATGAACCACCTGTCTGTCTTGTAACACTGATCGAAACAGACATCTATCTCCAGTGCTTCATAGATCACTAACAGTTGGCACAGGAGGTTCTGAGATAATTAATGGATGAAGTAAGGCATTAAATGAAATATATGCAGAGTGACAGAACAGCAGGCCCAGTCAGCATTTCAGTTGTGAAAACAGCCCCTATACAAAGAGCAAGTCTCCTTGAAAACTATCCTGAAATATTTTTAAGCTTCTGAAATGGGGGAGCCATAAAAGGCAAAACAATGCTCAGAAACAATCTGCCATTCATGGGCGAGAAAGCTGACAGCTAATTAGACCAGGATGCAATCGACAACAGCTCACTGCTCTATCAAATTAACATGAACTCCTCAAACAGCATCGCAGAGGAGCAGCCGTGGAACACAGATCTTGGAGAGATACTGACACCTCAGTGACGTCTCCTGTAATGTATTCTGTCTTTTCAACATTTGCATTTAATTAAGTTAAATCTTCACTGAGGATACTGTAACGGTGAACGTGGGAAAGAATAATAAGGGCCGAGGAGAAAGAAAACGTAAAAGTAATGTGTTTGAAAGGGTGGATAGATAGATGGAAATAATACATAGATATATTCGTGGCACCACATAGGTTGAGAATTGTTGATCTTTGAGAAGTGGCAATATAAAAACATTAAAACTAGGAGTGACAGTAGGCCATTCGGCCCTTTGAGCCAGCTCCATCATTTGTTATGATTGGTTGATCATCCAATTCAATCCCCTGTTCCTGCTTTTGCCCCATATTCTTTGACCCCTTCAGCAATATAGCTAACTCCTTCTTGAAAACATTCAACGTTCTGGCCTCTACCACTTTCTGTGGCAGAGAATTCCACAGGTTCCCCATACTCTGGGTAAAGAAATTTCTCCTCATCTCTGTCTGAAATGGCCTACCCTGCATCCTTAGACTGTGATCCCTAGCAATAGAGCAGATTGAGGAAAACTGGGAGTTTGCTATGCAAGTAAGGTTTTAAGAGTTGTTAAATCTGGTCCCATGACTTGGAGGTGCCAGTGTTGGACTAGGGTGGACAAAGTTAAAAATCACACAACACCAGGTTATAGTCCACCTGACGATGGAGCGGCGCTCCGAAAGCTGTGCTTCCAAATAAACCTGTTGGGCTATAACCTGGTGTTGTGTGATTTTTAACTTAATCTGTTACAGTATGGTATCAAAAGAATTGGTCATTAGCATACCGCAGATTTGGGAAAGGTGATCATGTGCAATGGCATCAATTTAACCTATTAATGCATTATTTGGAAGTAACCCAAGAAAGTTCTGAAAACATTGGATACAAGAGCTAGCCATTCTCTAACTTTACAGTGCCATACACCATTTTTATCACCCACTCTGGTTTTAAGTTGCCCGGGAGAATTTACTGGCAATTTTACAATGTTGACTGCAGTCAAATATTGTATGAATGGGTACAGATAACTGAGTTTCTGCAGATTTTATATCTTGTCAGACTTTTGATTCCCACTTTTAATACACCTAGATTATTTGACACGATTATATATGTATCTTGACAAGGCCTTGCACCAGAAGGCAACGCAGGATAAAGCTATGGGCCATGAGCATCAGAACCTGAAGATCATCCAACAGCAGGGAAGCAGTAGCTATGATGAATGGTCACAATTTCCTCTTCAATCTCTCAGCAAGAATAGAAGAATATTTTTCACACACAAAGTTCTTAGAATGTGGGATGTCTTACAGGATACAGAGGCTGAAGCAGAATCAGAATAGATTTTAAATGCCAAGTGGTCTAAAAGACAAGTGGATATGCAAATCAGAAAGGAAAAGTTAACACTTATGAGGAAAGGTCTATTGTTAACTCTTTCAGAGAGACTGCATGGATGTTGCTAACTATCACAACCATATCACAAATCCCAACTTCCAACCAGCAACAGGGCCACAGGATGTGGTGAAGGCTGGTCCCATTACAACATTTAAGAGGCATCTGGATGAGTATATGAATAGGAAGAGTTTGGGGGGATATGGGCCGGGTGCTGGCAGGTGGGACTAGATTGGGTTGGGATATCTGGTCGGCATGGACGGGTCGGACCGAAGGGTCTGTTTCTGTGCTGTACATCTCTATGATTCTAATACTAACCGTTTGTTTCCAATTACTGATTCAGGATTTGATGATGTACAAATAAGTAGGTTTAAACATTTCTGGGTGACTTAAGAAAATGTTCATCTAATTTTCCTTCCAGGGAGCCACAGGATGCAATGTGAATGGGGCTGCTGACCAGGGATGAATCTTGATCAATTAGAGCACAACTGAACTTTGAAACCATTGGTCCAAAGTCACGTGGTCCTCTCAAGCATGCACCACAAAGCACACTCAAATTACTCAGAAAGTGCATCCCAAAATAGTATCTCCTGAAAGAAATCTATCAAGTCTGTGTTTGAATTGATCAATGCGAGCTGCTCCGACTGACTCCCAATGCAGGTTGCTGTGTTGCTTCAGCAATGAAATATTGGGTTGAATGTTTACAGTTACAAATCGGCTGGCCTATCCTCTGTGTTTATGTAAAATACAGCATAGTGAGATCAGGTTATCAAACTGACATCACTCTGTCAATCTGCAATAATGTGGAGTCGATAAAACGTGGAGCTGGAAAAGCACAGCAGGTCAGACAGCATCGGAGAAGCAGGAACGTTGACGTTTCGGTGTGAATCTTCCTATCTCCAAGTTTGATCATGTGAAAATCAAACACCCAATTCAGAAGCTCACAACCATTTTGAAACAAAAAATTGAACAAGCCATTGAGCTTGGCCAAAGGCCCTTTTGGCACCAATTTCTCATCACCCACTCCATTTTGCAGAAGTCACAAGGGGAAAAAGGGTGGGAGAGATTTACCCCAAGCATGAGAAGGCATCACAAGGGACCATGCACACAGGTCACAGTGGTTCGATGTTATTAAGACTTCATCTCATTTGACTGTAACTAGCTTCTCATTAAGAACTGACCCCACTCACGCCTGACATCCCAGCCCAGGCACCCAGTAGCGGAAGATGGGGCACCCAGTTGAGGAGGATGGAACTTTTTCTCCCAATACTGATTGGCCACCTTCCCATCAGGCAGCTGCTGATTGACTGGCTGGCACTTGGTTCACTCTAGTGATGTGCTGGGGACAGGCGCAAGGGTGGGAGCATTCCCTGTGATCTAGCATTCGCTATTCTCCCTCTTTTGCCCTGCTACAAACTGTAAATACCTACCTGAACCCACATTTCAGTTTGGAACGCATGTCCCTTTGGGTGCAAGTCATGTCCTCTGGCTCCTCTAACCTGGGCAAGGTGAAATACCTTGTCATGGAAAGATTCACCATCTTCATTAACTTGTCAGCCTTGGCTCCGTTACAGTACCTGCATTTGAGTAGGAAAGTGCGTCCAGATGCAGTTAGAGATACTAACTTTCTGATTGGACCTTAAACTGTGATCCCTTCTCAACTGAATGTAATTAACCTGATGGCATAATTTAAAGTGAAGTGGAAGAGGTCTCCCGGTGTTGTAACCAACATGTATCCCTCAAACAATTACTTCCATAATATTTGGGGCTTGCTGTTCATGAATTATTTACCATATTTACTTCACAATAGCTGTCTTTCAAAATTAGGTATTTGGCTAAACATTTCAGTACATCCTGATGCTGTGAAAGTCACTACATAAATGTAAGTTTTTTTTCTCTCATTGATACATTTCAAAATAATTCGATGTTCATGATTTGTCAAAAGACCCAAAACCCTAAAAAATTATAGAAAGCAAAAATAAATTCAGGTGGTACCTATTCAACAATTATTCCAATTCAAAAACAAAAAGGACATCTATGTTTTGTTGAAGGGAAATGTATTTGCCTCAACCTGTCTGGGTAATACTAAATCAGCACAATAAATCCTTGAAAAACATTCTCATCAATACTTATGGCCCTCACTAGCTTAAAAGAAAGCTGCATTTGTACCTTAACACCATTCTTTATCAGAGGCTGCTCAATATCGGACCACATTACCTATTTGCCGCAACGGACAATGTTGCTCGAATGAGCTTCGATATGAGCCTACCCATTATTTAAATTGGAACTGGAACAAGTGGTCAATCTGAACTAACTTCAATTCTTCATACTAGAATGGAGAAACAAGTTGTATGTGTAGAAAATCACTGGGGTTTCATGGTAATGACTAACTGAACTGCAACTTGCACTCCCATTTAATATCTACTGATAGTGATCAAATTATGACAACATTTGCATCTCAGAAAGCTACCATAAATAATCTTCTCAGAGTATAAATTGTAGAATATAAAAGTAGGGTAGTATTACTGCAACCACACAGGCATTAGTGAGATCATACCTGGAATACTGTGTACAGTTTTGATCCCTTTAATGAAAGAGGGCAATAATTGTATTGGAGGCAGTTCAGAAGAGTTCACGAGATTGATTTCAGAAATGAGGATCTGTCTTATGAGAAGAGATTGAGCAGATCAGGCCTATATTTCTGAAGCTTCAAAGAAGGAGTGAAGATCCAGTTGAGGTATATAAGATGCGAAAGGGAATTGACAAAGTAGACAAAGAGAGGCTATGTTCTCATTTGGAATCTGGAAGATAGGACATAGATTTAGGATTAGGGGTAGCAGATATAAAACAGAGATGAGGAGAAATCACTTCTGTCAAAGGACCTTGACTCTGTGGGACTCAGGATCCCAGAATGTGGAGGCAGCTGGGACATTTGAGTAAATTTAAGACGGAGATAGACAGATGTTTAATTAGTAATGAGTTGAAGGGTGATGGAGAGTGTGCAGGAAAGCAGAGTCGAGGCTGAGATGAGATCAGCTATGATCATGTAAAATGGCAGAGCAGGCTGGAGAGACTGAATTACCTACTCCTGCTCCTTATTTTCTAAAGGCTGTACTGTACCCTCCATACTTTATACCAATACTCCATTTCACTATACCCACTCATGTATATTCTATGTAGTATATTCAATATAATTCATATGCAATATTGTAAGTTTTCAATATATCACTTACTTCAGTGACACTCTTCAACATAATGGGCAGACAGCACTTTAACACTCTAAAATATCCCACACACTTTTATGTAACTGTTCAATAAGTTTCACAGACTGACTTTACTATCTTTCAATAAATGCCACACACTTCACTATACAGTAACTCTCTGGTGTATCTTGCTGTAATACTTTCAGATACAATCCCCACATTTCATTGCATTACACTTAAATATACTCCAATCCTCAGAGGTGATACACTTTCAGCCACAAACTTTAGCACAATATTTGTTCTGACCTTCCCCAGATTTGGCAAGGCAAAAGCACTTTGTAGTACATGCCATTTCTCATTTAAAACTTTAATATATGCCAGAACTCATGACACACTTACACAACAACACACCAGCTCAGTGGTCTCAATGACTGCTCACTACTTCTGAGGTTAACATTAATTTAATATACATAGATATAACAGGTACTTTTCAGAGAACATTCAACTTACTGAGCACAACTAACAAAATTTATGACTTTGGCAATGCTACACAGCAATTTAGCAAAACCCATAAAAACAATACAGTAGTTTTAATTGTATTACTGATCATAATCTTAATGGATCTTCAGAGACTCTCTGATCTATCCCAGATACGAGAGTCTTAATGAGATTACAGAGCCAGATGAATCCGTTTCAAACCCTGTACAGGGATTATGAATGCTGGACTGTTAATACAATCTTCTTTTGAAGGGGCACCACACACTTTGCTATTATGCTTAGAAATGTGGTTATACGTAGCACTAAGAAATAAGAGCAGGTGCAGACCATTTGCCTTCAAGAAGATGCCTGATCAAATTGTGGCCAGAACTCCATTCTCCTGTCTACTCCCCCAGAACCCTCAACTCACTTGTAAAGGGAACATCTAACTCAGGGTTGAACATTCAATGACCCAGCCTCCACAGTTCTCTAATGTAGAGAATTCCAAAGGTTAGTGACACTCTCAGAGAAGACATTGCTTTTCAATTCCATCGTAAACCGGAGACCCTTTAGATCTAAACTGTGCCTCCAGTTCTATAATTCCCCTAAGTCAGGATACATTCTCTCAGTATCTACCCTGTCAAGCACCTCCGAATCACGTATATTTGTAGACTAAGGTAACATCAACTATGAACTAGATGGGAGGGAGTTAAGGTTTCACTGGGGAGAAGGACCAGAGAGTGCTGGCGATGGGGGCTGGGGCGAGAAGGAATAGCTAAGTAAAATTGATTCACACAGAAGCTGCTTGAAAACAGGATCAAACTAAATATCACACAGGAGAGAAGGCTGAAACTGGTCTTTTTTGGGATTAAGCATCACACAGGAATGGATATGTGTTAAGCTTCCCCTCCATAGTACTCGGAGATAAAAGTCTGAAAAAATGCAAAAGCTTTGTGTTCATTATAAAGTCTTTGTGTACACCTTCACCATCCAAATAATCAATACATTTTTACAGGAATCACATCCCGGTCTGCTTATGCATGATGTCCTATTGGATTTCTGTCAAGACTACCTAGAAATCACATAGCAACATCTTGCCGATTTTCATCTACTTTTATATTCCCTCGTATTTTTTCTTCCCTGCAGCTCACTCAGCAGTTTTCTCCAGCTAAAGGTCTGAAGGACACATACAAACAATGTTCCATCACTTGCACTCACTGACCCACCTTTGCAAACTGATCAAGAACAGACCATGATTATATAGGATATATGAAATAGCAAAGGCCATTCAGCCCAACCAAGTCATGTCAGTGTTTAGGTTCCACTCGAGTCTAGTCACATCCTTCCCCACCTAACTTGGGAAATACTCTTCCCCCTTACATCCTCATGCAGCTTCTCCTTAAATGCATCTATTATATTCACTTCCACCATTCCCTATAGTTGCACATTTCACTTTCTCACCACTTTCTGGTTGAAGAAGTTTCTTCTGTATTCTTGCTTTTTTGTTGACTGATGTTAATTTGATGGCCTGTAGCTTTGCCCTTTGCTTTAATTGGAAACACACTCTCAGTACTTATCCAACCAAGACCTCTTAGAAATGTAAAGACCTCTTTTAGAATAGCCTTGAGCCTTCTCTTTTGAATGGAAATGCATCCTGGCCTGTCCATCCCTTCCTGTTAGGCACATGCTCACAGTTCTGAAATCATCCTTGTAAGTTCTTTTTTGCACCCACTCCGGTGCCTCTCTATCCTTTTACAATATGGCAATCAAAATGCACACTGTACTCCAAGTGTGGTCCAAGGGCAGGTCAGTGCGAGGTCAGCAGAACTTCTCTATTTTTTAATTCTATTGCTTTGAAAATAAACTTGGTTTGCTTATGTTATGCCATTATTGAACTGTGTCATTTTCTAAGCAATAAGTGACCTCCTTATTTTCCTTACTGAAATGTAATGCCTTGTCTGTACTGAAATTCAATACCCAATTATATATTGATTCTCCAAACATATTAAGTCCTCTTGTTATTTGTTGCCATCCTCTAAATTTGGGGCTGTTCATAAATTATGATTTTGATTCTGAAGCCTAAATTATTGATATCAGTTGCGAAAAAGAGATTTCTTCCAATATTAATTTTTGTGGGACTGTACATCTTTGTGTCTGGTTTTGCTCACACAGCTATCCATTCTGCTACTTATCTCTGACTTCACATACTCTGACCTTATTCATTAGTCCATTATGTGGTCCCAAAACTACAGTTTTGTCCACTCTACTTGTTAGCTCAGAACTCGATGAGGCACATCAAGCAAGACTAACCATTTTGAAACTGAAGAAGGATCTGACGAATTGAAGAAGTTCTGACGAAGGATCACCAGACTTGAAACATTAACTGTCTCTCTACACATGCAGTCAGACCTGTTCAGTCTCTCCAGCAATTTCTGTTTTTGTTTCAGAGTTTCAGTAATTCACGGTTCTTTGGTTTCTCTGTTTGAAATTGATGTTGATTATTCATTCTGACACATTTGGTTTCTATGACCTAGATTTTTCACAATGTTGACAAGTCTTTCCATCATGGCAAAAATGAGGTGCAGCGAAAATGGGAAATCTTGCCCCTTTTTTTCACAGGGTTGGGGAAAGAAAAGGAAGGGTCGCACTTAATGCCAGGGCATTTCACAGGAGTAGCTACCCAAATACATGAGCAGCTGACTCCACCTCTATACAACCTGGTGACCTGGCTGTCTGAAATACATAGATTTACATCGGATTATTGATGTGGAGGTGCCCAGTGTTGAACAGGGGTGGACAAAGTTACAAATCACGCAATAGCAGGTTATAGTCCAATTTATTTGAAAGTACAAGCTTTTGGAGCACTGCTCCTTTGTTAGGTAGCCAATGGGGCAGGATCATAGGATACAGAATTTATAGCAAATGATCATAGTGTCATACAACTGATGTTATATATTGAACAAATCTAGATTGCTGTTAAGTCTTTCATCTTTTAGAATGGGTTGCAGGTTCAGATTCATTAATATGTAAATCCCAGAGCACCCATGTGCACACCCTCTCACAGGCATATACTGTATTCCATCACACTCACGCACAAACTCTCAGACTCTCTCCCTCTCAGACACACACACACACGAATTGTATTTGCGGATACATTCTTTTTTGTTCAAAAACACACACAACCTGCAGGCAATCAATCCATTTGTCATTTTATAAATTCCTATTTTGGAAACAGAACTAGTCTGGCTCAAGATTGGAATACATACAGACTCTAACCTCATACCATTAACGCATTGTCTGAGCTGAGATCTCACCTTTTTTTATAAAACCTTAAGTTATCTCAGGAATGCGACTTGAAAGAAGTTCTGGAATTTACATATTAATGAAGCAAAACCTGCAACCTCTTCTAAAAGATAAAAGACTTAACAGCAATCTAGGTTTGTTTAATATCTTGCATCAGTCGGATGACACTATGATCTTTTGTTATCAATTCTGTGTCCAATGATCCTGCCCCACTAGATACGTGATGAAGGAGAACTTCCAAATACGCCTGTTGGACTATAACCTGGCATTGTATGATTTTTAAACTTTACATGGGATTGGAGCAGGTCCAATTTTATGGATTCATTCAGAAAGCTCGGTACCCTTTTAGAGAAGTTAGGTACACCTTTGGACATGATCCCACGATATCTTTAAGTGAGGAGCAATTTAGAAGAGATCTCATGTCCTTTAGGTAATTAAATTCTTTCCTGAATAAGTGTGTTCATAAAACAAATTGAAAGTTGATGTGATTTTATCTCAGCATGAGTTATGAGGCTAGTCCACATGAAGTACTGGGTGATTTGACACGTTATTTATAAGGGCAAAGGGTGGTTTCCATGGATTGGCATGAGTTGGCACTAAGTTGGTAACAGGGACTATTGTCATGATGCAAGGGATGGATTAAAGGCCATAGATTGACACGGAGAATATGAGTGAATTATGCGAGGAGGCCTGGTATTTTTGACTGCATTTCTGGCTGAACATGGGTGCAAATACAAGTCACCGACATGGTGGGCACCCCAGTCCCAGGGGATGGAGATACCCATGGAGTCTTCTCCTGTTTATTCCCTACTCTCATTCACAAACAGGAATGGACTGCATTACTTAAATGTTATCTGTAGCATGTGGGAACGTTCAGGGCAGCATGGTGGCTCAGTGGTTAGCACAACTGCCTCACAGTGCTGGGGACCCGGGTTCAATCCCTGCCTTGGGTGACTGACTGTGTGAAGTTTTGCACATTCTCCCCTTGTCTGCGTGGGTATCCTCCGGGTGCTCCGGTTTCCTCCCACAATCCAAAAGATGTGCAGGTCAGGTGAATTAGTCATGCTAAATTACTCTTTGGAGTTACTCTTCGGAGGACCGGTATGGACTTGTTGGGCTGAAGGGCCTGTTTCCACACTGTAGGGAATCTAATCTTGATGCTGGAAACCTGGCAGATAAATTTGTTCAGGGCAGCATGGTGGCTCAGTGGTGAGCACTGCTGCCTCACAGCGCTAGGGACCCGGGTTCAACTCCCGCCTCGGACAACTGTCTTTTAGGAGGTTGCACATTCTCTCTGTGTCTGTGTGGGTTTCCTCTGGGTGCTCCAGTTTCCTCCTACAGTCCAAAGCTGCGCAGGTTAGGTGAATTGGCCAGGCTAAATTATCCATAATGTTAGTTAGGTGTAGGGGAATGGATCTGGGTGGGTTACTCTTCAGAGGGTCGGTGTGGACTTGTTGGGCCAAAGGGCCTATTTCCATACTGTAGGGAATCTCATCTAATCCTGGCACATTCTCTTGCATGGCCCTCCTAATTTGACATCAAATCATGTAGCACTTTTTTGCCCTAGATATGGCTTTCACATTGGAGATTTAAAAGGAAGAAGCAAAATGTTTCAGTTTTGGAACGGAAATTATGTGGGATACAAATGTGGTTAGCAGTAGCCAAATTACAATAAAGAGCAGAGCTTGGTATAAACTGCTGAGCAGATGATTGGTGGGATTACTTGCAGAATAAAGGGGTAGATTTTCAAAATGGGATCAGGAATTTAACATCCAGGTGAATTCCAGGTGTCTACCCTGCGCTCTCAATGCCAGTGGGCAGCTGGTGGGACCATTGCCCAAGTACAGTGCTGAGTGCCTCTGGAAGGGGACAGAAGCCAACCTGGCACCCAGGACAAAGGCAGATGGCAGCCATGTTGGCGGCTGCTGCTGTCCTTGTCCACTAAAGTTAGGAGCTCCTTACACGGACCATCAGCGCCCAATGGAGTGAAAAGGAGTAATGGAGGCCCAGTGCTCACACTGGCACAACTACATCGCTGGAAAGGAGTTTGAATATTGAAAAAGAAACATCCTTCAGTCCCAATGTGAATTTGTCATCTATGCACCAATATAAACAGATTGTTCAGGTTTCAGCAAGTTTAAAGTTTAAAACTTCCAACCTGCACTGGACAGACCTCTTAATAAACTCCTTAAATAATCTAATGTGCCAGTAATTGCTGGCAAGAGGATTTTCCATTTCCACCCCCTTCACCATCCCATTGATAACTACAAGCTGTTGCAGAAATGTCAATCGCCCGGACTGACATCTCCCCCCCGCCCCACTTTGAAAAATCTAGCCCAAAATGTCACAGGTCTACAGCAGAAAGCAGACTGGATTTCTTTTTAATCAACCCAGTCACACTTGGTGGGACACACCTCTGGAGCAAATAGGGACTGGAACCCAGAGCCTCATGGTCCAGAGGCAGGGACACTGCCACTGCATCACAACCCACCCCCCGCCCGAAGCAGACTTGAAAACTACATAAGACACATTGTCCATGTGGGAGTCTAGGGCACTGAAGTACCACAACCCCCTATTTGAAATTCCATAGCCAAGTATATAAGTGTGTGAGGTCAGAATAGGGTCAGGCAGTGTGTCTGCTCCACTCCCAGGAGCAAGGCTACAATAGAAGTCTGGTGGTTCTTGTCCATTGACACCCCTCGCTTAGGAAAGCGGGGGAGCAGGGAGTAACCTGCCTGTCCTTTAGCCAAGGGGACTGCCTGGGGAGTTCCTCAGTGACATTGCTCAGTTCAGCAAAACTTCTTGTTTTCCATGCAGCACCATCGATATGGGGGGGGGGAGAGTTTTCGGAAAAAAGTCCTGAGGCAGTTAGTGTGGAGTGCTCATCAAAATTTTTACATCGAGTAATAACGACCCAAAAGAAAATTAACACTTTTTTTGTACTTTTTTTTCCATTCACGTTATAAAACTTTGTACACATCAAAATCGAGCTCCATCAATTTCTAAGAATTACACTCTAAGTGACTTCCCTCTGGCTTTTCTCGAACCAGTAACCAATGGGAGAAGCAGTTGAGAAACACTAATAACTCGGAATGAACTTAATGCAGCACTGCTATCGTGTTTATTCTAGTGTTGCTGGTCTTTGGCTTTCAAGGTAGAGATTAGGAAAAGACTACGAAAGATTAGCAGTGATCACGTAATGTAGGACTGAAGTTCGGGGAGAGAGGAGGGGGAGCAGTAATTCCCAGAGATGGCTATACAAGGGGCTTGGGGTGGGGGAGAGTGAGGGAGCAAGTGCGAGACCATGGAGCTGGCAGCAGCTTGGGGTGGGCTGCGTTCGAGGCTACTCGCTGAGGCTACCGTGCTTCCAGTCATTCCGATGGCTGCGTTTTCCTGGAAAGCAGTTCCCTGGCTCGGTCGACAGCAAGTCGCTCCGTGACACTGTCCCCTCTCCCCACACACACACACACACACACACACAAAACCACCGCTGGGAGCCGCAGCGGCAACCACTCGCTGGAAAAGTCTTGGCTCAGCTCCAAGGACACCCGAGTCACATCAACAGACATTGTCCAGGAACGGGGCCCAACTTCGGAGTCACGCTGAAAAGAAAACCCCTCAGATTTGTAAATAGCTCAGCACGGGAAGAACCCCCACCCACCCATATATACACACACACACACACACACACCCTTCTGCCCCTCCTCTGTGGCTTGGCAGCCTGCCATGTTATTCATGTTCAAAACTCAGTCCTGCGGCAGATCAGCTGTAATCCCAGGCATTTCAAGAGATCATCTTCTCCATTACAACCAACGTTTTGACTGAACCGTGTGCTGTGGCAGCCTCGTAAAGTCATATCTGAAACATGAACAGCAGCATCTCCCATGTGTTGCAGCAGGGCTTGTAATTGGGATTAAAACAAGGGCCAACGCCAGTGTCAGTGCCGCTGGGTGAGGAAACCTGGGCAACACTGGCAACAATGGGGCTTCCCCTCACTGGAGGTGAGGGGCATAATATTCAGGCAAAGCCAGCACTGCACTGCCTCAGGGGAAGTCCTGCACTACCACCTTTCAGGTGAGCTGCTAGAAACGGAGTTTGGCCCCCCTCATCTCCCCACAGCTCTCAGGCAGATGCAACAAAATCCCAGGTCACACAAACAGATTATCTGGGGATTGTCGCATTGTTGTTTGCAGGAGCTCGCTGAAGACACTTATGCTACAAGATTGACTACATTTCAATACTTAGGGTTGACTTGAAGTGATGAATTTAGGCGCTATACAAAAGCAAGTCTGTACTACACTTCCATTCTTGAGATCAATGAGAATCGCAAATATATCAAAACTATGTCACTAGATTCTTGGGCTTTGATGTCAGCCAGGTGCACAGTTTTCAACACTGAGCAGTATCCTCAGGGTCTGACAATGTCCCACACCCTAAAACGTGACTTGTCCAGGTGGCATCATTCAATATCCTTTGAATTAGCCATTGACCTCTGACCTTGGAAACCCAGTCCGACATTGGTCAGATCTCAGTTCTGGCATCGCCCCACATCCACCACTGTTGTTTTTTATATGCCCCTAATCATAATGAATGGGGTATCATATCAGAACTTTACCTGAAGTTCCACTCAGACATAGCCAGATGAAGAAATGCAAATAAGGATGCCCCAAAATCAGTTTCAAGTCAGTTTCCTCTCCTGTAATGATTACTTGTGATGATGAATGTTGGTATTAGTATTCTAACCTCACCCTCATCCTCTGTCTTTAATACAACCTGCTGCACCAATTACCACCCACAGAACAAGGGGGAAGAGCTTCAAAATACTGGGGAGCAGATATAGGACTGAGTTGAGGGGGGAACCTCTTCACCCGGAGGGTTGTGAATTGGTAGAACTGTCTGCCCAGTGAAACAACTGAGGCGACTTCATTGAATATTTTTAAGTCAAAGACAGATGAACAGTAAAGGAATTAAGGTTATGGTGAGCAGGTGGTCAGTGGAGCTGAGTCCTCAATAAAGATGGCCCTGATCTTATTGAATGGCAGAGCTGGCTCAATGGGCAAGATGGTCTATTCCTGCTCCTAGTTCTTATGTTCTTACTATGTTCACTTACTACTTACATGCCAGTAGGTGATTTTAGCACACCTTTACATGTTGGCTACCATTCTTACTCTCATTCTTTCATTTGGCCATGTATGGGTGGAACTTCAGGTAAAGTTCTGATAATGTATCCAGCCCATTATGATTAGGGTTTATGCTCAAAACGTAAACCCTCATCTACTCATGTTCTCCCACCCACTGGCCAGCACAGATAGAATGGGCTGAATGGTCTCTGTGGGCTATACTTTTATACAGTTCCATAATCTTACCAGCCCTTTTTTGAGGGACACATGGAAGACTATCAGGCTCACCAAAATATAAGGTGAAACCAGGACCAATATCTTAAAACTTTAGTTTCAAAAGACATTGAGTGATTTCAGGGTGGAAGAAAAACATTATTTAAGGGGTTACAAACACATTTGTACACACTGAATCCCTCCCTATTTTTAAGTGATGTGACTACTTTGATTTAACCGCAATTCACATTTGTCCCATCCAGAGCAGACAAAGAATTAATTAAAAACATCAAACTTCTCAAGATCCATGCCTTAACTTATGGAGTTACGGCCCCATTGTTGGTTGTGCACAATAAAGTCAACTAATGCTGTACAATTTTATTTCAATGAATGTATGCATGGAACAACTGGAAAAGGGCAATACAGTATAAACAGAACCAGACATATCAAAAGATCATAGGACAAAGCAGAGCAATCTCACGACCTTGTAGACTCCCCTGGGTTATTGTCACTGACCCTTACCCTTCCCCCACTCTGACCCCCAGGGTCCAAGGAGCACAATTTAAAAGCCTATGGTTTCTCATTACAGCTCAAACTCCTCCGGCTAATTTCTGTATGGGTGCAAATTAAATCTCTCAACCCTACCCCTACTTACAGCGCAAATTACATACATGCTTGTATGGTACAGTCAGTTCCCGCTCCAAGCATTCTGCCCTTTTTAATGCAGTGAAAATAGTAATTTTAAATCTGGCAACACATCATAACTGAGTTGAAACCCATACAGGGGTCGACAAATAGTTTTACGTAACTAATGCATTACTCAGCTCTGAAAACCTTCATGTTGATAGCAAATTAAACAGCCTCACGACCGCTGAGATTATCAGTTACTCTCCCAACACTGAATTAATTGGATACAGAAGACAAACTGCTCTCTTTTGTGACAGTGCACAATGGAAATGTCAGGGCCCCGGGTTTGAGGCTCACGCAGGCTTTGGTTTGCCATCTGGCGCCAGGTCAGGCAGCTCACCAGAGGCCCCCTAAGCAACCAGCTGACTTCAGGAACACAGGGGAAATCACAGAGAAGGAACCACATCTGCACAGATATACACACACATATACACACACACACAGACACACACAGATTCATTTAAATGTCTCACTCCTGGGAGAATTCTCCTGGACTCCTTGGCTTGCATTGTACCTGGGAGAGTGTACTAATGAATCTAGCCCAGTAAATTAGACCTTTCTAATTAAGTAGATGGTACATCCAATAACTTGTTCATTATCGACTTTATTCATCCATCATATTTTAGCTGCAGCACAGGTGATGATCTATTCTTTCCTCAAGCAAACAGCCTTGCTCGACTTTTAAACAGCTACTTCTTCGCTCATTCTACACACACAGACAGTTCAGACCAATGGGATCTAATACAACTGTGAAATAACGCTATAACCACAAGTACAGTTTAGAGAAATAAAATAATGGCAGGACACAGAGATGCAAGATTCAATCACCAAGGCCCCTCACTCTGAGCACCAATGTTATGAAATCGACTCGGGGATGCATGCAGTTGGTAAGGGGGGAGCGGGCACCACATTTCAAATGAGTTAAAGAGAAAGGGCTGATGAATTCAGGGCAGAGTTTTTCCACTCCTCAAGGACGTAAGGTGCACTAGCAAAAATAAGTATGCATAAGTATGTTTTGTTTTATGTGCCATCATCCAGAATCAAACTGTGTTTGTGACTAAGATATTGTTAATGAATAAAAAACATTTTTGAAATTTTTAAAAAAGCAGTGATGAAAGGGGCCTTGGATTTGTTTGATGGGTAGAGTCAAACTGCAAGGTTTGCTTGTTTTCTACTTTTGCACATAACCAAAAACTGTGTTTGTGACCGTGTATATAAATAAAAAGGCTTTTTTATTAATAAAGCATATTTTTGAAATTAAAAAAACTTGCATAAGTGAGAAATTCCTTAGGTCTATTTGTTGGAACTGTCAGGTAAGTGAAACTCCAGTACCTGTTTGTTCTCCATGTGCAAAAACTGGACAGGACTGAACTGCTTTAGTGACTATGTATGTATATAAAGTTCCTTTTTCAAAAAAAAACTTCTTCAGCTGGCATTTTCAGCAATAGGTGAATGAGAGAGCTTCCCCAAGGCTGATAGTGGACTCCTTCATGCTCGTGAGATCAAGTATTAATATAATTGATTCCGTCCCGTACAGAAACCCGACACAGAATGCTGACTGGTAACTGACTGCAGAAGGAACCTGAATCTAGAGTGCTATGGGATAAAAGGCTCTCCTTTAGATAGAGTTGGGGGTTCGTTAGCTCAGTTGGCTGTCTGTCTGGTTTGTGATGCAGCGTAATGCTAACAGTATCAGTTCAATTCTCACTCCTGCTGAGGTTATCATGAAAGCACCTCCTTCTCAAGCTCTCCCCTCGCTGATGCATGGTAACGCTCAGGTTTAAGCTATTACCAGTCATCTCTCTCCAATGAGCAAGCACTGTCATGGTCCCTGGTGACTTTAACTTTACCTAGATAGAATTTGGAGTGTTACATCTGAAATGATCGGCCAATCCCCCCATGAGCAGGAAGTCTGTGGTTACAGCACACTCAGCTACTGAACATCTCTTGCATGATGGCTTGCACTGGCAAGGTTATGGGATCTCTAATGCCCTGGGACACTGAAGCCCATATTGACAGAACACTGGCGTATTGCTCCCGAAAGCTGTATTGTTTCTTTGTGAGCTATATGGCACTAAATAAAAATGGAAAGAACTGAGGATGCTGGAAATTAGAAACAAAAACAGAAGTTGCTGAAAAAGCTCAGCAGGTCTGAAGTTCTGAGGAAGGGTCACTGTAGCTGAAATGGTCACTCTGATTTCTCTCCACAGATCTGCTGAGCTTTTCCAGCAATTTCCGTTTTTGTGGCTATATGATACTATTGTATAGGCAGGTCCTGTAGAACAAGACAACAGAATCCCATCAGACATAAGGACCAAGGACATTCTGTGATACTATTGCTCTGCTGAGTTCAGTTTAGCAAGCGTTTAAAAATATTCTTGTAAGCCAACATCATGATTAGCTTGGGTCGCACTGTGGCTCAGTGGTTAGCACTATTGCATCACAGCACCAGGAATCTCGGTTCAATTCCACCCAGGGGTGACTGTTCGTTCTTCCAGTGTCTGCGTGAGTTTCCTCCGGGTGCTCCGGTTTCCTCCCACAGTCTAAAGATGTGCAGGTTAGGTGGATTGCCATGCTAAATTGCTCGAAGTATGCAGGGAATGTGGAGGCTTGGTGGGTTAGCCATAGGAAATGCAGGGGTACAGGGATAGGTTAGGGGGCTAGGTCTGGGTGGGATATTCTTAAAGAGGGTCAGTGTGGGTTCGATGGATCACTTCCACATTGTTGGGATTCTGTGATTGTAGTTTAGTCAGGTTGTCTGGCAGTGACAATGTGCCTTACACAAGCATAAAACCTAAATGTGTAAACCCAAGACGTATCTGCTACACTCCTTCTTATCTAATGCTTTCTTCGTCTAGCAGTTTGTACGTTTTCAGGCCAGCATATATTACACATCTCACCCACTAACAAGTTTCTGTGAAAGATGGCGGTGCTTTGAAATAACATGGTTCAATTATACGAAGGCTGGGATGCAGATATCACTAATTAATCCTTTTAAAGAGTTTTCTGAAACAGCCGTATTTTCATCACAAACAGAACAGGAATGGTCCCAATTTTATAAAAAGTAACAAAATAAAGAGCCCCCTAACTAATTATTTGAAATAACCAATTATTCAGTCATCGCAATCCCTGTAATTACACCATTTGCCCAATATGAAGCCCTTTGTTTGGATGATTAGTGGTTTTACAGCACGGAACCGCTCCATGCTGGTATCACTGAGGTTTAGGTGTCAAACATGTCTTGCTCAGACCTCACTGGATAGTGCAGCATTAACCATATGCAAGATGAAGATGAGGCACAGCTAACATGATCTTCCATAACACCCCATTCACTAACACCATTCTTAAAAGGTATAGAGAAGGCTTTATAGTTAGTCGTTCTTTAACTTGGACAGTGGGTGGGCAGAATTAAATTCACGGATGGCGGGCAAGGTAAGAAAATAATGAAAACTTCTTTTGACGCAGGATTAATAGAGGTGGAACAAATTCTCAGAAATGGTCTCAAATAACTGCTTCAACGGGAGTTACAGCTATATCTGTTGAGAGAGAAATGCAGGACTTTATAAAAGGGAAGAGAGCTGCTTGATTTTTTTTTCAGAGGGGCAGGTGGGATTAGGTATTTATAAGAGTCAGGGTGGTTTGCAAAGGAGCTAAGAATAAAATAAACACACATGGACCTCTGCTCTGTCTTAACATCTTAAACTGCTACTGCTCAGGAATGTTTTAAACTTCTCCCCAGTGGCTAACGGAAACAAAACTAAAGGGGGAAGGTTTCCTCTGTGCACTGCATGTTACAGAATCATAAGCATGTTAATGAGGAACATATTTATGATTTCACTGTTCATTGAGCACAGAGGGAATTGTATCTAAACGAAGGAAATAATGGGCTCAAATCTACAAAACTTTGCTTTCATATCCCCTCTTTTTACTTTATGCTAACTTATGTCAGAAGGAATGATTGCATCGTGTTCAGTCCCAATCACCGGTTCTTAGATACTGCAGCAGTCTATGTTTGCTTCTGGCAAAACGTGGACAACATTTGAGTTTGATCTGACCAGTGGCAAGTAATATTTACAGGCAATGACCATTCTCCAACAAGACAGCATCTGACCATTTCACCACAACATTCATTTTGATTTGATTTGATTTGATTTACTGTAGTCACATGTACCTAAGTACAATGAAAAGCTTTGTTTTTCAAGCTGTACAGGCAGATCACAGCAAACATGGACATACAGATAATAGGTAGCTTAAACAGCCCAGGGAATACAAGGTTATGGCTGCACAGGAGGTGCACAAAGCAAGATCATCATTAGCAAGTTCAACATTATTTGAAGTTAGAGAGGTCCATTCAGCAGTCAAATAACAGCAGGGAAGAAGCTGTTCTTGAACCTGTTAGTGTGTGCATTCAAGCTTCTGTATCTTCTGCCTGATGGAAGGCATTAGAAGAGAGCATTACTGGGATGGGATGGGTCTTTGATGATGTTGGCAGCCTTTCTGCTACAACAAGAGGTATAAATAGAATCCGTGGATGGAAGGTTGGCTTCCATGCTGGTCTGGGCTATGCACACAACCTTCTGTAGTTTCTTACAGTCCTGGGAAGAGCCGTTGCTGTACCAGTTTGTTATGCACTCAGGCAGATTGCTTTCAATGGTGCATCTACAAAAGTTGGTGAGGGTCCTTATGGTCATGTCAAATTTCCTAAGCCGTCTGAGGATGAAGATGTATTACCTTGGTATGAATGGTATTGCCATCATTTAATTCCCCACTAGCAACATCCTGGGGATTACTATTAACCAGGAATGGAACAGCACCAACTATATAAATAAAAGAAAAATACTATGGATGCTAAAAATCTGAAACAAACACAGAGAATGCTGGAAAAACTCAACACAGTTAACACTTCAAATCCAGTATGACTCATCTTCACAGCAAGCATACAAATATTACAGCTACAAAACAGGCCAGAGTGTGGGAATTTTGCATTGACTAACTCACCTCCTGTTTCCTCAAAGCCAGTCTACCATCTACAAGGCACAGGTCAGGAGTGCATCAGATTGATCTCCAGTAACCTGGATGAGTGCAGCTCCAACAATACTCAAGAAATTCACCAACATCTGGGACAAAGCAGTCCATCTAGCTAATACAAACTAAATGTTCACAGTCTCTATTACCACAAACAATGGCAGCTCTACATACAATCTTCAAGGTGCACTGTAACAACTCACCAAAACCTCTTTCAAGTAGATCTTCCAAACCCATAACCTGCAGCACCTAGATGAACAAGGCTAGCAGACACAAGCCAACACTACCAACTGCACGATACCCTCTAGATCACACTGCATCCTGACTTGGAACTATATTGAGTTCCTTCACTATCACAGGATCAAAGTCACGAAATTTTCTCCCTGCAGATGTACCAATTTGCAGTTCAAATAAGTGGCTCTCCAACATTTTCTCAACAGCAATTAGGATGCGCATTAGATTCTGGCTTTGTTAGCGATGCAGATGTAGCCACCCAGACTCTGTTTCTGACACTCAATCTTGTGCTATTGTCAGTCACCAGAAGTACATGGATAATGTTTTCCCATTGATAGCCTGTGATTGAGATGTACCTGGAGTACAACATCTGACATCAAATCTCAAATGTAGAGCTAGATTTAGGACAGTCTGTAGAAAGACTCCAAGCCATCAATCACTTCCCAATGAACCTGCCCCAAAATGATCCAAGGGTAAAAAATGAGGTCTGCAGATGCTGGAGATCACAGCTGAAAATGTGTTGCTGGTTAAAGCACAGCAGGTTAGGCAGCATCCAAGGAATAGGAAATTCGACGTTTCGGGCATAAGCCCTGATGAAGGGCTTATGCCCGAAACGTCGAATTTCCTATTCCTTGGATGCTGCCTAACCTGCTGTGCTTTAACCAGCAACACATTTTCAGCAGCCAAAATGATCCAAAGCAAGGAGAAACTCCTGGGTTGAATGGGTGTATTGGAAGAGGGAGCCAGGCAAAACAATAAACCTCCATCAGGCCAGCTCCAAATTCTAGAAAACGTTCCAGAATTTTCCAGAAAATGGCCATTTATGTTTGAGAAGGGTAGGAATCAGACACTAACATCATCCCCCTCCCCCAACCCTATCTCCACCCAATCCCCTGCGCTCCCCCCACCCCCAAACACAGGAAGCTGTCAGGATTGGATACAATGCTGGTTTTGCAACCTCTCAATGTTGCTCTCAATTGAAGTCAGTGAGCAGGTTGTAAAAGAGAACTGTTATCCAATCTCATGCTTTTCCCACTCAGCAAATTAAAGTTATCTCTAGGATCTCTCCAATTCCAAAAAGCATCACAACTGAATTCTAACCTCTTCTCAGACTCCAGTGGAATCACTACATAACAATCAATCAGGAGTAGCCACTCTGTTAATTTGCCCATCACATTGTTCTAGGATGCCGGTCAAATCCGAGATATTAATTATCAGGAAAATGCAGAGTGGATAAAGACAAACTATTTCCACAGGTTGGTGATTCGAGAACAAGGGGACATAGCCTAAAACCCAGAGCCAAACTGTCCAGGAGAGATGTTCAGAAGCACTTTTACACACAAAGTGTAGTAGAAGTTTGGAATTTTCTTTCTCAAACAGCCGTGGATGTTAGATCAGTTGCTAGTTTTAAATCTGAGGTAGATTTTTTTTGTTAAACAAAGATATTAAGGGATATGGGCCAAAGACACATATATGGACTGTGGTCAGAGATCAGCCTTGATCTATGGTGGAACAAGTTCGAGGGGTTGAATGGCCTACTCCTGTTCCTATGTTCGAAAGAAATTCCACATAGACTGGGACAGAGATATCAGGCTTGTTAATCTTTACTGTTCAGTGCTACACCAAGCAATGTTATTACACAATAGATTGACAGAGAAACTAAAATCTGTACTTTGCTAATTACACAGAGCTCCACTCAAGTAGAAGATGCTAATTTACTTCTCTCTTATAGAGAACAGAGTAGTGATCTTTTTGAAATGCATGATACATAATCACAGCCAACAAAGATCTTAAATCCAAGAGTTTGAAAAATTGCTCAATTTCCAACTGTTTTTGCCTCTTGCTTAATTAACCAACACCATTAAATTCTGCCTCCAAGATGACAATTTCTTATACACACTCATCATTCACATACCTTTAGAAAATGAGGCAATATATTTTCTATTTGCTCCTCATCTGTTTAACAGATTCCTCGTAAGGGTGAGGGCCATCTTTAGCTCAACCATTTAGAATAAAAGCTGACAAGTACTCAAACAATGCCCAACTTGGTCTCAAACTATTCCAAGGCTTTTACGTCCATGAACTCACAAGCAATATCCACTACGCCTTCATCTGCATCATTAATACATTTGATAAAGAGTAGTGCTCCCAGCAGAAATCACTGCGGGATTCTACCAGTAAGCAGCCCACCTCCACACCAAGTAATTTCCATTCATAACAACCCTTTGCCCGAGGGATGTAGCAGGGACAGCATAATGGGAGCAGTATAATGGAACATAATGACAGCGGTATACAAGGGCTATAACTGGTACTGTATAATAGGGGTGATAGAACATGATTGTAACAGAAGAATAATTTGGTGCAATATTATTGATGTAACAGGGTAGTTACCATATGACAGAGGAGTGAAAATGTGATAACAGGTGTACTATAGAACTGTAATGCAACATAATAGGGCACAGTGGAATGATATGAAAGCACTTTTTACATGCATATGTATTTCAAACATTTGATAAGTTGTTATTTCAAACAACTTATTTGACGAAAATAATTATTTGCAAGCTGCAATTAAAATCTATTCCAGTGAGCTACAGAGACAGAATGCAAAATTACATCTAATCTTTCTCCTTGTGTACCTCTCTGCTGTGTGTCACCGTTCAACCTGATTAAAGAACTAGGGGGCGGCAGCTGGAGAATAATGAATAGGAGAAGTATGACAGTGAGCTCAGCAAATCACCAATCTCCACAGCAGCAGCTCCAACAACACTCAGGCACGTTCAACCCCATCCAGAACAAAGCGCCCCATTTAATTGGCATCCCATCCAGCATTTGCAACATTCACTCTCTCCACCATCGATGCACATTGGCAGCAGTGTGTACCAACTACAAGGTGCACTGCAACAGTTCACCAGTGCTCCTTCAACAGCACCTCACAAACCCTCCAACCTAGAAGGACAAGGGCAGCAACAGAGCTCCAGTACTTGCAATCTCCCGTCCAAGCCAGATCATCAATACATTAGTGTCACCGGGTCAAAATCCTAGCACTCCCTCCCCTAACAGTGAGTGTAACTATGCCACACAGACTGCAGTGGCTCTGCTCACGCCTAATGCCCTTGAGAATGTGGTGATTAAAAGCAAATAATGGCTTTGCCAATTACGCTAAAGAACTTTAAAAAAAACGCTTGCTCATGTCTTTTCAAATATCCCTTTCTGTAAAGATGTAAATAAACCTACCTCCATGCGATGTTGGTCACAACAATCTCGAGATGAAGACTGCTAAGACATCGCTCCCCCCACCCCACCAACCCTTTTCACTACCCTGAATGAGAATGCCAAGGTCAAGCAACTCAAAATACAAAATCGGAGAAAACATCCCAAGACTGGGCCTCTTTACTTGACCTTACGGGTCCTGCTGCTATTCATGGAGTCAAATGTTTAGAAAGCAGCAGATGAGACTATGGCTGGGAGGGGGGAGAAAAAACTTTTTTTGATAAATTGCAGGATTTTTTTTCTCTGTTTCTTTGTAAAAGTTCTCACCTTCTACAAGATTTGTCTTTTGAACGGGTGTGGGGGATGGAGATCTTGTTTGCTAACCTTTCAATGCAGTCAGACATCACAATACAAGCGAGCAGAGTGTAAGCCTCACTTTGTTTTAAGATACAGCTGTTCTTATGCTCAGGCGGGCACTGCCCAGAATGGCGCCAACACCTGGCACTCTTTTGGGGGCTTCCTGTTCTGTTTTGCCCCAGACCCACACCCCTCCAAGCCTGGCATCAGTGACCATTTGGGAGCAATCTCAGAACACAAATCGTACCGACAAGAAGAAACCAGCAAAGCTAATCAACTTCACGATTCAAAATAAGAAAGGCATTTTGGAAATAGCAAGAGACAAAAAAAAGGTTGAGCCAAAATAAACGATTCTCTGTAATACCAAACCCCCGAAACAGGCTGCTACAGCATCCACAACAAAATAAGCTCTTATTAATTAGGATCTCTCCTCCTCTCCCTCTCCCTTCCCCCACCCCTCCCCCACCCTGCTCTAATCTCATTAATTAAATTGGTTCGGACTTGATTGGACTGGAATTGATCAAATCAGCTGCACAGTTCAAGTGCCAGATCTGGACTGAAATACCAGTAGGTTATCATATCAAATTCAACTGGTGCCATTTTCCACTAGACTAGGATTTATAAAGCACCCATGCCAGACTGGTAAATGTTCCTGTACCAGGCTGGGATCAGTAAGTGCCTCAGATATCAAGCTGGGACTGGAAGAAGGAAACAGATGGTTCAATTCAATGACCTATATATTGTGCACTTCCAGATGGATGATGTGTGGTAAGGGGGAGGTTGTAATGACATAGACTGCCCCGAAAGGAAACAGGCTGCGAGAGAGAGTATTGATGACCCAGGCTTCTCCCTGGAGAATGGAGAAAACAGACTCTGGAGGTAATGTTAGGGGAAAGAAATAAAATTGTCACACTGGTTACAATTAAGCACAGGGATCAGAAACCTCTGCAGGACAGAATTTCACAAGATCAAAGCAACAGAGATTCATAAATAAGGATATGATCCTTTCTTTGATTCACAAGTTCGGAAGGTGTTTAGATCTCTCAAACACATGGCAATGTGGAATACTCTTTCTCATCAAATTCACAAAAGCACTTCAGTGATTAAACATTCCCCAAACAACATCTTACCCTTAAGTCTCGAATAGTTCCTTCCCCCAAAACCATTTACATTAAATCTAGTAAAATATTTGCCACAAGGAGGATGGAAATGCATTTCAACACACACACACATGCACACAGACATTCTCAAACACACATGTATGCAGACACTCCCAAATACGCACATGCAAATGCGCACACACAGGGCTCTCTCAAATAAATACACACACACTCAAATGACTTGGTTATGCATCAAAATGCTTTCATTTAACTTCATTCTGTTTGAGACTTGTTTTTCAGCTGCTGCACAATGACAATGAGGAGCTGTGAAGGCTAGGTCACCGCCATGGTTACAGAGTTCTGGCCTTTTTGGTTAAGCAGGGGTCAAAGTCGCCCTCCCCCCAGGCTATGAGAGAATATCTCAGAGAAAAGGCCGTGACCTCCTGCTCTGCTGCTGCGAGAGAGGTCACCACTTCCATCCCCGCCTCCTGAGCCTTTTAGCTCTCTCATGATTTTTAAAAAGAAAAGTGCGATAAAAAGGGGCCTCTGAGGGCTCCCAGATGCTGCTCAAAGTTGAATTTGTTAACGAGAAACAGGGAAGGCATGAAAGGGAAGGATTACCCAGTAGCCATTTCAGCAAGTTCTCAATTTTAGAAATCTTCAGAAATCTGACGTTGGTGTAAAGCCCATTTCAGTTACAGTTGGGGGGGGTTCCCTTCATTTAGTCCAGGCGTGAACTGCAGGGAATGATTTTTAACCATCCTTAACTTGTTTGCAATGTTGCCCATCAGGTGCTGCATGAAGCTAACTTGCCCCTCTTTGGAGCAGGAGATGACCACTTGGTCCTCTTGAGTTTGCTCTGCCACTCAGCAAGATCATTGCTGACCTCATGGTGGTCTCAGCCGCACTTTCCCATCTGCCCCTCAGAACCCTTGATGGCTTTTGTAATATTTTGCAATCTACCGAATCACAAAACACAATGGTTAAACATCATTCCCTGCAGTTCACACCTGGATTAAAATGTGGTGAATTCCCTAATGTCATTCAAAGGGGCTTTACACCCACATCAGATTAATAGTCTGTGAAATCCTATCTCCTTAGGGTAAAGCCTGCACTAAACTCAATGGCTTCATTACTTTAGCCCTGTACTAACTGCGCTGCCATATTGCTCACAGGAAATTGCAGCTTGCTACCCATAAATTCAGAGGCATAAACAATCACACTGTGTGGACCCTCTCCGAGACCCTGACAAAGTGTGAAACCCTGGCAATCTCTTTCGTGCCTTAATTTTTAACGTCTCTCAGCATACAGGCAAGAACCGTCCAGCT
This sequence comes from Hemiscyllium ocellatum, assembly GCF_020745735.1. Taxonomy (NCBI): domain Eukaryota; kingdom Metazoa; phylum Chordata; class Chondrichthyes; order Orectolobiformes; family Hemiscylliidae; genus Hemiscyllium; species Hemiscyllium ocellatum. The sequence goes on from NC_083439.1 coordinate 15,392,299, forward strand.
GAAGGAAAGGGAAACAGCCGACAATTCAAAAGGCAGGGCCTCTTAAAAGACTGGCTGTCACCATCTTGAATAGCCCCATTGCTACTAGCAGCAACCCCAGGTCGCTTCAGGATGATGGTACAGCTCCCTTGGGATTGATGTGCCTCTAACAACTGCACAAGACCACTGTGCTGTGGCCCAGCATTCCTCTGTGATCCTTAAACCAAAGCTGACACGACTGCAGGAAGCCAACAGGAGGATTTATTCTGTCCTACCCTTTGGTGACCTTTACTCTCTATTATTCAGGAATTCCCCAGAGGAGTCTTGAAAACCGAACTGGAATTCCGTGCTTTTATTCATCTGTTTGTGCTAATCAGGGTGGTCTAAAATCAGCCAGAGTGACGCTGATCTATCCCACTCTCTCTACAGCCCCCTGATCTGACCTGATCCTCTGGAGCATTAAGTTTCAAACAAATACTTCAAATTCTTCATTAAATTCAGGCACCAAAGTAACTCGGTAAAAATGCATTTGTTTTATTGATGTCGGATTTTTTTTGCCTTTTTAAGCATTCCCTTCCCCTAAACACACTCCCTTTGCTCAGGCTGAGGTTGATGCTATGTAATTCCATAACGGGTTTATTCAGAATCCTCAAAAGCAGATAGGCCTTTCCTCTTGTTCCTGGGCCCTGTGTAAAGAAGCCACCTCTGAGGACTGCCCTCACTGCGCGAATGGATGAATCCAGCACGTTGCTTGGGATGGACAGCCCACAGGTTCTGTTGCAATCAGACTCAGGCCTCAAACTCGTTTCAGAAAGCCTTCTATTCCAACACTGATGGAACTGTTTAAATCTTGCCTCCACGTAACTTCCAGGGACAGTGCCAGTCTCATCTATTTGAGAAGGATGGCCCTCAGTAACAAGAAATGTGGTCCAAAAGCAACCTCCTCTGTAACAAACATCCCGACTACAACCCTGGGCATCTCCGGGCCTGGGACATGACTAATGTCGGGTAACCTCTGGTAAGGTGACCCCTTACCAGCTGTGAAAGATTTCTGCCGTTAGGACTGAGAGCAGATCTTCAGCCAGCTACTAAAGGCCAGCTGCACCGAACTCGACTGTTTCTCCAGCTGGGGTCAGCGACTCTGTGTGGCCCAAGGAATAAAAGACAACCTGATCCAGAGAGGGGTGGGGGGAGAGCCTGCGGAACTCTCTGCTACAAAAAGTCATTGAGGCAAAAATATTTGAATGTTTTCAAGCAGGAGTTAGATGTAGATCTCAGTGTTAATGGGATCCAAGAGTATGGGGAGAAAGTGGACAAGGCAATGAACTTGGAAGATCAGCCATGATCACACAGAATGGCATAGCAGGCTCAAAAGGGCCAAATAACCTCCTCTTATTCCCATTTTCTTTGTTTCTATGGAAAATTAGTGCCCAATATGTGGGAAGGCTCAATTTGTTATTGTTGGTGAAGACGAACAACAGCTGGTGGTTACCATCTTCCCTTCAGCAGCTCCCCAGGATTGAGTTTGACCAGCTTTCACTCCACTGCAACAGGCTACCAAACAGACTACTTGCATTCCAAACAGCATAAGCAGCAGCTGATAGACACAGCTAAGGTGATCCCACAGCTATTGGATCAGATCTAAAGCTCTGCAGCTGCGCCACAACCAAACTTGAATGGTGGTGGACAATTAAACAACTCACTGGAGGAGGTGACTCCACAAATATCCCCATGCCCAATCATGGGAAAACCCAGCACATCAGGACAAAATGAAAGGGTGAAGCATCAGCCAGTGGTCTTCAGCATCACAGATGCCAGTCCTCACTCCACATGACATTAAGACAGAGATTCTGGCACTGACTACGGCCAAGGCTATAGGCCCTGACACCATTCCAGCAATAGTACTGAAGACTTGTGGTCCAGAATTGTTACACCTCTAGCCAAATTGTTCTATAGTTATGAACTGGCATCTACCTGACAATGTGGAAAATGGTCCAGGTATGTCCAGTACACAAACAAACGGGGCAAATCCAACACATTCCTGATGAAGAGCTTATGCTCAAAACATCGACTCTCCTGCTCCTCGGATGCTGCCTGACTGGCTGTGCTTTTCCAGCACCACATGTCTGGACTCTGATCTCCAGCATCTGCAGTCCTCACTTTCTCCAAATCCAGCACATACAATTACCACCTCAGTCTACTCCCAACCTTCAGTAAAGCATCAAGGCTGTATTTGACCAAGTATAGCATCAAGAGACGTTAGCAAAACTGGAATCAATGTGTATCGGGAAAGACTGTCCACTGGTGGAGTTGTATCTGGGACATGGGAAGACAGTTGTGGTTTTTGGAAGTCAGGCATCTCAGCTCCAGGACATCTCTACAGGAATTCCTAAGATCTGAAGTGGGAATATTCATTGTGAGATCATCAATGTCGAGCACCATTCGTGATTTCTCAAATGCAGTCGGACCTAGACAACATCCAGGTTTACACTGAGAAATGGTAAGTCACAATCTTGCTACAAAAGTGCCAAGCAATGACCATTTCCAATAGCAGACAATCCAATGATATCCATTTAACATTCAATTGTATCATCATTGCTGAATTCCCTGCTGTCAACCCTTAGGGGTTACCATTGACCAGAAACCGAAATCGACTAACCACATAAATAACAGGTCAGAGGCTAAAAATCCTACATAAGTAACTCACCTCCTGACTGCCCAAAGCCAGTCCACCATCTATAAGGTGCAAGTCATGAGTGTGATGGAATACTCCCCACTAGCCTGGGTGGGTGCAGCTCCGACAACACTTGGGAAGCTTGACACCAGCCAGGACAAAGCAACCGATGCATTTGACACCTCAAACGTCTACCCACTTCACCACCGATGCTCAGTTGCAGTAGTGTGTATTATCTACAAGATGTACAGTAACAATTTACCAAGGTTCCATAAGCAACACCTACTAAACCCACAAATGCTACCATCTAGAAGGACAAAGGCAAATACATAGGAAGACCACCATCTGCTGCTCATCTCCAAGCCCCTCACCATCCTGACATAGAAATATTGTTTGTTCAGTTTCACTGGGTCAAAATCCTGTAACACTCTCCCTAACCGTTTTGTGGGTATATCTCCAAATGGACTGCAGCTATTCAAAGCAGCAGCTCACACCACCACCTTCTTGAGGGCAATTAGGGATGGTCAATATATGCTGGCCCAGCCAGTGATGCCCACACGCTATGACTGGACAAAGTAAAACGTCGTTCTGTACCTTGTGACGGCAGAATCCAGCTTTACACTGAAGACTCTGCACCACCTTGGTAAAACAATCTTTTGATGAAATGATTTTAAAAATGCTAATAAACTGAAGTATAGCATCAAGAGACGTTAGCAAAACTGGAATCAATGTGTATCGGGGAAAACTCTCCACTGGTGGAGTCGTATCTGGGACAACTCTCCACTGGTGGAGTCGTATCTGGGACATGGGATTCAGCTGTGTGATGAGAATTCTCTGTGTTCCTTTGTAAAATCTAAGCACCACTGGGTGCAACTGCTTCATAACAGGCAACTGTTCAAAAGCAGAATTTTCATTCAAAATGATTATGCGAATTGTTCCAATGTTAAATTTTGACATAAGATTTGATCAAAATTCTGACAATGGGATTTTGAATCTGAAATATGCGCATACACTTCTGCTATTTTTCTATAAATTTCACAGTCATGTCAATGTCAATGTAATCTCAGGATAAGCTGCTGAGAGAAGTATGGGACTCACTGAAGGATTATTCCCTTGTAACCTTCTGAATGAGCAAATGATTGACGTCGTGGCTCAGTGGTTAGCACTACTACTCAGCGGGGTTGCGTGTTTGATTTCACCCTCCAGTGACTGACTGTATGGAGTTCGCACGTTCTCCGTGTCTGTGAGGGTTTCCTCCAGGTGCTCCGGTTTCCTCTCTCAGTCCAAAGACATGCAAGGCTAGGTGGACTGTCCATGGTGAAAGCAAGGTTATGGAGATAGGGTGAGGGGCTGGATTTGGGTGGGATAGTGCAGACTCAATGGGTTGAACAGCCTCTGCCACACTGTAGGGGCCTGTGATTTTCAGCAGAAACAGAGACACATACAAAGCTCAAATTCACTTTGGGTCTGAATCACAGTACAGTGGTGCCACTTACAGCAATCACATAGGTACCACAATATCCTCATCAAGGATAGCGTACTAACTCCATAAAGAGCAATGACTCACCAGACAACAACGGGAAGGCAGCCCCTGGAGAGAAGGCAACCACCAAGTACCACAGGATGTGTCTCAAAGAGCAACGGTTTTCCAGCCCATTAAAAAAAAGGTTCATCAAGCTTGAAAAGGAGCAATTTTAAAATATTAATTCTCTTCCTCTCTCCACAAAAGCCGACAGACATTGAGTTTCTCCAGCACTCGGTTTGTTTCAGATTTCCAGCATCTGCAGTATCTTACTAATCTTGAAAAGGACCCTAACTCCTCTGACTGCATTAATCTATAATATTTCAGAAGACACCACCAAGCAGCTAGTCAAAAAGCAACGTGTTGCCTTTCTAGCTGGATGTTTAATGTAATTTTGTGTTATTGTAGCAAATTACACCTTCCTCTATGGTGGCACTTTGTCACCATGACAGTCTTTTCTCATCTCGTTTCATCTACTCTATCGATATATCATTAAACTCCTTCCTCCCTTACACACTTACCTACCTTCCCCTTCAATGCTGTTCTCCTCAACTACACATGGTAACGAGGTTCATATTTTAATGCTCTCTGGATGAAGATGCATCTCCCAAATTCCCTTGTGGAATTACAGTGACTGTCCTTTTGATCATGGCTCTTTTGTATATTCAATCTTTTTTTTGGATATTTATTTTTAAATCACACTTCTGTCAGAACAGGACTAGTCCAAATATTGTCTGTGTGTAATTGGTCAAAAATAGTCCTTTTCCAAAGCATCACATTAAGGAAGTGGAGCATGATGGGTATTTTTTAAACGGAGGCACTCTCTATTTGAGGTTTAATCAACATTACAATGATTTCATCCTGAGCAAGTCTCCAGGGCAATATCACTTTCCACACATTTATTACAGGATCATAGAGTGACATCATCTCCATGAAGTATCAAGTTAGCATGGAGTATATGATGGCAGTCCCTTGTGGGACATACAAAATCACAGATATACACGGGCACCAGTTAAGGTCTTGTCTCAGAGTGGTGGAAAAGGTTTGAGGGGCCCAATAGTCTATTCCTGTTCCCATTTTCCTTCAAATTTAATCAGACAATGAGGTAACATTGGCTGTGATTTTCATGTTTCTTCTTCCAACAATTTACTGGTCAAGAGCACATTTCCATTCAGCAGCCCGATATACAAAACAAATTGCACCCCAGTATACCATCCCTATTAATTACACACCCAATTGCATTATACAGACTAATTTATCTGTTACTTGCAGCTAGACTGGAGACCAGCCAGCTCAGTTGGCTGGTCTGGTAAGTGTAGATGAGATTAATGCCAACAGCCAGGGATTCAATTCCCATTCTGGACATAGATTTGGGACCAGCCCTCTCGCTCTGCACAAATTTGAAAATAAAAATCATAGTACATTGCTTTGTTCAGCAAGTAATCATCAAGGGCCGGTGTTTGAGCAGTGAAGAAGAGCAGCCATATTGTAAATGGCCATTTGGTGTCAGCCATGAATCAGTGGAGCACTCTCAATGTTCAAGTTCCACTTCAACTAAAGCACAAAAATCATGACTGACATTCAGTACAATATTGAGAGAATGCTGCACTATTGTGAGGTGCCACCTTTCCAATGAGATACTAAAATAAAGATCCCTATCTGCTTAGGTAGATTTTCGACATTTCACGACACTAATCGGAAAAGGAGGTGGGGCTTATCCTCAGGGTGCTGGTTTAAATTTGTCTCTCAAACCAACATTACTTAAAAAAAAAGATTATCAGATCATTATCACGTTGCCTTTTCTGTCAGAATTTGTGGTGAGTATACTGACTGCCACATTTCCCACATTACAACCACGGATATATTTCAGATATATTACAACCACGGATATATTTCAGAATCACTTCATTGGCAGTAAAGCACTTGGAGACATCCAATGATTTTGAAAAGTGTTAAAATAAAAGTGAATCTTTATTTTTTTTTTAAATAACTGAACTCACAGGGTGTGATTCCATTTAGTTATATAGAATCTCACTCCACCATTCCCACTTTACTGAATCCCATTGCATCTAAACAATTCATTCCCATTCTACAGTTACCACAAAACAACATAAAGCACCAAACATTTTTGGAACAACACTTTTCTGAAGATAAAAAAAAAAGTCTATGAGAGCCATATATTGACCCCATCTACCCACCATTTTATCATACCCCTCAACTGCTCCTCTTTGCAGAAATGTATGTTTCAGCCATAATAGCCAACCTCTGGCACATTTCTGTTTTTGGTCTAACTTTCTGGCCTTTAAGCACCTGGAGAAGTCGATCTGTTGTTTAAACATGAATGTTTCCTTTCGAACATGATAGGAGAATAATGCAGACTCTCTCAACCTTAAAATTCCTGATGCTATGTTATTGTAAATCCATCAATATATAATTCCAGCCCATAAATCTCTGTTATGATGAGCTTTAATCAGGCATTTATGTCAAGATTTACCACCATTTTTCTAATAATTCCCATTAAATCTTATTACGTCAACTGTCAAAATAATGACAGAGAGACACTTGCACCTCAGAAAAATATTTGTCGACTAACAGTGGGCAATATCAGAGGATATGCAAGTAACGGCACAGTGTTAAAAGATTTTATTTATGTCCATATCTTGACTGCCCACTACTAAATAAAAATCAAATGAAGTATAGTAGGCCTATCCTTCATTGGGATACTGCATCCTCGACAAAAAAAAGAGACATTACCTGCTACAGAGATAGATACTGTGCTTGTCCAACACCATAGTACTTCATACAGCTACAGAGCTTCCACAGAGCTCTCTCAAATCCTTGTTGCGATTTTAGCACAACACTGCACTAATGGAGGATCTTAGTATTTTGCATCATTCCCCCAGCACAGAAATTGCAGGCACCCATTCCCAACATTGAGAGGCATCTTCTTTCAACACACTGACCACAGCACTTGGACAGACTCTAATACTGAAAGGAGAAAAACCAAAATAAACAGAGGGGTGGATTATTAACCAGCGAACTAGGGCTTATTTTTAGTATTGCTTGACATCATTGGAAATACAAACAAACTGACTCCTTTAATATTCTACCAACTGTAATTCCAGTTTTATGCCCGTGTGGCAAGTTGAAAATCAACACCCACACACTGACAGTATCTATTGAAGCATTAAATTCATGCAGCAAATACCATTAACATTGGTAATGGCATCCCTCAGATTGGGGTAGTGTATTGCACTCTTACTGCATCACTAGTGGCTCACCTGTGGCATTGCTTACACTTGCTTCTCTGGTGTCTTAATTTGCACAGAGGACATTTTTGTTGCCGAGAAAAAAAATTACAATAAATGTATTCTTCAGAAATATTTTTTCATAATTGTGTGGGGTAAAAAAGATAATATAAAGCCATGAGGTCAGGTTACTGACAGCCATTACAGTTCAGTGACCAGATTAACATTAGATACCCTATTAGAATATCACATTAAAGAATTACAAGGAGATATTTCAGCTAAGTGTCATACTGAGAATGGATATTTTAATATATTGGAATTTACAAGTTGTTCAATAGAAGATGACACTTTGCACATAGTAGTTTCATTATATTGAATTTTAACTGTTTTTTAACCATGGTAAAATGTAATCACAGGATTCTGTCACATGCTACAGAATAGTGAGATTTATGAACACTATATATTGGGTCTCAGACCTCACTAAATAACCACGTCCCCAACCTGGAAAGTTGGCAGAAATTCAGTGATTTGTACTTTATTGAAGTGACAACTTTGCATTGATGGACAGTCAACAAGACAGATAGGTGAACTGAGGATATCACATAAATCCCTCTCCTAGTGTTTCTAACAGCATGAAGGAATAAAAAATGAACTCTTGTCAATCAGGAGGTCTGTAATGTATGAAACCTAAATCAAGAAATCTCATGTATGAATGTACGCACACCAAAAAAAAATAGAAGTTCAGGTGCCCAAAATAAACCAAATCATCATATTTTTCTTGAATTAAAAAAAAGAAATTTCAAAGAAATCTTAAAATGATCCAACAAATTGCTGCCTCTTACAGTGATCTCCATGGTAGATGATATGTTGGAAGAAAATGGATAGTTCTTTCTATCAAAAAAAAGTCTCAGGTCTAATTTCTCCAAATCATTTGGACAGTACAGGCATTTCACTGTTGGTGTTGTTTTGTTTCTTTGACCATATGCAGTCGCCCCCACCATAACGTTCCAAGTGTATACCTATCAGACATGTCGACATTTTACTGAGACAACAAATTCTATCACCCTTTAAAATTTGAAAACACTAAATGAGCAAATTAACAACAGCTCCGAGCACATTAACAAAGAGCAAAGTACAGTACCATCTGCAGACCATCAAATGATACCAACCCCTGCACAGAAAACAGACAGAATTGTGAGAACAGTTATGGATACAAACCTCAACACAATATGAGATCCGATCCAAAGCAGACCTAGAAACACCCACAGCAGCACAGTGACAGAAACCATCCCCAGGAAGATAACAGATGCAAAAATGGTGACCAAATATGTGGATAAGGGTAAAGTTGTTGGTGTGATGCATATGGATTTCAGTAAGACATTTGATAAGGTTCCCCATGATAGGCTATTGCACAAAATACAGAAGCATGGGATTGAGAGTGATTTAGCTGTTTGGATCAGAAGTTGGCTAGCCGAAAGAAGACAGAGGGTGATGGTTGATCGGAAATGTTCATCCTGGAGTTCAGTTACCAGTGGGGTACCGCAACGGACAGTCTTATGGCCACTGCTGCTTGTCATTTTTATAAATGACCTTGATGAGGGACATAGATAAGCTGCAGAGCTGGGCTGAGAGGTGGCAAATGGGGTTTAATGTGGAAAAGTGTGCGGTGATTCACTTTGGAAGGAGCAACAGGAATAAAGAGTACTGGGCTAATGGTAAGATTCTTGATAGTGTAGATGAGCAGAGAGATCTCTGTGTCCATGCGCATAGATCCCTGAAAGTTGCCACCCAGGTTGATAGGGCTGTTAAGAAGGCTTACGGTGTGTTAGCTTTTATTGGTAGAGGGATTGAGTTTCAGAGCCAAGAGGTCATGTTCCAGCTGTGCAAAACTCTGGTGCGGCCGCACTTGGAGTATTGTGTACAGTTCTGGTCACCGCATTATAGGAAGGATGTGGAAGCTTTGGAAAGGGTTCACAAGAGATTTACTAGGATGTTGCCTGGTCTGGAGGGAAGGTCTTAGGAGGGAAGGCTGAGGGACTTCAGGCTGTTTGTGTTAGAGAGAAGAAGTTTGAAAGGTGACTTAATTGAGACATATAAGATAATCAGAGGGTTAGATAGTGTGGACAGTGAGAGTCTTTTTTCTCAGATGGTGATGGCTAGCATGAGGGGATGTAGCTTTAAATTGAGGGGTGACAGATATAGGACAGATGTCAGAGGTAGTTTTTTACTCAGAGTAGTAGGGGCGCACTGCCTGTAACAGTAGTGGACTCGCCAACTTTAAGGGCATTTAAATGGTCGTTGGATAAACATATGGATGAAAATGGAATTATGTGGGATAGATAGGCTTCAGATTGGTTCCACATATCAGTGCAACATTGAGGCCCAAAGGGCCTGTACTGTGCTGTAATGTTCTATGTTCAAACTGTAGGAAGGCAACACATTGTAGCAGTATAGATCATGCCAAGAGACATGAGTCACAGAAAGTGTTTGGGTGATGAAACAGCCTCTGGCTTCAAGGGAACATTGCTATAAACCACGTCACAACTAATCGTTTGTGAGAAGTGTTGGCCATCCTTACTCAAACAGCTGACGAATGGATCTGTCATGGTGAATTGACATGGTTCTGAGCCAACATGTCACACTGGAGGATTTTGACATCACATACCTCCACTCCGAGAAGGACAGTCACAAAATGGTCTTTCGACCAATATGTGGTACTCCTACAAGAGGTCACTGGACGGAAACTAAAAAAAAGAACAATGGCTGGTTTGTTCTCTTCATTTGCCTAGGTAGACTGAAGCTAAATGTGTTGCCCCAACTGAAATCAAATAATTCAGCAGACAGCATTAATCACAGCTGATTTATTATTGCTCTGTATGTCTCATCCTTCAACCATTTAATTACCATGACATTACAACAAGTCTGGCAGGACAGCACTTTAAACATCAGTAGGTTCTGCCATGCTGAATTGTCTTGATAATTCATAGCATTAATGCACTTTTCTCTTTAACATTTTTAAGAAAGACAATATAAATTTCAGCACTATAGTGAGGAGAGACACTGTTTTAGTTTCTCAGGAAGGCAAAACATAGTATGTAAACACAGACAAACATATACCCTAATAAACACAATACTCACACTTTCATACTCCAATATACTAATGGCCACATACAACATACCAGCTATACCAAGGCCAATATATCAATTCACACATGGCTACACATGGAGTAGTATGTAAATAACAAATGAACCACATTTAAAATAACAATAAACAAACGCGCACACAAGAACCTAAGACACACTCTGCTACAATTACTCTAAAAATTTTAAATGTGTATCTATCTCTCTCTTTTCCATCAAAAGCGACCTCAGAAACCACCTCATTGCAAGCTTTTTCCCTCAAACTTCCTGTGACCACTTGCTTCAGTTTAGCAATTTGTTTCTTCCCACCTCCAACCCCCGTACCCCTCTGGGAAATATTTGTCTGAGCATTTCTTAATGCTTTGAAACTACATAAATGAATGCAGTACTGATACTAAGATGCTGCCCAACAAACATGTTGCAACTTCCAGGTAGAAGCTAAATACTGAATGCGCTGGAAATCTGAAATAGAGGTGGGAGATGCTGGAAATACACAGCAGGGTGGGCAGCCTCTGTGGACAGCAAAACCAGACTTCAGGTCAGGTCAATGCCAGTGTTCTGGAAACTTCTCCACTCTCGCCGACCCACGAAACCCGTTTGATTCGCAAACCTAACAAAAAGATCAACCCCTGTTCATTGTTATCAAGTTAGTGTCAGAAACAGACTCCTGCTTCCCCCTCCACCCCGCAAGAAGTATTCGAAAAATTCACTGCACCCAACTTTTTCCTCGAAAACACTCGATTTAAATCAATGGCTGAAATACTCATCAGTCGGGTTCAGACTCAAGATGTTGATGGTAATCTTTGCAAACGTGGAAGCTGCAAGTGTAAAAGTCAGACTTCTCTCTCATTCTGCATATTTTAAATGCAACTAACTTTTCATCACAATTCCAGCTATTTCTTCGCGCACACTGAAACCTATTGTCACTCTCTGCTGACCTGTGAAAATTAGTCATTCAGCTCGGTGACAGCAGCAAGTGCAAAATGTGACATCAAAGGCGCATAATAGGAGGCTCTTAGGGCTGACAAAGAAAACCCATTCATCACTGAACTTTGAAGAGATGCCAGCCTTTGACAGGCGTGTGATCCAGAGCTGCTCCACAGAAACCCAGATCCCTGCAGGAGCACAGCAGCCTGCCGTGAAGAGCTGTCCAGCCCCAGGAAAGGAATTCCACAGTTCCCAGAGGAATGTCGACCCTTTGATGCTGATAATGTCAACATGACCCCTTGGATGTATTCCTTATGTGAGGAAATAGTCATGCTATCCAATGCGTTAGTGAGTGAATGAGTTGCCGTTTTACTAGGGGACAATGTTAACAAGTTTAAACAGAAAATGGTCGTGTTCTTCCAGCAGATAAATGCAGTACAGCCTCATCTCTCAGGAGTTTGGAAAAGGACAATGTTGCTGAACAAAATGAACGAGTCATCCAATGATATTGATGATATTTTACATGTGACATTAAAGCCTGAAAATCTAGATGCAGCGTGTATCAAAGGAAAAGGATGGCATCTGATATCACACCTTCTTCAACCCTTCCTTCCACACGTAGGAACTACATTCTCAGCCCAACGCTGGTCAGTGTAAATTTACCCTCGCTACTTATATCTAATGGTTTAATTCTACAACAGCTAGCTAAGTGATGCAATCTCGCAGGAGCTGGCCGACTCTAATTTATAGCAGAATAAAAGTGTGAGATTCACTCAGTCTCAAGACAGATTTATAGCACCCCCGCACCCCCCCCCAACACCTCCCCCCGCCACCACCCACGTTCCTATGATTTCTCCAAAATGTAAAACCTTTGAATATGTGGGACAGTGGGACCGTCAACCCACTCCCTGAACTTTATCACAACAGTGGAATAAACAGCCTGCCGCAATTAATGCATTCCAACAGTGTGTTTTAGACTAGCTCTGGAGAATAGATTACCCACATCTGTGAGGATTACATGAGAGACAGCAGTTTGGGCCTCTGCATGTATTGTATGCTCCTTAACGTGAAGCCTATTCTCTCTCTCTGAATGGCAACATTTGAATATGAATAGGCCTGCATTTTAGATTGGTGTCAGAGCCCTAAAAACAGACAATTTCTCTTTCACTTTTTAGGAGGCTGGTCCAAACATTTTGCTTTCTGCCATCTTGTCTGCCTTTTTAAGCAATGTTTTTCTAAAAATAAACCAGATGCTAGGTGCCACTTGGACAGAAAAGACGCGGATATTGGTCCACATTAAGCTTTCAATCGGTGGATTCGTTTCAACCCAAATGGCTTTAAAAATCCAACTGCAAATTGCACCACTTCAGATCGTTCCAATGACAGTTTAAGCAGAAGGGCTCTTCTGAGGTGATAATTAGACCCATTCCCCTACAGCATGGTTGCTTAGTGACTGGATTGTGAGAGAACAATGTCAGAGACTGCTCTTATGACCTACAAGGACCACAGTTATTCCTGTAAGGATATTGAGATGATAAATAGCTTCCCAGGGACAAACTGAGTGAAACGTGTTGAGGGCCTCTAAATGAGAAAAAAAAAGGCTTCAAAGAGATAACAGTGGAAAGGAGAAACCACATCTTGGATGTGATCTCGTTCACCAACCAAATGAACTCGGGTCACCTTTCTGCCCTTGCTGTCCTCTGACTGGGAGGGTAGCTATTTCTCTCTTTACAACTGAGGTTTCAGTGTAAGTACAGACAAACCCAAAGCAATCTGAAACCCTATCAGTATCAGAGCTCTGACAGCACATGGCACAATTTACCCTCAACACACCTATCACTTGCAAACTACCGTCACCACCTCCCTTCACTCCACTGAGAAAACTGATGTTCCATGCCACACCAAATTATTGATGATATCCCAGAGAATTAAAACAATTAGAACAACTCATTTATTATACTTTGGACAACTGCTTTCCACTTACACGGAGCACCTCAGGTGACCTACAGTGCAAAGGATTCGAAACACACTTTAGGGCCTTACACATTCTGCATTTAATGGTATCTGTCCTTAGTGCTGACATTTGTCATCCTGTCTTGGTGGCTTCTGTTTTTTTCTCTTTGCATCTAACAGCCAGTGCACAGCCCCTAATGATTTAAATCCAGGTTTGAATTCACTGCCCATTGTATTGTACAACAAAACATTGTTTCCTGTATTCACAAACGGGACCATCACTTTGTGGGCCTCATTTTGAAATCTCTCCAGGGTCTGGCCATCTCCACTTCATATTTGCAATCTCCTCAGCCCAACTGCTCACCATGCCTTCACTTAGCTTGGCCCCTATACTCTGCAATACTCTCCCTACATCTATGCTCACCCTCTTTACCTCACCTCGTCCATTTTAAGACACTCCCCAAACCCTGAACCTTTTGACCAAGCTGTTGGTCACCTGGCCTCATAATTCCTGATGCAGCTGGGTGTCATATTTTGTTATATACTGTTTGTGAATAGCCTTGATATGATTTATCACGTATAAGAAGGTGCTATAAAAATAGAAGTTGCCATGATATCAGATCTGTTAAAAATAATTAATGTCGACTCACAAGTCTTCTGAAACCTTTACAGCTGCTAATTTCAGAACAGTTACAAAACACAGAGTTCCCTAAATACTCAGGCGTCTGGGTGGTTACAGACAGAAGACACCTACAACTTAGGGCTGATAAACCAAAGTTATCAGCCTGCCAGGTAACTCTTGTTCTAGTATATCTGCTGCCCTCTCTGTTTCTGGGGCCTCTGTTCAGAAGCTGCTTGGCTGTGTGCTGTCAGAGCTGGAAGTCAGCATTGTTCCCTCCTTGCAGCACCTACGTTGTGATGTGTGAAAACCTTGCCTCATCTCATTCTGGTACACAGTCCAGCAACATTCCCCCCAGTCGCCCAAGAACAAAGCACTGCTTCAGATAACGATCCCCCGCAGAAAGTTGGCAGTGGGTGTATGCGGGGATTTTACCCAGATTGGTTTGAAACAAGGGAAAATAAACTGACTCAATAAAATTCTTAATGGGCATACAATCAGGGGTTAATTAGCAACTGGAAAGTAAGAACTTGCATTTACATAAGACTTTACTCATCCTCAGAACACTTTGGAAACATAGTAACTGATGATTTCATAGACAACAGGGTCTTACAAACAGCAAACAAGATGAATGACCATTTAATCTGGTTGGGGAATTGATTAGCACCAAATGCCATGCTGTCATTTTTTTATATTCATTCATGGGATATGGGCATCATTGATTGCCCAGAGAGCACTTAAAAATCAACCAAATTTCACTGGGCATGAAGTTACATGCAGGTCATGTCAGGTAAGGACTGCAGTTTCCTTTCCTAAAGGACATTAGTGAACCAGATGAGATTTACCCAACAATCACAATGAATTACAGGTCACCATTAGATCTTAATTCCAGATTTTTATTGAATTCAAATTCTATCTACCGTGGTGAGATTCAAACTGGGGTTCGCAAAACATTACCTAGGTTTCTGGATTAACAGTCCAGTGATATTACCACCAGGCCATTACGTTACTACCATCCTCACCAACATTAACTGATTCCAGATGAGACATTGGTTCAAGTTTAAAATTCTCATCCTTCTTTGCACATCATTTCATTGCGTCATCCCTCCTTACCTCTGTCACCGTCTCCGGCCCACAACCCCCCAACAGCTCGGAGCTCCTAGAATTCTAACCTCTTGTGCATTCCCAATGGTTATTGCACCACCTTGGTTTCTGTACTTAAACACTGAAATTCCCTCCTTAAAACTCTGACTCTCTGTTCCTTTTTACTCTGTTCAGGTGCTCTTTCATATTTGCCTCCTTGATCAAGTACCTGGTCAGCTTTCTATAATATTTATTTCTTTGGCTTGGTATCAAAGTTTGCTTTGTAAAGTTCCTATTCCTAAGAACTTATGTGACATCATTGGAAACCAGGTGAACAACTTGAGAACATAGAGCAGAAAGGGCCCAATTGGAATCTGATTTCAAAAGTCACAAAAATTACAAGTGAAATGAAAGTCCATCAAACCACCGCATTGTCTCAGCAAGCATCTAACTTCCCATTTTCCATGAAAATAAAGGTACAAGTGATACAAGTACCAATGGGAACATGGAAAAAATGGAAAGAAATTACAAGACATTGTCACTAGGGCTTAGTAAATGTTCACCATTCATCAGGAAGAGATTCATTATCAACTCAGAATGCCAAGGCAACAGAACAGACCAGCAGCAACACTAAAAGACCTGCTGCCCTTTATGAAGGCAGACAGAAGGACAGTCATCTTGCAAGTGATAAATCTACCTTATTGAGTGGTACAATCAATGGTCTTCATCAGGAAAATGTTTCAGAGGTCACGTTGTGATTTACAAACCGAACAAACGGTTTCATCAAATTACACAAGGTTGTAGGTTGTCCAACCAGCTTCAAGGGAAACAGATTACAAATAGTCTCAAAACACACAAGGCTCTGTATAGAATGGGAGAGATAGGTGTTCAAGATAGTCACTTCATTTCAAAGAGCTACTCTTCTTCCGCAGGTCTAAAGCAACCCTTTTACCGAGTGAGAAAACACGTGTCATCTCAGTTGAGGTCTTCATTTGAAACAAACGTTGAAGACTTTACACAGAAAGTGTAATTTCAGGATTTACCACAGAATCACAATTGTCCATTATCTGTATTTCCAGATTACGAAGTCTATCCCAAAAAAGTCAATCAGGTCTGTTGGCTTCAGTCAGGATGCCATTGTCTTTCTGATGTAATAAAGGGTTAAGACGCAATAATATTTTTTAAACACCAACAATTTTTTTTCTGAGTGTAAGACCTTTGTAGTAATTTGTGAATTTTGAGTTTTGTTCCAACTCTGCTCAGTCCAGAGATTTTCCGAAGGCATCTCTCTGTTATTTACCCACAAAGTTCATTTCTCTTTATAGTAATATTTCCGCAAGCCCGCATCTCGATTACATATTTATTTTCCCCGTGGGTTTTCAGGGCAAGAGCCGACCTCTTTGGTCTTTTCTGGAAACTGTTTAAGATGTTATCTTCAGTGTGTTGAACATGATACAGTTCCTTGTGACCTCCTCTTTAATTTATTAAACAGAAAGTGATGGAATAGGGCAGCACCATAGTGCAGTTAGTTTGCGTAGTAATGTATCCCTCCACAAAGAGCAAGGATGTTCTTAATGTAGCTATAATCAATCAAACTAGGCAGCTGGGTGCAGCATCATTGAATATGGATCTGGATTCCCTAGAATATGGGAACACTGAAGGGTCCACTAAATTGTATTGTTCTAAGATATTTTTCTAATCTGCTCCCCAGTGACTGAGTGAGCTGCCCCAGTTAACTTGGCTATTTCTTGGCTGTACTCTGCTGCATTGAAACTGAGTTACCCGCAGATTCTTCATTTTTCATTAAGGAACAAGTGAAATGCGAAGATTTAGGATACCATCTACAGTTAATAGGAAACAAGTGTAGGCAAACAAGTGAAGAGGTAGTCATTATGCTAAGCTATGCATTGGCTTCATCTGGCTTGCCTTCACTCAACTACGATGGCTGAAGGAAGAGCGCCTCATCTTCCGCCTAGGAACCCTCCAACCACAGGGGATGAGCTTAGATTTCTCCAGTTTCCTCATTTCCCCTCCCCCCACCTTGTCTCAGTCAAATTCCTCAAACTCAGCACCGTCTTCCAAACCTGCAATCTTCTTCCTGACCTCTCCGCCCCCACCCCAATCCGGCCTATCACCCTCACCTTGACCTCCTTCCACCTATCGCATTTCCAACACCCCTCCCTCAAGTCCCTCACCCCTACCTTTTATCTTAGCCTGCTGGACACACTTTCCATTTTCCTGAAGAAGGGCTCCTGTCCGAAACGTCGACTCTCCTGCTCCTTGGATGCTGCCTGACCTGCTGCGCTTTTCCAGCAACACATTTTCTACTCTAGGACATGGCAGACCTGTGTGCTGCGTGTAATTGACAGAATGCAACTTTATAAATAATTGCAAAACCTGTGCCCACACCTCCTCCCTTACTTCCATCCAAGGCCCTAAAGGAGCCTTCCACATCCATCAAAGTTTTACCTGCACATCCACCAATATCATTTATTGCATCCATTGCTCCCGATGCGGTCTCCTCTACATTGGGGAGACTGGACGCCTCCTAGCAGAGCACTTTAGGGAACATCTCTGGGACACCCGCACCAATCAACCACATCGCCCTGTGGCCCAACATTTCAACTCCCCCTCCCACTCTGCCGAGGACGTGGAGGTCCTGGGCCTCCTTCACCGCCGCTCCCTCACCACCAGACGCCTGGAGGAAGAACGCCTCATCTTCCGCCACGGAATACTTCAGGCCCAGGGCATCAATGTGGACTTCAACAGTTTCCTCATTTCCCTTTCTCCCACCTCACCCTAGTTCCAAACTTCCAGCTCAGCACTGTCCCCATGACTTGTCCTACCTGCCTATCTTCTTTTCCACCTATCCACTCCCCGACCTATCACCTTTATCCCCTCCCCCACTCACCCATTGTACTCTATGCTACTCTCTCCCCACCCCCACCCTCCTCTAGCTTATCTCTCCACCCTTCAGGCTCTCTGCCTTTATTCCTGATGAAGGGCTTTTGCCCGAAACATCGATTTTACTGCTCCTCAGATGCTGCCTGAACTGCTGTGCTCTTCCAGCACCACTAATCCAGAATCTGGTTTCCAGCATCTGCAGTCATTGTTTTTACCTGGTCAGGGAAGAGGATTGATCTAAAGAAGCATCTATTAAAATGACACATTGCACTTGGAGCCTAAAGAATTTGCACCAAGGAGCAACAAATAAAATGGAATGAAACCAACCAAGACAAGGTTCTGAACTCTATCCAGTTCTAACTCTGAGCAAATGGTTCAGACAACCAGTAAGTAATCACCTATCGATAACTTGCATCCCAGTGATAATTCACATCATGTAACCCTAATATCAGGTGGCCATTAGCATATGACTGCCATCCAAGCAGTTCAAGTCTAGTGCAATTTGGCCATTCAATTCCCAGGGAATTGCATCTTATAGAAAAATGCAATTAAGCCAATTTGTCTCCACAAATAGAACACAATAAATCCAATGAAGTAATGGTCAAAAAGCAGTCAATACACTGGTCAGCTTCTAATGGCTGACCTGTTCAATTCAGGTCAGGTTTAAATAACCAGCAGTTTAATGGTAACCTTGACAGGTTTCATTCCATTCAAAAGTGGGTCTTTCAGTAAATTAATTACACACTGTAGTATCAGGGCAGGCCAATTTCTTTTAAAAAGGCTTTAAAGTGGCTATACTACTGCGATGGCAATACAGTTCCACATGAAATCAACAACAGGCCACAAAGAGCTATAGAAACAGTGCCAGATTCCAACTCACTCAACATGACCTTCAAAGTTGAACAGTGCGGTGCTGGGAAAGCACAGCCAGTCAGGTAGCATCCAAGGAGCAGGAGAATCGACATTTCAGGCATAAGCCCTTCATCTTCTGAAGAAGGGTTCTTGCCTAAAACGTTGACTCTCCTTGCTCCTTGCTGTGTTTTCCAGCGCTACATTCTTCAAATCTGATCTCCAGGGCCTGCAGTCCTCACCTTCTCCTAGTTAATTATGACCTTCAAAGTGGCCACTCTCACAGACCACTATCCAGACTAAAGATCAGCAGCTCGTGACATTGAAACTTGGGACCTCCTGCCCCTAGCTTCTGCCCATTCATTGATTACCAGAAAATATTCAGATACTGTTTTGTTTTGCAAGCTTTAAGTTTCTTGCTTTTCCTGTTTAGACCATGTTAGCTTTCTGAGCCATGGGGAGATACTGGAGGTTCACTCTGCTCTGAGTCCTGTAAACACAGATAATATATGGCTTCTCCCTTTCAAGTTCCCTCAAATGTCCCTCACCAATCCAACTCCCCACCCCCCATAACCATTCTACTTTCCATCTTTCTGTGCAAATGCACTTTTGCACCAATCCCTCCGATGAGAATTTACCATGTGGCACCATGTGAAATTTTCTCTGGAATTGCTTTAAATTGGAAGCAAAATCTTTCCATGACCTTCAGAGACTTTTTTAAAGAACTGGTTCACGCAATGTGGCCATCTGGTCCAGCCAACATCTATTGCCCATCGCTAAGAGATGGCCCTTAGAGCCAGCCTCCTTGATGGGGCAGGCATATCAGGTAAGACAGATTTCTCTCCCTAAAGGAAATTAGTGAGCCACATTGGCTTTTATGACATATAACGACTGTTACACATATTTTGCCTCTATTATACATTGGGATGAAATCCAATAATCCCTGTGATATAATTCAGAACATGATTTCCTTCAATAAGAACGCTTTATCCCATTTGGGAGATTCTGACATTTTCTGACATGTCATGTATTAGATCCCAATTCTTATCAAGTCACAGAGTAACTACAGCAGAGAATGAGGCCATTCAGCCCATTGTGCCTGACTCTAGATCAGTGTGGTGCTGGGAAAAGCACAGCAGGTCAGGCAGCATCCTAGAAGCAGGAAAATCGATGTTTCGGTCAAAAGCCCTTCATCAGGAATGGAGGCAGGGAGCCACCAGGGTGGAGAGTTGGGGGGGGGGGGGGGGGGGCGGAGGGCTGGGGAGAAGCAAAGAGTACAATAGGTGAAGGGGGGGTGGGGTTGGAGGTGATAGGTCAGAGGGGAGGTGGAGTGGATAGGTGGGATGGGAGATTGGCAGGTAGGACAGGTCATGAGGATGGTGTGAGCTGTAAGTTCGAAACTGGGATAAGATGGGGGGAGGGGAACCTACTCATTGCAACTGCACCTCTGAGACATGTCATTGCTGGCCAGAGATGGTTTCCTAATCTTGTGGGGACACCATCATACTCAACACCGGAGTGAAATTATACTTTAGCTCCAGTTATTACTTTAATTGGCTGAACCTGAAGCACATGCCGTGGTTAGTGAACAATTTGCAATTTATTTTTAATGTATTCATTCACAGGACATGGATATCACTGGCTAGGCCAGTATTTATTCTCCCATCCCTAACTCATCCAGAGGGCCGATGAGAGTCAACCGCATTGCTGTGGGTCCTGAGCCACGTATAGGCTGGACTAGGTAAGGATGGCAGTTTCCTTCTGTCAAAGACTTTTAGTGAACTAGATGGGTTTTTCCTAACAATCAGCAATGGTTTCATGGTCATCATTAGACTCTCAATCCCAGATTTTTATTGAATTCAAATTTCACTATCTGCCATAGCAGGATTTGAATCTGGGCCCCCAGAACATTATCTGGATCTCTGGATTAATAGTCTAGTGATAATATCAGTAGACCATCACCTCAAATTAAATGAATTAATAAAACTTAAGTGAACATTTGAGAAAGAATGTGAATTTGGGAACAGTGTGGATAATTCTGATATTGTGGGGAACGGAAGCCAGATGGATCTAGCATCAAGACAGAGACAGACATTCAAATGTCTGCTCTAGTAACAGAATTCCTATGCTTCTCAAATTATCTTACCAAAATGCTGCCAGGTTCTGATGTAACCCTCCCTTCTCAGGAGGAACATTAGTTCACTTACTTGCAACTTGCACTTTTGCCTTCCGGCTGACCAGTAATCCTAAGCGGTTCTGGGCTGTGCAGTCATATTCACCCTCATCAGAGGAACCATCCTCCCTCAGCTTCTGAAATTTTGTGATGTAGAGTGACCCATTGGCAAGCAGCGAAATGTGTTCACTATCAGACAACAGCATGCCATTCTTCCTCCACGACTTGCTAATGGGCTGCATTCCTTCCACTTGGCAGTGCAGTTTCAGGGGATGTGCCTCAACTGCCACAACATCACTGGGCTCCAGGGTGAACGTCAATTCTGAAGAATGGCCTAAATCTACAAATAGAAACAACAAAACAAATAATATCATCCCCAATTTCAATTCTTTTACACGTTTAGTTGCAATGACATTATTGAATAACAACAAATCCACTGAACTTTTCCAAAGATAAACATTGCAGATTTAAAGGAATACTATCCACAATAAAATCAACAATTCAGTGTGATGTAGCCATTAAGGTATACACAGGGAGCCTTACAACTCTAAACAAACTTTGAATCCATCTTCACAAGTTACATCAGAACCTGACTAAAGCCAATTGTAGCAACCCTTCTGTTTCTATGATAGAAGTCAGTTAACTCAAAACATTTTAGACAGAAAACGAGAGGCCATTATGACTCAGTCCACATCAGCCCAGGTAATTACCTATTGAACCACTGGGAATGTTGCATGGCATTCATCTTATACTAGCAACTGTTCACAGTTTACATCTTTTCCTCACTGACTTCACTACAAACAGGCATGTACTTGTAACTAGACTATAAGGAGTTGTATGTGTATAAACACACACACACACACACACACACAGGGGTAAGGGTACAACTAGGAGCTGTATGTAATGTAACGTTACACATCAACAACTATGCATCCACTTATCCACATATGATTGTACCATTCTGCATCAGATGAACCCTGCATGAATCTGCAAGATTAAAATTATTCATTTGCAACCACACATTTGATAACATTGCACAAATAATTGCATATACATGATTGGAGTGTAGACCATTATATGCACAATTAAGAACATATGCAGGACATTGCAGATAACATTATGTGCGTATCTGCAGACATTCTAGTAATTTGCAGAATGCGACTGCAATCTATGCAGCACCTAAACCTGGCACTTACCTATGCAAATACTGGGGTATGTCCTCAGGCTGAATGCAGTTTGGATCATGCATCCCTATCATCTTACATGGACAGTCGTAGGTAAACACACACACTCTCACATATCCATACTACCTATCAGCTTCCACACATATCATGCAACCCAACAGATGCGTGGATACGGGAGTCTGCTGACATTCTTGGGAAGCCTCATATACTTATTTAAAATTTGGTTACATTTGAAAATAACAAATGTCAAAAATGTATTGTTTTATCATGAATGTGTATCACCTTCCAAATACAGTGGAGTAAAATTGTGTTTCATTTTTCCTTGTGTTAAGTGCTCAGGCAATCAATGAGAAAGAAACTATTCCTGGATGGCAATGCCTGATGTTGTTCAATTACAGCAGTTTTTATAAACATATAGTTAACGAAGGGCTAGCCTTGAGCAGCAGTTTTCATTCTTGCTGCTTGCACAAGAAGAACTTCCTCTTCCAATTAAGTCAGCAAAATCTAATCTGGTCAACATTCCTTAGAAAGAAAACAGTCTCCACATTTCGACTGGTTCAAATTGGAATCTCAGGGGCTGCTTTCAATATGTACAACATGCCTGATGTTTAAATCCCTTTGACGTAAAAGCTAGCATTCCAGTGTAATGCTTAAACTCAACAACTTGCTTTATTTTAACAGTGAGGATTTCACAATAAAGTTTGGTGGATCAGACACAGAGGATCTATGCGGGCCTACTTTCACACAGTATGTAAAGACAATTAAGATAGTTTTCTGCAGGTAATTGTGCACATAGCATTCATGCTGTCTAATCTACACTAATCCCCATCAGCTTTAAATTTTAGATAAAATTGTTCAAATAAAATAAGTGAAGAACGAGTTGACCTGTGCAACTGCAGCAATGCAAGAAAAGGGTGGACAATACAGAAGAGTTTCTCTGAAACAAACTGCATTATTCAGTAAGCATTGAGAATATTGATACTGGCTTTATCCATCATGACCATTTTAATCTTACAGATGAGGGAAATGGTATCAAATTCTGTTTGACTGTGGCTGCTTCTCTTGGGATATAGTTGAAAATGTGTTGCTGGTTAAAGCACAGCAGGTCAGGCAGCATCCAAGGAATAGGAAATTCGACGTTTCGGGCATAAGCCCTTCCTGATGAAGGGCTTATGCCCGAAACGTCGAATTTCCTATTCCTTGGATGCTGCCTGACCTGCTGTGCTTTAACCAGCAACACATTTTCAACTGTGATCTCCAGCATCTGCAGACCTCATTTTTTACTCTCTTGGGATATACTTCCTTCAACTTCCTTTGGTGTAGAATCTCTCAGGGTAGCAACCTGAGAGATGTCAAATAAAATGCATTCCTATTTGGTTGCATCCAGATCCTGTGTCCTCTTTCGTCCTCTGAACCAGTTCACCATTCCCATTTCATGTACTGTTGTGCAGCATGCATTATGTTCCCTCTTGGCTGTTATTAGTGCTTTGTTCATTTTAAGACCTCCTCATCACCTGTTCTGAGTTATGGCTTCTGCTTTCAAGTCATACATTTGTGTAGTAAGTGATTTGGCTCATGCTAACTGAAACAAAATCTTGATTTTCTGTATAATAATTTTCCAATTGTTGCAGGCCAACCTTTCCCAGAGTTTGCATTCAACTGGACACGAGTGCTGAAAAATGATCTATGATATAGCACTCTAATGTCTCAGTTACTAGTCCTCATTTTACATTAAACACAGTATTTGAGAACAGGAACCACACTGTTTTATTCCAGTGAATTGGCTCAAAGATGACTAACAGTGTTTGGCTTTGAAATGTACAATGTTATTTAAACTAATTGGGCCTGACCCTTCATATCTGATTAAATCCGAATTTTAGTTCACTGGTGGCAATTATTCGCCAATGTGTGAAATGAATATCACAATGTGCAAATTTGTCTTACCGCTGCTCAAGGCCCTCTAACACCTGAAGTGTAATACATTGTTTGATCATAACTGGACAGTAAATTTAGTGTACATACAAATCTCTGGACCCATCTCGCAACATCAATAGGATGGATTCCTTTCAAGTCCCATTCAAATTTACTGTGTTAGGAAAAGCTGCTCCTGAGCCTTTTTATGCTCAAGTTTTTAAAAAAAAATATTACCTTGCAAGCTTTGGAGTGCATTTGAACACCTATATAAGCTTACACATTAATTTGTTCTGTTAAGGTGTCATTAGAAAGAACCCCAACAATCCCTGTGTCACATATTAATAGTGTAGAGACACATATTTTAAAAATTCCAAACAGAACTTCAAACACCACCCCCACTGCCCCTCGACATCACCACCACCTCCTCCATTCATAGGGTGGATGTGACTTCCATTAACACAGCAGCCTCCACAACTCACATACAGAAGTACCTATGCCAGATATTAGTACAAGAAATATGAGCCCTACATGATCAACTTGTTCCTTTCTAAAATTCTGAGCCACTTTTCTTTCCAGAAGGCATCAAGATACCTTCCAGATACTCAAGAATCCTTTACCCTCAGTACTGCAGTAAAATACGCCAAAAATTAATATCCAGCTTTAGATTGTACATTCTCAGACTCTCTTTCCTGTAAACAATAAGAGCAATGTTTGACTTTTGTTTCTGGCTCCAGATTTAGACAAGGCTCTAAAATTATAATACTGCACTTCTCCAGAATAATCATCATGAAGTGCAGCTCAATTTAACACAACAGCTCCTAAACCCAGGAAGCCTTCCTTTCCCCTCATGCCCAAAGGCAAGAGATGATAACCAGGTTGAAAGTCACAATCTCCAGAAAACATCATTAACAAGGCATGTGCTTGAAACCAAAAGACAGTGAAAAAGGTAGATCAATTAAGAGATTCTGTTAGTCTCACAGGTCACTTTGGAATGATCTCTAAACCTCTCTTTGGTCTGAATTACATTCACAAGCAGAGTTCTCATACTGTGTAGAATAGGACCCATTGTTATCTTTAACAGATCATACTTCAGTGTTATGAATGTGAATAAATCAGGATTTACACATAATGCATGCACTCCTGTTGGACACTGTCCCTGACTGACGATCCTATAGTCATTTGCTGAGATGCACTATCTTTTAAATTTAAAAAAATCTTCAAAAGCTGAAAGTCTGACCCAAAAACAGAAAACGCTGGAAACAGTCAGTATGTCAAGTAACATCTGTGGAAAGAACAGCGTGCTTAACATTTTGAGTGTGGGCTCTTAAATCAAAATAATTGCTGGGTGTTAACGGGTTTTTCTGCTTTTGTTTTTGCTGGTTATATCCTTTGTTTGCCTGTTTTACGTAATACCAGATTATCAACGTAGTGCTCTCCCATTGTTGCTCTCAACACAGTGTGCTCCCGAGGCCCTGTGATATGCAGCGATTCTTTGCAAAGAACTGCAATCGCAAACTCGATTTATTAGCAATGCATGTTCACTGCAGACTGACATTAAACAAGAGTGGCCATGGACCACAAAGTGGTTGCTCCCAGCACGTCACCATTGCCCACTGAATTTTATTTATGCGATTAACAAAAGGAAGACTTTCATTTACATAGCAGCAGCTTCCTTGACCTCAGGATGCCCGAAAATGTTTTACAGTCAATGGCATTCTTTTGAAGTGTGGTAACTTGCATAATTGTGCAGTAAGCGTTAGAGCAGGCGCAGATGTAGGAGCAGAAAGTGCTTGAGAAACACGGCAGTGCATACAGCCCCTGTGTTCTGTTTACGTTCAGATGGCTCCGTTCTCGCCAGGTCAAAAATAAACTCCTGGATAGAATGACGAGGGGGAGTTGAGAAACTTAATGTTGGACCATATTAAGTGCAGGATCTTGGTGGGTGAGGCAGTGCTATGGTTGGGACAGTGTCTCTGTGGGGTTTAGAGTTTGAGGGGTTGAACTGAGAAGCAGAGAGTGAGTCAGGGTCTGGCACCATGTGCTTTAACAAAGAGAGTCATCGGCCACGCACTTGACCGTCTCCCCCTCCATCCCCTCCCACGGGGGCTGTGCTGATGCCCTTCTTCCTCCCTCCCCCAGCTTGGATGAGGGTGGTTCCCAGAATTTTAAATTTAAAAAAAAGGAAGCCCTCGAATCGCTTGAGGCTGCAGCTGCGTTTTCACTGACATCGTCCAGTTCGGATGCTGCAGAAACCCCTCAGCGATGGCCAGACGCTCAGCTCATCAACTCCCACACCCAGATCACGAACCCTCCCCTCCCCCCTCACCCCCAACTTACCAACCTCCCCTCCTCTCACCCCACGCCAACTCATCAACCATCCCCTCCCCCCAACTCACCAGCCTCCCCTTCCCCCTCCACTCACCGACCTCCCCCCAACTCACCGACCTCCCCCACCACCTCCAACTCACGAACCTCCCCCTCCCTGTCCCACCCCCAACTCACCAATCTACCCCTCCCCCACCGCCCCCAACTCTCCGACCTCCCCCACCCCCCAACTCACCAACCACCCCCTCCCCTCACCACCTCCCAACCTCCCCTCCCCTCACCATCCCAACTCACCAACCTCCCCTCCCCCACACCCCAACTCACCAACCACCCCCTCCATGCCCCACCCCAACTCACCAACCTCCCCTCACCACCTCCCAACCTCCCCTCCCCTCACCACCTCCTAACTCACCAACCTCCCCTCCCCTCACCATCCCAACTCACCAACCTCCCCCTCCCCTCACCACCTCCTAACTCACCAACCTCCCCTCACTATCTCCCAACTCACCAACCTCCCCCCCCACCCAACTCACTACTCTCGCCCCCAACCCCTCCATAGACTTGTGCAAAACTCCCCCCTCCTGAATTCCTGCCCCTTCCCCACCCTCCTGTATCACTGCACCTCCTCCCCTCTCCCTGCACCCACCCCCACATCCTCCAGAATCCGTCCCTCCCCTTCGGGACCTCCTCCAACTTCTGACGGCCCCAGGCTCTGGAGTTGCCCGGGACCAGGAAACCAGCCCGACGCCGGGCTAGTAAAGTTGATTGCGATATGAAACAAGTTCAACCAAGATGCAGAAATGGCAAGACTTCCGACGTGTTGTTGGTGATCCGAGGATTTAAACTAAACATGTATCCATAGCAACTTTAAATTTAAAAAAAACCTAAAAGCAGGTTGGAAGGGGCGTTCCTGCTGGAATGAATTGTCTTTCAGATCTTTTGAAAAACATTTATTTTCAAAATTGTTTTGAACCAGGTTATTCCGGTGCTATTTGACACAGGGGGTGGGGGGTGTGATGGGGAGAGGTTGGGTTCTCATTCCCAATACCAGCCCCTTGCAGCGGCTGTTTGCTGTGTTTAACCACGCTCAGGGGCTGGGAGATGCCTCCTTGTTTACACACACAGCCTTCAACTCACACACACACGCTGCCTCTCTCACCGCAGCCACATCCTGAGTAAACCCCCCCACCTCCCCTGCACATTAAACAACTTTCCGCCCAGCTCCAATCACAGGCGCCTACTTCTATCCTACATTTTCTGTACCAGATCTACTCTTCTCTCCCCCACTGCCCTCCACTTTTGGTAGGACGAGGAAGGGGGAAGGAGCAAAAAAATGAGCTCTCCCTGGGACCAAAGAAAACTCCAGCAGCGACTAAACAAAAGACTTTCTGGTGGGTTTCTCTCTCCCCCCACGAGGGGGAAGATGCTGCCCGTACCGCAGCAAATTGCATGGGTGTTTTTTGACCCCCCCTGACTCTCCTTGGGATCCTCCCTCCCAGGTTAAAAATCACCCAGCCCACTCTGAGTCTGCAGGTACTGCTCACGGTCGATCAGCCCCTTTCCCCGATCCTAGCCCGGTGGGGGTGGGGGTGGGGGGGGAGCAGTGTGATTCCAGTGAAGGAGACCCATACCCCAGGGGTCCGGGAGAGTGTCGGGTGGGTGTATCTCCATCTTAAAACCAGCAGATGGTTCGGAAGTGTACCCTCCATCTGTCAAACACAAGAGGGGAGGGGGAGGGGGTGGGGGTAAAAGAGAGAGGCGGAAACAAACATCTCGCTTCTCCTGGCTTGGGGCGAGGGTGGGGAGGCACTTTCGGGATCGACCCGTCTCCACCAGCCTCGTTCCGCCAACTTGCCCCCTCAGGTCACTGGGCGAACTTGCGGCTGGAGACAAAAGAGGGGTTTCTTTTTGTTTTGTTTGTGGGTTTTTTTTGGGGGGGTGGGGGTGGGTAGAGAGGGCGGGGAAGAAGAGATGGGAAAATAAAACAGAGAATGCAACTTTGTGGAAAGCCAAGACTACTCACCCCCGAGTGCGAGCAGGAGGGAGCCCAGGATACAGCAACAGCAGCAGGGCACAGGCAAGCTCGTCAACGCCATTACAGTCCTCACTTTAATCCTCAAGCCAGGAGCACACCGACAGTCATAGTGCAGGGCACACGGTGTGTGTGTGTGTGGAGAAAGGGGGGTGGGTGGATCTGCTTACGCCGTGTTGTCCAATGCTCATCTATCACAGCGTGTCAGCATCCCGCTCTCTCCCTCTCGCTCACACAAACACTCTCTCTCTCTGGAGAGAGGCCACCATCAGGGGGAGGGGTGGGGGGAAAATGCAGTCACCTTATTGCTGCCTCCGGCCACAGAGCTGCTCTCTCTTTCTCTCTCACACACATGCATACACGCATGCATACAAACAAACATACATACTGTCGGGGCTCCCCATGTGCACTCGCCTGAATCCACAGGTCAGTGAGCTCCGCTCTTTATTTATATCGAGGGCTGAAGGGGAACAAACAGCGCAGATCTCTGCCGTGCATAGAGTCAACTTCACCCGGGGCCACTTTGACATCCAGGGTCACCAACTCGGGCTGAGTGCCCGGGGCAGGAAGGAAGGATATCGTCTCTCATTCATCACAACCCCCACTTCCAAACCCCAGAAAGTTATTAGGCAGGCTTAAAGTTACAGTTTTGTCAGGATGCATTTACAATTAGAACGACGTCTTCAAGCTCCAGTGTATGTATATGTGTCGAGTGATGTGTACTTGGCACTTTGGAATGTAAAAGTAGACCGAATAAAGCGTTATATCAACGCAAATTGTTTTCTATGAATCCAGAGGGAGGTTGTGGTCTACTTTGTTTTGAAAATCTCTCTCAGACACTGTCAGGTAGGAATATCAAGATAACTCTCAGCTGAAGGGTAAAGCTGTGGTCTTTCTCATGACAGTCCGAGTACTTTGCACACGGAATGGAACTTTCCAAACTCCGCGGAACACAATTACCTCCATTAAAAACAGAAGATGTTCCACGCGTGTTAATGAACCTTATTCTGTTCTCCCAGCGTTCCGAAATGTCTCTTTTTGCTGTGATATTCCCCTCCAGGGCATGTTGTGAACTTTCAAATCCGCATCGATATCGGAAGCAGTGATTTGAAGTATCTAGAGGGGCGACCAGCGAATTTCAATTGTACGACTATTTTAAGGCAGTGGCTGGGAGAGGGATTTTGTCGGCATTCCGTTACTTGTTATTAAAACACTTGTACTGGGCCTGGAAAAAGAATTCTGGAATGATAGAACGGGGTGGGGGTGGGGGGCATTTGGCTGTCATACCTATGCTGGCCCACTCCCCCACCTTTTCCCCAAAGCCCTGCAATTGTTTTCTTCATTAGCTACATCTCCAATGCTAATTCTGAAAGTTCCGATTAACCCTGCCTTCACAGGTTATATGAAAGGATGGACATGGGACTTACAGGATTTGTGATATTGTCGTATAAATAAAATTGAATCTTACATATTATTACAATAAATCAGCTTTCTACCCTCGCTCTCATGCTACTACTAATGAATTTGTTCAGAGAACAAACAATCCCAATTTTTAAAAATCATTCACAGGATGAGGTCATCGCTGTCTCCGTCAGCTTTTATTGTCCGTCCCTAATTGCCCAAAGAACAATTGAGTCAACAACATTGCTGTGGGTCTGGATTCACACCGAGGTTAGACCAGGTAAGGATGGCAGTTTCCTTCCCTAAAGGACATTAGTGAACCAGATGGGTTTTCATAACAATCGACAATGGATTAGACTCTTAATTCCAGATTATTTTTTAACAACTGTCGGGGAGGTAATGGCCTACTGGTATTATCACTGGACTGTTAACCCAGAGACCTAGATAATGTTGTTGGGACGTGCGTTCAAATTCCACCACAACAGATGGTGGAATTTGAATTCAATTTAAAAATCATAGATTAAATAGAATAGTTCACTAGCTGCTTAAATCCAATGAAGATTATATTAGTAGTGCAGTAAAACATGAACAATGCACTTGAATTCCAATTTAAGGCCAGTGATATGGTAAAACTACTATAGTAGTAATCCAAAGGAACCTGTTCAAATCTCTTCATAGGAGCTGGTGAAATTTAAATTCAATTAGTTAACAAAATCTGGAACAAAAAGTCTAGTGTCAGCGATGGCGACCATGAAACAATCATTGATTCTTATAGAAACTCAACTGATCCATGATGCCCTTTAGGTAAGAAAATCTGCCATCTGGCCTGTCACGTTGAGACAGCATATTGCTATTTTTAATTGCTCTCTGAAGTGTCTAGCAATTGCTGAGTGGA
The DNA here is from genome assembly GCF_020745735.1 of Hemiscyllium ocellatum. Classification (NCBI taxonomy): domain Eukaryota; kingdom Metazoa; phylum Chordata; class Chondrichthyes; order Orectolobiformes; family Hemiscylliidae; genus Hemiscyllium; species Hemiscyllium ocellatum. The sequence goes on from NC_083439.1 coordinate 15,423,122, forward strand.
TGATCTATCTCTGCTTCCACCCGAGGTCACCTGTATGACAGATGTCAATCTTCAGCTGATTCAGCTCACTGCATATGATATTGAGAAATAGCTGATTGCACTAGATGTAGCAAAAGGTACAGGTTCTGATAACATTCCCATTATAGTGCTGAAGACTTGTACCCCACAACTAATTGCACCCAAGGCAAAGTGTTCCAGTAACAGCTACACCACTGGAGGTTATTAAATAAAGTGGGACATTATCCATTAATATCCTGTCCATGAGATAGAAGGTCCAAACCAAATTTGAATAACTGCTCTGTCCATAACAATGCCATTAGTGACATTTACTCAGCAATAACATGTTCATCGGTATTCAGTTTGGGTTTCATCAGGACCACTTTCCTTCAGATGTCATTATAGCTTTCATCCAAGTACGGATAAAAGAGCTGAATTTCACAAGTGACATTAAGGTAATATTTGATTACTTTTCTAGTCTAATAAATAATGTGGTTATACATCATGCTGGAGTTTTGGAATTCTTAAGTGAGCACCTGATTGCCTGACTCCCCAAAGTCTGCCCATCAACTAAATCAGCAGTGGTGATTCAATAATTCACACTTCAACACCACTCAAGAAGCTTGACACAATCCAAGACAAAGTAGTCCATTTGATCAACATCTCAGCCATGACCTTCACCATGTCTTCCCTTCACTACCAACACAATGGTAGCAGCTACACTGTTTACAAGATGGACTACAGCAATTCTCCAGGGTCTTTTGATGACATCTTCCAAAAGCTCAATTTCCATCACTTACAAGGAAAACAGCAGTAAGCAAAAGGAAACCCATCATTTGGAAAGTTCCTTAAAGTCAGACACCATTTTGACTTAGATTTATATCACCATTCCTTCAAAATGGCTGAGTCAAAATCATCCAACTTCCATACTAACAGTACTGTTGGGTATACCTACAGTACAAGAATCATAGTGGTAGAAAGTGAGGACTGCAGATCAGAGTCAAGTGTGTGGTCCTGGAAAAACACAGCAGGTCAGGCAGCATCCAAGGAGCAGGAGAATCAACATTTTGGGCATAAACCCTTCATCAGGGTTCTGTCCCTGCGGAATCAGTCAGTTCCGTAGGCAGACACGGAGGAAAGAGATGTGGCTGTGGTAGCAAGTCTACTTCAGGATGTGGCTGAAGAGCTTCAGGGCAGAGGAGATGACCTGGGGGATCCAGTGAGAGAGAACTTCAAGGTAGGCATCCTTAGAAGAGGCTTTGCAGTAAGATTAGAATCATCTAGGAGAAAGTGAGGACTACAGATGCTGGAGATCAGAGTCAAGACTGTGGTGCTGGAAAAGCACAACAGGTCAGGCAGCAGGAAAATCAATGTTTTGGGCATAAGCTCTTCGTCAGCAAACATCAGAATCATTGTGGTTCAAGAATGTGGCTCATCACCATATTAGGTAATGGGTGATGATTACCTAGTCAAATGTAATTTGGCAATAAATACCAGCCTTTGTTTTCATCCTATTTTTTTAAAAAAACTCACTAAGATACATTTATTGTCAATTTTTGCTTTTCTGGAGCAGTTTTATAATATGGATTTGGACCAATTTGCGTTTGGATTAAGACTATTAATGCAGGATCTTTCCAAGCAGAAGGGAGGTATTTGCCCCATCTAGCAATGCTGCATGTGCAAAGAGTTTCATTCATCCTACTGCTTGTTGAGGAAGAACTTTATGTTGGCTGGACTGGAGTTAAATTTCCAGATGTTATCTAGCACATCAATACTGTCTTTTCTATTACTCTACAACCATTTGACGGATGTCTATCCTCAAAACTGCGAATGGAGGGGTATGGTGCTGATGTCAAGACAGTGTATTTCTAAATCCGCAGTTATATTCGAGGTTCATCATTGTGTTACCAGCATTCATTGTAATTCCATTATCAATGCCTTTCAAGATGTTGGGAGCTTGGTTCATTCCATTTTTAGTTAATTTTCTTCAATACATTCACTTCTGCAATTGTATCAACACAATGTGTTTTCAGACCTGAATTGTTTGATCCCAGTTAGGCTAAATATATCAGTGCAAAAGATAGGCATCATTTGTTTCTTTAAGTACAGCAGTAGATGCATGGTTTTACAGGGGATAACAGGGCCAAATTAATTTCTATTAATATTTATTGCAATATCCTTCAGACTAGGCAACTTGACCACTCCTATTGATAACATTCACATCAACTGGACACTTGATTTACCACCAAATAGATGCAAACTTTTTGTTTGTCCATTCAGCCTCAAAACCACGTGAAAGAGAGATTGCAGAAGGAATATGCACCAAGATCTCTCAAATTCGTAATTGGAGATGATGATGATATGGTCTTTTTTAGTACAAGATTGTGTATCTAGAGGAGTACTGGCATCAAAAGAGTTCAAATTTATACTACTTGCAACTTTGGACTGATCTACTGAAATTTCTACCAAAGCTCCATAGTATTGACTCCGAGTTAAGTGACAAAATACAATTACTGTAGTTTGCAGCACTTAAGACAACTCCATAGTTTCATCCATAAAGTTCTATTTTTGTGCATGCTTACTTGTTAAAGTAACTCCCTCCTCAGTCACAATATGACTGATCAATGTATTTAATCAATGTACAACTTAATTTTTTCAGACCTCAAATGCACGTCTGTTGCAAAAGATGAAGCAGCCTATATGGGCTGTGTTGAAAAGACACATGGAAGTTTAAGACACACCCATAAATAGCTGACCCTGCATAGTGAACAACAACAAAGGAATGAAATATGAAGCTTGTTTCAAGTTTAAAATCGTAAAATTAACTAAGTCTTCAAATAATTGTGCCACAGGAAAGATCTGTAGAGATTGGGCAATTGAGAATATTCAAGGCCAAGATTTTTAATCAGCAAGGGAATCAAAGGTTACTGAGAAAAGATACAAAAATAGTCTTGGGAATTAACAAATCAGCTACAATTGAATGGCAGAGTAGAATTGAATGGCCTACATCTTCTCCGATGGCTTACACTCTTGTGGATGACTTGGAAACCTAAAGTACTAAACCTGATTCAGCTTGGCATCCTTTCAAACAGCCAAAGTGACTCAATGAGTTAATTAACTCTATGTTGAATGTTGAAAACATTTAATGGGAAGGATTTAAAACACTTTGATTGTAGTTAAAATAACCTTTGTACAGTTACATTTTATTGACTACATTGTCATGTTGATTTAATATGAATTACTGGTGTCATGATCTTATTTCAAATTTCAAGAAGGCAACTAATAGTTTTATTGTTGGTATAAGTCAACATCATTTTTGGAGAGATTTTGAGGTTTAATGCTTGCATGCCAACTGCTTTGTATCTGTACAACTAAGATAATGGGATTCAGAAAACTTAAAGGCACATCAATCCTAGTTCTGGCATTAATAAGGGTATTTTTCTTTTAAACACTAAATAACGGTCTTTTCCCACCTAGTAAGAAAAACTGGACAGCAAATTCCTAAAAATTATTCCATGAATTTGAGAAATTACACTGGTCTTGTGTATGCACACAATTTCTATGAGGTGAACAGGCCATGCATACCTGCTGGTCGATTGATCCATCTCCGTTAACAGAATCATGTCAATCATCTACAGTGAAGCATGTATGCTTGAGTAACAATTTTACCATAAGTTATCTCAGAATGGCAAGACGCAAGTGGACTGGATTATGCTCAAAGTCCACTGAGACATTCTGCACCTGGAAGTCTTTGTGCAAAGTAACTGTTGGCTAGTCATTCAGATATTGAGGGAAATGCATTCCCATGTTCCATTTTTGATGTGCCTTATTGATTTAGGGGTGCCTTCTTCAGAATTATTAATTTGTCAGGAACTTATTTCTTGATTAATAGAAGTTTTCAGAATCATTCATTTTTGAGCCTTTGCATCTGCTAGGGAGAATACAGTTAGATCATTGTTTAAGGTTCATGTTCTCTGTTTACCCTCTTCTCATCTTAACAAGAAATAGAACAATTACAGCTAAAACTTATTTAGTATGCCTGTGCACAAAACCACAATTTAAATAAGTTAGCTTATGTCTGGTAAATCTTTACATAGAAATGCGTATCTCCAGGATCATTTTGTGGACAGTTGCAGTGTCATAAACAACTTTATTTATACCATATTCGGGATTACAATAAACAAATATGAATTTTATGTCTTGCTTGGAACTCAGAAGATTTAAACTACACAATCTTGAATTAGGCTGATAGTAGTAAACTAATTCGTATTTGCCCAAAAGTTATGGGATGGTGGGATCCAGATCAGTACAGGTGGGTTTTTTCCTCTCATTCAGTAACCCGGACATCATCTAGTACCTTTAGGTTAACTACGGCCATAATGAATTCCTTTAGCATTCCTTAATCCGATTTAGCCACAGTTTTTGAGCAGCACTTACAAACGGACAAGTGCGAATTTTAGAGTCATAGAGATGTACAGCACGGAAATAGACCCTTTGGTCCAACTCATCCATGCTCACCAGATATCCTAACCTAATCTACTCCCATTTGCCAGCACTTGGTGTCCTCAGTGAATGAAGTTATTGAACATATAGATAGCATTATTCTGTGAGATCACATCCACCAGATACTACAATAAGACTTTTTGTATTTCTCCTTTGTAAACATTGATATGAAATAAAGTCCAAACAAAATATTTGTATGTATATAGTGTTTTATCTCCCATAAACTATCTTCAAGAATCCTGAATTAAATCATTCTCAAACTGCAACACCTGTATATTCTGCACAACATCTAAATACTTCCATTTTAAAAAGGAAATCCAAATCCTCACATCAGAATGGGATACAATGCCCTATGGTACAAAACCAAGGGAATAGATCAATGAACCTTATTTTAAGAGTTAGAATTTCCCCTGGGCAACTGGTATTTCTATAGCATTTCTGCAAATTTCCCACCTACCTTATAACATTAAGGAGGAGGCAATTGCCTCTATGTTTGGAGACAGAAGCTTGAAATCCCCCTTGAAATGGGCACCCTCGATATGAACAGAAACAAACTCATGAATCTTGGGATATTTCAAAACAGGTACAGATCCTTGGATTCTAAACAATTATATTTATCTAAATTTAAATCAAACAACTAGTGGAATCTTTTACATCTGAAGACTTACCATGTTCCATGTAGAAAATACTCGACACTATTAGTTGATTGAGCTAAAAGAAAATCCACTTGAAGTTCTGAGTTTAACCAATCAATACATTCCTTAGCCTAAATATCACTGCTCTGGCTATCCATTAAACCAGCCACAAATTTTTATTGTTAATCTTGACTATTTGTGTCAGGAAATAGTGCAAACATAAAAAAGGTGTAGAAATAGAAATAATAGACAAATACAAGTTGTGCTTTTGCAGTAAGGATTTTATTATTAATGCATGTATTAGTGTATATTTTCTAATCTATGCTCTGTTATGAGGTTTGCCTTCACCTTCTCCAAATTGCCATTCTGTTCACTTGCATATAGATTTCACCCTTAGAACTGTTAAAGGAACCTTTTCAATAACAAAAGCATTTTTTTTTCCACAAGCAGAACAGTGAGATGAATGGGCAAACATGAAATGCCATGCTCAAGGTGCAGTGAAGGCATGGAACAGTTTACAACAAAATAGTTATTTTTAATGAAGTATGCTGGATAGCACTACACCACATAGTTGAATATGCTATGCGTGAAAAAGATAAACAGCTTCTCTGCACTGCTATCAGAACCTGTAAATAGATAATACTCGTGCAAACATTTTTATGCAAGTAGAGAATCATAGTGAATCAGAGTTTGGTTATACCACACAGTTACTATAGAACTAGACAGACTGAAAGATCAAGAGCACGAGCGTGAAAACTTGTTTGCTTACTACATAAAGAAATTTGAACATGTTAGTGCATGATTTAACATTGTAAAAGTAAGGTACGATTGAAGATGCTGACATCAGTTAACTCAAATATTCCAACCTTGAGAACGTTTACATACAGCAAGGACTGTTACAACATACAATGTATTACATTATTTTCTAAAGTATTGGAAGATAACACACTTAACCTTGAAGAAATGAAACTAATTTATCCAAATGGAACTCTAGTTTCCCTCTAATATTAACTATACTAACTTTAAAAAAACCCTTTTTAGCTTAAATTTGTAAATCTCAAAACAAACCAAATATTACAAATTATATTATTAGGACTTGTAGACTTACTGATTTGCAAATTAGGGTCAAGGTAAATAGAAACATTTTGGATCTTGATCACAACAGCAGCAATGAAGGGTATACAATTGTATAGTAGGAATTTTACAATACATTAATCCCACAAAGAAAAACTGTTGTAACAATGTCTCAATTTTTTATCACAATGCAATAATACTCTTAAATAGATAATACATCAGTAACAGTTTTTGTACAATTCACAAAATTAGTGGACAGAGGATGGAAAGCAAAAAACAATATGCAAGGATACGATTTTACAATTTAGTGTTATTCACATTTCTAAAATGATTTGAGAGTTTAGTATGCATATATATGGTATGGAGAAAGCCATATACTTCACTTCAAACACTTTAACCAGAAATTTGCACACTAAGTTTTGAAAATGATAAATGAATATTTCTCAGTCATCTTGGCTCACTTATACACAAAATAAAGCACATTTTAACATTATTTCACAAATCTCTTAGATGTTAAAATTTTAACAAGCAATCAGAATAATAAATAGGCCCTCAGTAGTTGTGCAATCAACTTAATTTTTTCAACAAGCACAGCAGTAAATTAATAGTTCTAAAGTAAAAACTAAGTAGGACTGCCTAATTTTTTTTGTACCACAATTATAAACGCAGTATCCACATATAAAATGTAACTTTAGTAAACCAGGTCCGGAGAATTAAGGTTGCAGTCAGCGGATGAGCTGACATTAACTTCAATAAAGGTAGATAATAGTGTTGCAGAACTCTCAAGTAGTTTTAGCCTTGTTTATCCACATCCACTTTCATAAAATTAGAAATGTGAGTCAAAATGGCTGGATTTAACAGTTCCATTAGATTTTATAATAGTAGTTGCAAATTTTTCTGTATGTAAATAATAATGAGGCATATTCCAACAGCACCAAATAAAAAGAATGTGGTTACACTGCATGTACTAATCTGAGACTGGTATGGATTTGAAGTCTGCAGTGATCAGATATAGCATTGTTTATTTTGTTTTTGGTGTGTGTGTTCACAACAGACAATAGTGCTGTGGCACTTGTATGCCAGAACCTCCACATATGCAGCATATTTACCAGTCAGCAATGCAAAATGGCAAAATGTAAAACAAGTGTGGTTAAAGTGAAGCTAATCTGTTTATGTAAACATTATTCAGCACGAGAGTAAATTCAAAAATAGTTCTCCAATCTTTGCATTACATTTAGAGCTCATGATATACTCAGGCAATAAAGTATCTCAGTATGCAGGGCTTCACCTATTCAATCTAGCTAACAAAGAACTAAATGTGCAACAGAAGGAAGATGAAATGAGGTCTTCTAGCTTTAATACAATGGGGAATCAGATACTGCTGTAATACTACGTTTGGATTAGTGCACACTAGAAATAACTTTAAATCAATGCAGAAGTAGCTGCATAAGCAATGTCCACATATCTCTGCATAAACAAAATCTGCTTCTCCTCCCTGCCCCCACCTCCCTTTTATTCTGGCTCTTAAAATAAACATTTTTCAAATTAAACAGCAAATCCTGATGTCAGCAACTGGGGACTGATTTGAGCATTACAGTGCCTAACATTATGAGAGAACTGAACATTCACAAGATCACTGAAGTGCTCCTTGTCTTAACAATAGTCTCTACTGATGTTAAAGCAATCTATCTCATGCTGTCAGGCTCAGTGACTACTCCAAGCTAATACCCTTAATGAGGCCATCAACTCATCATTAGAACAGAAATACCCTTTATATTCCTGTTAATGTTGAGAACACACTCAAAAAAAGGATGTTAGAAGATACCCACAGATGACTAATTTGCAAAGGAGGTGTTGTTGGCAAGAATGGCTCTTTTCATGACAGGCTGAACTATTTATATAATTAGTGCGAGAGAAAATTTAATGAAGTCTAAATTCTGTAATCCATTTGGTTCAACAGATTCTCTTCAAATTAATAAGAGACAAAGTTGCATAACGCAAAGTTGCCACATTAATGAATATGACTATACATGCTTGATTTACAGATAGCCAGGTCAAATGTAATCTCATGCATAAATCGTTGAGGATAAGGTCTCAATATCTCATGTACATCATTCAAATAGCTTATTTTCCAGTTTTCACCTGCAGACTGCCAGTGAAAAAGGTGTGCTGGACTCCAAAGTCATCATCTGATTTTGTAACAGATTCAATTCGTAGTCAGAAGTACAAGCGCAGATGAAAACGTTTGAAAATGGTTAAGCAACCATTATTATACATGCTTTAAAAGTACAGAATACAAATAAAGTCAGCTACTGAAAAATGTATCATTCACTCCATAAATTATTTCTATAAAAACAGGTCTCCAGCCTGCATTATCCATATATTAAAAAAAACACACTGCTCCTGTGACTTTTTAAAAATGGCACCACAGACAGAAATCCATGAACATATGCAGTTTATAATTTTCTGCTTGCAATTACACAATATTCAAGAGTCCACCATTATCTGGATAAGTCAAAGGTAAACCCAAATAAATTGCTATGCCATTGCCAATAAAAAAGCTGTCTGTTTAACGAAGAAGTCTGTCAGATTTGACATGGTGAAGGGTTGCTCTTCAAGTTCCAAAGTCATAAGATTAGTTTCCCATTTTCCTCTTGGGATTTGCCATTTCATAAGAAGCCAGTTGCAATTCAGTAAATAATTTTTGTACGATAGGAGAAGAGAAACTGTTCTCATTTGAGGTAGTGTGTGTTGATGTTACATAGATAATGATATTGCAAGTCAAAGCCTTGCAACCTACCTTTGTGGGAGAAAAGCATTACTGTGTCTGTTTTTGAGAATTTTCACTACCAAATTACAGTTCTGTTATTCCCTCTGCAGTACCGTCCTCTGTAGGAATGCCCTAAATTTATGACATTAAAGTAGAATGTTTTTGATCAAGTGAGCCTTGCTCATTGGCAACTGCAAGAACCAATTTGATATTTGAAACTGGTAACTTCAGACTGCTGTGAATGTTAGTCTGGTTATATGCTGCAGGAACTGATACTGCACTTAACTGAAGTCCCTCATCCCTGGTAGCATTCTAATAAATCTTTTCTGCATTCTCTGTAAGACATTGGGTCCTGCCTAAAGTGCCATGTTGAAGCACAGAGTCAAGATAGATGTTATAATGCAATGCACCAACCATGATCGAATGTGAAATTAGATGATCAATGTCTTGATTTCCATAAATCTATGCCCCATACATTGTGACTGGAGTTATTAATGGCTCAATGGAGCAGGAAACCACTTGGGGATAGATGAATGTAAATAAATAACAAAATAACACCATTCACATAATCTTCTGTAATTTGTATCCATTTAGTGTCATTTCATTTAGCTGCCATTATAATCTCGGTATTCAGAATTACAAGTTCAGCAGAAGCTAATAGTTCAGAAGCAACACTGTTAGGCGAGGAGGACGTCAAGTATGTCTGACTACATCAGCTATTATCCCAAACCAAAACCTAATTAACAGTGGCATCCATGTCCACACTTATTCAAAAAGCAGTGACTGTTAAAGGCTTTAATTTACCAGAGTGACTGGGCCAGAGATCTGTAACCAAATTCTACAATAGGTGTGGCAATATCTCTTGTATTGTGTTGTAAAAATCACAACTACACTAAATTATGTTCAGTAGGACTGTCTCAAGCTGCCACTAGCAATATGCACAAATGGAAAGCAAAACATACATGCATGATTTGAAATACACAGTTAATAACCTTTCCCAAGGCAAGAGATTTCAGGATCAGGGTTGGGAGCCAATTTTAGAGTCACTGGTGCCTTGAAAATTAGTTTTCACTAACTTTCCAAGATACTTTAAAGTAGGGCAGAATATGCAAGGAACACCACTGAATGTACATATTACTCGTAATCAGCATTTCTGCTATGTTCTTCTGCTAGACCTCAGAGATGTGTGTGCAGCAGAGGTCTTTGGAACTGGAAGTCAATGCTGTGCACACAACCACACAACTGAAGGAAATGGTGCTTGTAATCCTGAACTCTATTATACATGTCAAGGTAATTTACATTACCAAAATTAACACTTTAAAGCTAGACTAAGTGGCCTGTGGTAATCAACAATCCTCTGATATCTCCTGAATACAAATATAAGAGGTATATTCAACAATAGAGTGACTATCAAACAGACTGGTGGCACATTGATTGGTTAATATGTTAATAGTAGCTGTTGGCTATTCAATGGTCCTTGCCTTCTTTAGCATCAGATGTCTATCCCAATCTCCTTGATAAATTGAAGCCTTTAACAGTCACTGTTTTTGAATTAGTGACAGTAAGCCACTGCTGAAACAGTCTGATTTGCAGACAATTTCTTGTCAACTATGCATACCTTGAAGAGACTTGGGAGAACTCTGATGTGCTAAGGTACTTAGAGACAATACAGAGGTCCACTCCAGCCATGTCATTACAACTGTTTCGTAGCCACTAATCAGTGTAAACGCAGATTCAACAGTCCATGATATGCTAAGTCCACTTTTACCCAGAAATTAAAAATCATTTTGTTGAGGTCAGAAGCAATAGGCCAATTCTAAACGTCTGCCTCAACCATTTTAAGTAACAGTTTCAGCGTCCTATTACCCGCAAGTTTCTGGACACGGATGGACACAATTGGTGATGGCCTGTACAAATTTTTCAATAATGTTGTATACATTAACTCTTCCAAGCAAGCTGCCGTCTGTAACACATTTGGCAAAGCACCCAATTCCCACAACATATCCTTAATACTACAAAAACATCCTTCATTTAAGGACAGATCCAATACCAACCTGACCTTTGGTTATTACCTGAGATGCAGCATGAGATGCCCAGCTGAACAACATATATATTCCACATACAAGGCACTATTTGCATGTCATGGTGTCATGATTCACCCAGTGCATTCTCCCCAAATTCATTATTTCCAGCACGGATGCATCCCTCCTAGGGCTTTGGAGGGGGAAAGAAAAAGTAAATAATAATGGATATGAAGGAGCACTATAACGAAAAAGGTCTGAAGTTATAGTTGTTGAGATTAATTAAGATACATTCATGTAGTTACACCCGCATGTAATAAGTCAAACACGAGATTAGAGGTAGTTCTTGAGCTGAGCACTTTTAAGGACATGAGTGAAGGATTAGAATGCAAAAAGCAGCCCTTAGCCTCATAAATATTCATAACATGGTTGGGAAAACTGTTAGGACATTGTGAGGATGAGACCATTCGAAGTGCCTTACAAGTTTATACAGCATTAAAAGGTTAGATGGTGAATTTTCCAATCTCAGCTAGCACAGAACGCAGAAAGGTCTGTGAAATTATCTTACAGTATTCCAGCTGTGTACAGTGGACAAGGCATTCATGTTGGTAGCCTTCGTTCATTCTCCCAGCATGATCCTTTTTTTGGGAGGGGGTGGGGGTTACGCTGCAAAAGGTTAGCCACACCTTTTGTTTTATATCCTTAAGAGTTTCATTTCAATCTTCTAACTGGAGAAACAAACCACTCATAATTTCTGCTTGTTCCAGAAATGTTTTCAGCAGAATTGTGTGTCTTTGCCAACTTTGAAAATCTCACTCGTCTTTTAAATTGCTCCACTTGAAAATTTGCAATGACAACATTTCTCACTCCTCAATGGGTAAAATCTCAAGATATTTAGCAATTGCCTGTCTTTACAATTGTAGAATTTCCTATTGACTCAGCACACAACATGTACAGCAGATGGAATATTCTCATTACGTACTGAGCTTACAACTGACAGTGAAATCTAGATTTATCAATCTTGGCATGAAAACAATTAACTGCCTTCCCTTGCTTGAGGATATAATCTTGAATGTAACAGGCAGAATGACCAGCTTAGTGTTTCCTTTTTCAGAAACAACTGAAAAAGCTGTCAAGGTATAGATATCCCAGATTGTTCAAAACAGACCATAAATTGAGTTTAAAAAAAGGTGCTGTTGAGCAAACAGGGAAAAACTTAGCAGATGGAATATAATGTTCAAAAATAAGAGGTTATGCACTTTGGCAAGAAAAATACAGCCACTAAGTATTATTTAAATGGAGAGAGACTGAACAGCCTAACAGAAGGATTTGGGTGTTCTTGTGTATAAATCACAAAAAGCTAGCATCCAAGCTCTGCAGGTAATTCAGTGAGAAAGCAGATGAATATTTCTTTATTTCATAATAAATGGAGTATAAATGTAGGGAAATCCTGCTGAAACTATTGCAGACTATAACTGGAGTACTGTGAAAAGTTTTGGTCCTCTTTTCTGAAGAAAGATATACTTATATAGGATACAGGTTCTGAGTACGTTATCCCAAAAAGGAGATCTTTCCTTTACTTCAAATTAAGGAGGTAAACTAGCCAAGACGTTGAGATAGGAGAGCAGGTCAATCATGATACTGGGTTCTCTAAGGGTAATGGAACAACCCCAGGCGGTAGAAGAAATTTAAAGATTATAAGAGGAACATCTCGGATTATTTCCTGACAAGTGTTGTTACTAGATCTCATGCCTATTGAATTAGACAGGAAGAAAAGGAGTCTATGAATTAGAGAGATGATTCAGAAATTCAGATATTAGACTCGGGTTTTGAAAATTTAACTAAAAATGAAGGTGAAAAGAATGGGGTTGATATATTTAATGTATCTTCTTTAATAGGAATTGCAACAAACTAATTTGGAATTAAGAGTTTTCCCAAAAAAACCTACAGAGAAATTGAATCAACAACAATACCAGAGGGTTCTTATTTGAAAAAACAAGAAATACTAATAAGTGAAATGGAGAACTCTAATGAAACTTTAACTGCTGTTTAACTTTTCAAATACTTCTTAGCCAATTGCATGTTTTGGTCAGTCTTGGACATGATGTGAAAGGACCACATAAATTGATTAAATAAAAACTGTAATACCAAACTGTGTGACTGTGCTTTCAATCCATGTTTCGGACTTCAGAGGAAAACTGACCAAAACATGTGATTAGCTTAGAAGTATTTGAAAAGTTAAACAGCAGTGGCCAAAGTTTGAAATTCTGCTGCTGGAGACGAGGAGATATTGTAATTACTTATGACTAAGGAACGTCTAAAAGAAAGATTTACAGAACATTACCAAGACAAAAAGCAACTCTATTATGTGAATTATGTGAGCAGTCTGATAGATGAAAGAATTAGCAGGTGTGTCATGTCAGCATGTTGAAAATATATTACAACAGGGATGATATTCAGGAAAAAATGTGTATTTATGGCAATGAAAGAAGGAATGAAATAGAAATATCAGTACAATTAGAGAATGAATGAGAAATTGAAAATCCAAAAATTGACCCTCCACCAGTTTGGAAAACAGGGAGGTGTTTAAAAGATTATCCAGCATATGTTATCTTCCAGAAAATTATTGAAGTGACTTATGAATGCTATTAAAGAATTATGAATTAATTTTTCAGAATTGACCAGGAAAAACTGTTTTGGCTACTCATGATGTTTACATGAAGATCTTTTTCCTTCAACACATCAATTTTACAGACTCAAACAAGAGATTAGCTCAAGTGAAGGAAGTGATTAGACTCATGATGGACAATTCCATTATTGAACAAAGTCATCATAGTGGGAACTCACCCATCATGGTGTCAAAACCAGATAGATCACAAAGTTTCTATATTGATTATTACAAAGTCAACCTGATAATGTATCCTATTCAGAAACTGGAGGACTGCATTGAACACATTGGCCCGTGCAATTTAGCAAGTCCCATTGACTGCTGGAGTCTAAGTAATATCGACTTTATCAATGCAAAGTCATGTTGTTTGGAATGAAAATTATTCTAGCAACATTTGAACAGCTAACCAATAGCGTTATTGAAGGACTATTTTACTATGTTGTTTAGATTAATACTTTGTTTGATTATGGCTGAACATTTTGACTATTTGACGGAGCTATTTATAGGCTACGAGAAGCCAATTTGGTTATCAATCTGGCAAAAGGTGAATTTGCCGAGGCAAAGGTGACTTATTTGGGCTGCACTATGGGATATGGCCAAGTAGCACCAAGTAAAAGTACTGGCTATTTTGGACTTCTTCATGCCTAGGACAGCACACAAAATTTTGCGTTATCTTCTATCATAAGTTTGCTCCGAACTTCACTGTCATTGCACATTTAACAGACTTATTAAAAAAAGATTAAAAATTAGAATGGATGCAAGAGTATCACAATGCCTTTGACCATTGAAACTTGTACTCACATAACAAAGATGCTGCTTCTCATTTTGCGAGGCGATTCAACCCACCTGTTGATGTCAACAGCACTGCTGGTAGGTGCAGTTTTATTGCAAGATGACAAGATCAATCTGTCAGTAATTTTACAAAGAAACTAACCACCTGCGTGCAAAAATATTGTGCCGTGGAGAAGCCAATATTGAGGTTTGTGCTCGTTGTACATCATTTTGAGATTCACACATCAACAATATGGAAGAAACTATTAAATTATACAAATCAAAATCCTTTAATTTTCTTAGTAAAGCTTTATGACATAAATTTGAAAATCATTCATGTGCCTGAAAAAGATGCTTTGTCGAGAGCACGAGAAAGACACTGAGGGATGTGGTCCCAAAGAACTAATGCAAAGTTGCTGTTTAACTCACTATGTTTAATCTCAATATGGTACTATTGTTAGTGTTAAAGAATGAGTACTGAAAGTGCATCCTAAACATACATTCCCATTCTTCGTTGAGGGTAGGCATGATTAGGATGTGTCTTTACATATATTTGAATAATTTATGTTGGATTATTTTAATTTTGAACCTGCAACATAAAAGCTTTCTATGCATCTGAAGAGATTCAATGATTAATTTGTAAGTATTACTTAGCAGTGTAATTTTTAAAGAGGCATCCAGAGAGATAGTTCATGGAAATTAATAGGAATCTACTTACATTGGGAGAGTTTACGAGTGAATAAATTGAACAGTATAGTTACAATAGGTCTTTACATAGAAGATTTTATAAGTTTTGGGAGACTTAGGATAAGCATCCATAGTGTTGATTTTGTATGGTTTTTATCTCACTTTGGGCCAATTTGCAGAAGTCTTAGCTGAAATTGGATGCATAAAACAGTTGCTCGAGAAATGGAGGTAGTTGAGCATGATTAAGAAATCTCAGTGTAAGAAGTTTAAACGTTCCAGACAAAAAGGATTTGGTTAAAATTTCTAAGGGGTTAAAGGTGAGAAAGTCTAAGCTCAGTTGCATGTAGACTCTAGAAGGAGGCTATTAGGTTCTCAAACAGGGCATTGAAGTCACAGTTCAATTATGACTAATAGATGTAAAGTTGAAGGAAATTGAAAGTACCATGAAGGAGTGATTAAGGGATTAGTGGGGTTGTATTTTAGCACATGTTTTGATATCTTTATGATATATTCAAATAGTGTTTCTTTCGTGACCACGGATTCTCCTGTCTGTCTCTCTCACAATTGAATCTCCTATCAGTATTGCTCTCCAATTCTCCCCCCTTCCCTTCTGACCCACAGAGCCAGGCGGAGTGTCAGAAAAATGCTGAAAATGTGTTGCTGGTTAAAGCACAGGTCAGGCAGCATCCAAGGAACAGGAAATTCGACGTTTCGGGCCGGAGCCCTTCATCAGGAATGACGTTTTCAGCTCTGATCTCCAGCATCTGCAGACCTCACTTTTCACTTGTCAGAAAAATGGCCACTGTGACTTTCCCCTCACAAGTCATACCTCACAAACATTACTGAATTCTTTGAGGATATGACAAAACACATTGATGAAGGTAGAACAATGGATGTAGTGTACATGGAGTTTAGCAGACATCTGAGAAGGTTCCCTATGGTAGGCTCATTCAGAAAGTAAGGAAGCATGGGATACAGGCAAATCTGTCTGTCTGGATACAGAATTGGCTAGCCGATAGAAAGTATTCAGTCTGGTGCTCAGTGATCAGTGGTATTCCGCAGGGATCAGTTCTGGGATCTCTGCTCTTTGTAATTTTTATAAATGACTTGGATGAGGAAGTGGAAGGGTGGGTTAGTAAGCTTGCTGATGACATGAAGGTCAGAGGAGTTGTGAATAGTGTGGAGGGCTGTTGTAGGTTGCAATGAGACAATGACAGGATGCAGAACTGGGCTGATAAGTGACAATGGACTTCAAACTGGAAAAGTGTGAAATCAGTCCCTTTAGAAGGTCGAATTTGAATGCAGAATACAGAGTTAAAGGCAGGATTCTTGGCAATGTGGAGGAACAAAGGGATTTTGAGGTCCACGTCCATAAATCCCTCAAAGTTGCCATCCAGCTTGATAGGGTTGTTAAGAATGCATATATAGTGTGTCGGCTTTCACGAGCAGGGGGATTTAGTTTAAGAGCCGTGAGGTTATGCTGCAGCTCTATAGAGCCCTGGTTAGACCACTCTTGGAATACTGAATTCAGTTCTGGTCGCCTCATTATATGAAAGGTGTGGAAATTTGAGAGAGGGTGCAGAGGAGATTTATCAGAATGCTGCCTGGACTAGAGGGCATGTCTTATGAAGAAAGGTTGAGGGAGCTAGGGCTTTTCTCATTGGAGCAAAGAAGGATGAAAGGTGACTTGATAGAGGTGTACAAGATGTTGAGAAACACAGAGTGGACAGCCAGAGACTTTTTTCCCATAGTGGTAATGTCTATCATGAATTCATGATCGCATAATTTCAAAGTAATTGGAGGAAGGTTTAGAGGAGGTATCAGAGCTAGGTTCTTTACTCAGAGTGCTGGGTGTATGGAATGTACTGCCAGCAGTGGTAGTACAGTTAGATACATTAGGGACATTTAAGCGACTCTTGGATAGGCACATGGAAGTTAGTACAATGAAGGATGTGCAAGTTATTCTGATCTCAGAGTAGATAGAAGGCCAGAATAACAGAACGCCGAAGGGCCTATACTGTGCTGTACTAGTCAATGCTCTTTGTTTTTGTTTATTTGGTTTGCATAATAAATATCTTGTTTTATTGTTAAACCAAAATATACAATATTTTGTCTGCTTGTGTTTCAGTGAAAGACCATCTTGCTAAAAACAAAAACAAAACATGATCTATCAAGCCAGGTTTCAGCCTGAGATTGGATTTGCCCAGTAACAACATCAACTGCGATAATGACAGACTTCAGTACAAGACTTTTAGAATACTCTGTACAATTCTGGTTGTCCTTATACAGAATTTTTAAACTTGAGGGTGCAGGAAAGATTTACAAGGATATTACTGGGACTGGAGAGTTCAGTTATAGGGAGAGGCTGAATAGGCTTTTTTCCCTTGAAGTTGCAGGCTGAAGGGTGATTTTACAGAAGTTTGCAAAATCATGACATAGATAGGGTGAATAGCCAAGATCTTTTCCTAGGGTAGGCGGAGCCCAAAACTAGAGGGCATAGGTTTAAAGTGATAGGGGAAGGATTTAAAAAGGGACCTGAGGGGTAACTTTTTCACACAGAAGGAGGTGCGTGTATGGAATGAGCTGCCATAGGTAGTGGAGAAGGCAGGTACAAGTACAATATTTAAGAGGCATCTGGATGGGTAAATTAATAGGAAGGGTTTACATTCCATGGATATGGGCCAAATGTTGGCAAATGGGATTAGGTCAGATTGGGATATGTGGTCAGCATGGACAAGGTGAACCAAAGGGTCTGTTTCCATGCTGTATGACTCTACGAATCTGTAACACAGAAGACTTGGAAAAGTCTTATTTGAAACAATATTCATGTTATTTCCTACTTGGCGAATTTTTATTGTTATTCTAAGAAATTGTTTTCCACGAAATGAGGAAATGATAGATTCATTTCACATCAAATTAGCTGAAGGGCAGTTTAAATGCATATAAGTGTTGCGCAAAAATGTTCTTGATAACTCAAATAAATTCTTTGTAGTACGACGTTTCTGGATAAGTTACCTAACAATTATGCTCAATACTTTAAATCTGAAATAAAATGCAAGAAACAGCTTCTATTTACTCATGTGATCAGAGTTCCAATCTACTGATTAAACTCAGCCAACCAGCCAGAATGTTCCTTTACAATGTGCCATTTACATGTGTAAACAATACTAAAACTGTTTTGCTATAACTTTGGAATGAGTTTGTACTCTCAATATGAATTAAAAGAAAACATTCATGTGAAAGAATGCTTTGCCAGCACTTAAGAGACTATAGGACATTCGAGTTGTTGCAAGTTAAACTTTGATATCAAGCAAACACTCCATAACCATAGGATATACATTAGAGCCTTTTAAAGGAAGATTCTGGGAATGCTGCTCCATGTGGTTGAATCCAATTTGGGATATTTTATCTAGGTCTAGGACCTGGATCCTTGAATGTGAGATTTAAAACAAGTAACTAGGTGGACTGGATTATAAAAGAATGAGAATTTTCATCAATTTCTGACAGGAACAGCCTTGTTAAAGGGGGATCCTGGTCACCAGTGTTTTAGGATACCGTAGAGTTCCAAATAAAAATTAATGATTAGAATTTGGTGTGTATTTTTCAGAATAAAACAGGTGCAAAACATAATTTTGTGCGGTAACCTGTGCCCATCTGTGCAAGCATTAGTCCTGATGCCAAATCAATGGGACTATTTCTGAGCACTCCATGAAATCAAAAGGCCTTACCTTTGCTAAATACCCCACGACTAATATCCTGGGGGCTTACAACTGTCTTCAACTGGACCAGCAATATAAATAAGGTGGCCACAAGAATAGTTAGAGGCTGGGAATTCAGCGAGTAACTAGCCTCCTGACGTCTCAAAGCCATCATCGACAAGGCATAAGTGCAAGAACAGTCTCCACTTGCCTGGATGAATACAGCTCATACAAGACTTACACTCAGCACCATCCTAGACAAAGCAAACCATGTTATTGGCACACTCTCACATGGACTCTTGCCATCACCAACGCACTATGGATGCAGTACATACTGTACCACTATCTACAAGATGACTGCAGAAGTTCATCATGAGTCCTGTGACAATGTTCTAGTCCAGAGACCTCTATCTAGAATAACAAGGGCAGCAGATGCATGAAAATGACACCATGTACAAACTGCCTTCTGATTCGTGCACCATACTACTGTTCCTCAGAGTCACTGGGCCAAAATCTTGGAACCCCTTGCCCAACAGCAATGTGGGTGTACCTAATCCAGAAAGACTGCAGTACCAATGAAATGGTTTGCTTTGATCTGGATGGTGCTGAGTTTTTTAAAAAAGTATTGTTGGAACTGGTTCACCTTTTCAAAGGCAATTTGAGATCAGCAATAAATGCTGACTAGCCAGCATCCCTCCTATCCCTGTGAATGACTTCAAATATCCTACACAGACATCAAAACAGACACCAGACCCCTTGAATAAGTAAATTATTAAAAAAAACCTTCTAAAGGACGCAAACTAGTCACTTCAAGAGCCTGACAGACCTTGCTGATTTAATTTCTTTTTAGTGGCCTCTGTCACCACTAATCAAATGAGTTCCTCAATGTTTTTCTCTCTTCAGACCTGTGCTCCACCATATCCACAGGAGTCACAACCAGAAATCTCACATTCCTTGCTTCAAATCAGTTTACAAGAATATCAACAGTGTCAAGGAATTGGTCCAAACTGATTTCCATGTAACAATGGACTTGCATCCAGTGCCAACAATTCACTAATTTCTACCTACCTGAAAGAGAATGGATATAGACCAATTTGAACCCCCAGTGTCCAATTTTTCTTCACAACTAATCGTGACAATAATGCTGCAATCCTCAGATAGTTATGTTTGTCCTGTACCTAATGATTCTCAGGACTAGTACAAGCTAACAAACCAGCTAGCTTGTTGACGGAATTGTTAAAATCCATCACGCTCCCTTAACCCAAAAGCATTTTACAATGGACACAAAAAAGAATTTCTCTATAAGTATTCTCAATTAACAGGAAAGCAGAATCTGTACCCATGAGCTCCTATAACAAGGTGAACTGGTCTCTTCCAAGCCGGAAAAAAAATCATATTAAAAGAAAAGTTAAAGGTGTGACAAGGAAAATGCATAAGTGAAATTTGTATCTGATCGAGGTTACTCAATCTAAATGCAAATCAAAATGGTTTCAAGGACAAGCTTAAAGTTGCAATTGTTGCACATGAAACTACTAGACAATGACTGCAGACTTTGAACATTTCCAATGTGCGTTCTTTAAAGCACAGTACTAGTTATACAGTTTATTTGTTTTCACTGATTTTGCACATTATCTAAAATGATTAATGAACAATTCTACTGGCTTGATACTAACACAATGATTAGTAATCTTAAAAACAATTAAAAGTATTAGGAGCTATGACCAAAACAGAACTGAAACTGTTTGGCATACAAAAATCCTGGTAAATGCAATTCATTCCATAGCATTTGAATAATTATACCAACGATACATTTCCACTAAAAGACTGGTACAACAAAACAATATATTGCTGGAAAATTGCACAATGCAGTTTTTTGCATTTACGCGTACATATAGAGAACCAATCACAGTTATGGCATCATGAGGCAAAAACAAGTCAATGAAGGCAGAATTGTAGAAATACATTGGGCATTTTTGGCTAGGTTCATTAGATAAGGTATTGTCTTATGAGGAGAGATTGAGGAAACTGGGCCTGCGTTTTCTACAGTTTCAAAGAATAAGATGATTGCAACGAAATGTACTGAATTCTTCTGACGAGATGTACATAGGATGTCTACTCTTCCTGGTGAACCTAGAGCCAAGGAGCATAGTGTTAAATGGCCTACTCCTTGTTATAAGATTGAGACAAGGAGGAATTTCTTCATTGAGGTTGGTGAATCTTTGGATGTCATTACTCCAGAAGATGGTGAAAGCTCAGTCATTGAGCAAGCTCCAGAGAGAAATTGATACATTTCTGGATATTAATGACACCAAGAAAAATGAAGATAGTGTAGCAAAGTGGCATAAAGGTAATTGATCAGCCATGATCTAAGGGAACAGCAGAGTAGGCTCAACAAGTAGATTGAGCTAGTCCTATTCCTATAACAGCAACCATTCCATAGCATTAGGCAAAAGCGTAACAAATGTTTCCTTATTGTCAAAGAAATGTGTACTATATTGGGTCTCCAAAGATCGGCAAAAAGAATCTTACAAAATGTAGATTTTTCCACTCATTCAAAATTAAAAATGAATTCATTGGTTTCTTTAATTTTAATTGAACTATTACAACTGCCAAACGAGGTGGTCCAATTAATTCATTGCATCCGGAATCAAAAGCTATTAAATTGCACATAAGGATGTGTCGTTATACCCTGATCAGGCATAATCTTCATTTTGCAGTTAAGAGATGGGAGTGGGAGTCTAAAAGTATGGTGCTGAAAGAGCCAGCAGGTCAGGAAGCAGCCTAGGAAGAAAGTCAATGTTTCAGGCATAAGCCATTCTTGCTGCACTTTTCGACTCTGACCTCCAGCATCTGCAGTCCTCACTTTATCCCAGTTAAGAAATGGTGACGGGTTCAAATTGAGGCCTAAACTTCAGATTTAAATATTCTCCCTCATGAGACTTCTTGCAGATTTTTAAAAATTCTTGATAAATTATCAAAATATTAATTTCTGGCTGTTTTGGAGCTCTCCTGGCATAGATTCAGTGAAAACACTAATTGCTTCTCTTTTCCTGGAGTTTCTGTTCAAGCAATGACATCTGATTGGCAGAAATACAGAAGAATATTCCTAATACGTGTGTCACAGATTTGCCAGCTATAATGCAGCTCCAACAAGATACAAACACATCTTCAAGCCAAATTCACCAGTTAGAAGATGAAATACAAGCAATAGCTACAATTTGGCATCCCTTTCTTGGAAAAAGGTAACATTCAACATATTTATATCTGAAGTCTTTCTAATAATTACTCAATATCTAGACATCTGATTTTATTTTTAGATTTGACAGATATAGTGGAGCCCTGAATGAAAAGGTGCACGTGCATCTGTTCCTTACATTTAGTTTTGTTTTAGTATTTCATCAAGCACTGGTTGTTTTAAATCATTCCAGTTAGAAACAGGAAGATGCCATTTTGAAACCTGTGCAAAGTTAATAAAAATAAAATGGCTGTAACAACAAACTACAGAACTAATGCAGCACAATACTACTCAATATTTTAACAGATATGAGGTAGTTCTGTTGTATTGAAGAAAAGTGAGAGTACTATAAATGCTACTCGAAAACACAGCTCCACTTTGTAACATTAAATAAGGGAAATTCCTGTCAAAAAATTAAAAAAAAAGGCTATTCCATCACTGAGGAGCATGTACTTAAAATATTAGATACAGAAACCTAGTAACTGATGTCAGGCTCTTCATTGACTCAGTAATGTGCAAGAATCCTTACTAGATGTGATAATAGGCACTCGCAGAGTGTGCAGTTGTAGGATACACCCCAATATTTGTGAAAGTTAGTATTGTGTTAATGATTATGGACACAAGTCTTTCTCAGAGACTGAGGTAGTAGAGATAGTGGAGGCAATAAAGTGATGAGCAACATCATCCCCGTCTGTGAGCATAGTCTGGCATCTAGAAGGTTGAGTTTCTGCATTTTTCAGACATGAGGATTCTGAGTTTCTGTTTTTTAAAGTAAAACCATTAATTGAACTTTTCCAATCCTTAATGGTCTCAAAACTATTAGTGAGCCCATGCGATTCAACAGTCTTCATCATGCTACTTTTAGTTTTAGAATGCAATGATAAGTTGCCCTGAATATCGGTGATATCCCTGTGTTCTTCTGCATCACTGCAATTCATCCTTTCATTTGCAACAGGAGACAAAGAATCCTTGCAAATCTCACGAGAGTGACTATCGTTCTCTGGCAAAACAAGAGTACATTGGTTTTGAAGATCCTCATTCCAATCTTCAGCTGGTATAACAGCAGTGCACTCACTCTCAATGTTTTCCTTTTTCTTCCAGTTTTCAGTAGATAACATAGGAATATTCTCACTGTAAAGATTTTCTGTAGATGAAACTGAGATGGACTTAAGTTGTAAATCTTCCTTACTCTGCCAATCTCGGTCCTCACAAGTGGAGTTTCTTTCTGATGCTGATAATTCAGAATGAACGATGACTTCAGCTTCAATACGATTCACATCTGAAAGCTGGCGTTTGTTCCTTTCTGCACCCTGTTTGAAAATTTTAGAAAATAAATTAATTTACTGTGTGCATTTCTTCAATCCCTATCTGAAAGGTTCAAATTCTTATTTAAGCAACGTCATGCTCTGTAATTGGATAACTTACCTGACACATGATATGACTGAACATAACAGCCGACACCAAATTCACAAACTTCAATAAATATCTATACATACAGCAGTTCCACAAACAATGAAAATATCAATACTGAATGACAATATGTCACTTTCTCCAGTAATATCGTTAATACACCAAATTGAAAGTGGCTGAATACTAACATAGTAATTGTTAGATTAAAAAAGACCCAAGTCCATTTGGTTCACCTTTTACTAGCCTGGTACTTGCAATTGCTAACAAATCACTACACAATCAGTCTTGATTCAGTTAGTTCACAACCAAACATGAGGTGAAGCAAACATCAGTACCCGAAAGCTTTGGGAACCAAAAATTTAAAGTTATTGGTTCATTCCAAAAAGAAAAACCTAAATATCCAAAGCAAGAGTTTACACATCACCTAATCTTTGATAACTGTGTAATTACTTGCAGCAAGTTCCATTCACTTTTTATTCCGGTGATTTCTTGCCCACGTGATGTTCTCACTAAGCTGGGAATTTAAATCAAGTATGCCTGGATTAAAGCAAGTACATTAAATCCAAGCCTAAACTACAACAGAAGAGATCCATTCAGATACTATCAAATTGAATGAACTACTGCATTTTGCACAGATTCAATGCTTTTTAAAGATTATGAAGCAGCCATGTACACTGATGATATCCAACTCTATTTCAACATCACCTCTCAGCTCCTCTACTGTCTGTAAATTATCAGACTAGTTGTCAGACATGCAGTAGGGATCTTCTACCAATTAAAACCGAAGGTTGAATACACAGACTTTACTTCCCAGCACAAACTCAGGTTCCCTAGCAACTGATTCCATACCTCTCCAAAGCAACTGTTTGAGGTTCAATCATAATTCACAAACCTACTGTCATTTATAACTCCAAGTTGAGTTTCTGATCACATATTTACACTATGACTAAGTCTACTAAATCCAGCATTGTTACATTGCCCACCTATTTTTTCTGTTGCTGAAACCTTCATCATATGTGTGTTACCTCTAGACTTAGCAATTCTAGACAACCCAGTGCATTTTGTCCTCCATATACTTTATTTCATCCAACTCTCTGGTGGCTGTGTCTTAACTTGCACCAAACAACAATCAATCACTCATCATCCTTTGCTCGCCCATATGGTTCCCACTAATGCAACATCCCAATTTTTAATATCTAATCCTTGTTTTCAAATCCTTCTGTAGCCTTACTACTACCTGTGTCTGTAATCGCCTTTAGCTCCATACACATCCAAAATATCTGCATGTTTATAATTCTCGCATCTTGAGCATCTATGATTTTAATTTCTCTTCAGTTATGAAGACCTTAAATTCTGGAATTCCCCCCCCATAAACTTCTAAATCTGTCATTTTCCTTCAAGACAGTCCTTAAGCTTACCTCTTTGACCAAACATTTGATCATCCACCTGAATATTACTTTCTGTACTGGTGGAAAATCTTGTTTTATAACATAAGAAGCAATCCAAGGTGATTTATTAGAGTAAAGGTACTACATAAATACAATTGGTTATGCTTCATTTACTCTGTATTTGCTAACTTCATATCTAGAAGGCATATTACTGAGTATTTGTGGTACTATTCAAGTGAAACAACATCGCTTTTCATGCCTTTGTTTCCTTGCCTCAAATGACAACTGATGTGGTAGTTTTTGCAGGTTTTCCAATCTATGATTACCAATGTCAATACCATGGGTAATCCAAAAAAGATAACCTAGACATGACACCATTCTCCTAATCATGTAGCAATTTTACATCAAAATTGCATTGGATGAACTGAAGAATACCTGTGGAAATTCACTTAGAATACTTGACTCCATGTACCTGTTAACATTCAGCCAAATGAGGTATATAGACAACTCCACAAATGCAAGCCTACTCTATTTTCCCCTCTGAAATAGTTTATATATTTTTGCTTTGACAACCTCTTAATTTCAAATTGAACCTAACTTCTCTGAAGGATACTATAAGAAACAACAGAGACAACCAATGACATACTGATACAGTGTGAAAAACAATGTTTCCATCTTGACTTGAGTTCAGGATCAAGCCTTAGTACTTCATTCATTTAGCAGGCTGAATGAATCTGGCAGAATTGCACTGTGATAGCAAATTGCATCATTTGTCCATTTGTGATGAATACAGCTTTTCCAAGCACACTTTTTTGAGGGTAGAGTAGAAACAAAGAGAAAAGGAAATCCATTACTCAACAAAAATTAAACAAATAAAAGTGGGCGGCACGGTGGTCAGCACTGCTGCCTCACAGCAGGTTCAATTCCCGCCTCAGGCGACTGACTGCGTGGAGTTTGCACATTCTCCCAGTGTCTGCGTGGGTTTCCTCCGGGTGCTCTGGTTTCCTCCCACAGTCCAAAAATGTGCAAGTTAGGTGAACTGCTGAAAACGTGTTGCTGGTTAAAGCACAGCAGGTTAGGCAGCATCCAAGGAACAGGAAATTCGACGTTTCGGGCCAGAGCCCTTCATCAGAAATGAGGAGTGTGCGCCAGGCAGGCTAACATAAAAGGTAGGGAGGAGGGACTTGGGGGAGGGGCGATGGAGATGTGATAGGTGGAAGGAGGTCAAGGTGAGGGTGATAGGCCAGAGTGGGGTGGGGGCGGAGAGGTCAGGAAGAAAATTGCAGGTTAGGAGGGCGGTGCTGAGTTCGAGGGAATCGACTGAGACAAGGTGGGGGAGGGGAAATGAGGAAACTGGAGAAATCGGAGTTCATCCCTTTCTCCAGTTTCCTCATTTCCCCTCCCCCCACCTTGTCTCAGTCGATTCCCTCGAACTCAGCACCGCCCTCCTAACCTGCAATTTTCTTCCTGACCTCTCCGCCCCCACCCCACTCCGGCCTATCACCCTCACCTTGACCTCCTTCTACCTATCACATCTCCATCGTCCCTCCACCAAGTCCCTCCTCCCTACCTTTTATCTTAGCCTGCCTGGCACACTCTCCTCATTCCTGATGAAGGGCTCTGGCCCGAAACGTCGAATTTCCTGTTCCTTGGATGCTGCCTAACCTGCTGTGCTTTAACCAGCAACACATTTTCAGCTCTGATCTCCAGCATCTGCAGACCTCACTTTTTACTCGAGGTTAGGTGAACTGGCCATGCTAAATTGCCCGTAGTGTTAGATGAAGGGTAAATGTAGGGGAATGGGTCTGGGTGGGTTGCGCTTCGGCAGGTCGGTGTGGACTTGTTGGCCGAAGGGCCTGTTTCCACACTGTAAGTAATCTAATCTAAATAAAGAAGTACCCATGAAAAATTGCACCCTCATTTTAAATTTAAGTTTAAAAATGAACACAAAATTGCCATGACAAGAAATTTGTCTCTCAACTTCACGGCTCAATAGCAGGCATTATACCTCATGGCTTTTTCCTCCATTCACAGTAGGTGTTGATGGCTAGGCCAATGTCTATTGTCCATCCTGTCCTGAAGCTCAGCATTTAGAAACTAGTTTATCAGTTGAAATTTCCCTTAGATGGTTTACAAAACAAAATCAGTTCTCCAAAGAGCTGAGAGGACTACTAAAGGTTTATCATTCAGCCTGTTCATTAGAAGGGTTTGGCAAGCCGAACAGGAGTGATATATAACTGTTTAAGTTTCAAAGGTCTGCCACCACAGGAAAGCCATGATGTGGAGGTGCTAGTGTTGGACTGGGGTGGACAAAGATAAAAATCACATAATACCAGGTTATAGTTCAACAGGTTCATTTGCAAGTACAAGGCTTCGGAGCGTTGTCTTTCGTCAGTAGCTAGCTACCTGACAAAGGAGCAGCGCTCCAAAAACTAGTGCTTCTGAATAAACCTGTTGGACTATAAACTGGTGTTGTGTGATTTTTAACTTTGTCCACCACAGGAAAGCATATGACAGGGAAAGAACATTGCCTTGTTCTCCTCAGCAACGGTTTCCATTTGTGGCTTTAATGAAATATTTTTCCATTTCGAAACATTACTTAAATGTAAGCTGTTTAGAATAGCCTGGGTATTTATCCAAGCTTGAAAGCAAGTACCCTGGTGAATATTTTGTTCAGGATAGGACTGAGAAACCTTATGCATAGTTGGACACAAGCAAACAAACACTCAGGTACCTTGAGCATACACCAGTCCTCTCAATGCATGACATCATTCATCATTTGTAGTGTTTTTTATAACCTATTCCACTTCAAAAGAACACGGGGAAGTGAAATAACTCCACAGAAGCCAGTATCCTATCACCAAGTCATTCTTTATTTACCCATGGGAAGTCCTTCACACAGGTCCAACTCCCTCAGAATGTCAGAATCTCTGACATTTTTCTTTTTTACTTCTTTTTTTCCTGCGGTAGTACTGATTTTTTTCCCCAGCACCCATGTTGTGTGTGTGCAGGTGTGATACACAGTGAGGGACACAAGGTGCATGAATCTTTAGTCAATTTCCACCACCAGGAAGATAGGAAAACACCCTGACATTTCTCTTTCATTCTGCCAGCCAATGCTCCCTGATTGGACCAGATTAACAGTCCCAATCAGGAAACTCACAGTTGATAAGATCCACCTGGCTGACGTCATTACGATTGCTACATCGACCCCTCCCTGAGTCAGAGGAGTTCTTGTAGCCTCTCCTGGGCATTTTAACACTGGGTCAGGCTCCTATGACTCTGCATTGGATACGGGCAGCTTGCAATATGCAGGAGCTCGCCTCTTGCGCCTGAAACATCTTAGGGAAAATTCACTCTTCTTCTGGTGGCATAAGTGTTGATGTGGTGAGATCTGCCACACCTAAGATCCGTATGTCTCATCAAAGCTTGATGGAGCTTTACCGACTGTTGTGAGGAGCAGGGTACATTTTGCTCCTACACTGTTTGCAAGTGTGTGGTCAGGTTGTGTGAACCTTTCATAATAATTCACCAGCCAAAGAAAAGACCTAAGCTCCGGCATAGCTGTGGGAGCCAGGCAACTTCAGATCGTCCTCACTTTATTTTCCAACTGATGTAACCGGTCTTGTTGATTCTGTAGCTGAAGCAAGTCATTTAGGGTGCCTGAAACACATGTTTTTCCCTTCTTAGCCATGTGTCCAAATATGCACAAGCTAAGTGGTCCTTATTGGTCTGACCTATTATTAGCATGTTATCTAGATAAATGGCAACCTGGCATAGACTTTGTAAAATGTCTTCCATTGTCTACTAAGAAACTGCACAGACATCCCAAATGACAGTCTTGCATATTGGAACAAGTCATTATGGTATCAAACTTCCGGGAATCCTTATCTAACCGCAAATGCAAGTACACCTTTGTGAAGGACAGCCCCCCTGCCAACTTTGCATAGAAATCCTCTACCCAAGGGATGGGTACATATCTACCTGCAAAAAGCAGCTTACTGTTTGTTAAAAATCTCTACAAAGGTCAACCGACTCACGCCTCATAATCGGTATGACTGATTTGCCCATCCCGCAAGCTGAACTGGTTTGATGATTCCTTAGTTTTCCAGCTTTTGATTTCTGCCTCTACTTTTACCCTGACAGCAAATGGCACTGAGTGGGCCTTGCAGAATCATGGAATTCGCTCATTAACATACAAGGTAGCCACGGTTCCCTTCATAGTCCCTAAACCTTCTTGAAAGACATCGAGGTATTTATAGTTAGGACTTCACTTAGACAGCCATTTTCTAATCAAAAACTGTTGAGTCAATCTTGGTGAATCTCTCTCAATTAACTTTGCCTCTTTAAACTTTAGCCCAAGCCTTTGACCTGAACCAGCTGTTTCTCATAAGAGACCAAAACTGAAGTCATACCTTAACCTGCAAACTTCTGTGGTATAGGTTCTTAGTCTAGCTGAGGTGTTGCACAAATTTAAGGGCTGCAATCCAGCATGAATTTTGTTAACTCTGTTCTGCAATCACTGAAACGGCTGCACCAGTATTAACCTCTATTAGAAACTGATTACCATTTACCCAGACACTTACCTTAAATGGCTCTGATTTGGATGTTGTTAAGCAATTTAACTGTTTCAAACAAAACGTAGGTGGACTTTTCAGAATGTGCACTCTCTTGGACACTGGCCTTTCAGTTGTCTTACTCAATTTAGGTTCAGTGGGACTTCTATGCCATCTTGAGTCCACATACCAACAGCAACTACAATGGCTTGCCAGCTTGGATCCTGAAGAAAGTTTTAACTATTTGGTTAAGGCTTAACTTTGTTTTGGAGTTTTGTTGTGGGCTGACCCAGAGTCCCTCTGCTCAGAATATGTCCAGAGTGTGGCCATGCAAACGGTGTTCTCTAAGCTCAATCGGACTGGTGAGGGCATCCACTTCCATCTGAATACCTTGCAATTCATATGCTCCATTTTCTGCATGCTCCAATGATAAAGCCAGTTGTAGTGGCTGTTTGAAGTCCAGCTGAGCTTCAGCACGTAGGCACATTTGCATGGTTACATCATTAATCCCACAGACCAATCTCATCAAGGGTTAAACAAACCTCTGCCAGTCATCTTAACCTAGTCAAAAATCCCAAAACAGATGCTCCTAGTTCTCAAATTGCCAATTAAAAGCGATAGCATCCCAGAAATACATGTGGCTTGGGATTGTAATATTCCTTAACTAAAGCTGTAAATTCTTGAAAGGTTTGAGCATCTGGTGCCTCAAGGAAAGTTAGGTTCCTAATAGGATCAGTTCTGCTAGAACACATTTTTCTTCAATGCGAATTTGCTTTAACGTGACTGAATAGTTTAGACCGTAATTTGTAGAATGCAAACTTTCCTTACCTGTGTTGGCTATACAGAGATTCCGGCCCTATTAGTTTAAATGGCACGGCTATTGCACAATTTTCTTATAACATGAGACCACATGAGAACAGAACTATCGCTTTATATCAGAATCGACTGTAACTGACAAAGCTGTGGATTCACATGCTGTCAAGAGAATTATTTATTGCTTTTATCTGTCCCAATGTCATTTGCCCAGAAAAACAACATTCCTTCCACATACTGGGTCCAGTCTTTGACAAAAGGATCAAACAAGTCAAGCCAAATAATGGCATTATGCCAGAAATGTTTACCCCAACTCAAAGATGACTGTTGCAAATGAGTTTCTTGAAGAATGTGCTTTACTCTCGTCACCAATGAATAACTCCACAGAGGTCAGTATCCTGGCACCCAGTCACCCTTTATTTACATGTGGCAAGTCCTTGACACTGGTCCAGTTTCCTCAGAGACAGCTCTCAGCGTGTCAGAATGTCTGACACTCACCTTTTTATCTATCAGCCAGGGCTCCCTGATTCTACCAGATTAACAGCCCCAATCAAGGAATCCATATTCTATGATTTCCATCTGGCTGACCTTCTTACAATTGCTACAGAGTGTACCAGAGGACCCAAAAAACAAAGTGTCTTCAATTCTTAGACGGCTGGCAGCTCAACTGGCCATATGGTGTACAATTATGTAAATAAGCTAACTGTATTCTAGTTCTGTGATGGAGCTATTTCTTCTGAAAGAATTATTCACAAAAAAACCTTCCTGGGTTTAGGAATTTGGAAAGATCAAATAAACAGATAGTTTCACTGGCTCAGAGTTTAGCAAGATGGCCCTTCCCATTCCAAACCTTTAAAAAAGTGGTTCTTCAAAACTTGCAATAAAAAAAGACATTTGAAAGTCTTATTTCAGTTATTCTTTAGTGGGAATAGGCTAATTATAAAATAAGGAATGGTTCCTGAGTTAATTGACACAGGGTGTAAAGTGAATCTCCTAATTCAAGTAAAATGTGACTTATCACATCTCCAGGATTCTTTAGAGCTCTTGCTTGTGTTTCATACAGTATGTGACAACATGCACTGCTCACTGACATGGTTCTTACTAGATAAAGAGAATTTCTTAGCAAGTTAGCCAAGTGTTTAAAGACAGGCCAGAATATACAGCGCATGAACAAATAACAGTATTCAAAGTGCATAGGGCAGTAGTTCATGCAACAACTTCACACATTTTGAGATGCAAGAAGAAAAGTAAACATGATATTTTCATTATGACTCCCTTAAAACTTAAAGACAGCATTTGTGCCTGCATAAAACAACTTTTGATAGAACAAAAAATAACATGTTTGGAGAGAAACAGAGGAAAATTTTATCACCAGTTTACCAAAGAATCAGTCACAGAAAAACACAGTATTTGAAGTGTGGCCATATAAAGCCATATAAGAAAGGATAAAGCCATCAAGTTAAACATTATGGTGTCAAAACTATGACTATTGAATGTACTCAATTGATTCTCCTTGTTACTTTTCCTAATTCTTCACGTTCGATGAGACAGATGAAACACTATAGAAGAAATAAAAGATCTTTCAACATTTTTCCTTCTGTAGGAAACAGACAATGCAATGTTTTTGACTATCAATATTTCAGCTAATTCTTAATCTCTATTCCCATATCCTGCTATTTTCACAAGATAACAAAGCATACCTTTAAATGTATCTGAATATCATCATCTGGAAAATGTGTATCCATAAGTACTTGAACCTCAGTGAGTTCAGTTATCTTGACAGGCAGGGACAGATCTTCAGCTGGAGTAGATATTAGTGTTTCCAGCTCATGTGCGTGGGGATGGGAAATACTGTGAGTTGAAGAAGTTTTCCTTGCCCTGCGATAGTGAGCACATTCAGCAGTCAGGTGGATATCTGGGCCTGAGGAACCTTCTCTGTTAACGAAAAAATATATATAAAGCTATTTATACTCATTTACTTCAGCATTAACCAAATAACTGCTGGAAGATTACTTATAATCTTTTCACACAGAACTGCCTTTTCTTCCCTGATGTGACTTTGGCTGTAACTAAATAAAATTAATAGCCATATTAAATGGTTACTGCATGCAGATCAGGTGGGAAATTTATTTTAAAAATGGGAGTGGGGGAAATCCACTTAGTAGGTAACTCTTCTAAGTTTCTCATGTTTGCTCTTGAACTAGCATAGGAAGAGATCTAAGAACATGCACTTCTCTAACAACAATAATATACAAGCTGACAAAACCAGAAGGCAGATGATGGGAAGAAAGAAAACTTCATTCAGAATAACTTTTAGGAATGCACTTCAGAGGAAAGGAAATTAAATTCCAAGAATTTTTAAAAATTTTGCTCACTGGTTCAGTTGTGCAGTGTGTTATAACAACGGTTTTCATCTCTGGAACTTGAATCAGAGTAATGGATTAAAATTCTCTGGCATCTCATAAATCCAGTGAAATTTGTCTCAATTGTCTTAACTCAGTGCCAAGTGAATGCTGCTTCACAGCTATTCACAATTAAATTGGTGCTTCCATTCAGATTCCACAAGAATGAGATATGCAATAGACTTGCTGTTCTGTGATTGGGCACAAGCTAAATCAGAAAGGAAGGAAGTAGAGGTATATCGTTTATCTACTACTTGCAGAAAAATCATAAATGTGTTCTTCATATTGTATTTGTGTTCATACTGTACTAGAGAGGCAAAATAAAGGAAGCCTTTTCCAATAGGGCAGTTAATAGATGCATTTATACTTGATCTGTGTGCTTGATACTGATTTGCAAGCAAAATACCCATGAACTGTTCTTTTACATTCCATTCTTTAACATTCACTGGTATCATATGTCTTGACAAGCACGTACAACGACTTCAAATAAAAATGGAAAAAATTATTTCACATATTTCAGTGCAAAAATGTTGTTAATGTTTTCCAATACTAAATATTGATCTATGGTATCATAATTGTGGAAGCTGTCAGTGCACAGATGTTCTGTTGTTAAATTAAACTTGAGGTAATATCCCAAATTACTTAATGCACATTAGCACAGTGCTAATCCATCAGTGAAATTGTTAACTAATACACACGAACAACACCTGAACATCCTATTGCAGATTAATTAATTCAGAATGAGTAATAACACAAATACATTATGCTACATTTGGCTCTTTACCTCCGCTTGCTGTTGCAGAAACTGGCACAGATGCAGAAGAGAATGCAAAGGAGTCCGAGACAAACACCCACAATGATGCCTGTCACTGAATGTACATCAAGAAGGTCATGCAGCCCTGATATCAAAAGACCAGTCAGAAAATTCTGTTAAGTATTTCAGTGATTATAAAATTCAAGGTGTACACCATCACCTCAGTGATATAACAATCATTAACTTAATTCAAGTACTCACCACAGTTTCAAAGCACATATATTTATTTAACACCATGAAAGGAGTCTTGTTAGGTTGAATATTCTTAAACGCTTCTCAACAGTTTCATATTTTGTACAAATATAAACACTTCACCACTTTAGATAACAGATTAATGGCCTCCAGTTTCAATTTGTTGAATATTACATCATTCGTTCTGTATCATTGGGCAGCAATTTAACACAAGTAGCAAAATAAGCCCTGAGCAATCACATTGCGATGTTTCAGCAGTCAAAGGATAGCATTAGCATTAATAATGTTGATCAGTATAGCTTGCATTCCACTACAATACATACCAACATCTCTGATAAAGGTAAATTATTTGTAACATTTGCCGAAAGGTTATGTTTGGGATTTCCTATTCCTGATAGCTGAGAGATGGGCTGATTTACACCCAATGTCCTGACCCCATCTTAACACGATAACTTCTTGGTTAAGAGGTCATTGTGTGTGTGGGACAACTGTTGATGATGTCTATGTGGGTCTACCACTGCAACGGTGTAGAATTTTGGTGTGCAGCACTAAGTGAGGCAAGAAGACACTTAAAGAGGTAGCAGTTTAAGGCCTAAGCAAAGACCCAAGCCATCCACAGCCAAGAGAACAGGATAAAATGAGTTTATGGACCTCATTATCACTATCCCAAAAGAAGAATGATGATAAGAGGGGTGAATCAGATTGAATACTTGCTCACCAAACTGAGATGTGATAGATGTCTACATATTGTGCCCCAGCAAGGAGTCATATTTTGTGGGAGAACAAGGCAGAGAATTTTGGTAAGAAAAACTAAAGCATTGAAGCGTGCCTCCACAAAACATCGGGTTTGATCATGTCAATAACAGAAATCTGGTTGATGCATTACAAAAAAGTAATTTATGAACTGTGCTTGGGAATTGAACTTTATTGCACACTATGATCCTGACACAGAAGCTGCACAGCACCTTAAACAGCCAACATGACAGACTTTTTCCTGGACTTAAAAGCAGACAATACTTGATATCGCAGGCAGTTGTGGCTTGGCAGTGTTTTAATACACTACACTTACGATTGGAATTTATCTAATTTGAATTTTCTTTGGCTTATTACTACTATTCACTACTCTACTTGTGTTTTGCAACACATATCTTATCATTGTGAATGCTCAAGACAAAGATTGATAGATTTCTAAATACTAATGACATTAAAGAATATGAGAATAACAAGGGAAAATGGTATTGACGTAGATGATTTAGCCATGATCTAAAATGCTGGAGCAGGTTCAAGGCGCTGAGAAACCTACTTGTGTGTTCCGATATCCAAATTATCCAAAACTAATGTACTATCAAAACGTACCTAATATTCCTTTGGATAGAGTTTGCACATCTTTTGCTGTAGAGTATGGTCCTGTTCCGACAATTGTCTTTGCACCCATCTTGAAGAAGTAGCGAGTGTCGCTCTCTAGTCCTTGCACATCAGTACTGAATATGTGTCCTAAACATAACAAAATGACTAATGAAGACATGTACAACATAATAGTTATCATCAACCTAACCTAAATGTTACCTTGAGACATTTCTAAGACATGGTATTACTTCAACCATGGTACTGAGCCAACACTTGTTATTGATAGAGATCTATAAAGTTGATCGTTCTTCATCACATGGTCTTACTTTGAACTTGAAAGTTCATAATCCCTTCCATTGACGTAAGCTGTTTTTTCCCCAAAAAGACCAATTAGCTTCTGTGTTGCAAAGTCTTGAACTACGATTACACCATGTAAGACTGCATTCACTCAGTTTTGGTGAAAAGCAGAGTCAAACCTGATAACAGGATAATGCAGATTGGACTTTGAAAATGTGCATCTTGCTGCAGTTCAGAGTATTTTAGCTAATCTTATGAAGGAAGGTATTGTAAGCTGGACAGCCAAATGGCCATGTCCCAAATTTATTGACAGGAGACTCAAATTAATAAAAGTTAACTTGAGATTCCAAGATTTAATCTAATTTTTGAGTTACTACAGAAACAAGAAATAACAGACAATGACCACAATTTTACATTGATTAAGAGTGGACTACAATTTACCCACAGTCAAAAAGTGTGGTGCTGGAAAAGCATAGCAGGTCAGGCAGCATCCGAGCAGCAAGAGAATCAACGTTTCAGATGAAGGGCTTATGCCCAAAACATTGATTTCACTGCTCCTCAGATACTGCCTGACCTGCTGTGCTTTTACAGTAGCACACTTCTTGACTCTGACCTCCAGCATCTGCAGTCCTCACTTTCTCCCCTTTACCCATAGCTTTGTAAAGAGATTTATCACTATGTTACTGAAAGTTACTCTTCAACCTCATTCCTAGGCACCCAGGGTTAAGTTGACTATCAGCTGGTTTGCGATACAGAATGACATGGGTTCAATTTTCACATTGGTAGAGATCACCATGAAGATCCACCTTCTCAGTTTTGCCCCTCACCTGAAGCATGGTGACCTTTAGGCTAAAGTGACCACTGGTCATCCTCTTTCTCTAATGAGAGAGCAGTTCAATGGTCCTCTGGGACTATGGCAATATCACTCCTACATCATTCGAAGCAGAGTTAAAGAGTTTTATCACTGTCCTGATTTACATTCATCCCTCAGCTAACACGAGGAATGCAGATTATTTGTATTTTTTTCTTACCTGGTTTGCTATCTCTAATTTGACAGTCACATTTGGCTACATTCCAAACTAATTCACTAGCTGTCATTTTTTTTAGGATGTCTTGAAGAGATAAATGATATTACATCATTGCATATCCTTCTCTAAAGAAAAGAAGCTCTCAAATAGTTTAGCCTTGATATCAGGAATGATTTGGTCATCAGTTAACACAACATATTCTACCTGCAACCACAAAGATACAAGGTAACCTCTCCCCTAGCCTGAGGCAGGATGACCTTCAGGTTAAGCCAGTTGTCTCTGTCTAATGAAAGTGCAATCCTTTGATCTGGTATGTCTACAGTGACATATTCAATATGTATATATTTAAAGGTAAATATTTAAATTAATTTCAATTAGTTTTGACTTGATCAGATTTGAATAATTTGAGACATAGTCCAACATAGAGAAATGTGTATGTAAATTAGTTAACTTTAAACACAAAATTGATCGAATTGTAATTGGTATCGAATGAGCTAGGTATGTTTAATCAACTACGATCTCAATATTTTTACGGGTTCTTCACCTTGCAATTGCATTAGAATAACTAGATCAAATTTTATAACCACTCCTAGATCTCAACGCTATGGCACATTCAGATAATAGAACATCAGCATTTATTGGAGATAAAAAAAGTTTTTTTTTCAATTTAAAATCATTTTTGACAACCTTTCCCAATAATCACCTTCCTTGGTGAGTGAATTCCACAAGTCATCAGGTTGTGTGTAGTTTGCATTATACAAAATAACGTATTCAACTATAATGCCATTTGGTTCAGTTGGAGGCAGCCATCGAACTCTGACTGAATAGGCATTAAGTGGATTCAACTTCATGTCTGATGGAGGAGTTGAAGGTTCTGAAAATAAGAAGAACTGTTAAGAAACTAATACGCACTTAGATATGTTACTGAAAGAAAAGTTTAAGAATTCACATTAATTGTCTTGACTCTGCTCATTATCCGATATTAGTCAAGACAAAGTGAATGAAAAGCAGCTTGGTAATACATCCATTTTAATATTAAAAGATAGTGTCACACATGCTTCCAGAAGTTAGAGAAACAGAATAAGTATTTTCATTTGAGCTGAGCCAGTTGACTTGATACCACTAAGTTACCCTGATCTACCTTGTTATTTCCAGCTGTGAAAAAGCACACAGTTTAGAGGTAGGATACTTTACCAGAATAATAACTATCAGAACAGAGATTGTGATGGGCCTGAAGTGATGACATGGAGTGTAAAACAAAAATCCTTTTTGAAAAGAACGTGCTTTGAAATTTTAAATTTCTTATCTTCAAGTCAAAAACGAGCCTGCTAGAGACCTCATGTGAAATTTACCATTAGGACATAAATATGTACAGGTAGATTCAATGTTTCTGACTTCAAACGGGTGTCAAGTTGTTTTCTGGTCCAAACACCCTTTAGATGACACAAGATTTGTGATTACTTATTATAGAAAACTTTCCTTAGATTCAATAAACGTATTATTAAAAATAAACCTTCAATTGAGTTACTCTGATTTAAAACTTTCCTTGGGATTCACTCAACTGGAAGATATATCTTGTTTAGTTGCAAATATATTGCATGCACAATATCATTGAAAAATGCAAGGCACAAGCGTATTTCTCCTAAAAAATTAGCAGAAATCCACACAATACTTTTACTGAGAAAAAAAATGCAAGATTTTATTGAAACACTATTCAATGCTTTTCTCCTTCATTATCTGCATCTAAGATTTTATGGGAGCTTTGAAGGTGCTTCTCCAGCATCACTTTCCAAACCCACGACTTCTATCAATTAGAAGGACAGTGGCAGCAGATATCCTAAGCTTAACACTAATACCAGCAGATACAAGATATCCCCCTCAAGCTGCGAAACATCCTGACCTCGACTATATTGCCATTCCTTCACTGTTGTTGGTCAAAGTCCTGGGCATTCCCTTCCTAATAGCACTATGGGTATTCCTACTTCCCAAACACTACTGCATCTCATTTTCTTCACAACAATTAGGAATGAGCAATAAATGCGGGCACACTCAATGATGCTCATATCCCATGAATAAATAGAAATACAGAGTCTGGATTTAGCACAAATATAAGACCATAAGACAGAGGAGTGGAAGTAAGGCCATTCAGCCCATCGAGTCCACTCCACCATTCAATCATGGCTGATGGGCATTTCAACTCCACTTACCATCATTCTTCCCGTAGCCCTTAATTCCTCGAGACATCAAGAATGTATCAATCTCTGCCTTGAAGACATTTAGCGTCCCGGCCTCCACTGCACTCTGCGGCAATGAATTCCACAGGCCCACCACTCTCTGGCTGAAGAAATGTCTCCGCATTTCAGTTCTGAATTGACCCCCTCTAATTTTAAGGCTGTGTCCACGGGTCCTAGTCTCCTCGCCTAACGGAAAAAATTTCCTAGCGTCCACCCTTTCCAAGCCATGCATTATCTTGTAAGTTTCTATTAAGTCTCCCCTTAAACTTCTAAACTCCAATGAATACAATCCCAGGATCCTCAGCCACTCCTCGTATGTTAGACCAACCATTCCAGGGATCATCCGTGAGAATCTCCGCTGGACATGTTCCAGTGCCAGTATGTCCTTCCTGAGGTGTGGGGACCAAAACTGGACACAGTTCTCCAAATGGGGCCTAACCAGAGCTTTATAAAGTCTCAGTAGCACAACGGTGTTTTTATATTCCAACTCTCTTGAGTTAAGTGACAACATTGCATTCGTTTTCTTAATCACGGACTCAACCTGCATGTTTACCTTTAGGTTATTAGAGATATGCTCATGTAAACTTGGAAACATAATGTTCTGACCATCTAAAATGCCATTTAGAATCCCAGCCACTCAATAACCAGCAGTAAAAACTGCAAAGTCATGTGCAAAAAAGTGAAATGCATGCAACTAATTTAAACCAGTGTGGACCAGAATACAGGCAATTATGATATATTATAAACTGTGACTTGAAATGGAAAATAAGTCCTACTTGATTTCAGCCCCAATCAAATTTATTTATGGATTTAGAATGATGTTGTAAGTTTTCAGCAAAGCTGTCCAGAGTTTAAATTCAACATTAAAAAAGATGTGGAGCTTCTCTTCCATTCACTGGCCAGTCCTCATGCCAAATGCCAAGTTCAATAAATATCCATATAAATACCTGATGTCAGGGTTTCTGCGGTACACTTCTAAAGGATTTAAAAGGCACATATTACAAAGGTTTTCTGGCCAATTTATTGACAGATATACCGTACATTAGGCTACTCACTAAGATAAGAGGCCAGAGTTTTGATGGCAACATGATAGCATGATTAGAGGCTAATTAAGGCAGAGTTGGAATTGGGTGGGGCGGGGGGAGGTGCATTTTCAGGATAATAATGTGAAACTAGCAGTGTGACACAGGTCCACAATGATAAATAACATATACTAATGACTTGGATGAGGAAAGTCTATATACTACCATCAAATTTGCAGATAACACGACAATAGGCAGGAGGGCAAATCATGAAGATGAAACAAAGAGGTTCCAGAAGGGTATAAAAGCTAATGGGCAAAAACTTGGCAGATGCAACATGATGTGGGGGAATGTGTAGTTATGCACTTTTGCAGGTAGAATACAGGAACTGAATATTATTTTAATTTAGAAAGTTCACAGAAGGCTATGGAACAGAGGGACTTGGGAGTCCTTATTTATGAATCACACAAAAAAAACTAGCATCAAGTTCAGCAGGTAATAGGGAAAGCAAATGAGGTGCTGGCCTTTACTTCAAAGGGAATGGAGTATAGTACAAGAGTAGTGAAATATTGCTAAATCTACGCATGGCATTAATCACACCACAGCTGGAAAACTGAACAGTTTTGGACCCGCTATCTGTAGATTGGAAGGAACAAAATTGCTTTAAGTGGAGTGATATGCTCTTCTTGTCAGATGTGGGAGTTTCAGGAGAGTTAAGAGTTAGCGAGGATTATACCTGCAATAAATGTTGATGGTTGTGAATCCTGACAGAGTGAATGGATCAATTGGAGCAACAATTAGAGGCAATGAGGAATTTACAAGAGGTAGGCGACGTAATGGATGGCCGTTAAAAGGGACAAAAGCCGCAGATACAGTCAGGTAGATGGGTTAACTTCAAGGAAGGTAGGATTGATAGATGGATAGTACAGGAGCATTCTGTGGCTATCCCCATTTCAAACAAGTATGCTGTTTTGGAAAATGTAGGGGGAGGTGATGGACTTTCAGGGGAATGTAGCATGAACAACCAAGTTCCTGGTCTCAAGGCTGGCTCTAACGTAATGAGGGGTACATCAGGTTCCAAAAGACCAACTGTGTTATGAGACTCTCCAGTCAGGGGTACAAACAGACATTTCTGCTGCCAGCATGAAAAATCAAAATGGTGTGTTGCCCCCCCCGATGCCAGGATCAAGGATGTCTCAGCGAGGGTGCAGAATGTTCTCAAGGGGGAGAGGGGTCAGCAGGTGGTCATTGTACACATTGGTATCAACGACATAGGAAGGGAAAAGGATGAGATTCTAAAGGGAGAATATAGAAAGTTAGGCAGAAATTTTAAAGAGTCCTTGAGGATAGTAATATCTGGATTGTTTCTGGTGCTATGAGCTAGTGAGGGTAGGAATAGGAGAATAGAGCAGATGAATGTGTGGTTGAAGAGTTGGTGTATGGGAGTAAGAAACAGATTTTTGAATCATTGGAATCTCTTCTGGAGTAGATGTGACATGTACAAGAAGGATGGATTGCACCTGAATTGCAAGGGGACTAAGAGACTAGCAGGGAGATTTCCTACAGATGTTCAGGAGGATTTAAAATAGTAAGTGGCGGGGCGGGGGGGGGGAAGAGGAGGGAGGGAGGGTGTTGGGACTCAGGATGATACTGAAGAGAGAGATCAATCTGAGACTGGTACAGTTGAGAATAATGCAAGTCAAATAGTCAAGGCAGGCAGGGACAAAGCAGAGAACAAGGCAGGACTGATAAAGTTAATTAAACTGCACTTATTTCAATGCAAGAG
Source organism: Hemiscyllium ocellatum (assembly GCF_020745735.1). Lineage (NCBI taxonomy): Eukaryota > Metazoa > Chordata > Chondrichthyes > Orectolobiformes > Hemiscylliidae > Hemiscyllium > Hemiscyllium ocellatum. Next base: position 15,464,470 of record NC_083439.1, read on the forward strand.
GCCTAACAGGGAAGGCAGATATACTCAGGACATGGTTAGGAACATGGGACTGGGAGATCTTAGCAATTACAGAAACATGGCTCATGGATAGACAGGACTAGCAGCTTAATGTTCCAGATACAAATGCTATAGGAAGGACAGAAAGGGAGGCAAGATAGGAGGGGGATTGGTGCTGGGCCCACTGCTTTTGGTCATTTATAAAAATGATTTGGATATGAACATAGGAGGTATAGTTAGTAAGTTTGCAGATGACACCAAAATTGGAAATGTAGTGGACAGCGAAGGTTAACTCAGAGTACAATGGGATCTTGATTAGATGGGCCAATGGGCTGAGGAGTGGCAGTTGGCGTTTAATTCCGATAATTGGAAAGTACTGCATTTTGAGGAAGCAAATCTTAGCAGGACTTAAACACTAATGGTAAAGTCCGAAGGAATGTTGCTGAACAAAGAGACCTTGGAGTGTAGATTCATACCTTCTTGAAAATAGAGTCGCAGGTAGATAGGACAGTGAAGGAGGCATTTGGTATGCTTTCCTTTATTGGTCAGAGTATTGAGTACAGGAATTGGGAAGAAGGGCTCATGCCCAAAACGTCGATTCTCCTGCTCTTTGGATGCTGCCTGACTTGCTGTGCTTTTCCAGCAACACATTTTCAGCTGCTGCGCTTTTCCAGCAACACATTTTCAGCAACTATCAGATCAGCTATGATCTCACTGAATGGCACAGCAGTCTCTGGATGAACTGTCTAATTCTGCTCCTACACCTTATGGTTATGATCATATTTTCAGCTTTCTCTTTCAGACTTGTGTACAATATTTACTGATCAATCAGATTCACAGTGGATCGCTTCTGAGCTGACTTTTAGGAGAATGCCAACCTATAGAGGGATGTTGAGCAAGAGTCAATGACATATCTTCCTGCAGCACTCAGATGCAGGTGTCATTATCTCACTTTGGCAGAGACCATGCTGGTGGAGCCTTCTCTTCAAGGCAGTCAATCAGACAACATTCAGTGATATCATTGTGAGATGTGACTGTCTAGCTAACATATGCTGAAAGATTTTTCAGAAGCATTCCAATCACAGCAGGTCACATCCTACATGGCACTACACAAAAATAAATTGGCAAAATGACCACAAATCAATATTGCCTGATTGGCTACATTCTTCAACATGACAGCATTTTTGAAACTCTGATACAGTTCTCTAGACAAAAAAGCCCAGCAGGGACACAGCAAAATGATTGTCATGACCTTCTTTATCATAGCCTAGCTCAGAAACAGTCTTCAGCAGTTGTCTGAAAATTAGCTGTATTCACTTGCAGGCATGCTATAATGCTGATAATGATATGGCAGAATTTCTGAGGGCAACCATTCTTTCTAGTACTTCACATAACCAATTCAACTTCAAAGAGAAAAGAGAAGTTTGAGTTCTAGCTGCTCCATGACTTTTCCATACACTGTCACTTATGTCTAAAGTTAAAAACACACAATACCAGGTTATAGTCCAACAGTGGACAACCACCTGATGAAGGAGCAGTGCTCCGAAAGCTAGTGCTTCCAATTAAATCTGTTGGACTATAACCTGGTGTTGCGTATTTTTAACTTTGTACAGCCCAGTCCTACACCGGCATCTCCAAATCACTTATGTCTAAGGTTTCCTTTCTCTTTACTTTTTCTTGTATTTTTAAAAAATACATCCTTTCAATCTTGGGCAAGATTAATGGGTTGAGATGCCGTTTAAAGCTTTTTCTGAAAAGTTTTGTGAATCATCCCATCTGAGAACCTACCTGAATTGCCCCTATGCCTTTAAACTAATTTGTTCTGCAAATCAGTATATATCAGAAAACTGAATGCTATTGGATGGGATTTGCACCAGCTCTTAACATTTTAGGTCTGAACTAAACCCAAAGATGAAAACTGGCCTCAAACTCTCCACAGATTGGAATCAGTGAGTGTGCAACTTATCTTACACGAGGGCTTCTCAAACTGGGGGTTGCTACCAGCCGACAGTGAACAGCTGCAGGGAAGCTTTAAATCCTTAAACACTTCTCAAACTGTGGGCCATTGCCTAATTAACCCAAGATTGAAGCCTGTCTTAGGAATTACCAATATAAACTCAGGAGCATTATTTGTAATTATAAAACATATCATTAATAATGTAAAATCATTGTACTCACTGTCAGACAAGGTCAGCCCCTCTATAATGCCACTGAAAGGTCCATCAACACCAATTCCATTGGACTGGACTGCAAATTCGTATCTGGTAAATGGCTTCAGGCTAGTGATAAAAATCTCTTCTTCAGAGCTAGAAATAGCCAAAAAGATTGAATGCTGGAAAGGAATTTTAACATGCAAGTATTGATAGACACACAATGTAAAGTGTTTTTATTATTACACCTTTTACACTTTAGTTCAATTGGTATCACTCTCCCATATTAAGTCAGAAGGTTGGGAGTTCAAGTTCCATTCCAATACTTGAGCAAAAAACTGAGCTGACAGCTCCACTGCAATAATGAGAGTGTGACATGCTATTGGAGGTATTTTCTTTCAGACAAGCAGATAGAAGTCAGGCCTCTTCTACTTTTCAGGTGAACACAAAAGGCCATATTTTGAAGAACAGTAGGGGAGTTATGCCCAATATTCTAGCCAATATTAACCCCTTAATCAACTTCCCAAAACAAATTATTTAGTCATCACCACATTGCTGTGTACAAAACTGCCCACTGAATTATCTGCATTCCAAGTTCGGCACTTCAAAATGCAGTTCCATCAACTATAAAACATTTTTATACAAAAGTGCTACTTACAGTTTCTCCTGAATGGGATCCTTCAACTGTGATTCCATGGTCAATGCTGCTCAGGGTCTGTACTGGGGGAGAGTGCTCTTTATTCACTGGGCCCAGAATCACTGCCAGGACTGTCACTTCTGGTTGTACTGTGTTTGCTGCATAGTGGAATTTTTTTTTGGGGGGGGCGTGGGGGGGAAAAGAGAGAGAGCGGGAAGGTGTCATGGCTTCCCCCCATTTTCTGGCTGTCAATACCTCTGCAATTAACTCAGGCGATCACTCAGTGGGCTATTCCTCTTGGCTAGCTGTGGCACTTTGATCCTCCACCTCATGACCAGCAGGTGTTAGACATGGCTAAGCTCAGATTACAATTTGTGGCTGGTACAGCAGCACAGGGGTGCTGAGCTTGGTATTGATCAGTGCCTGCAAGCCAACAGATTCTGGATGGCTGGGGTCCTGTGGTCAGCTGAGAGGGATGGCTGTGTCATATTCAGGTGGACTCTGCAGGGTGTCAAAGTCACTAGGGAGAATGCAGCGTGGCTGAGGGCAGTCAGTCTGGGCCATGAAAGATCAAGGTGCCCTGATGCAGACAGTGAGCAACAGTGCAGCACAGAGAAAGGTCTCAAGTTAAGAGTGGGAAAGGTTGTGCCAAAATGACAAATGCAGTTAGGTACAATAAAATGAATTTCATGACACTTAACATGATTCTGGATATATGCTTACTCACTCTGCTGAAAGGTTTGTTTTCAGATGCTTCGTCACCATACTAGGCAACATCAGTGAGCCTCCGGTGAAGCACTGGTGGTATGGTCCGCTTTTTATTTGTGTTTAGGTTTCCTTGAGTTGGTGATGTCATTTCAGGTGGTGATGTCATTTCCTGTTCTTTTTCTCAGGGGGTGGTAAGTGGGATCCAAGTCAATGTGTTAGTTCATAGAGAGTTCCGGTTGGAATGCCATGCTTCTCGGAATTCGCGTGCAGGTCTCGGTTTGGCTTGTCCTAGGATGGATGAAGTGTCCTTCCTCACCTGCATGTAAAGATACTAGTGAGAGTGGTTCGTTGATGTTCATTTATTGTGGTGGCTAGTTTGCTGCCTGTTTGTTCAATGTAGTATTTGTTACAGTTCTTGCAAGGTATTTTGTAAATTACATTAGTTTTGCTTGTTGTCGATATCGGGTGTTTTAAGTTCATTAGCTACTGTTTTAGTGTGTTGGTGGGTTTGTGGGCTACCATGATGCCAAGAGGTCTGAGTAGTCTGGCAGTCATTTCTGCAATGTTTTCGATGTAGGGGAGAATGGCTCGGGTTTCTGGATGCGTTTTGTCTGCTTGTTTGAGTTTGTTGCTGTGAAATCAGTGGACTGTGTTCAATGGGTACCCATTCTTTTTGAATACACTGTATAGGTGATTTTCCTCTGTTTTTCACAGTTCCTCTGTGCTGCAGTGTGTGGTGGCTCGTTGAAATAATGTTCTTATGCAGCTTTGTTTGTGGATGCTGGGATGATTGCTTCTGTAGTTCAGTATTTGGTCTGTATATGTTGTTTTCCTGTAGAAGCTGGTTTGAAGTTCCCCATTGGCTGTTCGCTCTACTCTGACATCTAGGAATGATGGTTTGTTGTTGTTTTCCTCCTTTTTAGTGAATTTTATGCCAGTAAGGGTATTGTTGATGGTTCTGAAGGTTTCCTCTAATTTGTTTCTTTTAGTGATGACAAAGGTGTCATCCATGTAGGGGACTCAAAGTTTGGGTTGGATGGTTGGCAGAGCTGTTTGTTCGAGTCTCTGTACAACTGCCTCTGCTAAAACCCGGATATTGGAGATCCCATGGGTGTTCTGTCGGTTAGCCACAAAAAGACATGACCCACTCTTATTAGCATCTTTATATACAGATAAGGAAGGACACCACTTCGACTGAGACAACACATCCATCCTATGACGAGCCAAACAGAGACACTCATGAGAATTCCTGGAAGCACGGCATTCCAACTGGAACTCTATCAACCAACACTTGGATCCCATTTACTACCCCCTGAGAAAAAGAACTGGAAATGACAACCACAGGAAATGACATCACAAACCAAAGGAAACCTGAACTCAAATAAAAAAGCAGGCCATACCACCAATGCTTCACCGGAGGCTCACTGATGATGTTATCTAGTATGGTGATGAAACATCTGAAAATGAACTTTCCAGCATCAGCGAACAAAGTCTCAACCTGAACTACAAATCTTCCCAAAACTCACTTAACAAGATTTCAGGCCCCAATAATTACTGACATTAAAGCAAAAGAATGGGGCAAAGTCAAATGAAGATTTCCTTACTATATGGGAGTGAAAATACTCCATTGATGCATACTAACAAAAAAAGAATTTAAAATGATTTTAAAAAATACACATCTAACACTTCCAAGCCTGTATTCTTTCTTTGTAGATGCCTTAAAATTTTAATACGGCCTGCTTTATATCATATCTACAGGAATTACAAACTTTCTTTGTTTAAAAATGTATTGTGCATCTTTCACAAAATAATTTCAGCCTGGCAAGTACACTCTTGCTTTAGACATCAGAAAAGAGATTCTGCTTTGACAATTGTGATCAGACTATCCTAATCCAGTTTGATATCTACTGTTAACCATTTCTCATCACAAGACAATGGTATCACACACATTAGCATAGATTTAACTTCCTATTTCACAGTGTTGTGATCCCAGCTGATGGTAATACTGGACAAGTCAGACCCCAGTTGGAATCTGGCTTGACAGATCATATGTTTTTGTCATTTTGCAATTTGGTTATCGTGATGACCACAGAACATAGATATATCACACAAAAGAGATGAATAAAGTTACATATAGAGAACAGTTAGAAAGCTCTTAACATAACCATCAAAACAAAGTTTAACCTTGTTCCCAAAACAATCCAATATAGAGATTCAGCTTGATTTCTGCTTAACTGGCTTTTCTCAGTTTTTTCACTTGAACTGTAGAGATAATTTTACAATTCCTTTCTGAGTCTGACAGCACGAACCACTCATGAATTTGATGGCCTAAGTTTCTTAGTTCTAACAATTTTAAGATTACTATCCAGAATTTCCTGGCTTGGAAGCTCTGTAGATTAGCAGCACAAGAGTTCTTGTAAATTTCAAAAACACAATGGAATAAAGTTAAGGCATCTGCACATCTCTTGATATCAATGCACATGTAATGTGGTGACAACAGCAGCATACGCATAGACAAATCCTGAAGCTCTGTCTGACCAGCTAAGTCACTGGCCATACTCTGAACACTGAAATGGCTGCTGATGCAAGCAAAGAATATTTCTGTATTTCCTTTGGGGCCATTCATCTTTCCTCAGCTTGGGAGTAAGCCATCATGTAGGTGTGAATGACTCAATATCAACACCAGCTGAAGAGTACTGACATCATTTATTTTTTTCCAGAATATTGGAACTCTAATCCATAAAGAAGGAAACAAGCTAGATGCTCAAACAACCATATACAAAGGCACATACTTCAGCCATGTGGGAGTGCTCAACACTCAAAAATTACCTTTACTGATTCTGTGCCTTAGCAGGAATCAGGAGGAAACTCACAACACACCATCCAAAATTGTACTGAATGTCTACCAGAATGGATTTTTTTTCATCCACAACTTTCTTTAAGTTCTATTAAAAGCAGACATTACTTGAAAGGAGCCTGCTGCTTCTACAACAAACACCTGAGAATTTTAATCCTTAGCCAAATCTTCATGGATACATCTCAGGCTTGTCCAATGTATAAATTGGTGGACTCCTGCTGCACCTCCAATCCCTCTCACCACACAAACCCAAATAATAGCTTCAACAAGACTATATTGATGGTGTTAAGAATTGCTTTATATTATATAAATATCACTAGTCCTTTAATGATTCAACATTTGAAAGGAGAGAGAAACGCGAAGTCTGTTATATATTGTTTGTAAAGTTCTATATTAAAACTAGGAACTAAAGTTATGTTTCTTTTTCATTGGATATGGGCATCATTAAGGTCTACATTTGTTGGTCACCCCAGATGCTCTAGCACTGAGCTTCTTCCTAAACAATTCAGTAGGCAGTTAATAGTCATTTACTTAGTAGTCAGCCTGGATTCAAAAATAAGTCAGACCAAATAAGGATGACAGATTTTCTACCCTAAAGGACATAGTAAAGCACGTGTTTTTACAATTGATTAGTTTCAGAGTCACCATTACTGTGAATTGCATTGAATTCTAGTTTTATTAAATTCATATTCTACTGACTACTGTGGTTGGATTTGAATTCCTGTCCCTACAGCATTAGCCTGGGTCTCTGGATTACGAGTCCGGTGACATTGCTACAATGCCACCATCTCCCACTGTTGAGTATTTCAGCAGAGAATATTTTCACAGCTGCATCTGAAGTAGTATGTAATGCATAAGAGAACTAGTAGGAACTGATCTGCAGTTGTGAATCCAGGTTTTTTCTGTTGCAAGCAGCTAGTGGAATTGAACTGATCAATCTTTGAAGGATATGAATACAGAGGGTGATTATTAAAACACAGTACCAGTATCAACATATCACTGTGGCAGTAGTTGGATATAAGCACATGCCTTTGAGGAAAATGGAGTTTATTCAAACCAGAAAGGAGGATCATCATTCCATTTTAAAACTGGAACCACTCACACCAGCACCAGCAGGAGAAAAGTTTTCAGCAAGCTCAATGGCAGAAATAATTACTGGAATGTGAAACCATGTGTGGATCTCAGGATTGAGGAAGACATGCCCACAAGCCCGTCACTTAAAGCAACTTTGCAGAGAAATGTTTAGACTCACTAAACAGAACTTACAATTTTGGACATTGAAACAAAAGGGACCATGAAGGTGGGGAGACCCTGAATGAAGTTACTAGCGAATAAAGCAAAGTCAAAATGTTGATTGATAAGATCGAAAATTTGAAACCGCAAATTCAATGCTATTAGGCCTTGATTCGCAAACCAAGTGTTGTAGCAGAGTCTCATGCCCTGAAAGAGCAGGTAAATGCAGCTGCTCATAAGCCATTGACCACTCCGGACAAAGAAGCTGAATGAGTTTAAAGCAAGTGGTCCAAATAGATGGGGTCAAAGTGGCTAACAGCAAGCTTTATCCAGAGGAATTTGAATCAGAGAGTGACCAAAAAGATAGCAGTAACAAGCATGCCGCCAGTGGGACAGAATTGAATGGATAAGAGTTTGTATTCTTTGAAGCTTGAAGTGTGACTATTCAAATAACCCAGAGTCTATTTCAACTTAGCAAGGCTATTTATCTAAATTTGGAAATTAAGTGAGAAAGGAATTTCAGGCATTATTTAGGATGTTGACTAAACTCTAATTATTCATTTGTAATCAATTCCAACCAACTTAGGAAATAGTTAATTGAACTCACCTTGTGAAGTACATCACAAGAGAAGCATTTTTGAGCCCTGACGGACTGCAACGCACAGTATAATTTGCGATTTGGACTGTAGTGAACGGTGGCCGGGTCCAGTGTAACCAAATTGCTCTAGAACTGTTGGATTCTGCACGAAGCTGGGTTGGAGGTGGTAGCACTACTGGGAGTGCTGAAAAAGAGAGATGTAATCACATATATTGTTTTTACACATTCCGATTTAGTATTTAGTTATAGATCGTTTAAGGGTTAGAAATGTAACTGATTGCAGAACTATAGAAAATACTATTGACTCACCCCAAAGTTGTACATGAGAAAATTCCAAGTAAACAGTGCTCTTGCACAATGATAAAGCTACATGTTCTTGGGTAATGGTTAGAGCACTTTTGCCTTTGCTTTGAAACAGTTAACATACACCTTCTCATAAAGGTGCTCACCTAAGGTTACAGCCGGTGCTTTTTCAGTTTTTCCTTTCCATATTGCTGCATATCCATCATCTTGTTTGTTGAATGCAATCAACTTAATTTCATAAAGTCGGTCTGAAACTAAATGAGGAAACAGATAAATCCAATAAAGTTTTCTGAAGAAATAAACCAGAGGATTTTGCCACTGACACAATTTACGTCACTGTAATCAATACAACTGAACATAGCTGCATTAAAATGACTGGGAACGCCTATCTTTCAACTGAAGGAAACTAGCACATATATAGGAGACAGATACAGAAATGTAACAGGAAAACTGGAGTCAATATTAGGGTCAAATGTAAGAACTTCACAGTTAAACATTAGTTACACAGTGAATGGTTTTGCGTCTGAATCAGGGAAATGTATTCATTTGTTTTGGGCCAATTCCATTCCTCCACTTTAAAGTCTCTCATGTCCTCTACCACCTCAATGTACACAGCACCAGCAATGAAAAGACCATTAAACACTTGCGGAAGGCAGTAGTGGCGGCTGATAAAGGGATAAGGGGTTCCACAAATATACTACAGATGAGCATGAAGAGGTCATAAGGGCTATACAGCATGCTCCACTCATCAATTAGGTCATGTTTCTTAGCAGCCTCTTTGTATCCTCTTCTTACTGTCAGAGATTATATCTGGCCCTGACATCTTTGCTATTGGTGTAGATCATTAAAAACTGAGGCCCAAGAATTTGTCCTTTGGCACGATACTCTACTAGTTACACGTTGTCATCTAGAAAATGCTCGGTTTATTCCTTATGTTTTCTACTGACTAGTCACTCAACACTAGTATACTACCTGAAATGTTAAGGATCCTAATTTTGAATAACCCGGTTTTCAAATGCCTTCAGAAAACCACACATATTACATTCACTAGTTCTCCTGAATCTGCTCTGCTTGTTATCTCCTTTAATAAGGAAATTGTGTTTGACAAGCCTATGGCGAAATTTGACCTTATATATTGTATGTGGATCATATATTTATTTCAGGTTCTGGAGCTGAAAGTTAAGAAGGGAAATGGAAGATTTTATTCAGCCACTGCGCTCTCCTTACTATTGCTTTGTTTCAACAAAGTTAACACTCGGAATAGATTTTGATATTTATGCTTAATTATAACAAGTTCCATTTTAAGAATATTCTTGAAGTACTGCCTAAAATGTCACTGTGTGTAATTATCACAGTGCAAAAAGTTGAAGCTCCAATGCATCTTTAGAAATTGCTGCCACTATCATGTCACAGTGCAAAAATATGACACATTTATGGTAACAATTTACTGGGGTATGAACTGCACCTGGAGAAGATAGGAAAACTGCATTTCATAGTAGAATGGGATGCAAAGCAGGGCAGTTTGGAATGGGAGTGCACATGTATGATATATGAAGGCACTAGTCTTACTGCTAAATGCTTGCAGGCCAATTTAGATTCTTCAAACAGAGGTGAAAACAGGCAATGACATCGTAAATTACTAACTTATTGATTAAAGAAAAGTCACACCCCCCGCCCCTTTCACAAATTAGACATGTCAGGAGTAGGTAAGACATCAGGCCTATCTTGCCAAACATCATTCATCAGTTTTGTGACAACCAACAAATGCCATGTTTCCAGAAAAATTCCCTCCCCCACTTCCACAAAATCACTTTCCCACAGAGCCAGAAAGTTCAGGATTGTTTGCTGAATCCACAGGAGTTACAATCAACACCCTTCCTCTCCCATTACAAACAATTCTCAGGACTTAACTGAGGTTACTACTGGCAAGGTAGATGTTCCAAAGTATGTTCCTCCCTTGGGGCAAGCTGCCTGTGCACGAAGTTTAATGAGTTGCAGATTAGTCCTGAGGAGCAATTTCTCTCTAGCTCTGCGTGCCCTGTTTTTTCCCTTTGGGTGGGCGGTTGAAGAGGGGAGAAAGAAAGAGAGCGAGCAAGACAGAAAGAAGTGCTGTCTCTAAAATGCCAAATCAACGATCAGCTTGCACTGGTTTTTTAATCCATTATCTCTAATCCAATCATGTTGCACAAATAATTGTATTTTACTTACAGCTACTTCAATGTACAACTCACATCTGTGACACTGCAAATGATCCAAATTAAATTAAAAGTGGGCTGGGAAAACTTCCTCTACACTAATTTTTGCTGTGTAATAACAAAAACAAAAGCATTTTGCATTTCATTGCTGAACTAATTTTATGAAGTAGAAGTGCAAAATTGTGATCTAATGAAAGCAACTGATATAATCTTCATTTGTGCTCTCTGAGCCAATAAGGATCAATTTAAGTGCACTGAAGCAGGGGGAACATGCATTGTTGAAAAAGCTAGCAACATATGATACAATTTATAGTTATCACACTGAGTGGTGCATCGAGTTCAATTGTAATACTGTAATGAAGGAAAGAAATTCATTTCAAATAAAACTAAATTTAGGAGCATGTTTACACCATCAATCCAGAGTAGGATACCAATGTTTCATAAGTGCAGAATGCTTAAGATTTTACATTTTATTTGGAATGAAATAAACTCAAATATCAAATTTCAATATTGCTTTTAATTCTATTTATGATATAGAATTTCCCAGATAAAAGTAATCAAGAATTTTGCAAACTATCAAAACTGTTTTAACCAGTTGAGAAATTAAATTTGATTTATCATACACAATGGTTTAAAAGTATATAAAATAATGCATCACATGTATAATTACAGCTAAGTGTTAAACCACGCAGGATTGGCAACTCAATGAAATTTTGGAAGATTTCATCACATTGTGCTGCCACTGTAAAGTGAGTCTACAGCCCAACTTCACTGTAGTGTCATAAAACAGAACCAGCACACCAATGTGATGAATGAAACAGGACAAGTCCGTGTTGTCTTTGCATTTCAAAAACCAGGCTGACTAGAGCTTCCAAGACCATGAGAAATAAATATCATGATAATTCTGATTCACCATTGTGATGATGCTGCTTCTTTAACAAGGTTGTGCTGTCCTTGGTTTTTTCCATAAGTGTGTTATGAGATACAGGTTCTGAAATGTGTAGCTTGATCGGTTGAAGAAGCTTTTAAGTTTACAAAATACACTTGCACAATGAAAAGGGAGTGGTCAGTTCTCCCAGCTCAGCTTTTCTGGCTTTTCAGTGAAAGCAGTCAGTCAGGCTTGAGGCTGCTGGTCACAGAAACAGCTACATGGAAGGTGTTTCATGCTGAATCACTCTGCCATCTCTCTTGTAGGACCTTCTGTTTGATTTTACTTTTTTTTTGCCAAAGGGTGTTTATGGGGATTGTTGCAAGCAGTTGGAACAGCATCATTAAGGTGCGATAATCTGTTGGGTTTTCGGATAGATTAAGTTATTCTATACTGAAAATGTGTTGCTGGAAAAGCGCAGGTCAGGCAGCATCCAGGGAGCAGGAGAATCGACGTTTTGGGCATGAGCCCTTCTTCATTCCTGAAGAAGGGCTCATGCCCAAAATGTCGATTCTCCTGCTCCTTGGATGCTGCCTGACCAGCTGCACTTTTCCAGCAACACACTTTCAGCTCTGATCTCCAACATCTACAGTCCTCACTTTCTCCTAAGTTATTCTATATTCTGTTATTTTTTGTTTGGGTTTCATTCAGTAATCTTGCAAATAAATTTTGTTTTGTTTAAAACTAAGTAGTTAGACCAACTGCATCACTCCTGGAAAGTCCACTTTACATCTGCTTAACAACTAGCAAAGTTAGGATCCAGGCTATTTTCTTGAAATGTTTTGAGGGTGTCTGGCCTGGTCCATAACACCATTCCTTATGAATTTTCAGAAACCCCAAGTTATTACTCTTCCATGTTGCTCACTGCAAAATTCAGGAGATTAACCATTAATTTCTGGAGACCTCAGGTCAATTTGAGAGGGTTTAAACTCTCCTTACAAGGTAAAATAACATACGAAACAAATCAGATTTGATTTTCAAATTGTTCATTATAGATAAGGTTATTTTTATGTAGATAAATTATATGATATAAATATAAATGACTTAATCCTATGGGTTGATTTTAAAAACAAAGTCTGGCACTTTTTGGAATTAAGATTTTTGAAACTGAAATGTAATTGTAGCAGTTGTGTGTTGATCAAACACTTAATTCCCACATTATCACAGTCCAGGATTCTAGACTGCTGAATTAAAATTCAACAAAGATTGCACTGAGCCAACTCAACTGAAAACTGGAAAAGCTCAAATTCAGAAAAAACAACTAAGCATTTCAGCTTGGAGTGCGTACATCAAAATGTTCCATAATTTCATTCATCCTCCCATATCTTTGATCGAATAAATGATGAAAGTTTCACGTTTGAAATTCTGTAAGAAGGAACCAAGTCCTCGTCAAGAAATATATCGATAGAAAATATAGCAAACAAAATCTGCTGTTGTTACGCAGTGCGACATGGACTAATACAGAATGTTGAGGTATAAGTGTTGTGCTCCCTCTTGTGCTCCTGGTATGAAAATGTCATTAGACTTTACAACTTCTGATCTGCAAAGTATCACCAATCATATCACACTTCAACATCAAGGAAGCTTTGTCACTGAATACACCACGAAAATCCACTAATCAGTTTGGTTTCAGCAACATCACTGATTCAAAAAAAATTAAAAACCAAATTTGCTCTATCCTAAGTTATTCTATTACCAAGAATGCTTAGAAATCTAACCTGCAGTGAACAATTTTGATGAATTTGATAAAGCACCAGTTAGATCCAAATAAGTAAAACATTTATAGAAATATGCCCCTCCAAAGACACAAAACAGAGTAGTCATTACTCAGAGATCAAGAACCTGTGTTAAGAAGATGGGTATTGCTTCTGGAGAAATCCAAAATGAATAAATTATAAATTAAGGTGGCATGCATTTATCCAGATGTAATAAAACTTGCAAATAATTCTTTATAACAAAGAGAGAGATTAATTAAAAGTTGAATTGTTTGCAATTATGAGACTTTCCAGATGGGTCTGCACAAAACAGCTTTTTCTCGACAAATCAGACCTCAAATATATCAACATGAAAGACAAACCAAATGTGTAACAGTTTAGAATCCAAAACAAATAAGTATTGCTGATTAAGAACGCAGAAGCAAATAACCTGCAAACATTATTGGGCTTTTTGCCAGTACAATGAACATACGTTAAAATACAAAATCCTGTAATAGCTGTTATTGCTTTGTACAATCTTCTGAGTAATGGTAAGGAGAATTTGGATAGAAAGTTGCATAAGGAACTTTTCAAACAGTGGAGAGAAACATGATTTAATCACTAGTTCATCCATGAAAACACAAAAATCTAAATACAACTGTTTCCTTTCGGAGAAATTAACCATTTATACAATATTACTAACTTACTGTAATTCTAATTTATGTCAATTTCCATAATTTAGCATGAATTCAAAATTTATGTAACTCCAGGGATGAATTATCAAAAGCTTTAATTTTTAGCAGTAAAACAGCAATGAATGACTGTGCTATCAGACTAGTGGAGATGTTTGTCGAGGAGGAAAGAATCCTGTTTCGCACAAAGAATCTTGTGCGACTGAGACAGGTCTGAATGTGAGAATATGCAAATTAGTTTTGGGAAAAGCAGACACAACTGTAAGTTAGTTGGCAGGAAGTAATTTTTTTAATAAATGTGTACTCTGCACACCCATAGCTGTAAGAAGACAATGTATATTTGAGATTATTTTCATCTTCTTATCACAAAATGCCATGTGGAATTGGTGGGCTCTTCGCTCGCAGTTCTATCCCCTCTTTGTTATAAGGTGGCTTACAGGGACTTAGTTATTTTGCTGAACATCAAATAATCTATCTCTGTGGAGTGACATCTTTGGGGAATGCTGATGCACCACCTGGTGGCACTATAGCATATATTCATCACATGGATGACCTCAGACTAATTCAATCACACACTCACCAATGTGCCTCTTAGATAGTGCATAACATCTGTAAGTATAGGGCATGCACAAAGTCTTCACTTCCAGTTATATCCTTCAAATATTAATTACTTCTAAATATTTTATTCAATAGTATGCAAAACATTTAGTGTATGTGGTACAAATGTGAATACTGCATGCAAACATTATTGGCAATAAACAAAAGTTGTTAAAAACTTACTCAATAAAATGGGAAACAAAATAGTCCATGTTTCCAGGTAAAACTGATAAAATCCTTTATGCTTAGCAACTAGGAATGTTGAGATCAGAGCTTTTCCCCTTTGACACTTAAATATTAATATTTTCAATAATATTTAACAAGAGATGCATTTTTACTATGATTTTCCACTCTGGGATGAAAAATCTCTGAATAATAACAGCCGTATTTATAGTCATCTTTAACTCTTGTTACATGTGCTGACTGTTTTCACACTTGCTCCCCCATACTGTACATCAAAACTATTACTTATGTGTTCACCTAAATTTTATGCTTTTGTTTCCAAAATGGAAGCACTAATAGAAGAGTGAGAAGTAGGAATCCTATTTATGTTAAAAAAATGTGAACAACTGCAATGCATACCAGTCACTAGCTAATCACAATGCTTTATGTCTGGTGAGGGAAGGCTATTATATGCAAGATACTACATTCTAAATATTAGAACCTATATATCTCAGGGGAAAAACAATTATTCCCTTTAAGTGTTGCATCATGTACTATAAAGTTCACACTCACCAATGGGAGACATGCTGTGGACAATAATGATATGTCTGAAATACCCTAACAAATGAATGTAACTGAAAGGTGTAATAAAAATACTAAGTTTCTAATGGACTAAATTAAAGAAGTTTGCAGAAATAAAGCAAAAACACAAATTTCTGACAAGTGAATGGCTCTGAAATGAGCATTTAACTTGGGACTAAAAGAACATGAAACCAAATTTGACATGAATGGCTTGTTATATGTGCAGCAGTTGAAGTCTCCGGATCTGATTGAAACTTACACAATACGAAGAGGCCTGGATAAAGTGGTCATGAAAAAGACCTATGTTTCCACTCATAGGACAGACTAGGACCCAATGACTCAGACTTAGAGTGGAAGCTGACCCTTTAGAACTGAGATAAGGAAGTATTATTAAATCTGTGGAACTCATTGCTGCAGAAGGCTGTGGAGGCTAAGTTATAGAGTGTACTTAAGACTCAGATTGACAGGTTCTTGATTGGTAAGGAAATCAACGTGTACAGGGAGAAAGCGAGAGAATGTGGTTGAGAAACATATTAACCATGATCAAATTGTGGAGCAGACTCAGTGGACCGAGCCACCCAATTCTGCTCCTCCATCTTATGGTCAAAGAAATAAACAGATCTATACAGGAAGGCTTTCAAATCACTCAAAGCTCATCCACCTAACAACTAAAAATTGGTCCCAGCCATCATTTAATATCAAAACACAAAGAACTGCCAATGCTGTAAATCAGAAACAAAATAAAAGAAATTGCTAGAAAAGCTCAGCAGGTCTGGTAGTACCTGTGGAGAGAAGTCAGAGTTAGTGTTTCGTGTCAAATGACCCTTCCTTAGAACAGGTTTGAGCAATTTTTATCATCTATTGTCTGTTGGACACATTTTACAAATATTTTTCCCTTTGTGAAGCAGATTGATCAACCTTGACATCATCGGTGCTAAGCCCAATCTTTGTACTGACATGCCATATATATTATATTACATATTTTGATGTGAAAGAACAAGTAGCTTTTAGGCCTGAAACATTTAAGCCAAGGAATACACTAGCTATGCAATCAACCTCACTATTGAGGAATCAGAACCAATGGTTCAACCAGCAGCATTATTTCCAATTGCCAATCAATGTTCTTCTATTCCATGACAGTGCTATCAAAATTCGGGTTACTCTGTCTGACTTACCTAATCCAGTAATCTCATACTGCTTCACTTTTCTTCGAAGTCGTATTGGTCCTTTTGTCCAATGCTCATCTCTATTCGTTTCATTTAATTCTCTGTTCAAATCATCTGTATCTGCTTTTCTGTAAAAAAGCTTGTAACCCTGGATCTGGACTTGATTAGAAGGTGGCTGCCATGTGACCAACAGAGAATCTACTTTTGCCTTCACTTTCATCTCTACTGGAGCAAAAGGAACTACAGCAAAGGAGAACAGGTCACTATTGTGATTACTTAAACAATGTCAAACTTATAACAGTTATCTAATAATGCGCTAGCCTCTCTGAATGTGAGATTATCCAAATTCAAGTTCTTTTATCGCATCACCCAATGCTGACTCGCCAACAATGGTTCAGGTTAAACTATACATTGAATTGAAAACATGACTACTTTAAAATCAATGGTCTCGCACCGTACTTTCTGTCACCTCCTCCAGACTTACCTATAATCCTAACATATTGGTGGTCCGCCAATTCTGGGCTTGAGCATCTCCAATTTAATTGTTTCACCACTGATTACCATGCCTTCAGCTGTCATGATTTCATGCTCTGTAATTCCTTCCCTAAACCTGTCTACCAGGCATTA